>NC_084827.1:28565000-31525000 GCF_033115175.1 Lepus europaeus
AATGCTCCTAGGAGGCATCAGATGATGGTCCCAGTACCTGGGTTCCTGCCACACATGTAGGAGCAAAGGGTGGAGTTCCTGGCTCCTGGCTTTGTCTTGGCCCAGACCTGGCTGTTACAGGGCATTTGGGAAGTAAACCAGCAGATGGAAGGTCTCTTTCTCTTTCTGTCCTGTTTTTTAGATACCATTAAAAAAAAAAAACACACACACACAAAACACAGCAGGTAGGTATCAAATTCCACTAAATAAGATATTTGACTTTTTCCACTAATTTTTTTTTAAAGGCAGAGAGACAGAAATAAATGGGCAAAAATCTTCCTCTCACTGGTTCTCCCTTCAAATGCCTGCAACAGCAGGGGCTGAGCTGGGCCAATGCCAAGAGCCTAAACTCAATCCGGGTCTCCCATGAGGGTTTCAGGGACCCAACTACTTGAGTTATCACCTGCTTCCTCCCAGCGTGTCCATTAGCAGGAAGTCCAAACTGGAACCAGGCACTCTGATATGGAATGCTGGCATTCCAAGGAGTAGTTGTTTTAACAGAAACTGATTCCAAGAGATTCTTGCAAAGATTGCCAATTTAAAATTGAGTCCTAGGCTCCCAGTGTGACCTCCTCCCCGCACAACACAGCCCTTTCATAGTAACTGGAATTCATCTAAAATTCAATGGAATTTCAAAAACAAAGAGCTGAATATAGAGAAAATGTCACTAGGAATTGTTTTTGATACTTTGATAGTTTCTTGATGGGAAGACAAGAAAAAGATTGAGCATGAATGTACTTACAGTATGAATTTATCAAAAGTGTGGTAATGTCTGGTTGATTGGCATGGAATGACAAAAAGCAAAAAAACTTGTTTTAAGCCTAATATATAATTTTGATTTCAGAAAGAAATGATTTCAGAAAGAAATGTTAGCTATGATAACTAATTTTCCTTATAGGATATTTTTCCCCTCAAAGACCTACATATCTTACTTTGATTAAATGAATATGACTCGTTTCTTTTTCTAGGTCATGCTGGTCTTAATTGGGGGCAGAAAGGGGTTATTTTATAACACTGAGGAATAATTTCATGATCATTTCAACACCCACACAAACAGACTTAATTCATTTATAAACTTGAGCTTTGTCAGGAAAATACTATGTTAACAGGCTTTTCAAATGCCAGAGAACGGGTCATTAGCTTTAACTGTAATATTACGATGACAATTCATGTAATAAAATGGAGAACCATATCATTTTATCTACATAAAAATAATGCAGTCTCTGATGAATTTAGGATTTCTGACAGTTCAGTTATTGAGCCTGGATATAGATTCATGCAGCATATTGAAAAGGCATTTTTTCCACTGTTATGGTACATTTAAACTGACAAGAAATAGGTCTGAACAATGATGCTTCGATCTAAAAGACATTGTATGGATTATAATAAGCATTGCTCCACCTGGCATTTACATTTGAGGACTGAAAGGAATCCAAATTTTCAAGTATATTCTGGTTATGGACAGAAGGTCTCAGTTAATAAATCCTTAATAAACATATTTTTCATAGTGTTTTTTAGGGGAACGTAGCTATTTTACTTATGTGTTTAAAAATATGTCCCACTGGGAACAGTATCAACACAAATCATAAGTTTCACAGTCTCAGAGACTTTAAGGATTTTAATTTAGTAGTTATAGAATATTCATCAAAACAAATAATGAAATACAAATCTATACATTGCACCCCTGATATGTTTTGGGCACTGTGCCAACTGCTAGGCATGAGGCCAGTGACTATTTTCTTAAAGAAGTTGAGCAGGTTCCCATGTGAGAGATGATTACAAGGTAAGCTCCTTTTCCAGGAAGAGCCCAAGGGTTATGACAGAAAAAAATTAATGGTTTAGTCTGCATATTTGAGTATCAGTGACATTCATCTGAATAACATAGGTATGCCCCTAAAAAAGATCATTAAAATCTAGCAGGACAGGTGCAGGGACCAATGTACACTTTGGTGAAAGAAATATAACAAGTAAGGGTATACAAATCCCAAAGTGTAAAGTGTGATTGGGAAAAAAGCTGCAGCAATTTAGACACACACTACAAACTATGAGGCTGAAAGAAAAGGCAAAGCCCAATAAGACCGGGGTTGAGTTACCCATTAAAGTTGCTAAATTTTATCTGGAAATCAATGAGAAATGCTTGAAGAAAGTCTCTCTTAATGTAGATGAAAGTATATATTAGGAAGCTTAACTTGTTGGCAGTTTGGAAGATGAAGCTGATATAGGGCAAGGCAGAGACAGACACCTAAAGGGAAGAACTGCTATAATTAAACTAAAAAAAAAAATCATAAAAATATAATTAATTAACCGAACCATAGCTCAAATCACTTTATATTTTTGGCACCAAATTGAATTACCGAAAGAAGTTGGCCAATCAAGAAGCATTGTAAGAGGTTGGCACTGTAGCATAGCAGATAAAGCCTCCGCCTGTAGTGCCGGCATCCCATATGGATGCTGGTTCAAGTCCTGGCTGCCCCACTTCTGATCTAGCTCTCTGCTTTGCCCTGGGAAAGCAGTAGAAGATGGCCCGAGTCCTTGGGCCCCTGTACTTGTGTGGGAGACCTGGAAGAGGCTCCTGGCTTTGGATGAGCACAGCTCTGGCCATTGCAGTCAACTGTGGAGCAAACCAGCAGATGGAAGACCTCTCTCTCTCTCTCTCTCTCTGCCTCTCCTTCTCTCTCTGTGTAACTCTTTTAAATAAATAAATAAATATTAAAAAAAAAAAAGAGTGGTAGGAACTGCTCGAATTTTGGCCTACCATTTAAAAAAAAAGCATTGTAATATGCTCATTTGAAATATAATATTTTGATTAACTGGCTACAAATACATACTTTTCTTATAAAATTTTGATTCAAAAAATTTTACCTAGATGTATACTATGGGATAAATTTTGTAGCAAGCCTAAGAATAAATTTATAATTATGTGGATATGCATCAAAATTATATTTAATCAAAATATAAGTATCAAAAATATGTTTAATCAAAATATAATGTAATTCCAATTAAAATAGAGAAACCTCTCTTTAGTACAGATAAAATAAGAGAAAACCTATTAAAAAATGGAATTTTTGGCAAACTTTTGTATTGCTTTTGATTTGCACATTAAAATTATGCTAATTATAAAACAGAACTTTAAAAATACAAGTAAGCTAACAGGATCAATTGTTTCAATTGATATTTATGAGTATATTAAATAACCAGAAAATCAGATGTATAGAATATGTAATAACTGAGTATATTTAATTTTCATGTGACTTCAAATCCTTTGTAAAATGCAGAGTGAAAATTGAAGAAAAGCATTTCAAAGTTGTTTAATTGGAATGGCACCGCTTTAATATTATCACTAATGGATTAAAAAACCTTGTCAACAGGTTTCACCTCGTCTTTTTCTGCACTCAAATCTGATACCCATACCAAAATTAAACAAGTAAATAAACTGAAAAGAAAAGTCAGCTAACAAGCTTTGTTAACATAACCACTTCAATTTCACTTTTGTCTACTATACTATTAAAGGTATTAGGCACTCAAAGTTTACTTATTTATATTCATGATCCCTTTTTTCCCTGTGAGGAGACAGTTCTTGTACATGGAAGGTCTCTTCTTACAACAGGTGTTCTACAGGAAAAATGAAGCTCATTATTACTTTTAAAAGTGAACAGCAATTTAAAGCCATGGCAATTCTAAGGAGGAAGTAAAGAGTTTTTCAGATTTGCATATGAATCACTTCTCATAAAACTCTGCTGCTTTCCAAGAGGAGGTGATGAACGCACACTGGTTATTCTGGATTGAAACAGGCCAGGTAATGCCAGTTAGAAATTTAAGCAGGGCCTACTGCGGATTCTATTCTCCAAGGAGCAAAAGGAGTGAGTTGCTATATTTTTCAACCTTCTTCACAGAAGGAGAGGAAAGCAAATCAATGCCATATTCAAAAGCCTAGCCATAGATGAGAAGGAAGAAAAAAAAAATGAGAAAATGTCAGAAGAGAAATAACCTGTAAAACAATCAAATATACTAGATCCTGAATTTAATAATGAATGAGACTCGGAAGAAAATCTTGGAGCATGGGCAACTAATAAGAAATTTCTGAGCAGATTCAGGCACAAGTCACTGAGGGGTGTCATTTTCCAGAGGATATTCTAGTGAAGTTAAGGGATCCCTGAGGGGAAAGGAAGCTAAGGGCACAAAACTACAGTAAAACTTTATAAAGAGAATTCAATTCACAGACTTCTAACTTGGGTCCAAAAAGTCCAGGTTCATAAAGACTTGTGGTTGAAAGGCTGGTGGCAGCTTTTCCATTTTGGGGACTTAGCAGGGAGCTTTGATCCCGGAGTATTTGACAGTGCTAAATTTAGCAGTCTTGTTCCTCTATGGAAAAAGAAACCTATCAGGTAAGAAAGAGGTTCAGAGTAAAAAACAAAACAAAACAAAACAAAACAAAACAAAACAAAACCCCACACATTTCTCTCCAGAGTGTTGATTATTTGCCCAAAAGCTCTAAATTACAGTTAAAAAAATAAAAAAAGGAGTTGCTATAGATTGGATCTACAATTTAGTAAGACATTTCCTTGTAAAAATTTGAAAATTATTGCAAAGTTTTGTGATTTATTTTTCCAGATCTACTAATGACAAGATTGATTTAAAAAAATAAAAAAACCTCAAAATGTTAGTTCCTAACTGTATTCAAATAAAATTTTTTACAAAGAGAAAATAAAATATTTTTTAATGTTAAAGTTCTCATTTTCCAGTAGAATAACAGCAGTAAAATTAAATATCAAAAGCAATGACTCACCGCAGAATTTCACATTTTCCCCTTTTCAGACAGAACTGATGTATGCCAATTAGAGAAATTGGAGATAGGGAGCAAGGGGCTTAAAGCGAAATTAGAGTGAATACCTTGGACAGCGGAGATTGCTTTAACAAAGCAAGTACTTCAAAAAATAAGCAGGAGGCAGGCACTGTAGTGTAGCGAGGGACTCCTGCATCCTATAGCAGACTGCTTCCGATCCAGCTCTCTGCTAATGAGCATCCAGGGATGTAGTATTTAACGGCTCGAGTACTTGGGTCCCTGCCACCCATGTGGGAGTTTTGCAGTTCCAGGCTCTTGGCTTCAGCCTGGCCCAGTGTTGGCTGTTGCAGGCATTTGGGGAGTGAGCCGGCTTAGAGACAGTATCTGTCCATCTGTCTGTCTGTCTCCATCTCTGCCTTTCAAAGGAATTTAAAATAAGCAGTAGGCAGCTGTGTCCTCCCTGACCTTCATGGCCTGTGCTTGTCTAATCTCACCTCCTGCTATGCGTGTCTCTTCCTGCTTTACCCTTCATGCTCCAAACATACTGGGGCCCCGGGCCAAGCGTCACCATTTATCCCACTGGAAAGTTCTGTCTTCCTCACCTCTTTGTCGGAATGCCACTGTCTCAAGAGGCAAATAGAGATGATCTTCCTCTCCAAATCGCGACCCTGCCCCACCTACCACCACCTCTATCTTAATAGTTAAGATACCCCGTCCTTACAACTGTATTTCCTTTTTTTTTTTTATTTTTGCTGCAGCATTGACTACCTCTGAACACACCATACAATGTGTTTACGATACGTTTGATATTCATATCTTTTATCTATCTCCAAAATAAAAGCTTTATAAGAGGAGGCCTATTTGTTTTGCTCACTGATTCCATGCAACTAGAGCAGTGCCTGATGTATAATTAATAAATATTGTTAGGTGCCTGAGTAAATCAGGCATACTGTGAAAGTTCTCTTGTGATAAGTAATGCTATAGCATCATGGGAAGTTAACTTCTAAGGACCTGTGTCTATTAAAAAAGATAAGGAGCTAAATGGTAAATAAAGCCCAAATGATGAGCTACACAGACAAAATGAGGGATTTCAGATTCATGCAGCTTCTACATTTGGATTTAGGAAGGTCAGCTATTTCAGGCTAATAAGGAAATTATGCCCTCAGAAGCCCTGAAACTGTAGTCTGTTTAGATCTGTTCTTTAATATTTAATTTCATATATTTCCTGAAGGAAACTGATTAATAATTGCAACCAGTGAAGCATGTACTTTAGAAGACTGACCCCTTCAAGCTGTTGTTTTTTGAAGATTAAAGTAGTAGCTTTTTTTCTTATAAAACAAGTCACTGGTTGGACATCTTTTTAAGTTCACAGAGCTGAAAATAAACTCAGGCAAAATATGAACGCTAACTAATTAGCCTCATGGTTTGTGGGTGTGTGTGTATGTGTGTGTGGGTGCGTGTAGGAAATCAAAGCTGATTGGTGCATACTTGACACTCTGAGTTGATCTTAATGAAATATTAATCTGAAATTACTATGCTGTTAAAACTCCTTTCTATTTTAATTAATTCATCACAACCAATCAAAATTGTTACCTCTCAAACCTAGCTCATCTACATTTAACAAAGAAAACCCACTGAGGAAGGCATTTGGCACAGCAGTTAAGCTGCTACCTGCAATGCCTGCAGCCCTTATGAGAGTGCCTGGGTTCAAGTCCCAGCTCCACCCCTGGTGCCGGCTTCCTGCTATTGTACAAGCTGGGAGGCAGCAGTGACAGCTCAGTTACTTGATTCCCTGTCACCCATATGGGAGGCCCAGATTGAGTTCCAGTGCCAAGCCATGGCTGTTGTGGGCATTTGGAGAGTGAACCAAAAGAAGGAAGATCTGTGTTTGTCTCTCTGCCTTTCAAATAAATGACAAAAGAAGAATCAAAGATTAGAAACACCAACACCAAATACCATCGCTATTGCAGCAACTCGTCACCATGCTCAGAGGGTCCACTCAGCAGCTCCAGCTGAACCAGGAAAGGAGTAGCTGCCTGTTATCCACAGAAATTACGATCTCTTAAGCACAACAAGTAATTGAAATTCCATGAAGGAAAATGTATGGAGAGAGGCATAAGCGGTTTAATTTTTCCCTTGATGCGTTCTTTAATTCTGTACTTTCTCCTCCATGAAAGCCCTCTGTGTCAGTATTGTAGGCTTCTTCTCCTTCTCTAATTCTTGATGGATACCAGTAATTATTTCCAAGACATTTGGCTTACAGTCAAATTTCCTACAAACATTGTCATGTCATTAACTAAAGTGAAAATGATAAAGGAGAATTAGTAAAAATGAATCCTCTTGAACATCAAATGAAATAAGAGTACTTATACACTAGGGATAGGCTGATTTTGTAGACTTTATTAGAAATGAAAATGCTTTCTCCTATTTTCTACCTTGCAATCAGGTTTCCATTGCAGAGAAAAGACTCTTAGAATGAAAAGGTGAGTCGTCATTTCTCTATTTATGAAGAAGCACTTTCAATAGATTTTTTAAAATGTACACCAAGGGTACAGGAATTCATTTCTACCAATTGAATAGTTTGCCTTTCACACCAAAAATACTTAAATTGTCATGAAAATCTTTGCAAACCTAGAAACTTACATTAACAATAAAATTCTGCACTCTATTCTCAACTAGCAGTTTTCACTACTAAGTGGAAAAACCATCTCAAGATCTGCAAAAGGAATCTGAAGAGTAAGATAATAAAATTATGAAGGATGAGGAAATGCTTGATCTTTACATTCTGGAAGTTTCTTTCAATGAAACCAGTGACAGGTAAAGCCTGATGCTGAAATACTCTTGATCGAATGAGCCTTGACACAGTACTATAATCTGAGACCAATCAAGGAGGAACAAGGCTCAGGGCTTGCAAAGATTCCAACAGGATGACACACTCCTGTTTATGGCTTGCCCAGCTGAATTAGCATCAAATAAAACTATCCCAGGGCTTTGTACATTCTTGTAACAAAGATCCCAAAGGAATCTAAACCTTTAAGGGGAATACTTCTCAGGATGACTGCAGCCCTTTTCCCAGCCATCTTGATAGGAAAATGAGAGAGAAAGATTCAGCTATTAGCAGCTGTGTTCTTGGTGTTACATGCTCCTTTTGAAAAGGATCTTGCAATGAACTTGATCACTAAATTCTGAAACTAATGGACACTATGAGCACAATCTTGTAGCAGTTTTCTGAGAAGCAAACACATAGCTATTCAGTAATTAGAATATTCCTATAATTTTACAAAGACAAGTACCATTTTAAATTTATTGTATTCTATTTGAAAGGAAGAGAGAGAGAGATAAAAACATAGAAAGGAAGAAGGAGAGGGGGAGGGAGAGAGGTCTTCCATCTGTTGGTTTACTCCTCCAATAGCTATAGCAGCTAAGGTTGGCTCAGGCCTAATTTGGGAGCCAGACACTCAATTCAGGTCTCCCACATCAGTAGCAACGACTCAACTGTCTGAACCATCAGCTACTCCCTTCCAGGGTATGCATTAGCAAGAAGCTTGAAATAGGAGCACAGCCAGGATTCAAGCCCAGCTTCTCTGATGTGGGATGCAGGCATCACAAGGGGCATCTAAAACACCGCACGAAACACCCAGCCTGATTTTTTTTTTTTATGCATGAAATAGAAATTCTTGTTGGGAGAAGGATATGTTTAAATCTGTGTTACTTCCCTTTTTTTAAACTGCATTTCCTGAAATCCCCCATATGGGCACTGCTTCCTTAACAACTACTTTATAGTCGTCATTAGCACTTCGTATTGTGCTGATAAGATATTGAAATGATGCAAACGGGAAAAGGAACACAATTTTCAAAATGATCTCCCACAGAGACCTTCAGACCCGTGTTACCTCTTTTACAACAGAAATAGAAAAGCAGTCACATTCCCTCAGAACAGAAAGGGAAACCCCAGCTGCTTTGATCTTAGGTCACCTCATGACTACTTCTTTTAAAGTCACAGGAAGTTATTAGGCAGCTCTGGCTTTGAATCCTAAATTCTACTCTATTTTGACTATAACAACACTTTTGCCCATCATGAATTCCACATTCTCATTTGTGGCAGATTCCTTTCATGTGTAAAAGATAATGTGTACATCGGGGCCAGCGCTGTGGCACAGTGGGCTAGCCTACGCCTGTGGCACTGGAATCCCATAGGTGGCACTGGAATCCCAGTCCTGACTGCTCCTCTTCCAATCCAGCTCTCTACTATGGCCTGGGAAAGCAGAAGATGGCCCAAGTGCTTGGACCCCTACACCCCCATGGGAGATCCGGAAGAAGCTCCCGGCTCCTGGCTTCGGATCAGCTCAGCTCCAACAGTTGTGGTCATTTGGGGAGTGAACCAGCAGACGGAAGATCTCTCTCTCTCCCTCTCTCCCCTCTCTCTCCTTCCCTCCGTCTGTAACTCTACCTCTCAAATAAATAATGTATATAAACACATAATGCTTGGCACATAACAGACTCTAAACAACTGCAAATCTGTATTCTCTTATATATCTTAAAATGTGGTTATTTATGAAATTTTTAATATTTAAAGCTGTCATGTGCATTGTCTTATTCAATTCTAGGAAGTAAGGGAGGAAGAGAGAGAAGGCTAACTGTTATCTCATTGAACACTTTGACAGATGAGGAGTCATCTGGCAATCTGTCTAAGGTCACGCAGTCATGAGAGATTCGGTTTTTGGAAATAATTTGGACCAAACTGTTCTTCGACAAATGAAGAGAAGATAGTTTGGAGGCCTTTGAGTGAGCAAGTCAGAACCAAACTGATGTGCTATCATCCAGGACTCATGTTGTCTAACCACATCCTACTGTTTTTCCACAGAATGGGTTCTATCTGGCTGGCGCCGCGGCTCACTAGGCTAATCCTCCGCCTGTGGCGCCGGCACCTCAGGTTCCAGTCCCGGTTGGGGTGCTGGATTCTGTCCCTGTTGCTCCTCTTCCAGTCCAGCTCTCTGCTGTGGCCCGGGAAGACAGTGGAGGATGGCCCAAGTGCTTGGGCCCTATACCTGCATGGGAGACCAGGAGGAAGCGCCTGGCACCTGGCTTCAGATCAGCACAGTGTGCCGGCCGTAACAGCCATCTGGGGGGTGAACCAACGGAAGGAAGACCTTTCTCTCTAACTCTGCTTTTGGGAACAAGGCAGCCACAGCAGAAGCAAGTCTATTCCTAGGAGAATTTAGGACAAAGCACTTAAGCCATTCGAATCCGAGCTTGTCCCCAAACCCCACTCCCTGCCTACTTTCCACATCCACATCCACAGTTTTACTACAGGTCTTGAGCATTGGAACACTTATTCTACCAAAACCTGCAACACAGATGCCTTCTAAATATCTCTATGTTCCTAAATCTGTATACGTGAAATTTGTATATCTTAAAGAAAACAAAAAACACTATAAAACAAAGGCAGGAAGAGCCACACAATTCTATGTTTACCTCAATAATCTTTTAGAGCCTTATTTTGAAATTTTAAATACAAAATTAATTGCTCTTAAAAAGCTTTTAAAAGTTTTGTTGGTGTCTTGATCACACCAGTCAGCATTGTCCATACATTTGTCTCAAGTTCCTGAATACCCTAAGCACACACTGGGTTTGGCCAATTCCCTAATCCCTTCTTTCTTTACTGCCACCCTTGTTTCCAACTGCATGCTCTACTTGTTGCCATAGAGATAAGGACTCCCAGTCTTCCTAGTCCCAGGGCTATATCCATATGGATGAGCCTGTTGCTTCATTGGAAGAGGACTTTAACGATAGTATCTCAAAGGCATAAAGTTATTTGTGGTGCACTGAAATACTGTGCCTTATTTTAGTAATTACACTGTAAATTTTTAGTAACTGAAGGGCAACAAATAGCCACAGTTTCAGAAGTTTGGATTCAGCACAGGAAAAAAAAATACACGAAATAAACAAAAAGGAATTTAAGAGCTACTTAGATGCAGATATATGTAACGGGCCCATCATCTCTAATGCCTCTCCCTCAAAATTTGTAAGTCTCAATAAAAATGTCCTTGGCTAGGCCATTTTTTTTTTTTTAGATTTATTTTTATTTATTTGAAAGGCACAGTTACAGAGACACACAGAGGAGATGGAGAGAGAGCTCTTATCCACTGGTTCACTTCCCAAGTGACAGCAATGGCCAGGGCTGGGCCAGACCGAAGCAAGCAGCTACTTCTTGGTCTCCTACGGAAGGTGCAGGGGCCTATGCACTGGGTATCTTCCACTGCTTTCCCATGCACATTAGCTGGGAGCTGTATCAAAAGTGGAGCAATCAGGACTGAAACCTGTGCCCACATGGGATACCAGCATCACAGGGTAGCATTACTGGCTCTGCTACAACGCCGGCCTCTGAATGTTTCTTATTCATGTCAGTCTGCTTCCGCTTAGTCACCACAATTCAGATTTCTAATCTATAAATGTCTTTTTTATGTGATTCACCCCAATGCTGTTTGCTAAATGGAACTATCACAACTATAATTCACAATTGTCAAAAAACACTTACAGACAGGTTCTCAATCCCTCTCTTTCTCCATTTGAATAGTTTAAATAAATTTTGTTATAATTTTAAGCTTCTATTAATTTTTACTTTATTCCCATTTAAATTAATACAATGTTCATACTTTATTTTTTAGTTGTTTTATGTTAGATTCTTTAATCTATTTTTCCTATCTATAGAAACTTTATATTAATACTGATACTATCCATAGAGCTTCTATTTAGAACATGTGCATCCCGTTTGAAAAAAAAAAAAAAAACCTCATTTATCTTTTCCTGTAGGAGCATTTTCCATTTCCTTTTTTTCTATAGCCTTAACCATGTGTGTCAAAAAGTATTACAGGATAGCACAAGTGACATCCCAGTATTTTTCTCATTTCTGCATTCATTCCCCACAGGCCCAGCTGTTCTGCCCTTGCTTTAATCAGGACCAGGCAGGATTGTTCAAAACAGTGACTAAAACATGGGTTACTAGAAACGGACACACATATCTGCCTCCCATGTCATCTCTGAGTGGGAGCTGAAAGAGGGCAGTTCTAGCTGGTACACTGGTCTTTAGCCTATGTGTGAGCAACCTGTCAACCTTCTTAGTCCCCATATATCGACCCAGTATGAAGTTTGCTAGATGGCTACTGGCTGACCCAATCCTTGGTCTTTACTCTTCAGCCTTCCCTTGTGCTCTTGCTGCCACACCTAAAAGTTCTTGGTTCAGGACACATCTCAAAAGCAGACTTTGTCAATTGGTTCCCTGAATTTAGCTCCTTTCTTTTTCCTTCTTTACTTCCCCCCTCCCCTCCGCAAAATAGAAAGAGATAATAAGAGCTGTGAATGTAACCTTGGCTTTCTCATTACATCACTGTCTCATTACATCTTTTTTTTTTTTTTTTTGCCAGGCAGTTATACAGTGAGAGAGAGAGAGACAGAGAGAGAGTTATAGACAGTGAGAGAGAGACAGACAGAAAGGTCTTCTTTCCGTTAGTTCACTCCCCTAATGGCCACTATGGCCGGTGCGCTGTGCCAATCTGAAGCCAGGAGCCTGGTACTTCATCCTGGTCTCCCATGCGGGTGCAGGGACCTAAGCACTTGGGCCATCCTCTGCTGCTCTCCAGGGCCACAGCAGAGAGCTGGACTGGAAGAGGAGCAACAGGGACTAGTACCCGGCACCCCAACCGGGACTAATTAGCCACGGCGCCGGCCCTCACATCTTTAAATGCCTCTTTTTGTGTTTTTGTCTACAACCTGATTTTTATATTCTAATATTTTCTTTGTGTAGTTTGTAACGTTTTAAATATTTGTTTATTTGAATGTGAAATTACAGAGAAAGAGTGAAAGACAGAGGGCTAACTCTTCCATCTGCTGCTTCACTCCCCAGATAGTTAGTGCTGGGTCAGGCTGAAGCCAGGAACTTCATCCAGGTCTCCCACATGAATGGCAGGGGCCCAAACACGTGGGCCATCTTCCACTGTTTTTCCCAGGCCATTAGCAGGGAGATGCATTGGAGGTGGAGCAGCCAGAACACAAACCAGTGCCCATGAGATGCCAGCATCACAGGCAGCATCTTTACCTGCTGTGCCACAACACTGCCATTTGTACTTTCATACTTGGCTTCTTGCAATCTTTGTTCTCCTCTTGCCACCATCAGCTTATCCTATGCATTAGATGTGCCTCCTATTCTGTGAATGTTTTTGCTTTCAAAGGGTATTTGACCAACTCCCCTTCTCAGTGCTTTTCTCTGGAGTTTGCAGTGCTAAAAATGCCTTCAGTTACTAAGCCAGCTTTCATTCTGAGTAACAGTACAGTGTGGCACTTAGAGCAAGGCCGAGGTTCCCCAAAAGAGAATTTCTTAAAAATGAAGTGCAAAGTTGATATCAAGATTGAATTTATTAACCTGACACTCTATGATGTTACCAGAAATGTGTAAGACAAGTCCCAGGGATAAAACTATAGCACTTAAGATAAATATGGATGTAGTCAAAATGTATTTATGTGCCAGTGACTATGCTATAGGCTTGGAATGCATCAATGAACAAAATAAATACAGGTCCAGGATTCAACAGCATAGTAATGACACACTTCAAGGGGGAGATAAAGCGAACCAAGTGAACATCGTGAAAAGTAACTCAGGCACATGAGCGCAAAGTCCCCTCTTGTGCTCCAGGAATAAGAAAAGAAGACCAGGAAGGCTGAGCAGAGGGGCAAAAGGAAGCCTTGGGAGAAGACACAACAGAGTGACAGAAAGGCCAGCAGATGTCAGGTGTAATCGCAGTATGGGAGATCAGGGAGGGCCACAGACACTATTATAAATACTTTGGCTTTTATTTTGCGTGAGACTGGAAATTATTGGGTGGCCTTGCATAGGAAAGTAACATACAGGGTCAGATTTCAATTACAACAGGATTGGACCATTGAAGTGGGGCATGAGTTGAGCAGTGACTCTTGTTAGGTGGCTGGGGCAATGATACCATTGACAGATGTTGGCAGTATCTTTGACCAGTGTGGTATCAAGGGGAAGTGGTTGCTTTCTGGAAATATTTTGAACATAAAATCATGGATATGTGGTATGAGAGGAAGTGCTTATTATCAGGGGATACTCCCAGATGTTTCTCACAGAATTAGAAGGATGAGGCTTCCATCACCTGAGAGAGCCAAGATGTGGTTCGGAAAGATTTTATGGGAAAGTTTCATTGGGAGTATATGAAGCTTGAGAGATTTCTCAGATATCTAAGGATTTATACCAGAGTAACTCTAAAAGACAAATTTCTCTCTGGTTTCTCCTTTCTCCCACTATTGGTTTGTCTCCCTATCGCCTACTTTCTTAGAGAAAACACTCTGCTTGGATCCTGGTGATTCTTTTTGCTCCTGGTCCAAAATTCAGAACTGCTCAACAGAGAAACGGAAAACACACTGAGTAATATCAAAAGATGAAATATACTTTATCAGTGAACAGATCCTGTTAGGAAGCCATAACGTATAGCTTTATTGTAGAATTCTTTACAAACTTTTAGGAAACTTAGAATCTACAGCAATCTCTTAGTTTATATTTGAGGAATCTGAAGCCCAGGAAAGATAAATGACTTTCAAAAGGCCAGTCATTTGGTTATTATGGAGCTAGAGCTAGAACCCGGGGCTCCTGAAAGCTATTAGAGAATGATGCCTCTTAGTTGATTTCCTGTTTCTGCTATAACTCATATGTTGCAGCATTCACATTCTATTTACATATATTTATTTGGAAATATAATTAAATGGCAGACCTTTAGCATAGAGTCACCATTTCCTTGGCCTTGAAAACAAAACTTTGTCTTTTCCTTCCTTTTATAATTAGATGTCTTTTGAGACTTTCAGTTAACCTCAAGATAAATAGACCATGGATTGTAAAATGTCATGCAGATAAATGACTTATACCAATAAGACAGTCTGGGATTTAAACCAGAGAAAATATAACTTTCAAAGACATTTAAATGAGCAGGGTTGGGCTATGTAACAAACAAGGGTACTATACAAAATTATTTATGGAAAAAGTTATAGACTATCATTAATCTGGGGAAAATCCTACAATTTAGCCACAGGTTTAGTTGAAAGTTCATACTGAAAGGGTTGCTTTAAAATGAGAATAAGTGATAGATTCAATCCCACTGAGGGAGGTAATAGTAACTTTTACCTTATAGTTATGTAAAATAGAGGATTATTGATTTTGTTTTAAAAAAGTTTTCAGCCTGTACTTTCTGTTTCTGCTTCAGGAAATCCTCAAAAGACCCTGATGTTTATTGGGTCCACACAGACAGCAGCAGATTCATCGAGAGCTGTAAATCCTTCTATTCAGTTCTGACAGCACAGAAATAGCCTAGACTCTTTTAAGGTAATTAAATAGTCTGCTGAACAATAATCTTTAAATAGAATTAGAACTTACCTTGAAACCTACTTTCAACCAGATTCTCTTATTACATTAATGAGCCAAATAGGGATTAATGGCGATTATAGTAAATCAGTATGTGAAATTGTTGAGCTGAGTTTTTAAGCACTTCTGCCTTTGCCTTTCTAACTTCCTTCATGGCCTTCCCTTTTCATGCCACATGCTTAGCATGCAGCTCACTCTGTGGGGCTGTTGCTCATTCTTCTCACAGGCTCTGAATGCCTCAAATCCCACTCTCCATCCTCGAATCAATGGCTTTTACAAATTGTCTTTCCAAGCACAGGAAGGTGATTTATTGGAACTTTAATGTAGGTAGATAATATACTAAAATCAAGTTAGTGTTTTATTTCTAAGCTATATCTCATTATGAAAAAAAAGAAAGGAAATTGCTTCATTTCCAAGAATTCAATAAGACCTTTCCTTGGAACTGGACTCTATCTACACTAAGGAGTTGTAAAAGATTTTTTTCTAGAACTAGAAAGGAGAATTATTAAGCTAGAATGGACTAAGGACAACTCAAATTTCAAGCCTTTCATTAGATACCATTCACTTGGATTTCATAATGTGCATTCTATTGGGAAAAAGATGCTAAGACAGTCCAAAGGAACCTTTAAGGAATGGGTAAGTGCCGCCACCCTTGAAAGAGCCACAGAGACAAGCATGGGTTCTCTTTTTGCAGTGAACAATCAAGGGTGAAAGTCCTAACATATATGTGTGCACAGAGTGGGTGGATATTTGAGCTGAACTGAATTAAACAAAGGTACCTAATATTGTCTGCATAAGTGTTTTACAAGAATTTTACCTGTTGCTTATAGATAACAGGCTCATAAATAACAAAGCAGAAAAAGAAAACAATCAGTTTTAAGTCTTTGAGAAAATAAAAAGCCATTTTCATTTCTTGAAATTTATGAGATTATATGCTCTATTTTTTTTTCTTATATCTAAAATGTTAGTATTAGTGCATTGAAAATGAAAAGTATTTAGTTCTATTAACATTTAGATATAAGGACCAAATCACACTTATTTTAATGACGAGAGGATACACATAAAATAGTCAGGGTCAACATTGTGGAACAACATGTTAAGCCACTATCTGTGCTGCCAGCACGTCATATGAGTGCTAGTAGGAGTCCCCACTGCTATGCAGAAGATGGCTTAAGTACTTTGGTTCCTGTCACCCATATAGGAGACATGGATGGAGTTTCAGACTCCTGGATTTGCCCTGGCCATTTCCAGGGAGACCCAGCAAATGGAAATATTCATTCATTCATTCATTCATTCTCTCCCTGTCTCTGTCTCTCTCTCTCTCTCTCTCACACACACAAACACACACACACACAGAGATTCCTTTTCAATCTAACTCTCTGCCTCTCAAATAAAGAAATAAATACAGCTCTCTGTCTCTTTATTAAAGGGTCAATGACAACAGAAAAAAAAAGTTTTACCCTGTCCCAAATCATCAAAATCAGTTGCTTAATTAAAAATTAATTTAGAACACCGAGTCTACTTTCAAAGTGAATGTAATAGAGCCAAACAGTACTGGCATAAAGATACAATCTTTGAACAGATGCTAGGTGTAATCTGTTAAATGGTGCAACCTTCAAATCTAATAGTATTTCCAAAGCTTCCAGATCAAAGATTGAAGTATGATGCATTTTAACAAGAGCATGGTACATTCCGCACAAAAAAAGTATGGGCAGTGAGAGATCAAACCTGGTTTTGTTAACCCTATCAATAATAGGTGCTCATTAGAAATTTTTGGTCAGAGAAGATATAAAACCAAAGTACAACCTCATGAAGCCCCTAGGCATAAAGAGATGGACTTCTTTGCTCCTTAACCATAAAACCTATTAGAGTCTTAGTACATAAGAAAGGCCAGTAGAAATATATATCTCATTGGATTGATTCAGAGTGACAATGAAGTGGTGGTATGCATGATCAGCATCTTTCAGAATTTTGCATGGGGAGTTATACTGCCTCCAAAACAAAAGGCTACCCTGTACTAAAGATCTCCACACTTGGGTCTTCTGGTCAAAGTGTTTAAGATGTAGAAACTTGCACCCAAAGTAGTAATTTTTTCATTTTCAAAGAAGATGCTCAACAGTTTACACCCACACAAAGTATAGAGTACTGTTTGAGTAGTAATTTTACCATTAATTCTCATAGTACAACACATTGAAGACAGAGATTCCACATGGGGAGTAAGTGCAGAGTGACTCCTGCTGTTGATTTAACAACCGACACTCTTGTTTATGGTGTCAGTCATCACCCCAGGCTGTTGTCATGAGCTGCCAAGGCTATGGAAGCCTCTTGAGTTCACAAACTCTGATCTTGTTTAGACAAGGCCATAGTCAAAGTGGAAGTTCTCTCCTCCCTTCAGAGAAAGGTACCTCCTTATTTGATGGCCCCTTCTTTCCGCTGGGATCTCACGCGCAGAGATCTTTCATTTAGGTAATTTTTTTTGCCACATAGTCTTGGCTTTTCATGCCTGAGAAACTCTCATGGGCTTTTTAGCCAGATCTGAATGCCTTAAGGGCTGATTCTGAGGCCAGATGTTGAAATGTTACTTAGTTATACTAAGCTGATATTATGTATATAAAGATAATTAAAAATGAATCTTCATGAAGAATGGGATGGGAGAGGGAGTGGGAGATAGGATGGTTGCGGGTGGGAGGGAGGTTATGGCGGGGGAAAAGCCACTATAATCCCAAAGTTGTACTTCGGAAATTTATATTTATTAAATAAAAGTTGAAAAAAAAAAAAAAAACTACCATGACCTCCCAGAGCACACAACTAAAGATCACAAATCCTTAGCAAAGGGAATAGCAAACTTTTTGTGTTAAGAGTCATAAATTATTCAGGTTTTGTGGGCCCTATAGTTTCTGTTGCAACTACCCAACTCTGTCACTATATCACCAAAGCAGTCATGGGCAGTATGTGTGTGTAAAAGAATGGCTGAATTCATTTTCAATAAAGCTTTAATTATAAAACCAAGTGGCAGCTTGGATTTGGCTCAGAGGTCAGAGATTGCCGTCCCCATTCTAGGAAGCAACTCAGATGTTGATATCTCAATGCATTGTAGACATCTGTGAGTGTGTGCAGGTTGCCATGAAAACTGGTGAGCACTGGAGAACTGAAATAAAGACACAGAGTCCATTGCTTTTAGGGCATGGTGATTCTAAATCATGGCTGGTTCTGGTAACTCTCCAAAATGTCATTGTACGAAAGGGGCTTCCTAAATTTGTGGAAAATATGTATTATGAAAATGATGTCTGTGGTTTCAAACATTTTTTGCACCAAAAAAACTTCTTGTTTCATTCAAAAGGAAAACAAAGTAGATGCTCAAAGTTTGCCTCTTGCATTTATAGTTATTAATTTTCTTTATGGAAAAGATAAGAAAATGAGGAATACAATATGCCTTAACATTTATACAAAATGAGATGTCACTTAGGATTTTTAAAATTGTTTAGATGTAGATCTTCAAATGTTATGGCCTCTAATATCTGCATTTTGTGCTGATTTTGCCTATTTTGTGGCCTCTATTAGTGGTATAAGTCATAGAACAGGTCAAGGGCCACCAGAGAGGAAAACATGAAATTTCCTTCCTCCTACATACTGTCCTAATTACCTGTAATATACAGAATGTATGTTGTTAGGGAGAGAGAGGGGGCACCTTCTTTAGCAGGCAATTGGAGAAAACATTCATGCACATGATATAAAATCTTCACCAAAGTTTCCATTTATAAGGTGGCCTTCTAATAGAGCTCAATCTGTTCCCATTATGAGACACACTGAACATCATAACCTGACTTACTACACTTTGTAAAATATCCCTACCACTAATCCCTTGTAAAAGCACAATGGAAAGGATTAAGCTCGAAATCAATGAATGTCACCTATGGCATATGAGCATCTTTCTCTTTCCAGGTGTTTGATATATGCTACAAAATAGCTGCTGCTGTTCTTAATCAATAAATGTGTCTATTATATGCACAACACAATGCCAAGCAATGTAGAGGTAGCAAATAGAATCTTTGCTGCTAGTTATGAAAACAAAATTTACCTGCATGAAATATCTGGAGATCTATGCAAGATAGCTTATTATCAAATGTCTTGCAGAAAAACAAGCCTGCACACAGTTAGAAATTCCCTGCTTGCAGACTTTAAGCAAGGCTGATATCTATAGTAGCTGAACTTGCAGGTGGCCTGTACAAAACACTTGAATTAATTAAGAAAGTTGATTAGAGCATTTCAGGCCAAATAAATTCACGAGTGAATGTAAGGACAGACTTCGACACAGCGTCTACACACTAGGAACACTGTTGGTATTGAGCTAGCAGAACCACAAGATTTATACTGAGGGAAAGAATGAGTAAAGGTTAGAGAAGAAAATGAAACCTTGAACTGAAACCATTAAAGTATAAAAATGAAAAGTTTGAACTGAGTACAGCAGAAAACAGTAATTGTTTATCTCATCTATCATTCAGATCATTCTAGCTTTGAATAAATCCAACTCAGATTTATGTACTGAGATTCAAAACAAAACTTTAAGTCTCTTAGATTTTGCCAAGGGTGAAGAGGGAGAGAAATATTTCTAACATCAGGGCATATTCTAATGTCAACGTGGACAGAATTTTCTCAAGACCATCCCCACCTGTACTAACACATCTTCTCAGCATGTCATATATACCTTGCTAATCCTTATGTATACATTTTTGCTCTTACATTAGATTTTTATCACAACATCCCGTTCTTTGTCCAAGTACAAGATTATACACATCCATTCATCCTGTTACAGTTTGTAGCTCCCTTTTTCCAACAAGCATATCAGAATCCTCTTTACTTATACTATATTTATTTTTAAATTTTCTCAACATCCATGGAAAGACAATGATCAAACTTGCTGCCAGTTAGGGATTGAAATATATCACCTAGAAATTCTTAAGTTGAGAATCTAACCCCTAATGAGACAGAATTTAGACAAAGGTATTTAGGGTCAAGTGAAATCATAAGGATGCAACCCTACTCCAGAAGAAGTTGTGTCCTTATGGGAAGGCCTAGAGATCCCAGGAATGCACTTGGTGTGACGCCAAAGAAGAAAATGAATCTATGGATATCTCGATCTTATACTTTTAATCTCCAGAATTGTGAGGAATATATTTTTGCTATTACAGCCCATCGGTCTGATATTTTGTTTTATCAGGCCTTGCAAAATGATATGCAGCTAGCATTTACTGTTTTCTCATTTCTTTATTTCATCCTTTGGAGTGCAGGAAACAAAATTATCTAATTTTTAAAAATAATTTCATAATGCTAGAATATTTAAATTGTTGAAATAATTTTAGGTCATGACATGTATGTTTCCATGAATGTGTGAATGGATGAATTGATTAATTTCAGGTTCTTTCTTTAAAAAAGAGATTTATGTATGTATTTGAAAGGCAGAGTTAGAAAGAGGTAGAGGCCGAAGCAGAGGCAGAGAGGGGGATCTTTCATCTGCTGGTTCACTGCCCAAACGGTCGCAACGGCCAGAGCTGAGCCCAGCTGAATCCAAGGGCCAAGAGCTTCTTCCAGGTCTCCCATGCAGGTGTAGGGGCCCAAGAACTTGGGCCATCATCTACTGCATTCCCAGGCAATAACAGAGAGCTGGATAGAAGTGGAGCAGCCGGGTCTTTAACTAGTATCCATATGGGATGTTGGCACCACAGGCAGCGGCTTTACTGGCTATACCACAGTGCTGACCCCTAATTGTAGGTTCTTATATAGGCAAGTGTTCTTTAGGAATATTTAAACTACCTCTTGGATAGAAGAATGAAAACTGCTTAAGAATGCTAGTATAAATTGGGGACAACACATTGTAGCAGAAATGATTTTGACTTGGGAGTCAAAAATCCTGAGTTTGAATTCCCTTTCAGTTACTGAGAATGTTTAAACTCACTTTCATCATTTTAAAAACTGAATAACAACATACAGCTTTCAGTACTGTTATAGGTAAGTGAGAATGTTAAGTACCAACTTTAATTTCTGATGAGTGTTAGCTACTGTGGTAATTTTAGGCAATTCACTCAGAAAAAGAATAAATTAGGGAAAATACCAACCTGGAAAAAGATAAACTTACTATGAGAGTTCTGAAAGAAGTTGTTGAAATAAACACAATGGGAAAATAAACTACTACAAGGAATGAAAAGACATGCAAAGCAGTACTGAGAAGCACAGTTCAGAGGAGAACCCGAACTTTCAAATGGTATCATTCCATATGATCACGTAGCTTTTCCCCAGCAATACTAAGTAACCTGGAAATAGCAAGAGAAGAGAACAGCTGGATTCACAAGGAACTAGGGTATGGCCCAAAGAAAATAGAGAGTGCAAGTGGGAACTTATGTGTCATATGGGCTTCTTGGTTCTTTGCTGGATAACAAAGGAAGCCAAGCAAAGAAAGAGCTGATGGCAAGAAAAGACAAGGCAATGGGAATTGTGATCATTTTCCCGTTCCCATCTCATTATGTTCCTTCTTGACTTAACCATTACAATGGGCTTCCCAAAATTCCACATCTGATTACACTCCAACAGTCAGCCAAATCATAGATCAACTGTGCTTTCAATTAAGTCATGGTAACAGGATTTCAAATTTATGATCATCTTACTTCACATCTATTACCATCATACACCACTGCAGGACTTATGGTCATTCAAAATATTGATCTATGATTTAGAGATCCTTTTACAATGTCTTTACATGTTATGTTTATAAAGAAAGAGCCTGTTAGAGGCCATTATTCTTAAAGTAGCTGCAGTCACAGCAGTGTAATTATAGTTTATAAGATGTTAAAGGCAGACCCAAGGGAGTACACATTTTTTCACGACTTGGTAAAAAATGCTATCATTATATAATCACTAGGGATGGCATTCCTTCTGCTCAAGGTAGCATATAACATCTCAGTAGTTTTCCATTAGAGCAATTGTCATATGGGGCTGGCATAAAGAATTAGGTGCTCTCCCTCAGCCCAAGGTCAACATAAAAAAATCACATAATTCTCCGGTTGCCCCTCTTCCAGGCCAGCTCTCTGCTGTGGCCAGGGAGTGCAGTGGAGGATGGCCCAAGTTCTTGGGCCCTGCACCCCATGGGGGACCAGGATAAGCACCTGGCTCCTGCCATCGGATTAGCGCGGTGCGCCGGCCGCAGCGCAGAAAGGAAGACCTTTCTCTCTGTCTCTCTCTCTCACTGTCCACTCTGCCTGTCAAAAATAAAAAAAAAAAAATCACGTAATTCATATTCCCATTGAGACTGGTTTGTCCTTTGTAATAACTTTTTCTCATCTAAATGAGTTTGATTTCCTAGAAGTTCTGATGTCTTAAATATAACATTTCTAAGGCCCCTTTCCATAAGAATTTTGGGAAAACAAATATTCATCCAATGTTCTCTGTATAATTAGCATAAGATAATTATGTAAATTGGTCAAGTTGTAGAGGTGTTACAAGAAACTTGCCTGGAAGATTCACAAATTATATTTTGTGAAAATTCCTCAGAATTTTATTAAACAATACGAAAAATGGCATAAATAATAAAAAATGGTGAAGGTATAGTTTCCTTTATGGATTTTTCTTATAATGTATGTTAGCAGACTTCAACTAAAATACAAGCCAGAGGGAGAAGGAGTAACTTTTGCATTATTTGAACAGATAAACTTGAACAAAAATAATATTTCAGGACACTGACTTAATGACTTCTTCATTTTTTTTTTATTTTACAGGTAGAGTTACAGAGAGAGAGAGAGAGAGAGAGAGAGAGAGAGAGAGAGAGAGAGAGGGTATTCCTTCCATTGGTTCACTTCTAAAACAGCTGCAACGGTTGGAGCTGCGCTGATACGAAGCCAGGAGCCAGGAGCTTCCTCCCAATCTCCCATGCAGGTGCAGGGGCCCATGCACTTGGGCCATCCTCCACAGCTTTCCCAGGCCACAGCAGAGAGCTGGACTGGAAGAGGAGAACCAGGACAGGCACTACAGGTGGAGGATTAACCAAGTGAGCCACAGTGCAGCCCCGATTTCTTTATAAATATATTTTAATATTAATTCATGTGAATGTATTTTTAGATTAATAGCAAAACAGTACTATAATTTATAATATATCTCATATGAAAATTTTGTTTAGTTTTCCTTAAAATTTTGTAAAGTTATCAGTACAAAAAAATTCCTTGAATTTTTTTTGCCTACATCATGGGAGATTCTCCTTAGTTAATATGATTCTGTGTGCTAAGGATCCCAACACAGTCTAAAAACAATTCTCAATGAATGGTGAATGACTAAGTTTTAAAAGATAAGGTTTAATTTATTAATTAAGTTGAAAGGCAGAGAAAGAGAGAGACAGAGACAGACAGCGAGAGAGACAGAGAGGGAGAGAATGAATGGGGGTGAGATCTTCCATCTGCTGGTTTACTCCCTAGATAGCTACAATAGGTAAGACTGGGCCAGGGAGGAAGCCAGGGTCAGCAACTTCATCCAGGTAGCCCATGTGGATGGCAGGAACTCAAGCAGTTGGGTCATCTTTTGCTGCTTACTCATATGTATTAACAAGGAGATGGATAAAAAGCAGAGTAGCAAGACTTGTACCAGCACTCTGATATGGGATGTTAGTGTTGCAAGTTAGCTTTAGTTGCTATGCCACAATGTAGGCTCCATGACTTAATTTTGTTTAACATTTTATTATTTATTTGAGAGCCATAATTACAGGGAGAGAGGGAAGGGGGGGAGGGGGAGGGAGGGAGGGAGAGAGGGAGGGAGGAAGCCAGGGAGGGAGGGAGAAGGAAGGGAGGGAGGGAGGGAGAGGTCATCTACTGATTCACTCCCCAAATGGTTATGAAGGTGGAAACTGAGCCAATCAAACCCAGGAGCTTCTTCTGGTTCTCCCACTTGGATTTAGGGACCCAAGACTTGGGCCATCCTCTGCTGCTTTCCCAGGCTCAATAGCAGGGAGCTGAATCAGACAAGGGGCAGCCAAGACTTGAATTGGTGCCCATATGGGATGACGGCACTACAGGCTGGGGCTTTAACCTGCTAAGCTACCTGACTGAGTTTTAACTCTGTTAGAATTGAAGCTAAAGCCACTTCCAAATCAACATTATAATTTTTTTTGATTAATAACTGAAAATGAACAGACCTGTTACACAAATAACATTTTTGTCCTTAATATAACTGCATTTTTGAAAAAATAAAGTTTGACATTGTCTTGTGGTTTTATAAGTCTTTAAATGATTGGCTTAAAAGAGGAGAGTTGGGTTCTCATATATGCTCCTGAATTCACTCTATTGAAGTTGTTTAGGTTTAAATATATGAGGAAAATTCTGCCACACTTAGACATAAAGTTAAGAAAGGGTGGTATATTTTTATAGCATTCTCAAACAACTGTGTATATCCTTCTTTGACAGTGTAACAAATCTCAATAAGTGGCTGGTTTTGAATCAATAATGCGAGGTGGAAACTGAATCTGTATCAATGAGCTTTTCAGACTTTCATATTAAAATCTATCATCCTATCTTGTACTTTGAAGGATTCTTAACTCATGTACACATTTGTATAATCTATTCCAAAGTAGATTATGTGAAATACTAGTTCCCTGAGTTAATATTCATTATTCAAAGTTGGTACATTTCACTATATAATACATAAGTAAAAACATACTTTCAACACAACAAATCTTATCTCAAAAATTTTTAAGTACTTGGGAACTGAAAAACTCATAGCACTGTTAGGCTCATTTCATTCATTTGAGAAAATGTCTAAATATCTTAAGTTGGTATACTCATTGTTCTTTCAAGAAAAAAAGTATTGCATTAAAAAATGGATAGTTCCATTTCTTACTTGAACAAGAGCACCCATGTTTTATTCTTGAGACAATCAGAATACTTTGATTTGAAGTAGAAACTCTATACACCTCATGCCAAATGGAGAAACACTGAAAATCTAAAGATCAACATTTAATAAAACTAATATTTTTTTGCTGTTTTCACATTCTTAATTAACTTATCTTTAAACAGAAAATATGTGGGGATGAAAAGTATGACATTTTGGTGTCAGTGTCTTTCTTTGTCTAAGGCACCTTTACCAAACACTGCTTTGCAGCATCAGTGAAAATACCAATTCAGTGAAAAGGCAAATAAAGTTTTAGAATGTGAGTTAAATTTAAATAATGTGATCTCACCTCACAGGCCCTCAGGATTTGATGGACCATAATTTGAGCACCTCTACACCAGCTCAAACACCCTTTCTTAAGCTCTAGATCCTTATGTTCTAAGGTCTACTAGATGTCCAATAGGCACATTCAACAATCTTAAGTGAATATTGGTTATTTTTCCTCCTTTTCCATAAGCTGACCCTGTTTCACTTTCTGTCTCAGACATGATTTTCCAAGCCATTCAAATCAGAAACTTCAAAGTTATTCTGGATCTTCCTTTATAATCCATTATGTCTAGTCACTAAGTACAGTTACTTGCATAAGTTTACTTCTGCAGTTATCTAAATCTATGACCTAATATCATCAAATTACTACAGAAGAACATTGGGGAAACTCTGCAAGACATTGGCATAAGCAAAGACTTATTAGAAATGGCCCCAGAAGCACAGGCAATCAAAGCAAAAATAAACAAATGAGATTACATCAAGCTAAGAAGCTTCTGCACTGCAAAGGAAGCACTCAACAAAGTCAAGAGACAATCAAAAAATAGGAGAAAATATTTGCAAACTATGCAATTGATAAAGGATTAATATACAGAATCTACAAAGAGCTCACAAAGCTCAACAACAACAAAACAAACAACTCAGTTAAGAAATCAGCAAAAGAACAGGCATTTTTCAAAAGATGATATTCAAACGGTCAATAGACTGATGAAAAAATGCTCAGGATCACTAGCCATCTGGGAAGTATAAATCAAAACCATAACAAGGTTTCACCTCACCCATTAGATTGGCTCTCAGACAGAAATCAAAAAACAAGTGCTGGTAAGCATGTAGGGGAAAAGTTACACTAATGCATGGTTGGTGGGAATGTGAACTACTACAGCCTTTGTGGAAGACAGAAGGCATATATCTTGGAAATTTGAAAACAGAAAAATAGAGCTACCACATTACCCAGCCATCCCACTCCTGGGAATTTATCCAAACAAAATGAAATCAGTACATGAAAGAGTTACCTGTGCCCCCATGTTTATTGCAACTCAATTTACAATAGTTAAGATGTGGAATCAACCCAGATGTGTCCATAAACTATGACTGGACAAAGATAATATGAAGGAATACTACTCAGCCATAAAATAATATATCTTGCAACAAAATGAATGCAACTGGAAACTATTAAACTTAGCGAAATAAGTATACTTGGTGAAATAAGCCCAACCCAAAAGGACAGATACCATATGTTTTCCCTGGTCCGTGGTAACCAATAGAGAACAAAAAATATAATGTATATGAACAAAATTGAGAGCTGATGATTATTTACAGCCCTTGTCTCTACTGTTGAGGAACAGTGTTTTTTTTTTTTTTTTTCTTACTATTTGTTGAATTCTTTACTTGGTGAAGGGTGAAGCTTATGATTATAAAATAAAGTATTTCATTGTGAAATACATTGTGTATGGGTGGGAGAAAGGGTAGGGTGGGAAGTATCACTATGCTCATACATCTGTGTATATTAAATACATGAAATTTGTTCACTTTATATAAATAAAAATATATAAAAATATAAAATAAGCCTTCAATGAAGAAAAATACCTACCCTATAATTCCTCCCCTCCCCTCTAATCTCCTCCCACTCCCATTCATCTTCCATTCCCTACTGTGGGGACACTGGAAAAAGCAAACCTAGATGATGTAATTAATGCAGTGTTGAGAGGCAGAGGCTCTGTGTCATACCATCACTGTCTCAGTTCCATCTTGTGTCACTCCCAAGATGGGTAACATTAGCTAACTTCTGAGGTTTGGTGTTACTCTACTTGACTTTGTAATAAAATAGTATTTGTATAAATAGCTATAAAGATTGAGGTGGCTGTTGTGATATAGCAAGTAAAGCTGCCACTTGGGATGCCTGCACCCCACATCTTGAGTGTTTGATTTGAGTCTCACCTACTCCATGCTTCTGATCCAACTTCCTTCTAGTGTGCCTGGGAAGTAGCAGATGACAGTCCAAGTATTTGGGTTCCTACTATCCACATGGGATACCTGGATGGAGTTTCTGGCTCTATCTAAGCTATTGCAGAAATTTAGGGAGTGAACTAGTAGATGGAAGATAATCTTAATCACTCATTCTTTCTCTCACTTTTAGAAATACATAAATAAATCTTGTTTAAATAAAAGAGAGGAATAATTCATATAGCAGGTTATCTAGATGAATTCTCAGAAGTTATTAATAAATATTAACAATTACTATTTTGTCCGTTCCCTTGTTAAAATTTTCCCAATTTTATCAGAAAAATCACCTGGAATGCCTTTTCTACTGCTATACCATGATATGTTTGAAGTAAAGATACTTCAATTTATGCACTTGTCACATAGGACCCCTGCAAATACTGAAATCAAAGGTCCTTATGGAAAATGTAACAGAATGTACATATAAGCCACTCACATCCTCCCATACACTTTAAATCATCTTTGATTTACTTACAATACCTAGTAAATGAAAATGCTGTATCAATAGGTATTATATTTTATTTTTAGGGAATACTGACAAGAAAAACAAATGTGCATGTTCAGTTCAGACACAACCATTGAAGGTCTAACTATGTAGTGCATATCTGCAACAATATTTTTTTGTGTGGTTAGAGAAAAAAAACATGGCATCTGAAATATAGCTGATGGTAAATAATCATCAGTTAATTAATGCAAAGTTTTCTCTAAATGATGTAAAATGAAGGTCTGGTTTTATTATAATTTTTAGCTTTCAGTCATATATTTCAATTCTTTAAGATCCTCCCTACAAGACTAAAATATATTTCATTAAAACTAAATTAAATAAAACTAATAAGGCTAACCTACTAACATATTGGCAAGTATTAGTTCTATTTTTAAAACACTTTCTTCTAAAGAGCCATAATTACAAGCATCTTTCCCTGACTTTGGTTGGCTTGAGAAAGGGTAAAGACAGTCTGTTAAACTCATGGAATCATATGCAATTTTTAGTGTACGTTTTGTGGGGGGAGGAAAATGTTTATTGCTGTCTTATAATACTCAAAAGAGGTCTGTGATTCAGACAAGGTTAATAACCAGTGTTATAGAAAATGGCAGAGAATATAGTGCCAGGAGTTGGCAGGGTCCATGACAGACTGTAAGAGATATATTTTTCAGCATGGAAATTTTTGGAACATGTCAAATCACACAATAAAGGCAACTGCATGCTGGGTCTACATTTATCTAAGCTTTGAAAATAAATTATATAAAGTCTACAACTCTGAACCCAAGCACCTGACCTCTGAACAAGAGCCAATAAATAATGTCATTAAATCACAGTGCCAAGTTTCCTGCATGCTTCCCCACAGTATTTGTTGCCAACACTGCTGGAGGCCTACAGAGAGCCTATGATGATCATGACCTTAGATCTTGTTGTGCATGTGTGTGCGTTCTCTTGGATTTTTGAGATTAATTTCATGAGTAAATTTAAAAATAGGATACATATCACCCACAATTTATAATATAGCATGCCATGTACTACTTCATAATATAAAATGTTAAATATAAAGTACAATATATAATGTATAACATATAACAATAACACCTTTTAAAAATTTAAGACATGATACAATTTGCATATTTAATGTAGATAATAATTCTATAAGATTTTATATGAAAAAATACTTAAGTTATTTTTCCCCTGTCAATAAAATGGCATCTAATTTCAATTATTACACTTAAATCGTTGATTTTTGTACAAGCAAACATGCAATAGGGGTACAGTAGTTTCCTACAGGTTCATTTTTGTGTTGTTACAGTTAATAAGTAATTTCATGCTTAAATATATCCAGTGGACCTAAGTGCATATTACTTAAACAGTATTTGTCAAAACTGCATTGTCATTGGAAACATAATTTAGGACTTGGGAATTTATTTTACTTGCAGTGAACATTAACAGGTGTTCAGGCACAGGCTATCATAGGACTAGAAAAATGCCCTTAGGTTGAAATTGACCAAGAAGCTGAAGTGGAAATAACAGGGATGCATCATAAGCATAAACATTCTATAATCCACCACACTGATTAAATATTCACAAGGTTGCCTCTAAATTTGCTCCTGAAATAATCATTGTGCTGAAATAATCATTATTAACTTTTCCAGCTTTAATATCTGCTTGTCTGCTTCATAAAAATCAGATTAGATGCAAAAATCTTCCCACTAGTACTGTTAAAGCTGTAAATTTAAAAACAAATCAAAGAATATGAAAGTTCAGATCTTCTTAGTAACATTAACTTGTCCAACATTGATTACATATAATTCCTGGATTACTGGTTTGTGTTCTTACTATCTACTTTATTATAAGGCAAAAGAAATGCAGGGAAATTAATACTGTTATGAAAACCCTTATTTTTACTTTCTTGAATTATGAGGGTCAAAATTTGAAATCTTAACATTGTATTAGCCTAAGGCACTGTAATTTAATAAAATAAACTGGTTGAGAAAATGAACTATACATACTCAAAAAAACTGATGCCTGTTTTCTTGAATGAAACACTTATAGTATCTAAATTTTAAGGCAGCATATGCAAACTTAATGATTTAGTAATTTTTATAAGTAATGAAAAATACCTCATAAAATGGATATTTGCCAGCAAAATCCATTTATGTTAAAATTCTTAATTTTTTATCCATTAAATAATGTGGAAGATTCATTTACTATGTAGTATACTTACATTCCAAATATAATTAATTGGACTTCTGCTCATTGCATTGATAAAGGAGCTAAAAGGATATTAGACAAAGCAGATACTAAATATTAAGATTTCATTGTTCTGATGATATCTGTAATGGACTACTGAGCAAAAGGAGTAAAAAACAGTAAAACAAAAACATAAATGTTAATAAAATTGATGGAGACCAGAGGATTTCTGTTGTTTAATGGTGCAGAAGAATATCTAGATCATTATCTGGACTTGAACAGTTGGCAACAAAACATATGTGGAATGAATTAACTTGTATGATTTCGTCAAAATAGTAAAAAAAAAAAAAAAAAAAAAAAAAAAAAAAAAAACACAAGCTGCCCTTTGCTGATACTGAGGTTTCCTGAGAAATGTTTGGAAGCAGAGCATTTCTTAGCAACCACCATCAAGGCTACTTGCTCCAAGAAACTGAATGCATTCTGTAATGAAATCCAACTGATAAGATCATCAGACATACTGGTAGGGTCTTCAGAATATTTTACATGTCATTTGCTTCACTGGGATAAACCCAAAAGACAGGTGCATAATTCCAGAGATACTGTTAATAGGCTCACATTCCCTAGGAAAGCATTGTGTGTTTATGAGCTTAAATGTGGTGGCAATGGTCATGGCGATGACTGTGGTCTTTCCTTACTTTCATTATTTCTTAATAACCATCTAAGCATTTTCAGGAACAAATGGGGAGCCTCCATTAGTATTATACAGAAGAACAAAAGTTAGTTTCTTTGGAGAATTGAGAAAGACTACAACAAGTAGTATATTTCTCACATAAATGTGAGTTTTGAAGAGATGTTAACAGAGTATCATGGTACCTATGCTCCAGTAGGTCCATTGAAAGTATTCTTGGGGACAAATGCCATAGATGTGTGTGTATTTATTGTATATGGGTAAGCATGTAATTACGTGCTATTTCACATAATTAGTAAATATTCATTATTTGACATACTGATATGGGCTCCCTAGGCACTTATACATCAAATCCTGCTCTACTGCTCATGAGGTACTGATGAGGATGGCATGGCACCCACCATCTAAGGGCATCAAAATAAACTATAGTCGTTAAACCACAACAACAAAACAATACACATAAACTTAGAAGTACATAATATTATGGTTCTATATGAGCAAAGATATGAGTAATTGCTAAACATAACTTCAGTAATGCCCAAAACAGCCAATCTTAAGTAGCACCAAGATAGGATAATGAGGTGGTAGCTTTACTATTAGTCATGGATATCATTATTGGAGAGAATGATGGATTAAGGAAAATGTTTTTGCACACAATAAGTTGCAAGGCATTTTATGATCAGGTGTCATGGAGGAAAAAGAAGGCTGGCTGCTCTAATCTCTGTTCATATCACAGGAAGTATTTATTAGCTATCTTGCATGTACAGAAGTAGTTAGTGGTACTAATTGGACAATCTTTGTAAAGTAATGCATTATCTTTCTCAAGGAATATATGGGGCCGGCACTGTGGGGCAGCAGGTAAAGCTGCTGCTTGCAGTGCCGGCCTCCCATATGGGTGCCGGTTCGAGTTCCGGCTGCTCCACTTCTAACCCAGCTCTCTGCTATGGCCTGGGAAAGCAGTAGAAGATGGCCTAAGTCCTTGGGCCCCTGAACCCAAATAGGAGACCCAGAAGAGGCTCCAGGCTCCTGGCTTCAGATTCACTCAGCACCAGCCATTGAGACCAGTTGAGGAGTGAGCCAGCAGATGGAAGATTCTCTCTCTCTCTCTCTCTCTCTCTCTCTCTCTCTCTCTCTCTCTCTCTGCTTCTCCTTCTCTCTCTGCATAGCTCTGACTTTCAAATAAATAAATAAACCTTAAAAAAAAAACAAAAAAAAAAAACAAGGAATATATGACCAGTTGGTTCCAAACGGATAGCCCTTCAATCTTTTAATATCATTTGAATAACAAAATAATCGTGAAAGGCTTTAATGACATGATCAAGAATGACTTCTCCAAGTTCTCCAAAGGGAAGTCAGTGCCCTCAGAAGTATGCCTCTGCCAGCTAGCTTAGGGTGAAAAACTCAACACCAGTATCATTTAATCATATAACAATAACTTTATTCAGTTCAATGGTGGTTTTGGGAGCAACTAAAGGCCATTTCTACCATATCTGAAATCAAAGTGACAGCATTGTAGTGTATCTAATGATTCCCTGTTCACATCTGGAATGAACTGAATATTAGTATACCTACAAAGTTCACATTGTTGAAATTCCAACCCTTAACAATGGTATTCTGTGGTGGGGCCTTTGGTGGTGGGGGTGGGAGTGAATCATAAGTGTGGACCTTCTGAAAGGATCCCCAGAGAGATCTCACTCTCCCTTGGGTACAAGGTATCAGGTCAGGGTACAAGAAGAAACCAGTGGTCCACAATCCAGAAGGGGGCCATCATGGGAGCCTGACCATGCTGGCACCATGAACTTGTACTTCCAACTTGAGAACAGTGAGCAAAAATTTCTGTTGCTTATTAGTCATTAATTTAATTCTTTAATTGATTAATTCTTTAATCTATTTCATTCTTTGTTAAAGCAGCCACAATAAACTAACACAATTTGCAATTAGAAAAATGCACTTTTTTTTTTTGACTGACAGAGTAGACAGTGAGAGAGACAGAGAGAAAGGTCTTCCTCTTTTCCGTTGGTTCACCCCACAACGGCCACTGCAGCCGGCACGCTACGGCTGGTGCACTGTGCTGATCTGAAGCCAGGAGCCAGGTGCTTCCTCCTGGTCTCCCATTAGGGTACAGGGCCCAAGGACTTGCGCCATCCTCCACTGCAATCCCAGGCGACAGCAGAGAGCTGGACTGGAAGAGGAGCAACCAGGAGAGAATCCGGCGCCCCGACCAGGACTAGAACCCGGGGTGCCATGCATTTTATTTCTTGAGGTTACTTAGCTGCTTAACATAGACACTACTGAGTCTGCATATACAGAGAAGCCACATTGCAAGATGCAGATGTTGGAAAATTGGGTCAGGAGGCCAGCATTGTTGTATACCAGATCTGAATCCCTTATGGGCTCCAGATCGAGCCCCAGCTGCTCCAATTTCGATCCAGCACCCGTCTAATGCATGGGAAAACAGTAGCAGAAGGCACAAGTGCTTGAGGCTGCAGCCAATCAACCACATGCAAGACCTGAAAGAAGCTCCTGGTCCTGGCTTTGCCCAGCACTGGTCATTGATGCCATCTGTTAAGTGAACCTGCAGATAGAAGACCTTTCTCTGTCTCTCTGGCTCTTCCTCTAACTTTCAAATAATAAAAAAAAAAATCTTTTTTAAAGAAGAAAAATTGTGGTCAGAATAAGGGCCTATTGTAACTGCATATACATAGCCTATAAACTGAATACCTAAGTATTTAATGGCTGAATATCTTCCTAATTATGAATGAGACAACTATTACTGGAAGACAGAGAAGAAAAATAAAGTAACAGTAATCCAACAGCTCATATAGATCATAGAAGCAAGTTAACATTTTTTAATTTAAATCCTCTGAAAAGAAACTTTCCCAAAACAGTAAGATTCGGTTTAACTATTAGAGTCGATGCTGCTCACACCATGACTTCCATCAAAAAAAGCAGTAGGACACTGAAGGCCAGCAAACACCTTTTACTGAATTTTACTGCTTCACATTCCTATATTAGACTGTAAATCTCACAGAGGGAAGAACGACATGGGAAGTGACCCCTTGTATCCTCCTTCCTTCCAGAGCAGAGAATAAAATAGCTCTTCGTATATGCTACATAAATGACAGATGTTATTAATGATTGTTTTCAGACCAGTCAGTGGAACACTTCAAAAGAGCTTTTTTCCTTTCTTTTTAAAATTGAGACAATGCGCTATATTACCTCATAGGCAAGTGAGGCACCAGTAAACCAGGGACAGGACGACAGGATGGAGAAAGAGAGAAGAGGGGATGGGAGAGGAGAGAGAGAGAAAGAGGGGAGGGGAGAGAGGGAAAGTGAGAGAGAACAGGTTTGGAAGGAATTGAAAAGATGAGATGGGAGGAGAGAGAAGTGAGGAGGAGAGAGAGGGACAAGAGAAGAGAGGGAGAGGAAGAAAGGAAAGAAAGGGAGAAGGGGAAAGAGAAAGAGAGAGAGAGAGGAGAATCAGATAAAAACAAAAGACTACTTAATTCAGCATAAAGATATACTTTCTCATTTATAGAAAATTTAAACTTTATAGATTATTTAAAGGTTTAATTTTGATCAAATATCACAGAGGCACTATAATCTGTTATAGACATGAATTTAAAGGTCAAAATCCCATCCTTCTCAAGAACACTAAAAGCAAATATTTTAAATAATTAGTTATGACCACTTTGATATTCCAGGACATATACTGCTGTTACCTATTCCATGAATCTCATCTACTGAATTTTCTTTGAACAAATTTAAAACAACAGAGAGAGGGAGAGGGGGAGTGAGAAAGAGAGAGAGAGGCATTCAACAGAATGAATGGAAACTCACAGAATGGAAAAAAATATCTATAAATCATATACCAGATACGGGTTTAATACCAAGGATATAAAAGGAACTCCTACAATTCAACAACAAAACGGTCTTCTTTAAAAAATGGGCAAGGGGTTTGAATAGGTATTTCCTCCATAAAAGTTAGACAAATGGTCAACAATCATGAAAATATGCTCAATATCAGTAATTATTAGGAAAAGGCAAATCAAAACCACAATAAGATATCACAATAAACCCAACAGGGAAGCTACTATAAAATAATAATTTCAACAAGAATCTGGGGGCAATCAGATTTTTAGGGAGCAGTTACTATAGGATATAGTATGATGCTTCCTCAAAAATTTCAAAATAGAATTAGCATATGATATGGAAATTACACTTCAGGACAAAAATCCAAAATAATTCCAGACACAGTCTCAGAGAAGTTTGTATGCCCATGTTCATAGTATTATTTAGAATGGCCAAAAGCGACAACATTCTAGCGTGCATTTGTGGATAAACAAAAAGTAGTACACACAGTATTATACAGCCTTAAAAAGGAAGGCACTTCTGATACATATTAAAAACACGGATGGTCCTTGAGGATATTATGCTAACCAGAATAAGCCAGTTGTGTATATAAGCTATCTACAGAAGTTAAATTCACAGAAACAGAAAGTAAACTGGCAGCAGCCAGGGTCAGAGAAAGTGGAAACAGAAGTTGTCTGATAAATCTGGAGCTTCACTTCTGCAAGATGAAAAAGTTCTGGGGACAATTTGCAGAAAAATGTGGATATATTTAAATGGCAGTGAACTGCATGAGTACATTTACAAGCTGTTAAATTCTATGCTATACACTCACGCACACATACATATATATTATTACAATACTTTTTGTTGCCTTTTTTCCTCCAAAGAAACCTTTCATTTAAGGAATACAAACTTCATAAGTACAACATTGGAATACAGTGATTCTTCCTACCATACCCGCCCTCCCACAACACTCCCACTCCTCCCGCTCTTCCCTAAATCTAATCTTTGGTTAAAAACTTATTTTCTGGGGCCTGCGCCATGGTGTAATAGACTAAGCCTCTGTCTAGGGCTCCCCCATCCCATATGGGCGCCAGTTTGTATCCCGGCTGCTCTTCTTACCATCCAGCACCCTGCTAAAGGCCTGGAAAAGCAGAAGATGGCTCAAGTGCTTGGGAGGCAACCATGTGGGAGACCTGGAAGAGGCTCCCGGCTCCTGGCTTCAGATCAGCCCAGATCCAGCCAGCCATTATGGTTATTTCGGGAGTCAACCAGCAGATGGAAGACATCTCTCTGTCTCTCCTCTCTGTAGCTCTGCCTCCCAAATAAATATTTTTAAAATTTATTTTCCATATAGAATCTTAATCTTACTACTTAAGTGTGGTACAAACCTACCATCTGGTGAACACTAGGATCTATTATGTTCAAATAGAGCTAAAGAAATAAATTAATCATGCATTTCCCAAATTGCAGTCCTGTTTTAGTTAAATTCACCTAAAGGTTAGGCACCTGGAGTACACTGTACTGGTTCTGCAAAAAAATTCTCTCACAAGTATTTGTATTATGTTGTACATTGTGTTTTTGTTGTGTTTTAAGAGAAACTTCTGCTCATTTGTCTATGCCCTGGATCCACTCACACTTTCAGATCAACTCAACATTTCTTCTCTGTGGAGTATTCTGTCTTTGACATTGCTAATCATTCTTTCCTTTGGAATACCACTTAGTCTCACAAGTCACCATTTATACATTTATAGTTCAATCAGGGTTATATGAGGGTACCTCAAAAATTCATGAAAAATGGAATTAAAATATGCTTATCTGTTGGAAAAGTGTTTGGAATTCATGCATAGTTTTAATAATAGACATTTTCTGGGAACTTTGTAAAGACCCCTCATAGCAGCTATGAGCTCCTTAAAGGTAAAGATATGCCTTACTCATCTATGTGCTCCAAGAACTCAAAATAGAGTAAGGCAAAAAATACAAGTTCAGTGTTTATTTATGGGATGATGTCCAAAGCAAATTTTGTCAAACTGCCTTTTAAAGAACTGCAAAGTAAGTTCTTAGATCAGAAATATGGAATAAAAAGAAATTCGTGCATTCTCTCTTGTTCCCAAATAATATGAGGAATAATTTTAGTTTCCTGTTTGACTCGAGTACTAAGGAGCCAAAAGTGTGTCCTAAATAAAAGTTTACCCCGATGTTAGCTATCTAGTATGGGGATCCAGCATTTTTTCCTACCACTACTCTATCCTGTTTTATCCTTGCTTCTGTGCTATTGTAAATCATCTTGTTATAAACAGCCTCAAGTCTATTTTGGAAGGAAGTGGGATATGACTAAAATATGTAAAATATGCAATACAAGGCTAAATATGAAGGTGCTACTTTAAAGTTGTTGCCTTTACTTTTCTTTGTTCCATGGATAATATTTCCTACATTTCAGTAGAATCCCAAGTGTGTTCTCATCACTGCAATATGTGATCATATCTGCTTCACCTTGTCTGGTTTAGTTTGGGTAGAACTGTCTGTTCTCCATTGTTTTTTTTTTTTTCTTCTTCTTACCTATGTGTTATATTAGTCCATTTTTTTCTTAAACTGTAGCTAAAAGACATTGTTTTTCAAAATAATAAGGTGATCTATTTAAGACCCTTTTTATGTGACATCTAAATATTTTCATGGGGGTAATTAAGATGATATAAACTATGATTTCCTTAATTTTGGAATTCTGAATTTAAGAGACAGGTAAATAGAATTCAACTGTGAAATTAATTATCCAGTTTCCATGGTTTAATCAGTATATTGTATACATCTACTGAAATCATACTACATTCCATAAAAATCTATAATTATTAAATATTTAAACTTGAATTATTAGGCATTTAAGTATTAAGTTACTAAGTATTTAAGTAATTTAAGCATTTAAGGAGGTGGAAATACAAGTAACTTGATTTGATTATTACACATTGTACACGTGGATTGAATTATCACATGATAGCCCTTAATATGTATAATTAGCATAACCAAATGATAATGATAAGCAAAAAATGATTAGATCTGATTTTTTGGAAAATTCATTTGAGAACTTAAGACCATACTACTTCAACAATTCTTTTCAATACTAAAGATCTTAAAGATCTATGAGAGGCTGGTGCCATGAGGCAGTAGGTTAATCCTCTGCCTGCGGCACTGGCATTCCATATGGGCACTGGTTCTAGTCCTGGCCATTTATCTTCCAATCCAGCTCTCTGCTGTGGCCTAGGAAAGTAGAAGATGGCCCAAGTGCTTGGGCCCTTGCACTCCGCATGGGAGACCAGGAAGTAGAAGAAGCACCTGGTTCCTGGCTTTGGATCGGCGCAGCTCTGGTCATTTGGGGAGTGAACCAATGGAAGTAAGACCTTTCTCTCTGTCTTTCTCTCTCTCATTGTCTGTAACTCTACCTCTCAAATAAATAAATAAAATCTTTAAAAAAAAAAAAACGGATCTATGAGCCATTCTAGGAAGATAGCTCAGGTGCTAAATGTTTGCATGGCATATCATATATTGCTTTCTATAAAGAGAAACAGAACATCATGTAACAACAGTACTCCATTTAGAGTAACAGAAAATAAAATTCTAACTACAGAACTTGGTATTATTCATAGGTTGGCTATAAATCTCTTAATTAACAGTATTATCACATTATTTTACTCATAGCTAAACATAACAAAGTATAGTTTTCAAATAATCACATTTTTTCTGGTATCCAATATTGCACTTAGTCTGGTCCAATTTAACTTGTCTGTTAGTATTAGAGGGGCTGGCGCTGTGGAGTAGCAGGTAGCTGTTGCCTGTAGTGACGGCAGGCATTCCATATGGGTGTCCATTCGAATTCTGGATGTTTCACTTCTGATCCAGCTCTCTGCTAAAAGTACTAGAATATGAATATATCCTAGACCTCAATAATTAAAGCTATTTCCACCTTCAGACTAATTTCGCTGTTGGGATACAATGGGCTTCTTCACCTCCCTGTTAGTTGCTCCCTGAAAAATATACATAGCATTTTTGTGACAAACTACAAAATTCATGTGTCTTTCAAGGCATACCCTAATGGTCCAACATGTGTAGCAGTGCTAGGCTATTTTGTAGCCAAATTGTTTAAAATAATCTATCCATTTCCTTCCTTTTCTATATTACCACCAAATCCATATCTGACTTCTAATTCAATATCCCATAAAACATCCACCCTGGAAAAGACTGGCTTGTCCATCCATAAACATACATTCTCTTCCGTGGCATACATTTAGACTGAATTTCTCAGTCTCCTTTTAGGTGGGCCATATCATTGGTTCTAGCCAAAGGCATATGGACAAGCACAGGGTCCACTGCTTTTGAGACCTGACCATGAGAAACTTTTTGTAAAGATTTATTTATTTGAAAGTCAGTTATACAGAGAGAGAAGTAGAGGCACGCAGGGGCAGGGGCGGGGGGGGGGGGAGAAGAGAGGGAGAGAGAGAGAGTGTGTCTTCCATCCACTGGTTCATTCCCCAGATAGCCACAATGGCCAGAATTGCACCCGTCCGAAGCCAGGAGCTGCTTCTGAGTCATTCATGTGGGTGTAGGGACCCAAGGACTTGGGCCATCTTCTACTGTTTTTCCAGACCATAGCAGAGAGCTGGATCAGAAGTGGAGCAGCTGGGACTTGAACTAGTACCCATATGGGGCTCTGGCACTACTGGTGGCAGCTTTTCCTGCTATGCCACAGTGCTGGCCCCAAGACTATAAAAACTTTTAAAATCTTTCATACAATCTCTTGCATTTTCACATTGGCTACATGCAGCAGATTCCAAGAATGACTAAAAAAAAATATAAGGGATAGCAAAGGTCCTATGTGCCTCAATGCCTATATGCCATGGAGCTTATGCCATTCTATATGGAACTCTTGTTTTTCATGGATCATTTTTACTTCCTTCATTTGTACTTCGTTCCTTCTTAATCTGCCTTAGAAGATTAAGCATAGTGGCATGTGCTTGGTGCACTGGTTAACTTGCTGCTCGGGATGCATGCATCCTATGTTTAAGTCCTAGTTCCATTTGCAATTCCAACTTAATGTGTCCCTTGGGAGCAGCAGTGATGGCTCAAGTCATCAGATTCCTGCCACCCATGCTGGAGACCTGGATTAAGTTTCATTGTCCTGCTTTGGCTTGGCCCAGTCCCAGATATCATGGATATTTGGGGAGGGAAGCAGTGGATCAAATGCCTTTCTCTGTTTTTATATCTCTCTTTCTGTCTTTAATATAAAATGAAAATGAATTCAAATTCTAAAGAGATTAGGAATATAGCTCTATGCTTTCCCATATTCTCTGTAAGCAACTACAATTACTTAATAACATTCATTTAAACAATATATTTTAGCAGAAACTTGTCATATTAATATCAATTATATACATTCTATTATTCATAAAATATTCTAAATATTGGTTAAAGAGTTTATTTATTTAAGAGGTAGAGTCACAGACAGAGGGAGGGAAAGATAGAAAAGTCTTCCATCTGCTGGTTCACTCTTCAAATAGCCACAACGGTGGAAGCTGGGCTGATCCAAAGTCAGGAGTCAGGAGTTTCTTTTTGGTCTCCCACATGTGCGCAGGTGCCCAAGCACTTGTGCTATCTTCTACCACTTTCCCAGGCCACAAACAGAGAGCTGTGTCAGAAGAGGAGCAGCCAGGACACAAACCAACACCTATATGTGATTTTGGTATCGCAAGCAGAGGTTTAGCCTCTTATGCCATGGTGCTGGCCCCTCTAAATACTTAACTATGTTATATATCTATACGCCACTAAATTATCACACTAAGTATTTATACATGCAATTGTTTTTTTATAAAGCAAAACAGAAATTCATAGTTGCTTTAGTACTCCCTATAAATCAGAAAAACAAGGTCCAGATTTTATTTTCATTGTTCACTACAGATGTTATAATAAGTAATAGATGTCAGAATTGAAAAAAAGTACGAGTCCACAAACACATTCTTGAGTCACAGAAATAATACATAATTGATGTATGAATGGGTTCAGGAGTCATTTATTAGTGGTGGTAGAGACAAAAATTATTTTGCTGAGAAGTCTATCTTTGTTACAGCACCCTGCAACAATACCTGAATTTCTACTTTGAGGGAGCAACCTAACATTAAATGAATGCTTATTCTGTGCCAAGTGCTTTAGATTGTAGCCCACAGCACAACTCTGTAAGGCAGCTATTTTTAGCCTCTTTTCAGAGATGAAGTGCCTTAAGGAAGAATCCAATTCATAAATGGCAGAGCCATTATTGGAAGCCAGATCTGCCATACCCTTTAACATTAATTCTCCTCACGACACAGATCACTAAACCTTCTGGTACGTGGGATTTTTCATGGCACATATGTTTGAAGTACTTTACTTCCCTATTCTAACTATCAATACATGTGTCAAATAGTCATTATTTAATGAGTGTATCTGCTCTATGGTAGATATAATAAAGTTTTTTAAACCATATAGGTTGTCATTAAGGAAGTCACGTTGATAGATGGCCACTTGCACTGTTCTGATTGTTTCTATACCATTCTCCTTCTCTCCCCCCAGAAAATCCTAGCTTTCAATCTTCTGTCACTAGATTACATTGCTCATTACATTCATGGCTGCTGTCTTTTAATGACCTAACAATTAATTGTGCCTTATTTTTCAACTATTTTCAACTCCCATCTGTCTGTTTCTCCAACATGACTCTCAATATAATTACTGACAATTTCAATATATACATAGATGATCCTTCACAAAATCTAGCATCTCAATTTCTTGAGTTTCCTTCCCCTAAACATCTTGTTCTTCCCTTTATCTCAGCCAATCAGCCCCAGGTCATTTCTAGACATATTCATTGCCAGGAAAGCCCTGTACTTCTACAACCTATTTCATATAGCTAGGTCTCTGTTCAGTACTTCCTCTCTTTTCAGTTCATTTGATCTTTATTTCAACTCTAACTGCCATTTGATTCCAGTAGGACCTACTGTCAACTCTTCCTATACACTTCTCAATGCCATCTCCATCCCCTTTACCAGGAAAAATTAAAACAAAGGCTCTGTTCCTTCAAAATCTGTACTTGTACATCTAAAAATGTGGAAAAATAGAACTCTGGATGATTTCACTTTAAATTCAATTTCATAAGTGATTATAGGATTTCTAAGCTGCTCAGGGCATACTATATTTCACTAGTCCATGTACTTTTCATTATCCTACAGGATGTGTTTGTACCATTTCCTTTCCTAAAAAAATCTGTATCCTGGGGCCAGCACTGTGGCTCACTTGGTTAATCCTCTGCCTGAGCTACTGGCATCCCATATTGGTGTTGGGTTCTAGTCCCGGTTGCTCTTCTTCCAGTCCAGCTCTCTGCTGTGGCCCGGGAAGGCAGTGGAGGATGGCCCAAGTGCTTGGGCCCTGCACCTGCATGGGAGACCAGGAGGAAGCACCTGGCTCCTGGCTTCGGATCTGCACAGTGCACTGCCCGTAGTGGCCATTTGGGGGGTGAACCAATGGAAGGAAGACCTTTCTCTCTGTCTCTCTACTTGTCAAAAAAAAAAAAAATCTGCATCCTAATACTCATTCCCAAAGATTTTGCTTCTATCTCCATTAAGAAAGTTTCTGAAGATAAATAAATATACACTCTATTCTAAAATCTTCCCCTCTGCACTAATACTAATACTAATACTAATACTAATACTAATACTAATACTAATACTTTTCCGTTGGGTTACCCCCCCCCCCCCCCCCCAAATGGCTGCACTGAGCCGAAGCCAGGAGCCAGGTGCTTCCTCCTGGTCTCCTATGCGGGTTCAGGGCCCATGGATTTGGGCCATCCTCCACTGCACTCCTGGGCCGCAGCAGAGAGCTGGACTGGAAGAGAAGCAACAGGGACAGAATCCAGCACCTTAATCGGGACTAGAACCTGGGGTTCCAGTGCCGCAGGCAGAGGATTATCCAAGTGAGCCGTGGCGCGAGCCAACAATTTTATATTATTTATTCAAAAACTGGACATTGGAATTATTCCTCTTTTCCTGCACTTTTTTCCTCAAATGTGGTCAAAATGACAACTACAAGCAAAAAGTTGCTGTTTCTCCTATTTTACAATTAATCATTTTAAAACCACATTACTCACCAACTATAATTCTCATTATCTTTGCCCTTTCACAGAAAAATATCTTGAAAGATTTGACTACACTCAGTACTGCCAATTCAGTTCCTCTTACTTTTCTTAATCCTCTCCAGTATGGTTTCTCCCCCGATCATTATAACAAAATCATTCTTGTGAAGATCACTAATGATCTCTGTATTTCTAGATTCAATGTTCACTTTTCAATTGTTTTCATTCTTAGTTTACCAAGATTATGTGTGCTGTCCTAGATATACTTACTTCACTTAGTTTCTATGACACCACAGCCCTGGGATTCTTTTCTAACCTCGTTGATTGGTTTCTTCTCTTCTTCTATCTCTCTTAATATTGGAATTCTCTAGAACTCATTTTTTTTATCCTCTTCTCTTCTCTTCTCTTCTCTGTATACATACACTACCTGTAGGACTTCAATCAGTATATGACTTTTTTATAATAGCAATATACTGATGTCAATCAAATTTATATTTCTTACCCAGACATTTCTTGAGAACTTCAAACTCATATATACAACTGCCTACCTGACAAGTCCTTTGAAATGTCAAACAGATATTCTAAAATTGACATGACCCAAACTGAACTTCTCATTCCCCTTCACCCACTACAAATGTGTTCCACTCAGATTCTTTCACACCTATCTTTTAATTGGTTGCAAGCTCTTTCATTTAAGTTGCTGAGGCAAAAATCTTGGCTTACTTCCAAATTCTTTCTTTCGTATTATGTCCAATGTGTTTAAATATTTTTGTAATACCTTAACATGTATGCAGAATCCAACTCTTTGTTAAAAATGACCTTGCTATGACCCAGTTATCAAATGATTATCAACACTTACATAGATTACTGCAAATATCTCTGGTTTCTATTCTTCTAGGTGAAAACTACTTTCAGTACAGTAGGCACAGTGATTCCTGGAAAACCTAAGTCAGGTCAAGTTTTCCCTCTGCTCTAAATCTTCTTAAAAATTTCTCATCTCACTGCAAAACTCAAGTCACTACAAGCATTAACCAGACATTGCAGTGAGTAGAGGGTTATGTTTTTCTGCATTTTTAGCCTACTAGGCCACAGCAATGGCCCCTTCCATGAACTTTCTAAAGACCCCACAGTATGTAAATACTGTACAAGGATGTGCATAAACACCATCACTTCTGTGATTATTTCCTCTGCTATACATGGTTATTCTGTACTTTTTTTTGTGACCTAAAGTTCCCCTTACTCATTTATCTTCAGCCATCTAACCTCTTCACTATGCAGTGAATACGACAGGTATGCTCATTCTTTAAGGGCTGGCACTGCTGTAAGTACTTCTTGGAATGTTGTCTGCCAGATATCAGCTTGGTAACTCCTTCAAGATTTGCCCAGATGCCACCTTCTCAATGAGGTCACCTCTAACCACCTAGTTTGAAAATGCAAACTGATCCACTTCCCCTTCCTATGCTCCAGGTTTTCAACAGCACATCTTGTGCGGGTCTGCCACACCAGTCAAACGGAACCTGAAGGAGGGAGTGGGAATGAAAAGAGGGACAAAGGCGCAGAGAATGGCGCCAAGACAACAAGGCTGATCAAGGCTTGTTTATTCTAATGTCTCGGTGGTATTTATACATAACCAGCTACAGAACAAAAAAGCACAAAGCAGCACAAATGATAACAACATATGTAAGCAACTTATCGTGGCCTCCAGTAGCACAGATAATGTTAACAGAGAGTTCTTGATTAACAGTCTCCTTCAGGATGGGAGTATGTGACTTTCTTGTCCCAGGAAATCCACAGGCCTAGATTAGCCTTGACTTGTCCAAAAGCTGGCTACAACATTTCACGTTCTAGCATCTAAATGTGGTTATCTTAGAGAAATACATACAGGCACAAAGTGCCTAGAGCAGTCATATTGGAGGTGCTCAATAAATGCTTTAAAGCAGTGAAGTGTAAGCTTGAGCAAATGTATACCTTACTTTCCTGCTTGCATGCATACACACACCCCCACACCACACCTTTAACTAAAAAAGGGAAATTTGTCCACAATAATTGAAATATGATGGTCTACATCTAAAGGATAATTAATCATTCTGCATATATGATAATAAGCTGTCAAAATTATGAAGAGCCTTAAAGGTAACAGAATCCAACCATGCATGTAATGTTGATATTTCTTCTACATGTTTTCCCATATCCATTTTCTATTCTGTGCTTAAATACTGCAATCATGGTGGTGGGAGGGATTATACATGGTTTGCAATGAGAACACCGCAAGTCAATTTTAATGTTGCTAAGATTGCATAGGAATTGAAAAATTAGCAGTGTTGGAATTAGAAACCAGACCTTTTGCCACTAGACTAGCACACTTGGCCACTCTAAACTCTACAGATAACCATAGGTAATTTACATACATGGTTATCAAATAAATCAAATGACTACTTTATTATTGATAATTTCAAAGTATTATTATAACTGAAGACTATTTTAAAATATTATCAAGAGTTAAGTAGTTTAAAATATTATCAAGCCTGAAAATCATGAAGAAATAATTTCAGATTGAAAAGAGTTTTAAGTTTTCTCCTTATAAAGCACTGAGGTTGGGGTCAGCATAGTGGCACAGCAGGCTGGGGCACCACTTGCCACTCTAGAATCCAACATGTGAGTGCTGTTTTGAATCCTGGCTGCTCTACTTCTAATACAGATCCCTGCTAATGTGCTTGGTAAGGCAGAGGATGATGGCCCAAGTCCACGTGGGAAACCTGGATGGGGGTCCTAACTCCCTGCTTCAGCCTGCCCTAGCACTGACTGCTGCAGACATTTGGGGAGTAAACAAGCTGCTGGAAGATCTCTCCTTCTTTCTCAGTCTCTTCTTTATCAAGCTGCCTCTCAAATAGATAATACGCAAGTCTTTGAAAAATAATAAAGCAATGAGGTTGATAAAATCAAACCACTAAAACATCCTGGGCTTGCAGAAAGAGACAATCAATGAAAAGAGAGGTTGGAGATTCCACAGGTAACAAGAAAACACCAATAAACTCTGCTTAAATAAATACCCATTACCATTAAAAACTTGAAGACAAAGAAGAAAAAGCAGACAAAAGTGACATAAAACAAAGCCCTAAAAGGTTTCCCTTTCAGAATAATCTAGGCAAAGACTGATTGTAGCAAAAGACACTGTGCTGTCTAATACCTACTGAGAAGAAAGAACTAAAGGCAGCAACACCCAACACTATGTCAGAATTGTGAACATTTCAGATACTTTAATTATGTTTGGGACATGTGACCCATGTCCCACTCTAAGGCACAAATGAAAAAAAATGAATAAAATTATAAGATGCAATGAAACACTCCTAATTAAGATGCTGAAAGACAGCACAGCAACCCTAAGTACTCTGCAATATCATTAAACTCTTCAAATATCTAAAGATCTTCATATCAGGGCTCTCCTGTGTAAAGATGTTATATTTAATAGATAAAAGGACAATTTTTATTACTCAAACTCTGAAATGTAAAACAGCTTGACACTTTTGATTCACCATGTCGGCATATCATGTTCAAATAGACTTTATTCTGTGTGGCTCAATAAAAACTTTTAAAACTTCAAAAGAGCAGTGTCTTAGAGTTATTTGTCAGAAAGAGTAAGTTCTTGATATGCCAGAAAATAGAAAAAGTTTGTTTCCAAAACAATATACTCACCTCATTGAAACTTGTGAGCTGAGAATCACAATATCTGTTCTCTTGTCAATATCTACACACTTTACATATGTATGTGCAGGTATGTGCTTTTATACATGCATAACTAACAGATGACTTGGTCTACAGAGTTAAATTCACTGAAATAATTTAAAAGGGGAAAGGAATTTACTGGTACTCTATTAACTTTGTGGTTTTAAGAGAATCAGAATGGAAAGTCCTTAAAAAAAAAACCAGCTCATCAACAGAAGCCTGGTATCCTGATCCTCTCTGCATGTTCTTTCTCTACTACATATTGTTCCACCATCTGCCTGAGCTGACACAGTCTAACTAACCTGTCTTTGTGAGGCCTGGTAGTTTGTATATGGATGTTAGTTTAGATAACCTTTGCTTACATAAGAGATTTAAAATTCTACTTCAATTGCGAAAATGACTACCTGGATGAGAATTGTTTCACAACTTCCTGCATATTTTATACTACACACTCACAAAGGTTAAATTAATAAAACGGTATTTGGTTTTCCAGATGGGGGGAAATAATATACTGCTGCTAGTGTTGAAAACTAAGTAATTGAGGGCCAACACTGTGGTGTAGCGGGAAAAGCCACAGCCTGCAGTGCCGGCATCCCATTTGGGCATTAGTTCGAGTCCTCACTGCTTCCGTTCTGATCCAGCTCTCTGCTATGGCCTGAGAAAGCAGTGGAAGATGGCCCAAGTTCTTAGGCTCCTGAACCTGCATGGGAAACCTGGAAGAAGCTCCTGGTTCCAGATCAGCACAGCTTGGGCTGTCACGTTCGCATGGAGAGTGAACCAGTGGATGGAAGACCTCTTTTTTTTTTTTTTTTTTTTTTCTCTCCCTCTCTGTAACTCTGCCTTTCAAATAAATAAAGAGAAAAACAAAGTAATATACCATTTTAAAGGTATGGGTCACACCCTGTATTATGGTTGTTACTTATATGGAGAGTGACCTGTTTTTCTTTGTTTTCCTTGTCATATAAATTCCATAAACAAAAATGATAGCCAAATTCATTGGATATCAACCTTCTTCTTCAGGTGAGAATATACAGTTTGGGGCTATACATAAACACTTGCCTTAGACTATTATTTTTAACATTTTTGTGTATATGAGAGCCACCTCCTAGAGACTCTTCTGAAATGTAAATCCGGGAACTCTCATTAGTCTTGCTCCCACCTCGGATTACCTGGACATTTTCAAACGCATCCTACCAGATATCTAGTCATTGAGCACATGTGTGCATTTAATGACTATGTTTCCTTCATTCTTTCCGTCTTCTACCATTAACACAATAAGTTGTTTCAGAGAGGGACTCAATCTGAAGAGAACTGGAATTACTCTAAAGAACTTTATGTAGAGACTGGCTTGCATAAGACTTAGAATTGACTGGTTTATGTAACTAAGCATTTCAAAACTAAACATTATAGTCATTAGCTACAAAACTATATTAATAAACTGCAGAAACACATTTCCGTACCACATCTTGAACCTGCCTTCGAAGAACAATGTCTTCAAAGCACAGAAGTCATGTATCCAAGCATAAGATAGAATGGGTTGAGGGACATGGAAAAATTCATATCTAAAACACAGATGCCTAAAAATAAATAAAACGAACATAGCATTTTCATCCTGAATGACAATATGAACAACCTCAGGGAAATCTCAAGGTGAGGAAACTGGTAATGGGAAAGCAGGGAGATAACTAACAGAATCATTGATGCTTGTATTTGGAAATGTTCATAAACCTCATACAATTAACCATTCATCTTGTCCTTAAATAAATCCTATAATATTCCCAATCATGGCTCTGATGGACTATGATGGAATAATTCTAGTAACAATGAATGAAATGGGAAATGACATAAAGTGTAACTATGTTTATCTCACCTTTAACAATAATGATTAAGCAAAAACAAATCAGATGGCATGATTTTGAGATTTTTGCATTAGCATAATTCTTTCTTTTCCAATAATATAATAGTTGTAATACTGTTTGTCTGTGCTTCCCTATGTTTCAGTAATTTAAGCCAAAAAGGAAGTAAGTCATGATTAAAATTAATCTAGGGACAGGCACTATGGCATACTGGGCTAGGCCTTTGCCTGAGGCGCTGGCATCCCATACAGGTGTGGGTCCATGTCCCAATTGCTACTCTTCAAATCCAGCTATCTGCGATGGCCAGGAAAAACATTGGAAGAGGGTGCAAGTCCTTGGGCCCTTGCATCCACCTGGGGGACCCAGGAGAAGCTCCTGGCTTCAGATTGGCTCAGCTCTGGCCATTGCCGATATTTGGAGGGTGAACCAGAAGATGGAGGACCGTTTTCTCTCTCCCTCTGTCTATGACTCTACCTCTCAAATAAATAAAAAATTAAAAAAAAAATTGAGGGGCCAGCGACATGGCTCACTAGGTTAATCCTCCTCCTGTGGTGCCGGCATCCCATATGGGTTCCAGGTTCTAGTCCCGGATGCTCCTCTTCCAGTCCAGCTCTCTGCTGTGGCCCGGGAAGGCAGTGGAGGATGGCCCAAGTGCTTGGGACCCTGCACCCACATGAGAGACCAGGAAGGAGCTCCTGGCTCCTGGCTTCAGATCGGTACAGCATCGGCCATTATAGACAGTGAGAGAGAGACAGAGAGAAAGGTCTTCCTTTTTCCCTTGGTTCACTCCCCTAATGGCCGCTACAGCCGGTGCTGTGCTGATCCGAAGCCAGGAGCCAGGTGCTTCCTCCTGGTCTCCCGTGTGGGTGCAGGGCCCAAGGACTTGGGCCATCCTCCATTGCCTTCCCAGGCCACAGCAGAGAGCTGGACTGGAAGAGGAGCAACCGGGACTAGTACCCGGTGCCCCAACCAGGACTAGAACCCAGGGTGCTGGCGCCGCAGGCGGAGGATTAGCCTAGTGAGCCACGGCACCGGTCTTCACAGATAAATTTCTAAGGTAAACATACATCCCTCTCTCAATTCCCTTTTTTTCCCTTTAATTTTTCCAATAACATAAGTTCAATTTATTTTGTAATCACAGGCTTAATGGATTACTTCCTAAAATCCCATGCTGCTCTTCTAGCCTTTGTCTCCTCAGTGGGGATAGAAATGTGACTTGAGGAGCACTTACCACAGCCAAGCTGTGGTCCTCAAAACTCAGATCTGCATCTGGTGCTTGTTGCATCCATCTTGCAGAACAGATTCCTGAGCCAAGACTTTACCCTACACTGGAGGAAAGCATTGGGAAAGGGGAAAAGCTAGTTTTTTCTTCATTTATTGTACCACAGTTTAAAATCTTATGGCCAGGGTGGGCATTAAGCAGAGCAGTTACGACACTGCTTGGGACACCCACATCCTATATAGGAGTGCCAGCTCCATTCCCAATTAGTGCTTCCTGCAAATATGCACCCTGGGAAGCAGCCAGTGATGGTTCAAGTACTTGGGCCCTCATCACTCATGTAGGAGAAGAAAGCTGATTTCCAGGCTCCTAGCTTTGGCCTGGCCCATCTCTTGGTCTTGCTGGCATTTAGGAAGTGAACCAGCAGATGGAGTATCCATCTCTCTCTCTCTCTCTCTCTCTCTCTTCCCCCCCTCCCCTTCTCTCCCCCTTTCAAATAAATAAAATTAAAAAAAAAAAAACCCTGATGCCTAAATTGCTTACATAACTAGATAACCAAGACATTTTACCATAGTGGGTCCTAAGTATGATGCAAATAAAGTTTCTACTACTGTCACCTGCACCCTGCTAGAATTTTAAGATGAGTTATACTCTCAACTGATTTTTTTAGAACAGCAAATGACCAAAGTGGAGCAATACTTTTATATTATCAATGGTTCCTAGACTGTCAGGAGAAGTGCTCTAATATTGGAAATACAGTTTTACTGTTACTGAGTGGTTTGTATGCAGCCTACTCTGACAGTGATTTTTACCCTTGACCTTGACTGAAATGAATGGCTTTCAAGTCAAGAACAGTTATGATCAAAGAGTTATCATATAAGGACACATAAATTACTGTAGAACACAAGGGATCTATTTCAAATAAATGAGAACAACAGAACAAAGCAACTAACTCTATACTACTAGACTGAAATTATTAGACACTACTTCATTTTGTTGAAGAGGTATCAGTGTTCCTGTAATCACCAACAAGTGTTGTTTTAGACTTTCTAATACAAATGATAATTATAGTTACTCTTAAAAGGCATGCATTCAAACTTTTCAAAATTTCTATTGTGATGACTGAATATTTTGTTCTTTAGGCTGAACATCCACAGATCTTATATTCCTCTTAATATTCATCTGAGATGGAACTCTAGGCCCCCTGTTATTTCACTAGGCACACCTAGGATTCCTTATGTTCCTGTTAGAGAGCTGCTCTCTATTGCAGTGGAAAACCCATATACAACTGACTTACAAATATTAAGCACATATATTATTGCAAAAAATAATTTTCTTTTTAGCAAAATACTGTAGCAAACCCATTCATACAAAACTGAAATGATATATTTACATGACATTTTAAAATACATTTTTAAAACTTACTAACATGTTGCTAAGATCTAAAGTGCCAAGAGATGTTTTGCAAAATGTCATGGAAGATAGCCTTCAGAGACTGTCTGCAAATACATGCAGTGGTGTAGAATTTTGGCAAAAATAATTAACTTCGATAATGCTAATAGCTAATCCTATTGAATCCAGGACCAACTGTTTCTATGGATGGAATTGGCTCCCAACAATATCTGTTCCTGAATTAACATAAAAGAATCATTGTCATAAAATCAATTAAATTTTAGAATGTCAAAATTTATGCAATCATTAGATAGGGTTCTGGCAAGATTACATTAAAATTCATTCCAATAATTTTATTGTTTTTGTTACCCATTAGGACAAAGGTCCTAAAATGCTTTATTAGAAAGTACATTTGCTGGTTTGAAAAAGGTTTATACTGCTTTTTTAATGTGGTTGAATTTCTAAAATGAGATTGATATTTCTACCTTTGTAATATCTGCTATTTATTCTGGTGATTAATAGTAACCATCTATAAAATAACCTGAGCATAAGGAAAACTAAAACGTCACAGGATAAAGCTAAGTAGTAAAACTTGTTTGAGCATAATTATACCAATTAAACCACAGTTATAATAGCCTTTGCTAATTATAAGCCCTTTACAATTTGCAAACAAATATTTCATTTGATTCTTACAATAAACCTATGAATATTTAAGGAATGAATTATTCACTTTCTTTGACCAATAATTTATTTCTCTTAAGCCTCAATTTTCTTAACATACCAGACACAATAAGTGACTGAAACAGAATCAGACCCACGTCTTGGTTTTCCAGAACTGTATTTGTCCACTTATTAGACAATGCTGTAAGGAATTCCTTGAGAAAGAAATCTGGAAGATACCCAGGTTTCTTAAGACTGCAGAGGGTGCACACTGATCTCAATAATTTTAAATATTGTGTGGAATGACACTATTTTGAACTTGTTAAAAATATCTTGTCTAATAGTTCGCTTAATTTAAAAAGATTTGTATAGGTCTTTCTTCACTTATCATAAAGTGATTTTAAGCAAACCTACTGAAAAATTGTTAACTATTTAAATCTATAAGCAAATGTAGGTCAGTAATTTGTCCCATCTATTTTGGGGAGAGAGAGAGAGAATGTTTAAGCAACCAAGTGACAGTGAGCTTTTATCATTCGTTTCTCTTTTGTAGAATTCTCCATGTGGTCATCTAGAGCAGGTTTCTGTCCAAAGTTTTATGAAAGACTCCTTTAAAAAGAAGCTCTGACATGGATGCCAGGGTATTAAACATTCAGTGAAGCATTTAAGAAAAAGTGAGGGATAGAAAGACTTCAATAGCCATTCATTTCTACTGGAAACACTGCTTGATTAAATGAAAAGCTAACTGCATTTGGGTTTCTTTCATTTAATAAAGAACCTTCCAAGAAATGTCAGCCGCATCTACCTACTTTTTCTTACTTGATATAATTAGCCCTCTAAAACCTGTTTCCTAAATGTATCAATGATTTTTAAAATAGGAATAAAATATACGTGGTGTTTTGCCTTCTGTCTCACATTTGGAGATGCTAGGAAGCCAGATTTGACATGCTGGAATAGGAATTGATAAACGGCTTAAAGTCGAGGCATTTTAAGGCTCCACAAGTGGCTATTTGTGGGTGTTCCAACCACTAGGTTAAACGCCTTTCCCAGGATTTTTCTTTAATGTGACAAATTTTCATGTGCTGTTCCAGAAGATAGATTTTAATTAAAGCTACTACTTTCTAAAAACTATTAATCGCTAAAGCAAAAAATTTCATCTATTATTTTTGCTAATATGATATGTACGAACCAAATCTCTTTCTCATCCTTCTCTCAACTATGCTCAAGTATTCTCTCTCTTTCTCTCTCCACCCCTCAATGAAAAAGCATCGTGGGATATCAGAAAGAGAAAATAATTTTGAAAACTACAAAGTTTTACATAAAAGTATACAAATATTACAAATTAAAATAACAATGATTAATTTTAAGAAGTGTTAACCTGCATGAAATAATTATTTCTAATAAAAAACCACATGATATAAGCTATAAATCTGAAAAAAGTATGTTCTCAGATGATTCATGCTTTAATGACTGTTAAGCTCTAATAAAATAAGTTGAAAGACATGAAAATGGTAGTATTAAAATTGCACAAAAGATCAAGAAAAAAGTCATGGAATCAATTTTCTTTAAAAGATTACTTGATTTTATTTATATTTTAATCTTCACATCAGTTTGAAACCTGGCCCATTCCTCACTTCAATTTCAGTTAGGTGTGTATGTGGATTTACATAGTTAACCTCACTGATGTTTGTAATCTATTTCTAAAATCTTTTCTGAGATGTTAAAAGCATCACACTTTATTTAGAACAGTAGCATAAAAATAAAGCAATAACCAGATATCTACGTATATTACCTGCTCTGCACTCACATGCTTATTCTGACTTTTCATACTCTACAATGGTACTCATCCATCGCCTTTGATACAAGAATGCACAAGCATGGTTTCTGGTGTTTTTTTCTTACTTCAGCTGGTTTTGTTTGAGCTTGATGAAAACGTCTGTACTGAAAATAATAACGCTACCTAATGCTTCCCGCATTTTTTTTTTCAGCTGTCCAGCACTTTCTAAAGTATTTTAAATGGATGAACTCATTTTTGCCTCACAACATCCATCTGTAATGTGTATTTTATGACCCTCATTTTACAGAGGAAGAAACTGACATAAAAAATTTAAGGCACTTGCCCAAGGTTTGCATATTTAGTGAACGGAGAGCTGGAGTTTCATTCTGGGTAGTATCACTCAAGAGGTTGACTTGGTTGCACTATACTCTCTCTGGAAATCCTGTTTTACTCACAGAAAAACAAGCAAATGATAAACACTTCTCAGTAGTAAGTATTCTCTTAAAGGGACATTCTATTAATAATATGAAGGAAGCAAAATAAATTGTAAAGCGCACTACTTTTTAAAGAAATGAAAAGCACAATATGGGTCCCATTTGTAGTACAATCAGCAAGTCTTTTTCACACCTATCTAAATTCAGAAATTCACTGGACTGTCCTAAAGCCCTTCATTGTATGGATAGCAGAAGTATTTCCTTTCTTGCCTCAACAGAATCAATTATTCGGCCCTAGAGAGGCCAGTTATAGATTCTCATTGACTCGCTGCAAATTCTTATGCTCAGGATAGTTCATTCATTGTCAGAAAGGACTGAAAAAGCAGGAGTGTCCATTCATAAAAGACAAACTGACCAGAAAAAGATATTAAGCTCTCATTTTATTAGACAAAACTCCTATTTTTTTAAGAAAACCAATACTTCTTTTAAAATTTATTAAATTTCTCATTTTCATGAAAACAGCATCAGAACAAACTCTTCAGAGATTGAACTTAATGTTCAAATGACAAGGAACCTTCATATTAAGGTCCCGATTCAGAAAGCATGTGTGGGTATAAATACATACTAAGCAAGTTACAGTTTTATTATCTTGCAATTTCATCTTAATACATGACATTATTTTATTTCCATGACAGTAGATTGCAGTTGCTGCCCGTTAGCTAGATTAAGGAGATTCTTAACTGAATTAACATGGGGCAAATAAGTAACCAATTGAACAATTTATAGTGAGCTACTTCCACGGCATTTTGCAGATGACTTTAGTGAAATAAAAACATGACGTGTTAAACAGTACTGAAAGCTGAGTTTCACAATTATTAAATACAGATTTACTGAAGAAATCACCTGTTAAATTGCATAATTTACATGATAAGGAATGCAGAACGAAGACAATTGTGAATGTATATTAAGCCTCTTACTGCTGGAGGGACAATAAAGACTGCAGGATGCCTGTAGCTTCAGAAAAATATTTCCCTAATTTGAAGCTACAAATGGTGAAAATGAAATGTAAGCAACGTATGCATTAGAAATTTACCACCACCTCTTGATAATTTTTTCCTGTCTTCTTCAGTTGAGATAATTGTTTATATACTAATTCACTCATTCATTAAGATAAGGCATTTCCTCTGAAGACTGCAATTGAACATGTCCACCTATTCATAGTACAGTCCTCAAGCATGTGTGCACGGGAAACAGACTATACTGGTGAGATTCCCAGCTTACCCATTACCACCTGAGCAGTTACAAATCAATTAATTTATCCCTAACAATAAGGATTCTCAACCATAAAGTAAGAACTATATTATCTACTTCAATAGGATTATTCTAAAATTAAGTAATAAGCAGAGTTTACTATAAATTAATGTTCAGCAAATATTGTTAAATTTTCAGTAAAAGTTAGTAATGAATTTCACTAAGTATTTGAGAACTATTTTTAGTAATACTACATTTGAGCTGTTTAGTGGTCTTTGGAACTAAGCACTAGAAGCTCCGACAAAGACTGATTTTTTTTTTTTTTAAATATCCATTTTGCTTATTTGAAAGGCCAAGTAACAGAAAGAGATCTTGCATCCACAAGTTCACTCCCCAAGGGCCTTAAGGTCCAGCGGTGGGACAGGCTGAAGCCAGGAGCCAGGATATCCAGCTGGGTCTCCCAAGTGGATTGTAGGGATCAACCTACTGAGTCATTTTCAGCTAATTTCCCAGGCACATCAGCACAGAGCTGGACTGGAAATACAGTAGCTGGGACGAGAACCAGTGCTCAGATACAGGATGTGGGCATCACAGGCAACTTAACCCAATGAGGCTGAGCTATTCAAAGATGCTATCGCCAGGCAGAGTTGAGAATGCCATATTACTTCAAGAACTAGAAAACAAATATAGGTCTGTAGTAGACATAATAAAAACAGGAAGAAACAGGGATATACCAAGATAAAGTTCTCAGTAGGTGATTTTGTGAGACCTTGGTCAGTGCTGAGTGAGATCAGGGACAATACTGAATCTATAGATGTAGGCACATTATTACAAGTACATGGTCTCAAACTCCAGCAAAAAGAGAAAGGATTCAGTGGGAGAGGAGACATCTTATAAAATAGGCACTTTCACAAAGTTGTATACACAACTCAATGTTTAAAATCCCAAATGCATGTAAGTGACCACATCTTGCTTTATAAAGGTGTTTAAAACTTTCTAAGAGAAGGCACTTTCTGCAATGAAAGTATTGTCTTTGTCATACGCTTCATCCAAAAAAAGTCTGAGTTTGCAGATTTCCCACCCCTTCCTGATGAAGCAGAGTTGAATAAATATAAGGAGGGATATAAAGGTGTCAAATAGCATATTATGTGCCTCATATTAGAATCGATTATTTCCTATTATTTTATTAATTCATAAATTTCTTTAGTTGCTGCAATTCAGAATTGACTCTAGGAAACTTTTGTCTATGAACTTGAAGCAGTGAGTCCTTTTATTGAGAATAATCCTTGATATGTATAGAAATGGAGTACCTCTCAAATTGTTCATCAGTCTGAATAAGAAACATTTTAGATAACTGTGCAGACAAAAATATCTACAAACACATTCTCAACTTAGTGATCATTAAGACTTCCTCTATGCGTGAATGTCCTGTTAGGACATCTTCATCTGAAAGGTAGCTGTACCATCTGCAATCCTAAGACCACCAATGTTAGTATCACTTGAAGTAACCATGTTCAAATTTGCCCTCTTCTTTCTGGAATGAAAACTGCCAGAAAAGGCCGGTGCCGTGGCTTAACAGGCCAATCCTCCACCTTGCGGCGCCGGCACACCAGGTTCTAGTCCCGGTTGGGGCGCCGGATTCTATCCTGGTTGCCTCTCTTCCAGGCCAGCTCTCTGCTATGGCCCGGGAAGGCAGTGGAGGATGGCCCAAGTCCTTGCGCCCTGCACCCGTATGGGAGACCAGGAGAAGCACCTGGCTCCTGCCTTAGGATTGGCATGATGCGCTGGCCGCTGCGGCCATTGGAGGGTGAACCAACGGCAAAAAGGAAGACCTGTCTCTCTCACTATCCACTCTGCCTGTCAAAAAAAGAAAAAAAGTCATAGGCTTCTTTCTTGATCTTTTCTTCTTTTAATCCTATTTAAATAATTTATGGAGCTTTGTAAATTGCCTATTTTATTGCAGTATTGATTTATTATCAACAGTAACATTTTCAAATGAAAATGGAATGCTTTTCTTCCTAACCCTTATTGTTTATAACTAAAGATTTGTGGATGAGAGTATTTGATTTTTTGATTCCAGCTGGTCCCTACCACCACCCCACCAGACACGATAGCAGCTGGTCACCAGCATCCACCTTTCCCATGGTTCAGTATCTGGCATTCACTCACCCATCAGTGTGTACTAACTGCCTATCTTGTCCAGACATTGTTCCTGCTGAAGGGTATACTGTGGTAAACAAAGACCATGCTGGTGCTCTCCTGCAGCTTACATATTTGTGGACAAAAGATAAATGGGCTTTCAGTACGCACTTGCAGACATATGAGAGAAAAACTCAATACATACGTATTTTCATGCTTTCATATTCTGATTGAAACTGATTGTAATTATCTGTACAACTTTCTTGAAGATTTTTCCTAATTCCATATTTTGAAGACAAGATATATTTTCCCTTCAATAATGAGCTACCAATTGTCCTTGCTTTTACATCTATACTCACAAATATGCACAGATGCTTATGCACAGTTGTGCATAATGTTGAACTTGAAAAACTCAAAGAAAGTTATTAATGTGAATATTACTGCATATAAATCACTTTTATCCTGGAGTATTTTGGAAATTCAGTCACTTCTTTTTCTGACCAGCTGCTAGTGAAAAAATCATAAAACAAATGTCATTTTTCCATTCTACTCCCTGCCATAAAGCAATGAAACATTTATGAATGAGCTGTAAAAAGGCCTACATTCAATACACATTGCATTTTTCAGGAAGCCCCAAAGAATGCAGTGGCAACATCTGTTTCCAGGTACCTTGTGGATTAGCCCTTCCCAATCAAGTTAAGTGCATATTTAATATTTAAGAGTTTCATATATTTACTCAACATAAAACTTGAAACTTATTTACAAATAATGTTTTAAAAATGTATTAACTAAAGACAATGTTCTCAGAGATGCTCCCAGGCATTAAGTTTTTTGTGAGCCCAACCACATGCTGTTTATCAAATTCATGTCTTTAAAAAATCAATTTGTACAATTAAGAAAAAATTTGAGGGACAGGCATTGTGACATAGCAGATAAAGCAGCTGTTCATGTCCCAGCCGCTCTACTTCTGATCCAGCTCCTTGCTAATGGCCTGGGAAAGCAGCAGAGAATGGCCCAAATTTTTGGGTCCCTGCAACCCCTGGGGGAGACCAGGAAGAAGCTCCTGGTTCCTGGCTTCAGCCTGGCCCAATCCTGACCACTGTGGCCATCTAGGGAGTAAACCGGAGAATGGAAGAGCTCTTTTTGACTTTCTCTGTCTCTCTGTAACTCTGACTTTCAAAGAAACAAAGAAAGAAAAAAATCTTAAAAAAAAAAAAAAAAGAAAGAAAGAAAAAAACGTTGAAAATCAGAGTTCCTATGGTAATGATGGTAACTGAACCACCATTCTGTGGTTTTCCCTTGGATTCCAACTTTCTTCACCCACTAATTTTTAAACAAAGGTAGACCCCACTTCATAAAAAAAATATAATACCAGAATTTAGTTGGAAGCTTTCAGTTTAAAGGCACTAAATAAAAAGCAAGGAAATGGGCCGGCGCCACGGCTCACTTGACTAATCCTCCGCCTGTGGCACTGGCACCCTGGGTTCTAGTCCCGGCTGGGGCACCGGATTCTGTCCCGGTTGCTCCTCTTCCAGTCCAGCTGCTCTCTGCTGTGGCCTGGGAAGGCAGTGGAGGATGGCCCAAGTGCTTGGGCCTTGCACCTGCACAGGAGACCAGGAGGAAACACCTAGCTCCTGGCTTCGAATCGGCATAGCACGCCGGCCGTAGCAGCCATTTGGGGGGTGAACCAACGGAAGGAAGACCTTTCTCTCTGTCTATAACTCTGCCTGCCCAGAAGAAAAAAAAAAAAAAAAAAAAGCTAGGAATTCATTGATGTAACACCCAATGTCATTTATTGGAACAGAATGTCTGTTATGAAAAGACAAAGTTATTATATATACCAATAATACTATTGAGCTTTATCCAGAGTAGTGCCATCTTAGATTCTTTCAATAACCACAAACCTACATATGGAGAATTTTTAAACATTTGATGATGTAACAGTAAAAATCAAAGTAAATTCTTAAGTTTTTGAATTGTCTGAAGTATACACACTATATCATCTAAACTTGGTAGCACTATGAAATAACAAATCCAAGAAAAGGCAGTCACATTATAAACAACAAGAAATCATTTTTTTTTTTTTTTTTTTTTTTTTTACAAACTCTTCTTTGGAAGGTGGGAGAGAGGACTGGGGAAAGACTAATTAATGGTCACTAGAGTGATACTAAACAGGAATAAGAAATTCTGGGGTTCCATTGCACAATCAAGTGACTACAGATAATGTTAATTTATATACAGATAATGTATATTTTTCTATGAAATCAAATAGAATTTTGGATACTTTCATCAAAATGTTAGATATTTGAAGAGATAAATATTTTCCCCGATTAGACATTACACAATGTATACACGGACAAAACATCTAGTATGCTATAAATATGTAAAGTTTTATATGTTTTAAAATTCCCTAAAATAAACATTTTTTAAAAAATGCATTTAAACTGAGGCAGGCATTTGTCTTAACAATTAAGACCCTGGTTAGGATGCCAACATCCTTTATCAGAGTGCCTCTATTTAGTTTCTGGCTTTGGCTTCCAATTCCAGCTTTCTGCTAATTTCAGGTTCTGGGAGGCAATGTTGATGGCTCAAAATAGTTGGGTTCCTGCTCTTCGCCCTATATAGGGATTTGGACTAAGTTTCTGGCTCTTCACTTCAACCCTTCTCAGTTGTAGCAGGCATTTGGAGGTATCTCAGTGAAGCAGCAAATGGAATACCTGCGTCCTTCAAATACATTTTAAAAATATTTTTAATAGGGACTGGCACGTGGCACAGTGAGTTGAGCTGTCACCTGTATTGCTGGCCTCCCAAATGGGTGCTGGTTCGACTCCCAGCTGCTCCACTTTTGATCCAGGCAGAAGAAAGCCCAGATACTTGGGCCCCTTCTGCCTACTTGGGAGACCTGGGTGCAGCTGCAAACTCCTGGCTTCAGCCTGAGTAATGGTTCTAGTCCTAGCTGCTCCACTTCCTATCCAGCTCTCTGCCTGGGAAAGCAGTAGAGGATGGCCCAAGCGCTTGGACCCCTGCACCCACCTGAGGGAACTAGAAGCAGCTCCTGGCTCCTGGTTTCCTATCTGCTCAGCTTACGACCAATCCGGGAGTGATCCAGCAGATGGAAGACCTTTCTCTCTCTCTCTCCTCTGTTTCTGACTCTACCTCTCAAATAAATAAAATCTTATAAAAAAATATCCTCAGCTCAGTTTTCCCACCTGCAAAAAATTTAATACATCTATGACCCATTTTCTTACATATGTAAAAGTTATAGCCAATTAAATATAGATGGCTTAAATTTGTCATAAACAAGTGTTTATGACTTTAGTTGCCTGATTGATTTTAAATGTTTTTAATTGACTTTCACTGCAATACTAAGATTTATTTTACCTGAAATTAAGCTTTCTTTACTTTCTGGACATAACTTTAAACTTTGCTACTGATTCTTCATTTTCAGATTTCTGGTCTAATATACCTTCCTTTGTATCCTAAAGTTCTATAACTTCACTTTTATCTCCAGAAATGATAGCATCAAAACTACTCATTCTATTTGTAATGGAGAAAATTGAGCAAATGAAGGTGAAAGATTGTTTATGCAATTTTAGCAAACAAGGGTTCTCCAAAAAGTTCATGAAAATGAATATTATGCATCAGACATGATTTCAGAATATTTTTGGACCAAAATTAACATCTTTTAATTTTACTTCCCCAAACTTTTTGAAGTAACTTTTCCAGTTTTATAATAAAAATTGAAGTTGGTCTCCAAAGGATTAAGGATTCTTTTACTTTTGCCACATTATTATGTTGAGAAATTTATGAATGACCTAATAAATAATAAAGAGATGATTAATCTGAGCCATCGTCATCTTCCTCCTCCCATTTCTAGATCCCTTTCCCATTAATCATTAATTTGCAAATATTCCAGAATTTTCATGACAGCCTCTCTTTGGAATCCTACAGAAATTTCATATAATGGATTAGAACACAAGACAATTCTAATATGGTTTTAACCATTCCAGCAGCCTGATTGTTTTCTGTTCTATTATCCAAGTTGCCTTTTCAACTCTGAATCTTGATTACTTAATTGTATTTCCCTGTAGTTCAAAAACTGTCCTAACAGTGCTTTTTGTAATCAATTGTTCATATATATATATATATTTTAGGTAGAGTTACAAACAGTGAGACAGACAGAAAGGTCTTCTTTCCATTGGTTCACTCCCCAAATGGCCGCCATGGCTGGTGCTGCGCTGATCCAAAGCCAGGAGCCAGGTGCTTCCTCCTGGTCTCCCATGCGGGTGCAGGGCCCAAACACATGGGCCATCCTTCACTGCCTTCCCGGGCCACAGCAGAGAGCTGGACTGAAATAGGAGCAACCAGGACTAGAACCTGGTACCCATATGGGATGCTGGCGCCGCAGGCAGAGGATTAGCCACGTGAGCCATGGCGCTGGTCCCTCAATTGTTCATATTTAACTTCTTCTCAATTGTAGTTTTGAAAATACAGGCCTTTGAGATATCCAAAATGAAAATAAAATTCCACAGCTTCTATACTCATTTCTTTTCTGCTTTTACTTTTAGTTGTTGCTAATTTTTAGATCTATAGTCAGTATAATTTTTATTAATCCCAGTCTATTTTCAATTTTTAAAACATACATTTCACTGACTGCAACTACATACTCATTGTACATACTCATCATGTACAATCTTTTTCATGTTACTAGCTATTCTCTTTTAATGGCACTGGTAATAATAAAACAAAAACATGGTTGTTAGACTGGAAATTAATTTTGGAGAAAAAAACACTATAATCTCCCCATTTCATTTCAGCAGATGCCCATGATCTCAATACTCAGTACCTATTTTTCATCAGCATGAGTAGGCACTAAACTGCCTAATGTGGTTTCCATAAAAGTTCTGTAGTTTTGCCAGATGCCCTTCAGGACTCTCTGTAAAACACACATATTCAACATGCATTTTTCAGTATCACACACAAACATACTTGTGCTACACAGAATGGGTTCGTATACACACACACACATACACACACAGAATCCTTCCATCTAGTATTAAAATAACCATATATTCTGTTTTTTTTTTCTTCATTCTATTTGTTGAATCCTTTACTTAGTGGTGTTTAAGCTTATGATTTTAAAATAAACTGAAAGTATATCATTGTCAAAATTAAAATAAGAAAGGAAGGAGGAAGAAGGGTGGGAGTGTGGGAGGGAGGGAGGGCAGAGAGGAAGTATCACTATGCTACTAAATCTGTTTATATGAAATACATTTAATTTGTTCACCTTATATAAACAAATTAAGAAAAATAAAGAGGCAACTTTTGAAATTTAAAATTGTATGTCATTTCATCTGATTAAGATAATTGATATCTCCCAATGGCTATGAAAATCCAAAATGCTAATTTAAGGGTCCAACAAATTCTTCACAATCTCACAGTCTAGCTTTTCCACTCTACATGACTTTCTTCACTGTGTGCAATTCTCCAGCAACACAGACTCCTGTCTTGCCACCAGTATCCTTATCATTTAATGCATATGAAACAGTGAGCTTATTCTCTCAACTTTCAATATCCTTACCACTTCTTGAGGGTATTTTTGTTACAACTGCCTACTCATATTTTCTCATTATAATAAAGATCATCTCTCCTGAACTTCTGTAATGCGCTGGGATATATTTTATGTATCTTAGTGCTTCATGAATGTTATACTGAGTATTCAGTAAATTCTTATCATGTGAATAATTAGCTGAGGCTAGGGTTGGTGAGAACAGAAAGACACCCATAATTTGATTTCTTCCTTCAAAGGCTGAATCATGAAGTATGGTAGAACAAGCATGTTGGAATTAACCAGTATATTACACATGTAATGAAATGTAATGAAAAAGACTAGAAAAAAAATGAGAATAAAGTTTTGATTGTATATTCTTTGCTAAGCACAGCACAATGTATTTCCACATATGTAATCTCTATCTCTAAAGTGAGATACTTTAAAATTCAGAATGTAAATGTTGTTATAGTATTACTAATAAACATTTAAATGTAAGAAGCAGACAGCAAGGACCGGCATTGGATACAGTGGTTAATGCAGGTGATGGCTTGAATAGTTGGAACCCTGTAATCTGTGTGAAAGACCTGGAATGAGACCCCCACTCCCAAGTTTAGCCCCGGATGTTGTAGGCCTTTGGGAAATGAATCAGCAGATGTCAGATCTTTGTCTCTGCCTCTGCCTTCCCAAATCAATGAACAATAAAATTAATAATCAAAGCTGATTCATATCAAAAATAAAAATTCATTAGACAAAATATTCTAATACATGGTCTAAAATACACACAGAAAAAACATAGAAGTACAAATTAAAAAAACAATCCACCATTGGAGAATGTAGCAAATCTGCGCTTGTCACACAGTATTCAAGTTTACTTCTTGGTATTCTTTGCTAAATTAAAACAGTACATTCTAAGACTATATTCTCTACAGGTGTGCCCCCATAGTAAAAGACAACATCTCTTAAATGGGTTAAGTATGAATGTGAAAATGTATACATGAGTGCAAGAGCACTTAATGCTATGACGGATTTATGGATTGGGTGCTCTCAAACTCTCACTTCCAACCTGGGCTAAGCTTGGCTACAGGGATCCACTGAAGAATTCACTCATTCATAAAATATTTTCTTGTAGGAAATACCTTTACACAGACTCATCAGTCTCTACAACTGTGTATATATATTATATATATAATACAAAGCAAGCTTTTCTCCTACAGGCCTTTTGTTCTTTCATTGTGTATCTTTATCAATGCTCCTAGCCCTGACTCTTTCTAGCTATTGCTAGAAAAAGAGCAATCACCTTCCTCCTTCCCTGCTTTGCAATTAGTCACTCCAGCCCTTTGTTTTTACTTTCTAAATGCACCTCTCCCTTTTACTGCATCTTCCCCCTGTCTTCCTTTTGATCCATTACAATAAACTTTAATTGGCTTTTCTGCTTTCAACATCAACTCCAATTTTCTCAAGTGCAGTCACATTATTACTTCTGGATGTGAAATCCCTTTTGTGATCACCTGTCTCTGAGCAAACGAAATGGAGACACCTTCCCCTGCTTGGTCAGCTACATTTTTCAGTCTGGCTGCACTGTAAGCTTCACACACACTGAGCCACTTGCCATTCCCTATATGGACTAAGTTTTTACACCCACAGGTTTTGTGATTGTTGGTGCCAGGGTGCCTTTTCTGATCCTGAACACTAGTAGGGTCATATTCGTTCTACCAGGCCAGACTAATGTGATATTTCCTCTGATTCTTTAATTGCTCTCTGCAAACAGGAAGACTTCGGGCTTTTTGATACATCTGTAACCCCATATTACTACACTTATCTTACTATGTTACATGTTTGCAACTCAAATTCTGTATATAAACAACATCAGCCATACACTTACAATTTAAAACTGTCTCAATGTTATCTTACAAGGGTACCACCTGGCCAATGAGATCTACATGGGATAGGATCACTCATGTTGACTGGCTGACTCAATGAATTTGATTTTCAGCATATTTGTAGCTAAAACCAATTGTTTTATCATTTTGCATTTTCATAGGCTTAAACCAGTAAGTGCATTAACATTCAATCTTGATCAAGTAAAGTATCTCTGTTAAAAAACTACTTCATGGCTTTAAAAGTAGTTTATGGTAACTAATAATACACAGATAGAAACATGGAGCTCAATATTGTTTATATGACTTCCATCTGTTAAATAGAGGGCGAAATGTTTATAGAGTAAGATTTAATGAAATAATGAATGATTACCTTAAATCATATCTTCATTTTATTGACACACTTAAAATACTTTCTTGCCTATATATTTATTTTTTGAATGATTAGGATATTTTAATGTCTTACATCAAGAAGATATAAAAATATGGCACATTTAAAGACAATTAACTGTAGTATTATTTATTCTGACCTACTTTAGAAGCAGAAAAAGAATTCACTTCTATGTTAGTTTTCTGTTCTCCTTATAACTCATCACTGATATTTTGAAAAGATGACCTACCTAGTACAGAATTTAAATGCCCAGAACCTATGTCTAACATTAATAAGGGGTTTTATTATAGCACAGTAAATACAGGCTCTATTTGTTTCTTGAAAGGTGGTTTTAAATCATATTAATTTGGTATAATGTTGTAGTATTCTATAAATTTATACTTTAAAAATTTAAAAAAGAGCTCTATGGCTAAGCTCTTATTACTCCATGGTGATTTTGGAGTGATAACTATATATTTAGAGCCTTTGTGAAAATACAAGAATGATGAAATAGCAAAGTGAGGGTACACTCAGGAAAAAGTTATTACCTATTTACTAGGTTAATGGAAAAGAACCATAGCTCAGAAGATATGAAAATAAATGTTCCAATGCTTTCCTGTAGTAATGCTTTGGGAAGAAGAATGAAAATTAGTAGTAAGTATAAGGAAAACTGAGCTAACTTGTTGAAACTTGGCTAATTACAATAGCACAAAATTATCTCTAAATTATGGAGGAATGAATTAAAATATAATCTTTATAAACTTTGAAGACTACCATATCCCAACATAAGCTTGTCTTACTTTTGAGATTGTTATGAGATATATAAATGATGTTGTTATTTATAAATATTTACAGCATCATTTGAAAGCTCAGTACAAACATATTGATAGTCATCTATTGAATCTGGAATGGTAGCATTGAATTTTATTTTTTAGATTGCTAAAATATATTTCCTAGCTTTTCATAATATGAAACCTGGAAGAGAGTCTTGAAGCATTAAATTGTATATATATCAAAAGAAAAACTTCTGGGCCAGCGCCGTGGCTCACTAGGTTAATCCTCCGCCTGCGGCGCCAGCATCCCATATGAGCACCGGGTTCTAGTCCTGGTTGCTCCTCTTCCAGTCCAGCTCTCTGCTGTGGCCTGGGAGTGCAGTGGAGGATGGCCCAAGTGTTTGGGCCCCTGCACCCACGTGGGAGACCAGGAAAAGGCACCTGGCTCCTGGCTTTGGATCGGCATAGCTCCAGCCATTGCAAACATTTGGGGGGTGAACCAACGGATGGGAGACCTTTCTCTCTCTCTCTCTCTCTCTCTCTCTCTCTCTCTAAATCTGTCAAATAAATAGATAAAAAAATCTTAAAAAAAAAAAAGAAGAAAAACTTTCTCATCAGCTCTCATTTGTTTCTCAACCTCTGGATTGAGATCAACAGAGTTTTTTCAAGTAATTTCCCCAGCCAAATGAGTAGTTAAGTATTGTCATTAGTGTAAATAATTGTTATATTTGCATATAAGAGTTGTGATTATGTCATGAATAATTAAAGTACTATTAAGTATGGATTATTTCAGCACATTAGTCATTTTGAGTGACCTCAACAGAGAATTTCATTCCACTTTCATATGGAATTAATGAAAGAGAAATTTTGAAAAAGATTAAGATTATGGGGCTGGTGCTGTGGCTCAGTGGTTTAAAGCCATGGCCTGCAGCACTGGCATCCTACATGAGTGCTGGTTCAAGTCTTGGATGCTCCACTTCTGATACAGCTCCCTGCTAATGCACCTGGGAAAGCAGCGGAGGATGGCCCAAGCGCCTCGGCCCCTGCACCCTCATGAAGACCTGGAAAAATCTACTGGCTCCTAGCTTCCACCTGCCCCTGCCACAGTCATTATGGCCATTTGGAGAGTGAACCAGCGGATAGAAGATCTCTATCTCTCCTTCTCTAACTCTGCCTCTCAAATAAATCAATAAACAAATCTTAAAAAAATGTTATCTAGATATAACATAAAATCCAATTTTATGTTTAATCTTTCCTTGGCTTTGCTTATGTCATCACTGTGTAATTTTTACACTTTACACTTTACTATCTTTAGTTAATTCAACACCTACTCTGAGCTCTTAGGTTCACTTGTTTTAATTTTGTTTTTCTCTTGTGTGTTCCAATTCTAGGACTGAAACTAATTTTAGATGTGAGAATTTAAGTCACTTGCATTTTCTAGGCCTTGACAATAAAGTAGAAAGATTGAACCAAGATTTTCTCTGAAACTCTTTCCATATTTAATATTCCATAACCCTCAGACATCTCTCATCACAGCTTTCACACCCTGGAGAACACGGTGGCAAACACACAGCAGGTGCTTAGTAAATGCAGTTTAATTAAAATGGCATAGCTTTTACTACTTTCTCCATCTAGGTTGACTGCAGGAAGGTTGTGTATCAAAGTTTTTCACAAAACTAATGGTTGGAACATCTCAGATCTCTCTTCAACTGATTGACTTGAAATCATTGGCTTTATACTGATCCCATAAAAGTGTGGGCTTTTACAGCTTTATAGACAATAATGAGTACACTTAATTACACATGCACAGTAGCAGTAATCTCTAAAAGACAATTTAATTTTGGAAGCCATGTACTGTAATCTCAGCCAAATCATATATTCACAAAATCAAATGGGGATGAAATTTAAGGACAAAAATCAATTTGTTTCACTTTGCAGTATTCTGAACTTATCTTGAAATCTTCACTTGCTTGTAACTTTTAAGTCATATTAGAACTAAATACTGTAAATGAGTATTTTTAATTGGAGTGAATGTTCTTGGTAAAAGATACATAATTCACACTATGCACAGCTAACTTTTGAAGGAAAGTATCGTGAATTTGTTTGGGGAGGTGAAATAATGTAATTATAATTGAGGACACAAACTTACTAAGTGTTATGCATAGCTTGCATACATCACACATGAAATATTGTGGAGGTTATTAAAATTTTTATAATAATTACCAAATTTACAAATAATACAACATGAGAGAATTGGTTGGCATTTCAAATTTTAAGTCTTGGTGCTTTCCTCAGAACATTAGCAATTCACTGTAAAAGTAGACTAACGTGAAGTATTTTCCTAACAATTTTCTATGGAAGTTTGAGATATATACTTCTGTTCATCAAAGCATTAAATATATAATGAATATTTCTTCTGAACACCAAACATAATACTTTGCACAGTTAAAAACTACACATTTTTTTTTCAAGTGTAAAGCTTCATACAAAGCCATTTCCAAAACACCTGATTTAAAGATATAGCGAATCCTTTTTCACAGTAACCAGGGAAAGTGGCCAATACATCAACATGGTTTGAAAATATTCTGCTAACATGAAAACCTAAAATTCCCATTAATGACTTTAGATGAAGCTTTCAATCTATTGGAAGGAAAAGAAAATCTTTACACCAAACTTCACACATAGAAACAGGAACTTCACACAAGTGTGCTTCAAAAGTGTAGCAGAAATGAGTTATTCTAAAAATGAGTTTTGATTTAAATGTAAGCTCAAGGTAGTTATGAAAAACATTAGGGGAAATTGGAAAGACCTTGTTAAAATAATTGAGCTTACAGAAGCAGTGATAAGAATGTAAATCTGAAAATTGCCTTGGCGTCACATAGCTAGCCAAATAAACTAGAAGTGGAATCATTTTTTTCTGAAAGCAAAATTGGAGTTTTAATAGGTGTAAGAAAAGTGGAGTGGAAACCAGCAGCACTTGGATTTCCTCCTCTTATGAGACACATTAAGACAGATGCAAAGAAGCGTGGTTTTATCTTTTAAGTCTTTAAAAGTGGGGATAAGTGCAAACATTTAGTTTTCTTTAATAATTATTATGAGTCATGAATGTAGTGAAACTTTTGGAATAAATAATATTTCCAACTTTATCCCTTCAAGGACTGCATGTCAATTTTTGATATGTTTATAAATTTATTTTTGTAAACTTCCTTTGTTTCAAGAAGTGACTTCTTACAGTTGTCTGTTATTTTGTTACCCCCACCAACTTCCGCTTGAGCCATGCTACTTCGATTTGTCTTCAATTTTCATCAAATACATATCTTACTTTGTGTCACTATGTCCTAAAAATATCAAGTATTAAACACATGTACACACACTGCTCATAAAAAAAAAAAGGCAACTGATTTCTCATTTCTTGACTTTCATTCCATTCTTAGCAGTGGTTTAACCACGAAATTTATAACATATGGATAGAGGGTGCATTCCTGGTGCTTTGGGGACTGTTTCCAAGAGTGGTATCACAACTTATAAGATATTTCACAGACAATAAATGTGGTGTTTACTATGTCTGGAAAATAACACTAAGATTGACTGGAGTAGATAATTTTAGGTGTCATTCTGCTTCTAAGTTGTCCACTTTGCTGTAGAAAACATAAGGTTTACATTGTCTTAGATTCCACTGTGTCACCCCAAAAATGTCGTGTTAAGATTTAAACTCTTAGGACCCCGAGGAGCATCTCATGATATGTATAACAAGGATTTTTCAGATTACTGTGTGATAAATATGGAGTCTAACACTAGTGCCCTGCAAATGTTCCAATTCCCACAGAAAATTCCTGATGTGCTGTGATCCCCTATTTGTGGGTGGGAGTCCAGCTTATGGTGTGTGGCGATGACAAGCATGGGAGGCAGGAAATGCCAGTGAAATGCTGAGCAAGGTTCAGTTCTTTCAGGCTTGCCTGAATCTGAAATAAATCATATTAATAGATACTTTTTCTCCCTTCCAAAACAATTTAAGTTGGACTAAGCTTTAATCAATTGGTAAATTGAAAATTTACTTCAATATATCTTTCCATAATTGTACTTTTACATCCTCCACAGATCATGTGTGCCATGTATACGTGTACGTAAGGCAGGGGTGGGGATGGGGGGGGCAGTGTTCCCTCAAAAAGTCTCATGGGTTATGACACAGGCATTATTTCAGCAAAGAAAGAGCTCTGAGATATAAACTTCAAGTGTGGCAAATGAAGGGATGCTATTCAGCATATTCAGCTTTAATATTCAACTTTAACAAATAACATTTTATTACCTTTGCATATGTAGTATGGGTTTTTCCTCTTCTATGTAGAGACCATTACGAATTTCAAGGCACATAACCTCTATCTTGGCAATTGGAGACACCATGCACTGCTTTGCATTATGATGTTATACTATATAGATAACACAGTTGCAATTATTTGGGCATTTTTATGTTGTTTACAGATCCATTGCTTATGCCAGCCCTGATATATATTAGCTGGATGAATGACAGCCAAGCCTCAAAGCCTGTTTTTTATGCATAAATTGAATTCATAATTCCTTCTTTATTGTATTGCAGGATAATCACAATAAAATACGTGAAATACCAAAGAATTACTGAGCACAAATTTGACTATGTATTTATTCGTCCATTTTGTCTATAAATCACCCATTTTATTAATTAGTCCTTTAAACAAAGACTTAGAGAAAAAGAGATTCATACAGTCTTTTCTTGTTTGTTAATCAAATAACAATGAAAATTCATTCAAAAAAATGTTTGACATAACCCATATTCTGTGGCACAAAATTTTAAAAAAGAATAAGTTCACTGAATCCAAATAGCTCTCTTTGCTGCTGCATTTATCTTTACTTTATTACAGTGAGTAGAAGCTCAGACTAAGCTTTTTGTATTTATACAGATAAAAATGAAAGTGTTCTTAACAAAGGTTTAAAGTAGAAGTTCAAATTCCCAGGATTACATATTCTTGAACTTGCTGGGCATGGATGTGTAAAATGTTGGCCTGTATCTTAGAGTAGAATATCACACAATTCTAAAAATATTCCATGTTTCCATAGGAGGATACTGCTCTTTAAATTTATACAAAAAATCCCCTGTAGACCTCTTGATTCCAGTTTAGTTTTCTAAAGTATAACTTTAGGTGTTCCATCAGAAGTGCCAAGCCTAGAAGCAATTTGGAAGCCACCAGACAGGCTATAGATTCAAAACTCAGCTGCTACTACTTACATCTTCTGGGCCTTTCCCTCCAAGCCTACAATTCCTACTGAACAGGAAGAGAGGGAGACAGAAATTGTGGTTTGACTTAAATCCACTATAACTATGCTTTCTATAATTAATGTGATCACAATTTTTAATAATATGTTTTCACATGAAAAAAAAATTTTTTTGACAAGCAGAGTTAGACAGTGAGAGAGAGAGAGACAGAGAGAAAGGTCCTCCTTTCTGTTGGTTCACCCCCAAAATGGCCGCTACGGCCAGCGAGCTGCGTCGATCCAAAGCCAGGAGGCAGGTGCTTCCTCCTGGTCTCCCATGCAGGTGCAGGGCCCAAGGACCTGGGCCATCCTCCACTGCCTTCCCAGGCCACAGCAGAGAGCTGGACTGGAAGAGGAGCAACCAGGACAGAATCCGGCACCCTGACTGGTGTGCCGGCGCCGCAGGCGGAGGATTAGCCTATTGAGCCGCAGTGCCGGCGATATTTCTTTTTTTAAAACCCCAAAGATTTCCTTTCTTATCCTAAAATTATTAAAAGACAATGGCACTTACACATTTATCCATCCCTATTTCTGAGTCCAACTTTATTTTCTGGTCATTATCCCTAATACTGTCAATGCCAATGAGTTTGTGAGTTTACTTCCTGTTAAGTCCAGTGAGAATGGTGCTTTTTCAGGTTCATACATTCAAGACTGAATTAGAACCATTACTGAAGGAATGTGAATATAACCTGGAAAAATTAGTGAAGAATTTAAGTAATTCTGTGATGAACAGATTTTTCTGTTGGCATAGCCAAGAATTTAAATTTTTAAAATAAGAAATCTGAAACATATACTCAAACATCTTCCACATAATCATACAAGCTTAGCAAGCACTTCTAAATTCTAGTTTTTTTTTCATCTGAAAAATGTTGGTAAAAATATTACCTATTCTACAGAATTTAAAGAATACAAGCAGATGATCTACTTGCAAATCATTATTGCGATCAATATTGTAGGTTCTCAATATCAGTCATTGTGACAACTTAATTCTTAAATTTTCTCCCAATAAATGCTATTTTTTCAAAGTCCCATTATTTAGTTAGAATAAATAAAATCTTTACTATCATTGTAATAGAAAATGCTTGCAAATGCTTAAAATGTTTGTAGTGTTCTTTCCTCTGATATAGAAAAACAAAGGACATTGAGCAATTATCTATAAAACCAGGCAAGCAATCTCCTTTAAAATACGTGTTCTTATCAAGATGCCATTTGACTTTGAGACTTCCATCAAGAATTCTGGATATGCCAGCAAAAAATCCAAAAGGGCACAGCTTTGCAGAATATGTCTATGCTCTACCAGCAATCTAAATAAGGAGGAGAAATAAATTGTAGATGCTATGAAAGTAGAACACAATGAGTCCAAGGTACCCACCCCCAAAAATAAATAAAATGAAAACTGTATTATAGTATGCAGTTTATCATTATGAAAAAACATTCATAGGAAATGGCATTAAAATATAACGTGGGGACAGGCATTTACTTTAGCAGTTTAGACATACATGTCCAACATCAGAGTGCCTATGTTTGATTCCTGCTCTGAATCCTGACTTAAACTTACTGCAAATTTGCACCCTGGGAAGCAGTAGGGATAGTTCAGGTATTTGGGTTCTACCATCCATATGGGAAACCTGGATTAAGTTCACAGCCCCTGGCTCTTTTTTTCTTAAATTAATTAATTAATTTGAGAGTCAGAGTCAGAGAGGGAGGGAGGGAGAGGGTCTTGCATCTGCTGGTTCACTCCCCAAATGGCTGCAATGGTCAGATCTAGGACAATCCAAAGCCAGGAGCCAGGAGCCAGGAACAACTTCTGGGTCTCCCATGAAGGTACAGGTGCCCAAGGACTTGGGCCATCTTCCACTGCCTTCCCAGGCCATTAGTATGGAGCTGGATTGAAAGTGGGATTTGAATGGGCTTCCATATGGGATGTTGGCACCCCAGGCAGAGGCTTAACCTACTATGCCACAGTTCTGTCCTCTCGGGCCCAGTTAAGCGTATTTGGGAGATGAATGAATGGATCAGAGCTCTCTGTCTCTGTTTCTGTCTCTGCACCTCAAACAATAACTTAATTTTTCTTAAAATAGTCAAATATAAGTTTTAAAGGTTCTATGAAATTTTTGAAACTCCTCATATATACACTCAGAAGCATATATAAACATGTTTATAGACATATGTATATACATATGTATAATATACAGAAAATATAACATCCTATAATATATAGCATTTCTTTATTCACATTATTTTAATATCATTGTGCTTCTCCTAGTAACTATATTATGAAATAAAGGCACAGAAATAGTTTCAATCTTCTAACTGTATCACTCTATGTATTATAAATCATATATTTACATGAGCTTCCTGCAAATACCAGTTGGCAGGTATCAGTTAAATTTGTATAAGGAAGATTTTACTTTTAAAAGAAAAAAAAAATGGGTTCACTCCCCAAATGGCTGCAATGGCCAGATCTAGGACAATCCAATTATCGTGCATCAGGTTCAGCCACTGCTTGCAATACTGGCATACCGTATCTGAGCATTGGTTTGAGTTCCAGCTGCTTCACTCCTATGTGGTTTCCTGGTAATGTGCCTGAGAAGGCAGCAGGAAATAGTCCAAGTACTTGAGCCCCTGTCTTCCACATAGGAGACTGGATGAAGTTCCAGAATCCTGGCTTCAGCCAGCACTGGCCATTGTGTGCATGTGGAGTGTGAACCAGCAAATGGTGGGTCTCTCTCTCTGCTACCCCCCATCCCCCAAGTCTGCCTTTCAAGTACATAACATCAATTCTTAAAAAAAATGGAGCATAATCAAATTAAACTGTTGTTCATTATCCTTAAAAACTGGAAATAACATATAGTATGCTGCTACCTAAATCTTATTGTAAATCGTGATAATTTTTATTTATCCTTTTTTTTAAAAAAAATGTTTATTTACTTGAAAAGGAGAGAGAGAGAGAGAGAGAGAGAGAGAGAGAGAGAGAGATCTTCCATCTGCTGGTTTTCTCTCCAAATGGCTGCAGTGGCCAGAGCTGGGACAATCCAAAGCCAGGAGCTTCTTCCAGGTCTCCCATGTGGGTACAGAGTCACAACACCTGGGCTATCTTGTGTTGCTTTCCCAGGTGCATTAGCAGGGATCTGGATTGGAAGTGGCTTGACTTGGATGAACCAGCATCCATGTAGGAAGCCGGCATTGCAGACAGCAGCTTTACCAGCTACGCTACAGTGTTGGTCCCTATCCTATAATTTTTAAAACTTAGGTTAATGCAAGTTTCTAACAGATCATATATTATTTTATATTTAAAGGCATTTATGCAACCTAAAGTTATGTGTTTTAAAGTCATTATCTCCCCCTTTCTCAATCTTTCCCTTTCCCTCCCCAACACCCCACCCTAAGAAGAACATCATTGATAATAAGCAGATATTCTAGGTGTTCTGCAAACATGAGTATAAAGTACTCAATGCTTTTTCTTGGTGGAATGAAGAACACAAAATCACAGATTACATAAAAGTTGAAATTTGAAGAGCCTATATAAATCTGTCAAGTTCACAAGATTGAAATCTTTACTTAATATATACTAAATTGATCTTCTGTATATAAAGATAATTGAAAATGAATCTTGATGTGAATGGAATGGGAGAAGAAGTGGGAGAAGGGAGGGTTGCGGGTGGGAAGGAAGTTATGGGGGGGGGGAGCCATTGTAATCAATAAACTGTACTTTGGAAATTCATATTTACTAAATAAAGTTTAAAAAAAAAGGTAAGTCCAAAAGGGACAGTAAGTGTAAAGGTACATCAGGCTGATGGAATTTGGTCCATGGGAAGGAATTCCCTATGACTTGCGTGTAGACAATAAAGTGTCAGACTTCCATGCCAAAATAAAAGGTTTCCATTGTATTATATACAAAAAGTTGTTACTGGACAGTTTTAAACCAAAAAGTGAAAAGATCAGAGATTGGATGTGAAGATTGGTGACAATCAATTATATCATTTCCTGTCACTTTGTTGGGGGTAACAAGAATATTTGTGAAATACTTAGAATGTGATACACTGAGCTGTCAGAAAGAAATGGGTATTTTCTATTACACTTAAACTATTCACTAGAAAAACTCTTATTTTGAAGCAGGTAGCTTTCTTTTTCTTTTAGAGCTCAACCTATTTATATATAAAATATGTAAATTTTATGGGGACTGTGCTGTGGTGTGGTGAGTTAAGCTTCTGCCTACAAGGCTGGCATCCCATATGGCACCTGTTCCATTCCTGGCTGCTCCACTTCCCATCCAGTTCCTGCTAATGCATCTTTGAAAGCAGTGGAAGGTGGCCCAAATGCTTGGGCCCCTGCACTCAAGTGGGAGACTGAAAGAAGATCCTGTCTCCTGGTTTCAGGCTGGTCCAACTCTAGCCATTACAGCCATCTGGGAATTGAACAAGCAAATGTAAGATCTTGACTCTCTCTCTCCCTCCAACTCAGCTTTTCAAATAAAATAAATCTTTTATAAAATAAAATTAAAAATATAGATTTACTGTATTTTTTTTAAATTTTCATTTATTGGGGGGGGGGCATTGATTGACACCATTTGCTGGTTCACACACCCCAAATGCCCACAATAGCCAGAGTTGAGACAGACAAAAGCCAGGAGCCTGGAACTCCACTGGGTCTCCCGTGTGAATGACAGAGACATATGCACTTGAGCCATCGTCTCTGCCTCCCAGGATGTGCATTCTCTGGCAAGCTGGACAGGAGGCAGAGTAGCAGGTATTCAAGTGGTAGCTGACCCACTGTACTATAAAATTGCCCCTGAATTTTTTTTTTTAATACTCTGTCTCACCTCTGTTCTCAGTTGTATGAAGTCTGTCTTTCTCTAAATGTTTTCCAGCTCAATTTTCCCACAGAAGAAACATCCATTTTGCCAGGATCTGGCAAGAAGAGTGGATTTAAATGCACAGAGTATAACCCTAGAATTGCTAGGCACAGCTCTTTCTAAATACTTTTAACCATTCCCTTACTCTTGTCTTAAGCCTTTCTTGCTTTGAGAACACACAGTGGCTTGTTTTGTGCCTGTGTCCCCTGTAAAAGGCACTTAGTCCAAGCTTCTCTAAGCTACCAGGGTCATTTACTATGTCCTTATCCAATCCCTTAAAACTGCAAGATAAACATTCATTTGCTTCCACCTTTCATCCTGTTCTCCTTTTCCTTATAGGCGTATTCACTTCAATATCCACATGAAGTTTATTTAATGAGATCTCAGAAAGCAGTAGAGATAGAAGTCTTTAAATTAACTTGTTAATCCAGAATCCCTATTTGCTGTATTCAGGTACAGAAACTGAATTTCACAGCAGTTAAGTAACTTTTCATTTATATAGTTAATAATTAATTGCTCCCGGGCAAAATTAATTCTAGACATACCTGCCTCCATAGCAACTTTCTCCTCTCCCCCACTTCCCTGAACAATACAAATAGAACATGGCTGTTCAAAAACCAAAATGATCACACCTAGGACATGTATCTCTAATCAGTAACAACTAAAAACAACACTGAATCAATGAGTTATATGGACCAATGTAATTCAAGGTCATTGCTTGTGATAGTAAAAAGCAAATGCAATGCCTCTATCCCTTGCAACCCTAATTCTATAATTTTATCTCTACTTGAGTTTTTCTTCACTTACCGTTAAAAAATAATTGTAAAAATCTGCTAAGCCCTCAGAAGACAAACCGAAAGAGCTCCCGTGCTGATAGCAGTAGAAATGGTAATGTATCATCTCAGCATGGAACTGCTTGGAACTATTTCAGTAAACAGGATAAAGCTATGTCAGACTAGGAGAGCCAGTGCCCTCCTATCACCTTTATAAGAGCCACACGGTGATTAAGAGAAGCATGGACATAAAACCATCTTTATCATCATAAAAGGTTCTGTATCATTTGAAGATGGACTATGGTTAAGGCTAAAAGACATTTTTTTTTCTCTCTTTAGTAAAGTCCTTTAGCAAGGGGTATTGCAGGAAAAAGTACAAGAAGTAGTTCTGGGTTTGAGATGGTCTCATTTCAGCAACTGCAATGTTAAATGCATAATTGTCTACATAAACAATCCAAATATATCTGTTTACTTTACACATTCTCATGGGGGAAAAAAGGCTTGCATCATAAAATTCTAAAACCCACAAGTTTTAGCTTTTCTGTCACATCCCAGTGCGTTTAATATCCTTCTGCCACATTATTTACGACTTCACAAAGAAAGTAGTTATTTCCTATTATCTGTCCAATAAATACATAGAGGAATGCAAGCTTCAGAGATGCAATTTGTTAATGAAATAGCCCAGAGAATCTTCACGGTATCTAGTTTCAAAAGCTTGCGCAGCATCTATTAAAAACTTGCTTGAGTTCTGAAGAGTAACTCCAATTTCTACATATTGATATGTTCCGCTCAGATGGTCAAAGCATGATTTCTAAGTAGATTATGCAACATGAGCAATTCCTGCTGTGAAACAACATATATCTGACCACAAAGGCATGCCTACACGCTTTTCTTTACTTGTTCAACATTTTTCTACTACCAGGAGTTCTGTCTCACTTTAGAAATGAGATGGATAGAGAATTCTCAATTCTTGGAATTATTTCCAACAAGAACTCAGTTATACAGAGAGAGAAGGAGAGGGAAAGGGGGAGAGAGGGAGAGAGAGAGAGAGAGAGAGGGAGGGAGGGGCAGGGAGGGATCTTTCATCCCCTGGTTCACTCATCAATTGGCTGCAACAGTTGGAGCTGTGCTGATCCGAAGCCAGGAGCCAGGAGTTTCTTCTAGGTCTCCCAGGAGGCTGCAGGGGCCTAAGGACTTGGGCCATCTTTCACTGCTTTCCCAGGCCATAGCAGAGAGCTGGATCAGAAGTAGGGGAGCTGGGACTCAAACCAGCGCCCATATGCGATACCAGCACTGCAGGCAGAGGCCTTACCCATTATGCCACAACACCAGCCTTTCCTCATCCTTTCAAACAAATAAGTAAATATTTAAAAAATAATGAAGATGGGGTCAGTGTTTGGGTACAACATGTTAAGCTGTCACTTGGAATGCCAGTATCCCATCTGAGCACAGGTTTAATTCCTGCAGCTGCACTTCTGATCCAGTTTCCTGCTAAAGAGCCTGGGAAAGCAGCAAACATTGTCCTAGTACTTGGGCCTGTGTGACCCAGGTGGGAGACCTGGATGGAATTCCAGGCTCCTGGTTTCTGCCTGGCCTAGCCCTGGCTGGTGCAGCCGTTTGGGAAGTGAGCCAGCTGATAACAAACCAATCAATCAATCAATCAATCTCTCTCCTCTTTGTAATGTTTCCTTTCAAATAAACTAAAATTAATGAAGTTATCCTAAGGGAAATATGCCTATTACAGTTAGAGAAAATGATATCACATTTTGAAAATTTCTCAATAATAAAAGAAACCTGCAACGTATTATACAGAAATTTACTTCTAATATTAAAGAAGGCATTGTTTTTAAAAGCAGATCTATGAACAAACTTTCACTTTAATCAATACCTAAGTATAACTAAATGCTGCCTAGATCAGATTATTCTGTTTCACTATTTGAAATGGATTTCATTTCTCCAAAGAATATATTTTCCTCTGCCAGCTCCAGGGTACAGCAATTGCTTGGATTCACAATTTATACCACAGACTACAGTGCAAAACTCTGGGGATGTTCAGTATATAAGTATTTCCTGAATTTTGATATTGTTATTTATAAACTCATACTATTGCCTTGAATTTTTTAAAAGAAGTATTCAATTGTATTAACATGTAACTATTGTTCAGGCCCCTAAAATAATTCTCAGTTACATAAGAAATGTAATTACCACCCTCATGTTATGTTAATAGTAGTAAACATAAGTTTAGGCAACTGTGAAAATAAGTATTTCTTATGAGTGGGTATAATACATAAAGATTATTTTGACTAAAACTTTCAGAGTGATAATTAGGTTATTTTTTCTTTCATAGAAATGGCAACATTATTTTGAAATTCAGCTACTAATGTACTTGAGAATTCTGTGTGGATTGGCTTATATATCACAACATATTATGCTGTTTTTCAATTTCCAATTTAAATCAAGATCATTGACAAGTTCTCTTAACTCTTAAAAACGTTCTGAAACTATTGCTTTATCCTCTGTCTTAATACATCTAGAACTATTAGAAGCCATCAGTTACTTAGTCTCAAGATGGAATTAGCTTAGGGACATTCCAAGCCAAAGAAATCATCTGGAACTATGTCAGTGGGTTCTTTCCTAGCAGGAAGATTAATGCTTTTTATTGTGAGAATTTGGTCCTTCCTATTTTCTGGATTATTACCAATTTGATAGAAAAAACAAAGTTTATTAAATATAATTTTAAAATATATATGTATATGTACATATACATCTTGATTTTTAAGAATTGCTACTCATCTGACTTGTGATTTAATATTTTTGTATATCTTTCCCTTTTTATTCACTTATCAATCTGAAAGTTGCTTTGATAATGAAATGTTCTAGAAGGTAATGTTTGAAGCTACCAATCTATTAATATCAATTATGTGATAACAATTATTTTAATTCTTCAAATTTGTTTCACTGCCTTCTAAATTTTATTGCTTTATCTTTAATATTTTTAAAACTTCAATTAATCAAATATTATTAAATAGAGTCTATTCACTAGGTACCACAAAAAGTTCAAAACAAAGCATAATCATTGTTCAGAAAATTAAGCTTTAAGAAGAAATCACAGTTGGGTTTGAGTACCCATAAATAACATACAGCCACAAGCTTGTGTACATTTTGCGACAGCGTCTAAGTGATATGTTGTGGAGAAGGGTGCACTGATACACACCTTAAAGCAACATAGAATTTTCTCTGTTAAAGGAAGGAACACAAAATTCTTGTTGGTGGAACGAGAAAAAAAAAATCCATGAATGCAGTATACAATAACTGTTACTGTTTACTGTGAGTCAACCAAATCAATGATTTCATATGAGTAACTTCAACAATTCCTCCAACAATGCCATTAAGCCATTTTTATTCTCATTTTAAGATTAACACCATTCTAATTTGAGAGAGAGTGAGTGTGTTCGTATTGACTGATCGACTCTGCAAATGCCTGCAAAGGCTAGAGCTAGGGCTGGTCAGTCTAAATCTGGGAGCCAAGAAATTAACTCAGGTCTCCCACATGGGTGTCAAGGAACCAACTACTTGGCCCATCACTTGCTGCCTCACAGGGTGTGCATCAGCAAGAAGACAGAATTTGGAGTGGGGCTGGGACTCAAACCCAGTTACTGTAGCTGTAGCATAAAATTTGGGCATCTTAACTGATCAGCCAAATGCCCACCTCATGACTAGTACCATTACTACAGATGGTATGTCCCTTGCCAAAGATGAACACCCAGAGCTATGGTTTTGATGTGGTTTGTCCTCCAACTATTCACATGTTAGAAGCTTGGTCCCAAGCATGGGTGATGTAAAGGTGGTGGGGCCTTGAAGTTGAAGCTTGGGGCCAACATTGTGGGGTAGCGGGTAAAGCTACTGCCTACAGTGCCGGCATCCCATATGGGTGTCAGTTCGAGTCCTGGCTGCTCCATTTCCAACACAGCTCTCTGCTATGGCCTGAGAGGACAGTAGAAGACGGCCCAAGTGTTTGTGCCTCTGCACCCACGTGGGAGACCCAGAGGAAGCTCTTGGTTCCTGACTTCGGATGGACATAGCTCCAGCCATTGCAGCTATCTGGGGAGTGAACCAGTGGATGAAAGACCTCTCTCTCTGCCTCTCCTCTCTCTCTGTGTAACTCTGACTTTAAAATACATAAATCTAGCCGGCGCCGCGGCTCACTAGGCTAATCCTCTGCCTTGCGGTGCCGGCACACCGGGTTCTAGTCCCGGTCAGGGCACCGATCCTGTCCCGGTTGCCCCTCTTCCAGGCCAGCTCTCTGCTGTGGCCCGGGAGTGCAGTGGAGGATGGCCCAAGTCCTTGGGCCCTGCACCCCATGGGAGACCAGGATAAGCACCTGGCTCCTGCCATCGGATCAGCGCGGTGCGCCGGCCGCAGCGCGCCAACCACGGCGGCCATTGGAGGGTGAACCAACGGCAAAGGAAGACCTTTCTCTCTGTCTCTCTCTCTCCCTGTCCACTCTGCCTGTCAAAATAAATAAATAAATAAATAAAATACATAAATCTTAAAAAAAAAGTGACATCTATGGAAAAAAAGAAAAAGTGGAAGCTAGTGGGAGAGTTTTAGGTCATTGGACCTGTGCCTTCAGAAAGGATTAAGGTAGTTCTCATGAGACCCCTGAGTTAGTTCTTCTGAGAACTAACTAGTTTGGGTTGTTATAAAAGAAAAAACCTGGTTTGTCCCCAGCCTCTTTGCTTTCCTGTCCAGTGATGAGATTTCTTCTCATACACAGGTCCCTGCCATGAGGCCATTTGACATGAAGTGATGTAGATTCGGGGGAGGGCGGAGGTTGTAAGAGCCTATGCACATTGGACTTTTCAAAACTGTTGAGCTAAATCACCCTCTTTTCTTTTCAACTTACCTAGTTTTGTGTGATTTGTTATTATAACAAAAGTCAATATGCTAGATAAACTTCAACAGTCTCACAAAGTTAGATGGCTCCCAGTGGCTAGACCCTTAAAAAGCATTCAAATTAAGACTGCTGAGACTTTGCTCACCAAATCAAAGTTAGCAACAATAGAACTTCTTACCAAGAGTTTATAAATACTGTCATTCTAACCAGCTATCATCAGGAAAACTTGGGCTATGCTTCGGACAGACAAATTTGGTTCTTCTTGACAGACTAATGGAACTTAAGGATAAGAATCTAGGGGGAAAATATTTTTTGAGCGTTGGGGACAAAGTAAACACTCTGTAAACCCTTCAAAAACAGACGATTTTGAATAGGAAAATGCAAGTGGAACAACGCTTTGATAAAGGTGAGCTCATGGATAAAGGAGACTGCAGTGGGAGGGAGAAGGAAGGAAAGCGTTATCACTGCTTCACTGAGGTTTAAGGAAAATCTCTCACTGTCTCTGGCTTGAAGATATGTCACCCATGTAAGCTCTTTTATCGCAGGTGGTCTGCCTTCTTATTTTATGTCATGCATAGCCATCTCCTCATGAAGCCTTCGGGTGACAAAATATATCACAGCAACTCAGTAAGGGCTACAAAAATTATGAAGGTTATGCATTTATCCCTGGCTTAACTTAGACACATTTTTAACTGAATTGTTTGAACCTCTAGCCTTGTGATTTTCATGCTCTTGAAAAAGACACTTGTAAAATTATTTTCTTGCTACTTTGCAAAGCTCTGGTTCAGAAAATTACTACCCTTTTGATATAAAAGCTGATGTAACTAATTATAGCTAGGAAGACACAATTCCTCCTTTAATAATAAAGAAATAGCAATCTTTCACCTAGAATAGAACAGAGTCTGGATTTGAAGCATGAAAGATTAAATCAGCAAGCTTTGAAATTCTATTATATTCAGAGAGACAATGTCTCCAAGGACAGTAATATTGACAAGAGAAGAAGGTTTCTTCAAGAGCATTTCAAATTATTATCAGATTGTGGTGCGGTGAAAACACGGGGCTGAGGGGGAGGAGATAACTTGGATCCCTATTGCCTAACCAGGTTTGCTTCAAAATCAGCTGAGTACTTTCATCAAAGTAGCCAACTGCTGCATTTCACAGTAATTCAATGACTTGTTTAAGTCACCAGTTCACAGCAGAGGGATGAAAAGGAGCAGGATGGGAGGGAAGAAAGAGAGGAAGAAAACGGGAATGGAGGGATGGCGGGAGAGGCAGGGGAGTCAGGAGGGCAGGGAGGAGATGGAAAAAGAGGAGGGGAAGAAGAAAGGGATGGAGAAAGAGAGGAAAGGGAGAGAACATGAAAGATATGGAAGGAGGGGACCTCTGAGACTGCTTTTAAGATGGGTCCAACTATATGGAGTCTTAATAAGAAAAACTACAGGTCATTCAGCTTGTCCTTTATATTAAGAAAACTCTCAGTAACCATCTTCCTAAAGGTCATTACCTTTTCTGTATTCTTCCGTTTCAAAACACTGAACTTCCCCTACCTATACACTCCTATACCTATACACTACTACCTAAATTTGTGCTATGATTAAATAGGTATGCTTTATAGATCACCACACATGACAGGTTAAAAAAAAAAAAAGAAAGCAAAAAGCCTTTGGAAAAAGTGTACATTTATTCTGACAGAATCGTGACAGACTGGCCCAGCAGATCATACAGCAAATGGTCATTCGTGTCCATTGCTGGTACAAGTATAATTTGGTTTAGTTATTTCAGAATATCTTTTGGCATTACGTGTCAAAAATCTAATTAATAGAATAGCTAAGGTACCATTGCAACTGCAATTAATAACAACGGTAATTGAGCACTTACTCTGTGCCAAGGGTTTGACGAAGTGCTTTACATGTTAGGATATTTAATCCTCCCAACAGCCTGAAGCAAAAGAAAAGGATCCCACTGTGCTTTTTATTGGTCAGATCAATTTTTAACTGTTATTTACTGTTGCAGTTATTATTTTAAAAGAGACACTGGCACACAGAAGTCAGACACTTATATACATTCAGAATGAGAGAAGAGACACAGTCTCCTGTTCACCCATCTGAGCATGGTTAAGAGGGCAAGGACGAAACTTATTTTCTTTTGCTCCAGATCAACATCCTTGGAAATAGATCTGAACCCTGAAATGTCCAAAGAGAGGTTGGAGCTGTAAAAGCAATTTCCCGTAACTCTGCCAGCATCAAAACTTTGTCCTTGGCAGAACACTGAGAGTCAGTAATCAAAATTACTTTTTAAATTTTACTTGCGAGACTCAAAGTGATTTAAGATGATGCATTCAGTAGAAAGCACATATGCAGTATAATGCCTCCTTTTCAGAGTTTACAAGGATGGGTATTTAATGACCTTATCTTTAAACTTCTAGACCTCTTATTTAAAAAAAATAGAAAAGCAATAGGTCTTTTTGGAAATACAATTCTGTACTTCTATGGCCAAAGATCATTGATTTGTTGCTTTAAAATAAATAGAGGTAAGACTGTGTTTTCACAATTACAGGTGAGTTTGATCATATAGCTCCAGGAATAAATCTCATCATTCACTCTTTCTCAAAGACTATAATATTACCCTTCATAAAGTAATTGTCTCATCTCTCCTTGCTGTAATCTATGGAAATGTTATTGCCAAAAGACAGTTTTTCTAGTCATTTTGACTGGTAATATCCATCTCCCATCTTTGCTTTGTAACAATTGTCTGCCACACGAAATGAAATTTATTAGCAATAGAACTCTGAATTGCCTAACATGTAGCATAGGTAACGGAGTGCAGAGGAAAAGATGGGAATGAGACTGAGGTGCTAATCTCTTCTTTTTAGTTCTACCTCTGCCTATAAATAGCAGTGTGACCTTGCAGAGATCACTTTCAACTTGTATATCTCATTTTCCTCACATGTATAGACTAAGGATCTCTAAAATGTTTGCAAGTCATGATTCATTCAGATAAATTGCCTGTGATCCTGGGTAGTCCAGATGAGGTTGCTGAGAAAGGGCCTAGTTCGGAAATGGCCTTTTAAATTCAGTTTGTGCATGAGTTCTAAGAACCATGCAATGTCTGATAGAAATGAAATCAGTAAACTATTTTTCTTTTTTGTTTAAAGATTTATTTCTTTATTTATTTGAAAGGTAGAGTTACAGAAACTTGAGTGTCCCTGTTATTTCACTTTGTGGTCTGCATTGCTGAACTATATAATCTGTGAGCGAAGGTTCAGGAATCTGCATTTGAAAATCAAGTTTTTTAAAACAATTTTTATGCACAATAAAGCTTAAGAATCACTGGAAAACCCATTTGTAGTTCAACTGATTATTTACTGAGACCAGCAATGTGGCACAGCAGATAAAGTCACCACCTTTGGCATGAGCACCCCATAAGGGTGGGATGCCAGTTCAAGTCCCAGTGGACTGAACCACTTTTGATCCAGCTCCCCGCTATAGTGCCTGGGAAAGCAGCGGAGAATAGTCCAAGTGTGTGGGCCACTGCACCCATGTGAGAGACCTGGAAGAAACTCCTGGCTCCTTGCCTCGGCCTGACCCAGCCCCAGCTATTGCGGCCATTTGGTGAATGAACCAGCAGATGGAAGCTCTCTTTTCTGTCTCTAACTCGGTCTTTCAAATAAATGAAATAAAAATTTTTAAAAAGAATTACAGAGGGAGAGAGGAAGAGACAGAGAGAGACAGAGAGATCTCCTGTCTGCTGGTTCACTCTCCCCAAAGGGCCACAATGGCCAGGGCTGAGAGAGGGTGATGCCAGGAGCTAAGAATTCCATCCAGGTCTCCCACAAGGGTGGCAGTGGCCCAAGTACTTTGGCCATCTTCTATTGCTTTGCCAGGTGCATTAGCAGGAAACAGGATCAGAAGTAGAGGAGCTGGGACTTAAAACTGGCACACATAGGGGATATCAGCATTGCAAGTGGTGGCTTAACACACTGTATCACACACTGACTCCGGTAAGCTGTATTTCTAACACTCTTTTCAACTTAAACATTATAATCATATATACATGTCGGACCTCTTTAAACAGGATGCTTAGTATGCCATTTAATATTACTTGAAGTGTATAGCTTATGAATAATTCACTCACTCAAGTAATTATGTAGCTAGATAAGTGATTAGAGAACTGGTTTGAACTTTTAGTCTTCACTAATGACATTAATGACTACATAAAGTAAAAAGCTCTCTGCATCATATATATATATATAAATACATATCATAAATGATGTTGATTATAATGAAGATGGAATCTGGTACAGTGTATCAAAATACTAATTTGCCTGTAACTTGATGTTCCATCTTGTAACATGTAAACTAAAGGTATATACATAAAAGATATTGAAATTACATGTGAGTCCCACAAACATGACTTTTGGCGAAAAGCTGTCATTAGATGACCTATTTCAGTTGCCTGTATTCTGTTACTCAGGTAGACATTAAGAGGGGCTATGCATGGTACTCACATGATGGCGGCGTTTATCCTTTAGTTTTTGGAGTTAATTAAAGATACAGTCTATACTTGAATCTTAGTTTGTGTTGATGCCATATTTGAGTCTAACTTTGGTAAATGTGACAGGAGAATTTCAAAATTCATCTGATGACTAATTCTGCTTCATTCCTTACTGAAGGGATAATACCAGTAGAGGCAGTATTGCTTCATTTACAACCCAGAGGGAAATGCTAATGTCTTTAAGAAGATTTTCCATGATCTTGATTGGCAGTGAAAAGACATAGATTAATTAAAACAGGAATGACTATGGGGTAGGCATTGTGGTGCAGGGGGTTAGACCACCAGGTGGAATGCGTAGGCATCTAGGATCAGAGGGACAATTCGAGTCCAGGCTCTTCTGTTTCTGATCCAGCTTCTTGCTAATCAGTCTTGAGAGGTGGCATGTAATAGCTCAAATAGTTGGGTCCCTGGTTCCTACATGGGAGACCTGGATGGAGTTACAGGCTCTTGGCTTCAATCTGGACCAGCCCTGACATTCATTCATTCATTCATTCATTTACAGGCAGAGTGGACAGAGAGAGAGAGAGAGAGAGAGAGAGAGAGAGAGAGAGAGAGAGAGAGAAGGTCTTCCTTTGCCATTGGTTCACCCCCCAATGGCCTCTGTGGCCAGCACACCACACTGATCCGAAGCCAGGAGCCAGGTGCTTCTCCTGGTCTCCCATGCAGGTGCAGGGCCCAAGCACTTGGGCCATCCTCCACTGCACTCCCGGGCCACAGCAGAGAGCTGGACTGGAAGAGGGGCAACCAGGACAGAATCCGGCGCCCCAGCCAGGACTAGAACCCGGGGTGCTGGCACCGCAGGAGGAAGATTAGCCTTATAAAAAATTTAGTTATTATTTTAGAAGCTTTAGTTATTATTCATTATATGCCATACTTTTGTTACTGTATATAATTCATCATGCCAAATAGGTATACATCTTTAGATGTATGTTTTTGGCTGTCCAGGGATGCATTATAACTTCCCTAGCTTTTTGCCTTTGTGGGTCTCTCCTTTCCTTAAACAATTAAAAATTACATTTTAGAACTTTCTTGGCATAAATATTATTATAATATTTTTGTTATCATCATGAAATACCTGAGCAGGCTTATTTATAAATAAAAGAGATACATTTAGTTCACAGTTTGGCTACAAATTCAAGATCAGACAGCCTCAATGATTCAGCCTCTGGGCATGGTGCTGGAATCATCTAGCCCTGAAGAGGACCTTGTAGCGGATAGCAAGTTTGAGAATATGAGTAGGAGGAACAGATCATGTCTCAACTCAGGACATCAGAGAGAACTTTAAGGGTCAGCCTTGTTCTATAACAACTCATTCCCATGAGAACTGATGTAGGATCCCATGAGCAATACTTCAATCTCTTCCAAGGGTAGGGCCCTCAGTACCACAAGAAACTCTCATTAGGCTCCAATTCTTAAAGGTCCACAACCTCTCAACACCACCACAGTAAGGACCAGACTAAACTAAGCCTCCAATATATGAGTATTTGGGGAACACACTCGACCAATATTCAAACCACAGGATTCTAGTCCTGGCCCATAGGGTGTATGCCCATCACAATGCAAAATGCATTAATCCCATCCCCAATAGTTCCACAGACTTAATTCATTCTAGAACTGCTCAAAAGCACAAGCATAAAGTTTTCTATGATACTCAAGACAAACTTCCACCTGTGAGCCCCTATGAAATAAATAAAAAAAAAATTACATCAGGAAAATATTCCTCCAAATACTGTTTATTCTTTTTCAGCTAAGTCAGAAACCAAAATATAAACCTGATTCTCAAGGATATCACACAAATTTATGACTATTTAGTTTTTCCATCTGTTTGCTGTGAGGAGTTCATCTAAATTTTATCATTTGCTCCTCATTTTCTGGACACAAGAAAGCAGAAATTTAAAATTGTAAATATCTTATGACTTAGGATGGACTAATTCATGTTGATAATCAATAGAATCACATTTTTTTCCAGTTATAAAAATATAATTTGCCCTCCATTAGGTATATTTTAATCAGATTCTGATCTTAATTGTTCTACTTGATGGGAATCACTCCTTTTGCAATGAGTGGTTCTTTTTTTCAAGTTATCTTTGCCAAATTATTTTTATTTGCAGAACTTCATCTGTATATATCACAAATGTTTCTAGTATATTTCCAAATGACAGTCTGTTCATTTTTTAATGTTTTTTAGAGATTTATTTATTTGAAATACCGAGTTACAAGAGAGGTAGAGACAGAGGGAGAGCTTACATTCACTGGTTCACTCCCCAAATGGTGCCAATGGCCAGAGCTGAGCCAATCTAAAACAAGGAGGAGGAGCTATTCCCTGTCTCCTATATGGGTGAAGGGGTCCAGGCACTTTGGTCATCCTCCGCTGCTTTCCCAGGTGCATTCACAGGGAGCTGGATCAGAAGTGGAGCACCAGGACTAGAACTGGTACCCATATGGGAGACAGTCTATTTATACTATAAGGTCAGCCCAATTCTTTATTACTTGACAAAATAAAAATCTTACTATTGTGACCTAAATATGTGAACTCTACTATCCAAAACTCCTGGTCTAGCTACCATGAATGTAAGCATGGCCATATTCAGGCTTAGAAAAAAGACAGTTTGGAAATTAACAAGAAATGTCTTTGAAGAAATCTAACTCTAAACTATATAGGTGTGGTACTTGAAAATGAGTGAATATTAAGAAATGAAAAAATATAATAAAAATATCAGATATCCAGGACAATATTTATCCATAAAAGTTATACCACATACAAACACACAGAGAATGGTGACAATCTGATAATATAGTCTCACTCTATATTGAGCTCTTAATGCACTGACTCATTTATTTATGATTGCAAATGTGCCAGTTTCTTCTATACATAGAATATTACTAACAAGATAAAATTGAATTAAATAATCACAGGTAAATCCACCCTCAATCATTTTACTTGCACTGGTGGTTCAGCAAGAGCCAATAGCCATAGAAGAGACTTTCAAATAGCAATTATAATCAACTTTCATGAACAAAATTAGAAATGAGACTTAATCCTCATTAGGACTTTGCGAGAAATATTTCTTACCTTGCTGTAACAATATATTGTTTTGAAACAGAAACTAGAAGAAATGCTTACATGAATGTCCACATAACACAGAATGTTTGGGGATTGATTCTCAGTATTTATTTTTAGAAATTACTAGCACGAACACCAGAAGCATATGGCTTCATGAGGAAGTCATCCCAATCATCTATCATCGAAATCACACTGAGTATTCAATTTAAGATCATGAACCCATCAATCATGAAATAGCTACACTGAGAAGTATAAGTGGCTAGAAAATTTGTTCAGTGGATTGGCATATTTCATATTACTTATTTTTCTCAATGTGAAAATATATTTTGGTTTTCAATACCACCATAGTATTGTGCCAGAATTGGAACGTTTTACTTTTGTGAGTTCCCTTTTTAATGACTACTCCAATTTTAGAATGAAATTACCTAGAGAGAGCAAGCACATCCCATGGGTAAATCTGTGAGACAAACATGTGGAAACCTTTTATGTGATATGCACACCTATGTATGTTAATATTTCAATTATATATCTTTAGAAATATAGAACTCACCATACTGTTAAAATGTAGTAGCCAAAACCGTTCTATTTAATATAGAAACCATCAGCTATATGTATCCTCCTAAATAAAAAAAACACTATATAATAAATTATATAATTAATTGCAATAATAATAATTGCAATTTCTCACTCTAGGTACATTCTAAGGGCTCAATAACCACTGGAAGTTAGTGACTACTGTCCTAAACAGAGCACATAATGGAACATTTCCATCATCACACAAATTTATAATAGAGAGGGTCAAACTAGATGTCATGTATCAACAAACTTTGAAAGAATACTAATTTGAAAATTTAAAGTTGGTATGGTTTACAACAATGTTTACCTAACATAATGATCATAAATTTTTAAGTTTCCCAAGTATTTAAGTTACAACTCAGGAGGCTTAGAAATCCATAAGAGCCATCTACAAAACAGCCTTAAGTAAAAAAAAGTTCTTGTAAATAACATTTCTATAAAATAGTAATGATGCACAGAGATTCCTTTAAAATCCTCTGATCAAAAAAGCATTATCATGGAAATTTGTCAAATCAGAGCTTGCAACTAATAAAAACAGAAAAAAAATATGCTCCTCTTTTGTAACAAAATTGCAATTCTTAAAAGAATACCAAAAGCTGGCATTTTGGGGTAGTGAGTTTAAAAACCATGGCTTGTAACACCTGCACCCTATATGGGCACCAGTTTTATGTCCCAGCTGCTCCACTTCCGATCCAGCTCTCTGTTAATGACCTGGGGAAAGCAACAGAGAATGGCCCAAATGCTTGGGCCTCTGCTACCTACCTGGAAGACCTAGAAGAGGCTCCTGGACCTGGCTTTGGCCTGGTCCAGCCCTGGTCATTGCAGCCATCTGGAGGGTGAACCAGTGGATGGAAGATCTCTATCTTTCCCCTTTTTTCTCTGTGACAATGTCTTTCAAACATTTTTTAAAAAAATCTTAGAAAATAATAGCAAAATTGTAGAAAACATTAGTACTTGGGCACTATAATTTTTCAATGTTGGCTTTTTAAATTCATGTCTCAATTCCAGGTCTAGCTCTGGTTTCTTCCAAGCCAGCCAATAGATTCAGATTATTTGAAATGTTTTATTCTTCACTTCTTTAAGTATTGGGAACCCTCTTCTCTCAGCAACTACATATAGTACAGGATTGCACTTAAGGTGTTCTTCCAAATTTTTGTGATGATTGCCACAAAGATAATTAGAATGGCTTTAAATAATTCTTTCTTAGATCATTTTACTATAGACTAGGAAGGCTTTTTTAAATAAACAATCAATATCCTCATTTGTTCTTATTATAGGTCCACACCGACTTCTATTAAAAAAAATGAAGGATAATGTAAACCTAATTATTAGCATTATGTCATTCTCAGAATTATTTGAAATAGAAAATTCATTTTTAAAAGATTATATTGAAAGAGAGATTTCCTTTCTTCATTCCCCTAGGAATTAATGAGATCCAGCACTTACAGTATCAGTGAAAATTTGTAGGATGAAAGTCACAATTAGAAGCTTGACTTCAAATGCCTCAGTTGGAAAAATATGATGTGTAAAGCACAGCTTTCAAAAGCTGGAAGAAATATCAACCTCAATTGCAACATTTTAATCTTATATTCAGTACATAAGTGCAATCTTGAACCTGCCAAAAGGAGACTGAATGACTATATATAAATTTTTGCAGCACTCAAAAGAGATATGCCAACCTATCCTATGTGAGAAAAACAGAATTAAATTTTTAATGCCATGCATTAGAAAAGTGTTCAAATTGCTGTAGGTTATGCTTGTGTATTCAGTGTTTATTTCAAAAATTCCCAAAATTCCTTGCTGAAGTACTCTAGCCTAATAATCTATGAATCTTTCCTTGGAGAATAATTTGTAGCCTCTCTGAATTGTTGGGATATCCAAACCCCAAATGGTAAGATTGTATAAGTTGCTCAACAGGAGGTATTCTAGAGTCAGAGGGCCCACATTGGAACTCCAGCTTTACTACATATGGATGGTGAGTTTGCATTACCTCATCTGAAAAACAGCGAATAAAAATTTGCTGGAGTTCCAAGATGGTGGAGTAGGGAGGGAGTTTATTGCTCTATTCCAGGAGAAGATAGTTTAAGAAAAGTGGAGAGAATGCAGTCTCAAGGAAGAGTTAGGGAGAAAATGGCAGAGGAAATTCAACAGAAATTAGAGTAGAGGGCATAGACACCCACAACTCAGGACTCCAGCAGCCAAGAGGCTACGCACCAGCATTGGAAAGTGAGAGTCATAATACAAAGATAAAAGCTGCCCCAGCAAAAAAAAAAAAAAAAAAAAAAAGAAAGAAAGAAATGAGTATCTCCACAAATGCCAAACAGCAAACACACTAATTAAAAAAAAAAAAAAGAATAAGGAAGACAACATGATGCCCCCAAAAGAACACAAAACTTCAATACTAGACTTTGAAGATGATGAAATGGAAGAAATATGAGAAATGGATTCATACAATTGATAAGATTACACAGAAGTAATTAGAAGTAAATGCATGAACTACTGAATTCCATACAAGAAATAAAAGAAAATTTCTCCCATGAAATTGAGATCTTAAAGAGAAATCAAAATGAAATGAAGAATTCAATAGAATAAAAATGCATTGGAAAGCCTTAACAACAGAATCGGTGAGGCAGAAGAATATCAGACTTAGAAGACAAAGCACAGGGAATTATATAGACAAACCAAAGACAAGAAGAGGAAATTAGAAAACCAAAAAACACTGCTGATAATCTATAGGATACTATCAAATGACCCAACATATGGGCTCTAGGAGTTCCTGAAGGTGTGGAAAGAGAGAAAGGATTGGAAGGATTTTTTTAGTGAAGTAACAACAGAAAAATTCCCCAATTTGGAGAAAGAAAGGGATATCCAAGTACAGGAAGCACACAGAACTCCTAATAGACATGACTAGAAAGGATCTTCACCATGACACATTGTAATTAAACTCACCACAGTACATCTTAAAGAAAAGATTCTAAAATATGCATGAGAGAAATGCCAGATTACTTTCAGAAGATCTCCAATTAGACTCACAGCAGACTTCTCATCAGAAACCCTATAGGCTAGGAGAAAATGGTGGAATACAGTCCAAGTCTTAATAGAAAAAAACTAACAACCTAGAATATTATATCCTGAAAAGCTCTCATTTGTGAATGAAGGTGAAATAAAGACCTTCCATGACAAACTGAATTTGTCACCACATGTCCAGTCCTACAAAAGATGCTTAAGGATGTGCTGCACTTAGAAATACAGAAACATGGTCATCACTATGAAAGAAGGTAAAGGAAGAAAATCCCTTAGTAAAAGTTCAAAGGAGATTCAAAGTAAAAAACAGGAATATTTGTGGAAAAATGGCAGGGCAAAGTCATTACTTATCAATACTCACCTTAATGTAAAAGGCCTCAACTCCAGTTAAAAGACACAGACTGGGCCGGTGCTGTAGCTCAATAAGCTAATGCTCTGCCTAAGGTGCCAGCACCCTGGGTTCTAGTCCCAGTTGGGGCGCCGGATTCTGTCCTGGTTGCCCCTCTTCTAGTCCAGCTCTCTGCTGTGGTCAGGGAGTGCAGTGGAGGATGGCCCAAGTGCTTGGGCCCTGCACCTGCATGGGAGACCAGGAGAAGCACCTGGCTTCTGGCTTCAGATTAGTGCAGTGTGCCGGCTGCAGCACGCTGGCTGCAGCGGCCATTGGGGAGTGAACCAATGGAAAAGGAAGACCTTTTTCTCCATCTCTCTCTCTCTGTCCACTTTGCCTGTCAAAAAAAAAAAAAAAAGACACATACTGGCTGAATGGATTAAAAAACAAAACTCATCTATTTGCTGTCTGTAAGAAAGACATCTCACCAACAAAGATGCACACAGATTGAAAGTGAAAGGAAGGAGAAAGATATTCCAAGCCAACAGAAACCAAGAGCTGGTAGCCATCCTAATATCAGACAAAATAGACTTTAACACAAAAACTGTTAAGAGAGACAAAGAAGGGCACTATGTAATGATTAAAGGATCAATTCAACAGGAAGATGTAACTATTATAAACATATATGCACCAAATTACAGGGCACCTGGCTATTTAAAAGAAATGTTAAGGGATTTAAAGGGAGACTTAGACTCTAATACAATAGTAATGGGGAACTTTAATACCCAACTTTCAGTAATAGACAGATTAACCAGTCAGAAAATCAGCATGGAAACAGCAGTTAATTGACACTATAGACCAAATTAACCTAACAAATATCTACAGAACTCCCCATCCTACAGTTGCACAATACACATTCTTCTCAGCAATGCATGGAACTTTCTCTAGGATTGACCACTTACGAGGCCATAAAGCAAGTCTCAGCAAATTCAAATCATACCATGCATCTTCTCAGACCATAATGGAATGAATCTGGAAACTAGCAACTCAGGAATCCCTAGAGCATATGCAAACACATGGAGACTGAGCAACATGCTCCTGAATGAACAGTGGGTGATAGGAAAAAAATCAATACAGGAATTAAATCAACAACTTTCTTGAAACAAATGAAGATGGCAGTACAACATTTCAAAACTCATGGGATACAGCAAAAGCAGTGTTAAGAGTAAAGCTTATAGCATCTGTTGTCCACATCAAGATATTGGAAAATCAGCAAATAAATGAGCTATCAATGCATCTCCTGGATCTAGAAAAATAACAGCAAACCCAACCCCAAACTAGTAGGAGAAAAGAAATAATTAAAATTAGAGAAGAAATCAATAAAACTGGTTCAAAAAAACAATACAAAAGATCAGCAAAATGAAGAGATGTATTGGGAGTTAACTGTAAAACTAGTTCTCAACCAGTTTGTGTGTGTGTCTGTGTGCGCAAATTGTTGAAATCTTTACTTAGTATGAAGTTGGTCTTCTGTGTACAAAGTTAATTGAAAATGAATCTTAATGGAGAATGGGACTGGCAAGGGAGAGGGAGGAGGAGGGGTGGGAGTGTAGGTGGGAGGGCTGGTATAGTAGGAAGAATAACTATATTCCTAAAGTTGTACTTATGAAATTTGTATTCCTTAAAAAATCAATTAAAAATTCACCAGTTTATAGAGGTATTCTAAGAAAAAAACTAGAGAATCTATGTAAAAACTTTAGTATGGTGACTAGTACATGGGGCATATTAAACATATAATACTTAACATTTGCATTATTGTTAAAAATATCTTTCTTATACTTTTTTCCAGTCCCTGTATCTGGAATATTCTTCCTATTTTCCATTCTTATTCACTTTCATAGGTTGTATTCATCCTTGAGTATTTCATTCAGTATTCACCATCAGCAAGTCTTCTGTGTGATTCCTTGCCAGATTTTGTGTCCCTCCTGTTTCTCATAATTCCCTGGCATAACTTTAGTATGGTACTCTTTTTATTGTAATGTAGAAAGTGTGTGTGTGTGTGTGTACATGTTTATGCCAAGACGTATTCCTTCAAGGCAAACAATGTGCCTCATTAATCTTTGCATTAATACTTAACAAGAGCGTGACCCAGAGTAAGCACTCAAATATTTGCTGAATAAATGAAAGAAAGAATCTTGATATTTTGTAATAGCTACTGAAACAGAACATAACATTCTTGCAGCCAAAGCTGAACTAAACTGATGTTTTATTGAGTTTGCTTCCTTGGCATCAATATGAATGTTTAGCACTACATATTGAAAATCAGTATCTCCAAATCAAGATAATTCTGTTTTCTAAATAGAATACAGCATATTCTCATCAAAATCAGCATAAAACAGCAAAAGAATGTACCCAGTACCAACAATATTAGACCAAATTGAGTTAGTTACAGGTCGTGACCTCCAAGAGTTTATAATGAGGGGAGAGAATATATAACACGTCAAAAGTTATCTTTTAATTTTATGTTTCTATTATGTATATATACACTTACATGTATGTATGCATGTCTGTGTGCATGTGTGTACATACATTCATGCATTATAAATGTGTAAAAGGGAAACACATAATGGCGGCCCGAAATATTTACCTAACACACAAATTTTCCTTGCAAATCTCCATCACATTAATGATTTTTCATTATAGAAATGTTTTTAATCATCTTTATTAATACTCAAATTTTGAAGCCATTCTAAGATGTGTTCTATAACCTTTATGTATGTTCTCTAAATTTTAAGTGAGATGAAAATGTCTTTATAAATATGGATTTTACAATTTTATCTTTTTATCTTATATGACAATGATTATAATCAGATCTAGCAATGTTACAAATGAGAGCTAATATAATAAGTACAATAAATTCCAGGAGAAAAAATGATTAGTGTAGTCAAAAATAGCTATCCATTTATTAAGAAGAATAAGTTGACATCATTTTTAGACTTAATGTATGTCCACTATTGCTGACAGGACCAACAGGAGAGCCAGATAAAATCTACAACTACTGTGTATGTACTATAGACTCTTTTTCTAGATTAGTAGCACAATCAATCCTCTCTGCTACAATGATTGTGTATTTTATGTGGTCGTGTACTATCTCAATGATGCCTGGATGATAACTTCAAACAGATGTTACAAAACATCTTAGAGGATTTTTTCCTTCTGCAGTAAGATTAAATAAACAAGGCTCTACAATCTAGCCATCTTTTCACTAACCAATTTCAATGAGCTGTATTTAGGATTTTTTTTTTTTTTCATCTTGAGTGACTTCTATTAGGAAACTCAAACTTTGCAAATCTTAAGCTAACACATGCATGGAGAGGAATATGTACGTATCAAATTGATAACATCAATTCACCTTTCACCTAAGAAAATGACCCAATATATACAATATCATATGATAGTTTTTATAGATACACCTCAAGAGGAACAAAGCTAGACATAACATTGCTGCATTTGGCACACTTTTATACACATCTTATCTATACCAATTCTATTTCCACACTTACAGTTTACATTAACAAAGTAACTACTTTACCAATAAAATCATTTCCTGAGCCTTTGTGTTTCTGTGGATAATACAGCCTTTGTGATTTGGAGACAGACATAAAGAACATCAATTTCTGATTTCTTTTTACCTATGAAATAAGGTAATACCTATATTGTAGATTCACATGCAATCAAAGACAATGCAAGTAGAGCAAAGCTGAGTATGGTGTAGACTTGGGGTAATTACTGATTAAATGAGGGCTCCTGTGATAATGACTATGATGATGATGAGGACTGCTATTACATCCATGTGAATGAATCTAATCTAAGAAAAATAGGAAGGCTGCATGTGTCTGACCATTTTCCTCTATCCAGCCCAATTGTTCTAATAGGTTCATTACTGATAAGCATCCTGGAAAGTGAAGGTAAATGTCTTCAGAAATCTGGAAAAAGAAACCTCTGCCTCTGAATGGAGGGTGCTGGAACAATCCATGAATGTTGGAACAATCTACTTAGGATTTTTAACTTACTTTTCTCTCTCTTCTCCCTCTCTGATTGTAAACGTCTAATACACTGGGTAGTTGCTTTTGGGTACAACGATCTGCATAAACATTCCCAATGATGAGGAAGCTCCTTTATAGCTTTTCCAGAAGACTACTGCCTATTGTGTGTTCCATTTCATTTCTATAATATAATTAAGCAGATGAATGGAGACATTTGAGCAATGTAGCTAGGTAACACAAACAGGGCATTTTTATTAACTCATAGAATGAAATTTAAAAAGATTTGTTTTAAAATCTGGTAGTTTATCCACAAGTAGGATAAATCCACAGTATAAGGAAAAGGGAGAAATAAAGTGTTTTAAAGCATTTCAAGTACAAATAAAAGGCCTGTTATTTTACAAGAAAATTACCATTTGAAGAATCTCACTTGACTGTCATTGTCTATGAAATCTGTCATTGACAAGTTTTATATGAACATTATAGAATATAATGACTTACAACCAAGATGAAATAAAAAAGATTGATACTATTGCAAATGAATGAAAATTAATTAGGACAATGTGACAGAACATTAAGAAAACTGAGAAGTAATAATTAAATCAATTGCTTTCTTATCATCAAAATGCAAGTAGAACATTGAGTATCCAAATATTCATTTAATATACTTCAATGTAATTATATCTAAATGACAGCTATTTATTAGAACAAATAATGCCTAATATTCTGCATGATAATATTGCAGTACTTATCAATTTGTTTTGCATCATCTAAAACTACAACAGATATTAAGAATCATAAACTAGGGGCCAGCACTATGGCATAGTGGGTAAAGCCGCAGCCTGCAGTGCTGGCATCCCAAATGGGTACCAGTTGGAGTCCTGGCTGCTCCACTTCCAATCCACTCCCTGCTATGGGCTGGTAAAGTAGAAGATGGCCCATGTCCTTGGGTCCCTGCACCTGCATGGGAGACCTGGAAGAAGCTCCTGGCTTCGGACTGGCTCAGCTTCTGCTGTTGTGGCCATCTGGGGAGTGAATCAGCAGAAGACCTTTTCTCTTTCTCTCTCTGTTTTTCTGTCTCTCTGCTTTTCAAATAAATAAATAAATATTTAAAACAAAGAAACAAACTAGTTGGGAAAAATGCTGATTGACATTTCTGCAAAAAGAGGCAATAGGGATAGAAATTAGTTCAAAAGTTACTTTATATACATCCTAGCCATTTTTCCCCAAATTATAGGATGGGGTCTAGAAGAAGCAAAGGAGGTGTTGGTAGAAGCACAATTATGTTCAAATGTCTTCACAATTTCTTATAGTCTGCAGATTAACTTGAATACAATCATTGATGGCTGACTTCATCCTTTAAACACAAGCAAACAGTCACTTCAAAGCACTGAACAGTTCCTAACAAACTTAACATACACCCATATATATATATTTAAACTCCATTCAGCTCTTGTATAATCAGCCAGTGAGAAGAGCCAGGATGTAACATTGCCTTCTTTTTGGGCTTAAAATTACAGATCTGCACATAACTTACAATCCCACACTCAGATCTTTCCTTTACAGTACCATTAATATCAGCTGGCCCATAGAACAGTCAAGAAACTGAGTTCCCTGAAATCTGAAATCTGTGCTTACTTAGCAAGTTTTACATATGACTGCATACTTGTTACCATGGTGTTTCTAGGCATCATACCTGTTTCTGCCAGACGATGGAGTTCAGATATATTCAACTGCATGCAACAACTAATGCAAAACTGCATCAATTTCCCAAATTATTAATTAAGGCAACAGTGACAGGTGAATTGCATAGAACAGTAGTATGCCATTCTGTATATCACAGATTATTTAGGTGGGCTCAAGTGTTAAGACCATAAAACAAGATTCAAATATTATCTAATACAATCTGTTCCATCCTCATTCTAGAACTATTTTTCTTTACCTTCATAAGCAAATTTATATGCACTTTCTATTTATGATTTTACTTATCACATGAATATTTACCAGTCATTATGGGGGGCATACACACAAGAAAAGTATAAATATGAGAACAAATATAATTTGTAAATGAAGGGAACATTACTTGTACTACAGTAATTATTTCCAAATCCATTCATAGCAGAATTTGATTCAAAAAGTGACAGATAATTCCAGATTTTTGTTCAGTGAAGATTCAATAGATATTTGAGTGCTAAATAAGTCAACTGTATCCAGAATATGCTTTGAATTTTTCTGTTTCTGAAACTCTGGTTGTGCTAGGTAAGAGAATTCTCTATCTTCTACCTATGTCTGACATTAATATCTGGATATGGTACCCATTAGTGGTGACCCGGGATACACTTAAATTGCTTCTCATCAGTCACATCAGGAAGCATACGAATTCTAATGGAGTTGGCACACAAGAAAAAATATATATTTCCATATGTGTTCTTAATATACGGGGTATCAGAATATTGTTGAGCTAGCACATTATCCATGTCTAATGGTTGTATATTGGGAATTGAAATATTCTCCATATGGCCGTTTCTTACATCGATTGTCTGTAATAGCCAAGGGCCTAGTATTTCTGATGACATAAATCTGGAAATTATTGTCTGCAGCTCTGAAGAATGGTCCAGAACAGATATAGGAACAACTATGAACCAACAGCCTAAAGATGAGAGAAGCAGCACAGAAATATAGTGGTTTCTTTTGATGCTTAAAATAAACACCCTGCTCCCTTCCTCAGGTCTGATAACATTTGCATCCATAAAGTCCTTTGTTTCAGACCTTCAAGAGAAGTTTTTCTATTTACATCCAAAAAGCTCTTTGTTCCAAGAGGAGCAGAGGTGGGGAAGCAAGACCCATCTCCTTAAAAACCCCCAGCCTCAACTGCTGCTGCGTGATCATCTCTTTGCATCTTTGCTGAGCCGCCCGCCTGGCCTGGTCAGGTGTAATCTCTCCACTCAACATGTAACCTGTAACCTCCCTCCTTCCTCCACCCCCCCACCCCCCCACCCCAGTCTCTCAGGCTCTGTCTGGAGAGGTGCCCATCCGTCCTTACAGATGTTCCTTCCTAATAAACCTTGCTGTTTTACCTCCCACTAAAAAATAAATAAATAAATAAGTAAAAAATAAATAAATAAATGAACAGGGATTTGGCAATGTTTCAGAGAAATCAATCAGCATACCAAAAAGTGTTGAAATTCTACATGTATGTTTGCATCTGTGGAAATTTTATTTCTGTATGTGGATATTCGTGTATCAGAGGATGTGGGATGAAGGAGTAGATAGAAAGTATTGTGTGATAAAATTTCCTAAAACTGAATGGGCCTTTAACTCTATAGTAAAATGAAAACAATCATCTTCCATCATTAAACTGGTCTGTGATTCTTTGAAGAGAACTTTCGTCAGCAGGCCTATTGAAGTACTTTAAACACAACAAGGCTGTAGCTAGAGAATTGTAGAATGATTTTTTATTGTTTTGTTTTTTAATTTGGTTCCTACAAACAAACTGAATTTGGGATACTACCAACAATAGAAATACACATTATCTTAGAAGTGACTCATTAAAAATGAATTGTATTGCAGCTCTTCCTATAAATGTTATTGTGATAGTCCTTGATATTCCTCTAAATTAATGAATATGAGGTGAACAAGAAAAATAGATTCAATTGAAATAGATCTTGGATTAAAAGTTGAAAACCATTTTGTTTTTAATGTTCAAGATTTAAACAGGAGGTCAGACCTTCCAAGCATGGTGTGTGTGGTTTTTGGCTGATGTTTTGTCTGCCTTAGGTACAGGGAAAGGACAGCTGCTGTTCTTGGCAAACTCACCGATCCTTTCTGTGGGAAGATAAGAGGACTTGTTTATTTTATGGCTCAAGGCTCAAACCTTTGGTTTCAAGCATAAGGTTCTTCTACTGGGATATGTGATTAGGGACATGACACTGAGTACATACTTTTTTTTCTACCCTTCTCTGATATTCTCCCTGGAAAAGTTCATGTATAAAAATTCAGACTTGCTTCTCAGAACATGTACTACAGCTTTGTTCTAGGTTCTTTATATTTTTTAACTTTTATTTTAATAAATAAAAATTTCCCAAGTACAGCTTTTGGATTATAGCTGCTTTTTCCCCCTAACCACCCTCCCACCCGCAACTATCCCATCTCCCACTTCCTCTCCCATCCCACTCTTCATCAAGATTCATGTTCAATTATCTTTATATACAGAAGATAAATTTACTATATACTAAGTAAAAATTTCAACAGTTTGCATTTGGTTTTGTTATTGTTGTTGTTAGCTCTGCCTATTCAAACTTAAATACGTTACTGGAGTGGTGTTATTTTAGTTCCATCTTATCCATTTTGTTGAGTAATTATATGGCTTATTTTTATTCTCTCTTTTGCCAATGGGGATCAAAATGCAGCAAAGGAAGGGGTCCAGTCAATTTGGAAGCATGAAAATGTAACATCACTTATGTCCCTGGGGCAGTGCCTGCCACAAAATAAGGCCTCAGTAAATGCCTACTCTTTTCATTGCCCATTCTAACAATCAGGTTGTGTCCTCACATCTGCTTGTCTTTCTACACAGACACACACACACACCCCTTCTCCCTCATATATTCTATTCAGGAAGAGAGGCATCATAAAGGGGTTACAAGACTTCCCTCACAACCTGAATCAGGATAAGCATGCACTTTTCTACTTACCTCACTTCAAGGCATTATTTCAAAACATCACCTCACGCTTCCTGGTGATAACGTTTAGTAACAATCAAGTTTGCATGAGATTACATTTATCAGAACTTCAGAGATTTCATTATGACTTCTGACTACAGGATTCCTCTTATTCCCCCACACTAATGTTCAAAAATACTGTGGTCACAACGAATATGACAGCATTCTTCAAGAAAGGAAGTGAATTTCAATTCCTGACCACACTAATCTTCAATCAGACTCTAAAAGGTCCATTCTCTTTGCACCAGGATCTCAGAGAAAAGAGTTCTTGTATACCTCCCCATGTCTACCAAGAAAAACATGAAGTCATTTTGGACTGGATAACAGCCATCAAAAGTCAACTAAAAACTCAACATCAAATTAGTCATTCACTTCCTTTTATGCTCAATTATAATCTAGAGATCCACCAGTAATTTCTTTTCTGACATTAGGTCTTGCATAGTTGAAATCCTTTATATATAATAAGTTATCCTCATTGGAAAATAAATCATTTCAAATCAATTTTATGTTAAATAAAAATAAAAATACAAAATGAGGAAGGGATACTCAAAGGAAATTCAGATTTTATAAGATTTAGACTTCAGACTTCATGCTCCTCCTTTCACTACAGTCTCTGGTTTAACTCTATATTTTTCATTATAAATTAGTCCAATATCTTGTGCCTCCCTAGGGAAAATTCAGTCCACTTATCTCTGTGTTAGAAGATCAGCTATTTTAAAAGCTCACAATCCTAAACTCCCAAAAGGACACAGCCTTATTTTCTTTGGTTGAGATGTTCTGTAGCTCTCCAAGAGTAATGGTTATTTTCCCCGAGATATTGTTTCTTACCACATGATATGATAGATATGGGTTAGTAATCAAGAATCAGCACATTTTCCATATTCAGGACTTCTAGATGTCTGTCTATATAATTAAATACAACTGAAAATGAAGGCTTCAACTACTATTCCTAGATCATAGCTTTAAATTATTTGAGCTTCCTTTCAAACTTTCAAGTCTACTCAATAACATTGAACACTGATAATACTAGAGATAGACTGAGCTTGCAGTCTTCCAGATCGGTAGTTCTCAACATTGAGGACTGAAAAGGTCAGTGTCATCGTTCCCACCTCCAGAGGCTATCTTAATTATTTTAGAAGAATCCAGGAATTTTTAGTTTTAATAATTATTCCAGGTGACCCTAATTCTGGTGGTCCTTGGTTGACATTAATAAACATCATTCGAGATCACTAAACTCACATGTCTTTCCAGTAACTGAGTGTTTTGTATTATGATTAAATTTGTATTTATATTTATATTCTTGAAATTTTATTTTTCTTTATATAATGTTACATATGACAAGGCCTAGTCCAAAGTAGTTCTAAGTATTTTATGAAACTATTGATGCAAGCATAATTCATTATGTTGGTAAACAACTTGGTTATAAATTTCTACATAAAAAACTCCTCATCTTATTTTCCTAGAAAACTGCTAATGAAGTAAGCCACTTCTTTTCTTGGAAAAAAAAAAAATTTTTTTTGACAGGCAGAGTGGACAGTGAGAGAGAGATAGAGAGAAAGGTCTTCCTTTGCCATTGGTTCACCCTCCAATGGCTGCTGTGGCCGGCGCACCGCGCTGATCTGAAGCCAGAAGCCAGGTGCTTCTCCTGGTCTCCCATGGGGTGCAGGGTCCAAGCACTTGAGCCATCCTCCACTGTACTCCCGGGCCATAGCAGAGAGCTGGCCTGGAAGAGGGGCAACCAGGACAGAATCCGGCGCCCCGACCGGGACTAGAACCCAGTGTGCTGGCGCCACAAGGCAGAGGATTAGGCTGTTGAGCCACGGTGCCGGCAGGAAAAACTTATCTTGAAAGTACTACATTTTCCTTCTTTTCTCTGGCTATCAGGAAATTCAAATCTGGTTTTATTCAAGTAATGTTATATTTAACATAATTTATTATCCATTATTTTCCTTTGATAATTAATACTTGGCAATTGATAATTTGGGTTTATTTGGCAGAAGCACATAAAAGAGTGATCTATACTCTTATGTTTGTAGCAGCTCAAGATAAGGAATCAACCCAGATATCCATCAGCTGAAGATTGGATAAAGAAATTATGCTATATACACTACAGATACTACACAGCTGTAAAAAAAAAAAAAATTGCCTTTTGCAACAAAATGGATGCAACTGGAAACCATTATACTTGGTGAAATAAGCCTCTTATCTGAGGTGATTAATATAGTACCTAAAATGTAATGTATTGAAATGAAAAGAACATTATAAATTGTTATTTTTAAGCAAAAAAAAAAAAAAAAAGAAATGGACATTTTGAGATTCAATGATTGTTTACAGCCCTCCTCTCTACTGTTGAGAAACAGTGTTGACTACTTCATACTATTTATTGAACTCTTTACTTAGTGTAGTGTTACCCTTATGAGTATAATGTAAACCAAAAATAAATCTTTGAAAAAATTAAGAGTGGGAATAGGAGAGGGAGAGGAAGAAGGGCTGGAATGTGGTCAGGAGGGAGGGTAGGGTGGGGTTGGAAGTATCCTAAATCTGTATATATGAAATATATGAAACTTGTATACCTTAAATTTTTAAAAATGCAAAAAATGACAGTAAAAAGTGTTGTAAATCCTCTTTGGAATTTGACAGAGCAAAAGATGAAAAAATTATTAAATCTATAATTTCAAAATAATTTTGTCCAAGATTTTTATTATTTGGTAATGCAAATTCATTAAATGTTGAATTTGCAACCAAAAATACTTTGTATTGTGATTCTACATTTCAACTTCTAAATATGAAATTCCTCTTGATTTATAACATCAAACTGCAAGTCTTCAACAATCATTTCCTGTTTAATTATCTACTGGTGTGACCCACCAGAGATATCTATTCTGCAATGGAAATATAGACTGTCTTTAGTACTATGGTTTGATGTTATTTTTACAATATATATTTAATAAGAGTAAATGCTTCCCATAACACCTGCATGCAAAATAATGTCTTAATGATTTACACATGAACCTATTTATATACAAATTATAATTTTTACAGATAGGCAATCTCAGACAAACAGAGGTAAATAATTTTACCAACATTTTTGAGCCTGTAAAACTGGAGGGTTTGTATTCAAAGCCATCCAGTTTCTTATCTATTACTCTATGCAGTCTATCTAAAATATTTCTGATTGAATAATCTAAGAGCTATTGTACAAGAAGTGATACCATTTAAATAAATCTGGTAATCTTTTATAAAGAAAAAATATAAATTAAAAAAGCTCCAAATGTTTCTATGAGCTAGTGAAAAGCAAAAATGGAAGCATCAGAAACAGCAAGTTTGAATATGAAATGGCTTTTACCATCTCTTATACGTGAATAACTTCTTATAAGGACTATCTTCAATAGTTTATATCTTCACAGGAAAATAAGGTGATATGTTTGTGTGTACAATACTTAATTACATACATATCTATACATATTGTATTGATATAAATGTGTATACATGTTCATGTGTATTTTGGCAATATTTAAAACAATATATATATTTAAAACAATATATAAAAAATATATATATATAAATCTAGAAACTGGGTACTGAATGGGTAAACTAATTTAATTTTTGAAGAATTTGGGGACATACAATATTGCTACATGACAGAAAAAAAAACCTCCCTTTATTCTTCAAGTAAAATAATTTAACTTTCATTTAGATAATTATGAGTATATTTGAACTTTTTATTAAAAATTATAAAGTTCTTTACAAAATCGATTGGCAGTTCACTTATCACTGCTCTAGGACCATGCCAAACCTGAATAAAGTGCCTTATTTCCATAAGGAAGAGTTTATAGCCATTTTCCAAATTACATTCTTATTAGAATATCTATTGTGTTATCTTCTGGAAGTTTACATCAGATTCATGTCTTTTTAAAGTCAAAAGCAGAAACACAATATAAAAAAAAAAACTGATCCACATGTACATAGTCTAAGTTAATTATGGTTTTCAAAACTGCCTTTTATTGAAAACATGAAAAAATTACAAAGCTATCTATGAAGGATTTGAAATAACATTCACTTTAATTTCCATAATTAAGAATTTCCTGAAATGGAAGTAATTTCCCTTTGACATTTATTCTTGTATCCTATTTCACAATGATGTATCCCCTCCTGAATGTCTAGGACATGTTTAGAAATCAGCACATTTTTCTGACTACTGCAATTTTCTGAGGAAGTGGCAATATGGAGAAAATGTAAATAGTTTGTATAACTTTTCAAAGTGTTACATATAATATTTTATAAAATAGTATAAGGTATCAGAATAACAACTGAGTATCACATTCAGTTCTCACTTTATAGTATTATAAATATTATGTGTTATATATAAGAATATATAAACCAAAGCCTGGCCTGGGAGATATTTTTTTTTAATTTGATGTTTTTCAAATTACTGGGCTTGGATATATGTTCAGCTTTGAATTCAAACACATAGTAGTACTTAACAAAATATCTCATATAATTAAGACATAGTGCACATATGGGTAAATATTTTCAAGTTGAAAAAATAAAAAGGATGCAACTACAAATCAGAGTTGCATAAAATGCAAGTAATGATTTTTTTTTTTTTGACAGGCAGAGTGGACAGGGAGAGAGAGAGAGAGAGAAAGGTCTTCCTTTTCCATTGGTTCACCCCCCAATGCCCGCTGCGGCCAGCGCACCACGTTGATCCGAAGCCAGAAGCTTCTCCTGGTCTCCCACGTGGGTGCAGGGCCCAAGCACTTGGGCCATCCTCCACTGCCTTCCCAGGCCACAGCAGAGAGCTGGCCTGGAAGAGGAGCAACCAGGACAGAATCCGATGCCCCGATCGGGACTAGAACCTGGTGTGCCGGCGTCGCAAGGCGGAGGATTAGCCTATTGAGCCGCGGCGCAGGCCAGCAAGTAATGACTTCAACATATTTATTCCTCATATCAAAAAGATCAAAGTAAGAGCCACATCAATGGAAACATCGATAATTTCTTCATGCTAAGCACTTCCCTTCTAGAAGTGTGTGTATTTGTTTATTATGTTTCGGCTAGTGAGAGTGTCAACTGATGCCCCAACTTATAAAAACTTGATATTAACCTCCAAATTTGAACATTCCTATCTATGACTCAACAATTCACTACAATTTAAACTCACTAAAAAAAGATACTTATAGATGTCAACAATTTGCATATCATAAGTCTTCAGAAAATTCTAAAGCCAACCTGAATGTCATCATCATGAAAACAGTGGAATATATTGCAATATATTCATATAATGGAATGAGGTATTATAGAGTAGACAAATATGAATTAGAGTGCAGAGAGAACTATACTGATAAATCCTGCCAACCTAAAATGTGGAAGAATCCAGAGACAGCATGCAACATTACACTGTTTTATAAATTTAAAATCTTCCAATTAAAATTTATTTTTGTGAGTGACAAATGCAGGATACAGTAAGGTGATAATCTTTAGGGAGACAGAGAAAGAGAGAGAGAGAGGATGAGAAGCAAAGGAAGGGAACCATGGAAGAAGAGATGTATACAGGGAGCTGTTTGTGCATATCAATGATAGAGCTTTATTTTGGGTGAGAGTTTCAATGTACACATTGAGAATAACTACATAAACAAAATGGTAAAGAAGACCATCCACATTTGAACGACTGAAGTGTGTAATGAAAAAGGATAGTAATTAATTCAAGTTCCTGCATCTGCATGTAAAATGCACTCTTGAAACATAGGGGCTTTTATAATTAATTTTATTAATTCAGCTTCATATAAAATTTTCCCCTAAAGTGCTTGAAGTATCTAAATATTCTGGAAAATTAGGTAATATGAACATACAAAACTCAAGGGTATTAAAGATGGAGTTGTTTTCTCCTTTGTAATTCCAGAGACTATAATGGCATTTTATATGATTTTTTCAAAGCAGAAATATGGTATTTAGAATTGTGATTGAGCATATCACCTCAAAATATATTCATATTATGATGCGTAATTTTAGAGTATCTTTAAATTTATATCATTTGAACACTAACATTCATGTTTATGTAATAAAGAAAGCCTAATCTATTTGGAGCAAAATATGTACATATCTTATATTCTAACTTGGATTTCTGTTCTTCTTATTAAAATAAGTTAAAAGAGGAATTTGACACTGAGTTCACAGCCCACATTCAATACTGTTGATAAAAGAATCAATAAAAATCATAACTTGAGATCACTAACTAAAACTCAGAGTTATTATCTTCAAGTCAATATGGAATTTTTTTCAGCTTCAGTAAGTTTTAGCAATTATAAGAAGACTAAAGAAGAATAAAATGAGACTTATTACATAAATTTATCTATGTTACTATCTCAGAGTTCACCATGAGATTAAAAGCTGTATTTAAAATATGGAGTCATTCTCAGAGTTTTAATTATAATGAAACTTTTAGACTTGCATTTATACTACTTGGCTTTATTGCTTTGTTGTTTGTAGTAACAAGTTTAATGATGGGGAGAGGCAAAGAGCAAGAAATCTAGGAAGATAAAAGTCTTCCTGTGTTGTGTGCTCTGGAGTATTCAACTTCGAGAAATGACTTTAGGTCCTTCTACTAACAAACTATAATTTTCTGCAAGTTTCATGAATACATTCCACCTTAACTTCAATTGTAAACTGAGATGTTTCTACCAAATTATCTCTTAAGATGGCTGAAAATCAAATGTCTGCAATTTTAATAGCATTAGTTTAAAACAGAAAATCAAATATTAGGCAAAATACACGGGGTGTATTCTTTTATTCTTTTCAATAGAGTGTTCATGGTGCATTATGGGATAGATTTAAATTAAGAACAGAATACATGTGCTTATTTTTCATTTCCAAAGTGCATACTTAGAATGACTCAGAAATATTTTTATAAATTTCAATGTTATCTAAAAATGCGTTAAAATGACAAGATTATTTACTAGCCTTAATTTCTGTTGTATGATGCAATGAAACCAGTTTCTTATTCAAAATAGACAAGGGAAACTATGAGTGTAGTAGCCATTATCCAACTTCATCATATACAAAAGACAGGAGATACAATGACATTTTCTTTCATAACGGCCTCATGAATCCTATTTGACTTCAGCAGGATCCAAGGATCTAGACATAACTTCTAGACAGAATGCAAAATTATCTAGAGGGCAAATTATTTTAATGGAAACAGCATGACAAGGTGAGATGGCAGATAAAATTCTCAGATTCAGGAACTATTTTCACCATGTGTCTATCTGGAATTCATACACCTTTTTTATTTTTATTTTTTGCATTTTATGATATTAACCCAATTGCTATTCTTCCCAAGAAAACCAAGGCTCTCCAAGTACTAATTTATGATTACATTTAATACTCCAACATAGTGATTCTTAACAGAACACTAAATTTTCATTATGCATCTGCTGATGCATAATCCCAATTTAATTTTTGTTGACAAATACATAATCTATGGAAACCTTCACAAATTTGAAGATATGCAAATCATTTTTCTTTCAAACTCACAAAAATAACACCTGGAGAAGATACACTAATATATACTGCAAAGTGAGAATAGAGGAATAAAAATCCTTTACATAGAATTCATAATGTATGTGAGATTCTTGAACACTAATATTAGGATTGACAAATGCAAATCTGCAAATCTATATTCAAGGTAAGTAACATCCCTCAATATAAAGTGAACACTAGCTTTGCCTTCCCAGCTCAAACACAGAAATCATCTTCTCATTTGAACTAGTTTTATTTTGTCAAGAATAATTTAATCATATATTATAAAATACTTCATTTTGGGGCATTTTGGGGGCTTTTTCAAATAACTGGATAGAGATTATATGCTGAGGTGAATATAACATATGTAATGAATAATGAAAATTTGCACATGATGAAGTAATGGCAAATGCCCATTTTTAAGTTTAATGTTTTAGAACTTTTGTTCATTTTAATAAATTATATGCTAGCCCCACCATGCTCAAAGTTCCCTTAACATTTCTACTTTTCAACTCCAGAAGTTCTTATTATGGTCTGCAATATTCTGACATCTCTTCCCAACCATGTTTCAGACTGCATTTGCTACTAATGCCTTCAGCCCCTTTGCTTCGATTAAAGTGGCAGTAAGCAGATTACACCAAAACTCCTTCTACCTTGAGGTCTTTGTACTACTTTTCTCTGTTCCTCTAAAGCTCTTCATCCAGATATTCATGGGCTGACTTTATGCCTTCAGTTAACAATCAACTCAAATCAAAGGCCTTGCCTATCCCCAACCTAAAACAGCATACTCCTTACCAATATTACCCATCAGTACTTGGTATTATATGTTTATGTGTTTTTCTGATTATTCCACTATTCTAATTCTACATAATTCTTGAGGTTTGCAAACTGGTCATTAGTTTATGGCTATGATCAACAAAAGTCTATAAAATTGGATTAAACTCTGTGAGCCACATTTTGATTCCCTGAGAATATGCTACTGATATTAGTTTGGGCTTCCAGAATTGCTATTACTGGAATTCCTAGAAGTACAGAAAATTAGGACAATGGAAAGAATAGGTCCAAATGACAGCAGAAAATAGAAGATCTTCTACTTTGACAACAAAACTTTTTCATCCTATTTAACATTTCAATTGTATCCTACATTTTCAATGTTATTCTCTCATTACTAACTTTTGATAGCTCATACTCTACTCCCCCTACATTTTCCATGTTTTAGATTTTCTTTACATAACCAACTTATCAAAACCCCTAGGAAGACATGGATTGCTCTACGCCAGGACACATGCCTACATTTCTATTTACATTTTATTCATCTGTCTTTCAATCCCTTAGAATGTGGGCTTCTAAACAGCAGTTACATTTATCTTGTAAGACATTATGGATATTTCATTATTCTAACAATTGTGTTATAAATTTTATGAATAAATGAGTGGACATGGTTAAAGAAAAAATATACACTAGCTTGTGTCACTGGGTAGGAGACAGAACATCTTTTTAGTGAAGTGTCAACGAAACATCTTTTTTTAGCCTACGAGCTCCTTGAGCTGCTCATAGTTAGAGAACTGAGTTTGAAAGGGAAGGCAGTATATTTATGTGCTGATTCACTTCTATTGTGAAGTACCTCCATATGCTTCTCAGAGGCAGCTGCAATTTGCCCAGCCTTCAAAAGCAAACTGATTAAGGAAAGAGCCATTGACAGTCATTAATTCTAATCTTTGCAGAATTTGCTACAGATGAGAAAGTGAACCCTTCCCAGTCAAGAGAGGTAAACACAAAGTTGTAGATTATAACACATTAGAAAATAAAATGTTCAAATGTAAATATAAATATTTTTAACCATGAACAAAACTAGAAAGTGTGACTTATATCAGTGAATTATTGCTTAGATTAAAATGGCATTGATCCACAAATAAGGAGTTCTGCACACTGTGCAGGCATCATCCCACACTTTGATCAGCAACATATAAATGTGGATTTTTTTCAACATTTGAGCACTGTACTAGACAATAAATCCCAAAAAGGTATAACTCAAACCTCCAAAGCCTTCCAATATATTAGCAAAGCAAGAGGTAAAACCGTAAGTTATATATAAAATGGCACTAACAGCGAGTGTAATGCCAACTATAGGTGATGCAGGCTTGGGAGGTTGAGAAGGCTTCTTAGAGAAGGGCATTGTAAAGGCTGGTTCTCAAAGGAAAAAAGTAAAGGGCAAAACATTCAAATGGAATCTACTAAAGCAAGGAGCAGAGCAAATGTGCACAAAAATGTAAAGATCCTGTTCCACCCCTGTTCTTTTCAGTACCAGATCACATCAATGTCACCAAATCTAGCTGCTGAAAACTAGTGGAAGAACTGTGTGTGTGTGTATGTGGAGGGAGCTGGGGGGGGGGGGCATAGAGAGAGGTAGAGAGTGTGAAAGAGAGCGCCCAAAAACAAGACAAGACACATGGGGGATGGGGGGGGGAGAATAAATTCATTATTACTGCTCTGAGAGAAAAATAATATTTCCTTTGCGGTGAATGTTCTTTTTGCCATTCTAGTTATTTCCATGAGAGAAGTTGAGTTGTATATTTTTAACAATTCAATTGATTTTTAGGCAATTTAAGCAAAATAAATGATTTACTTTCTTTCCCATCAAGCCAGGTAAAATACTTTTCCCAAGTGGCCTCCAAGTTCACTGAATGAGAACATAAGGTCGTGTTATCAGCCTGGGTGTCATCATGATAAGCCTAGCGCTGTTTGAATAAATGTAGAGCCAGCAGTGATACTAAAGAATGTGCAGTGTCTGAGTCACGAAGAACAGAACTAGGAGAGAAATGCACTCTACTCACAGAATAAATAGCCAATTTCTTCCATCTCTCATCACTGTAGCATCAGCAGCAAACCTCCAGTAATTACTGTAGCACATTTCTAGATAACATTTGTTTTCAGAAAAAGTGATTATTAAAATGAAAGGCCTAAAAATATCGCTACTATCTAATTGTTTAATTATGGACGAGGCACAAAATTGCTGCATGTTCAAAATGATGCATTTTAAATAACATCTGAGTTTTCTTCCACCATGAACTCAGGGATCAGGTAATAACATATTGAACTCATTTCTCACTTCAGTAACTAATTTTCAAAGATGAGTAAACTTAAAAGGAAAGTTCAGAACTAAAGCACATGAATGTAGAAATGAAATAAAGACAAAGTCAATCAGTAGTCTAAAAGTAAAATTCTGATAAGAATGGTGTAATAGACCCACTAAAACTTAGAGATGGCCCCTTCTCTGGGAAACTGTCATACTTCTTGCATCCAAGCAAATGCTAAAGTTTTATATGCTAAATACACATTTAAAATCTCATGTCAAATAATTCTATTGTCTCTATTATTAATGACAGTTCAAAGAAAACACAGACATTTATGATCTGGCTACCTATAATGCTAAAAGAAGAATACACTTCACATTTCTCTATACTTTTTTAAAAGCTCATTTTCAACACCCATCAGCATTCTTTGTAAATAATTTTACACAAATATGTTATAACATGCCAAAATAAGAATGGATGACAACCATGTTATAGGTCGTTCACCAGTAAGATAAACTTTAGTCCCACCTTTACACATTACAGATTAAAGCAATATTTATTTATAGATGCTGGCACAAGGGAAAATATCCCATCCATTTTCAGTAATGGCCTGGTAGACTGAACCTCTTACGTACATGATTTTAAAAGACACACTCCCAACACTCCCCAAAGTACATCATCAGAATAGTGACACATTGTTGGAGAAGGCTATTTAAAAGTTTATCCTCTTAATAAATATCTGTCACATGATTTAATAGATATCACTTATGTATAAAATAAAATCATCTCTTTTTATGCCACTTAGAAAAAAAAAGGAACTTCCTTGATTCATTTTCAGGAAAAATACATGAAAATATTTTTCACTTTTTGGACTCTTAAAATAGCAACTCAACAAACATAGTAAAATTGAAATATGATGGGGTCTACTTATAAGTAGACAACTTCAGTAAGTTTTCAGGGAGCAAACTCGCAGATTTACTATATTTTTTTTCAGATGAATATATATGGGTACTTCAAAAAACTTTGTGGAAAATAGAATTTCAAAACAAGCTTATTTTGATGTCAAAATGAAAACCAAGCATGATTTTTCAAAATAGGCATTCTCCATAAGATTTTTGAAGACCTCTTATAAGACAAATTTGTTTTCCTAAATTTGTCCAGTAATCTCTTATGTAGGGAAAAAAAAATCACAAAATTCCATTTTAAACATGAATTTCACAGAAATGACACATAGTAGCTTTCTTCCACATGTTGAAATGATTAATGAAAACAATTGTTTTGAAATTAATGAAGTGGTATAGACCACAGCAATGAGCAACATCTCCTCTTCTCTTAAATAACTTGCAGTTGTTAATAATTATGACCAAAAATGCAAGAATACAATAACGTCAAATTATTTAACATCCTACATGGTACCACTTCTAACTCAAAGGCATGAGCCTGGGGAACAGTGCAAAAATGAAGTTTGACACTATTAACTAACTTTTTATGAAATAGTTTTGATAACTATTAGTGAATATCTTGAGGTTTCCTAAATTTAACAACATTTAAATATCACCATCTGAATTTAAAAACAAACAAACATAAAAAACAAACCAAAAAAACCCCTAGGTGATATCTTTCAAAAGGCTGTTAGGAAGAAAAGATAAGTCTAAATTCTTTCTCTACCAAGCAGTTGAAGGCAGTGATTAGAGTTTACATGATGGAAGGGGGTGGCAATGAGGATGGTGTTAAAACGGTAATCAGAGCCCTGTACAAGTCAATAAATGTGTCAGAAAGAAGGAATGAAATAAAGGGTTCCACATGGCCACTCAATTTAAATTCTGTTGATAAAAATCTTTGACATTGTTTCCTTCATTGATTTTTTTTTAAATCGTCCTTTTGATGTTTCCTACTTTAATTAATAAGAAATGGGGTATGCTCAACACCATATTTTAAATCCTTAATTTTTCTGGCAGATTAAATAACTACTTACATAGTAACCGTGGTCAGGCAATAGTCTAATGGTGTATTTGATACTTCAGGGAGCACAGACGAAATGATTAGATGAAGGCACAATAGTTCTCATGGGCCCACTCAATTCTTCAGATAAAAAAAAATGGACTGAGTTTTGTCCAAAATGACAAGTATTAAATGACTCTGCCAATTCTGAGTGACAAAGCTCTTGGTTATTTCTTCTCATGTAGATAATGTTTATATGACCTAGAACTTTTGAAAACCACTGTTTAGAGTCACATTTTCTATTATCATTAATTGATGACACTACCTCCATTAAAAATAATAGCCACATGAAGGGACCTCAGAAAGTATAATGGAAAAATTCTTGAACATCTATCAGCTTGATATTAGCTCCAACTATTAGATATTTCCGAGAAAGTTTATAGCTTATTCTTTAACCTCTAAGTATAAAACTATATAGTAAAATATAAAGTCAAACATAGCTTCTGTTCAATATTTTCAGTTCTTAAATGCTGTTAAGTCACAGTGCAGCCTAAGGTAAGACATCAAATTCCCAGGAAATCAAAACACATCAAATATATTCTGACTCTAAAAATATTTTCCCAAAAAACTGTTATGTTATAAAGCATATGCATTTATAAACATCCATGTACATTCTCATTTTGATTGCACTGACATTTCTACATCTTAAAAGAATGACCGCTATATTCTACCAGGATTAATTAGCTCAATTATCTGAAAACTAAAAAGTTCAACTTCAATGAAACATGTCTTAAACTAACTCACATTTGCTCCAGACTTCTGAGAAAGTTTATGTATTTAATCCTCCTAATCCATTTACCTATGGAACATGTGAACTAAATCTACTGCACAGGTTTTACTCAGGCATTATGATTCAGTTTCTTATATAGCTTTCAAAAAGTGGATGACTATAAGCATTCTAGCTATATATAAAAAAAAAAACACTGTCATTAATGGCTTAATATTTTCCTAAAAACAAAAATAAATGGCAAATAATATCAAAATGGAAAAGTCATTTCAGGAAACTAATTTTTCAATAATACTACCATTTTAGATCTAGAACACAGCATTTAGGTGAGTGAAATTAACATCTCACTAACACTCATTGTAACAATGTCTATAGACAGTATATAGTAATAAAATGATCCACTGAGACTTTATGAAAAGTGCTGCTGTATAAACCAAAATCTTGAAAGTATACTGAAATCTTTGAATCTTAACATAGAATCCATTTTTTTTGTTCAAGTGTACTTTTAATTTCAAATCATTACAGTGATGTTCATTACCCAACTTTCATTAATGATTTTCCATATAGAAGACAAAGCAAACAGAAAAACCTCTTTGAGAAGGAATGTGCTTCTGCATTTCCGAGGTATTTGCATGCTCTTCATAATATGTCACTAAGTTACCAGCAGGATCAAAGGGAAACACAAGCAGGATATAGATTTGCACAAAATCATTTTTAAAAAATAAGCCAGGTCTTCACAAGCATAAACACCACTTCATCAAGACTGTAAGTCATTATATTTACTTTACCATAATTTCTTAATTAACTTTGCCAAAATATCCTTCACATAAAAATTTTCCATTACTCAGTCATAGGACAAGAGAAATTCTACTCAACATAATACCTTTAATAAAACTGATTTGAACCACAGTGTCATTTTAAGAAGCCAATTAAATTAGAAACGCAAAACTTAAAAAGCAGCCTTGGGACTAACTTTTTTTAATAGCCATTACCAAATCCTCATTGGGCTGATTACACATGCAAGAAAAGTAACATAAAACTGAAGAAAGGGCACCAACATCACTTCCTGGTTTATGTAAAAACTCATAAAAGTAAAAGGCTCTAATCATTTTACCTTATTAGATTATCTTATATGTAAAATGCTGCTAATCTTCTGTTTTTTGATTACCATTATTAATCATTTGACACCATTTATTCTTTTCTAACACCTTAAAAAATGCTAGCCCTAAAAGTCTATTAAAAAAAAAAAAAGAACTCAAAATGTTTCTTTGCTTGCAAAACTCCATTTACCCCTAATAAAGTAATGGGGAAAAAAAGTCTAGCAGGGAATGAGGACCCAATGTTCTACAATGCAACTCGATGTTGGTGACCATCAATTTCACTAGATGTTACACTATCTTCTATGTATACTTAATGAACTCAACGTCTAAAGGCATCTATAAGTTCTAAAAAATACTGTGTGGATGACAGTATTTTGCTTCTTTTTCTTAAACAATAAGCCTAGTGTTATTATGTTGCAAATATTATTCTACTTCAGTTTATAAAGTTGATCACTTTTGACACTCTAAAATACTGCATAACTTACCAGCCATAAAAAAAACAAAGAATCTTTTGATAATAACAGCTATAATCTATGCTTTATAATGTTGTAAAATAAGAACTAAAGGTCTTAGAAGGAAAATATCATAAGTATGTATTCATAAGAAAATAATACTTCACACATACATGGAAACTGTTCATTTGGAAGCAACGAAGCACTTTGTAGACATTTCAACATACCTGTATAGATGCATGTCTTCACCAGCACGGGTTTTGTTTGTAATTATATCTATTGATCCACACATATGTTAACATTTTCTTATATTGAGCAAATCTAAAATTGCTTTATCTATTACCTTCCGGCATAAGTACTCTACATTTGCCAGCACTCCCTGGTACTTCCATTTGGGTACCATACCCATTTCACATATCAAAGGTGTTTTCCCAAACCAACTAGATCATGTTCTCCCAGACACATTTAGGGAAAGGAAAAAAAAAAAGTTGCTGGATTATCTGAATTATCATGGTACTTTAGGGCCTACACTCACTCACCCCCAGCCAACCTCTACCCCATTTCCCTTGATGGCACCTACCCAAGTGTCGTCATGGTGACGATGGTATACCAGAAGGCTGCAGGGATGCTGGTGAACTTACTGGCCGAAGACCCCTTCTCTGCATAAAACATCACTGTAGCAAAGATGATGATGGCCATGGTGAGCGAGAAGAGCAAGAAGCCCAGCTCGGAGGCACAGCTCTTCAGAGTGTAACCTAGAATGCGCAGGCCCTGGGAGTGGCGGGAAAACTTAAAGATCCTGAAGACGCGGAAGACGCGGAGCGTGACGAAGGCTCCACTGACATCCTCATTGTCCGTCATCACCAGCCCAATGTAGTAGGGCAGGATGGCCACCACGTCGATGATGCTCATGACGCTACGCACAAAGCGGTAACGACTGGGTGCCGCGGCCAGGCGCAACAAGTACTCGACGGTGAAGATCATGACGCAGGCCGTGTCCAGGCAGAAGAAGGCCACCGCATAGCGCTCCCCACAGGGCAGCTCCTTAATGTGTCCTGGGCTGGACCCACAGGGCACGGTCTCTACCACGTTGGCGATGACAGAGACGGCGATGAAGAAGCCCGTCACGTAGTAGAACACCAGGGCCATGGTGCTGGTGTGCGGGTTCTCGAAGGCGCGCCAGACCCTCTGCCGCGCCGTCATCGTGGGCAGCGCGCTCTCGCAGGTGTTGTCGGTGTCGGCGTCATCCTGCAGGCGCTCGGCGTTCTCCCGACGGCGGTCCTTGTACTCCTCGTAACAGCAGTCGCCGATGATCTCCGGGATGAGGCCAAAGAAGGCCAGCTCTTCGTCGTAAGCAGAGATGCACTCGTGGCGGGGATAGTGGAGCTTCCCCGTGCGGTAGAAATTCAGGATGTGACGGAAGATGTCTGGGTCACGGTCAAAGAAATACTGCTGAGTCTCTGGGTGGTAGAAGAAGTCCCTCTCGGAGCTGCCCAGCAAGGTGTCTGGGTAGCGCTCCAGGGTGTCCTGCCACGTCTGGAAACGCGTGCCACTCACGTTCAGCACGATGAGGGCATCTTGAGTCCTTTTCCTCTCTTGCCTCGGGGGAGCGGGCATGGGCCCGGAGGCCACAGGCATCCACCCAATGGCCGCTGCCCTTGCGAAGGGCAGCCATGCCGCCACGCCTGCTGCCATGGCGCCGGAAGTGGGGCAGGTGGATTCCTAGCGAGGCCGAGTCCAAGTAGCCACAAGGAACCAACTTCCTCAAGTCCAACAAAGTCTGCCTCACTCCTACTCCAAGGTGGGGCTCCGCGGGAAGTCACAGTCCACAGAGGCCAAGTTCCTCTTGAAGACAGGTGCTTGGAATAAGAACCAGGAAACACACACCCCGACAGAACCTGATCACGCCTCTTCCAGCAGGTGGGCCGGGCCGCCCCGCCACACAGGTGATTTAAGATGCAGCCGCTTCTCCAAACAGGTGTCTGGGATGTCTCCCCCTAACACGATGTGAGACCAGCAGGTGCGGTGTAGGGCAGAGAAGGCAAAGTCAGCCAGTGCTATTCTTCTGAGGAGTCAGGGACCAACCCTTCCACCTTTCCGTTTAGCTCATTCACACCTTCCCAGTCCAAGCAGCCCTTCCCGCCAAAGGACTCTCCAAAAGGCGACCTGTTGTGGCTTCCGAGATGCCCGCACGGCCAGCCGCTGCCCCGCGCCTCTCTCTGGGGGAGTCCGGTCGCCGACTCGACTCCCGCCGGTATTTGCAGAGATGGAGGTGACGTGCCGCGGGCACGGTGCGGGACGTGAACGGAGCGCCTCCTCTCCCCACCCCCTCACGTCTACAAACGCCCTTTGAGTCTGCCACAAGCCGTCGCCCAATCGCCCCTTCCTCCCTCGTGCTCCAAGTTCAGCTCAGGTGCAGGGTGGCAGTCTCAGAGCCCAGGAGCAGGCAGCCGCCGCCGCCTTGGCGGCAGCAGCATCTGCCTGGGCGCCCCACGCGCCTCGCCCGCGGTAGCGACCTGGCAAAGTGCGCGCTGGGGCTGAGTTGCACAGAGACTTTCTCCTCGCCGTGCACCCGGAAAGGGAAAAAAAAAATAAGGGACAGAAGGCAGCTTCGCGAGCAGCCGAATCCGAGGCGCCGAGGGAGCGTCAGTAAAGCTCAAGCGAGCTCTTCTCCCCCTTCCCCCATCCCTCCGCGCCTCCCTCCTCCTTTTCACCTTCCAAAAGCCAGGCGCAGGCGAGCCGAGCAGCAGCAACAAGTTCAAAAGGTGCGGGGGAGGCGAGAACCCAGGGCACTGGCTCCTGCCAACTTACTGCGCGGCCGCTGTCGCCGGGGCCGAGCCGGCGCGGTGCAGGGCTGCGGGGCGCCGGAGCTGCGGGGCTGCCGGGCGGGCGGCGGCGCGGCGGGGCCCGGGCCGGGGCCGGCGCGGGCTCTCGTCCGAGCGCGGAGGCAGCAGGCGCTCGGCAGCGCGGGGGCGCGGGAGGGCTGCTCGCTGCTTCCCCGCCCGTGGGTGGTCCTGCATCTCCCCGAGCTCCTCGCGCCGCTCTGCTCGTGCGATCAATAAATGAGGGGGAAATAAATAAATAACGGCGCGCGCGCCCCGCCACGCAGGTTAGGAGAGGCGTCTCCTGCCTTTGCCTCGGCTTGACCTTTCTCCGCCCCCGCCCCCTCGGGCTCCCTCTCGCTCCACCCCAGCCACCCACCAGCCCCGGCGCAAAATGTCACCGAGGGAGAGCATCCAGGTGGATCTGCCGGGGGAGGAGAGCGCGCCTCGGGCGAACAAAGGGAAGCTCCGCGCGCTCGGCTGCGGCGCTTTGGTGGAGCCGAGGAGGAAGGGGACCGGTGTCTCGCGTCTGCCTCCCGAGTCCCGGTTCCAGGCGAGCGTGGGAAACGGGGGGGAAAAGGGAACCAGAGACACGCCGGCAAGGAGGGCGAGCGGAGCGGAACGCGCACGAATTGGTTGTCTTCTGGGGACGCCGGGGTGGCGAGACCTGCAAAGCCCCGCGGCGGAATTTTTAAGTGCCTTTTCCTCTTTTTCTCGCTCTGTACATGTATATATATATTTTTCAAACCAGATGGTAACGTTGCGGGGGTTCAGAATGTCATCTGTCCAACTTGCTGAAAAGTCAGGCAGGCTCCTCGGTCTGGGTCTCGCCTCAACTCCGATTCTGCTCCTTCGCGAACGACTGCAGGCTTTGGAGACCTTTTCGGAACGCTAGCGCCCAGGGGAGTGCGTCTCCCAGGCTGTGCGCCCCCACCCCCGCACCCCCCGGCTTCCTGTCTGCGGAGCTCTGCGCAAATCTGAAACGGCTAAGGTAGTGACAGGTGTCCGTGTGAGGGGTACGTGATGTGCAGGGAGACGGGAAAATTGTCGCGGACAACCGTTTTGTTTTACCAGGAACCCCCCCAACCCCCATTAGGCATGTTCCTTAAAACCAGACCCGTAACGTGTATAACCACTAGATGGCGTGAACGGCGAGAAGTTAAATCGACATCTAAGATGCTTTGGGAAGGTGAAGGAGCAGAATTAACTGATCCAAAAAGAGAATCGGATCCCATAAACATCCTCAGATGCCCCGCCGCCACACACACACACACACCTTTGTGGTGTTTAGGCGAGATATGCCAGCCAGACTCGAGTCTGCATGTTAGATGCGTGTGGTAGGAGAGGTGGCGCTTTCCGTTGAAATCCCTTTGAAAATTAAGTCTAGGTTACTGAATCATCATTATCACACAATTAAGATCGTAGGGGAGAAGTGAGGCTTCATCTGTATGGATTAAGAAGAGGAGCCTAATTCCTACATGAAAATGACTTCGCATGGCTTGGGTTTGACTGCCCTTGGTGTGCAAAGTAAGGGTACTGAGACGTGCTGAACAGAAATCGACTTCCCAGCCCTCCAGATCATAGGCATTATGTGTGCGCCTGAACTATCTGAAATGGGATAGCCGAGAGGAAATATGTGAACTAAGAAGCAGAATATAGAGAACTGCTACAGAAGGGGAAAAGTAAACCTGATAATTCACAGATGTTCTGTGGTGGTGAAAAAGTGGTGCGTGTTGGTTTACAGGTGTAACCGTTTAGGAAATCCTGTGTTAATGAAGTCGGAGCTACTGCACCGTGTGATTTTGAGGACATGGAATTGACAGCATCTGCTGTTTATCTACTTGTATTAGGTGAAGTAAAAGATGCTTGTTAATGACACAGCATAGCACGCACACCTGAAAACAGACAAAAACATGTTTCTTGCTTGCCAGTTAACATAAGAAATTTAACCCCTTCCTAATCCAGAGAAAACGATGACACAGTGGCAAGGGCTGGGCATGGCACCCAGAGAATGGAGAACCCTGGATATTCATTGAATGTCTGTCAGGATGGAGCAAGTAACCTAAAGAGAGCTTTAAAAACTTCCCTCTAGGAAACTAAACTGTTACAAATGTAAAAGTCTGAGTTTAACTCCACAAAGAGCCTCAAATAAGCAAGCCGAGAGTATCTACAATTTTCAAGATGAAATTGTGATCTGTTCTCTGATGTCCCATCTTGTTTAAGGGAAAAAAATACGGGCTTGAACTTCAACACATCTAGGTTCAAATTGCAATCCAAGAAAATTTTTTTACTGATAATTGCTTAATCTGGCCAATTACTAAATTCCAGTGATTAGAAATTATAGATGATTCGGCCGGCGCCGTGGCTCAACAGGCTAATCCTCCGCCTTGCGGCGCTGGCACACCAGGTTCTAGTCCCAGTTGGGGCGCCAGATTCTGTCCCGGTTGCCCTTCTTCCAGGCCAGCTCTCTGCTGTGGCCCAGGAGTGCAGTGGAGGATGATGGCCCAAGTGCTTGGGCCCTGCACCCCATGGGAGACCAGGAGAAGCACCTGGCTCCTGCCATCGGATCAGCGTGGTGCGCCGGCCGCATCGTTCCTGCTGCGGTGGCCATTGGAGAGTGAACCAATGGCAAAGGAAGACATTTCTCTCTGTCTCTCTCACTGTTCACTCTGCCTGTCAAAAAAAAAAAAAAAAAAAAAAAAGAGAAATTATAGATGATACACCAATTGTTTAGGTTTCTTGTGATGATTAAACTGGATAATAGTGATGTAGGCAGGGAGGCAGCTAGCACCTGTAAAATGGCCTCACCTGAGTTACAACCCTGACTGCACCACCCAAAACTCCACCTCCTCCCACGCCAGCTGAAGCTGCTGAAGACCTGGCACCAATTACAAATACCCAATATGGCTGCCTACTGTGTCCCTCTGCCCCCCTCCCCATGACCTTGAGTTCATTATAATAACAAAGCATCAGTCATCATGGCCAACACTCCCACTCCTATCATGCACCTGAAATCATGACACTTCCAAGATTAACACAAACAAGGACAAGGTGGTAGGCTGTACCCAAGCCTCACCCCAATCTTCACTGTCTTTGAACAATTATGCGTTGCCTCAGACACCACTCCCTAGGCCCCCAAGTCATATGAAAGGATGACCCTGAACTCTCTTCCTCTCTCCCACCCCTTCTGGCAAGCACCCCTCCCTGAGTACTTTTGCTTTGCTAATCTTACTCCCCAGCTCACCTTTATCTATGGCTCTTGAATCCCTTCTAGTGTGCAGATAAGAAACTAGACCAAGGCTTGCCAGGGCTACCCCGTAGTAATAGTATCTCTGCACACCAACATAGTACTTGGCACATGACAGGCACTCGATGTTAATGGTAACATGATTCAGTTTAGCCAGGCTGTATGTATTTGGATTCCCACACATACTTTTGTAGGTTACTCTTCCTCTGAATTAAAGACGCTGATATTTTAATATTTATTCACGAGTTGAAATCAATGAAGAATAGGTATATAAAATCGAACAAGGCACTATAAATGCCTCCCTTGCCCAAGATTTCCTGTTCTTTCTTCTGCTAATTTTATGTAGTCTGCCTGATTGATTATATGGAAAACAAACTCAGCAGGATTAAAATTGAACTCTTCACCTCTGTTCTCAATCATACTCCTATTCTGATCAGTGAAATTCAAGAGAGAAACCTAGTGGCCATTCCGCCTTCACTGATTCCCCCCCCCAGCGAACGCACAACCTGGACAGTGACCCAGTAAGTCTGTGCATTCCACTCTCATTCCCAATTCCTTAAATCGTACCTGGAGTGATTTTAGATAATTATAGATTCTCATGCAATTGTGAGAAGTAACAGCAACTCCTAATACCTATTACCACACTGTCCCCAAAGATAATAGCTTGCATATTGAAATATAAAATCACAACCAGGAAATGTTCCCTGTTAGTTCCTTCAAACTGCTATAACAAAATACCATAAAACTCGGCAGCTTATAAACAACAGAAATGCATTTCTCATTGCTCCAAACGCTGGGCAATCCAAGATTAAGGAGCTTCAGGTTAAGACTTTGATGATAACCTGGTTTTTCTGGTGTATGGATGATGCCTTCCTGCTGTGTCTCACATGATGGAAAGAGAAGACAGATCACTTGGCCTTTTTTATTTTAAACGTATTTTATTTGAAAGGCAGAGTTACAGAGAGAGAAGAGGAGAGACAGAAAGTGATCCTCAATCTACTGGTTCCCCCCACCCATCCAAATAGCCACAACAGCTGGGGCTGAGCCAGGCCAAAGGAGCCTGGAAGTCCACCTTTGTCTCTCACATAGGTGGCAGAGGCCCAAGTATGGGAACCACCTTCAGCTGCCTTCCCAGGTGCTGGGATACAAACAAGTGCTGGTATGGGTGTTGGAGTTGTGGGTGGTGGTTTAACCCTCTGCACCACAATACAGGCACTAAGCCTCATCATGACCCTCATACCCTAATCACTTCCCAAACCACCTGCCTAGTAACATCACATTGGTATTTAGGTTTCAACATGATTTTTTTTTGGGGGGGTGGACCCCAGACATTCAGACCATGACAGATGCAATCCACCAAACTTACTCAGATTTCCTAGTTTGACATTGATTTTTAAATTCATATTTAGTTCAATACAATTCTATTGCACATGTACATTTGTGTAACCACCATCACAACAAACAGTGTTTCCATCACAAGGATCCCCTTTTACAGCCTTTCTCCCTCCCCCTTTAGTAACTTTTGTGAACCACTAATCTGTTCCCCTTCTCCACAATTTATCAATTCAACAACGGTATCGAAAAGGAGTCATGCAGTATATAACCTTTGGAGATTGCCTTGCCTGTGAAAACTCAAGACTGCCAAAAGAAAATATGTTTGCTCGAGCCAACAAGGGAAGATAGGGACCCTATCTCCCAACCTGTGAGGGAATGCAGGGGCCTAACTTTGATAAGCACCAGGGACAAATCCAGATGAGTTTCACATGGACAAATCTGCCTTCTCAGTTTCTGTAATCTTCCACTGTCCTAACTACTGTGCCTCCACTACCCCACCTCCCTAGTCCCTTGTTCTCCCTTTAAAATGCCCAGTCACTTCTGTACAAATTGAACTTGAGTTCAGTTCATGTCAGACTATTTCCCCTTTTGCAGTGGTTTATCACTGATTTGTTAAAGTCTGACCTTACTGCTGTAACTAATGTCTGTTCAGTTTTCTCTTTGACAGCGGTGATACCTCATTTTTTAAATTTGTGTTTCTCTAATTGCTAATTTTGCTGATCATATTTTTAACTGTGTAGTAGAGTTTTTCATAAAGCTTATAGAAAGTGTGTATTATGGAAATAACTGAATTTCACTTTTGCATTAAAATAAAGGTATATTTGAATTTGATTTTCTACAAATTGCTTGAAATACCCTTGTTTCCCTACATGTATACTGATTCTTTGTAAAATGCGTGTTCCTTTTCTTTTCGCATTTTTACTTAGATTGGTCTTTTTACTGTTGACATTTCACAGCTCTTCATATATTTTTAAATAATTGCCATATGTCAGTCATGTTGTTTGAAAGTATGTTCTCGGCCGGCGCCGCGGCTCACTAGGCTAATCCTCCGCCTTGCGGTGCCGGCACACCGGGTTCTAGTCCCGGTTGGGGCACCGATCCTGTCCCGGTTGCCCCTCTTCCAGGCCAGCTCTCTGCTGTGGCCAGGGAGTGCAGTGGAGGATGGCCCAAGTCCTTGGGCCCTGCACCCCATGGGAGACCAGGAGAAGCACCTGGCTCCTGCCATCGGATCAGCGCGGTGCGCCGCCGGCTGCAGCGCGCTACCGCGGCGGCCATTGGAGGGTGAACCAACGGCAAAAGGAAGACCTTTCTCTCTGTCTCTCTCTCACTGTCCACTCTGCCTGTCAAAAATAAAAAAAATAAATTAAAAAAAAAAAAAGAAAGTATGTTCTCCTAGTCTGTAGATTATGTTCTAATCCAGCTTACAGACTCTTTTGTGAAGTGAATGACTTTAGTTCTGTTGAGGTCTAATTGATATATTTTTCTTTTTATGGATCATGTTTTTGGTTTCAAGTCTAAAAATTCCTAGCTCTAAGTCCCAAATATTTTTCTTTCTTTCTAAATGTCCCATAGATTTCAATTTAAAATTGAGTCTGTGATCTATTTTGAGGTTTAGGTCAAGGTTCTTCCTTTTTCTGCTGATGTGTATCCAGTTTGATCTAGAACCATTTCTTAAAAAGGCTAGTCTTCCTACAATGAATTGCTTTTGTACCTTTTTCAGAAACGGGTTGCGTTATGCTCCTACAGTCATTCACTACTCAGCTCAGGAGTTGTATCCTCCAGAATCCATTGCCTGTGCTCTTCAAAATGACATGGGATTCAGAGACTCTACATGCTTGGGTGATATTTTAGTTTGGCTTCCAATTTCTTAGCCGATACCCTAGTAACTGTTTAAAGTAAGGCATTTATCTTTTATGTCTGCACTATGAATATCTGTCATTATAGTTTGCAGATAGTAGAAATACCGTGAATATTTTTGAATGAGTGAATGAATTCTCTAAATACTTAACATGCAAATTTTTCAGTTGTAGATTATTATTGTGACTCTCCAAAAGATTCGCAGAGAATCCAGCTGATTTACTACCAAATTGTACAATGGGAAAAATAAGTGATCCACATTCATATCCCTCTATGAAAAGGGCATTCTCAATGTACTTACTACAGTTGATTCTAAAGCAGCTTGGTAAGGTGTTTATTATTATATGTATTTTTCCCAAAAAGAAACATAACTCAAGGAGGTTAAACTAGGGGTGGGCATTTGACATATTAGTTAAGGTGACATTTGGAGTGCTCGGATGCCATATTGTAGTGCCTGGGTCCAAGTTCAGGCTCTGCTTCTAATTCCAGCTTCCTAGTAATGTGAACTCTGGGAGGCAGTAAGAGACAGCTCAAATAGTTGGGTGTCTGCCACCCAGATTGAGTTCCGACCTCCTGATTTTGGCCTGGCCTATCCCTAGCTGTTGTGGGAATTTAGGAGACTAACACATCAGATCAGACTCTCTATGTATGTGTGTGTGTGTGTTTCTCTATCTGCCTTTTAAAGAGAGAGAGAGAAAGAGAGATAGAGATCAAGATCGAGATCTTCTGGTTTATTCCCTATAAAGCTGCAACAGTTAATACTGGGACAGGCCAAAACCAGGCGCCAGGAACTCCATCTGGGCCTCCCTTGTGAACTGTAGGGGCCCAGTCACTCCTGCCATCATCCACTACTTTCCTGGGAGCATTAGCAGGGAGCTGGAACAGAAGTAGGGACTCAAACTGGTGCTCATTGTAGGTGGCAGTTTAGCCAGCTGTCCTACGATGCCAGGCCCAGTAGATCAGATCTCTCTCTCTCTCTCTCTCTCTGCCTTTCAAATAAGTAAATAATAAAAATTTTTAGAGGAGTTTAAATGATTTTCCAGCATTATATGTCATACTTAAGTGGCAGACTCTGACTTCCTCCCAGGACTTTTGACCCCAAATCATATATTCTTTTACCTCCCTCCCCCATAACTGCACCAATTTATACAACAGTAGTTTATGCCAATTTATTGTTTTCAGTACTGGTGATAAATTTGTTCAGAGTCCTGCATAATCTACTGACCCCTATAACACAGCTCTGTGAGGGCTTTGGCCAGAAGGGGAGCACTGCATATGTCCATACCATATCTTAGCCAGGTATGCCAGCATCCCAGAGACAGAAATCTAAATATAGGACAAGCATTTGGCTAAGTGTTTAAGACACTGGGTGGGACACCCACAGTCCATATGTAAGCGCCTGCCTTCAAGTCTTAACTGCAGCTCTTGATTCTGGCTTCCTGCTAGTGTGCACATTGGGATGCAGCACATGATGGCTAAAGTTGTTGGGTTCCTGCCACCCAAGTCAGAGGCCTGGATTGAATTCCTCTGATGGCCTCTGGCCTATCCCCAGATATTGCAGGCATTTGAGGATGAACCAAGAGACAGGAGAGCTCCTTTTTGTCTCCCTCCTTCCCTCTCCTTCCCTTTAAATTAATTAGTTAATTAAGTATCTAGGTGCTATGTTTCAAATAAGATAAATTTCTTATATCTGACTTGATCCTTGGGACTTCTTTATGCGTAACTTTTTTTTTTCTTAGTGACATATTTCCTTTTATTAATGAAGGTGTCCGGAAGTACAGTTGGGTGCACATAAGACAGTGGACCGTCCCTGTTCTCATGGTACTTGTGACTACTGAAGGCACTTGGGTGGAGTGAACTGTGCATGACTGAGGAGTGGTAGCTGGGAGAGGGAGAAGGGATTCTTAAACCAGGGCCTTATTTAGGGAGTCAGAAGGGCACACAGGTTAGGGAATAAACTGGGAGGAGGCAATGGCACCCATTGTGGTGAACTTCACCCCATGTCATGTAAGGAAGTTACCAATGACTAGTTACTCTCATTTACTAGTTACTGTATATTTTCTCAAAAACTTAAGATTTCTGCCTGATCCTTTAATAGAGCAGGAGGGTGCGTTTTTGTTCCTGTTGGGCTTTTCTCCTCTGACACATCAAAAAAACTTAAAATTTTGTACCCTGACTACAGGGCAGTGGTTTTTATGTTCAGATATTTTATTATGTTATTAAACATAGTATCATCTTCAGTTTTTTTAAAATTAATCCTGAATTGAGAAATTCAATTAACATATAATATGAGCAAATTTTTCATTGGACATTGAAATTATGTGCATTAAGATCTTTAAAATATTTTTATAAAATTTTGATTGTCATGTCGTACATATTTATGGGATCCATATAATCTGTAATGATTTGATCATGGTAACTGGTTTGTGCTTCACCTCAGATGTTTATCAGTTATTTGTGCTGGGAACATTCAAAATCTTCTCTGCCAGTTATTTTGAAATATCCTTGTACAATTAGTTATTGTTATCATTCTGCTGCTTTGCTACAGAACATTAGTAGTTGTTTCTGGTACCCAATTGTAGCCCATACCTGTTAACCATTGTCTTCCCCCTAGGGAATCTAACTTGTTTCACTCCACATAATGCCATTCAGTTCTACCAGTGTTGCTAGAAATGGAAGAATTTTACTGTTTTTTACATTGCTGAAAATATCCCATTGTTTTTGTTAAAGATTTATTTATTTGAAATGTGTGTGTGTGTGTGTGTGAGAGAGAGAGAGAGAGAGAGAGAGAGAGAGAGATTCTTCCACCTGCTGGTTCACTCCCCAGATGGCAGTAATAGCTGGGACTGGTCCAGGCCAAAACCAGGAACCTCTTCTAGATTTTCCACATGGGCACAGGGGCCGAAGCACTTGGGCCATCCCCTGGTACTTTCTCAGGCACATTAGCAGGGGGCTGGATCATAAGTGGAGCAGCCAGGAAATGAACCAGTGCCCATATGGGATGCCAGTATTGCAGGAGGTGGTTTAACCCACTGCACCACAATTCTGGCCTTGCCACTTTCTTTATTCACACATCAATGCATACACATTAAGGTTAATTTAATATCTTGGCTATCCTGAATAGTGTTACAATAAGGATTACAGAGATGTCTTTAGTATGGAGTTCACTTCCTTTGGAAATATACCCAGCAGTGAAATCACCGGATTACATGGCCAACTGAGTGTCTTCAGGAACATTCATACTGCTCTCCATAATGACTGCAATGCTTCCCGCTCTCCTTGTCCTCTTTTTGATGATCATCATTCTAACTGGGATAAGATGATATTTCATTGTGATTTTTCTTTTCCATTTCCCTGATGACTAGTGATATTGAATTTTTTTTCAAATGTTTTTGGCCATTTATGTAGCTTTTAAAATATCTATTCAGGTCATTTTCCCACTTTAAATCATATTGTGTGTTTTGAAGCTGTTGCGTTTTTGCATTCCTTATGTAGGTTTTCTTTTCATGCTGCTGCTAAATACCTTTCTTGTACAATGTGTATTAAATCTTGATTGAAGTCTAGCCAGTTCAACATTTTACACATTGCTTTCTTAAAGCCCCACATTTGTTTACACTTCTAAATATGAAGCAAATGTCAACATTAAAATAATTTATCACAAATTGCAAATATCCCACAAATCTATGACTCTGTAAAATAATGTAAAGTTTATCTTTATTCAAAGAAAAATTTTATTTGTATTTTTTATTCATTGCCAGATGTATAAGCTCTCTTTTTTTCCTTTTTGTCTTGGTTCTCCACAGAAACAGTGATATGCTAGTAGGACAGTGGCATCATGTATAGCCCACAGTACAGCTAAGACTAGTTAAATGCTTAAGTCAAAGAGAGGTCTTCAACCTGTTCATGAAAAATGAATGTTATGGAAAAAAACTATGTATACATTTCAACAATTATTGCATCGAGATAAATTTTTATCTTTTAATTCCATTTTTCATGAACATTTTGGTATGCCCTCACATTTGAGATTTCAAAAACCTCACAGTATCCCTCCTAAAATATGCTCATCAGGGAAATGACAATGATTCTGCATCTTTCTTTGGGCCACCATTAAAATGATAAGTTGGTAACCGGAACTAAACTTTTATTAGAATTGTCAAAGTCCTCTTCAGCAAATGTTTACATTTTCAGGTTTTAGACCTGAAATAGTTCCTCTCAAAAATAACCGATGTTGGCCGGCGCCACTGCTCATTTGGCTAATCCTCCACCTGCTGCACCAGCACCCCGGGTTCTAGTCCCAGTCGGGGCACCGGATTCTGTCCTGGTTGCTCCTCTTCCAGTCCAGCTCTCTGCTGTGGCCTGGGAGGGCAGTGGAGGATGGTCTAGGTCTTTGGGCCCTGCTCCCGCATGGGAGACCAGGAGGAAGCACCTGGCTCCTGGCTTCGGATGGGTGCAACACGCCGGCCATAGCGGCCACTTGGGGGTGGGGGGGGACTAACGGAGAAGAAAGACCTTTCTCTTTCTCTCTCTCTCTCTCACTGTCTAACTCTGCCTGTCCAAAAAAATAAATAAATAAATAAATAAATAACCAATGTTGAGGTAGTTTATTCTTCACCAGTGTTAAGATAGTTTATTCTTCATACAGATAAAATAAAAAATATTTTATAGAATTAAATGGATTCAATGTGCTGTACACTGTTATTTAATGCTATAACTAGTACTCCAACAGTATTTTTTCACTTTGTGTTGCTATGTGAGGGCAAACTGTTGAAATCTTTACTTAATATATACTAAAATGATCTTCTGTATATAAAGAGAATTGAAAATGAATCTTGATGTGAATGGAAGGGGAGAGGGAGCGGGAAAGGGGAGGGTTGCGGGTGGGGGGGAAGTTATGGGAGGGGGGAAGCCATTGTAATCCATAAGCTGTACTTTGGAAATTTATATTCATTAAATAAAAGTTTAATAAAAAAAAAAACAGCTACTACTACATCGATGGCAAAAAAAAAAAGAATTAAATGGATTCAACTTTCCAAATTCCCATAATTCTGTTCTGATAATCCATCACATTCTATGTGATTGGAACTTTGTAAGGCTTAAAAATGTGGAAATACTGTACCACATCTAACCATCATGCATTCTGTCTAACCAGCCTGCATTCTGTCTTATGGGATGGCTTTCATCATGGAAGAGTTCAGTTACATTTCACAAGTGTTTGCATATGCCCAATCTTATCAGATTGTACATTTCAAACATGTACAATTCTTTATATATCTATTATACTTTGATAGAGCTGCTTAAAAGATCATTATATTACTTTTACTGGTTTTGTGAGTTATGATGGACTTGTTCTCCCTATGCCCTAAGAAAGCAGAGGGAAATTGGAAAGGAAAAATCAGTTGTTGTTTTTTTTTTTGACAGAGTTAGATAGTGAGAGAGAGAGACAGCGAGAAAGGTCTTCCTTCAATTGATTCATCCTCCAAATGGCTGCCATGGCTGGCATGCTGCACCGATCCGAAGCCAGGAGCCAGGTGCTTCCTCCTGGACTCCCATGCAGGTGCAGGGCCTAAGCACTTGGGCCATCCTCCACTGCCTTCCTGGGCCACAGCAGAGAGCTGGACTGGAAGAGGAGCAATCGGGACCAGAACCCAGTGCCCATATGGGATACTGTTGCCTCAAGGTGGAGGATTAACCAAGTGAGCCACGGCTCTGGCTCCGAAAAATCAGTCTTTAATGCATTGTTATTGGTCAGTTACAATTACAAAGTGCTAAATTGGATATTCCAATGACCAAAGTTTTTGAAGATTGTCCTACCCTGAGGGATATCTGGGAGCTGGAGAGTGCATGGGATCTCTTTTAATCCAAAAATAATCTTGCTTATGAGTTTCACATCAGAACATTTCCCCTAAGTGTTTGATTCTCCGAGGAATTGAAAAGAGAAAGAGGAAAGACAGAAAGAAACATATAAATTTGCCTCTTGGACTCATTATCATATTTATCACTTTGGGATTAATTGCTATGAAATAATTCTAGTGCCATAAATGAGAATTGTGACTACAAATGAGAAAGAAGCAGCAAGAGTTCTGAGAGAAGAAGCCTTATTTTTCCAAAGCTGGAGTGTAGCATATTCCTGCATATGGCCCTAACAATCCCAAAGAAGATAAATTACTTCCAGATAGTTTATGGCCATTGAAATTCTTGAAGAAATCTTACCAGGTTTTCATCATTTAAGAAGCCACATTCTGTGAGAAAATTGGCAATTAATTTGTTTGTTTACTTTCTTTCAAACTACTTGGTATGTTTTAACAAGCCACTTTGAAACACCAAGTGTATTTACTTCATTATTTCTATACACAATTATGTAGTTGGCTTTAATAAAGCACTCAAAATGGATTTTAAAATGAAACACAATGCTTAAAAATATTTGATTAATAGAAGATCCCTGTATTATCCTACTTTTAGACAATGATACTGTGTAAATCTTATTTGTTGATGACTTAGTTTGCATTGGATTTTAATTTAAATAAAGAAAATTATTTAATAGAGGGTTATAAAACAGGTTTTTAGTTTGCAGCTGTTCTAGTCCCTCAGGTAAATACTCATTGAAAGAGCTTATTAGAGTTTGTTCTGCTTATTTATGTTTTAAAACTTATTCTTTCCCCCTTGTGTGAAACCTTTCTTGGGGGCAGGACTCCCACTGACTTTAAAGAGTTCTGTGACTAGAGATCTGGGGAGAGCAACACCCTTGGGATGCTGATTAACTTACTGCTGCTGAGGCTCTTCTATGGGAGTCCATTTTTTGGTTTGCTTGTTTGTTTAAGTTATACAAGTTTCATGTATTTCACATATACAGATTTAGGAACAAAGTGATGCCTCACCTCCCTCCCACCCACATTCCAACCCTTGCCCCCTCTCCCTCTTGGATTCCCATTCTTAATTTTTTTTTTTAATTTGACAGGTAAAGTTATAGATAGAGACAGAGAGAAAAGTCTTCCTTCAGTTGGTTCACTCACCAAATGGCCGCTATGACTGGCACTACGCTGATCCAAAGCCAGGAGCCAGGTGCTTCTTCCTGGTCTCCCATGCAGGTGCAGGGGCCCAAGCACTTGGGCCATCCTCCACTGCCTTCCCGGGGCACAGCAGAGAGCTAGACTGGAAGGGGAGCAACTGGGATTAGAACTGCACCCATATGGGATACCTGCACCGCAGACAGAGGATTAACCAAGTGAGCCATGGCACCGGCCCCTCCCCCCATTCTTAATTTTTATGATGATCTTTTATCAGTTAAATTACTGACCTTATAGTTGGTCCTACTCTAAGTAGAGGAGTTCAGCAAATAGTATGAGGAGAAAGAAAACAAAATAAAACTAAACAAAAGATTGTTCTTCAATGGAAGTGACAAGAGCTATAAACAATCATCCATTCTCCAAATGACTGTATCACTCAGAATCATTACATTTTAGGTATTCTATTAGACTTACTATAAGATCCAGCCATTCCACTCCTGGGAATTTACCCAAACCAAAAGAGATCAATATATGAAAGAGATATCTGTATCCCCATGTTCATTGCAGCACAATTCATAATAGCTTATAAATGGAATCAACCCAGATGTCCATCAACTAGTGACTGGATAAAGAAATTATGGTATATATATATATATATGGTATATATATATATATATATATATATATATATACTATGAGGTATCCAAATTTTATTTTGTTTTGAAATATAAATTGTTTTTTGAATAACAGATTTTAGAAACAGCAGCTTTTTATCTTAGCAAATAATTGCAGAATAAGGGAGGCAGAAGGAATTATGTAAATAAAATATACTTTACATACATATATTTAAAACATCTAAAATATGAAAAGAGAAGTTTGGACAATGGTTGATGTGAAGATACTGTAGGGGAAACAGATGTTGCTTGCATGGAAACAGAAATTGTGAAGTCAGAGAACCAGAAAGGAGTTAGAAAAGACTTTCCTTCTCCTCCTTTTATCATTTTAATTTCTACAACTGATGTAAAGAGAAAATGAAAAAGTGTGCTTTGTTTCATTACAGCCACATACAAGAGAAATCCAAATGAGAATAAAGTGACATAGAAAGGCAGAAACTGCTCCCAAGGAAGATCCTGTCCACCTCACACTGACACACAGGCTCACTACTAAACTTGGCAAAAGAATGATGAATTACTTACTTGATGATATTAGCACTGAATTGTTCAGGAAGAGAAGAGGGTATTTGAACTGAGTCAGGTAATTATTCAGGAAGGGAAATCGTGGAAGGGAAGATGAGCTATAAAGACCTTAAGCTAAGTAGGAAAGAGTCCTAATGATCCATTATTTTCAACAAACTCAGAAGGGCTTTCAGTTTTCCAAGTTCCACAGAAAAGAGTATTCAGGGGGCAATTTGAGAGGGAAGTTTAAATGCATTGGAAATGGTTCTTCAATGTAGGAAATACTGTGAGATATGTAAGTGTAAGCATGGGAGCACTGATCAGTAGCAGCTGATTTTCCAGGAGTCAGAGATAGAATCTTTAGAGGATTACTTCTTGTGCTGAAAAGAGTTAATACAGCAAGCCTGGGACTGCTACCTTTGGGAAGGCTGCTTGAGAGGCTGGCCTTTGGTTGGCATTGAGAAGCTTGATTCCCAGATACTAGCTAACTGCTACGTGTGATTCAGTGTGGCTGGACAGTTTGTATAAACAATGTAGTTTATAATAATAATCGACTTTTCTTGTGGGAGCCTGGAATGCTACTACTGTACAGGCTAGGCAGGGAGCTTTATTTTTTTAACAGTCACATTGTGCTTTATTGTCAGTGGGACATTGCAAGGCGAGAGATGCAGAGTAAGGAGCTGGCACCTTGCCCAACAGCCAGTAGTAGGCAAGCAGCTAAGAGACTGGAGGAGGTCCTGCCCAGCCTGGACTTTGCCCCACCAGAATATTAAAAATGCTCTCTGCATTTCTTCAAGTTGCTACTCAGACCCGCCGGGACCCACTGTGCATAGATTCTCGTCCAGAAGAGCTGTCCACACAGCCCAGCCCCACAGGCTCAGTGAGCACTGGCAACCCAGAGGACACTCCAGGTGGGGCCTGGAACCAGAACAGAAGAGCAGCACAAGGCCGAGACGTGCAGCCACCCCACTGGCCCCCTCACGACCTGGCCCCACTCACGAGCTGAGCTGTGTAGACAACACACCATCCTTTCTGTCCAGCTGTTGGTGCAGTGTGGGGGCCACACTGGGCTTCTGAGCCAGAGGCGGGTGGCAGCGGTGGGCCAGCTGGGCTCTTCCTCCTCAGCTGTGGCCAGGACTCCTGCTAGCATAGTGCAGTGCTTTTTCCGCAGGTCTCTGAGCCGCACCCGCTCTGCCTGGCACGGAGTATTTCATGACAAGCCCTCACCAAGGCCTTGTGGGCTTACCTGAGCAGAAACAGTGGCACATGGGTTTGCATTTCATTCCTGGAGGGAGAGTACATTCCATGTGACTCCTCATGGTTAGCAGAGGACATGGGGAAACACACACATGGACTCCTCCAGACATTTTTCTGTTTTTCTGCATTGAAAACAGTCATGTGTCCTCATGACATAGCTACAGTAATTTTTGGTAGTGAAGACACCTTCATGCTGAATTCTCTGAGTATTTCTAGTGAAGCTCTCCATGTTGGGTTGGTCTTGGGGACACTGAACACACTCTTGAATGGATTTTCAAAAGCTTGGTAAAGCTTTTTTTTTTCTATTTATTTATTTATTTATTTATTTTGACAGGCAGAGTTAGACAGTGAGAGAGAGAGAGACAGAGAGAAAGGTCTTCCTTTTTCCGTTGGTTCACCTCCCAAGTGGCCGCTATGGCCGGTGCGTTGCGGCCGGTGCTGCGTCAATCCGAAGCCAGGAGTCAGGTGCTTCCTCCTGGTCTCCCATGCAGGTGCAGGGCCCAAGCACTTGGGCCATCCTCCACTGCACTCCCGGGCCACAGCAGAAAGCTGGACTGGAAGAGGAGCAACTGGGATAGAATCCGGAGCCCGGACCGCAACTAGAACCCAGGGTGCCGGCACTGCAGGCGGAGGATTAGCCTAGTGAGCCGTGGCGCTGGCCAAGCTTGGTAAAGTTTTGTCAAGTGAAGATGACATTCAGGGCACAAATCTGCCCAGAAATGGGCAGGAGACACAGCATACTGGAGAGATCCAGAAATAAACTCTTTGTCTCTGAAGCATTAGGTTTGAGGAAGGCAGTGTCAGAAATGAAAAGCAGAAGGCAGATCTCAGAGTTCTTATATTCATACCTGTTAATATTCCATAAAGTATTTAAGATGAGGAATAAGTGAAATTCAGTCAGTGGATAGTTGGGACAGAAAATAGAAGGATAATAGATATTTACATTTTTGAGCAAAATTATTTGTGCTATTAATAAAGCATTAGTAGTCTGGAAAATCATTAGCCAGTAACTCTAATATTCTACATATTCAAAAGCAGAATTTTACCAAAGTTCTCTTCTGTTTAATTGTGCCTTGTAATAGATGATGGATCATTTCTATCTTATTTATATGTTTTGATAAATATGATTCTTTACTCAGTGATATTCACATTTTTTACATGTTTTAGGGTGTTTGTTGAAGAACAACATTTTACATTTCAAAATATAAAAAATAATACAATAAAGGATAAAATTCACCACTTATGTATTGTATACACTATAAAATACCATGCCAACAATTTAAATATGTTGTCGGTAATGCATGAGTCTGTTAGACAATTACCTTTAAAAACAAGTCTTTTCATCTTCATTCCTACCTAGATCATCTTGGGAAATGATGTCAAGTGGTGTAGGATAGAAGTAAATTCATATGTGGTGGGTTTTGTTGTTATTTCATTTTGATGTTTTACAAGAACTCCCATAAGGAGATATTTTTGTAAAAGTATCAAACTCATGCTTTATTTAATTTTTATTTATTTTCATTTTATTTGAAAGAAAGGGAGGCAGAAATGGAAAGATTGGTGGAAGGAGATCTACCACCCACAGGTTCAGGCTCCAGATGCTGGCAATGGCCAGGGTTCAGCAAGACTGAAGCCAGGAGCCCAGAGTTCATTCCAGGTTTCCTCATGGGTGTCAGGGATGCATCTATCTGAAGCATGATCTATCAACTACCAGCATGCACATTAGCAGGAAGCTAATGAGGAATTAGTGTAGAGGAATTTGTGTAGTGGGATTCAGACCAGGCATTCTGATATGGGATGAGGATGTCTCAAGTGGCAATGGAATCACAGTGCCAAGTGCTTACCCAGGAGATCATTTCAAAATGGGACATTACTAACTACAATTTGACATTAAGATTTAGAAGATTTACAATTTGACATAGAAGATTTAGAATTTTTGAAGTATAAATCCTACTGAAATATTTATTATATCTAATTATTTGAATTAAATACAAAAATTGTAATAAAATTTTATTTCATAAACATTTTGTCCAATTTGTCATTTCACAAGACATTATTAAATTTAACAAGCTTTTTTAAATTTGAGCAATAGAGTGAGACAGACACAGAGACAGAAAGATCTTACATCTATTGGGTCACTCCCCAAGTTCAAACAACAACGGGAACTAGACCAGGCCAAAGCCAGAGTGGGAACTCCATTCAGGTTTCTCACATGTGTGGCAGAGACCCAACCACTTGAACCATCACCTGTTGACTCTCAAAGCATTAGCAGGAACTTGGATCAGAAGCAGAATGGGGCTTCAAACCCAGACACTCTGATGTAGAGTGTATGTGTCCTAAGCAGTGTCTAAACAAGTGCTCCTGACATTTTTTAAAAATTATTTAAATCACAGTACTCCATTCAAATTTACTGAGCCGAATGAATATAAATGAACAAATAAATGAATAGTTTTACTGTGTTTTACAATGCATGTGAATATCTTTTTGAAAGGTTTTCAAGCTACATCACAAATTTATTTTATAGAAAGATAAAATGTAAAGGATTAATATCCAGGATATTTAAAGATCTCAAGAAACTCAACAAAACACAACAAGTAATCCAGTTAAGAAATGGGCAAAGGACTTGAATAGGCATTTTTTAAAAGGATGAAATACAAATGCTCAGCTGATACATGAAAAAATGCTCAAGACCACTAGCCATTAGAAAAATGCAAATAAAAACCACAGCAAGGTTTCACCTCACCTGTTAGAATGGCTGCCATCCAAAGTTCAAAAAACAATAAATTCTGGTGAGTGTATGGGGAAAAAGATACCCTAATTCACTGTTGGTGGAAATGTAAACTAGTACAACTATTATGGAAGATAGTATGGAGGTTCCTCAGAAAATCTAACATATGTCCTAGCCATCCCACTCCTGGGAATTTACCCAAACTAAATGAAATCAGAATATGAAAGTTATTTGTACCCTCATTTTTTATTGCAGCTTAATTCACAATAGCTAAGATATGGAATCAACCTAGATGTCCATCAACTGATGACTGGGTAAAGTCATACATACTATGTATGTATACATACATACTATGGAATACTACTCAGCAATAAAAAGAATGAGATTCTATTTTTTTTGCAACAAAATGGATGTAAGTGGAGACCATAATGCTTAGTGAAACAAGCCAGTCTCAAAAAGACAAATACTGTATTTTTTCTCTGACATGTGGCAGTTAATACAGAATACAAAAATGTATAAGAATGAAACAGACATTTTGTCATCTGATTGTTATTTTTAACCCTGATTTAAACTTCTGTGGAACTGTGCTATTCCAATTTTTACTTGTTGAATATTATGGTTAGTGGTGAATTAAGCCTATGAATACAGAGTAGATTGAAATTATGTCTGTGCAAAAACTGATGAAAGGAAGAGAGGGGAGGGAGAAAGGAGAGAGAGAGGAAGAAGGGAAGTGTTGTTGTCTCCTTAGAACTGCACCTATGGAATGCATGAAATCTGTTCTCTTTATATTAAAAAAAGAAAGATAAAATAGCTAGTAGTATCATACTCAGCATCGTTTTACTCAATATTTTTTCTTACACTAATTTTAAAAAGTCTATTCAGTGTCAGTCATGCTTGGAATGAACTCTGTGTCACAATGCAGAGAAAATACTAAACAGTTGTTGTAATTATGGACCTTTTCCCAAAGCCTTTTCTGTTCCTTGGAAAAGAAAGACTTTGCTTCATGTCAACAAAATGGAAAAAGCCATGGCTAAATCTGAATCTTTTGATTGACAGTGTCTGCAGGGACCATTTCATTTAGGAGAAAACATTAAAAAAGATACAATTTCCATTGTAACATATATTGCAGATGAAGAAATCAGATGAACATTTGTTTTGGGGAAAATAACTTCTTTTTGATTCAAAATTACCAGCGTTATATAATTGAAAAATAGGTAAAAATACATTTTTGAGATATTTAAAACAATTTCTATATCTCAGATACTAGTAAAATAATAAATGAACAAATATAGACAACTAAATAAAAACCTGGCATATGAACTTAGCAATGCTATTGAGGCTTAACATAAGTAATGTATATTTGAAATGAAAATGAATGTGAAATAAACATATTATTATTCTCATAGTTTTAAATGAACAGAACTGCTATTTGCTAATTCTTATGAATAATTAAGATTTTTGTAATTTTACATAACATTCTGACAAATTTCAGTTGCAAAAATTGTTGCATATGCTTTTCAATAGGCTTTATAATCCCTTATTGGTCTTGATTTATTTATCAATCATTATGAAATTATTAGTTGATTTACTGAGTGTACACCTTGGGTCAATCCCTATTCTGGGTGTTGGAAAGAGAAGTAGAGAAGCCAACCACTCTTGGAGGTCACACTGGTAGTGTAAGGAAATTGTGTATAGTTCTAGATATACCAAATATGAATGCTATTAGTTACCTTTGTTCAGGTTACTATTGCTCTTTACAAACCACTTCAAAACTATATGGTCTCAACAATAGTTAAGTCATTTTGTTTTTGACAGTAATGTGATTAAGACTTGGTAAGGAAGTTACATAGTGTAAACCCATGGCTAGAAATTATTAGTGGTTGTTATGTGGGGCATGCAGAAGGACTGGGCTGTGGTCCAGCATAGATCTCTCCATGTGTCTGGGCTTCCTCAAAGGATTATGGCTGGATTCCCAGGACAGGCTTCCTGAGAAAGAGCCAAACAGAAGCCACATTGCTTTGATTACTGATCTCAGTCGTCACATAATGTCACTTGCACTTTATTATTGCCTCAACAGGCACATCCAAAGTCAAGGGGGGGGGGGATCTTAGAGTCTATCCTCTGATGACAGAGTGACAAAAGATTCTAGAAGATCAAGTGGAATTAGAACTTTTTTCCGACACCATTACAAAGTGCAATGTACCACAACTGGGAAAATATAACTGTTTCTGAGTTATAGATTTGTGTAGGGTTTACAAAATAATTAATGAACAAATCCTAGATATTTCAATTTCTTAGAAAATGCAAGTCTTTGTAACAAAATAGTCTTGATAATTAGAGTGATGTTACAGTAACATGTCAAGAATCATTACTATTCAAGTCCTTATTAATAAACTATACTATAGTTAAGTATAAACTTCCATCTCAGTGTTCCATTTTAGTCATTGACAGGATGTTGTGTAATTGTAACAAGATGGTTTATTACGAGTAGAAATGGTAAGAGGAGAAAATCATTAAGCAAAATCTAATTCAAAAATAATCTCTTCTGTCAAAATTATAATAGAATAAACATGAAGGATTAGACAGTGCATTTAAAAGCAAGAGTTAACTCTCACATTCATGGGTTGTATGTAAAGCTATGTTTCCCTTTTATACATGTACATGAACAAAGAGGAATATACTTAGGATTCATGTGCCACATTACATCACAGCCATATCACCTGGCAGTTTCTTATCACTAGCAGATAACCGTATCTAGTTTCCAGTTGACTTCAAATCAATTATTTTTCTTTTACCATTCACTTAGAGTTTTTATGAGAAAAAGAAACCAGTTTCACAAAATGTCAAAATGGCAAGACACTCTTCCTTAAGGATCCTAAAGTAAGAAGGAAAGAAAGAAAATAAAAGCATTCACCTGGGCCAAGTGGGATTTACTCTTGATATGCATGGATGGTTCAACATTCACAAATCAATGAGTGAGATACACCACATTAAAAAACTGAAGAACAAGGACCATATGATTGTTTCAGTAAATAGAGAGAAAGCATTTGATAAAATACAACATCTTTTCATGATGAAAACCTTAAGCAAATTGGGTATAAAAGGAAGATTCCTCAACACAATCAAGGCAATCTATGACAAACCCACAGCCAGCATCTTATTGAATGGAAAAAGTTGGAAAAAATCCCACTAATATCTGGAACCAGACAAGAATGCACATTCTCACCATTGCTATTCAATACAGTCTGGAAGTTTTATACAGAGCCAGTAGGAAAAAAAAAAAGAAGAAAGAAATTAAACAGATATAAATTGGAAAGGAAAAAGTCAAACTATCCTTATTTGCAGATGCTATGATTCTATATATAGGGGAACAAAAAGAGATTGTTGGAACTCATAAAAGAGTTTGGTAAAGTGGCAGGATATGAAATGAAGACATAAAAATCAATAGCCATGATTGAGAAACAACTTTTAATATCATTTTATATCATTCCCATTCACAATAACTACAAAAAATTAAATACTTTGGAATAAATTTAACCAAGGAGGTCAAAGATGTCTACAATGAAAATTACAAAATATTAAAGAACAAATTAGAAGAAGACACAAAAAAATGAAAAAAATCTTTCATTTTCCTAGATTGAAAGAATTAATATCATCAAAATGTCCATGCTACCAAAAGCAATTTGCAGATTCAATGTGAACCCAATCAAAATATCAATGACATTCTTTTCAGATCTAGAAAAAACAATGCTAAAATACATATGGAAACACAAGATTCCCCAAATAGCTAAAGGAATCTTCTACAACCAAAACAAAGCCAGAGGCATCATAACACCAGATTTCAAGACATGCTACAAAGCAATTATTATAAAAACAGCCTAGTGCTGGAAAAAAAAAAAAGAGGTGTATACCAATGGAATGGAATAGAAACTCTAGAAATGAAACGAATATACATATCTACAACTACTCATTGACAAAGGAGCTAAAATCAATCACTGGAGCAAGGACAGTCTCTTCAACAAATGGTGCTTGGAAAACTGAATGTCCACATGCTGAAGAAGGAAACAAGACTCTTATCTTACTTCTTACACAAAAATCCACTCAAAATGGATCAAAGACCTAAACCTATGACTTGATAGCATCAAATTACTAGAGAAAATTGGAGAAACACTGCAAAACATTGGCATAGGCAATTACTTCATGGAGAAGATCTCAGAAGCACAGGCAATCAAAGCTAAAATGGACAAATGGTATTACATCAAGCTGGGATGCCTGTGCACTGCAAAGAGTGAAGAGGCAACCAACAGAATAGGAGAAAATATTTTCAAACTATGAAACTGATAAAGGATTAATATTCAGAATTTATAAAAAGCTCAATAAACTCAACAACAAAAATCAAACAATCCAGATAAGAAGTGGCAAAGGACTTGAAGAGGCATTTTTCAAAGTGGAAATTCAAATGGCTAATAGACAGATGAGTAAAATTTTCAGGATCGCTAGCCATCAGGAAAATATAAATCAAAACCACAGTAAGGGATTATCTCACCCCAGGTCGAATGGATCTCATATAGATATCAACCAACCAATAAATGATGGTGAGGATGTAAGGGAAAAGGTACCCTAATTTGCTATTGGTGGGAATATAAACTGGTGCAGCCATTGTGGAAAACAATATGACGATACATCAGAAAGCTGAAAATACATCTACAATATGACCCAGCTGCAAATTTACGCAAACTAAATGAAATCAGCATATGAAAGAGTTATCAGCACACCCATGTTCATTGTAACTCAATTCACAATAGCTAAGATATGGAATAAACCCAGATGTCCATCAACTGATCACTGGATAAAGAAATCATGGCATATATACACTATAGAATGCTACTCATGACAAAAAATGAAATCCTGTCATTTGCAACAAAATGGATGCAACTGGAAACCATTATATTTAGTGAAACAAGGCAATCACAAAAGTAAAAATATGTTTTCCCTGATCTGTAGCTAAGAGAGTATCTAAAATGTAATGTATTTGACTGAAATTAACATTTGAAATTCGTTGATTGTTTTTAGCACTTTTTTCTACTGTTGAGGGACAGTGTTTTTATTGTGTGTGTTTTTTTTTTTTTTTTTTGTCCTCATTATTTGGTGAACTCTCTACTTACTGTAAGGTTGATCTTATGACTATAAAGGAAACTGAAAATAGATCTTTGTAGAAATTAAGAGTGGGAATAGGAGAGAGAGGAGGAAGATGGCTAGGAGTGCAGGCAGGAGGAATGGTAGGGTGGGAAGAATCACTATGTTCCGAATTTGTATTTATGAAATACTTGAAGTTTGTACGCCTTGAATAAAAATTTAAAAAGAATAAAAGGAGTAAAAATGAAAAAGGAAATAAAAATAGATTGGAAGGTTCAAGCAATGAAACATGGGAGCAAAGAAGAAAGAGAAAAAAAAATTCTAACCAATGTGGCAAGATGAAGAAAAGCTAAATATCTGTGTGATCCTAACAGAAGCTATTTTTAAAGAGTGGAGTGGGAGGTTTGGATGAGAAAAAAGTATCATTTCTTCCTAAAGTATCAGCATGTCCACTAGATGTTGGCAAGGTTTCACTGAATAGGGTAAAATAAGAATTTGAATCCAAACACCTTCTGTGTTGAGGCAATGAATGTTTACTATCTAGCATTAGAACTAAAAGTAAAGTGTTCATCACTAGATATAAAGACTTTCAAGTCTATCCATTCCCCTTCATTCCTGTTCCTACTATCAATCCTCTTCATCCATGTAGCCTGTGGCCAGAGCTTCCAAAGTTGGCCTCCTTGCAAGAGTTTCCCTTTCTCCAAGTAAGATCTGCAAGGCACGTTGATATATTGGGACTACAAAAATAAAGAGATTTACTTCACTCTTTTCTCTTGGAGAACTCACCATTATCTGGAGCATAAAGTTGAATACTCACTGCTATGGTTCCATTTCTTTTTCTACAATTGTGCCCCTCTTCCACCATTACAACCCTCAGATTACCATGAATACACATTAAGATAGCCATGTCAGAACACTGCAAGTTTCAGGGTTGTTTTTACACATGTTGTGGCTATTTCCTTTGATTTAAGTGTCATTTTTCTCCTCTTGCAAAATGTCTTCAGACATACCCTACTCTTTAATGTTTTTTTTTTCATAGCCCCGAGTATGTAATTTCTCCTCCAGAACCTTATATCTGCATAGTTATGTTGATCATGTTTTAAATTCTGTAAAGATGGAATGATATTCAATTAGTCTCATTTCTCATTGCAGGCACAGAGTAGCTTTTGCCATCTGACCCTAAATATACTTGTTTTTTCCATTTCATACCATATTACATCTCGAGAAAAGAAAAACACAGGAGGCATTTATATGTGAATAAATGTAATGTAAAACAAACTAATTTATAATAACATATTAAACACCATCTTAAAAGAAATGACTCTATCCATCATTTTAAAGATTTGTTAATAGGCATAGATATTACTGAAATTTTAGAAGTGACTAAGGGACCTAAATGGCAGGACAAAAATAGTTTACTAGGATAAGTTTAAAGTGAGCTTTACTTATACATAGATTTCTGCTAATTAAACAAATTACTTAGCGTGGAAATTAAGGATGGTGAATGGTGATGCTATAGTTTTTAATTCCACTAGACTGTAAAGAACTTCCTACTCTTCCATACTTTGGTGGCATCATTCTTATCCACTAAAATATTGTTAGTAGACTACCACTTAATAATCAAAGAAATGTGTTTTAGGACAGGAAAATATAATTTGACTTCAAGTCACAAGCTGCAAAGCATCTAGACTATACATAGATCCATTCTCTCATCAATTCAGTATGTAACACATGTTCATTGTTGAATGTTTATGTCTTAGCAGATACTTATCATTTTTACAAGGATTACATCAAGCTGTTGAACTGTTCATATGTGTGTCAATAGGAATATGTTTAGCTACATACAATTTTATGCTTATGTGACTAAAATAAATCTGCAGTGTACAATACCCAAAACTGCAATGTTTAAGCTTGAGAAACTAAACAAATGAATACTATACTGTCATTCATATACATATGTTTTAAATTTTGATAAGAAAATTATGATTAATCCTCAACTCATCAAAGTTTTTGCACCAGATGTATAAGTGAATGCCACAGTTTGTAAGCCATCCTGGCCTATAAGATAAGTTTCATTGTCATTTAACTAGGCATCAGAGATACATAGTTTAGATAACATGACAAAATTTGATAGTTGCCAACACATCAAAACATGTGTTTTTCACTTTAATGGGCAGGGGAACTGGGTACACTCTGCTGTAGCACCTCAGTTAGGTTTCGTTGGATTATCAATAAAACCAATGTGCAAACATTTCCCATAAGATCAAATTTGATCATTGAAAATTCTATGATACTTTTTACTTATGGAAATAAAGTAAAAGTTGATAATTAAATGACTTTTCTAGTCTAGACTATATTGCCATAGTTACAGCCTCATGATGAATTCAATGATTCAATGCTGATGGATCCAGCAAAGGAGGTAATTTCTGGGAAAAGCGGAAGGAAGGGCAAATATTTGGCAGTAACAGAAATTGAACTAATTTTTTTTATAGAATTTCCTTGTAAATCTCTATAAATACCCATGAAACTATATTTCAAGTTGGATAAAACATAATAAGATGTAATCTATATAATTCTAAAAACTTATGTCTTCTAATATTCAAACAGATAATTTTCATTTGAAATAAAATAGAACACATGAATACCTTGAGTAGAATCCCTTCTGAATATAAAGTTTAATATCAGCAAATATATTTCCAAAGGATAAAAAACAACAAATGTTGTGAGGATATGGGTTTCCTTCCAATAACTTTGAGGTTTCCACTGTAAGGCATACTTGAATCTGGATAAAGAGAACAGTTGCTTGCAAATGGAGCTAGAAAGAACAGCTCAGCTTTGGGGTTGGTTTAGGTAGAGTTCACATCACAGAGTATGAAAGAATGTGGTAATTTTGGAGATGATTAACATTGACTTCATCAAGATCATATAAAAAAAAATCCCCAAATCTTTTTGAAATAAAATTGATTCAGCTTGATTTACATATAAAATATCTCCATTTAAGTTTATATTTTGATGAGTAACCACCAGCAAACTATAGCATACATGCATCTCCCAAAAATATTCCCTGTATCCTTCACAATTAATTTAACCCTTTCTATGGTTTGAGAATTAGTTTTAATGTCCCCAACAGGTCCATGTAGTAGAGGCTTGGTCCCCAGGGTGGCACTTTTGGTGGTTGGTGGAACCTTGGGAGGTGGAGCCCAATGTGAGGTCCTTAGGTCACTGAGGACATGCCACCAGTATGCAGTATTCATATAATCTGTGGATTTCTTTTGTGAAGGTTGGTACAAAAGTCTGAGTTTGGACTCACTCATTTCTTCTGCTTCCTGACTCACTATGTGATCTTTCTGCAAATGTTCCACCATTCATCTGGGGTCTTCCAGAGAGCCTGTATCATCAGGCAATTTGGAGTTTTAGCCTCTAAAACAGGACTTAAATAGATCTCCCTTTTCTTCACAAGTAGCCTGTCTCAGTTATTTTGTTGTAGTAAACAAAAGCAAATGCAACATCAATCATTCAACCTCAGGAAATCACTTACTTGTTTTTCTTCATCAGTTTCCAATCTAAATTAGATTTCTCCATTTTAGAATTTCATGTGAAAGCAATCATAGGACATGTCCTTGACATCTGAACAAAGGTCCTATGATACTTTTAAAAAAGTCTTGGGGGAACTTGTGTTTTCATTTCTCCTGGTGATTGCCTGGAACAGGAATTGCTAGGTTTATTATATATGTGTTTATTGAATAAGCTGCCAAAATATTTTACAATGTGGTTGTAGAATTTTACATCCCCCAGCAAAGAATAGGATTTCAAGTTGCTCTAAAACCTCATTAATCCTTGTTACTGTAATTTTTCGATTGTAACCCTTTTAATGAATGTATATATTTATATCAAATTGTGAATTTTAATTTCTCTAATAACAAGTAATGTTGAATAGTTGTAAGTACATATGCATACTTTGTCAATTTATTATCCTTTTAATGCAATATCATCTTAAATCCTTTACTTTTATAGTGATAGTTACTCATTTATTTTTGAGTTATACAGTTTTAAAAAAAGCTTGATATTCGTATGGTGAATATGTTATTCTGGTGTGTGACTTGCCAATTTATTTTCTTCATGGCCTCCTTTGAAGACTAGAAGTTTGTCATTTAGTGAAGCTCAATTAATCAGCTATTTTTTATATTCATGCTTCATGTCCTAAAACAATCTGCCTATCCAAGACCCTGTAGTTTTTCTCCTACTTTTTCTTCAAAATGTTTGTTTTATTTTAATTTTAGTTTTAGCTTTTATATTTATGTCTATGACTTTATTTTTGAGTTAATTTGTATTTATAAGTTAAGGGTCAAAATATATTTTTCCTATATTGGTATGTAGCTATTCCAGGATAATTTATTGAAAAGATTTTTTTTCCCAATTGATGTACTTGGTAACTTTTCAAAATGAGTTGAATATCTGTCTATCTATCTATATACATACATATATATATATATATGGTCTAGTATTAGGTTCCATTAATTAATTGAAAGATTTCTTTTGTAGTGTCCAATCTACTATATACCCTAGAGAAGACATGCAGAAGAAAGGAACATATTTTATATTTTAGGATCTTTCTCTGCTTTCTGAATAGCAAACCCATATTTTCATTTGGACTATGGTCTGCTAATTTTCTGGTTGGTCCTGCCCATTTAAACTTATTTCTCATATTTTCTTTCTCTTTAAGGGTGAAGGATCAGATAATGACACTTTATTAGATGCTACAGGGCACTCAGAGGAATTGGTCTCCATTCAAGGACTTTGTGTGAGTAGGATTCAACACTCCTTACCAGGATATCTAAGTAGAACAAGCACATGTGTGCTACAGAGCAAGACAGGCACGACTTCCTCTGGGCTCCTGTACCTGCAGAAGAGTTCAGCTTTTTCCTCATGCTATGTCCTACCAATTCTTGCCACAAGGCCCAGTGGAACAGGATACAACTGGGTATGTAAACATCTTAACAAACAATAATTTGATAAATTGCCTATTGAAAACTTGGCGTGTGCCAAGTCTTCTTCTAAACACTTTGGAAGCGTTAATTCATTCAATCACCACAATAATTTTATAAAGAAGTATTATTAGAATCCCTATTAAGGGCCGACATTTTGGCATAATGGGCTAAACCTCCACCTACAACACTGGCACACCAATTCAGGCAGTTTAAGGCCTCGCCGCTCCACTTCCAATCTGGCTTCCTGCTAATGAGCCTGGGAAACCAGTGTATGATGGCCTAAGTCCTCTGGCCCCTGCTACCCACGTGGGAGCCTTGGAAGAATCTCCCGGCTCCTGGCTTTGGCCTGGTACAGCCCCAGCTGTTGCAGCCATTTGAGGAGTGAACCAGCTGATGGAAGCGCGCGCTCTCTCTCTCTCTCTCTATATATATATATATAATATATACATATATTATATATAATATCTGCCTTTCAAATAAATAAAATAAGTCTTAAGAAAAACAAGCCCTATTAAATAGAGGTAGAAGAGATGAACATCCAGATAGATTAAGAGATGTATTCAATATCATTCAGCTGGTAAGTAAACAGCAAAATAATATAATTAAAAAGAGACTTTAACCAGGATGGAGTTCCCAGCTCCTGGCTCCTGGCTTTGGCCAGGCCCAACCCAGGCTGTTGCAGTGATTTTTGGAATGAACCAGTGGATGGGAGATCTCTGTCTCTGTCTCCCCTTCTCTGTTACTTTCCCTTTCAAATCAATCAATACATACATAAATCTTAAAAAAAAAAGAAATTTTCGTCCTACAGTAAGTGATAAGACAGCCAGAAACACAATTACATAGGAGTTAGGGAGAGAGACAAGTTTGTTTCTGTGATGACCTTAGAAATAAAGGTCAACCCTTGCCATAAAAAATTAAAAAGGAATAAATGGAGGTGAATATTGTCCATTTGTCATTTTACTGACATACATGACTTAAAAGCTGAAAAGAAACGTAGCCATTGCCTAATGCAAGTCACTCTTTTAAATGAAGAACATGAAATACAGATATGATAATTGATTATAAAAAGGTCACACAACTAATTAGTGAGAAGTATGGGAATAAAACCTAGGTTTCTTGATTTTTACTTGGGAAATCTTACTATAAAACCCCCTGCTTTGCATACATCATGGACAGATTGTTCTATTATGTGCTATTTGCACAAGTCTCAGTCTTCTCCAATAGGGCTATTCATCATTCTGAGGGCAGAGACTACAGCATGTTAAATATAGTTCCAAGAACAAAGATAATGATAGCTATAAAAAGACCAAGGATATTACCTTGTAGTGTGTTTTCTTTTCTTCTCTTTTTTGTTTGGTTTAAGTAATAAACATGTATGTGCATTCATTTATATTAATGAAATTCAATAATAATGTTTTAATTTCATAATAATATTTTAAGTATATAATATGAACAGTGATCTATTCTAGGTGGTAATAATACGAAATGAATTGTGCAAAGATAACATGAACAGTTGCTTCAATGCATCTTCCTATCTCATTCCTTGATGTCTCTTCCTAGAACAGTCTCCCTCCTAATAAGAATTTCAAGTGCTTCTTTCTCTCAGAAGCCCTCCTTACCTAGAGATGCTAGCTAGATTGAGTTTGAAATTGCACCTTTGGGTGGGCATTGTGGTACAGTGATTAAGCTGTCACTTGGGTTGCCCACATCCTATATTGGGATGCCTGGGTTGAGTCCCAGCTAACTCTGCTTCCAATCCAGCTTGCTGCTAATGTACATATTTGGAGGCAGCAATTGATGGCTCAATTACTTGAGTCCTGGTGGGAGACCTAGATTGAGTTTTAGGCTCCTGGCTTCAGCTTGGTCCTGCTGTTGCAGGCATTTGGGAAGCGACCTAGTAGATTGAATTTCTCTCTCTTCCTCCCTCCATTTATCCCTCCCTCCCTCTCCTCTTCATTTTAGAGTAAATAAAAAGTATTTTTTTCTACATTGCATTTTTTTTCCATCCTCTCTTTGCCTTATCCCTATCTCTGATATAGCATATGATATTGAATCCTGTTTTATAATTCCTATCAGACTGAGAGCATTGGGACGTCCCCTTCAATATTTCACTTTAAACTTTTTATCTAAAGGGTTAGCATTGTGACATAGTGTGTAAAGCCACCACCTGTGACACTGGCATCCCATATGGTCCTTACTGGTTCATGTTCAAGCTGCTCCACTTCCGGTGCAGCTCCCTGCTAATGGGTAGGGAAAAGCAGTGGAAGAAGGCCCAAATGTGTGGTCTCCTGCCATGCACTTGGGAGCCTAGGATGAAGCTCCTGATTCCTGGCTTCAGCCTGGCCAAGGCCTGGCTATTACAGCCATCTGGGAAGTGAGCCAGCAGATGAGAAGATATGTCTCTCTTTCTGTAACTTTTTCAAATAAATAGATTTTTTTAAAAAATAAAAAGTTTTATATCCTCATTCCAAGCAAAATAATAGATCCAGAGTAGTTATTGAATATTTAATGTATTAATCAGTTAAATAAATGAATATGCTTTGCCTTAGTAGACACATTAACTTAATAATTAGAAGATACTATTTTCCAAAATCTTTTTGAATTGAACTTATGATACAATAATAAAACAGTCATTGTTTATTTACTTGGATTTTATTTCTCCTCTTTCTCCTTTAAGATGTCAATAAATTGTGATATTTGAGGAGATTAAATAAATACATACAGGTTTTAACTTAATTTTAGACTGAACCATTTTCACCATTTGTTTCTGAATGGTTCATTGAGTATGTGAAATCTAACATTTGGGTAATACAACACAAATCTATTGGATTTGCTTCATGTTTACTGAGCTGGAATTTAAATAACATCGAGATAAACCAGAATAGAGATGCCAAGAAAGCAGTGAAATTGGAAACCTAAAGAAATTACTTAAAGGAAGAAATGGTAAGATTGATTGACAAATTAGATGGAGCAAACTAAGGAAAGAGGCAGTAAAGGACTACTATTTACTCTCAGCAATAAAAGAGTGATGATTCCCTAAAACAGAACTAAAGAATATGGACAGTATACACATCCAGAGAGATTAGTTTAAGGATAGACATGCTTACAATCGGTCTTCTAAAGTTCATGGAAAATGCATATTATGAAAAACTATGCATGGATTTCAAATTTTTTTTCCACTAAAATTGACCTATCTTTTAAAAAATATTTAATAATGGCTGGAATTTTTTAAAAACCTATTCATTTATTTGCTTGAGAGGCAGAGAGAAAGAAAGAGAGAGAGAGAGAAAGAGAGAGAGAAAGAGAGAGAGAGAAGTCTCTCCCACCTCCTAGTTTAGTCCCCAAATGCCCACAATGGCAAAAGTTGGGCTTCTTCCAAATCTGGGAGCCACGGAATCAATCCAGGTTTTCCATATAGGTTGCATGAACTCACATACTTAAGCAATCCCTGCTTTCTTCCAAAGTCTGCACCAGCCAAAAACTGGAGTCCGGAGTCAGAGTTGTGCATTGAACTCAAGGCATTATTGACATGGAATGCAGACATCTCAACTGGCATCTCATTCACTACGTCAAATGTCTGCCTCTCAACTCATCTTTCAATTTCATTTCCACAAGCTTTTTGAGGATTCCTTGTATTTTGAAGTAATGGATTACCACTAGTGCACATTTTTTTTAAAGATTTATTTATTTTATTTGAAAGGCAGAGTTACAGAGAGGCAGAGGCAGAGAGAGAGAGAGGTCTTCTATCCACTTTTTCAGTCCCCAAGCGGCCTCAACGGGCGGAACTGTGCCAATAGAAAGCCAGGAGCCAGGAGCTTCCTCCAGGTCTCCCACATGGGTGCAGGGACCCAAGCAATTGGGCTGTCTTCTACTGTTTTCCCAGGCCATAGCAAAGATCTGGATCGGAAGTGGAGCAGCAGGACCTCAAAGCAAATCCCATATGGGATTCCTGCACTGCAGGCAGTGGCTTTACCCACTATGCCATCGTGTTGGCCCTATGCACATATGCTTTTGTTTTCACTAGAAGACGCACTAAAATATTAAAGTATATATTTACCAAGACATAGATTTACCAGGTCTGAAATGCAGAAAGAAAACTGGTAAATTATTTAGCATTCCACTTAAAACTTAAATTTAAACTAGCAATGAGGGACTGGTGTTGTGGCATGGCAAGTAGATCTACCACCTGTAATATGAACATCCCTTGTGGGTATTTGTTTGTGTCCCGGCTGCTCTACTTCTGATCCAGCTCCTTGATAATGACCTGGGGAAAGCAGCAGAGGGTGGCCCAAGTGCCTGAGCCCCTTCCACCCATGTGGGAGACCTGGATGTATCTCCTGGCTCCTGGTTCAGCCTTACCTTGCCCTGGCCTTTGTGGATAACTGGAGAGTGGACCAGCAGATGGAAGATTTCTCTCTCTCTTTCTGTGTTTGCCCCCCTCTCTCTATAACTCTGACTTTCAAATAAATAAATCTTAAAAAAGAAAATCTGACTGGCGCCACGGCTCACTAGGCTAATCCTCCGCCTGTGGCGCCGGCACTCCAGGTTCTAGTCCCGGTTGGGGTGCTGTTTTCGTCCTTGTTGCTCCTTTTCCAGTCCAGCTCTCTGCTGTGGCCCGGGAGTGCAGTGGAGGATGGCCCAAGTGCTTGGGCCCTGCACCCACATGGGAGTCCAGGAGGAAGCACTTGGCTCCTGGCGTCAGATCAGTGCAGCACGGCGGCCGTAGCGGCCATTTGGGGGTGAACCAACAGAAGGAAGACCTTTCTCTCGGTCTCTCTCTCATTGTAAAAAAAAAAAAAAAAAAGAAGAAGGAAAAGTATGCCTGCTGCTACCTTCATTTTGGATTTTCAAACTCGGAACTCTGAGGAAACAAATGTCTATTATTTAATCTGTTCAGTCTGTGTAGCTTGTTATGGTGGCCCTGACAACTAATATAGTGCCTGGAACTGAACACTTGAGAATTCAAAATACAAGAATGTTATGTAGAGATATGAATATAAATATGTACATTCTTAAAGGGCTGAAGGTGATTGGCTTGAAGAAGGATAATTGTGAGGAAAGTGGAGATAGGAACTACTAATTGTTACAATAAACTTTACATAACTAACTTATTACATAGACAACAAGTAATTTTGAGAAGTAAAACTAAAATTTAAATTAATACTGGGGCCAGCACTGTGGCATAGTAGGCTAAGCCTCTGCCTGTGACACTGGCATCCCACATGGGTACATTTTTGTGTCCCAGCTGCTCCTCTTTTGATCCAGCTCTCTGCGATGGCCTGGGAAAGCAGTCAAAGATGGTCCAAGTGCTTGGGCCCCTGAACCCATGAGGGAGACCTGGAAGAATCTCCTGGCTCTAGGCTTTGGATCAGCCCAGCTCTGGCCATTGCAATCATTTGGGGAGTGAACTAGCTGATGGAAGACCTTTCTCTCTGTCTCTCCCTCTCTCTGTCTGTAGCTCTACCTCTCAAATAAATAAATATAATCTTTATTTAAAAAGATTTATTTTATTCATTTGAAAGTTGCAGTTACACAGAGAGAGGAGAGACAAAGAGAGGAGAGGCATAGAGAAGTCTTCCATCCACTGGTTCATCCCTAGTTAGCCACAATGGCCGGAGCTGTGCTGATCCGAACCCAGGAGCTTCTTCTGGGTCTCCCATGTGGGTGCAGGGGTCCAAGTGTTTGGGCCATCTTCTACTGCTTTCCCAGGCCACAGCAAAGAGCTGGATTGGAAGTGGAGCAGCCGGGACACAAACTGGTGCCCATATGGGATTCCAGCACCGTCGGTAGTGGCTTTACCTGCTATGCCACAGCGCCAGCCCCAATAAATATAATCTTTTAAAAATACTGATATTATTCACTGATTAAACATATGTAAAATATAAAACAATGTATTCTTGGAAATCTAGGAAGTCATCAGAAAACAAAATTTCATCAGTGTTACATCATATTTTATTAGATGAAAATATCGTATAAATATTATCTGACTTCTCTAAAAATACATATAGATCAACCAAAGATATCTCTAAATGTAAATTATTATTATCATTGCTGTTATCACTGTATGTTGATGTTCAAGGTGAGGGAGAGGAAGGCAATATTTCTTGCTACATTGATCTAATGATAGGCTTTATTTATTGATTTTTAGAATTTTTAATAAGTATCATTGTACATATTTATAAGGTACAGTGTGATATTCAAAATTTGTATACAATATGTAATTATCAAATCAGCATAGTTAGAATTTCCTCTCCTTAAACATTTATTATTTGTTATTGTTGGGTGCTTCCAAAGGCAATAAATGTGGATGTGTATATATATCTGTGACAAGCTAATTTCCTTTCTTTTGGATATCTAGCCAGAGTAGGATAACTACATCATATGGTAGATTTACTTTTAGTTCTCTGAGGGATTCCGTAGTGTCCTCCATGATGTCTATTCTAATTTGCATTCTCACCGAGAGTATATCAGGGTCCCCTTGTTCTCCACATCCTCACTGGCATTTTTTTTTTTTTTTGTCTTTTTGATAATAGCCCTCCTAACTGGCATGAGCTGATATGTAATTGTGGTTTCTATTTGAGTTTTCCTGGTGGCTAATGATAGTAAGCATTAGTTTCATGTATTTTTGGGACATTTCTATTTCTTCATTTGAGTTTATTCATATCCTTTGCCCATTTCTTAATAACATTGTTTATCTTTGGATGCTCTTTTTATAGAAAATTTTATAGAAAATATACATAAACAATAGAGTAATATTCTGTCATTAAAAATAACAAAATCCTGAAATCTGCTGCAAAATGGATAGAACTGACATCAAATGTTAAGTGAAATAGGCCAGACATAGAAACACAAATACTACATGTCCTCTCTCATATGTGGGAGTAAATATATATAGTCAAGAGGCAAACATTTGGTCTAGAAATTAAACTACTTAAAATTGGATTCGGGCTTTAATGCAGATTTTGGATTCCTGCTATCCTGCATCCTGGAAGGCAGCAGGTGATGATGCCTCAAGTTCCAGCTCTGGGGGAGGCCAAAGTTGAGTTCCTTACTCCCAGCTTTGGCTTGGTCCACCTCTGTCATGAGAATCTGGGGAAAAGAACTGTAAATGGGCATTCTCTGTCTCTGTCTCTGTCTTTTTCTCTGCCTGTTAAATAAATGAAAGATAATTTAAAAAATAGTCAATCTTAATTTAAATTAGTGATTACCAGAGGCTGGTTATGGGTGGAAGGGGAGTTGTCTGCCATAATGCAGTCAGGTGAAGGCAGTAGATTCTGGTATTACCCAGCACAGTGCAGCAACAATAGTTCATGGCAATGCATTATATTATATAAAAATAATTGGAAGAGAGGAGCTAGTAAACTCCAAATGCTAAGAAAACATAAGAGAATTGAAAGATAAGTTGCCTAGTGTGATTTGTTAATGATAATGTATATGGGTTGAAATGTTGCTTTGCACCCCATAAAAATGTGCAAACATTACAAGTTAATCAAAATTTTTTGGAAAGATAGTATTTAAAAAAAAAGTCCAGAAATCTACTTTGGAGGATTGGGGAGATTTATGTTTATCTACATGACACCAGGTATTTAGACATTACCTGACATGAAAAGAACAAGACAAGATCCCATGGTCTCTATCAGTTTTACTCTGTCTTTTCTGTTTGAAAAATGAACATTTTGTAAACATTTAAATCAGAAAAATGTATAATTATATCTTATGCTCATTTGTCTTCTTTGAACATTCATTTCCTTCTTTATGAAAAAAGGGCACATATTTTATATATTTTATTTAGCTTTTTTTATTAAAGAGGGTGTGTTTGACAATAGGAGTGTGTGTATAATGAAAGAATAAAAGAGGGTGGAACTTAGTCACTCACTTGTTTTTCGATTCTAATTCACAAAACAGATAGTAGGATTTAAGAGATTCCATTCATAAAATAATGTGGAAGAATTAGGAGTGACATTGAAGTAGGCAATATGGGCACTTATATGTAATTGTTACTATCATTTGACCTAATGTTCTACTTTGTGTCTTGTGTGGGTTTTGTTGTTCTCCACAAGAAAATTTTGTTCCCTGGAGAACAACTTCCCTAGAATTCATTTTGAAGAAAAGTTATTTACTTTAGTTCACTTATGGATGCATGCCTAAGAAAGAAACATCATTTCTAAAAACACCATTAAAATGTTTTGAACTTGGATTGAATAGGGCTTTATATCATCTAACATTATTTGCATTCTCTGTGGCATATTTTTATCATAATATAGTTTTTATTTTCATATTCAAAAGTTGTGCAATTATTTGAAAAATATGTTAAATTATAAAAATGATGTAGACCAAATTTTAACATATCATGATTAATATCGAGTGTTTGTATGTTGATGAATGTAAACACATTATACATTTTATATTTATTCTAATTTTTACATAATGTCTTATAGTGAGATGTATCCGATGTTATGATTTATTTAGAAAACATGGAAAATTTGTTATCTTTTACTGTGGATTTTGTGCATATATAGTGATTACTAGTCAGTTCATGATTATATGTTTCAACCTAAATACATAAAAATGATAAAATACATAATTCAGAAGGGCATCAGATGGATTGGTGAACGGTGAGTAATATGCTTTGTGTCTGAGGCTATTCTCTGCCATGTATCTACTAACCTTGGGAAGTCGCCTGTCAATTAACAAAAAAAATCAAATGGTTGCATGTCTATCAGGTACATATGCAATATTTTATATGACCAATTCCATGTTGATGGATATTTACATTGATTAACAGTTTTTCAGTACTAAAACATGAACATTATTGCTTTTAAGTGTGGCACTGCACTGCAATGTTAGTCATCCATTGCTTACTATTGCTATTTATTTCTTCTGTTTTTTTTGTCTGAGCAGTCCTTTGATTTAAGTCCCAGTGTGGAAAGATCATGATTCATAGTAAAAAGAAAATGGTAAATCAAAGAGATCAAGGTTGAATTTCTCACTTTTCTTCAACATGGAGAATTTACATAATCTTAATGATGTAAGCATTGATGAGCTCATTTATATAGTCTTTTCATCTTTCCTCCCACAATAGGGTATATATTTTTCCCTCTTGAGGACACAGCACTTCATGAGCTTCTGTAAATTATGGTGTCTGATAACATCAGTGGACTCAGTGGTCATATTCTTCCTATGGAACTCTTTTTCCTACAAAGTGCTTCCTTAGTCCAAGGCAATGTCATGTTCAATCTATGTTAGAGGATTAAATGCCTTTTAAGCTCTTAAGATATAAAGCATCGGGGCTGGCGTGGTGATGCACTAGGTTAATCCTCCACCCATATGGGTGCTGGGTTCTAGTCCTGGTTGATCCTCTTCCAGTCCAGCTCTCTGCTGTGGCCCAGGAAGGCTATGGAGGATGGCCCAAGTGCTTGGGCCCTACACCAGCATGTGAGATCAGGAGGAAGCACCTGGCTCCTGGATTTGGGTCGGCACAGCGCCAGTAGTAGCAGCCATTTTGGGGGTGAACCAATGGAAGGAAGACCTTTCTCTCTGTCTCTCTCTCTCACTGTCTATAATTCTACCTGTCAAATAAAATCTTTAAAAAAAGGTATGAAGCATCATATACAAACCTATACCTGAGATATGTATCAAAATTAACTTTTGTCCCTTCCAGGGATGAAAATTTATAATGTAATCCACATATCACCAAGTGGCTGATTTGTTTCTTTTAGGTAATATAGTGTACTGTATCCAGATTTAGCACTAGACTTTGTGGTTTGCCAGGTGGATGTTTAGCAAAAGAAGTAACTAAATCAGCTTTTTGAGTAGTAACTCATGCAGTTGGTCCCATGCATATCTCTCATCCTTACCATCAGGGGTCCTTTGAGAGTTTATTGTGACTTCTATGGAGTGGACAATGATAGTAGCTAGCTGATCAAGGCAGAATTGCTAGTTGAGTAATTTTACCTTTCTGTTTTGATAGTGTCCAATCTGTAGAATATACTCTTTGGTGGGAGTTGATCAGCAAGACAAAGAAACTCACCCTTTGCACCCACTTCAGTAATGGCTTTGGCATTTCTCCTTTCTTGACCTATTCCTGGTCTTCAAAATTTTCCCTTTCCAGGCCTCCATACCAATCATTCAAGCCACTTGTCACTGCATGCATTTCCATATCTTCCTACCATAGGTCTCTTAGAAAGCATCCCACCTGAAGCTTTGCCTGTTGAGAGAATTCTCCTTCCTGCAGTCTTTCAATAGAGCTAAGATGCACCAGCAGAACTTTTCAGCCTGCATCTAACATAGAGGAAACCTACATATGAACAAAGCTTGCTCTTTCTTCTGTCATCTGATGTCCTTCTACTCCATGTGGTCATAGGTAAGAAGTGGAGAGACCTTGATGCAGTAGTGGTCTTTGCCATGGGGATCTGAGCCAGATGCTAATGCCATCTTCCTGGGTCACTCTCCTTGCCTTTTCCCTTTCCCAGTTGAACCACATTCAGCCTACAAATATACCAGGAGTTGATAGATCTGAAAAACCAAGTTCACGATGAGTAATTCTGAAAGCATGATGAATCCCTGTTCCATAGCTAAGAGCTTTTTCTCTGTCCATTTCCAGAGGAGTGATAAAAGCTGTTTCTAGAGTGGTCTCTTAATTCTCTGTGTAAGATGGCATTCCTTACTTCAGGAACAAAGAGCTCTATGTTATAGTTTCCTTGCTGAGGTGTGAAATAAAGTCTGAACTGCGTATTTTCCCATCATTTATTGTCTAACATCTTAGAATCAGCTGAGGTACAAGGCACAAGCTGGAGAACCTCTTGTGTCAGGATCTGAACTTCAAAGGGGCATATACAAAGCTGGTAGCTTTCATGACTACTAGAGTATGAATAGCAGAAGTACCCATAAGCACAAAGATATTTTCTCCAGAACCTCAGAGGCATACCATCAACATGCCTCCTTTTAGTGATGGGGATTGCAAAAGTAATTTTGTTTAGAGGACTGTGCTGTGTTGCAGTTTGTTGATGCCCTGGCCTGAAGTGCCGGCATCCCATATGGGCACCAGTTCTAGTCCTGGCTGCTCCTCTTCTGATCCAGCTCTCTGCTATGACCTGGGAAAGCAGTGGGAGATGGCCCAGGTCCTTGGGCCCCTGCACCCACATGGGAGACCTGGAAGAAGCTCCTGACTCCTGGCTTTGGATCTGTGCAGCTCCAGCCTTGGCAGTCATCTTGGGAGTGAACCAACAGATGGAAGACCTCTCTCTCTCTGACTAGACCTCTCTCTGTAACTCTGTCTTTCAAATAAATAAAATAAATATTTTTTAAAAAAGTAATTTTGTTTGATGTAGAATCCAGGTTGTTTACCAAGGTCTCCAATATACTTACAACTCCTTTAACATACAGCTTTATTAAAACTATATGATTGATATATTGATACTATGTGATGGTGCATGGAATGCTCATAGTCTAATTGCCTTCAGACTATTTATAATAAAAAGACAAGATTGTAGAACATATAATTGTTTTACACAAATCAATCCCAGCGGTTTCTGACCAGCTTTCCTAATTAGGATGAAAAAACACATTTGAGGATCACAATTTTTAGATTAAGTATACCACCATGTAATTGAGGCTGTTTGAGTTAAGAACTAACTGGCAGGACAGAACAATGAACACAACACTCACTATGCTATCAGAATTCACCAGCATCTGCAGCATCAGTTTGCTTTTTGCAGAGAAAGTCTTGTGAATTTTATGGGGTATCTTATGCTCCAACATCCCTGTAGTCTTTAGAAGTTGCTCTACTCTTTGTCATTCCCCTGAGAGTACATAAAAATTTTTGTTACATTTCTTGGATTGGAGAACCAGGAACAATTTAGAGGTTTCCATTTGGCCTTCCTATCTACAATGAATCTAAAGGCACAGGGAAGGAACCAATAAAGAGTTTCTAAGAAAAGTTTGTCTATTCCAAAAAATGCAATATTATACTTCCCCTACTCCAATTGAAGGTCATAATTACACTCTCTGCTTCAAATAAAACATTGATAAACTTTCAACTGTCTTCTTCTATGTCTCTTTTTAAAAATATTTAATTTATTTGAAAGGCAGAGTTACAGAGAAAAGGAGAGACAGAGATCTTGCATCTGCTGGCTTACTCCCGAAATGGCCACAATGAACAGGGCTAGGCCAGGACAAAGCCAGAAGCCAGGAGATTCCTCCAGGTCTCCACATGGGTGCAGGAGCCCAAGGACTTGGGCCATCCTCTGCCTTCCCAGACCACCAGAGAGGAGCTGATGGGAAGGAGATCAGGTGGGACTCAAACTGGCGCCCATATGGGATGCCTGCACTGCTTGCTGTGGCTTTAACCTGCTGTGCCACAGTGCTGGCACCTTCAACTGTCTTTGTAGCAGCACAAAGACCCAATATTTCTCCATATGTTTGGGTATTATCCCTTTCCCTGTGTATGTTTACTCAAGTAATTGCAGGTAGGGAAGTGGGTTCAAGGACCATAAACATGGAAAAGTATATTGACTGTCCTGGAGATGATGGATTTTTGTTTTCTGATTATCTTTTTCTATGTCTATCACTTTGATTGACTAATTTGAACAATAACCTCATTGGCTTCCCAAATTTATTGATCCAAGAGATACTACATTTTATGATCATATCATTAATTCCTCGTAATCAGGCCTTCTTGCCTACTATTGCAACCTTGTCACTCATTAGAATAGATCTAACCCAACTTGTTTCTGACAATTAAATGCATCTGCCTGTCCTCTCTTATGGGGGAAGAGAGTGTGTAACCTCCATTGCTACCAAGTGTCTAAGAGTATATATATTTATCAACTCAGTTGCTCAGGAGATAGTAATAATTGAGGTTTATGTTGATGCTAGCATTCTTCTAGGTAGAGAATTCTGTACCATTTTGTTAATAGGAAGCTCTCCAAGTCCCTCTACAGAACAGAGGTAGCTAGGATTGTTTCAATCTTAGGTAGTATTCCCACTCTGTTATGCCTAATTTGAGACTTTTGATCCTTTCAGTGTCTTCAATGGACATTTCTATTTAACTCTGTGTGAATTGTTACTTTCTCCATGCTTTCAAGGACGCCTTGTTAGTATTGTTTCCTGAGATCCTTTCTTGAATTTTGAATCTTATACTACCAGAGAATATTTGTGGATCAATACCCTCTCTGTTATGAAACTTCATGTTTTAGCACTCTTGGTCCAGTACACTTAGAACTCAGATTACTTGGAACATGACAGGTAGGAGTCCTGTAGCTTCCTTGAAGTACAGTCCTTGTCTCCTCTTAGCATGCTTAAAACTTCCCTGGACATGGCCTGACTTGTAATGAGTGGTGGGCCATGGGGGAGATGTGCATTGTTACTAAGGTGCACATGTTGCCTTGAAAAGCAGATGATTCTGCTTCAGCTGATGGCAAGAAAAATCCCTCTATCTTCTGACAATTAAGGAGTGTTCCATTTCTGTAGGCTCAGAGAGAGTTTAGTGTATTCTGGGGTCTCAAGGTTTCCAAGCATGGCAAATAGATGTCCTGTGCCAAGTCTTGATTTGCAGCAGGTGGAGGGGGTTAATAACAAGCCTTTCCCAAACTTTGCTACTCGTATAATTAGGCACTAGTCCTATTCATTAGTTTTCTCTGTCCTCTCCTCCCCGGAACTCTGCTCTTCTTTTTAATTAAGTCACAAGCTTCTTCCTTATGTTTTCCTGCCCTCTGGCTCTAGGAGATAAGAGTCTCTTTTTTATGCTTCCAAGGAAGATGCCTGCCTTTCACACTTAACTTTCCTTCAGTGATTAATCACCTTCTACTTTTTATTGTCTTCCTCCAGTACATAAATGGCACCAAGCAAGAGTTATCAGGATACTGTTATTCTTATAATTTGTACTTCCAAAGACCCTTTTAAAACCTTCAAATATTTTACCTGCTATTGTGTATCTCTCTCATTTCACTGTTAGTAAAATGTATCAGTTGCATTGCAGCAACCTCCAAACAATGGGGTCTCCTTTTGCACCTCAATATCAGGTGGTCCACTTCCAAAATCCTATTTTTGAGTCTGCTGCTATGGACCACTCCATATACTAACAGTAAAAATTATAAAGGACAGATTTACATGTTGAAAATTTGTTAGGAACTGTCCTCATTGTCAACACCTATGTTAAAAGAGAAGGAAGTAGAACTGGAAAGAGGTAAGAATTGACCATGGTATAATTGCACTAGTGGGCCTGGTTATCCCAGGGATGCTCTAGATTCAGAGCAGTCATTCTCAATTGCTCCAGTTTGATACAAGGGCATCGGATTTTCATATTTCCACATCAACCAGTCACTGAATACATGCTGATTTCCAGGAGGGAGATGATCCCTGGGACCATTTTTTTTTCCATTGATGACAATCTGTTGAGAGAGAATTATCTAAGAGTCATCAGAAGACAGTACTCTTAGCAGCTGGGGGAAGGTGTGCCTCAGTCTAGAAGTGAAATCTAAGTAGCATCTTCCATTACTCCAGGAAATATGCAGATATTTTAAGTAAGATTAACGTAACAGCAAAAATACATGTTTTAGGTACATTGCCAAATATTTCAATCAGATATTTCTAGTGTTACTGTATAATGTGATCAACTACATGTGAAGTATCAGTATATATAATTATATATATATATAAATCTCCACTGTAAGTTAGATAAACCTTATGTATTTGTTTTTCAAGTACTACAGAAATACGTACTATATATATGCACACATGTATTATATACATAATTATGATAAATTATATAATTACTAGTGTAATTTTATTATAACAGGTTATGTTCCTAATTGCTATAAAAGGTTAATATTAAAAATTGAAAAAAGGCAAAGAAGAAACTTCACAAACACATGCTACATTATTTGAGCTTTCTGTACAAGAAAGAAAATTAGAAATAATTTATGGTAGCCAAAGGGTTTGAAGAGAATAGAATTTTACAAATACTTTGGAGAAAAGGGAGCACAAGATGTAAGGAGGAAGCATTAATAAATAAAGACTGGTAAGCTAATGATGATTCTGAAGGGTTTGAGCTATTGAGTTCATTTTAAAAAATTCATACTAGGAAGAAATGAAGGAATGAAAAGCTTTGGATGATTTAGTAATAATCATGCAGATCTTGGAAAATTGCTTACAGAATGAAAAGAAGCCATGGTGATTCCTTTTTCTCTATTTTAGTTTTATATCATTTATAAATTGGTACTGTCTACTTTTTAATTTCTTATTTTTTTGGACCTTGACTTTGACCTTAAGGTGTTTTTGTATTTGTTTTTGTTTAACAGAGGAAGATACCACTATTAAGACTTCTTTTCCCTGGTAGTCAGCCTCTCTCTGACTGTCCTGCCACAAAAATGTCAGAGATCCCTCCTCTTCGATGACCTGTGTCTCCCAGCCCTGATACTGCCCCCAGAAAAAGTTATCAACAACTGTAGCAAGCAGCTCTGTAGAGCTAAACCATGATATATACATAAATAAAATAATATTGAACTAATAATTTTATTTCTGATTATCATCTTTTGGCTAGAGGCCTACATTTCATAAAGTAAATACGATCTCTTTGAGAGTTCAGTCTATTTTCCACACTGGATTTAGAACTGAAGTCAAACAAATCATACTGGAAAGAAGAGGTAAAATTGTTGAATAAGTGCTTTCAGGGCTGCCTCACCTCCTCTGTAAGATGACTGTTGCCTGTTTTAACACTTGTCGCTGTGATCAGTGTTGAGACTCACTAAGATGTTTTCCTGATCTATTGCTGTGACAGCATCTGACAGGAGAAAGCTTAGTGTGTGGCCACTCAGAGAAACTCCTATTAATCCACCCAATAATTGGTCAGCAGAGTTTTCTTGTACTTGATTGACTTCTGGACCATTTTCATACATAGTATAATAAGCAGTAACAAAGAAACATTGTGAAACCAGAAAGGCCAATAAGATTACTAACAGTAAAAAAAGAGAGTGCTTGATAAACATTAGCTAGAGGAAAAGCAAAGATGCTATGAGCCAAGTTATGGCCCTCAAAATTCATATACCAAACCCCTAAGCCCCAGGACCTCAGTGACTATATTTAGAGATACTGCTTTTAGAAGGTAATTTAGTTAAAGGGAGAATATTATGGTGGACCTGAATCCTATATGGCCAGCATCCTTGTAAGAAAAGCAGACAAAGTCACAGGGGAGTGTAGAGGGAAGAGCTTGGGAAGACACACGGGAAACACAGTCATGTTATAGGCAGAGGAGAGTGGTCTCAGGAGAAAACAAACCCACAGACACCTTGATTTCGGGCTCCTAGCTTCCAGAGTGTGAAAGAATGAACCAGTGTTAATTTTGCCACGTAATTGTGGCACCTTATGATGGCATACTGATTTAGAAGGAAAACGTCAAGATGACATAATAAAGGTTGTGTCCTGGAGAATGGACTTGAGAAGCCTGGAAGGACAAATGACTGGAATGTTAGGGACAGCTGCCTTGAGGTCTGGAGTTTAGGACAAAGGTGAAGAATGGAGACAGGAAAGCAGCCTGTATGAGGTATATTATCATTATGGACTTTTTTGAGTCTTTTTAAAAAAAATTATTTGACAGGTAGAATTATAGACAGTGAGAGAGAGACAGAGAGAAAGGTCTTCCTTCTGTTGGTTCACCCCTCAAGTGGCTGCAACGGCCGGAGCTGCGCCGATCCAAAGCCAGGAGCCAGGTGCTTCCTCCTGGTCTCCCATGCAGGTGCAGGGCCCAAGCACTTGGGCCATCCTGCACTGCCCTCCCGGGGCCACAGCAGAGAGCTGGATTAGAACCCGGCACCCATATGGGATGCTGGCGTCGCAGGTGGAGGATTAACCAAGTGAGTCATGGCACCAGCCACCTTGAGAGGGTCTTTCATAAAAATTTAATGTTAGATTACTTTTATATATCAAAGAAATGCTGTGTTGGTACTGAGATTAGAAAACCTGCCAAACTGCTTAATTTTATATGTGTTATCAATACTTACTAGCCATTGACTGCATATTATATTGCACAGACTTCAACCATATCACCTGTAGTCATCACAAGGTCAGGAATATATTTTATTGTTGTTATTATTATTATTATTCCTAGGCCAATGGATAGGATGTAACTTATGCAAGGTGATCCACAAATTAAATTCAAGAGATAGAATTTAACCTGAATTATCTGATTATAACGATGAATTCTTTCTAGATGATGCTACATAGTTTCCTGAAGCTGTATCAAAGATGTTTTGGTATCAGTTGATTGTTGACATTGTTTCTGTCTGCCTTGCCAAGATCCCTTTAATGGATGGAGCACCTCTTCTTCCAGTTGCTGTGAGTGTTGGCTACTAATGGTTGCAGGCTTATTTTGTTATGGCTGCAGTTCCCCAAGGGAACTGGAGAGATTTTGCTTCAGGTACATTCCTGGGTTAGAACTTCCCTATAGTGGAATGGGACTGAGGCTGGATTTTATCTGCACGTACATCTTTGTGCATTTCTTTCTCTCTGCGTTATTCTCACTACCTCCTAGGGTTCACCAGAAGCAGTACCTTATTAAACTCACTGTCACAAGCATCCCCATACAGGGGCAAATTCTAGGGACTATGCCTAAAGAGTAAGTTGTAGTAATCAGATAAAATGTAGTATGTTTCAAGTTCATTATGAGTAAATATGTAGTGGAACAAATAAGAAACCACACAGCCTTTTGATATGCAGTCAATAATGCAGAAAAAATGATACAATGATACTTGGAAAGTTATAATCTGAAGGACTGCTTATTGGAATCTATATTATAATAATAAATTCACTTTTCTAGTGTAGATCTGGACAGTTTTTGATAAAGTACATTGCATAGTACACATATTTTTATACATTTTTTTAGCGCCAGGACTGTTTTTGGTTGCAATACATAGAACCTCGATTCAAATTAACTTGGTCCAAAAGGGAATTCATTGGCAGTTATGTCTATGAAATAAAGCAAATATTACTTTAGATATAATTTTATCTAGGAGTGTCTCAGTTACTTACTCTCTTCATACCTTGACTTTGAGTTTACTTTACACTCATGTGATAGAAAGGGTAATTTTTCTAATGTCCAGGAAAGAGTCTAATTGGCCTTCCCTAGGTTATGTGCTAGTTTTAAGATATTTAATCTTTCTAGTGTATGTGATACTTTGATTGAACAACCTGAGTAATGTGTCTACCACTGTGATAAGAAGAGGCAGACATATCATTGGTAGCATAACTATGGCTGTACAAAACAGGTGTTAAGTTCCCAACAGAGCCTTGAAAAGAGATGTGCAAATAAATTTTAGGCAGACAACAAATAATTTTACAATAGTTGGAATGTGAAGACGGTAATGAGATTCAATATGCTTAGAAAGTACTTGATTAGTCCAAATAGGATATACTTGTTATTGTAGCATTCTTCAAATCTTTACAATGCTAATATAAAATTTGAATTTCTAAGATAGATATACAGTTGACCTTTGATCAATGTAGATTTGAAGCACAAGAACACTTATACCTGACTTTATTAAATTTTGAGTTTGAGACTGTTGAAAAAAAAGTAGAGGATAGAAATATCAAAAAGGTATGTATGTCATGAACACTTGAAATATATGTAGTGAATAGCCTAGTAAACAAGTTTACACATAAGTCCATTTAAAAAGTTAAAATTTATGAAAACTTGTTCACACATTTACAGACCATATATGGTGCTATTCCAGTTGAGAGAAATGTAAAGCAAATGTTAAAGATGCAGCATTAAACTATAACTGCATAAAATTAACTATAGTACTAACTGTGTGGTCACCTACTACACTTTTTGGTGATCCTGCCCTGTGAATATCTGTCTGAAACAAGTTATAACCATTGCATGAGCAGTGTCTTTAGTAAGTTCCTGGCTCCCAGCTTCCAAACCCACAGAGTTCCCAACTTTTTCTTTTTTAAAAAATTATTTCTTTGAAATGGAGAGTTACAGAGAAAGGGAGAGAGAGAGAGAGACAGGGAGATCCTCTATTCACTGGTTCACTCTGCAGGAGGCCACAATGATAAACCAGGAGCCTGGAACTCCAACTGGGTCTTCCATGTGAGTGGCAGGGGCACAGGCACTCGTGCCATCCTCTGCTGCTTTACAAGCCCATTAGCAGGGGGCTGGATCAGAAATGGCGAACCTGGGACTTGAATTGGTGCTCATATGAGATACCAGTGTTGTGGACAGCTACTTAATCCACTGTGTAAAAATGCTGGCTACTAAAAGTATATTTCTTATTGTAGTTAAAAGTGATATCTTTGTTTTTGTGCATATTTCACCATGTATAACACATATAAGTTACAAAACATGTTTAAATTGACTATGTTATCAATAAGTCTTCCAGTCAATAGCAGGCTATTAGTAGTCGAGTTTAAGGGAGCCAAAACTAACTCCTACATTGTTCAATGGCCAGCTGCATATTATATATAATTTTCTCAAACATAGACAACTTTATGACTCATTTTTCATGATGCATTTTGTGGAATCCAGACAGTTATGGCTTCAAAGTAAGATGCCTTTATTTATCAGCTGTATAACTGTAGAAAATTAGTTAAGTTCTCTGGGCCTCAGTTTTTTCAGCTGTAAAACTGGAATAACTAAAGCTTCTTAGCAAAATTATCATGAGGGTTAGAGAAAGCATACTAACATTTCCTGGTGCTGTAACAAAGTTTGTATTGGGTCAAACTGTGTCAGTTTGTAGAACCTTGAATGCCTCTCCAAAGTGTTAAATTGTTTCCTGTAAATAGGATTAAAGGTTAATGGGATTTTATTGTTGTTTTGTTTTATTTTTAAATAAGGTAATGAAAGATGAATGTGGATATAAATAATTTATGGGTTGAGTATACATTGGATTAGAATTGGGGTGATGAAAAAAAAAGGAGCCAAAGATGTAGAGGACAACTGAGAAATTATTGTAATAAACTGTAAACTGATGAGTACCTGAGCCAAGGTTACATAACACAATAATTTTTAACTTAAGAAAACATAAAAATGATTAGAAGACTTTCAGAATAACCTAACCTAATCCAGCTGTTTACCATAAGCATCAGATAGCCTATTTAATTTAATTTAAAAGGGTGCTAAAAGTTGTGTAGTATATCTGATATTACGCTAACTTAATAAAGCAATTTACTAAAAATACAATAAAATTTCATAAAGTTAATCACCATCAGTAAATTCTCCCTTTATATATAATTGCTCATTTTGTGTAGTCCACACTTCTGTATAAAGAATGATGCAAATAGGGATTCAAATTCATGTGTCAAACACTTCACAATAGTCCTATTTTAGTATAAAGTATGTTACTAAAATGTCATATGCGGTAATGATTGCACTTGACGCAATACTGCAATGTTGCTAAGTCACCACTCAAATATTTCGTAGGGTATTAACAGTACAAAAAGTGAGGCTCTCTCATACACAAAATGCATTTGTAGGATGAGATGAGGAAATCAAGAAAAAAGCAAATTGCATTTAAAACTGAAAAACATTATCTTTGATTTATTTAATAGGCTTCACAGAGAAAGAATTGACCTATATTTGGATCATTTGCAAAAGGGTACACTTCAAAAGTTCATGGAAAATGGAATTAAAAGATAAGTTTATTTTGGTGTAAAAACAACTATCCATAGATTTCAATAATATGCATTTTCCAGGGAATTTTAAAGATCATTTATATTTATTATAAAAATAAAATAGAAATAAATGAAAATCCACTTATTGATTTATATCATAAAATGTAACAGGCATTAAGTAATTTTCTTAGTTCATTAATAGCAGAAGATAAAAGGAATAAAATCTCAAAATTACAAAATGCAACTACTTCCACAATAAGGTTTATTTTAATCTTTACTCTCTTATGTATTCTACTGCTGTTCCGAGAGGGGGGCAAAAAGCTTGAACTAACTTAAGCAATAAAATGAAATCAAATATAGTAAACATGAAAATCAAAGGTTTTAGTATGTGCAGAAACCTGGTCAGTTTAATTTGTGCAACTATACTGTGTGTGTAAAGGTGACTCCACTTCCAGCTTTACGTGCTGTCCCTGCTTTTTGTGTTTTGTTTTTTTAATATGTGGAAGGTAGTGAAATCAGCCCATATTGGGTTTGGTGTCAACTTTAATTCAATCATCTGTGCCAAGAGTCAAGGACTTGTCAGAAGAGATCCATCTGTCTGTTGGTGTTGGGCAGAACTCCCAACAGTGATTAGGATGTTTGCTAAGTCCGATACATTGATTCAGCTACAAATTCATCTTTAAGCAAGGTTAGCAGAGAAAAAATACACATGAATTTATTACTTTAAAAAACTTGGGGACTGGCATTGTGATGTAGCAGGTAAAGTCGCTGCCTGCAATGCCAGCATCCCATATGGGCATCAATTTGATTCCTGGCCCCTCCACTTACTGCTTATAACGAGGGAAAGCAGCAGAGGATGGCCCAAGTGCTTGGGCCCTTGCACCCATGAGGGAGACCTGGAAGAAGTTCCTGGCACCTGACTTTCAGCACAGCCCAGGCCTAAATGTTGTGGCCATCTAGGGAATGAACCAGTGGATGGAAGACCTGTCTTTCTCTCCAAGTTTCAAATAAATAAATACATCTCAAAATAAAAAATCTGGCTGTCACTGTTGCCATATATTCACATGTAACTTGATAGATAATTTACCTAGCAAGTGTGTGAAGTACACTCTATTTGGATAAGCAAAGTGGTGTAGTACAATGTTTAGTACTGAAATCGTATTGTTTGTGTTGTTGCTAGATGTGTATGTTTTTAATTTGCAGCGTAACTTTAATACAATCCCAATTTAAACAATAGAAATGGGTGACCTTAAAGTAGAAGATGTAGCCGTTGTCTTGCATGTTTATTTTATATTTCGCTTGCCCAGGACACTGGCCTCTGAAGTTCTGTCTGGAGACCTATATCACAGCAGGGCAGAGTCTGAAAAATCTCTAGTTTAGTAAACAGAGAGCAGATGGTTTTGAATCAAGGAATCAGTTATAGAATGCTGACTCCAGACACATACTAACTCTAAGACAGGTTGAACCCCTTAAGTTCCCTAAGTCTTTATTTCTTCCACTGAAAACTGTAGATAATTGTGATGCCATCTAACTCATAAGTTTGATGTATTAAACAAGTCACCCACAGCCAATTAAACAATGCTATGCTCCATTGACTGATATTCTCATTGGAATCTGTTCCCTTATTTTCTGAGGAAAACTTCAGGCTGTCCGTCCCTTTAAGTTCCCTTGCATTCCCCACTGACAGTATGCGCAATAATTCCCTTCTCCTTTTAAATAATCATGTTAGCCTCCAAGGATGTATTAGTGACAACCTATATCCTAACAAAATACCAGCTATTCCATTACTTTGACATCACATGGCTTCCTCCAAATGTTCTTGTGGTTATTTATCTTCTGTGGCCTTAGATGAATGGGAAGAATGAGCGTGAGGGAAGAATGCTAAGTCACTGATTTGACCTCATCCCAGGAGCTTGTGCAATCAAAATGTGTGGCAAATGGTATCTCCCTCCCTCTAAGGCTAGTCTGTGTATTATTCAAAGAAATACAGCAGGACCCTCAGGGGGAATACATTCTGAGCAGACAAAAAGCATGCTTTTGAAAATATTCCTTTGAGTGTGATTATAAACCATGACATGGGTGACAGACAAAACCTCCTAAGTAGAGGCATACACTTTCACTTTATTTTGGATGCTGGTACTCGGACACTGTATTATAAGCTCAGTGTTCACTTGTTGTTGTTGTTGTTGTTTGCTTTAATTGCCATTCACTTGTGTAAACCTGTCCTTCATAGGACTGAAGCTTTTCTGTAGTAATGTTGTCTGCTTAAATCTGAAACCACTAGAGCTTTGGTGCATAAGCAGAATACTCTGTTTTTAAAGATAGATTGTGTCTTCTAATACAAAGGTCATAATGCAGATTTTTACACTTACAATGAATATGTGGGACTGTTCTTTGCAGATCTTGGCTCCATCAGCAAATAAATTAAAATAAACTAGAGGCTTGAAATAGAAATAATCTTCCTTCCAAGTATTTCATTTAGAGAATGACATCCTGTTTTCACCAGAATATCATGGGTAATTCTGAATATGAATAAACTTGGGAACAGACAAGGCCCAGTGAGTGAATACATAAAATACTTTTAGAATTTCAACCTTCAGTAGTAAAAATAAGCATGATGCTTTTCCATTCAAAGTGTGAAGGTAGAAAAGGAAACCTGAAGCATGGCTACATCAAGTTTTAGTTTTATAAAATTTTGTCACAGCAAACAGTAATCTAAATTTTCCCTATAAGAGTATATAGTATATCTTTATTTATTTATTTATTTATTTTATTTGACAGGTAGAGTTATCTTTTAGGATGAGTTGCCATTTATCTTATAAGGGGAATTTTGACACAATTTGGCTATTAGTTACAGAAGTCAGACTGGCTTGCTGATTACAGTCGTAAGAGAGAAGGTATATTTCAAAAAATGCCTAGATCCAAGCATCATTCACCTAGAAATACTCAACTGATCCTGGAAAGGATGCAATTGATGTTCAGAGTCACAGCTGTCGACGTTGTAGAAAGTCTTAGCTGTTAATGGAACCCCATCAGTTAAAAAGAAGAGAAGTAAATAAAAAGTGTAGTAACATATTAAATTGCAAAATATTTTTCAGTTCATAAAATATATGTAAGGTTTTTTTCATGGCTAAAATTGACCCAGTGGTTGGAGCAAACATGGCCCATGTGTATTCTGAGTACCCTTATGTTGGATTTTACTACCATTCACCATTTAAAGGGAATTAGTAGCTTAATTGAATACCTGCCTTGGATAAAGAAAAGAGCAGTGAGGTCTCACATATTTTCATTGCCTAGAATAAAAAGATTCTTTCAGAGTAAGCATTGAATCATGAAGCAATATGAAAGCTCATGCTGGAAATTCAATGGTGATTTTTATATCAAAATGATTATAATTATTTGTAACAGGTTCAGTCTGTAAACACTTTGTGTCAAACAGTAACCATATGCTCATTAAAGTTTGTTCTTCTCTTGAGCACAATTAGACCATGTTTTCTAGCTTTTTGATTGTAGGTAGGGTCTTAGGGCTTATTCTCACCCGTGAATTGTGAGCACAAGTGATGTGGCATCTCTGAGGGAGGCAGTGTAGACATGCTGCTCAGTATCTTTCTGTGTTGCGGGTGTCACTGTTCGGAATCTGAGCTCATGTGTCACACATGGCCAAGCTGCAGTTATACACAATCTCTGAATGACTTCATGGACCTTACCTGTTCTTCTCTCCTCTGGAGAGCATGTTATTTGACATGAATGAGCAATAAACACTTATCTTGTTATTTCCAGGAGGTTTGAGGGTTAAGCATTACAGAACTCATACTACTCACTTTGATTGGCACAAAACCAAACTAAGTTGTAAACAAAAATATCAGAAACAATTGTAATATAAAAGTAGGAGCATAAAAAATGTAAACAGGAACCAGTAAACCTGGGGAGCTGACAATAACATTGCTGTATGGGAAGCAATCAACTGTACTAGGGAATTGAAGTTCCTCGTGAGTACTGGTAATATTAGCTAGATGTGAAAGAATGGCCTGCCTGGGATCCAAAAATTATTAGTTTTTTTTTAATGATCACTTATTACAAAGCGTTTCCTTAGCCAAAAGTCTAAAATGGAGAACTGAAGGAAAATATATAAGTCCTCATCTTTTGGAGATGCTTTGTCTGAATGATAATACTGATTATTATTTAATACTCATGAGAGAGGTATGCATTTTTAATAATTCTGGCAGAGCAGGTAACCATATTATGACTTTATGGCAATAGAATTTCTAATGCCAGTAAAATAAAGTTAGGTTTTGAATGAATAATACTGTGGTTTGTCCCCCTAGGGATCAATCAGGCTATCCCCAGTGCCATGATGTTGGAAAGTGATGTAGACCTTTCAGAGGAGAGGATAGTGGGGAGTCCTTAGGTAATTCAGGTACTGTACTTAGAATAAATTCAGATAGTTTTTATGGAACTCTATGTCAAACTCAGATGCTTCTGTGCAGCAAAGGAGACAATCATTGAAATCATAACCAATAAAAGGGAGGGTGTATTTGCAAGCTACTTACTTAGCAATGGATTAATATCCCAAATATATAAGGAACTCAAAAACTCAGCTCTCACAACAACCAAGCAGTTAAGAAGCTAGTGGAATATCTGAATAGACAATTCTCAAAAGAATAAATACAAATGGTCAACAAATATATGAAAATATGATCAATATAATTAGCTATCAAGAAAATGCAAACCAGAACCATGATGAATCACTTTACCCCTATTAGAATGGCTATTATAAAAAAAGAAAGTAACAAATGCTTGCAAGAATGTGGAAAAATGGGAACTCTTACATTCTTTTGGTGAGAAAGTTAATTAATGAAGCCATTGTGGAAAAATACAGAAATTTCTTAAAATACTAGAAATAGAACTACAACACAATCCAGCTATGAACTACTACGTAAGTACCTCAAAGATATTAAATCATTGAATTAAACAGCTATCTGCTCCACCATGTTTATTGCACCACTGCTCCCAATAACCAAGGTATCTATCATCACTCTATGATTGAAAAAACAAAAGATGGCATATATGCACAATGTAACATTATTCAGTCATAAAAGAGAATGATCTTGTCATTTGCAGCAAAATGGATGGAACTGAAGGACATCATGTTAAGTGAAATAAGTCAGTTTCAGAAAGACTGATAGCACATATTCTCCTCCATTTGTGAAAGCTAAAATAAAAACTCAATTGATGGGGGATAAAAAGAGTTTTGATAATGGGTACAAAATCAGAGTTAGAGGAAAAGAATAAGTCTCTAATTTTATGCTTCATATTTGGGTGTACTGTAGTTTACAATAACCTTTTTAAAAAAAATATTTATTTATTTGAAAGGCAGAGTTACAGAGAGGTAGAGAGTGAAAGAAAGTCTTCCATCCCCTGATTCGCTTCCCAAATGGCCACAATGGCTGGAGCTGTGTTAATCTAAAGAGGAGATTCCTCTGGCTCTCCCATGTGGGTGTAAGGGCCCAAAGCCGTGGGCCATCTTCCACAACTTTCCGAGGGCATAGCAGAGAGCTAGATCAGAAGTGAAGCAGCTGGGACTCGAACCGGCACCCATATAGGATGCTAGCACTTCAGGCGGCAGCTTTACCTGCTATGCCATGGCACCGGCCCCTCACAATAACCTTTTATAAATTTTCTAAGCACATAGAATATATCTTCAAGGCTCCACTTATAATTTCAAAAAAGTGGGAATGCTGACTACCCTAGTATGATCATGCATATTATAGAACTGCGCTGAAATGTTGTACTGGAGCCCATTAATATGAACAATTTTTGCTAATAATATTTTTAAAAGAAGAAGCGAGGCTGTTTCCTCATTTGTTTTAGGCTTTCTGTCCAGTGATGTGATCCCTCCCTATCACACTGTCATGTGGCCTGCTATTAGGCTCTCCACTGGAATTTGAACCAATAGGGCCACCAGATCTTGGACTTCCAGCCTTCAAAACTGATCTAAATAAACCTCTTGAAATATAATGTAGTCCGTTTCAAGCACTTTATAATAATAATAATAATAATAATAATAATGAAAAAAGGATTAAAACAGATGGTATTTGTTTATTTTGGTATTCAAATTAGACTTCATAAACAAAATTTATATTAATGATCAAAATAATTGTTTATAAATAAAAGTAATTAATTTAGCAAGTATTTGTTTTTGAGGAACAACTGTGAGACCCTGTTTAGGATGTGAAAGTGGTACCACACATATGCATTTTAACAAGCATAACCATTAAAATAAATCTTAGGGACCAGCATTGTGGTCCAGTGGGTTAAGCTGTTGATTTCAATGCTGGCCTCCCATATGAGTCCTAGTTTGAGTCTAACCTGCTGTTTCCCATCCAGCTCACTGATAATGTGACCCAAACCCCAACTGTCCTGGCCATTCAGGGAGTGAACCAATGTAGGAATGATCTCTTTCTCTGTCTCCCTCTGTTCTATCTCTGAAACTCTGCCTCAATATAAAGAAAAAAAAATTAACTCTCAAGCTGATGGTGAGTATCTCATGTCTGAATCTCCAAATGAGAATAATCATTATCCTATATCTTGATCAGGAATCAATGCTGTATAACTCAGACTCTTTTATGTTGGCTGGTTTCATTCTTTGAGTTTCAGTTCTAGGAAGAAGTTGGCAAACTCCTTATAATGTATCAAGTTTATATTACTGGAACCATAAAGAATATCAAAACAATGAAAACTATAAGCAAAGCTAGGAACAAAATATTAGACATAAGGAAGACATATTTCATATTTGGTTATATTTAAATAATCTTAAATATAAGTTATATAATACTGTAATTCTTTTGGCATGAATTGCTTTTAAAATATATTGCACCTACATTGTTTAGGTTGTTTTAACCAGTGGATGGAAGATCTCTCTTTCTCTCTCTTCCTCTCAAGTAAATAAATAAATTTTTAAAAAGTTAGGAACAAGTTTTACTATTAACTCTCATAATACAACTCTTTGAAGACAGAGGTTTTGCATGGGAAGTTAGTGCACAGTGAATCCCGTTGTTAGTTTAACAAATAATACTCTTTTGTATGGTGTTAATGATCACCAGAGGCTCTTGACATGAGCTCCTAAGCTATGAAAACCTTTTGAATCCACAAACTCCGTTAGTATTTAGACAAGGCCATAAACAAAGTGGAAGTTCAGAGAAGAGTACCTCCTCTTTTGATGACCACTTCTTTCCACTGAGGTCTCACCCACAGAGGTCCTTCTTGTAGGACATGGTTTGCCATGATGTCTTGGCTTTCCTTGCCTGGAATGCTCTTGTGGGCTTTTCAGCCAGACCAGAATGCCTTAAGGTCTGATTCTGAAGTCAGAGTGTTATTTTAAGTGATTATCTTTCAATGAGTCTGCTGTGTGGACTGCTTCCCATGTTGGAGTGTTAATGCCTTTTTAATTCTATCTATTATTATTACCAAATACTTAATCCTATTTGTATGATCACTTTAACACTTACCCTATCTATATGGCCACTTTTATGATTAATCCTTTTCCTATGATCACTTTAACAGGTAAAATGCTCACCCCCCTCTCCCTGCTTGTGGAGACTTGGCATCCCATGGCAAGTTTTTAAACTGTACACTTAGAAGTAAGTCTGTAAGGAATGTATGCAGAACAGCTTTACAGTTATAAAATATACATTTATAGTTACAAGTTACAACTTTAGGAACAATGTGATTATTCCCACCATGCCTGCCCTCCACCCACACTCGCACTGCTCTTCCTCCTCCCTCTCCTAATTCCCATTCTTACTTTTTACTAACCTATTTTCAATTATGTTTATGCACATATGATTATTCTATGTTAAGTAAAGAGTTCAACCAATAGTATGAGGAAGAAAAAGAGAAAAAAACTGTTTCCCAACAGTCAAGACAAGAGCTGTTCAAAGTCACTGCTTCTCAAAGTGTCTCATAAGATTTAGATAAGCCTAAGTACCCAACTCCATTGCTTGTCTCCTTAGGTGCTTCTTCAATTTATAAGACTTGTTATCAAGGAAAAAAGTATATTATCCTAAAAATTTAAAGAAAAATAAGAAAGGAAATAGGAGGAAGGATGGGAAAGAGGGAGGGAAGGTGTGGTGAGAAATGTCATTGTGTTCTTAAAACTGTATGTATGAGATACACGAAATTTGTTCCATTATATAAATAAAAAAACATTTTAATAAAAAAAGTCGGGGCACTTTTCTGAAATTCAAGTTGTCTACATCTACTTGCTTTAATTGCATCTATTACAACCATATGTTTCTCTTAAGGCAGAGGGTCTAGAAGCTGCACGTGTGATGTTCCAAGAATTCCTACTGCAATTACCATTTAGGCAAATGCTAAAATCCATCATGTCTGTATTTTTGATTTAAGTAAACTAGATACACTTTCTATCATGTAAATCTTCCTTCTAACTTTCAACCCAGAACAAATCGAAATTTAGCTTAATACTCATGGTTCATACTTAATGAAATGAGCAAAATAAAAAAAAAATCTGAGGGGGGCTTCCAAAACTTGAAGACAAATGTAGTTAAAAGATACATTTGTTCAGCATAGCAGTTAAAATGTCTGTTAAGTTGCCTGGACTGCATATATAGGAGTAGGTAGTTTTGATTCACATCTGACTCCAGCTTCCTACTAATGTAGGCATGGGGTTGGGGGTGCTGTGGTGATAGCCTAAGTAATTAGATACCTATTGTTGTGAGAAGAGAGTTATGGAGAAGAGCTGAGGTGTGACAGCTGAAGTTCAACTACATCTGGAAAGTCTTTTGACTAACTGCTGCTAGACAGCTCATTGCTGACCCATCTGGATCAGTAATTGACAATTTCAGGCACTTCTGTTTGACAATCACTGTAGATGGACAGCCAATATGACAGCTCATATGGTAAGTTCCCTTCTGTGCACCATCCAAACACCCTTCACTTTCTGTGCATCATACAGGTCCACCTCCTATGCACAAGCAAGACCTTTCCTTCCATTTAGTGGAAACTGTTAAGTTCCACAATGCTGCAAACTTGGAACCAGTGCTAGCTGAAAATATTCATGGTGGCTGCAAAACGTGCTCCTTTCACAAAATCTATAGGTCACTATAATATTATTACTATAAAATTACCATGGGACATTCCTACTCCCATCATTCCCCTGATTCATTACACTTCTGGGTATTTCTTTATAAGGCATGGAAATGGGTGGTGCTCAAACCTGGGCTCTAACTCCATCCCCTTTTTAATATTCAATCAGGCTCTATTCTGGACATCACACCCTATGCCTCTGGAGGGTATTAAAAAAGGAAAGCCTAAACTTGTTGAGGAATCTTTTTTTGTTGTTGTTGTTGGGGCTTCTTCCTTTATTGAGGACCCTTTCACAGTTGGGTATTCTTCCTTCTTGTTCTTTGGGGACTTCTTGCATTTTGGTGGTTTGTCCATGAGCTACTTGGTTCTTGAGTTTGAACTTTAGTTTGGCTTCGAATAACTCCTGCTTTCCTGTACATCTGTATGCCTCCACCTATGAATTTTTCACACATGGAGTGATGAATCTGCAAGAGGCCTAGCCAGGAGCCCTGCAGTCCACAACACTATCACTCCCATGGGAAATCTGTGCTGCATTCTTGACTCCTGGCTTCAGCCCCCATCTCAGATCTTGCCATTGTGGACACTGGGGAGTGGTTCTCTCTCTCTCGCTCTCTCTCTGTCTCTCAAATTTAATATTCAAATGCATAAAGATATAGAATTTTTCCATGGGGTTTTTGAAAAATTTTCTTTTATCTACCTGAAAGGCAGAGAGGAGAGAAGAGGGAGAGAGAAAGAAAGAAAGAAAATGAGAGCGAGAGAGAGGGAGAGAGAGACACTTCCATCTGCTGGTTTATTTCCCACATGCCAGCATAGCTAGGACCAAGCCAGGCAGGAGCCACGAGCTGGAACTTCATTGAGGTCTCCCTCCTTGGAACTGGGAAACAGAGCCCCCAAGTATTGGGGACATTATTCATTGCCTCTCAGGATGTATTAGGAGGAAGTTGAATTGGAAGTGGAGGTGCTGGGATTCAAACTAGCACTCATATGGGATTCTGTCATCCCAGTCATGGTACAACCTACTGTACTAAAACATTCACCTGCCACGAATTTTATAAAATATTCTCCCCCTGTTTGTGTGTGGCTGTGTCTGTGTGTATTTCTATATATAACTGTATGCTATTTTTTCAGTTTTTAAATCACAATTGTTCTCCCATTCTTAGGGCTGATTAGCAATGAGATACGAAGATGATTCATTCTCACTAACCCATAGTCCATGAGTGATTGTGGGAGGTGTGATCTATAATGTTTGCATTTGTCCTTTAACTTAATCTTTCCCTCTACCTCTTCCCCTATCTCTTTTGTCTTTTTCGTTCTGTTTTGCTTTTGAATCTGCTATCTGTCATTCTACCTAACCCATTAGCAATAGAGGCTTAGCTGGATTCTACCCAAGGTGAATTCTATTAGATATTGATCCCTGCTCTTTACATGGATTACAGGTAAAAGATAATTGACTACATTTTACTCTGCTGAGAAATACTAGTGCTATGGGGAAAGTCTGCTTGCACATAGTTAGTCCTCTAAATTACAATTTAAATTCTTCTTTTACTAACAATGATTGGGAATTTGAGCTTCTAAAATAGTGATAATAAAATATGAAATATTTAACAAAGAGAGATTATTATATAAAAGTTCGGCTCTAACATGGTTTCAATATCATATACCTATTTCCATATATAATCCCCCCAAAGATATCATCATGTTTCATATCCTTTGGTTAGGAGAGGGAAAAGAGCTTTGCTGATATTCAATTATAGGAATATTTTTTATAATTTTTTAGATTTATTTATTTACTTGAAAAGCAGAATGAGAGAAATAAAGGGAGGGGGGAGAGAGGGAGAGAGGAAGAAAGGAGCTGGTGGGGGTGGGGAGAGATCTTCCATCTGCTGGTTCACTCACCAAGTGGTTACAAAAGCCAAGGCTGGACAATACTGAAGTCAGGAGCCAGGAGCTTCATCCCAGTCTCCTGTGTGGGTGACAGGGGCCCAAGCACGCATGCCATGATTTGCTGTCTTCCCAGGTGCATTAATAGGAAGCTAGATGGAAGGGGAGTAGCCAGATTCAAACAGGCACTCTGATATGAGATGCTGCCTTCATAAAAACAGCTTAACCTGCTGTACCACAACACCAGTCTCTTGTGTATATTTTCTCTATAAACAACTGACTGTAACTTTTTGGTGCTCATTTCTTATACTGAGCTAAATGATTATTGCAATATTATTCAGAAAACTATCAGGATGTTAAAAGTTTATGTTTTAGGTATGAAGATAAAAATACAAATACAATTTAGAAAAAGGCAGGATAATTTGTACTGGTTATTTTTTAAAAAATATTTTTTCAAACAGTGATTGTAGTTTTTGGGAGTTTCTCAAAGCAATCTCAAAATCAGTATAGTGGTTAATATTGATATTCTGAGTGACTTTTGCACATTATTTGATTATGCTTTTAATTTTTTAACAATTCAGAAGAATAGAAGCTATTAGTCCTTTTAAAATTCAGAACATTGAGGTCCACTCATTTAACTTGCCCAATGTCACATAGGCATGAAGGGTCAGAGCTGGAGTTTGCATCACAGTCTGGCACCAGCACTACTGCCGCAGATTACTGTGCTGTAATGAATCATTAGGATAGGTAAGAGCAAGTGCTGGTTACTGATTGATGGGTGATCCTTGTGCTTTTCAGAGGCAAAGTAAATGAAGTCATAAAATCAGGAACCTGCAATTGCTTCCAGGAATTGTTATCACCCTTCACCCTGAAGAACTGTGTCAAGGGGACCTGTGGACTGTGCCATAATGATCACTAAGCAGCATCTCTACATTTATCCAGATAATTGGTTGAAACCCTACATTTTCATGTCACAGAGTGAATAGATAATTGAGTCTTTAAAATTCTAAGACTAGGTATTAGACATTAGCTAGTTTAATTGAAGTAGAAATTTATTAAGTCATCAATTTAGAGCTGTCATAAAATATTAGCTATAAAGTTTCCACCCCCACTCCTAGGTTATTGAATAATTGACCTACTGAGTGAAATTATTTAACATAGTACTTTCCAAAGATTGTAGTAAAAAGTATTATGTGGAGTTACACTTGTTATAATGCTGGCCTATTTTTCCATTATTTATTTTCTTGTCAAACAATTAGATACTTTAACCAATTTATTAAACAATTTATTTTAAAATTAATAAAATTGTTATTAATCAGTACACTATAGAAATGATTTTAGTTTTCGCCAATCACCGCCTTTTAAGACACTTGGGAATTTCCTTTCTTTTTAAGTATTCCTAATCACAGGTATAGAACATTCATAGATTTTGATTTATTTAAAGTTTCACACATTTCAGTTCAAATGACTCTATTTAAAATCTCCAATATCATACCCATTTTAAAGCATTGTGGCCTTCTATTTTCCATCTAAATCTACTTAGATGTGCTGCACATGACCTGGGATGCAAGGAAGCCATCCTCTGAGAGAGAGTTCAAGGTCTTCGTTCCTTTCCTCTTCTGTAGTCTGCTACAGACTGAGGCTGGGGAGGAGGGCAGGAACAAGAGAGGACTTTTCACTCATCTTGCTAACTATCAATACACTTTGTACGGCAGATTTCCAAATGCTGAGGGGTATGTCTGCTATTGGAAGGATAACAAGGGGTTTTCGCCTCCGATGTTCACTATCTTTGAATATTGCCTGTGATGAGGCTTCTCTATCATGTGTACAATCCACACCCCTAATCACTGAATCCCACACTTTGATCATAGGAACCTCATGTCTTATCAGTGGGAATCCTTCAGTATATTTTATGTATTCTCTTGGACTTGGTGTTTCCTTGAGTCCCTTCAAACCTTTGCTCAAATGAGCACTAGAGGTAAAGTGCAATATAGTAAAGGAAAACCTGTGAACAAGATGCAGTTGTGTTTTATTGTATGACCGTTTCCCCAGTCCCTGTGAGTGGTTCTCCTGGATCCCTTTTACTTGCCTTAAAAGATTGCGGGTGGGAGGGAAGTTTTGGGAAGGGGAAGCCATTGTAACCCATAAGCTGTACTTTGGAAATTTATATTCATTAAATAAAAGTTTAATTAAAAAAAAAGATACCTTTACTTGACTCAAGTTTGAAAAGGGAAAAAGCTTTAGTCATCCTCTCCCTTGGCTAACATTTTACTACCTGTACACTCATATTTAGCTGGGTGAGGAAAAAGATAAAAGGGAGGAAAAGACTGGAATACAAATTTGAGTTTAGCCATGTTCTAGTACATTCTACAAGCTATGTCTGTCTCTCTATGCTATCTACTATCACCAAGTGATTGATATTTAAGATATGGTTTAGCTCATTTTATATTTCAGGCACATTTATCTGTTTGAGGACAACAGGTAAGATCCAATCTGACATCTTATTACATTGACATTTGTAACTAAAGTAAATTTATTGGGCTAAATGTTGGTTAAAAGAAAAAAATTCATTTAATCTATAGGAATAAGTTCAATAACCCTGTCATATTTTATGATTAATAATACGTTGTACTGTATATTTGAAAATTGCTAAAAGAGCAAATTTTAAAATGTCATTACCATAATTTATATATATGTGTATATATAAGGTAACCATGCATTAATTAGCTTGATGTAGCCATTATCTAGTGTTGTACCCCACACATACAATTTTTATTTTCAAATGAAAAGCAAACATTATTGGGTCATATATATATGACATATTCTACTTTAATTTCACTTAACTATTTTCTACATCATTAAATATTATTCCAGGCGCAGGTGTTTGGCCTAGTGGTTAAGATGCCTGCATCCCATAGCAGAGCACTTGGGTTCAGTGCCTGGCTTTTATTCCAGCTTCGTCCTCATGCAGATGCTGGAAGACAACAGTGGTGGCTCAAGTGATTGTATTCTTGCCACCCACATGGGAGACATGGACTGGGTTCCCAACTCATAGCTCCAGCCCAACTCCATAGTTCCCAACTCCATAGCTCCAGATGTCATTCTGGACATCTGAGAAGTGAGCCAGCAGTTGGATGCTTTCTCTCTCTTCTCCCTCTACTCTTCCCTTCATATAATAAATAAATGTATAATTCAAGCAATATAAAATTTAAATTATTACAGAGTCGATATCAAATATCTAATACTTCATTATGTGGATGTATAAGATGTATATGTTGATGTTAATGTGTCACATATTTGTTGGACTTTTATCTAGTCTAAATCTTTTTCCTACAAGAAAGAAAACAGTGAAAATTTTGAACTTGAATTTTCATGTGAATATTTAATTATTTTCTTATGAAATTTTCTTATATTGAAATTACTAGGCCAAGGAATATTTGTCTTTGGAAATAGCGTTTATGTTTTTAATTGAGTTACATGCAGTAAAATTGTGCCATCTAATATTCTTGTCAGCATGTCTGAGGGTGTCCCTTTGTATCCCAGGAATTTGTAATATTATATTTCTGAAAATCATCTGACAAATAGAAAGTCAAAATATGTAATTTTAATTTATTTTATTAATAGCAATTTTTTTTGACAGGCTGAGTTAGACAGTAAGAGAGAAAGAAAGAGAGAAAGGTCTTCCTTCCGTTGGTTCAACCCTCAAAGCCAGGTGCTTCCTCCTGGTCTCCCACGTGGGTGCAGGGCCCAAGCACTTGGGCCATCCTCCACTGCCTTCCTGGGCCACAGCAGGGAACTGGACTGGAAGAGGAGCAACCGGGACAGAATCTGGCGCCCCAACTGGGTTAGGACCTGGGCTGCTGGTGCCGCAGGCGAAGGATTAGCCAACTGAGCCGTGGTGCCGGCCCTCATTAATAGCAATATTAAATACTAGTAAGGTCAATTGCCGTTTATAGTTCTTATTTTGTGAATTATTTGCTTTGTCAAAAATTTTTATGATTTGGAAAACATGTTTTTAGAGTGCTCCATATTGGAATGCAACTTTTAGTGATTTTTCACTTAATCATGAATGAGAATTTTTCAATTTTTTGTATGTTGAGACATGTTAGATTATTTTAATCGTTTTGAAATCCTATAAAACATCACTTGTAAAACATTTATTTGCAAGAATTTTTGACTTAATTTTTAACATTATCCCATGTTTCACCTTTATTTGTGAATTAAAAGTTTTCTTATTCTGTTGTTTTTGTGATTCACTATATGTTAAGTATTCATCTATTTTACATCTTTATACTTAAATTTCATTAATAGAGATTCTATAAAGTTTTCTGAAAATGCTTTACAGTTCATCTATATTTCTTTTATACATTTAAAATTATCAGGGGCCGGCACTGTGGTATAGCAGGTAAAGCAACCTCCTGCAGTGCCTGCATACCATATGGGTGCTGGTTTGAGTCTTGGTTGCTCTACTTCCAATCCAGTTCTCTGCTGTGGCCTGGGAAAGCAGTGGAAGATGGCTCAAGTCCTTGGGCCCCTGCTTCTGACGTGGGAGACCTGGAAGAAGCTCCAGGCTCCTGGTTTAGGATTGGTGCAGCTGTGGCTGACCGACTGACAGACAGGCCGACCATTGCGGCCAGTTGGGGAGTGAGCCAGCAGATGGAAGATCTCTCTCTCTCTCTCTGTAACTCAAATTATAAACAAACAAACAAACAAATAACATTATAAAAGCTCCATATTTCTGTCATTATTTTTCTTTCTTTTTAAATTAATATAAAAATAATGGTTTTTCATGCATGCCATATGGTCATTATTTATCAAATGACAGTTACTAAAAGGTTTTTCAGAAGGGAGTTTAGGGAATTAGTCACAGAATCAATTGGACTAATTTTTTGATATTCATCTGTATGTTTACAGTGTTGGGTTCAGAGACTACAGCTTATAAACTGTTAGATTTTTAGGACGTGGGATACATTTTATACTTTGGGTATTTGAAAGAATTTCATGGTTTTAGGGCAAGTAATTTTGTATTCAAATTACATATATTTTGGTAAATTGCTTATTTTACTTCTATACCATTTGTGAGTATATGTATATTTGTATATTTTATCTACCAAAGTAATTTCTTTGGTTTTCTGTAGTCATGATTTATGTATTCAAAGATGTCCTTCTTTCATCTTGTTAAATATATACCTTAGATTTCGTAGTTACATATTATCACTTGTATCTTCTGTTTGCATTTGCTTAAATATCTCTGCCCACTTATTTATTACAAATCTCTGTGATTTATAAATGGTGTGTTTTGTATGCTTTGTGACCAAGCCTACATGTTTAATATTAAATTTTAAGTATTAAAAAAACATTCAATTTTTTAAATGCTCAACATTTAAAGTGCACATGTTATTAAAAAATCAATAATAGAATCAATATTTGTCTATAAATCTATAGTATTGTTTTATGTTTACTTCCTTGTAAACATCAGGGGCCAACAGGAATTTATTCCTTTGAAAACAATCTTTTTAAGTCTTTGTAATTCAAAGCTTTTCCCAGGATTTATCTATATAAATCTTCTTTCACTAGAAGGGCCTAATTGTATTGAGTTTCTTTAAATTAAATCCATAGGTTATATTTTTATAATCTATTTTTTGAATTTGTACAAATTGTAATTATTATGATGTGCTTTTGTTTCTTTTTTAATTATTGTCTTTCTTCCTAATTGTTATCCATAATTTTTTTTTAAAGATTTTATTTGTTTATTTGAGAGGTAGAGTTACAGACAGTGAGAGAAAGACAGAGAAAAGGTCTTCTGTCCGCTGGTTCACTCCCCAAATGGCCACACCAGCTGGAGCTGCGCTGATCTGAAGCCAGGAGCCAGGAGCCTCTTCTGGGTCTCTCATGTGGGTGTGGAGGCCCAAAGACTTGGGCCATCTTCTACTGCTTTCCCAGGCCAAAGCAGAGAGCTGGATGGGAAGAGGAACAGCTGGGACTAGAACCGTTGCCCATATGAGGTGCCGGCACCACAGGTGGAGGATTAACCTACTTGTGCCACGGCACCAGGCCCTATCCATGATTCTTAGAAAAATTTTTGTTATATCAATCTACTCTAGCATCCTGATGTATTTAATTTTATATTTTCCTCTCCAAAATGGAAAAAGAAAAGAAATTATTCTTCATGTCATTGATTAAAATATATGCTTACTCAATTAAAACTTCTGTTTTTTACTTTCTCCAATGTAGATTTCATATTTAGTGCATATAAAGGACATTGTTTGTGGAAGAGTGCATGTATGTGTGTGTGTATACATGTGTGCACAGTGTGTATACATTTTCAAAGAAGAGCTATTTTATTCTACAGCCAACACATGGCTATATTGCAATATCATCCAAGGTTAAATAGTGTTGCTCAATTTTTTACTTATATAGAACTTGAATGTTGGTGTCAGCATGGTCAAACAAGGATAGATAGTATTTCCTTATTTTGTCTATCATCTATTTTTATTATAGATGGTTGACTATAGGTTTTGCTTCTGAAATATTATTGTCTCCCTAAATTTTCTACAAAGGTTTGCCAAAAGTCAAGATCCTTAGAGATCAAATTCTTATTTATTACTAAATTTTCAAAATTTTCATCTAATAAATTGACATGAGAATTGCAATCTGCAAATTGTGCCAGTACCTAAAGTCTGATTGCTAGCCAGATGTCATATTGATTTCAAGCCAAAAGTCAAATAAAACTGGAATCTGTCTCATCCTCTGTTACCCTAATGTAACAGTACACATGTTTCTTGGGTAATTTCTTCACCCTTGCATTCTTTGAGATACACCAGGGGCACAATATGCATGGGTATATGAGCTTAAATAGGAAAATAAATTGCTCATAAAGTGGCACTTAGAAAGGAAGTCACTGTACTGCCACTTCCAACAGAAATTTCTGAAACGTCATGAGAAGGTGCATAACAGGGCAGAATGGAAGTACAAGATAGAGATGATAGATGGCTAGGTTCTTTACCGAGGCTTTTAACAATTAAGATGAGAAAACCATGTAGGCAACATTAAGGACATTATTTTATGTTATGGCAAGAGGGCAGGCATCCAGCGCAGTTAAATATGTATCTTAATTTAATTGCTTTGTAAAATAAGGCAAAGTGATAATTCAACCCTGAATTATATAATTTGAATTGAAATTTCATTTACCAGGAACAGTGTTTCTCTATACACTCATTCTTCAAACATCAAACTACTCTATGTAAAGGTAAATCAATAATTTGATCTATTAGTCATCTAGCTTAACTGATAGATGTCCCTGGCCATTCAATCAAAGGCTATGGCTCTTGGATCAATAAATTGTGATCATATCTAACATCATTCACAGCTGTTTTTCTCACTAAGTAAATCAAGATACACTGAAAAGTAATGTAATATTTGTACATAAACATTTTAACTCTTAATCCATATAAAAGATGACATTTGAAGATATCCTTGAGGAAGAAAAAAGCATTATATTTTGAAAGAATATCAAACAATTTAAATTGTCTATATTTTAGAGAAATAAAGTGTTGCTCCTTTGATATCTTTTCAAACAATAAATGAATATAGATTCTGAGGATACTGTGCCTGAATATATACAATTCAAATAATTTTGGGTCACATTTAAATAAATATTGGTTTTATACTGGTATTTTATTGCAAAATTATAATTAGAAATTTTGACATTAAATTTTTAGGAAAATAATTTTAGGTGTTTAAATCTAAAGATATAATTCACATAGTTAGCAATGGAAATTTAACATTCCAAATTCTTTCCTCTAAATATATTGTATTAATTATATATCTTATTGTATTAATTGTATTTTTACAATAGATTTATTTATTTGGAAGGCACAGTTACAGTGAGAGAGAGATAAAAAGAGAGAGAGACAGAGAGATCTTCCATCTGCTGATTCACTTCTCAAATGGCTGCAATTTCCAGAGCACAGCCAGGTCAAAGCTAGAGGCCAGAAGATTCTTCTGAGACTGCCAAATAGGTATCAGGATTCCAAGCACTTTTCCCAGGTGCATCAGCAGGGAGTTGGATGGGAATAGAGCAGGCAGGACTGAAACTGGCACACATATTCAATGCTCATGCTGCAGGTGATGACATTAACAGCTACGCCACAGTGCCAGCACCATTACTTGTATTTCAATGGTTATATTCAGTTGCATAACAATGGTTTAAGTTATATGAATTGTATTTTTAGCAGAACAACTGTAGTGTATATAAGTATATGTTATGAAGTATAAAATAATATATAATTAATGTCTATTTTTATGAAATCCAGGTCATTCCTTCTAAGTTACACATAAAATATTTGACATTACTAAAGTACCATTCAATTTTCATTGTATTTGCTGACATATCCCTGTTGTGAATAAATGACCTATAAATACTTGAGAAAGCAATGTTGGGTATTATCATTTTAAAAGGAAAGAACACAAGACTCTCAGATGTTTTTCCATCCGAAAAGGATGGAAAAAGGAATAAGGGAAGTTCTTCCTGTCTTATACTGTTTCTGTGGCTAATGAGAAAGCCTTTCTGTTATATGGGCTGCATATAACCTAGAAGATATTTTCTGCTCTCTTATTTGAACAACTTTGCATACACGGTTACATATACTCAAACTGAAGATAACAAAATAGTGATAATTCAAGTAATGATAAAGTGACCGGTTTTAGTGAAAATTAAAGCAATATTTTCATTATGGAGAGATGAAGTTACTACTTTTAAAAAGAAGTTGGATAAGATAACAGAAGCACAGGTAATAAAGACAAAAGTGCTAAGAAGTTTCTGCACATCAAAGGAAACATTCAACAAAGTAAAAGGGCAATTGACAGAATGGGAGATAGTATTCACAAACTATGCAACTTCTATAGGATTAATGTCTAGGATAGATAAGGAACTCAAGAAACTCAAAACAATGAATCCAGTTAAAAATGGGCAAAAGACTTGGGCAGGCAGTTTTCAAAAGAGGAAAGTCAAATGGTCAACAGACACATGAAAAGATCTCAGGATTACTAGTCATTATGGAAATGCAAATAAAAGACACAATGAGATTTCACCTCACCCCTGTTAGAATGGCTATGATACAAATATCAAAAAATAACAAATACTGGGAGGATGTGGGGGAAAAGCTACCATAATACACTGTTGGTGACAATGTAGACTAGTATAACCATTATGGAAGTCAATATGGAAATTCTTCTGATATTGAAAAAATATCTACCATGTGACCCAGTCATCTATTCCTGGGAATTTACCCAAAGGAAATTAAATCAGCCTATGAAAGAGTTATCTGTACCTCCATATTTATAACAGTTCAATTTCACAATAGCTAAGATATCGAATCAATCCAGGTGTCTATCATCTGATGGCTGGATAAAGAAATTATGTTATATATATATGTATATATATATACATACACACACACACACACACACACACATATATATATATATATATATATATATATATATTAAGGAATGCTACTCATCCATAAAAATGAAATTCTGTCTTTTGCAGCAAAATGGATGCAACTGGAGACCATTATGCTTAGTGAAATAAGACAGTCCATAAAAGACAAATATCACATTTTCCCTGATTTTTTGTAACTAATATACATACTGAAAAAAAGCAATGTATATGATCAAAATTGACATTTTGATAGTTAATTATTGTTTATAGTCCTTATCTATACTATGGAGAAACAATAGTTTTTCTACTTACTACTTGTTGAATTCTTTATTTAGTGGAGGCTTAAGCTTATGATTATAAGGAAAACTGAATATATGCTACTGTAAATAAGAAAAGAAGAAGGAGGAAGGGTGGGACTAGGTGAGGGAGGGAGAGAGAGTAGGAGAGAAGTATCATTATGTTCTTAAAGTTGTATATATGAAATACATGAATTTTATTTCATTTAAATACATTGTTTAAAAGTAAAAAAAAAAGATTTTGAATTAAGATGGCGGAATAGAGAAAGAGCTCAGAGAAGATAGTTTTAAAAAAGTAGAAAGAGTGCAGTCTCAGGGAAGAGTTAGGGAGAAAACAGCAGAGGAAACTACACAAATTAGAGGAACACAGTGGGACCTATGTGGAGGGCAAAGATGCACACAACTTAGGACCCCAGCAGCTGAGAGCCTCCATACCAGAGTTGGAGATTAAGGTGAGACCAGACTACAGCAGCCCAAGCTACTGGCAAAAAAAAAAAAGCTGCAGGAAGAGCCTAGAGAGAATCCAGCTTGGAGCTCCAAGAGTGACAGTGTACCCTCCAAACTAGAGGAGAAAAAATAAAGGGGGGGGGCAAATTTTCTCTCTCCCTGATAATCCTGAAAAGGTATTCTGTAACAGATAGAGAGCAGGCACAATTTTGGCCATATATATCAGCTGTGTCAGCTCATGTCCATGTGTAGCAATGAGCCATGTGTAGACTCTTGAGTGTGGTTGGGAGAACAGACAGGGGTGGGTGCTCAGGACTGTGAAAACACTGAGGCTACATGGGAGGCCTCACAATGTGGCTGGGCATTAGACAGTCACTGTGGGAGTCTCCACATTATCAGGGGTCTTGGTTACTTGGTAAGGGACATTTTGCTGGGGAATCTGACTTTACATTGAGGACTGCACAGAACATTTGTGTGGCTTGTGGCAGAGCAGATGGATAATAGTGCCCGGGCACTAGTTTCCTTTGAGAAGAGGAGCTCAGCTGAATTTTGCCAACAGAAAAGAAGAAACCTCCCCTCTGATATTAAAAAATAAAAAAGGAGATTTACTAGGACAAACCTGGATGTGTCACTTCAGACATGCCCTCCACCCTGGAGCACTTAACAGAACTCCCTAGCCACAGCCACCACAGGCATTTAGTTATCCCCTGGAAGAAGACACTTCACTCATCCACTCAGACCTAGTCCAAAGATAAAAGCCACTGCAGTGAAAAAAACAAAAAAAAATGAGTATCTCCACAAATGCTGAATAACAAATACACCATTTCAAGAAACATGATATACCCAAAAGGACACAAAACTTCAATACTAGATTGTGATGATGAGATTGAAGAAATGCCAAAAATGGAATTCAAAATGTTGATCATAGGATTACTTAGAAGTAATCAGAATTAATGTACTAATGAAATCCATACATGTCATGAAATAAAATTTCTCACACAAATTTGAGATTTTAAAGAGAAATCAAAATAAAATCTTGAAAATGAAGAGATCAATAAAACAAAGAAAAAATAAAGTGGAAAGCCTTAACAACAGAATAGGTGAAGTAGAAGAAATAATCTGACTTAGAAAAAAGCACAGGAAATTACATTTTCAGACCAAACGCAGAAAGAGAAATTAGAAAAGTAAAAAACATTGTTGGGAATCTACAGGATACTATCAAATGACAAAACATACAGGTTCTAAGAGTTCCTGAATGCATAGAAAGAGAGAAAGAATTAGAAGACCTTTTTAGTGAAATAATAACAGAGAATTTCCCCAATTTAGAGAAATAATTTGACATCTAAGTACAGGAAGCACATGGAACTCCTAATAGACATAGCCAGGAAAGATCTTCACCATGACACATTACAATCAAACTCTCTGCAGAAAACATAAAGAAAAGATTCTAAAATATACATGAGAGAAATGTTAGATTACTTTCAGAGGATCTCCAATTAGACTCACAGCAGATTTATCATCAAAAACCCTAAAGTCTAGGAGACAATGGTGGGATATATTCCAAGTATTAAGAGAAAAAAAATGTCAACCAAGAATGCTATACCCTGCAAAGCTCTCAATTATGAATTAAGGTGATAAAAAGACCCTCCATGACAAACAGAAACTGAAAGAATTTATCACCACCTATCCAGTCTTGTAGAAGATGCTTAAGGATGTGCTGCACACAGAAACACAAAAACATGGTCATCACTGTGGAAGAAGGTAATGGGAGGAAATCTTCCAGTAAAAGTATAAGGGAAATCGAAAGTGAAAAAAGGAAAATTAAAAGGAAAATGGCAAGGATATGTTGTTACTTATCAATAGTCACCTTGAATGTAAATGACCTCAACTCTCGAGATTAAAGACACAGACTGGCTGAATGGATTAAAAACAAAACCCATCTATTTGCTGCTTATAGGAAACACATTTCTCTATCAAAGGTGCATGCAGAATGAAAGTTAAAGGATGGAAAGTAGATATTCCAAAAGATATTCCATGCTCACAGAAACCAAAAAAGACCTGGTATAGCCATCCTAATATCAGACAAAGTAGACTTTAATACAAAAAACTGTTAAAAGAGATTAAGAAGCACACTATGTAATGATTAAGGTATCAATTCAACAGGAAGATGTAACTATTGTAAACATATATGCACCCAATTACAGGTCACCTGGCCATTTAAAAGAAACGTTAAGGGATATAAGGGAAGGCATAGTCTCAAATACAATAATAATGGGGTATTTCAATGCCCCACTTTCAACATTGGACATATCAACTGGACAGAAAATCATCAAGGAGACAGCAGATTTATTTGACACTATAGACCAAATAGACCTAACAGATATCTATAGAACTTTCCATGCTACAATTTCACAAAACATATTATTCTCACCAGTGCATGTAATCTCTAGGATTGACCACATGCTAGGCCATAAAGAAAGAAACAGATAATTGAAAAATATCGAAATCATATCATGCATCTTCTTGGACCATAATGCAATTAAGTTGGAAATCAGCAACTCAGGGATCTCTAGAATATATGCAAACACTTGGAGACTAAACAACATGCTCCTGAATAAACAGTGTATCATAGAAGAAATCAAAATAAATAAAAAAATTCTAGAAACAAATGAAGATGCCAATAAAACCTATCAATTCTTAAAGGATACAACAAAAACAGTATTAGGAGGAAAGTTTATAGCAATTGGTGTACCAAATAAATGAGCTATCAAAGCATCTCAAGGATCTAGAAAGAAAACAGCATACCAAACCCCAAGCTAGCAGGAAAAAAGAAATAGTTAAAATTAGAGAAAAAAAATCAATAAAATTAAAACCAAAACAAAAAATACGAAATATCAGCAAAAGGAAAAGCTGGTTTTATGAAAAATAAACAGAATTGACACACCATTGGCCCAACTAAACAAAAAAAGGAGAGAGAAAACCCAAATCAATAAATTTAGACATGAACAAGGAATGCAACAATAGACAACACAGAAATAAAAAGAATCATCAGAAATCACTACTAAGAGCTGTATTCCAACAAACTGGGAAACCTGAAGAAATGGATAGATTACTGGACACATAAAACCTACCTAAATTGAGCCATGAAGACATAGAAAACCTAAACAGACCCATTACCAAGACAGAAATTGAATCAGTAATGAAGATCCTCCCAATAAAGAAAAGCCCAGTAACAGAGGGCTTCATTATTGAATTCTACCAGACCCTTAATGAAGAACTAACTCCACTTCTTCTCAAGTTAGTCAGAACCATTGAGAGGGGAGGAATCCTCCTAAATTCTTTCTGTGAAGCCAGCATCACCTTAATTCCTAAACTCAGAAAAGATGCAACAGAGAAAGAGAACTACAGATGAATTCCCCTGATGAACATAGATACCAAAATCCTCAACAAAATTCTGAACCAATTGAATCCAAAAACACCTCAAAAAGCTCATTCACTAGGATCAAATGGGATTTATTCGTGGTATGCAAAGATGATTTAACATTTGCAAATCAATGTGATATATTACATTAACAAACTGAAGAACAAAAACCATATGATTATCTCAATAGATGTTGAGAAAACATTTGATAATACAACACCCATTCATGATGAAAATTCTATGCAAATTGGGTTTACAAGAAACATTCCAAAACACAATCAAGGCAATTTATGACAAACTCATGGCCAGTGATCTATAGAATGGGGAAAAGTTGGAAGCATTCTCACTGAGATATGGAACCAGACAAGGATGACTACTCTCACCATTGCTATTCAATATAGTGGAAGTTTTAGCCAGAGTCATTAGACAACAAAAAGAAATCAAAGGGATTCAAATTGGGAATGAGAAAGTTAAACTATTCCTATTTGCAGATGACATGATTTATATATATATATATAGAAGATCCAAAAAACTCCACCAAGAAACAATCGGAATTCATAGAAGAGTTTGGTAAAGTAGCAGGATATAAAGTCAATACACAAAAATCAACAGCCTTTGTATACATAGACAATGCCACAGTTCAGAAAGAACTTCTAAGATTAATCCCAATCACAATAGTAACAAAAAATCAAATACCTTTGGGATAAATTTATCTAAGGATTTCAAAGATCTCTATGATGAGAATTACAAAACATAATAGAATGAAATAGAAGATAACAAAAATGGGGCCGGCACCGCGGCTCAATAGGCTAATCCCCCACCAAGAGGTGCCAGCACACCGGGTTCTAGTCCGGTCAGGGTGCCAGATTCTGTCTCGGCTGCCCCTCTTCCAGGCCAGCTCTCTGCTGTGGCCCGGGAATGCAGTGGAGGATGGCCCAAGTGCTTGGGCCCTGCACCCCATGGGAGACCAGGAGAAGCACCTGGCTCCTGCCTTTGGATCAGCGCGGTGCTCCAGCTGCAGCGCACCGGCTGTGGTGGCCATTGGAGGGTGAACCAATGGCAAAGGAAGACCTTTCTCTCTGTCTCTCTCTCTCACTGTCCACTCTGCCTGTAAAAAAAAAAATTTAAAATAAAGAAGATAACAAAAATGGAAAAAATCTTCCTCATTCATGAATTAGAAGAATCAATTATCATCAAAATGTCTATTTTCATAAAAGCTATCTACAGATTCAATGTGATAGCAATCAAAATACCAAAGACATTCTTCTAAGATCTAGAAAAAATATGCTAAAATTATGGAAACACAGGAGACCTCAAATAGCTAAAGCAATCTTATACAACAAAAACCAAGCCAGAGACATCACAATACCAGATATCAAGAAATACTACAGGGCAGTTGTAATCAAAACAGCCTAGTACTGGTACAAAACAGACAGATGGACAAATGGAACAGAATAGAAACACCAGAAATCATTCCAAGCATATACAACCAACTTATATTTGACCAAGTGCTACAACCAATCCCTGGAGTAAGGAGAGTCTCTTCAACAAACGGTGCTTTGAAAACTGGATTTCTAAGTGCAGAAGTAGAAAGTAGGATCTCTACTTACACCTTACACAAAAATCCATTCAAAATATCTTAAAGACCTAAATCTATGACCTGACCATCGAATTATTAAAGAACATTGGGGAAACTCTGTAAGACATTGGCACAGGCAAAGAGTTCTTGGAAAAGACCTCTGAGGTACATGCAATAAAAGCCAAAATTAACAATTGGGATTATATCAAATTGAGAAGCTTCTGTACTGCAAAAGAAACACTCAGGAAATTGAAGAGGCAACTGACAGAATGGGAGAAATTATTTTCAAACAGTGCTACTAATAAAAGGTTAATAACCAGAATGTATAAAAAGATCAAGAAACTTCACAGCAACAAAACAAACAACCCAGTGTTGAAATTGACAAAGGACTTTGACATTTTTCAATAGAGGAAATCCAAACGGCCACCAGATATATGAAAAAATTCTTAGGATCAAAACTACAATGAGGTTCTACCTCACCCAAGTTAGAATGGCTTTCATGCACAATTCAACAAACAACAAATTCTGGTGAAGATGTGGGGAAAATGTACCCTAATCCACTGTTGGTTGGAATGTAAACTGATAAAACCAGTATGGAATTCAGTTTGGACATACCTTAGAAATATGATCCAGCCACCCCACTCCTTGAAATTTACCCAAAGAAAATGAAATCAACAAATAAAAGAGTTATCTGTACCCCAATGTTTATTGCAGCTCAATTCACAACAGCTAAGACGTGGAATCAACCTAAATGCCTGTGAACTGAAGACCAGATAAAGAAATTCTGCATATGTACTCTATGAAATACTACACAGAGGTAAAAACAATATGAACTCTGGTCATTTCCAACAAAATGGATGAATCTGGAAAACATCTTACTTAGTGAAACAAGCCAGTCCCAAAACGACAATTACCACATGTTCTCCCTTATCTGTGATAACTAATAGAACACCTAAAAGGAAACCTGTAGAAGTGAAATTGACACTTGGAAAAGCAATGACTAGAACAGCCCTTGTCCTGACTGTCCAGGAACAGTTTTTGTTGTTGGTGTTGTTGTTGTTGTTGTTAATGGAGAATGGGACTCGGAGTGGGAGAGAGAGGAGGAGGTGGTGTGGGAGTGGGAGTGGGAGGGTGGGTATAGTGGGAAAAATCACTATATTCCTAAAGTTGTACTTATAAAATTTATACTTATTAAATAAAAGGTTTCTTTGGGGAAAAAGTAAAAAAGTATGGATATCATGATAATAATTCTGAATTTAGGAGTCAAAAGCAAAAGAATCAGGGTTGGCATTGTGATATAGCAGGTAAAGCCACCATCAGTAATGCCATCATCTCATAAGGATGTCTGTGTCTTGGCTGTTCCAGTTCCTATCTTGCTTTCTGCTAATGGCCTGAGAAAAGCAGCAGCAGATGGCTCAAGTGTTTGGGTCCCTGCCACCCATGTGGGAGACCAGGAAGAAGAAGTTCTTGGTTCCTGACTTCATGTGGCTCAGCCTAGGCCATTGCAACCATTTGGGGAATGAACCAATGAATGGAAGATCAATCTCTCTCTTTCTCTTCTCTCTTTTTCTCTCTATTTCTCTCTGTCTCCTCCACTCTACAAATCTGAATTTCAAACAAACAAATACACCTTAAAAATAAGAATAAAATAAATATAAGTATCACATAATTTATAAAATCCTCTCATGATATTACTATATTAATGTGAGAGTATTTAAGATTTAAGGAGGGCAAATAACAATAAACTAAGTTGGAGAAGACTCTAAGGAACCATCATTATGATGCTAGCAAAGGCCATCCAAAGGCATAATGACCAATAAAGTTGAGATGAAAGCTCATGAGTATCGTTGGATGTTTTCACCAAATTTATAGAAAATATATTCTCTTGATAACATAGGTATCATAGAATTGAAAATCATATTTGCAAATAGAATAGAATGTTAGGTCCAAAAGAGGTCCATATACATTATATTCATAGTGAAAACTCTAGATAATATTTATTTCCTCAGTATCATTAGAAGAGAAGATTAATTTTTCCCATAAAAGTAAAAATTTTAAAACATTATAGAAAAATAATTTTACCATTGTATATTCTATGGCATTTTCTGTAGCTTTCTAAGCTAAACTTTAAATTACTTAAAGATGATTTTTTTCAGTCACCATAATGTGATTTCTTAAACTTGTATAAGAGATAAAATCTTTAAAAATACAACGTGTGAAAAAATCAAGATTACAAGGTAATATAAATAACTGGATCTTATTTGAAATGCAAAACATAAAGAGGTAGAATGGATGTGTCATCTTCTTTTTTTCTCTAAAATATCCAAGGTACTACAGTAATGGGTCCAATAGTAAATCTAACAGGAATGGTTTTATAGATTGTGAAATTGAGGTCCAACAGTGTCAAGACAGAAGGTCATAGAACAAATCAATGGATCAGAAAGGACAGGAACTTGGAAATTTCTCTTACTTTCACTATTACTCAATGAAAGTGTGTTGAAAAATGAGGTTAAATGATGGCAATTGTCTGGTGAGATAAAAGTGTGCAAATGGCAATATGTACATAAAATTTTGGAAATGTAGTTCTATGTCTTTTGAAATTTGACAGTTTCTATTGATTATATAATAAATTTAATTAACACTTAATTTCTGTTTGATAAGTTTCTACTTTCCTCAATTGTTTATAATAGCTGTAGGCTCATAGATACTGTTAAGATAGAATTATAAATACAGGAAATAAACAATAGACACAGACAAGTAACATGAAGCATGAAAGCAGGCCAATCGGCAAAACTGACAACCATAATTGTTGCAGTTTTGATGGAATTATTGGTATTTTATATTTTAAAGGTAATGCATTGTTTTAAGCCACATAATCACATGTCTATTTATTTTAAAGTACAATATAGAAACAATCCTTCAGTTACTGAAAGGAGACTTTAGTTTTTTATATAAAAGACTAACGTTTTGTACATCAAAAGCAGTAGAAGAAATTGCAGTCCACGAGCTTCTTGGAGCCCTTATGCCCTGAAGTTTCTAGACACACTCAGCGAAAGGCAAGCTTCCTAACTGCTTTGTCTTTGGGAAAGTCCACCATACCAACAATGGGCAAACATCCTAACAGAGCATCTGACAACACTTCACCAGCAGTGGAAAACAGAGGAGTAAATAATGGCATAGCTCAGACAGTGTTTAACTTTCCACCTTGGAGACTAAATTGATGATGAGCAAAATTAACAGTAACATATACTAAATAAATTCAACACAATATAGTACTTATTATACTTACAATCTGAAAAATCAGAATGCCTTGTATTAAAATATGGAAGCCAAAGTACAGACAGTAGAGAAAGACATGTATTCCATTTATTTCCAACTGCTGATTATACACTAAGTAAAGGATGTTCTGTATATGTGCACAGATTTTAAAGAAATAAATAATATTATTAGTAATGAGTGTTGAGGCCTAGAAAATGAAGACTAAAACCCTGCTCACTAAGCACATTTAACGACCTTATATTGTACACAGACTGAACAGGCAGAAAAAGTAAGCAAGATGTTGGACCGTCCCTGAGTGAAATATTGGATGAAATGTTAGGTAAGGTCAAAAGGGACCTGTGAATTGTAGAACTTCTGAGTCATGTAAACCTCTTGTTTCTCTCACTGGCAATGGAATTCGTGAACCTGGTTTTCTTAGCAGGATCATATTATTTAGCCTGTGCTACCCATCCATATGCCTGCAAGGACAGGTACTACAAGGCATTGGGATTCATGATTTTGAGTATGCTTGTCTGCTGAATCAGGAGTGTAGTACTCTGCTATCCATTGCTTCCTATGACCTTAGAAAGTGAAGGTACACAGAGAGATTTCTGTACTTGTTCAAACTGATTCCAATGAGAGGATGCAATAAGACAATGTTAAACATTCTAGGAATCAAAACAAAACAAAACAAACCAGTCTGCTCCCTATAACCTCTCTTTCGGGAAGATACCAGAGAATGAACGTGCTAAAGGAGAAAAATCAAAAAGGTAATGACAATGAAGGAAGAAGAGATTTCCCAAAAGTCAATACTGGAAGGTATTCCCAGTGTTGTCATTTCTGCTGTCCGAATTAGAGAAGAGAGGTATACATTTGTGGAAGGGTAGTGCACAAGGGGAAAAGGAACCTGATGTGCTTGGCCATTTGGAAAATTACTGTGCTTTGAAAGGTGGGCTGGAGAATATTGAAGAATAGTCACAGAAACAACCAAGATAAGTAATTAGTAATTCCAGATAAATAGTTTTACAAGAATAGAAATCTAATATTAATATATTACAGTTAATAATTATAATACAACTGCCTCCAAATTTCAATATTGTTAAGTTGGGTAGAATAAGATTTTGGGTTATATGGTATAATAGAAGATTCAAAAGTGCTAAATAAGTAATAATAGGATATCAATAAAGTACTCTGAAATTTATGAAGTTGTGCTACAGCTGGTTAAGCTGCCACTTGCAACTACTGCATCCCATATTGGAGTGACTGTTCAAGTCCTTGTTCCTCCACTTCGGATGCAGCTTCCTGCTAATGTATTCTGGGACACAGTGGGTGATGGCTCATGTGCATGGTCCCCTGTCACCCATGTGAGCAACTTGGATGAAGTTCTTGGCTCCTGGCTTTGGCCTTCCATAGTCTAGATGGTTCAAGAATTTGAAGGGTGAACCAGGGGATGGAAAATTGCTCTCATTCTCTGTGTGTATGTATTTGTCACTCTGGTTTTAAGTAAATGAAAATAGACATTTAAGAGATTATTTTAAAAGTGCATTATTTACATATGTAGAATTAATTGCAGAGGAAAAAACTAGGAATACTTAATGTTGCCAACTGAAGAAAGTGAGACTAAGGTATCAAGAATTGTCAGAAAGGACAATATTATTTTTTACATAGGTCTTTTAACCTGAGTCAGTATTTAAAAATATTGGTTTAAAAATAAAAGAGCAATTTTTTAAATATGGTAATAATCTATATATTTTAAGGATGCACTCATTTCATATTGGTCTGTAATAGAGCCCATTCAATTCTCATAGTAACACAATTTTTATTACATAACATTTGGTAAGGTCTATCTTCCTGCCTTAGAATAATATTTTCATAAATGATGCAAGGAATAGAATCTGAATTTTTCTTGCCTAGTGCTATATTTATACACATTGTTGTTAATTAATATTTGATTGTGAGTTTAATAAGTTCTCCAAACAAGGATTTATCTTACTGGAAATGTCTACATAAAATGTTTTATCTCCATTGTGAAAGTATTGTGTACTATGACATGTCAAAACAGATGAACAAATTTATGCACTTAGTAATTCTTATTTAAATTGTCAAAAACACCAGGACTCTAGAATGGATCTAATCAAGTTCAATGAATTTATAAGTAGAGTTTTTATCAATTTCCAACTGCTGACATCTTAATATTGTTTTTTTTTTAATACTGATGTGCAGGGGAAATGTGTTTTGTGGCAAGTTAGAAAACAAAAGAAAATGAGCTGTCCCCATGGAGATATGCACTGTTTACAAGGATAGATCTCTCTTGTCCTCTGGTGTTAACATCAAGGATGCTCTGGGCACCTGTGAGTTGTGATCTCAACAATGCTCAGCAGCTCCTACAACTCAGCTCCTAGCACTCAGAAGTGCTATGGGAACAAGTAGCTTAAACAAAGGAAATCCTGGCTCTCTTTAGTTGTAACACTTCACTTTTGTTCAAGCTTGATTAAGGTGATAAATGATGTGCTTCCATGTTGATGCACAGTGCATAACTTCAGTGTATAATTGGAAGAGACGATATGTTTTTTTTTTTCTTGCAGAAGGGCAGGACAGAGATTAAAAGCATAAGGAGAAGATTTAGTTAATCTCTTTTCCTTGTGTTGAAGTTGTGAGGTTATTTCTTTTTGCCTAGTGTGAAAATAAGTTTCAATAATTATAGAAAAGGTATGTTGTAAAGACACAGTATTTAGACAGGTGATTTCAACATAAATATGAAAGATAAAAAGAGTGTATATAGCTGGCTAGGCAGATATAAAATATGGAGAAATTATGCATGTTTATATCTCAATCCACATATCTTGTGGTTGTGAAGTTAATTACTAAACTTTCGTCACTAAGGGCATTTGGGATGTCTTTTATATTGATTTTGTCTACAGCCTCTTTTTCTTTGTTCTAGAAATTTGCTAATTGTCTTCTAATAATCCAGTTACAAATCAGTTCTTTTTTTTCTCATTTTGGTTAAAAAGTCCAGCTCTCTGCTTTGGCCCGGGAGTGCAGTTGTGGATGGCCCAAGTGCTTGGGCCCTGCACCCGCATGGGAGACCAGGAGGAATCACCTGGCTCCTGGCTTTGAATCGGTGCAGCATGCTGGCCGTAGCGTCTATTTGTGGGGTGAACCAATGGAAGGAAGACCTTTCTTTCTGTCTCTCTCTTTCTCACTGTCTAACTCTGCCTGTCAAAAAAAAGTTTCATAACTTTAAAGAACTACACATTTTAGAAATTAGTAAAAGTTGAGATAATTAACATAAAGAAACTTCATAGACTTCCATATGAATTCATTTAGTTTTCTAGTTTTCATTGTTATTGGGATTTTGGAGCTGATGAAGACATGGCTCCTACTATGTGTGCAAATATTTCTGCTACTGACTTCCTTTTGATTTATCTGGGATACCCAGGGAGTAATGTTTCTGTAATCATATACTCCATTTTTACTTTGCTATTATGGATGATTCCCTGTAACAGTGTCTGTGAATAATAATGGAGTTTAATGGCTAGCCATTTCATCACGTTTATATGCTAAGAGGAAAATTCAGGGGCAAATTGTGTGGCATAGCAGGTAAAGGCACTGCCTGTAGAGCTGGTACCTCATATAAGCACTGGTTTAAGTCACAGCTGCTCCACTTCTTATCCAGATCCCTGTAAAGGCACCTGGGAAAGCTGTGGAGGACGGGCAGGTATTTGAGCACTTGTAACCACATGGGAGACCAGAGAGAAGCTCCTGGCTTCTGGATTCCTATCAGCCCAGCTCTGGCCATTGTGGCCATTTGGGTAGTAAACCAGTAGATGGAAAATTCTCTCTCTCTCTTTCTGTAATTCTGTCTTTCAAATAAAATAATAAATAAATAAATAAGTAGGAAAACTCAGTGGCATAAGGCCCATATTTACTTTGAAAGTCATATAAATTATTTTAACTTTTTTCCTAATCAGTTTCTTAATATATTTTCTCTGTGAGATTTAATGATGACTCTGTCAACTGTTTTTTTTTTTTTTTGGACAGGCAGAATTAGATAGTAAGAGAGAGAGAGAGGTCTTCCTTTTCCGTTGGTTCACCCCCCAAGTGGCCATGCTGCGCCGGCGTGCCAGGAGCCAGGAGCTAGGTGCTTCCTCCTGATCTCCCATGCAGGGGCCAAGCACTTGGGCCATCCTCCACTGAACTCCCGGACCACAGCAGAGAGCTGGACCGGAAGAGGAGCAACCGGGACAGAACCAGCGCCCCAACCGGGACTAGAACCCGGGATGCCGGCGCCGCAGGTGGAGGATTAGCCTAGTGAGCTGTGGTGCCAGCCTCTGTCAACTCTTTTCAAAGTGATTTTTTCAAAAAAGCATTTATGCACTGAGAATTTGGTGGATGATATTCTCTGGGTCAGCTATCTAACAGGAATTGACACAGTTAAATGAGGTAACAGATAATAAATAAAGCAATCAATAAGGAGATTGTGATGGTGAATTTATTATTTTTATCATGATTTTGAGGAGGTACAAAATCTTAAAGCATCCTCTAAATCATTAAAGAACATTTGTTTCCAATAGTACTGAAGCCAGCAGATAATCTTCTCGTTGTTTATTGATCATGGTCTGTTAGTTTCTTAGGGCTGTCTAGGAAGGTAATTTCCTACAAAACACTGCAGACTTAGTGGACTGAAACAATAGAAATCTGTTCTTTCATGGTTCTGGTGGCTGGAAGTCAGCAAACTGTCACCAGGACCTTGTGACTGCAAAGAAAGAGACTGAAGAAGCAGCTGCAAGGCAAGGAATTCCAAGGATTGAAGTAACCTCAGTAGCTGGAAGATGAAGGAGAGTTATTCCTCAGAACCAGTCAGAGGAAGCAGAGCATTTTTGGTCTCCTCAGTTTATCTTTATAAACTCTAAGGGTTAAAATAGCCGACTTATCTAAATTTGTAGTTTTGTTTATTTCTCTTTTTAAATAATAGTTGTTGGACTTAGAAAAACTCTCTTCAATAAAATTAGATTTATTTTTAAAAATTACTATAAACTTTACTTTATTCCCTGAGCCCCAGTGTTTTCCAGAAGTCTGTTCAGAAACACATATTTTCATTGCCACCAGGGATAATATAAGTGTACTTCTCTGTGGGTGAGGGTGGGCTATAAAACACATGGCAGCATTTACAACATGAAATGCATTTCATTTAGTGCTGTTTTCTTTTGCAAATTTTTGTATGCAAAAAATAAAGAGACTAGGATTCAGGAAAATCTATTTATCAAAATATGTAGGGGAGGGCATTTAATCTAATGGTTAAGATGCACTTAAGGGGCTGGTGCCATGGCACAGTTGGCTAAGCCTCTGCCTGTGGCACTGGCATCCCATATGGGCACTGGTTCCTGTCTCGGCTGCTCTTCTTCTGATCCAGATCCCAGCTTGTGGCCTGGGAAAACAGTGGAGGATGGCCCAAGTATTTGGACTTCTGTACCCACATGGAGGCCTGGAGGCATCTTCTGGCTCCTGACTTCAGATTGGCTCAGTTCCAGCTGTTTTGGCTATTTGGGGCGTGAACCAACACATGGTTTTCTGTCTCTCTCTCTCTTTGTGTCTGTAACTCTACCTCTCAAACAAATAACATGTTAAGATGTTCCAATTATGTATTGAAGTACCTGGGTTCTGGGTTTAGCGGCGCTGTCAATTACAGCTTTTTGCTAATGTGGGCCCTAGGAGGCAGCAGGAGACGGCCGAGTAGTTAGATCCCTGGCACCCAGATGGCAGACCTTGACTGAATACCCGCCTCCTGGTCCCGCTCTATCAGCTGTAACATTTGTGGAGAATGCTGGTTGATTGGACTTCTCTGTCTTCAGTCTGTCTCTCTTGCTTTCTCTCTCAAAAAACCGTTTTAAAGGTGGGGTTTCGTACAGTGGTTAGGTTACCACAAGGGATACCTAGATCCTGTATCAGAGTGCCTGGTTTGAGTACTGGCTTCCCTGCTTCTGATCCTCGGCTTCTTGATAATATACATGCTGGGAGGCACAATGATGGCTCAAGGACTTGGGTCCCTATCGCTCATGTTGGAGACCTAGATTGAGTTCCAGACACTGGCTTTGGCCTGGTCTGGCCCTCACTCTTGCTAGCATTAGGCAAATACTTGCTCCAGTATATTATAATAAAGAGAATTTTCTGATAGTTTCTTAATTTTGTTTGCCTGTGGATGTTTGCAAAACAGAACAGGGTTTAATAACATGCATTTCATAGTTTAAAAATTGTCATGTATTATTTTTTTTTTTTGACAGGCAGAGTGGGCAGAGAGAAAGGTCTTCCTTTGCCATTGGTTCACCCTCCAGTGGCCAGCGCGGCTGGCGCGCTGCTGCCGGTGCACCACGCTGATCTGAAGCCAGGAGCCATGTGCTTCTCCTGGTCTCCCATGTGGGTGCAGGGCCCAAGGTCTTGGGCCATCCTCCACTGCACTCCTGGGCCATAGCAGAGAGCTGGCCTGGAAGAGGGGCAACGGGGACAGAATCTGGTGCCCCGACCAGGACTAGAACCCAGTGTGCTGGCGCCGCAGGCAGAGGATTAGCCTATTGAGCTGCGGCGCCGGCCTGTCATGTATTATTTAGTGGAGGATTAAGCCTCTGACTATAATGTGAATTGAAAATAGGTTATTTTAAAAATTAAAAGGATAAAAAATAAGAAAGAAAGGATGGAGTAAGGATAGAAGGGGGAGGCAGAGAAAGTATCATTATGGACTTAAAATTTTATGTGTGAAGTACATGAAATCTGTATTATTTATATAATAAATAAAAGTTTTAAAAATAAAAGTGTTTAAAATATTAGAAAGAGTGACCAGCGCTGTGGCGCAGCAGGTTAACGCCCTAGCCTGAAGCACCGGCATCCCATATGGGCGCTGGTTCTAGTCCCGGCTGCTCCTCTTCTGATCCAGCTCTCTGCTGCAGCCTGGGGAAGCAGTAGAAGATGGCCTAAGTCCTTGGGCCCCTGCACCCACAGGGGAGACCAGGAAGAAGCTCCTGGCTCCTGGCTTTGGATCGGTGCAGTTCTGGCATTGCGGCCAATTGGGGAGCAAACCATCGTAGGGAAGACCTCTCTCTCTCTCTCTCTCTCTCTCTCTCTTTGTCTCTCCTCTCTCTGTGTAACTCTGATTCTCAAGTAAAAAAAAAAATAAATCTTTAAAAAAATTAGAAAGAATATATCCATATTCCTTGCCTGTGTCATTGCTTTTAAAATAAAATTTAAAAATTGTTATTTCTTAAAGTTTCAAATATGTATAATCAGATGATTATAGATATAAGAAATTTAATTCATCTGTAGAAAATACAGGTGTTGTGGCTTAAATATTCATGGTCTTTATGATTTTTACTTAGAATGGAGATACACATTTTAGATTTTCTATTTGTATTTTCCTTCATTTGTTTTTTGTTTCGGTATCTGTAAACAGGTTTAATACAATCCTTTACCTACAATTATGCCCTAGGAATATTTTAGATGCCTTTCTGTGTGGTACTATCACTAATAAAGTCATTGCAAAGCATCAAAAACAAGTGCCTTTCTATGCTATGATGAAACTAGTTCAGCTATGGTAAGATTCCAATATATTTAATGCATAATATTGAATCACTAAGTCAGTAGCTGTTAGATTTGTTCAGCAGAAAAGAAGTTCTATGTGATATATCTGGAAGATATACCAGCAGCAAAAGGAATTCTTTATGATAGCTCAAATAAACCATGTGGAGCATATTGCTCTGAGAGGGATAAAGAAAAGGATATCCTAAGGAAAAAGCCAATGTTGGGAAGACATATTTGTCATTTCCTACTTATGGTTTTGGTTTGTATTAAAGAAATGAGTAAGGCATACTTATTGATTAGGAAACTATAGACTCGTGTGATTTTCTGAGTATAAATTATTGACTTTTTTGGGAAATTTTAGAAATGCATTCTAGTAGGGAGCATTTAAGTGTGAAATGATCAAGTTGAGAAGAGGTGCATGCACATAAAAATTCACATAATCTGATTTTTATTACACATTTTGCTTTTGGGAAACCATATGTTATTTTATGAGTTACTTTTCTACCTACATAGAGATGAATAATTGAAAAAAATTACCAGTGAGACATCCATTATAACTTGGTGTCTACCTCAGAATTCCATGTTGAAATGTTAACCCTCAAGATGATGGCCTTGGAAGGTAGGGATTGGATCATTAGGGCAAACCCTTCAAAGAATAGAATAAGTGGTCTTTGAAAAGAGGCCCTAGAAAATTGCCTTCCCCTTACAGCAAGAGGGACCATCCATGAGAACGTAAGACCTTCATCAGACAGACACTAAAAAAAAAATGTCAGCGTCTATGTCTTGGAGTTCTCAGTGGCAAGAACTGTCAAAAACAAATTTTTCGTTCGTTAGGCACCAGAATTGTGACCCAGTAGGATAAGCCACTACTTGAGACACTTGGATCCAATATGGGAGTGGTAGTTCAAGTCCTAGCTACTCTACTTCCCATCCAGCTTCCCACTCATGCAGCAGGGAAGGTGCCTGGGAAGATGGACCAAGAGCTTGGGCCCCTGCCCCCAGTATGGGAAACTCAGATGGAGATCCTGGCTCCTTGCTTCAGCTGGGCCTGGGCCCAAATCTTGTGACCATTTGGGAAGTGAACCAGCAGATTGAAGAGCTCTCTCTCTGTCTGTATCTGTCTTTCTCTCTCTTCCTCTCTCTGATATTCTGCTTTTCAAATAAATATCCATTCAAATGTTTTGTTATTTAGAAGTTCTGAAGTCCATGGTATTTCACTATTGCAGCCTGCATAGACTAAGCCAACCACCACTGCCTTTTATGGAAATATTTAATAAATGACATAAATTTTATAGCATTATCATCATGCACTTTAATGTAGTAATATACATAAAATTTTAAAAATATTTATAGCAGGTTTGCTCAGATTATACTAAATACACCTTATTTGGAGCCAGTGTTGTGGCATAGCAACTAAAGGCTCTGTCTGCCATGCTTGCATACAACATGGGCACCGGTTTGTGTCTCAGCTGATCCACTCTCAATATGGTTTCCTGCTAATAAACTTGGGAAAGCACTGGAGCATAGCCCAAGTTCTTGGGTCCCTGCTACCTGTGTGGGAGACACAAAAGAAGTTCCTACTTCTGAGTTTGGCTTGGTCTAGCTCTGGCTGCTGTAGCCATTTGGGGAGTGAACCAATGTATGGAATATTTCTTCCCCTGCCCCCTCGCTCCCTCCCTGTGTGTGTGTATGTGTGTGTGAGTTCATATAACTCTGCCTTTCAAATAAATATTATTTAAGAAATACACGATATTTGAATTAACTTGATTCATTGAACCTTCTACTAATATCCATCATCTTTTAGCTACTTGGTAGAATAATGTATATACTAAGAAGCCTTCCACAATATGTTTAAAACTTCTTATAAAATAGTATTCTGATATTAATTCTTTTACTCTTATTACAGTTGAAAAACATAGAATGTAGTGGTTAATATTGGGAGGAACTCAGTAGAAACACTGCTTTTCATTAGACAATTGACATTATGTAATCCTTTATATATTGCTCATTTTGCTTTGACTACCAGGAAGTTAACAGCCTCATGGAAAGAATAATTAATTACAGGAATTATTGCATCTTGGCCCTAGTACTAAATTTGTTTTCTAAAAGTTAAATTATCTTTTAATTATCCTACCAGTAGATATACAAACTACACTCTTAATTTTTTTTTTAGTACAGGAAAAAGTAAAGATTCCTCTTTTTTTAAACTTTTATTTAATAAATACAAATTTCCAAAGTACAACTTTTGGATTATAGTGGCTTTTCCCCCCCATAACCTCCCTCCCACCTGCAACCTTCTCCTCCCCCGCTCCCTCTCCCATCCCATTCACATCAAAATTCATTTTCAATTTCTTTATATACAGAAGATCAATTTAGTATATACTAAGTAAAGATTTCAACAGTTTGCACCCACACAGAAACACAAAGTATAAAGTACTGTTTGAGTACTAGTTATACTGTTAATTCACATAGTACAACACATTAAGGACAGAGATCCTACATGGGGAGTAAGTGCACAGTGACTCCTGTTGTTGATTTAACAAATTGACGCTCTTGTTTATAGCATCAGTAATCTCTCTAGGCTCTTGTCATGAGTTGCCAAGGCTATAGAAGCCTCTTGAGTTCACCAACTCCAATCTTATTTAGACTAAGTCATAGTCAAAGTGGAAGTTCTCTCCTCCCCTCAGAGATTTAACCTAATCTTAAATGGCAAGCAGTTAATTCTTTAGTTGCTTTCTGGAACTCACCTGTTGATATATTTAAGCTATATTTCTTCATGTTAGATTCAAAATATGATATGGAATCAACTATTTGAAACATCAAAGGATACTTCTAAATTGCCTTCAGAGTATCTGTGATAATTTGTACAGCAACATCCGATAATCCTTTCAAATGCACACGCACACACTCAGACATTCACCCTTGAATGCTATACCAGCTCTAACATCATTTTGGCTTTCCCAGTATGCGTTATACACAATTCTTCATCTTGTTCTCTGTCTCCCAGGAGGAGCATCTTCTTTATTCTATGAATGTGCTCCTTCACCTCTGCTTTCCAGCTGAGTTCAACCTCAGAGATCTGATAAAATCAGAGAGAAGGAAGGAAAGAAAATTTGAGGCTTTCCTTCTATTTGGTTTCCTTGGATTGGGTGTGACCCAAGGAATATGCACCTGTTATCCTTCCAGATTTTAGTAATCACTCTATTCCCCTGGGTATTTTGACTATTTGCAAGAGACAGAGTGATGCCTACCTCAGAATACAGAAATACACCTATAATCCCCCTCAACTTATCTCACCTTGTAATTTTCCATTTCATTAAATGTTTCCTGAATTATCTTAAATTGAGCTTGTCATTTCTTTTCTTTTGGGACCTTAACTAATCCAAGACCACTGTCATTGCTAAACTTTGCTTTAACTTTTGAGAATAAGGGAGAAAGAAAAAAAACATAATAAAAGAGTAACCACTCCCATAAAGAAAAGTCCAGTCCTATAACATCATGGGTGAATTTTACCAAATGCTTAAGGAAGAAAATGTCATAGATCATATAATTTACAAATAAAAAGATGGCTTTATGAAAAGAGATAAGTAGTTCAAAGCAACAACCATGTATTTAGATTGCCATTCCTAGAGTGAATAGATTGTGCTCGACTCTGAAAGGTGATTTTTTTTGTTGTTGTTGCTTTAGTTATGCTTGAACTTGCATAGGCATTTACAGTCAGCTTCTGGTTAGCTGCAGTGAGGTTAATTGAGGATCTGTTCAGCTGAGTAATGTTTTGCTCTCTCCTTTTCTGCTCCCAATGCCTGACAGTCTAGCTTGATCTTGTTTTTAGGGAAGTTCATTGGGATTCTATGAGAAGGAAGAAGTGGGCAAGGTTGTATTGTGCATGAGCTAGAATATGACACATTACTTGTTGTGCAGTATTGTATTTGACAAAGAAAGCCACACTACTTCCTCTCAGCTGGAAAAGTTATAAAGTCATATTGTAAAGGCAAATGTAACACAAAGGCTGTTGATGGGCTCTGTTACAATTACCTAAATTTATGCTTACTTGCAAATCAAGGCAGAAATATTTTCTTGGCCTAAAACATCATTGTTTTAAGTTTTAGTATTCTTTAAATAAATTCTACATAAAAAGTCATTTACCAGACATATGCCTTGGGAATATTTTCTCTTAGTCGGTGACTGGTCATTTACTGTCTTAATGGTCTATTTGGATAAAGACACATTTTAAAAATTTTGATGAGATCATTATTATTTCTTATAAACTTAGTGCTTTTGTGGCCCAAAACAACTTTTCATACATCAGAACTGTAAACATATCCATTACATTTTCTTCTAAAGTACTATTATTTTATCTTTCACATTTAGGCCTAAGATACTGCTCAAATTAAATTTTTTTGTTATGGTATGAGGTAGTAGTTGGCATGTATTTATTTCCCATACAGTTATCTCACTATTTCTGTACCATCTGTTGAAAAGATTTTCCCAGTGAATTGCTTTGAATCTTGTCAAAAATCAATTGACCATGTATGCCTGGGTCTATTTCTAGTCATTTTCTTCTTGGCATTGATCTATTTGTTTATACCTACACCATTACCACACTGTCTTGATTTTATAAAGTCTTGAAATAAGATACTATAAATCCTCAACTTTATTCTACTTTTTCAAGATTGTTTGAGCTATACTATGTTCTTTCAATTTTCAAATTCATTTTATTAACTGCTTTCCCAAGTATGCAAAGCAGAAGCTAAACCACTCTATAAGATATAGAGGAATAAATGAAATAAAATGAGCAGAACATCAAAATAGATAGCTTACAAAACAATGACATGAGTGGGCAATAGCTAATGAAATGAAGCTCAGTGCCTATTAGTGTCAGGGGAGTATATGTTAAAACTATAATGAAATAATAGTTCACTCTCAAAAGAAATGTTAATACCAAAACAATCGACGATATTAAATGTTGGCAACAATGGAAACTCCAGGAAATTTTTTTTTTGGAAGTTTCTTATAAACTTTCGCCTTTCAGTTGATAAAGCATTGCCACCACATTGTAATTCCTTGGGAAAAAATCAAACAAAATGCTTCCAAAAGGAAACATACAAGAATGCTCTTGGTAGCTTTATTCAAAGTTGCCTAAAACTAGAAATAACCCAAATGACAGGAAGAAGAGAACAGATGCACAATTTCAAATTTCAACATATAATTAAGTACTGCTCAGCAAAATAATGGAACAAGAAATTATTGATCCATAAAAATAATGACTGTGTCTCAAAAAATGCCAAGTAAAATAAGTCAGACACAAAAGAGAATATACTCTATCCTTTGACTAGATGAAGCTCAGCAACAGTAAAAACTAATTTCAGGTGATAAGTCTTTGAATAGGGGTTGAATTTAGGGTGGAGAAGTTTGATTAGAAAGAGCATGAAGGAATTCTCTGGAATGAAGGAAATATCATCAATCTTGATTTGAGTGGTATTGCACAGGTAGCATTTATTTGTCAAGACTCATTTAACTGTATACCAATAACCTGCCATTTCCTGGTGTGTAAATGAGATCTCAATACACTAATGATGCAATGCAACAAAATAAAATGAATTCATTCTGGAAGAAACTTAGGAGAGCAGTTGTGAGCTATAGCCCTGCTTTAACTTTACTGGAGGACATGACTACGTGAGAGGAAACCAGAGGATTCCCGTGTTCTCGAAATTTTTAAAAACGATACTCATTTTACTGAGGAATAATAATAAATGATTTCCCTTCAACAATCTTGATTAAATATCAAGCCACATTATCTATCAAAATCATCTCCCAACATTTTCAATTATTTTTATAGTCATGCAGTTCTGAAAAGTGTATGAAGTTTTAATCTTTAATTCATTGGAAACTTTGTGTTCAATGGTGGAAAATTCCTCCATTATATACTAAAACCCCTGAGCCATCATGACTGAGAGTCATAAGAATATACAGCAGGGGCCGGTGCTGCAGCGTAGCAGGTAAAGCTGCCACCTGCAGTGCCGGCATCCCATATGGGAGCTGGTTCGAGTCCTGGCTGCTCCATGTCCTATCCAGCTCTCTGCTATGGCCTGGGAAAGCAATAGAAGATGGCCCAAGTCCTTGGGCTTCTGCACCCACGTGGGAGACCCGGAAGAAACTCCTGGCTCCTGGCTTCGGATCAGTGCAGCTCTAGCCATTGTGGCCAACTGGGGAGTTAACCAGCGGATAGAAGATCTCACTCTCTCTCTGCCTCTCCTTCTCTTTTCTCAGTGTAATTCTGACTTTCAAGTAAAATAAATAAATCTTAAAAAAAAAACGTACAGCAAGTTACACATGAGAGATGTAGCTCCTATTTCCACACTTTGTTATACTGATCCCTGAATTTTGCTTGAGAAAAGCGAAACAATGTATTTGTTGCCACGCAAACACATTCCGCATATTGTAGGATAGTTCTCCAATCTTACAAGGTGTTATTTTCTATAAAGTGATACTTCTCCATTTTATAAGGGTAAACATTGATGGAGTATATGACAAAGACTAGTAAATCTGCAAGAATCAATCAACTGCCTCAATTTTCTACAAAGAATTTCTGTTGGAGCAATGCTCTATGGAATCCTAAAATATAACTAAGATAGTAAGAATCCTTCCCATAAATCATTAGCAACAAGAATAGGGAAAGAGGGCATAGTTTAAATTCACAGTAAAATTTATGCCATTGAGGAAAATGATCAACTCTGCAGAAAGATGTGGTCTAACTGATTTCATGCACAAGTATGGCTTCCTGGTTGCTCTGGGCATTGTACTGAGTTTCCAGAGTTGGTTGCTAGTGAATAGATTGGATGCCAGTAATGGTGTTTCTCAGTTCAATCTTGATGAGAATTCCATGTTAAGGTAAAAGTATAAAAAATAACTTTGTTACCATGGCTATTTGTCCAGAAACTTAACAATTGATACACACTGGTGTGCCTGAAAAAAATTGGCTGCTTGAAATAGAGTGGTACATTTTGTCTATGTGATTGAGAGCCTCCATTTAGGTGGGAAATTAGTGAGTTTTAGATGAGGTCTATATTTCTTGTAATGTGAACATGTTAGTAGAAGATATCCTTGTCACCAATCCTCTCCTAATGTTCTTTCCAGTTTCTAAACATCTTAACAAATTAAGATATCACCCAGCAATTCTTGTTTTCTTCTGTGCCAAGTGAATCATGATATGTACAAGTTGGGTTTCTAACAATTGATACGGTTTTCATTATTTTCTAAGTAAAGCTGAATTACTGCAGCATGGCAAATCTAGCTGATCTAAACATATTAGCCAGGGCCATTTGTTGAACAAGCTATTTTTTTGTTGATCCTCAGAAGTGTACAATGGGTCCACAAAAATTTCACAGAATCTCAGTTTTATGAAAAAATTGCATGGATTTCAAAAAAATTTTAGCAATAAAATGAGTTATTTTTAAGTTCATTTTTCCATGAACTTTTTAAAATCCTCTGATATACATTGCAATTGGCAATTGGCAATATTCATCAAGTTATAGATGTAATTTGAAGAATAGGAGGCGATATAGCATGAATAAGTATATAAGAATTATAACAATATGCAAATGTAAGGTTTGTTTGTCTAGTTTTGGGTGTGGGGGACGTTCTGGATTTGTTGAAATACAAGCCCTATAATTCAATCTTCTGTTGAAAGAGGCATGCTGTTGGGTGTTCTTGACATGATGATTTGGTTATCAGACTATACCCAATTTATTTTGGGTAGCTCATCTCAAGGCTTGATGGCAAGTTGACAGTTATCAGATGGAGAATAATTACTTGTCTAAAGAGGCCATAAATTTTTCCTAAAACTTCAGACAGCTTACCAGAGTTTTACCTGCGGTTTGACTCAGACTCCATGCATTACTCTTGCTTGTTACAGAAATGTTACGTAGCATGGCCTCTTGGGCAGAAATGGCCTAGAGGAACAGCTTGAATTGAAACCTAGACTAGTTGTAGACTATCCTTTCCTCCTTGAAACTAAAAATAATCTCACTTGAAAAATGTCTAAAGGTTTATTTTATTTATTTTCATCTACTTTCAAAGCAGACTGAAGGCCTAGCATTGAGGCAAGGCAGGTTAATCTGTTGCTTGCCATTTTGGCTTCCCTATGGGTGCCAGTTTGAGACCCGGCTGCTCTACTTCCAATCTAGTTGCCTGGTAATGTACTTGGGAAGGAAACAGAAAATGGGCCATGTGCTTGGGCTCTGGCACCCACATGAAAGACCCAGAAGAAGCTCTGGGATCCTGGCTTTTATCTGGCCAAATCCCAGCCATTGTGGCCATCTGGGGAGTGAACCAGTGGATGGAAGATATCTCTGTCTCTCCATCTCTCCATCACTTTCTACAACTCTTTTTTTTAAAGATATATTTATTTATTTGAAAGTCAGAGTTACACAGAGAGAGGAGAAGAAGAGGCAGAGAGAGAGAGAGAGAGAGAAAGAGAGAGAGAGAGAGAGAGAGAGAGAGAGAGAGAGAGAGAGAGAGAAGTCTTCCATATGCTGGTTCACTCCCCAATTTGCCACATTGGCTGGAGGTGTGCCAATTTGAGGACAGGAGCCAGAAGCTTCCTCTGGGTCTCCCATGTGGGTACAGGGGTCCAAGGACTTGCAGCATCTTCTACTGCTTTCCCTGGCCACAGCAGAGAGCTGGATTGGAAGTGGAGCAGCTGGGATTCGAACCTGTGCCCATATGGGATGCTGGCACTACAGGTGGTGGCTTTGCCTGCTACAATACTACACCAGCCCATGCCTTTCAAATAAATAAATAAACCTTAAAAAAAAGCAGAGCAAGAGCAAGAGAGTGCTCTATTGGTTCATTCCCCAGTAGCGCACAATAGCCAAGGCTAGGCAGACTGACGCCAGAAGCTCAGAACTCTATCTAGGTCATCCATGTTTATGACAAGGGCCTAAGCACTGAGCCATCATTTCTTCTTGCAAGGATGCTTTAGCAGGAAGCTGTTTCAGAAGAAGAATATCTAGGCTGGAACTGGCACATTGATAAGGGATGCTGGCATCCCAAATGATCACCTAAATTACCACACTACACCTGCTCTCCAATTGGGGAGGGGAGAGGACAGGAGAAAAAAAAAAGCATCCAAGTGTTATCTATGATTTTTACACATTCAGGCACTATGTCAAATAATGCAATGTTATGAAACATTGTGTCCCTTTCTTAGCAACAGAGAGTGTAATGCTTTTAAATACCTTTCAATTTGGAATGATCATCATTGTATACTCCACTGCCCTGAATCTCTTAGAAAATCCACAGAAATGGAAGAAATCTATAATTTCATGGGATGTATTTTGAACAGTGGATGTCCATGTATCACTCCCAAGCATTTTGATATTTGCTATATCAACTTATGATACTATATCTGCATATATAATGTATAATTTTGGAATGATTACCATGCAGTTATTAACTTGCCTTGAATTAATATGTAATAAAGAGCAAGAAAGGTTATGTAAATTTGGGAAAAATAAGAATTGAGCTTACTGTTGCACCTACTTGTTAAAAGCCAACTGTTTCCAAAACTCAGTCTTTATTGGGACACAAAATATATCTTGCTGGATGAGTGGATGTATAACAGGATGCAGGGGTTATATCATTTGCTCAATCTCAATGAAGACATTACATCAGCAGAATTCTTCTGTATAGACCAAATGGCCAAATTGAAATGTAATATGATAGTCTCACTTCCCATTGGGATGAAAATATTGTTTTAGGTTTACTACTCTAAGCACTAGTTGGAGAGCTAAAGTTTCTATTTTCTCTTCATATAAACCTAGCTCCAAATGTTCAGAGTTCTTGAATGAATCTGTTCAGAAACATGCTCAAGAACTAAAGAAATAATCACAAGACTAAGTGTTGACTGAGTAATGTATGGACAGCGTTCTACCAAAGTTAGTGTGTCAATGATCAGTTTCACCTAGCCTAGTTCTGTACTTAGTTGGTTTCCTGTTGTTGTAGTTGTACCAGTCAAGGTCCAACTGGAGAAACAAAAACCAAATTACCACATACAATATTGAAACAGAGGGAATTTAATCCATAGGATCTGTTAAATATGTGATATTTGAGAATTCAAAAAATAAATGATGAGGAAAAGTCAGCTTCTCGTTGTTACTGCTACCATCCATCAGTGTACATGGACAAAACAAGCAGCCATTTTTTTAGGGAGCCCAATAGCATATAGTCAACCAGAAAAAAGTTGAAATAATAGTGGACTTTTCAGGTAAAAGTTTAGCCACTGGCAAAATAACAGTCACTGACGTGTACTCTGCATGAGACAATGAATGTGTTAGTAAATATTCTGTCACCTCCCTTCCTCCATATTTTAAGCTGCCTTTAGTTTATTGAACTAAGTGGCAAGCCAACTTGAAGAGCCTAGAAACACAGCTTTTAAGATTCTACCTAGCAGAACAGAGAATATGTGAGGAACAGATACAAACTGAAGTAGTTCAAAAATTGGCACCTTCTCCAAGTGTTCTGGTTATCCATTGCTGAGTAATAAACAATGCATAACTAGCACCTTTAAATAATGACTACTTATAACTTGCTTATGAATAAATTGTGCATGGCTCCAGTGCACTCAGTGTCAGCTGGGGTGATTTGGAAACATCTGACATTTTGCTTACTTATCCAGTGCTTGATGCTGATTATCAACTGAGACCTCAGCTGAGCCCAGGTCTGGAACAGCTTTATCTGTCTTTTTCATGGGATTTCCTGGCATACTCCCATTTTGGTGGCTTAGATCCAAGGGTGAGTATCCCTTGGGGATTAGGTTGCAGGCTGGTATTTCTGACATAGTCATAAGTCTATCAGGACTTCAAGGAGACCATAGACTCAAACCTCTTAAAGCAGAAGTGTCAAAATCATGTAAGTAGAGCAGATAAAAGGGAACATATTATTTTGGGTATATCTAGAAAATACAACTGGAAAAGCAAGAAACTGATAATTCTGCTTTTTTTTTAAGTTTGGGTCACTGATCGAATCTATATGTTACCAACCAGCAAAGCCACACATCATTAACACAGGTTTTTGAATACAGAAACTCTGGTTTGTAGATCCAAATTGACTCCTCCTGGTCTATCATTGTAATCCATTCTTGCACATTTCTCGAGTTGTTCTCAGTATATATGATCAGAGTTTTGAGATTTTAGCTTATTCTTCATTGAGTTTAAATTTATATTGTTCCTTGAGTTATACTGGACTCAGCCTCAAGAAATGTTGCAGGTGATTGGGAGTAACAAAAATGTCTGCTTCCTGCTGCCAGGAAAGCACCTTAGTGATATCATCACAGAGTGGTTAAGAAAGGCACCAACGGCACCAACAGTCTGACACAATGGCAAAGAGAAGGATTTTTTACTTTTATATTTTCTATTTTGAATTGGGGTTCTTATTCCTGTTTTAGCTAACCTTGCATTCACAGTGCCACCTTTTTTTTTTTTTTACATATTCAAGACTGTGAATTTAACTGATGTTATAGCTCAGTAAATTGTACATTAAATGCTGTATCTACAATTTATTCTTCTGTAGTAAGAAGAAATTCCACATGTCCTGGTTAGATTTCCGTGCTGAGAATTTTGTACTTAGTTTATAGTTCACTCTTTTTCAGATTTTTAGCATGTTTAGAAACAACACATCAAATCTTTTTTGTGTACTCACCATCATGTAGTTTCTATGACAGGTGCTGACTGGGCCTTTGAAGGCTTGCATCAGTGTACTTGTCATCATTTTTATCTTTAAATACATAGATATAATGGGGACCAGAATGTGAAAACCGGTGATAGCCATTTTTGCTATTATTATTTCTATTATCATTTTCCTATGAGGCAACAGGACTATATTAATGATTTTTGAGCAAAAAACTAAAATCTGACAATTCTTTAATAGGCTCATTCTGGATGTTCTGCTACATGTAGATAGAAGAAACAAAGACAAAAGTAGGAAAGACAATAAGGCATCTATCAGAATGATACATTTGACAGATAAGGGTGGCTTGTAGCATGCAGTAGGGGAAAGGGACAAACAGGATTTGCTAAATAATTGCACATAATAAATGAGAGAAATGAGGCACTAGGAAAGCGAATGCTACCAGTTACCACTATGAAGGAGATTGCATTATAAGCAGGATAAGAAGTAGGGGCAGGGGAGAGGGAGAGTGTGGTATTTAGGGTTCCACTTTAGATATGTTAAGATTATGATGCCCACATGACATTAAAATTAATATGTTGAGGAATTGGCTGGATGTTTGAGTCTAGAATTCAGGGAGAGGTTTAGGCTGCACATAAAAGTTTAGAAACTGACAGTATATGGATTCTGTCAATTCATTTTATGTACTGTTGGTACATGTGATCCCAGAAAATGTGAACATATGCAGAGAAGAATTCCAAGCACTAAATCCAGGAGTAGTACAACATTTATAATTACTAGTGTGAGAGGCATTCATTGAAAAGTCACCATGCAGTCAAAGAAAAGTCAGGAGACATTCTATGATAGCCATTGTGAGGGAAGTCAGTCTTGCCTGGAGAAAGGAGTGATCAGAATATCAACTGCTGCAGAGGAGACAAATGAGCAGTGGGCTGAGGAATGATCATGGGATGTGTCAATATGCAGTTCATGGACGATGTTAGGATGAAGAATTTTTGTGGCAGAGTAGCATTGGGGGAAAATTGTGTCAAGTTCAGGAGATAAATGTAGATACTGGGCATGGACAACATTTTCAAAGGTTCACTCTAAAGATTAGCAGGGATGTGGAAGTGATTTTTCTTCCTTTTTAAATTTTGCTTACATTGAGAGGCAGAGTTACAGAGGGAGACAAACAGAAAGAGAGAAAGATCTTTCATCTGGTGGTTTACTCCCCAAACGGCCACAGCTGCCAGAACTGGGCAGGTTGGAAGCCAGGAGCCAGGAACTTTTTGCGGGTTCCCACAAGGGTGCAGGGGCCCAAGGGCTTGAGCCATCTTCTACTGCTTTCCCAGGCCATAGCAGAGAGCTGGATTGGAAGTGGAGCAGCTGGGACTTGAACTGGTGCCCATACGGGATGCCAATATTGCAGGCAGTGGCTTTACCTGTCATGCCACAGTGCCGGCACAGATAAATTTTTCTTACATGTTATAATTCTGCATCATTATTTCTACCTTCTATGTAAATTTTAGTTTATATTTTTATTTTAAACTTGTTAACTTATTTTGATGTATTAACTTTCAATGATGAAAGTTAAAGTCATCAGTAGTATAATCCTCATTCAAATTCCTTCCTTTCCACAACTTCTGTTCTTTGCAATTTTTTAAACCTGGCCAGAGCTCATAATACTTAAATTTCTGATCTACAGTCATAATCCTCTTTATTTCAAAATCTTAGTTTTATATTTACATGACTTCAGTATATATCACCAGTTCTTCTAAGTGGTTCCTCCATTTCTGAGTAATGTATTTTAACTCTGTCTTGATTAACAAACTTTAATAAGCAGTTTTTCAAGAAATAGCTCATGATATTGTCTTCTATGAGTTTTCCCACATTTGAGGATTATCTTCTTTCTGTTTTTAATGCTTGGATGAAAATTAGGTTAAATGCATTTTATGAAGAACATCATTTTCTCAGTATTTTTAAAATTTTACCAGATTGTTTTTTGGTTTTCTATATGTCTGAGTCCATACTGATTTTCTCTTTGCTGGTTATTTTTACTTTTCTACCTGGATAAAGTATAATTTTAAAATACTTGAGCTTTTTGATATCAGTGTATAACAGCCTTGGTTTTTGTCTTTTACTTTTAATTCATTTTGGAATAATTGGCATAATTTCATCTACTGATACAATTGTTCATTTCAGGGGAAATTTTGTTGTATATTTTCTTTGAATACATTTTCTAGGTACAACTGATGCATTCTCTATTTTAGAAAATCTCTGTTGGATCATGGGTCATAATTTTCTGTGTAACTATATCTTATTCTTATAACTTTAACCTCTTGGTCCTTTTCTTCTTTACATAAAGTGAAAATACAGATTTCAGAAATGACTACGCTTGGATGTTCTAATTTATCAGATTAGTTATTTTATGGTAGCAGTTGGCAATAATTTGTTCTGCAGCCCTTTGTAACTATTTTAAAAAAATATTTGAAAGTCGTAGAGAGACAGAGACAGACTGAAAAATTTCACTTGCTGGTTTACTCCACAAAAGCCTGCAAAGCCAAAGCCCAGGCTTGGGCTGGCTGCAGCCAGGAACCCATTACTGCATCCGGGTTCCCCACATGAGTGTCAGGGGCCAAAATACTGAGCCATCACTTGCTGCCACCTAACGTGCATGCTAGCAGTGACCTGGAATCAGAAGCTGGGCCAGACTTGAATCCAGACATTCTGAAATGGGCTGCAGCATCCTAAGTTGGTGGCATCTTAATTTCTGTGCCAAATACCCACCCCTTTATCACTAATGGGCAATGTAAGGTTAATTATATATAAAAAACTCTTGCACTAGTATAAATTTTAAAACTAAAGTGAGAGTGTTTTCATTTTAAGGTATTTTTCCCTTTTAACCTATTTGATTGCCTCTTATTTTCTTCATTAAGTGTTTCATGATGGAAAAAAATCCAAGGAAATCATTAGACCTTAAGATTTTTCCCCAGCCTAGGTATTATTCTACTAAATTATTTTCTTATCTGAGCTTGGGTAATTCTAAGTGTCTAATTTTCCAAGAATAATAAAATGTTTGTTTCAAGAGTGGTTATTCTAATCTGTGAAAAATAACTCAGTGTCTGTCAGGCCTTATCTTCAACAGGTTACTACCTGTCTGTCAGGCCTTATCTTCAACAGGTACTACCTGTCTGAGTTAACGTTTCTTCCTTCTTTCTGGACAGCCTTGCTTTCTGATTCAGAAGTCAAAGTAATTACAAGTCATGGACACTGCTTTAACAGAAGTGTTATCTGAATGATGGTATTTTCTCTTTTTAAAGGTTTATTTGTTTATTTGAGAAGCAGAGCTACAGACAGAGAGAGGGAGAGACCGAGAGAGAGGTCTCCCACTCACTGATTGACCCCTGAAATGGCTGCAATGGCTGGAGTTGAGCCATTCTGAAGCCAGGAGCCAGGAGCTTTCTCTAGGTCTCCCACATGGGTGAAGAGGCCCAACCACTTGTGCTATTTCTGCTGCTTTTTCAGGTACATTATCAGGCAGCTGATTGAAAGTGGAGCAGCTGGGACAGGAACCAGCACCCACTTGGGATGCCAATGCTGCATCCAGAGGCTTAGCCTACTATGCCACAGTGCTAACCCTAGTATTTTCTTATGTATTCTGATATATGAATGACTAACAAGTCTTCTATCCTTCCAGTGCCTACATAGGAAACCCCTATTGAATTCCCAGTTCTTGAACCAGACCCAGCTGTCAGGAGTAGTTGGAGAGTGAACCAGTGGATAGGATTTCTCTTTGTCTCTCTAATTAAAAAAATGGAGGCAAAGCAATTTTGAATTATATATAGCTAATAACTTAGCTTCTAATTGCAACAAGCCAAAACTTAAAGACGTCAGAAGAAAATTAAATTTATAACATAACAGTGATTTGGACATAAAATTTAGCAACTGTTAAGCGAAGCTGACATAAAATCATAACAGATTTCAGATATGTAATGCTTGAATAACACATTTAGCCAATTTGTTCTATTTAATGTTTTTCGATCTGCCCCATAAAGGGTGACCCGCAGTGTATATCCCTTTTGAGTGAAGATGGGACACTTCCTAAGATGAACGGCATGCTGTGTACTGAAAGAAGTGCAAACAAGTTCCAAAGTTTTGGAATAATACCAAGGATGTTTAATGATCAAAGCAAGATTAAATTGGAAGGCAACAGAATAGTCTTAAAATCCCCAACATGTTTGGAAATTAAGTAGTTAACTTCAAAACAACTGACAACCAAAATACTTCACAAGTGAAAATATAAAACATTTTAAATTGAATGAAAGTAATACGACATCAAAACTCATGTGCTATAGATAACATAGGAGATATGGATGTTTACAGATTTATATATATATAAAATATATATAAATTCATATATGTATATATACACATATATTTATATATATGAATTCATGTATATGAATATGTATGTTCATATATATATACAGTACCTTAAATATATATATATGAATTCATATATATATATATATATATATATGAAAAGGCTAAAAAGGAAGCACTTCCTGGAGTCACAAATTGAATATTCCCTAAAAATTTCACATTTAAGAGCCTCATTCTGCATGTGGCATGGTAACTCTGTGAAAATCATAATTTTGTTGATAATTTAAATATTATCAATTGTCAAAAGGTTTATAAAGATGTTAAAACACTTATATACACAGAAAGGAATATTAATTACTGTAATAATAAGTACATATGTAACATGTATATAAAAAAGATAAATTTTCTCAGTGAAGAATATTTAACTATTGTTTCTCAGCACCAAAGTAAATCTACTTTCTGCTCTGATTCTATTGTTGGGCTTTTGCAAACTGCATTTATCTTACTGCATTGTGAGCTGGCTTCACATTAGTTCAGACAGTAGACGTTAAGAGAAAGCTCAGAACCTGAGGGTTGTGGAGAGGTGATTGATAAAAGCTAAGTAAAGATGACACGTTAAAACCAAGTGTATTTTATTTAATAAGCGTAATTTATAAATTAGTTATTTCTTATTAATATGAAATAATTTCATGTAGATAAATAGGAAATGAATTTAACAGAGTTGATAGCCTCTTGATTAGAAACCTGTAAAATGGTATCTCCCCAGAGATGTCTATTCTGTTTGGATTTTTTTTTAAGTGAAGATAACACAACTTATCCAAACTAATGGGGAATTTCTCATGATGAGTAATAAGAATTATAACTCATACACAATCAAATTATTGAGGAGATCTTACTTTTTTCCTTTCAATATTGCAGTTCAATCCATAATATAGTTTTACAACCGATGACAACACTGTTTCAATTAGCAGTGACTGAGTCTGGGATTATTATGTGGGTTGTTATAGAGGATTGAAGTTTTAGATTACAATGTATGTAATATGGAAAACTTGATTTTGAGTTAGGATATTTTGCTGCTGCACTGATAATACTGTCTCTTTGAAAAAAATTAGTGGATGTTTGAACTAGAATATTCTGTTGTCCTTGCAAATTATACAAATGACTAAATTCTACACTAAATCTATTGTCTCTTGATTTCTGCAATTGGAGCTGGGAAATATGTATTTCTACAATTTCTCCAGAAAAAGCAAAGTACTATAATATTTGAGAAACACCAAAATGTCACTTTCAATCTTGACTATAATATATTTCATCCATTCCTATAAATGTTCCAAAATGCATACAAATGGGAAACTGTGTGTGGATTCTTTTGGGGGTTAATAAAACTGCACCCATGCTGCCAGGTTCTTTAAGGTTTGAAATATAGATGCATATATGAGTTTTTCCTTCTGAGAAAAGTGAATTAGATTAAAAAAAAAAAACACCAACCTTTCATGCTACAGTGAAAAAAGGGTTTCTGACACTTTTCCCAAAATCCAGATTTGAGATTCATGCAAGGAGGTTGATCTGCAGTTTGGAATATAGCCAGGCAGCCCAAGAGAGTCCCCTGTTTTATACTCACTTGACCTAAGGTAGCCTGGACTCAAACCTACTTTTGAAAGGCAAACCTTAGCCCTGGACTCAGACGTGTTTATTTTATGGAACCTAGATTCAGTCAGGAATGACATACTATCATAAGCTAGCTGAAAAGGGGAAGCTATACAGGAACAGTCATCTTCAGCACTTTGAATGTAGAGGAAATATCACCAATAGCTGTGAGATTCTTGTCTTTCTACCCCCTGGGTAAACCACAGCCACTCCTCCCAGGAAGAAGTAGTCACAACAGTGAAGGTTGAGGCAGAAATGTTTTCTCAACAACCCCCAAATGGAAGACATTTTCATTGCAATAACTCAAAGAATTTGGAAAGAAAATGATCCACAGCCCAAGTTCCCAGGTGTCCACCTGAATGTCTTACATTTAGAAACTCTTAACCTTGTGTTCACCTAATTATATTTAAGTACGAAATTAACATTTTATTTTTCATTTATTTCCATTGTACTTGGAAGAGAGAAAGAGAAGGAAGGGGGAAGAGAGAAAGAGATAGGGAGAGAGAGAGGGAGAGAAAGAGATTTTTTCATTCATTGGTTCACTCCCCAGAGAGCCAGAGAGCTGAGTCTGAGCCAGGCCAAAGCCAGGAACTCAATTCAGGTTTCCTATGTGGGGGGGCAGGGACCCATGCATCTGAGCCATCATCTGCTGCCTCTCAGGGTGGGCGTTCATGTGACACTGGATTGGAAGCAGGATCTGAATCCAGGTACTCCGATATGGCATTTGAGAATCTGAAGCAGTGCTGTACCAGCTGCGCAAAATGTCTTTTTTTTTTTGGATCAAGTAGAGGAATCTATAATAAATGACCTAAAATATTTGGTGTGTAGTTTACTACAAAGCTATTGAAGTTCTTACCATGCTATACTGTCTTCTCTCAAAGGGAAGAATCCTCTGTAAGAGAAGGTAAAATTCACTCTGTCCTTAGTTCCAAAATTAGTTGCAGTTCTCAGCACTAAGCTGCTTCAAAACTCATTTGTCTGAACTGTAACTCTCGTCTCCTTTCTTGAGACACATTCCTCTTCCTGTTTCTTGGAGAGTGGTGCAATCAACCTAAATGTGATGCTATCTCTTTTTGGTTTCTCTCTTTCTTTACCACAAATAATCAATCACTACAATTTGTAAATCCCACCTCTTTAATCTTTCTCTGTTCCCTCTGAAACCACTCTTGTCTGGATTACTACTGCAGCATTTCAGTGAGTGTTGTCTCCTGTCTGGTACTACCCCAGGCTACATGCTTTGAACAATTTATCATTACATTTAGACACTGGATTGAAATGGGATATTTATGTTTTCTGTCTTACAGAATGGACTTAAATGAGAACGTAGGTGCTCTGTCCTGGATAGTATGATTAGCATAACTTTTTGCCCTTCTATATGAAAGACATTTGCAAACTCTAATTTTATGTCAATTCTGACCTCATGGGTTATTTTAAGTAATATAATCTCCATGGATATATTATATTTGGCATACTTAGGGACCTTAGTTCTAATTTGTTCATTTACTCAATTATTCCTCTTGTATATATTTTAAGTACAAATCACTTTTGGAATTAGGCAGGATATAAATAAATTAAATAATATAAACTAATTCAACCTAGGCTAGCAGACAACCTACAATGTCCTTGGGGACAACTGGTTTCCTGTAAATTACATTTGAAGAACGATTAATCTTGTTGAGTGCACGTCGGTGAGGTTCTGTGCCTTTTTATACCTGTAGGTTCAGTGATAACATGCTTCAGTTCAACTCTTGTCTGATCACTAAGGCATTAATACATCTACCCATTGAAAGCTATTTTATTTCATGCTTCACCTGCTCTATGGGTTTGACCTTTTAAATAGTATTAATAAATGTCAAAACTGTCTTTGACCTCATCATCTTTAAGAGACACTTTTAAAAGCCCTGCTGAGAGGCATAATATTCAAAACAATAATTAGAAAGACTACTGCAGATAAGTTTATAGAATATGGAGAATACCAGTTTTTCAATTTTGTTACCCAGAATCTTGGGGTTATCTGGAAATATTCCTGGGGCTACATTGAGGGGAAAAAACAGATGATGTGTTGGATGGATATTCCTCTCTGCCTTCATTCCCTGAATCAACCAGAGTATGTCACTCATGGATAGTGTGGAGGGAGGCTTAAAAGTATATGAAAAGGAACCATTTGATTTAAAAATCTATATAGTCAGTAGCAATGTTTTCATTTAATCAAATATGCCTCTCACTACACTTATGACTAGAAATCTTATTGCATAAGCACAACACACTGATTGTAATGTTTATTTTTTAAAAGATGTTATTTCTTAGAAAGGGAGAGTTGGGGGTGGTGATCTTTCATCAGCTGGTTCACTCCCCACATGACTGCAATACTCAGGGTAGGGTCAAGCTGAAGCCAGGAGCCTGGAACTCCATCTGGGTCTCCCACATGGGTAGAAACTCAAGCACTTGGGCCACCTTCCACTGGTTTTCCAGGTGCATTAACAAGGAACTGTATCAGGAGTGGACTAGCTGGCACTCAAATCGCTATTTATATGGGATGCCAGCCTGGTAGGTGGTGGCTTAAAACACTGTGTCACAATGCCAGACTCAGTCTTTATTATTTTTATCTCTTTTCTAGGGTTGTCATTCAATGCATGCTAGACTTTCAGTCCATCATAAGTGAGCCTCAGTTTTTATCTAGATTTCAGTAGGATTAATCAGTTTCAAAATCTATTAGTCATCTACCTGTAGGAGGGTCCAAATCTCAATATATAATTATTTTTTAAAGTCATGTTTTTCTTATTTTATCAGCTTTACTTTTTCTGAATGGAATTGTATCTGATTAAAACAAAGTTATAGAGGGAAATATTGTGTCTATATATTTTAAAAATAAAATATGAAAATGAAAACTTGCCACTGTGCACTTTAATTCATTTTGTATCACAGATCAGTCTGGAACTGGGAAGAGTATAAATTGCATCCTAAGTACTTCTGATTCACTTAATCAGGAAAACTTAAAGAAGCAAATATCTCACTATAAATTGCACTAGCCAGTAGGTGCTACCACATGGCTTGCTGGCAAAATACCTAAATAGGGTTATTCTCATTAACATGATTCTTAAAATCTATATTTTCAATTAAATGCACTTAATCTTCATGATCACTACTACTCCATTGTCTATCTTAGAAGATAAAGTACAAGAATCAGTGTTTCCTAGATGAACCAGAACATTTACGGAATGATGAAAAGTATTCCAGCCCACTGAGTATAAAATTAGATTGCTGAATGACTGGCTGGCTCAGATTCTGAGGTCATGATGACTCTTCCTTATGCTAAGCAGATGAAATGTCAGAATAAAATCATAGCCTGGCTTTAGTTATGAATCTTAAATTAGGTGAGATAAAAAACCTTTTGAAGTGTCATGTAGTATGATTTAAGTCTGTATCTCCTTATACTTACCCAGGGTGCCGGAAATCTTATTATATACCATGAAGACAACTTGCTAGCTAAGCGGACTTTAAATGAGCTTGTATTCACCCAGTGGGACATGTGAAGCATCATCTCAATGCATTGAGTTGACAATCATAAGCATGCTATTGGATTCATATCCTGTTTTACTTTCATTGTTAATATTATAATTGGTAGGCAGCCAGTGGCTCAAAGCCCAATACATCACAGTGTATATAATTAACCATTATTTATGTTTGGCAAATATATTTGATGTGGGGGAATGGATTTGATGAGGAGTAAATTCAGGTTTCCCAAGATTTTGGTAAATTAACATAAATATTTATACTAAAATTTGGAGAAGAAAGGGAGAAATGACACTGCCATCTTCAGATTTTTGACATGTATTGTGAAGTTCTAACTCTCTGATTTGAGAAGTGTTGGCTCCAAAGTGTTTCAGTTTGTCAACACTCATACACATTGCTTATGTTTTAGGTAATCTGTATGGGACAACAGACTCAAATTTGTTTATGAGGCTCCCACTTTATATTCCTAACATATGTGGATAAAGTAATTAGTGTCATGGGTTCTTCAGTGTTGCTAAGATTTGTCCTAGATTGAAGTCCAATGACATCATCTATTGATCAATCTTCTGAAACGTGGAACATTGGGACTTTTAGTAATATGAGATTTTAATTTCTTTCCATTTTCTATGTCAAAACTTTGGGGTACTCACTGCAGGACTAAAGATTTCAGAGCCCAAAGCAGGAATGACATCTTTCACATTTTTCTCTTCTAGTTCTACTGCCTGGGAGAAAATAAGAGCCAGGATTCCATTTGTGTAACTTTATAGCTCTCTCATTTTTCTTCCTTCTCCCTAACTCCCAAAATAGTCCAATGTTTTAGTCTGCTGGAAAATACATATGTAGACATATAAATATACACAGACACACTCACATACACATATTGCCTACAATAATCAACAAAATCTACAGCAACATTATGAGGCTCCAATGTTGTTCAGTTCTGAGACAATGAATTTATTTTACTAAACATTTTAGGGATCTATTTATGATTAACTCTGAATTATATAGCGACAGGTCAAATCTGTACTATTCTGATGATTTTTATATTAATAGAATATTAAACATGATATTCAACTTCACTGCTACATAACTAATTTTTGACCCCCTAATAATATTGTTCTGTTTAATTTTAACCATTTTAAGCCTATGGTGTTTTAATGTGTTTTTTTTTAACTTGCATTTATTTCAAGCTGGATTTATTCACAAGCTTTATGTTTTTGTTTCTCATGTTTCTTCTCAGGTATCTTTTTCTTCAATGGCACTTCCTCTCCAATTTAGGAAATATTATCCTTTTTTTAGTGAAGATCATCTTAGCATGGTGGGTAGAACTCATGCATGGATTAATTTGATCCTGAGTTCCGTACATATGGTAGCATATGTTGAGTGCTTTGTTCACCTGGATGTGTTCAGTAACCAGACAATCTACATCCAAACTCTTAAATTCAGTATAACTTGCTGCATTTTTAAGCATGTACAACAGAAATTCAGCACTCATTTTGGGCTGTGGACCCTGTGTTTGGCCCCACTGTTTCACTTGAGCACACCTACCAAACACCACCATTTTAACAGTGGAATGGCACACATTGCTTCTTTAATGTAACACCTTTCAGATAATTCTCTGCTTTCTGGATATGCCCACTTTTGATGGCCTGGGCCATTATTCAAGTGTTCTTAATATGAGCATGAATATTTGAACCTCTTGATTTGCATGACATCGTGGGGTTTTCAGGTCAGGTGAACAATGAGCTATTTTCACAGATCACCTAAGATTGCTTACTGGAAGAACTTAACTGTGTCTGAGTATTTATTTCCTGCCAATGATTTGAATGGACTCTTTCTGTCTCTACAAGAAATCTGATTAAGGCTTCCATATATTATTGTTTGAAGATCTTTCTGTGGTTCTAATAGATACCTAGTACTAGCCAAATATGATCCAACATGAAATTTTAGGTTTGGGGCAGATTGACAATGATAAAAAGTTTTATCACTCTAGTCTGCAAGACCAAATCATTAAAGAAATATGGTAATACAATATTCAATAGCATAGTACCTGCCTTAAAGTAAATTAAGCTACGTGTTAGACATTCAAAATAATGGGAAAAAAGATAATAATTGAAAACTACTGCAGTCTGAATGCATGTATCCCTCTAAAACTCATTGGTTGAAAACTAAACAATGTGATTATTTTAGAGAATGGGGTTAGTGCCCAGAGAGCCATTCTGCCCCTTCCACATCACAACACAGCAAGGAGGTGCCATTTTGAACAAAGGACCAAGTCCTCACCTGTCACAGAATCTGCCATTGCCTGGATTTTGACCCTTACAGCTTCTAGAACTGTGAGAACTAAGTTTCAGTTGCTTATAGCTCTCCCAGATTATGGTATTTTTATAGCAGCCTTTGTGAATTAAGATGTTAATTGTAGCAAATTTTTTTTTTTTTTGGACAGGCAGAGTTAGACAGAGAGAGTTATAGACAGTGAGTGAGAGACAGAGAAAGGTCTTCCTTCTGTTGGTTCACTCCCCTAATGGCCACCACGGCCAGTGCTGCACCGTTCCAAAGCCAGGAGCCAGGTGCTTCCTCCAGGTCTCCCATGCGGGTGCAGGGCCCAAGGACTTGGGCCATCCTCCACTGCCCTCCTGGACCACAACAGAGAGCTGGAAGAGGAGCAACCAGGACAGAATCCGGCGCCCCGACCGGGACTAGAACCTGGGGTGCTGGTGCCGCAGGTGGAGGGTTAGCCTAGTGAGCCGCGGCACCGAAGTGTTTTCTAATGAAGCTTCCTATGTGGTAATTATGTAGCTATTCTGGAGCAGGACAAGGTATAAGCATTTGGGAATCACTGGTTAGCAATTTTGCATTGAAAAGCATTTAATTATGATTTAATTTTGTTATTATTATTATTAATTTATTTATTTGAAAGCAGAATAAGGAGAGAAGAGGAGAAAGAGATCTATCACTTGTCCATTTCCCAAATGGCCGATACTGCAAGTGGCAGCTTTAACTTCTATATCACAATGCCGGCTCCTGATCTATATATTTTTATTTTTGTCCCTGTGGTATCAAATATGATTTTTTAAATATATATTTAATAGCCAGGGTGACAAAGAGAGGGAGAGAGGGCAAGAGAAATCTCCATTCACTAGTTCAATCCCTTAATGGCCACAATTGCCAGGTCTGGACCATGCTTAAGACAGGAACCAGGAACTCCATTTGGTTTCCCCGATGGGGGTGGCAAGAGTCCAAACACGTGAGCAATGTTCCACTGCCTTTTTAGGTGCATTAAGCAGACCAGAGCAGCCAGGACATGAACCAGAAATCTGAGATGGATGCAGGAGTCAAAGGCAGTTTAACCCGCTGTACCACAATGCTAGCCCTAAGATTTTTTTGTAGAGAAAACATGATTGACAATGAAATCTCTCAGATTTGATTGTATTTTTTATTTAGCCTTTAATTTTGAAGGAAAAGTTTTTAAGATGTATTCATTTATTTAAAAGACAGAGTCACAGAGACAAAGAGGGAGAGACACAGAGAGATCTTCCAACCACTGATCCATCCCCCAAATAGCCACAAAAACTTGGAGCTGGGCCAGTCCAAAGCCAGAAGCCAGGAACTTCTTCCAGCTCTCCCATGTGCATTCATGGGCCCAAGCACCTGGGCCATGCTCTGCTGTCTTCCCAGATGCATTGGCCAGGAGCTGGATCGGAAGTGGAGCAGCTGAGACTTGAACTAGTGCCCATATGGATTGTAGGGGTTGAGGGGGCAGTTTTACTTGCTATGCCACAATGGCAGCCCCAGTTGAAGGATAATTTTAAGGAATATGATTTTTAAGACAATAAATATATTTAAAACTAAATATGTTTAAGTATTTCACACCACTCTACTATGGATTCTGATGAGATGTCTCGTGGTAATTCCAATATTTGTTCATTGATAGGTAAAATAATCTTTTGCTCATTCTGGCTTATATTTAGATTTTCTTTGGTTTTCTAAAGTTTGGTTATATTGTGTTCCCTGTAGTTTTTTGGTGGTTGTTTTATTTTCAGTATTTACTCTGTTTAGCTTTGTCTGTTTCATGAACCTACATTTTGATCTCTCTCTGTCATTGTTTTAAAATATCCCTTTCATTCCTTTGCCCTTTTAATTCTCATTCTGGCATTGAAAATACATTTTGTGCTTTTGATATTGTCCCAGGGGTTTTGGAAATTCTGTTATACTTTATTTTTTTTTCCCTCTTTGTATTTTACCTTGGTATGTTAGTAAGGTATAAAAGATGAAGAGAAATGTTCTCTAATTTTGCAACTAAATCTCATAATTTTAATGGCTTGTTTTTCAGACCTGCAACTTTCACAAATATTTCTCCAGTGGTATTTTTTTCCTTTTGATGCCTATTTCCTTTCCAAGCTACAGAGTTACAGAGCCTTATGTCATCTGCTTTATTTCCCCCCTCTTAGTTGAAACAGGAAGGCTGGAGTAGGCTAGTATAGGCAATCAGGATTGTGCACTATAGAAGTCCTCCTTGGAGAATATAATCTACTATGGAGAAGATTCAGGAAATATTGAATAATGGTTGCTCTTCTCATTCTAGAGCAATGTGGCATCTTTGTATTCTCCCTGTAAGAAACTGCTGGTGTGCCCAGGTGCAATGTCCATACAAGCGTTGTGGACCCCAGCACTGAGAACTTGAGGACTTTCTCATTCCCAGTTAGTTCACACTCAGCAAGTAATCATATTACTCCATAGGGTAGGAAGTCTTCAATTTATGGCACTAGTGCCATCTATTCTAAGTAAGCCAGATTTTGGGCTTTGCAGCCTCACTTCTAGATGGCTCTAGAAATTAATTGATTTTCAAGTTTTCTTTTTTTTTTTCCTCTTTTTTTTTTTATTTTTGACAGGCAGAGTGGACAGTGAGAGAGAGAGAGAGACAGAGAGAAAGGTCTTCCTTTGCCGTTGGTTCACCCTCTAATGGCCACCGCGGTAGCGCGCTGCGGCCAGCGCACCGCGCTGTTCCGATGGCAGGAGCCAGGTGCTTATCCTGGTCTCCCATGGGGTGCAGAGCCCAAACACTTGGGCCATCCTGGATCATATGCTTATTTCTACGCTATTTACAGCTAATAAATGAATCTTAGGAGCTGGCATTGTGTTGTAGCTGAATAAGCTGCTGCCTGCAATGCCAGCATCCTATATGGGCACGGGTTTGTGTCCTAGTTGCTCCTCTTCTGACCCAGATCCCTGCTGACACACCTGGGAAAGCAGTAGAAGGTGATCCAAGTGCTTGGGTCCCTGCACCCTTGTGGAAGATCCAGAAGAAATTCGTGGCTTCATCCTGGCCCAATCTTGGCCATTGCAGCCATTTGGGGAGTAAACCAGTAAATGGAAGATCTGTTTCTCATGGTAATTCTTCCTTTCACCTAAATAAATAAATAAGTAAATAAATAAATAAATTTTAAAAATATACATCAAAAACTTGGATCTACACAATGAGATAGAACATAAAGAAGGAACAATTGATCAATTATTTTCATTGATCTTAATGATATCTTCTTAAAATAGTATTAACAATGTTTTGGAAATTAAACATTATGGATAATTAAAATGCATAATAGTGTCACAAGGAATGAGAATCAATATTTGGAAATTCTGTTATAGGGTATATAAAGTAGTATATGTGAAATGGTATAGTATTATTTGACAGTAAATTTAGAATTATTAAAAATATATATTGAAAAAAGCTATAGTAAACAGTAACATATAGAAAAGAGAAATATAATTGATATTCCCAAAGAGTATAATTTATATAAATAAATATAAAAAGTAAAACAGGGGTATACATTTGGCCTAGCAGTTAAGATTTGGTGTAGCAGTTAAGATATTCCTTAAAATGTCTATGTCCAAATCAAAGTACTCAAGTTCAACACGTGGCTCATTCCTGTCTCCAGCTTCCTGCTAATGCAGACGGTGGGAGGCAGCCATGGTATTTTAAGTGTTTGAGTTCCTGTCACATTTGTGAGAGACCTGATTTGAGTTTTTGGCTTCTGATTTTGGCTTGGCCACACCCCAACTGTTTTGGGCATTCGGTAAGTAAACTATCAGTTGGAAGATATGTGTGTGTGCGTGTGTGTGTGTACACACATGTATGTGTATGTGTCTCATTCTCTGTTTCTGCCTCACAAATAAAGATATTTAAAACAAAGAGAAATCCAAAAGCCACACAAAGTATAAAAGAATGAAAACAAATGTAACAGAAGATAATACTGTATGTAATTGTCCAGTCATATCCATTATTATTCAAATTATGAATTGTATAAAAATACTAGTAAAAGGGATTTCCAGAGTTGATAAGAATGAAAGATCCAATATATGTTGTCTAAAAGTAATTCACTTTAGGCCCTGCACCCGCATGAGAGACCAGGAGGAAGCATCTGGCTCCTGGCATTGGATCGGCGCAGCGTGCCAGCCATAGCGGCCATTTGGGGGGTGAATCAATGGAAGGAAGACCTTTCTCTCTGTCTCTCTCTGTCTAACTCTGCCTGTCCAAAAAAAAAAAAAAAAAAAGTAACTCACTTTAGACACTATGATAGAGTTATATAGCTAACAAAGTATAGGAAAACATACATCACACTAATAGTAATCAACATAAAACTGGACTGTATTGCATTTAGGCATCTCCAACGTTAGCAAGAAATATCACTGTGCATAAAGAAATATTCCAACTTTCTAAGAATATAAAACACAAAAATATGTTTAAACAATGAAAAAACACAAGAAACAGGCAAAAACAGAGAACTTCTTTTCAATAAACTTGCCAGTGCCTGTGTTTTACACTCCCCATACTTCAAAACTGTGAGAAAGGAACTTCTATAGTTTACAAATTACTCAGTTAGTAGTACCTGTTACAGCAGAATAAATGGGGCCAGGAGCCACTATGATGTGCTGTGGGATCAGGGCTACTCTAGCATTCCCATTAAGACAATGCCCCATGGAACTGTGGGATTACAGATACCCACAATAACCCAGGACTGCAGAATATGTCCTAACAGCCTGGGAGAGTCACAGGAACATAGCCCCAAGCCCTGAGAGCTACTCTATGAGCTGTACCCAACAAAGTCATGGAGGTCGAGCTTGCTGGTACCTTGGGAACTCTATTCTACTTCAGTTTGTACAGAATATAGAATAAAATGTTATTCTCAAGACATAATATTTGATATTGTTCACCTTATTGGATTTTGCACTTACTTGAGAACTCTTACCATTTCTTCTTCCTTATTTCTCACTTTTGGAATATAATTATCTGTTCTATTTCTGCCTTAACCATTCTGCTTTGTCCAAATATAAAATACGGATAGACTAGTTATTATTGGGATCACTGTTAGCATGGTATTTCTCTATCCATGGTGTATCTTTCTCTATCCATTGGAAGCATATAACTTGATCAGCTCACAGGCCACAGTTGGAGAGCAGTTTGTCTCAGAATGTATTGTAACTTGAGATTCACTCCTTCTGGAATTGAGTTGGTACTAGAACAGGATAAGACTTCAGAGTGTTTGGGATGGAATGTATATCTTCTGTTTGTGAAAGGGATATGGATGTTAGGGGCTAGACTTGTTTGAATTACTGGAATGGGTTAAAACTTCAAGGTGATTGGGATGGAATGGATATCTTCTGTATGTAAGAAGGACTGGAATGCTATAGTTTGGTTATTTGAGTCCCCAGCAAAATTCCTGTTCAAATGTAATCCCCAATGGAACACACAGTAGAGATTTTAGGACACGATTACATCATGAAAGCTCTACACTCCTGATGGTATTAGTGACCTTATTAAGGGGCTGGAGAGTACAACCTTCCTTCTTTCTGTTTCTGCTCTATGGAGCCAGCATTCTAGGTGCTGTGTTGAGCAGAGACCGAACAACAAACCCAATGGTGCCTTGTCAATGTCAATTTCCCAGCTTTCAGAACTCTGAGGAATAAATTTCTATCATTTATAAATTACCTATTCTGCGATTTTTTTCTATAGCAGTATAGACAAAGATATAAGATACTTTCTACCAAAATGTGCACCTTTATATATGAAAACCGAGTGAAAAATAGCAAAATAAATTGTAGATATTGGTAAATTGATTCTTAAGTTTATATAGAAAAGTAAACATTCTAGAAGACATAGAAAAACAGAAGTTGTTCACAGAACAACAGCTAAGTTGGACAACTGCTAATAATTGATTTGAGACTCAATATTATCTTAGGAAATTCGAAGAAGCATGTTCGTAGAAAAGGAGTACCATCATTGAAATAACTCAGTGGTCAACTTTTCAATAAAAGTGGTACCCCAACAATTGGACATTCATAAAAATAAATAAAACAAATAACCTAAACACAGACCTAAGCTTTCTCCCTCTTAAATGTAAAATGCAACCTTTCATCTTAAAAATTTTATAGAAGATAGGAGAAAATGCCAGTGGCTAGAATTTTTTAAAAAAGAATATATCAAGCAAATCTATTAAAGAAAAAAAATTGATAAACTAGGCTTCATTAAAATTCAGAAATTTTATTCTGTAAAAGATGCTATCAAGATAGAAGAGACCAGACTGGAGATATTTTTGAGAAACACTATTGCATCAAGGAATTGTATCAAAAATATAAAAACCTCTTAATTTCAATAATAGGTAAACAAACAACACAGGTTTCTTTGAAATGAGTCCAAAGATCTGAAAAGACACTTCACCAATGAAAAGGGAATATACAGATCAAAAATAAGCATATGAATAAAGTCCAATCCTATTTGTCATTAGGGAGATGCCAATCAAAACAACAATGAATGGCCAGCGCTGTGGCTTAACAGGCTAATCCTCCGCCTTGCGGCGCCGGCACACCAGGTTCTAGTCCCAGTTGGGGCGCCGGATTCTATCCCGGTTGCCCCTCTTCCAGGCCAGCTCTCTGCTATGGCCCAGGAAGGCAGTGGAGGATGGCCCAAGTCCTTGGGCCCTGCACCCGCATGGGAGACCAGGAGAAGCACCTGGCTCCTGGCTTCGGATCAGCGTGATGCGCCGGCCGTAGCGGCCATTGGAGGGTGAACCAACAGCAAAAAGGAAGACCTTTCTCTCTGTCTCTCTCTCACTATCCACTCTGCCTATAAAAAAAAAAAAAAAAAAAAAAAAAAAAAAAACAATGAAATACCATTACTTGCCTTATTCTTCGAAAGGCAAAGAGAAAGAGAGGGAGAGCAGGAGAGAGGGAGCAAGCTGGCTAGAGCAAACACAAGAGTTCCAGAGAAAGCAAGAGAGGAAGCACTCCTATTTAGTGGCTCACTCTCCAAATACCCAGAATTGCCTGGGCTGGGAACTGCTAAAGCCAGAAGTTGGGAACTTGATCCGGATCTCCCACAGGAGTAGCAGGGACCCAAGTACTTGAGCTACTTCTTTCCTACTTTTCAGCATATGTGTTACCAGGAAGCTAGTAATTGGGAGTAGAGTTGAGACTCAAACCCAAAGCGTCCAATATAGAAGGAAGGTATCCCAAATGATGCATGTTGACAAATGCATACCCCAGTACTTGTTTTCACGTCTTATCTAAACTATTTAATTTTTTAAAAATCTGCTTATCTGAGAAAGGGAAGAGAAGGGGTAGGAGAAAAGGGAGGGAGAGAGGATTTCCATCCCAACTTCCCTGAACTGCTCTAGGCCAGACTAGAGGCTCAAGTCAAGAGCTGGGAACTCAATCCTAGTCTCCCACACAGGTGACAGGAGCCCAATCAGCCATCTTCTTTAGCCTTCCAGGGTCTGCATTGGCAGAAGACTGAAGTCAGATATTGACCTGAGGCACTTGGATGTGGAACACAGATGTCTCAACTGTCATGGCAAACATTGGTCTCTCTCTACTACTGAGTTAGAAATTCTTCTTTGAGACTCTGTGTAGATTTAGAAATTTTATTTCTGTATCTTTTTTATTTTATTAAAATTTTATTTAAATTTAAAATTCCATTTGTTTAAAACAATGGCTTCATAAAGGAGAACTTATTTAATAATTTAGAAATTATTCTGTAATGTCCTTGTTTTAGAGTTAACCTGTAATGCCCAGTTCAGTTGTCCCCAAAGACCACCAAGGAGCCGATACCGCTGTAAAGCACACGAGAGTTTTATTACAGGTTCGGGCCTGGACTCTCAATCAACACTGACGCAGCAGGTTTGAATTGAGAGCCCTGACCCTTCAGTTAACAGGGTTTTTATAGGGTTTTCAGAGACATTCTATACATCATGGTACCATTTAGCAAATCATCTCATCCGGCGGGAAATTCAAAGGACATCTCCTAGAATTGATTAGTGCATCCAGTGGCGGGAACGGACCTATTACAGGTGGTTGGATGGCTTTGGGGTTGATGCCTTTTGAAGTGATTGGCCGAAGCATAGGGTCCGAGCTGCTGGGATGTATGTGCCGAACTGCAGGGTCTCAGGTAGCTATCAATCACCTTATCTGCCCTGAGAAGACACCAGGAACTCTAGGTATTTCTCTGTTATCTGTTAATTGGCTGTTGCTAGGAGAGTTTATTGCAAGGTGAGTTCATTTATTTACTTCTGGCTTAGGGTTCAGGGCCTGGTCAGGCCCAAATTACAAGATGGAGGCCTAATTTAAAATAGTTACACCTTGATTCAGGCTCAGGTCTCACAAACCAACTGTGGACACAATGAGTGGAATATTTTACCAAGATAACACCTGCCATTTAGTAGCAGAGCTCAGATTATACCAAAGATCTCTGGATTCAAATTTCTGAACCTTTCTTTTTATATCACAGTTTATGGTTCTTTTTGTATTTTGTTCCTCCTGCCTTAGGTATAAATTTGGATAATTCCTCTAGTCTTGTTCCACTATTAGTGGGAATAAATTAGAACAAAATTTGAATAATCTGTAAATTATAAAAAGTTCCTGGGAAATGGAATTAAAAGATAAATTTACTGGGACCGGCACTGTGCCACAATGGGTAAAGAGTCCACCTGCAGTGCTGGTGGTCCATATGGGTGCCCGTTCCAATCCTGGCTGCTCCACTTCCGATCCAACTCTCTGCTGTGGCCTGGGAAAAGCAGCAGAAGATGGCCCAAGTGCTTGGGATCCTGCATCCGTGTGGGAGACCTGGAGGAAGTTCCTGACTCTTGGCTCCTTGCTTCAGATCAGCACAGTTCTGGCCTTTGGGGTCAATTGGGGAGTGACCCAGCAAATGGAATACCTCTTACTCTCTCTGCCTCTTCTCCTCTCTGTGTAACTCTGATTTTTAAATAAATAAATAAATAAATCTTTTTTAAAGATAAATTTGGTGCAAAATTTTTGAAATCTATGTGTAGTTTTTTTCTGAGTATCTTGTTTCCTGAAATTTTTGAAGACTGCTCTATTTACGGATTTCAAACTTTTTTTTCCCAAAATAAACTGTCTTTTAATTCCATTTCCAGGAACTTTTTGAAGAACCATCATATTTTTTGAAATATACCTTTAAATATGCATAGGAATTAAATTTTAACACTTCACAAAAATTCCTTTTTTATGGGAATGTGCATTTCATTGCATCTTCTTTTTACAGTAAATCATTGCAAAACAGGGTTAATATTTTTATCCATGAAAAATAAGCCATTTTCACAAAGAGATGGCCCACACATAGAACCTGCACTGACCTAGTAGACAGTAATGGCTCATTTGTAACTTTTATTACCTAAGAGTTTAATATTTCACTATAAAACCTCAATAGGTTTGGCTGAGAAAAAAATCTATGGAGGAGTCATATGACTTTTTATAGATTATTAAGTAAATAATATTCATTCAAAGGAGTATACATTTCAGTACCAGGAGATTATGTAAAAGCTTTTTTTGTTTTTTAATCAACTGCTTGAATTTCTATCATGTTTATCATTTTCTACCATGGTTTTGTTTATGAGGTTGATAACTGCATACTGTAAATGATTGTTGAGTGTATTTGCTTCAGACAAAGAATATTGAGGCCATTTAAGCTCTATTACCTCATTCATATCTCTGTTTCTTTTCAATTACATTCATTATTATAGCAAGCATTTCATATAATGTATCCAATGGGTAACTTAAAGTATTAGTTTAATAATCAGCATATTATAATAATGTTTAATTCAAATGAGTTCTTTTTCTAATTATTTAATTTTCCTACACAATTTATCAACACAATTTATATATATACACACATGCATGTAGTTATGCTATGTGTTAATGCATCATACTTCTTTTTTTAAAGTATTCATTTTGAGAGAGACAGAAATAGAGAATCTCAATTCCATCTATCTGCTAGTTACTCCCCAAATTGCCCACAATAGCTAAGGTGTGGCCAGCCAAGGCCACAAGCCCAGGACCCAGTTGAGGTCTTCCATGTGGGTGTCAGGGACCCAACCACTTGAGCCAACATTTGCTTCTTCCTAAAGTCTTCATAAGTGAGAAGCTGGATCAGAAGCAGAGCTGGGGCTCAAACTAGGGACTCTAATATGGGATGCAGGCATCTGAAGCAGCATGTTAACCGCTGTACCAAATGTCAGATCCAATTTTTCAAGTGTATTTCCTTTAAGCCCTACAGTACATTACTCCTACTCAAGTCTTGTCAAGTAATTTTCATACTAGTATTTGGTCCTGTCTGACAAACTGAACTGTCTCTCTGGCTAACCATAGCATATTAATCTGGTTATCACTGTGGGTCTCAGACAGTCCTATAGAACTCTGCAAATTGAGAAGTTTTCTTTTCTGACAAAATCATTATATATTTCAAAAATGATATGAGAGTACAACACAATGCTCATGGAAAAATGAAATTAAAAGATATTTATTTTGGTGCATAAAGCCAACAGCTTACTAATTTGATGGTTGAATGGAATGTGCTATTTTGATGATCACTGGGCATCTATTGCTGGGGCCACCCTGGAAGAGACCACATGAGTATTATGGCTATCATAGTACGTGTTTTCCATGAATTTTTAAAAATTGCCTCATACATATTGTGGTTCTGAATTATCCTATTTGATTTCCAAAGATTCTAAGAAAATCAAAGGAAATGATGTTTACTGCAGAATTATACAGAGAAAGAATTTTGAAGAGAGCACATTCTCGTGGAAGCAGGGAGGCAGGGATGATGGAGTAGTCTGAAGGGCAGACTTATAGCTGCACAGCTGCTAATTGTAGTGGGATAGAAGGAATAAAAATATAAGGGGACTACTCATAATGAAAATTATTCCCATCTTGCACATGGCGCTTAGGGAAAGCTATAGTGAACAATAGCAGAATGTTTTCTATTCTCACTTTTATATGGAAATTTATACCATGATAAAGCACAGCTGAATAAATTTAAAAGAATATAAGTCATATAAAGTATATTTTTCAGAACTCAATGGAATTAAACTAGAAAGGAATAATAGATAACTGGAAAAATCCCCATATTTGACTATTGAAAGATTTTTAAGAGAAGTGGAAATTATTTTGAATGGCATCAAATGTAAATTTAACATAAGCATTTGACATATGCAGCAAAGAGGTTCTGGGAGAAAAATTTATACCATTCAATATATGTATTCAAAAAAGGAAGATCTAAAATCAATAATTCAAGATTCTGAGGAAAACAGTAATAAAACATAATTTTAACTCTATATAAAGAAGAGAAATACATAATAAAAGCTTCATTTAGTAACAAATGAAATTGAAAAATGTAGAGGATATGAACAAAATCCAAACTAAGCTCTTTGACAAGATAAGTAAAATTGAAACATTTATAGCTAGTCTAACCAAGAAAAAAGGAGAGGAGACACAAGTTATCAATATCAGACATGCAAGAGATTTATCACTATTGATCCAATGGGTTAAAAAAAAGGATTGTAATGTAATACTCATATACAGATAACTTTACAGACAGTTCCATGCTCCCAAATCTGTTAAATTAGCTGCAACAGAATGAGTCATTGGAAATTAGAAACTTCCAGAACTTACATGAGGAATTAATGTTATAAATACACAGAGTTGTAAAAAACTGAATCTAGTTAAATAAAAGCACAGGTAAAGGCATTACAAAAAAAGGAAAATTACAGACCAATAACTTTCATGAAAATAGATATAAAAGATTAGCAAATAAAATTCAACAATACATACAAGTATTATTCTCTACAACTGAGGCAATATAGCCTAGGTATACAAGAGAGATTAAAAATTCAGAAGTCAATGTAACGCACCACACACGAGCAAGCTAAAGGAGAGAATCACATCAATTGGTAAAGAAAACATATCTGTTAAATTCTAACATCCATACAATACTCCATAAAGTTAGAGGCCAGTTTTCTCAACTTGTTAAGGGAAGCCCACTAAAAATCTATAATCTGTATCATACTTGATGATGAGAAACTGTCATTTTCCCATATATGATGAGATGTAATTATGCATTTACCCACTCGCATCTCAGTGACAGGGCTGGTGTTAACACTTCTGACCCAAGAAGCATTGGAAATGAGGGTAGCCTGTAAGACCATAATCACAAGGAAAGTCGCAGAAGCGCTGGAATCTTGTTGAAAAAGGCACTCCCCATGGAGGCTAACAGTTCTGATAATGTGAAAGATATATCCTGGAAATGACCAACTAAATCAACACATGGTGAATGGCAGAAGTCAGGTTTTTGTCTTTGCATTGTAATTTATAAATAAATAGGAGGGAGAAAAATTGTCCGTGTGGTAATGGAGTTAGAGACTTTCGGATGAACTCAAGCTTACCTTAACAAAAACATAGATTTTTCACATGTAAAAATATTTATACACTCGAATATGCTTGAATTAGTCTACAAATGTATATTTCCTTGTTCTGTTTGTTAGATAAAGACTCTAGAAGCAACGACTCCCAACGAGATTAAGCATGCCCATCTTCTAAGATTTGGTTTCTTCAATAGATTGATGTAGGTCTCCTTGGAGAAAAGTCTGTGACAAGAACTATACAAGATGAGTACTAGGCATCTTGTAGTGCCAGAAAGTAAAGTAGTGCTAGAAACTTCACTGATGGGAGCCGGGCACAGGAGCCACCTGAAAACACATCCAGTGTCCTCAAAGTACTCCCAAGGCTGAATCATTTGAACAGAATAATTCAATATGGAATTATAACCAAATGTATAAAACACATATGTGTGAATTCATGTTGACATATATAACTGAATAAGTGAGACAGAAGAGATTAATTGTCTTTGTAGAATAATCTCCAATATTTTATATGGTTATTTGGTTGTCAAATAAGAATATAAATCCACATTCCATAAATGTGGGCTACACATACTGACTTCCATCCAAAAATTATAGTATGGAAAACAAGTAAAATGAAACAACTCTAATTTTGCACTTAATCTATTCCTTTTACTGCCAAATAAATTCAACACTTCATTTTACTTTACTTGGTTTTTCTCTCAGTCAATACAAACATAGCATATCTTAAAAGATGTTCCTCTATTTTGTATTCTATAAGAAGTGGGTCATTGAACTACTTCTGACCTGTTTGTTCTTTTCCTATTTTAATGTGAGTGGATTTAAATAAATTTCACATTACTATGTAGCTCTCAGTTAAAATGGTGTACTTTTGTTTTTTCTATCCTCTGTAAATGTTCAGAAAATGTAGCTGAAATTATTCCTTAAAATAGCATTGTGATTTCCTGGACTCATTTACCTTTTGAACTTTATTTCCTGAGAACATTCCTATTTATTATCATTAGTAAAAATCAATTTCTTGAGCCTTATTTCTTTAATAAAGTATGCACCTATTTCTTCTCATTATATTTAGGAAATTCCTCAAACTTGCTTCACTCTCTCAACCCTTGAATAATGAGTGTCTTTGATATTGATTAGGTCCATTAAAATATACACAATTTCTACTTAAAGGTAATTTTATCCTTTTTTTTTTTTAAAGATTATTTATTTGAAAGGCAGCACTACAGAGAAGCAGAGGCAGATAGAAAAAAGGTCTTCCACCCACTGGTCCACTCCCCAGATGGCCACAACTGCTGGAGATGGGTCAATCCAAAGCCAGGAACTTCCTCTGGGTCTTCCACATGGATGTCTTCCTAGGCCAGAGCATAGAGCTGGATTGGAATTGGAGCAGCCAGTACATGAACTGGCTCCCACATGGGATGCTGGCACTGCAGGCAGTGGCCTTACCCATTACACTACAGCACCAGGCCACATTTTTATCCATTTTTTTTACAGAGTGGTATTGTGAGCTGTTTTTAGATAAATTTGATGTAATTTATTACTAATCTAAAAAGATTTTGGCAAACAAGTAAGCAAATCTTTGTTTTATTTGAAAGACTTGGGTTTTTTTTTTTTGATATCTGGAGGAATATTTAATTATGTAAATATAATCACCAATTGACAATTGAAACGCATACAAACACAATGGAAAGGCAAAGACACATTCCACAAGAGAAATAATTGAAAAAATGGACTTCACTGAAAACTGCTGTGCAAAAAATAATGTCAAGAGAATTAAAAGACAAACCAAAGACTGGGAGAAAGCATTTGCAAAAGACATCTAGGCAGATCCAAGGGGGCTGAATAGTAAAGAGACATGCTGATTTTGACTATGGAGAGATTCCAGAAGGCAGCTGTCCCTGGGGACAGCTGAGAAGACGTTTCGAGTATTAAGCTTATGGAACAGAAGACAGATTCTGTGGAGCAGCACAGACAGCTGGTGGCTGGCAGGGTCACATCATCTTCCCAGAGTGAGCTGAGAGGAGATGATAGTAGGCTGTGTGCCAAAGGTAATCTTGCAGTCCTCACTGACTTCGAGTCTGGAACATAAGCATCATGGAAATTATGATCTAGTGTACAATATTTGGTTCTATTCAGAAAGAGCCTGAGATGTACATCTGATTGCAGGTTTTTATACCTTGCAATTAGTAATCTGAAATCTGTGTGTTAGAAAATTATTTTTAGAGATGACTGATTTTGTGAGTGATTTTGTAATTCATTGGCCTAAATACTATTAAACATCACCTACATGGACATTAAATCCTATTAACCATCATATCCCACAAGTGTGATATCTTAGTCTACACTTAAATCATATATATATATATATATATATATATATATATATTTTTTTTTTTTTTTTTGGACAGGCAGAGTGCATAGTGAGAGAGAAAGAGACAGAGAGAAAGGTCTTCCTTTTTGCCGCTGGTTCACCCTCCAATGGCCGCTGCGGACAGCTCATCTCACTGATCCGAAACCAGGAGCCAGGTGCTTCTCCTGGTCTCCCATGGGGTGCAGGGCCCAAGCACTTGGGCCATCCTCCACTGCACTCCCGGGCCATAGCAGAGAGCTGGCCTGGAAGAGGGGCAACCAGGACAGAATCCGGCACCCCGACCGGGACTAGAACCTGGTGTGCCGGCACCACAAGGTGGAGGATTAGCCTGTTAAGCCATGGCGCCGGCTATATATACTTATTTCAAACACACACAGTACCAATGTTTCCAACATGGGTGGCTGGAACACAATTACTTGAGCCTTTAAACTCTGCTTTGAGTGTCTGCGTTTACAGGGAGCTGAGAATGGGAGCTAGAGCCAGCCAGGAATTGAACCCGGCCTCTTTGGTACGGGATATAGGTACCTTAACTAACATCCTAGGCCAAATCCTAGGCCTACTCCTAACCATATATATATTTTAAACGCATGTCTTTTGGGATATAGTGTACAGATGGAAATGATGCTAAGGGTTATCATGACTATATGTTGGCCACTGTTTATATTATTAATATTATAACAATATCTCTAGGTCAATTATTAGTAGTGTCTTTAATGAGAATATTATATGTAATTCTAGTACCAGATAATTTGAATAAATCATTTTAAAACTGGCTCAACCACTGTTTGAAACCTGCAATTTGGGAATTTTTTTTTTTCCTTTCAAGAGTCTAAGGTCATATCTGAGACCAATCACATAGCCCTTACTTTAGAAAGAGTTATTGGTATCAATGCTCCCTAAAAATAGAAGGCAGCAATACAAATGCAAGACGGTAAAGGAAAACACTTAGAAATACCATTTCATCAGTAGTTTAAAATATTACAACAGAAAAAGAAAATGACAAAATCTGTGTTGTTTTCAGAACATTTTAGCATCAAGATGCAATGTTTTTCTCTGACAGTATACTAGAAAATGTAATTATTTAATTACACATGCCATGTTATACTTGTGTAATAAAATTTTCCATAATGATGTTTTTTTGAATTGAAGAAAAACTTCCACATCTTTCTACATGTTTGTGTATCACTATGACCCAAGTCTGCAAGAGACTTTTTACAATGTGGTGCAGTGTATTTCCACTTAGAAACAATAGGTAATGCGTTATATTCCTCAGAGTGAAAAAAAGGCAGTTTCAAAGATTTTCAGTTTAACCAAAAACTGTAAAGGTAAAATTGTTGTTGAAAGAAATAAGATGACAAAATATTACCTTATATATTTCCTTTATATTACTTCAAATAAATTACCACTTAGAGAAATTTTACTAAAATCACCTAATATTCTAGCATATTGAATTTTAAAAGTCTTTATAATACATGATACTTATCTTTAAAATTTCTCTCATCATGCCTCTCATCATTCCTTGTGGACTAATTCATTTTATAATGACTCTCACAGTCAGGCTCCCAATTTCCAGAACACATCTGGAATAGCAAGCAGCATTATGTGTTAAACTATTAGATATTTAAACATGTAAGTGGTGTCCCAAAATATGGGAGATCCTAACAGAATCTTAATTCAATCAAGAAATGAGTAAGAACTGCCATGCATGCTTCTAAAACAGAGTTCATCTTCTTTCCAAATGAGATAAAAGGCATTGCCCATGAAATTTCTCTGTCATTGAGTAAACACAGATGGGAGTACTGGCACTGTGGTGCAGCAGGTTAAGACACTGCTTGCAACAACTACATCAGAAGCGCCACTTCAACTTCTGGCTGCTCCTCTTCTGATTCAGTTTCCTGCTAATACACCTGGCAAGGTAGTAGATGATGATCTATGTACTTGGACCCTTGGCACCTATGTGGGAATCCCAGACGGAGTTCCTGGCTGCCGACTTTGGTCTGGCCCAGCCCTGACGTGGTTTTTTGGCTATCTGGGAAGTGAACTGGTGAATGGAAATCTCGTTGTCTCTCCCTGTCTGTCACCCTGTCTTCCCAATAGATAAATAATGTTACTTTGTTTAAAAAAATGACCAAAGTAAAACTGAGGATACCTGTCATGCTCTAGAAAAAAACTGATGAGTGTGCCCAAGAATAATTCAAAAGGTTTTTTTGATGGTGCTGTATAACAAATAATACTGAGACTCAGTGGGTTCCAGAAACTGACACAGGTTAACTGCTTATAAATCCACGAATTTAGAGCTGCTTTTCTAACTTGTGATCCTGTCAACTGCTGAGATTATCTCTGCTAAACTTAGAGAGGGCTGGCCTCAGCTGAGTGTTAGGATTAAGTTTGTTCCACATGTCTTCTTCTTCTGGGATGCCAACTGAAGAAGCGCTGCTCATTTGAGACTTGGATTTTACATGAAAGGTGGTGGGGAAGGTGAGAAAATACAAGATAAACAAACAGAAACATGCAATGTCACTCAAGGGTTCTGCTTAGACCACTTCAGCACAAGGACCATCTATGCCTTCATTCAGGAAAGCAATAGAAACATCTCTAACCTAAGTTACTTCAAGTTAACAATTCTATCTCATTTTGTTCTACTGTTGGGAATGAGTTGAAAATTTTCAGTCTATGATGAAAGCCTGATTGATGATCACAATACATATCCAATGTCACTGGCGTGTACTTCAGGTTTTGTTGTAGCAGCGTCCCACATCTGGTGCCAATTACTGTATTAGTTTAGTATTGTCAAAATTTGGTATAGCATTCAATTGCCAAAATGTGGTTTGCAACATATTAACTTCATCTCTTGATACATTATCTAAAGGTTTGCTTTATCTCTTCAAAGATTTCCTAGGCTTTGGGGAATTGTGCTTAAGATAGAGATTGGGTGCAGGACTGACGCACATGTCTCCTTTGGAAACCAAGATGGAAGGGCATTTTCTTATATGAGACTTGTTTTCAACATGGAAGACAAATAGGAGAGGTGAATGAAAATATACAATGTCACTGGAAATCTCTGCTTAGGACTGGCAAATTATCTTCTGTCAGCACTGCATTGGCTAAGAAAGGTTACCCATCCCAGACAAAACTGAGTGGGGACATATTTTGTTTCCCAAACTAAACCATGGCAAGATTGAGGAAGAAAGGAACAATTATGAATAAATAATGCAATCCACACACTAACCAAACAGGGTAAATACTGTTGCATTTCTCATCTTATTTCCAGTCAACTTTATTTGAAAAATCAGTGTTAATGCAATTATTACACTAAACTATATGAAACATCATCAAATCACTGAAGTGTAGCTTTATGCTTTTTTTATTTTTTATAAAGATTTTATTCCTTTACTTGAAAGTCAGAGTTACGGAGACAGATCTTGAAACCACTGGTTCACTCTCCAGCTAACTACAACAGCTGTGACTGGGCCAGGAGCTTCTTCCACGTCTCCCATGTGAGTGGCAGGGGCCCAGACTTTTCAGCTGCTTTTTCCAAGCCATTAGCAGCAAGCTAGATGTGGGGTCCAGCTATACCCACTATGCCACAATGCCTGCACTTCTGTGGTTGTTTTCCCCTCAAATTAATGGTATAGTCTTGCACACAAATTGTCAATTTTAAATCTGTAGTTTTTAATCTCAACATAAATGAAAAATATAACATTGTTGGATGTTTCTGAAACTAAAGGCCAAGGAAACTTAATGATTTAATTGTAATAATGAATATTAAGAGTCTGATGATACCCAAGTCAGCTAAATTCTTCTAACAAAATTCTTTGGCTAATCAGTTTCTCCAACTACACATTATTGTCAGCTTTCTAAAGAGCTGTATTAGTGAGAGTTTGCGCATTTTTGTTTGTTTCTTGGTTATTAATGTATACATAAGCTCACTGAAAAATGAGCTGTCTGGCCTACATATTCAGTGCCATTCTGTCTATAATTTTATTATCATGGAAGAATGTGTGCAATAATTGCAATCTCGGCACTTCAGCTTTTGCAAACATCTAGCAATGTTATGAATCATAAATATTCTGTAATAATTCTGAAGTGAGTCTTGCTCAAGAAGTTAGATATACTTTCATGCAATATTTTTCTTCTAAAGTTCTTTGAATATGACAGGTGTTATAGTCTCCTAGTGTTTCTATAACAAAATACCTGGGGCTGAGTAATTTATAAAGAATGAAAATTTATTTTCTCACAGGTCTGGGGGCAGGAAATCCAGGATCAAGGCATCAGCAAGTTTCATTGTCTGGCCAGGACTTCCGTTTCCAAGGTGTTACCATATTGCTGCAGCCTTTGGAGGGGAGGGATGCTGTGTCTTCACATGGAAAAAGGCAGAAAAGCAAGAGAGCTGAAGCCTCCTGCATAAGGTCTTTAATCCCATTCATGAGATAGGAGCCCTCATGTCCCTATCTCTTCTAAATGCCCCACTTCATCAATTTATTTATTTAAGGTAAACAAATTTAAGAACATAGTGATACTTCCCACCGATGATTCTACCCTTCCTCCTCCTCCAATTCCCTGTCTTAATTTTTACAGTGATCTACATTCAGTTTACTTTATACTCATAAGATTAATTCTATGTAAAGTAAAGAGTTCAACCCATAGTATGAAGATCAAACACTGATCCTCAAGAGTAGAAACAGGGGCTGAAAACAATCCTTGGATCTCAATGTTAACTTCACTCTTAAACATTACATTTTTTGGTACTCTGTTAATTACCACAGATCAGGAAAAGCATATGGTACGTGTCATTTGGGGATTGGCTTATTTTACTAAGTATGATGTTTCCCAATTGCATCAACTTTGTTGCAAAAAGGCAGGATTTAATTTTACAGCTGAGTCGTACTCCATGGTGTAAAATCATAATGTCTTTATCCAGTCATCAGTTGCTGGACATCTGGGTTGATTCCATACCTTAGTTATTATGAATTGAGCTTCAATACACATATGGTACAAATAACTTTCATGTGCTGATTTCATTTCATTTGAGTAAATTACCACCGAGTGGGATTTCTGGGTCATATGGTAGATCTATTTTCAGCTTTCTGAGGTATCTCTCTATTGTCTTCCACAATGGCTATCCTAGTTTACATTTTTACCAACAGTGGACTAGGGGTACTGTTTTCATTACATCCTTACCAGCATTTATTATTTATTGATTCCTGTATAAGAGCCAATCTAACTGGGGTGAGGTGAAATCTCATTATAGTTTTGATTTGCATTTCCCTGATGGCTACTGTTCCTGAGCATTTTTTTCATGTGTCCATTGGCCATTTGAATTTCCTCCTTTAAAAATGCTTGTTCAAGTTCTTTGCTCATTTTTTTTAACAAGATTGATTGCTTTGTTGTTGAGTTTTTGGAGCTCATAATGGATTCTGGATATTAATCCTGTACCAGTTGCATAGGTTACAAATATTTTCTCCCATTCTGTTGGTTGCCTCTTTACTGAGTGTTTCCTTTTTAGTGTAGAAGCTTCTCAACTTGTTGTAATCCCATTTGTCTATTTTGGCTTTGATTGCCTGGCTTCTGAGATCTTTTCCAAGAAGTCTTTGCCTATGCCAATGTCTTGCAGTTTTCTAATATTCTCCTCTAGTAATTTGATTGTATCAGGTTGTCGATTTAGATCCTTGATCCACTTTTAGTTAATTTTTGTATAAGGTATAAGGTAGGGGTCTTGTTTCATACTACTGTATATGGAGATCCAGATTTTCAAACACTATTTGTTGAAGAGATTGTCATTTCTCCAGGGACTGATTTTAGCTCTTTTGTCAAATATTAGTTGGTTATAGATGCTTGGATTGATTGCTGGATTTTTCTATTCTATTGGTCTATGTATTTATTTTTGTGTTAGACTCTACTTATTTTAAGATCTTTATTTATTTGAGAGGTAGAGTTACAGAGAGAGAGAGGGAGAGACAGAAAGGACTTCCATTCACTGATTCAGTCCCCAGATGGCCTCAATGCCTGGAGCTGAGCCAATCTGAAGCCAGGAATTTCTTCCACATCTCCCACTTGGGTGCAGGGGCCCAATCACTTGGACAATTTTCCACTGCTTTCTCAGACCATAGTAGAGAGCTGTATTGGAAGAGGAGCAGCTGGGACTTTAACTGCTGCTCATATGGGATCTCCATGTCACAGGCAGAGGCTTAGCCCACTGTGCTGCAGCACTGGCTTCACTGCTTAATACCATTACATTGGCTATTGAGGTTTTTTTTTTTAAACTTTTATTTAATGAATATAAATTTCCAAAGTACAGCTTATGGATTACAATGGCTTCCCCCAAACCATAACTTCCCTCCCACCTGCAACCCTCCCCTTTCCCGCTCCCTCTCCCCTTCCATTCACATCAAGATTCATTTTCAATTCTCTTTATATACAGAAGATCAGTTTAGTATATATTAAGTAAAGATTTCAACAGTTTGCACCCACATAGCAACACAAAGTGAAAAATACTTTTGGAGTACTAGTTATAGCATTAAATAACAATGTACAGCACATTAAGGACAGAGATCCTACATGATATTTTTTAAAAAAATTGATTAATTTTCTATGCAATGTCCAATTTAAAACCAAGTGGTTTTTTTTTTCATTTTCAATTATATTTATATGCCGAAGATCAATTTAGTATATACTAAGTAAAGATTTCATCAGTTTGTACCCACACAGAAACACAGAGTGTAAAAATACTGTTTCAGTACTAGTTATAGCATTACTTCACATTGGACAACACATTAAGGACAGATCCCACATGAGACGAAAGTACACAGTGACTCCTGTTGTTGAATTAACAATTTGACACTCTTGTTTATGGCATCAGTAATCTCCCTAGGCTCTAGTCATGAGTTGCCAAGGCTATGGAAGCCCTTTGGGTTCGCCGACTTTGATCTTATTCTGACAGGGTCATAGTTAAAGTGGAAGTTCTCTCCTGCCTTCAGAGAAAGGTACCTCCTTCTTTGATGGCCCCGTACTTTCCACTGGGATCACACTTGCTGAGATCTTTCATTTAGGTCTTCTTTTTTTTTTTTTTCCAGAGTGTCTTAGCTTTCCATGCTTAAAATACTCTCATGGACTCTTCAGCCAGATCTGAATGCCTTAAGGGCTGATTCTGAAGCCAGAGTGCTATTTAGGACATCTGCCATTCTATGAGTCTGCTGTGTATCCCGCTTCCTGTGTTGGATCATTCTCTCCCTTTTTGATTCTATCAGTTAGTATTAGCAGACACTAGTCTTGTTTGTGTGATCCCTTTGACTCTTAGACCTATCAGTGTGATCAATTGTGAACTGAAGTTGATCACTTGGACTACTGAGATGGCATTGGTACATACCACCTTGATGGGATTATATTGGAATCCCCTGGCATGTTTCTAACTCCATCATTTGGGGCAAGTCCGATTGGGCATGTCCCAAATTGTACATCTGCTCCCTCTCTTTTTCCCACTCTTATATTTAACAGGGATCACTTTTCAGTTAAAATTTAAACACCTAAGAATAATTGTGTGTTAATTACAGAGTTCACCCAATAGTACTAGAACGAAGCAAAACAAAAATACTAAAATGGATAAAGTATCACATTGTACATCAACAGTCAGCACAAGAGCTGATCAAGTCACTGTTTCTCATAGTGTCCAATTCACTTCAACAGGTTTCTCCTTTTGTGCTCAGTTAGTTGTCACCAATCAGGGAGAACATATGATATTTGTCCCTTTAGGACTGGCTTAATTCACTCAGCATAATGTTTTCCAGATTCCTCCATCTTGTTGCAAATGACCGGGTTTCATTGTTTTTGACTGCTGTATAGTATTCTATAGAGTACATGTCCCATAATTTCTTTATCCAGTCTACTGTTGATGGGCATTTGTGTTGATTCCAGGTCTTAGCTATTGTGAATTGAGCTGCAATAAACATTAATGTGCAGATGGCTTTTTTATTTGCCAAATTAATTTCCTTTGGGTAAATTCCAAGGAGTGGGATGGATGGGTTGTATGGTAGGTTTCTGATGAATCTCCAGACTAACTTCCATAGTGGCTTAACCAGTTTGCATTCCCACCAACAGTGGGTTAGTGTCCCTTTTCCCCCACATCCTCTCCAGCATCTATTGTTGGTAGATTTCTGAACGTGAGCCATTCTAACCGGGGTGAGGTGAAACCTCATTGTGGTTTTGATTTGCATTTCCCTGATTGCTAGTGACTTGAACATTTTTTCATGTGTCTGTTGGCCATTTGGATATCCTCTTTTGAAAAATGTCTCTTGAGGTCCTTGGCCCATCTCTTAAGTGGGTTGTTTCTTCTGATGTTGTGGAGTTTATTGATTTCTTTGTAGACTCTGGTTATGAACCCTTTATCTGTAGCAGAGTTTGCAAATATTTTTTCCCATTCTGTTGGTTGCCTCTTCACTTTCCTGACTGTTTCTTTTGAAGTACAGAAACTTCTCAATTTGATGCAATCCCAAATGTTAATTTTGGCTTTGACTGCCTGTGTTACTGGGGTCTTTTTCAAGAAGTCTTTGCCAGTACCTATATCTTGCAGGGTTTCTCCAGTGCTCTCTAATAATTTGATGGTTTTGGGTCATAGATTTAGGTCTTTAATCCATGCTGAGTGAATTTTTGTGTAAGGTGAAAGGTAGGGGTCTTGCTTCATGGTTCTACATGTGGAAATCCAATTTTCCTAGCACAAGTTATTGAATAGACTATCCTTACTCCAGGGATTGGTTTTGCATCCTTGATCAAATATAAGTTGGCTGTAGATGTTTGGATTGATTTATGGTGTTTCTATTTTGTTCCATTGGTCTATGCATCTGTTTCTGTACCAGTCCCATGCTGTTTTGATAACAACTTCCCTGTAGTATGTCCTAAAATCTGGTATTGTGATGCCTCCAGCTTTGTTTTTGTTGTACAAGATTGCTTTAGCTATTCGAGATCTCCTGTGTCTCCATATGAATTTTAGCATCATTTTGTTCCAGATCTGAGAAGAAGGTTTTGGTATCTTGATTGGTAATGCATTGAATATATAAATTGCTTTTGGGAGAATAGACATTTTGATGATGTTGATTCTTCCAATCCATGAGCATGGAAGATTTCTCCAATTTTTGGTATCCTCTTCTATTTCTTTCTTTAAGGTTTTGTAATTTTCATCATAGAGATCTTTAACGTCCTTTGTTAAGTTTATCCCAAGGTATTTGATTGTTTTTGTAGCTATTGTGAATGGGATTGATCTTAGCAGTTCTTCCTCAGCTGTGGCAATGCCTGTGTATACAAAGGATGTTGATTTTTGTGCATTGATTTTATATCCTGCTACTTTGCCAAACTCTTCGATGAGTTCCGATGGTCTCTTAGTAGAGTTCTCTGGGTCCCCTAAGTAAAGAATCATATCATCTGCAATGAGGGATAGTTTGAGTTCGTCCTTCCCAATTTGTATCCCTTTAATTTCTTTTTCTTGCCTAATAGCTCTGGCTAAAACTTTGAGAACTATATTGAAGAGCAGTGGTGAGAGTGGGCATCCCTGTCTGGTACCAGATCTCAGTGGAAATGCTTCCAACTTTTCCCCATTCAATAGGATGTTGGCCATGGGTTTTTCATAAATTGCTTTGATTGTATTGAGGAATGTTCCTTTTATACCCAGTTTGCTTAGATTTTTCATCATGAAAGGGTGTTGTATTTTATCAAATGCTTTCTCTGCATCTATTGAGAGAATCATATGGTTTTTCTTCTGCAGTCTGTTAATGTGGTGTATCACATTGATTGTTTTGTGAACATTGAACCATCCCTGCAGACCAGGGATAAATCCCACTTGGTCTGGGTGGACGATCTTTTGGATGTATTGTTGCATTCTATTGGCCAGAATTTTATTGAGGATTTTTGCATCTATGTTCATCAGGGATATTGGTCTGTAATTCTCCTTCAATGCTGCATCTTTTTCTGGCTTAGGAATTAAGGTGATGCTGGCTTCATAGAAAGAATTTGGGAGGATTCCCTCTTTTTCGATTGTTCTGAATAGATTGAGAAGAATCGGAGTTAGTTCTTCTTTGAAAGTCTGGTAGAATTCAGCCGGGAATCCCTCTGTCCTGGGCTTTTCTTTGTTGGGAGGGCCTTTATTACTGTTTCAATTTCTGTCTCAGTTATGGGTCTGTTTATGTTTTCTATGTTTTCCTGGTTCAACTTAGGTAGGTCGCATGTGTCCAGGAATCTATCCATTTCTGATAAGTTTCCCTGTTTGCTGGCAAAAGAATTAGAATCATACCATGCAGCTTCTCAGACCATAAAGGAATGATGTTGGAAATTAGCAACTCGGGAATCCCTAGAGCATATGCAAACATATGGAGATTGAACAACATGCTCCTGAATGAACAATGGGTCATAGAAATTAAAAGAGAAATTAAAAATTTTCTGGAAGTAAATGAGGATAACAGCACAACATACCAAAACTTATGGGATACAGCAAAAGCAGTGTTAAGAGGATAGTTTCTATCAAGAAATCGGAAAGGCTCCAAATAGATGAGCTTTCAATTCATCTCAAGGATCTAGAAAATCTGTAGCAAACCAGACCCAAATCTAGTAGGAGAAGAGAAATAATTAAAATCGGGGAAGAAATCAACAGGATTGAATCCAAAAAAGCATTACAAAAAATCAGCCAAATGAGGAGCTGGTTTTTTGAAAAAAATAAACAAAATTGAAACCCCATTGGCCCAACTAACTAAAAAAAAAAAAGAAGAGAAAAGACCCAAATCAATAAAATAAGAGATGAAAAAGGAAATGTAACAACAGACACCACAGAAATAAAAAGAATCATCAGAAATTACTGCAAGGGCTATTGAGTTTTAAAACATAATTGGTTAGGGGCCAGCACTGTGTGTGTAGTGGGTCAAGCTGCCACCTGCAGTGCCCGCATGCCATATGGGCGCTGGTTGGAGTCCCAGCTGCTGCATTTTCCAATCCAGCTACCTGCTATGGCCTCCCTTGAACCCGTGTGGGAGACCTGGAAGAAGCTCCTGGCTACAGATTGGCACAGCTTCAGCCATTATAGCCAATTAGGGGAGTGAACCAGCAAATGGAAGACATCTCTCTCTCTCTCTCTCTCTCTCTGCCTCTCCTTCTCCTCTCTCTGTGTAACTCTGACTTTCAAATAAATAAATAAATCTTTAAAAAATCGTTAACATCAATTTTATTAAAATTAATCTATATTTTAGTTTTATACTACATTGAAAAATTTTGTTTAAATATCTCATCAAACAAGATTGGGCACATTCAGGGTGGTAAAAAATATAGCTAGTGAAGACTTATTTTAAATGTATAATTAAAATGTACTGTTCAATTGATTTGAAAGACACACACACACATACAGACACAGGAAGATCTTCCGTTTAGTGGTTCACTTCCCTGTAACAACTGGGACTGGGCCAGCCCCAAGCCAGGAGCTAAGAATGCAACCTGGATGTTTCACCTATTGCTTCCCAGAATATGCATTAGCATTTAACTGGAATCAAAAACATCATGATGAATTGAACTTGGGCACTGGTATGGAATGCAGGTTTGGCATCTTAAATCACTCTGTCACATACCTGCTCCTTAAATATTTTTAAATATTTCAAGCAAATACAATGAGGTTATTATCTTTTTAATGGTATGCCAACCTCAAGAATTCTAAAATTATATTTTTATGTACCTATTAGTGACTAAGCCTTAACCATGTTCTTAAGAAATAACCAATGGTTCTCCAAAATTCTCTTTCCCTTTCTTCTGGTAACATTCTTGGATTATATTTCCTACTTGCATCAAGATGTGTCTATTTGACTATGTGACTGTCAATGGAGTGTAAGTAGAAGTGATGTTCAATACCTCCGTGTTTATTTCCCAAAGATGGTAGCTTTAACTTTTCCATTGATTTAATAGTTTGTAGCCATAGGCACTCAGCTTTGACCACTGAGAGAATAAGGAGTTATGCCATGTGGCTACAACATTATGCAAGAAATCTGAGTCCTTCGATGTCCATGTAGAACAGTTGTGTTGTAAACATTGACCACTAATAAGTAACTATTATATGAAGATGAAATAGACTTTCCTGTACTTTCATATTCTGTATAATGCAGTTTTTTATATTAGCACTAATGAATTTTTATGGTCATTTGATTTATCAATGAGGCACAGTAATTTAAAACTAGATTCTTATATAGAACATGCATTCAAATAAATTAGGACAGAATCATATTATCAACTGTAGGATCTCTTTTTCGAAAAGATGTATTTATTTGAAAGGCAGAGTTACAGAGAGGCAGGCAGAGAGGGGGAGAGAGAGAAAGAGAGGTCTTCTATTTGCTGGTTCACTTCCCAAATGGCAGCAACAGTTGGAGGTAAGCTAATCCAAAGCCAGGAGCATCTTTTAGGTCTCCCACATGGGTGCAGGGGCCCAAGGACTTGAGCCATCTTCCACAGCTTTCCCAGGCCATAGCAGAGAGCTGGATCAGAAGAGGTGCAGCTGGTATTCGAACCAGCATCCATATGGTGTGCCAGCACCGCAGGCAGCGCCTTTACCCACTATACCACAGCGCCAGCCCCCAATATGATTTTGATAATGGTAAGGATGGATCTTTTTTATATATTTTTTGCAAAAGCCACACGATATGAACACACCAAACATCAGAAAGGAACACTATGTGTGTATATGTGTAATTATGTGAAGTTTTGAAATTATTCATGTAAAGATAAAATGGATTATTAAAATTTTCATTTTTGTTTTTACAGTTTAACTTTTCAAGATGTATTTCAGAGCTGGAATGCAATTGAAAATTCACTGGAATAGAAATATGTAATATATTTGTAAGGCTTAAAAGCTGGAAAATTATTGTTAAGATATGTAAATTTTACCAAGCACACATTTCTATACTTGATGTTTTCCATAGAGCCTGGTTTGCTCTTCTTACCTTACCAGAAGATTGAGGTCTCCATGCAGAGTGAAGATGCCTTACAAATCCCTTGTGTGATCTAGAGCTCTGGTTAAGGCAATCAGTTCTGCTAAGTGAGCAAAAGTTTCTGGGGGCAGAGCACGCTTCAATAACGTGCCATGCTGTAACTGTTGCATACCCTGAGAAGCAGGTCCTGTCTGACAAAGCTGCTTCCATCTATGAACCAAACCTCATTTGCATTAGTCAGGGGGCTGTCTTTTAGGTCCCTTCTGCTGGCATAGATCAAGACTATAGACTTGATCTATAGTCTCAGTACAGGAGTGGAGGGGACCACTTTCCCCTGGAAATGGCATTAAAGTAACTGGGTTTAGAGTAGAGCAATGCCTTATTTTTACCTGAGGGTTTTCTAGAAGGAGGACCTGATATTTTTTTTTATTATTATTATTATTATTTTTTTATTTTTGACAGGCAGAGTGGACAGTGAGAGAGAGAGACAGAGAGAAAGGTCTTCCTTTTGCCGTTGGTTCACCCTCCAATGGCCCAAACACTTGGGCCATCCTCCACTGCACTCCCTGGCCACAGCAGAGAGCTGGCCTGGAAGAGGGGCAACCGGGACAGGATCGGTGCCCCGACCGGGACTAGAACCCGGTGTGCCGGCGCCGCAAGGCGGAGGATTAGCCTGTTGAGCCACGGCGCCGGCCAGGACCTGATATTTTAGTATTCTACTATCTGTGAGCCAGTGAGAGCCCTTTTGCTCTAATTGAGAATTTATTTGATGTGAGGTATAAAGGGCGATATCTTGCCCCAGTGTAATTCTAGATACCTCCTCTGTCAGCAAGGCAGCTGCTGCCATTGTCTTTAGGCAGTGAGGCCATCCTTGTGCAACCATGTCTAAGGTTTTAGAAAAGTGGCCCACAGGTTGCTTAACAGGTCCCAGATCCTGAGTTAACCCTCCTAAGGCAACTCCCTGCCTCCCAGTGATGTGCAGCTGGGAGGGTTTCTCTGGGCTTGGCAGTCCTGGCACAGGGGCTTTAGTCATAGCATCCTTTAGCTGAGCAAAGGCTGTGGTTTGCTCTTTCCCCCAAAGGAGGGGGCTCTGCTTTGGCTGCCTGTCAAGAGCCTGGTTTAGGAACTGTGCTATTTCCCTGTATCTAGGAACCTGTAACCTGATAGAGAATAGCTGGGACTGCCTGAAGTTTGCAGAAGTAGGAATTTGCTGCATGGCCCATATCCTCTCTGGGGCTGGTTTTCTCTCCCCAGGGGAGAGGATAAGGGTTAAATAATTAACACTCTAATGGACTAGCAATGCTTTGTTTTCCTCCAGATACCTAGTAGCTAGTTTTGTTAGGAAGTTAAGCCAATGTACAAGACTAGAGTCTCAGACTAGGAAAGGAGACAGACTACAAATCATTTACATTTAATCATCTACATTATGGATTATTGTGCACCCCCCTCAAGAGATAGTCCCTTTAAGTCCTCAGTGAGGACCTGTCCAAATAGGTGCAGGACTATCTGAGTTAGCTGTTACTGAAAGCCCTGTTTTTAGGAACAGGCAGGGAGGGCTTTCTCTAAGCTTAATACTATTGGATAGACGTATGTGTGCTTGGTAAGAAAGGTTTAGAAGGAAAGAGTGTTGTTGGTAAGAAGGGTTAAAAAGGAAAGAGCTTTTTAAATAAGGAAAGGACATGGTTTGTAAGAATGACTTTATCCTGATGGCTAGTTTACTCTAGACTGGAATGGAAATGGTAAAATGTTTAAAGTAAGTTGAAGAGGATGTGTGGAAGTCACAAAAGGTTATAAAAGAAAGAAATATTGGACATGCTAACTGCTGCTCCAAGAGGTATCTGTGCCATGCTCCAGGAAGAATGTTGTCTCTGGGTCAATCAGACTGGACAGGTACAAACCCAAATTTGTACTTTTCCTGGACAATTCCAAACAGCTCCAGGACCAGGCCAAGCAGGGCTGGGATTTCTGGCCTGACATCTGGTCATGGAAATCCTGCCTATTTCCTCTCCTTGGCCCAATAACTTCCGTAATCTTGCTGCTTCTCTTTGGACCTTATGTTTTTAATGCCCTTGTTCATTTTGTCTCTAACAGACTAAAGGCTATCAGACTCCAAATGGTCGTCAGACAAGGCTTCCAAGCCCATTCCATTGGATGACTTGAGCAGCCCTCTGAACCAAGCAGGACAGTCTTTTCAAGGCCACTGTTGCACACCATAAGACAGATAGCAAGAGGAAAATACCCAAATCCTCCTCGATGCCCACACGCCAGCTTCGAAGAAGTTACAGAAAACGGAACTCCATCCATAATCCCAAAAAAGAATTTTGGGTATTACCTCTTGAGGGGGGAATGTTAGGTAGGAAGTCAGTTATGAGCTTATGTGTGTGTAACAGGCCTAAAGAGAAGACATCTATGTCCAGCATATGCATCTGCATCTCAAAGTCATCCCGATAATGTTTCAGGGGCAGCCTGGCCCTCACATCCTGCCCTGCCCCCTTCTACCTGATAACCTGCCAGGTGGAGGTCCCCACCCCCTCTGCCTGACAATTTTCCACAATCTCCCAGATGCAGCCTAGTATCTGCATCTCAAACACCCTGCTCCCTTCCTCCTGTCTGATAACATTTGCATCCATAAAGTCCTTTGTTTCAGACCTTCAAGAGAAGTTTTTCTATTTACATCCAAAAAGCCCTTTGTTCCAAGAAGAGCAGAGGTGGGGAAGCAAGACCCATCTCCTTAAAAACCCCCAGCCTCAACTGGACTGTGTGCTCAGCTCTCTGCATCTTTGCTGAGCCGCCCACCTGGCCTGGTCAGGTGTAATCTCTCCACTCAACATGTAACCTCCCTCCTTCCTCCTCCCCAGTCTCTCAGGCTCTGTCTGGAGAGGTGCCCATCCGTCCTTACAGATGTCTCTTCCTAATAAACCTTGCTATTTTACCTCCCACTAAAAAAAAAAAGATATATAAATTTTGCACACATATATACATAGTGAAAATGTGGATGCTGTATTATTCTGTATGTAGATATTTATAAATATTTTCACTGAATTTTACTGCAATGGAATGATAGGTCCTTCTTTCCTCATTTTATATTTGTCTTGAAATATGTTATGTGATCTTAGTGTATCCACCTCTGCTTTCTTTAAGCATGTATTTCCCTGGTGTATATTCTCACACTTTCCAAAGCTTTCTGTTTGGTTGTGTCTTGTACATATAGCAGGCAGTTAAGTTTGCTGTGTGACTCACTCTGAAACCCATTTTATCTCAATATTTACTTTCATTCAAACATGTGTCAGCATTTTAAAAATAAATACACAAAGATTTCACTGTTTTAGCTTTTTACTGAAATATAATATTATGTCACTTTCCAAAAACAATAGTGCTTATTGAAGTTTCAGCTATGATCATGATCTTTAAAAAGGATTTTCTTGAAAGGAACAATTTCAGGGAGACAGAGATACAGAGATATCTTCCACCTCCTGTTTCATTTCCCAAACTGCCACAATAGCCAGGGTTGGGCCAGACCAAAGCCAAGAGCCAGGAGCTACTTCCTGTCCTCCCACATGGATGGAGGGGCCTAAGAACTTGGACCATCTTCTGCTGCTTTCCAGGACACGTTAGCAAAGAGCTGGATTGGGAGTGGGACAGCTGAGACACTAACCAGTGCTCATATGGTATGATGGTGTCACAGATGATGGCTTTACCAGCTATGCTACAATGCCGGACCCGTGAAATCTCTTACATATAGTTGAATATTAATTTCAACTTGATGTAATAAGCAATGTCTAGTAGAAATATAATCACTAAAGATGCACATGTCTGTAGTTTGGGTTTCCCAAGTTCAGAAATGAGAAGCATAAGAAAGTGGTGACACAGAAAAAACAATGAAGAGTACATTAATGATCCAACTGTTTCTGAAGGCAACTGAGACTGTCTCCTGAGTAACCTGGGGGCCCTCTGAGAATTATCAGGCACTTAGCATAACAGCCAAGATACCTGCTTCCCATACCAGAGTGTGTGGGTTCCAGTGTAGGTTCTGCTTCTGATTTCAGTTACCCACTAATGTACACTCTGGGAGAAAACAAATGATGGATAAGTAGTTTGGTTCCTGCTATCCATATGGGACATATAGACTGAGTTCCTGGCTCCTGATTTTAGAGCAGCAAAGCCCCAGCTGTTGTAGGCATTTTGGGAACAAATCAGTTGATGGTGTATGTATGTGTGTATATATATATATATATATATATATATATATACACATATATATGCATAAATATATGTATATATATGTATATACATATATATGTATATATACATGTGTATGTATGTGTATGTACATACATTTATGTATATTTTATATATACATTCATACATATATATGCATATTTGAAATACAGGAGATTTTATATTATATATTATATATAATATATTAATTATATATATTATTACATATAATATATATATAATGTAATATAAAATCTCCTGTCTTTCAAATCAATAAAAATTAAAAGGCATCAGCATGTTGTAAACAGCAATGACATGTGAGCTGATTGCAGATAAATAATTCATCAACACTAAATGCCATATTTTATTTCCTTTTAAATATTTGAAAGGCAGAACTATAGATACACACACACACAGGGATGAAGAGGGAGATCTTTAAAATTTCCCCATAAAATAAAGTTTATTTCTTATATACCACTACTATGGCATTTAGAAGAAAATTAATTTGTCAGATGCATGTGTGAAATATTTAAGAAGTTGCCCATTCGTTTTGATTATTTTCTACTGGTTCACTCCCCAAATAGCTGCCACAGCTGGGTCTGGGTCTAGCTTAAGTCAGGAGCTTTGGTCTCCTACATGGGTTTGCCACATTTGATTTTGTACTTTCTATATTTTTTCATTTGTTCACCAGGTATCTATGGAACATTTTATTGGGAAAGGTCAGTTCTACTGGTTTAGAAAGTAGCACTCAACAAAATAAATTCCTCACTCTTGAGAAAATATTATTACAGCTGGAGGAATAGACAAAGAGAGAAAATTCTAGAAACAAGTGATAGAGGTAGTAAAATTTTCTGTATCCTCCTTCCCCTTGCTGCAAAAACCTAAGAATGACAAGCAGCAGGTTTGTGATGATTGCAAGTGGGAAATTTGACCTAATAATACCTACAACTATGATATGAATTGCCTCTTGAATTAGTAATTGCATTATTATGTTAAGATTCATATAGAGGCCAGCACCGCGGCTCAATAGGCTAGTCCCGGTTGGGGTGCCGGATTCTGTCCAGTTGCCCTGCTTCCAGTCCAGCCCTCTGCTGTGGCCCGGGAGTGCAGTGGAGGATGGCCCAAGTCCTTGGGCTCTGCACCTGCATGGGAGACCGGGATAAACACCTGGCTCCTGGCTTCAGATCAGTGGTGCACCAGCCACAGCAGCAGTTGGGGGGTGAACCAATGGAAAAGGAAGACCTTTTTCTCTGTCTTTCTCTCTCTCACTGTCCACTCTGCCTGTCCAAAAAAAAAAAAAAAAAAAGATTCATATAGAATGATTAAGGAATTACACAAAACATTTAAGTGATAAAGTATTCCTGACTTTATTGAAGTGGTGATACACTTAAAATTATTTCGAAGGGATGACACTGTGGCTCCTTGGGTCAAGCTGTCAATTGCAATGCCAGCATTCCATAACTGAGTGTCCTTCAAGTCCCAGTTACTCTATTTTCTGTCCAGTTTCCTGTTAATGCCCCTTGGAAGGCAGTGGAAGAGGACTCAAATACTTGGGCTCCATTTCCCATATGGGAGATGAGGATGGAGTTCCTGGCTCTGAATTTGTCCTGGCCCAGCTCTAGCTGTTGCAGCCATTCAGGGAGTGAACCACTGAAGACATTGCTGTCTGCCTCCCTCTGTCAATCTGCCAAATATATAAATAAATCTTTATAATTTCCCCATATAAAGTTTATTTCTCATATACCCGTACTAGAGGATTTAGAGGAAAATTAATTTGTCACATGCTTGTGTGAAATATTTAAGATGTTGCACACATATTTTGATTATTTTTCTCTAAACTTAGAAAAAACTGAAAAATCAGAGGTCTCTGTATAAATACTGAAGTAAACCAGGAATATCTGCAATAGAACAAAGTTGTATGTAAATATACACTTGGATACAATGTAAGTGGGTATGCATGCACATAAATATAAATATATATTAGTGTCCTTTATTGTCTTTCTTCTTGTTCATGGTATATGATGCAGGTTGCTTTAGATAAACATTATAAACCAGCAACTTCTTGTACTAATATGGCACTAATAAAGTTGCAAGCACTCCATGAGAATTTTATATATACACACATTATGTATATATGGTATACACTACACATGTGTGTATATTTTTTTTTCATGAGCATATCTGTTTTAATCCTAAATTAGGTATTTTTTTAAACTTTTATTTAATGAATATAAATTTCCAAAGTACAGCTTATGAATTAAAATGGCTTCCTCCCCATAACTTCCCTCCCACCCGCAACCCTCCCCCCTCCTGCTCCCTCTCCCCTTCCATTCACATCAAGATTCATTTTCAATTCTCTTTATATACAGAAGATCAGTTTAGTATATATTAAGTAAAGATTTCAACAGTTTGCCCTCACATAGCAACACAAAGTGAAAAAATATTGTTGGAGTACTAGTTATAGCATTAAATAACAGTGTACAGCACATTAAAGACAGAGATCCTACATGATATTTTTTAAAAATTAATTAATTTTCTATGCAATTTCCAATTTAACACCAGGTTTTTTTTTTTCATTTTCACTTATCTTTATATACAGAAGATCGATTCTGTATATACTAAGTAAAGATTTCCTCAGTTTGCACCCACACAGAAACACAAAGTGTAAAAATACTGTTTTAGTACTAGTTATAGCATCACTTCACATTAGACAACACATACATGTGTGTATATTTCTGTATACTATACAGAGACTACCTAAATTTTAGTCATTGATAACATTGGTATAAAACTATTATATTTTATACTTTCAAATCAGGGTTTATAGATTCATATGGAAATATAAACTGACAATATAAGCAAAATCATTATCATGTGAATAAGAGAAATAGTTTCTAGGGATGATTTCTATTAAATAGTCATATAATTTTACAGATAATCTTTATTAACTGGATTTTTGGACTTACATGACTCTTCATATATGTGTTTTTAATATTTATCTACACATGACATCTGATACATTATAAAGATAAATGTTGTGCAAATATATTTCTTAATTTACACTCACATTTAGATATATGAGGTCTTTGCAGTTGGTGCCGTAGCGTGGTGGGTAAGGCCGCCGTCTGCAGTGTCGGCATCCCATATGGGTACTGGTTTGAGTCCCGGCTGTTCCACTTCTGATCCAGCTCTCTGCTGAGGCCTGAGAAAGCAGTGGAGGATGGCTTAAGTGCTTGGGACCCTGCACCTGTGTGGGAGACCGTGAGGAAAGCTTCTGGCTCCTGGCTTTGGATCAGCACAGCTCCAGCTGTTGCTGCCATCTGGGGAGTGAACCAGCAGATGGAAGACCACTCCTTCTCTCTGCTTCTGCTTCTCTGTAACTTTGCCTTTCAAATAAATAAATAAATCTTAGAAAAAAAAAAAGATATGAGGTCTCCAACTGAGATTTGTTTGTTTTGCCAACCTAACGATCTGTTTTTAATGACTTGAAATTCTGATCATAACCTTCCTTAGCATGGCATTCTAACTCTATAAATTCTCAATATAGAGGTCAGAAGGAAGTCATAATTTCACAATTCATGCTCCACACGTGGGCAGGATTAAGTTGTTAGGACAATGGTGGCTTTGTTTGTTTTAGAAGCATTGTGATGTATTTGGGAAACTGTACAGAGTGAAAAATGGCTAATTCTAAATAAGTGTGGTAGTTATCATGTATGCTTATTTACAAACCTGTCTTGGACATATCCTCAACCAAATTTTCATTAGTTCCCAAGAAAGTTAAAAGGGTCTTTATGTCTATTCCTAAATATCTGTTTAATATTTTTTTATTTCTTTACTTCAAATATGTATTTGATGTGATTTAGAATGGTTCATGTAAGCTGACAGTAAACCAACAGTTGTGATCCCTTCTCTGTATCCTAACCTGGTTAATAAGCATTCCATTTCCAGCACTGAGTGAAGTACTCAAAGCTATGAAAATAAACAATATGTGTTTCTTCTTCTCTAGTAGTTCACAACAGCTTAAAATAATTATTTAGGGATCATTCTAGTAAAAATAAAGTTGACTTTGTGTTGTTGGGTACTTGAGAGGAAACAAATCGTGTCTGACATGAAGAAAGTCTTTGGAAAAGGTGTTTCAACACCTCTGCAGCACAGATTTAAACTATTCTTGTTTTCTTTGAAGCCTTTCTTTGTGCCTATCACATCTTTTAAAGGCCCTTTTTGAGCTTTTAAAAAACATGACAGGATGCATAAAAACAATTATTTCCAAAAGATGCAAAAACAACAATACCAACCGAGGTGTTGGATTAGAATGATCTTTGTAATAAGCTCAAAGTAGACCTAAACATTTGAGATTTTTAAATGTCATTTTTCAAAATGGGTATAATAGTCAGGAGACTTCTAGATTGAATACATGTGAGTAGAATTCTACTGATGTGGTTGAATTGCACTGGAGAAAATCTCCAAAATAAGAAACTATTTGTAGATATCCACATTATTCGTCATCTGCCAGGAGTACTGGTTTATTACTGATGTATTACTATGTGCAACTTCTCCCCAGGAATGTATGTCCACATTTATGGAAACTATAATAACTTCTGTATGTGACCAATTGGCTTGATTATTTGATGATTCTACAAAATGAAAACATGAAAATAAAAATGTAAGATTTCACCAGATATAGCATTGTCTTCTTTCATAAAATAATTCAAAGTTGTGTGAAACAAAATAATTGCAAAACTATCTGCTTAAATAGGAAATGCCAATATATTGAAAACTCTTAGATTATTTTCTGCTACAAATTGGTTTCAAGAAATACACAGAATAAGTTACAGAAAAACCACTCTACTACAACTTGAAATAATGACTGTTAGCAAGGGCTATTGAATTAGAATCAATGTATCCTTTAAAACATAGAGAAATTGATAATAATTTGCCAGACCTTTAAGGAAACTATCACCAACTACAGCAGTTATAAATCTCAAAGCATAATATTAAAGGTGTTAAAGGATGGTGGATTTCCAAACAATCCTATAGAAAACGAATCATCTCAGACTAGAAAGAGGAAATAACTTTCATTTTCCACCCAAAACGCGTATAATCGAAGCCTTCCAATTTTGCCAAAATGCGACTGCACTAGATTCTTTGCTTTCTATACATTTCAGGTTCTATATGCATTCAGAGAATTCCATTATCAGGAAGAGGAAAGATGGAAAAACTTGAAAGATGTTGTACTAGGGATTAGCGTCTGCTGTTCTGTTTTTGAAAAGGAGCCCCTAATGCACTAATACATTTATTCCAGTAAAAAGTTGCCATCATGATTACAAAAAGCCTTTTCATACTAATGAACCTTGAAAATGAGAGACCTAGTCACATATTTTAAATGCAGGTTCATTTTGAATCACAGAAATAGGAAAGCAGAAATAATTTATCAATTCTGTTTATGTCAAAACCTTAGCCAAATTGAACTTTTTTTCCATTTTAGGACTAGCAAATGAGGAGCAACTGAGTCTTGTAATAAAATCACTGAAAATAATCAACATAAAAAGTAAAATAGCTGTGAAGAAAAAATATAATATCCATGCAAAAACTCAAGAATATTGACATTAAAGGATGAAAAATGGGTTGATAAACACAATACATTCATATGAAAATATAATTGATAAAGATGAAGCCGGAGGTTGGAGAGAAGGTTTCATTCAGATAGGAAAATATTATTCTAAAGACAATAAAATTTTCCAGAAACTTTATATCTTTTTTGAATAAAACTATAAAAAATGGGCCGGCGCCGCGGCTCACTAGGCTAATCCTCCGCCTTGCGGCTCCGGCCCACTGGGTTCTAGTCCCGGTCGGGGCACCGGATTCTGTCCCGGTTGCCCCTCTTCCAGGCCAGCTCTCTGCTGTGGCCAGGGAGTGCAGTGGAGGATGGCCCAAGTGCTTGGGCCCTGCACCCCATGGGAGACCAGGAGAAGCACCTGGCTCCCGGCTTCGGATCAGTGCGGTGCACCGGCCGCAGCGCGCCAGCCACGGCGGCCATTGGAGGGTGAACCAATGGCAAAGGAAGACCTTTCTCTCTGTCTCTCTCTCTCTCACTGCTCTCACTGTCTACTCTGCCTGTCAAAAAAAAAAAAAAAGAATCAATTATATAAATGGAAAATATAGAAATATTTCTTATAATCTGGAGACTAAAGGTAAAGAATGATAATGAAAGAACATTACTATGATAAATAAAATGTATCCATACTATGTAACAGATATGCAGGATATTGAATGAGAAACATAAAAAAATAATATGTCCAAGAAAATCAAAGAAAAATATACATAAAGGTTCACATAATCTAAACTAATATAAATATGTAAGAGTAGCAGAATCTGTCCTTAATGTGTTGTCTAATGTGCAGTGATGCTATAACTAGTACTGAAACAGTATTTTTACACTTTGTGTTTCTGCGTGGGTACAAACTGATGAGATCTTTACTAATTATATACTGAATCGATCTTCTGTATATAAAGATAATTGGAAATGAAAAAAAAAAAAACCTGGTGTTAAATTGGAAATGGCATAGAAAATTAATTAATTTAAAAAATATTATGTAGGATCTCTGTCTTTAATGTGCTGTACACTCTTATTTAATGCTATAACTAGTACTCCAACAGTATTTTTTTTCACTTTGTGTTGCTATATGGGGGCAAACTGTTGAAATCGTTACCTAATATATAGTAAACTGATCTTCTGTATTAAAAAAAAAAAAAGAATAGCAGAATCTGTAAAAACAACTTCTGAAAGAATACAAGCACAATATTTCATAATAATCTATTTTAAATGTATTTGTTAACAGAATTTGACCATATAATGTATACAATTAAAAATATTTATAATGAAAACTACAATGACATTGATAGATTGAGATAGGATGAGAAGATCCAAAAACATTTTCAAAAATAAAATGAGGACATTTTAAGCCAGATATTATTATGTACTATAAAATTGCAATAAATAAGAAGTTTTTTATTTAAGGAAATGAAATAATATGGGAAGTAGCCTAATAATAGCAGGGTTTATTTATTGTTTAATATCCACTAGATAGTATTGTTAGAGCTCTGCACAAACATTTAACATCCATAACAATCTTTTGATGTGTGCCCTTGTACTAGTTTTCCACTAATGTCATGACAATTTGCCTCAAATTTACTGGCATTAAGCAACACAAATGAACTATTTCACATATTCTGTAGGTGATATGTCCAACAAGGCTTTTGTCCACCTAAAATCAAATGTTTAAGGTCTGTGGCTCCTTACTGGAAGCTCCATGCTCATTCTGTTTGGTTGAATTGCTTTCTTCCTTGATATTGGATTGAGGACTCCTTCTTCCTGTGAGCCAGCCATCTTGCCTCTTCTAGAGGCATCCCACTTCCTGTAAAGACCACCCTCTGACCTCATCTTTAAAGTCAGCGACCACAGGATGAGTTCTTGTTATGCTTGGGATCTCTCTGACTGTTTTACCTTAGTCAGCTCTCTTCTGATTCTTCTTCAGCCAAATCACTCAGTTATTTCTCTCCCTCTGCCTCTGTTTCTTAGGGTACATGTAATTACACCGAGCTTGCCTGGATCATCTATCATAATCTATGAAAATGTCAGCTGATATAGAATCTTAATTCCATCTGTGAGGTCCTTTCATGGCAGCACCTAGGTTAGCACTTGACTGAATACCAGAGGATGAGAATCTTGGGAAAATATCATTAGATTTTTCCCTACAACAGTATATTCTTGAATCAATTTTAAACATGAGTAAACTCAGTAGTAACTAGTTAACTACCCACCAATGTCACAGAACCAAATGTAGAGAAGATGGATTTTAACCTGATTTTTCTGGCACCATAGACAATGACAATAATTGGATCATAAAGTATAGTACAGGGAAAAAAGCACAATACCAAATATTATAGACAATTCAAATGAAACTATAAATCAAGAAAGACAACTAGATTTATATGACACACCATTCACAAAACATTCTAGAGGCATAAACTTTTTAAAAAATGATTTTCTTTACTTGGAAGCCAGAGCTACACAGAGAGAAGGAGATACAAAGAGAGAGCTCTCTCGTCTGCTGATTCAACCCCCAAATGGCCACTATAGCTGGGGCTAGTTCAGGCTGAAGCCAAGACCCATGTCCAGGTCTTCTACTTGGGTGGCAGGAGCTCAAGCACTTGGGCTATCTCTTGCTGCTTTCCCAAGGGTATTAGGAGGGAGCTGGATCTGAAGAGGAATAGCCTGGACTTGAAACAGTGCTCATATGGGAAACCAGCATTGCAGATGACAGCAAAACCCATTGCACCCCAAAGTCGTCCCCAGCTTAATTATATTAATTACATTTTTAAATGTAAGTGATAATATCTGACAAGTACTAGAAGATTTTGTCAGTTTCTATCTAATCTCACAATGATAAATGCATAATAAACTAAGGGAAAAATAAAAAAAAGTTGTTTACATACGTTTATAGGTGCATTTCTCCTTTTAAAAGATTTACTTATTTATGTGTTTGAAAGGCAGGGTTGACAGAACGAGAGAGAGAGAGATCGTCTATCTGCTGGTTCATTCAGCAAATGGTCACAATTACTGGGGCTGCTACAGGCTAACGCAAGGAGCATGAAACTCCAAGTAGGTGGAGGGGCCAAATTGCTTGGATCATCTGCTGCTTTCCTAGGCACATTAGCAGGGAGCTGGATCAGAAGCAAAGCAACTCGGACTCAACACAGGGACTCTGACATGGGATTCCAGCATTGCAAGATGCAACTTAACCCGCTGGCTACAATGCCAGCCCTCTGGGTATTATAATTTCAAAACTCATGATGGGGGACAGGGGAGAAATAAAATTTTGTAAAATTCAATTCTTAAGGAAAAAATTTCTGAGCAGAATAAGAATGTAAAATACTGGATTTTACGGACATCTATAATCCTCCCCAAAGCTTACATTAGATTTCATACTTAAACATGAAATATAATAGCTTTCCCTTTACATCCAGGCAGCAGAAAAGAACGCCTTCCATCACTGATTTTTTAAACATTACAGGGAAGGCCCTAGTGAGCACATAGCATTAAGCAAAAGGTTAAAAAAATCAGAAGGAAATAAAACTGCTATAATTGCTGGAAAGAAAATTACTCCTATACAATATCTAACATAATATATGATAAATTATCATACTATACAGTAACGGTTCAGTTTTTCTGTGATAAGAAGTCAATACACACATGTCAGTTATATTCCTAAATGTCAATATAACCTATCAGAATAATTGCAGAAGGCAAGGGGTACTTTTCCTGTTGACTGTAAATCTCGGCTAACGTTAAGGGGCAGTAAGAATTGTATATCCAGGGACAAGTTTTGACCTAGGAGTTAAGACTCCAACTGGGACACCTTTATCGCTTCTCAGAGTGCCTGGGTTGGTGTCCCAGCTCCACTCCTGGTCTACGTTTCCTGCTAATGCAGACCCTGGGAGACAGCAGCAAGTGGCTCAATTAGTTGAGTCCCTCCATGTGGGAGGTTCAGATTGAGTTCCAGGCCCCTGGCTTTGGGCTGTTTGAACCCTGGCCATTGTGGCCATTTGTGGAGTGAACCAGCAGTTGAGAGCTTTCTCTGCTTCTTAAATAAGCAAAAGCAATGAAAAGATTTGTACTGGCATACCAGATGACCACCCTCATGTTCCTCTCAGCCTGCCTACACTTGAGACAAAATTGCTCCTGACTCCAGGCCCTTGATTTCCCTTAGAGCTTTTAATTTAGGGAACTGATTTTTTTTTTTCTCTCTCCTATGGTGAGATGTAAGTTATGTTTGCTTCTTTTCTGGCTGGAACCATGCAGGGTGTCAAAAAGAAAAAGAAACTGACTGCTGTGTCAGAAACTCCTAGGAAAAGGTGAAGCAATTGCTCAGAGCTGAAGATCAATGCCTGAGAAAATGGTTTCCCTAAAAGATATTTCAAAAGGCAAGGAAGATGGTTATCTATGAAAAAAGCTATGCACTATCGCAGGAATACAGGCAGATGTAAGAAACTGAGATTCAAATGGTGAGATTCAAATGGCAAGAAATGTTGGCAATGTCTATGCACCTGCAGAACCCAAAGTAGCTTGTCATCAGGATTGAGGTATCAGTGCTGTGAGCATTGCAGTTTATTTGTTGTCTCCAGATCTCCAATGGCAATGACACCCGTATGAAGTTCAACAAGACTTCAGATAACAGACTGAGCAATGTGAAAACATGTGAGTTACCTGGACATGAAGTCTAAATGAACCAATTTACAAGGATGCTTATAGTCAAAGAGAACGTTCACTTTTCTTCTAGGGAAAATCAACTAGCAAACAGAAACAGCGGAAGATTCCCCCAAAACAGTTAATAAATAATCACTAGTCCTTTCATTAGGCAGTGTTGAGTTCAGATTTATTTCTGGCCTCTCTTCCCTATCTTGCATGAAGTCCACCTAATGTGGTTATAGCTTTGGTGTAATTTTGACTTTATTTCAAACACATTGGGAAAGGAAAATCCCAAAAATGCAGAGACTGGGAGAGTAATGAACAAGGAAGAACAGGGAAAGAATTGTTGCCTAAGATTTGGATCACCAAATCTTAATCTTGAGACTTAAGCTTGGGAAAGCAAAAACCGGTACACTGGCAGTAAGATTAAAAAAAAAAAAATGAAAGGGAGGGAGGGAAGGTGGGAGAGAGGGAGAGAGGAAGAGAGGGGGGGAGAGAGAGAGAGGAAATCTTCCATCTATTGGTTCTTTCCCCAAATGGCCACAACAGCCAGGACAGTGCCAGGCCAAAGCCAGGAACTCCATCTGTGTCTCCCATAGGAATGGTAATGGGGTACGTACTGAAGCCATCTTCCAACTGCTTTCCCAGGTTCAGAGGCAGAGCAACTGGGACTGGGACAGGTTCTCGTATGGGATGCCATCATGGAAAGCAGTGGCTTAACCCACTGACCAGAATGCCAGCCACTAGAAATGAGATTTATATGTCAGCCTGTACTCTACTGGACCCATTATTTTAATAACTGAAAGTGAATTATAATTACCGTTTTTTTCTTTCTGCAACCAAATGTATTTAAAAGTCACGGCTTGTCCCAGGAGTCATTCAGGGAAGGGGGTGGAGGAGAGAGAAGAAATCAAACAGTTTAAGAGCAGTGGCTACAGGGTGGGTATTTGGGATAGTGGTTAAAATGCCATTTGGGACTCTCATATCCCACATTGTAGTGCTCAGTTCCTACTCCCAGGTTATATGCTTCAGATCCAAGTTCCTGCTGATGCATTACCCTGCGAGGCCTCAGATCGATGGCTCAAGTCCTTAAGTTCCTGCCACTTACATGGATTCAGTTCCCAGAGCCTGAGGCCTGCAAACTCTAGGCTATTGTAGGAATTTGGGGAATGCTATCTGGGTAGATTAAAAGCATAAATGTAGAAAACCCAAACTGAATAAAATTTAAGGAATGCTTTAATCACACACATCAAGTAAGGGAAGACTTTTAAGTAAAGGATATACAAACTATATAGTCTATAATATGAAAATATTGGTGAAATTCACTGTATTAAAGCACTTAAGAGAAAATATAGACAAGTAGAAATGGGAACCAGTGACTACGAGAAGAGAATTTCCACATACTCCATTGTACCATTGCTACAGCCTAGAGCATCATTCGTGGCTCAGAGGCTAGCTTCTCTTGCTCCATGTACAACCAAACGCCCCGGTGGTGAACCCAGTTCCATCCTCCCTTTGGTACTCAAGAATTCTTCTCTACTAGTTCTTTCCTGTTTTATCTATGCATTCAGATTTTGGTATGCATGTAGTTATTTATTTATTTATTTTGACAGGCAGAGTTAGACAATGAGAGAGAGAGAGAGAGAGAGAGAGAGAGAGAGAGAGAGAAAGGTCTTCCTTCTGTTGGTTCACCCCCCCAATGGCCACTATGGCCAGTGCGCTGCTGCCAGCGTGCCATGCCAATCTGAAGCCAGGAGCCAGGTGCTTCTCCTGGTCTCCCATGCAGGTGCAGGGCGCAGGCACTTGGGCCATCCTCCACTGCCTTCCCCGGGCCACAGCAGAGAGCTGGCCTGGAAGAGGAGCAACCGGGACTGGATCCGGCGCCCTGATGGGGACTAGAACCCAGGGTGCCGGCGCCGCAGGCAGAGGATTAGCCAAGTGAGCCGCAGCGCCCGCCCAGATTTTTATTTTCTACTGGGTCTTTTCATAAGTTCACAAGTATACCGTATTTATCCCAATCTAAGCATGAAAAAATTTTTTTTACCCACATTCTCTGTAACTTCCTCATTGTTTTGCTTTCATGCTGTAGTGACAATTCCTGAGTGACATTTCTGTCCTCATCCATACTCATCCCAATCTCTCTTCAGCCCAAAACCATTAAGCTCATGTCACAGTGCTCATGACTTCATGTGGTGAACCATAACCCTACTTGACCCAGCAAGAGCACTTCTCACAGGGGACTCGACTCTGCTCGTTCATTCATTCACGTTCTCTGTGCTTCCCTGCTTTCCCTCACAGCTCACTTTTCAGGTGATACAGCCTCTTCTTCCCTATTTGTTACTGCAGAAATGGCCCAGAGCTCTGTGCTTGTTCCTTCCCTCGCATCTTCCCTTTGGAGATGTCACTCAGCGCCAGTGCTTTAAGTACTATCTCAATGGAAGCCATTCTGAGATTGACATCTCTTGCTCGAGTGTTTAATCCTGAAATCCAGACCTGCATATTTAATTGCCACGTTATCATATTAGCATGAAAGTCTAATTGCCTACATTTTAGCCTTGCCTTTTAACCATATCCAGAACCTGACCACTTCTCACCACCTTTACTGCTGTCCTCCTGGTCCAAAGGCTACATTATGTCTCTGACTTCTGTCACACTTCTCGCCTTTTCTCACTGCCTTGACATTGCTCCCTTTTTGTTTATTATTAAAAGAGTAACCAAAAGCAGAGCAATCCTTTAAAACAGGATACTAATACCCATGGTGCCCTCAGTACCATACCATAAGCATCATTCTATAACACTATCTGCTTTACCTGTCCCGCACCACACAATGTCACTTCCGTGTTTCTCCAGTACACCAGGCATGTGCCTAATAGCCTTTGTTCCAAATGAGAAAACATGGCAGATATTTCATGCTTTTATTATATCAAAAGTGTGTGCTGTGTTTTACGTAATTGATAATAAACCAAATGAAAATGAAACATAATACTAAAAAGTAGGTGAAGAATGTGGATATAGAAGTACAACGGATGAAACACAAGTGAGAAATGATTATGTCTATAAATAACTTGTTAGGAGAAATGTAATTCTTATGATCTTGAGGGCTATTGTACATTTTATATCAAGATCCTTATGACAGGGGTAGGCATTTGGTGCAGCAGTTAAAACGCCACTGGGAACAACAGCATCCTTTATTGGAGTACCTAGATTTGAAATTCAGCTCCACTTTCAATTTCAGTTTCCTGTTAATTTACACCCAGGGAGGCAGTACATGATGGCTCAAATAGCTTAGAGCCTAATATCCATGTGGTAGACAGGGAAACTCTGGATTGAGTTCCCAGCTTAAGGCAGTTCCAAACTCAGTTGGTACAGGCACTTAAGGGAGTGAACCAATAGGTGGAAGATCTCTTTCTAATGGTCTCTCTTTCAAATGAAACTAAAAAAAAAAATTAAAACACTCTTGCATTTTTAAAAGATTTATTTATTTGAAACTCTGAGTTATATACAGACAGAACGAGAGAGAGAGAGAGATAGGGAGAGAGAGAGAGAGAGAGAGAGAGAGAGAGAAAGCAAGGGAGGATGGAGAGAGGAAGGAAGAAAGGGAGAGAGACACTCAGAATTTATATACTTTTTAAATAAATCAATAGGCTAATCCTCCACCTGCGGCGCCACCATACCAGGTTCTAGTCCCGGTCGGGGCGCCGGATTCTGTCCTGGTTGCCCCTCTTCCAGGCCAGCTCTCTGCTGTGGCCCAGGAGTGCAGTGGAGGATGGCCCAAGTCCTTGGGCCCTGCACCTGCATGGGAGACCAGGAGAAGCACCTGGCTCCTGGCTTTGGATCAGCGAGATGCACCGGCCGCAGCAGGTCATTGGAGGGTGAACCAATGGCAAAGGAAGACCTTTTTCTCTGTCTCTCTCTCGCTCTCACTGTCCACTCTGCCTGTCAAAAATAATAAAAAAATAAAATAAATAAATGAAATATTTTTCTTTAGTGTGTTGGTTGCTGGTGGTCACCTGATTATACTGTACCTAGAAAGCTGCCAGATACAATATAGCCTTTCTGCTTGGAAATAGAGAGCACTTTCCAGGCTATCATCTTCTGCATAACATTTCATCTTGGCATTAATTTTAGTGAAATAATAATGCATTTGGCAACAGAATATCATCTACTAAAGTATCTTCAAGTATGTAGTAAACATTAATTAAGTAGTACAATACCTCTGTAAGAGAAAATACCATTATCATGATCCTGGAATTGATGGTCTGTTGAACATGGGACATTATGATAGGGAACCCGTTTTGAACTAATCACAAATGAGTGGTTGCCAATTTGAATACTTTCAGTTCATGATCTTACTCAAAGAAGTAGAAAGAGGGTTAGGAAATGGGTGTGTACTGTTTAGGAAAGAAGGAACCCCAAATCCTGAAAGTGGGTTGTAATACCTTCCTGTCTTAGTATAATATAGTCATATTCTAGGATGATTAGTTAAAAATGATGTTAACAATTTAAGAAAACTAAAATCAGAAATACAGACAATATATTTAGTTGCCAACTTCTCACATAAGAATGGATGTTTAATTGAATAGACTTTCAGCTTTACATCTCAAATGTACACAGGATCTGAATACTTCTTGATGCCTTTATTGCTTTCCTTCTATTCCAAAGGCTACATCATCTCTCCTCCCATTTCTGTCATATTTTTCATCCTTTCTCCTACCTTGGATTTTGCTCCCTTATGGTCTGTTGTTTACAAAGCCATCAGAATAGAGTAACTCTTTTTTTATTTCACAACAATATGCCTTTATTTTGCCATAAAGCAAGTCTCAGCAAGTTCAAAAAACTTGAAATCGTATCATGCATCTTCTCTGACCACAACGGAATGACACTGGGAATCAACAACAAGAATTTCTAAAGCACATGGAGACTGAATAACATGCTCCCGAATGAACAGTGGGCAATAGAACAAATCAAACAAGAAATCAAAAAAAATTCTGGAAATGAATGAAGATGAAAATACATCATATCAAAACTTATGGGATACAGTGAAAGCAGTATTAAGAGGGAAGTTTCTAGCAACTGGTGCCTATATGAAGAAATTGGAAAGATATCAAATAAATGAGCTGTCAGTGCATCTCAAGGTCCTAGAAAAACAAAATGAAACCCTAAATTAGTAGGAAGAAAGAAATAATGAAAATTAGAGAAGAAATGAAGAAAACTGAAACCAAAAAATACAAAAGATCAGTAAAACGAAGAGCTGCTTTTTTGAAAAAAATAAATATTGATACACCATTGGCCTAATTAAAAAAAAAGAGAGAAAAGACCCAAATCACTAAAGATGAAAAAAAATCAATAAAAATGAAAAAGGAAATGTAACAACCTTTATCACAGAAATAAAAAGAATCACCAGGAATTATTACAAAGAGCTATATGCCAACAAATTGGGGAACCTAGAAGACATGGAAAGATTCCTAGACACATACAATCTACCATAATTGAGTCATGAAGACATAGAAAACCTAAACAGACCAATAATCAAGATGGACATTGAATCAGACCTTCCAACAAAGAAAAGCCCAGGACCAGAAGCTTCCCTGCTGAATCATGTCAGACATTCAGAAAATGAATTCCAGTTCTTCTCAAGCTATACAAAACAATTGAAAGGGAGGGAATCCTCCCAAACTCCTTCTATGAAGCAAGACTGCGTGACTTCACATCCCAAACCAGAAAAAGATACAACCAATATCCCTGATGAATATAGATACAAAAATCAGTCAGTTGCGGCGCCGGCACACCGGGTTCTAGTCCCGGTCGGGGCACCGATCCTGTCCCGGTTGCCCCTCTTCCAGGCCAGCTCTCTGCTGTGGCCAGGGAGTGCAGTGGAGGATGGACCAGGTACTTGGGCCCTGCACCCCATGGGAGACCAGGAGAAGCCCCTGGCTCCTGCCATCGGATCAGCGCAGTGCACCGGCTGCAGCGCGCTACCGCGGCGGCCATTGGAGGGTGAACCAACGGCAAAGGAAGACCTTTCTCTCTGTCTCTCTCTCTCACTGTCCACTCTCCCTGTCAAAAAAAAAAAAAAAAAAAAAAAAAGAAAAAAAAAAAAAAAGAAAGAAAAAAAAAAAAAACAAAAATCAGTCAGAGACATCACACTACCTAATTCCACGATGTATACTGAGCAGTTATAATCAAACTAGCCTGGAACTGGCATAAAAATAGAGCAAGTCTTTAACATTTAAAGCTAAGCTTGATCTAATCACAAGAGGATTTAATGTTTGACCTACCAGTTAAACTGCCATTTGGGAATCAGAGTGTCTGGGTTTGAGTATCCAGCTATGATTCTGATTTCAGCTTCCTGTTAATTTAAACCCTGGGAACCAACTGGTGATGGAAAAAGTTTCCATGTAGGAAACTTGAATTGATTTCCAAGCTTTGGATTTCAAATGGCCCAATCTTGGCCATTGCAAGCATTTGGTGAATGAATCTGTTAATGGGAACTCTATATCTGTGTCTGTTTCTTTGCCACTCATGTAAATCAAATTTTTTAAAAAATGTCATTAATCTTATTCCTTCAATCAAAGATACAGTGATGACTAGCTGACAATTTATAAAAAATTTCATTGTGCTCTTTTACTTTTTCTCCTCCATACAAAGCACTGAACTCTTTACCTAGACTAGAGTTAATCTTCTGTGTACAAAGTTAAATGAAAACAGATCCTAGTGAAACACAAGACTGGGAAGAGGAGAAGGAAGAGAAAGAAGGGTAGGAGTGTGGGTGAGAGGGCGGCTATGGTGGGAAGAATGACTATGTTCCTAAGGTTGTGTTTATGAAATGTATGCCAATTTTAAAAAGTAAAAATAAAAATATTCATAATATAAAACACTTTAAAAATCATCGTGACTATTAAAACTTTCAACATTCATAGTCTCTGGAGATGAATTATAAAATATTTACTTATGGGGCTGGCGCCATGGAGCAGTAGGTTAATCCTCCCCCTGAGGCTCTGGCATCCCTTATGTGTACTGGTTCTAGTCCTGGCTGCCCCTCTTCCAATCCAGCTCTCTACTACAGCCTGGGAAAGTAGTAGAAGATGGCCCAAGTGCTTGGTCCCCTGCATCCGCATGGGAGACCAGGAAGAAGCACCTGGCTTCTGGCTTTGAATTGGCACAGCTCCGGCCATTACAGCCATCTGGGGAGTGAACCAACGGAAGGAAGACTTCTCTCTCTGTCTTTCCCTCTCACTGTCTGTAACTCTACCTCTCAAATAAATAAATAAAATCTTTAAAAAAATATTTGCTTGTGAGGCATGTTCTGAAATCTCATTTAAGAAACAAAGTTCACATCATCAATGTGATCACTTACCTAAAAATAAAAAATTGAGGGATTCTTTTATTCCAATAAAACTTGTATTTGTTAAAACTGAATTACTGAGGCCGGCGCCGTGGCTTTACAGGTTAATCCTCCACATTGCGGTGCTGGAACACCGGGTTCTAGTCCTGGTTGGGGCACCATATTCTATCCCAGTTGTCCCTCTTCCAGGCTAGCACTCTGCTATGGCCCGGGAAGGCAGTGGAGGATGGCCCAAGTCCTTGGGCCCTGCACCCGCATGGGAGACCAGGAGAAGCACCTGGCTCCTGGCTTTGGATCAGCGAGATGCGCCGGCCACAGCAGCCATTGGAGGGTGAACCAATGGCAAAAAGGAAGACCTTTCTCTCTGTCTCTCTCTTTACTATCCACTCTGCCTGTCACAAAAACAAAACAAAACAAAACAAAACAAAACAATCTGAATTACTGGATAAGGTAATTTCTTTTATCATTTCTCAAGTGAGGTAGTAACACTTGGTTTTTCAATAACCCAAGGTCAATGATAGTCCTTATTCCAAAATGAAAGGGCAACAAATACTTTCAGCAATGTTTTCTGAATCTAATATGTAGATTTATAAGAAAAGATATAGCCTTTGGATTATTATGCAGTTTTGTTGCATTTAACATCTTCTAATTTTAATAATAACTGGATTTTGTGCATTCCTCCTATAAAAAGATTTCACACATTTTTCTCATTTGCCATTGCTGTGAAGAGACATCAGAGCTAAGGGTTTTATGTTTTGCTCAGGTAATATTACATTTGCATTTCCTACAGTTATCTGAATTTGGAGATAAACTGTATTTGTAAGAAAGATGGTTTCACAATCACTTCAATCTTGTAAAGGCAGGAGTTAAAAAATGCTGAATGAAGATGAGATTGGTGATTAAGCCAAGGGAATATGCAGAGGATGTTCTAATGTATCCATGCACTTGGATTATGTCATCCATAAAAAACAGCCCCTCAAGTATTTTGATTGCCTTTTCCAAACACTTGACAGCTGCATGCTCTCTAATATATGAGATCTTGACAATGTTCATATTTACTTAGTTATAATGTAAAAAAATCAAGACCATACTATTAAATACTAATTTAAATAGTTCATTGGAATTCTGTCAAACTTCTCTTCCAAAAAGAGAACTGTTGATGATTTCAAGTGTTGCACTTTAATGTAGGAAACAAAATATATATCTTTAATTTTTAAGTATTAATCCATTAACTTCCTTTTGGAAACCATTTGACATTTTATCTTGCATATATTAATTTTTATTTCATTATCCTTAATTTGGCTGAACCATTGCATTAAATATAGTTATTACCTTAGAGGCTATTAGGAATCAACTGTATGATCAGCCATATGTATTGAAAGAATGCTAGTAAGTGCACATGAATATAATTTTATTTAAAACATTGTCAATAACACTTGGTAAGAATTAAGCACTACACTTTTGTAAAATATATAAACATTTAATAATTATTTACTAATTTAATCCTCAGAATTCTTGGAGGTAGACACAATACTATGGTTAACATAATTGCATGCATACATTTGGGGAATATAAAATGAATATGTGATTTGCTGAAAGTCACAAATAAATGGTACATCTGTAATTTGAATATAATTATTGGATATGTCTTGCCGAGTCCATGAGCTGTCTCACACATGTACAGAATAGGGTTAGGGCTTAGGGGACCAGTTTCAACTTTGTGTAGCTGACAAACATGAAGCTAAGACAACGTAACTTCTGTTGCCAATATTTGATAAGAAAATCTTAGGTCTTGACTCTACCACACAGGCAGTACTGTCTATGGCTGAAAGGGTTGACACATTGAAAGACAACATAATACTTTTTCTTAGTTATCACTAAGCACAAATCCCTTTGTTCCTGGTTTCCTAGAATGAAACATTTCCCATATTTACCTCGAGTATAGAATCTCTGTCAGAGGCTAACATTGTGGTATAGCATGCAAAGCTGCCACCTGATATGCTAGAATCACATATGGGTGACAGTTCTTGTCTTGCTCACTACGGTTGCAATCCAGTTCCCTACTCATGGCCAGGGAAAAAGCAAAGAAAGATAGACCAAGTGCTTGGACCCTTGCCTGGATCCCTGCCACCCATGTAGGAGACCTGGAAGAAACTCCTGGCTTTGGTTTGGTTCAGCCCTGGCCATTACAGCCATCCAGGGAGTGAACCAGCAGATGGAAACACTCTTTAAGTTTGCCTTTCAGATAAATAAATCTTTAAAAAATCTGTCAGACAATCTCATATCTCTTATATAAGCAAACTTGGATATCTTTTGTGGGTTAACTATAATTGGCCATCCATGAGTAAAAATTAAAGCAGAATGGTATTCTATACAGTATGCGCTATATATTTCTAGGCTACTCATGCTGTTTAAAGTATATTGCAATTGAATTTCAGTTATAATTACAATAGCTAGATTATATGCAATATTTATGAATCTTACTGAAAAACTCTAGGGCACTCAAATTGTTTCAAAATCTTCCACAATATAGTGAAGCATAGAATTATAAACCAAAAGACAATACTCTAGCATTCAGGAAAACCATGTGACCAAACTATGTGTCAGAAAAGTAAGACATACCTGAGCAGAGCTAGACTTCAGTGATTGGCACCTAAAATTGGCTCATTCTGGCAGCAACACAGTCTTTAAGATTTGTGTATCTCATCTCACACATAACACTTTCCGGTTAGCACCAAAGCATTACATTTCTATGTTTCATTTTTGTTTAAATGGATATTTTGTTTCAAAAATATTGCATTTTGTTTCAAAAGTATTACATCTCACAAGTAGTAGCTACAGGTTTGATTCAAGTAAAGTAGATTAGCATTTATAATGAAAAAGCTAAATTGCACAATGTGAATATTGCCAGATAATTCTGTATTTTTTTAAGATTTATTTATTTGAGAGGCAGAGTTAGAGAGAGAAGTAGAGGGAGAGACAGAGAAAGAGAGAGAGAGATCTTCCATTCACTGGTTCACTCCCCAAATGGCCAGGATGATGGGGCGGAGCCAGGCCAAAGCCAGGAGCTACTTCTGGGTCTCCCACATGGGTGTAGGGGTCCAAGCACTTGAACCATCTTCCACTGCCTTCCCAGGCCATAATAGAGAGCTGGGGACTGGAACCAGAGCCCAAATGGGATGCTGGCACTTCAGGTAGTGACTTTCCACTGTGCCACAGCACTGGCCCCAATTCTGTTTTCTTAATTTGAGATACTAAAGCTATTATCAGCTATGATTACTATTTTTCACCATCACCCTATTTAAAATGGTAATAGCATATTCTTAATGTTATTTGTATTGCTATTGTTCATGCGTTCAGCAAATAGAGTAGCACTTTGTTTGAAAAGAAGAGTTACAGAGAGAGAGAGAGAGAGAGAGAGAGAGAGAGAGAGATCTTCCATCCACTGCTCCATTACCCTAATGGCTGCAATGCCTAGAGCTGAGATGATTTGAAGCCGAGAGCCAGGAGTTTCTTCCAGATCTCCCAAGCAGGTGCAGGGGTCCAAGCACGTTGGCCATCTTATACTGCTTTCCTAGGCCATAGCAGAGAGCTTAATCAGAAGTGGAGCAGCCAGAACTCGACCTGGACCCATATGGGATACCGGCACTGCAGGTGGCTGCTTTACTCCCTACACCACAGCATGGGCCCCAAATAGAGCAGCTTTTAACAATATGCAATCATAGCATTGGTTTAAATTTGCGATATATCAGCATTACTTAAGGGTGTAATCTAACAAAATAATATTGAATTAACATTTCAGTAGTTTTCTGTGTCAGTTTGCTTCATAATTTTAGAAATCATTTTCTGCACATGCTTTCTAAAACATTCCTGTGCAGATTAACAGGATAGAAGATTAACAAGGATAGCAAGCGAATACCAGAGAGAAGGAAGGAAAGGAAGAGAAAAGAGATGATAAGCAACATAATAATGTATGATGAGGAACCGCATATGTATGAGAGATTACATATCAAGTAATACAACACAGACATATAATATAGGTCAGCAACTGAAGTTTGGGCCTCCATGATCTGGTTCTAGAGTCCATGGTCCTCATCACCATTATACCATCTTCCTGCGATGTTGGAAAATGCTGCTTTCCTAAAACTTCACATGTATAGTTCTGCAAACCCTTTTCAACACCAGAATCTACTGATTCAGAGATAGAATGCTTGTTTTAAATAAATGTATTCAGTTGTGGTGAGGGAATTTAATTGATCCGTTCACATGCTTGTCCTCTTTCATGCTTAAGACATACTGGCTAGGTAATTTGGAAGGGTCTTGAATATAATGTGTAGGATTGCTTGCTAATCACCTATACACGTTGCCTGGCCTTGAGTTCTCAGATACTGTGCCAGGTCAAATGAAATAACATAGCTAACACCAGATTTTAGACAACATTGCTCTCAGTTTAAGCTGTGTAGCATGCTTTGCCAAGAAGTAAGATTTGGTGATATTTATAAAGAAACTCGTCTCTTATTTAGATCCTTGGACATGAAGAAAGAGATGTTAGATCCAGAAAAGGCTTACATGGCAGAAATTATAGTCATGAACAAAAATCTCTTTTCTTTATTTTCACCAGGACCCAAAGCCAGACTACTATCCAGGCCTTGTCTACAGTTTGATGTGCCCATAAAACTAAGTTATAGTCAAAGGAATACGAATAGACAGGTGCTATTTCCCGGACCAGTTCTGGAATGATTGATATGTGATCTTCCATCCCTTTTCCTTTCTCATTGCCTACAAGGGTAATGGCCCACGTGATCTTGAGGCCAAATGTTGAAGGCAAGTGAGTTACTACTGGGGCTGGTTGCTGACTGCCTAGGGCAAAGACATCTCAGCCCAACATTACCCTACCACCACACACACACACACTTCTTTGCTCACTGACCTACAATTCTATCACTTGATATTAATTAAAGAGAAAAGCATTTTTGTTGAAGTCTTTAGCATTTTTAAAATATTTATTTATTTACTTGAAAGTCAGAGCTACACAGAGAGAGAGGAGAGGTAGAGGGAGAAAGAGAGAGGACTTCCATCCGATGGTTAACTCCTCAATTGGCCACAACGGCCGGAGCTGTGCCGATCTGAAGCCAGGAGCTTCCTGTGGGTCTCCCACATGGGTGCAGGGGCCCAAGGGGTTGGGCCATCTTCCAGTGCTTTCCCAGGCCATAGCAGAGAGCTGGATCAGAAGAGGAGCAGCCGGGACTAGAACTGGCGCCCATATGGGAAGCTGGTGCTTCAGGCCAGGGTGTTAACTCGTTGCACCACAGCTCTGGCCCCATTTTTAGCATCTTTTCAAATGATATATGTCTGCGTCATCACAACTTAGTTTGCTCTACCTGGTATGGTCTCTACATGTACACTGTACACCTATGATGTCTATTCTATTACAGGTAAACACAATAAGAAAACCTGTTATTATGAGCCACTTATCCCTTGATCAATTAAACTGTTTAGCTAAGATAAAAAATATATCCATTACATATCTATTTTTGCTTTATGGCTAGTGATATTTAAAACTAGTATAAGAAAAATGTAAGTATTGGTAATATCTCTTAACTCAGGAAAATATTTTATTTTAATGAAGAATTATTTTAAAGCAGCATTTTTGGTTGAAGTACCCTATTACTCTTAATCATGTATTTCAAGCATATGAAATCATGTTCTTAAAAAATTCTCTACAACTCTAAAATAATGATTCCAAATAAAAAAATTTAATTTGAACCTGAAATTTTCTCTTTTTACTTCAACACATTTTTATGTCAGTATGCTGGACTTTAGTGCTTTCTTTTGAAGCACAGTTATCAAAGTTTTTCACATAAAATTTTAAACACTTAAAAAATGTAAAACCTATTAATAAGTCATAGAACTGTATTTTATTAAAATATCTTTGTACCTAATTGAAACATTCATAATACCAGTCATGATTCTTCAGTTACAAAAATTTCCCAAGACGTTGTAGAGGAGCTCTGACTTATCCAGCCGTATATATTATGCTGTGGACATTCAAGGTCAATGTCCCTTGCAGCCTTTGGTCTAGAGCTCTGCAGATAACAGTGTCCTGTGGGTTTTCACTGTAAAAGCTAAGGCAAATTATCTATATTTCATTACCTTGCACTTTGTATGAATACACAAAGAAAGAAAGAAGGGGAGAGGGGAAAAAGCTCATACAAATTCTTACTTTTGTTAGTCATGGTCCAAATACAAGACATCCAAAGAGATGCAATATTCAAAAAAGCCTAAAAACTCACTGTTCCCTAACTCCAAGACATGTGTGCATATAAAAGCAACCAAAGATATTCAGGTATAAGGTTTATATTATTTTTAAATATTTATTTTTATATTTGAGAGGCAGAGTAAGAGAGAGAGAAGTCCTCTATCCATTGGCCCATTCCTCAGATGGCTACAATGGCCAGAGCTGGGCCAATCCAAAGCCAAGAGCTTTTCTAGGTCCCCCATGTGGCTACAGGGACCCAACCAGTCGGCCATCTTCCAGTACCTTTGCAGGCTACTAGCAGGGAGCTGGATCAGAAGTGGAACAGCTGGGACTTGAATTGGTGTCAATATGGAATTGTGGTGCTACAGGTGGAGGCCCAACCACTATGCCACAGCACCAGCCCCCTAAAGTTTAATTTATTACCAAAATAATTTAAATCAAATAATTTTGAGTGTTTTTCTCTTGTCTTGTGCTTTGTCTTGAGTAATGCATTAAAGATAAAGATAACAAACATAGTATACTGATTGGTTAGCTTCAGGAAGAGATCAATGATGTGAGCAGACATTGCTCATACTGTGAGTTACCATAGTCATTAAAAGTACATGAATCAGTTGAATACAGAAGCAGAATAGAGTCTGCTTCCAGGGGACATATTGGGCATATGCATTTCTCTCTCCTTCCACTCCTACTTTCAATTCATTTTCACTGAATTCATGAAAAGATACTTTAAATTTATAACAGTGATAATGCAAGAGATAGTAAAGACAATGAAAACTGGTGAAATGAGGATTTCTAGGACATAAACAGGTGAAATTGTATTCAGGAAAAAATAAAGTACAATGGCAGACAAAAAGGGCAAGATACAAAACTATTGCAGAGTGGGATAGGCTTTGCCATAGAAGCTACTGTTAAAGGTTGGAGTGAACTTAGAGTGAGCTGTGGCAAGACCATCTGTGAACTAATTAAAGCACCACTTCAGAAGTAGATCAAACACTCATGCTACAGGAGAGGATGGATTGTTATAATCAACTCTGTGAAATGTCCTAAACTCAAAGCAGCAGGGACTTCCTTCATGGTTGTTAGGGCCAGAGAGAGAAATAAAGTGGCGGAGCATAACATAAATTTGGATTTTCATAATATTTATGGAGGGTAAGAGGAAGGAAGGAGTAATCAGATACACCTACATAAAAAACACTAATTTTTTCCCACTCCAAATGAAGTTATTCTTAATGTAGCAATTCTAATAATTTAACTACTTAATACTAATTTTTAATATTAATTCTTAATAATTTAACTAATTCTTAATTATAGGGCTCACCATCTGCCTCCCTATTTTCATAGCATGAAGGAAAATTGTTCTATCATTAAAAGAAATACTTGGTAAGGTTAATTGGCAGTACTATTAAAAGAAAATATACAGATGATTCGAATGAACATTTGTTATTATTGATATGGACTCAAATACTTGAAAGTGTGCATGGTTTTATGTGTGCTTATACATAATTTTAGTTTTTACATTAGGGAAATTGGAATGAGTAGAAATCTTTATCAATATGCCCATAAGCAAAGTATGTATATATATATATGTATATATGCATAGAAACTAATATCAGTTTGTCATTAAAAGTCATGCTGCATGAAACTATAAATCACAACAGCAAACGTAGCTTAATTGAAGGGTTGGTAAGACAAATCTTACATGAATTTGTAAAAGGTCATGAAATGGATCTGTACATTTTCCCATTATAATAATATCTGAATAAATTTAAAATGTAGGGAAAATGGTAATTACTGATAGGGAAAGAAGCAAATTTTAGAACAACAATGCCTATAGAAAAATCCAATTTAAAAAGCAAACTGTGGTCCTTTAAAAGACAACACATGCTTAGAAGGTTCATGTTTTCAGATACATCCTTCAAAATTCAGTGAAAGGAGAGGGGCTGAAGTTTAAGCTGATCACCAGTGGCCAATGATTTTATCAATAATTACTATGAAAAACATTTCCAATAAAATATCAGAAGGTCTAGGTTCTAGGGGTTTCTGGATAGCTGAACAAAAGGAGTTTCCTGGAGGGTTGTGCGCCCAGATAGGGCACGGAGTTCTGTGCTTCTGTCCATATGGCCCACCCTACACGTCTCTTCCATCTGGATGTTCATTTGTATCCTTTACCATAAACCAGTAACCATAAATGTTGCCTTAAGTTTTATGACCTGCAATAACAAATTAACCAAATTCAAGAAAGCCTTTGGACCCTTGATTAATAACAACTCCTTCTGACACAATGGTCAAAACCTATGCTTGCACTCAGTGTCTGAAATGAGGAAGTCTTGCGGGACTCAACCCTGGACTTGTGGGGCTTGATACTATTTCTGAGGAAATAGGATCTGACTAGAGTTGGAGGACATCCACATGCAGAATTTCTTGCTTGATGTGTGAGGAACCCCCCTCCTATCCTGCTGCACACATCTGGTGTCAGAGCCATTCTATGCTATATTGAGTGGCAATGAAAATAAATGGAAAAACTCACTTTTTTCTTAAATATGTGTATCCACAAAGAGTCTTGCATATATAGAGTTCTATACATGGAATCGTGCATATATGTGTTTGTAGGTATTCTATTTATGACCATGGCTACATTTTCACTTCATACAGAATTCAGATTGTTGTTGCCAGGAGTCATTTTTTCAGAAGGGAGTAAGACCTCTGGGAGTGGAAGGGAGGCTTTTGCTTTGAGAAACATATTTAGTTGAAGTCTGAGCTTCTCACAAACATCTATTCATCTGTCAGGCATTTTTCAAAGTCAACAGCAATGTCAACAATCACAACAAACCACAAGAAGAAACAAAGATAAATGCTGAAATGAGAGAAACTCATCAATATTTCCTGTATGATAATTGAGATTCACATCTCAGATAACTGTGCCTAAAATTAACTGTCGAAACTAGGATGTGTCCACCATCATGATATAAATACATATTGCTTCTAATCTATAAATATGATAGGAAAAATGGGAGATAATTTTTATTTCATCCTGCTGGCTCCTTCTATTTGTAGAATAGGTGCTAGGCAATGAACATAAGCCTTTGCAGGAAGCAAAATGAAGATGCTATAAAACATGAACATTGATATTTGAATGTTATACAGTAGGTTCCAAAAAACTTCTATCTTCTTTCACTATACCAAACTATTTATTATTTTACCATCTTCCCATGTTAATCATATGTTCCTCACTGTCCATTGTGAAGCATTGTTAGGCACAGCAATTTCACTGAACATAAAATGGAGCTGAGTACCTCCAACATTTAAAGGTAACAGAGAAGACATCATGAGTTTGATGAGATGTATTATGGTATAGAAATGAGTGATTTGAAGAAAACTATTGTGCATATATTTAGATCTTAACATAATGAGGAGTATTTACAATGGTCAAGCTAATAGTACTCAGAATATGATCAAAGAGGGGCAGGTGTTTTATGTAGCAGTTAAAATGCTGGCTGCCACTCTTGGATTATAGGTTCTTGCTAGTGATGATCTTTCGAGACAGAAGTGATGGATCAAGTGATTTGGTCCCTACCACTCAAGTGGGAGATTTGCACTAAGTTCCCAGATGCAAACTTTAGCCTGACCTAGCAAGGCCATTGTAAGCATTTGGGGATGAACCAGCAAATGGGAGTCTTCTCTGTCAGTCTTGTCAATCTGACAGTCTCTTCATCTTTCAAATGAATAAATCTATTTTTTTTGAAAAATTGCAAATAAGAGAATTTGTCTACTCCAGTACACTAAAGCTGATAATTATTTTGGTATGAATATCTGAAAATCATTAGTTAATCACTGGTTCTCAAAATTGCCCACTCTTTAATGTCACTTGTAAACTTCAAAAGAACTATTGATACCTGCGTCCCATTCCCGAAATAATATGGCTTAATTGTTACAGGCCTGAGAAACAGAAGTGCTCAGAGCCTCTCAGATGACACTAATTGCTACAAATCTTAAACTTTTGTTAATATAGGAGATTCCAAGATGGCTAAACCAGAGAAGAAGTGCCGGTTCCGACCAGAGGAAGTTAACAGAAAAAAAGTGGGGGAAGTGTATTCCTAGGGGAGAGTTGGAGAGAAGTTTGCAGTCAAAATTGTACAGAAGGAAGAGGAATGCTGTGAAATAGCACGGAAAGTACAAATGAACAGCAGCAAACAGGGGCATCACACGTGGAAACCTGCAGCTGGGGGCAGGAGGAGACACCAGTTTCCGAGAGTAAGGTAAGGGCAGACTGAGGCAACCCATGCCATCAATTTTGCATAAGGAGAATCTTGTGGAGCACACTGACTTTGATTCCAGCCTGGAGCCCTAGCAGGAGACAGGGTATCCACTTAATCCCACAAAGGGAAAGTATATTTCTTTCTCCCAATCCTCACACAGAGAGGGAGAAAGCACCATCTTCACAACAGGACTTTGTGTATACAACTGGGTGGTTTTACCAGAGTGAAAAAGCTGCATTTCCCATTGACTTTGAGTTGCCTGGGAGGGTTGACAGGAAGTTAGGAAGCCAATTAGGTTGAGAGGATGGGGGTACCTCACAATCCTATCACAACCTCTGGGGCTCAAGATGCCAAGGTGGAGAACCCACAGGCAGCCGGTTCTGTAAATGAATATGTTCTCCCAGGACAGGCTCACAGGGCATTGAAGGGATCCTCTGCACATCACAACAATGGGAGCCTTGGGTGCTGCGACTGTGGGAATCCTATGGATAGGGCATGATATGGGGTGTATCTTGATCTCTGGGCAACTGTGTCTGGCATCAGAGGCTCAGAGCTGCTCCCTGACTGCCTGAGTGGGTCACCCTGGATTCCCACCCCATCCTTGAGCACTGACCAGAGCTCCCTGACCCCACACTCCTTTGGGTATTCATTGAAGGGGAAGACACTCCATTAATCCACAGATACATAGTTCAAAGTTGAAACATACCAGTGGAGGCTGGCACCGTGGCTTTGCCAGTAAAAACACTGCTTTCAGTGCCAACATCCCATATAGGCACCAGTTTGAGTCCTGGCTACTCTACTCCTGATCCAGCTCTATGCTATGGCCTAGGAAAGCAGTAGAAGATGTTCCAAGACTATGTGCCCCTACACCCACATGGGAGACCTGGAAGAAGCTTCTTGGCTCCTGGCTTCAGATTCATGCAGCTACGGCCATTGTGGTCATTTGGGGAGTGAAACAGCAGATGGAAAACCTCTCTCTCTGCCTCTGCCTCTTTGTAGCACTGCATTTAAAATAAATAAATAAATATTTTTTAAAAAAATGTCTAAAAAACAAATGCAGAAGTACAAGAAACAAGAACAAGGAAGGCAATGTGACTCTTCCAATGGAACAGAACATTAAAATATTAGAATGTGAAGACAAAGAGACTGATGCAATTACCAAAAAGGAATTCAAAAGAATGATCATAAGATTACTCAGAATCAAAGTCATGATTTAAAGAAGTCCATACATAACATGGATGAAAAAATTTTCTGTGAGTGAGATTTAAGAGACATCAAGTTGAAATATTACAAGTGAGGAATTCAATATGTCAAATAAAAAATATAGTGGACAGCCTCAAGAATTAGTGAGGCAGAAGAAAAATATCTGACCTAAAAGAAAAAAAAAAGAACTAAATGAAAAATCTCTGTGAGTGAGATCCCAGTGGAAAGAATAGGTCATCAAAGAAGGAGGTACCTTTCTCTGAAGGGAGGAGAGAACTTCCACTTTTACTGTGACCTTGTCTAAATATGATCAGAATTGGCTAACTCAAAAGGCCTCCATAGCCTTGGCAACTCATGACAAGAGCGTAGGGTGATTACTATGCCATAAACAAGAGTGTCAATTTGTTAAGTCAACAACAGGAGTCAATGTGTACTTACTCCCCATGTAGGATCTCTGTCCTTAATGTGCTGTACGTTGTGATTTAATTGTATAACTAGTACTCAAACAGTACTTTACACTTTGTGTTTTTGTGTGGGTGCAAACTGTTGAAAGCTTTACTTAATATATGCTAAACTGATTTTCTGTATATAAAGAGAATTGAAAATGAATCTTGATGTGATTGGAAGGGGAGAGGGAGTGGGAGAGGGGAAGGTTGCAGGTGGGAGGGAAGTTATTGGGGGGCAAAGCCATTGTAATCCATAAGCTGTACTTTGGGAATTTATATTCATTAAATAAAAGTTAAAAAAATTGGAGCGGCAAGATGGCGGAATAGGCAGGGAGTACACTATTAGTCCGGGAGAGAGATAAGTGGAGATACTGCAGGGTCAAGGAAGAGTAGGGGATGAAACAGCATAGGAAACTCTTCCGGAACTAGTGATTCACAGTGGACCTGTGTGGAGAGCGTGGGAGCCCAATTCGGGACACCAGCGGCAGACTCAACACACCAGCGCTGGAACGCGAGGTGAGCCGAACCACAATAGCCCAAGACACCAGCGGGCAAGCGGAAAGAGGAGGCTAGAGGGAACGAGGCTTGAAACTTCGTGGGGAAAAATTCACCAGGCTAAGTAGAAGAGAGAGAGGAAAAAAATTAAAAAAAGTGACCGATACTGACACAAGTTTTCTCTCTCTCCGCTCACCTCTCAAAGGCGAGCAAGACAGAGCAGGCACCATTTTGGACATACGTCATAAGCAGGGCGACCTCAGGTCTGCACCGGCCCTGAGCCTAGCAGAAAAACCTGACTCTGGGGGGAGGGGTGAAATAACAGGAGATTAGCATCTAACTTGGCAACCCAGTGGGAGATTGCAGGAAAATTGGAGCCCACACTGAGGGCAGCAGAGATTCCCTGTGTGGTCCCTGGGAAAGAGCTTCCGATCTCTGGCTCCTGTGGGTATATCATTTGCCTGCTAACTACCCCCAATTACGTTCAGCTGTGCGGAATTACTTCCCTTTTGAATCAAAAAAGAGAGAGATTTACCACACCTAACCTGGGAGTGTCATCTTTGACACACCCTCAGCCCTGAGGAACCAAACACAGCTCTCAATCCACACTCATCTCAAGCCTCTAAGGCACCACTGAAAGCAGACAGTCCACTTAATATAGAGCCATAGTGTAACAAGAAAAAACAACACAGTGAAGAATCCAAATATCTCCAACATGCCAAACAACAAACGCAAAAACCGAGGTAACAAGAACAAGGAAGACACTATGACACCCCCAAATGAAAAAGACACCCCAATTCAAGATTATGAAGATGAGGAGATTGAAGAAATGCAAGAAGCAGATCTCAAAAAATTGATAAGAACATTAAGAAGTTCTCAAAAACAAATTCTTGAACTACAGAAATCTTTAATCGACAAGATAGAAAATCTCTCTCGTGAAAATGAAATATTAAGGAGGAATCAAAATGAAATGAAACAACTAGTGGAACAAGAAACTGTGATAGTGACGAGAAATCATAATGAAATGAAGAATTCAATAGATCAAATGACAAACACATTAGAGAGTCTTAAAAACAGAATGGGCAAAGCAGAAGAGAGAATATCAGACTTAGAAGACAGAGAACAGGAAAGGAAACAATCAAATCAAAGAAAAGAAGAAGAAATCAGAAATCTAAAAAATACTGTCAGGAATCCACAGGATACTCTTAAAAAACCCAACATTCGGGTTCTAGGAGTACCTGAAGGCATGGAGAGAGAGAAAGGATTAGAAGGCCTTTTTAGTGGGATACTAGCAGAAAATTTCCCAGGTTTGGAGAAAGACAGAGACATCCTAATACAGGAAGCTCATAGAACCCCTAATAAACATGACCAAAAGAGATCCTCACCACAACACGTCGTAATCAAACTCACCACAGTGAAACACAAAGAAAAGATCCTAAAATGTGCAAGAGAGAAACGCCAGATTACTCTCAGAGGATCTCCAATTAGACTCACAGCTGACTTCTCATCAGAAACCCTACAAGCTAGGAGAGAATGGCGAGACATAGCCCAGGTGCTAAGAGAGAAAAACTGCCAGCCCAGAATATTATATCCTGCAAAGCTCTCATTTATGAATGAAGGTGAAATTAAGACCTTTCACAGCAAACAGAAACTGAAAGAATTTGTCGCCACTCGTCCAGCCCTGCAAAAGATGCTTAAAGATGTGTTACATACAGAAACACAGAAACACGATCACCAATATGAAAGAAGGTAAAGGTAGGAAACCTCACACCAAAAGATCACAGGAATCTCAAACCATATATTAGAAAGTATCTTTGGCTAATGGCAGGGCAAAGTTACTCCTTCTCAATAGTCACATTGAATGTTAATGGCTTGAACTGTCCAGTTAAAAGACACCGATTGGCTGATTGGGTTAAGGAACAAAACCCATCCTTTTGCTGCTTACAAGAAACCCATCTATCCAACAATGATCCATACAGGCTGAAAGTGAAAGGCTGGAAAAAGATATACCATGCCAACAGAAATGAAAAGAGAGCGGGCGTAGCCATCTTAATATCGGACAACATGGAGATTGAACAACATGCTCCTGAATGAACAATGGGTCATAGAAAGAAATTAAAAGAGAAATCAAAAATTTGCTGGAAGTAAATGAGGATAACAGCACAAAAATAAAAAATAAATAAAAAATTTAAAAGTGCAAGATTTATGTTATATTATCAAAAATCCAAACATATGGGCCTTAGGAGTTCCTGCTACTGTTGGAAGAGAATGGATTAGAAGACCTATTCAGTGAAATAATAAGAGAAAATTTCCCTAATTTGGAGAAAAAGACATCCAAGTACAGGAAGAACACAGAACAGAAATGACACCAAAAAGATCTTATCATGACATATTATCATCAAGTTTTAATAGTAAAATGTAAAGAAAAGATTCTAAAACATATATGATAGAAATGTCAGATTATATTCAGAGAATCCCCAATTAGATTCATGACTGTTTCTCATTAGAAACACTACAATCTGACAGAGAATAGAGGGGACAAAGCCCCAAGTCTTCAAAAAAAAAAGTCAATCCTGTCCATTCCAGAATACTGTACCCTTCAAAGCTTTAATATATGAATGAAGGTGAAATAAAGAACTTCTATAACAAACAGAATTTGAAATACTTGTCACCACTTGTCCAGCCTTACAAATGATGCTTAAGGATATGTGGCACATGGAAACACAGAAAACATAATCATCACTATGAAAGAATGTGAGGGCAGAAAATCTCCCAGTAAAAATACAAAGGAATCCATAAAAAATAGGAATATTTACAGAAAAATGACAGAGCCAAGATGTTACTTATCAATAGTAACCTTGAATGTAAATGGCCTAAATTCTCTAATTAAAAGGTAGACTGGCTGAGTGGAATATTAAAAAAAGGTTTTTTCTATTTGCTTTCTATAAGAAACACACTTCACCAACAAAGATAAATTTAGACTGAAAATGAAAAAATGGAAAAACATATTATATGTCAATGGAAAGTAAAAATGAGCATGTGTAGCCATTCTAATATGATGAAAAAAACATTTTAACACAAAATCTGTTAAAACAGACAAGGGCATTATGTAATGATTAAGAGATCAATTCAACAGAAAGATATAACTATTATAAACATATATGCCAGGGTGCTAGGCTATTAAAAATATTAATGGATTTAAAGGAAGACAGACTCCAATATTACAGGAATGGGGGACTTTAACACTCCGCTATCATCAATGGACAGATCAACTAGACAGAAAATCTACATTAAAACAACAGAGAAATCTACACTATATACCAAAATGGACCTAATTGATATCTACCAAACTTTCCAACCCACAGTTGCAAAATACATATTGTTTTCATTAATTCGTGGTACTTTCATTAGGATAGATCATATGCTAGGCTGTAAGGGCAAGTGTCAGAAAATTAAAAAAGATTAAAATCATGCTATGGATCAAATCTGGCCATAAGGGAATAAAGCTGGAAAGCAATAACCTAAGAATCTCCAGCAAATATGCAAACAGATAGAAACTGAACAACATGCTGTTGAAATAACAGTGGTTCATAAAAGAAATCAAAAGGGAATCAAAAAATTCCTGTGCAAGAATGATGACAATAAAACATGTCAAAACTAATGGAGTACAGCAAAAGCAATGTTAAGAGAGAAGTTTATAGCAGTTAGTGCCACATCAAGAAATAGGAAAGGCATTAAATAAATGAGCTATCAATACATCCCAAGGATCTAGAAAAAGCATAAACCAAAACCCAAATTAGTGGGAAGGTAGAAATAATTAAAATTAAAGAACAAAAAGTTGAAATAAAAAGAAATACAAAACTATGAAATTAAGAGCTTTTTTTTTTTTGAAAAAATAAACAAGATTAAAACACATTTGGCAAAACTACCCCCATCCCCAAACTAAAAGAGGGAGAAGACCCAGATCAACAAAATAAGAGATGAAAAAAGGAGATATAACAATGGATATTACAGAAATAAAAAGAATCATCAGGAATTACCACAAACACCTATATACAAACAGACTGAGAAATCTAGAAGAAATAGATTCCCAGACACATACAATGTGCCAAAATGGACACATGAAGACATGGAAAACCTAAGCATATCAATAACCAAGATGGAAACTAAATTTTAAAGAAAAGACCCTCCCAACAAAGAAAAGCCCAGGCCCCAATGACTTCACTGCTTAATTCTAACAGAATTTAAGGAAGAACTAATTCAAATACTTCTCAAGCTATTAAAATAACTGAAAGGAAGAGAATACTCCCAAACTCCTTCTATGAGGTTAGCACCACCTTAATTCCAAAACCAAAGATAAAATAAAGAAAGTGAACTATAGATCAATATCCCTGATTAGCATAGAAGCAAAATCCTCAAGAAAACTCTAGGTGATCTTATCCAGCAACACATCTGAAAGACCATTCACCCAGACCAGGTAGGATTTATCGCTAGTATGTCAGGATGGTTCAACATTTGCAAACCAATAAATGTGATACATCACATTAACAAATTGAAGAATAAAAACCATATGATTATCTGAACAAATGCAGAGAAAGCATTTGATAAAATACAACATGATAAAAAAAACCTTAAGCAAATTGGGTATAGATGGAACATTTCTCAATACGATCAAGGCAATATAAGACAACAAACTTCCAGCATCATGTTGAATGGGGAAAAGTTGGAAGCACTTTCTTTTTTTTTTATTTATTTATTTTTTGACAGACAGAGTGGACAGTGAGAGAGAGACAGAGAGAAAGGTCTTCCTTTTGCCGTTGGTTCACCCTCCAATGGCCGCCGCGGTAGTGCGCTGCGGCCGGCGCACCGCGCTGTTCCGATGGCAGGAGCCAGGTGCTTATCCTGGTCTCCCCTGGGGTGCAGAGCCCAAGGACTTGGGCCATCCTCCACTGCACTCCCTGGCCACAGCAGAGAGCTGGCCTGGAAGAGGGGCAACCGGGACAGGATCGGTGCCCCGACCGGGACTAGAACCCGGTGTGCCGGCGCCGCAAGGCGGAGGATTAGCCTGTTGAGCCACGGCGCCGGCAGTTGGAAGCACTTTCAATTAAGATCCAGAACCAGAGGATGCAAGTCAAGGGAGTGCCCAAGTCCCATCTCTAATCTTCGGTGGCCTGAACTACAAGTCTATAGTCACAGGCATGTTCTGTAGTAGTTTTTCTAAGGTAGACAATGCCCATGAGGAAAATTATATTCTCACTTTAAAACTTTCTTTCCCTTTGGTCTGAAAGTGAGGGTTTTTCTACTTACTGTATACTTCGCTGATGGCGAAGTGAATCTAGCTATGAGATTATTATTTAAGTTCTTATTTTGGCTATGCTATTGCAGAAAAATGTTAGCCATCTCTTTTATAAGGTCTAAAGATTAAATTGTGCGTCCTACAGATTCCTTCATAATAGAATTAGTTTCCTAGCTTGAAGAGAATAGAGAAATGAAAGAACAAGTTGGGCTTAGAATAGAGAAATGAGGGAGCAAGTCCTAGATCACTTGCTGACAATAGCAATATTACATGAATACTTAGCAAACCACTTCAACCATTAGATAACAACTTAAAACATTTACCAGAAGGTCCAATGCCTTCTATAAATTTTAAGAATCATGTATTTGAAAACACCTCTTAAATATCTAACATGATGTAGTTTGTTTAGCCAGTAAACTTAAGCACAACCATCTAAAACTTTTTTAGTTTCTTTCTACCAACACGTTTAAAACATATGATACACAGATTCAGGTCACACAAATTAAAATGTATCTTTGATTGATTTTAGCAGCTTAAATTTATGGACAATCTTATCTATAAGCCATTTAAAATAAAACTCTTAATAAAATTTCCCTATGTGGACATACAATATGTACACACATATAACATAGCATAATAGACCAATATAGCAATTTTAATAATAGCTTTTAAAATCTTTAACTCTTTTTGTAGATTGCCAATTGATTTGAATGGCTTTTTGTTTTTAGTAACCTCAGTTAACCATACTTTCTCTCAGTTGGTACTGGTAATACACTATTGGCTTCATCTGTTTACAGAGCCATCCCAAAGAACTGAATACAATAAAAGTGGCTGGAAAAAGTCCATAGGAACCTATAGGAGGACAGCTAAACACAGAACCAACAATGCTTTAGTTTTATGAGCAGCAAATCATATATAACTGTGGATGACAAAAGACTTTAAGTCGCCATGTTTAAAATTATAAACTCATCAACCAACAAGAGGCACTTGCTTACTTCACAGTATTTTTGAAAGCACCTGTAGGATTTTACAAGTATTTAACCCTTTAGGCCTCTGGGGCTTTCTCATTAAGATAACTATCATGTCTAGTAACACAAGATCATTAGACTTTTTAATTCTCAAACATTTGTATTAATAGCATTTTCCATTATAGAAACTTAAAGTCTGGTACCACATCACATCTTGACAGTCCTTCTAATATAATCCAAATAGCCTGATTAGTTGGTGTCTCTATAAGATGAGAGACATAGGTCCTTCGATTTTTTTCAGTTGGGCACAAACTGGAAAAACCAAAGTCCAGGATTTACTGGAAATTTTAGAGACCAGATTGTTTGAAACTTTGATTTTTTGAATGCCTGTCAAGAATGCCAAGAAGGCTCAAAATACAAGATATCTGGTTGAAATAAGATTCCTTAAAATCATGACATAACATAGACCAAATTTGATCATTGTTACAAGGTGATTATTCCAATCTTTGAAAATAAGCACATATTTAAATAACCCATAGCTCTTAATAAAAATTCAGCTGTTTTTGAACAATTAGAATTTAACAGACAAACTGGGAGGAAAAGAAAGCTCGGCATCCGAAGCAATGGGTGGCAGGCCTATTAATGGCTGATCTGTACAGTGATCTGCCCTCAAGGAGACCCAACAGGCCAGTCCACTGCAGTGGCTTTCAATGTGGTAAGCCTGGGCTTCAGCAGAAGTCAGCTTGTGAAGAGCCCTGGCAGCTCTGCCAAGAGTTGGATCACTGGAAATGGACCTGCCCTGGAGTCGAAGGATGCCCAGGTCAGAGCCACAGATCTTATTGGCTCTAAGCTGAAAAGCCCTTCACTCAGCCCAACTTCCAAAGTGACCACTGCAGCTGAGGGGATGGTCAAGTCGGGTCAGCAACATTGCAGGCAGAACTGTAAATTTCTTGTTAGAGATGCCCCCTGCATTTACCTAGCCAGCTCTCCTCCCAGGCCAGCCAAGTAATGAAAGTCAACAGAGTGCCTTCTCCCAGGAGGTTCACACCTCCCTTAGGATATACCCCATATGAAGAGATAGATAGGTCTGGGCCTCTGAATTTACAAGGCCTAAAGCCCACCAGATTATTATCAAGCCCCTTCTGCCAGGTTCTATTTGCCTCTCAATCAGAAAACTTAATTGTAGCTTAGACAGCACCTTTCTTAGCTCCTCTAATAATAACTCTGTCCTTTGTTCTAGGCCCTGTCTAGTGCACTTGGGCCTCATTCCTTTGTAATCATAACCTCTACTCTACCACCAATGGCTCTACTCCCAACCTGTGTGTAATGATGGTCCTCTTCCCCACTTAATGCTGTATAATTGTTCAAACCTGGTAAATGCCACTCTTAGGATCATTGGTTACTATCCTCACCCTGTCTTTTATGACCTTGTCTAAATATGATCAGTGTCGGCAAACTTGGAAGGCTTCCATAGCCTTGGCAACTCATGACGACAGCCTAGGGTGGTTACTGGCGCCATAAACTAGAGTGTCAATTTGTTGGGTCAACAACAGGAGCCACTGTGCACTTGCTCCTCATGTGGGATCTCTGTCCTTAATGTGCTGTACATTTTGATGTAATGCTATAACTAGTACTCAAACAGTATGTTTCACTTTGTGTTTCTATGTGGGTGCAAACTGTTGAAATCTTTATACTTAATTGATCTTCTGTATATAAAGAGAATTGAAAATGAATCTTGATGCAAATGGAAGGGGAGAGGGAGCGGGAGAGGGGAGGGTTGTGGGTGGGAGGGAAGTTATGGGAGGGGGAAGCCATTGTAATCCATAAGCTGTACACTGGAAATTTATATTCATTAAATAAAAGTTAAAAAAAATCCAGAACCAGCCAAGGATGCCCACTTTTACCATACTTTCTATATAGTGCTAAAAGTTTTTGCCAGAGCCATTAGGCATGAAAGAGAAATAAAAGACAGGGCTGGCACTGTGTCACACTTGGTTAGTCCTCTGCCTGTGGCACTGGCATCCCATGTGGGCACTGTGTTCTAGTCCACGTTGCTCCTCTTCCAGTTTCGCTCTCTGCTGTGGCTCAGGAGGGCAGTGGATGATGGTCCATGTGCTTAGGCCCTGCACCCGTATGGGAGACCAGGAGGAAGCACCTGGCTCCTGTCTTCAGGTTGGCATAGTTCTGGCAGTGGCAGCCATTTTGGGGGTGAACCAATGACAGCAAGGCCTTTCTCTCTGTCTCTCTCTCTCACTGTCTAACTATCTGTCAAATAAATTAAAAAAAAAGAAAAAAAGAAAAAGAAATGAAAGGGAAACAAATTAGAAAGTGGGAAATCAAATTATCTGTGTTTGTAGATGTCATTATTCTAAATATAGGGGAATCAAGAGACTCCAATGAGTATAATGGAACTCATAAGAGTTTGGTAAATTTTCAGGATATAAAATTGACACACAGAAGTCAATATTCCTTGTATACACAGACAATGTCATGGCTGAGAAAGAACTTGTAAGATCATTCCCTTTCAAAATAACTACAAATATTTAAATACCTTGGAATAAATTTACATGAGGAGCTGAAAGGTCTGTATGATGAAAATTATAAAATATGAAAGAAAAATACAAAAAACAGTGAAAAAACTTCCATGGATTGCAAGATTTAATATCAAATTGTCCATACTAATAAAAGCAATACAGATTCAATGTGATCCCAATCAAGATGCCAACCACATTCTTCTCAGATCTAGAAAAAAATACTAAGCTGATATGCAAACACAAGAGACCTTGAATAACTAAAACAATCTTATACAACAAAAACAAAGCAGGATGCATCCCAATAATAGACTTCAAGACATGCTACAGGGCAGTTGCATTCAAAACAGCCAAGTACTGGCATAAAAATACACATGTAGACCAATGGAACAGAATAAAACCCCCAGGAAATAATCCAAACATTCACAATCAACTAATCTTTGACAAAAGAGCTAAAATCAACTTCCAGAGACAGGGCAGTCTCCTCAACAAATTATGCTGGTAAAATTGGATCTCCATGTGCTCAAGTTTGAAACAAGACCTCTACTTTACAACTTATAAAAAATCAACTCAAAATGGATGAAGGATCTAAATCTATGACCCAATACTATCAAATTACTAGAGAGAATATTGGGGAAACTCACAAAGATATTAACATAGGCAAAGACTTCTTGGAAAAGACCTCAGAAGCATAGGCAATCATAGGCAATCAAAGCCAAAATAGACAAATTGGATTATATCAAACTGAGAAGCTTCTGCACTGCAAAGGAAGCACTCAGTAAAGTTAAGTGGTAACCAACGGAATGGGAGAAAACATTTGCAAACTATGCAACAGATAAAGGATTAATATGCAGAATATATAAATAGCTTAAAAAATAACAAAACAAGTATTACAGTTATAAAATGGACAAAGTAGTTGAATAGACAATTTTCAAAAGAGGAAATTCCAATGCCCAACAGATATATTTAAAAATGCTCAGGATCACTAGCCATCAGAGAAATGCAAATCAGAATCACAATGGAGTTTCACCTCACCCCAGTTATAATTGCTCTCATGCAGAATCAACAAAAAGTAAATGTTGGCTATGATGTCGGGAAAAAAGTTTCCCTCATTCACTCTTGGTGGGAATGCAAAATAGTACCCCCATGTGGAAGATGTATGGAGATTCCTCAGAAAGGTGAAAATAAATCTAGCATATGACTGAGTTATCCACTCCTGGGAGTATACCAAAAGGGAAATTAAATCAGCCTATGAAAGAGTTATCTGTACCACTGTGTTTATTGCAGGTTAATTCATAAGAGGTAAACTATGTAATCAACCCAGGTGTCCATCAACTGATGACTAGATCAAAAAAAATTGCGGTCTATATAGAGTATGGAATTATACTCACAGCAAAAAAGAATGAAATCCTGTCTTTTGGGAAAAAGTGAATGCAAATTAAAACGATTATACTTACTGAAATAAAGCAGTCCTCAAAAAATAAATAATATGTTTTCTCTGATCTGTGGTAACAGAGTACAAAAAATGTAATGGATAAACATTGGCATTACAATCTGCATAAAATTATTTCTGTGCATAAACTGTTGAGAGGAAATGCCTTAAGGTTTAAATGAACTTTATTATATTGAATCCACACAGGAAATACTTAGATATTACATTGCCATTGGTTCTATTTCATTGAAAGAAATCATTAATTCATGAATACTAATTGAAAAAAAAACTGTACATTGGTGAAATGGTCATTTTTCCATTCAATTATTGATAGCCATTGTCCATATTCCCACTATACTAGGGTCTTCTTTTTACTTGTTAATCTTTTTATTTGTGAAGTATTAATGTTTTAAAATTACACTGCAGTAAAAAGGCTTATTCAAAAATAAAAACAAAACAACATAAATCAAAGAAAGTAGAAAGAAGCAAGGTGAGATGGACGAGAGGGAGAAAGGAAGGCAAAATCATTATGTTCTTAGATTTGTATCTATAAATCATATTGAATTGGTTAAAAATTAAAACAAAAAAAAAGAAAAAAGGTTTTTTTTTAATATAAAGAGAATAGGTTTCATATATTTCATCGGTACAATTCTAAGAAGATAACCCCACTTCACTCCCTCTTTGTTACCTTTCCTTTCCTTTCCTTTTTCTTCAACTTTGAAAATTATATCAAGCCACTCCTTAATCATGGGCTTAGTGCACCACTAACCATAGTATTCAACAAGTAAAAAGTAGAATGGCTACAGTTCCACAAGAATACACACAAGGGCCAAAAGCAACAATCAAATCAGAAGATGTCTGTGTCATCTCTATATAATTTTTGTATTCTATATTAAATACCACATATTAGAAAAAACATATTTCCTTTTGGGACTGGGTTACTTCACTAAGCATAATGGTTTCCAGTTCCATCCATTTTGTAGGAATTCAGAATTTCATTCTTTTTTATGCATCCGTAGTATTACATAGTTTATACATATGTTTATGTGTCCAGTTATCAGTTAGAATCCAGTAATTCTCAGGTGCAGAAACTTTTATTTTGACAGGCAGAGTTAGACAGTGAGAGAGAGAGAGACAGAGAGGAAGGTCTTCCTTTTCCGTTGGTTCACCCCCCAAATGGCTGCTATGGCTGGTGCTGCACCAATCCGAAGCCAGGAGCCAGGTGCTTCTCCTGGTCTCCCATGGGGTGCAGGGCCCAAGCACTTGGGCCATCCTCCACTGCCTTCCTGGGCCACAGCAGAGAGCTGGACTGGAAGAGGAGCAACCGGGACAGAATCTGGCAGCCCAACCGGAACTATTTTATTTTATTTATTTTTTGACAGGCAGAGTGGACAGTGAGAGAGAGAGAAAGAGAGAAAGGTCTTCTTTTGCTATTGGTTCACCCTCCAATGGCCGCCACGGCTGGAGTACTGTGGCTGGCGCATCATGCTGATCCGAAGCCAGGAGCCAGGTGCTTCCTCCTGGTCTCCCATGCGGGTGCAGGGCCCAAGGACTTGGGCCATCCTCCACTGCACTCCTGGGCCATAGCAGAGAGCTGGACTGGAAGAGGGGCAACCGGGACAGAATCCGGTGCCCAGACAGGGACTAGAACCCGGGGTGCCGGCACTGCAGGCAGTGGATTAGCCAAGTGAGCGCAGTGCCAGCCAGTGCAGAAACTATTATTCTTCCTTTAGCTGAAACGAATGGAATGAAACTTACCTCTTGCTAATCAAAGAGTGCTTTCAATGTGTTTGATATATTTAAGATTATTGAGTAGATTTGCCTAATAGAGATGAATGTAATACATAAATTATTAAAAGGAAAATGTAAGGACCCATCATGACATATGCCTTAACTAAGTGCTGTGAGCCTTGCTAAGGAAACTAGTAAGAAATGGGAGTGAAGATCATCATTCTCTACCAATGGATTTGTCTCATTCTAAGCTTCAATTGTATTACTTGCTTTGGCACAAAGATACATAATGGACATGAACTGAAACAGAGAATATGGGTTTTTATTTGCTTCTACATGTACTAGACTGGATTCCCAGTTGTGGCTGATTTATATACATGAGAGGGAAGAATGCATGCTGGGCATTTCTGATACATCCCTGGTAACTTTATCCTCACAAGGATCCCAACCATGAGGATCTCTGAGTATCTCTTCACAGGGATCTGACTGTTGACTGGGTACTCCCCTTTGGAGGCTCTGCTAAAAAACAGTCCTTAATTCCCAGAGACTATTTGACAATAAGAGTATGCAGACAACTTGGTTTAATGGACAAACTCATTTGCAACAAAATGGATGCAAATGGAAACCATTATACTTAGTGAAATAGGCCAGTCACAAAAAGATAAATACCATATGGTCTCTCTGATCTGTGGTAACTAATAGAATACCTAAAAGGTAATCTATAGAAGAAAAGGGACACCTTGAGATGGGATGATTTTAAACAGCTCTTGACTTGACTTTTGAGGAACAATGTTTTTCTTATTTGTTTGTTTCCATTCTTTTTTTTCTTTTTTCTTCATACTATACAGTGAAATCTCTACATAGTGTATGGTTAATCTTATGAGTATAAAATAAACTGAAGACTGACCTTTGTAAAACATTAGAATAGGAAAGGGAGGAGGAAGAAGGGCGGGAAAATGGGTGGGGGAGATGGGGGGGGGAAGAATCACCAGGTTCCCAAATTTGTATGTATTAAATGCATGAAGTTTGTATTCCTTAAACAAAATTTAAAAAAAAAATTTTTAATGGCCATGGGGCTGATTCTTTGTACTGAGCCAGAATGAGGCCTAGTCTTGACAGTTCTCCAGCCAATGTTGCTGGATGCCCAGGCTCAAGGATTTATATCCATGATAGACTGACTTAAACTCACAAGGGTAAAGATAATCTTGTCTTGTCAAAGCCAAATGCAGATAAGCTGATTATCATGGAGGGTGTGAAGCAAGACAAACTGGAAAACAGAACACTAAAAGTCTTATTATCTGCAAATGTTCACAGCAGCTGCTGGTAATCACCAATCACAACAGGCAGATAAACAAAAAAGGGAAAAACATCATGGATGCACCCAAATTCTGAATCTTGGCACATAACTGAATTTAGCATAGAGCATCAGCATGAATTGAGATATGTTTGAATCACAGTAATCATGTGAAGTGCTAAATCACACATTCTGTGATTTATCCAACCTACCAAAAACACCATATCAATGTACCAAAAGTTTTACTACTAGCCATTGTGTGTCAAACTACTAAATTTTACATTAAACACACATGCACATACAAATACACACTTCCAATCCTTCGCAACAAACTCTTTTGTTATAGTACTTTATAGCAATGATTATAATAAAAGTCAACTATTTGGACATGTGGATCACAGTTACTGATAAGAACTTTCATCAAAATCAAGTCAAGCAACTGAATGTGTATCTGTATATCAAACAGGGAGTATAATATTCAATATTAAACTTGTCAATACATAGACTCCCATGGAATTTACTAAACAATTGCAAGAGGTTGAACACCGTGGATATTAAGCACAATATTGTAAAACTTCAAGTGCTGCAAAATATTATAAGAGGAGGTACGTTTGAGTGAAAGGCATTACGGAAGGAATGGGTCCTGTGGCTATCAAATGAATAGTGACAGATGACAGATTTGTTTAGATGGAGAAGATGAATGAAAGTTGAAACTTGGAATTTCCAGGGAGAATGAATAGCAGACACAAATCTATAAAAACATATATTTGATATGTGAAGAGAAGAGCAATTCATCATTCAAATTGACAGAAAGAAAATCTGGCAAAACTGTGAAGACTTCCCTAGTGGGGTTGAAGCTCATCTTGGGCATCCACAACTGAGAAACAAGAGTTAGATCTTGGAGTCCACATGTTGGACTGCTGGAGGGAGATGTTAGGAACAATGTTACCTTACATAAAAATGTATTCAAAACAGGGTTGGAGTAGCTCAGCTGGCCTCAGTCTCTGCCGGTGCAAGTTAGCTTGGCCTCCTTTGCCACTTCATTCTTCCCTGCTGGCCCCAGGAACAATGTTTGCACCTTTTCCCCATAGCTGGTCATCTATGTCAACTGGCTGGCAACTGATGCCTGAGACTTGTCCTTGGGAGATGTGTGCCTGTGATAGCACCAACTTTTATTCCTTCATGGGGGAGATTCCAGGACATTATTGACAAGAAACTTAATTGATCAGATACTGTGTTATGGAATATTTTGGTTTATATATAACTTTGAATAATGAATATGATGGCAACCATGATAATATCAATAATAAATGATAAAGTTGTCAAGAAATGAAGATATTGGTTGCTATTTGGAGACAAAAAACAGTCAAGAAGATTGGATCTGAACACTCTTATAGGCATCTGTTTTACAAAGATGAATGAATTACATTGGTTACTAACATGACTTACTATTTAGAACTCAATTCAGTGAAGGAAACACTAAAAGTAATTTACATCCTCTTGATATTAAGTCTAATTTTTTTTCTTACTCATAGTTCCCCATTTCTGCAATATTTTTTCTCTAAAATTTTACTGTTTTTTTGCATTACATATAAGTTTTTTTTTAAAATGTGTATTATTTTATTAATTTTATGTGGATGATATTTAGGTCAAATTATATTGTACTAATGTTCAGTTGCTCCAGGATCATTTGTTGAAAAGTCTTTAATTTCTTTGACCTTTGTCAAACATGAGTAGGACATATATAGTTGTAGACCTATTTCCAAATTTTTATTCTGTTCCATTGGTCTATATCTCAGTCCTACTGCTGATACTCACTGTGTTGACTACTGTAGATGAGTTAGTAAATCTTTGTACCAGATAGAATATAGTGGGAAGAATCATTTTCTTTGAAAACAGTTTTAGCTATTATAGGGTCTATGACTCAATTTAAATTTTAGTATAAGTTTGCCTCTGACTACAGAAAACTTGCTGGAATTTTAATAGGAAATTCATTCATGCTATACATCAGTTTTAGAAGAATTTGCATCTTCTCTATAGTGAGATTTCCAGTGCATAAATAGAGTATGCCTTTCCATCATTTTAGGCCTATTTTAAAATTTGGCATCACTAAGATAATAAGAAAGCCAATCCCAAATTGTAATATATTGAATAATTTCATTGATAAAATATTCTTTCAAGAGCAAAAAGAAATATACAGGATTGTAGGGTTTGGTAGGTGTTAGCATTGGAGGCAGAAGTTAGGGTTGTAGTTAAAAGAACAACTTGATGAAATCTTGTGGTGATGGAACTGCTCAGAATTTTGACTGCAGTGATGGATTCAAATATCCACAAATGTGTGGAAATTCCATCATGGAACTGAATATACACACTCTGAATAGAAGAAAATCTGTATAGATGAGGGTACCGCCCATGGATTAGATCAATGTAAAATCATGGCTTTAATATTATGCTACAATTTTGCAAGAGGTCATCATAGGTGAAAACTGGATAAAGTACACATGCGATTTCTCATGTCTTACAACTTCATGTGAATCCACAATGATCTCAAATTAAAAGTCTTACTTAAATACTTACATTAAAGTTGAAATACAATGAAATGAGTCCTAAGATACAAGTAAATGCAAGTTGTTATGGGGTCTCACCAAGGCCCTAAAAGCCAGATTATTCAAACAAGGAGATTGAGTGGGAATTAGCAAGAAGGTAGTAACAGACCAGCCCAGGAATAAAGATAAAATTTGCATAGAATATAGTCTAGCAGCGCCAAGGCTCACTAGGCTAATCCTTCGCCTGCGGTGCCAGCACCCTGGGTTCTAGCCCCGGTCGGGGTGCCGATTCTGTCCTGGTTGCTCCTCTTCCAGTCCAGCTCTCTGTTGTGGCCTGGGAGTGCAGTGGAGGATGGCCCAAGTCCTTGGGCCCTGCACCCGCATGGGAGACCAGGAGGAAGCACCTGGCTCCTGGCTTCGGATCAGCACGATGCGCCGGCCACAGTGCTCTGGCCGCAGCGGCCATTTGGGGGGTGAACCAATGGAAAAGGAAGACCTTCCTCTCTCTCACTGTCCACTCTGCCTGTCCAAAAAAAAAAAAAATTAGTCTAGAACATGGTATCTGTATGTATTTTAAATAATTTAGAATCCTCTCCAGCCAAGAAAAAAATAAACAGTAGGAGATTTCATTGAAGTAGGAGGTACAGTACAATTCCTTAAGGAATATGTGATGACTTTAATGTTTATGGATTTACACCATAAAACCAAGTGAAGATCTTTAAAAAATGTGTGAATAGCATTAAAATGATGTACACACAGGTAGTTATTTCAAAATTTGAGATGAAATTCAGAACCATGTGTCTATTACACAAGAGGAACTGAACAAATAGTTGTTGAGGTCCCACAAATTAAAATGTATCTTTGATTGATTTTAGCAGCTTAAATTTATGGACAATCTTATCTATAAGCCATTTAAAATAAAACTCTTAATAAAATTTTCCCATGTGGACATACAATATGTACACACATATAATATAGCATAATAGACCAATATAGCAATTTTAATAATAGCTTTTAAAATCTTTAACTCTTTTTGTAGATTGCCAATTGATTTGAATTGCTTTTTCTTTTTAGTCACCTCAGTTAACCATACTTTCTCTCAGTTGGTACTGTTAATACATTATTGGCTTCATCTGTTTACAGAGCCATCCCAAAGTACTGAATACAATAAAAGTGGCTGGAAAAAGTCCATAGGAACCTATAGGAGGACAGCTAAACATAGAACCAACAACGCTTTAGTTTTATGAGCAGCAGATCATATATAACTGTGGATGACAAAAGACTTTAAGTCGCCATGTTTAAAATTATAAACTCATCAACCAACAAGAGGCACTTGCTTACTTCACAGTATTTTTGAAAGTACCTGTAGGATTTTACAAGTATTTAACCCTTTAAGCCTCTGGGGCTTTCTCATTAAGATAACTATCATGTCTAGTAACACAAGATCATTAGACTTTTTAATTCTCAAACATTTGTATTAATAGCATTTTCCATTATAGAAACTTAAAGTCTGGTACCACATCACATCTTGACAGTCCTTCTAATATACTCCAAATAGACTGATTAGTTGGTGTCTCTATAAGATGAGAGACATAGGTCCTTCGATTTTTTCAGTTGGGCCCAAACTGGAAAAACCAAAGTCCAGGATTTACTGGAAATTTTAGAGACCAGATTGTTTGAAACTTTGATTTTTTGAATGCCTGTCAAGAATGCCAAGAAGGCTCAAAATCCAAAATATCTGGTTGAAATAAGATTTCTTAAAATCATGACATAACATAGACCAAATTTGATCATTGTTACAAGGTGATTATTCAAATTTTTGAAAAAAGCACATATTTAAATAACCCATAGCTCTTAATAAAAATTCAGCTGTTTTTGAACAATTAGAATTTAACAGACATCAAGAGAACATAATAGATTACTTTAACACATTGCTTTAACAGAGCATCAGAGTTTAATTCTATGTCAAAGAGAAATTGAGCTTCCTGTGATCTTTTGCTGTGAGGTTTCCTTCCTTTACCTTCTTTCATATTGGTGACCATGTTTCTGTGTTTCTGTGTGTAAGACATCTTTAAGCATCTTTTGCAGGGCAGGATGAGTGGCAACAAATTCTTTCAGTTTCTGTTTGCTATGAAAAGTTTTAATTTCACCTTCATTCACAAATGAGAGCTTTGCAGGATATAGTATTCTGGGCTGGCAGTTTTTCTCTCTTAGTACCTGGGCTATGTCTCGCCATTCCCTTCTAGCTTGTGTATCATATGTTTTAGACTTGTTGGTAGAAAGAAACTAAAAACATTTTAGATGGTTGTGCTTAAGTTTACTGGCTAAACAAACTACACCATGTTAGATATTTAAGAGGTGTTTTCAAATACATGATTCTTAAAATTTATAGAAGGCATTGGACCTTCTGGTAAATGTTTTCTTAAGTTGTTATCTAATGGTTGAAACGGTTTGCTAAGTATTCATGTGATATTGCTATTGTCAGCAAGCGATCTAGGACTTGCTCCCTCATTTCTCTATTCTAAGCCCAACTTGTTCTTTCATATCTCTATTCTCTTCAAGGTAGGAAACTAATTCTATTATGAAGGAATCTGTAGGATGCACAATTTAATCTTTAGATCTTATAAAAGAGATGGCTAACATTTTTCTGCAATAGCATAGCCAAAATAAGAACTCAAATAATAATCTCATAGCTAGATTCACTTCGCCATCAGCGAAGTATACAGTAAGTAGAAAAAACCTCCCTTTCAGACCAAAGGGAAAGAAAGTTTTAAAGTGAGAATATAATTTTCCTCATGGGCATTGTCTACCTTAGAAAAACTACTACAGAACATGCCTGTGACTATAGACTTGTAGTTCAGGCCACCGAAGATTAGAGATGGGAAACGGGCACTCCCTTGACTTGCATCCTCTGGTCTGCTTTAACACAAACCAGGAGGAAAGGAAAGCTCGGCATCAGAAGCAATGGGTGGCAGGCCTATTAATGGCTGATCTGTACAGTGATCTGCCCTCAAGGAGACCCAACAGGCCAGTCCACTGCAGTGGCTTTCAAGGTGGTAAGCCTGGGCTTCAGCAGAAGTCAGCTTGTGAAGAGCCCTGGCAGCTCTGCCAAGAGTTGGATCACTGGAAATGGACCTGCCCTGGAGTCGAAGGATGCCCAGGTCAGAGCCACAGATCTTATTGGCTCTAAGCTGAAAAGCCCTTCACTCAGCCCAACTTCCAAAGTGACCACTGCAGCTGAGGGGATGGTCAAGTAGGGTCAGCAACATTGCAGGCAGAACTGTAAATTTCTTGTTAGAGATGCCCCCTGCCTTTACCTGGCCAGCTCTCCTCCCAGGCCAGCCAAGTCATGAAAGTCAACAGAGTGCCTTCCCCTAGGAGGTTCACACCTCCCTTAGGATATACCCCATGTGAAGAGATAGATAGGTCTGGGCCTCTGAATTTACAAGGCCTAAAGCCCACCAGATTATTATCAAGCCCCTTCTGCCAGGTTCTATTTGCCTCTCAATCAGAAAACTTAATTGTAGCTTAGACAGCACCTTTCTTAGCTCCTCTAATAATGACTCTGTCCTTTGTCTAGGCCCTGTCTAGTGCACTTGGGCCTCATTCCTTTGTAATCATAACCTCTACTCTACCACCAATGGCTCTACTCCCAACCTGTGTGTACTGATGGTCCTCTTCCCCACTTAATGCTGTATAATTGTTCAAACCTGGTAAATGCCACTCTTAGGATCATTGGTTACTATCCTCACTCTGTCTTTTATGCCTTGTCTAAATATGATCAGAGTCGGAAAACTTGGAAGGCTTCCATAGCCTTGGCAACTCATGACGACAGCCTAAGATGGTTACTGGCGCCATAAACTAGAGTGTCAATTTGTTGGGTCAACAACAGGAGCCACTGTGCACTTGCTCCTCATGTGGGATCTCTGTCCTTAATGTGCTGTACATTTTGATTTAATGCTATAACTAGTACTCAAACAGTATGTTTCACTTTGTGTTTCTATGTGGGTGCAAACTGTTGAAATCTTTATACTAAATTGATCTTCTGTATATAAAGAGAATTGAAAATGAATCTTGATGCAAATGGAAGGGGAGAGGGAGCGGGAGGGGGGAGGGTTGCGGGTGGGAGGGAAGTTATGGGGGGGGGGAAGCCATTGTAATCCATAAGCTGTACACTGGAAATTTATATTCATTAAATAAAAGTAAAAAAAAAAAAACAAAAAACAAAAAACAAAAAAAAAAAATAGTTGTTGAGTATAAAAGACAATGGTAGAAGAGATGGTAAGGAGGGAACGCATACCCTTGAGAATCTGTTGGAGACAGATGGTGTGATAAACAAATTAACCTATGTAACCTCTTGGTTTCTTTTTTTGGAAAATTCATAGGGTTACAAGTAAATGTCGTTCACATTTAATTGTACTCCTTATTTTCATACAAACACAAATACATGTAAGCTTATTACTATCTTTCTCATTTCTCCTTCCATTTTACATTGTAAGATACCATAACTCACCTTGTACTAGGAAAAATAGAATAGTTAGCAAAGATTACCGTGGAGCAAAATAAGCAATTCCAGTTCTTTTTGGTTTATAGTGCTCCATCCACAGTGTGTTTTAGAAAAATAGTGTGGTGGGTTGTTTCATACCATTTGAAATCACTTTGGATAGAGTATATGTGAAGTTTTTGTTCTACATATTCAAATAATATGTTCATACTGGAAATCAAAAGTATAATATACACCCAAACTATATAAGTAGTGACCTTTGATTTGCAGTCTTAGAAGTTGCCAATGGGTGGCAAAAACACTAATTTTAACTTCAAGATAACCAATTGTATTTCTTTTATGATATCCCTGTGGTGGTGAAAATGGAAATTATTGATTCGGGAAGCTGGCCTACTGTGCAGTTAATCACGGCATTGGTATTAATTGATTTCCTTAGGTGTGAGCCAAGAGATCCTAGGACATCTTTTATTAGACCTCTCCCATGCTTAGTGAAGTGATTTCTACACATCTTAGAACAGAGCTTTTGGAATGAAACATTTGATTTTCCTAACAGATACACCTTTGCAGAAAACAAATAAGAACTGTCAGTTTCAACCATGCAGTAGTAGGTTGGCTTTTGGGATGAAACTTCAATTATTCTCCCCTCCTCCTTGTCTGCGTGGTCATGAACAAATAGTTTGAAATCGCGTATTTGAATATGCAGTCTACCAACTTTGCATGTGTGTGCATAATTCTCAAATATATTTTGAAATATAAGTAGGGACCTCATTATTTTGTCCAATATACCTAGAAAAATGATATTTTGTCAAAAATACTAAATTTTTAGTATTTAGCTAGGAGCTAAAAGTAAGAAATATCTTTGTATTTGTTTAAAGAATCTATCTGGCAATGGAAAATATGAGATCAGATATTAAATAAGACTAATTTGGCAAAAGAATATGTAATGATAGACTCAAAATAATGCTATCCCTATGCTGACATAAATATATACATGGAAGTATTTACATAGGGAGCATGTGTCTACTTTAAACAATTGAGGAAATATTACCCAATACATTTTAAAGTTTCCTTGAGTGATCATTGTGCCCTTTTCCTTAATAGACTATTACACTATAAGACAAAGGAAGAAATAAAGTCTCCATCTAATCGATCTGTATCATAGTGGAAAGGTCAAAATAGAATTGTACATTACTACTGTCAGAAATATATAAAACATTAACATTTCCCTACCATATTCTCATCATAGAAATCATAATGGGTACTGAAGGAGACACAATATTCGTCCATTCTCATGACCAAAATAGCTATTAAGTTGGAAATAGAATGGCATAAATCTTATCTCAGGAAAGGTGCTGACTGGAAGAAAATACTGTGGATTCATTTCTTCTTTTGTAAGATTTTGTGTTCTCATTATTCGTTCAGAAATAGATCAAGGCATAAAGAAATAAATTTAATATATACATATAATATGAAACGAGAAACAGCAACTAAGAATAGTTTGCTTCTCTCTAAATTGACATTGTATATGAAATTGAAAACTATATGTACACGTAAATTTTCTGATTGGCTCCACATTTAATGCATCAGGTTTTTTTTTAATCATTCTGTATTACCCTGGTAAGTATGTAATTGCTTTAGAAAGAACCGTGTAAATTACAGTGTTTCTTATAAGTGTTGCATTAATACAAACTTTATATTGTATTTCACAGGGTTTAAAAGAAAGTCATAGTGTGTATACAAGTTGCATATGCACATACATACACCAAACCATCAACCTTATGTAATATTTAATGTATGAACAGGACAAGATTCATTGCTTAACATAAGCATTGAAAGATAAGTCCCTTCTTGGCTATGAAGACAACTTATGTTCTTCTGCTTCCTCCCGGCAGTTTAGTTTTATTTGAAATTTATATGGTGAACTTTTTAAAATTCCCATCTCTGGAGAAACTCAGTAATGATACATGCATTGCAAACTTCATCATAATTTTGAAGTACCCATACTCTTGGGCAAAAATGCCACACTATATTTTAATCTCAGGATAATTGTGGAAGACATGGTATTTATAAGAATTAAAACTTCCATGACAGTTTTTTTCTTGGATAAAAAACATTATATTGTAAACCTAGCATTACAGATCAAATATAAATCAATAACTTTGAATTTCTGTTAAGCGTAACACAACTGATTATGAAATACACAGAAATAGGGAAAATATCCCAAGTAGTTTATGGTATTCTGCTTATTATTGTAACTATAAATGCTACAAAATTTACTTAAAGCTTATTGGGGAATATTAGAAGAAAGGGATAATATAGACAAAAATATCAGAAAATCTTCATGGAAGAGTTGACAGGGTTTAAGAATCAGAAATGTCAGAGGAGAAAACATAAGGTAGATTTCAAAATGAAGAAATAAAAAAGGAATTGTGCTAAAATAGTAGGGAGAGTTGTATGGACATTATGAGGAACCTAAGTTTATTACAAATTCGTTTAAGTACCTAAGGAAGTACTGGGATATGAAAGCTGAACAGTATGATGGATCATCCTGAAAATAATTTGAATGTCAAGCTGAGTATCTTCACTAGATTTCATGTGATAGAAAATAGAGCAAATCTGAAACTTTTAAGTATAGGAATAAGAATACTTAATTTGTATAAGAACTCTTCCAGTAATGTAATCAACAGGACACATCTTGAACTAGATTACTCTACACATGGATGTCAGAGGTAAAGGAAACTGCTTGGCCTTTGAGGTTAGATGGGTAATGAAAGACATCAAAGTGGGGCAAAGGCTTCTGCTTTTGCTGAGATGTATTGATAAGGATCAGAAATAGTTATCCAAAGGAGAAAATAAACCAGAAAAAAATACATGAAATAATGGCTTTCAAGATATTGGACCCCAGGTAATGAAATGACAGTCATACTTGAGATGTTCAAAAGCAACATGATAACTCCTGTGATTGCTCAGGCTACTGCCTGGAAAGAATTTACAGGCACAGTGCAGGGAGAAGACATCCAGTGAAGAGGACTTTGTTCTCTCAGTGTTGGGCAATATAGCTGGGATTTCAGGATGGGGAGCAAGGAGGGCAGAGTTCACAGGGCAGAGTTCTGCAGAAAGGTGAATTTCACAGTGCAAGAGTCAGAAAAATGCAGAAATATTTCATTTGCTAGTTGAATATCCATCAATTACCTAAGTGTGACACAGTAACTTGAGGCCAGAACATCCCAGAAGAACTAAAAGGAAAAAGCCCTACAGCCACAGAACACCAAGGATATTTGTTGTTCTTCCCAGAGTAAGAACTTATGTTAATTAATATGCAGGCTTATGTTTATCCACAGATTCCTTGATATTCCTCTTTTCAAGAAACAGAGCTTCATTCTCATCCCTGTGAGCATGTGTACATGTCTCACTTTAACACACACACTATTAAAGGGAAAAATAGTAACTTCAGAGGTGAGAAACCAGGCAGATACGGCCAAGTGGGCAAGGTTATAACTAATAAACTCACTTTGTTGTCCTGTTTCTTTTGGTATGAGAGGAAGAGAAAAGGCACTTTCCCACTAGAGAAAGAATCCATAACCTCAGTCTTAGGTAAACTCAAATCCTGAGTCATTCTGGTTTGGTTCACAAACAACAACAACAACAAATCAAAACATAGGTAACCTGAATCACACTCTGTGTCTGATAAAGTTACATTGAACAAATTTTCCCATCGTAAACAAAATTCTAGCTCCAGAGGTCTTCTCTGGTAAGTTCTACCATACTTTTAAGGATGAAATAACACCAACTCCACACCTTATCCAGAAAATATAACAGGAGAGAATACTTCCCAACTAATTCTACAGGGCCAGATTTGCCCTCCTATGAAATAACAACAATTATTTTAAAAATATTATAATAAAATATATTTATGGCTAGTATATATATAACAAAATCTTATCAACTCAAATCCAGTAAAATATAAATTAATAATATGTATTTCCAATTTAATAACAAATCCTGGAATATAAACTTTCAAAAACCAGTTAATATATTTTTTCTATATTAACATTTCCAAAGGAACCAACTGTAGAATCATCTGAAAAAATTCATAATGAGGCCAGTTTTGTGGCATAGTGGGTTTAGCTACTGGCTGGGGTGCTTGCATCCCATATAAGTGCCAGTTAGAGTCCCCACTGCTCCACTTAAGATACAATTCCCTGCTGATGTACCCGGGAAAGCAATGAAAAGTGGCCTAAGTACTAGGGCTCCTGCACACACGTGGGAGACCCAGATGAAGCTCCTGACTTTGGCCTGGACCAGCCCTGACCCTTGTGGACATTTAGGTAGCAAACCAGCAGAGAGACAATATCCTTTTTCTGCCCGTCTGTCTCTCCTTCAATGCCTTCCTCTCCCTGTAACTTTCAAATAAATAAATCTAAAAATTATTCATAAACTTAATAGCATTTGACAAAAACCTAATATCCATTTATAGTTTAAAAAGTATTAGTAAACAAATAGAACTTCCTTAATATAATAAAATTATGTACAAATAATTGACCATATAATGGTCATATATGACCAAATAATTGACAATATACTGGTCAAAAGAGCTGTTATCAGTTACTTTATAGCAAATTATCACAAAATTGAGCAGCAAAAAGTACATGTATCAGTTCACATACTTTCTGAGTATCCACAACCTGGGAGTCTAGCTGGGTGAGTTTAGTTCAGGACATTTAATGAGGCAGCAGCAAAACTGTTAGCAAAGATTGCAATTTCTGAAAACTTAGGGGACAAGGTATGTCATTCCGAAGTTCATGCCTTTGGAGGAATCTTGAGTTTCTCATCTGAACCTTTCCATAGTGCGTCCCCCAGGACAGTGATGGGAAAGACACAGAGAGACAGGATTGAGAGAGACAGACAAAAAGAACGTGGAATGGAAGCAGTATTCTTTCTGTAAATCTTTCTTGAAGGGGATGTGTCTCCTCTTCTGCCATATTCTCTTATGGAGAATTCAGTTCAACTCTCATTTGAGGACACTGAAATGAAGAGTTCCCTCTTATGGGAGGTTCATCAAAAATTTTTCATGTATTTTTAAAACCACACTACTCCCTGGCCACAAATTACTTAAATAATTTTACATGTATCCACATGCTTGTGCACATACACAAACACTCAATAGATTGTATACTCCATTTATTTTATGTTTGTTAAAATACATTTTAATAAATCTTTTTTAAAAATAGGGAAAAGGATTAACCAAAGGTAGTTAGAAACGTGCCAGGGGATTCCAATTCAATCCCATCAAGGTAGCATGTACCAATGCCATCTCACTAGTCCAAGTGATCAGTTTCAGTTCACAATTGATCATAATGATAGGACTAAGAGTCAAAGGGATCACATAAACAAGACTAGTTTCCGCTAATACAAACTGATAGAATTAAAAAGGGAGAGAATGATCCAACATGGGAAGAGGGATACACAGCAGACTCATAGAATGGCAGATGTCCTAAACAGCACTCTGGCCTCAGAATCAGCCCTTAAGGCATTTGGATCTGGTTGAAGAGCCCATGAGAGTATTTTAGGCATGGAAAGCCAAGACACTCTGTAAAAAAAAAAAGCAAAATAATAATAATAAAAAAAAACTAAATGAAATATCTCTGCGAGTGAGATCCCAGTGGAAAGAACGGGGCCATCAAAGAAGGAGGTACCTTTCTCTGAAGGGAGGAGAGAACTTCCACTTTGCTTGTCCAAATATGATCAGAGTCAGAGAACTCAAAAGGCTTCCATAGCCTTGGCAACTTATGACTGGAGCCTAGGGAGATTACTGATGCCATAAACAAGAGTGTCAATTGTTAAGTCAACAACAGGAGTCGCTGTGCACTTACTCCCCATGTAGGATCTCTGTCTTTAATGTGTTGTACTATGTGAATTAATGGTATAACTAGTACTGAAACAGTCTTTTTACACTTTGTGTTTCTGTGTGGGTGCAAACTGATGAAATCTTTACTCAATGTATACTAAATCGATCTTCTGTATTAAAGAGAATTGAAAATTAATCTTGATGTGAATGGAATGGGAGAGGAAGCGGGAGATGGGAGGGTTGCGGGTAGGAGGGAAGTTATGGTGGGGGGTGGGGAGGAAGACACTAATCCAAAAGCAGTACCTTGGAAATTTATATTTATTAAATAAAAGTTTTAAAAAATAGGGAAAAGGCCAGATAGTGTGTCTGAAAACAGCAAAACAATAGTAATGACAGCACTAAAAATGTGTATATGCACATGTATGTATGTGTATGCACATCCAGATACGTGTGGTATCATTTAAGTAATTTGTGACCAGATCAATGTTGATTTTAAAATGTCAGGAAACACTTTGCAGAGCCTTCCTGCAAGAGAAAAATTTTAATTCCATTATCCTCAAATGTGGACTGAACTGGTTTCAAATAATAGAACAGGGTGGAAATGATGGCATGCCACTTCCAAGTTAGTTTATAAAAATAGACTTTTCTTTCATTACTGTATATCCTTATCTCTAAGGGGAAAAAAAAGAATCAACCAAATCTTTTAGCAGAAAAATAAAGGATAAAAACTCCTTTTTTTCCAAACTGAAGTCCTCAGTAATGTCATCTGTTGATGAAGGTTTGAAGAACTGACAAGTAAAATTCCTTTCTGATCTGCCTAAAACTCATCAGTGGTAGGTCACTGGGAGCTCAGAAAGTTGCCTTACTGGCTTCAGTTAAAGCCAGTAATCAGTTCTATGTGTCTTCCCTTAAAGTCAAAATTTGATTCTGTGGTCAAATACATTCATTTTTCTACTGCTTGATACTTCTTCAATATTGAATTTGAAGGCTAACTCTATTTAAAAAAATGTATTTGAAAGGCAGGGAGGGAGAGAGAGAGAGAGAGAAAATGAATGAGAAAATTCCACCTGTTGGTTCACTCTCCAAATAATTGCAACAGTCAGGGCTAGGCCAGGGCAAAGTCAGGAGATTCATCTGTGTCTCCCACCTGGTGGAAGGAACAGAAGATCCCTGTGTAATGTTAATGCGCAGCCTTGCAGGCACATTAACAGGAAGCTGGATCCAAAGCGCAGAGTAGGCTGGTTTTAAAACACAGGCAATCTGGTTTGGTGTGTGGTTGTCCAAAGTGTCAGCTTAACCCATCGTGCCACAATATCCTTCAATCCTAACTCTTACAATGTTTGGTAGTAAAACAGAAGTAGAAATAACATGACTTGAATCCTTCAATAACATGAGAACTTGAGTAGATGTTTCACAAAATTCAGGCTAAAAGAGTTTAAAAAGACGTTAATATCCTGACACTCACTTTTGAATGTTTTTTAAAAGGTTTTTCAGGTTATTTCACTAAAAACTAACCACAAGGACAGTTTTTTTGGTAAAAGCTGAGAACTTGTGTGGAGAACATTTTCTAATTTAGCCCAAATCGAATCACATGTTTAGCTTTCAGTTCAAAGCTTTGAGGCACGTTATCCCAGCTGGGATTCACAGCATAAAAGTGATTTTTACTAAACAGTGTTCCAGTGATATAATTCATTTCCTACTGGTTTTACCTGCTTATTACCTTCTATTCCTTTCTAACCTTTCATCAAACATTTCACAAGCGTCACATTCCTAGGCTTTTTCACTCAACTTTCTATTTGTTCTTTCAAAGAGATTGGCATATACCACTTTTCTCAATATTTCCTTACCCCCTGAATTACAGTTTATAAAATCTAAATATTTTAGCTGTTTTCCTGTTAATGGTGTCTTGCCTAGAATTATGTCTAAGCTAACTTCTGTTTTCGATTTTGGTGTTCTCATTTGGTTACCTTATCCATTTATCCTCATGACTACTGAACGTATAGCTCCATTTTCTGTTCAGTATATTAAGTTTCGTATGCTTATTACAACTGTGTCTTCATTTGGATAGCTCTGCAAGTCAAATGCATGGTTGTACAAACTGAATTTCCAGACCTCTACCTCCAAATATATTTTCTGTGTGTGGTGCTTCAGTTATGGCAGCCCCATTCATTTAATCTATGTTCTTTCTTACTTCTGGTACTCTATTTTACTCCTGCATTTTCTGTTAAATGATATGACTACTGTGACTCTTATTAATCTATTTTGTAATTTTCTTCCTCACACTGTAATTGTGCTATGGTTAACTTTTCTTTCCTATAATGTAACACATATATGCTAAATTACTATTATGGCAAACACCTAAATTCTCAACTTCCATGATTCATTTTCTTTGTATTTCAAGAAAAAAAAAACATGTTTAATGGAGGAAATTTAAACATACATCATATTGTCATATTTTCATGTTTATTCAGGTTTTATTTAGGAAATAACAATTTCCAGCTTAATACTAGTTTCTTTTTTTACATTTTTAAAATTTATCAAGTGTTTATTGTATGCTACTCAATCATGCTAGCCATTAGTTTGCGATTTTTTAAAATTTAAGTTAGGCAACATTCATATATTTTATATAAACAGATTTAGGAACATAATGGGACTTCCCAACATGCTTCAACCCTTACTTCCTCTCCCTCTCAGATTCCCATTCTTAATTTTTACAATGCTCTATTTTCTATGCTTAATAATCATATAGGTAAACCCACTCAAATAAAGGAGTTCAACAAATGAATTTCCATTTGCTTGCCTATTTCCTTGAAGGCAAGTAGTTCGAGCTTTTTCTTTTTAGATAGTTTTACATAAATAAAAATTTTGTTATAGATTTTTATATTTCACACAATGCTATGTGTTTGAGATTTACATTTGGCTAGCTATGCAAAGCTTTTATTATTAACAATTAGTAATCATATTTCAATTCACTTATCTGTTTTTCAATGAATGGCATGTTTTAGTTGTTTCTAATATTTAACAATCACTAGTGCCAGTGGTCAACAGAGCTCCTGCACAGGAATAGTCCTGTTTGAATCACAGAGTCTTTTTTGCCCATCAAAAACTATTTAGACTCTTCTCAAGTCATTGCATTAGCATTGTTACAAGACAAAATCTACACTCATGGATCCCAAATTCAATCATAAGTGAAAGAAGCACTAAGAGCCAGCTACTGGATTAAGCATCATGGATTTGATAATGTAAATTAGTAGCTGTTACAGAGTAACAAGAAGATAAAGTCATGGACATAGAGGGTTATCATCCTTTTTTTATTTTTTTAAATTTATATGACAGGTAGAGTTATAGACAGTGAGGGAGAGAGACAGAGAGAAAGGTCTTCCTTCCGTTGGTTCACTCTCCAAATGGCAGCTATGGCCAGCGTTGCGCCGTTCTGAAGCCAGGAACCAGGTGCTTCTTCCTGGTCTCCCATGCGGGGGCAGGACCCAAGCACTTGGGCCATCCTCCACTGCCCTCCTGGGCTACAGGAGAGAGCTTTACTGGAAGAAGAGCATCCGGGACTAGAACCTGGTGCCCATATCGTAGGCCAGCGCCGCAGGCGAAGGATTAACCAAGTGAGCCATGGCGCCAGCCCCAAGGGGTATCATTCTTATTTCAATTCTTAGTCCCCATAAAGGCATCTCAATAGTACTGAAATATAATGTACACAATAACGTGGTTCTTTACTGAGTTAATGCTGAAATAAACATGTCTTGGAAATTAAATCTCAAGACTTATCCTGAGAGTAAAACAACAGGAGTCACTGAGTAAACCCAGTGATGGAGATGGGATTGTAAATGCTGTAGATTTAATTGGTGTAAAATAAGCCAAAAGGTTCAAATTCACTGGTTGAAACCAATTACAATTAAAATAATTGAAATATGTTAGGACCAAAGAAGCAATTCAGTGATAGAATATGTAGTGGTTTTATTTATTTTTTTAAAGATTTATTTATTTATTTGAAAGTCAGAGTTACACAGAGAGAGAAGCAGAGAGAGAGGTCTTCCATCTGCTGGTTCACTCCCCAATTGGCCGCAATGGATGGAGATGTGCCGATCTGAAGCTAGGAGCCAGGAACTTCTTCCAGGTCTCCCAGGTGGGTGCAGGGGCCCAAGGACCTGGGCCATCTTCCAGTCCTCTCCCAGGCCACAGCAGAGAGCTGGCTGGGAAGTCGAGCAGCTAGGATTCGAACTGGCACCCATGTGGGATGCCGGTGCTTTAGGCCAGGGCATTAACCCACTGCACCATAGCGCTGGCCCAAAATATGTAGTGTTTTAACATCATCATCATCAAAAACAACAACAACAAAACAACTTCTGGTAATTCTTGCTCCTATCTTGCCTGGAAAATCATCCTTTGATCTGGTTAACTGAGGTTTTAGAATCCCTGAGAAGATGTAGCATACATCGTCACAATCTCATTTACTATTCTTTCCTCATAAGAGATGCGTTTACAAAAGGATAATATTTTCATATATATATATATTATTCATGCTTTTAATAGTCAAATGTGTTAGTTATCACTTGTTCTATTATTTGGTTTATGCCTTTTTAATAAAAATAGAACTAAATAGGACACTAAACTTGTGGAAATTTTTAAATGAATTGTGTTTGAATGTTATAACAGTAATAAATTGTGAACAATTGTTGTGGACCAAATATGAGAGAATTTCAAACAGTTTGTGGAAAATAGAATTAAGTGATATGCTTTTGAGGTATAAAAATTCTGAAATCCATGCATAAAAATGGTCCTAAAAATTTATGACAAATATAATTATGAATAAACCATACATGAATTTCATTTTTTGCAATATATGGTTACCTTTTTATTCCATTTTCCAAGGACATTTTGAAGGTCATTTCAAAGTTTAGGGAAACATCATGTGAAACAATAAATTAGTACAGGGCTTAAATTACTTCCAATATATGAAAGAGTACTTTAAAATCTTTAGATGTGGCAACAGGAGCTGCATTCTCAATGCATCTCCAGGATAGCTTTCTGGGAAAGTGCAACAACACAAACAAGAATATTGGCTAATGTTTTCAGAATTCAGAAGAAAATACACATGAAATCTGAAGTTGTTTGTGCATTCAGACTAATACACAGAGAAGGTAGTGTTAAACATTCAAAATACAGACTATTTGACTAGCTTGTATCTTTATAAAAATATTTGTAAAGTATTGAGAAAGAGAAAGACAAAAAATACACACACAGAGAACCCTCATCCTCTAGTTCATTCCCCACAAGCCCATAATTGCCAGAGCTAGCTAGGAACTCAATCCAGGTGTCCTCCCTGGGTGGGAGGAACTCAATTACTTGGACCATTGCTGCTGGCTCCCAAGGCCACACTGGCAGGATGCTGTAGTACACAGTTGGATTCTGAAGCCAGGCATCAACACCAAGTACTCTGATGTGGGTTGCAGGTGTCTTAACCACTAGGCTAAATGCCTACTCCCCTCCTATTCCTTTTTTGTGAAGCAACTGAGAACGCTTTCTACCGAAACAAGGAAATAAAGCAAGATAGAAGAACTGTGATTCCGAGACAGGATACAATACCATTTAGAGGCAGTATCTGTCTGATAGTAATATATATACTAGAATACTTGAGGTGTGTTTTAGCAGAAGGTCAATAAGTCTAGAAGGCATGTGAGCAAAGACACAAAATGTGCTTGAAAATGAGATGATGGCCTTGGATACATAGCAGCTTTTATAATGAGGCACTTTGTAGAGTTTCTGGACTATGTGTGGTGATTTATTTTTAAATTCAAAGAAAATCAAATTGAAGGGGAGGGATGGCAATTTTTAACACCAGTTTTTTAAAAAAAGTTGTAGAGGAAGGAAATGTAATCAGAGTACATTTCTTGGCTCAGCAATGAGCATTTGAAAAGTCATCTTAGGAACACTAAATGAATTTTAAGCAGAAATTTAGACATAATTGAGATGAAAATGGAGGGTATAAGTTGGCCAAATAATGAAGTCTTATAAATACAAACCAGACAGGTAATGTTTAAATTGATTTAACCAGATATGACTGTATTTCATAATATTTGGACTTATGGAGATAATTATGAAACAAAATAGGTAAATACTGTTTATGCCCTGAAGGTATGGGATCATAAAATGAAAAGTGTTTTTTTAAATATACAATTCAGAAAGAATTCTTTTAAACTTGTTTTGTGCATTACACTGTTAAAAGAGTTAATTTTTAAAAACAATCTGGCATATATTTCTGACTACTGAAAACATGTCCCGTAGTTATGTGAAGAACTTACCTGGTGGTGGTTTTCATTATTTTTTCTGGTAAAGCTACTTTGAAGTACAATCATTTTCCCTATGACAATTTTTGCAAAATTAATTCTAGAGTTTCAGCTTTTCCTTCTCCCTGAATTTTAGTGCTTTATTTTATCTACCTCTGGTTGCCATAGTAAATTACTTGGAATGTTCTTAAGAACCATTATGCTTTCATTAAGATTACCCTTTTGAGATCAAATTATGCTGAAAGTAAAATGATTGAGTTCTAAATTATCTGTAGTGTGGTAGATGGTAAACTATTTTATCTAATAATAATCATTCCAAATCTGTAGATCATGTGTGGGATGGGTGCTCAAATATCTTAAATGCTGAAATCTAAAATATTCTAATTTTTGTAAACAAAGTTCACTTATATTTTAAAAATCCATAAAAATTAAGTTAGAAAACTACTCTTATAGAAAGCCTTTTAAAAGTTAATTTTCACTTTGAGTCTAAATCAAATAGAAGCCATTATTAGAATTTCATTTTTACTTCTTTATATGACACTAAACATTATCTAGTTTGAATTCTAGAACCTATTTTACGTCCAACATGATAGTCCAGTCATCATTGTTTTGGCTGTTCAAAGACAAACCTAGTATCAAAAAGGTTTTTAGTTATCAAAAATAATCCTTGTATTTGTAATGACACATACATTGTTTGGTTTTAAAGTGATGGTAACATGAAGCTATACATTAATGCAGGTGTATTTAGGATTTTGGTTAAATCTAATACATGTCTGTATTTTGGCACTGTGGTTGAGCAATGAAGAGACCTGTATATAGCAGCAGAGACAGAGATAACTGTAGGCAATATTTAAAGAGCTATGTCCCTCATAGGGTATAATAGAAACATGGGAAGATTTTCAGATAATCAAGTATTCTGAATATTACAAAAAGATATTCATACTTAAGTCCTCTCCAGGGTAATGAAAATAAGAAAAATGGGGCTGGCACTGTGGTGCGGTGGGTTAGGCCACCACCTGCAATGCCAGCATCCCATATGGGTGCTGGTTCAAGGCCTGGCTGCTGCACTTCCCATGCAGCTCCTTACTGATGTACATGAGAGGGCAGGAGCAGATGGCCCAAACACTTGGGTCCCTGCACCAATGCAGGAGGCCCAGATGGAGCTCCTGGCTCCTGGATTCAACATGGCCCAGCCCTGGCCTTCGTACCATTTGGGGAGTGAACCAGTGGATGGAAGATCCATCTCTCTCTCTCTCAATTCCATTCTCTCTGTAACTCTGCCTTCCAAATAAATAAAATCTGAAAAAGAAAATGAGCCTTTGAACAAACATCTCATTGTATTCAGAATGTTTTCTGGCTACACACTTTGTAGCTTAGAAATCTAAACATATTTTATAAATTAGAGGAATTCACAATTTAGTAATGAATACTTGTATGTGAGCTATAGTATAGTTCAGATTTGAAATTAATATTGTCAAGTGAAATGGATTTTCTCTTTAATACTGTCAGAATAGGATATAGACAAAATTATTACATCATAGAAGAACACCCAGTCACATAATAAAAATTAAAAAATACCCTAAACTAAAATTAATATATTTCAATCATTTTACCTTTGGAATAAGATTAGTGCTTAACAACAATTCTGACAAGTATAAAAGCTTGAAGACCAAGTAGAGTTACAGAACAACTTGAAAAAATGAATATAGATACATCAATCACTACATATGGGGGGTCTTAATCATGGAAAAAGTATGTTATGGAAAAAAAAGACACGGATTTCAAAAATCTTGCCTAATTAAACTTTTAAATTTCCATGCACTTTTCGAAGTACGCTTCTACAATGTAGAGTGTAAAATATTTATCTGATATCTTCATGTAAAATTTTTGGTTAAATATTAAAGCAATATCACAATATTCATAAAGTGTCAGTATAAAATCATATCAAACAATTCCAAGCTGCTGATTAAAACCAAACACACTGAGAAGTAAAGGGAGAACAAAAACATATACATGCACATTGCAACTATTTCAAATTGTCCTAAAATCCACAGGACCTAATTAACTAATTTAAGGGGGTTTGGTAATGTGTGTGGACAATTCCCATCACTTCAAGTAAGATACTCAGGCACATATGTTTTGTTTTATAAATGTCTGCATATTTTTCTTAAAACCTAAATATAATATCAATTGCCATTTGATTTCTCCTTGCTTATTTTATCTGTGCTTAATGGCACCAAACCAATAAGCTAGTGTGCAAAATAATTGGCATTTTGCCAAAACAGGTGGACATAATGCATACAGGGAGGCAGAGAACATAAAACTGGCAGTAGAAATCCGAAGCTAACTCAGGACTCATCTTAAACCTAGCAACTTTATATTAAGGAAAATAATCTAGTGACAGCTTCTTTTTGATATTGCTTTTATTCTTCTGTATTTTGTGAACTCACAAAATAATAATAAGTGTGCTTGCCATATCATTTTGTCTCAGGATACAGCCATGTCCAAATATAATGAAAAGTTGAAGAAAGTGTCTTCCTAATTAAAAAATGCTTTACAATGCAGAACCTTGTCCATTTAACCAGATAAGACAAATTGAAGAATTTAGATAACTATCCAGATAATTTATTGATATTTTCTTATGATTGGAAATTGATAACAACACACATAGCATTTGTGGCAGCTCTGCCTTTTATGTGGCAAATGATGAGGCTCTGGAAAGTAAGTTTTGACCTGTGCATGTCAATGACTAACATGGTTTGTCTTTTCTTGAAAAAACAGCCTCCTCCTGTTTTGTAAGCTTGTGTACAACTGCCTGAGTTGCAGGGTTCAGATCCACCCTTGCTGTCATCTCTGTGTAGGAAGATGCCGGTTTTCCTGCCTGCAGAGCTGATAACCACATCTTGATTTACCCTTCTGTAACTCCAGTTGTCACCCAGAAACAGGGGATACGAAGATGACAGAAAACCGGACAATGCCAAATTGACACAGGATGGCATTGTGATACTTGGTCTTATATTAATCAATACTCTATGCGTTTATGTTAATTTCTGTAATTAAGTAATTTTTGTAAGCTAAAATTGGCTTAATTTATATTCCACCAGTAGGTATGGTGTTTATTCAGTTTCAACTAATAGTATCTACGGAGTTTCTGCAAACCAAATAACAAGAGGAAATGTCAGTAACAGGACTTCTGACCATGTTGTACTTCACAGAATTGCCTTGTTCATCCCAGACAAGGAGCCTGTAGAAACAGATTTATGGAGCTAGTAATAGCTAGGCCCCTGTGGAACATTTGACTGTCTCTAGACAGGCAAGATTTTGAGCCCAAAGAAATTCTCATGCTGTTGAAAATAGTTTTAAATCTGCTCCTGCCAAGCAAACTTTGACACTACTCTGCTAATGACACCTGGGAGATACTGAGAAGAAACCTGTGTGTTGAGACAATGCAGGCGGGAGAAAAGAAACACACTCCAAGCCCAATATTTATCTTTAAAATCTCTTAACAGACCTATCTCCTTGAAATCCGCATAGAGAATGGCATTTATCCTATAGTAAAATACTCCATTGTGTGATTAATAAAATTTATAAGCTAAACTACTTTGTATTTTATGTTGCCAGTTAGAGTAAAAATATGCCTTGTCAATGGACTGTGTTGAATAAGTAGATGAAAATATCAGCTTTTTGTTTTTAAGGGATTCAAGTTGCCATTTTTGGCGAGAACTAAATCTGAGATTTATGTTATTGATGAAAAATGTGTATACTTGTAGACCCAGGCATGAAGTTAAATATATTTAAATAAACTCCTATTTGCCTCTCAATCAGAAAACTTCATTGTAGCTTAGACAGCACCTTTCTTAGCTCCTCTAATAATGACTCTGTCCTTTGTTCTAGGCCCTGTCTAGTGCACTTGGGCCTCATTCCTTTGTAATCATAACCTCTACTCTACCACCAATGGCTCTACTCCCAACATGTGTGTACTGATGGTCCTCTTCCCCACTTAATGCTGTATAATTGTTCAAACCTGGTAAATGCCACTCTTAGGATCATTGGTTACTATCCTCACTCTGTCTTTTATGACCTTGTCTAAATATGATCAGAGTCGGTGAACTTGGAAGGCTTCCATAGCCTTGGCAACTCATGACGACAGCCTAGGATGGTTACTGGCGCCATAAACTAGAGTGTCAATTTGTTGGGTCAACAACAGGAGCCACTGTGCACTTGCTCCTCATGTGGGATCTCTGTCCTTAATGTGCTGTACATTGTGATTTAATGCTATAACTAGTACTCAAACAGTATGTTTCACTTTGTGTTTCTATGTGGGTGCAAACTGTTGAAATCTTTATACTAAATTGATCTTCTGTATATAAAGAGAATTGAAAATGAATCTTGATGCAAATGGAAGGGGAGAGGGAGCGGGAGGGGGGAGGGTTGCGGGTGGGAGGGAAGTTATGGGGGGGGGGAAGCCATTGTAATCCATAAGCTGTACACTGGAAATTTATATTCATTAAATAAAAGTTAAAAAAAAAATAAATAAACTCCTAATTTCTCAGATGAAGTAATTAGAGTCCACATGGATTGACATGCTTAATGCCATTAAAGGAAATATTAATATCAATCTCTTATTTTTACCTGTCTCCTTATTCTGCCTAAGTGCAGGTGATTAAATGTGTAACATGTTGTTAACCTGCTAATATTGGCAATGAATACCTTCACTTATTGGGAAAATCTATCTGAAAATCTCATACAAGATACACCTTGAAGTTTTCCCAAAGTGCATATAAATTGATTATTTTGCAAACACGATATTCTCATTCTAGTGATCTTGCTCACATGAAATGCTTGGGTGAAGAAGTTAAGAAAGCCACCATTTCAAAAAAGTACAGTAGGGAATCATGGTGATAAATAGCTTTTCAAAGACATGATGACAGATGTCATTAAAAGGCACAAGCTGTTAAATCTAGAGTCTCATATGTGCTTTGTTCTTGATTTCTAAATTTATCCCAGGTTGTTTTCAGAACTTAAAACACAGCCATGGGAGGCTGGTGATTAGAGGAAACTATTTGAAGTTTCACAATCAGAACAGCTGGTCCAGAGATGACAGAAGATGATGCTGAGTTTTATGAAGCAAATGCAAAATAGTGATCTGAGAGTGTTTGGAGAAGTAATAAGAGAAACCATTAGAGACTCCCTGCAGGTGTCAAATGGCATTTAAGTTACATGTGTTTTCTAGACCAATGTATCATTTTGGTCCTGTGGCCTCTAAATTATAAAGTCCTATGGTTATTTGAGAAACAGAAATTCAATAAAAATAAGCATAAAATAAGTAAATATTACTGAAAGGACAGGTCACAAGTTGTAAGGGTATATGATTTTCCCCAACCTTCACTCAAACTGTCCTGCCTTTATCTCCCTGCGTAAATCTTCCTCCCTTTAATTTTATTCTTAGAAACTTATTTTTATTATTTTCTTCCCAAAAGAATACATGATGAGACCTGCCTTCTTAAATTTTAAGTGTATACTGAAGTATTGAAAATTATAAGTGTAATATTGTACACAAAAATCTCTGGAACTTAATCAACTTGTGTAAAATGAAACTACCTCTTGAATAGCAATCCTACATTCATTCCTCCCCCATATCCCTAAAACTACCATTCTATTCTCTAATTTATAAATGTTTATTTTTATGCCTCCTATAAGAGGCATATATTTGTCCTTCATTGAGTGCCTTATTTCACTCAGCCACAAGGTCCTCCAGTGTCATCTATATTGTATATGTAGAGATTATTTAAGGCTGTGTATTATTCCAATGTATGCATATTCCACATTTCCTGTGTCTATTAATCTCTGAATGGATATTCAGGTCTTAGCTATTGAGAGTAGCACTACAATGAATATAGAAGTGTGTAATTTGAGTGATATCCTGGTTTTGATTCTTTTAAACAAATTCTCAGTAGAGGATTTGCTGGATCAAATAGAAAACTGTCAACTATTTTCCACAGAGGCTGCACTGTTCTCATTCCCACCAATAATTTATGTGGGTTTAAAGTTTTCCATAATCTTGCCAAAACTTGTTTTCTTGCTTATGTGTATTTAACATATATATAGCTTTTATAATATCAGAATAGCTTTTATTAAACATGTAACATCTTATACAAACATGTGCATCCTAACAGGTGAGAGGTGAATTGTCAGTGTAGTTTTTATAAGCATTTCCTTAGTGATTAGTGAGTTTTCATACACATGTTGGCCATTTGTATGTCTTATTTGGAGAAATGTATATTCAAATCTTTCATCCTTTTTAATTAGGTTATTCCACACACACACACACACACACACACCATTGGTTTGCAGTTTTGCTATTGAGTTGTAGAAGTTCCTTATTTGTTTTGGAGATTAACCCATATCAGGCATAGAATTCACAAAAACATTTTCTCCAGTTTTGTAGATTGCTTTTCACTCTGTTAATTGTTTCGTTTCTGTGCAGACATTTTGGTTTGAGTATGTATAAACGAAGCAAACAACAGCGAAGCAATAGAAAGGCAGTAGTAAGGCACCAATGAAATCAAGAAATAGTTTTGACAAGATAGACAAAACTGATAAACAGCTGGACTAAGAAAAAAATCTCAACTAAAATCATAAATGAAAGAGGAAACATTACAATTGATCCATAGAAATAAATGTGATCACAGGAGGCTACTATGAACAATTATATGCCAACAAATTTGATAACCTAGAAGCAATTGATAAATTCTAAGAAAAACACAAATTTGAATCATGAAGAAATAGAAAATCTAAATAGATCTAACTAGCAGAGACATTTCATCAGTAATCATAATGCCCACAACAAGGAAAAGTCCAGGGCCAGATGGCTTTACTGTTGAATTCCCCCAGATATTTAAAGGATAATTAGTACTAATTCTTTAAAATATCTTCTGAGATTTTTGAAGTGGGAAGAACACTTTTAAATTCCTTAAATGTGGCCAGCATTGTACAGTTCATTCATTCCAAAGGCTTTTTTTTTTTAATCACATTTAGAATAAACTTCATAGCCTGTACCTGAAATAGCTCCATATGATTTGGTTCCTGATTAATACAGAGATACCAGCCCCTACCTCTGCAATATGTTTAGAACACAGTAGACTTCTTTGTAAAATGTACATTATTTTTCTATTTCAAGAAGTTTGCTTTTTTTTTTTTTTTTTTGACAGGCAGAGTGGACAGTGAGAGAGAGAGAGGCAGAGAGAAAGGTCTTCCTTTTCCGTTGGTTTACCCCACAATGGCCTCTGCGGCCGGCACACTGCACCGATCCGAAGCCAGGAGCCAGGTGCTTCCTGCTGGTCTCCTAGGCGGGTGCAGGGCCCAAGGACTTGGGCCATCCTCCACTGCACTCCCAGGCCACAGCAGGGAGCTGGACTGGAAGAGGAGCAACCAGGACAGAATCCAGTGCCCCGACCGGGACTAGAACCCAGGGTGCTGGCACCGCAGGTGGAGGATTAGCCTAGTGAGCCGCGGCGCCGGCCAGAAGTTTGCTCTTGATATTTCCCTCAGTAGGGCTGTGTTCTGGACGTCGGCATGGTTGGTTCACAAACTTCAAGTTTAATTCAAATGCCACCTTTTGGTCACCCTACCTTGGACAGTACTTTCGGTAACTTTCTTTGTTCTACTCTATTTTTCATCATAGCATGAATTATTACTTGTCATGTTGTTATGCATCTATTGGTTTTATTTATTAATTATACTTCTTGGGCAAATGAATTCAAACTGCATTAGATCTGGTTATTGTATGTTTTATTCATTTTGTATATTTAGTGCCTAAAAGACTATGTCACACAAATAACTCTCAGTAAATATGCTACTAAGTAACATGGAATAAATATATTTTTGTATATTGCAAATACACAAATATACACAAATATAAAAATATGTATCATGTAAATATACTTGTGTAAATATATTACTCTAATTTGTAAATTTGGGTAATATATTATGTAAATATATTATTGTATATTTGTGTATTATATATAATATTATCACATTTCAGATGGCTTAAAATAGAGATTAACACATACAAATACACTAGGTTTTCTGATGGGCAAAGCTCCATCTTGACTTCCGTGATACCATAATCTTGATGGATATATTTATGGACAGGATTTTTCTCTTGAATTGCATGCGGCTGTCATCTATTAATATTAGAATCTGTCTTATCTTCTCTTGGATTATTATCTTTCAATTATATCAATATCCCCAAGTTGTTGTAGAAAGTTGTAGGTTTTCAGCAGGGTCTCAAACATCATCTCAAATACAAAATGCACACAATAGTCCTTTCCATACACTGGACAGAATTCCCAATTTTAATCCAAAATATACAAAACATGTCTCTACCCTGATTCAGATGTGATAATCAACTCCATTTGGCAAAACTAAACAACTCAATTAGGTCACCCCTCTGATTAGATCTTGAAACAGGATATTTTTATAATCACTGTATGCGCTTCTAAGATATACTTCAAGGAGATGACATTGTTATTGGCATGTTTTAATTTATAGTTACAAAATATACTCAAATGCAGTAATTAAAACATATTTCTTATCCCCTGTAGGCCAATTTGTGCAAAACTATCCAATATTTGTTGCATATCCTAAGCAACATAATGCTTGAATCTGAACTGATGAAATCCTTATAACGCTTCTTTAGAAATAACAAAGCTGGGCCCATTCTGGAAGATACAGTAGTTTTCAGATTTTTAGGGCAAGAGGTATATGAAATGGACAACCGCCTCTCCCTGAGTGTGTGTGCCGTGAGATTTTGATGGGAGATCTCAGTTTTGTTTTCATATCGTGTGTTAAGATTTCTTGTTGCTTACATAGAAAGACATACTTAAACTGTGTGACTCTTGTAAATATACTTTATGTAGAGACTACAATATTTCTCAGGATGGTTTGTCAAGAAGATTGAGCATAATGCAAGACATTGGGCATTTATCTCTTAATCAACATCATTAACATTCTTACTTTCCGTCTTCTTGCTGAGATACTGTTAGGCTATATCAGAGATGAAAATTCATTAGCTATGTCTGATAATTCTGAGGTTATAACTATTATCAAATTCTGTTTCACATGCCTCTATCTCTTTCATGGTGTTTGAGGGAGGTGTATTTCTATTGTCCTTCCAGATACATTTCCAATCTTTTTCGCTTTGTGCCCTGGGAGTCTTCTACCAAGGCAACACTTTTGTGCTGTAGTTAAGAATAGAACTAAAGAATATGGTAGAAAAAAAAATAGTGAAGAATTAAACTACATCCGAGCCTCCTCTAGTGGGTTCTTCTCTGGTATCTTTATCCCATGATAACTCTTTCTTTCTCTGTCTATAAATCCTGCTGGTCACTACTTGGGCCTGTGTGTTATTGGTGGATGGCAACTTGTACTAGGCTACTCTACCACTGCCTGTGGCTTCCTTATGTGATTGCCTGTCCACATCTCTGTAAAACAATATATTTATTAGCTCTACTTTGATAACTCCATTTGAATCATTTTGGAAAATTGGCAGACTGTTCAAGCTCAGGGAAATCACAGGGTGAAGTAAAGCACAAGTCCTTATCTACCATAGAACTTTAAAGGGTCCATTTGCCATAACTTTCCTGTACGTTCACATGTGACTCAAGTAGGGATGTTTTCATATGAATAACATAAGGTAGGCTTAAGGAGCTACAGGTGATTAACAGATTAGAATACTAGTTGGTGAGATAGAGGCTTCAACAAATCTTAACCTGTGTAATTTCAATCACCTCGATATTCTATTGCTCTACTAATTGCAAGTGAGGTTGAAATTATTTACTTTAAGGAATGCTGTTATTATTCTCTTTAGGCCATTAAACTTAAGATACTTTATAAGAATTTATGGAAAAGGACATTTATCCAGAATACTTAGGATATGTGGATTACTCTGGAAATGACAATTTTTTGCTATTTTAAAAATACTCAGTAAAGCAAATAACTTATGTTTTGTTCAGCTATGACAAATCTCATATATTTCTTTCTCAGAAACGTCTTTATTCAGGAAAATTTTGTTATTTAATTTTGTTTGGTTGATATATTATAGTTTATACTTATTCTTAATTTCTAGTTCTATTTCATTTTTGTCACAAAATGGGATTGATTTTTGTCTTACAGTTAGGGATTATATGAGGTCATATTCATGGTTGTTCCATAAGATGAATGTGGTTTGTTTTCCATGGAGACAGAAAATGCATGTTTATTCTCCATGAATATGTAAATTATTTGTAGGGGCCTTATTACAGAACCATTTTCTTTCCTGTGTTTTCAACTAATTGATTTCTATGGTAAAACAATCAGCAGATGTAGAAGAAAGTGCTAACTTTACTATAGGTTACATTAGAGAACATTAGTTACTGTAAAATTTATTATTTGCTAACCCTTTTCTTATATTACAGAAAACAGAAAACACAGTGGAGCATAAATTTGGGTTTGAAAATCAAATAAACTCACCCACATATCCCTGTATCCCACATAGAGGGAAATACATCGAGGTTCTCAAAATTACAAAGGTTCTTCAATTGTATATTTAGAAAAACAGAGAGCATGTCAAAGTTGGTAGATTATTCTTTTATCCTGTTGTATTTCTACTATTTACTCTGTCATTTAAAAAATATATGAAATCATAAAACATCACTAAAAACTCAAAATCAAAGAAATTAGTGTTGGAGTAGGTGCTTGGTACAATAGTAATAAAACTGCTTGGTATGCACACAACCCATATTGGAGTGCCTGACACTGAGAGTTTCAGGTCTACTTCCAATTCTAGCTTCTGGCTAGAATTACCCTGGGGAGCAGTAGGTGACGACTCAAGTGATTGGGGCCTTGCCACTTGTATACGGGACTCATATTGAGTTCCAAGCTTCTGGCTTTGGCTTAGCCCAGCTCAAGTTGTTGTGGACATTTGGAGAGTAAGCTACCTGGTGGAAGACATTCATATACACTCTCTCAAATATAGAGAAATAAAGAATTTCTCTAATATCAAATACACAAGCTCATTCTCAAGAGGTAACTGGTTATCTTGATGACCAAAATTGTAGACATTTTTGTGTGTGTTAACATTTAGATGCATGCAGTCATATTCACATGCATATATAAAAACATGCAGTTCTCCTTTGCATTTGTTTCATGTAAATTGGGTCAGCTGTAGAGATTGCTGTGCAACATGTATTACAAATTTAACTACTTGATTGAGAGATCTAGTGCTTTGTTGGAAATCAAGGCAGAGTTTCCTTTATGATGAGTTCCCACATTTTAGGAAACCTAGGCAGCAATGAAACAGTGGGCATGGATCTCACAATAACTTCTTTCCACCTTGTTCAAAGTAGAGTAGCTATGAAATTGAATTTTTTAATAGTGAATTTCTGGTCCACCTGATGAGACAAGAATGAATAGCCATTGGCATTGGCATTTGCTCTCCTAGGCTTGTATTTAATGGCAACAACAGCCTTCTTTATTTAATTATATCCCTTTCCTTTCAGTTTATTCTTTTCTTAATCCCCTTGATATATTAAATATTGCATGCTTTTCTCAATTATATTTCTTGTTTTATATTTTCATAGGTATGACTCAGAGTATTATTTTGATATTTTAATAAAACTATGAAGGAAGACATAGTTTGATGTTCCTATTTCTTGTTTTCCCATTGTGTATTATTTTACATTTTATTCTCACTACTTTGATCTTCACTGAATAAAAAGTAGGGTTGTAGGGAAATATCCTGCCTTCCTTCTCTCCATCAGAAATGAGTTAGACAGTGACATATGGTGGGGAGGATATGAAATTCTAAATAGAAGTAAACAGGCAATCATTTTAACTAATCTAAAGGTTTTGTGATAAAACATTTACACGCGTGGTAAAAAAAATAAATATTAAGGCAAGATGAAAGAAATGACATATACTGAAAAGAAATGGTGAAAGTAGGCATCCTTGGCTGGTTCTAGATCTTAGAGGAAGAGCTTCCAAAATTTTCCTACTCAATAAGATGCTGGCCATGGTTTGTCATAAACTGCCTTGATTGCATTGAGGAATGTTCCATTATTTGCTTAAGGTTTTTATCATGAAACAATGCTGCATTTTATCAAATACTTTCTCTGCAAGTATTGAGATAATCAAGTATTTTTATTCTTCAGTCTGTCAACGTGATGTATCACAATCAATGATTTGTGAATGTTGAACCATCCCTGCATAACAGGAATAAATCTCACTTGGCCCCAGTGAATGATATTTCTGATGTATTGTTAGATTCAATTAGCTAGTACTTTATTGAGGATTTTTGCATCTATGTTCATCAGGGAATTGATCTATAGTTCTCTTTCTCTGGTGTATCTTTGATTTGGGAATTAAGGTGATGCTGGTCTCATTGAAGGAGTTTAGGAAGGTTTCCTCCTTTCCAATTTTTTTGAATAGCTTGAGAAGAATTGTAATTAATTTTTCTTTAAGTCTGGTAGAATTCAGCAGTGAAACCATCCAGTCCTGGGCTTTTCTTTGTTGGGAGGGTCTTTATTACTGATTCAATTTTGTCTGGGTTATTAGTCTTTTTAGGTTTCCTATGTCTTCATGACTCAATTTTGGTAGATTGTATGTATTCTATGTATTCTTGAATATTCATTTCCTGTAGATTTTCCAATTTGTTGGAATATAACTGTTTGTAGTAATTCCTAATGCTTTCTTTTATTTCTGTGGTATTTGTCATTACATCTGTTTTCATCTCTAATCATTGATTTGGGTCTTTTTTTCCCTTTGATTAGTTGAACCAATGGTGTGTCAATTCATTGTCATGAATCCCTCACTGTGTGATATTAATTCTGTTTAAGAATGGAAGCATATATGTGTATGCATATAATGCCTGCATTTAAAGTTAGTGTGGTGAAATATTAAAAAAAATGGTAAATCATAAAACAAAAACTTTGAATTCCTCATTAATAATAACATCTTTACCCTAAGTGGACACTGCTCTACTTCTGTTTATTGCACTGACACAAGAGGAGATTTTGGATAGCAATGCTGTATTTTTATTATGGCCATATGTTTTTAAATAACTATAACAGGATACATTAAAAGAACTGATAATGATCTCTTTTCAATGATGAAATTATTCTTTCCCAGAAATTTATTTCAAGATTTCAATATAAAAATCCTTATTTAAGTAAATAAGATTATTTTTAAAAATTTTCTATAGTTTTAAGATATTACAAAAACAGCCAAGTTATTCCAAAACATGCTAAATAGAACATTAAAGGAATTATTATTATTTTTTTTTATTTTATTAAACTTTTATTTAATGAATATAAATTTCCAAAGTATAGCTTATGGGTTACAATGGCTTCCCCCCTCCCATAAATTCCCTCCTGCCCGCGACCCTCCCCTTTCCCGCTCCCTTTCCCCTTCCATTCATGTAAAGATTCATTTTCAATTCTCTTTGTATACAGAAGATCAGTTTAGTATATATTAGGTAAAGATTTCAACATTTTGCCCATATAGCAACATAAAGTGAAAAAACTACATTGGATTACTAATTATAGCATTAAATAGCAATGTACAGCACATTAAAGACAGAGATCCTACATAATTTTTTTTCAAATTAATTAATTTTCTATGCCATTTCCATTTTAACACCAGGTTGTTTTTTTTCATTTCCAATTCTCTTTATATACAGAAGATCACTTCAGTATGTAATTAGTAAAGACCTCATCAGTTTGTGCCCACACAGAAATGCAAAGTATAAAAATACTGTTTCAGTACTAGTTATAGCATCACTTCGCTTTAGACGACACATTAGGGACAGATCCCACATGGGATGTAAGTACACAGTGACTCCTGTTGCTGATTTAACAATTTGACACTCCTGTTCATGGCGTCAGTAATCTCCCTAGGCTCTAGTCATGAGTTGCCAGGGCTATGGAAGCCTTTAGAGTTCGCTGACTTTGATCTTATTCCGATAGGGTTATAGTCAAAGTGGAAGTTCTCTCCTCCCTTCGGAGAAGGGTACCTCCTTCTTTGATGGCCCCATTCTTTCCACTGGGCTCTCACTCACAGAGATCATTCATTTAGGTCTTTTTTTTTTTTCCATGATATCTTGGCTTTCCATGCCTGCTATACTCTCATGGGCTCTTCCGCCAAATCCGAATGCCTTGAGGGCTGATACTGAGGCCAGAGTGTTGTTTAGGACATCTGCCATTCTATGAGTCTGCTGTGTATCCCACTTCCCATGTTGGATCTTTCTCTCCCTTTTTGATTCTATCAGTTAGTATTAGCAGATACTTGTCTTGTTTGTGTGATCTCTTAGACTCTTAGACCAATCAGAGCTATCAATTGTGAGCTGAAATTGATCACTTGGACTAGTAAGATGGCATTGGTACATGCCATCTTGATGGGATTGTGTTGGAATCCCCTGGCACATTTCTAACTCCACCATTTGCGGCCAGTCTGATTGAGCATGTTCCAAATTGTTCATCTCCTCCCTCTCTTTTTCCACTCTTAGATTTAACAGGGATCACTTTTCAGTTAAAATTTAAACACCTAAGAATAATTGTGTGTTAATTATTGAGTTCAACCAATAGTACTAGAACAACAACAACAACAAATACTAAAAAGGATAAAGTATTACATTGTACATCTAAAGTCAGGACAGGAGCTGATCAGTTCATTGTTGCTTATAGTGTCCATTTCACTTCAGCAGGTTTCCCCTTTGGCACTCAGTTGTCACCGATCAGGGAAAACAAATGATGTTTTTCTCTTTGGGACTGGCTTAATTCACTCAGCATGATGTTTTCCAGATTGCTCCATCTTGTTGCAAATGACTGAGTTTCGTTGTTTCTTACTGCTGCATAGTATTCTATGGAGTACATGTCCCATAATTTCTTTATCCAGTCTACTGTTGATGGGCATTTGGGTTGGTTCCAGGTCTTAGCTATTGTGAATTGAGCTGCAATAAACATTAATGTGCAGATTAAAGGAATTATTTTAACTTCAACATTTCTCATCAGATTCTTTTGGCTGTAGGCACAGGAGCATCTGAGTTCTTGGTCTGTTTACCACACTTAGGCTCTTGCACTCTGATCTGGCATCCATAGAGGCGTCCTTCCCTTGATTTGCACTCAGATGGTGCCTCTGTGCTGCCCTTAACCTTTCCCCCTATTAAAAAACAAACAACTTTTTTGGTTGATGATATTCAGGGCATAACATTTTTATTGTGAGATTGTATAATTTTTTCAGAATACTGTTTACCAGAAACTTAGTACAAGTGGTAGAATGATTTTTCTACCCTCTTTATACATCTTTTATAAACAAATTACTGGTAGATGTTATAGGTCATAGTCCATCCATTCTTGCTAATTGCCTTTATCCAAAGCTAGCTTCTCGTATCATAGAACAGAGGCTGGTTTTATACCTTTGCGCCAAGTGCCTGCAGAAGTTAGACTCCTACCCTTGCATAGAAAACGGGACAAAGGTCTACTACCTCCTTTAATGATTACATTTCAAAAGAGGGGTGCACAGGTCCTTGAGAAATAACTTTCTCAATCGAAAAATTGGTGAGGGACTTTTTAAGAAGATTTGCATCTCAAAAGAGCCAGGAAATATTTACAATTGCAAATTTTCTAAAATAAGTGCTCTTAAGTAAAGAGAGGTCATTGGCCCAGAGTTAGAAAGACTACTGTCCTAAGGTTTGCCAAGCTGATGAGGAAGATTAAGACCATCCTGATCAATACATCGGGAAAACTTCAAAGAAAAAGATTTTCCAAATGGTACCGCTTGTAAACTAAGCTAAACACTTGGACCCTTATGAAAAATGTTTAAATATCAGCTTCATTTAGAAACATAAAGTGTATAGTAAATTTCCATAACTGGCAAACAAGAGGGATGAGGGGGTTTTCAGAAAGTCAGCAGGAAGTCCATATTATGAAAAACTATTTATGGGGCCCATGTTGTGGCTCAGCAGGTTAAATTGCTATTTGCATACTAGCATCTTATATAGAGGAGCTTCATTCAATCAGCTGCTTCACTTCTCATCCAGCTTCCTGCTTAATGTTCCTGGGAAGGCAGCAGTGGAGGATCGTCCAATGCTTGGCCCCTGCTACAAGTGGGAGACCAGAGAGAGTTCCTGGCTCCTGGATTCAGCCTGGCCCTGACCTGTCTGTTGGAGCCATGTGGGGAGTGAACTAGCTGATAGAAGATCTCTCTCCTCCTTTGAAGTACAGTAAATAAAGTACACCACAGATTTCAAAACTTTTGTATGCAAAATATACTTATTTTTTTAAGTTTACTGATTTCTACGAAATTTCTGAAGTACCCTCCTGTGGACTTTGTGTGAATGTTGGGAGGGGGAAGGATTGAGGGTGAATATTTGCTAAAATTCATCTTTTCATAAATTGTGAATTTTAAGGTTAAAATATATAATTCATCCTAAATAAAGGTTGTTGATTTATAAAATATCTTCAAGATTTACCTTTGTATTTAATTTGAAAAAACCAAACAGCTATAATACCCTACCCTTTAATAATTTTAAGCATTGACACTTGTTTTTTTTTTTCCTTTAAAATTACTTTTCAACCTAGTCAAATTTTCATTGTGTTGTTTTATTTCTACAGATGTTAAGATTAAATTTCTATAGTTTTTCACCTGATTACAATTTAGATCTCTTATGTTAGAATAATTTCTTCACTGATTATGAGTAACTTAATAATGAGTAACTGTAGAAATATGTGCTTCATGTAAGATTGGCATTCACTGGCGGATGGCATATCAAAAATGTGTTAGAAATGACTCCTCTCTAGGGCATTGCTTAACAGTAAGTACACCCTGAAAAGTTCACAGCATTCATTGCAGCAATTACCATAATGGTTGTACCTTTATGTGTATCTTCACTTGTAAATCTTTGGGCAATTATCTTTAATAATGTCAACATATTTTCAACTATCAAATATCTCCACATTTTTCTATGCTATTGTAAAATTTAAGTGTCTTACAGTGAAAATATATACTGCTGTTTAACCAGAAGGAAGAGTGAGTATTCATTTTTTAAAGCCAAGCAGACAGACATGGCCAAAATGACAAAAAAGTTTCACTTTAATATTATTCAGTGTTTAATTCACTGGAACTTCATATCTTGACATTGCATGAATCAATTTAAAGTTTCACTGGGAGGTGTTCCCAACATTAACACTTGGTATGGAACAAAGTTATAGCATTATCTTATTGAGAAGTCACTTGATCATGTTCTCAATAGCTTGAGAACTCATACTTTTCAAAATTACAAACTTTGCATAAAAGATGTGTAACTTTAATTTTTGCATCTAGCTTGTAGCTTAAGTGAGTGAGTGAAATATTGGTCAAAGTGAATCAGAAGCAGTATTTAGAACCTTGTGCTCTGACCATTACTGTCTAACTCACTGAGACGACTCAAAGAAAATAAATGTTTTTGGCACTTGAAACCTGGTATTAAATAAGTTAGTCACTTTCATAAACCTACACAAATATAAATATGTTGGTACTAAGCAGAGCAAAAATATGTACAGAGTACAAACAAAATTTTGCTCTCTGATTCCACTGAGGAACTGTCTTTCCACTCATTCTTGAAAGTTAACATTTTCTTTAAAATTTTTCTTTTTATTTATTTGAAAGAGTTACAGAGAGATGGAGAGAGGATGGGAGAAATAGAAAGTGAGATCTTCCATTCTTGGGTTCACACTCCAAATGGCCACATCATATGGGCCTGGGCTAGGCCAAAGCCAGGAGCTTCATCTGGATCTCCCCTATGGATGCAGGGAGCCAAGGCAATGGGCCATATATGCCGCTTTTTCCAGGTCATTATTAAGGTGATGGATTAGAAGAGGAGCTGATATTTGAACCAGCACCTATATAGGATGCCAGCATTACAAGCAGTGGCTTTACCAATTAAGCCAAAAATCCAGCACCATTTATTTTTAAAGATTTATTTAGTTAGTTGAAAAAGTTATCTATTTAAGGGCTATAATTTCTTCATTTCTTTTTCTTTTTCAGTTTTTTTTATTCCCCATATCAGTTAATCCATTGTGGAGTAAAACAGTCCTCACAGCCTTTGTGAAATGTAATCTCTTTTGCTATAAGTAATTAAACAGTCAAAATTATAAGGAGAAAGTTTGCCTATGCCTCTTTCTTTACTGTATAGTAAGGAATATTTCTATGTTCATTGTCACATAAAATGTATTTTTGAAATTAGGCTATACAGTGTCTTTAAGTGTGGTTCATATAGGTGTCTACATTCAGTACCTGAAACTGATCTCTATGTTCCACATGTCACCTCTAAGTTCAGTGATTCCATATTTTGTGTCATAAATAAGAAGCATTTCAAAAAAAAAAACCTATTCACATATATCCTCTTAATATTTGCTGTATTTTGCTTGCATAAATATTTAATACATGGCAAGACTTAGATTCAACTTTTTTTTTTTTTCCTCCTGTGCAATGTTCTACGTTAAAGCAATGGTTGGAGAGATCCAAATGGATGGATAGTGAGAACCCAACTGATATCAGCTATGGAAAAATACCAGAAAAACAAATTAAGTATTACATTCTGGAGAACTGATTGAGGTAACTTTCCAATGGAAAAGCGAGAGGACAGCAACGAAGTTGGGTATGCCTGTGAAAAAAGAGGATAGACCTGCTGATATGGCACACAAGACACCAGCCAGCCTTCTGTCTATGCAGCCTGCTGCCAAGCACCAACCACCCTACCATGACAAGGTAGGGAATTGCCACCAGGTTCCACCACTGGCAGCTTCACTGAGGGAGAATTCTACAGTCCCCTGCTGACTTCAGCTCCAGCCTGGAGATGTCTACTTTGTTCTGAAAAAGGAATTCACATTGCTTCCCTCTCCCTTTTTCCCCCTTTCAGAGCACCTGCACATATTGGGCTCAATTCAGAGTCAGCAAACAGCAAAGGGCAAGCAGCTTCACTACTAGGAAAAGTAGTCAGAGACAGACAACTAACAAGGCAGATAGCAGGCCCCCACCATCCGGCAACTATGGGAGTTGCAGATGTAAGTCTTAGCGCTGTACTCACTCACTCTACATGATCCACAGGGTTCCCCTCAGCTTCTTGGGGCCAGAACTATCAGCAGTCTAATAAACTTATGAACTGGACTTGAGGAAGTTCTCTATGTACCTCACGTGCTGGGAGCTCAAAGCACAAATCCCAGCATTATCCTTGCATGCCACATGAGAACTGGAGGCAGCCACAGCTGTTCTTAGAGAAACTGAGATTGTTTATGCTGGTATAATATTTGGAGTCATTCATACTTACTCACAGTATCTTGAGTACTCAGTCTATCATTGTGCTTCAGGCAGGTGGCTACCACCATCCCCAACACCTGACCTCCACCCTGGGAGATCTGGGTAGCAATTTCCCTGTATCCTGCAACACCAGAACTGTAACTATCAGTATTAGTCTCCTCAAACCCACTGGAATCTACTCAGTAGAACCTAGAGTAGAACCTGTCTACATCCCACTTCTTGAGACCCATATCTGCCAGTGCAAATCTGAATGCAGCAGGATTCAGTTTACATCACTCAGTCCTGGGACAATAGCTTGCATTGCTGTAAGTCCCAACACAAGCTGTATTTCTCAACCAGAAACTGGGGAAGATCCCATTCACATCACACAGACCTAGAGCTGCAGATATTGGAGCCACAAGTCCCAGTATCAGACTTTCCAGTGGCACAAGGGTACAGCACATTTTTTGTCCCTTGGCAACAAGAATAAGGTCTGCGACTTTACCTTGTGTAACTGACAACAAAGTCTCTGCGGGACAGGAGATGCACAACTTAGGAAGCCCACATTCACCTCAAAGTCACACTTCTACTCCTACAAACTGCTGCATACCAGATCAATAGGTCATTTAGAGACACAGATGATATTGATTAAAGCAATCACTCACTGGATACATTTCTGGACTCACCTAGAACCAAAGCCAAAGAAACAGGCCAAGTGATACCCTGCATTCTATCCGTATCATGAACTCTTCAGATGAAACCTATGCCATAAAGAAGGGACTATTACACCATAGGAGCAGATGTCAACATCAGGACAGAGGAATCATGAAGAAATATGGTAACATGACAACTCTGAAAGAGCACATTAGTTTTCCAGAAATAGATCTTGGTCTGAAGGAAATCTATGAAATGCCAGAAACAGAATCCAAAATAGTAACTGTAAGGAAACTCAGTGTGGTGCAAGAGAATACAGGTAGCTTAACCAAGGAAAATATGTGACACAAAGAAAAATTCACTGAGGAAATAGAAATCTTTAAGAAGAAACCAACAAATTTTGCAGGTAAAAATGTCAATCAATGAAATAAAAATGCAATTGAGAGCTTAAAAAGCAAAACAAAGTGGAGGGAAAAATTTCTGATTTGGAAGACAGCACTTTTGAAATAACACACAAAAATAAATACAAGAATTAAGAATCAAGAAAGCCTATATGAAACATGGAATATGTTTAAGTGACCAACTATTCATATTACAAGGACTTCTGGAGAAGGAAAAAGGCACTGAGAACCTATTAAGTGAAATAACATTTTAAAACATCCAGTGTCAGAGGCCACCTGACAAACCACATGGAGACGCAGCACTCAGTCAATTCATCACCACGTTTATTGCCTCATCACGTTCCAGGCCAAGGTAGGGGGCCTGGCGATGAGGGACTGGAGGCCGTCTCCCTGGGGAAACTCTTCAACCTCCAGCCCCGAGCACACAGAAAGACAAGAATATATACCCCAGGTCCCATACAGATAACATTCATTGTGTGCAATCATGCATAGCACAGGAACAAAACAAGTTTACAAGATAGCAAAGATCAGGGTACAAGCTCTGCTGATAGAGCAAAGAACATCATAAACCTTCATCAGAAGTCACATACTTCCTGCAGGAATGTGGGACAAAGAGTCTTGTGCCTTCAGAACAACAAGCACAGGAAACAGGATTAGATAAGGGACAGCCTCAGCCTGCTGCATCTCCTATCGGGCCAGGGCCACTAGCCCCAACAATCCAAAATCTTACTTTATTTCCTGGGCCATGTATTGAATCTGTTTTCTTATTATGGACTGGATAGTGGCAGCATTAACATTCAACATCCCTCTTCCTACTACCACTGTTCCTATCCATGTCCATTTTCAGTACTGAGGATAGCAAGTTAAATATGTATTTTATAGTGTCATGATATCTAAGAAGATCAGAGAATGGAAGATAACATTTACAAATTTGTGAAATATCTTGTATATTTCTTGTCTTATAGGAGATGATCAATAAGTGACAGGTGATTTGACTCCTGTCACAAACCAATTCATTTGCAAGTATCACCACTGTATTAGAGGATTGTGAAAGAAATTGTTCAATCATATGACTCTTAAATTCAATGAGATCAAAGGACAATATGACTACTTGTCCAACAGGGAAGTGCTATTGCCTTGCTATTTGCTGTAACACATAAAGAATCCTTGGCTGTTTCAAACACAGAAGTTCATGCATATACAAGCTAATTATATACAAATCCAAGCTACAAACATCAATCAGGGGTAAAGAAAGTATTGAAGAAACCACATCTCATTTAATCAAAACTCAAACTCTGGCAGAATTTACTTTGAAAGGGGTATAGCCTTCTAAAACAGATGACTTTCTTCTCCTCTTCCCTGGTCTAATCATTCTCTTCTACAATGGTCTTGAGTAGGGAGTGCAGTAGTAGGGTTTAGTGGAATGAGATTTGCACACATGTGCATGTGTATGTAAATGTGTACTGAGTGTTTATTAACACATCAGGTACAAAGATTTGCTTCCATACTTTTTTGCTCAAAACTCTATGTAAAACTTGTCATCTTTAATTTTACCACATAGAAACTACTTTTTGCACACTACTAATTGCACTCATTAAGACCTTCTGCTAAATATTAATAATATTTTTCAAGAACCCACAAACCCAGATAAACTTACTCTTCTAAGATGTGTCTCCTGGTCCTGTGACTGACAATAGCAATAACTAAACAGGTGTAAACCCACTGGGGTCACCATATTGAAAAGCAGGTTAAGCTGAGGCCTTCAACTCTAGCACCCCATATGGGTGCAGATTTGAATCCCAGCTGCTCCACTTCCAATCTTGTTTTCTGCTCATGTGCCTGGGAAAGCAGCTGAGGATGGCACAAGAACTTGGGCCCCTGAACTCACAAAACTAGGATGAAACTCCTGGCTTCGACCTGGCCAAGTCCTGTCTTTTAAAGCCATTAGGGGAGTCAACAAGCAGATGTAGAAATTCTGTCTCTGCCTCTCTAATTCTGCCTTTCAAATAAATAAATATTTAAAATTTAAAAAAATATTTTTTAGAAATGAAATGAACGCACAACATGTCAAAAACCTGTGAGATACAGCAAAAGCAGTATTATGAAGTTTACAGCATTAAGTGATTACGTTAAAACACAAAGATCTCAGATAAAATGATTTAATAATGCATCTTGAGGACCTGGAAAAACAAACCAAACTCTAAATCAGCACAAGATAAGAAATGAAAATCAGAGCAGAAATAAATAAACTGAAACTAAGAAAATATGGAAGATCAACAAAAGAAAACTTTTTTTCAAGAAGGGTAAATAAACTATACAAACCTTTAGCCAGATTAACAAAAACAGGAAAAAACTTAGATAAAACTAGAGATGAAAAATTAGACATTGCAATTGACACTACTGCCAAATATAAAGGATAGTAAGAAACTACTATTTACAGCTATATGCTAACAGATTGGAAAATGTTGAAGATATAGATAAATTCTTCAATACATATAGCCTACCAAAATTAAATCAAGAAGATAGAGAACATTTAAGAAGATCCATAATAAGCATGATGTCCTCTTTAAATATCTTGCAGAATTCAGTAATAAAACCATTCATCAGACCCTGGAATTTTCTTTGATGAGAGAGTTTAATTACTACTTCAATCTTGTTGCTTGTTATAGCCTTGTCTAAATAAGATCGGAGTTGGTGAACTCAAGAGGCTTCCATAGCCTTAGCAGCTCATGACAAGAGCTTCAGGTGATTACTGATGTCATAAATAAGTGTCAATTGTTAAATCAATAACAGGAGTCACTGTGCACTTACTCCCCATGTAGGATCTCTGTCCTTAATGTATTGTACTATGTGAATTAACGGTATAACTAGTACTCAAACAGTACTTTATACTTTGTGTTTCTGTGTAGGTACAAACTGTTGAAATCTTTACTTTGTATATACTAAATTGATCTTCTGTATATAAAGATAATCGAAAATGAATCTTGATGAAGAATGTGATGGGAGAGGGAGTGGGAGATGGGATGGCTGCGGGTGGGAGGGAGGTTATGGGGGGAAAAAAGCCACTATAATCCAAAAGTTGTACTTTGGAAATTTATATTTATTAAGTAAAAGTTAAAAAAAGAGGACATAACTCCAATACTTTTCAAACTATTCCAAAATATTGAACTGGATGGAACTCTGCCAAACTCTCTATGAAGCCAACATCACTCTGATACCAAAACCAAAGACACAACATGAAAACTACAGACCTAAGTCTTTGTTGCAGTTACAAAAATTCTCAACAAAATACTAGTCCAAATCCAAAAGCATGTTATAGAAAACACTTCATGATCAAGTGGGATTTGTTCCAAAGATTCAAGGAAGTTTCAACATTTGCAAACCAATATTTATCATAAATTACATTAAAAATGAAGAACAAAAACTATATGGTCATCTCAATATATGTGGAGAAAGCATTTCAGAAGAATCACCCTTCCTTCATGATAAAACTGCTCCACAAGTTAGATATAGAAGGGACACACCTCAAAATTTTAAAGGCTTCTTAACATTAGACAATATCATACTTAATGGAAAAACTGAAAGCATTTTCACTTGTATTTAAATAAGACAAGGATGTCCAGCAGTACATTATTCAAAATAGCTCTGGCTAATTAGCAAGAGCTATTAGGTAGGAGAAAGAAACAAAGAGCATCAAAACTGGAAAGGAAGATGTCCATATATCCACGTTTGCTGATGGCATGATGCTATACCTGGAAAAATATAACTACTCCATCGAAAAGCTTTTAGAACCAAAAACTCAATTCAGTAAACTTGTAGGTCACTAAAAAAAAATACAAAAATGGCCTTTGTATGTGTTAATGATGAAATTGTCAAAAGAGAAATAAAAAAAGAAATCATATTCACAATAGCCACAAAAAATCAAATATTTTGCAATAAACTTAAGAAGTGAAAGAGCTCTACAATATAAATTATAAAATATTGACGAGGGGCCCGAGGTTGTGGTGTAGCATGTAAAGCCTCCATCCGCAATGCTGTCATCTAATATTGGTACTGGCTTGTGTTCCAACAGCTCCACTTACAATTCTACTTCCTGCTAATGGCCTTGGAAAAGGAGCAGAAGATGATTCAAGTGATTGGGCTCTTGCCAATCATGTGGGGGATGCAGATTAAAGCTTCTTTGACATGACCCAGCCTTGGCCTTTACAGCCATCTGGGGATTGAAACAGCAGCATATGAAATATCGCTCTGTCTCTCCAACTGTTTCAAATAAATAATCTTGAAAAAAAAAAAAAGATAAAAGGGGGCTGTCATTGTGGTGTAGTGGGTAAAGCCGCTGTCTGCAGTGCTTGAATCCAATAAGAGCATCGGTTAGAGTCTTGGCTGCTCCACTTCTGATCCAGCTCCCTGCTAATTTGTCTGGGAAAGCAGTGGAAGGTGTTCCAAGGCTTTGGGCCACTGAAGCTCCTTGGGAGACCCAAAAGTAGCTCCAGGCTCTGGCTTCGAACCCACTCAGCTCCGGCCACTGTGGCCATTTAGGAAGTGAACCAGCAAATGGATGACCTCTTTTTTTGTTTCTGGCTCTTTATAACTCTGCTTTTCAAATAAATAAATCTTTAAAAAAGTGTCAAAAGAAATCAGGACACATAATAGGAAATGTATTCTTTGCTGATAGATTCGAATAATTGATATCATTAAAATGTCTACATAAAGCACTCTATAAATTCAGTGCAACTCCTATCAAAATACCAGTGACATCCTTTATAGAATTTAAAAAAAAATCATAAAATTCATAAGGAATCAAAGGTCTAGAATAGCCAAAGATCCTGAGCAAAAAAACCAACAAGCTGGAACTACCACAACACACAAGTTCAAAGAATATTAGAAAGCCATAGTAACTAAAACAGCATAATGATGCCATAAAAACTGACACACAGATCAATGGAACAGAGGGTCCAAAAATTAATCTACATATAGCCAGCTGATTTTCTACAGAAGTGCCCAGACGAAACATCCCTGAAAGAAAGGAGAATGTTTTTAATAAATTTTGCGGGCAAAACATGATGTATATATGTAGAAGAATGAAATCAGTTACATTCCTGTCACCACATACACAAATCAACTCAAGATGGACCAAACCCAAATTGAAGACCCAGTACTACAAAGTTGATGAGAGATAATTAAGGAGAAACACTTCGAGACATTGTTTTAGGGACTTCTTGGGTAGGACCCCTCCAAAGCACAGGCAGCAAAAGCAAAACTAAACAAATAGGATTATATCAAAATTCAAAGCTTCTACACATCAAAGGCAACAATAATTAGAGTAAAAAGATACTTCACAGAATGGGAGAAGGGGGCAAGCTCTGTGGTATAGTGTGTAAACCGCCGCCTGCAGTGCCTGAATCCTATGTGGTCATCCATTCGAGTCTCAGTTGCTCCACATCCAATCCACCTGTCTGCCATGGCCCAGAAAAGCAGTGGAGGATGGAGGTCCTTTGGCCCCTGCACCAATGTGGAAGATGTGGAGGATGCTCCTGGCTTTGGATTGGCTCAGTTCAGGCCATTGTGGCCATTAAGGGAGTGAACCAGCATGGAAGACCTCTTTCTCTCTGCCTCTGCCTCTCTGTAATTCTGCCTTTCAAATAAATAAGTCTTCTAAAAAATGAGAATGGGAGAAAATATTTACAAGCTCTCTGACAAAGGAATAATATACAAATATATTAGCAAATCAAGATTCAACTAAAAGCAACCAATCAACAGATGGGCAAAGGACCTCAATAGACAGTTCTCAAAGAAATACAAATGGTCAACAAATACTTGAAAAAATGCTATCACTAGGCATCAAAGAAATGCATATTATAACTACAATGAGTTATTACCTTTTTCAGAATGGCAGTTTTCCAAAAGGCAGAATAACAAATTCTGGCAAGAATGTGGGAAAGAGGAACACATATACAGTGGTGATGATGCAAATTAGTGCCACCACTGTAAGAAACATGTAGATTTATTGAAAGTGTTATAAATAGACTTGCTTTGGGATCCAGCAATCCTACTACAGGGTATACACCCAAAAGACATGAACACGTTGTATCAAAAAGATACCTGAACCACCATTTTATTTACAGCAGTACTGTTAACAATCACCAAGATTCAGAATCAACCAAGGTGCCCACCAACAGATAAATGAATAAAGAAACAGATGTTCCTTCCTAATAAACCTTGCTGTTTTACCTCCCACTAAAAAAAAAAAAGAAAGAAAATATGATTATATATATAAACAATGGGATATCACTCAGCTTTTTTGTTAAGAATTATTTTATTTATTTGAAAGACAGAGTTAGAGAGAGAGGTAGAGCCAGGGAGAGAGAGAGAGAGAGTAAAAGAGAGAGAGAGAGAAGTTTTAAATTCCACTGGTTCACTCCCCAAATGACTGCAACGGCCAGAGCTGAGCTGATTTGAAGCCAGGAGCCAGGAGCCTCTTCCAGGTCTCCCATACAGGTGCAAGGACCCAAGGTCTTAGGCCATCTTCTACTGCCTTCCCAGGCCATAGCAGAGAGTTGGATCGGAAGAGGAGCAGCCGGGTCTCGAACCAGCGCCCATATAGGATGCTGGTGCTGCAGACTGGGGCTTTAACCCACGCTGCTACAGCACCAGCCCCTTTTATTCAGCTTTTTTAAAATAAGTGAATTCTACTATTTGCATCAGAATAGACACAACTGGAAGACATCATGTTGAATGAAATAAGCTGGATACAAATGACAAATAACACATGATCTTTCTAATATGTGAGTGCTTAATTTATAGGAGGAAAAAACACAGTAAAAGAAATATCTGAATATCTATATTGACAAAAATGTTGTTTTGTCAAACTTTGCTTTCTCTCTTTGTCCAATTGTTAATAATGATACACTAGTTTTAATGGTGTGTGATTTAAATATTTATATGAGTGAAATGGACAACTGTTCCTTTGACTATTATATCATTTAACTAGTCCTCATGTATGAAAAATAAGCTTTATATGTGGTTAAAAGCAACACAAAAAAGGGCAATGGTTAAATAGAAAAATTTTAATATAAATTGAGTCCTTTCATTGTTTTACACATAGCTGTAAACATTTTCTTACTCTATACTTTTCATAGATTTTGATTTTTTTTAATCGAGCTTATCTCAAAACAAAAGCCAGAGATTTCAAAAAAGATTCTAATAAGGACTCTTCATTTATATTTGCCTGCCAGCAATAACCCTGGCCTAAGGCAGTATTCTCAGCACCACCCACGGCTTCTCACCTGGACTTTTGAGCTGTATGTGCAATATTCCACTCCAAGATTCTGAGCTGCCTTTCCCTAAATAAGGTCTTGTCAAAACCAAACCCTTATGCTTATAAGAACTTCCATTTTCAAATTTAGTTATAAATAAGATAAATGTATTAATGTTAATAAATAGCCTACCTTGTTATAAAAACTTTATGCAAAGGGAATAAAAAAAAATACTTGTTTTATTCCAAAAAAAAGACAATGACAGACAAATGCCAGCAACAGTCCAAGCTGGGACAACTTGAGTCAGGAGCCCAGATATCCTTCTGGTTCTGCCCCATGGTGGACAGGGACTCAAGTACTTGACCCATCATCTGCTGCTCCCCAGGACGTGCATTAGGAGAAAGCCGGGTCAGCAGCAGGGCAGCCACGACTTGAATCCTGCACTCTGATACAGCCTGTGGGCTTCTCAGGCAGCGATTTTTTAGCCTTAGCACCAAATGTCCACCCCTGCTAATATATGATTTTTGAGCCATATAAGAGAGCAGTTATATTGGAAAGGAAAAGTATCTGATTCTTGTTTAACAAGTTATTTGTTTTGTTTTCTTAAGGCTTATGATGAATTTATAGTGCTAAAAACAAGAAGTTATGAATTTGCTAATGTTGTTGGATGACAATGTCTTTGGGAGTAACTTTTACTTGATAAGCAAGTGTGAAGCGCTAGTGCTGCTGGAGGCAAACTCCCTCAGTTTGTGTCCCACTATTCTGTAACCTAGGCAGGCAAAAAGTGAAGAACGCCTAAAAAATGATTCAGTGGAAGTACACTTTTCTTATGAGAAATGCATCTTAGTTTAAATATCCCAGGGCATGACCATCAGAAACAGTAAGAGCATGGGCCAGATTGTGAAGAGTGACACTCAAGTGTAGCTTTTGGAAAGATGAACCACTATCACTTTTCTAGAAAGTTCTGGCATACCATGTAGTTCAGCACTGTTTCATTCTTATGAACATTTTTTATGACAGGGATGATAACTATATATTTGTAGACACACATAGGTAACATGATATTCATTGTGATATCATACTGGCAAAACCACAGTTTGAATAACATGATTTTGAAATTTAAGAATTAGGCCGGCGCTGCGGCTTACTTGGCTAATCCTCCACCTACGGTGCCAGCACTCGGGTTCTAGACCCAGTTGGGATGCTGGATTCTGTTCCTCTTCCAGTCCAGCTCTCTGCTGTGGCCCGGGAGGGGAGTGGAGGATGGCCCAAGAGCTTGGGCCCTGCACCCACATGGGAGACCAGGAGGAAGCACCTGGCTCCTGGCTTCAGAAAGATGCAGCGCGCCGACTGTAGCGGCCATCTGGGGAGTGAACCAACGGAAGGAAGACCTTTGTCTCTCTCTCTCACTGTCCAACTCTGCATGTCAAAAAAAAGAAATTTAACAATCAAAGTAATTCTCTATATAGAACACTCTCTCACCTCTTTATATCTCTATCTCATTGTCTATATGCTCATCATGGATCAAAATAGGATAGGATTTTTCATTCCATAAAATTAATTTAAAGACAAATTGCAAAATTATATGTTTAAGATGCTGAAATTTATTCCTCTGCATTGTACGCCTACAAAAAAATCTTCTGATAATTATGAAAATACCCAAGGATGTGTACTTATGTTTTGTATATACCTAACTACAGAAAAACAGAAAACCATGTTATTACTTAAGGTTGGGAAAATAATGGAGTTTAGCTGAGATCACTGAACTTTTTCTATATTAAATTAGTTTTCTAAATGAATCTTGATGTGAATGGAATGGGAGAGGGAGCGGGAGATGGGAGGGGTGCGGTTGGGAGGGAAGTTATGGGGGGGGGGCATTGTAATCCATAAACTGTATTTTGGAAAATTATATTTACTAAATAAAAGTGTTTATAATAAAAAATTAGTTTTCTATTCACACATATCCCCCCTGTATCTAAAGAATGAAAAATGGAATCAAAGTTATTAGTATGTGGTATAAATTGCATCATATGCAAGTTCATTAAGTAATGTGTATATTAAAAGCTAAATGAAACACAGCCCTGGAACAATATCTTTGATGTAGATATTATCAGGTGTTAGTCTCACTTAGTCTCTCAATACCCTTCCCTTAGAGTTTCTTTACCTTATTTTGATTTTTGCAAAGCAACCTATTCCTGTGATTAACCCACTAAGTTGAAGAAGTTGAACGTTAGGTCCAACTGAGCCCAGAGTCCCATATCACAAGACTCATGAGGTCATTTCTCTTCTCTGCAAGTAAAATTTTGATATTAGTTCTTCACCAGAGGTTCCCCTACCCCAACAGGGACCCCACGTCATGAGAAAAAAAGTAGTAATCAGACTGACCCGAGCCTAATTTTATCTTCGTCAAGACTCCCAAAAGAACATGGTGGCCACTGCTGACCCATCAAATGCAGGCCACACACTTTGGAATAACCAGAGAACTGTGCAGGGGCTAAATTTGTCTCTCAACTATTACTCCTTCAACCCCCTGAGGACTCTGAAAATTGAGAGATAGTTGCCCATATGCTTTGCAAAACAAATACCTACTTCCACCATGCCAGTGTCAGCGATTGATTAATCGGACTGGACAGGCAAACCTGGGGTTTGGACTTCTACAAAACAGATATCCACTTATATTTTCAGTTGGGTCACAGCCATGATTTCCTAATTTTGAACCCTAATATATTGCTTTTTAAGGATTATGAACCTTATCTATCAGAAGTTCAGTTAACGATAACTTGTTAAAAAGGCCACTTTATGTTCTTGCCATTCTGGATTTATGTATGAGACATCAGAACCCCAATTAAAAATAAAGCATTTTCTTCTCAGCTCTGCTATATATTGATATGATGGCATTTTAGTTATTTTTTACAAGTGACTCGTCAAATATCAAAAAACTTTTTCATTACTTAAATGCCACCATGGAGTAAATGCAATCCTATGCGTATCTGTAGCATTATACTAAATTATGAGATGAATTGGGTTAGGAATCAAATCTAATAGATTTAATAGAGTAACTTCTCTACTCTGTTTCCATTTTGTGGGATACTGTTTGCATGCAAGCCCTGGGATTTTCTCTAGTTAATAATGAATAATAGGCCGGCGCCGCGGCTCAGTAGGCTAATCCTCCACCTTGTGGCGCCGGCACACCGGGTTCTAGTCCCGGTCGGGGCACCGATCCTGTCCCGGTTGCCCCTCTTCCAGGCCAGCTCTCTGCTGTGGCCAGGGAGTGCAGTGGAGGATGGCCCAAGTTCTTGGGCCCTGCACCCCATGGGAGACCAGGATAGGCACCTGGCTCCTGCCATCAGATCAGCGCAGTGCGCCTGCTGCAGTGCGCCAGCCGCGGCGGCCATTGGAGGGTGAACCAACGGCAAAGGAAGACCTTTCTCTCTCTCTCTCTCTCTCACTGTCCACTCTGCCTGTCAAAAAAAAATGAATAATAACTTAATAAGCAAATTTATTAGTCATAATTCTGGAGTCTGTGATATTCACGATCCAGGTGCCAGCAGTGTATAGCTACTGCCTGTTTCTCAGAAATGGCCTTTTAACCTAAGCTGGATTAGAAAACATGATAAACACATGATACTGTCACATATTAATGGAGTACAATACAACATTTTAATACATACACACAGCTTAAAACAATCATACGAGGCAACTAGCCTTGCCATCTTCATGTATGTGTGTGTGTAGCCTACCTGCTCCTATTTTTAGCTTGTTATACAGAATAAAAGAGATCATTTTTAGCTAAAGATACCCCACTGTGCTACAAAATACTAGAACCCATTGTGTTAACCCTATTGAGTTTTGGTACTCATTACCGATCTCTGTCCTCGCCCTCCCTCTTTTCCCAACACCTAACTAGTGAGTTTTTAAAATTTGAATGAGACATTGCCTAAAATATGGGGTTGGAATTGTGGCATAGGGGATTAATCTGCAGTCTGAGATACTAGCATCCTATGAGTTTGTGTCCTGGCTGCTATGCTTCCAATCCAACTCCTTGCCAATGCACCTGGGGAAGCCGTGGAAGATGGCCCAAGTACTTGGGCCCCTGCCATCCTCTTGAGAGACCCAGACGGAGTTCAAGGCTCCTGGATTCTGCCTGGACCAACCCTGGCTACTGTGTTTATTTGGAGAGTGAACCAGCAGGTGAAAGTTCTGTCTTTCATCGCCATCCCTTTCCTTTTCTAACTCTGCCTTTTAAATAAATGAATCTTTCAAAATGATTATCTAACACATGTCCAACAAGATGAGTTTCCTTGAGGATTACAAAACAGAATAGGCGAATGCCATATTGCTCAATGTACACTAAGTTGAAGTGAATTTTGATAACATAGGATTTTAAAGTAAATTCTAATTGTTTTGAAAACAATGCTAAGGGAAAGTTCATTTTAAAATTTAAAAAAATGGCACTTTTTATACTTTGCGTTTCTGTGTGGGCGCAGACTGATGAGGTCTTTGCTAATTATATACTGAAGTGATCTTCTGTATATAAAGAGAATTGGAAATGAAAAAAAAAAAAAAACAACCTGGTGTTAAAATGGAAATGGCATAGAAAATTAATTATTTTGAAAAAAAAAATTATGTAGGATCTCTGTCTTTAATGTGCTGTACATTGCTATTTAATGCTATAATTAGTAATCCAATGGTAGTTTTTTCACTTGATGTTGCTATATGGGCAAAATGTTGAAATCTTTACCTAATATACACTAAATTGATCTTCTGTATACAAAGAGAATTGAAAATGAATCTTTACATGAATGGAAGGGGAAAGGGAGCGGGAGGGGGGAGGGTTGCGGGCGGGAGGGAAGTTATGGGAGGGGGGAAGCCATTGTAACCCAAGCTATACTTTGGAAATTTATATTCATTAAATAAAAGTTTAATAAAAAAAAGGCATAAGCCAACATTATTAAATCATTTTGTCCAGTGCTCTAATATATAAATATCATAGAAATTTGTATATGGCTGCTAATTAAAGTAATGTGACTCTGGAAAATTACAACAAAATAAAAAAATAACTTTCAATAGAATTGGCACTGGAGATTATCAAATCCTACAATCCAAATGTGAGTGGCTGGACAAACAGGAGTCAGAGATTTGGAATTAAAAGATGTTTAAGGCTGGCACCACGGCTCACTTGGCTAATCCTCCACCTGCGGCGCCAGCACCCCAGGTTCTAGTCCCACTTGGGGCGCCTGATTCTGTCCCGGTTGCTCCTCTTCCAGTCCAGCTCTCTGCTGTGGCCCGGGAAGGCAATGGAGGATGGCCCAAGTGCTTGGGTCCTGGACCCACATGGGAGACCAGGAGGAAGCACCTGGCTCCTGGCTTCGGATCAGCGCGGAAAGGAAGACCTTTCTCTCTGTTTCTCTCTCTCTCTCACTGTCTAGCTCTACCTGTCAAAAAAATAAAATAAAATAATAAAATAAAATAAAATAAAATAAAATAGATGTTATATGGGTGAAAAACTTTGGAACTGTATGAATACGTTATTCGTAATATACATTTTTCTTTTTTTTCAACTTTTATTTAATAAATATAAATTTCCAAAGTACAACTTTTGGATTATAGTGGCTTTTCCCCCCATAACCTCCCTCCAACCCACAACCATCCCATCTCCCACTCCATCTCCCATCCCTTTCTTCATCAAGATTCATTTTCAATTATCTTTATATACAGAAGATCAATTTAGTACATACTAAGATTTCAACAGACTGCACCCACACAGACACACAAAGTATAGAGTACTACTCAGTACTACTGAGTAGTAGTTTTACCATTAATTCACATAAAACAACACATTAAGGACAGAGATCCTACGTGGGGAGGAGGTGCACAGTGTCTGCTGTTGTTGATGTAACAATTGACACTCTTATTTATGAAGACAGTAATTACCCGAGGCACTTGTCATGAGCTGCCAAGGCTATGGAGTGGGGAGAATTTCTTTATCTAGTCTTCTATTTATGGGCATTTAGGTTGATTCCATATCTTATCTATTGTGAATTGAACTGCAATAAACATTGAGGTGCAGACAGCTCTTTTATTTGCCAATTTAAATTATTTTGGGTAATTTCCAAGGAGTGGGATGGCTGGGTCATGTGGTAGGGCTATATTCAGATTTCTGAGGAATCTCCAAACTCTCTTCCATAGTGGCTTTACCAGTTTGCATTCTCACCTACAGTGGATTAGTGTCCCTTTTCCCCCTACATCCTCTCCAGCATCATTTGTTAGTTGATTAGCCTCAAATATGAAAAGAGATTCTGAGGTTGCATCCTTTTCTTACACACATTGAGATAAGCGAGTTCTAGAAAGGACTGTCTATACTAAAGGAATAGAGCAGCTTGAGGTGTATTGAGTTTTTGCTCCTGAATATTTCTTCCCTGTACTTTCAGTATATCCCTCCTCCCATCATTTGCCGCGCTTACCCATATGAGGCATATATATTTCTTTTCCAATTTCAGGCTCATACTTGTGACTTGCTGACACTAATAGAATAGTAGTGAATGCAACAGTGGCCAATTCTGAGATGTTTTATGCACATTGCACACATTCTCTAATTCTAATTGAAGTGTGAATTTCAAATTACATAATGAAATTGGAAAACAATCTGTAGCAGTGTGGTAATAATCATGCAATTATGTGGCAAGTACTCTTGCCTAAGACATTCATTCTTTCATTCAATAGTCATTTACTGAGAACTTAGAATGCACCAGGTTCTACAGCAAGTATCAGGGACACAGCACACAGACATAAAATATCATAGCAGAAACCAAGGCAGAGTTTAGGTGTTTTGAAAAAGATTACACACTGCTTCCCTAGAGCTATCTTCTTTACTGGTCATGCTCTTAAACTACAGAAAAGAAGCTAACAGAGGAAATAATTAGCTTTTAAACAGCACTGAAGCAGTGAAAACAAGTCATCAAGATATAGTGGGAACTTGGTCAAGATAAATCAGAGAGCAAAAGATCTTGTTGAGGCTGCTACTGCAGGCTAAAAACCAAAAATTAAAAGGCAGCTTTGCAAACTAATTCATGTAAATAAAAGCAAGGATCATGTTATGCACAATGTATGATGCTCACACAGATGCAAGTTTCTTCACAAATGATTTGTAGATGGAAATTTTTTTAAAAAAATTTATTTGACAGGTTATAGACAGTGTGAGAGAGACAGCAAGAAAGGTCTTCCTTCTGTTGGTTCACTCCCCAAATGTCAGCTACTGCCGGCGCTGCGCTGATCTGGAGCCAAGAGCCAGGTGCTTCTTCCTGGTCTCCCATGTGGGTACAGGGGCCCAAGCACTTGGGCCATCCTCCACTGCCTTCCTGGGCCACAGCAGAGAGCTGGATTGGAATTGGAGCAACCGGGACTAGAACTCGGTGCCTATATGGGATGCCAGCAGCACAGGTGGAGGATTAACCAAGTGAGCCACGGCACCGGCCCCATGAAGATGGAAAATTTTGTAATACAGGTGGACCCTTGTGGCACAGTGGGATAAACTGCCACTTCTGACACATGTGTTCCATATTGGAGTGCTGGTTCAAGCCCAAGTAGCTCCAATTCTGATTCAGATTCCACTGAATGTACCCCAGAAGGCAGTAAATGATTGCTCAAATGCTTGCCCCTTTTGTGGGAGACCTTGGTTGAGTTCCTCACTCCTGACTTCAGTTTGGCTGAGTGCTGGTTAGTGAGGGCATTTGGGAGTGAACCAGTAGATTAAAGGTACCTCTCTAATTTCATCTACTTGAAAAGTAGAGAGAGAAAAGTGTGTTTAAAAAAAAATACCAAAAACATTCTTCCCAGATTTGGAAAGAAAAGATGCTAAATTTCAAATGGAAACATGAGACTAAATAGCTAAAGCACTCTTAAACAACAAAAACCAGACTAAAAGTAATGCAATACAAGATTACAACTGCCCTGTAGTATGTTTATTGAAATCAAAACAGTTTGATACTGGCACAAAATAGAAATGTAGATCAAATGAACAGAATAGAAACCCCAAAATTCGATCCATTCATCTGCAACCAACTAATATTTGACAAAGGAGCTAAAATAATCCCTGGAGCAAGGGCAGTCTCTTCAACAATTGGTGCTCTGAAAATGCAGAAGCGTGAAACAAGACTACTATCTTACACAAAGATCAATTCAATATGGATTAAGGACTTAAAACCATGACCTGATCCCATCAAATGACTAGAGAAGAACATTGGGGAAACTCTGCAAGACATTGGCATAGCCAAATAGTTTTTGGAAAAGACCTCAGAAACATAGGTAATTAAAGCCAAAATAGACAAATGGGATTACATCAAGCTGAGGAGCTTCTGCACTGCAAAGGAAACACTCAATAAAATGAAGAGGTAACTGACAGAATGAGAGAAAATATTTCTAAAGTATGCAACTGATAAATGTTTAATATTCAGGTATATGAAGAGCTCAAGAAACTCAATAACAACACAACAACAACAACAACAACAAAAAACAATAAATCCAGTTAAGAAATGGGGAAAGTACTTGAACAGGCACCTTTCTAAAGATAAAATTTAAATGGCCAACAGACACATAAAAAGATGTTCAGAATCACTAGCCTTTAGGGAAATACAAATAAAAAACACAATGAGGTTTTACCACAACCCAGTTAGAATGGCTCTCATACAAAATCAAAAGACAATAAATGCTGGTGAGGATGAGGAGAAAAAGGTTTCCTAATATACTTTTGGTGGGAATGAGAGCTAGTACAATCATTGTGGAGAAAGTATGGAGATTCCTCAGAAATATCAAGATAGATCTACCATATGATTCTGCCATCCAATCCAGTGAATATACCCAAACAAAAGGAGAGCAACGTATGAAAGAGTCATTTGTACCCCCATGTTTATTGCAGCTCATTTCATAATACCTATGGTATTGAATGAAACCAGATATCCATCAACAGATGACTAAATAAAGAAAATATGGTTTTAATATACCCCATGGAATATTACACACCAATAAGCATGAAATCATGTCTTTCACAATAATATGGATGTAACTGGAAGCTATTATACTAAGTGAAATATGTTATCCCCCAAAAGACAAATATCATATGATTTGCCTGACATATGGTGACTTACAGAGTACAAACAATGTAATATATGAGTGAAAATGATATTTTGAAATTTGATTTACATCACTTGTCTCTACTGTTGAAGAACAATTTTTTTTCTTATTATTATTTGTTAAATTCTTCACTTATTATAGGATTAATCTTATGATTTTAAGATAAACTGAAAGTGTGTCATTGTAAAAAGTAAAAGAATAAGAAAGGATGGAGGAGGGAGAGTAGAATTATAGGAGAGAGGGAGGGTAGATTAGGAAGTATCACTATGCTGCTAAATCTGTGCATATGAAATACATGAAATGTGTTCACCTTATATAAATAAAATATTATGAATAAAAAGTATAATAATGATAAAATTTCTATAAGGCAGAATATAAAGAATAAAAATGCTAGATAAAAATGCAGATTGTAGATCCAAATAATCAGATCAAGGAAAAATATCTTTTGAAAACTAAGAAAATTCCAAGTTGAACCAGAGGAGACAAGGTAGAAATGACATAATCACATAGACTTGATCACTTATGCTCTATCACAAACTTTATAGTTCTTTAAGGAAGGAACTATTTTAGCTATCAAATGGCAGGGTAAAAAGGTGAAGACAGTCAGCAGAGCCTCAAACTTCCAAGGCCATTTATATGCTTGCAAACTCTGCAACCATGACGGAAAAGTTCTGACTGATGGAATGTGTAGGCTACATACTCGGATATTCTCCCATTATAAAATGTTAAAATTAAGTGTTTTAACTACAAAAGAGATCAGGGGTGGCAACACATATGTGTTGTACTTGATAAATATAGCTGAATACAAAAATCTAGCTAATTAAAAAATGAGCTAAGTAAGCAACTCAAAAAATATATACCTAGATTGAAAGTGTTGTTCGGATGTGATAATGTTATAACAAATTTACTAAGAAATGTTTAAATAGTAATGTTTAAATAGTAAGGGGAAGGAAAGTTAGAAAATGTCCAAAATGAAGACATAAAATTTGCCCAAGGATTCCATCCTTAATATATTCCATAATTGCTTTTACTATACTTAAAATGAACATCTGAGATATCTTATAACAAAGACTTTCAAATTAAACACATCTAAATTTCTATTTTAAATTGTATTTTCTGTAGTTTAATTAAGGTTTCTTTAAAATAACACAGGGATTTTGAAATACTTAAAAGTGTATGTAGGTAATATATCATTTTGTCATATATATGTACAGGGTCTACCAAGATTATGTTATTAAAATTAGAATATTATCAAATTACCCAGCAATGCTTCAAATAATTATAACCAGGAACAACTGGGATATATTTAATTATAAAATGCTGTTTCAACATTAGGAAATGAGTTAATGTTATCCAGCACATGAAAATGTCTACATGACCATATTAATTTATACATATAAATCATTTCACAAATACTTAGGTTTAAATTGATATGATTGTATAAAAATGAAGACAGATCAGATATTCTGTACAGAAGAATTTCAAATAATTCACGTCTATACTATACCCTCCAGGAGTTCAACCATTACTCCCTAACCTTTAAATGTGGGCTGTCCATAGTGATTTTCTTCAGCATATAGTCAGGCAGAAGACAAGAATAACTTAACAGTGTCAAAACTTGACATTTACCACCTCGACAAGATGATCAAGGTCAAGCTTAACAGTAATAACTAACGTTGACAACATATACCCTTAATACCACGCAATGAAAATAGCATATTAACAATCCCTAGTTTAATCCTCAGGAAAAAACAAACAAACAAACAAACAAAAAACTTTAGACAGGTCCAGTATAAGGACATTCTGTATCTGACCAGTAACTCTTTTTTTTTTTAACTTTTATTTAATGAATATAAATTTCCAAAGTACAGCTCATGGGTTACAATGGCTTCCCCCTCCCAAAACTTCCCTCCCACCCACAACCCTCCCCTTTCCCGCTCCCTCTCCCCTTCCAATCACATCATGATTCATTTTCAATTCTCTTTATATACAAAAAATCAGTTTAGTATAAATTAGGTAACGATTTCAACAGTTTGCCCCCATATAGCAACACAAAGTGAAAAAAAAATACTGTTGGAGTACTAGTTATAGCATTAAATAAGAGTGTACAGTGCATTAAATGCAGAGATCCTACATATTATTTTTTTAAAAATTAATTAATTTTCTATGCCATTTCCAATTTCACACCAGGTTGTTTTTTTTTTTTTTTCATTTCCAATTATCTTTATATACAGGAGATCGATTCAGTATATAATTAGTAAAGATCTCATCCGTTTGTACCCACGCAGAAACACGAGGTGTAAAAATACTGTTTCAGTACTAGTTATAGCATCACTGCACATTAGACAACACATTAAGGACAGATCCCACATGGGATGTAAGTACACAGTGACTCCTGTTGCTGACTTAACAATTTGACACTCTTGTTCATGGCGTCAGTAATCTCCCTAAGCTCTAGTCATGAGTTGCCAGGGCTATGGAAGCCTTTAGGGTTCGCTGACTTTGATCTTATTCCGATAGGGTCACAGTCAAAGTGGAAGTTCTCTCCTCCCTTCAGAGAAAGGTACCTCCTTCTTTGATGGCCCCGTTCTTTCCACTGGGATCTCACTCACAGAGATCTTTCATTTAGGTCTTCTTCTTTTTTTCTTTTCCATGGTATCTTGGCTTTCCATGCCTACAATGCTCTCATGGGCTCTTCAGCCAGATCCGAAAGCCTTAAGGGCTGATTCTGAGGCCAGAGTGTTGTTTAGGACATCTGCCATTCTATGAGTCTGCCGTGTATCCCACTTCCCATGCTGGATCTTTCTCTCCCTTTTTGATTCTATCAGTTAGTATTAGCAGACACTTGTCTTGTTTGTGTGATCCCTTTGACTCTTAGACCTATCCAAGCCATCGAATGTGAACTGAAATTGATCACTTGGACTAGTGAGATGGCATTGGTACATGCCACCTTGATGGGCAAGATCATCAAACGCAAAGGAGGCCTAAGGTATTGTCTTAGCCAAGAGGATAAGCCTTAGGGGACAAAGCAGATGAATATAATGTGCTATGCCAGAGGGAGTCATGGAAAAGAGAAAGCACATTAGGTAAAAGTTAAGTATATCTGAATGCATTTTAGAGTTTAACAACAAAGTATCACTATTAATCATTGAATGTAATTTGCATACAATGTTAATGTAAGATGGCAAAAAATAAATAATATGAAGTACATGTGATGCTTCTATAACTTTCAAGACTTTTAGGTAATCTAAAACTGTTATATAAAATAAATAAATTGTATTTTAAAGAAAATTGATGGCGAAATGTAGGTGGTGGATTAGGAGGAGTATTTCTCTACTATAGCTTTGTAGAAGAATTTAGCTTTTATATAAATATTTCTTTTAAAAGTATCCCAGGATAAAATTTCATGATATTGTATGAAGCTTTTCTCCTAAATCTGCTTCACATTGCTATTTCTTTTTTTCTCATTATATAAAACATTTAAGTCTATTTGGATATGCAGTATTTTATCAGTCATTACAAACTGACATTTTTATAAAAAAGAATGATATGCAGGATGAAATACTTTATTTGTGAAATGTGTGCTAAACATTTTCTTCTGTATCTTCAGGTCTCACTGTTAAGAGTGTAAATGGAAATAAAATAAAAATATTAAACAGAAAAAAAGACAAAATGATGAATCTTTGTGATGAAAGTACCATACATCTCATCATACATGCATCTCATATTTTAACTTTTTAATCATCCTTATTTGTAATAAAACTTTCTTGTCTGAGATACACCAGAGAAATATCTTAGGTAGTTTAGAGTTTCTCTACAAAAAATGGAATATTTATCCTGCACTTATACAACATTCACAGTTTCTGAGGTATCAGAGAAAGAAGGGGTTGAATGTGGCTGCTTTAACACTTTTCTCTACAAATTGTCTCTCCTTCCGAAACATTACAACCTTTTAAACTCTAAGTCAACTTCAGGGTTATTAGAAACAAATTTAAGTTTGCATATTAACAAACATTTTTAAAATATATTAGCATTATTTTTGCATTAGTCTATGGCATAGACATGTTGAAATCTTTGCAAATTAGAGTATTTTAACAGGATAAATGGTGCTTTAAGCAATGTTATTTTTAATAAGTTAAAGAAATATCAATCGTATAACATAGAGTAACACAGTAAGGTTTTAATAAAAAGCTATCTTGCATTGTCCTTTTAATTCCATGCAATAATGCAGCCTACCTGTGATGAGTCAAGATTGTTTTGATATATAGAACATCTTGACTCAAGTTTCCTATGACTTGGACTAAGGTATGATGCTTTTTAAAAATAATAAATATTGATCAGCAGAGAGATGCCTGATGATAGATCTTGCCATGAAACCACAATTTTAAGCAAATTTTCTCATTTTTTAATTAAACATAAATACATAGAGTTTATAAACTCTCTCTTGCTCACTCTGTCACATGCACACACCCCTAAGGCCCAGCAGTTTTATTATAAAGAACTCATGAAGTTTCCCTTCAACTCATATCATCCTTTTTACTTCACTTTTTTTTTCTTTCCATCTGTCTCCATCTCACAATAAATCAATCTCACTGTTAGTTTCACCATACAGAGACTGTCTAGGGAAAGGTAGGACAATCCTTTAAATTTTCCTCACAGCCTAACCACAGAGTCAAAGAATCAGTCTTTCATGACATGAAAACTAAGAAGCAAACCTAATTTGGCTGCTGATTCTTTTTGTTCTGGACAAAGTATTGACCTTTTAGTTATCTACCATTTTTCACATGCATTGAAGAGGCAGCGATTCCCAAGAGAGAATGGAAGACAAGAGTAATGTGTATGTGTGTGTGTGTGTGTGTATCAGGGAGGGATGTCTGCTAAAGATGGCCTTTCAAGTACTAAGAAGTACACAACACACCCCACCCCCAAACACACACACAACATAAGAAAAAGCAGAGAGGAAAACAAAACCAAAACTTCAAAACCTGTAGTGTTAAGTCATATTTTAAAAATTTTTCCTTGTGTCAGAGCTACACATACACAGTAGATTCACAAGAAGATGCTGTCTTGTTAAAGTGATATGCAAGGTAAGAATTAGAGGGCCATTACTGGTTGCACTTGGAGCTTCAAATGATCAATTGCCCTCTAGACTGAGGTAAAAAGGGAAATGTGTAAGTAGATAGTGAGAAAAATAAGTTTACTAAATAACAAAAGCAGTAGCTACTCAGAGTTGCTGCATATAGTTCAATTCCAAATCACTGTCTAAGGACTTTGCGCAGATTAATTCTCAAAATACCTAAGAAGCATTTACTATTACTAGCCTCATTCTTAGAACAAGAAACAGGTGTACAGAGCATTAATTTTCAAAGGCTGTACAATTCCTATATGGTAATATTTGAGGTGTTAACATAGGATATGGGGCTCAAATTTATGACAAGGACAGTGGACTGTAGCCCAATCTTTGGCTTTGAGAGAAAATGTGATTTTCATATACACTCAAACAATGCTATATAGAAATATTAAGTTTTAGTTTGAATTATGTGACATAGGAGTGCATTAATTGAATATAAACTACATTCAAAATTACTGCAATAATCTATTTTATATACCCTATTTTCAATGTTTCTATTAAAATATTAACATCTCTATAATCCAAATTATATTTTTTTCAAAATATAGAATTTTGAATGAGCTTTATCTCCCGTGAGACTTATCTAACCTGAAATTTAAGAATGCCATAACCTTTCTGGAAGTGTTACTAATTGATTAGCAATTACATATAATTCAATTAAATGAGCTCATTTTTACTTTTAATGAAATTATTACTGTAGTAATCTCCTGAGTACTGTACTTCAAGCATCTAAATTTATTTCTTCTATTTGCCTAAATAATGCCTTGTGTAAATTAAAACAATGACTCTTTGTTTCAGTACTTAATCTCTCTCACCCACAAAGATGTCAACATACCACCATTTGGATATCTTCCCAACATTCACAAACAGACATTTTTAGGGAAAAAATGATCATTCCATGGTTGTAAGAAAGAACAGGATAGTTTAATAGAAATGTGGTATATCATCATTGTTGCTATATTGAAAGATCAGCTGCAACGATAACTCTAACCATTAAAAGGGAGTTAAAAAGCACTAGAAATGTTAATTAGTGTATTTGCTTCATGCTAAGTGTTACAATGAACTAAAAAGAAGGAAGAAATACGTGGCTCATGTAAAAAGATTAAAAACAGAAAGATGGGGAAAAGTGAGGGTGTGAGATGAGACTTAATAAAATCTGAATATCCAGGAGTTTAAAAAGAGCACAGCTAATAATACTTTAACTTCCATGCTTTGTGTGTAGAGAAGGTGATTTCTAATAAGAAAAGCATTAGGCAAATGTGAGGACTATGTCAGACCTTTTAAGATATGTGTAATATTGTCTATATTCAGATCAAAAAACATAATCATATGGAACACAATGCACTTAGCAATATATGTTAATATATAAATAGAATCTTTGCATGAAGGGCATATAGAAGGTAGTATTAGAAATAAGGGAAAAAGTTTAAAGAACTGAAAAGAGTTTATCCTAGACCAAAGAAAAGTCTTATATAACTGTAGGCATTTCCAGAGGATGTAAGATGAATTGGTGATTCAAGTGATTGAAACAAGGTCAATTTCCTGTTTGTTAAACCAGGTGGAGAGGGGAGAATGATTAATGGATTAATGTCTGCCTAGACACAGAGAACTGAGCAATGTTTCGGGTGGTGGGACTGGGGCAGAGAGGTGATTTAAATGTTTCCTTAGCTGCTTTTCCAGGGGATGAAGACAGAGGGGTTATCTTTCAAAAAAAGGCATTGATACCTTGAAATCTTTTAAGATCCTTTAGTTTCTTTAGAAGAGAGGGATTGTCTACCACATCTTGCATAGTTTAGTGAACTATACATTAAGTAGGAAATTTACTCAGAGTATTCAGTGTACTTGATATTGAAAAATTCAGTCATAGCAAAAAGATGCAATTCTATCTTTGAATATTTTTTCTACCCTACAAATACCACAAATTATATTCAGATGTTGCCAATGTTTTGTATGATTTCAAATGTGAAGCCACTCATATTGTATCTTGAAAACAAAAAAGCAGAGCAAGGTAGCAGCTGAGTAAGAAATGCATGGATTGTCTCCCACAGAAAATAATTTGAACTATTCATGAATTGATCTAGTTTTATAAGAGCTCGAAAAGCCAAATGAGATGCCACAGTGCCTGCTTTTATTATAAGACAAGACAAATTGAAGGCATCAAGGAAAGGATTCCCCAACACCAGACAGAAGATGGGCAACAGCAAGGAAATTAAGTACAGGTCTTAATAGCAGGCATACCATCACAAAACCCTGTTCCGGGAAAAGCCACACAGTACTAGACGCTAGTGCACTGTGACTGTGGACTGAGATTCTGGAACCACATTAGCCAGGCAGGTAAAGGACAGCCTCCAGCACCCCTCTCCCAAGCTCAAGATCACAGCAGGAAAGAAGACTCCACCTGCTGGGAAATGAGGCAAGAAAGTGAGCATAGGGCAAGACATCCCAGAACAAGGAAATGCACATGCAGAAGAATGAACATAGTCCCCTATCTCCATCTACAAAACAACTCAAAATGGATTAAAGACCTAACTGCAAGAACTGGAATTTTAAAACTAGAAGATGACAGAGGGGAAATATTTTAGACCACTGAAATGGACAAATATTTCTTTTTAATAAGACCACAGAAGCACCACTATCAAAAGCCAAAATGGGTAAATGGGACTTCATCAGACTAACGTACCTTCACAGAATAGTAAGATCAATCAAGAGTGAACAGTCAACCCAAAGAATGGGATAAAACATTTGCAATCTAAACATTTGATGAGGGGTTAATATCTACAATATAAGGATAAGAACTCAGCAACAAAAATCATAACAATCCAATTAAAAGTGGGCAGTAAATCTAAAATATTTCTCTGTGAATGACATACAAATGGCCAAGAGGTACATGAAAAAAATGATCATTAATCAGGGAAAAATGAGTCAAAGATACAATGAAATATCATCTCCCATTAGTTGGAATGGCTGTTATCAAAAATGCAGAAAGATAGTAAGTATTGGTGAGCATGTCGAGAAATGGAAAAGTTTTCACACAGTTGGTAGAAATACAACTTAGTATCGGATTATAGAAAACAGCATGGGATTTCCTCAGAAAAAACAAACAAAACTACTCTATGATGCAGTAATTCCACTACTACATCTTTATCTAAGGGAAATGAAACTAGTTGAAGAGATATCTGCACTCCCATGTTAACGATAGCCAAGAAATGAAAACAACCTAAGGGACCATGTTCTAATGGATGGATGAAGAAAATGGGCTACATATGTACAATGGACTGCTCCTCAGCCATAAAGGATGGAATCTTGTCATTTACAATAATGTGGAATAAGTAGAGACAATTGTGTTAAAACAAACAACCCAAGCTCATACAGACAAGTACTTCTTGATCACTAATATGTAAAGTCTAATAAAAGATCTTCTCATAGAACCTAATAATAGAATGGTGATAACCAGGGACTGGGGAGGGAAGGGTGCAGGGAGAGATGGTGGAAGGTTAATTACTGGATACTAAGGGTTAGGTAGATAGGAATAAGAAGTGCTGAGATTCTGTTACACAGTACCATGTCTGTGTCATGTTAATTCACTTTATTTTAGTATAAAAATGAAAATCTAGGATGTTTTTGGATGTTTATGTCATAAATGAATGTTAAGTGATGACAATATATTTACCTTGGTTGTATATTTTACAACATATGCATATATGGGAAGGACACTTAGTACCCCATAAATATGATTTTTATACCTTTACTACAATTTTATTAAAATTAAAAAATAAAAAAATACACCAATGTGTCTCTGGAATTAAACCCTGAAACAAGAGGGGCTTTGCTAGATGTGGAAATATAAGTAGGGGTCTCTGCTGGTCCCCATTCAGGCCACACACATCTGAAACAATGGACATCCCTGGGGCCCATGGAGACCCAGAGACCAGTCTGGGCAGCTGCTGCATTATATTGCTACACTGCCGTGAGAAAAGATTCAGACTCTTCTCTCAAGGCTTGTGCTGCATGAAGCCATCTTGAGATCCCATCCACCTGTGTCATGAAGCAACTGCTCCCAACAGCTCTTCAGTCCCAGTCTCATGAGTTTCCCAGGAAGACCTACCACCCTCCCAAGACTCAAGGGGAAAACCTTAGCAGCACATCCTGTACACTTGGCTGCAGAGGCTCCTAGCATTCTTAGGTAGTCAATGCAACTTTCTTCTTCCCCAGCAAGCAGCTGGGTAACACCATCTATGTACCCATAACCCTGAGAAGCAACTGCGCACCCAACCTTGAATGGCTTGGCCCACAGAGGCTGAAACAAGCTTACCACCCTCCTTGGAACCAAGAAGGTCAAGGTATTGAAAGGTATTGGTTGGATATACTGTTGTGACAGTCAGATGGGCTAATGTTAGGTTGCTTCTGGTCTGAATGAGGGAATGAGATTCCCGATAAGAGTGCAAAATGCTTGTTTCTCCCTGAGAGTTATTTTTAGCAAGATGAAAGTGCTGAATTCCACTGCGTGCTCCTCCCCAAAAGCTGCCTTTGGCAAGACAGAAGAGCCTGTCCCACTTCTTCAGAGTTTCCAGCTTTATCATGAGAGTTGCACAGAAGTGGTGATTCCAGCCTTCTGAGATCTCAGTTTACCAAAGTGGTCACCGATCCCACCGAGTGAGTGTGTGTGTGTGTGTGTGTGTGTGAGATCATGAGTAAGCTACACTGGACAGACAAGATTACAAATCTGACCTTTTGATGGGCTTTGTTCCTGTCTGATTGTTACCTGTTCCTCCCCCGCTCCCCGCTACACAAAAGTATGCTTAAAAAACTCTGACCCTGAGGTGAGCCCCATGGCATAGTGGGTAGAGCCCTTGTCTGCAGTGTTGGCATCCCATATGGGCACCGGTTCGAGTCCTGACTGCTCAACTTCTGATCCAGTTCTTTGCAATGGCCTAGGAAAGCAGTGGAAGATGGCCCAAGTGCCTGGATCCCTGCATCTATGTGGAAGACCCCGCAGAAGCTCCTGGCTTCAGATTGGCCTAGCTCCTGCCTTTTTGGCCGTCTGGGGAGTGAGTCAGCAAATAGAAGACTTTCTCTCTCTCTCTCTCTCTCTCTCTCTCTCTCTCTCTCTCTCTGCCTCTGCCTTTCTGTAACTCTGCCTTTCAAATAACTAGATCGTGGAAGAACAAAACAAGAGTCGGAGCCTTACAGTTCCATGGGTCTGCTTCTCTTGGAGCCCCTCTCCTGATCACTGAGTCAGGAGGTTTCTGACTTAAATAAATCTTACTTTTTGTCTCTGCTTTGTCCACATTGAAAGTCTTCTTTCATGTGAGACAAAGGACGGAGGTCAGCTTTCCTTGCCACCATCTCACCAGTAACACTATCTTGACTTTGGGTCCAGGTTGGTGCTCTGTTGTATTAATCATGTGGCTTTTTCACCTGTAATCAGTATCCGGGCCATTTGCAGGAATGGTGGCATGACACTGCTAGTGGGCATGTAGCTCTCTTAGGTGGGGCAGGTTAAGTGGCAGCTAGCTCGGTGCGCAGTGCACCTGGTGGCAGGTTTGAAGCTCCTGTCTGTTTCTGGTGATTGAGTGCAGGGCCACCCCTGTGGGGCCAGAAGGAATAACAGTGTGAGATGCCTTTCAGTACCTGAGGGCTCTGTTATACCACTTAACACGACACTGTACCCAATAACATGTGTAATTTTGTCAAAAAGGAATGAGAAAGAACTATACATACTGGCATGTAAAGATATCCAAGACATAATTCTATGAAAAACTTTGCACAATAAGATGTACATTACAATGCTATTTTTGTGTAAATGGTAATTTGTTAAATATATTAAGTACTTAAGTTCAATACCATTGTAATTGTAGGGGACACAACAAAGACTAACACCAAAAAAGCTCTTAAACTAAGGAGAAAAGGAAACTTTTATAGAATAGCAGTGAAAACATCATGGGAGGAGGGGAGGAAAGATAATCTCCAAGGACTAGACTATCTTCGTGGATTGTAGCGTTAAGAAAATGAAGGACTCTGGCATTCAGAAAAATATCTATTTTGATTTATATGAGTATACAAACACTCAGAGGATGAGAATTTAAGAGTATCTTCCAAAAAGAAAATTTTGAAAGTACTATGGAAGAAAGTGGTGAGTTACAGGAACAAGTAAGCAAACCATCACATATATTGATAATCCATAACTAAATGCTTATTATAGTTGTTTGAAAGCATAACTATAATTAGAACAATCCAGTTTGATGTATTTACAGGGAAACTGGATCAAACTTTTAGATATTGACAATATAGGAACTAGAAAAGAGAAAGTTGTAAAGCAAATTAAAGCAATGACTTAACTTAGTGAAAAAAAATGTGTATTTTTGCAAAACTTTAAGGATAAACACAATATACTGTGTGTGTATGCAAAACATAGCATTCAAACTAGGAGAGTAAGGAAACTGAAAATCAATAAAATTTATTGTAAGAGAAGTCAAAGAAGGGAAATTAAGGGAGCACCGAGGAATGTTAAGTGCAAAACATGGAAAGTTTCATTTAAAGTCAATCTACGTAAATAAAAAATAACAGATATGAATAAACATTCCTTTAAAAGCATATTCCTTTTGATTAAGATGAAAATTCAATAATTCCAAATAAATCAGCAATCATACACTACATGAGCACATACATTCCTTAACATGCGGAATTGCACTTTACATTAAAATAAATGCTTAGGAACAGATGGATTCTATGTCTGACTCCGAGTACAGATAAATTGCAAAGGAAGACAGAAATTGGAGACCATGTGCATAGTCAACTTCTTCAAAGGAGTTTTTCTACAAAGCAGAGATAGTAGGAATTAAAAATGTGGACAAGAACAGCATTTTTAAAGATAGCATTATTGTATATTCATGGAAACAGTTCAGTAAGAACTGCAAATATTGGGGATGGAGGAGAAAATGCAGAAAGTTGTTGCAGAATATTTTATATAGATAATAAGACCTGCGTTCAATTGATTATTCAAGAAGCATTTGAGGGTTGGGTGTTCTGGAACATATGGCTAAGCTGCACCTGGGCATTTAGCACCCCATGTAAAGTGCAGTTAGTTTCTGGGTTACTCCTCTTCCAGCCCAGCTTCTATTAATGCACGCAGAAAGGAGTAGACAGTGGCTTGGGTCCCTGACACCCATATGGGAGACCAGGATGGAGCTCCTGGCTCCTGGCTGAAGCCTGGCCCAGCCATGGTTGTTGTAGGCGTTTGGAGACTGCACCAGTAGATGGAATATGTCAGTCTGTCTTGCAAATAGAATACATACAAAGACATTTTAAAATAATTCAAGAAAACATGAGACAATAAAACCACTATAACAGTTACATGTAAAGAGATATTAAGGTGCGTTTTAATTCGTAGCAGTGTATCAACAAATATCTTAAAAGGTTAACAAATTCATGAAAGCCTACACAGTTTTAGAGAGCTTGGTAAACATCACAAGAGCTAAAAAATTTCAACACTGGTTTTCTGAGATATGTGAAAGCTTTTATTCGAATTTTACACTGCTCTGGCCATTTGAAAATTATCCCTATGTAAACACATCAAAAGAAAACACATTGAAAGAAAAATTTTTGAGGTAACAAATTATGGGACACTTTCCCAGAATATATGAGTGCAATTGTTTAAATAAGAGCAATCTATACACACTGAAAAAAGATTTTATAGTATGTGAAAAACTAGTTATGGAAAATCTATTTTAACTGTGAATGAATGCATGTGGGTAGGGGACTGGAGAAGGAAAAAAAAAATCTATTGGTCAGTTGGACTTTAAAAACCAGAAACATGAATTACTCATGATCATTGTATTTTTAAATTAGATTTAATGAACAATAAAAATTCTAGAACCTAGAAATTTCTTAGGAATGAGAAATTTGAGTTACGGTGTAAGGATCTATGCCGTTTGGAAAATAAAAAGCTTCCTTCTGATGTTAGAATAATGTCATGGGTCTCTATTTTTTTTTAAACTTTTGTTTAATGAATATAAATTTCCAAAGTACAGCTTATGGTTTACAATGGCTTCCCCTCCCATAATTTCCCTCCCACCGCAATCTTCCCCTTTCCCACTCCCTCTCCCCTTCCATTCACATCAAGATTTATTTTCAATTCTCTTTATATACAGAAGATCAATTTAGTATAAATTAAGTAAAGATTTCAACAGTTTGCACCCACATAGCAACATAAAGTGAAAAATATTGTTGGAGTACTATTTATAGGATTAAATCACAATGTACAGCACTTTAAGGATAGAGATCCTACATGACATTTTTAAAAAAAAAATTGATTAATTTTCTATGCAATTTCCAATTTAACACCGTTTTTTTTTCATTTTCAATTATCTTTATATACAGAAGATCGATTCAGTATATACTAAGTAAATATTTCATCAATTTGCAAACACACATAAACACATAGTGTAAAAATACTGTTTTAGTACTAGTTATAGCATTACTTCACATTGGACAACACATTAAGGACAGATCCCACATGAAAAGTAAGTACACAGTGACTCCCGTTGCTGACTTAACAATTTGTCACTCTTGTTCATGGCGTCAGTAATCTCCCTAGGCTCTAGTCATGAGTTGCCAAGGCTATGGAAGCCTTTAGGGTTCGCCAACTTTGAAATTATTCTGACAGGGTCATAGTCAAACTGAAAGTTCTCTCCTCCCTTCAGAGAAAGGTGCGGGGCATGAGTGCAGCCATGGTGCAGCCAGGCCAGGCCTAGGGGCTCTGCATGTGCATCTGCCCCCGGATGCCCCCGCCCGAGCTGTGCAGAATGGAGCCGCGCGGAGCCAAGTAAGATGGCGCCCAGAGGAAGTAAGATGGGCGGAATCCAAAGTTGTTTACCACTAAAACTAATTGGCTGCGCAACATCAGGGGAGGTAACAAAACTAGTAACAAGTGTATAGACATATGGCTAGTCCTATAGAAATCCCCCCATAAGGTGATTTTTTAAGTGATTGTTTGGTCCTTAGCCCTGCCCCAATGACTCTGCAGTTTTGTGCTATAAAAGGTACTGTTACACACAAAGTAAATGAGTCCTTGCTACTAGACTTGGCTCCCCACTGCGTCTGATTGTCTCCGGGATCGGGAGGCTGGCGAGCGGCGCACTCACCTTTCCTCGGACCCAGTCCATCCTGTACGGGTGGACTAAGACCCTGCAGAAAGGTACCTCCTCTTCTTTGATGGCCCCGTTCTTTCCACTGGGATCTCACTCACAGAGATCTTTCATTTAGATCTTTTTTTTTTTTTTTCCATGATATCTTGGCTTTCCATGCAGAAGAGCCCATGAGAGTATTTTAGGGTCTCTGTTTTCTTTCACTAATTAGATCACATTTACTGGCACTGCTTACTGAGTGAGCACATACATTTTATGTAGAATTCTAAATACTTACAGATGAGAATAGATCAAATCTTGATTTCTGCACTGACAACCTGTACAGTATTTGCTATGATCTTGAATCCCACACATGAATTGCAAGAGCTGTGATGATTTAATTGCACTGTATTTGTTTGAATTCCTTTAGTTTTCTTTCTTTCTTTTTTTTTTTTTTTGGACAGGCAGAGTGGATAGTGAGAGAGAGACAGAGAGAAAGGTCTTCCTTTTTGCCGTTGGTTCACTCTCCAATGGACGCTGCAGCCAGCGAATCGTGCTGATCCGAAACCAGGAGCCAGGTGCTTCTCCTGGTCTCCCATGAGGGTGCAGGGCCCAAGGACTTGGGCCATCCTCCACTGCTTTCCTGGGTCATAGCAGAGAGCTGGCCTGGAAGAGGGGCAACCGGGATAGAATCCGGCGCCCCAACCGGGACTAGAACCCAGTGTGCCAGCACCGCAAGGCGGAGGATTAGCCTGTTAAGCCATGGCGCCGGCTGAATTCCTTTAGTTTTCTAAATAAAAAAATGTTGTATGGTGTCTCATTCACTTTAGAATGAGAGATATTGACAGGACAGTACTAGGTACTCCCTCTTGTGTGCTTTCAAGAGTATTATTTATTTTTATGTAATTCAAATAATTAAGTCCTTAATTAGTTGTATACACATATTTGTACAGTGGAAGTGAGGAGATTAGGCTTTATAGCTCAAATCATATCTTACCAAATTAAGTTCATGTGTCCCTGGGAAATACCTAATTGTATATCTAATATGAAAAACTGCTTGAGAATTGAAGGCTTTAAACTTGCAATAGCAAAAATTTCTTATAGAATATCAAAAAATACAATAAAAGCCAAGAGGTTATTAATGAGTATACTATTCCATGAAATCCTTTTGTTTACTATGATTCTTTTTGAGCTATTCATTTGTAATTCAGTTGATCTTATTTTATATGCATAGGCTACATTATCAGATGATCTCATTGTTTAATATGTACTGAGTAACAAATAGAAGTAGCTAACACTGTGGCTCTGTTGTTAATGACTTAAACTAATTTTAGTATTTCATAGTAACATATCTTGCATGTTTTTCAATTGTAAGATTTTACAGGCCAGCGCCATGGCTTAACAGTCTAATCCTCCGCCTTGCGGCGCCAGGACACCGGGTTCTAGTCCCAGTTGGGGCGCCGGATTCTGTCCTGGTTGCCCCTCTTCCAGGCCAGCTCTCTGCTATGGCCCGGGAAGGCAGTGGAGGATGGCCCAAGTGCTTGGGCCCTGCACCCGCATGGGAGACCAGGAGAAGCACCTGGCTCCTGGCTTCGGATCAGCACAATGCGCTGGCCGCAGCAGCCATTGGAGGGTGAACCAACGGCAAAAAGGAAGATCTTTCTCTCTGTCTCTCTCACACTATCCACTCTGCCTGTCAAAAAAAAAAAAAAAAAAAAAGAAAAAAAGATTTTACAACTAACTCGATATTATTGGAGGTCCACGGAGTTCCAGTAACTCTTCGATGGAGTCAGAGAACAAAGGAGACAAATTTCCTTTAAAGACAGAAAAGGGCAAAAAACAAAACAGAACAACAAACAAATAAACAAACAAAAACAACTGATGGCAATTTTGCAGTGGTTTAGTACCTGAATGGAGAAAGAGAAACATGTTTGTATGCTTTTTCACTCCTAGAAAACTCACAGATACTATGAATTCTTAGACAAATTCAAATCCAGGTGGAGACTACGACCTGCTTGCTGGGATTGTGGAGTGCCAGGCTGTTTTGGGAATTACAGGCCTGGCAGATGATGGATGGTGACAGAATTATTTCACTTAATGAAGTAACTACTGAAGCTTAAAAGCGGAAAGACGACAAGGGGAGCTTGAGTAATTTTTTTCTTGAGTATAATGTTGCAAGGCTTTTTCTTCCAGAGAGAACTGATCCCACTTTTTTTTTTTTTTCTTTAAACATCATTACTCTTTTCCATGAGAATCTACCTCACTGTCAAGCATCTTGAAAGCCACTTTGGGGAGATGTCTTCTTTCTTTATAATGGAACCAGTGCCTTCATTATTCTGAGGCTCCAGTGACCTTTACCCTTCACAGAAATACTGACCACCAGCAAAGCTCTGGGGAGGCCAGTGAGAAGATACCAAAAGGGCACATTTGGGATAGGCAGTTTTCCCTTGTGGGGCATTAAATTTTGAGAGGGTGTTGCTAAGAATTTTCAGTTGTTTATTCTTGAGCAAAAGAAAAAAAAGAAGCTTTCAACACTGTTCCATTGAATCCATTCTGTAGATTGATCTTATGGTTTAATAGCACACAGTTTAAGTGAAGTCAAAAGGCTAAACGAAATGTCACAACAAAAAATATACCTATGAACAACTCACACGCCTAAAAGCAATCAAATCATTTTCTAGTCTCCATTCCCAAAGTTTCCCACAGTTTCAACTAATATCTTTTTGTATACAAAGAAAGCAGGGAAAAACATGTCAATTCCTGAAGAACCCTTCCTTTGAAAAGTATTCAAAGCTCAGCAATTTCACAGTTTTTTTGTTTTGTTTTTTTTTTTTTTTTGACAGGCAGAGTGGACAGTGAGAGAGCGACAGAGAGAAAGGTCTTCCTTTTGCCGTTGGTTCACCCTCCAATGGCCACCGCGGTAGGCGCGCTGCGGCCGGCACACCGCGCTGATCCGATGGCAGGAGCCAGGTGCTTCTCCTGGTCTCCCATGGGTTGCAGGACCCAAGGACTTGGGCCATCCTCCACTGCACTCCCTGGCCACAGCAGAGAGCTGGCCTGGAAGAGGGGCAACTGGGACAGGATCGGTGCCCCGACCAGGACTAGAACCCGGTGTGCTGGCGCCACAAGGCGGAGGATTAGCCTAGTGAGCCGCGGCGCCGGCCTAATTTCACAGTTTTGATATTAAAATATGGACATTGAAAGAAAGTGATTTTTCATACTATTTAAGCAGTTAGGAATCATTTTCAAAATGAATGCATTGAGTTATTAATCATTGTTTTCCTTTTGAAAACAAGTGGGTAGGCAATTTTTGTCATGTGTAGCCAATGAAATCAATGTGCTCGTCCAACATAGCTATGTTCTTATCAGGCTCTGCCCTCACAATGCCTGATGTTTTGTCTTTGAGATGGTTTTATTTTCTTTTAAATCACAGGTACTTATTTTCAGCCTTGTTTTTCCCCATTGGTTTCTACATCTGTGCAGTGGGTGGAACTGGCTCTTGATCAGTTCCAACACTGCAATGTAGGGATCACAGGCTAAAAATCATAGCACAGAACACCAAAGACATTGAGGGGGTGGCACAAAATCAGAACAAGTCTGCTGCTGGCCCAATTCTTTGCTTTAAGAGTGTAGCATGGTGTTCCTGGGGGTCACTATTCTTCTAGGATTAAAAACAAAATGCCTGAAGTTTATGTTCCCAGTTGTCTTTTATTGTCTTGAATTAAGCTCCTACACAGAATAGGTCAAAACAGAAATGTTACTCACATCCAGTTGTCAGTGAAGTACAGAGGAAATAAAGAGATTTTTTAAAATGTTAACTGTATCCTCCCCCACCCCACACCACCAAATATTCTTCAAGATGTAACTGGCAGCAAGGTTAACTCAGGATTTAGTTCTTTGGCTATCTACATGAAAGAACATAAATTATTAATTGCAGAATTATAGTTATTTAAATGCAGTTTTTCTTTTGCTTTTATGATTTATTAAATCAGCATGAAAATACAACTAGCCACACTATTGACCTACATATTTAGACCTTTTTTTTATATCTAGAAACCTTTTATTTAAGGTATATAAACCATGCATTTCACATATACAAATTTAGGAACATAGTGATTCTTCCCACCCTACCCTCCCTCCTGCATACACTCCCACCCTTCCTCCTCTCTCTCCTAAAATGAGGCAAATCCAAATATGAGAATTAGATAAGTAGCTTACATAGGTTTCCTTTTTAAGATTTTTATTTGGAAGTCAGAGTTCCTGAGAAAGAGAAAGAGGAAGGGAGGGAGGGAGGGAGAGAGAGAGAGAATCTTCCATCTGCTGGTTTGTGACAAAGTCAGGAGCCTGGAACTCCATCCAGGTCTCCCACATGGACAGAAGGGATCCAGGTACTTGGGCAATCTTCCAGTACTTTCACCTGACACATTAGCAGGGAACTGGATAGGAAGTGGAGCAGCCAGGACTTGAATGGGTACTCATACAGGATGCCTGCATCACAGGTGGTGGTTTAACCCACTGTAACACAACAATAGCTCCTAGGTTTCCTCTTTTATATCATTTTTCCCTTATAATTTGAGTGACAAAAAAAAAAAAATCACAACTGGGGATTTTCCATTTTCAGCTCTGACATGTAAAGTACTTTGAAGTTGTTACTCATGTTCTTACATTATACTTAATGAAATAAGCCAGTCACAAAAAGACATGTTTTCCCTGATCTGTGGTAACTGAGTACACAAAATGTATTTGAGTGAAACTGACATTGAGATTTGATTGTTTATAGTCTGTGCCTCTACTTTTGAGGAATAGTGAGTTTTTTCTTACTATTTGTTGAATTCTTTACTTAGTGGGAGATTAAACTTATGATTATAAAATATACTGAAAGTATGTCATTGTAAAAATTAAAATAAAAAAGGGAAGAAGGAGGCTGGAAGCATGGGTTGGAGGGAGGGTAGGGTGTGAAGTATCACTGTGTTCCTAAATATGAACATATGAACAAAATACATGAAATTTGTTATATATATACATATATATATATATATATATATATACATATAGAAGAGTGGGTTAAACTGAAGATCAATGATTCTCGGTGGAAGTTTCCATAAGCAAATGCAGAATCTCAACTTACTTGAAGCAAAAGCTGCTGGAGACATACAGTGCTGCATACACTTAAGTGGTAATTTTGATGAATTGCTGGAGGCTACAGCTAGCCTGAGAGTGCCCTTATCCTGGGTTTGGATGCAGACTTATTGACACTCTGACAGTTTCCTGGGTTCTCTCTCAAGGAATTCCACCAGGTTGTCATAAAAACCAAAAACACCCACTGGCTATGGCAGCAGCAGAGAAAGTGCAACCATTGTGAAGCAGTCCTAGACTTTCTTCACAACAAAGGAATATTTTCCAGGTAACAAAACCAGAAGTGTTTACCAGAGCCTTGTCCAAAAGCAGTGAGGGAAGGGCATTCCTGTTACTTCCTTAGGAAGGGAGAAGCTGTATAAGAATTAACACATGTAAATGTAGACCTGGGACAAGAATAAGAGATTTAACTGGGAGACTATAAAATGCTTCTCTCCTAGACACCTTACCCACCACACAAACATCTACATAACACTGGGTCACAGATAAGAGCTGCAGAATACAGATCCTGATCCCTCTCAAGGAGTACTACAGGAAATCCAAAACCAGAGGAGTTGATAAAAACATTGCAGGAATGTGGACTCTGGAATCAGTACTATTGCAAACATCAAGAAATGCAAATCCTAGACTATAGTATGACTCTTCACAGTAATGGCTCATTTACCTCAATGATTTTTTTTAAAGATTTTATTTATATAAGATTTAGAGTTACAGACAGTGAGAGGAAGAGACAGAAAGGTCTTCCTTCTGTTGGTTCATTCCCCAAAAGGCTGCAACAGCTGGAGCTGTGCCCATCTGAAGCCAGGAGCCAGATGCCTCCTCCCAGTCTCCCATGAAGGTGCAGGGGCCCAAGGACTTGGGCCATCCTGTACTGCTTTCCCAGGCCGCAACAGAGAGCTGGATTGGAAGAGGAGCAGTCACGACTTGAACCAGTGCCCATATGGGATGCTAGTGCCACAGGCGGAGGATTAACCTACTGCGCCACAGCCCTGACCCTCATTTACCTCAATTATCACTGAAACAGTTTTACCTTTCAAAACCTTAAAGGCAACTCAAAAGGCAGAAAACAGTTAAAATCTGTAAAGACAAACAACCATCAAAACACAATAGAGAGTGATAGCCAAATGGCAAAGATACCAAACTTCATCACCCTATAGAAAACAAACAAAACATAGATGGCTAACCACAAATCAAATTAGTCAAAGAACTGAAGGACCTATTACATTACTGAGCAACAGAGTAAAGGAAAACATGGAGTCTATCCATACGGAAAGGATTATCATAATGCTTGAGATTATGAACATAATCCTGATGAGATTCATGTAACTAAAACGCCAGAGATTGCTCCATGAAGAGGTGCAGAGGCTATCCATATCAACCACATGGCCAAATCCACCTTGGTCCCCACTGATTTGATCAACATAGGATGTCAGTATCTCCATCTAGAGGTGACAAGCTGCCATTCTCACCAGGGAACCCAGGAAAGCAGCAGCTGCTAGTGAGCAACTTTAAGGGTCCACAACCTCCTGCAATGTTGAAACTGCCCTGACCACAGAATTATGGCTGCCCAATAACTACCTACACCAGACACAGACCATCACTGCCCTGAACCTGCCATCATAGTCATGCTCTGGAATCTGTAACCAAGATCTCACTTCACAAGCTTGCTCTGCAATACCAGATCAACTATCAGAGATAGGTAGATCCTGGTCCAACATTGGAGCCACTCCTTCTACTTCTGCCATCCTACGCTCCTGTTTCTTGCTCCCTGGCTATTTCACAAATATGCTTTCCTTGTGTTTAAAAACCAGTTCAAGAGTAGAATAGCTTGTACCTAAGGCACCAGTGCCATTTGTGCCCATGTTTCAGGCCTCAGGATCCTAGTTACTCCATGGGCAGCAACGATCAGACAAAAGCGCACCAGCTATAGTGCGCAGGCCCACAAACCAGACCCAATGCCAACAGTATCTTTTTAGCCACAACTTATTTAATGAGGGAAAAGACTTTGTAAAAATCTTGCAGCCATTGTCCCAGAAAGACTCCAACCACACTTGCCATCACTATGCACATCCGTGATATTGACGGCTGAAGATTCCTGCATTTTTTTATTTATACCAGCCTCAACTGACAGAGCACCATGACTAGACTACACAGCTGTGTCCACACCAGTTCCCGAACTACTTAATCCCCACCAAGAGACTGCCCTCACAACTTCCCTCCCATAGAGAAAAGGTCTTTCAATACCAAAATTAGTCTGTGAATTCTACAAGAGATGAATAAAACGAGCAGATATCAATTTAAGGAACAAGAAACATGAAAAATCAGTGAGACATAACATTATCAAAAGAACACAGTAGTCTCTCACTAGCTGATACCAGAGCAAGAGAGAGGTAACCATGCATCCCTACCCCCAACTCAAGCTGCTATTGAGCTACTTTAGGAAAGGAGCCATCACCTACCCAATTCATGAGTCTCTAAGATCCCAGAGCTTTGGCTTCCCTGCAATTGCTACATTCCAGACTCAGAGTTTGTGACTACACTGGGTTCACCTACATATCAGCAACTGCAGCCATCACCAGTTAGCTAGCTCTCACTTTAAGACCTATCATACCTAATGGGACTGGGCTCTGTGATCCAGGGAAAAATTGCAATGGTTCCTGGGGCACAGTTGTTTTTATTGTTAGATTGGTAAAAACATGTGTTTTAAGGATTCTTGTAAAACACACAGGGACCCTCAAACTAAACTGTCTGAAAATAATTCAAAATCATCATTTTGATGAAGCTCTGCAAAAATCAATAAGAAATGATTCAATGTTATTAATAAAATAATAAATCAAAATGAACAGTTTAGGAAGACTGAAATTATAACAAAAATAAAAAACAGAAATTCTGTACTTGAGGGATATAATGAATGAAACAAAATGTATGAGAGGGTGTCAAAAGTAGATAAGGCAGAAAAAATAAATCTATGAACTCAAAGATGAGTTATTGAAAATATATGATCAGAAAAGAATATATAATAAAAAGGAATGAAGAATGTTTACAGGATTTATGGAATAGCATTCAAAGAGTAAAACTGAGATTATAAGAGTTCAAGAAGGATTGCAGGGAGAAAGGCAGAGAGCTTGCTTATTTATTTACTATTTAAAGATTTATTTGAAAGGCAGAGAGATGTCTTACATCCACCAGTTAACTGCCCAAATTTTGCAAAAGCCAGAGTTCAGACAGGCCACAGCCAGGATAATAGAACTCCATCTGGGTCTCCTAAAAGGGTGGCAAGGAGTTTAAGCAGTTGGACCATTATCCATCACTTTCCCAAGCACACTAGCAGAGAGCTGAATTGGAAACAGAGTACCAGGACTGGAATGGGCAGTCTGATATGGGATGCTGGCATCACAAGTGGTGGCTTAACCTGCTGCACCACAGCTGACCCTAGAAAGCTAATTAAATAGCAGAAAGTACTCAAAACCTAGGGAAACAAATACTTGTGGTATGGAAAGGTCAAAGGTCTCCAATAAGTTTCAATCTAAACAGGAATATATCAAATCATATTGTAATTAAACTGTCAAAGACAAAGAGGTGAACTTGAGAGCAACAAAAGAAACCAATCATCTACAAGACCAGCAATGAACTCCACTGAGTCTACAGGTCAGAGTAGATAAGGGTGATATAATCAATGTGCTGAGGAAAAAAAAAAAAGCTATCAACCAAGAATACTGAACCTAACAGTTATCTTTTAGGACTATAGGGCAGCCAATGTGGTACACTGAATTAAGGCACTTGGGACACCCTCATCTGGTATCAGAATGTCTGGTTGGAGTCCCAACTACTCTGCTTCTGACCCATCTACCTGCTAATGCACTTTGGAAGGCAGCAGATCATGGCTCAAATACTTGAGTCCAAGCTTCACTCATGGGAGATCCAGAGGGTGTTCCCAGGCTCCTGAATCCTATCTGGCCTAGCACTGGCCACTTCAGGCATTTGGTGAACAAAAGAGCAAATGGGAGATCTCTGTCCCTCTTTCACTCTGCCTCTCAACTCCCACCCCTGAAAAGAAAATCTTGAATATTTATGAAAAATTTGTTGAGATAAAATATAAAAAGTTGAAAATTGTGACATCAAAGACAAAATTTGTAGAGTGTGGTGCAGTAAGAGGGCAGAATTATAAAGTTATGTTATTAACTTAGAATATCCTGTTATAACTATATAAGCTTTCAGTTAGAGAACCATGCCAATTGATGAGGCAAAATATCATTGGGGCTAAAAAATGAATCAGAGCATGCAACCCAGGAAAGTGATCTGATCACAGAGAAGATATGAAGAACAAATGATCTACAAAACAACCATGAACATGAATGAAGTTGCAGTAATAAGTCTTTGCATAATAATGTACTATATTTTAATTCAAAGTAATTATCCAATCACAATATTTCAATACTGGAATGAATTACTAAAAAGAGAACCTAACTTTGCACTGCCTACAATAGATGAACTTCACCATTAAGATCAGATGTACATTGAAGGAAAAAATATTCCAAGTGAATGGAAACAAAACAAGTGCAGGGGCAGCTGTATTGAAATCAGATGGAACAGATTGAGTAAAAAACGGTAAAAAGAAGAAAATAAAGGTCATTATATAATGATACAGGGCTCAATTAATCAAGATATAGGATTTGTATATGTACTTAATATAGGAGTATCAAAATAAAGCAAATAATAGAATTGACAGAGTTTTCAGGTAATAGGGCACTTCAATACATATTTTCAAGAAAAATCATGGATCCAAAACCAATCCCTGGAGTAAGGACAGTCTATTTAATAAATGGTGTTGGGAAAATTGGATTTTCACATGCAGAATTATGAAGCAAGACCTCTACCTTTCACCTTACACAAAAATTCACTCAACATGGATTAAAGACTTAAATCTACGACCCAACACCATCAAATTATTAGAGAGCATTGGAGAAACCCTGCAAGATATAGGTACCAGCAAAGACTTCCTAGAAAAGACGCTGAAGGTGCAGGCAGTCAAAGGCAAAATTAACTATTGGGATTGCATCACATTGAGAAGTTTCTATACTGCAAAAGAAACAGTCAGGAGAGTGAAGAGGCAACCGACAGAATGGGAAAAAATATTTGCAAACTACGCAACAGATAAAGGTTTGATAACCAGAATCTACAAAGAAATCAAGAAACTCCACAACATCAAAACAAACAACCGACTTAAGAGATGAGCCAAGGACCTCAATAGACATTTTTCAAAAGAAGAAATCCAAATGGCCAACACACACATGAAAAAATGTTCAAGATCACTAGCAATCAGGGAAATGCAAATCAAAACCACAATAAGGTTTCACCTCACCCCGGTGAGAATGGCTCACATTCAGAAATCTACCAACAATAGATGCTGGAGAAGATGTGGGGAAAAAGGGACACTAACCCACTGTTGGTGGGAATGCAAACCGGTTAAGCCACTATGGAAGTCAGTCTGGAGATTCCTCAGAAACCTGAATATAACCCTACCATACAAGCCAGCCATCCCACTCCTTGGAATTTACCCAAAGGAAATTAAATTGGCAAACAAAAAAGCCATCTGCACATTAATGTTTATTGCAGCTCAATTCACAATAGCTAAGACCTGGAACCAACCCAAATGTCCATCAACAGTAGACTGGATAAAGAAATTATGGGACATGTACTCCATAGAATACTATACAGCAGTCAAAAACAATGAAATCCAGTCATTTGCAACAAGATGGAGGAATCTGGAAAACATTATGCTGAGTGAATTAAGCCAGTCCCACAGGGACAAATATCATTTGTTTTCCCTGATTGGCGACAACTAACTGAGCACCAAAGGGGAAACCTGTTGAAGTGAAATGGACACTATGAGAAACAATGAACTGATCAGCTCTTGTCCTGACTCTAGATGTACAATGTAATACTTTATCCATTTTAGTATTTTTGTTCTAGTACTATTGGTTGAACACTGTAATTAACACACAATTATTCTTAGGTGTTTAAATTTTAACTGAAAAGTGATCCCTGTTAAATATAAGTGGGAAAAAGAGAGGGAGGAGATGTACAATTTGGGACATGCTCAATCGAACTTGCCCCAAATGGTGGAGTTAGAAACGTGCCAGGGGATTCCAATACCATGTACCAATGCCATTACACTAGTCCAAGTGATCAGTTTCAGTTCACAATTGATCACACTGATAAGTCTAAGAGTCAAAGGGATCACACAAACAAGACTAGTGTCTGCTAATACTAACTGATAGAATTAAAAAGGGAGAGAACGATCCATCATGGGAAACGGGATACACAGCAGACTCATAGAATGGCAGATGTCCTAAACAGCACTCTGGCCTCAGAATCAGCCCTTAAGGCATTTGGATCTGGTTGAAGAGCCCATGAGAGTATTTTGGGCATGGAAAGCCAAGACACTCTGGAAAAAAAAAAAAAAAGAAGAAGAAGACCTAAATGAAAGGTCTCTGTGAGGGAGATCCCAGTGGAAAGAATGGGGCCATCAAAGAAGGAGGTACCTTTCTCCGAAGGGAGGAGAGAACTTCCACTTTGACTATGACCCTGTCGGAATAAGTTCAAAGTTGGCTAACCCTAAAGGCTTCCATAGCCTTGGCAACTCATGACTGGAGCCTAGGGAAATTACTGATGCCATAAACAAGAGTGTCAAATTGTTAAGTCAGCAACAGGAGTCAATGTGTCCTTATGTCTCATGTGGAATCTGTCCTTAATATGTTGTCCAATGTGAAGTGATGCTATAACTAGTACTGAAACAGTCTTTTTACACTTTGTGTTTCTGTGTGGTTACAAACTGATGCAATCTTTACTTAATATATACTAAATCGATCTTCTGTATATAAAGATAATTGAAAATGAATCTTGATGTGAATGGAATGGGAGAGTGAGCGGGAGATGTGAGGGGCATGAGTGGGAGGGAAATTATGGGTGTGGGGAGCCATTGTAATGCATAAACTGTACTTTGGAAATTTATATTTACTAAATAAAAATGAAAAAAAATGGAAAAAATTTAAAAAATACAAGTTTATTACAGTTCTATAGAAAAAAAAGAAAAATCAATAGAACAAATTAAAACAACTATAGGGATGGGCGTTGTGGCTTAGTGGGTTAAGCCACCACTTAAAGATGCCTACACTCCACATCAGAGTGTCTGAAGCAAGTCCCATCTCTGATTTTGTTCCAGTCTTTTCAGTGTGTACCCTGGGAAGCAACAGATTATGTCCCAAAAATATGGGTTCTGCCACGCACCTGGGAGAACTAGATGGAGTTCCAAGTCCTGACTTTGGCCTGGCCCAGACTCTGGCTGTTGCAAACATTTGGGCAGTGAACAAGCAGATGAAAGATCTGTCCCTATCACTCTTTAAAATGAATAAAAATTAAATAAGGGATCTAATGAACAAAGTAGACAACATGAAAAAACATGGGTACTTTATAACAAACAGTCAAATGAAATGTTAGAAATCAAAAGCACTGTTAACAAGAGAGAATGTTTTTGATAAACTCACTTATTTAATAGTTATAGCCAAAGAATCAGAAAGCTAGAGATATATCAATATGTTTCACAAACTGAAACACAAGTAGAAAAAGGAGTAAGAAAAAAAAAGCAAATATATGATAGTTTCTTTTAAATATTTTAAGTTAGACAAGTTTATATATTTTATATATAGATTTAGGAACACAGTGACGTTTTCCCCCATCTTCCTTCCAACCCACACTTCAAATCATCCTCCTCCTCCCTCTCACATTCCCATGCTTAGTTTTTATAAAGATTTATTTTCAGTTTACCTAATGATTATATGGTTAATCCTACACTAAGTAAAATACTTTAACGAAGAGTATGAAGGAAAAACAAAAAACAAACAAACAAAAAAAAAAACATGGTTCATCAGTGGAAAAGACGAGGGCCTTAAACAATCATTGAATCTCAAAACATTTACTTCACTCCAATACATTACATTTCAGATACTTTGTTATTAACCATGGATCAGGGAAAACATAGGATATGTCTTTCTGGCACTGGATTTTTTTTTTTTTTTTTTTTTACTTAGTATTATGGTTTCCAGTTGCATCCACTTTTTCTTCTTTTTTTTTTTTTTTTTTTTTTTTTTGGTTTTACATCTGATTGGTACTCCATAGTGAGTATATACCATAACAACTTAATTCAGTCAACAGTTATGGGCATCTCAGTTGCTTCCATATCTTTGCTACTATGGATTGTGCTACAATGAACATAGCAGTATAGAAAACTTTCATATGTTGATTATTTTTGTTTGAGTAAATTCCCTGGGAGTGGGATGGCTGGATCATATGGTAGGTCTATATTCAGATTTCTGAGGTGACTCCATACTGCCTTCCACAGCGGCTGCACCAATTTACATTCCCACCAACAGTGGACTGAGGTACCTTTTTTCCCCACGTCATCCCAATTATTTATTATTTGTTGATTTCTCTATGACAACCATTTTTAACTGGAGTGAGATGAAACCTCATGGTGATTTTGATTTGCATTTCCCTGATGGCTAGTGACCCTGAATATTTTCTCAAGTGTCTGTTGGCCATTTGAATTTTCTCTCTTGAAAATGCCTTTTCAAGTCCTTTGCCTACTTCCTAAATGGATTTTTGTTGTTGTTGTTGAGTTTCTTGAGCTCTTTATAGATTCTGGATATTTGGATATTAACCCTTTATCAGTTGCATAGTTAGCAAATACATTCTCACATTGTCTCAGTTGCTTCTTCACTTTGCTGAGTGTTTTCTTCTCAATTTGATGCAATCCCACTTGTCAATTTTGGCTTTGATTGCCTGTACTTCTGAGATCTTTTCCAAGAAGTCTTTCCTTCTGTCAATGTCTTGCAGGAATTCCCCAATGTTCTCTAGTAATTTGACGGTATCCTGTTGTGGATTTAGTCCCCTGGTACTATTGTATTGGAGTCTATGTCTCCCTAGAGATCCATTAACTTTTTTAAGTAGCCCGAAGCCCCATAATTGGGTGCATAATACATTTTTTATAGTCACATCTTCCTGTTGAATTGATCCCTGAATCATATACTGCTCTTCATCTCCTTTAATAGTATTTGTATTAAAGTCTGTTTTTTTTTTTCTAATATTAGGATCACAACACCTGCCCTTTTTTGGTTTCTGTTAGAATGGAATATCTTTTCCCATCCTTTCACTTTCCATAAACCTTTCTATAGTTTCATTTGGTTTTATTTATACTTTTACTGTTGGATTTTTTCTGCCTTCACATTCTTGCATAGTGATGTCTACTTTTCTGAGTTTCTGTGTATAACTCACCCTTAAGCATCTTTGGTAGTGCTGGATGGATGGTGAAAAATTCTTTCAATTTCTTTTATGGAAGTTTTTATTTTACCTTCTTTCGTAAATGAGAGTTTTGCAGGTTACAATATTCTGGATTGACAGCTTTTTTCTCTCAATACTTGGACTACATCTTGCCATTCCCTTAGCCTGTATGGTTTCTCATGACAACTCAGCTATGAATCTAGTTGGAGATCCCCTGAAAGCAATCTGTTGTCTCTCTTGTACACATTTTAGATTCTTTTATGTTTTACTGTGGAGAGTTTGACTACAATGGCTCATGGTGAGAATATTTTTGGTCATATCTATTAGTTATATGTGCTTCCTATACTTGGATGTCCCTTTGTTTCTCCAAATTGGGGAAATTTTGTTACTATTTCACTAAAAAGAACTTCTAATCCTTTCTCTTTCTACAATTTCAAGTACTTCTAAGACCTGTATGTTGGGTCATTTGATAGTAGCCCATGTATCGATAACATTGTTTTAAAGTTTTCCATTTTTTTTGTCTGACTGTAAGATTTCCAAGAATTGTCTTTTAGTTCATATTCTTTCTTCTGCCTTGCCAAGTCAGCTGTTGAGACTTTCACATTTTTATTTGATCTATTGAGTTCTTCATTTCTAATATTTCATTTTGATTTCCCTTTAAAATCTCAATTTCATGGGAATATTTTTCATTCATATCAGGTAAGGTTTTCTTTAGTTCATGGATTTTGAGTAGTCTTATGTTTAATTTTTTGAATTCCATTTCCAGCATTTCCTCAATCTCTTCATATACACATTCTAATATTGAAATGTTGTGTTCCTTTGTGAGGAGGGTGGTCATGGTGTCTTCCTTATTCTTGTTTCTTGAATTTTGACATTTGTTTTTAGCATCTGTGGGGTTGATTTTTTCCCCTCTGATGGCTTTTATCTTTGAGCTATGCCTCTGTGGCTTGGTGGGATGTCTGTACTCTCAGTTAACATCAATAGGTATATGGCTGGTATTGCCAGGGATCTCTGGTCAGTGCCCCAGGGTGAAACAAATATCCAGGGTAACAGCCAAGTTGGGTGCCATAGACCTCAATGCCTGGGTGTTAGCCCCTAATGTGTTCCATGTCACCATATGAACTGTATAAGTGATCTGTGCAGTTTTCACTGTGAGCACAGTGAACATGTAGAGCCACTCCTGGTGACTGGCCAGAGACAGAACTACTCCCTGTACCTTTTCACGTAACCACTGCATACCCACAGTCTCAGCACATGAGGTTTCCATATTGCTGGGTACAGAGGTTTTTGTTTGCCCTGCCAACCTTCCCAGTCAACAGAGAGGCAGGTGTTCCAAGATGGCTCCACCTACGTGTCTTTCTTGAACCTTGAGGTTGCATGCACCTCATTATCCTACATGGTTGCCAAGCCATCTCAAAACAGCTAGGCTCAAAATAAGCGGGGACTGAAGATTGTTCCCTCTGCTAGATGTTCCCTCTGCTAGAATCACTGGATCACAGGCATACATAAGAGCTGATGACTGAGTGTAGCTCTGTCACAGCCACGAGTACTGCTGTGAAGGTGTCATCCTGTCTGAGCCTATTTCTGTGCTTGCATAAAAGGGTTTGCACAGTGGCTGCCCAGCTGAGAAATGGTGCCTGCCCTTTCTCAGCTGGGCATTGGGCATTGTTGTGGGTAAGTTGGTGTGAGACAAACACACCCCTCTATTTCCACTGGGTTTGTGGGCAACCACTAGCCCCCAGGGCTCTAGATCGGACTCACACCATGCTCTCCCTCCAGTTATATCACCAGGGGTTGCTGCAGTCTGGTCTCACTTCTGTCCCCAACCTGTTGTCTGCTCTAGCTCTTGGCTGCTGCAGTTGTGTGCTGTATTCATGTTCTTGCTGGGTGTCCGCACCCTCTGTACATGTTCATCGAGTTCCTCCTTCTATCTTGTAGTATTTCCAGTGCAGTTTTCTCTCCAATTCTCCCTTGAATGTGCGCTTCCTACACCTCTTTAACTGCTTATCCCTAGTCTAGTATATCATGTCTTTCCCTAATCTGCCATCTTGCAATCTTTCCAGGATAATTTCAAAACATAAATAGAATAAATTGGAATTTCAGCAGAGGAAGAAGAGAATAAAAAACTCTTTGAATTATGTTTCTGAGAACTTTCAAAGATTAGTGGTGGACTAAAATACAGATCCAAAAATCTCAGAACAAGAGAAGACCAAAAAGGAACAGAAATCAAACAGAAAACTACATCCATTGGCATGTCATAGGAAACTGCATATCAAAACAAAGAAATACTTGAAATGAGCCAGTAATGGAAACTTTAAATATATAGAATCAGAATTATATATTTCTCATCTGAATCATTAAAACATTAAATATTACCTTTTACCCTTGAAAGTATTGAAAAATATCATTAATCTGGATTTCCGTATCTACCAAAATATCATTCAAAAATGAAGGAGAGGTGAGCATTTAGAACAGCAGTTAAGATACCGCTTGGGATGCCCTCATAAAAATAGTCAAGTCTCTCAGACAATCAAAATTTGGGAGATTACGTTCCAGAAAATCTACTCTGCAAGAAACATTGAAATGTTTTCTCCAGCAACAACAGAAGTACAGTTATGTCAGAAACTTGGGGTCACATAAAGTAAGGAAGAGTATGTATAATAATAAAAAAGATAATTCTTTTATTTTTCTCATTCTGAAATGATGTAAAAGACATCTAGTTAAAGTAGTAGCATATTGATAATTGTATCTGAATAAGTGGTCAAAATGACAATTTTGGAATGGTCAGAATTAGAAATATTCTTTGAAAAAGTACTTGTCTTAACATGAAGTGACTGTGTTATTTTGAAGTTGTACTTAAATTAGCTAAAAATGCACATTGTAAATTCTGATGTAACCACCAAAAGACTTTATGAGATACAAGTAATGGCTAGAAGAGAAGATAAATACAAAATTCACAAATCTAGTGAATACACAAGAAACCTCTGTCAACCAACAGAAAAATATGAAATCTTTAAAATTTGTATTTGCTTGGATCGATGCAGCTCTGGCTTTTGCAGCCATCTGGGGAGTGAACCAGCAGATGGAAGATCTCTCTGTCTCTACCTCTCTCAGTAACTCTGGCTTCGAAATTAATAAAATAAATCTTTTTTAAAAAGTGTGTTTGTTTGGCAGGGAAGGCGGGAGAGAGGGAAGAAGGGAGGGAGAGGGAAGGAAGAGGGAGAAGGAGAGAGAGAAGGGGAAAAGAGAGTGTGTGTGTGTGAGGGAGAGAAAGAGAAGGGGGGAGGAGGAGAGAGACAGAGAGAGAAGGGGAAAGAGAGGGAAAGAGGAATGAGACATATAATTTTTCATTTGCTATTTCACTCTCCAAATGGCTGCAACAGTTTGGTCCTGGCCAGAAGAAGTCAGAAATCTAGAACTCTGTCTCCCATGTTGGAATACTTGGGCCATCATCTCCTGCCTTGACAGGTACATTAACAGGAAGTTGGAGTGGAAGTTGAGTAGCTGGTGTGCCAACATGAGATGCCTGTGTCTCAAGTGATAGCTTAACCCACTATTCCATAAGACGGATTCAAATATAATTGATACTCAAATGTACTAACAGTCACCTTAAATGTGACTGTTCTATTTTTTATATTTGGAGATAAGGAAGGTTTAGAGAGTTTTGTTCCATAACTTTTTTTTTTTAAGTTTATTTGGGGAAGGTATTGGATACAGCTGGTTAAGCAACTGCTAAGGATGCTTGAAACCCACATTTGAGTGCATGGTCCCCACAGTGTCTTTATTTTATTTGCAAGGGGAAGAGAGAGTAAGCGCGAGAGAGTGCTCCATTTCCCATTCTTTGGTTCATTCCCCAATGTCTGCAGTAGTGACGAATGGGCCAAGCCAAATACCAAATATGAGAGCCAGGAACTCCATCTGGGATTCTCTAGTGGGTGGCAGGGATACATGTACTTGAGCCATAATCGGTTGCCTCCCAGAATACAACATTAGCCTAAAACTGGAAGGGAAGCAGAAGTGGAGCTTAAGTCCTGCATTCAAACACAGGATGCAGGCATCCTAAGCAGGTTTACCCACTCTCCTACATTATCCATCCCAAATGTGACTTTTAATATACCAATTAAAAAATTTGGAAGTGTAGATAGATATGTGATATAACTAGTTTGTCTACAGGAGATTCACTTTGAAAATAAGACTTAAATGTTAGAAGGTATGGGAAAATGAATGCCATTCTAGCACTAGTTAAAATAAATCTAGAGCAGCCATATTACTCTCACTTAAAGCATACTTCATGGGGCCGACACCATGACTTATGAAGTAAAGCTGGAGCCTGCAATGCCAGCATCCCATACAGCACTAGTCCAGTCCTACTACTCAACTTCCAATCCAGCCCCATGCTAATGTACCTGAAACATCAAAAGATGGTCCAGGTCCTTAGGCCCTTGCACCCATGTGGGAGACCCAGAAGAAGCTCCTAGCTTCAGACCAGCCCTGCTCTGGCCATTGCAGCCATTTGTGGAGTGAGGCAGCGGATGGTAGATCATTCTCATTCCCTCTATCCCTCTCCCTGTCTCCTTCTCCCTGCCTCCACTTCCATCTCCCCATCACCACCTCTCCCTGATAAATAAATATAAAAAGTTTACTTCATTAGAAAGAAAATTATAAGAGAAAAGAGGCTCTATGTTATAACACTGTCAGTTGTCCAAGATGATATAACAATCCCAAATGTGTATGCATCAAAAGTGTCAAAAATACATGAGACAAAAAATGATAATTACTCAGATAGTTGTAGATTTTGGCATTCCAGTCTTAGTAATTGAGACATTGTAGAGTCAAAATCCAAATGGAGTGAGCGTGGCTAAAAGCTAATTGCAGATCTCTTGCTTCTGAACATATTAGCTTTGCTTGCTAACGGCTAAGGGTGTATCTTGTGAAACTATGTGGGCCCAAATTCCCAGGAACTGATTTGATAGAAATGTGTCCTTCACTGTTATCTTACAACCGTATCTTGGATCCGTTATTGGGTTTGTTACTGTTAACTGTTATCTTACAACCATATTCTGGTTTTCCTCTTTATTGATTCACTGCATACCAGGGGTCTGATTCGAAATTGTGAACCCTAGTGGACAGAATATTATAAAAAACTGTGTAACTCGCTGTTGAGGGCTACACTCTGGTAAAAAGTGTTGGTCCCGATCTGTTGCCTTACCTCTCATTTGCCTCTCATTTTCAATAAAATTCATGTGTGATTGTCACTGGTTTTTCTAATATTCTATTTTAGCTGATGAGTGGATGCAACAACATCAATGGGGGGAAAATCAATAGCAATGGTGAGTTTAACACAACTTTCTACCAATTTCATCTAATTGATATTTATAGAATGCTCCATTCAATAATGGCACAATACACACTCTTTATTAACTCACATGGAACATTCAGCAAGATATACCATAAATAAAATATGAGCCATAAGCTCATCTTTACAAAGATAAAGTAGAAATCACATACAGTATAACCTTAGATTACATTGGACTTAAATCATCAATAATGGTAGTGAGAAAATCCTCAAATTGGAACACACCTCTGAATAATACTTATGTTGACAAAGCCTCACAAGAAATTTAACTTTTTAATTTAACTTAAAATGTTTCATCAAAATGTGTAATAAAGCAAAAATCAGTGTTTATATTTTTAGTATCAAATGTGTAGGGTAGATTCACCCATTACCATATGGCCCTTCTAGTTAAAGATGAAAAAAATGCAAATTAAATTGGAAGCCTTCAGAAATAAAAGCCCAAAGAGAGAAGAAAACCTCTGTATTTAAGTTTTACAAAGAAGTGAGTAGTTGTCAAGAAATATGATTGTACGAAGAGTTATGATTTAATGATAAGCTCAGGGGAACATATGAAGACCTATTTGTCAGATTCTTCTCCTTGTCCACGTGTTACTAGAAATAAGGACATGTCTTTGCCCCAGACAGAGAAAGGGCACTTCTGGAATTAGGGTTTTATGACTTCATTTAGAAGAAGGTCAGAGAATTCTTTCATGGACTGCTTCAAGGGGAAAAGTTGTAAAAGAAGTCAGAGAGATTGTTTTGCTTCTACTGCTACCTCAAAGGGCAAGGAGCCATATTTTGGGGTAGAATATCTTGAATCCTATCAAATGCATTTATTAGATGAAATGAATGACCAAAATCCACAACCTGAGGCTCTACCTTAAGAATTCACAAACATGTTATTTTATGCCTAAAACAAGCAGCATAAAATAAAAGTTAACAAAATGGTACCAATTCACACTCTTTACTAAAATATAGAAGTAGATATAATTATTGTTAACTCACGCTAAGAGACAATCAATGTAATAACAGAACCAGAATAGATACTAGAAAAAAAGGATTACAGATTAGTCTCAAGAATTTAGACACAGAAATCTTCAGCAATATTAGTAAATTGAAACCAATAATTTTATAATATCATTGGATAGGTTTCATACAAGATAATGGATACTGATTGAAAAAAAATTGATATATTCCACATCAAGACAAAAAAATCACATGATCACATCAGTTAAAGCAGAAAAGGCACATGAAAAAATTCAGCACTTTGACATGATAAAAACTCTCAGAAAACTAGAGATATGGGAAAACATTCTCAATTTTATGAAGAATATCTACAGGAAGCCAGTAGCTAGGATTGTACTTAATGGATAGAAATCAGATTTACCCTAAGATGGAAAACAAAATTTCTTTTCATATCACTCTGAATCTACTGCTAATAGTGAAAATATCATGGATATTAAAATCACTAAGGTAATAAAGGAATGAATAAAATTCTTTGATCAAAGATGACAATAATAGATGACATGATTGACTATGGAGAAAACCAAAATAATCAATTAGTAAAGACTTCCTAGGGCTAGCATTGTGGCACAGCAGGTAAAGCTGCTTCCTTTAATTGTAGCATCTCATATGGGTATCAATTTGAGTCCCAAATGCTCCACTTCTGATGCACCTCTCTGCTAATATGCCTAGGGAAGCAGCAGAGGATGGCCCAAGTCCTCGGGCCCTGACATCTGTGTAGGACACCCCGAAGAAGCTCCTGGCTTCAGACTGGTGCCGCTCTGTCCATTGTGGACATTTCGGGACTGACCAAGTGCATGGAAGAACTTTCTCTGTCTCTACCGCTGATATTTATTTGAAAGGAAGAATTAGAGATAAGTCAAGCTTAAAAAGTAAGACTTTCTGAATTCAATAATTACAGCAATCAGATTACTAAATTATTGAAAAGTCAATTGTCTATATCAACATTGAACACTTTGAGCATAAATTCATAAAACACCATTTATATGATAGAAAGAACAATTAGATGTTTATAAACCAAACAGATAAAGGACCTATATTTGGAAACTTACAAAACAAGAAAAAAGCAATGCAGCTCTAAATAAATGGGAAGATATACTTTGTTCCTTGATTAAGATTGTTAAAATGTCAATTCTTCTTACCTTGATCTTTAGATTTACTGCAGTGTCAATTAAAATCCAATAAGTTCTTTTATAGATGGCAATGAACTAGTTCTAAAGGCTATATGAAAAAACAAAACAGAGAGAAGAACTAGAATAGCCAAACCAATACGGAATATGAAGAACAAGGGTAGAGACTCAAGCTACCTGATTTTATGGTGCATCTATCTCTACAGTGATATAGCCAGTGTGTCATTGGTGATAGTACAGAAACAGGCCTGCAGAGGAGGCTAGCATCATCCATGGACTAAAAGTGCTTAGAATCAGATCCATACATGTAGTCAAATGCCATTTGATTAAGGGGCAACTGCGATTCAATGAAAACAGGCTAGCCATTTTAAGAAATTGTGCTAAAGCAATGTAATATGCATGTACAACATAATGAAACATGACACAGACCTTTCCCCTTACATACGTATTAACCAAAATGGATTCAGACTTATATGGAAAGTAAAACAATGAAGCCTCTTGAAGTTGTAAGAGAAAATATACAGATTGGGTTTGGCGTTAAGGTTCTATAGTATGTGGAGGCCAGAGCTGTGGCAAAGTAGGTTAATCCCCCGCCTGAAGCGCCGGCATCCCATATGGGCGCCAGGTTCTGGTCCTGGTTGCTCCACTTCCGATCCAGCTCTCTGTTATGGCCTGAGAAAGCAGTGGAAGACGGCCCAAGTCCTTGGGCCTCTGCACCCGTGTGGGGGACCCAGAAGAAGCTCCTGGCTCCTGGCTTCGGATCGGCGCAGTTCTGGCCATTGTGGCCATTTGGAGAGCAAACCAACAGTAGGAATACCTTCTCTGTCTCTCCCTCTCACTGTTTGTAACTCTACCTCGCAAATAAAATAAAATGTTTTAAAAAAGTTCTATAGTATGACACTAAAGGAAGGAAAAAAAAAAAAACAACTTCTTGGAAGACATCTTGGCATTCTTTTAACAATAAACCAATGAGTATGTTTTTTCATTCAATCAAGTTATCATGGTCCTAGGCATTACCCAATTGATTTTAGGAGTATTTTCTTTCTTAACAGAAAGCGTTTATTTAATAAATATAAATTCCATAAGTACAACTTTTGGACCACACCGGTTCTTCCCCTCATCCACTTCCCCCACCCCCAAACCATCCCACCTCCTACTTCCTCTCCCATCCCATTCTTAATATTCATTTTCAATTATCTTTATATACAGAACATCAACTCTATACCAAGCAAAGATTTCAACAGTTTGAACCCACACAGACACACAAAGTACAAAGTACTTGTTGAAGAATAGTTTTATCATTATTTCTCATAGCAGAACACACCAAGGACAGAGGTCCCACATGGGGAGCAGGTGCATAGTGACTCCTGTTTTTAACAATTGACACTCTTATTTATGACATCAGTAATCATCCAAGGCTCTTGTCATGAACTGCCAAAGCTATGGAAGCCTCTTGAGTTCATAAACTCCGACCTTATTTAGACAAACCGTAATCAAAGTGGAAGTTCACTCCTCCCCTTCAGAGCAAAGCACTTCCCTCTCTTCTGGCCCCTTCTTTCCATGGGGATCTCATTCAGAGATCTTTCATGTAGGTCACCCTGTGCCACAGTGTCCAGGCCTTCTATGCCAGAAATGCTCTTATGGGCTTCCCAGCCCTGATCTGTGACAACTAATTGAGCACCTAAGAGGAAACCTGTAGAAGTGAAACTAATACTATGAGAAGCAATGACTTGGTCAGCCCCTGTCCTGTCAAGGAACAGCTTACTATTTTGTTCTTTTTAGTATTTTCTTTTTCTACTTAATACCATTGGTTGAACTCTTAACTTAGGTATTTTAGCTTTACTTAAGTGTTTAAATCCAATTGAAAATTGATTCCTTTTAAAAATAAGAATAAGAGAGGGAGGAGATGTACAGTTTGGTACATGTTCTCTTGGACTTATCCCTAAGAGTAAAGCTAAAAATCTGCCATGGGACTCAAAATCCCATTAAGTTGGCAGATACCAACTAGTTAAAGTGATCAATTTAAGTTCGTAGCTGATCATAAAGACAGGATTAAGTGTCAAAGGGATCACATAAATATGATCAAGTGTCTGCTAATAATAATTGATAGAATTGAAAAAGAGAGAATGATCCAACAGGGGGAGCAGGCCACACAGCAGACTCATAGAATGACAAATGCCCTAAACAGCACTCTAGCCTCAGAATCAGCCCTAATTTATTTTTAGGGGTATTTTCATGCCCAAAAGTATGTAGTTGTTTTATTCATAATTGCTTAAAACCTAAAGCAATCCAGATTTCCTTCTATGGAATTGATAGACAAGCCAACTGTGATGAACACACAGATTATTCATCAATAAGAATGAATTATCAAGCCAAGAAAAGACATTGGTTAGCCTTAAATGCATGTGAAAAAGATTAACCTAAACACTTCATGATGGATAAAATAATTATTTGTATAGTGATCAGAGTATGTTAGGAATTCTTATAAGTATGCATATTTTATTCTTATTATATCTTTATAAGGTAGTTATCATTAAATATTTATTATTCAAATTATTACAGTTTAAGGAATTAGGCCAAGAAGAGTTAAATGCTTTAGCTCATATCATGCAAGTGATTGTAGAAATCAAATCTAGGTAGTTTATGTCTAGATTTCATGCTTTTACAACTCATGTTTTTTCATATTTTATGTCTGTCATTTTTGTTTGTTGTTTCAGATTTATTTATTTAAGTGGCAGAGCAACAGAGAGAGGGAGAGACAGAGAGAAATGTCTTCCATACAACAGTTTTTACTCCAATTCTCTGCAAGGGCCGGAGCTGGGCTGATCTAAAGTCAGGAGCCAGGAGCTTCTTCTGGGTCCCCCATGTAGGTGCAGGGTCCCTAGCACTTGGGCCATCTTCCCATTGCTTTCCCAGCCATTAGCAGAGAGCTGGATCTGAAGAGGAGCAGCTGTGACTTGAGTTGGCACCCATATGGGATGCCAGTGCCACAGGTGGAGGCATAACCTTCTTCACCATAGCACCAGCCCCTACCTGATAGGTATTTTTTTTTTAAGAGACAGAGTGGACAGTGAGAGAGAGAGAGAGAGAGAGAGAGAGAGAGAGAGAAAGGTCTTCCTTTGCTGTTGGTTCACCCTCCAATGGCCGCTGCGGCCGGTGCATCTTGCTGATCCGAAGCCAGGAGCCAGGTGCTTCTCCTGGTCTCCCATGGGGTGCAGGGCCCAAGCACTTGGGCCATCCTCCACTGCCTTCCCGGGCCATAGCAGAGAGCTGGCCTGGAAGAGGGGCAACCAGGACAGAATCCAGTGCCCCGACCGGAACTAGAACCCGGTGTGCCGGCACCGCAGGCGGAGGATTAGCCTAGTACGCCGCGGCGTCGGCCCCTGATGGGTATTTTAAAACAATATATGGGGTTGGGGCTTAAAGGGAAGAGAAGAGTAAAGCGCGGAAGCAGGACTGTAGCCAAGGGCATGTTGGTCACATTTTGTGAGCAAACAGTGATAATCAAGATTCTGTATCCTGAAGGCAAACTGCGCTTAGAGCAATTTGTGCAAGAAAGTGCACTAAAGTCAAGATACTGATTCAAGCCCAGGACTGAAATGGACTTGAGCCCCCATATGAAGGGGAAGAGAAAGTCGTCTCTCAAACTGAGTGAACACACTATTAGTGCCCCGCCTCTAAGTCCTAACCAGCTTCAGCAAATGGAGATAAAGCTTCTTTGACACAAATGACCCTGTCAGAAAGGAAGCATGGAATATGGTAACAGTTTGTCTTCAAAGGAGGTGAGTTGATCATGCTTCCTTCTGAAGATACAAAAGAAATATTTTTGAAGCCAAGGATCTCCAGATTTGCCTCTTGAATCTGAGTGAATGCTTACACCAAGCAACAGGCCTACTTGCTAGTATAAGAACCAATAAATAATTTTGTAGGTGATAAAAATCATTTTCTTTACCTAATCCATCAAAAGGTTGATTGCTGGCATCACTATAAGAGAACAGCAAATGTATTTATGAAGTTTTACTTGGTATCCAGAACTTTACAAAGGAAAACACAAGGACTAATGGAAAAATTTTTTATGCCAAGTCTGATGAGAGCTGCTATACATGTAGAAAAGTATGATGGAACTTATAGGAGTATGACCCAAGTGATAAACATGATGGTCTTGTTGTGGTCAGTGGGGTCCTTGGCTTAGCTGACTGCAAGTTCTTTCCCTAGTGCATTAAAGAATTCAAAAGTAGAGGCAAGATGTATACAGGAAAGCAGGTTTTATTACAAGAAAGTCCAAACTCTAGGAATATGCCAGGCCAGCTCAGAGACAGAATGAGCAAATAGGGAAAAAAAAAAAAAAAAAAAAAAAAAAAAAAAAAAAAAAAAAAAAACACACACAAAAAAGGGTCCCAAAAACACAAAAAAGGGTCCCAAAGTAAAACTCAACTAGAAAACATCAAACAATAAAAGTTCTTCAACTAGGCTATGTCTTCCCTTCATACCATTTGGATGCCCGGGTAGTGTCAAACTGAATAGTCACAAGGGGGCAGAGACAAGCACTTCCCATTGCTGTGCCTTATTTTGGAAATACTGGAAATATCAAGGAATCAGGTACATGAAGAAGTGAGAGTTCACCACATGGTAATTTTACTGTAATGAAATTATGATGTCCTAAAGATCAGAAATTTTTTTTCAGAAATTCTTCTAGAGAGAATTAAAGACCAAAATCATTTTAAAAAGGCAGTTTGAAAAAGAAAAATTCTGTGTTTTTCGACTACAAACACTGTATATGACTATTATTTTGAAAAACCACTATTGACAAGAACAAATTTAAGTATGTGGTTTGGCCACAATGTTTGCAAAGGAAAAAAATAAGCTCAGTTTTTGATGTGTATGAATAATAGTTGGAAGGTACAACTAAAATGGGCAAGAAAAAGTGAGAGTGAAAGATTTTTTTATAATTATGAAATAGCTTTTTTATAATTTTACTTATACAACCTTTTCTTTCTGAAACTCCTAATCACAAAACAGATGAATTTAAATGTTTGTAATGAACTGATTAAATGGGGGAAATACATATGGAGAAAACTTCATGATAAATAAATATGCATGCCAAAAGATGCTAACTTTAAAAACATACAGAGAAAGCAAGAAAAAAACCTGAAGTCAAGTCTAGATTATTTAATGAAAACCTAGAAAAAAATTAATGTAAACATAGCAGCACTATGTATTGACTCACAATGGAGAATGAAAATTTCATGAAAATTGCTAATATTGATAGTATATCCATGTTTACAGCGAACTGAAATAGGCATTGGAAAAATAAATTGCATTCTGAGTATGTAAAGAAAGCTTACAAATTGTTAACTAAAAGGAAATCAATCCCTACACAGGCAAATAACCTGAACAAAGACTTTACAAAAGATACAAAAATTGAAAATAAGCAAATAGTCTATGTTTCAGAAATATAAAACTAAAATCACAATAACATGTCACTATGAGTATATACCCATAATTATTAAAAAGCTCTAAAGTTAAAATATAGACACCTCAAACAGTGTTGATGTGATTGTAAAATGTTATTTTGTACTATAGCAATCTCATAAATTTAAATTTTCAACTATCACATGATCCAAATACATCCTCCAATATGTCCCCAAAATGGAAACATGTTAACATAAAAGACTTGTATAGGAACATCACAGCACCATTATCCTTAATCCTAGACACCAAAAAGACCATAGATACATAAGCTGTGTTTTATGCATAAACTTGAAAGTCATTCAGCAATATAAATGAATCAACATAACATGTTGATTCCATTCACATGAAATTCTAAAAGATATGACTCATCTATTATGAAAGAAAGCAGAACTGATTCAGTCTGGGAAGTAGTCCTTGACTAGAAAGTGGAACAATGTTACTTTCTGAGGCAATGGAAAAGTTCTATATCTTGTTTGTGGTGATGGTTACATGCACCTATGAATATATAAAAAAATACAAATATCAAAGCAGAATTATTGGAGCGAGACAATTATAAGGTAATCATGCATTTGTAAACACATGCAAAATAATGGCATTATTAGGAAAATAATTCAGTGTTTAAAAGAAATTATAGGGGCCGGCCCCGTGGCTCACTTGGTTAATCCTCCGCCTGCGACGCCGACATCCCATATGGGCGCCAGATTCTGTCCCCGTTGTTCCTCTTCCAGACCAGTTCTCTGCTGAGGCCCGGGAGTGCAGTGGAGGATGGCCCAAGTGCTTGGGCCCTGCACCTGCATGGGAGACCAGGAGAAGCACCTGGCTCCTGGCTTAGGATCAGCGTAGCACCGGCTGAAGCGGCCATTTGAGGGGTGAACCAATGGAAGGAATACCTTTCTCTCTGTCTCTCACTGTCTGTAACTCAACCTGTCTTAAAAAAAAAAAAAAAAAAAAAACATAAAAGAAAACAGGCCGGCACCGCGGCTCATTTGGCTAATCCTCCGCCTGCGGCGCCGGCACCCTGGGTTCTAGTCCTGGTTGGGGTGCCAGGTACATGTCCCAGTTGCTCCTCTTCCAGTCTGGCTCTCTGCTGTGGCCTGGGAGGGCAGCAGAGGATGGCCCAAGTGCTTGGGCCTTGCATCCGCATGGGAGACCAGTAGGAAGCACCTGGCTCCTAGCTTCGTATTGGCGCAGCGCCGCCGGCCATAGTAGCCATTAGGGGAGTGAAGTAACAGAAGGAAGACCTTTCTCTCTGTCTCTCTCTCACTGTCTATAACTCTACCTGTGTAATTAAAAAAAAAAAAAATTACAAACAAGTATTGTCATAGAGAGAAAAAAATTTAGAAAGTTGATTGACAAATTTGAAATTGCCAGCACCCTAGGTTCTTGTCACAGTCGGGACACCCAATTCTGTCCGGTTGCTCCTCTTCCAGTCCAGCTCTCTGCTGTGACCTGGGAGTGCAGTGGAGGATAGCCCAAGTGCTTGGGCCCTGCACCCGCATGGGAGCATGGGAGACGAGGAGAAGCACCTGGCTCCTGACTTTGGATCAGTGTGGTGCACTGGCCGCAGTGGCCATTGGAGGTTGAACCAACGGAAAAGGAAGACCTTTCTCTCTGTCTCTCTCACTGTCCACTCTGCCTGTAGGAAAACAAAACAAAACAAAACAAAACAAAAAAAACACATTGTTATCTCAAGAATTGTAGCCATCCATGTTGATCTTTTTATAGATACTGTATCATACTTCATGATCTTTTAGCATACCAGAATATGTTTTACTAATCTGATAAAGGATATATGCCAAATTTCTCTAGCAAATACAATGAATATGTAAATAATTTTACCACTAACAGACTGCGATATCTATTAATGTTTTACTGGAAGGCCTTGCCAGTTTAATGGAAAAATAAGTACAATAATAATTGAAAAGAAGAAATTTTCTTCATTTGTTAATCTATAACTGATTCCACAGATAATTCCAGTAAAATCTATAAACATTCATCTAAGATCAGAAAGATGCAAGCTACAAAATTAGCATATATAACACTCTGCAGTGAAAATATGTAATTATATATAATTAGGATAGAGTTATAGAACTCAAAGCCATACATATTTCCATGGAAATAATTAGAAATTAATGAGAGATACAAATTATAATAAGGAACTTTTGAATTAAAGGTGGGAATTATACTATGTTCAGAAATAGGAATAGTCAATATTAAGGTAATTAACATTCTCAAATTAATCCAAGATCATGGTTTTCAAAAGAATTTTCCTAAAAGTTACCCTGCCCCTGCCGTATTTCAATAGCATTATTTATATGCAGATATGCTAACACTTGCCAATGTTATTTAGGAAAAAGAACAAGGTGGAGCACATGCTATCCCTCAAAGCAAAATTTGTTTCAAGGATACAATAAAGTCACTGTGATAGTGGCTCATAGATAAGCAAATACTCTCACTAATAAATAAAACAGAGGGCTGAAAAATCCATTCTTTAAAAAAAAAAAAAAACTCATGACACAGACAAGGAGAAAAAAAAAGTATTACTTAAAATTCTTCAGTTGATTGCTTTTCTTTAAAAGATTGATTTTGACTTTGTAGAATACATTGAAAGCATTTAATTATCATGAAACTCATAATTTTATAACCATCTTAAATATCTTTCTGACCTTAAGAGTTGGAACGTCCTGAAAAGGCAAAATACACAAACACCATAAAAAAGGGGCCTGATAGATTGTGTTGCATTAAATTTATAAGATAGAAATTAAGAAACATACTTACAGAATTTGTAAGATAATTTGTAATGTAACTAAAAACAGACATATGAATCTCTTACAAGTAAATAAGGAGAACAAGTATGAATCAATTAAAAAATTGAGGAATAAAATTAATCAATTCACAGATGAAGGAAAACAAAAATGTCAATAAATCTGGAAAAATGCATTCTTAAAACTAGCAAAATATAAAACCAATTTCAATTAATATGCAAACATTTAACATAACAAAAGCAGGTATGACTTAGCTGTCAAACATGGGACTTCATATTCTAATGGAGGAAATTAATTTGGTAAAGTTATTTTTTGAGAGTCAATTTATTGAAGACAAAAAGTATTTACCCTAAAATTCCTTTTGTAGGCATTTCACACATGTTAAAAACATGACATTACTTTAATATATTTCACAGTTTAGTTTATAAGAACAATAATCTGGAAGCAAACAATGCTACCATTGATAATACCTATACAATCTGTCATTTTTACAATGAAATAATGTATAGCAATAAGCTTGAATAAACTTGAGCTGAACTGTGAATCCATATAAAAAATTAAAAAAGCAAATGTCAATTTACAGAATGGTAGCACTAAAAGAGGATTTGTATATTTTATCTATATATAGTACTGTATGAAAATGCTTTGAAATAATAAAACTCCAATTTTATTATGCAGTAAGGGGATGTGAAAATATATATAAATCGATTATGTCTGAATTTTTTAAAAGTTAGTATATAGGATTAATGTTAAAGTTAGTAAATCTAAATATGTCTGTCAGACTTCATATTCAACAATTTTTTTCAATCAATCTTTATTACAGTTAAGTTTTATGTTATATGTAAGAATTGCCTATTTTGTGTAGGTAATCAATTTCCTTTGAATTCCAGCCACCTAGTAGATATATATGGTAGCCTGGCTACTTGTAGAATTCTAACCATCTGATAACTTTGTCATTCTGTATATGCACAAAGCCAGTTCCCTTTCTGCTCAACACTTTTTATTTTCTAAACTTAAGCAACTCTTTTGTGTTCCTAGGAATTTGGAGATATGCTCAGCTTATGTTTCTCTTGGAACCTAATTAAATACTACTCAATTCAAAGGATTCTTTCCCAGCTCCCTTACTTGGAAATCATATCGAAAACAGCCTTGCATTTGTAGTTTCATCAAAGTGCTTCTCTGGTGCTATCTCTTGGGTTTGTTCATGAGCTCATGAAGGCCAACACTGCACTTCTACAAATTTGATTTCATCTGTTTTACCTTGCTCTGTGCTTTGTTGGTAGAAGTGTCCTTCGTGGCTTGCTGAAATACATTCAGTTGTCACAGTGTTCTGGTGCTTCCATGGTTTCATTAGTGCTGATCTCCCTCCCACCTTCTATGAAAACCCTTTCATTTTCTACCTGTGATGAGGTAAAGCTACATATTTCCTCCAGTAATTTTGTAGGAGAGAAATATTTTGACATGTGAGCACTTAGATTTCACAAACTTCTCGTCCCCATAGCTCTCCTTCTACTGGTTAAGCAGGGGATAGCTTTCTACACTCAGCTTTGAGAGGCTGGTAGATACAAGTGGAGTTGAGTAATTGCAGCATTTTATAAAAAAAATTAAAAAAAAAACTTAGATAATTGTCTTGGAGAAAAGAGTTATTTTTCTCTACCTAGAAAGATTTAAATAGTATAAAATATAAATCTCTGGTCTGAATGTTAAACGATAAAACTTAAGCAGAGCATACAGATTTTTAAACTTAAAAAAAGATGATGGGGCTGTTACAGCAATGATTTAAACCATTGCTTGTGACTCCAGCATCCTATATTTGAATGCCAGTTTGAGTTTTGCCTGCTCTGCTGCCAATCCAACTCCCTGCTAACGCTCCTGGGGAAGTAAAGGAAGATCCCCTAAGTGCTTGGGGCCCCAGCCACCCATGTTGGAGACTCACATGGAATTCCATGGTCCTGGTTTGAACTGGTCCAAGCCCAGCTATTGTGACCATTTGGGAAGTCAACCAGCAGATGGAAGTTGGCACACTCTGTCTGCCTTTCAAATAAATCAATCTTAAATATAGAGGCAATAACAAGTTAATAAGAGAGCTAGTTTCTGAATCAGAGGAATATAAATGCCTACTGGGATGTTAGAAGTAGGAACTGGAAGGCAGGAAACAGGAAGTATAAGTAGATGTGATATTTGTATAGGGGAACATGTTGAGTTGATGAAGACACAGAAGCCCCTGAGGATGTGAATCTGGAGGGAATCATAAGGATGTGTTCTATATTCAGGAAGAAATTATAAAGTATGAAAGCATTTTAGATATATATATATATATTTCATATAAAATTATATATGCATATATAAAATATACATACATTACACTTGAAAGGAAGAGAGACAAAACAGATCTGGTTCACCCCCAGATGCCCTTGAAAGCTGAATCTGGGCCAGGATGAAGCCAGGAACTCCATGCAGGTTTTCCACAAGGATGGCAGGAATCTAAGTACTTGTGCCACCACCCTGTTTCCCAGGACATGCATTAGCAGGAAGCTGGAAACGAAGGCAGAGCCAGGAGATGAATTCAGATACTGATATGCGATGCAAGCTTTCAAGCAGTGTCAAAATCTTCACCAAAAATATATTTTCACTTTGTTTCAAGCTGTGAATTATTAAGATTCATTTTGCAAGTTGCTATGTAAATCATGTCCACTGATGTAACACCCAACACCAGATCTCCATCTAAGAAGACATTTCATGAATGAAAGATTATAAAATGGATTAAAAATGTGCCAGGGGATTCCAATACAATCCCATCAAGGTGGCATGTACCAATGCCATCTCACTAGTCCAAGTGATCATCTTCAGTTCACAATTGATCACACTGATAGGTCTAAGAGTCAAAGGAATCACACAAACAAGACTAGTATCTGCTAATACTAAATGATAGAACCAAAAAGGGAGAGAACGATCCAACATGGGAATTGGGAGACACAGCAGACTCATAGAATGGCAGATGTCCTAAATAACACTCTGGCCTCAGAATCAGCCCTTAAGGTATTCGGATCTGGCTCAAGGGCCCATGAGAGAATTTTAGGCATGGAAAGCCAAGACATCTGGGAAAAAACAAACAAACAAACAAACAAAAAACAAAACAAAAAAAACAAGACCTAAATGAAAGATCTCTGTGAGTGAAATCCCAGTGGAAAGAACGGGACCATCAAAGAAGGAGGTACCTTTCTCTGAAGGGAGGAAAGAACTTCCACTTTGACTATGACCCTGTCGGAATAAGATCGAAGTCGGCGAACCCTAAAGGCTTCCATAGCCTTGGCAACTCATGACTAGAGCCTAGGGAGATTACTGACACCATAAACAAGAGTGTCAAATTGTTAAATCAACAACAGGAGTCACTGTGTACTTACGTCTCATGTGGGATCTGTCCTTAATGTGTTGCCCAATGTGAAGTAATGCTATAACTAGCACTGAAACAGTATTTTTACACCTCGTGTTTCTGTGTGGGTGCAAACTGATGAAATCTTTACTTAGTATATACTGAATCAATCTTCTGTATATAAAGATAATTGAAAATGAAAAAAAACTTAGTGTTAAATTGGAAATTGCATAGAAAATTAGTCAATTCTTAAAAAAAAAATCTCATGTAGGATCTCTGTCCTTAATGTGCTATACATTGTGAGTTAATGCTATAACTAGTACTCCAACAGTATTTTTCACTTTGTGTTGCTATGTGAGGGCAAACTGTTGAAATCTTTACTTAACATATACTAAACTGATCTTCTGTATATAAAGAGAATTGAAAATGAATCTCGATGTGAATGGAAGGGGAGAGGGAGTGGGAAAGGGGAGGGTTGTGGGTGGGAGGGAAGTTATGGGGTGGGGGAAGCCATTGTAATCCATAAGGTGTACTTTGGAAATTTATATTCATTAAATAAAAGTTTAAAAAAAAGAAAAAAAATGTACTGGAAAAGTAGATCCCAAACAATTTTTAAAAATTAGTTGTACTATGATTGTCATCTAAAATTCTAATGCAGGAGGTCTATAAATCCTAAAAATATACTAAGCATTTGAGAATTTCACAAAGAAGTGAAAAAGAAACAATTTGATAAATTATTTCATAAATTAGGAAAAAAGGTTGCTGTATGAATTAGTGTTCAGTGAAAAAAAGCATTAGACTCCACAACGTTCAGGGAATTGTCTTTGGACAGTCTGTTTTCAGCAGATTAACCTGATTTCAATTAAGGACACATAAGTATAATACAGTTTTGGCATTAATATGGAGCCTTGGATTAGTGAGAAATGAAATCATAGTTTTGTTTCAACCCAAATTTTCCTATTAGCTAAATTAAGTATCTTAAATATTTCTATTACCGTTTGATAATTTCCTGCTTATTGTGACTGATCTTCAAATAAAATAGACATTTTGGGTATTAAGCTATGAAAAGCTATACAAGGTTTAATATTTCTGTTTATTGGTTTATTTTCATAGAACGAGTAGGAAAAAAAGGTAACAAGTTTTTTACTGCTGGGTAAAAAACAAAAAACAAAAAACAAAAAACAGGGCTGAAATCCTGGTTCCCAAAGGGGCCTCCATCCTCACTTGAAACTGGAAGGGTGTAGAAGCAGCAGTTCCTGCCCTGTGCATTAGAGTTCCATTGAAACCTCTGGGAGAATTTGCTGAATGTACTGAAAATTCTAGCTCTCTACTAACCTTTCTCTGGCACTGTACCCCACAGTGGAGAAGCAGGTGTTCCTTCTTACTATTGGCCAGGGATGGAGGGGCAACCTTCCCACAAAGTCTCCATTGACACACAGATAGATCAGCTCAACCCCAGGTAGGTAAGCATCCCACTCCTCACTCAGTCTGCTGATCAGAAATTACACGTGAGAAGTGTCTGGTGTACCTCATGGGGTTCCAGACCACAGTCTCTCCCATGGTATTTGGTTGGAGTGGTTGCTTTTGAAAGGTTTCTGTCTTGTCCCCTCCTTTTGTTGGGGGGGAAGGGGCTATCTCCCCTTCTGGTTGTTTGTGTTGTTTGGTGGCAGTGGTGGGTGGTGGTGGGGGAGTGAAAGGGCTTGGTGGGCAGGGGGAAGGCATTTTTAATCTTTGTGTAAAAAGCGAACCCTTGGGGCTGGTGTAATGGGTAAAGCCACTGCCTGCAGTGCCCGCATCATATAGGAGCGCAGGTTTAGGTCCTGGCTGCTGCACTTCTGATCCAGCTCTCTACTAATGGCCTGGGAATGCAGCAGCAGATGGATCAAGTGCTTGAACCCCTGCACCCATGTGGGAGACCTGAAAGAAGCTCCTAGATCCTGGTTTTGGATTGGCTCAGCTCTTGCCATCACAATGATGTGGGGAGTTAACAAGCAGATGGAAGCGCTCTCCCTAGCGTGCTCTCTCTCCCCCATTACCCCCCCCCCCCACCAACTCTACCCTTCAAATAAATTAGTTTAAAACAAACAAACAACAACAACAACAAAAAAATCTTCCTGTGGGAGTTTCTGGCTTGCTCCAGAAGGGAAAGGCTGGGATATGTTGGGATATGTGAGAAAACAACTTCCATTTTCAAAGAGGAACCTGTGTTCCTGCAAGTGATATGGAATAGATAGGCAGCTAGGTTGGGATAACAGAGCTGGAGCTGTCTGCAAACCACGAGTCTGTTCCATGTCTAATAATTCCTGCCTCTGTTAAGCAGAGCCACCACCTACCCTGTATGTCTCCTTTACCTGGGGACCTGGTCCAGGAGAGGTGCCATTTGAATAGCCACTCCCATTCCAACCTCAAAAGAGGCAGATTTGGGAGGAGCCCTTCTTTCCTATCAGACCAGAATGAGAGCTGGTGCTGAAGGTATCTTCTCTCCACTTCCCTTTCTGCACTTTTTTTCTCCTTCTGGCCTTGTCTGCTCCTCAACTATGCCCATGTGCGTATGTGTACGTGCGTCATTTACTTTCTCACCTTTTAAATAAGCTATTGCTTTGTGCACCTATATGTGTTCCTATTCTTAGAATGCTTCTTTATGTAGAAGGCCAGGACCTAGAATCAAAAATAGATCCTACTTTCCTACTTCCCCATTTCAGAAACACTGTTTTATAGATTTTACTTCTGATAAAAACAAAAACAGAAACAAAACAAAAACTCCACATATGCCCTAAACCCAAAGCTGTCATTTGTTCATCAGGACTCAAAGCTCTTCCTGTTCAGAACAGAAGTTTCACTCACAGGAGTGATTTTGTCTGCATGTTCCTGCTTGCCTCCTTTAACCCTTTCTTGCATGGGTTCTCCGCGATATCCTCTCGATCTCTTTGCTAAGCTGGAACTCATGATTTTGGTATTATGTCACTGTGTAAATCTAATCCTAATTTCATGGTTCTGTTGTAGGTGTAGGTTAAATGCAGTTTGCTTTGTACTTTTGCTAATTAGTATTGTTCGTATTTATGTGTAGAGTTTCATGTTTAAATATTATTATGCTAAAAAGGAAGTACAGAAGCACATTGATATACGTTTTAATTGATAGTAGTCACTTATCTTCAAAAGTGCTTTCTAAAAATGTGCCTTTCTTACCTTCTAACTTTCTCTGAGAAGCCCTCTCAAAAATTAAAAGCAGTGTGGCACAATTTCCTAATGTTTCTAATACTTATTAGACACACCAATTAGTTTCCATCATAAAGATATTATGGATACTTTATTCCTTGAATCTCCTGAGCAAGTCTTGAGGCACAGAGTCACATTTTTGATCAATCTGCTGTCCTCTGTCCTTGTGGTTAGTTCTGCTCATATTGGTTTATTCGGCTGACCTAATAAATTTCCCAACTTGAGCAACTTAAAATAGCAAGGTTAATATCTCAGTTCTGCAGGTTCCAAGCTGGATCAACTGTTTCACTGGCCTCGCTGTTAAAAGACTGGGTATTCTTGGCTGGCACCGCGGCTCACTAGGCTAATCCTCCACCTGTGGCGCCGGCACCCCAGGTTCTAGTCCAGGTTGGGGCGCCAGATTCTGTCCCGGTTGCTCCTCTTCCAGTCCAGCTCTCTGTTGTGGCCCGGGAGTGCAGAGGAGGATGGCCCAAGTGCTTGGGCGCTGCACCTTCCTGGGAGACCAGGAGGAAGCGCCTGGCTCCTGGCTTCGGATCAGCACAGCACGCTGGCCATGGCCGCCAATTGGGGGGTGAACCAACGGAAAAAGGGAGACCTTTCTCTCTGTCTCTCTCTCTCTTACTGTCTAACTCTGCCTGTCAAAAAAAAAAAAAAAAAAAAAAAAAAAGACTGGGTATTCTAGAAGAGTAGTGTTGACCAGTCTGATTATTTTTAGGAAGATATGGAAAGAATCAGCTTCCAAACTCATTCAGATTGTTGGTAGAATGTTTTTTTGAAGTGGTAGCACTGAATGTCTCATTCCCTTGCTGGCTATCAGCCGAGGACTGTCTTTAGTTCCCTGACATCTGTTTTTCATTATTGAATCTGAGACCCTATATCAATCATGTAGTAAATCCTCAGCTTTAAAACTTGGCAATTTCTGCTGCCTCTTCTCTCCTCTGCGTCTAGCTGTAGAAAATTCTCTGCTTTTAGGGGCTCATGTGATTAGATAATCTAGGTTGCTCTATTCTAAACTCTGCCACCTTAAGTTATATCTCCAAATACCCTTTTGCCAAGCATATAATATTCTCACTTTTCAGGAGATATTTGGGGGCCATTATGCCCTTCCATAATTACTTTAATTTCAGTCTGCCTAATTAGAGATATCTTCTCAATTTCATTATTAGATCCCATCAAAATTCTTTGCAGAATGGAAAGCTCTTTGTTTATATGGACTACTGCTCATCATACCATCCATTGTTTCCAACCTAGAATTAAGTCACTGTATATGGAAAGTCAAATAGAGAAATGATTTTTCCGTGGTATACAAATTCATTTTAGTTGTCTCATTTCTGAGCAGTGTGTTTGAAAATTTAATTTCAATAATTATCTAACTGCTTGACAGATAAGAAAAGCTTCTTCAATGATTTTACAATCTCATGTAATTTTCTCAGTCTTTTTTTAAACCCATGTTCTATTTACACCCAATCACCTCTATTAACACTCTATAATGTATTATAGTTTTCACAGGAGCTTAAAATACACAACCTAATTCATCCTCTCACTCTAAGTGTGCCATTTTCAGGTGAAGAATGTTTGATACAGAGAACTTGACTTTACCTGAAGTCACATAGATTTTAAAAATAAATCTGAGGCTCAAACCCATAGTTTACATTGTTTTTCATCTTTGCATTAATCCATCCTTAATCCATTAAGCCTTAACATAAGACTTCAATGTTTAAATATTTGCATGAGTTTGGGAAGCCAATTTCTGTTCAGTCCATAATACTGCTTGTCAAGTTATGATATGTAGTTGTTTAAAGCAACATGTGCTTACTATTTCACTGATTTTGAGAGGCAGGTATCCACACCTAGCTTAGCTGAGTCGTCTGATGAAGTTCCCATGAGGCTACAAGAGTCAATTGGGTTATGTTTTGAATTAGAGGTTTAACTGCGAAAGAATTCACTTTCAAAGTCAGTTTGTTGGCAGAATCTGTTTCCTTGTTGTCTTGATTTGGGCATTAGCTTTTTGCTGGCTCTTTCTAGAGGCCATGTAGCCTTTCTTAGTGTCATCTCTAGCTATCAAACTGGCAGTGAGTATTGATAGAGTCCACTAGCAAAATAAAGACCTCTTAGGTATCATAATCATGAAATAGATCTTCCACCATCATTACCATATTTTTGGTTAGAATCCAACAACAGATTCTGCCACACCCAATGGGAGAGAATTCCACCAAACAAAACCCAGGGATCACTGGGAATCCAGTTATGATGTGATTAGAATGCATTCTAAATTTATTTTTATGAGAATATTTAACTTTAGTGAGTGAATGTTATCAAAGCCTTGTGATTTTTCTTATTATTAATGTGATGAATTAGGTTGATAAGTTCTGAATGTCAAAGAAATCTTTTGTCCTAAAATAAATCATTTAGGGTCTTAGCTGAAAATTTTACTGAGGCTCTTTGAATCTATGTTCCTGAGAATTATTTTTTATTACAGTAACTTTGTAATATTTTTAATATTTTGTAATATTTTTAATATCATATTTATACTAGCCTTATACGATTTAAATATTTCTTTTTTTAAAAATGTATGTCACTTGTTTAGAAGGCAAAGAGAAATAGAGAAAAATCTCCCAACCACTGGTTCACTCTCCACATACCCCCAACAGTTAAGACTGGGTCAGGTGGGGGCCAGCGCCCGTGGCGCACTAGGTTAATCCTCCCCCTGCAGAGCCTGCACCCGCATGGGAGACCAGGGGGAGGCACCTAGCTCCTGGCTTCGGATTGGCATAGCTCTGGCCGTTGCAGCCAATTTGAGAGTGAACCAACGGAGGGAAGACCTTTCTCTCTGTGTGTAACTCTACCTGAAAAAATTAATAAATAAAATAAATAAATAAATAAAATAAAAAAATAAAAAAATACCTGGTGTTAAATTGGAAATGGCATAGAAAATCAATTTTCTTTTTTTATTTTCGACAGGCAGAGTGGACAGTGAGAGAGAGACAGAGAGAAAGGTCTTCCTTTTGCCGTTGGTTCACCCTCCAATGGCCGCCGCGGTAACGCGCTGTGGCTGGCGCACCACGCTGATCCGATGGCAGGAGCCAGGTGCTTTTCCTGGTCTCCCATGTGGGTGCAGGGCCCAAGCACTTGAGCCATCCTCCACTGCACTCCCTGGCCACAGCAGAGAGCTGGCCTGGAAGAGGGGCAACCGGGACAGGATCGGTGCCCCGACTGGGTTAGAACCTGGTGTGCCGGCGTCGCAAGGCGGAGGATTAGCCTAGTGAGCCACGGTGCCGGCCAATTAATTAATTTTTTTTAAAAAAAATATTATGTAGGATCTCTGTCTTTAATGTGCTGTACACTCTTATTTAATGCTATAACTAGTACTCCAACAGTATTTTTTTTCACTTTGTGTTGCTATATGGGGGCAAACTGTTGAAATTGTTACCTAATATATACTAAACTGATCTTCTGTATATAAAGAAAATTGAAAATGAATCATGATGTGATTGGAAGGGGAGTGGGAGCGGGAAAGGGGAGGGTTGTGGGTGGGAGGGAAGTTTTGGGAGGGGGAAGCCATTGTAACCCATAAGCTGTACTTTGGAAATTTATATTCATTAAATAAAAGTTTAATAAAAAAAAAAGAAAAAAGAGAGAGAGAGACTGGGTCAGGTGTATTCAATTGTGATCTATTAGTTTGTTCTCTTTTTCCTTCAATAATTACATAGAGTTGATGTCAATTCTGTTTTTTTTTTTTTTTTCCTTTTTGACAGGCAGAGTGGATAGTGAGAGAGACAGAGAGAAAGGTCTTCCTTTTTGCCGTTGGTTCACCCTCCAATGGCCGCTGCGGCCGGCGCATCTCTGTGATCCAAAGCCAGGAGCCAGGTGCTTCTCCTGGTCTCCCATGCGGGTGCAGGGCCCAAGGACTTGGGCCATCCTCCACTGCACTCCCGGGCCATAGCAGAGAGCTGGCCTGGAAGAGGGGCAACCGGGATAGAATCCGGCACCCCAACCAGGACTAGAACCTGGTGTGCCGGTGGCGCCGCAAGGCAGAGGATTAGCCTGTTAAGCCACGGCGCCGGCTGTCAATTCTGTTTTAATTATTGTTATTATTTACCTTTGAAACTCTCTAACCTTGAAAATCTCTTTATGGGAGATTTGTTGTTGTTATTTTTTTAATTTATTTTTATCCCTTTGAAAAGGCAGAGTGTCAGAGAGAGAAACACACTCAGATTGAAGAAGAGAGTATCTTTCATCTGCTAGTTCACTCACCAAATGCCTGCAACAGACAAGGTTTAACCAGGCAGAAGCCAGGAGCCAGCAATGCCATCCAAGTCTTCCTTGTTGGTTGCAGGGCCCCAAGCACTTGAGTCATCACCTGCTGCCTCTCAGGTGCATTTAGCAGAAAACTGGATTAGAAACAGAGGAGGGGCCGGCGCTGTGGCATGGCGGGTAAAGCCGCCGCCTGCAGTGCTAACATCCCATATGGGCACTGATTTGAGTTCCGGCTGCTCCACTTCCAATCCAGCCCTCTGCTATTGCCTGGGAAAGCAGTAGAAGATGGCACAAGTCCTTGGGCCCCTGCACTCACATGAGAAACATGAAAGAAGCTCCTGGCTTCTGGCTTCAGATCGGCTTAGCGCCCGTCATTGTGGCCAATTGGGGAGTGAACCAGTACATGGAAGACCTCTCTCTCTCTCTCTGCCATTCCTTTTCTCTCTGTGCAACTCTGACTTTCAAATAAATAAATAAATCTAAAAAAAAAAAAAAGAAGAAACAGAGAATCTGGGAACTGAACCTATACTCCAATACAGGATGTGGTTGTCCCAAATGAGATCTTAACCCACTGCACTGCAATTTGGAACCATGTGGGAGATTTTGGCTTTCATTTTTCTTTTTTTAATTAACAGTCCAATGGTTCAGTTTGTTTTTTCCCCATTTTGCGTCAGTTTCAGACATTTGTACTTTTTTGAGGGATTTTTCTGTTTCATTTATTTGTTCAGTTTATTGACATAAAGTCTCATTTACTGTCATTATTTTTTCAATGTTTATAAGTTTGTATTATTGACTCTAGATTCATTTTTATATTATAATTTGAATCTTATTTCTGTTACAAACTTTATGTTTTTGCCGACGTCCACCCATCTGTTGCTGAAGCCTGAATCATCAGTGTGGTGATGTTAGGAGCCAGAATTGCTGAGAGGTGATTAGGTTCTGATGAATTCCTGAGAGTTGAATTTCTAAGATGGGATTTATGCCATTACAACTAGAGGAAAAACATCAGAAATTCCTCTGCCCTGCACTTGAAGATCTAGTGAAGACAAAGATATTTGCAAGCCAGGAGGAAAGCACTCACCAGCACCCTACCATGCTGGCACTTTGATCTCATATCTACAGACTTCAGCATGTAGGAAACACATATCTGTATAAGCCACCCTGTAATGTGTTGTAATTCCAGGCTGTGTTAGGCAGCATTTTCTCTCACTATAACAGATAACTGACGGCAGTCACTTATGAAGCAAGCAAATCTTATTTTGACTCATTGTTTTGGAGATTTAAGTTCAAATTTGGATGACTCCACTGGGCTGGCATCTGATGAGGTGGTGCATCGTCAAACACATTCAGAGGGAGTATCAGAGGTGACAGAGTTTGGCAGCAACTCCTTCTATATTGTGTGTCTTTTTATAAAGACACCATAACTCTAACACGGAAACTCCCCACAACCACCGTTTCCAACCCAATTACTCTCCAGACCTCACCTTCTAATATCATAATTGGGTTAATTTCCATTCTTAATACATTAAAGTAAGACTCCATGGATCAAGTCTTTGAAACATTGGCCTTTGGGTGACATCAAAATATCCAAACCAAAAAACAACCTAAGCAGACTAAAACAAATTTTAACATATCTGTATATGTGTATGTAAATTTCATTTTGTGTAAACAACATATAGTTGGTTGCTTGATATTAAATTTGGATATTCAGTCCATTTAAAGTCAATTCTTGAGTTTGTTAGATTTAACTCTGTGATCTTGCTTTCTGCTTTTGCTTGTTTTCCTTTCCTGACTTCTTTTGGGTTTATTGAAGGTGTTACAGCCCATTCTGTTTCCTCTACAATCTCCACATATACATGTTGTTTTATATTATTTTTAGTTGTTTGAGAACTAACAATGTGCCTCCTTATCTTCCTAGAGTCTATTTTTGATCAGCTCTTCAAACTTTACACAACACACTTAACATTTCACCCGTCTACCATTTCAAATCACACTATATCCCATTTATGTTTTTCATTTCCTGCTTCCTACTTTCCTATTCCAACTGTTATAGCCTTCAACTCATCATTCTGTTTTCAAATCTCATGTCTTTTGTGATACTATTATAGATTCCTTTTTTTTAAGGTTTATATATTTATTTGAAAGGCAGAGTTACAGAGAGGCAGAGGCAGAGAGAGAGAGAGAGAGTTCCATTCGCTGGTTCATTCCCCAGATGGCCGCAAAACCCGAAACTGGGCTGATCCAAAGCCAGGAGCAGGGAGCCAGGAACCTCTTCTGGGTCTCCCGTGCAGTTGCAAGGCACCCAGAACTTGGACCATCTTTTACTGCTTTCCCAAGCCATAGCAGAGAGCTGGATCAGAAGTGGAGCAGCCAGGGCTTGAACCAGTGCCTATGTGGGATTCCAGCACTGCAGGCAGTGGCTTTACCTGCTATGCCACAGCACCGGTCCTTATATTTCTTAACTTCCACATACATATATCTTTTTTAGGCTTATTATTTTTACTTCAAGTAGTTGATTTTCCTTTGAGAAAATTATGAGATCCAAGAAGTCTTTTTTATTGCAATTCTCATTTATTTCTGATGTTCTTCATTCTTTCTCGTAGATATGATATTTCACCTGATCTCATTGGCCTTCGGATTGATTAAATCCTCTAGGATTTAATTTAGCTCATGATTTGAGATTGCAATGAATAGTCATAGTTTAGTTTAGTTGAATGTTTGTTTATATTTTCAACTTTAAGAAATATTTAGCCTTGATATGCTACTGGGACTGTAGTTTTTATTTTTTCGGTTTGAGATCTTACCTGGTATCTCTTCAAGGGAAGTCAGCTGTCATTCTTATTCTGGTTTGCTGGTAGACAACTTTTCTTTTACATCTGTCTGCTTTACTTTTATTTGCTCCAAATTGGATGCATGAATCTGTGTGATTATATGACTGATGTACTTAGGTTTGCTTTATATTTATCCTACTTGGATATATAAATCAAGGACACTCATCAAATTTTAGATGTTATTGTTCGCTGTATCTTGGAATAGTTTTCCAACCTTGTCTAGATTTGGGTATTAAAATTATATGTTAGAGAAATTAATATTGCCTCATTGATTATAGAGATACTTTAGTTTTATAGAGATTCTTTAGTTTTTTTATTTTTCTCTTTTCTTCATTTTTGATCATTAATATATCTCTTGGTCTTCTATTTTACATTTGACATTTCCAATCCATTGTTAAGCTCATTCAAAGAAATATTTCATAACTAAAACTGTATTTCTCAGGCCTATGATCTCCTATTTTAATAATTTTTATTACTTTGCAGAGTCTTTATTTCATTTGAAAACTCCCATTTTATATATTCAATTCTTTATTATTATTCTTTATAGTGGGTACAGCAGTCCTTCCTTTGTGATTTGAGAAGAATTCTTGTACATCTTTTATACCTATGTTTACTTAAAGTTTTATTATTTCTTATTTAAAATGCAGAACAAAGGAGAGAGAGAGAGAGAGAGAGAGAGAGAGAGAGAGAGAGAGATATCCTCCATCCGTTGGTTCAATCCCAAATGGCTACAACAGCCAGGTCTGGGCCAGGTGAAACTTAGGAGCCACAGGCTCCATCCCGATCTCCCACCAGGTGCCAGGGGCCCAAGTTCCTGAGCTGTCCACTGCTGCATTCCCAGATGCTTTAACAGGAGGCTGAAGCAGAGGCAGAACAGGCAGGACTTAAACCAGCACTCTACCATGAAAGTCCAGTGTCACAAGTAGTGGCTTAACCTATTGCAGCACAATTTTGGCCCCAACCCGGTGTATTTTGCTCAGTAAATAAATTATTACTATTTTCAGTGATAATACCGTTAACTTAAATAAATCATCATTTGCTTATCATACCATTACCATCAATTTGTAAAATTAGCCAGCAAATTCTTTTTTTTTTTTTTTTTTGATAGGCAGAGTGGTTAGAGAGAGAGAGAGAGAGAAAGACAGAGGAGAGAAAGGTCTTCCTTTTTGCTGTTGGTTCACCCTCCAATGGCTGCTGTGGCCGGCGCATTGTGCTGATCTGAAGCCAGGAGCCAGGTGCTTCTCCTGGTCTCCCATGGAGTGCAGGGCCCCAGGACTTGGGCCATCCTCCACTGCACTCCCGGGCCACAGCAGAGAGCTGGACTGGAAGAGGGGGAACCGGGACAGAACCTGGTGCCCCGACCAGGACTAGAACCCGGTGTGCCGGCGCTGCAAGGTGGAGGATTAGCCTATTGAGCGGCGGTGCTGGCCGCCAGCAAATTATATTTATCAATATCATTATGAGTTGCATACCACTGAACCTGGTGAATCATGGTAAAATAAGAGTTATTTTCAGAATCCTGGTAAATGCCATGGTTTGTCCAAGGTAAGACCTTATGATTTATTTTTAAAACTGTCCCAAAGTTTAAAGCCAAGAGAACAAATTTAATTAAATAGCAATTAATCGGTGGCAGCTGCTGGAGTGCTATGTTGAAGAGGTCACTAAGGGAACATCCAGTATTAGGAAAGGAGCTCCTAACTCATTAGCAATGAGGGCCCAAAGGAAGGTGTTACTACACAGTACATTACCATAATTGCCCATCTACATAGATGATGGAATCAGAATTATCAATCATGCAAAGAGCATTTCAGACACTCTAAGCAGAAATATGGGCATCCGTTTAGCAGATCTTGTGAGTCAGTTTTAAGGTGAATCATTTTATCTCTCTTTACACAAGATGAACCTTCGAAAACTAGAAATGATCGTTCTTAGCAATAAAAATGGATCTCAGTCGACATGAAACACAAGCCGATCCCAGGGCTTTTTGGCTTTGACCAAAGACTTGTTGAGAACAAAGCTTGCTGTATTGCCAGTTCTTTGCTTCTGTTGACTATGTCCTGGTGACAGGAATTCACATTGCGATTTATGAATTTGGTTGGAATTATAGACAAATTGTGAATATGAACAATTCCAGGACCCTAATGAATTGATTCAAGGATTAGGAATCATTTGATATTTCCACAAGCTGGCTATGGCATTTGCTAGACCATGAGAGCTGAATTACCAATAAGTATAGCGATGTACAATACAAATACCTTACATGTATTCAGCTCTATGCCATTTACAATGTGTTGCAAATGCTAATTGTTTTTGACTTCATATAGACTAGGAGTGTAAGTCGGTCAATAATGATTATTCTTTTAGAAATGAGCAGTGTAATGGTTTGCACCAATCCTCACAACCGGCAGGGTTCAATGGCCATACAATATTTTTTCTACAATGCTGCCTTTTGGCTATGGCTCACACTCACTTGGTTACCCATGAGAAATAATCATTCCGCTGCTGAGGTTAATAGGCTAGTTTTTAAACTTTTTTTTTTTGATCAATTAAGAGCTTTAAGTATTTTTGGTGTATTCAAATACTTACTAGAATGACATGCCTGTGGCCCTACCTAGGTACGTTACTGAGCAGAAGGCCTACTGCCTTGTATTTATTGAATTCAGTCTGTGAAATGTGCTCTGCAAAAATGTTCTTTATAAATGCAAAATATCATTGTTGTTGTCTAAATATTCAATGGTTAATAAAAATTTAAAAAATTCTTTCTCTTCTATGAGGCAGCTATTATCTGTGGCTGATAAAATACTTAAATTAAATATCAGTACTCCTTCTGCTTTCATATTGCAGAGCAAAACTCTTCCCACTCCCCAAACCATGGTGGCTAAGAAAATACAATTTTGGCTTACAGAACAGGGGAAATAAAGAGTTCCTTCTGTGAAGGTACGCTGGTCAGCTCTGTGATGATGTGGTCCCAAGGTAGGTTAAATATATCTCTTTCATTACTTGAATATGAAAAGCAAAACAAAATGAAAAACTGAAGTTGCAAATGGAATAATGGTCGTCATGTTTATGCTTTGAGAGAGAGAAGCTTCCCGCACATGAGAATGCTTTGGAGTATTTAGAAATGGAAACATGAAAAGTTTCATTATGAAATAAATTGAATTACCATGCTTGCAATTAGAAGCACTTTATTATTGTGATTACTGTGTAACTTGAAAGTGACACAATTGCACTCCCTTTTTAACCATGATACAGCTGATCCACTAATTAGTTTTCTCATTATAGTAAACATCTAAAGTACTTTCCTGGGAACTCATATCATAGCTGACCTTTACCTATTAATATAGCCACGTTTTGAGAGGAGATAAGTAGTTTCAGCTTGGGCTAGGAGTAAAGGGCAAACAGAAGTGTATGTGCTCCCAAATTTCTACCTCTCTCCTCTCAAATAATTGGCTATATTAATCTTGAGAGGTAAACTATGTTATGAACTTTAAGTGATTTAATCTCCCTGAGCCTCAGTTTCGTGGACTGTATTAAAGAAAAAAGTCCAGCATTTAAGGGTGTAAAATACAATAGAAACAAAGTGTCTAGGCACTAATAGTGGACACTGTAATGTTTACTATTGTTGATTAGTTGTATGACTTTTGAGAAACAATAAGATTCTGTTTCATTTCAGTTTCCCTAACTATTCAATAAAAGTTGAAATACCACCCACTTTCTTTCAACCTTGAAAGAACGAACACATGCAGACAGTGGCTGCTGGCTTGAAGCTCAAATCCTTCTCCTTTATTCACTTTGGAAACCATATATTACTATAAAATGACGAAACTGTTTTTAACTCTTTGAAAGAAAGGTGCTCAAGCACAATGAATATATTAGTATACCCCATATCTTCTTTACTTTTATCTTTGAGCAATTTTTTTTTAAGATTTACTAATTTACTTACTTGAAAGTCAGAATTACAGAGAGGGAGAGGGGAAAGAGAGAGAGAGAGAACGAGAGTATCCTCCATCTGCTCATTCACTCCACAACAAATGGCTACAATGGCCTGAGCTGGGCTAATTTGAAGCCAGGAGCCAAGGTCTCCCGCATGGGTCTAGCAGCCCCAGCACTTGGGCCATCTTCTGCTGCTTTCTCAGGCACATTAGCAGGGAGCTGGATTGGAAGTAGAGCAGCCAGGACTCACTGCTACCCATATGGGATGCCGGCTCTCCAGAAGGTAGCTTTATCCACAGCACCACAGTACTGGGCCCATATTGAGTAAATTTTACCTGTGCAAACCATGCCCCAGCGAATTATATGCATGTACACACTCACACAAACACCACACATGCATAGACACAAAATAGCTACTACTCATGGGAAAATTATCTGATGAATGCAGAAGTTATTTTTATATTTGATGATTACCAAAAACAAACAAACAAAACTGGTAGCTACAGTTAACAAAGGGCAAGGCAGGTTTGGGAATTGATGTAAAATTCCCGAGTTAGCTGTATTATGCACATCACATGTACCTGTGTGTTGTTCCACTTCCCAAGCAGTGCTGTATCCTTCAGGAAGCAAGAAAACAGTGTTCCAGGATGCAGTCTAGAGTTATGAGTAATTTCCTTTTGATAATATGGGAAATATGTATACTTACCGGAACCTACTCTTACTAAAGTTGGGGAGCAATCTGAACTCAATTTTTCTTTAGAGGTATAATTTTTTTTTTAATATATGGCAGATTATTTTAAAAGGCATTCAGTTAGAGTGATTATAGTTATTACCTTTTTAAATCACTTCTTTATTATTTTCTCATAGTTTGAAATATATCTTCTGAAAATATTATGCATTTTAATTTATATTTTTCTATTTAAAAATTAATTATTTCATTAGAAAGGCAGAGCAACCAAGAGTGGAAGAGTCAGAGAAGGAGAGAGAGATCTTAGTGCTGGTTCACTTTTCAAATGGCTGCAGTTGCCAAGTCTGGGCCAGCCTGAAGCAAGGATCCAGGAACTCCACCTTAGTCTCCCACATGGGTGACAGGTGCCCACATACATGGGCCATCCTATGTTGACTTCCCAGGGAGCTGTATCAGAGGCAGTGTAGTTGGAATTTGAACCTGTACTCTGATATCAGATGTTGGCATTGGAAGTAACAGCTTAACCTACTGTGCACAGTACCATTCAGTAATTCGTAATTTTGAAGAAAAAGCCTTGAGGTACTATCTTAATTGTTTTCCTCATATGACTATATTTTATAGGATCACTAATCTTGGCAATCAAAGCATTCTCATTTTCATCCTATATATAATAATTATTTAGAGACATATATCTAATATTTATGAATATTTAGTACAAAGTCTCTCTCCAATGTTATATACTAAAGTGATGAAAATTAGCCAATACAAATTTATTATTCTGTTGCTTAATATTTTATCTTATTAAAGTAGATTTTTGTGAAATATTTATGATCATCAAAAAATAACGTTACCATATACATTCAGATAATGCCTACATTTATAAGGAGGATATAAACATTTATCAACCTCATAATATATGCATTTTATTCTTTTATTTATTTATTTTTGACAGGCAGAGTGGACAGTGTGAGAGAGAGACAGAGAGAAAGGTCTTCCATTTTCGTTGGTTCACCCTCCAATGGCCGCCGCGGCCAGCGTGCTGCGGCCAGTGCACCGCGCTGATCCGAAGCCAGGAGCCAGGTACTTATCCTGGTCTCCAATGTGGGTGTAGGGCCCCAGGACTTGGGCCATCCTCCACTGCACTCCTGGGCCACAGCAGAGAGTTGGCCTGGAGGAGGGGCAACCAGGGCAGAACCTGGCACCCCGACCGGGACTGGAACCCAGGGTGCCGGCGCTGCAAGGTGGAGGATTAGCCTATTGAGCCACGGCGCTGGCCAATTTATTTATTTATTTTGATAGGCAGAGTGGATAGTGAGAGAGAGAGAGACAGAGAGAAAGGTCTTCATTTTGCCATTGGTTCACCCTCCAATGGGCGCCATAGCTGGCGCACCGCGCTGATCCGAAGCCAGGAGCCAGGTGCTTCTCTCCTGGTCTCCCATGGGGTGCAGGGCCCAAGCACTTGGTCCATCCTCTACTGCCTTCCCGGGCCACAGCAGAGAGCTGGCCTGGAAGAGGGGCAACCAGGACAGAATCTGGTGCCCTGACCAGGCCTAGAACCCAGTGTGCCGGCGCCGCAGGCGGAGGATTAGCCTAGTGAGCCGCGGCGCTGGCTCAAATATATGCATGTCTATAGCCATGTTTAAAATATTTTCATTCTTGGAATAATATGCCATTATTAAAAAAGAGAGAAAAAGTTATGTATTGAAGATACATACTTCTTTTGTTAATTTGGCTTCTCATTCAGGAGAACCCATCTGTGTGTGTGTGTGTGTGTGTAGATATTTTAAACATAAGTATGATATATGCCTAATTCTACAAATTGCTATTTTTACAAAAAATAAAACAGACCAATTTCATTTATTTTAGTAATTGAATAGTATCCATTATATGGATCAGCGCAGTCCCCTTGCTATTTACCATGGACTCAATTTTTACTTGTTTACTCTTAAAAATGCTGTAATATTTTAATGGCTAATTATATATATGTGAAGTCTTTACAGAAATTCTGTCGCATGCTCTACAGAAAGCTATAGCAACTGTAGACAGTATTTGTTTTCAGACAGTGAAATTATTTCTAATCATATTATTGAACATTGTATTTCACTGTTGCTTTAGCTTCATTTGATCACTTGTGATACTTGGCTTCCTTGCCGACATTGTCCATTTTCATTTCTTTTTAATTTCCTACTTATATAACATAGCCCAATTTCTGCTGAGATGTTCACTTTTCTTGTTTAATCATAGTAATAATTTATATATTATGAATACCAACTTGGCTGTCATATTTATCTATTCTCCTTTTTAAAAATATTTTAAGTTAAATGATACCTTTGATATATGGAGGCTAAGTTTCCCAGTCAGGTCCATCAATGACTTTAGTTAACTTTATTCTTTTTCTTACACTTTTATGGTATTTCTAACATTTAATTTAGGCGAGCTGGGATTTTTCCACCCTTGCAATATGAGCTTATGCCTTTAACTTTCACATTGATATGCCCACCTTCTCAGAATGCCCCTTGATTTGAATCCAAGTCCAGAAAACATGCTAAGATCCTAGCCCCATTTGTGCATCATATTAAATTGCCATTCCCTCATCATAAAAATGGCTGAGAATAGGAGAGAGCTCTTTTCGCCGTGGGCCATGCTATGGCTCATTCATAATGTGTATTTCTCCATGTGGGATGACCCACCCTCATGTATGTTTGTATGTTTATTCTCTCACTGTTAAATAAATCCTTTTCTCATTCATACTGTATATGGATGCATGTATATGGATGACTCCACACTGAATTATTACCTCTGTGAGGGCAAGGACCTAGAATAAAAATTAAGATACTCAGGACCACATCAATATTTCGAGAGGCTTCTATTCATGTTTCTATCAGTGTTTTATCATATTTATTAAGAATTTTTAAAGAAAATTAGTTGTAAGTTATTTAGATTCTTAATTTTCATGCTAGAATTTAACAAATAACATTGTCTTCCACTTCAGAGAAGTAGCAGCATGTTTAATATTGAAGCTTTATTTGCTTGCAAACTGCCCAGACACAATCTCGATCTAATTATATGACAAATGTGCTTTGTTACTTATAAATATTTGAGTATTAAGGTAGAACCTAGGAACCATACTTATGTACTGATGTTTGAGGGAAAAATGAGATTCTTTTAGAATATGTATTGGGTGCCTATTGTGAGTATCTATATGTTCTCCAAAAAATAGTATATATCTACAAATCTATCCATGTCTATCTATCTATCTACCTCTCTAATATAACTTGGTTCTCATGTTTATGGAGGCTGACAAACCCCAAGATCTGCTGGTGAGTTGACATAGGTGGGACAGTGATGGGTTAAGTCCAGCCTCAAGGCTGCTCTAATCAGAAAGCCAATGGTTCAGTTTGAAGTTAGGAAAAAGCAAATGCTTCCCATAAAGGCAGTGAGCCAGTAGGAATTCTCTATTACCAGAGGAAGGCCAACTCTTGTGATCTTTTTATTTTTTTGACATGCAGAGTTAGTGAGAGAGAGAGAGAGAGAGAGAGAGAGAGAGAGAAAGGTCTTCCTTTTTCCTTTGGTTCACCCCCCAAATGGCTGCTACGGCCGGCGCGCTGCACCAATCCTGGTCTCCCATGCGGGTGCAGGACCCAAGGACCTAGGCCATCCTCCACTGCCTTCCCGGACCAGAGCAGAGAGCTGGACTGGAAGAGGAGCAACTGGGACAGAATCCGGCGCCCCAACCAGGACTAGAATCCAGAGTGCTGGCACCTCAGGTGGAGGATTAGCCAAGTGAGCGGCAGCGCCGGCAGCTTGTGATCTTTTTAGAACTGACTAGATGAACCTCATATTCTTTAGGGAGGGCAGTTAGGCAGAGCTCATTCTACCAATTCAAATGTTAATCTCTTCCAGAAACATCATTGCAGAAACCCCCCCGATCATGGATCATGTTTTAACAATAATGTAGACATCTTGTGGTCCAATCAAGTTGACCAAGGAGATTCATCACCATAAGCCAGATGCTCTTATTGGTGCTAGTAACAATGTTCTTATTGGTGTTTGTAACAGAGCAGAAAGAAGATTTTGCCTGTCAGGGATAGCTGGAGAAATGGGGTGTGTATGGGTGTGTGTGCATGTGTGTGTATATGTGTGCGTGTGTGTGTATGTGTTGGATGGGGAAAGATATGACAAGAACATAAGCAAATAGCTAAGTAAATATTTTCTCCCTTTTTTTCTTGCTTCTTCTCTTGACATAGTAGAAAATTTCAACACCAGTAGGTATAACTTTACTGATCCAGCCATGAAATCACCTGTGAGAGGACACTTGTGACAGCAGAGTTCTAACTTATGAAACAGAAAGTTCATATGTCCTGTTTTGGGGATAATGTCAGTTGAAATCTATTGAGGAACAAGTTTGGAGAAGTCACATGAAAATAAGTTATTCTTGAAAGTTACACTCTTGATGCACAGGGCTCCGAAATAACAAATTTTTGAAAGCCCTATGCCCCATGAGAAAAAAAAAATATATATCTCCATATGCTGTTTCCATGGTCATGCAAGGGACACACTGTTAACAGGAGCTACTACAGTTCATGCATGTGGAGAATTCCAAATCACTGGTATTTCAGCTCATAAATGCTTTCTCATATCCAATCTAGTGAAATTTACCATGTAGGGATGATTTCTGTAAAAAGGAATAAAATAATTTATAATTATAAATAAAATAATAAAATAATTTTGTTTAGAGTGCTACCTTTATAATGTTCCAAACTGTTAGAACTGGTCAGTTGAGGAAGGTCACTTTCTTACACAAGAGAGAAAAGAGCTTTGCTAACCCTTGGCTCACAGCTTCACTGTGGCTAGAAAACATCTGGGGGAAAGTGCTCCAAGTAGAGCCAGCAGTCTGACTCAGAATATGTCTAGTGTATTTGAACAGCAACAAGACTCCAGTACTGAAAAATAAAAGGTAGATAGCATCAGATAATATTGGGCCTTGTAGAAATTGTATTTGATTTTGACTGTAGAATGTAAGAAGATGGAAGAAATATTATAAAACAAAATGGTTTGGCCGGCGCCGTGGCTCACTTGGCTAATCCTCTGCCTGTGGTGCTGGCACCCCAGGTTCTAGTCCCGGTTGGGGTGCCGGATTCTGTCCCGGTTGCTCCTCTTCCAGTTGTGACCCGGGAAGGCAGTGGAGGATGGCCCAGGTCCCTGGGCCCTGTACCCGCATGGGAGACCAGGAGGAAGCACCTGGCTCCTGGCTTTGGATCTGTGCAAGGTGCGGGCTGTAGCTGCCACTTGGGGGGTGAACCAACGGAAAAAAGGAAGACCTTTCTCTCTGTCTCTCTCTCTCTCACTGTCTAACTCTATCAAAAAATAATAAACAAATAAATAAAAAACCAAAAAACAAAAATGGTTTAATTATAATAGTTCTGATAGGACTGGACTTCAAAAAGTTTGTGGAAAAATGGAAGTAAATTTGATGCAAATTTTTTGAAATCTATACATACTTTTTAAAACAGCATGCATTTTTCGTTAATGTTTTAAGACACCTGGTACTGCAAATGAGATTTACAGATTTTATAAAAAATCGTGACTATCTAAATTTTCATTTCACAGTAATAATCAGATCATGGAAACTTAGAATTTCTTCAATTTTTTTTTTTTTTATTTTTGACAGGCAGAGTGGACAGTGAGAGAGAGAGAGAGACAGAGAGAAAGGTCTTCCTTTGCTGTTGGTTCACCCTCTAATGGCCACCGCGGTAGCGCGCTGCGGCCGGCGCACCGCGCTGTTCCGATGGCAGGAGCCAGGTGCTTATCCTGGTCTCCCATGGAGTGCAGGGCCCAAACACTTGGGCCATCCTCCACTGCACTCCCTGGCCACAGCAGAGAGTTGGCCTGGAAGAGGGGCAACCGGGACAGGATTGGTGCCCCGACCGGGACTAGAACCCGGTGTGCCGGCGCCGCAAGGCGGAGGATTAGCCTGTTGAGCCACAGCGCCGGCCCGAATTTCTTCAATTTCTATCGTTGGTGCCTGATTAACTTTTATGTCACACTTGTTGTGTTCAAATTTGGGCCCAAGATTAATATTACAGTTTCAACAGTCACAGAATTTTTAAAGTGGTTTGTGTTGAGCAAATCTTCAAACTTGGAATAAATACTGCAAAAACATAGTAGGCTTCTGATTTACTTTCTTCTATGAAAATCTACACTACAATAATGGTCATTTTTCTAATTCTTACATTTGTTTCTCCATCCTGATTTCTCCATTTCTCTATTTTATTTCAAGATGCCTACACAATCTGACAAAGCACGCTTACTAGGAAGGCCACAGTAAAATTCTGATATTTTCCTCAGAGCAGAAAGGCTGTGCTTAATTGAATAATTGGAATTGCTCTCGTTTGCACAGAGATATTCTCAGCCTTCTTTTACCCTGTTTTGGGGCTAAAAGCAATCAAATTATGTAGATTGTTTCTATTCCTTTTTTCATGTCTGCTTAAACTTCGCTAATTTTTTCTTGAGGTCTTTCTTCTCTTTTATTGTAATAATTGCCCAACTCCTGTGGAACAATCAACACCCGCTAGCATTTCTCATTTTCTTTTTTTTTTTTAAGTTTTTTTTTTAACTTTTATTTAATGAATATAAATTTCCAGTGTACAGCTTATGGATTACAATGGCTTCCCCCTCCCATAACTTCCCTCCCACCCACAACCCTCCCCTCTCCCGCTCCCTCTCCCATTCACATCAAGATTCATTTTCAATTCTCTTTATGTACAGAAGATCAATTTAGTATAAAGATTTCAACAGTTTGCACCCACATAGAAACACAAAGTGAAACATACTGTTTGAGTACTAGTTATAGCATTAAATCACAATGTACAGCACATTAAAGACAAAGATCCCACATGAGGAGCAAGTGCACAGTGGCTCCTGTTGTTGACCCAACAAATTGACACTCTAGTTTATGGTGCCAGTAACCACCCTAGGCTGTTGTCATGAGTTGCCAAGGCTATGGAAGCCTTCCAAGTTTGCCGACTCTGATCATATTTAGACAAGGTCATAAAAGACAGAGTGAGGATAGTAACCAATGATCCTAAGAGTGGCATTTACCAGGTTTGAACAATTATACAGCATTAAGTGGGGAAGAGGACCATCAGTACACACAGGTTGGGAGTAGAGCCATTGGTGGTAGAGTAGAGGTTATGATTACAAAGGAATGAGGCCCAAGTACGCTAGACAGGGTCTAGAACAAAGGACAGAGTCATTACTAGAGGAGCTAAGAAAGGTGCTGTCTAAGCGACAATTAAGTTTTCTGATTGAGAGGCAAATAGAACCTGATAGAAGGGGCTTGATAATAATCTGTTGGGCTTTAGGCCTTGTAAGTTAAGAGGCCCAGACCTATCTATCTCTTCACATGGGGTATATCTTAAGGGAGGTGTGAACCTCCTAGGGGAAGGCACTCTGTTGACTTTCATTACTTGGCTGGGCTGGGAGGAGAGCTGGCCAGGTAAAGGCAGGTGGCATCTCTAACAAGAAATTTACAGTTCTGCCTGCAATGTTGCTGACCCTACTTGGCCGTCCCCTCAACTGCGGTGGTCACTTTGGAAGTTGGGCTGAGTGAAGGGCTTTTCAGCTTAGAGCCAATAAGATCTGTGGGTCTGACCTGGGCATCCTTCGACTCCAGGGCAGGTCCATTTCCAGTGATCCAGCTCTTGGCAGAGCTGCCAGGGCTCTTCACAAGCTGACTTCTGCTGAAGCCCAGGCTTACCACATTGAAAGCCACTGCAGTGGACTGGCCTGTTGGGTCTCCTTGAGGGCAGATCACTGTACAGATCAGCCATTAATAGGCCTGCCACCCATTGCTTCTGATGCCTAGCTTTCTTTTCCTCCTGGTTTGTGTTAAAGCAGACCAGAGGATGCAAGTCAAGGGAGTGCCCATGTCCCATCTCTAATCTTCGGTGGCCTGAACTACAAGTCTATAGTCACAGGCATGTTCTGTAGTAGTTTTTCTAAGGTAGACAATGCCCATGAGGAAAATTATATTCTCACTTTAAAACTTTCTTTCCCTTTGGTCTGAAAGGGAGGTTTTTTCTACTTACTGTATACTTCGCTGATGGCGATGTGAATCTAGCTATGAGATTATTATTTAAGTTCTTATTTTGGCTATGCTATTACAGAAAAATGTTAGCCATCTCTTTTATAAGGTCTAAAGATATATTGTACGTCCTACAGATTCCTTCATAATAGAATTAGTTTCCTACCTTGAAGAGAATAGAGAAATGAAAGAACAAGTTGGGCTTAGAATAGAGAAATGAGGGAGCAAGTCCTAGATCGCTTGCTGACAATAGCAATATTACATGAATACTTAGCAAACCGTTTCAACCATTAGATAACAACTTAAGAAAACATTTACCAGAAGGTCCAATGCCTTCTATAAATTTTAAGAATCATGTATTTGAAAACACCTCTTAAATATCTAACATGGTGTAGTTTGTTTAACCAGTAAACTTAAGCACAACCATATAAAATGTTTTTAGTTTCTTTCTACCAACAAGTTTAAAACATATGATACACAGATTCAGGTCACACAAATTAAAATGGATCTTTGATTGATTTTAGCAGCTTAAATTTATGGACAATCTTATCTATATCTTCTCATTTTCTAACTTCCCTTATACCTCTGTGCCTAGGAATCACTATGAAGCTATCATCTGATTGTTACCAAATGCATTGTCAGAACCGATAACAATCACTATCATATTACCTTTTTCATCACACTCTTCCAAGATGGCTTTCCTAAATATCACATCATTCAGGTTTCATTTCAACAACCACTCAGAATGAAAAATTGAGGGAAGTTAACTTCTACAAAAATAAATCGCAAAATATCCAATTACACAGGTATCAGTAGAATATAAGTTCTTATTAAAATTTGAAAACCAAACAGAAGTGCTTTCCTTATTTGGCTATGACTGTACATTTGGAAGCACATATACTCTTCTGACGTAGTTAATTATAACATGTAAGGCAGTGACTTTGAGTCATTGGATGAATCTCTGAACTTTAAGAGGAGACACAAAAGCAATAGGTGAGCCTCATGGATATCCAAGTATGTGCCTGGTGCATATGGTGGACCCTTGTTGAGTAAGAACTGAAGATGTTGTTGGGGAACCAAAAATGTTCAGGTGAAGAGAGAGAGGATGCCAGAGCCCTTCTGAGCAGAGAGGGCAGAGACAAAGATGCAGGAATACTGATGAGCAGGAGTTTGTGGGAACACTGACTTATGGAATGAGTTGTTCATGCAAGAACAGTGTTGATAGCCCTGAGTTGACATGCCAAATGGCCAGGGTCAAAGATGAGGGTAAAGGGCATACCCTAGGACCAAGGTTGTGGGGCAAAGCATTGACACTGAGTCACATTACCATAGACACAAAGATTGGAAGTATTGAGGAATCAGAAAATGTCGTAGCTATCTACCAGGCATTTGTGTAGCACTGGAAATTTGAAAGCATTGTCTAAAAGAAAAGGTTCAAGTATATATTCAATGTATTAATGGATTCATAGTCTCAATCATGATATCATCTTTTGTTTTCCTTTTTGGTTTGTGTGTTCAACATGAACCCAGACAAAAGCTCTGCAGATTTTTGTTGTTGTTGTCAGAAGTAATGTGCCCATACAAAATGTAATTAAAACCATGAAAGATCTATAGTAAGAAACATCAGGGTCCTTCTGATATGTCAGTCTTTAGTCCTAACACCAACAACCTAGCGATTGTATCTTTCAACTGTCTAATTTCAGTTTTGTTAACATACACGATCTAATGAGTTCTAATAGTGTTCCACTGAGAAATAGGTAAGTTTGACCTAGATGAGAAAACAGACAAAAAACCCCAAAGAAGCAAAAAAAGAACAAAAACCCTGTTTATTATCTAGATTAGATCTATGACAGCAGGAAAGATGAAAAAGGTTTCAATAGTTTATCAGGTAAAGTAAGGAACTTATTTTTTCCAATTTGCCTTGGCTTATATCTCAAGTATCTTTTAAAATTAATTATGCAGCCAAATCAATGGTGCTATTTTACAAATTAAAAGTAATAATTATGAATATTATTGCTAAGTTACTTTTTATTGCTACTGTTTGTTAATAACTGTTACTAAAATTATTACTAATGTTGTTAATGTTTTAGAACAATCTCTATTGTAACAATATACAAGATAGAACAAGATTTCATGTTAATGTTATTTTATAGCTTTGTTTTCACAAAACACTGAAGAGATTTATTGAAATCCCTTCACACAATAAAACTATAATTCAAGAAGTTAGAGACATAATATCCATGGACCCAAATTGATATAGAGATTATTCCAAAAATAATAGGGCAAGATATTATAGTACAAAGTGTTTGCCCCTTTAACATAAAAGCAAGAAAATTGGTGAGATGTTCATTGATATGCAAATCTTAATCCTCAAAATGGACAGAAGGTCATAGCATAAGGTAATGTAAGATGAACTCATTTATTCTGACCTAAACTGCTTTGATATAATATTCACAGGTTTTTAGAAATTGCTAAGATATTAAAATGTAATCTCATTTTAAAAATATATTTATTCATTTCTACATGCATGGATTATTTTTGAAATTTTTATGAATGCCCATGAAGTGAGATCTTTGCATAGCCCATATACTTTACCAGTGATGATTGGTTATTAAGAGAAACCGATCGAATTAGAAGTGGATTATTCTGGGACTTTCACTGTGGTGTAGTGGGCTAAGCCTCCATTCGTGGTGTGGGAATCCTTTATGGGCACCAGTTCCTGTCCTGGCTGCTCCTTTTCCAATCTAGCTCTCTGCTATGGCCTGAGAAAGCAATAGAATATGGCCCAAGTGCTTGTGCGCCTGCACCCACCCAGGTGGGAGACCCAGAAGAAGCTCCTGGCTCCTGGTTTCAATTGGGTAAGCTCCAGCCTTGTGGCCATTTGGGGAATGAACCAGTGGATAGAAGACCCTTCTCCCTGTGTCTTCCTTTCTCTGTCTGTGACTCTACCTCTCAAATAAATAAATAAAATCTTTAAAAAGAAGTGCATTATTCTTCTCCAAATAAACACACGTTATTTTGGTTTGACACTATGGATTGCAAATATTCTGAAATATGGTCAAACTTTGGCTCATGTTATATGTTTTTAAAAAGATTTATTTATTTGAAAGTCAGAGTTAACAGAAAGAGAGAGAGTGAGAGAGCGACTTTCTATTTGCTGTTTCACTCCCCAAATGACCACAATGGCCAGGGCTGGGCCAGGCCAAATATAAGAGCCTGGAACTCCATCTGGGTTTCCTACATTGGTGACAAGGCTGTCTTTTCCTGCTTTCCCAGGTGCATTAGCAAGGACCTGGATCAGAAGTGGAGCAACCAGAGCTGAAACTTGCAATCATGTAGGATGCTGGCATCACAGCTAGTAGCTTAACCCACTGTGCCACAATGCCATCCCAGGGAACGTATTAGACCTGCCTCATTCTATAAACATGCTTTCCTTTCATAAAAGCTCTTGAATCAAACTTAGGAAACTGTTCCCTGCCCACACCACATGTTAATGTTTCTGTCAGTGCTGTATGTTAATGCTACATATACACACTCTGATACTAGTTCAGTGTAGAAAAATGTGTGGGTTTTTTCCTTCAAGTTGACAAAAGTTCACTATTGGAGCCTATGATTACATAGCTAATGATGATTTACTTATAGCTTGATATTATTGAAATTTATGGTTTTTTTTTTATCCCTGACTCTGATATTTAAGAAAATCTGTAGATCATCCACATTGTACAGATCTTGTAGCAAATTAACTAGCAGACCTGTATCTTCTTTACAGGAGCATCCCTCTGTGACATTGCTTTCTAGAACTTTGACACTTTGGGATCTAGAATGAGTTGGCCAAACTCATACAATGTGTTCCTGGTAGAGTCCTGACTCCCAAGGCAACCTCATTAAATAGCAGGAAAGGCAGTTTAGCCTATAATAATCTGTACTCTGGAAAGAATTATACGTTACAATAAGATTAATTATAATAATAGTACATTAAGTAAAATACACACATTTAAAAGCAGGATGATAAAGAGCAGAAAGAGTGTATAATATACCTAAGTAAAGAGTGGATGTTTTTACCATCTAGAGTGTGAACAACATGGAAATGTCCCCACCCACCACCCAAAGAACAATAGGAAGAAGCTAAACTAAACATTCATTGGCTGGTACTGATTACTTGAAGTTTAGTTACTCTTAAATTACACAAAGAACTGAAGTCTGATTACATATATTTTCAGATCTTAAAATAAGTAAGAAGATGTATCAGGAAATCTTAGAGACTTTTGTATTCCTTATGGAGTCACTCATTTCTTTTTCTTGCCCATAGCAAGGGCCCTGTTTCTGTGAGTACTAAAGAAGATACAATACTTTGGTCAATAGAGTAAAACAAACAAAAACGTATTGATTATAGCTGGAGGGAAAGGCAGATTGAAAAAACTCATGAAATTCACAAAATATCATCGTAAGCATTGGATTTAAAAATTCCAAAATGCATCAAAAGAACGGGTACTGAATAGCCTGCAGCTATACCTTTCAACAGAGAGGTTTACTTTTATCCTTTACCTATACCAAAGTTAGGCCATCATTTTTTTTTGAGCACAGTTCATTGTTATATAAGTGTTTTATATAAAAGGAAATAGATTATAACCAATACCACAAGCTTTTTTTTAATGTTTATTTGTTTGAAAAGCAGAGTTACAGGTACAGAGAGACAGAGAGAGAGAGGAAGAACTGAGTCTTCCATCTACTAGTTCTCTCTCCAATGTCCACGACAATCAGGACTGGGCCAGGCTGAAGCCAGGAGCATGATTCTGTCCAGGACTCCAAGTGGGTGCAGGTGTCCCAACACTTCAGCCATATTCCAATGCTTTCCAAGGCATGTTATCAAAGAGCTGGATCAGACATGGAGTAGCCAGGACTAGAACTGGATGCCAGCTATTGGAAATGGTGGCTTAAACCACTGCGCCACAATGGAAGCCCCACTATGAGTGTTTAGTATGCGCTATACTCAGGTCTTGGTATTTGGTGAGTCCAATACAATTGTTAGGCAGGCATCATTGCTACAACAAAATTACCAATTAAAAAGTGTGATTTTGAAGGTTTTAGCAACATGTCAAAGAACATAAAACTGTTGGGTACTGGAACCAGGACTTGAACCCATAGTGATTAAATGAAAACTCGACCTTTAAGCACACATGCTTAATTATTACACATATTATGTGTGACTAAAGTGATAATTTAATTGACACTGATACCTCCATGTGAAATGTATAACCAGTAAAATGTATCAGTTAAGATGAATGTTTGTGCACATGAGCAAGCCCAAAATAATAGGGCTAGGAACACTTCCCTCTGCTGTACAAAGCCAAATTAGGTATTGTGTGGATGATGCGTTACTCTGAATGGTCTAGAGCCAAGTAATTCTTGTGTCTCCTTTCACAATTCCTAGCTTGTTATTTGTTTTCAACATCCACAATGGTCAGAGTTCACTCATTAACGATATCCAAAGTTTCCAAAAAGGATCTAGACAATGAACATATGACTATGTTGAAGTCAACAATCTTTTATAATTAAGCTGATATCTGAGAGAAAATTTGATGATCAAAGCTCTCTTACTGGATAGAGATGTAAACCATTAAACATATTACTTAAATTAGGGATTTGCTTATTATCATGGCATAATTTAGTTTATGTTTTCTTTAATACTAGACTCCATTCAGGTAAGTGAGAATGTTCACATAATTTTCCCCAAAAGCTTATGCCTGGATAGAAGACTATACACCTTTAGTTTATGTATTTCACTAACAAACAGAATTTGCTCAAGAAGTTTTATCAGATATACATTTCACCCAAATTCTATTTTATGTAAGTATCAAAGCATGCTATAAAGCTAATGGCTACAACCCTTGGTATACACGATAGTGCACACAGTCCATTCAATTAATGATTACATTCAAGTCAGAATCTTCCCAGGAGGAAAAGGAAGGGCCATTGACCTAGCTTATGTGAAAAACCATACTGAATTCTTGAACAATACATAACAAATTTGAAATCCAAAACAGCACAAGCAGTTTCTCCTTGGAGGCATATATAAAACTGTCAGATCAGGAAGTTGAAGTTAATGTCTCTTATGAGAATTTAAACTTGGGTGAGGAACTGGTGTGGGTTCACCAATCCTGCCATTCTAACTGCCAGCCTGGTTCTGACAACCAAGCCAGAGAGGTTTCTCCCTCCTTTAAATTCTTTCCTAAGTAAAAAAAAAAAAAAAAAAAAAAAAAAAAAAAAAAAAAAAAAAGTTTTATCTTAAAAAGGATTCTTCCCATACCTATTGCCTTTACCATTCACTTGCTAATTAATTAATTCTATCTTATGGGCTTTCATATTGTCTTTAGCCACTATTTGTAACATATATTGCACATTTGTTTTTATTGTCCTTATCTATATTTCTTTTTTTTTTTAATATGTGCAATTTTTTTTAACTTTTATTCAATGAATATAAATTTCCAGTGTACAGCTTATGGATTACAATGGCTTCCCCCTCCCATAACTTCCCTCCCACCCGCAACCCTCCCCTCTCCCGCTCCCTCTCCCCTTCCATTTGCATCAAGATTCATTTTCAATTCTCTTTATATACAGAAGATCAATTTAGTATAAAGATTTCAACAGTTTGCACCCACATAGAAACACAAAGTGAAACATACTGTTTGAGTACTAGTTATAGCATTAAATCACAATGTACAGCACATTAAGGACAGAGATCCCACATGAGGAGCAAGTGCACAGTGGCTCCTGTTGTTGACCCAACAAATTGACACTCTAGTTTATGGCGCCAGTAACCACCCTAGGCTCTCGTCATGAGTTGCCAAGGCTATGGAAGCCTTCCAAGTTTGCCGACTCTGATCATATTGAGACAAGGTCATAAAAGACAGGTTGAGGATAGTAACCAATGATCCTAAGAGTGGCATTTACCAGGTTTGAACAATTATACAGCATTAAGTGGGGAAGAGGACCATCAGTACACACATGTTGGGAGTAGAGCCATTGGTGGTAGAGTAGAGGTTATGATTACAAAGGAATGAGGCCCAATTGCACTAGACAGGGTCTAGAACAAAGGACAGAGTCATTATTAGAGGAGCTAAGAAAGGCCATTTATAAGCTGATTCTCTGTCAGGTGTATTTCCAAGTTGTTCTGTTTTATCTAACAAAGAGCCTAGTGATAGAAAAAATTTACAGATGTCGATATTTTCTACATTCAAATGCTACCTCCATTATTTACCCTCACTGAGATCTGAAGTTCTTAACAAATTGTTGATAAAGGACATTGTGCTTTTCTCAGGTACTGGATTGGAAGCAAAGTGGCACTCCCATATGGATGAGGATGGCCCAATTATTGGCCTAATCCATTGTATCACAATGCCCACCACAGTACATAACATTTTATTTTATTATAAAGAATTATTTATTTGAAAGGCAAGAGAGAAAGAAAGATGAAAGACAGAGAGAAAAGACATCTTCCATCCACTGGTTCCCTCACCAAAAGACTACAACAATAAGAGTTGGGCCAGGAAGAAGCCAGCAGCCAGGAAGTCCATCTGGGTCTCCTTGGTGGCAGAGCCTCAGGTACTTGGACCATCTGCTGCTGCTTTCGTAGGGGCATTAGCAGGGAGCTGGATCAGAAGGTGAGCATCTGGGACTGGAACTGGCACTCACCCATCAGATGCCAGCTTTGCAAGCTGCAGCACAACCTGCTGTACCACAAAGCTGGCCCCAGAACATAACATTTTATATGTATTTTATCACGCACATTTCCACTCTTCAGGACAGTGTAGAGATGTATATGACTATCTTTATTTTAAAAGTGAAAAACAAAATGCCTTAAAACTTAGAGAATGTTCCATAGTGAGGAAAATGGGACTTCAATCTAAGCTAAATGTTACTTATTGTTAGCCTATAAATTAAATTAAAATTTTCTAATAAATTAAATCATCTAAGGATGTAAATATGATTTGGATTTGAAAATAAGGTGTCAAAACTGAAGCAATAATTGCCAAAAATCACTTTATTAATTAATTTTCTGGAAGTTAGACTAAATGGAAACAATCTATTATAATATTACCAAAAAAAAAGGATAATAAAGTTACCCTACTTTTGGATGTGGACTGAAGACATTTACATGACTTACAACTAACTTACAGTAATAAAACATACACTAATTTCAGTAATTCAAAATGAGGTGAGGTAAGACAATCTGAAATAGAACTGCTTTGGTTTTAGAATAAGCAGTAATGTGAATATTCTCAGTTCAGGTAAATTCGGTTTTCCATAATATTGAACAGTGGCAGACTTTGCATCCCAAGGAGTTAAGTAACCATGCACACTATATCAGAATGCTAGTTCCTATTCTTCCATTCAGCTTCCTTCCTTTGTATTCTGGGAGACAGAAATAATGGCTCAAGTGTTTGGACCCCTCCACCCACTTGAGAAACCTAAATGGATGGCGTTCTGGGCTCCTGGCTTCAGGTTGGCTCAGCCTTGGTTGTTGAAGGCATCTGAGGGGTGAGCCAGCAGATGGAAGATCTTTCTCTGTTTCTCTTTTTCTCTGTTGCTCTGTCTTTCAACATTTATTTGATTACAGTTATCATCAAATGTGAATTTCTATATTGAAGAATTGCTGACATTTGAATATAGGATAAAAACAGAGTCCACATCTTCCCTTCAGTCCATTAACATTTTTGCATGTAGCTTTGATTTCTTAATAAGAAACCACCATTTTTCTTTCAGATATAAAAAAAAAAAAACTAAAGTATACTACACTAACTTTAAAACTTAAAGCTTTAGGCTATTTGCTTAGCATAGCTAATATAATTTACTATAATTATTATACATTTAAGAAATCAGCTACTACCATCAGATTATTTCATTACAACTCTTGAAATAAAAATAATTGCATCAAATGTTTGATTTAATAGTCACATAAAATCTATGTGTGGTAATTAGTATAATTTTTCCTACTTTTACAGACACAGAATATGAGACCCTGGGAAATTAAGTAACTTGTCCAAGAACAATCACCTAGTTAAATCTTAATTAAATACCAGTTGAGTTTTTTTTTTACATCACACAATAAGTGTTTTCTTTCTACAAAATATAACTATTTTTCAGTTTTTAGTAAAAAACATGTATTTTTAAATTCATAAGATTTAACTAAATCCATCATTTCATTGTGAGCTATAATTTACATAAATGCCATTGTAAATTAGAACAAAGAAGTCTACTGGCAGGGCTGACATTGTGGCCTAGCTGAGAAAGCCTCTACCTGCAACTCAGACATCCCATATGGGTTCCAGTTTGGTTAGTGTCTCAGCTGCTTCACTTCCTATCGAACTCCTGTTTATGACCTGAGAAACACAGTGGAAGATGGACAGGGTATCTGGGGCATCGCCACACACCTGGGAGACCTGGATGAAGCTCCTGGACCCTGGCTTTGTTATAACCCAGCCCTGGCCATTGGGGATATCTGGGGAGTGCACCAGCAGATGGAAGATCTCTCTCTCTCTCTCTCTCTCTCTCTCTCTCGGAAGATCTCTCTCTCTCTCTCTCTCTCTCTCTGCCTCCTTTTGGCTGTCTGTTACACTCACTTACAAAATAAATCTTTAAAATACATAAATAAAACATATATTGATTAAAATATGCATTTTGTTGGGTCAAACAGATACAAGATTGAATTCCAGTATTTAAATGCACACACTATTTGGTATTGGGCCAGTTATTTAATAATTTATTTTACATTTTTATGGTAAAACATTCAAACATAAAATTTGCCTTTTAACCAATTCCAAGTATACAGTTTTGTACACTTAGTATATTCAGACTATCCTGCAAGCATCTCCAATAGTTTTTCCATCTCCCAAACTTTTTCATCTTCTCCAACTGAAACTCTCGCCTTAGTAATATTTTCATATGACCACATTGCTGTGAAGGCTGAGTTAAAGAATGTGCTAAAGGCCGGCGCCGTGGCTCAACAGGCTAATCCTCTGCCTTGCGGCGCTGGCACACTGGGTTCTAGTCCTGGTTGGGGTGCCGGATTCTATCCCGGTTGCCCCTCTTCCAGGCCAGCTCTCTGCTATGGCCCGGGAAGGCAGTGGAGGATGGCCCAAGTGCTTGGGCCCTGCACCTGCATGGGAGACCAGGAGAAGCACCTGGCTCCTGGCTTCGGATCAGTGAGATGCGCTGGCTGCAGTGGCCATTGGAGGGTGAACCAGCGGCAAAAAGGAAGACCTTCCTCTCTGTCTCTCTCTCTCTCTCACTATCCACTCTGCCTGTCCAAAAAAAAAAAAAAAAAAAAAAAAAAAGAATGTGCTAAATATCCCTCTAGACGTTATTTTATTGAGTCTTCACAGCTATAATATTATGAACCATGCGATGTTACTAGTGCTAGAGTCTCATCTGGAGAAAATAAGGAGGATAGTGAGCAAGCATGTTAAACAGAAAATACAAGGTTAAAGGGCAGTGTATAACATCAAGTATCACAGCATACTTCAAAAAGTAGGAAATAATGCTTGGATTTGAACCATTCGTATACCTGGAGAAAATGTCAGGGGAAAAAAAAAAAAGAACTGAAAACAAAATACCAAATCCTCAGTCACAGTGTCAGACTTTACATGTTAAAATTTGTTAGCTGACAGAGGAGGCAGTCAAATAATCAGTAAGTATATGAAATATTTAACAACAAAATTAAAAGCAAGTACCAATTTAAATATCTAGAAACCTGAACTAGTAAGCCAGAACACATGCCCATTACAAGTGCACAAATGTCAAAGTTACCTCCTATTTTTTTTTGGGGGGGGGGAGGAGAATAAGTTAAACCTCAAATTATTCAAAAGTTAATTGGATTTTTCAGTTTTTTTTTTTTTTTTGAGAAAGTGTTAGAGCTTCATTTGAAGTATGAAGATGGTATTAAACAAGTGTGCCCAATGAAAAACTAGAGATTGGAATCCTCTTAAGAGAGTGCACACAGATGGATTACATGAGAGGATTGGATTCTATAGTATTGAAGTAACTTTCTTGAGGTGAATGCTGTGTTGCAGGGAGTGAGGTTACTGCCTGGGAACCCACGTGGTGTATCAGAATGCTGGTTAGAGCCCTGGCTATTCTGCACTTCTCTCCCAGCTTCCTGCAAGATAGACAAATATGCAACTTGAATAGAAAAAAAATGCGTAAGGAATTTGAACAACACTTAATAAATAAATCTTAAAAATATTCAGCATCTTTTTTTTTTTTCCCATGATATCTTGGCTTTCCATGCCTGCTATATTCTCATGGGCTCTTCAGCCAGATCTGAATGCCTTGAGGGCTGATTCTGAGGCCGGAGTGTTGTTTAGGACATCTGCCATTCTATGAGTCTGCTGTGTATCCCACTTCCCATGTTGGATCTTTCTCTCCCTTTTTGATTCTATCAGTTAGTATTAGCAGATACTTGTCTTGTTTGTGTGATCTCTTTGACTCTTAGACCTATCAGAGCTATCAATTGTGAGCTGAAATTGATCACTTGGACTAGTGCGATGGCATTGGTACATGCCATCTTGATGGGATTGTGTTGGAATCCCCTGCACATTTCTAACTCCACCATTTGCGGCCAGTCCGATTGAGCATGTTCCAAATTGTTCATCTCCTCCCTCTCTTTTTCCACTCTTAGATTTAACAGGGATCACTTTTCAGTTAAAATTGAGTGAGATCCCAGTGGAAAGAACGGGGCCATCAAAGAAGGAGATACCCTTCTCCGAAGGGAGGAGAGAACCTCCACTTTGACTATGACCCTATCGGAATAAGACCAAAGTCAGCGAACTCTAAAGGCTTCCATAGCCCTGGCAACTCATGACTATAGCCTAGGGAGATTACTGACGCCATGAACAGGAGTGTCAAATTGTTAAGTCAGCAACAGGAGTCACTGTGTACTTACACCCCATGCGGGATCTGTCCCTAATGTGTCGTCTAAAGCCAAGTGATGCTATGACTGGTACTGAAACAGTATTTTTATACTTTGCGTTTCTGTGTGGGCGCAGACTGATGAGGTCTTTGCTAATTATATACTGAAGTGATCTTCTGTATATAAAGAGAATTGGAAATGAAAAAAAAAAAAACAACCTGGTGTTAAAATGGAAATGGCATAGAAAATTAATTATTTTGAAAAAAAAATTATGTAGGATCTCTGTCTTTAATGTGCTGTACATTGCTATTTAATGCTATAATTAGTAATCCAATGGTAGTTTTTTCACTCGATGTTGCTATATGGGCAAAATGTTGAAACCTTTACCTAATATATACTAAATTGATCTTCTGTATACAAAGAGAATTGAAAATGAATCTTTACATGAATGGAAGGGGAAAGGGAGCGGGAGGGGGGAGGGTTGCGGGCGGGAGGGAAGTTATGGGAGGGGGGAAGCCATTGTAACCCACAAGCTATACTTTGGAAATTTATATTCATTAAATAAAAGTTTAATAAAAAAAATATTCAGCATCATTAGGAATTAGAAAAATTGCAATGAAAGCAATTAAAACAATATTCAATATCACCACGTGGCATGGATGAACTGAAGAGAAGACAATATTATGTGCTGAATGTGAAATGGAAGAACAGGACCTCTACAACACAGGGCTGATCATGTACACTGGGGTAATTCCTTTCAGAAAACTTTGCAGCAATTATTTTACTCACCATAGCTTAAGAATATGCATTTATGTTATCTGTAAATTTGCATGAAATGAGTAACACATACTTCATTCCCTTGTGCCCTAAATATGAACTTATTTACTAGTGTTTCCACCTTACTTTGCCAAAGTGAAAATACTGTTTTTAGGAAACGTGATAAACATTTTATTTAAAACCTGTTTTTGAACATGTTGTCTTGAGAAAATGTAAAATGTAGAAAACTAGTTTCTAATTTGAAAAGTGGGTAACAGAAACAAGATGCTTGTGTTTGAAAGAAAACTTAAGCAAGCAGTAATAAGGGCCTGTGCTATGATGCTTGATTCCTAGAACCCACTAGTCTCTTAGTAAAAAAAAAAAAAAAAAAAAAAAAAAAAAAAAAAAAAAAAATTACATTATGACCTGCCCAATAATACTGTCAATGAGAATTGAACACCGAATGTTAGTTTCTCAAGTATTTCTTGGAGAGTCAGGTTTTCTGTGCACATTGAGATGCTAGCTGTGAAATTATTTCAATGCCTGATCAGTTCAGAAAAAGAAAAATCTTGCTGATGGAGTTCACTAATACAGTGACCATGCTTCAAACGTGAGTGTGAATCAAAGGCAGGGAGAGTGACTACATATGCCAGTATGGGTCTCTAAAGTACTTCTTCCTCCATCTAGCTCACTGCCTCTGTTTGTTAAAGGAAAACAAAAGTGAATATTGCATCAAAAAAGTATTTGCTTATCATCAGTGGTATCTCTTTATACTGTCTGCCTTTGGTGTCTTTATTTTAAAGACTTATTTTGTTTGAAAGTCAGAGTTTTGGGGGAGGAGAGGAGAGACAGACGAAGAGATCTTCCATCTGACGGTTCACTCCCCAAATGGCTGCAACAGCTGGGGCTGGGCCAGGCCAAAGCCAGGAGTCTAGAGCTTCATCTGAGTCCCCCACATGGGTGCAGGGGTAAAAGGACTTTGACATCTGCTGTTGCTTTCCCTGGTACATTTGCAGAAACCTGGGTCAGAAGCAGAGCAGCTGGGACTTGAACTGGCGCAAATATGGAATGCCAGCACTACAGGCAGAGGCTTAACCATTACACCACAACTCTGACCCCTGACTTTGTTGTCTTAAAACTAAACATCAAAACCCACATAGTGTTGACAGACAGGAAAATATATCAGAAAAGGTAGCAACTACCTATCAAATTACAACCTAATGCTATCCTACTTCTATGAACTGTCTGCTTGGGATGAAGCACGATGATGACAAGTCTATGGTCCTCAGAGGAATTATTTGAAAGAAAATATCTAAAGCACAAGTGATATCGATCAGAGCAGACCTACAATATGTGAGGACAGTATTCTGCCATGATTGGGAAAATCAGATGTCCATCACTGCAACTTAGTATGTAAAAGATTCCTAGTGGATCAAGAATGTAAACTAGAGAAAGTTTCAATGAAGTTAAAATATAGTATTATGTGTAAGTAATGCCAATTGTCACCTGAGGTGTGTGTTCAAAGAATGGAAACATCATTGGCAAGGCCTAATGTGGTCACGAAAGATAATAAGAACAGGCACTGATTTCATACCCACAGTGGAAGGATTGAACGGATATGTTAATCACAACCAGGAAGGTAGGAGGGAACACTGTTTATAAAAGGAGCAGAACAATTTAAAAAGATAGGAAGAACAATTATACCACCAGGCAACAATAATATGCCATACCATAGCTTCAAAAACAGAAAAAAGCTGAAAATTGGAAGATACCTTCTTAATGATTAAGACAATGGCGAAGGATGTTTTGTTCTCAAAATTCGATGTAGAAGGAAAACCCTGTGATTACATATAAACACAAACAAAGCACATATGTGTTCAGCCCTGAACATTACTTTAAACAATAATATATGGAAGTATTCCTAAAAACAAATATGTGTATTGCCTCTAGATAGTATTAAGGGACATTTGGATATAAGAAAAAAATGTTAAACAATTCAGTGAACAATAAGGGGAAAGACAGAAACATATCCCCAGTTGAAAACATGTTAAGCTAATAAAATGTAAATACTTGCATGCTCCAGCTAATCAGAAAAAGTTATGAATTCCATTGTAGAAAATCAAGGATCTTATTAGGTAGGCCCTTATACTTCTCTGTTCCTCCCATTTGGAATGGGAATGTTTACCCTGTACCTGTCCCACAGTAGTCTGTTGGTAGTGGATTAGTTCTTTTGAATTGGAACCTAGATTGAAACGATGAAACAAAAACATACATGGGTGCAAATAAAGTGCAAAGGACTCCAGCCTTCAGGGCTAGAAGTCATATTAACACTCAGAATGCAAATATAGGACCTAGAAGGTAGGAGTCCGAGATTTTTGTCATGTTAGAGGATGATTACCTCTGTGAAACCATAACTATTATACATCAGTCCCAAACCGATAGGGAAGAAAATCAAATATTAATATGTTTAATAGATATAGACTCACATGTATCAATAATTCTAGAGCAAGCACGCATTTGGAAATGAAAGAAGAAAAAAAATAAGGCTTTCTAAAGGGCAATATTCAGGAAGTAGCACAATGGAAACAGATTTCAAGATTGCCATTGTATCAATTTATTTTTCATTACTAGAGTGATTTACCTGAGTCAGGCTACTATACAAAGAAAATTAGTTTATTTTGGTTCAGAGTTCTCTATAACTTCTCAGTCCAAGACCGGCTGAACTACATTTGTTTGGCCTCTGGTAATGACCTTTTGCTGGCTGTCACAAAGCAATGCATGGTAGCACATGTGCTCTGTCAGCATCTTGAGATGCTGCCAATACGGAAGCCATCATTATACGGGGCACCCACACCTGAACCTCTGGAATTCTGTTCCGAAATAAGTCTCTTCTTTCATTAAAAAACAAAATCTTTAAAAATGTTTCAAATCAATTAGTTAATTTTATTATATCAGAATGACAGAGAGAGAGAGAGAGAGAGAGAGAGAGGTCTACCATTCATTAGTTTACTCCCCAAATGACCACAGCAGCCAGGCTTGGCCAGACCAAAGCCAGATACCAGAAAATTCTACCTGGCTCTCCCAGGAACTTCTGCCACCACCTGCTGATTCCCCAGGCATTTTCTGGAAGCTGTATGGAAAGCGGGAGCAGGACTTGAAACAAGGCAATTGGAGGGCCACCTCAAACCTTATTTTTATTAATGTAACTTGCCTCTGGTATTTTGTTACAGTAACGAAAATGAAAAAGAAACTAATACAGAAAATTGGCAATGAGGATGGAATTGTTTATACTAAACCTAAGAATATGGAGGCAGCTTTGGAATTGGTTATCTAACAGAAATTGGAAAATATGGAGGAACACACTAGAAAAATTCTAAGGTGCTGTAATTGAGCATTGTGGATAATGCTTGTGAGGGTCAGCACATAGCTGGACTGTCTTGGAGACTGACCAAATATTGTTACGAGAATGTTGACAAAAACGTGTTCAGTCATGGCCACGTTGACAAGTTCTTAGATGCAAAAGAATTCTCTGTTGGGAGCTAGAATAAATAGCACTCATTGCAGAGAACTTGGAAAAACTTCTTCCATGCTATAGGACTTCTGAGAGCTGAATGTAAAGTAATAAACTATAATATCTGGAAAGGAAATAAAAACAAAGCTACTGGGTTGCTTTTAACTGCATGGAGCAGGATTTGAAAGCAATGGCATGACCTAAAGGAAAATATATAATTAAAAGGGAAGCAGAGCAGAAATATTTGGAAAACCAGCCGACTGGCTGGAGGAACAGTGCAAAAACAGCAAGTAGTGATGCAACAGAGAAATTACCTGCTAAAAAATTAGTTTGGTAAAAGGGAGCCAGTGGCTCTACACCAGGACAATTGGAAAAGGGCCCTGAGGGCATCTCCAAGGGCTTTAAGGCCTAGAGATCATCCCAGGTAGAACTGTTTCGTGAAATGGGGCAGCTGGTTGTTCTGAAGGGGTTTTTTGCTGGAGTCCAGGGCTGCCTTGGGATTCTGGCTTTCCAGTAGTGATCCACAGTCACTGCAAGTCATGATTCAGGAAGGCACAGGCACACTGTGAGTTGCAGTGCTGAGTTTGCATATGTGGAGAATATGAGTGTTAGAGGATTATGGTAGCTTCCACTGAGCACAGTGGAGATCCCAGAAACATAAAAGGATCCTCAGAAAGAAATGCCTGCCCTGGAAACTTGCAAGCAGCATGCCTGCAAGCCACACGGGCCTCGGAAATCTGCAGATATCCCTGTGTGTCTGAGATAGTTTATGTGGACCAAAAAGCTGTAGGGGGGTGTTCCCCCAGCATCACCATGTGATCAAGATGCCGGACTTGGAAATTTAAGGTTTATAGTTTGACCTGCAGAGTTTTGGTCATGTTTTGGGTCTATCACTTCTTTCTGTTTGTTTGTCCCTTGCTTTTGGAATGGTGATGTTTACTTTGTGGCTGCGCCATAGGAGGGTATTGGTAGTGCATAACTTGTTTAGATTCTATAGGCTTACACATAAGAGGATTTTGCCTTGAGTATAAGATGAGACTTCAGTATTTGGATTTCTGATTTAATGCTGCAATGAATGAACACTTTGGGGCCATTTGCATGGAATGATTGCATATTTTTATGTGTGAAGGATATGAGAAATAGGGGCCCAAAGTTAGACTGCTTTGGTTTGAATATGGCTTGTCTCCCAGAACTCATGGAGGAATTTAATTCCTAATATCAGATGTTAATGATATGAGGGGAGCAGGAATTCCTGTGATTGAATCTGTGTCCTTATTTTTATTTTTTTATTTATTTTTTATTTTTTGACAGGCAGAGTGGATAGTAAGAGAGAGAGACAGAGAAAAAGGTCTTCCTTTTTGCCATTGGTTCACCCTCCAATGGCCGCCGCGGTAGCCGCGCTGCGGCCAGCGCACCATGCTGATCTGATGGCAGGAGCCAGGTGCTTCTCCTGGTCTCCCATGGGGTGCAGGGCCCAAGCACTTGGGCCATCCTCCACTGCACTCCCTGGCCACAGCAGAGAGCTGGCCTGGAAGAGGGGCAACCGGGACAGGATCGGTGCCCCGACCGGGACTAGAACCCTGTGTGCCGGCGCCGCAAGGTGGAGGATTAGCCTAGTGAACTGCAGCACCGGCCTGAATCCGTGTCCTTATAAGCAGAGGAAATGAGGCATGTAGGCATGGGCAGACATGCATGTTCCACCTCTTGCCATATGATATTCTGTGCCACCCCGAGACTCTATCAATGAAAAGGAACAGACAATTAAGAGAAAAGTGAAAACAGTTGGCTAAAAATAGGGAAAATGTATAGTAAAAATGTAGATGTTGGTATAAAATATAATTAAATTCTTAAGACGAAGACTCAAGATGAAGCGTAGATGCTGAAGAACTCAGGAGATTTTTCTGACTCCAAAATTATGTGTTTCTATGTGAATGGAACATGAGGGGAGGGCCTAAGAGGCATTTCTGGGCCTTGAGGACTCAATGTACCAAGTTTCTCTTGCCTTTAGAGAGATGTATTTGTGTTCCTAGTGAACAGAGGGAGAACTCAGGATTTTTTCTGTCTTGTCTCCATGGAACAAAGTTTTGCTTTCTCCCTTTTCAGAGGGCAGTGGAGGACAGCTCCCTTGTTCTCCTCTAATTAAGCACTGAAAATCCATTTTCTTCTGTTCATTGATAATGCAATAGACTTATATTTGCTGTTTGACTTGCTTTCCATTGTGTTACTTCAGAGGTAGGAAAACAGAGATAGAAAAACACATTTTCAGCACCAGTGTTTTAATTGGGTAAGAATCTGTTTCTAATAGAGAGCACCATATATGTATCTTCAGGGTAAAATTTGAATATTCACAATGCACCAAAGACTTTCATCAACATCTGAAGAAAGGCGATATTGATTAAGTATAGAAGACATGTCTCAGGAATAGGAATGGGCTACCCAGTAAATAATAACTATTCTGATTCCACTTACAAGAGATTCATAATCTGAAAGTCAGTGTTTAGTGAAAATGGAGTCTCCAATTGCTAAATCATATCTGGGGATTTATTCAAAGCTATAGTAATTCAGCATTAGACTAAAAGGAATAATATAATGTAGAACTCTACCTAGTTAATTCAAAAGCAAAGAATGAAAAGTGGAATAGGTTATTGAATATGGAAATAAAAATTAATATAATTTCACATAACTCCTATCAGTTGAATAATTAAGAAATTATAGAAAGAATAAATTTACCTAATTCAATATAGACAGCTATTCCCTAATCTCCTCTTGGAATATCTCTGCCTTAAAAATTGGGGGAATTGGATCCACTTTCTATATACAAATTATTGATTAAAGGATTAAAACCATATGTCATATCCGAGGATGTAATAAGCAAGAAATTCCCTGAACAAGTTGTGTAGTGGTGAATAACACAATTTCTATGAGAAAATATTCTACATTGTTTTCTGAATAGGTCATGACATGAGAAGTATAGCATTAATACTAAAGCCATTCTGTTATATCATAAGAACACTTTATGGAAATATTTTATTAATGAATCTAATTAGGAAGCTCATTCTTCATCACTTTCTCACCACTACCATAGCATTTTTCCCCTTTTTCATTGATTGTAAGTCCAAGAATGCTAATTATGCTTATTTATCATTCTTCAAGTAATGACTATGATAGTATTTCAAAAAGCATGGAAAATTCAATTAAAAATAAGTTTATTTTGGTGCAAAAATGTTTCAAAATTCATTGGAAGTTTTTCCAAATGTGCATTTGCTAAGAACCTTTTGAGTGATACTCATAGTATTAGGAAAAATATCTCAATAGCTATTAGACAAATTTAGAGTTTTTAAAAATTGTGTACATGGTAGAAACAAAATATTGCTTTCTGAAAATATCAAAACATCTCTCTAGATTTTGAGGAAGTGTGTTGGATTTTACATAAATAGTAAGTACTACCTTAGGAAGTCAAATTTGGGATGGTTCAGATATTTAGCACAATATGAAACATTTAGAAAAAGATTGAGTATTTGTACTTGACTCATCAGAACTAAAGCTGTTGATTTAACAAATAAGAAAATCAGACTTAGGCTGGTAAACTTTAGAGGATAAAGCATCAAGAAGTGGCAGAATGATCCATTCAGCAAAATAATGGAAATAGCATCATCATTTCAAAATATGAACAATATGAACTAAATAATTACTAGAGCTAAATTTATCAAAATTACATAAGTCAACCTATCCAAAACCAGTTTAAATGAGAAATACCTTGACCATAATAGTGTATCCTTCCAGACTTCATATCATACAAACTTAGAAGTACAGTTTCAATGAAGTTCTGGTGTGTTTGTTGTACAGGGTACATTTTTAGGTCCATGGAAATCCAGAAAATACAACTGTTATAAATATTATCTCTCAGGCTCTGTCTGGAGAGGTGCCCATCCGTCCTTACAGATGTCCCTTTCTAATAAACCTTGCTATTTTACCTCCCACACACACACACACACACACAAATAAATAAATATTATCTAGATAGGAACAGAGAAATTCATTGTTCCCATATTACTTTTTTTTAGAAAGAGTTTGTTTGTTTGTTTTGCTTTGAGAGGTAGAGTTAAGGACAGGGAGAGCGAAAGAAAGAGAGAAAGGTCTTCCATCTGCTGGTTCACTCCTCAGATGGCTGCAACAGCTGGAGCTGAGCCTATCTGAAGCTAGGAGCCAGGAGCCAGGAGCCAGGAGCCAGGAGCCAGGAGCCAGGAGCATCTTCCAGGTCTCCTACATGGGTGCAAGGGCCCAGGCACTTCGGCCATCCTCTGCTGCTTTCCCAGGCACATTAGCAGGGAGCTTGATTGGAAGTAGTGTGACTCAAATGTATGGATGTCAAAATTTTTGTACCAATTTTTCATTATTTGTGATATTTAATTAATTACAAAATTGAAAGTACTGTATGTTACTAAGAGAAACAGTGGCTCTCGTCAGTAAATGTCAATCAAAATAGCAAAAGACACAATTGCTTTGAAAGTGTTTATTAATGAATATTTGAGAAAATTCTTTATTGTACCTAAGTGAGTTTGTGCACTTGTTGCTTTTGTACACATAATAGATATATAGGAATTCATGTTTTTAAATTAATTTAACTCACTTGACTATCAAGAAAGAGAATATACCTAAGCAGCTCATCGCGCCTACTCCTACACACTCCTTGTAACAGTATTAACTGCTTTTACTTGTTTTCCAAGTTAGGAAATCATAGAGCATATTTATATATGTGTCTGGCTTCTTTCCTTTACCACTCTGTGAAGTTCAGTCATAGAAACATATTCAGTCTGCATTGTTCTATTCTCTTCTATAGTATGAAATGTGCCACAATGTACTAATCAGTTCTCCCAGGCACAAAACTTTGGCTTGTCCTCAATTTTCAGCTAGTAAGAATATTGCTGCTATTAGTATCATCCCATTGAATTTGTATATTATGGATATACAGCTAGGAGAAAAAATTGCTGGATTCATAGTATTGACTCAAAAGTAATACTGTTAGGGCTGTTTCATTATGGCATAACAAGTTAAAGCCACTGAGTGTGATGCTGACATCCCATATGGGAACTGGTTTATTTCCTGGTTGTTCCAATTTCAATCCAACATACTGATAATGGCCTGGGAAAAGCAGCAGGAGGTAGCCTGAGTATTTGGACCCCTGCCACCAACATGGGACATCCGAATGAAGCTGTTGAATCCTGGCTTTGGCCTGGTGTAGCTCTGGCCATTGTGGTCAACTGAGGAATGAACCATCAGATAGAAGATACCTCTCTCTCTTCCCCCCCCCCCCCACATACAATTAATCAGTGTAATAGTTGTTTAGTTTTCTTTAAATAACCAAGTAGGATATGAGCTAATAGGGAACATAAAAGACCACAGCAGTATGCTGCCTTAGAACCTGTTACTGCTCAAGCTATTGTGGTGTCTAGCAATGTAACCACTGTTAGCAAGACGGTCTTCATCTGACCTGAACAGGGGTAGAAGATTCCTGTTGTGGGTGATCCTGTGAGTCTGCCTGCCTAGCCCATGCAGGAGGTTAGCCTGACTGCTGGCAGGTGGCAGGAGCCCCAGCCACACTTCCCCCACCCCCACTCCCTGTTGAAGGGTCTTGTAATTACCAATCAGGTAAACAGCTCTCAGGTGTGGCCCAGGCCCATTAGGACCACCTGGAAAGCTACCATAGCCTATGTGACTTTCAAGCTGATTGGAGAAGCACAGTGGTGCCTATATCGGGTTTATTCTATGGAATTAGTCTTGCCCTAAATTAGCTATACTCCCTTATGCCTGCCCTTTAAAAACTTATGCTTGATCGTTAATAAATGGACATGTTCATCGAAACTTGTCTCCGGTGCTTCTTGTTGAAGAATGCCGTCACCCCACCATCCTAGCAGTGGGTGCCTTGCAGGGCGAGTCCACAGCTCATGATCTGCTGCCCCTATCTAAATCAAACTGTATCCAATGATCCAAACAAAGGAAACAAATTCTGCACAAATGATGACCAGTGACCATGTGCTTGATTAGGCCCTATTGGCAAAATTTTTACTTTTAGCAGCCTGGAGTCTAAGCGTAGACTTTCCTGATGTTTAGTGCTATTCTGAGCTTTCTTTCAAAATAAAGCATCTTGTTTACATTTAAGGTATAAACTTTTTAAAAATATTTTTTAACCTGTGTCTAAACAACATGTTCAAAAGTTAGCTTTGCATAAACATATTTATAACATTTGTTAAAAACAACATGTTTGCCAGGTCCAGTGTAATAATGGGTAAAACTGCCACCTGGGATGCTGGCATCCCATACAAGTCTGGGTTCAAGTTCCAGCCTGGGAAAGCAGCAAAAGATAGTCCAAGTTCTTGGTCCCCTGCCACCCCTGTAGGAGACCCAGAAAAAGCTCCTGGCTGCTGGCTTCAGAGAATCCCACCTCTGGCCATTTTGGCCATTTGGGGAGTAAACAAGTAGAGGATCTCTCTCTCTCTCTCTCTCTCTCTCTGTGTGTGTGTGTGCATGTGTGTGTATCCTTCTCCTTCTATAACTCTGACTTTGAAGTAAATAAATAAATCTTTTTTTTTTTTTTTAAAGATGCCGTTTTGGACAACCACATCCCATATTAGAATTCCTGGGTTAAAGTGTGGATTCTTCTTTGGATTCCAGCTTCCTAATAATGCAGACTTAGGAGTAAGCAGATGATGGCTCAAGAGCTGATCCCAGTCACCCACATGAGAGAACTGAATTGATTGTGGCCTCCCGGCATCAGACTGGCCCAGCCATGGCTGTTGCCAGGATTTGTGGAATTAACCATTGGATGAAATATCTGTGTGTGTGAGTGTGTGTGTGTGTGTGTGTCTACACACTTGGCCTTTCAGATGAATGGAAAGAAATAATAATAATTTAAAATTAAAGTGAGAGGGCTGGCACCGTAGCATAGTAGGCTAAACCTCTGCCCGTGGCACTGGCATCCCACATGGGTGCTGGTACATGTTCTGGCTGCTCCACTTCTAAGCCAGCACCTGATTATGTCCTGGGAAAGCAATGGAATATGACCCAAGCACTTGGGCCTCTGCACCCATGAGGGAGACCCGAAACAAGCTCCTGGGTCCTGGCTTCAGATCAGCTCAGTCCAGTCTCCTGTTCTTCCACATGCCTAATATATACTTCCAAGTATGGCTCACCTACTGTTTTGAGAGACCCTAAAGAAGAAAACAGTCAAGCTTTGTACCAGATTAATGTCATATACTACCTCTGTTTTCATAACCAGACCCAGGAGGCCTAAACAGCTTGCCTATTTGGGCAGAGTTGTCTTTGGCCAGCTTCACAGCATTCCTGGAGGCCAAGTTCTTGTTGCCTTGGCACTATCTCCTAACACTGCTCATTTTTTCATCTTCACCTGGTGGCAAGGGATAGGTTCTGGCTTACTGTCAATCACAGATCCTGCTCCAGCATCAGATCTGATACATTGGATCCATGGAAGTTGCAGTTTCCTTAGACACTACATGACACAGCTGGATTGCACTAGTCAGAAATGCGGAAGGAATAATATTTTCTAGGGTAGACTTGATCCTAAGGATAAAGAAAAGCGCTGTCCTAAAAACTATTTACCACTTTTCTTTGAGGGAACACTAGTGAAAAATAGTTCAGACACCCTCAACAAAGGCATCCTATTTGAGCAACCAGGGGAAATCTGTGGCAAACTAGGCAATATGCCCCCCTAAATTTGTTTCTCCTCCAGCTTTTCTTATTTCCTTAGCTTTTTTACTTAAACCCAAGATTCCCCTGAATTGATATTTCATGCATGCTACAAATTAGAATTTCATTTGGCTCTAAACTCCAGAAGAAGTTCAGACCCCAAAGTCATTGGTTGACAGGACTACATTGGAAAGTAAATTCAAATATGGCGTTTAGGAGGTGGGCCTAGTGGGATATCCTTAGTCATTAGTGTGTGCCTTTGAAAGGTAATTCCCCCAAGGCAGTTGGTTGTATGAGCCTGAGTCAGGCTCCAGTGATTTCTGGGCTCCCTTACTCGCCATGTGTTCCTCCACATACTCTGCCAATACATCCACCAGCTCTTCACACAGACAAACCATGGAGGCCCACCTACACATTGTTGGACTACACACATCCCAAACTGCGACTGGCACTCTGGCCTAGCAGGTTAAGCTGCTGCCTGCAGCACTGGCATCCCATATGGGCACTGATTTGAGTCCTGGCAGCTCCATTTCTGGCCCAGTTCCCTGCTAACACACCTAGGAAAGCAGTGGAGAGCAGCCCAAGTACTTGTGTCCCTCTACCCATGTGGAAGTCTCCTGGCTCTTGGCTTTGGCCTGGCCCAGCCCCAAGCATTGCAGCCATTTGGGGGAGAGAACCAGCCAATGGAAGAACTCTCTCTTACTCTCTCTCCTTCTATCTCTGCCTTTAACATAAACATAAATCTTAAAAACAAACAAACAAACAAAACCTTCCAGAACTGTGAGCCCAAATGAAGCTCTCTCTTTAGTAAGTGCCTTGTCTTGGTATTTTTTAATGGCAAAAAGATGGCTAATATAAGGCATTGATGTTAATGCTACAGTTTGAATATGGTTTGTTTCCTGAGGGTTACTGGGCTGGAAGCTTGCTTGCTCTTGGGTGGTAGAAATTTGAGAGGTGTGGCCTAGTTGGAGGTTACTGAGCCATGGTGCTACACCCCCTAGAATAGGATAATGCTGGTCCCACAGTGGGTTGGGTCTGCAGTGAGCTTTCCAGAGTGGGATGTTATAAGCAAGCCCTCCCCATGTGTTTGTTCTCTTAGTTACATGGCTGGATCAGATCTCTTTCCAGGAAGCTGTGACAGCCAAGAGGCTCCCCACAAGGGTCACAGTGTTTAGATCCTCCTGCCACAAGATTCATGAGCCCAGTGAACCTATTTAAAGTACCAAGTCTCCTGTATTTTTTATAGCAGTGCAAAAATGTACTAATGCAAATATGCTTATGTAAGATTTGGCCTTAGGCTCTATTCCTTGCTAGATCAAAGAGAGGCAAAAAAATAATCTGCTAGTTTATTGAAAAGTACAGGAGAAAGAATCTATTAGTTAGTTGAAACAGAAAAATAAAACAATAAGACATCTAAGTGTATCTTCTGACAAAGGCAAAGCACCACAAACTGAGCCAACATTCTTGATGCAAACAATTGAAAATCTGGAAATAATGACAAGAATGAAAAGTTTCTAGTTGTTAGCCATCAAGCAATGCAGAATAATGGTTCCTGAAGGGGGACAATAGATGAGGATGTGCATGGCCACTGTGGAGAAGAGCGTCCAGACTCCAATCTGGGAAGAAAGTGCAGTGAAGTTACCTCATTCCTTTATAAAACACAATCTGCCAAAATTGGTGTAAGAAGAAACAAAATCAGAATGGCCATATTAAAGTATTTGAGTCTACCATCAAACACTTCCTACATGTCTGTGATTTCACTGATAATTTATTTAAGACAAAATAAAACATAACATCATATGTGTTTGGAATGTAAAAGAGAGGGTGGCATCGTTAAACTTATTTTGAGGACATAATAGATCTAATACCAATTCACAAAAATATTACAAATGAAGAAAATTATCAACTAATATATTTCATAAATATACATAGAATAGTTGTTTAAAAATATTTAAAAATTTGACTTTATAGTATGTATACAATAACAGTAATCTATGACACAGATTTCTTCCAAGAAAATAATAATGGTTTTAAATTCAAAATAAACTCATCAAATTACCATATTAATAGAATAAGAGCTAACCTATGTTATTATTTAATAATTTGATAAAATTCAATATCAGTTTATGTCAAAAGTTTCAAAAATAAGTATATCAGAAAATATGCTCAAATTGATAAGAGCATACATAAAAAATCATGCAAATAACTTGGAACTTAGTGGTAAAACAGTATTTCTTTTTCTGTAAGATCAAGAACAGAAGAAAGATATCTGTTTTTTGTACTTTCATTCAACATGTTACTTGAAGTACTAGTTTTCACAGCAAGGCCACAGAAAACAACTGGAAAAAATAAATGTTTTTCAGATGACATAATTGCTTTCATACAAAGTCATTAAGGACCTGAAGAACTACTATTAATGAGTAATAAGTAAGTGTAGCAAAATTGTAAAATCAGATTATTTTATTATAGCAGTATGAAAAAATTTGAAAATGAAAAGCCATTATTCACAAGTGCTCCAGAAAACAAAATTGTTATGGAATAAACTGAAGAACTTCTACACTGAATTATACAAAGCAAGCCTGGGGAAATTAAGGTTTATTAAGAAACTTTCCACACTTTCAGATTGGAAGATTCAATATTTTTAAGGGATAGCTTTTGAGGCCAGCATTGCAGAGTAGTGGGAAAGGCCGCCGCCCGTGATGCCAAATTCTCATATGGGCACTAATTCATGTTCCAGCTGCTCTAATTCCTATCCAGCTCCCTGTTAATGGCCTGGGAAATGGGCCCCCACCATCCATGTGGGAGACACAGATGAAGCACCCTGCTACTGGCTTGAACCTGTTCTAGCACTGGCTGTTGCAGCCTTCTGGGGAGTGAACCAGTGGATGGAATATCTTTCTCTCTCCACCTCCCCACCCCTAACTCTGACTTTCAAGTAAATAAATAAATCTGAGGCATTACAAGATAAGGCTTATTTTAAGACAAAGTGTAAGCAGCAAAAGTAGAACTAGACAAATGGGATTATATCAAACTAAGAAGCTTCCACAATAAATTAAGCAATCAACAGAGACAACCATTAGAATGAGAGAAAATATTTGCAATCCACATATCTGATAAAGAATTGACATCCAGAATGTATAGAAACTCACAAAATGCAGCCGGCGTCGCAGCTCAATAGGCTAATCCTCCACCTAGAGGCGCCGGCACACTGGGTTTTAGTCCTGGTCGGGGCGCCGGATTCTGTCCTGGTTGCCCCTTTTCCAGGCCAGCTCTCTGCTGTGGCTTGGGAGTGCAGTGGAGGATGGCCCAAGTGCTTGGGCCCTGCACCCCATGGGAGACCAGGATAAGTACCTGGCTCCTGCCTTGGGATCAGCGCAGTGTGCCGGCCACGGCGGCCATTGGAGGGTGAACCAACAGCAAAGGAAGACCTTTCTCTCTGTCTCTCTCTCTCACTGTCCACTCTGCCTGTCAAAAAAAAAAAAAAAAAAAAAAAAAAAAAAAAGATGTTATTGAGAACCAAGGTCACACTACTAAGCTGTGTAACATTTGGAATTTATTCCTTTTACCTAATTCTGATTTGATATCTCCTATCCAACCTCTCTTTATCCCCCCAAACTTCCCAGTCTTTGATAATTACTATTCTATATTCAGATCAAGTGTTTTAGTTTCCACATATGAAAAGCAACATGAAGTATTTCTTTTTTGTCTAGCTTATTTTTTCCTGACATAATGTCCTCTAGTTTCATCCATTTTGCAGCAAATGATAGGATTTCATTATTTCCTATTAATGAATAATATTCTATCCACTCTATACATAAAATGCATTTATAGATATAGATTTATAGACATATAATTAAATATAGACAGATATAGATAGAAATTAGATATAATAGTTTATGTAGCCATTCAATAGATAGTGGACAGTTTGGTTGATTCCATATCTTAGCTTCTGTGAATAATGCTACAATAAACATGGTGGAGCAGGTATCTCTTTGATATAATCATTTTATGTCTATTGAATACATACTCAGTAATGAGGTTACTGGGTCATTTGGCAGTTATATTTCTAATTTTTTAAAGGAATCTCCATACTGTTTTCCATAGTGTACCTATTTACTTCCCACCAACAATGTGAAAGAGTTCCCCTTTCTCCACATCCTGGCCAGTATTTGAAACTTTTTGTCTTTTTGATAATAGCCATAATAACTTGAGTGAGGTTTTGATTTGCTAGTGTTAGTGACAGTGAGCACTTTTGGTGTGCATGTATACGAATGTGTTGGCCAGCTGTATTTGTTCTTTTGAGAACAAAATAATTCCAATTCTTACTAAATTATTTGGGTTTTTTGCTGTTGCATTTTGTGAGTTTCTTTTTTTTTTTTTTTTTTTTTTTTGACAGGCAGAGTGGACAGTGAGAGAGAGAGACAGAGAGAAAGGTCTTCCTTTGCCGTTGGTTCACCCTCCAATGGCCGCCGTGGCCGGCACACCGCGCTGATCCCAAGGCAGGAGCCAGGTACTTATCCTGGTCTCCCATGGGGTGCAGGGCCCAAGCACTTGGGCCATCCTCCACTGCACTCCCAGGCCATAGCAGAGAGCTGGCCTGGAAAAGGGGCAACCGGGACAGAATCCGGCGCCCCAACCGGGACTAGAGCCCGGTGTGCTCGTGTCGCAAAGCAGAGGATTAGTCTGTTGACCCATGGCACCAGCGCAATAACATCTTATATATTCTCTGAAAGAATAGGAGAGAGAAGCCCTAAGGCTCCAAACATAAAGTATTGTCCAAAGGGAGACAATGTTGATGGCCCTTACTTGCTCAATGTATACTTTATATATGTATTGAAGTGCCACAATGGACCCTTTAAATCTGTACAATTATTGTTTATATAAATTTTAAATATACTATTCTGATTATAAACATGAAAATACAGAAATACAATCGAATTAGAAAGCTCAAACAAAGCCTAATGGAGAAAAAATTTAATGGACTTCTACTATTAGACACTACAAATTATGATAAAGTTAGCATAATGTGGATGTTACTTGTTTGAGATCACCAAAGATGAATGGAAGAGAATGGTCAGTCCAGAAGCAGTTCCACTTACATAATTAGTTTTAGAATCAGTTTTTCAATATCTATAAAATAGGTTGCTAGAATTTTGAATGGGATTGCAATGTATCAATAGACAGTGTCTGAAAGAAGTGATATCTTAACAATATTCAGTCTTCCAATTTCTGGATCCAAAATGTTTCTTGTTGTTTTGGTGTGGTCTCTCTTTATAGTTCTCTTGATTGCAGCTTCCTGAATCTTTGCATCGTAATGAAACTTTACCCAAATGAAAAACATTAACTCTAAGTATCAATACTGTAAATCCAGTTTTAGCATAAGAGGTGGTTGTTGGAAGACATTATGGATAATAGAGAGTCTACTACATCATATTATATAATAAAACATCAGCATGTGTGCTAACTCTCTACTTGGGCAGAGAGAGGGCTGATTGGGCAGCTGTTCTCAAGACTGAAACCTTACACATGTGTTTATATTGATAATTATAACTAATCAAAACAGAGAGCTAATGTAATTTCAATTTTTAGACTATTAGAATACTCCTGGCAAGATATCACAAAATCAACTCCAGTTTATTCAACAAATTTTTAAAATTTTATAGCTCAGTGACAACGTTATCTTAAAAGGCACATGGATATCTTGTTTTCTTTGGTAAAAAATAGCTTTTAATGACAAATAATAATTTTGTATATATTTTTTCACATGTCAAGTTGCATTCTGAAGTATTCTGCTAACACAAAATAGGTATTAAGAAACAGGAACTATTTACAATATTTAAAATATTGGATTACACTGCAATGAATTTAAGTAGCTTCTTAACAAATGTTGTTCTTGATAGTAGGAAAATAATTAATAACAACATATAGTTCTATCAACTATACTACTATTCTGTAACATTCTTTCCTCTAAAAGTTTTGAGCAGACAAGTGGAAAAATGAAATTAGGCATTAATGGAATAACATGTTCAATTTCATAGCTATTTTCTACCCTTCTACTTTTGAAATGTGCTCTGCAATTTACACAGACCCACATACAGGAAATTAAAACATTTTCTTTTGGTTAAAACCATATTCTCCTCTACAGGCAATGTTTTTGCATTTTATTACAGTTGTAAAAATCAAGAACCTTGCTAATAACCAAATCTGAACTGTTTTGAAAGTATGAATGATGTATTTAATGTGTACAGTTTTTAATTTCTGTTTCTAGTTCTAAAACTGGCTATTAAACAATCATGAAGAAATAAAATACAATTGATGTCTTTTGGAATGCACTTCTTTTCCTAAAATTTGAAAAACATATTTATAGTTAGAAAGCACCATGTAAGCAATTACGCGATTTATGAATCTACTGATAATCTCTTGCCATCAACTCATTTATATGTTGATGAATCTTAGTAATGTTTTGGAACAATGAAACTGATAGTTATATTACTTAAAGGAAATGAAGTTGATTATTACTAATCATTCTAGTACCATTAGTTTTTAATCACTTGTAATAACAACTAAATCTATTTATTCACTAAAATCTAGAAAATGCATTGCTTTATTTTAGTCAGTACATAGACATGATTGTCCCATGGGTTAATTTCTGAAATACTGCCATCTTGTGGTGTTCTTCACAGACCTTCCCAGTTATTTATGAAGGGGACTTTCAGTAGCAAAAAAATAATTTAAAAAAAGGTAAATAAATAGACCTGAGGGAATATCATTGATATCTGGAGAGGGAAAATGACCTTGTGTTAACAATTATGAAACATTCTCTTATTACACACCTAGAGGGGTCGTTCTAATGTAATATCTAGGAAGCAGAAGAGATAATTTGTTTTAGATGCCTATACATTTCTTAATAGGAAATGATTCAAAGAGAAATCCAATCTGTACTAATAATCTTTCTGGAGAGAAAATCATCTGCTTGGTCTCAATTTATTTCAGTACAACAACTATGTACTGAATATTTTTAATATAAGATTTACATGTTATCTGGTAAACAAACACATAGCAGCAACTTCTTTTTGATTTCTTTTTAGCTGTTGATGGAGCAAGGTCTCAACTGTGTTATGATTTGGGCTCTCAGTTCTCAGGGATGAGCTTTTCTTATGTAATAGTGGTGGTATTTTTTGATATTCCAGCACCATCTGAGTTACCTTAGTTTTTCTAGCCAAAAAATAGAGGCAAATAACTGACACAGAGAATATTTTGTCTTCAAATATGCAATTAATTATCTTAATTTGTTTATTTATCCACTAATTTGACTCCAGATTAAGCTCAACATTTTTGTAAAAAGAGCAAAGTTAAATATTGTCCAGTGTTGAAGATTGATAAAGAATATTTTACATGATTTTAAGACCACTTCAAAGATCTTTCAGAAATTAACAAAATCACAATCAACATTTAGATCTAAAAGTTCTGATATATGAATTCAGATGAGAAATTATGTTGCTTTACCTAATGAGAGTTCATTCATTACACAAGATAGTATGAAAATTTGGCTTAGTTAGGTAGTCTATGTTTTTTTTTTTTTTTTTAATTAACTGGTTGCTTAGATCTGCAATAATACACCAAAAGCATTTGCTAGATTGTGAACATAAAAACAATGTAAACACTTTTAAGATCAGTTTAGGCTTCCTCTGGTAACTGAAGCAGCAGACATTTTTGAAGTGAGCCTGAGTAAAATGCCCTTAAGCTTTGTGGGTTGAGGTAGTTTTCACATAATAAAAGGAAAACTCCTTATGAGGCAACTTTGCCCTCACTCTCAAGAAATCTTTTATTTTCTGCAGTGGAAATTAATGTGAGTACTATCAATGAACTCAACCCTGTAATAAGCCCTGCTTATGTCTTTGCCAAATGTTTTGTGCATCCTGGTCCAAAAAGGCAAGTGCTTTTACTTTCACTATGAAGCATTAACTAAAGAGAAACTGCAGTATTTTCTTTCAGGATTGAACATCTGACCTCATGAAATAATCAAGAATATTATTGCCCTTCCTCTTCATGCCTACAATACTCAATTTCAACGTAATCAATTTTAATAGGAAGAAAAAGCATAATGATTTTAATAAGGACTATTGCTGATGTGATCAGACAAAATTAATCTATTTTCATATGAGTGATACATTCTACATTAATGTCCATTATTATTAATAATTTAGCTGAAAATAACATCTGGCTGTAATCCATATTGTGAAAGAAAAGCTATTATAGAAAGCAAGTATTATTAAAAATAACAAAATGAATAAGAATGTTGACAAATGCAGTATCTGAAATAACATAATTATTTTTCAAATAGAAAATTGATATACACAAGATGTTTAAAAACCTCACTAATGGCATTACGTCAGTATTCAGGAAGACACTTTTTAATATTATGGAGTTATATAATACCAAGGCACACTGTACCTGAAAGCTGTATTAATTAACATAAAAATATCAGGGCAGGAGTTGAGACACAGAAGGTTAAGCTGCCTCTTGTATCTCCTATCAGAGCGCTGGTTTGAGTCTCAAGTGCTCTGCTTCCAACTCAGCTTCTTGCCAATGCACCTAGGAATGCAGCAAATGATGGTTCAAGACTTTGGACCCCTGTTACCTGGGTGGAAGATCCAGATGGAGTTCCTGGTCCATGTCTTTGGCCAAGCCTACCCTGATTATCTTGGCATTTGGGGAGTGAACCAGCAGATGCGTCATCTCTCTCCTCTTTCCTCTCTCTCTCCCCTGCCCACCTCTCTCTGTCACTCTGCCTTTCAAATGTCTTTTAAGAATTGACAAGGTCACTTATTTTAAAAAATGAAATTATCACAGATTGACTTAAATGAACATTATTTCTGAGAAGTGTGGCAACTTAAAGTATTCAAATATTGTCAATGTTATTCTTTTGGAAACATATGAATTTATATTATGGAGATATTCAATACATAAACATTGCCATAAATTCTTTAAATGTATGCATTTGTCTTTATATATACAAAAATATGTTGAATACATACATATGTATTTTTAATACACATGATATAATCATAAACCAAGAAGATACTTAAACAACATATGTATTTGACCAAGCCTAAGGAAAAATTCAAGTATAGCATTCAATTAATAGATTGGATTTATTACTCTTTCAGACAGGTTGGAGAGATTTCCTTAATTCTTTTTTTTTTTTTTTTTTTTTGACAGGCAGAGTGGACAGTGAGAGAGAGAGACAGAGAGAAAGGTCTTCCTTTTGCCGTTGGTTCACCCTCCAATGGCCGCTGCGGTAGCGCGCTGCGGCCGGCGCACCGCGCTGTTCCGATGGCAGGAGCCAGGTGCTTATCCTGGTCTCCCATGGGGTGCAGAGCCCAAACACTTGGGCTATCCTCCACTGCACTCCCTGGCCACAGCAGAGAGCTGGCCTGGAAGAGGGGCAACCGGGACAGGATCGGTGCCCCGACCGGGACTAGAACCCGGTGTGCCGGCGCCGCAAGGCAGAGGATTAGCCTGTTGAGCCATGGCGCCGGCTTCCTTAATTCTATCTTCATGAGTTGTAACTGGATTTTATTCATTTTTGCCAACCCAATAATGAATAAAAAGAGGGAAAATTCTAATTGTTCTCTTTTGTAATAAATATAAACATGACCTGAAATTGTCCCATCTTAAAAGTTTATACAGACATGAAATGATTATTTGTAAATAAATAACCAAAGAATAATATGGTTCATTATTCTTAATAATCATAAGAAATCATGGTCATATAATTATAAGGAAAATATACATAATATAAATATGGATTTGTGCATTCATGGAATAAATACTGAGGAGAACATTAATTCCTGAAGGAATTAAAATTTTAGACTAGAAATATATCACTTGAAGAAATACTCCAGATATGGAAAGATTTATTGAAATAATTTTTTAAAATGTATTCATTGGGGCTGGCATTGTGCCAGAGCTCATAAAGCCCCCGCCTCTGATGCTGGCATCCAGTGAGGGAGCTGGTTCGTTTCGTAGCTGCTCTACTTCCAATCCAGCTCCCTGCTTACGACCTGGGAAAAGCAGTGGGACATGGCCCAAGTGCTCCCAGGTTGGAGACCCAGACGAAGCTCCTGGCTTCTGGTTTTGGCCCAGTCCTACCCATTGCAGCCACTTGGGGATTGAACCAGTAGAAGGAAAACCTCTCTCTATCTCTCCCTCTTTCTCTATGATTTTGACTTTAAAATAAACAAATGATTCTTTTAAAAAATTGTTTGTTTAATGCTTTTGAAAGGCAGAGAGATATATAGAGAGAAACTGAATGGTATTTCCCAATGGTTCACTCCCCAAGTATCTACAATAACCAGAGCTGGGCCAAATTGAATCCAGGACCAGGCACTCAGTCTGGGTAGCTCGTGAGGGTAGTAGCAATGCAAGCACTCGAGTTATCACCTACTACCACCTAGGGAGTGGGTTACCAGGAAGCTGGAATGGAGAACAGAGGCAGGACTTGCACTGAGGCCCCAGCTATGGGAAGTGGGTGTCCCAGTAGGCAGCTCAGCCACTGTGGAAACACCTGCCCTTGAAATAACATCTAATGAAATGTGATTTTCAAAGAATACATAAAAATTGATGCAACCGGTGAACTATTTTAACATCCTCTAGTGTTTAGACCAGCACCAAGTTTTCGTTGTCCCATGTGTAGCTCCTCTATGGGTAGAAATGTGGGGATGTGCACAACAGCAGCCTTAAACTATCATATGGAACATGTTCACACAAGAAAAACAAGTGGTCACAGTGAGTGAATGGACTCAACTTGTTTTGCGCATAGGAAGAAGAAAGAGAAGATATAGTGACATAGGCCTTTGCTTTCCATACGTGTATGTTTCCTGCTATCATTGTATTTTCCTAATTATTATTGTTAAGGTTGTTTATAAAGATATCATCATGCTTTGAAAAATTCAGTTTTTTAGATGGCATCTTATTTTATTTATACTCAGATTTGCTTAATAACAAGGAGAAGGAGAAGTGGAATAGTCACTATTAATTTTAAAAATTGGATACTACATGATTTTTATAGACCTTTTGAATACTACTATTTTCTTCCAACATATATACAACGTATTTAATCAGTTGTTTTGTGAATAAAGTTTTATTTTCTAATGTTCATTCCAGTTTGTTCAACTCTTTTCTTTCATTTAGTTCAGTAAGTGTATTTTATAGAAAAACTTATTTTTATATTATCATTTTTCCATTTTTAAGATGTTTATGATTCTTAGTCCTTTCTTACTCACAATAATATCTGGAATATGACAGAGACAAAAGGATGAAGAGAACTCTCTGAAAACCCAGGAGAGTCTTCTTAGGAAGAAGTAACTTTTGATTAATACGTTGTGCTAGTTCCCAGCTTTGTTTGAATAATGAGTCTGTTTTTCTCAGTCGAGGGATATTCAGATGTTAGTTTTTACATCTTTTTGTAAAAGCCTAAAATTTTACAAATTTTTCATTTTTTCAGCCTCAAATAATTTTTATATTGCTTATTTTTAGTATTTCTATCTTTTCATATTATTTATCTTGCAAACATAATATACTCCTTGAATTTAAAAGTATTTCACCAAATAAATTATTTGGAATGTATTATTGGTAATTCTATTTAATATATAATTCACAACTTCCAAATTTTTTAATAGTTTTCCACAGTGATAAAAAAGTTTTCTATGTTCTGAATAATTATAAGTAAATTGGGCATTATTCTCTTTATGACTATTAATATAATCCCAAATGTTAATATAAATTACATTTGCTGTATAACATATATTGAGAAAAATATAAATTTACTCAGTCATGAATCTATGACAATTGCTAGTAAAAATTGATCATTGAATAGCAGATAAAGATTGGAAAATATGATTGAGTATCTGATACAAGTAAGTCATTTTCTAATGCCTTTATTGTATTTTATAACTTAACAACAAATATTAAAACCTTGCCAGCAAAGTTGAAGTTTTGAAGATTTAATGAAACTGAATATCATCATTATTGATACTTTCCTTCATTCTATGTAATTCAGTTTTCTTGTTCTCCCTTATAATTGTTTTTCCATAATCCTGACAGTATTCTAGAATAAGTAATGTGGTAATTCTGTGCATTAATTTATGACAAAAAATGTGGCATAGTTTTGTTTTCATCTTCCCTGCAATGTGTTTTTGTGTCTGTGTGTGTTGTGAGTTTATAGTTATAACATGTCTGGATGAGTAACATTAACTATGGACATTAATCTTGAAGTGAGGCTCTATAAAATCAAAATAAAGGAGTCTTGCACAAGCTATAACAAAATAATCTTAAGTCAATCACAATGCACTTAAAATTTAAGAGATTATAAAAAAGATGAGATTAATGTATTAGAAAAAAGAACTAAAAGGTGGTCAGAACTAAAAAGAAGCTGGATGAATGAAATATTGGTGGTTTGATATTGTCCACTGCTCTTAAAAAATAAATAGCATAAATTGAATCAGACAATGTACTATCACTAATGTTGAAACCAAAACTAAAAAAAGTATCCTAAATGAAGGGGTAAGATAAAATAAGAACAAAGCTGATAAAGAATCAATGTGCGAATCCAGTATGATAAACAATCTGAATATAATAGAATAAACACCTCTATTTTTGCTCCTTCAAATAAGCTTCCTTGGATGTCCATTCTCTGTCTCTTGTTGGCATCTGGGGCTTGTGCTACAGCTGTCTACTCATGTTCACTAGTAAGAGTCATGCCTCTCTATGAATTCAGACTCTCTTTGTAATTAAAATGAGTACACTGTAGTATATGCCGTCACTGCAAACACGTATGTGACTCCATGATTTCTCCTTTACTGTCTAATGTTTGACTTATGGCCAGTTGTAACAAAACTCAGGAGGGAGATTCATTGTTTTTTAACTTTTATTTAATGAATATAAATTTCCAATGTACAGTTTATGGATTACAATGGCTTCCCCCCGCATAACTTCCCTCCCACCCGCAACCCTCACATTTCCCGCTCCATCTCCCCTTCCATTCACATCAAGATTCATTTTCAATTCTCTTTATATACAGAAGATCAATTCAGTATATATTAAGTAAAGATTTCAACAGTTTGCACCCACATAGAAACACAAAGGGAAACATACTGTTTGAGTACTAGTTATAGCATTAAATCACAATATACAGCACATTAAGGACAGAGATCCCACATGAGGAGCAAGTGCACAGTGACTCCTGTTGTTGACCCAACAAATTGACACTCTAGTTTATGGCACCAGTAACCACCCTAGGCTCTCGTCATGAGTTGCCAAGGCTATGGAAGCCTTCCGAGTTCGCCAGCTCTGATCATATTTAGACAAGGTCATAAAAGACAGGGTGAGGATAGTACCCAATGATCCTAAGAGTGGCATTAGCCAGGTTTGAACAATTATACAGCATGAAGTGGGGAAGAGGACCATCAGTACACACAGGTTGGGAGTAGAGCCATTGGAGGTAGAGTAGAGGTTATGATTACAAAGGAATGAGGCCCAAGTGCTCTAGACAATGTCTAGAACAAAGGACAGAGTCATTATTAGAGGAGCTAAGAAAGGTGCTGTCTAAGCTACAGTTAAGTTTTCTGATTGAGAGGCAAATAGAACCTGACAGAAGGGGCTTGACAATAATCTGTTGGGCTTCAGGTCTTATAAGTTAAGAGGCCCAGACCTATCTATCTCTTCACATGGGGTATATCCTAAGGGAGGTGTGAACCTCCTGGGGGAAGGCACCCTGTTGACTTTCATTACTTGGCTGGCCTGGGAGGAGAGTTGGCCAGGTAAAGGCAGGGGGCATCTCTAACAAGAAATTTACAGTTCTGCCTGCAATGTTGCTGACCCTACTTGGCCATACCCTCAGCTGCAGTGGTCACTTTGGAAGTTGGGCTGAGTGAAGGGCTTTTCAGCTTAGAGCCAATAAGATCTGTGGCTCTGACCTGGGCATCCTTCGACTCCAGGGCAGGTCCATTTCCAGTGATCCAGCTCTTGGCAGAGCTGCCAGGGCTCTTCACAAGCTGACTTCTGCTGAAGCCCAGGCTTACCACATTGAAAGCCACTGCAGTGGACTGGCCTGTTGGGTCTCCTTGAGGGCAGATCACTGTACAGATTAGCCATTAATAGGCCTGCCACCTATTGCTTCTGATGCTTAGCTTTCTTTTCCTCCTGGTTTTTGTTAAAGCAGACCAGAGGATGCAAGTCAAGGGAGTGCCAAGTCCCATCTCTAATCTTCGGTGGCCTGAACTACAAGGCTATAGTCACAGGCATGTTCTGTAGTAGTTTTTCTAAGGTAGACAATGCCCATGAGGAAAATTACATTCTCACTTTAAAACTTTCTTTCTCTTTGGTCTGAAAGGGAGGTTTTTTCTACTTACTGTTTATTTCGCTGATGGCGAAGTAAATCTAGCTATGAAGTTATAATTTAAGCTCTTATTTTGGCTATGCTATTACAGAAAAATGTTAGCCATCTCTTTTATAAGGTCTAAAGATTAAATTGCGCATCCTACAGATTCCTTCATATTAGAATTAGTTTCCTACCTTGAAGAGAATAGAGAAATGAAAGAACAAGTTGACTCATTGTTTACCTTCACTCTTTTGCCCCCAGAAGATGCATGGTTTTCACATCTTCATTCTCCAATCAAAAAGCCTAAGTGAAATGAGATAAAGAGACAGCAATTATTTGTTTCTTCTGGTATGCCTCAGCCTTCAGCTTTCATGGAATACAGGAGCTTCCTCACTGAATCGTTTTATAATTGGAAGATCCTCCTGGATGCCAGTGCACACCCAGTGCCAACCTCTAGATGTGACTCTCCCCAACATATAATACAATTTATGACTGTGGAGAATGCTTTGTATAGTGAGCTGCCTTTGGAATGGAGCCTTGGTTAGGGAGCTCAAACTCAGCTGCATTCTATAGTGTCCAGGTAATCCATGGGACTATCCTATTCCCATACCTTTCTTGAGTCAGGACATCTGGCTCCATCCTTGATCCTGGTCCACTCTCTTTATTACTTGCTATCCCAGGAATATATGTTAGGATCTTTCAAGAATGTACTCTCACTATCCTTAGTTCCAATGGCAACTCTATGAGCCAGTGTGAGAGGCCTGAAAACCTTGTGAGCATCTTCAAAATCATTAACAATTTTTGTAGACTTCTTACAACTTGACTTGAAAAGGAAACACTTCATTCAAGGAGAATTTCTGGGAAGGAGAGGAGAAAGAAAGAAAACTCCCAATTTTAAGTAATACTTCCACTTTAATATGTAAACTTGAATCTAGTTAATGAGCAAAAATGTTTTGAGGGCTTGCTAATATTCAGCATTCATTGACAAGTATGTTGCTATGTTACCACCTCACATTTATTTTTTTAAGGTTTGATTTATTTATTTGAGAGTTAGAGTTACAGACAGTGAGAGGGAGAGACAGAGAGAAAGATCTTTTTTCCATTGGTTCACTCCCCAGATGGCTGCAATGGCCGGAGCTGCACCGATCTGAAGCCAGGAGCCAGAAGCTTCTTCCGTGTCTCCCACGTGGGTGCAGGGGACCAAGGACTTGGGCCGTCTTCCACTGCTTTCCTAGGCCACAGCAGAGAGCTAGACTGGAAGAGGAACAGCGGAGACCAGAACCGGCGACCATATGGAATGCCAGCACAGTAGGCGGAGGATTAACCTACTGTGCCACAGTGCTGGCCCCAGCACCTCACATTTATACATTTATTATTACATAAAGTGCACTTACAGTCATAGTTTCATGTAAGCATCATGAAATATTCTAGAAACGTGGTAGGGAAGAACATACTTTGTTCCAGGTTTAGGGGAGACAAAGTTAAGAGAAGTTAAGTGATTTCCCATTGCTAAAAAACTGCTAAATCAGAAAGCAGGTTTTCTTCAATTATAATGGCTACAATTTCCAATTCCCCTTCAGCTCAAAGTAATCATAAAAGTGCTTCATTGAAATATAGTTTTTTTGTTCATCTTTGAATGTTTACTTGATACAAAGCCAAAAATGCGTATAGTAATATTTATGCCATAGGATAATACGTGTTTATAACTTTAAAAGGACTGCAGAAAAAACAACACTATATACTCATGCTTGGTAAATATAATGCTTGATTTCAGACAGCTTTCATTATTATGCAAATGTGGTTTCTCTACTTCAATTAACTATAGTCCTATGTTGATTACTGAAGGATATCTTCTGAGAAATGTATCTCTAGGTGGTTTTTTCTTTATGCACACATCATAGAGTGAGATTGCCCAAACCTAGATAGCACAATCTACTCCATATCTATGGCAAATAATATATAGTCTCTTGCTCTTAGATCCATACTCCTAAGACTATGATGAACAAACAACATGAGTGGAGTTGCTACTGTTGTAACAGCACACATATTTTTACAGTAAACAGTTTCTAGTACGGACTAGTATAATTAAAACAACAATAAAAGTATAGTATAATAAAGTAAATATGTAAACCAGTAACAGTTGTTTATCTAGTATTATGTCCTGTATAATTGTATGCTGTATAGCTCTTTATGACTGTAAGTGCAGTAGGTTTCTTCACACCAGTATCATCACAAATGCAAGTAATAAATTGTGTTATGATGTTACAACAGCTATGGCATGGATAAATAATGAGATTATTTTTGGCCCCATTATAATTTTGTGGCCCCATCATGATACTAAGTCTTTCATTAACTAAAGCATTTCTATGTGTCACATAATTGTAGATGCATTTGAACAACAAATTTTAGGCAAGTGGTTATTTCATTTCTATTTTGCTTACCATTACACTTAAAATATTTGGTTTATTTTAAATTAATTTATTTTAAATTTTTATTTTAAAATCCATCCTGCTTTCAGATAATTAATATATATTTTTAAAGAATCAGTCCATCTTCTACACAAGGGCCTGGTTCTTGTGGTTATACAACTCTCAATCTACTTATATTTAAGACAATCAGATATATTTACTAACTACATGTCACACATGGAAATTCTAGTGTGTGTGTATGTGTGTGTGTGTGTTGACAGGCAGAGTTAGACAGTGAGAGAGAGAGAGAGAGAGAGAGAGAGAGAGATCTTCCTTTTTCCGTTGGTTCACCCCCCAAGTGGCCAATATGGCCGGCGCGTTGTGGCTTGTGCACTGCGCCAATCTGAAGTCAGGAGCCAGGTGCTTCCTACTGGTCTTCCATGCGGGTGCAGGACCCAAGCACTTGGGCCATCCTCCACTGCACTCCCAGGACACAGCAGAGAGCTGGACTGGAAGAGGAGCAACCAGGACAGAATCTAGCACCCCGACCGGGACTAGAACCCGGGGTGCCTAGTGAGCCGTTGCGCCGGTTAGTGTGTGTTTTAAATTGTCAAACAATTGATTAAATTTATTTCAAATAAGGTATATGTTCACTTTTGTTTGGTATCATTTCTATAAAACATCTACCAGATGCGTGTTACTATGTCATATCTTTGTGTAGATATCACTCAACATGAAGTTTTACTTAATTATGCACAGATCATTTTACCAGGAGCTAAATAAACCATTTCATGTTGCTTAAATCAATATTTGGAAGAAATTTATATTTGTAGTAGAGAACAAAAATCAGATGTGCTGTGCTATTGCTGGCTGGCTAAATGGATCTTTTCCCCTCAAGCTAAAGAACAGTTGCAGCCGCATGACATACAGATATTTACCCATTCACTAGATAAGTCTATCTATGTGTCTTCTGCTTTAGAATAAACGTCCTCTGTGCAGCTGGAGTCAAGTTGGAAGCTGGAGAGCCTTGCCCCTTGTAAATTGTGGATGACTGTGGTGGGACCTTTACAATGGGTACCATATGTTATAGTATTTTTCAAGCAATCAAAGGTTTTGCATTTCTCCTGTGGGACTAAACCACAGACCATGAGAGTTTGCCAGCCATTAACACTAGGTTTCCACAGTTGGGAGGTAAAAACATTTGCCGTTTGGAGAGGGCTATTTTCCATGAATAAATGTAGTATGGTTCAAGTCAGAGGAAAACAAGACCCCTGGGACCCCTTGATGGGTGGTGCCCTGACAGGAGCCATCCTGATAGCAAGAAATGGACCGGTAGCCATGAAAGATTCGACTGTGATGAGTGACATTCTCCTAGATTTAAATGAAAGAGTTGGTATCATGTTGACAGGATTTGCATCTGCACGATTTTCCAATGGTCTTCAGTTTGCTGAAGACCTCTACCAGTTGCTTTCAACCCAGTTACCATTCTCATCATTTAGAGACTGCTAACATTATCAGTAGGACTTCTTTCCAAGGATTTCTTTCATGTAGCGAGCTGTAGGTAAAGAAGAATTTCACAAGATTAAGTTATAGTATACACTGAACACTTTTATCTATTTAAGGAAACATGAAACATATTAAATGGTACATTCGTTTGTTCATATTTGAATTGCATTTGTTAATCAAAATGAATGTCTCCTATCATTAAAAAATAAATGCTCATAAGATGAAGTATCAAAGAACAAGCAACAGTGAATCATGACCATCATTTTCTAGTGACTTCTCTGCCTGGTTTTGGTGTTCTGTTTTTCAAACAATAAAAAGGTCCTGGAATGTAAAACAAAACAAACAAAAACAACAACAACAAAAAAACAAAGGACAATAAATGTTATCATAGAGCAGTATAATTGATGGTAATTGATTTTTTTTAAAAAGATTTATTTATTTTGTTTGAAAGGCAGAATGAGAGAAAGAGATAAAAAGGGAGGGGAAAGAGAAAGAGGAGAGACTGAGTTTTTCCTCTGTTGGCTCACTCCATAAATGGCCATGAGACACCAGGAGTCAGGAACTCTATCCAGGTCTCCCACATGGGAGACCATGCCCAAAGTACTTGGAGCATCTTCCTAGTCATAGTAGCAAGAAGTTGGATAGGAAGTGGAGCAGCCAGAACTGGAACCTGTACTCAGATATGGGATGCCAGTTCAAGCATTCACCACAGCATCAGGACCAACACTGATAACTTTGACCTCCTCCAGGAGAGACTTCTGAAAAAAGCTGCCAGCACTCTCACATCCACCATGCTTGCCACTTACTGTCTTGCTAGATTTCCCAGTTGATAACTCTAACTTTGATTTTATTTCATAAACAACATAATATTTAAGGCTTAATCAAATAAGACTCAGAATACATGATATGGAGGTGAGTTCTAGTGAAATGGGTAACTTTAAAGTGATAAATAATTTTTGAAAACATTTTATTTTACATATTCGAAATGGGGAGTGGGAGAGAGATTGAGACAAAAGTAAATCTCTCAGCTACTGGTTTACTCCACAATGATAACAAAGGCTAGGATGTGTGAGGCCAAGGCCAGAAGACTTGAACTCAATCCAAGTATCTGACAAGGCAGTAGGCTCCAAACTACTTCAGCTATCATCTGCTGCTTCCTAGGGTATACATCAGTGAAAGCTGGAATTAAGAGCACAGTCAGGACTTGAACCCGGGTACTCTGCTGTATGATGCAAGTGTCCCATTGTTAAGTGTAATAATCAATGTGGCAAGTCCTCCCCCCCCCCCAATAAAGTGATAAATTCTCTTAAAATCATCTCTGTGTGTGCACATTTCTGTGTGTATGACAAGAAATGCAGTAGAAGTGCTAAAAATGCAAAAACTAAATTTATATTATTTTAGTTTTTCCAGAGAAGATCTAAAACAAGCAAGTCATTTAAATTCTTTGTCTTTCTCACCCCAGAATTCTGTACTCCTTCAAATTATTTCTTATTTAAATAAAGTTCCAAGGACTAGAGAACTGACAAAAATACACTCTTTCTTGCTCGCGAATCTAGGATAATTCTAAAAATGTAGAGTTCATTGCAACCCGTTTGTTATAAAATTGGAGATATTAAGGCTCCATTCACTATACACCTAATTGCAATCCAGTGCATTTTAAAGGTATGCATTGCAGTTTGGGCTGTGGCTGTGTCAGCTGTCACAATTGTAAGGAGCCTATCAGAAAGTGGTGATTCTTGCTGTTTGCTATTGGTCTTCAACAGCGCCTGTTCAGCAGAGTTCTGTTTTAGTGGAAAGGTTAATCATTTGAATTTATTGAATATTTAAATAAGAACATCATTATCCTACGTCTTCTTTGAAAGGGAAAGGAAAATAAAAATACTCTGTCCCCAGGGAGTGTTTAGTCCCTGTAAGAAGGGGAGGGCAAAACATCTCTGTGCCTTTTAGAAGGTCATGGAGAATTAACAAATGAATTGTGTATCTTTGGGAACTATGCTAACAGTTATTTACTGGTGAAGTGTTGGGTGAGAACATAGGTAAGAGAATGTGTACAGAAGTTTATTTTGATAGGTCACTCCTTGAAAGTCTCAGTCACTAAAGAGATTAATCACCAACAAAGCAACGCCACTTACACACCCAATCACTTCTCTTGCTGTTTTATTTTTCTGTTAGTTACATCTCTCTAGTTGTTAGTAGCAGGTCATGCAATTCACACCAGTTAGATCAATAAAAGAATTCATTATCTTTTTACCTAAGGATTCTAGGTGTGATGGTGATTCTTTGCTTAAACAATACTTGAAATCAGTCTTCCTGATCTCCTGACATTTCTGTCCAATTGACTTTACTCCCAGTTTCTACAAAATATCCTTTGTTGTGTACTCCTTAATGTTCCAGTGAAAACAACAGAAGCTTTATTTTCTTTCTTTCAGACACTGGCAAGTGGCATCAGATTTATTTATGTTGGAACAACTTCGGTTACCTGCCCTTTGGAAGTTTAATCAGAGGAAGGCTGAGGCCTGCCTTCTTGACTCACAGCTGCATGGATGGCCCACTCTGAAGCTCCTTCCCTGTTATCAAAGGGGCTGAAAATGTAAGAAAACGCAAGCAAGGGTGGATGCTGGCGGAAGACCTATATGAACAGCAATAAGAAGAAAACCCATGCTTTATGGTTGACCTTATTAACATGCCATCCCATATATAAAATCTCGATTTGATTCCATAAGGATTTATGTTATTCATATCTAGATTTAACATCCAGCTTTGAATGCAGTATGTTTAGGTGAGGTTCACTTCAACTTTGTTAACAATATCTTATAACTTACAGTTAAATCATACATTTATTCAGGGAGAAAATATCTCAGAAAACTACAAAGAGATAAAAAGATAGTTTTTTGATTTGAGAGGAGGAGAGGATGAAAATATCACATCATTGTTGTTAACTTAATGCATATCTATTCTAAAAATATAGAAGTAAAAGAAATCCCAACTCTGAAAATGTAATAAAATTTTTTCTGTTTCTGTTGTTAATTTTGTTTTGTATCATATATTACCTGTATATATTTGTACTAAGCCATCTTGTTTTTTTAATTAACATTTAAAAAGGATAAAGAGAATGACAGAAAAGGGGAGAAAAAGCAAGTGGCAAGTGTTTGGATACACTGGTTCACTCTCCAAATGCTAAGCCAGGAACTCAATGCAATTCTCCCAGCTGTGTGTCAAGGAGCCACGTACTTAATCCATCTGGTAATTTGCAACAAAATGGAGGAATCTGGAAAACATTATGCTGAGTGAATTAAGCCAGACCCAAAGGGACAAAAATTATATGTTCTCCCTGACCGGCGACAACTAACTGAGCACCAAAGGGGAAACCTGTTGAAGTGAAATGGACACTATGAGAAACAGTGACTTGATCAGCTCTTGTCCTGACTGTTGATGTACAATGCAATACTTTATCCATTTTAGTATTTTTTTTTTGTTCTAGTACTATTGGTTGAACTCTGTAATTAACACACAATTATTCTTAGGTATTTAAATTTTAACTGAAAAGTGATTCCTGTTAAATATAAGAGTGGGAATAAGAGAGGGAGGAGATGTACAATTTGGGACATGCTCAATCGGACTTGCCCCAAATGGTAGAGTTAGAAACATACCAGGGGATTCTAATACAATCCCATCAAGGTGGCATGTACCAATGCCATCTCACTCGTCCACGTGATCAATTTCAGTTCACAATTGATCACACTGATAGGTCTAAGAGTCCAAAGGGATCACACAAACAAGACAAGTGTCTGCTAATACTAACTGATAGAATAAAAAAGGGAGAGAATGATCCAACTTGGGAAGCAGAATACACAGCAGACTCATAGAATGGCAGATGTCCTAAACAGCACTCTGGCCTCAGAATCAGCCCTTAAGGCATTCATATCTGGTTGAAGAGCCCATGAGAGTATTGTAGGCATGGAAAGCCAAGATACCATGGAAAAAAAAAAAAAAAACCTAAATGAAAGATCTCTGCGAGTGAGATCCCGGTATAAAGAAAGGGGCCATCAAAGAAGGAGGTACCTTTCTCTGAAGGGAGGAGAGAACTTCCACTTTGACTATGACCTTGTCTGAATAAGATTGAAGTCGGCAAACTCAAAAGGCTTCCATAGCCTTGGCAACTCATGACTAGAGCCTAGGGAGATTACCGATGCCATAAACAAGAGTATCAAATTGTTAAATCAACAACAGGAGTCACTGTGTACTTACTCCTTATGTGGGATCTCTGTCCTTAATGATCACATGTGATCCAATGTGAAGTAATGTGAAGTGATGCTATAACCAGTACTAAAACAGTATTTTTACACTGTGTGTTTCTGGGTGGGTGCAAACTGATGAAATCTTTATATAATATATACTAAATTGATCTTCTATATATAAAGATAATTGAAAATTATTCTTGATATGAATGGAATGGGAGAGGGAGTGGGAGATGGGAGGGGTGCGAGTGGAAGGGAAATTTTGGTGGAGGAGGCACTGTAATGCATAAACTGTACTTTGGAAATTTATATTTACCAAATAAAAAAAAAGAAAAAAAAAGAAGTCAAGATTTGAAAAAAAAATAATATTAAGAATACACACACACACACACAAATTCTCGTTTAGTTGTCAGCTTCCTAATATATTTATTTTGAATTGAATCCTAAGTCCATTAAGCAGTGCTGGAATTTTTGCCCGCTTACTTCCTTGTCTGTAGCTTCTGCCTTGAATGTTCTGTTTGTAATCAGGTTTCTGTGCTCTGTCTTCTTAAGATTCCAGTCACAGTGTGCCTTTATATCACTGCTTCCTTTGATAGGATGTGAAAAGTCTCAGGTTGTATCCATCCCTCAAAATTAAGCAAAGAGTTTATGATAGAAAGTACATTAAATGGTGAAGAAAAATCCAACTTTTCCATATCACAATCACAAGTTCTCTCAGACTTCTTTTTTTTTTTAACTAAAGCAAGCTTGGTTTTCAATATTAATCTTCTCCAACTCTATCATTTTCCAAGTAAGTTGTATCAAAATGATCTTCGATTACAGGACATAAGAAATAATGGCTCTTTTGGTTTTATCTTCTGTATGCTCTCAGAAAGTTTGTTTTCTTAGCTCTAGTCATCTAGAAAACAGAACTTGAGAGATGGGAATAAGATGATTATATTCTATGTGCTAGTCCAAACGTCTGAGAATGAAGAAAAATAAAAATGACGAAAAGAAAGACACATTGTTTCTCTACCCTCCTTGGCTTCTTTCTTCTGTGCATTTTTTTTTTTAATTTTTCAATGTGAATCTTTCAGAATCAAGTCCTTCTAAGATTGACATGGGAAAATTCAAAATTGTTCTTGCATAGAATTCATTATTTTCATTTAGTTATCATTTTATTATAAGTATGTTCTGTAAGTCTGTATTTTAATATTTGCAATGATGAAAAGGTGCAACACATTTCTGTGAATAGCTTGATACTATGTTACAAAGCTGAAATACGAAGTGTAACACAGGGCTCATAGCACCACTTGCTTCATTCTTGACTTGCTGTTCATTAGTGCTACTTCAGACGGTCCCTGTCCTCTTTTTTCTACTGCCTTACAATGAGTTTCTATTTCTCCTTCTTCTATGAGTGAGAGAGGTTATGAAAATTTGTGGACTTCTTTGTCATCTACTATGTTTTCAGAGTAAAATATCTACTCTAAGACAGACATTTATTTAGAGATATTAACCATCTCTGCAATTATTTTTCCTGTGTTATATGATGTTAAATGTGGTTTTCTGGGTATGATCCGCCAATAGTCTTATGATGACTCTTTGCTATTATTTAGCCATTTGAAAAGTTATTGTCATAGTTTAACAATCTACATGATGGTTGACTTTAGTGAATTATTGACTTTGTAGATGGAAATTTGATAGTGTCTATATTCATCTGATATATAGTTGATAGGAAGACAAATATCTTAGTGATTTATTAACATTTCAAAATGTATTAAAGCTTGATTATTAATATAGGTTATTATAAATATCTCTTGAAATGACATCATCTAACTTGATAAAAATACTAAGATTTTGGAGATGATGTCAAATTTAGAAATGAATTCTTACAAGCAAGGCAAGGATTGCTCTTGTAGTTAGAATTAGTCTCAATGATTTTTTAATGCATATAGTCCGTATGTAAGAATATTTTTGGTTCCTCTTATAAAATTAATTTCCTGAAATATTTTGCTATTCATTATTTGTAGTGTATGGAACAAAACTAATTTTATATATTTATATTTGTACAATCACTTTAATTCTTTTCTTTTTTTTTTTTTTTTTTTTGACAGGCAGAGTGGACAGTGAGAGAGAGACAGAGAGGAAGGTCTTCCTTTTGCCATTGGTTCACCCTCCAATGGCCGCCGCGGTAGCGCGCTGCGGCCGGCGCACCGCGCTGTTCCGATGGCAGGAGCCAGGTGCCTATCCTGGTCTCCCATGCGGGTGCAGGGCCCAAGCACTTGGGCCATCCTCCACTGCACTCCCTGGCCACAGCAGAGAGCTGGCCTGGAAGAGGGGCAACCGGGACAGGATCGGTGCCCCGACCGGGACTAGAACCCGGTGTGCCGGCGCCGCAAGGCGGAGGATTAGCCTGTTGAGCCACGGCGCCGGCCACTTTAATTCTTTTCTATCTCTAATAGATATTCTCTAAAATCTGGGTTGCTATTAATTTGACAATTAATGACTTTCAGGCAAATTATTAGCTGGTAACAATAAACCATTTTAAGATCCTAAGCTTTGTACCTAATTATTATACTTAATGTGAATATTTAAAGTATTTCTTTTAATTTTTGCTTTCAAACCTTTCCACCTCATTGCTGGTTTTAAGTTCCATTTGAGTAAACAGTAGCTTACTCAAAGTACAAATGATTATTATGAAGAGCAGGTACTGAATTTTGCATTATTGAATTCAAGGATTTGAAGTTGTCTAAAGATTTATCATAACTTTCAGAAACAGTTTCTAGTTTTTCTCAATATCGCTGCAGAAGTATAATTTGGCCAATGTTTCTCAAACACTTAACACAGCAGATTCTGTATCTTATGGTGCCAAAGCCATAGAAAAACTTATCTGGAAGCCCAACATATTTTGGGTTACACAGATCTCTCAGATTACTGGCGAGGAATGAAAGAGAAAATAAAGAAGACAGTGGAGGACATAAACTACCCTAAGTGTGGTAATTTAAGTGATGGAGGGAAGGATGTTTACAGACTCACTAAAATATATTTTCAGTTGTGTTTGAAAAACAGTTTGGCTGAGAGGGTTGAAGGGAAAGCAGTGGAACAAATGGAATTATTTATGAGATCCCGGAAAGCTAGTGGTTGTTCATATACAAAGACTTAACAACCTGAAGCAAATAATACAGAATCTGAGACCCAGTGATAGTGAGGCTTTTGATTAGGACAACAAAAGTGTCTGGTGAATAATTTTCATAAATATATACTTCAACTTTCTAAAAATCATCAGAAGTTATTGGAGTCATCAGTCACGAGATAATTCTTATGAAGAAACATCTTTTTGCATAAAGAACTAGACAGAGAAAAGCAGACAAGGTTTAATGCTTCTGAGCATCACTTTTTAGTTGCTTAAGAATAGCATGCTTGGTATAAAGGATGTTTCTATAGAAATCAAAGAGAGATTTCAAAAAAGGATTGAGGAAATCTTTATAGCATTTGGTTCAAGAATTTGTGAATTTTCTTATTTTTAATACTCATATATGATATTTATACTCTATAATATTAAAAACATTCTATAGTAAAATATCCAAGGTGATGGGCCATGAGTAACTTTTACAAGGTCATGGAAGATGTACAAATAAGATAAGAAATTCTAAAAATTCCATTAGATATGAAAGAGAGTGGGAAGAGTGAGTGTAATGCAATTTTAACCTAGAAAACAATGTAAAAAAAAAAAACAGAAAAACAAAAACACAACAGTCTTTTGCTAGATACTAAGCAGTGTATGATTTTGGTGGTTAACACAACACACACACACACACACATACACACCCCTAATGCCAAGGTAAACACTCCCACAAACAGTAAAACAAAATTCCCACAGCATAGGCAGAGTGGAGAAAATTACTGACATCCTATAAATCATGTAAAGGTCTCTAAGGTTGTTGGCTGCAGTGGTGACAAATCTACAGACTATATTTACACCTGATCTAAAAGGTACATTTGAACCTAGGATTTAAGCATAACTGAGGTTAAAAATACACTTCAGTAGGGGCAAAGTGTTTTCAGGGCTTTAACTGCATCAGGTAAATATGCCAAAAATACTTATAGAATATGATCCTTAAGCCCTGCATGCAACAATGTAAAGTTAAAGACATATGATGCTCAGTGATCAAACACGCAAAGAAGCAGCAAAAAATTCCAGTTAGAAGGAAAATTAGTAACTCAGTCTAGACTTGAAAATAATATCTTTGATAAAATTATTAAGCACAGCAATTAAAACAATTCAATGGTGAAGTACGAAAAAAGGATACATCAAACTTGTATGAAAGTATAATATAAGAATATTGAAAAAAACGAATAACAGTTTAGATATAACGTATAAATAGAGACTATTTAAAACAAAACAAAGAATAAAAAAGATCAGAACAAACCAAACTGTGCCCCATCAATGAGATGTAGCTAATCACTTTGATACTCGTAATTTGAATTCCAGAAAGAACAGTTCAATGGATAAGGACAGCAGAAATCTACCATAAATATTGATGGCCAATTATTCTCAAAATTCTCCAAAAATCCTAAACTCATAGCATGAAAAATGTCAATAAACCACAAATGCCAGTACATGAAGGAAATCACTCCAACACACTTTATATCAGAACTATTGAAATCTTAAAAGCGGCTACAGAAGAAATAAGGAAAGATGTTCAGAAGACACGAGGATGACGACAGAATGCTTTCTTGAAATAACATAAATCCTCATGCTGAGGTGCGCACTCTTTGAGATTCCTGAGAGAGCAACTTAAATTCTCATATGCTGCTGATGTCAGTATAAACACTTTGAATAACTGTTGGTCGACATCTAGTAAAGCTTATTGTAAGTCTAGACATTCCTGTAGAGAGACTTGCTTAAAAGGAAGTTTGAAATAAATATAGAAGGATCTGGTTAGATATCAGAATCTTCATGGCAACATTTCTTGTAATAATCCAAAAAAGTTATGAATGGTAGAAAAGCAAATTAGATTATGGCATATCCATATAATATCACGTACATAGCAAACAGAATAAAAAAAAAAGCACACGATTCAGCACGAGTGTTGATTCTCATAATTATAACGTTGAGTGAAAGAAGCCAGACACAAAATTCTATCTTATAATTCCATTTTCCTAAAGCACAAAACCAGGTTATTATTTTATGCTTTTTAAAATCTGGACTAGTGAAATACTTGTGCATGGAAGCAAAAGAAGGAGACAACCAACAAAGTTTTCTTAAGTGATAAGAGTTCTGCTTCTTATGCATGGGATGATTACATGGGTATGTTTAGTAATGAAAGACTATCTCCTTTTCCAGCTTCTTGTTCTTCTGTTAGCTAAAATACAGAGTAGTGTGCTGTATAGAAGAAATGCAATTTAGAGTACTTATAAAAAATTGGACCTTAGGAAGATCACTTAGAGGTTGATTAGTCAGTCTGCAGTCAGACTCTTTACTCATCCTTTGCAATAGCAGATATGATTGTCTTCTGATATAATTCAACTCATTCTCAGAGCCAATGCTTTGATTAGTGGTTTGACAGACACAGGTGGATATTTGAGGGAGAGGAGCCATTTTATAGCTCTCAATCATTGTCAGCATTGTTTAGCTATGAAGGATTAAATTTATTTCTTTGTTAAGTGTGTTCATCCATGAGTGCTTTGAAAAATAGTTACATCATAAACAAAAAAATCGTAACTGACTATACATGCATATGAAGTGCTACATTAAGGCTTTCAGCCATCTCTTAATTTAATAGCTATTTATCATCATTGCATTTAAAAGTCACTGAATTTTTTGAACAAATTATTTTCTTAGGGAATTATACACACATGTTCAGGCAAGCAAGATCAAAATTATGTGCCCTATATTATATGGCAGACTCCCTTGATGTTCCATTTAAGGTTGGATTTATAATGATATACACATTTCAGTATCGTTCCTTATTACCCTTTGACGTATTTGCAGAAACTGATTGATTTTGAGCATCCACTAAATTTAATAAATAAAAAATAATGAGGGAAATACTGCTGTGGTAAGGAAATTTTCCATCTATATGACCATTAACTTGAGTTATGGAGTAATGGACTTTAGTTTGGTTCAAAGGCAAATCAATGTCATATAGAATGGGATAATAAAATTGTGTCCCATAAGTTTTTCTTGAATATCAGCCAAATCATGGAATATTTGGCAGAATTCCTAGAGTTTTCTTGCAGAGTATAATTTCAAAATTTCTTAAAATGTTCCTAAGTACGTTTAATGCACATGTTGCCAGTAAACTAGAAAGCTATAATAATCTTTCATTAGTCAGATATCCAGAAGCAAATTGCTATATACTCCAGTAGTTCAAAACATACTGGTTTTCTTAGAAAACCAAATTATCTTCATTAGAAAATTGATTTATCACATACACCAATATTTTATATCAATATTTTATGGTAGAGAATAGGTAGTATTTGAATTTATGGTATATAGAAAAATAAAAACAGGGATTAGAGTCACTGTTTGGCAGCTGGAAGATGTTTGAAAAATTTTGCCTACAAAAATGCCACAAATGGGCTGACGCTGTAGCGCAGCAGGTTAAAGTCCTGGTCCGAATTGCAGGCATCACATATGGGCGCCTGTTCTAGTCCTGGCTGCTCCTCTTCTGACCAGGCTCTCTGCCGTGGCCTGGGAAAGCAGTGAAAGATGGCCCAATTCCTTGGGCCCTTGCACCCACATGGGAGATCTGGAAGAAGCTCTTGGCTCCTGGCTTCAAATCGGCGCAGTTCCAGCCATTGTTGCCATCTGGGGAGTGAACCACTGGATGGAAGACCTCTCTCTCTCTCTGTCATTCTGTCTTTCAAATTAATAAAATAAATCTTAAAAAAAAATGCTACAAATAGCTCTGTGTCTGGACTGGGAAGTTTGAATGAGATATTGAGGTTATTCAAGAAGAGAGTAACTTGGAATGAAAATAGGTGACAAGTGGGAATTGAATGGGTAGAACAAAGTTAATCTAAAGAAGAAGATTAAATTGAAATGAATCGTTGGAGCACGTGAGGTAGACTATTAAGACTTGAACCTTAACTTCACAAATATTTGAGGTTTAGAGATACTCATGAATGGAAGATGCTCAAAAAGTGTATCAACTGAAACATTGAACATGTATTTTACAGAATTTTGGAAAGGCCCAGAGTGGAGATTGCTTAGCTATGTCTGAGTTTTCCCCCAAAAGCATTTGATAAGGAATTGGGAGTTAACAACCCTATAGCTAGGGCTGGGTCTGGCTGAAGCCAGGATCTGAGATCACAATTCATATCACTCATATGGATGACAGGGATCTGGTTACTTGAGTAATCATGTGCTACTTCCCATTGTACACCTTGGCAAGAAACTGGAATTAGGAGTGGATCCAGGACTGCATGTGTCCCAAGCAGTGTCTTACCTCCATGCCAAAAGCTGACTCTCATCTTACTTTTCTATCAGTGAATAATATGGAAGAAATGTGGGTGGGAGGGAAGTTATGGGGGGGGGCATTGTAATCCATAAGCTGTACTTTGGAAATTTATATTCATTAAATAAAAGCTTTAAAAAAAAAGAAATGTTCAACTGTCTATGAAATGGAAACAAACATTCTCACAAAGGGCCATAAACGTTATTATAGTGATGGCTCCATTACCTAAAACATACAAGTATGTCAACCAACACAACTTTCACAATTAAGTATGGTGCTAATACAGAATGCACTTTAATCACACATGACATACTCACATACCACATTGATATAATTACTCTAGAAAGTATTACATATTGGTGTACAGTATACTTCTTCATGTTCTTGTAGTGTCAAATACATTACTTCAGTTTCACAACCACTGAACTTCTGAGGAAAATGCATTAGTTTTATGTCCTAAGAGATTTTGAAATTAGACTATGAAAAAATTACTAGATGAGTAAATAAATGTAGAAGAGCAAGATAAATCGATGAAGATTTGTAGAAAATACTTAACTATTCTTTGAACTCGGGATTCTAATTTATCTTTACCATAAATGTGAGCTGATATTTGACATTCTTAAGAGGATAAGAGGAAGTATGTTTTGAAAAGAACCCTAAAAATTGTTCTTTTTTGATCATAGCCAGCTGCTGAATATTAGCAAAAAGGTTACAGAGATTATCAAGATGGGAGTGGTTGGCTTCAACTCAAATTTTAGTTAAGAGAGGTATTAAAGCATCCAAAAAGAAATTCAGAGTTAATAATTGTTTAATGAATATTCTAGAATTATACGCAATATAGAAAGGCAACATAGACCAAAATCAGACTAGAACTCTTTTTGAGTTCCCTCTCATATAAGAAATTTCAAATAGGATAATGGCATAAATATCTTCAAGGGAGGTTTTTAGTGTTCAAATACTCTTTTAAATAGAGCATATTAGCTATATTTTAAAATATTCCAAGCGTAAAGGAGTTGAGAAGAAAATAAGGCATTACAATGTCACAGGTAAAGGAAAATGATATTCAGGATATGAAAGAAAATAGGATATGTTTATTGGGAGGTTAATTTGTTGAGTGGAGGAATGGGGCTGTGTCAAAAAAAACCTTCCTTTTTAGTTTCCAAAATTGACTGGATCTGTCATCATAATAAGCTGAAGATATAAGGAACCACCATGCTAGAGTGAACTTGCAGTAGACAAGGGAAATATAAACACTAAATCATGCTATAATAATCAGGGTTTCCAGGAGATTTAGATCAGACTTTTATTGGAACTGGGCTTGTACAATCACCAGAATTTTGACAAAAAACAAGATAGGACCTTCATAAGAAAGGACAACTTTATATAATATATCAAATTACTCCACCATAATGCTTAAATAAAATGAGAAAAATAGCCAAATATAAATAGCTATGCAGACTATCAATGCACACTCTAAATTCAGAGGAATTTAAATTTTTAAATTTAAATTTAAAATTTGAATTTTTAAAATACAATTTAAAAATTGGAATCATTCATATGGTAGAATTACAATGTTACTATTAATAATTATGCCAATTATGTTTAGAAAACAAATATAAATTTAACATAGGATAAAAATTTTAATATGGTAGATTTTTTTTTAATTTTTTTTTTTTTTTTGACAGGCAGAGTGGACAGTGAGAGAGAGACAGAGAGAAAGGTCTTCCTTTTGCCGTTGGTTCACCCTCCAATGGCTGCCGCGGTAGGCGCGCTGCGGCCGGCGCACCGCGCTGATCCGATGGCAGGAGCCAGGTGCCTATCCTGGTCTCCCATGGGGTGCAGGGCCCAAGCACTTGAGCCATCCTCCACTGCACTCCCTGGCCACAGCAGAGAGCTGGCCTGGAAGAGGGGCAGCCGGGACAGAACCGGCGCCCTGACCGGGACTAGAACCCCGTGTGCCGGCGCTGCAAGGTGGAGGATTAGCCTAGTGAGCCGCGGCGCCGGCTAATATGGTAGATTTTTATAAGCACTAAAGGTATGGAGAATAAAATTGGCAAAACAAATAAAATTGAAATAATGTCTGGGAGGTACTTTTGGGTCTTCCACATGGGTGCCAGTGCCCATGTACTTGGGTCATTTTCCACTGCTTTTCCAGGCACATTAGCAGGGAGTTTACATGAACATGGAACACCTGGGACTTGAATGGGTGTGCAGATGGGATGCCAGTGTCACAAGTGGTGATTTTACCCACTACACCACAATGCCGGCCCCTGAATGGAGCAGTATATATAACCGGTCTATAAAGCAGATAATTTGCAAATAATACTTAACTTTAAATAGTGAATTTCACAGTGGAATATGTTAGCAAATTTATAAATGTGTTATCCAATTTCTCAATGTTGAAAAATGAACACATTTAAGAAGAAGAAAGCCTAAAATGAACCTTGTGTTGCTGAATAAGTGAAGAATATGTCTATTGCAGATACATAAAGTGAAATGGATGTTAATATATAGGCACATTTACAAATAAATTGTTTTAGTTTTGTGCATTGAAAGGCAGTGAGTAGAAATATTCTTTTATCAGTAAACATAACAAGAGGCAAATCTTATTTTTATATCATTTTCTACTGAAAGAATCTAACATTTAGGGAAAAGAGCATCCAAAGTAAGCCTGGAATGTCTTGTTGTGCCAGAAAAAAACAAAACAAAACAAAACAAAACAAAAAAAACACTCAAAAATGGTGGCTGCAAATACGAAATGCATACTAACTTTCAGCTACTCCTTCTGTACCAATCTTGATAGGTGGAGCTTAAGATAATTTATAGTCATGATGATAATACTTAAAAATAAGATTTTATTGGCCGGCGCTGTGGCTCAACAGGCTAATCCTCCACCTTGCGGTGCCGGCACACGGGGTTCTAGTCCTGGTTGGGGCGCCGGATTCTATCCCGGTTGCCCCTCTTCCAGGCCAGCTCTCTGCTGTGGCCCGGGAGTGCAGTGGAGGATGGCCCAAGTCCTTGGGCCCTGCACCCCATGGGAGACCAGGAGAAGCACCTGGCTCCTGCCATCGGATCAGCGCGGTGCGCCGGCTGCAGCGAGCCAGCTGCGGTGGCCATTGGAGGGTGAACCAATGGCAAAGGAAGACCTTTCTCTCTGTCTCTCTCTCTCTCACTGTCCACTCTGCCTGTCAAAAAAAAAAAAAGATTTTATTAGGTAATATCAATATTAGTAAATAAACGAATGAAAGGGACATCACAATTTATGATAGAGTTCCTTCTAATAAATGTAGACATGTGGGTAAAATTAAATATATTATCAATGTTCATATTAATAATTGATTAAAGCAAAAAATAATTTATACCTGCTAAATCTAAAGGGATACAGCTAGTTGAGAAATAGGCTATCTATGTAGTTACAATGTATTTCCCATAGAAGTCTTTTTAATTGAAAATGGAAAATTGTAACATTACACTAGAGAAACATGGCAGATCTTACTTTGTGATCATACGTGATCAAAGTTAACTGTTATTACTTATGAGACAAATAGAATAATATGAAAGTTGATATTTTGTATTGAGAAGTATATAGTATTACTTTTGTGGCATCCCTGACCAAAACACATAATTCTCATCTTTCATTTATATGACACAACCAAATATGAATGATATGCTATGCTGTCATAGGCTCTTCAAAATAGACAAAATGATGAAAAAAGACAACATAAAGTCAGAAAGACATGACAACTAAATATGGCATGTGGACCTTTTTGGATTTCTGATTTCTACTATTTGAATCTGTATTTATTTAGTTATAAGTTAGGGAATCAAGTAGCTGAAATTTATTATTTCCTTATAATAGATAAAATGATAGATTTTATTAATAAAAATAATAAATTTTTATTTATCATAGCTTCCTTATTTTGATAATAATATTCTGATTACATTTGAGAATGGCATTGTTTCCTGGAAGTGCATTGTCAGGATATTTAACTTGTGATGCATATATATAGTATTTAATATTGCAGTGAATATTAATAGGTTCAATGTTACCAATATATATTTACTTATATAAATAAACATATAAATACATAATGATATATGGTCAACAATATATGAAGCAAAGCAATTTTTTTTCATTTTATTTAAAAAGCAGAGAGACAGAGAGAAGCAGAGAATGAATTCCTGTCTACTGGTTTATTCCTAAAATGCCCACAGAAGCTACAGCTGGGCGAGGCAGAAGCCAGGAGTCTTGAAATCAATCTGGATCTCCCATATGGATGCCAGGAACCGAAGTGCATGAGCCATCATCAGCTGCTTCAAAAGATGTACATTAATGGACAATTCAAATCAGAGGGGGAACCTTTGACACCTAAGGTAGCAAAGGTAAAACTGGAACCCAGGCACCTCAATATGGAATGTAGGCATCTTAACCACTAGGTAAAATGGCTCCCCCATAGGTCAAATGACTCTCCCAGATAGTGTAGATACTCAATTATTTGATAATTTAATTTAATTTACTTTAAATAAAACTTAATATTATTATATCCATAATGATTAAATAGCATGTGAATTCTTTGTTATAAAATTTTGTACAGATGAAAATTCAAACAAATGCAGTTACTTCTAGTATGTTCTATGTGTCTTTCTATTTATATATATTTTATTGAGTCAATAAAATTAAAAAGTAGAGACTTCTTTTGCACAATTGTTCTGCAACATCTGTTTGAAAGTTGCAACAGACTTTTTGCTCCATGTGCTTAGCTTATTTCTCTGTCCATTACATGAATTATAAATACCTTTCTTTGGTATGTTGGCTATTCTGTACTCTATTAATAATTTTTTTTCAGACCAACTCAATTTTTATGGGCAATGTATCTGATCCTGGGAAGGCGTTTTTGTGTTTGTTTTGGCTTTGTTTTTGATATTTTGCATACACTTTACATGTGGCTTTCTTAGAACAGTTCAGTAATGAGTCAATGAAATGGAATAAAATAAATGTCTGTAACATGATAGAATTTAGAACCGCAAAAGGAGTATATGGTACTAAAGATTCAAAGATTCAAATGCAATTTGGGAATACCGACCTAAATTAGTTCTATATATTCTCACCAGAATTGTAACACATACACAAAAAATGTCAATAAGAATCAACAATGTGTTCAGTTTAGGAGGTTCTGACACAATTAATTTTGGTGCAAACCAGAAGTACTCATAGCACTGGGTCATACAAATGGATTCCATTTCTGTAAGAGATTAGGAAGGACATGGGAAAATATAATCATGAAGTGATATTAAGAGGAACATGTTGAGGTATTTTTATTCAAGGAACTTCAGGGTAAGATTTATACTAAGCAAATATTTGGGCTCAAGATATACATCATTTCAGATAGTTGGTCAAACAAGCAACCATAAAATTTGCAAACTTCCATTGAGCCCTATACTATTAAGCACATGACTGAAAACAAAATGTTATGATATTGCTATTTCATGAGAAAATTGGTTAATTTTCCCCTCAATTTTATGCTTTGTTATATGACATATAAGGCCAAGAAGTAATCTTTATCACCTTGAAGATCTCAAGGTTGCTTAGTACAGTTCCTAGCATATCAGTATTTTCAAATAAATGTGGAACTGCAATGAAAATCTATTACCAAGCCCACTTATGAGATAGATTTTGATAATTTTTGAGCTGTTTAAAAGTGTAATAGTGGAGGGGATTAGAGTGTGGACTCTGAAACCAGACTGCCTATTATTCTACAGAGAATAAATCCTCTAAACCTCAGTTTTCTCAAATGTGAAAAATATGAAGATTAAAAGAGTCAATTGTTACAGGGTTTTTTGAATTAAATAAATTAATGTATAAAATAAAATACCTAGAATGCACCTGATGCAGTAATTACTGTGGAACTATTTTCTATTATTACTGTTCATTATAATTATAATGATCAAATAATACTGGGTAATTGTATTATGAGACATTTTATTAAGTGCCTTACATATTTTTTCTTATTTAATTCTCAGAGTGCAAAGTATTTATAATTTTTAAAGGATATATTTATTCATTTATTCAAAAGGCAGAGTGATGGAGAGAAAAGAAGAGAGGCAGAGAGAGGAGAGAGAAGAGAGAAAGAGAGAAAGAGAGAGAGAGAGAGAGAGAGAGAGAGAGAGAGAGAGAATGAGAGGCAGTGGGGGAGAGAGAATCTTCCATTCCCCAAATGGCCACAGCAGCCTGGGTTGGGGCAGGCAGAAGCCATAAGCGTGGGACTCCCTCTGGGTCTCTCACATAGGTGGCAGGGACTCCAGCACTTGAGTCATCATCTGCTGCCTCCCTCCTGCCCAAATAGAGAGCTGGATTGGAAGTGAAGTAGCAAGGACTAGAACAGGCACTCCAACATGAGATGTGAGTATCCCAAGCTGTGGCATAATTGCTGAGCTACAATAGTCAATCCAAAGGACATATATTTAATCATACTACCATCATTTCTATATTAGTACATTTTCTTCCAGTTTTGATGTAATCATATACATATATGAATTTACATCAAGAGTTTTTGGATATTTTTTTGATTCGGTTAGAGTATGATTCTATGAAGTTGATGGGCATAATTAAATAGAAAAATTCCCTTCAGTATGAGTAAGAATTTCTTGTTCAACATTATTAGACTCCAAGCTGCCACTTGAAGTTTAGGAAGTTTTTGCCTTGGGTGATGAATCAGACTATGCTTTCTGTTTCAGATATGTTTTTCATAGACCCAGGCAATGAACTGGAGAGCCCTTGATCTCTCAACAACTATAGTTCAGACATGTACAAGCCTGAAAAAGTAAAAAATAAAAGAAATATCTAAAGAAACAATACAATCATAGGTTAGATATTTTTTCAGATAACATACCTCATGTATAAACTAAAAATCAACAAATTCAAATTTTATAAACTAAAATACACTTCTAAAAGAATGAAACATCACTTACAGACTAGGAGAAATTTCAAACCAGTATCTTACAATGAATTTGTTCCAAAAAATTCACAAACTACCAAACAAAAATAAAAATGCAATTAAAATAGGTGAATGATTTGAATAGATTTTTGAAGATTCTCATAGACAGTAAACAATGATAAGTAAGATGTGCAATGCATTAATCATTAGGGAAGTCCAAAATTGAAATCCAAATTGAAATCTCACTGTATTATTACCTCTTAAAAGCACTGACTACAAGTGTTGTGAAGATGTGGAGCACAGCTGTTGGGAATGCAAAGTGGTAAAACTATTTTGGAAAACAATTTGCTTATTTTGAAAGTTTAAAATAGACTTAGATTATCATTCACTTATTTCATTCCAAGATATTTACTCAAGCAAAATTAATACATATATTCATATAATGTCTTTTACCTGAATGTCTATAGAAATTATATTTGCAATAATAAAAATTGTAAACAACCAAATACTCATCACATGTCAAAGGATCACTTATACTTCAGTAAAGACATTTAATTAAACATGCAAAGAGATGTGAGGTAATAACAATCAGAAGAGGTGGTAAGATCAATTCCATTTACAGTAGGAACAAAAATCAAATACCTTGTAATAAACTTAATCAAGGATACCAAGGATCTCTATGGTGAAAATTACAGAGTTAAAAAAAAATGGAAAAACAAAAATGAAAAAGCTTTCCATGTTCATGGATTGGAAGAATTAACATCAACAGATGTCCAACTAATGAATCTGATTTGGAAAAAGGATGCTAAAATTCACATAGAAACACAAGAGACATCTAATGGATAAAGCAATCTTACACAATAAAGCAAAACCATAGGCATCAAAATATCAGATTTTGAGACATAATACAAAGCACTTATAATCAAAACAGTCTGGTACTAGCAAAACAAACAAACAAACAAACAAAACAACCCCAGGCGATTCCAATACAATCCCATCAAGGTGGCATGTACCAATGCCATCTCACTAGTCCGAGTGATCAATTTCAGTTCACAATTGATCACACTGATAGGTCTAAGAGTCAAAGGGATCACACAAACAAGACTAGTGTCTGCTAATAGTAGCTGATAGAATCGAAAAGGGAGAGAATAATCCATCATGGGAAGCGGGATACACAGCAGACTCATAAAATGGCAGATGTCCTAAACAACACTCTGGCCTCAGAATCAGCCCTCAAGGCATTCGGATCTGGCTGAAGAGCCCACGAGAATATTTTAGGCATGGTAAGCCAAGACACTCTGGGAAAAAAATTAAAAAGAGGACCTAAATGAAAGATCTCTGCGAGTGAGATCCCAGTGGAAAGAACGGGGCCATCAAAGAAGGAGGTACCTTTCTCCGAAGGGAGGAGAGAACTTCCACTTTGACTATGACCCTGTCAGAATAAGATCAAAGTTGGCGAACCTTAAAGGCTTTCATAGCCTTGGAACCTCATGACTAGAACCTAGGGAGATTTCTGACGCTATAAACAAGAGTGTCAAATTATTACGTCAACAACAGGAGTCACTGTGTACTTACGTCTCATGTGGGATCTGTCCTTAATGTGTTGTCCAATGTGAATTAATGATATAACTAGTACTCAAACAGTATTTTACACTTTATGTGTAAAAAATATATATATATATATTATATGTTTATATAATATATTATATATAATATATAATACATACTAAATCGATCTTCTGTATATAAAGATAATTGAAAATGAATCTTGATGTGAATGCAATGGGAGAGGGAGTGGGAGATGGTAGGGGTGTGGGTAGAAGGGAATTTATGGGGGGGAAGCCATTGTAATCCATAAACTGTACTTTGGAAATTATATTTACTAAGTAAAAGTTTTAAAAAAAACCAAACAAGCAAGCAAACAAACAAACAAAACAGAAGTGAAGACCAAAGACACAGAATAGAAACTCCAGAAATCAATTACTGAATCGACAACCAACTTATCTTTGACAAAAGAGCTATAATCAATCCCTAAAGCAAGGACAGTTTCTTCAACAAATACTGATGGGAAAATAGGATCTCCACATGCAGAACTATAAAATAAGACCCCTATCTTAAACCTTACAAAGAAACCACATTAAATGGATCAAAAACCTAAATTTATGACCTGATACCATTTTATTACTGGAGAACATTGGGGAACCCCTATAAGACATTGGCATAGGCAAAGACTTCTTCTTCAAAAAGACCACAGAAGCACAATCAAAGCCAAAACTGACAAATAGGATTACATCAAGCTGAGAACTTCCGTATTGCAAAAGAAACACTCATCAGAATGAAAAGGCAAAAGACAAAACGGGAGAAAATACTTGCAAACTATGAAACTGATAAAGGATTAATATCCAGAATTTTTAAAGGGCTCAATCAAGTCAACAACAAGAAAACAAACAATCCAGTTAAGGGATGAGCAAAGGACATGAACAGGCACTTTTCAAGAGAGGAGATTCAAATAGCCAATAGACACATGTTAAAACTATGCAGGATCACTATCCATCAGTGAAATGAAAATCGAAAACACAATGAGGTTTCTACTCACCTCAGTTAGAATAGCTCTCATACAGAAATCAATCAATAAATAAACAATAAATGCTGGCAAGGATGTGTGGAAAAAATCCACTGTTGGTGGGAATCTGAGCTGGTTCAGCCATTGTGGAAGACTGTATGGAGATACCTAAGAAAGCTAAATATAGATATATCATATGCCCCAGCCATCCCACTACTGGGAATTTACCCAAAGGAAATTAAATCAGCATATGAAAGAGTTATCAGTACCTCCACAAGTATTGCAGCTCAATTCACAACAGCTAAGATATGGAATCAAACCAAATATCTATTAACTAAAATCTAGATAAATAAATGATAGTAAATATGCACTATGGAATACTATCAGCAGTAAAAATGAAATCCTATCTTTTGCAACAGAATGGATGCAACTGGAAAACATTTCATCTTAGTGAAATTAGCCAGTCCCAAGAAGACAAATATGGTATGCTTCCTTGATCTGTGGCAACTAATAGAGTATCTAAAATGTAATGTACTTGAGTGAAATTTTGAGATGTGATGATTGTTACAGCCCTTATCTCTACTGTTGAGGAACAGTGTTTCTTTGTCTTCATACCATTTGTTGAACTCATTACTTACTGTAGAGTTAATCTTATGAGTAGAAAAGAAACTGAAAATAAATTTTGTAAAAATTAAGAGTGGGAATAGGAGAGAGAGGAGTAAGAAGGGTGGGAGTGCAGGTGGGAGGGATGGTGGGGGAAAGAATCACTACACACATTGTATACATTGTTCATGTGTAGTCCCCAAAGCATCCAATGGAATAATTTTCTTCTCAGTTTTCATGCGCAAAATGGGGGCTCAAGTATGTCTGGGATCGCACTCTAGTGAATAGAAAAATCATGGGTTGAAATCATAAGACTAAGTTTGAAATGTACAATAACTGAAAGAACAAAAGCAACAAATCAAATTGTCTTTGGAAAGGTATAGCTTATGTTCTCTTGACTATATATGTTCAAGAAAAAAGATGCTGCCTGAATGTATTCTCCTAATTTTTCACTCATGCACACATACATACAAATATAAGCTAGCAACTTTTATATTTCCTCATTTGCAAGTTCATGATTTTATTACCTTCAATTTTTATGTTTTTTTCTAACTACTTCTTTACCATTCTTTATTTGCTTTGAGAACATGACCATTTGTTACATATTTTTTTTTATTTTTTTTCTGTTCAATTAAATGGATAATGATCCTATTCTACTGGAGCAAGAAACATTCAGTATGAATCAAAACAGTTGCATATATTAGGAAAAGCTAAATATGCTAGTTTTTGCGTAAATGGATAGAAAATTGACATATTATGGTGACCTACTCTTAAATTTGAAGGCTATAGAAATTAATGCCAAGCTCTAGTAAGTGGTTCTCAAATTTCAGCTCCATCTTATTTACTTAGACGCCTTATTAAAGCACAAATTGCCTGTGCCCAGTATCAGAATTTTCATTTGGTAGGTTGAAGTGGGCCCACAAATTTGCATTTCTAAAAAATCCCCTGGTGATGATCATGCAGCTAGTCTTGAAATGTTTCAGAATCACGACTATGGGATAGCATTCCTGGTTTAATGGTAGAACTTGGAGCCCAAAATTAGCTTGGTGCATTTGGGAACAGGTCTCAGCTCTGCTTGATTGTTGTTTACTGAGTAGGTAAGAACATGGAATTTATTGGAGATTCTACAGCAACATTCCAAACATTTATCCAGGGTTGACAGACCTGATCAAAATATACCTATTATCTTTTTCATTATTCTGTTCTGTTTAATCTGTGTTGTGATTTCCACTTCCATTGAAATTTATCTAGCTTTTAATATACATACATTTTGTTTTGTATATCTCTGCATTTATTATTCAGAGTAGGACAATGAGGCTATAGCTATCTATGCTACTCAATCTTCCTTTTGCTTCTAGCCATAGGACCTCAATATACACATATCCTGTTACAACCCATTGTTCCTATATTTTGGCCATTTTATTATTCTACAGAAATACTGTGGGTATTCATTATAGAAACAAAATCTCTATTTTCAAAATGCTAATGGTAGACATCTATGTTATTAATTGTTGATCATTAATTTTTCATGATAACATTCAATTTACTGCTTATACTTGGCATGTTTGCTCCTTTATAAATCTGTGATTTACTTTCACTATGGCTTTCAATTATTTTGTGAGACAATAAATTCTGTAGTACATTTGAGATCATAAAAAAGACCAGAAGATTTTATGATTAGACTTAAATTGATAGGTTTATACATTTCGGAATACCAATTTTAAGACTAGGAAAATTCATTTAGTTATGTGACTATGACTAATTGAATGTTTTATTGTTGTAAATTAATTATTGCTTAAAATATCTATGTATTAATAGTCATATAAGCCACTGAATTATTGAATTCAAATTGCTTTGGGAAAAGAGAATTCTGCTTTGTTCAATTCCTCTTTTGCTGATAGTTCATGTTTTTTCATGTTTGTTCGTCTTTAGAATTTCAGAACAGCTTTCATATCTAGTATTGTGCTCCCACAGCAGGTGGGATTTCAACCTACTCAGAGATTGCATTTGTATAGCATCAAAGCTCAGCTGGTATAATTTGCAGTGTTATACAGAATAGTTTCTCTTTGACAGAGAGATTTAATAATTATATGATTTTTTAAAAAATATGAGTGACTAACAATACCATTGCAAGTGATTATAAAATTATTGCACTGATCAATCCATTTTTGATAAATCATTAAAGACCAACAAATAAGTAAATAAATAAATACATAAATAAATGAATGACATATTGTACTATATAAAGTATAGATAGTGGGAAATTTAGCAAGTATTATTATTATATTAATGGCTTTGCATGTATGAGCATAAAAACAAAAATATGTAATAACAAGACTCTTTTATTACAAGAGTATTAAAATCTTAGATAAGTTGTTGACTGATTCATTTACTGAAACTACCAGCTATTCTTGAATAACCATATTTTGATAATTTCTTTCTCTCAAACCCCATGTGGAAAAGAGTTGAAAACTTAATAAACTTAATCTGATGGTCAGATAACAGGACTTCAAAGCAGAGCAGAACCTGTGGTTCATTTGTGTGGCTTATTTGCCCATTACAAAAGCCTTAAAATCATGCCGAGTTACTTCCCCATAAGAGACTAAGCTGAAAAGAGAAATAATTACTATTACCAGAGTTTCCTAGGAAGTGAGTATGTCTGCAATCCATTTCAGTGGGATACGTATATTGTTGTATTATAAAAGGCGCATGGAAATCATAAATTCTCTTAATTGTCTTCTAACTTTTTAATATTCAGGCCTTAAGGAATCAAATATGCTTCTGAATTAAACTATATTTTATAGGGAGAGTCCATTGATACCAAAACCAGATTCACCAGAGGAGAACACTAGACTTTTATTTACCTTGAATCAAGTTGAATAAACCCAGAAGTGTGCTTAGATGAAGACCATGGAATAATAGTGTAAGAAGTATAGTATCAACTATAAAACAGTTTCAAACTAAGCAAGTTAGTCAAATAAAATAAATATTCATATCATTTTTGCCTATGTTATGCCATATATGTAGTCAACACGAAATGTGAACAGTCTCAACTTCACTATTTTGATGATGAGTTAAAAAACAGCTAGTTGGAATGTTCTCCTTTGATGTTCTCATTGAAAACACTAGTTGAGTTTTGGAAACACAATGTAGAAGGAGCAGCCTATTACCTTAAAATTTATACTTTCTGGAAAGAAAAGTTGAGGATAAGAGACATGAAATCAAAGAACTGAACAAAAATGCAATTTTGTGAAAACTAATAGGGATAAAGAATAGAGTCATAGTAGAAAGTCCTGGTGAAATATCTTGCAAGCACAGGCAAAAATCCATTTTGCTTGACAAACATCTTATTGCAGCTGAAGAAAATGTCTTAGACTCAATGTCCTTCTGTGTATTTACACTTTTTGTGAAAACATATTATTCCCATAGAAACCAGCAGCAGTACAGTTCCTATTAAATATCGCTCCGTGAATGAAAACCAAAGGAAAGAAAGAATTCTCTGCTTTTGTTTAGGATCTTTCCAGATCTTCTATGGAAAACAGATGAAAGTCATAATGATTTAATAGTAATTAGACCCAAACTAAATTGTATCTCTGTATTATGGGTTAATGAAAGAAAAATAATCTATATCTGATTGTATTATGAAATGGAAGCCCATAAAATTTGAAATGTTTGTCAACACCTTGTATGGACTCCTCCCAAAAAAACCATATGCTTATAATTACCTGAATCCCAATTGGCTCTTTGTGCCATATCTGTACAACAAACAGAAGGATTTATGTGATCTGCATACTGAGAAAATGTACCTAATATCTATTAAACAAATCACCTTTTAATAATGTTACTTTATTTTTATTAATGATATAGCTGAAATTTATATAGAAAAAATAGCATAGCACTATGAAATCATGACTTCTTCCAAGTATATCTGAATTTTCTAACTGACCACTCTTGAGAAAAGATGGCTATCTTCCTACATAATTCCTTTGAAAAAAATCAACATCCTATAGTTTGGTCCTATACAAATGTAATTAATGTTGGGATAAAGTCTTAATACTTTCATATTGAATTTCTTTTTTTTTTTTTACATTTTCTCCCACCCTTCCCCCCAGTTTTAATAAGTTTTTGGTCATTTATACCTTGAAAAGCTTCTATCTCTCCCATTCAACATGCATACATTAATATATTGATGAAAATATATGGACTATCTGTAAATAAATATGAAGTATCTCAGAAATGGTAGAGAATGTATATTCTTTTTTTTCATTTATTAAACTTTTATTTAATGAATATCAATTTCCAAAGTACAGCTTATGGGTTACAATGGCTTCCCCCCTCCCATAACTTCCCTCCCGCCCGCAACCCTCCCCTTTCCCGCTCCCTCTCCCCTTCCATTCACATCAAGATTCATTTTCAATTCTCTTTATATACAGAAGATCAGTTTAGTATATATTAGGTAAAGATTTCAACAGTTTGCCCCATATAGCAACATAAAGTGAAAAAACTACCATTGGAGTACTAATTATAGCATTAAATAGCAATGTACAGCACATTAAAGACAGAGATCCTACATAATATTTAAAAAAAAAATTAATTTTCTATGCCATTTCCAATTTAACACAAGGTTGTTTTTTTTTTCATTTCCAATTCTCTTTATATACAGAAGATCAATTCAGTATATAATTAGTAAAGATCACATCAGTTTGTACCCACACAGAAACACAAAGTATAAAAATACTGTTTCAGTACTAGTTATAGCATCACTTCACATTAGACAACACGTTAAGGACAGATCCCACATGGGGTGTAAGTACACAGTGACTCCTGTTGCTGACTTAACAATTTGACACTCCTGCTCATGGCGTCAGTAATCTCCCTAGGCTCTAGTCATGAGTTGCCAGGGCTATGGAAGCCTTTAGAGTTCGCTGACTTTGATCTTATTCCGACAGGGTCATAGTCAAAGTGGAAGTTCTCTCCTCCCTTCGGAGAAAGGTACCTTCTTCTTTGATGGCCCCGTTCTTTCCACTGGGATCTCACCCACAGAGATCTTTCATTTAGGTCTTTTTTTTTTTTCCATGATATCTTGGCTTTCCATGCCTACAATACTCTCGTGGGCTCTTCAGCCAGATCCGAATGCCTTGAGGGCTGATTCTGAGGCCAGAGTGTTGTTTAGGACATCTGCCATTCTATGAGTCTGCTGTGTATCCCGCTTCCCATGATGGATCCTTCTCTCCCTTTTCGATTCTATCAGTTACTATTAGCAGACACTTGTCTTGTTTGTGTGATCCCTTTGACTCTCAGACCCATCAGAGCCATCAATTGTGAGCTGAAATTGATCACTTGGACTAGTGAGATGGCATTGGTACATGCCACCTTGATGGGATTGTATTGGAATCCCCTGGCACATTTCTAACTCCACCATTTGGGGCAAGTCCGATTGAGCATGTCCCAATACAATCAAAGCAATATATGAAAAACCCACGGCCAACATCCTATTAAATGGGGAAAAGTTGGAAGCATTTCCACTGAGATCTGGTACCAGACAGGGATGCCCACTCTCACCACTGCTATTCAATATAGTTCTGGAAGTTTTGGCCAGAGGTATTAGGCAAGAAAAAGAATTTAAAGGGATACAAATCGGGAAGGAAGAACTCAAACTATCCCTCTTTGCAGATGATATGATTCTTTATTTAGGGGACCCAAAGAACTCTACTAAGAGACTGCTGGAACTCATCAAAGAGTTTGGCAAAGTAGCAGGATATAAAATCAATGCACAAAAATCAACAGCCTTTGTGTACACAGGCAATGCCACAGCTGAGGAAGAACTTCTAAAATCAATGCCATTCACAATAGCTACAAAAACAATCAAATACCTTGGAATAAACTCAACCAAGGACGTTAAAGATCTCTACGATGAAAACTACAAAACCTTACAGAAAGAAATAGAAGAGGATACCAAAAAATGGAGAAATCTTCCATGCTCATGGATTGGAAGAATCAATATCATCAAGATGTCTATTCTCCCAAAAGCAATTTATACATTCAATGCAATACCAATCAAGATACCAAAGATATTCTTCTCAGATCTGGAAAAAATGATGCTGAACTTCATATGGAGACACAGAAGACCTCGAATAGCCAAAGCAATCCTGTACAACAAACAAAGCCGGAGGCATCACAACACCTGATTTCAGGACATACTACAGGGCAGTTGTTATCAAAACAGCATGGTACTGGTACAGAAACATATGGATAGACCAATGGAACAGAATAGAAACACCAGAAATCAATCCAAACATCTACAGCCAACTTATATTTGACCAAAGATCCAAATCTGATCCCTGGAATAAAGACAGTCTATTCAATAAATGGTGCTGGGAAAATTGGATTTCCACGTGCAGAAGCTTGAAGCAAGACCCCTACCTTTCACCTAACACAAAAATTCACTCAACATGGATTAAAGCCTTAAATCTACGACCCAACCCCATAAAATTATGAGAGAGCATTGGAGAAACCCTGCAAGATATAGGCACAGGCAAAGACTTCTTGGAAAATACTCCAGCAGCACAGGCAGTCCAAACCAAAATTAACATTTGGGATTGCATCAAATTGAGAAGTTTCTGCTCTTCAAAAGAAACAGGAAAGTGAAGAGGCAACCAACAGAATGGGAAAAAATATTTGCAAACTATACTACAGATAAAGGATTGATAACCAGAATCTACAAAGAAATCAAGAAAATCCACAACAACAAAACAAACAACCCACTTAAGAGATGGGCCAAGGACCTCAATAGACATTTTTCGAAAGAGGAAATCCAAATGGCCAACAGACACATGAAAAAATGTTCAAGATCACTAGCAATCAGAGAAATGCAAATCAAAACCACAATGAGGTTTTACCTCACCCCGGTGAGAATGGCTCACATTCAGAAATCTACCAACAGCAGATGCTGGAGAGGATGTGGGTAAAAAGGGACACTAACCCACTGTTGGTGGGAATGCAAACTGGTTCAGCCACTATGGAAGTCAGTCTGGAGATTCCTCAGAAACCTGAACATTACCCTACCATACAACCCAGCCATCCCACTCCTTGGAATTTGCCCAAAGAAAATTAAAATGGCAAACAAAAAAGCCATCTGCACATTAATGTTTATTGCAGCTCAATTCACAATATCTAAGACCTGGAACCAACCCAAATGCCCATCAACAGTAGACTGGATAAAGAAATTATGGGACATGTACTCCATAGAATACTATACAGCAGTAAGAAACAACGAAACCCGGTCATTTGCAACAAGATGGAGCAATCTGGAAAACATCATGCTGAGTGAATTAAGCCAGTCCCAAAGAGACCAATATCATTTGTTTTCCCTGATCGGTGACAACTGAGCACCAAAGGGGAAACCTGTTAAGTGAAATGGACACTATAAGAAACAATGAACTGATCAGCTCTTGTCCTGACTTTAGATGTACAATGTAATACTTTATCCTTTTTAGTATTTGTTGTTGTTGTTCTAGTACTAGTGGTTGAACTCTGTAATTAACACACAATTATTCTTAGGTGTTTAAATTTTAACTGAAAAGTGATCCCTATTAAATTTAAGAGTGGAAAAAGAGGGGGAGGAGATGTACAATTTGGGACATGCTCATATTGAATTTCAAAAGTGAAACATGACCTGCTTTCAAAAATTATTAAAATTTCTCACAGACTTCAAGTTAGCAAATAGAAAAAGACTAGAGAAAAATTTGAACTTTGTCCACTATATATAACATCACATTGGCAGATCTTAACTCTTATTTTCTTTTTAATTTATATTTAATTGATTTAACATTTCATAGCATTTATTCTTTGCCAAGTTTTTTCTAAATACTTTGTAAAAAAACTCCCAAATTTAATCTTTAGAATAGCCTCCTAATTTAAATGATTTCATCTTAAGTGCTTTGTGCTACTGAATGTTTGTATAAATCAAACTGTGAATGTTAGAACCAGGAGATTTCTCAGGCTCCTGCATCTGTGACTTTAAATCCTGGGCTGTACAGCTTCTCCTATTTCAAATGGTGTATAAAGCAATGTAGAACGTTGCAATGATTGATATACTTTTCTTTTGGAATAAAATATGACCTTGTAAGATAAATTAAAAAATGTGTTATATTTAAGTTATTAAGGAGCCATGCAAATGGATGTCTCTAAATCCTAATGTACTGATATTTCACTCTGTTCTTAATGGTCATTTTTCATTATGGAACTTCCATTCTTTCTTCTGAACTGATTGTGATTCAGTGTTTGGTCTTCTTTTCTCTTGACTCTCTAGCTATCTTAGACTTTCTCTGACATCTCCACATCTGCTTTGACTGAGACCTTTACTGAACCTCCTGTCAAAGAAATGATCATGACGAAGCTTCTTGAATTCTTTCAGAATATTAGAACATGATTTGGTACCCTAGAAGTTGTAGTGCATGACTAAATCCAATCCCTGGAAAGCCAGGAGATTCAATCTACTCCATTATTGAAACAGAAGGAAGCAAAGATACTCTATCAGTTTGCCAAGGCTGCCGTAAAAAGAATACCACATGATGATTTAAACAGCAGACGTTCCTACTGTGCTGGAAGCTAGAATTCCAAAGTCAAGGTGTATAATGCTGGTTTCTTCTGAGCACTTTGAGATAATATTTTTTAACTTTTATTTAATGAATATCAATTTCCAAAGTACAGCTTATGGGTTACAATGGCTTCCCCCACCCCATAACTTCCCTCCCACCCACAACCCTCCCCTTTCCTGCTCCCTCTCTCCTTCCATTCACATCAAGATTCATTTTCAATTCTCTTTATATACAGAAGATCATTTTAGTATATATTAAGTAAAGATTTCAACAGTTTGCCCCCACATAGCAACACAAAGTGAAAAAATCCTGTTGGAGTACTCGTTATAGCACCAAATAACAGCGTACATCACATTAAAGACAGAGATCCTACATGATATTTTTTAACATTAATTAATTTTCTATGCCATTTCCAATTTAACACAAGGTTTATTTTTTTCCATTTTCAAGTATCTTTATATACAGAAGATCAATTCAGTATATACTAAGTAAAGATTTCATCAGTTTGCACCCACACAGAAACACAAAGTGTAAAAATACTGTTTTAGTACTAGTTATAGCTTCACTTCACATTGAACAACACATTAAGTACAGATCCCACATGAGACGTAAGTACACAGTGACTCCTGTTGTTGATTTAACAGTTTGACACTCCTGCTCATGGCGTCAGTAATCTCCCTAGGCTCTAGTCATGAGTTGCCAGGGCTATGGAAGCCTTTTGAGTTTGAGAACTTTGATCTTATTCCGACAGGGTCATAGTCAAAGTGGAAGTTCTCTCCTCCTTTCAGAGAAAGGTACCTCCTTCTTTGATGGCCCCGTTCTTTCCACTGGGATCTCACTCGCAGAGATCTTTCATTTAGGTCCTCTTTTTAATTTTTTCTTTTCCATGGTATCTTGGCTTATCATGCCTAAAATACTCTCGTGGGCTCTTCAGCCAGATCCGAATGCCTTGAGGGCTGATTCTGAGGCCAGAGTGTTGTTTAGGACATCTGCCATTCTATGAGTCTGCTGTGTATCCCGCTTCCCATGATGGATTATTCTCTCCCTTTTCGATTCTATCAGTTACTATTAGCAGACACTAGTCTTGTTTGTGTGATCCCTTTGACTCTTAGACCTATCAGTGTGATCAATTGTGAACTGAAATTGATCACTCGGACTAGTGAGATGGCATTGGTACATGCCACCTTGATGGGATTGTATTGGAATCCCCTGGCACGTTTCTAACTCCACCATTTGGGGCAAGTCCGATTGAGCATGTCCCAAATTGTACATCTCCTCCCTCTCTTTTTCCACTCTTAAATTTAATAGGGATCACTTTTCAGTTAAAATTTAAACACCTAAGAATAATTGTGTGTTAATTACAGAGTTCAACCACTAGTACTAGAACAACAACAACAACAACAAAATACTAAAAAGGATAAAGTATTACATTGTACATCAACAGTCAGGACCAGAGCAGATCAGCTCATTGTTTCTTATAGTGTCCATTTCACTTAACAGGTTTCCCCTTTGGTGCTCAGTTAGTTGTCGCAGATCAGGGAAAACAGTTTTTAAGTTCCAGATTTCTGTCCATGTGCTCTCTCCACTTGTATCCTCATGTTGTCTTTTCTCTGTGTGTTGCTTTTTGTACAAATTTCCCCTTTTTGCAAGGACATCAAATTTATTGAATTAGAGCCTTACCCTATTGAATTCATTTTAATTTGATTGATAAAGACTCTGTTAAGACTCCATTTCCAATTAAAATCACACTTTCACATACTGGGGTTGGGATTTCGATATATGGATTCAGGTTGGGAGTGCACAATTCAACCCAGGACAGATACCCTGAGCCTACATTGCACATTCTCTTAAGACGTCCTACTCTCTCAGGATAGTGTTCTCCTTCATTCTCACCAGGAAGTGCACTGCTTCTTTTTTTAAAATAAATATTTATTTATTTGAAAGTCAGAGTTACACAGAGAGAGGAGAGGTAGAGACAGAGAGAGAGAGAGGTCTTCCATTCGATGGTTCACTCCCCAGATTGCCGCAACAGCCGGAGCTATGCCGATCTGAAGCCAGGACCTCGGAGTTTCTTCCGGGTCTCCCACGTGGGTTCAGGGGCCCAAGCACTTGGGCTATCTTCTACTGCTTTCTCAGGCCATAGCAGAGAGCTGTTTTGGAAGAGGAGCAGCTGGGACTAGAACCAGCAGCTATATGGGATGCTCGCACTTCAGGCCAGAGCGTTAACTCGCTGAGCCATAGTGCCAGCCCTGTAGATTACTTCTTAAAGGATGCCTTGGTATTTATTCACAATAAGTGTTTTCACATATTTTTGAGATTTATAGTGTAAAGATCTGAATCAGCATGAAGTTTACCTTCCATTGTGTATTTTTCCCTCATAATAATAATTACAAAACACTAAATGATAAAAGAGAAAAGAGGGGAATTTCAGAATTGAAAGTATGAAACATCGGCCTTGGCGGCCATTGGAGGGTGAACCAATGGCAAAGGAAGACCTTTCTCTGTGTCTCCGTCTCTCTCACTGTCCACTCTGCATGTCAAAAATTAAAAAATCTTTGTAGATTCTGGTTATCAACCCTTTATCTGTTGCATAATTTGCAAATATTTTTTTCCCATTCTGTCGGTTGCGTCTTCACTTTCCTGATTGTTTCTTTTGAAGAACAGAAACTTCTCAATTTGATGCAATCCCAAAAGTTAATTTTGGCTTTGACTGCCTGTGCTTCTGGGGTCTTTTCCAAGAAGTCTTTGCCAGTACTTATATCTTGCAGGGTCTCTCCAATGCTCTCTACTGATTTGATGGTGTTGGGTCTTAGATTTAAGTCTTTAATCCATGTTGAGTGAATTTTTGTGTTAGGTGAAAGGTAGGGGTCTTGCTTCATGGTTCTACACATGGAAATTCAATTTTCCCAGCACCATTTATTGAATAGACTGTCCTTACTCCAGGGATTCGTTTTAGATCCTTGATCAAATAAAAGTTCGCTGTAGATGTTTGGATTGATTTCTGGTGTTTCTATTCTGTTCCATTGGTCTATCCATCTGTACCAGTACCATGCTGTTTTGATAACAACTGCCCTGTAGTATGTCCTGAAATCTGGTATTGTGATGCCTCCAGCTTTGTTTTTGTTGTACAAGATTGCTTTAGCTATTCGAAGTCTCCTGTATCTCCATATGAATTTCAGCATCATTTTTTCCAGATCTGAGAAGAAGGACTTCGGTATTTTGATTGATATTGCATTGAATCTATAAATTGCTTTTTGGAGAATGGACATTTTGATGATATTGATCCTTCCAATCTTTTAGCATGGATAACTTTATTTGTATAATTCTAAGAAGAAAGCAAAAATATAAGAGTAGAATATAATGTTGATTTAAATTGTTTAATCTTTATATTTCTTTGTCTAATGTGTTTAACAAAAATGCCACTTTTTTTCAATAAGGTAGATTATACAGGGCCACTCCAAGGCTTTACTTATGTTTTACTATATGCTATTAAATGAGAATCAGACAGCGTTCTTTTCTTTACCCCATTGAGTCATAGAACAAATCATGTTTTTCAAAGCGTAGTGTTAGGCATTAGAGACAGCAGTGGCTGATCCACACATTTTCAGGAACACAGAACTGGTTGTGCTGCTGAATATCTTCAGGGCTCCTGATCAACATATGTACTTGCAACTGAAGAAATTTCAAGCTATAGGGTAATAATGTTCCAAAAATTTTTAAGGAAACAAGCCCAGGGGGAAAATTCTATCTCAAATGAAGATCAATGTTAATAATAGGTGACTATTGCACTGTGATGAGAACATTAATGTGGTAGTACTTCTGTTTAGTGTGTCTCCTGATTCTGGTCATGGCTTTATTTTGTTCACTCTAGAAATTAGTATGGCATTTGAAAGATTCAATGCAAATGATAGTTTGTGCTGTTTCTGTAATACACTTGAAATCTAGCTTCACTAACAAAGGTGGAAAACAATGAGTAGTCTAAAAATTATTATAAAATGTTATTGTGATTTAACAATTATAGTTCAACATTATAATTGTCAATTTGTTTCTGATAATCCATGGTTTTAGTCTTATGCCATATAGAACATACATAATGTTTCTGCATATCTGATTGCAGTATTTCATTTTCTGAGGAAGAATCTTATTAATGTCACTTGCAGCTGTTTGATGAGTGCCTATATACAAGTGCACACACACACACACATAAAGTTGACTATACCTGAGTTAGTGTACCGAAAATGGCTGCTGTTGTTTCCATTTTTTGTGGTTAATTTAGTAGAAAAGAGCTAACCCCTTGGGGTGTGTCATGAATTATACCTATTTGCTCTTGTCCAATGTTTGAGGGAATGTACCAGGCAAAAATAATTTATCAACTGAAAACAAAAGCCCAGATTCTCTCTTTATGTAGCAGTGTCAACTTAATTCACTTTCGTATTTCCTTGTGCTCTAAATTTTAGCTTTCCCCTGGTGGACGTGTTTATATATATATATTTTTTTTCTAAATACTGTACTTTTTAGAACAATACATGCATTGGCTATTTAAAATTCAATTATTAATTAAGAATTGTTCCTTTTGCATTCTACACTCACAGTATGAAAGGAGAAATGGACAACAAAATTTTTCATTAGCTTCAGGGTGTTAGGATGCTTGGACAGTGCTGAGTGCCACTGACATTTTGATTTTGGGGTCAATATTCTACATTCTGATACAGAGGAAGGCAGGGTCATCTGTAATGAGGCCCTCGGGGTGTGAGAGGCTCTGGATTCTGTGATGGCAAATTTTGAACTCTGGGAGACTTCAATATAAGGAGGGGATCTCAGAGTGAATTCAAAATGATAGAGAGTTTTATGTGTAAGAGTTCATACAGGATATAAAGTTAAGAGCCAGGAATTTGGGTGAAAAGCTACGAGATAATTTAATCTATAGCTGTTTTGGTGCATTTGAATTGTGAGGTAGCTGGAGGTGGTGTTTAAAGGGATGTTTTCTATTGGGAACAATTCTGATTGGACAGACCAGGAATACTGAAAAGCAGGGATTTGTGAAAAGTGATTATGAGTATCTGTTAATAGGCGAGCGCAAGTAGTTAGTCACTGCACTAGTTTTCTAAGGCTGCTTTCACAGGATATCACATACTGGGTTCATGGAAACAGCAGAAATGTGTCCTCTCACTGCTCTGAGCCTAGAAACTGACATCAAGCAGAGGGCAGAGGCACGCTGCCACTGTAGACTGTAAAGAAGAATTCTTTTTTCTGCTACATTTTAATGATTTTTAACATTTCTTAACTTTCAGCTGCATCCACCCAATTTCTAGTTCCAGCATCACTTGGTTGTCTCTCCTCTGTGAGTGTTTGTGTGTTTGAAAATCTATGTGCCCTAATAAAATATCAATCACTGGGTTTAAGACCTACCTCAAATCTAATTTGAACTTGTCTAAACTTGATCATGTCTGTAATGAACCTGTTTCCAAACAAGGTCACATTCACAAACTCTTGGTGTGAGTATTCTGATATACTATTTTGGAACACCTACTTCAGCCTACAGCAGTAATTTTACTACAGTTGATTCAGGAAATATTAATGATTATTTAGGAGAAATCATTTGGGGCTAGTAAGCATAAAATAAAACAAGAGAAAATGCCCCCAAAATGTGCACTTAAGAAAATGAGACAAATTATTTTAAAAACTTAGAAGAAAATGTGAAGCATAAAGTCGACTATATTCACCTTGTGGGATGATAGCTTTAAAATATGCTGATCCCACACTCATCCCTGTCACCGTGAGACTTACTTTAGGTGAAAGAGAAGAGCCGGGCTGGCATTGTGGCAAAATGGGTCAAACCACTGATTGCACAGCTTGCATTCCCTATCAGAGAGCAGGGTTGAGTACTGGGTGCTGTGCTTCTTGTCATCTCCCTGTTCGTGTGCCAGAGGAAGTGGATGATAGCTGGGCTTCTGCCAACAATTTTGGAAACCCTGATGGAGTTTCTAGAACTCACCTTTGGCCAGGTCCATCGCTGGCTCTTCTTGCGTCTGGGGAGTGAACCAGCAGAGGAGAGATTTTCACCTCTCTCCCTCTCTTTCCCTCTTCTTCTCCCTCTCCCTCTTTCTTCCCTCTCCTTTTCTCTCTGCTTTTACCCTCACAATGTCACTCTGTAATTCAAACAAATAAATTTTGTAAAAAAGAAAAATAGGAAATTGATCTTTGCAAAGATTTATGATAATGGTTTACAGATAGTATTCCCATATTGGCGCATAAGGCATATAAACACCTGTTAAATCTAAGTGTGTAACTGAAAGCAGCCTAGGTTACAGTGCAGACCATTGATTACAATCAGAAAATTTAAAACATTTCCATCAGTTTAGACACCGAGAAATGTCAATTGGAAGTTATTTTGTAACTAACCTATTTTAATGCAAACTAGCATTTGATATTTCTCTTTGGATACAATTTTATCATCAGGCTGCTTCAAATGATTTATGAACGATGAGTAAGATCAATATCACAAATTAATGCAACTACTTATTTCAAATATTTTAGATATGTTACTTTCTCTCTTTGAGCATAGCTATAATTTCATCTTCTCCTTTTCTGTCATCTTTGTAAGATCTGATGCCAGACACACATTAACATTCTTTGCATGAGGAATCTATACAGGATACATCATGAGCACATGATTTGCAAAACAAAAATACAGTAGGAATAAACAGAAATTTGATTTCCTACATAGTTGGTTGAGAGTAGGATGGATGGTCAGTGAAAGGTATGGGATTCCATTGATGATACATTTCATATCATTTTGTCTTCTGAATTATGTTAAATTCCAGCACATCAAAAAAAGAAAAATAATTATGTTTTCAGGACACTGAAACCATAAGAGTCAATAAAAACACAACAACAGTATATATAACCTCAATTGAAATTGATAAAACTCAAAGAAGATGGAAAAGTAATCTATCCAAGTATCACCTTGGCAAATGACCTGATGATATAGCTTCTCTTACCACCATTTTCTCTTTTGAAATATTTATTCATTTATTTGAAAAGAAGGCAGAAAAGATAACGAAAGAGGGAGTGTCAGAGAAAGAGAGAGAGGGATTTTCTATCTAATGGTTCACTCTCCAAATGGTTGCAATGCCCAGGGATGGGCGAGGCCTAAGCCAGTAAGTAGACTGGAACTGACTCTCCCACATGGGTGGCAGATGCCAAAGCACTTGGGTAATCTTCTGCATCCTTCTTCTTGGGCACATTATCAGGGAGCTGGATCAGAATAAGGGTAGCTGGGACTCTAACCACCACTCTGACATGTAACACGGCCATTGCAAGTGCTAGCTTAACCCACTGTGTCATTAAGTTGACCTCGATTCAAGTGTCTTTTCACATGATATTAGTCTCAGACAAGTATAATCTAAAGATAAAAATTGAAAGAAAATCTTGAAGTTAGTCTCTAGCTCTCCTCTTGGAAGGATTTGAGTAGCACAACTATCTTTTGTGTATTGTACAGTTAAGATAAAAGATTGACATTTTTTGGAATAACAATTCTTTACCATGGAGAAAAATATTATAGTTTTTCTAATGTGGCAGAATGAGGACACACCATCATCCTCAGCAATAGTATTTAATCTGAATTATAAATAACAATGATATAGATACTAATTATGTCACTCTGAAAAAAATCTAGTCTTCATTCTTCAAATACTGTGTATTAATACTATAATGGACAAAATATGGGAAGAGCTATATGTAATAAAGGGGGCTAAAGAATCATAGCAAGTAATTGTAACATGATCCATTGTTGGACTTAGACTCATTTTCCAGAACTTGAGTCTGAGATATCCATTAAGTATTAATAGTGCTAAGGTTGCATTTCCAGAGATAACCTTAGTGTCATGTTTTGGAGATTGTGTTCTTTGGAGACAGACAGTAAATACTAAGGGGTAACAAATCCTGATGTCTGTAACTGAACTATGCAAGCAAAAGAGAGCAAAGAGAAGGGATAGCTTGGAGAATGGAGAAAGAGAGAGGAGAGAGGAATAATGTTGGTTAATTTAGGTGAAGGGAAGATGGAGTATTTTCTTGGACTTATATTCAGAACCAGTGTTATTTCAGCTTTATTATTTACAGGTTAAGGTTTCTACAACAAGAAAGGAGGTTAGGTAATAACTAGACAAAGTTTCCGTGAAGAAATTTGGAGTGTCTCTTGGAAACTGTAGTGTAAATGTTATAAAAATTAAGAGGAAAATGAAGTCATCAAACCATACAGATTTTCCTTCTTTCAAAATTGGAATTTAACTGAAAAGAAAATGATTCCCCTGAAATATATGTACCAGAATAAATGAACAAGTGAAACATCATCTTAGAAAAAGGTTAAGAGAAATTAAATATGTTCATTTCCTGAGAAAATGACATGCAATCTTGTTTTTCATATGATGAGTAGCAAGCAAAAAGAAGAATCTGGAATTGTATATTTACACAATTATAAAAAAACTTTTGTTTCCAAATGTCACAAAGGAGAGACTAAAGTATACCTTGAGGAGAAAATCCACACTCTTCCAGGGTGACGGAAATGAACAACCAAATAAGTTTGCTTTTCTTTATCTTGTTACTATGAATCTCTAGTTCATTTTCCAGGCATTTCATGATCATTCACTACTGGAGCCAGAACCAAAAAGAAACATAAAAACAGTATCTGATAGAGTGCAATTTACATTTTCTGACACATCAACCTTAACAGCTGAAACAAGGAAATGCAGAGATGAGAAAGTTTGAAAGTAGATAGAAATGGCAAACAAGAAAAATCTATTTGAATCACTCATAAGAGGCATTTTTCTGTTCAGTTGAGACTAAAATTGTTTTATAGCTTGTGGATGAACTCTAGCAATTTTGATATGCAATCCAGTCCTCTTAGTCTGCTGTAGATGAACTTTATGAACACGACTGGACTGGCCTTTCAGAGAAATGGGCATGGACATGTGGTTGGAGGGCCTTCTCCAGGATACAGTGAGGCTCATGAACTTACCTTGGGGTGCATGAAAAAGGCTCTCAGAATATGTGGATTCTATTCTGAATGCACTTTTGGAAATGCCTTTTTAGACTCCATAGAACTTTAGGATTATGAATGTGATGCTTCCCTATATGTGTTGTTCATTTCACTTTCATTAAGTTAAAGGAGTAGTGTAGTTCAGATGACTATGTTTACGATCCAAAGTAAATCCTTGATGTGAATGAAGCTTACACATCATAAATAAGTGCAGAATATAGCTCCATTGACTAAACTTTGTCAAAGTAAATAAGAATCTCCAACAACAGGCTGCATTTTATCTGAATTTTCTAATTCCTGTAACAGAACTTGCAACATTTTCCCAAAGCAGACAATTGGATGTCACCCTAAACCAATTATTTAGAGTTAATATATGGTGAACATACTTCCATATTTGCCTAGAACTGTCACAGGTTCTGCCTGTCTCCCAGAGCTCCATCCAATTAACATCCTCTTTCCTTCTCAAAAAATTTCCAATTTGTACAATGACTTACACAATCATCCTACTAATACGCCAACATACTGGTCTCGCTGCTTGAGTAACTTAGTAAGAATATCTCTTTCATGGCAAGCTGCTCATTCTAACTATACATATCATTGCAATCTTGCACTTCAATTAAAGACTATGTAATCTTGTACATGTGAATAGAAATCAGAGTTCTTATTTCAGTGAAAAGTGAGTTGAATAATTTGTGAGACAGTAATAATTTTCTAATAATGCTGTCCAAATAAACATGGGTAAAAAATTATAAAATATATTTTGATGTTGGAAATTGATATTTTTGTACAAATATGTATCAAGAGGTAATTCGTGTGTTTTTATATTTTGTTTAAAATATTCAAGATACATGTGTTTATTTATTACTAACTACTGAAACATACTTTTAAGTTAACTGACCAATTTCCAATCACTACATAGTCAACAATCTGTTTAAAATTGCTGACATTATTAACATTTTAAAAATTATTGACTATCTCTTTTAAAAAAATTACATTAGCAAGGTGTTGCTTAGTCTTTTTTCACTATTTCAATCATCACTCTTCGATAAAATGTGATCTTTTTCTTTTTTAAAAAAAAATCTTCATAATATATATATGTGTGTCAGTACTGAAATCCCTGGAACTGAAACATACTCTCTGTGTTAAGTTTTCATTTGGTAGCTCTTTGATGGCATAACATTTTATTCTGCTCGAATTTGTTCAGCTCTCATTTGTTATCCATCCTCAACTTCTCAGCACGGAAGAAAAATTGGCTTCTACTTCCACACATCTTGGCTTCCAGAGGAAGAGAAAAATGTTGCCAGCCATGCTGCATTTGTACCTCCTGGCATTTTCCAATAAGTGTTCTTATCAAGGAGAACTCACTCCCCTCCACACCCACAACATACACACACACACACACAGGTTAAACAGATACCATTAGAGTGCATTTACTTTACTTGTGAAAATCCATAACTGACATGCTTATCACAAAATTATTTCTAATAAATGTAAAATGTCAAACTTCAATTCTTCTTAGAATTTTTAAATCTTAGAAAACAAAATTTGCTGTTTCTAACACAGTGATTTCTGTTGTGCAATCCTGTGTGAAATGGTGAAAATGGACAAAAAAATAACAAAGTTATCAATAACTACACTGTGAATCATCAGAAATGTCATCAGATGCAGTCTTGAAAAAACTAACCTGCATGATTTAAATTATTTGGATTCTGTTTTTCCAAGCACAAGAGGTATTAAGGAGGCAGTTGCTGATGTTGGAACAGCAGTGTGGTGATTCTGCTAGACACTGAGCTTCTTTCTGGTTTTGGTTACATCTGATGGCCATGGCCTCAGCATCATAAGATTTTCTTATAATTGCATTTATCATATGCCATTTAAAAGTATACTATTTTTAGAGAAGCTTCACACTAGAAAAATTTGAGAAGGTGCTCAATTGATGAGCTATATTGATACAGCACATTCATTACAATAGTGTATATGAGGGTTCACTTTCCACATTGTAATTTTAATGGGCTTATTCACTTTGATGCTATCACACTGAGTAGATTCACTGCCTTAAAATAAGCAAACAAACTCTGTGCTCCACCTATTCATTCCTCCCTCCCTCAAGCCCTGGCAGTCACCAACCTTTTCACTATATTTATAGTTCTGCCTTGTAAAGAAAGTCATGAAGTTGGAATCATATTGTATGTAGCATTTCATATTGCCTTCTTTCATCTAGTAATAGACATTTAAAGTGATCTTTTCATCACTTGATAGTGTGCTACTTTTTTGAAAGATCTTTTTTTTTTTTATTTGAAAGGCAGAGTTACAGAGTGGCAAAGACAGAGAGAGAGAGAGAGAGACCGAGACAGAGACAGAGAGGGAAAGAGAGACATTGAGAGAGAAAGAGAGAGAGGGCTTCCATCAGATTGTTCATACCCAGATGACCTCAATGGCCGGAGCTGTGCCAATCCAAAACCAGCAGCCAGGACCTTCTCCTGGTTCTCCCACATGGGTGCAGGGGGCTCAAGCACTTGAGCCATCTTCTACTGCTTTCCCATGCCATAGTGGAGCACTGGATCAGAAACGAGCAGCCAGGACTGGAACTGGTGCCTATATGGGATGCTGGCACTGCAAATGTCAGTTGTACCTGCTATGCCACAACACTGGTCCCAGTTTGCTACTTTTTAGCATTGAATATTTCATTGTCTGGATGTACTATGGTTTGTTTATCCATTCCCACATTCATTGTCTAGATGTACCACTTAGAAGCAAGTTTGGTTGCTTCTACATTTTGCAAATTATCTATAAAGCAGCTATGAAGATGCACGTGAAGAATTTTGTATGGAGGTAAGTTTTCTTTTTTCTAAAGTTGAAAGAGTTTTTATTTCTATTATGACAGAACACTCCAAATGGGTGTATGCTTCACATTCCCATCAGCTGGAAATGGAAGCAGGCTCTCCCATCCCCACAACAGCAGCAAGTTTAATAATCTCGCTCAGGAAATATTATCAGTGAAATTTACTTTCTCAATGTGATATAAACTTAGAAAAGTCTTCTTAGTCTCAAGTTTCGGAAATTAATTCACACATTATATTAACATTTTCTAATTATATTTTTGCATTTAAGAATTCTAATTGTTCAGATCTTATATTCCTATAAAACATAGTATAACACACAATTTTTTCCAGTATTACTTAATAAGGATTTTTTTGTTTAAAACTTTTTAAATGTGCAAGTTTTATATATTTCACATATCAAATGCAAGAATATAATTATACTTTCCACCCTACCCTACTCCTCGCCCAAACTTCTACCCTTCTTCCTCTTCCCTCTCCTATTCCCACTCTTATCTTTTACAAAGATCTATTTTCAGTTAACTTCATACTCATAAAATTAACCCTACACAAATTAAAGGGTTCAAGAAATAGAATAAAGAAAAAAAATCACTGTTCCTTAAGAGTCAAGACAAGGGATATTAAAAATCATAGAATCTCAAAGTGTCAATATAGACAGAAGTTTTCAACTAAAATATAAGAAGTATGGTAGCTAGATTATATGGTAAGACAATATTTAGTTTTGGAGAAGCTGCCAAATTTCTTTCAAAGTGGTTGTAATATGTTGTATTTCCATAGCAATCAGTGAGTGTTGCTTTAAGTGGTTTCACGGTTATCTGTCACTAACAGCACATAAGTGGTCATTTTCCATCGTATGTCTTCCTTGGTGAGGTGTCTGTTAATGTCTTTGGAATACCTCTGCCACATAACTCTGCCACATGGAATACATGCCACATAACTTTCTTTTATCAGCTATATCTTTTGTATATGTTTTCTCCTAGTCTATGACGTGTCTTTTCTTTCTGTTAACAGTGTCTTTTACAAAGCAGATTTTTAATTTTTTAATGAAGAAGTCCAACTTATCAATTCTATCTTTCATGGATAATGATGTTGTTCTCAGAAAGTTGCTTCTAAACACAAAGTTATCTAGTATTTCTCCTTTGTTATTTCACAGGAATTTCATAGTTTAGAATCTTAGAATTAAGTTTTGTTCTGTTTTGAGTTACTTTTGTAAATAATATGAGGTCTGGGTCTAGATTCAGTCTTTTAAATAGCAATGTCCAGTGATTTCAGTATCTCTTATTATATATAAAATCTGATCAATTTTTTGTCTTTGCTCCTTTGTCAGATTTATGTGGACTGTATGGCTGTAGGCCTACTTCTGAGCTGTATATTTTGTTATACTAATCTATTTGTCTGTTATTATAATTATTATTTTTATTATTGTTTCTGTTCATTCCACACTTGATTACCATAGCTTTGTAAGTCTGGGAGTCAGGTAGTATCAGTCTTCTAACTTTGTTCTTCAACACTGTATTAAATTTTTTGGATCTTCTGCCTTTCCATAGAAACCTAAGACTCCATCAATAACTGAAAAATAATTCCCTGGGATTTTGACTAGGATTGAATTGAATCTATATAAATCTAGTTAGTGTCATCTTGACACACTCCATTTTAAGGTAAGAAAAATAGGCAGTTCAGGAAAGAAACTATGTCCCAAACTAATCACAGAGACTATATTTCATTGTTCAAAATGGTGTCATACTTATATCCTTAGATTCAGAAGGGAAGCTAAAAAGTAGTATACTTAACTTTCAATCTCCAAGTAGAGTTTGAAATTAGTGTTGGCTGAGCCAACCTGCAAGGTGTGCCATGAAGTCACATGACTTCTTGATGTGCTCACACACAGGGTGGATAAATAATTATTTGTACCATCACCATGAAGAAAAGTATTTTATACCTCATTGAAATTCTTCATAACTCTTCATAGCTATAAAAAGAAGAAATTATGTCATTTTTTTATAATATGAATGAACCTGGAAGACATTATTTTAAGTGAAATAAACCAGGCACAAAAAAGGCAATATCACATGATCTCACTCATTAAGTAGAATTGAAAAGAAAATTGATTTCATAGAAGCAGAGAGTAATGGTTACTGAAGCCTGGGATGGCTGATACGGGTGGTTTGAGAGAGACCTATTGTACAGCTTGATGACCATATTAAACAGCTATATGTTTATTTTTGAAAAAATGTTGTGTCCACTATGGAAACATATATGACAATGAAAGATAGTGAAATCATTAATTAGCTAGATTTAACCTTTCCCACAATTGAGGAAAAACATCATAAAGTTCATGACAAGTACAGTAATTTTGTACGTTAGTTTAATAAGCAATGCATTTGGAAGTAAGTAAGCCTTTATGGAATTGTTTGAACAGAACAAGAATGAATACACAATACCTGCAGGTGGCACATGTTTGTAGGATTCATTAATATTTTGACTGTTAATGTTACAGAATTTGCACTTGGTAGGCAATGAGTATGCATGTGATAAATGAAAAAAAATAAATCCTCCTATAAAAATGGTCTAACAGGATGTAACTATTATGGGTTAAAGATATTTTTAGAGAGATGCTTTTCTTAAATGTAGATTCACCATTTATTTACTAATTCATGAAAGATTTTCAGTAGCAAATATATAAAATTCATTTTGCTAGATGTTGTGGGAGAAGAAAAACAAATATGTGAAAGAGATTTTATTTCCAAAGGTGTGAATTTTTGAAATGTATTAAAAATAAAAGGATATATATGTGTGTACATATATATATATATATATATATATATATATATATAAAGGTTCTATGCCTAGTTGAAATTATTGAACAAACAAACACTAAATAAAAACACAAATAAGTGTTATTCAAAACAGAAAGAAAAATGAGGGCATAGAAGTTTGGAGGCAGCTATACTACTCATGATATAGGGGTCAGCAAAAATTTTATGGAAATGTTGACCCTTAGATCACTTCTGAGCAGTTAATAGAAATAATATATCCCTCCCTCTGTGATCAAGAAATATTGGCCACTCTATTAATCCTTGACAGTGGCTACAGTGGTTGTGATTTTATATTGCTATAAGTTCCAAAGACATGAAGGGAGGGTAAGGGAATTAGAATTTATGATATGAGATTGTAGAGCTGGAATGTGCATGTTCTTTTAAATGAATTGCCTCTCTCCAAAGAGCTTATACTGCTAACTGTTTTAACAATAAAAGAATAAACATAATGCATGGTCATAAAGTTAAAAGCCCTGTGTATGAGTAATTGATTGTTAATTAGAACACGGGAGATAAAAGGTGAGATTTAGTATCTGGTGAGGCACTATGGACAATGTAGGAGCTGTGTCAGGAGACCACGTCCCTTAGCTTCAGCAAGAACACTCATAATAGATCGTGGTGAAAGGAGCAATTGATCTATGTCTGTATGAAAATAGATGAAACTGGAAGCAGATAACTATTTAAATGAGAAATATTCTGGGGGTTTGTAATACAGAAATTGGTCCTTGTTTTCTCACTGTCATGAAAAACATTGTTTATGATCATTGGGAACCTGACAGTATTTCATGTGCATCAAATCTTTGTGAATCGAATTTTTCCTTCATTGATTTACAGTCTGCTTTCAGTTCTAAAGTCAAAGATTTTATTTTTGTGCTTTCTAAGGTATTTCAGCTGCATTGCATATTATTCTTAAGCTTTATTTTCCCAAACATTTTGTCTTTTCCTTTTATTCATTCACTACATGTTTGTTCAATATCTGTCATTGATGAGACACAGTCCTAAGCATTGACGACGTGATGGTTTGTATTTTTTTTTTTTTTGGCCATTTTGTTCATCTTATTCTCAGCCAGTAAAAAATTTAGGATGGAATCATAAAAACACACAAAAGATAATGAAAGTCCAAGTGGTGAAGGTTGAAAGAGAGAGGGCATGAGGGGGATTTCACATTGGAAAAGGTCGGGATAATGGAATGAAGCAGTGAGATGCAGAAACTGAAGCACCTTCTCAGTGGGGAGAGATACACATTGCAATATTAACCGAGCTCTCATCCTTTTTGCTACCCTTTTTTCCCCACCTGTTTCTTGAGGATTTTTCTTTATTTACTTTAGGTTAAGAAGCAGAAAGCTAAAGAGAGGGACATGGAGAGAGACAGCTAGAAATACAGAGGGCTTCCATTCTCTGGTTCACTCTCCAGTGCCCACAATGTTCAGAACTGGGCTGAGTAGAAGTCAGAAGCCAGGAACACAACTAATGCAGGAACTCTAATCACTTGCGCTATGATTTGCTGTCTCCCCAGTATCTGCATTAGCAGGAGCGAGACTTAAGTATCAAATCTCGTTACTGTGATATGAGATGCAGGATTCTTAATTGCTGCCAGAAAGCCTCCCACAGGGATTTTTTAAATCACTTATTCCATAAACCATAAAAGGGATAAATGATTTTTCAAAGAAAATATTTCTCTTTCAGAATAAATGATAATTTATCTGTATATAAAATTCTCAATAATACAGCTGAAATTTTACAGTTTTTTATCCATATAAACAAGAAGACATCGAAAAGAGTGACATTTTCAGAAGAGCCATCTGATTGAAATGAAACAAACTGAACAGGTGGTTACACTACCTGCTAAGAGACACCCTCTCACATTGGAATACCTGAGTTCCACTCTGGGCTGTGACTCCTGACTTCAGCCTCCTGTCACTGGGAAGTAGCAGTGATGGTTCTAGTAACTGAGCTCCTGCCACTCATGTGGGAACCCTCAATTGAATTCTAAGCCCTGGCCAATTTCCACACATTGCAGGCATTTGGATAGTGAATCAACATATGGGAGATTTTTTTCTCTCTGTCTTTCTGCCTTTCAAATAGATGAATAAATAATACATGGGAAGTAATATCTTGCAGAGTGATATGCAACTTGAGGGAGTTTGGATAATGGGTACAAAATCAGATAGAAGGATTAAGTTCTAGTGTTTCACAACATAGTGGGGTGGCTATAGTTCACCTAAAAGAACCTATAATGTATTTTATCTAGCATGCAGAAAAGATAAGCCTGATGGCCTTAACTAGTATATATTGTAAACATTTATTTAAATTCCACATTGTGTTCATTGCTCTGTGAAATTATGTTTTAAATAAAATATTTTAAGCTTTTTTAGGAGGTGAGAATTCTAACTAACCTGATTTGATTATATACATTGGGTGTGTGTGTGTGTATATGTATATATATATATATATATATATATATATATAAATCATTACACTGTACCACATATAAATATGCAATTAAAATGTAAATATACTACAAACATAAAATAAAAAGGATGATGCTTTTTAGGAAGACTTGTGATATCTGACTTTCATGAAGAAATAGCAACAGCTATTATTAATTATTAATAACTATGCTTAAGCGATATTTACAAGAAACCATCAAACTTATTGAATATTAGAATTTGGTATGAATATTTAGATTAAACATGACTTTCTCAATTTCAGTATACTTGCTCGAAAGGACATTATCACAAAATAAAAGTGCTTCCCATAAAAGGCTAATCAGTAGATTTACTCTACAAATAAAATTACATAACCAAAGTAGCAAGATCAATCAGGGAATTCTCAATGCATTTCCTACATAAATTTCATGTACTCATAACCTCTCACAGTCCACGCTTCCTATTGACCACTCCAACTGGCTGGCTGGAAGCAGAAGCATTAGTCAGGTCATAGTGGTATGATACAACGGCTGGCTCTCCAAGTGACCGACCTGAGGACAGCAACATCAAATATTTCTCCAACCATCATCTATGACTGCAAATAGCTCTTCTACTCATCTGGACCCAAGACAATTCATTTTTTAAGGCAAGAACTCTGCAAGTTGAACTTGAAAATTAGTACAGTGTGTGTAGTTAGTAAAAAGAGGCAGCTAATTGCTAGCCATCTTTTAGATTGAAATTCAAGTTTAGGTAAGAACTCTTTCATTATTCCTGTGCTTCACTCTGTATACTCACTTTTCGAATAGACCATGGCAGGAAAGACACAGTTATTTTAATACACTTTCAGCAATTAAACTCTTAACAAATGCATGTTGGGACAATAGTTCTAAAATGTTAATTCTGAACAAACGTTCACTCTAATTATGCTGTTTTAAGAGAGTTAAATCTTCTTTTACTACTTAATTTCTTTTTTTTCTGGATGAGTAACTTCTTAGCTAAAGTAGCTTTAATGTTGTTTTTAAGTTTAGGTGAGGCCAGTGCTATGGCTCACTTGGCTAATCCTCTGCCTGTGGCGCCAGCACTCTGGGTTCTAGTCCTGGTTGGGGCACTGGGTACTAGTCCCAGTTGTTCCTCTTCCAGTCCAGCTCTCTGCAGTGGCCCGGGAGTGCAGTGGAAGGTGGCCCAAATGCTAGGGTCTCTGCACCCACACGGGAGACCAAGAGGAAGTACCTGGCTCCTCGCTTCAGATCAGCGCAGCGCCGGCCATAGTGGCCATTAGGGGAGTGAACCAAAGGAAGGAAGACCTTTCTCTGTCTCTCTCTCACTGTCTATAACTCTCTCTGTCTCTCACTGTCTAACTCTGCCTGGCAAAAAATAAAAAAAAAAAGTTTAGGCCAAAAGTACACACAAATCATCAAAAAGTGCACGAATCAGGGTGAGTATTTGGCTTAGAGGTCAACGCACTGGTTAGGACATCATATCCCATACTGAAGTACGTGGGTTCTACAGCTCGCTCTGGCTCCTGACTAGCTTGTTTTTGCTAATGCACATTGTGGGAGGCTTGGTGATGGTGCTATAAAAGGGATTCTGCCACCAGCTTTGGAGACCTGGATTGAGTTCCTGCCTCTTAACTTCTGCTTAGCCCAATCTTAGCTGCGATGGGCCTCTGGAGAGTGAACTGACAGATAGGAGATCTGTCTGTTTATCTGTCTGCCTCTCAGGTACATATTTTTAAAAAGGCATTTAAACAGCAAATAATAAAATTAAATTGTGGGGCTAAAAGAAACAGTATTAAAGTATTGTCACCAGGGACCACTGTTGGGGCATAGTGGGTAAAGTCACCACCTGTATCACCTGCATTTCATATGGGTGCCGGTTTGAGTCCTGGCTGCTCCACTTCCCATCCAGCTCCCTCCTAATATGCCTGGGAAGGCAGCAGAGAATGGCCAAAGTACTTAGGCCCCTGTATGTACATAGGAGACCTGTGGAAGCTCCTGGCTCCTGGCTTCGGACTGGCCCTACTCTATCTGTTGTGGTCATTTGGGAAGTGAACCAGCCAATAGAAGCTCTCTCAGTCTTTCCTTCTCTCTCTATGTAACTCTGCCTTCCAAATAAACAAATAAATCTTTAAAACCAATATTATCACCAGGTGGAAAAAAATAATAATCATTCTGCAGGCTCTTAAAATTGTGGTTCATTAGGTTAATTTGCTGCTCTGGGACACCTGCATCCCATGTCAGCGTTCCAGCAGCTATTCCACTCATGATTCAGCTCCAACTAATGTGCCTGGGAAACAGCAGATGATGGCATAAGTACTTGACTCCCTGCCACCCACCTTGGAGACCAGGAGGGGTTCCTAGTTCCTGGCTTCAGCCAGGTCCTTCCTGCCTTTCCTGTTGCAGTCATTTGTGGAATGAACCAGTGGATGGAAGCTCGCTCTCTCTCCCTTCTGTCTTTCAAAAAGATAAATGAATAAACTGCTAAAATGCCTGAAAGGCTATTGTAGGACTTGAAAACTCAGTGGTGTAGCTTGAAGTATAACAGAAAGGTAAGGAAGCAGTGTGGGCCACCCAGCAGTGCTTGTTTTTACCCATCTAATCTGAGGCTTTTTTTTTTTTTTTCAACCATTTTAATAATGTTTGGAAGTTTTTGCTCTGAAGAAGTATTTGTCAAATGGTATTGAAATCAAATTGAAGATGGAAGGAATGATTTCAATGCAGCAGTCAGGGTTCAGCCCGTAAAATAGGAATCTGGAAACTAGGAACCACACAAGGCATTCATAGGGAGGTATTTTTTTTTTAATTTTATTTATCTATTTGAGAGGTAGAGTTACAGATAGAGAGAGGGAGGGACACAGAGAGAGGTCTTACATTCACTGGTTCACTCTTCAAATGGCTGCAATGGCTGGAGCTGGGCCAATCTGAAGCCAGGCGCCAGGAACTCCTTCTAGGTCTCCCACATGCGTGCAGGGGCCTGAGTACCTGGGGCCATTCTCCACTGCTTTCCTAGGTAAGCCTTAGCAGAGAGCTGGATCAGAAGAGGAGCAGCTGGAGGATTCCTTTTTTTTTTAAAAGGAAAACTGAATAATTAGTTTTTAGAGGGCTCCAAGGGCAGAGTTAAGTCAGAGAATAGAGTTAAGTCAGGGAACAGCCAGCCCTCCTGGATTGAGAAATACAGGGAGAGTTAGGAGTGAGCAAAATCTAGATCTAAGGACTACTTAGAGTGTAGAGTTACCAGTTTTCCCTACTTCTCATGAGCAGTGGGAATATTAACTGATACTCTCACAAACATACTTGAATGACTCCCAGGACCTGGTCCAAGTGTATGCTTCTCATTGAAAAAAATAGCAAAAGGATCATCACCATTATCTTCTTGAAGAGAACTTAGTCCAATGTCAATATCTGCTGCAATAGTCAAATGACAGTCTCAGTACCTAACATTTCCTCAATAGGGCAAAGAATGTGAAAATACAAGGTTATCTCAAAAAGATGTTTATTTCGGTGCCCCGAATTTTTGATGCTCATGCACACTTGTACACTAGAGAACAAAAATAATATACAGATACCACTTACTATGTCTATATTATAAAGTGACATTACATTCCTTTATGATAATTACTCCTAACTTATAAATGACATTAAAATTGAGCAGTCATTTTTACCTGTAGTCATTAGATATTCTAAGCTGACCTCTAACCTTTTCAGATTTGTAGGATAAATGTGAATATGACCCCTAGAAAGTATAACACAAGACTGAATCTCCAGTGAATATAAATATCCTCTGACCATTCTGTACTTTTCCACATACTCACTGGCGCGTGCTGTGTTTCTGCCTTTTACAAGGACAATCCATCTTGGGCTTTTCAATGCGTCTATTTCCTGCATTACGGACTCCTGCCGCAGTAAACTCACACTTTATATCAATATAAAATTCACTTACACTGTAAACAAGAGGCTGTTGAGAAGAAAATCATACAAACAGGTATATGTCTTCTCAGCACAGATGGTGTTTTCATTTCATTGAGCGAGCTCTTGTCAGCACCACAACAGTTGCATTTTTAGTTACGGTATATAATAAACCTTCTCACTTCATTAGAGTAGAATATAATTTTTGGCCATTCTTTAATGGAATGATTCCCAATTCAATGTTACAGTCTAACTACTATGAAGCCGAAATCTCAGAATTTATTTGTGCTAATGCAATGATATATTCTCACTGGTAAGTATCACATATAAAACCATTTTATATTATCTATCAGTAATAAATGAACACTAAAAATTAGTTGTGACATAAATTCAGCAATAGCAAATATACTAGAAAGCCCTCTTGGTGTTTATCACATATCTGCAGATACCTTGCCCATATAGATTAGGGCAAATCAACTAGAAAGACCAGCTTTTGTCTTCTGGTTTGTTGGTTTGTTTGTTTTTTAACAAGACATCTTCAACAACGCAGTTCTTTCTATTTGGATAAGTAAACAACATTAAAATTCACTTTACAAGATTTTCTTTTCATAACTGATGAGAAAAAAACCCTCTGGTTTATTTTATATGTGCCATACATTTGTTAAATAAGCATTTAACTCTATTAAATAATTAATTTTCAAAGTAAAACTGAGTTAATTAATAATATTGAATCCAATTCTCAACAGTCCTAGAAATGTGCACTAATTCAGTGATGCATTGGGAAGACTTACACATCTTACTGTAAAATTTTACTCTTGCTGAAGATTTATTATAGTGAAGTATATATGCAGAAAGGCAGGGTGAAAATACACATAGGACAAACCAAGGGCGTTGCAAACCATACTTCCTTGTGTTCCTCTGCGAGGCTTGCATGCCCACATTTTTCTCTCCAGCTCCAGACTGGAGGGTAACATGCTGTCTGTCTGTTCAGTAGAGCATATTTTATTTTGGGGTCAGATTAACTATTGTAAAATCCCAAACCATGTACCCTGGAGGTATAATGAGCCCTTGAGTTTTATTTTAAACCTGATAACAATACCATCTATCTGGTTCCACTGTTTGGAAAAGCATCATTACCAAATAATGATGACAGTCCTCCAGTAGTTTAGTTTTCTATCTGACCAAAGGCCATCCATGAGGTTGACAGATACAAGCAACAGTTGAGTCCTGCTGCACTCATTATTTCCTTGCAAGAACATGAAGTGATTGAATAACTTACCTAAGATTCCATGGCTAGTAAATGTGAGAACCATCTTCTACTTCAAAACAAACTTGATCACAGATTCTATAGTTTACTCACTAAATAACAGCTACTTTTTAATATCTTAGCATAAATTAGAAACATTATGTTCCAATGTTGTTCAGAGGCTTGGTGATGTCACCCAAGAGTTTTCTCTTTTTTCTCATTTATCTTAGTTACAAGGAGATCAAAGTTGCACCTAACATCATGCTGTCAGTTAAAAACACCCACAATCAGAAAAGGAAAGGAAGCAAAGTACCTTCCTGTGCAACTGGCCCTTTTAAATACAGAATTTAAAAACAAAATAACAATAAAAGTGTAATAAAAAAGCTTCAGCTTCACTATATTGTTTTCTTTGGCATTTATCTTTTAAAACTGGACCAGTTTCCTCACAGATAATGGTTAGTAATGATTGGTAAACATGGTTATGATTTTGCAATGATTTGCTCCTGGTAAGCACTATGCTGTGTGGCTGTGCTCATCTGAATGATTTGGACGATACCACGATCTGAGAAAATAGAAGTGAGTGCTGAAATTAGTGTGGGGAAGGGAATGGCTGCTTATTGGGAAATTGTTGTGACTGAATCAATCCCCTATCTGATTAACTTCACAGAACCAACCACACTGATAATTTGAATCTCTGTTACTTCAACTATTTTACTCAGTTCCAGTACACAGATCACATGCAAATAATTTTCATACTATGACCTTTTGCAGGTGTCAGCTTCATTTTCTGCTGCTTTCTTCTTTAATTCCGCATCTTATTGATTTTATCTTTAGCAAAAGTGACATGCATTTTTCTCTTTTGTGTATCTTTGCACAAGATATTTTCTTTGATGAAATGGACAATATCTCAAGGAATGCATATGTCATTATTAAGTATGTTGGCCAATCACAATGAACCCCTTTTTGTTAACCCATATAATTATTCAACCTTCAGCATGCTCTCTAAATGCTGCTTCTTGTTGCTTTATTTAATAAAAATTCTGTTTTCATCTCTGTCTCCTCATTATACTATAATTATATTTTCCATGAGAACATGACTAAATTGAAATATTTCCAAATATCCAAGGAAATTATATTTCCTGAATATAGAGATCAAACAGTTCAGTATAGTGTTTCCCCACAATTTCAGCAATAAGGATCTCTTTTATTTTTCTTTCCCTAACATCTATGCAATAAAATCCATTTTGAAAATGTTGAAATCTATTTTAATGTAGATTAGAATTGTCCCCAAGTAAAAATTATATGTGTGTTTGTGTTTGTGCATACAGATAGATAGATAGATATAGTGTATGTGTGTAATCATATAAAGGAGTAGCTCGAAAAGTTCATGAAAAAATGGAAATGAAAGGTAAATTTATAAACGTATAAAATTTTTAAATGTATCTATACAGTTTATATGTATAAAAATTTGTATGTATATGTATAAAATATGTGTATAAATTTATAAATGTATAAAATTTTAAGTGTATAAATGTATACAATTTTTAAATGTATGTATGACTTTTTCCAAAATATGTATTTTCCCTTTGTCTTTTGATGATCCCTTGTATGCATTATTTCAATTCTTTTTGCACCAAAATAAATGTATCTTGTGATGTCACTTTTGATGAAATTTTACAATGACTTTGTATACGTATTTACCCATGCTATTAGTTGTGTTACTTCACTGTTTACACTATAGAGAGTGAATCACAGGTTTCAGGCACTGAGCCATACATTTCTCTTTCATTTACTGTATGTGAGGTGCTGGAAAGGTCACTGTATTCTATGTAGACCTTTCTAACCTTGCGTTTTGGATAAGAATAAAAGTATTTTGTACATTTGAAAGCTTGTAGGTGAAACTAGCTCTTTTCACACACCGACTGGTTGGCCTCAATGGCTAAGGATGGGCCAGGCCAAAACCAGGAATCGACAGTTCTTATTATTAGCTTTTCAACCAACATTTTTAATTTATTTTTTTCTTGTACTGCCTCAGAATATACACACAAATATACTTATGTATATGTCATATATATATATATATATATATATATACATATAGCCTTACATTATCTCAACTGCATAATTCACATATATATTTTGTTTCATCTATTTATTTGAAAGGCAGAGTGACAGAGACAGAGGAAGAGAGAAAGAGAGATCTTTTATCTATCAATTCTTTCTCCAAATATCTACACCAGCCAGAGCTGGAGCAGACTGATGGCAGAACTCAGGAACTCCATCCAGATCTCCCATGTAAGTGGTAGCGACTTAGGCACCTGGACCCTCATCTGCTGCCTTCTGAGGTGCATTAGAAGGGAGCTGGCTCAGAGGCGGAGCAGCTGAAAATCAAACCAGTGTTCAAATATTGGATGCCAGTCACAGGTGGTGGCTTAACCTACTAGGCCACAAAGTCAGCCCCTGTAACTATATATATATATATATATATATATATATATATATATATATATAATTTATATATAATTATATCTATATATAAATCAAGCCAATGATCTCACATTTATATCTTTAGTGACAAAACCTTTCCATTATTTTCATTAAGCTCATTAAACATCAAACTTCTGATTGAGTTTTCAATGCTTAAATATCTAACAAAATCCTCAATATGCCCAGAGCTACACTTATGATCTTTCCCCCTTAAAATAGAATTTTTAAGGACTTTCATATTTCAATGAATAAGGCTTACCTTACTACATTCAAGTACCAAAATTCTAGAAGTATCTCTTGAAATTTCCATCATCTTTATCCCAGCTATCCAATAGCAAAATAGATGTCATTTTCTAAATATATTACAAGCCAGTAATTTGTTTACAGAACTAACAGCTTACTCCAATGGCCATCATCTCATATAATTTTCCTTTAATGGCGGTTCACAGTGTGTAATTTTACTTGCCATGCATAAATGATCTAACTGCTAACCAATCTCCTCATCCCCTGCACTGTCTGTTCCAGTCATGATGACCTTCTTAAACAAGTCACTAGCCAATCCATCCTAGACATCTGTGTCTGTATCCTTTGAGGTCCAGTGCTTTCTCCATCTAATTGTCTTCCACTCTCATTCATTAAATTTCTCAGTTCACAGCATTTTGTATCACCTGCATATTTACTTCATATCATTTACAGTGTATTTAAATGATGAATTTCATGTGGGAATTTGAATAGCACCTTTATATCGCAGATGATTGTGTGTTCTCCTTTAGGTCAAGAACAGTAACTGTATTTCTTAAAACTTCATCTACATGAACTATCATAATGAGTCACAGATGTGGTATTCATTAGAATAAATGGAGGAAGACAAAACTATTTTTTCTTTAGAAATGTTTTAACATAAGAAAGCTAACCAATAAATTTTTTTTGAGAAGTGGTATTAGATATTGAGTATCTTAGGGTGAGCATTGTGGTGCAGGAAGTTAAAGCACTGTTTGGGGTGCCTGAATCCTATGTCAAAGTGCCTGGGAGCGAGTCATGCCTTTGCATCTTATCTGCTGAAATATGGAGGCAGCATATCATAGTAGAGATCCTTGAGCTTCTACCACGCATGTGGAGACACTGATAGAGTCCCTGGCTTCTGGCTTCCAACTGACTGTGTCCCAGCTATTGTGGGAGTAAAACAGAGGATGGAAGATTCCCTCTCTCCCTCTGTCTCCCCCTTTCTTCATGTCACTCTTTCAAATAAATAAATGCTAAAAAATGAAAAAAAGAAATTTCCAAATGGCATTAATGAGATAAAAAGAAATTGTAATGTGAAAGAATCTAAGAATTTTCAGAAGGCTATGTCTGTCTGATAATTTTTCAGTTCTTGTGTATTCTGTATCTAAATAGGAAGGGTTTTTGAAAAATTCATAGAAAATATGCCTGATGGGGAAATTGTGCATGGACTTCAAATTTTTCCCAAAGATAAACTTATTTTTAATTACTTTTTCCAATTTTTTTAAAATACACTCAGATATAGATAAATTCTAACAGAAATTCTAAACAAGTCAATTGATATTTTGTACAAAAGAAGGATTTTCAAGAATCTGTAATCTTTCCCACCAGTATTTTGTGCTTAATTGTGACACTGCTGCCTCAAAATCATATAGAAATTTTAAAGAGCCCAAATAGTTAACATGAGGACATTTGGTAGACCCTATTCCAACCTAAGTCTCTTCCTTATAAGAAGAAGAAATTGGACACACAGAGAGACATCAAGGTTGTGCACACACAGAGGAAAGGGTATTCAAGGACACAGAGAGTTCAGCCATCTGTAGGTGAGGGAGAGAGGCCTCAGGAGAAATCAGACCAGACAGCACCTTGATCTTGAATGTCTAGTCTCCAAAAAATAGATACATTTCTGTTGTTTAATTCACCCTGTTCGTGATTTTTTGTTATAGTATTCTTGAAGAGTAATATAATCACTATATCCCTAACAAATTTATGCCCCCCAACAGTCTTCTGCTAAGATGGAAAGGTAAGTTAATTAGACTTATTAGCTATATTCCAGAAACATAATATGCCTTCCTCTATCTTTCTATATTATGTGTAAATGTAATGAAAATAAGTGTTATTCCCATAAACTTTCATGCTGATCAGTGATTTATGTTCTTTAGTAACATAACATAAAATTAAATGACAAATTGACTTGAATAGCTGGCCTTTAAAATAAGACTTTAGTTTGGAAATATATATTCTCAGGACAAATATTATTGGATATGAATGAATCAAATGGATAGGAAGATTTGTATTTTATAACACTGGCTATTACCTTATTTTATAAGGTTAACAAAATTGTTGCTTACTATAAGGGCATTTTCACTTGTTTTATTTTGTTACTATATGGATAAATCATTGTTATATCTTTATAGTACCTAGGGAAAATGTGAAAGTTAGGTGTCAATAGTTTATACATCAGCCAATTATAGTAAATCCCATGATATTAGCTATTTTATGATTTCATTTTAAAACTATCTTTTATAATAACTAAAGAGAGAAATGACTTTAATGAGTTTGTACTGTCAAAATTTTGAGATAGACCAGTCTATGGTAATTTATAACTGATGTGATTTAATGGAAAAAATAAAATCATTTTCTAAGTAGAGAAAGAAATGTATAAAATAGAAGAAATAATTGGACTTTCTCATGTCACCAAAATATATCCCTGAGGATATATTTGATTTCTTCAATTGCCTCTCTCCTTAAGGCTCTTCAACATTGATGGTTGCAAGCATTGCTATGTCGGGGTTATTCAGTCTGTATTCCTAAATAAGAAACAAAATCCAATCTTATAATGTGTTGAAAACATAAAAAAGATGGAAAAGCCCTGAAAAAAAAAACAAAGAAACATTTTGAAGTGACTTTTAATACATGAGCAAAGACAATATGCTCTAGATGATTAAAGTAAACTGGTGAAGTCATTATCAAAAACAGGTAAGGAACAAAAATTAAGATTTATCGCCTCCCTTTGATATGTTAGAATGGACTTACAATACAAGTGCGCCAAGGCTACTTGGCAGCATGCGTGGCAGACAAGGGAAATAGAAGTTTGTTGTCTCAGTTCCAGAGGCCAGGAGTCTGGGGTCATGGAGCTTGCAGGATTGGCTTCTGAGCATGATATGAGGAGGGACGTGTTCTAGGACTTCTCCCATGGCTTCCAGTTAGTCAGATTCTCCCATGCCTCTTCATATCATATTGTCTTCCCGCTATTCCTCTGTGTGTATTTTCCTCCATTTCTAGAAGGACATCAACTAAAACTGGATGAGGGCTAATGTCCTAATTGTAACTCGCTTAACTTAGCGAAGAATCTAACTCAAATAAAAATCACATTCTGATGTCTGGAGTTTCAGGGGCTATGATCCAATCCCTAACACTCTCTGAGACTCATAATTTTTGTGTGACTTCAGAAAAAAAGCGCATTCATCTCCAGATTATAAACTGAGAGTTTATCTTACGTTGGGCCATATGCTAGGAATTGTAGATACATAATAGTAGATAAGAAATATCCACTAATTTCACGTAATTCATAAGATGTTTTCATAAACGAAAATGTCAGTATTCTATTTAATTACAGGCAAATAGAGACACATACACTAAATAGGGGCAGGTGTTTGGCACAGTGGTTAAGATGTTGATTAGGATACCCACAACACATATCAGAGTGACTAAGTTTGAGTCTAGTTTCTACTCCCAATTCCGCTTTCTGCTATTATACACTCTGGGTGAACTGGTTATGACACAAGTACATGGGTCCCTGGCACCCACAAGGGAGATTTGCATTGAGTTTTCAATTCCTTGCATCAACCTCTTTTAGGTCCCAACTGTAGTGAGCATTTGGGGAGTAAATCATTGGGTGTGATATCTCTGTGTGTTAAATTGTATACCCTTTCCTTGTCTGCCTCTGCCTTTCAAACAAATAAAAAAATAAAGGTAGGGGTCTTGCTTCATGCTTCTGCACGTGGAAATCCAGTTTTCCCAGCACCATTTATTGAATACACTGTCCTTACTCCAGGAATTGGTTTTGGATCCTTGATCAAATATGAGTTGGCTGTAGATGTTTAGATTGATTTCTGGTGTTTCTATTCTGTTCCATTGGTCTATCCATCTGTACCAGTACCATGCTGTTTTGATTACAACTGCCCTGTAGTATGTCCTGGAATCTGGTATTGTGATGCCTCCAGCTTTGTTTTTGTTGTACAAGATTGCTTTGGCTATTCGAGTTCTACTGTGTCTCCATCTTAGATATTGTGAATTGAACTGCAATAAACATGGGGGAACAGATCACTGTTTCATATGTGATTCCTATTTGCTTCAGTATATTCCTAGGAGTGAGGTAGCAGGGGCAAATGGTAGGTCAATATTCAGATTTCTGAGATATCTCCATACTCTCTTCTAAAGTGGCTGTACCAGTTTACATTCCCACCAACAGTGGATTGGGTATCTTTCGCCCCACACACTCACCAGAATTATTTGTTTGTTGGTTTCTGAATGAGAGCCATTCTAACTGGGGTGAGGTGAAGCCTCCTTGTGGTTTGACTTGCATTTCCCTGATATATTCTCCTTGATTTTTAGTAACTATTAGAGTACCTAATAAGCAATCTATATGTGTGAAACTGACATTTTGAGACACCATGATTTTTAACAGCCCTTTTCTCATCTGTTGAGGATCAAGTTTTTTTTTTCTATTTATTGAACTCTTTATTTAGTGTATATTATGAGTATAAAATTAGTTGAAAATAGATCTTTGTAAAAAATAAGAATGGGAATGTGAGAGGGAGAAGGAAGAAGGGTGAGACTGTGGATGAGAAGGGAGGGTAGGATGGAAAGTATCACTGTGTTCCTGAATCTGTATATAGGAATTACATGAAGTTTGTATACCTGAATTAATATTTTTAAAAAAGATAACAAACTATACTACATAAATGAAACAGATATTTTAGGCCTGCCTCTGCACATACTAAATTCCTTAACCAAAAACAAATGGCGAATCTAATAATACCTATTAGATAATTATTACTGTTTTTCTTTTTAAACTACTTCGATAATTCATTTATTTTCATTTAATATACCCTGTTATATTATCTAATTTCTTATATGTCATTTTAATACTGATTACAAGTTCACCTACTTAGTTTTCTGACTCGTAATTTATCTAATCACAGAGGCATTCAAAATTTATTGAATTCTTACGAGGTACTATGTGTTATGCTAGTGGTGGCTGATGAACAACACAAAAATCCTTAATCTTAATAATCCAAGTTTAATGGATGAGAATTAGACTAATGATGGAAATATTATCCTAAGTGCCAACTGGAAACTGTAGGATCAGAGAATGTACAAAAAATTCTGCATGAAACCTTTAGGGAGCATATTTACTAACCTGAATATAAAATAGAAATTTCACTTTGCAGAGAAGGCATTGATGAGTTGGAGGCACATCTGGAGTTAGCCAAGGAGGGAATAATAGTGTTTTAAATTACAGAACAAAATGGAGGAAAAAAGAATTGGCCCCAGTTAGAGAAAACAGTATCCAAGAATTGTTTCTTGATATGTACAGAAAACAGACAGGAATTTGACCAGTAAGAATAGGACACACAGGAGAAGGTTTGAGACAGTAGCCAGTCCTTTTGGCACTGTTGAGTTCTTTGCCTATAAGTTTTGGCTTCACCCAATTCCAAAAAGACCATAAATTGGCCTAAAAGTGTTTCCCCATCAAAATTCCTTTTAGTTCTTTAAGATCCTATAGGGTTAGGAACAAAAGAAGGTAAAAAATACTGTTTCTCAAAAATCTTTGATGTAGTTCTGATTTTTCTTGTGAGTTTATTGTACTAATCCTCCGCAGGTGGAGGATTGGCCTATTGAGCCACGGCGCCATCCGTAATAGCATTTTTTACTCAAATATTAATTTGGAAAATGTTGGGGAATTGGATTTTGTTCTCAAATCTAAAGTATAGAATCCTAATGTGTTTTTTCACAGAATATATGTTATATGTTTATGATTTAAGCAGATTTTGATTTCAGTATAACTACATATAGTCTTGATGAATTTCCTAAAAGATCTCTATGAAGTAATATGAACACTTTCAACAAATATTTATTAAATTGTAAGCAGCAATGTTACCAGATACCGAGAATACAAACACTATTAAGATAAGGATGCTGCCTTCTAGAAGCTTTTGGTAGTCTGCTAGGGAAGATAGGCAAATGAATCTATCACCGCAAGACCATGAAGTAAGCCCATAAAGAAGTCATTTAATCCTATTTTAAGAATTATTTTCTGTTACTTTATCTCTACCTTGTAGCTTCCTTCAGTTGTTCCTTCTATATACTTATTTTTCGGTTTTGTTTTTCCAGTAACATACCAATGGGAGATGTTGTTGTATATTTTAAAGCAAGCATCATCACCACATAATGAAAATGGATTAAAATTATACTAAAAAGATTGATTATAGCGAATAATTGTTTAAAGTTGATGTAAAATGTTCGATGGAGACATGGAGGGACCATCTTCTATTACTACACATGCATTTCTATATGGAGTTACCTATTCTGCAAGAATCACCACCTGTGATATTGACACTCTAAGAATAAAACACTGCAGTGACCGAGATGGCTTTTGCAAACCTGGGACACTAGACCTAACTCTTTTTATCCCTGCTTGCTTGTCAACTTCAATAAGACATTAAACTCTTCTTCCAGTTCCAAGAGAATTCTTGTGAGATCATACCAAAGCTATCCTACTTATTATTTTTTTTTCCTAATGGCTGTGGGCCTATTCACAGAAATATGTTTGAACAGTAAATGATCATTAAATATTGCATTTACACATAACAACATCAAATCATCAAATACCTTTTTTCTTTTCTTATCAAGCTCCCTTTGCCACAAGGTTTGTGTTTTTAATTCCCAAGAAAAGGCTCATTTATCTCTCCTTATTTTTCAGCATTCTCCTAAAATATTAAGAAATAATAAAAAGTTCATTAATATGCTAAAAATGCAAATGACAGAAAATAGGGCTTTATGTTGATGACTTTGTGATAGTTAATGATAAAATAATACATGAGCTACCCTAGATCTTTAGAGAAGCAATCATCATGAAGACCTTGTATGTAATTTCTAAATTAGCCATATATAAATAATAATTTCTATGAATAAAAATAGGAGTTTAGATGATACATTGTTCTGAACTCATTGTTCTGAACTCCTTTAACTCCAAATTCAGACAGGAATTTAGGAATTTATTCTGTAACAACTTACATAACTATTTCTTTAATAACTTGTTGGTATTTCATTGTAACCTATATATTTGTGTGTGTATGTGTGTGTATTAGTCTCTTTTGATAGACAACTAGGACAGTACATTTAGAACTACCCATATATTGTGGAACTATTCATGGAGTAGAACCATAGTTTTCTTGTTAGAATATCATATGTATAGTTGTGACTTCTGTAACACCTTGAATCACAGATTCCTGAATGGTTTATACCCCTGAAAATGCACAAATCATCTTTCTACGAAATTCAACATTGTAAAATTAATTATATTTATTATGTAATTTTCTCCACATTAAATATTATCTTTAATTGGGAAGGTGGGCATTTGGTATAGTGGTTAAGATGTCATGTAGGACACCCTCATTCCATATTATAATGCTTGGGATTCGGTTCAGGCTCTACTCCTGAATTCAGCTTCCTACTAATGTGCACGCTGGGAAGGAGCAGGTGATGGCTCAAGTACCTGGGTTCCTGCCACCCATAGGAGAGTCCTGTATTGAGTTCCTGGCTTAGGCCTGGTCCAGCCTTGGCTGTTGGGTGGATTTTGAGTGGGAAGTAGTGGATAGGAGATTCTCTCTCTCTCTCGCTCTCTCGCTCTCTTGCTCTCTCTGCCTTTAAGTAAATAAAGTACACATTACATGTAAAAACATTGAAAATATAGTTTATATTTGTATTTTCACATAACACATACATGTAAATTAGTCAATATTACAAATGCTACATCAAATGCATTAATATTTTTTCAGATTTCAAATGAAACAGAAATTTACTATTTGATAATATATTTTACCTCCATACCAAATAATGCCAGGTAAGACCTAAAATGATAATTCATTTTGACTCCCAAATTAAAATGGTATTGATATACTGAAATAATCAAAGGAAATCTCTAGGATCATAATATTTAAGGATATGTGAAATAAAACAGCTTTTGAGGTTCTAGAAAAATCTATTAAGAAACGTGTAAAAGTTTTAAAATGTTTGAATATGATCAGACCTGTAGGTTTGTGTATACTATTTTCTCTGCTAGGGGACCACTCACCTTTTCCATATGACTTCTTACAGATTACAAAGGCCATTTGATCTCCTTTGATAACTATCTTAAGTTTGGTTGGATGACACTTGTTCTTCTATTTTGCCAACATACTCAAACCTCCCCATGTTATTCAGATCATTGTGTTGTTAATAGTTGACATTCATAACTGTCTTTCACATTAGATCATCTAGAATGTGGATTACACTGTGAATGTTCTTACAGTCTGACATTCAATAGGTTTACCTACTAAATTAAGCAGAAAATAATATTATTGTGTGTGAATTAAGGCAGTGTAACTAACAGCTATGGATAAAAATCATAACAAAGCACATTTTAATTCTAAGACTACAGTTTTAATTGTATCTAATAATTATACAGACTATTGGGTGATAATGAATTACCATGGATATCTATGAATGATTTATAGGAAAAGTCTATAGAGATCTATTAAGAGTTTTATTTATCAGACTGAAATCAATGTTTCCAGTATTCCTTATATCTGTCTTTTGTCAATATTGTTAAAAACAATGTATAATTTTGTAATTCTTTCAAACAAATCTTTTTATGTAAGCTGCACAAACGAATTATTAAACTGAAAGTGAATTAGCTCCATTTTCTAGATAGAGAAATTGAGACATTAGCTAGATAAATGACAAATTAGAGTTCAAAAATAATTATTGGATACAGAGAATGGAATGAAGATCATTGGATTTAAAGAACACCATTCTTATTGTTTGCCCACCATCATCCAACTGAAAGAATGCAGACAGATGACTGTATTCATGGGTGGATAGGTCATTCAAAGTCCTTGCAACACAGGACAGCTCTCTTGGCACTAGCAATGAACATGCTGAGTTCTCACAGGGACAGATGGATTTGATGACAGCAATACTGCATAAAGGCTTTTATTAATAGCCTTTATTTTTAGCCTAGCATATGCTATTCTTGTATAAATGTTTAATCATTTTGGAAACTTACAAAGTATTTTATCTCATCATATCTTGTTGGAGAATTTTCCCGTTAAATTATATATTGCTCTGTAAATGACTGCAGTGGTGTAGTGACCTGTGTATATCCAAGACAAAAAGGTGCAAACTTATACATTAGACTTAGTTTTCCTAATATTATATAGATCATGGCTTATAATAGAAAATGAGACAGGAGATAAGAAATTAAATATATACATTTATCAGTGGAATGCACATAAAAGTATATAATATGCAATCAGCATAAACATGATTAAAATATATTTTTAGCAGAAGCCACCTAAAATTCAGAATATCATTTATAAACATGACATTGATGATAACATAACATGACAGCTCTTAATAATTGCTTGCAATATGTCATGGAATTCATAAAGTAAAAAGTCCAGATCACAAAAAACTATAATAATAATGAAATACAAATGGAAATGAGATATAAATGATGGCAGATGATCACTAATTCCAGACTTTGAATCTTACCTAAGCTTTTATTTATCCTCTTCTGTATGTATCTTTGCTTGTTTCCACAAACAAGTTTAATTGTAGAATGACCCAGTTGTTATTTTTAAATACATCTGAAGAGAATATTACTCTGAACTAGTTCCTAATTGTAGTTCTACTTCTAATCAACTATAATATTTACAAGTCCCTTTTGTTCTTTTATACAATTTGGGGGTCAGAATAGATATTTGTACTGTTCTCTTCATTTATATATGTTGTAAATATATGACTAAATATAATTTCCTCTGATAGTATCTAGAAAAATTACATTTTAAGAAATAATTTTAAAATGCTATTTGTAAATTTCTAAAGCAATATGAGACAAATAAAAATAGTTCATTTTATAAATTACAGATTACCCCAGAAGCATATTAGTAGGTTTCAACTAGAGAATGCACATATACAAACATTAGTTTACAGTTTGATGAATAGTTACAATGGTTGAAAAAAACTTCTAATAACTATTTTTCAAATAAGTAAACAGAACATTATCACTGCCAGAGAATCCTCCCTTGGGCTTACTTAATATCACATAATAATAGGTTGAAAATAAAGTTCTGTTAAGCACATTAAAAATATAGAAGTAGGAAAATACGCAGTTTCCCATAAAAACCTGATAATATAAAGAGAATGTGCTGGGCCAGTCATGTGATTCATTTGATTGTATTTGTCATCATAAATTAATATACCTAGGGCCAGTGCTGTGGTGTGGTAGATTGGGCCCCTGCCTGCAGCGCTAGCATCCCATATGGGTATTCCCTGCTAATGGCCTGGGAAAGCAGTGAAAGATGGCCCAGGTGCTTGTGCTCTGCACTTACACGGGAGACCTGGAAGAAGCTCTTGCCTCCTGGCTCCAGCCATTGCAGTCATTTGGAAAGTGAAATAGAAGCTGGAAGACCTCTCTCTCTGTCTTCCCCTCTCCCTGTCTATAACTCTGAAAATCAAATAAATAAATAAATCTGTTTTTAAAAAGGTACTATACCTAAATGAAAGATCTCTGCGAGTGAGATCCCAGTGGAAAGAATGGGGCCATCAAAGAAAGAGGTACCTTCTCTGAAGGGAGGAGAGAACTTCCACTTTGACTATGACCCTATCGGAATAAGATCAAAGTCAGCGAACTCTAAAGGCTTCCATAGCCTTGGCAACTCATGACTAGAGCCTAGGGAGATTACTGACGCCATAAACAAGAGTGTCAAATTGTTAAGTCGACAAGAGGAGTCACTGTGTACTTACTTCTCATGTGGGATCTGTCCTTAATGTGTTGTCCAATGTGAAGTAATACTATAACTAGTACTGAAACAGTATTTTACACTTTGTGTTTCTGTGTGGGTGCAAACTGATGAAATCTTTATTTAATATATAATAAATCGATCTTCTGTATATAAAGATAATTGAAAATGTATCTTGATGTGAATTGAATGGGAGAGGGAGCGGGAGATGGGGGGGTGCAAGTGGGAGGGAAGTCATGTGGGAGGGAAGCCATTGTAATCCATAAACTGTACTTTGGAAATTTATATTTACTAAATAAAAAAAGGTACTATACCCTATGTATGTGTTTACTCATTTGTTTAATGAGATTTTCAAACCTCAGTACTATAAAACTTGGCATGTTGACATAATATGTGATGATAAATCATGGACCATGATGATATTGAAAGGTAAATGATTCATTCTTGCACAACTCTGGCATACTCACTTTCCAATATTCCATCTGAAATACCTTAAATTTGCACTCAAATATCTGACCCTAAACTGGAGTGAAGCAGATATGAAGACAAAGTGATTGAAATCTTCATAGAACTTGAAAGTAATATACAAGTCCAAGGCTCTCCTCATAGGCATACCAATGGCACATTTTAGAGAAACAGAAGCAACAATCTTAAAATTTATACAGAACAAAAGATAAGAATTGACAAAGAAAGACAAAGCTGGAGTGACCACACATCCTTATTTCAAACTATATTATAAAGCTACAATAATTTTTTAAAGATTTATTTATTTTACTTGAAAGTCACAGTTACACAGAGAGAGAAGGAGAGGCAGAGAGAGAGAGAGAGAGAGAGAGAGAGAGAGAGAGAGACAGATCTTTCATCTGCTTGTTCACTCCCCAGATGGCCACAACAGCTGGAGCTGCACCAACCCGAAGTCAGGAGCCAGGAGCTTCTTCTGGGTCTCCTATGCAGGTGCAGGGGCCCAAGGAGTTGGGCCATCTTCTACTGCTTTCCCAGGCCACAGCAGGGAGCTGGATTGGAAGTGGAGCAGCCAGGACTCAAACCTGTGCCCCTATGGGATGCTGGCACTGCAGAAGGTGGCTTTACCCGCTACGTCACAGCGCTGGCACCTAAAGCTACAATAATTAAAACAGTATAGTACTGGTGTAGATAGACATAGAGACCAAGGGAATGGAACAGAAAAGACAGAGGCAAATCATACCATTTATAATTAAATGATATTTAACATGAATACAAACTCAATGGGTCAAAATAGTCTTTTCAACAATAGATGTTAGGAAAATTGGCTATCTAATTGCAAAAGACATACACGTAACCCTCACCTCATACCATACACAAATAAGAACTCAAAATGAATTAAAAGAAGTGATATTTTACAACCGCTCAAATAAACCTTTGAAAATCTCTTGACCTTAAGTTTTTGACTGGGAGTTTCTGGACATGATGCCAAAGCACAGGTAACAAAAGAAAAAAATGTACAACTGGGGCTAACAGAGACTAAAAAGTGTCTTGCATAGCAACAGAAATAATCATCAAAATAACAAAATCCTTCTGAATGGGAGAAAGTATTTGCAACCATATATCGGATAACATATATTCAAAGTACTTAAGAGACCCCTAAACTCTGTAGCAACAAACATAAACAAAACCACCAAAATAACTAGATTTTTAAAAACAAACAAAATATCAACATACATATTTTTCTAAAGAACATGTACAAATGACCAGAAGATATACAAAAATAATTTCAAATCACTATTCATGCAGGAAATGTAAATCCAACTAAAATGAGATATCATCCCATATCAGTTAGGATGAATATTAGTTATGAAAAAATAAAGATATGCATTCATATAGGTGTGGATAAAAGGGAACCTATCTGCATTGTAGACGTCAATATAAAATTATGCAATTGCTATGGAAATTCTCAAAGCATTAAAAATACTTCTGTTATATTATCCAACAATCTCACTTATGGATATATGTACAAAAGAATCAAACTGCAGTCCTATGTTCATTTCAGCTTTGACTCACTATAGCTAAGACACAGAAACAACCCAGATGACCATGGACAGGGGAATGGATAGAGATGAATGGCTTTAGTGACTCTTGTCTCATATATATGAGAAAGAGATAGTATAAAGAAACAGAGATTTAGAGATGCTTCTCCTTCTGAACAAGGTTGATTTATACACCTTCCTGAAACCACCATAAAGCAAGAGAAATAACTGAAGCAATGGTTTGAAGGCAATTGACATCTCACAATAAAACACAGTGATCCCTGAGAGACAGGAATACACTGAGTCTTACAATGGCCATCGCTAATTGGCTTATAATTTTCTGGCTCCAGCACAAGTAAGGGGAACTTAGTTGGGGGCTTTTAGTCACCTGACTTTCAGGAGGGACAGCTGAGAGTCTGGAGAGATGAAGTGCCCAGGGAAGTTTACCAAGAAGAGGTTCACAGAGAAACCCACTGCAGATCTGTGGAACAAATCCCTGTGGTGGTAAGCTGAGAACTGTCCAGTACACGAGTGTGTAGGGACTCTATGAGGAACCAATAGCATGAGTTGTCACGCGACAAACGCTGATAGAACTGGAATAGTTCTCTACCATAATTGTGATATATTTCTACATCTCTTTTCCAATAAATGACAGAAGATGGAAAGCTAAGACAAATAAGGAAAATCCTGAAATCAACCACCATGTTCTAAGAGACTTCTATGGAACACTTTATCTGACAACAGCATATACCATTTTCTTCTAATAAAATAAATCCATATTTAGGCATATTTATCTGAAAAAAATTAAGGATAATTGTAACAGAAATACTGGGAGTAGAGTATGTATATAATCATAAAATTCATAAACTATAATTAAAGTGGCATAATTTTATTTGAGAATAGAGTGTAATAAATTAAAGTTGTACACTATAGACTCATGAGCAGTAAAGTGGAATAAAGAAAAATTTGGCATTGATGAGTGTGTTGATTTCCTGGAATATGCTGATGAGTTCACAGCTATATACGCATATAAAATCTATCTATATCATTTAATTGTGTGAGTTATTGTAGCTTGTTATATAATAAATTATATATGTCTACCCTTTAGGAACTTAGATGTATATTGTAGTAATAAAATTTTTATATGAATAAAACTTGTAAGGTTAGTTTAGCCAGAGATCCTTCTACTTTTTGTGCTCTGAATTCATTGTTAGACCTAACTAACAGCATGCCAACTAACTAGAATCTAGATATTTTAATAAGAAAAATTTAGGAAATTATTCCAAAATACCTTTAAAAAGAGAATGACCCATGCTGTAAATTAATTTGGAATTTATAAACTCTCAGGCATTAAGCTGAAATAGAACATGAGGTAACCTTCCTCAACTGGTGACAGAGATGTAAATTTGAAAGTTTGCACTGTAGATTCTCCTTTACCAAGTAAAATTGCAATTGCTGAAGAGGCTTATTTAACTCAATTATATCTTCAAAGAGAATCTTATGTGCCAAATTTCATTATCAATTTATATATATATATATATATATATATATAATCCATATATACACATTTAGTTACATACAAAATATGTATATGGTATGTGTATATTTTTGTCCTCATGCCTACATATATTTGTGTATATATATCCATATGCATACATTTAATAAAGAAAAGAGAGCTGAGATAATTTTCTCAGACCCGTCCTATCTCCTTTGTCAGGAGACACTGAAAAGTGGACCATAGTAACAATAGTGGCTTGTATATAGAGACAACATTTCCTCCAGTTTCTTGGATTGTTGTCTTGATATTTTACATGGAACCCCTCTTCTGGGATTACTCTATGCATAAGACAAACACTTTCCTCAAGGTTATGTCATCTGGCAAAGTACACATCAAGTGACATGCTAATATGGCAACACTGGACACACCGGCTGAATTATGTACTTCTGGAATCAACATCCAAACTCTAGAACTAATGAGATTCTGTGAAGCCAGTGCTTCAACCATATTGCAGCTAAATCTCTTCCTTTAATCAATTATCCTTCCTCTTGATAGGCATAAAGTGTGAGATTCTTCCTCAGAACACCTTCCTGTTGGAAAAGTCCACTTCACGCTGTTTTCTAGAGCCAACAAATGAATACTATTATTATCTCCTGAAATGTGTGTAATATATTTTAAATTTTAATGGGTTTGATTTTAACTTCTAAAATATACTTTATCTTATTATCTTCTCATCAGTTATTCTTTTCCTTTCCAATTGGATTCTACAACATTGAGAATTCCTTGGAAATGCAAGCAATCTTAATTAAATCAAGAATTAGATTGAAGTCAGCCTTTCGCTATTTCTTTGTAACTTGAGAAATTTCTGCTATTTCTCTCTCTCTCTCTCTCTCTCTCCTCTCCTCTCCTCTCCTCTCCTCTCCTCTCCTCTCCTCTCCTCTCCTCCCTCTCTCTCTCTCTCTTTCTCTCTCCCCTTTCCCATTCCAACTGGTTTCAGCCCTTCTAGAGTTCTGGTCTATGTGATAGTCTCAACCATAAAACCTCAAATCATTTTGTTATGAAGTGGTTTATTTTTGACAGGCAGAGTGGATAGTGAGATAGAGAGACAGAGAGAAAGGTCTTCCTTTTTGCCGTTGGTTCACCCTCCAAGGGCCGCTGCGGCCGGCGCATTGTGCTGATCCAAAGCCAGGAGCCAGGTGCTTCTCCAGGTCTCCCATGGGGTGCAGGGCCCAAACACTTGGGCCATCCTCCACTGCACTCCCGGGCCACAGCAGAGAGCTAGACTGGAAGAGGAGCAACCGGGATAGAATCCGGCACCCCAACTGGGACTAGAACCCGGTGTGCCGGCGCCACAAGGCGGAGGATTAGCCTGTTAAGCCACGGCGCTGGCCCGAAATTCTTAACCCTCAATATTGTAGTATCAGAAGGTGAGACCATTGAGTGGTAATTGGGTCCTGAGAGCAGGATCTTCACCAATCACAGTGGCGATTTTATAAGGAGAAACACAGGGAAATTAGCATACAATGAGAAGATGATGCTCTCTAAATCAGAAAGGGTGCCTTCCGCACCAAACACCAAATCTGCCTTGCACCTTGACTTTGGACTTTCTAGCCTCTAGAAACGTGAAAGGTAAATGTTACATATTTAAACCTGAAGTCTATGGTAATTTGATACAGTAGCCCAAACTGAATAACACATTCAGTGTGTTTTCTCAGTTTACAATAGGGTTATGTGTGCCTTTCTGTTGATGCCTCTGTGTTGCCTGGAAATCTAATCACTGCCTTTCTCTCTACTCACTCCACCCCAATCTCCATGATTTCTGTATGCCTGGGGCTTAGGGCTTAGGACAAGCGGATCAAGATTCCCACATATCAGAGAACAACTTGAAATCTTTTGGGGGTTTATTCCTCCTTTACACATAGTGTCAGTGAGAAATACACACAGAGCAGTCACTTGCCGCAGACATGATGGTGCCACAGGAGATACCCCACTTTGAGTGTATGGTGTCGCTCTGTGTCACACACCATGACATCTGCACACATGCATACATAGCCACATACACATCCATCCACAAGCAACCAACCACATAGGTGTCCACAACCCTACACAGGCAACTGCACACATGTCCATATCCATCCACAGGCAACCATAACTAGCCATGCCACCCAGCTGCTCTTATGGGTTTACAGACTAAAGTGGCCCAGAGCCAAACCATTTGATAATACATTGATTGGCAGCTACCAAGTAGGTGGACTGACCAGTTACTATGACACATTACCATAGAGAGACAGTTACAGGAGAACAGAGATAATGGGCATGGGCAAAAGGCATGGGAACTTGGCTGGCGACGCGGCTCACTTGGCTGATCCTCCGCCTGTGGTGCCGACACCCTGGGTTCTAGTCCTGGTTGAGGTGCCGGATTCTGTCCCGGTTGCTCCTATTCCAGTCCAGCTCTCTGCTGTGGCCCAGAAGGGCAATGGAGTATGGCCCAGGTGTTTGGGCCCTGCACCGGCATGGGAGGCCAGGAGGAAGCACCTGGCTCCTGGCTTCTGATCTATGTAGTGCCGGCCATAGTGGGGGGTGGGTGGGGGGTGTGAACCAACGGAAAAGGAAGACCTTTCTGTCTCTCTCACTGTCTAACTCTGCCTGTCAAAAATAAAAAGGCATTGGAACTTGAATAAACTATCTTCCTTAAGTTCCTCAACATTCCTTTACTTTCTGTTGACTGCAGCAGAATATGTGAAATGAATATTTGCTATGTTCTATCCAGTATTCCCTAGTGCTGGCTTTAAAGAGTTTTGATCATATTGGTTTTTAGACATCTTTCACAGAAAATAATGATTTTTAATATATAAATTAAAAAAATAATATGTAATGCTGCCAAACTGAAAGCATTGACAATACATTTTATTTGTGAATATATACTCATGTTAGTAATATGAGTTTAATAAAATTCATATCCTTCAATAAAGTTGAAGTGGGAACAATTATTTTTGTTTTAATGTTTTTGAAGATAATATTAGTTTCAAAAGCTAACTGTTTTTATACTTCCAGATTTTAGAATATCTAAGTTCTTTAAAAACTATTAAATTGGAAAATTGTTTCCAAAATTATGCATTTGGTGATTTCAGTAAATATCATAGTATTTCCTTTAGTTACATTGTTAGAATTGTAATCAATGGGTAAAATGAATGAACTTGATTGACAGGTTAGAATAATGTAGGATCTGTAGTTCTGAAATCTAACAAATCTGTATTTTAGATCCCATCCTTACCAACAATAGAAAAATCTAGATTTTTTAAAGTTTCTTAATTTGTATGATCTGTTAAATAATAGAACTGAAAAAATAAAACTGTTGGCATCACATGAATAATAAAGATAAACATTTCACAGGGTGAGCATGCTATACATGGTTATCATTACTACAATTTTTTGATGGGTTGATACAGAAGTGGTGAAGTTAAAATATGATTCTTATGGTTATGATTTTCAGATGTTCATTCTCAAGCTTATTTACAGCATGTTATACTTCCACTATATCTATAAGCTATTTTCTCAGAATTCTACCATTCATTTTTTAAAATTTCAATGCTCACATAGTTTCAGGTTTGCTGAAGATACTTAATTGATTCATCTTTGAGTTTATAGAGGTCACTATCACTATTTTCTTTCCTTTTTCTGGTTTGCCTATATTCATTAATTATGAAAATAGAGAGTATGTTACAAATATTTGAAGGAGTAGCATTCACTCACTTCCTGTTAATACTATGGATAATGAAACTTTATTCTGACGTGGTGTAGTGTCTTGAAAACTTTCCATAATACAGCAGCTTTGTTAAACCATTTATGGAGTCACAGACACTCCTTTGAGTAATCAGGCTAATTGATTCCTTTAAAATATTTGTGAGTTATTTGTCACTTAATATGTTTATATGACAGATTTATTTTCTTAACACTCCCAGTTGAAAAACAATTAGGTTGCTTATATAAAGATTAACACAGCACCTTTCAATAATGCCAAGAGGTAACACATATTAAATAATGGCGGAGGTTCATCATGACGCATTTTAAGTGATGGGAATAATATGTTACTAATGATACTAGTGGCACAGGGGGAAGAAATTAGCTAGGCTTGGTGAAAGCAGCTGATTAATAGAAATGAATTAATAGACATGAAGAATGCCTGTGATGTTTAATGGCTATTATTGTATAAATGATTGACTTGTTATTAGCCATTGCATTGATGTTTTCCAAATTCTGAGTAAAGGTCATGAAGCACCATTTAGTTTGATTTATTTTATTACCCAAAGGTTTTGTACTTGTAAAAGGTTTGCCAATCTCATATCATTCTTGTGGTGGTTGATATAAATAAAACACATTATAAAATTAAGAGTTCTAAAAACACACATTCCTCCAGAGTTCTTGGACTTTTTGCATACTTATTCCAAAAGAAATAGGTGCATTTGTCACCTTAAATCTGTCATCTTAAATAGATCTGAAATTAAACAAAGAGGATAAATTAGCAAAATATGCTATTGGTTCTGCCAAAGGAAGATATATTATTGGGAAATAGATTTATTCCCCTTTATCAATTGAGAAATTTTCAAATTAAAACAAATGGCACTGCTCATTAAAAAAAATTTTCTATTCAGAATTAAATAATCGTTAAAGGAGCCAATTTCATATAAATTTCTATTCCAATAGAATGCTTTGAGATTTAAATTTGTACACTTAATTTTCTGCCAAAGTGGGCAGCAGTTGGTGCAAAGATATGATCAACATAAATTTTCAGTAGGTGTTGTTTGCTCACTAAAATGATTTTCTTTAATAAAGTGTGGTAAACTTGTAAAAAAAATGTTTTCAGAAAAGTTATACCCCTCATGAAATAGACTTTTATGGATGAACAATTATTATCCAATACTAAAATTTATTATACAACAATGTATCTAGTTCTTTAAATAATAAGAGATTTTTAAAAATCTATGACACAGCATATTTAAAAATTCATCTCTATGGAGGATTGAATGAAATAGTGTGCATATCTCACTAATTCACCCACAGATTAAATGTGTAAACTCTGGGAACAACTTAAAATATATAAAAAAATGAAAATGTGCAAAATGGGCACAAATCACAAGAGTCAATCTTAGAGGTAAAAGAAATCACTCTTATATGATGGCATCTTCATTTATTTTACTTTTCCTCAGGGTTAATACTACAGTTTTTGTAGCAAGAAATGAATAACATTTAAAAATCAATGAAAAGTGGTGCTACCGGATGAAATTCATATGGTCAGAAGAGTTGCTGGTTCAGAAAGGTGTTTCCATAAAGGAGAAAGACCTGGGGGGAGCCTTAAGTTAAGTCCATAAACTCTTCGCTATATCCTGAGCTGAATATTGAGCTACACAAAGTTCCCAGAAAAGTACAGTTCTGAGGAGTTTTAAATAACTGAATAAATATTTCAACAGCTTTTACTAACAGTAAAGACATAAATTGGAACTGGATTGCTACTAATTGCAGGGTAATTGGTGAAGATGAATATTTTGTCTTTCTATGTAATCCAAGCTCTGCAGATTCAAAGATGATAATAGCCAAGAGGGAACAGATTTCAACTGAAACTCGAAAGAATCAGAATTTGGAATGAGTAGACATAGACTTTAAAGCAGGTATGTAAAATACTCTCACACACCTAGAAGAGAAATTTTGTTCTTAATATGCAAACATGGTGAAATAAAAATAAAGAATCCTACCAGATAAGTGGGAACAAAACTAAATAAATAAGCAAAATCCAAGGAAATAGAGAAGTAACAATGTACAACATCATAAATAAAATATTAGCTGATAGAATTACGAGGGTTTTTGGGGGGAGATAAAGGGTAACGATTGAATAATACATTATGCAGAAAATAAAGACATGGAAAATATTGGAAAGAAAAAACAAAACAAAACTACAATAAAACCCCGAAGACAGCCTGAAACAGTATTATAAGACAATATGCAGTAATCTGAAATACATTTAACTGGAGTCCCAAAAAGAAAGAGAAATGATGAGGGTCGCAAAAACAGATACAAAAAAAATAAACAAACAAACAAACAAAAAACAAACAAGTATTTGGGAAAATAATGGCCATATTATTGCAAAATCCTCATCTTTGATTTTATGGAAAATTACATAAACTAAAGATAATATCATGTATGGTTTTTTTTTATTTAGGGTTCTGAAAAGGCAAAACTAAATTGTGATTATGAAAATCAATACAGTAATTGTTTATAGGGTGTAGAAATTTTACTTTAAAGAGCTGTGGAAATAGCCCATAGCTGTTTTCTCTATTTTCATTTAAATATTCTATAGCTTGATAAAGATCTGGTTACATGAACATGCTTGTTAAAATTACTTATTTAAATATTTAAGATCTATTCATTTCACATATGCAATTATTTAAAATAAAAAAATGCCACAAGACTCTGGATTTGATCTGAGTGCTTGAAGATTTACCATCCGGATATCTAGAGTCTAGGAGGCTTTTCTAGCTCAAATAATTTGTGCAACTTAAATGTTTTCCAAGGATGCACCACCAAAATAGCTGCTGCATTTGTTTTCTAGGGCTAGGATAACAAAACACTGCAGATCAAGTGGCTCAAACAACGGGCCTCTATTTTGCTACAGTTATGGAGGCTGGAGACCAAGGTCAAGATATAGGCAGTCAGTTTCTTTCCATGTCCTTTCTCAGTGCCTGCCTTCTCACTGTGTCCTCACTGAAACTTTTGTCTTTACACACAACCCCAATGTATCTCTGTTTTCTTATAAATATACCAGTTTAATATGGTATTAAGAATAAAAGAGACCATACAACTCTTGTGACCTTATTTAACTTTATCTTCTAAAGGTCATATTTGGAAACACAGTTATTTTGAGGATTATAGCTTCAAAATATGAAGTTATAGGGACACAATTATTGCACACAATTTATCTTTTCGACTCATAACAACATAATATAACAACAGTTCTGTGATGCAAGTTATGATCATTAACATACTTGTCATAGACTCTGCTCTAAGAATGTAAACATTTCTTTGGGAGACCAGAAGGAGTACAAGGGAATGCTTGCCTCAAGTTGACATTTCTGTGCTTAATAACTCAACGTTAGAATATAAGGAAGAAAGTGACTAAGAGTAAGTAGCCTGAGCCATGTATTATTTTGACCTCCCTCTACACATAGGCTGTCTCCTGGAAAGTTGTTTGCTTCTAGTTGGTGCTATTGTGTACAAACAATAACATTTATGGGCCAAAGTTGATATTGTGAAGAAGATATGTATTGCAAGATATTTGTGAGAGTGAATTTCTTTATATATTAATTCACAGGAGATATTTGCTTGTACTTTAAAACCTGGACTTCAGTTTCATCAGCATATTGATACTTTTTTTTTCTTTTTTTTTTAACATGGGCATATCACAGTGGGATACAGTACATGTTAAAATTCCTAGCATCTGTACATTATAAAAAGTTTGTTCAATATGACAATATTTTCACTGACTATTCTCTGTTGCAGACAAAATATAGCACTTTGAAATAAGCTGCAGTCTAGGCCTTTGTTAGAGTGAAAACTGCCCCACAGTGATTAATGAGTTCTTCATGAAGATGTGGTGGTGATTTTAAATCACTAGTCTTACGAAAGAAGATCATAGCCTTACTGCTACACTGCAACTTTGAAGAGATGCAGGAGATACTGAAGTGAATGCTTATCATTTCCCATTATTTCATCAAGGACATATTTTCCCATAAATATTTTTAGTATACTACTATTCCTTCCAATACTTCTACTAGAGACTGAATGAATCATATCATTGGTGGGAGTGTATTGAATTTTTGGTATTAACATTCTTGTCTTTATTTAAAGATTTTCAAATTTATTCTGAAGCTCAGAGTTACAGAGAAAGAAAGGGAGAGGCACACAGAGAAAAAGAGATCTTCTATGCACAGTTTCATTCCCCCAGTGACTGCAATTGATAGTGGTGTGCCAGGCCAATGCTGGTGGCCAGTACCCAGGAGCTTTGGCTGGGTATCCCACATGGAGGAACAGCGTGGCAGGTGCTCAAACACTTAGACCATCTTCCACTACTTTTCCCATTAACAGGGAGCTGGATAAGAAATGGAGTTTGGAAACAAACTGGCACCCATATGGTATTGTGTCGCAGCATGGACTTACCCACAATGCCACAACTCTGGCCTGTGTAGGCGTTATATTTCAACATGAACTTTGGAGAGGCACAGCCATTAAAACAATCACAGGGGGCTGGCGCTGTGGCATAGGGGGTAAAGCCATCCATATGAGTACCAGTTCAAGTATTGGCTGCTACACTTTTGATCCAGCTCTCTGCTATGGCCTGGGGAAGCAGTAGAAGATGGTCCAACTCCTTGAGCCCCTGTACCTGTGTGGAAAAACGAGGAAGAAACTCCTTGCTCCTGTCTTCAGCCTCTGCCTCTCTGTAACTCTGCTTTTCAAATAAATAAATAAATAAATCCTTAAAAATCAATAAACAATTGCAGTGTAATAAATTTCTCTGTAAGGTATACTAAACACAGGATATTATGATCTTTTCCTTTTGTCTGGAGTGAAGCAATGGCCTTGTCCAGATGTGCATATTTCCTTCCTATGAGTTATATCTAGAATCTTGATGAGATAACAGATCTATCTGGCTCACATAGAAGCTTTCCAGTGTTAGCATCCTTGAACATAACACTGAACATTTTATATTTATTTGAATATATTTCTTATATTGAAAAAGAAAAAAATAATTTTATGTGTCATCTCAGAAGATACAAATAAAAATGTTAGCACTGAGTATCTGTCTTAGAGAATGGTATGGTCTCTAAGTGATGATTGTCAAGGATTAATATGGTGAGTATTTTGGTTTCTGACATTTTTTAAAAAGATTTATTTTATTTAATTGAAAGGGAGAGTTACTGATAGAGAGGGAGAGATGCACAGAGACCTTCCGTCTGATGGCTCACTTGCCAAATGGCTGCAATGGTCAGGGCTGGGCTAGATCAAATTCAGGAGCCAGGATCTTCATTCAGGTCTCCTACGTGGGTGCAGGAACCCAAGCACTTGGCCTGTCCTCTGCATCTTTTCTAGGTGCATTATCAGGGAGCTGGATCAAAGGTGGAGCAGCTGCGACAGGAACCAGTGCCCATAGGGGATGCTGGCATTACACACCATGGCACAACACCAGCCTTGGTTTCTGTGCTTTTCAATCAGTTATGTTTAAAATTTTCTCTCCCTTCCTAGAGTATTACCTTCTTGAAGGCAGAACTAAGTTTTTGTCTTATTTAGAATCTCTACACTAGCTGGCATAATTCTATGTATGCATTGAAGAAAATCAATACATATATTCTCAATAGACTTGCATGAATTCGATTTGATTTTAATTGACATAATTCAATAATCATTAAAATGATCGGTTTCAGGATTTTTATTTAAATAGCTTGTGCTATTTCAAACTAAGTGCTTTGCTGACGTGTTCTTTTTGTCCTGAAGTATTGATTTTTTAAGTATTAGATATTTTGAAAAACAAACAGTAAAGACATTTCAAATGGTGTGTTTTGTTTTTATTTTAGTGGGACACTGATGAGTGAAGCCTGGAAAAGAACCATTTTCTTTCCTCATATCAGCCTGCTTGTCCTTCAGATGGAGCACCCCCACCATCCCAGCACCTGCCATTTGTGTCTTGTTATCTCCATAAGTTCATGGACTGTAGGATAATTGGGCTGTAACTTTTTTCATTTGTGGCATGAGAATTGTGGAAGATATATTTAAGTTTGCATAGAACAGTAGAACATACTTTGGTGAGGTTTTCTTTTCTAGTTTATTTCAAGTAAGCTTTTCCAAGGCTCAGAAGTGTTTTGCCTATTTTCTACATAAAGGGTTGATGTATAAACAAAGAGGTGCATTCTTTCTTCCATATAATATCTGTTTAGGACATCAAAATTCACTATGAATATTCATCAACCAATTAAAATCAATGGCTTCCTGAAGTCCAAGTAAAACCATTTTGGTAGAAGCCCAATCCATAGATCCTGCATTTAACAGGAAAAAAAGCCAATTTCTTTCTGTGTATTTTGTATTCCTCTCTATAACCACAGTTTGTGAGTTTGCACTTCAAATAAAAAACAAGCAGGCTGAAAAGTGTAACTGTGCCTTTTCAGCTTACGTCCAGTGTGCAATGAATACTAATATTTCACTCCCTTCAAACATTCTGAAAAATTGGTCATTGAAAACACTGAGTGTGTTGGTGGCGCACTTGCTGGGCCCAATGCTTCATTCATCCTTACTTTCTTTAAATTGAATTTCAACTCACAGAGAGGAAAGAAAAATGGAAAAAGAAAAAAAGGAAATCAGTGAAAGCAATAAAATTATAAAGCACATACACATAGATCTGCCTCCTTATGTTCTGGTGCAAAATATCAAAAATCAGCTTGATTTTTTTGTTGCAGTTGAGCTCTTGTAAGGAAGTTAAAAAATCACTTTGTGCATTTGCTCATTTGTTTGCAACCTAGATTGCTCCCAGGATTAAGAATATGTATATTTAGAATTAGTTTCATTTCCCAGAATTGTGTTGGGAAAGTGGGAAAATGAAACTGGACTCATTTCCCAAAATTTTATTTTGAAAATACTATGAAAAGTATCTTGGCTCATTGATTAAAATTTGTCTTATTTTCTTTAAGGTTGTGAAGATATACGTGATTATATGATTTCTTCTGTTTTTCCATGAACCTTGCAGACTTTATGTCATTTTAGATATACAGTATATTCTTGTGTCTTTCTTCAGAAATTCTCATCTCTAAAATCTCTAATGATCTAAGCAATTCACTTAATAAATATCTCTAATAGAGTCATGAGAAAGTTATATTATGAAAATAACTATCTGTGGATTTCAAAAAAATTTGCAGCACAATAAATGTATACTTACTTCTGATAACATGTCTGAAGATAATCAAGCTTGAGGCAGTAAGAAGGATAACAGGTGAGAAGAACCCTTTTTCAGCAACATGAATTCTGCTAAAATGGAAGCAGGAACAAGCATCAAATTGATGCTGAGGCTTGAGTGGAGGAATCATGAAATCAGTGACACTTTATGAAAGACATATCGGGATAATGCTCCAAAGAAAATAACATTTTACAAATGTTTATTTTATTTTAATGACATTAAATTATGTTGATGATGAAGCCTCTATCAATTTGTGAAGAAAAAATTAATCTTGTTCAAGCCATGATTGATGATGATGATTAACAGCAGAAACAATACACAACACCATAGATATCTCACTTATTTCATCATATACAATTCTGAGGTATACAAATTTCACATATTTCCTATATACAGATTCAGGAACATAGTGATAGTTTCCGTCCTACCCTCCCTCAAACTCATGTTCCATTTGTTTGTGTATTTTCCTAGGAGTGGGATGGTTGAGGCAGTGTGAGGTCTATATTCAGATTTTTCAGGTATCTCCATATGGTCTTCCTCCAAAGTGGCTGCACCAGTTTACATTCCCACCAAGAATGGATTAGGGTATCTTCTTTCCCACATCTTCACCAATATTTGTTTTTGTTGATTTCTGAATGAGAGTCATTCTAATTGGAGTAAGATGAAACCTCATTGTGGTTTTGATTTGCATTTTCCTGATGGATAGTGATCCTGAGCATTTTTCCATGTGTCTGTTGGATATTTGAATTTCCTCTCTTGAAAAATGCCTGTTCAAGTTATTTGACCATTTCTTAACTGGCTTGTTTTTTGTTGTTGTTGTTGTTGTTGTTGTTGTTGAGTTTCTCGAACAAATTAAAGATTCTGGATATTAATCATTGATCAGTTGCATAGTTTGCAAATGTTTTTTTCCCATTCTATCAGTTGCCTCTTTGCTGAGTTTCTTTTGCAGTGCAGAAGCTTTTCAGCTTGATGTAATCCCATATTCAATGGACATTTTAATCAAGATCATGAAGCATTTCTTAGAAGACTTTTAAAAAGGAGATGAGACAGCATTACCAGAATGATACTGAATGAAAAACACAACCAAAGCAATAGCTTCAAGATGTAGAAGTTGCTAAAGGCATTTGATTTTTGAGGTTCCAAATGGCTAATGAACAATCATATCCACTGACCAGGAGAGTATCTTAAGAAAATTAGTGAAAACTTCAGCACAAAACTCTCTCTCTCTCTCTCTAACTCTGTCTCAAGTAAATAAATAAGTCTTAAGAGAAAAAAAATAAAAAATCCTGGGAAATCTTTGCCAGAAAGTCTTTTCTACTATGACAAGCCTTCTGCTCATTCCTCTCATGAAATAAGGAAAATTTTCTGAGTGTTGATGGATTATTTGAAATATCTTCTTCACAATCCTAACTTAGCTCCTTCTGTGTATTTGTTTAAATAAACTTAAAAATACTCCTAAATGACAGATATTCTTTTGTGGTTAAGAATGTAAAAAAAGGAATTGCCTTTCAAATTTAAATTTCATGTTAAATTCTCAGCTTTCTAATGATTGATTGAAGATTTGCTATCACATACAAAGTTTCTTTGAACTTGATGAGGCTTATGTTGGGGAATAAATTCAGGGACAGTGTGTCTGAAATAATGTCGGCAGAAATGTGTAGAACTTAATATTGATTTCAAAAATAGTAAAAAAAAAAGAATGTGGTGGCATCAAGATTTGAAGTGGGCTATACCAACCTTCTGTCTCCTTCCCCAAGAAACAAACGATAAATCTCCTATGAACAACAATAGATTTGGTAGGGTTTAAGTGTCTAACCAAGAACCTGAATCACCACAGCAGAGAGAAATACCTGAGATTAAATACACGGAAAAATCATAGAGAGAGTTACATACCTGAGACATGTCAGGGCAGTTAAGAACAAAGATATGGAGGGACTGTCAATATCAGTGTTGCAGCAAGGTCTGCCATGGTCTCCTGTGGCCTGTTTTGTAGGTAACATGGACTTCCTTCAGTATTGAGATAACAGGAAGCCATCTCCACCCCAATAAAGTGCTTCTTTGTATATCTCAGAATCAAGGCAACTATGTCTTCCAACCTCAAACGTGCTCCAATCCCCAGAGCTGCAGCTGCTGTTCTGTGATCACTATCCAGACCCTGGCTCTATGGCCAGCTTTGTGCCTGGAAATCAAACTGGGTCTCCCATGTGGATGGCAGTGGCTCAATTGCTTGGGTCATCTTTTGCTGCTTCCTAACGCCTATTAACAGTAAGACAGACCAAAAGTAGTGCAGCCTGGACTGGAATAGGAGCTCATGTGGATGCTGACATTCCAGGTAATGGCTTATCTTGCTGCAACGCTGGCTCTGGAATAATTGTTACTATTATTAAAATGATCATACTTCAAATTCTCTACAGATTCAAAGCAATGCCTACTAAAATTCTATTGACATTTTTCATAGGCAAAAAATCTATTTTGAAATTTACACAGAACCATAAAATCCCCTTGCAGCAAAATCAATCTTGAGCCAAAATAAAAAGGTTTGAAGCATCATTACCTGATTTCCAAATTTATCACAACACTGTTATAGTACATTCAGCATTGTGCTGGAATAAAAGCATACATATAACCCAATGGAACATAATAGGAAGGCCAGAAATAAGCCCACATATTTATAATCAATTCATCTTTGAACAAAGTTGTCATGAACACACCATTAGGGAAAGGACTATCTCTTCAATAAATGGAGTTGGGACAACTGTATATTCGCATGCAGAAGATTGAAATTTGATCGTTATTTCACACTATGTACAAAAATCTACTCAAAATGGAGAGACTTAATATAAGGCTTGAAACTAAAATAAGGGAAAGGCTTCCTGATATTTTGCTAAAAAAAGACTTTTGGGGAGTTTGGTCCCCAAATCACAGGCAACAACAATAGCCAAATAGAGGATTGGAGCAAGCTAAAATGATTCTGCAAAGAAAAAGGAAACAGAAAAAGACAAACAAAAATAAAACAATATTCTGAGTGAAAAACAAACTACCTGGCCTGCACTCCGGCTCACTTGGCTAATCCTCTGCCTGTGGCGCCGGCACACCGGGTTCTAGTCCTGGTCTGGGCGCCGGATTCTGTCCCAGTTGCTCCTCTTCCAGCCCAGCTCTCTTCTGTGGCCCGGGAGTGCAGTGGAGGATAGCCCAAGTGCTTGGCCCCTGCACCCGCATGGGAGACCAGGAGAAGCACCTGGCTCCTGGCTTCGGATCACTGCAGCGCGCCTGCTGTGGCAGCCATTTGGGGTGAACCAACGGAAAAAGGAAGACCTCTCTCTCTCTCTCTCTCTCTCTCTCTCTCTGTCTAACTCTGCCTGTCAAAAAATAAATAAATAAATAAATAAATAAATAAATAAACTACCTTGTGAGAGAGAAATTGGATTCAAGACTAATATCTGAATTATATAGGAAACCTTTATAGGGTTGGCCAAAACCTTGAGTTGATATTTAGCAAAAACAAACATGCACATGCACTGTTTCCAAAAGTTACCTAAAAAGGTGGTCCGTATCAGCAATCATCAGGAGAATGTAAGTCAAATCTATAAGAAGATATCATCTCACACCTGCTTGATTGGTCAGTATTTAATAAAAATCAGCAACTGCTGGCTACAATATGAAGAAACTAGAACATTTGTACACTGTTGGTGGGAATGCAAATTAGTCCAGCCATTATAGAAAGCAATATGGAGGTGTCTATAAACGCTACAAATAGAACTACCATATGATCCAGCAATCCCACTTTGGGGTGTGTATACAAAAGAAATGAAACGCATATGTCAAAGAGATACCTGCACTACCATGTTCACTGCAGAATGTTCACAGTAATTAAGATATAGCATCAACTAAAGTGTTCATCAGAAATTAAGTAAAGTTTAAACCTCAAAGTAGAGGAAAATCTTGATATTTGGTAAACATGAATGTATGTGGAGGACATTGTTCTAAGTGAAATACTCCAGGCTGAAAAAGGGAAAATAATAACTAGTTATACTCTTATGAGGACTGTAAAATGTCAAAATCATAGGAAGGGAGTTTAGAAGAGTGGTTTTCATGGGTGTGGTAATGAGAGAGAGGGGTTGAAGTGATGTTAATCAGTAGGTATAAGGTTTTGAGTACATAGAATGAATAAATTTGGAGATCTGATGTATGACATGGTGAATATAGGTAGTAATAATATATCATATTCTTGAAAATCATCACGAGAGTTCATGTTAAATGTTTTACCACACACACACACACACACATAGAAAGTATATGGGGTGATACACTGATATAATTAGATGGAATTACTCTTTGTAGAATGCACATGTATATAAAAATCATGTTGAACACCATAAAATACAATTTAATTTGTCAACTATACCTTAATAAAGCAGACAAATGTAAAAATAAGTAAAAATAACATCCTGAAGCATAAAATAAATGTAGAACATAAATATGTTCAAGAACAGTAACAGCAATGAGTTGACAAGTGGCAGTAATTTGTGTATTCTTAGCATCTCCCATCAATCAGTCATAGTACTAACTTATGGCTTAGGAAGTTAGGGATAGTTACCTAATTTCCTAGTTTATTCACCAAATAATCAGTAAACTATAATAATCCATTCAACACTTGAGCAGAAGTTAACAAAAAAGAAATATCCAAAAAAGATCTGAGAAAAATAAGCAAAAAGAATTGATAAGATGACACATATAAATTAATTCTTTAGTACTTGCAATAAAAACTAATACAATAAAATCATCTTGGTTTTAGAAGTAATCTTTTCTTACTCAGTAAAATTTAATTTACATATACAGACAAGTTTCCCAATTTACAAAGTTTTAATTTAGATTCTTTTTGACTATATGATGATGTGGTATTGCATGCAATAACTAGAAACAGGGCTTTGAATTCTGACATTTTAACATTTCCTGGGCTAGCAATTTGTGCTACATATTTCTGTGATTCTGGACAGGGCACTTGCCAAAACTCCCAGTTAGTCATCCAAAACAAGAGTAAATAAAGATGCTCTGGAGTATATTTATTCGGTGTTACACAAGAAATGTAACACTTCATTACAAAATAGTCTTGGTATTACGTGATTCTGTCCAGTTGAATGTTAGTGTAACGGTTCTGAGTATGTATAAGGTAGGCTAGGCCAAACTCTTATGTTCATCAGGTTAGGTGTGTTGTCTGATGTGCTTTTCAGTCTGTTTTAAAATTTTAACTGACACATACAATTTGTACATATTTATAGGATATGATATTATAATCTGATACGTGTGTATAACTTATAATGGTCAAATCAAAGCAATTTGCATTTATGTCTTATGATGTATTCCATTTACAGTGAATTTATTAGGATAGAAGTTGAGGAACATCTGTGCTCCTCAGAAACAGTGAATGACAAAGATTATAAATGTAGAGATTGCTAAATTTTCAAAGATTCAACACATCCATGCAATAAAAACCCAGAAAAAAGGGACAGGATATTATTATAACTAAACAAGTTGTAAATTTCGATCAGTAAAACTAATAGTTCAAATTAATTTCACAATTTCAAATCAATTTCAATTTGATGCTTGGATTATATCATTTTTATGTATTATACATTCAACAGGAGAGTATCAACTTTTTCCTTTTTATTATCGAATCCTAATCAAAACCCTTTCTGAGGATCGAAGAACTTCTAAATAACTGCAATCCTTTGATGTTTGTAGAAGCTTTCATTAAAATCCAGCATATTGTTGTCTTTGGTAAACAATCTGTGATCTTGAAGCAAACTTGAATTCTGTAGTCATAGAATGCCATTTCAATATTTGTCAATTAGGTCAAGATTACCAGTTTAATACCTTTAAGTTAAATGAATACTTTTTTGTTACAAGCACATTAATATCTTACACTGCTATTGTATATTATTTTATTTTTTCCGTTTAGTTGTGCCAAGTTATGGTCAATATCTTTTGAAGTTATTTATTGCTCATGTAGATTTAAGATTGATAATCTGGCTGTTTTGTTGACTTCCTTCTCAATATGAGATGTCCATATTTTCTCTGTTAATATTACCTCCCTTAAAATTTATTGTGTCTACATTTACATGCTTAAAAGGCATTCATTTTTTTCCTGTATTTCTTAACCTTTTGTGTTTGTCCTTTGAGTCTTATATTTTATAGTACTCTGTATATTTTGCATAATTCTTTTTGTTTTTCCAGTCTCAAATCTTAGTCTCTTATTTGGAATAGTCTAGATACATATATATATATATATATATATATATATATATATATAGACAGGCAGATTGGATAGTGAGAGAGAGAGACAGAGAGGAAGGTCTTCCTTTTTGCCGTTGGTTCACCCTCCAATGGCCGCTGCGGCCGGCACATCTCGCTGATCTGAAGCCAGGAGCCAGGTGCTTTTCCTGGTCTCCCTTGCGGGTGCAGGCTAGATACATATTTTAAGGATTATTTTTACTTATCTGAAATAAAAAGTTACTGAGAGAGGTACAGATACAGAAAGAGAGAGAGGTCTTCCACCTGCTGGTTCACTCCCCAAATGGCCACAATGGTTGGAGCTGAGCCAATCCAGTCAGGAGCCAGGAAGCTTCTTCTGGGTCTTCCATGTGGGTGCAGGGGCCAAAGGACTTGGACTATCTTCTACTGCCTTCCCAGGCCACAGCAGAGAGTTGGGTCAGAAGAGAAGCAGCTGGGACTAGAACTGGCACCCATATGGGATGCCAGCATTTCAGGCTGGTGCTTTAACCCACTGTGCCACAGCACCAGACCCATCTACATATATTTTAATAACTGATACAGCTTATTTTACATCTATAATTTTCCTTTTCTGTTTGTTTTCAATTGAATCTACCTACTTTACATCTTTCTCTTTTTTGTTTTTCAATATGTATTCATTTATTTTTTATTTGAATGAGAGTATGAGTGTATGTGTGTGTGTGTAGGTGTGTAATGTGTGTGTGTGTCTGTGTGTGAAGCTCTTATTTACTATTCACTGATTCACTCCCCAAATATCCAGATCAAACAGGGCTTGGCCAAGCCTAAGCCACAAGCCAGGATCACCATCCAGGTCCCCCACATAGGTATCAAGGTCCTGAGTATGTAGATCATCATTCGCTGCCTTCCAGACACATTATCAAGAAGCTGAATTGAAAATAAAGGAGCTGGGATCCCAACTGGGAATGTAATATCGGTTTTAGGCTGCCCAAGCAGTGGTATAACCCACTGCACCACAATGTCCACTGCTCCTTGTTGTAAGATCATCGATTTATTTAATTATTTGAGAGGGAGAAGGAGGGGGTAAGAGGGGGAGAGGGTGCGGGAGAAAGAGAATGTTGACTCCCTAAATGTACACAACAGCCTGGGCTGGCCAGGTCAAAGCAAACAACATAAGAACTAAATACAGGTCCCCTTCGTGGGTGGTAGGGACCAATAACTTGAACTATCACCTGTTTCACCCCAACGAGTGCATTAGCAGTAAAATGGAATCAGGAGTGGAGCTGGGAGTTGAACCCAGATTCAGGCATTCTGAGTGTCATCTTAACTACTACATCAAACACTCACCCCTTGCTTTATTATGTATTATTTTTGTTCTGTCATATGTTGTATTGATCACAAATTTTATTATCATGTTTTTCGTCATCTCATATGAATGCTAGTTCAAATCCCAGCTTCTCCTCTTCCCATCCAGCTCTCTTCCATGACTTGGAAAAGCAGCAGAAGATGGCCCAAGCACTTGGACTCCTACACACTTATGACAGACCCGGAAGAGCTCCAGGCTCCTGGCATCCAATCAGGCCAGCTTAAACTGTTGCAGCCATCAGTCGAAGAATTTTGATTCCCTTGGCTGCATTTATATTTTTCTTTACTTTGGTTCTTAAACATTTCCCTGTTGTACTTCTGCCTAGGTACCAGGAGATATGTACATTAATGCCTTCTTTACTGTCACCTCTTCTGACAATGCTTTTTTTTTTTCGTTAAAGAAAAACAAATATTATTTTAATCCCTAAAGGTTTACCATACAGAATTCTTTTTTGTTTTGGGCTAATGCATTTTTTAATCTGGAAAACTTTTGTTTCAGGTATACAACCTTCATGCTTTTCATATATACAACTTTAGGAACATATTGTTTCTTCCCACCCTACCCTCCCTCCTGCCCTCACTCCTACCTTTCTCTGTCCTCCCTCCCCTATTCCCATTCTTATGTTTTGCCAAGATATATTTTCAATCAAAGTTATAAGATTAACCCTATACTAAGTAAATAGTTCAACAAAGAGTATGAAGAAAAAAATAAAAAAATAATAAAAAAAACTTTACCTCGACTGTTAAGACAAGAACAGTTCAAAATTATCACATCTCAAAGTCTGACAATGTTTTTATCTCATTTTTTCCTCTGGTTTTGGTACAAATTCCTTAGCATTTTGCTTTTGTTCCCCATTATTCTCACAGTCTTTATCTGTTTGTTTATCATACTTTCCCCTCACATGCCACCTGCTGTTACATTCTTTTGGTTCATCTTCATGATAATTCTGTGTGTAAACTGTTATCACTGACCATTAAACACATTGCTGTGTTGTTAAAATTAAATATTATACTATTCAGTTCAATTATGAATTTATTTACACACTTTCTAATAGGCAAAATGCCACCTTGCTTTTATCTATTACATACTTTTTCCACTATGTTTTTGAATATATATTGGTTTTACTTTCTCCTAACTCCACTGACTGAGTAATCACTAGTACTACCAATCCTGTATGACTTTTTACTCTCCTTACAAGGCAGGCATCTTTTTAAATTTTTGCTCCTTTGAATTCTTGACCATTGTTCACTACATTTTAAGCAGAGTACATTTTAAGCAGGAAGACTTTAGGGGTTTCCAATGCATTATCATCTACCAAACAACATCTCCTATTGCCAATAGGATGAAAGCTGATCATATTAATATAGACTGGTATTGAGCTAGGTCAAGGCAAAAATAAGGGCATGGTAAACTGAGAATTTTATTAGTAATACCTTCTAATATGTCACATTCAATTGAGAGCCTGGCAGGTTTTTGCTATTTGATACTGAAAGATTGCAAGGAATTTGGTTCTTTACTTTACTGTATTTTAGCTCAGCTCTTCACCCCTCTGGAATTGTCAGTATTTAAGTTATAACAAATGAATTAGAAATTATAACAACTTTATTCTTCCTTTAAAAGTTATTTATTGTAATTTCATTTAAATGATAATATAGATTTTTATGTAAATACCAAAGATCCAAAATAATTTTGGCATTCATTTGAATCACCAGATTCAGTATGAATCATGGCATTAAAGATACATATCAAATTTGATTTGCTGTATTATACCTTCAAGATAGATAGATAAACATCACCTGTTCTTATACTCTATATAAGAACAAAACACTTATAAAGTTACAATTTGAAGGAACAAAAGATACATATATCATAGTGACAGAAAATGAAATTGGCTATATATAGCCAAAACAAAAAACATTCTATCAACTCTGTTTTACCATGAGAGGAACAGCGTGTGCTCATTTAACTTCAATTTTAATCCCATAAGACTCCTCAAAGTTCAGTTAGAAACTGAGACGAATACAAAAGTTAAAGAAGTGGTTATATAAACAAGTAGTAAGTAGTAGTATACTAGAAAATAATTGATAAATAAGGGATTTTTGTTTAGCTATTTATAGTCTTTTTGGGAGGAGGGGAACATACTTGTATCTATATCTTTGACTTTAATAATTTTAATTTTTTTTTGTTTTAACAGGTGGAATATAGTTTATAGATATAATTCAACAAATACAGTGATATTCCCTTTCTCACTCCCTTCCTTCCCTTTTTTGCCTTCCACACTCTCTCCCTCTCACTTTCCCCCCTTAGCTCCTTTAATTTTTTAAATAAGATTTTTTTTATTTACATGAAAGGTAGAATTATAGAGAAAGAGAAAGAAAGACAGAGATCTTAATCCACTGGTTTGCTCCCTAGATGGCTGTAATGGTCAGGGCTGGGTCAGGCCAAATCTAGGAGTCAGGAGCTTCATCCAGATCTTCCACATCTGTGGCAGGGGCCTGAGCACCTGGGCCATAACCTGCTGCTTTTCCCAGGCCATTAGCAGGGAGTTGGATTTGAAGTGGAACAACTGGGGCATGAAAATGGTGCCCATAGGGGATGCCGGCATTGCAGAGAGCCGCATTACACACTAAGCAAAAATATTGGCCCTTCTCCTTCACTTTTAAGATAACATACCTTTAATTTACATTATAGCCAGAGGCTTAATGCTCCACTAAATAAATAGTTCAGAAGTAAAAAGCAAAATTTCCCTAGTTTAGAAGAAACATAGGCAAATACTATAAACAATAATCAAATGTAAACATGACCAGTTCACCCAACATAGTAAATTTCAAAGTAAACACAGATAATTAAGACTATAGTAGTAGAACATCCATAACCATGAAGTTTTAAAACAAAGTTTTATAAAGCTATATTTGCAGCAATACTGATACAGACAGATTTTTTTCCTTATTTCTTTTATTGTTTTTTAGATTTTAGCTCACATATTTAAGGGAGAACATGAGGTACTTGGCTTTCTGGGTCTGGCTTATTTCACTCAACAGGATGTCATCCAGTTGGGTCCATTTTGCTGCAAATGGTAGAATTTCATTTTTAATGCTGAATAATATTTTATTGTGTATAAATACAACAATTTTTATGCATTCCTCTGATGACAGACACCTTGGTTATTTAAAATTTTGGCTATTGTGAACAGTGATGCTATAAACATGGTGGTGCAGGTTTCTCTTTGATACTTGAGTTCTAGTTTTCTCTGTGCTTTGAATTTTAGCCACTCTGACATGGGTGAGGTGTCATTGTGGTTTTGGTTTGGTGGCTAGTGATGTTCAGCATTTTTTCATGTATTTATTGGATTTCTTCTTTTGAGAACTCTGTTGAGTTATAGTCACAGGGAGTAATAAATGTTGGTGAGGATGTGAAGAAAGGGGAACATTTATACAGTGTTGGTGGGAATGTTAATTAGTACAGCCCCTGTGTAAAACAGTGTGGAAATTTCTTACAAAACTAGAAATAGCCTTGCCATATGAGTCAGCAATCTCACTACTGGTTATTACCCAAAAGTCTTGAGTACAATGTATTGAAGAGAATTGTATTCTTAGAATTGTATTTATGTATCACATTGAATATGCTAAAAACTAACTAAAAAATGTTTAAAAATTCACTAAATCATGAGGGTTACTATATATACATGCAAATGAATAAATAACATAAATATCCCAAGATCCACAAAAATACATAGCCTACATAATAACCTAATATAATATTTACTTTAAAAACATTCTAATTATCAGCCTAACTTAATTAGTGAATTTCATTTATATAGTGTACACAAGTAAAGAAACTTTATTCTTCTATATTGATAGTGCCAATCTTTGTTTTTAATCTGAACTTAAATACATCAGCTGAGAGCAAAACACTAATGACAACTCACGGCTAACAGTGTATTTGATATAAATGTCAACTCCTTCTTAACTACAAAGGCTGCTTTGATGTAGGTTATAAGAAAATGGAAGATGTTTCTATTTCAATTTTTATTTCTTTATTTTTCTCTAGGGCTGTAATACCTTAATTTAATTTAATATCACTTTTACTCATACTTTTAAACCCATATTTAATATTTAAAAATATTCAGATGTATCCTAATTTAAAATGTCTAATTCTTTGTTGCATTTCATTATTCTCATTTTATTTACAAGATAAGTTACATATTATCTGTAAATAATACTAATATATCCAGGTTTTCCCATTTCTCTCAGGTCTCTTTTTTTTAAAAATATTATTTATTCATTTATTTATTTCAAAGGTAGAGTGGCAGAGAAAAAAAGGAAGACATACAAACACACACATACAGACATACACCCACACCGAGGGAGAGAGTGAGTGAGTAAGAGATCTTCCATCCGCTAGTTCACTCTTCAAATGGCTGTAGCAGCAAGTATGGGCCAGGCCTAGCCAGGAACCAGGAACTCCATCCTCATCTTGCACAGGGGTGGCAGAATCCAAATACTTGAGTCAGCCTCTGCTGCTTTCTCAGATGAATTAGCAAGAAGCTGGATTTAAGTAGTGTTGCTGGGACTCAAACCAGTACTTTCATATGGGATGCCAGTGTCTGAAGTGGCTGTTTAACCAACTGCACCATGACGATGGGCCCAGGTCTCTATTCTATTTTGACCTACTTTACAATATTTGGTTGAAACAATATGCAAAGAATAATGAAGTTTAATTAGAAAACATGTAGAAGTGAAATGATAAAAGTATTTTATCTGAAGAGACAATACTTAATATGGAGTCAAATTGATTTTATGGGACAGAGGTGGCAAGCCAAATGATTTTTGAGTAAGCAACAGTTATGGATTAATAATTAGAGAATAGAAAAGATGCTATAATTATCCAAATGATGATTTTGGAATTATTTGAATAAATACCTCACTGAAAGAGGAAAATTAATGAAGTATAATCAATTACTTCAGCAAGAAAAAAAATTCTCTTTGAGTAGTTAGGTTTATACCTTTCAGAATCTTCTAATAGTATTCCCTTAAATATAGTGTATTTTGTACACTGTTAATTTTGTTTTGACATATGTCTTGATTGTGTGTTTACTCCCAACAGTTCAGCAGAGGATGAATTAAGTTCTCTTTGGCATACAAAATTATGAAGTATTTTTAGTACATTATAAGAAATCTGACAATTTAATTTAACAGACATCACTGTGGTAGACAATTTTGATTTCCTTTATTGTGAAACTCAAATATACAAGTGTATATTTATTATAAAATGTGGAACATTTTGTACTCAAATCTCACATGTATTTATTGAAAAGTGGTTTCACATTGAGAAAGTTCTGACTGTCTTTTCTATATTCTAATTTTCAGAAGTAAAGACCTTTTGAAGTCTCAGAATTATATTTGAAAGTAGGATTCCATTGCAACAGACTCAGAGAAACTGTCTGAAATCTTTAATTAGGTCCAATTGACGTTATTCTTTTTCTTTTAAACATAGCTTATCTGAGAATTGTATCATGCATATTGTTATTATTCTATTTATTCCAGTAGAATTTGGTTTATACCTTAGTTTCCAATCAGGAACTAGTGAATACCATGTTTGTCTTGAATAGAACAAGCTGCTTTAGGAAATCTTTTCATTGTAATGAAAGAATTACAATCATATAAATTAAAGAGCATCTTTACCCAAAGCACAATCTCAATGGGGTAACACAGAGGCAAACACAAGTATGCCTTGTATTGTGCTGAAGTGATGAGAACATGCTATTGACCTTGAAACTTAGTAAGACACATCAGTTTCACACAATTAATAAAGAAAAATACAGTCCACAGAATTCATTTCAAAAAGCAAGGACATGCATTTTCATAATCAAATGTGCCTGACTCCATAAGAAAAACAGCTATGTACTAGAAAGCAACTGTTCACAAGAGAATATGAAAAAATAATTCAAATCAAAAATTCAAAAACAAAGAAAAAATAGACATCATTAAGGAGAAACCAACACAAACTTAAACTCAGAAAACAGATGCTAGAATGGCATTGTGTCACAGTGGTTGGCCCACTGTCTGCAATGTAGGTGTTCCATACCAGGGTGCTTGTTCAAATCCCAGCTGCTTAGCTTCTGATCCAGCTTCCTGCAAATGTACCTGTACCTGCCACCCATGTGGATGACCCAGATGGAGATTCAGGCTCCTGGCCCACCCCCTGCCATGTGTTAGTTCAACCTCTAAAAGGCTACAAAGGCCAGAGTTGGGCCAGGTCAAAGCCAGGAGCCAAGAGGCTTCTTAGGGTCTCCAACTTGGGTGCAGAGGTCAAGCAATGGGGCCATCTTTGACTGCTTTCCAAGGCACATTAGCAGGGAACTGGATCCCTGCCTGTAAGGGATGCTGCTGCTGCAGGCTGTAGCTTAACCCACTAGACCACAATGTCAGCCCCTAGAATTGAGTTATTTTATATGTAGTTAGTTAAGATGAGATCACACTGGAATAGATTAGGGTCGTAATCCAAAATAAATGGTGTCATTATTAGTGATGTGTGGAGAAAGAGAGAGAGAGAGAGAGAGAGAGAGAGAGAGAGAGAAACTGATTTTGAGCCACATATTCACTCCCCAAATGCCCACAATAGCTGGGGCAGGGCCAGGCTAAATTCAGGATCTTGGCACTCCATCTGGGTCTCCTACATGGGTAATAGGCATCCCACTACTTAGGACAGTTAGCACGTGCCTTCCCTGGTGCAGTAGCAGGATGATGAATCTGAAGTGGAATAGCTAGGACAAACCAGCACTCCAATACAGAATGCGAATGTCTCATGCACAACTTAACCTCTTGCCTACAATACCCTCTCTTCGATTTCATTAATGACAACATGTGTAGTACATTATTGCATACAGTCATTTTACTGTGCCACAGAACCCCAGAACTTATTAGTACTAACCAGAGCTTAGTACCCATTATTCAACCTCTTCCCACTTCTCCCTCACCCCTTCACTACCACCTTCCATTCCCCTCCTTTTTCTTTTTCTGTGTTACAATACTCATTTGTTGTTATGTCGTTTTTCTCTAGTAGTGTGTTTTGATTCTTTGCTCATTATTTTTTGAAAGCTCATTATAGGTTTTTTGTAGCTACCACGAGGCTTAAAATTTTTTTTCTTTGGTTACTAGAAACTATTTTTAAATGATAGCAACAGGGCATTGATTATAAAGATGGAAATTTATCAACAAATACAGAAGAAGTTCTTATAAAGATATTTGTACTTGTACTAAAATACTTTGAATAGTCTAAATTTTTGAAATGCCGTATTATTTCTATAGTGCTCATTCTTTAACATTTCAGTTTTTTATAGTACTATATATTTTTAACAATTTGTTTAGCAAATAATCTGAAACAAAGTTTGGCAAAACACTGTATTTGTAGCAAAACTGATACACAAAGGAATCTCAGTTAAAAAAAAAAAATTAGCTCCCCCTGGGGCTGGCACTATAGCATAGCTGGTAAAAATCACCACCTACAGTGCTGGTATCCCATATGGGTACCCGCTCGAGTCCCGGCTGCTCCTCTTCCAATCCAGCTCTCTGCTATGGACTGGGAAAGCAGTAGAAGATGGCCCAACTGGTTGGGCCTCTGCAAACACATGGAATACCTGGAAGAGGCTCCTGGTTCCTGGCTTTAGATTGGCCCAGCGCAGGCCTTTGCGACCACTTGGGGAGCGAACCAGTGGATGGAAGATCTCACTCTGCCTCTGCCTCTCTGTAATTCTGCCTTTCAAATAAATAAATAAATCTTTAAAAAAAAAGAAAATTTTAGTTCCCACATAAAAGGGAGAATATATGATATTTGTCTTCTATGTATAGCTTATTTCACTCAGCATTAGGCCCTTCAATTGTAACCATTTTGACGCAAATGCTAGAGTTTCATTTTCTTCATAGTTGGATAATATTGCATTGTGTGTATCTATTATACATACATTTCATTGTGTTTGTATATATATATACATATATAATTTTCACTATTCATCTGATAATGGACACCTTGGTTGATTACACATTTAAGCTATAATCAACAGTGCTGTTATAAGCATTGTTGTGCAAATATCACTTTGATACAATGTGTACCACGTCTTTGGAGTATATACCCAGTAGAGGAATTACTGGATCATATGGCAAGTGTATTTCTAGTTTTTAAAGAAATCTCCATACTGTTTTCTAAATTGGATGCACTAATTAACATTCCTACCAAAAATGTGTAAATGTTTCCTTTTCTCCACATCCTTTCCACCATTTGTTGCTCTCTGTGTTTTGGATAATAGCTATTCTAACAAAGGTGAGGTGATATCTATTGTGATCTTGATTTGTATTTCCCTGATGTATAGTGATTGTGACCTCTTTGTTCATGTATTTGTTGGTCATTTGTGTTTCTTCTCTTGAGAATTGTCCATATCTTTTTTGTTGTTGTTGTAGTTGTAAAGTTTATTTATGAGAGGGAAAGTTACAGAGAGTGGGAGATACAGAGGGAGAGGTCTCCCATCCTCTGGTTCACTCCCCAAATGGTCTGAAAGGCAGGAGCTGAAGTGATACGAAGCCAAAGCAAGGCATTTCTTCTCGGTCTCCCACGAGGTGCAGGGGCCCAAGAACTTGGGCCATCTTCCACTGCTTTCCCAGGCCAATAGCGGGGAGCTGGATCAGAAGTGGATCAGCTGGGACATGAACTGGCACCCACATGGGATGCTGGAGTTGTAGGCAGAGACTTAGCTACTAAGGAACAACACTGGCCCCAAGAACTGCCCATTTCTTAACTAGAGGGATTTTTTTTGTATTTTGAGTTGCTGATATATTCTGGATATTAATCTTGTGTTGGGGAGGTAGCTTGCAAAACTTTTTCACATTCTGTAGTGCATATCTTCACTCTATTGATTGTCCCCTATGATACACAGAAGCTTGTGAGTTTGATATAATCCCATTGTCTAGTTTTTCTTTTGTTGCCTGTATTTCAAGGGACTTAACCAAGAAGTCTACACCGATGTCTTGAAGTATTTCTCATATATTTCCTTCCAGCAATTTCATAGTTTCAGGTCTTAAATTTAGGCTTTGGTCCATCTTGAGTTGATTTTGGTATACGGTGAGAAGTAGGGATCTGACTATATACTTTTACATATATACATCTAGATTTAAATGCACCATTTAATGAAAAGTTTTTTCCAATGTGTTGTTTAGTACTTTTGTCAAATCGGTTAACTTTATAGATGTGAATTTACATCTGGGCTCTCTGTATTCTGTTCAAAATGAACTATGTTTCAGTTTTTATGCCAGTAATATGTTGCTATAATTACTATAGGTTTGTAGTGTACTTTGGACTCAGTTATAGAGATGCCTTGACCTTGATTTAGTATTTATTTATTTAATTATTTGCTCAGGATTACTTTGGCTCTTCTGGGTCTTTTATGATTCCCTATGAATTTTAGGTTTTTTCCTAATTAGTTAAAGACATCAGTGGTATTTTGATATCAATTATACCAAATCTGTAGATTACTTTAGGTGGCCTAGACATTTTAATTATATTAATTCTTCCAATCCATGAGAAAGGAGTAGCTTTCCATTTTTTGTGTCCTTGGTTATTTCTTTAATTAATGTATTAAAATTTCATTGTAGAGATCTTACACTTCTTTGGTTAAATTTATTCCTAGACATTTGATTTTTTTTTCTGGCTACTATGAATGGAATTTCTTTTTTGATTTCTCTTTCATGGAATTCATCAATAACATATAAAAAGCCACTGAGTTTGTGTGTGTGTGTGTGTGTATGTTTTGTAAACTGCAACTTTACTGAATTGGTTTCTCAGTTTTAACAGTTTTGTTGTGGACTGCTTAGATTTTTCCGTGTACAACATCTTATCCTGCCAATATGAGTATTTTTACTTCCTCCTTTCCAAATTTGATGCTCTTTATTTCTTTCTCTTCCCTAATTGCTCTTGCTAATACTTCCAGTACTAATTGAATAAGAGTTGTGAAAATGGGCATCCTTGACTTGTTCCAGGCATGAGGGGAAAGGCTTGAGACTTTTCCCTATTCAGTAGATTGGCTATTGCTCTCTAATGTATACCTTTTATAATTTTGAAGTGTGTACCTTGTTTTTTTTTTTAACCTAAATTTATTTATTTGAGATTCAGAGTTACAGATAGAGAGAGGGAGAGACAGAGAGAGATAGGTCTTCCAACATGTGGTTCACTCCCCAAATGGCTGCAACAGCTGGAGTGGGCTGATTAGAAACCAGAGGCAAAGAGCTTCTTTTGCATCTCCTATGTGGGTGCAGGGGCCCAAGCACTTGGGCCATCCTCCATTGTTTCCCAGGCCATTAGTTGGGAGCTGGATCAGAAGCGGAGCAGTTGGGACTTGAACCATTGCCTTTGTGCGATGCCAGTTCTACCTGCTATACCACAGTGCTTGCCCTAGTATGTTCCTTGTATGACTAATTTGTGGAGGTTTTTTTTTTTTTAAATCATGAAAGTGTATTGAATTTTATCAAATGTTTTATCTATATGTATTGAGATGACCAAATGGTTTATGTTCTTCATTTTGTTGATTTATGATGTTTATTGATTTTCAAATGCTTAACCACCTCTGCATATCTAGGATAAATTCTGCTTGATAATGTGAACTTTTTGATGTGGTATGGATTCAAATTTGAAAGTCTCAAATAAATGGATAAATCCCTTAATACATAAAGCCTACTAAGACTAAATAAAATACAGAAATCTAAACAGACCCATGATGAGCAACAAGATGGAAATAGTAATTAAAAGTCCCATCAAGGAAAAGTCTAGGACCTGATAGTTTTACTACTAAATTTGACAAAACATGAGGGACTAATTCCAGTATTTTTCAAACAAATTAAAAAAAAAAAACTGAATAGGATAAAACTGCCTACTTTTCTTATAAGGTCAGCATCATTCTCATACCAAAACTAAAAATAAAAAAGAAAAGAAAAGAAACCTACAGGCCTATATGATGAATAGCATAGATACAAATATTATCAACAAAATTCTATTGTATCCTTAAATTTTGTTTTATGTACTTTGTAGTGCAGGAATTTCTGGTTATTTTTATTATTATTATTACTTCCATCTCTCCATCAAGTGTCTCAGAGGAATAATTGCTTACCTGCGTTTTCTTAAAGTTTGTTTTGTTTCCTAAAGCATTTATCTCAAAATTTTCATTCAAAGCACTTAAAAACTTAAGTTCCTCTATAGTTGGTTTCTTTTCTTTTCTATTTTATGGTTAGGTGAGATCATGGAAGTTCCTGATGCTTGCTGATGTACAACAGTCTCTATACAATGAATTAGTTATAGTTATCTCACTTCATTTGTGGTTGTCCTTCTAGAAATTCTAAGCAATCTGTGCTTAATAGCAGCCTTTGGACAATTCTGGTACTTTAGCATTAGATGATTCCTCAGGTTGAGGTTTGCCATAGGTCTTCTTTGGTGTTTTTGTTTGTTTGTTTTCACGGCTTCTGCATTATAATACTCATCAAGCTCAGATTTGCTCCAAATTTGCAGTTGATATGCAGTTCAGAATGAAAAAGAGAAATTTATAAAAAGCAGTAATCCATCACTATGTGTTGATTCCTAGGGCTGGGATAGCCAGGATGTCTAATCCTGTGGCCACCAATTCCATTGTGTAAATCACAGCTGGAGTATACATCCTACCAAGACTAGTGTAGCCTGGGGACAAAAATCCCTCCTTCTATGTTTTGTCTGCTGCTGAAGTGGAATCCTACCTCGATACTAATCCTACCAGTCACAGGTGATGTTAGTTAGGCTATACAACTAATCAAATTGTACTGAAGAACCCTATTTTGCACTGGGGTATATCCAGAGACTCCATCTGAGTATATAGTTTGGGAGATATGGACTTTTAGAATCTTCTCAATGTTGGGTTTTAACAGATTGGTGCTGACTCCCAATATGGTCTAATGTTTCCTTTTCTTCTGCTCAGTGCTGGAAATGGGGTGCTTAAGGTAGCTGGTCCCTCAGTAGCTGAGGCAGGCACCAGATAGGTCACATCTGGAGCTCACCATCACTAGGCTCTGTGCAAACTTGGATGTGCATACTAAGCCTTTGTGAAGTTAGCATTGATACACACCAAAATGAGAATGTCCCATTGGAGTGTGGATCTCTCTCTGATTCCAGGGCAATTCTACAAGTTCCATCTGTGAACACTGGCTTTGTGGTAGATGTCTTTGGGCTTTATCAGATGCTGGATTTTATTTTGCTGTGTTTGAGCTAAAAACAGGGAACTAAACTCTCTTTTCTGACATGCTTCCTGCGAGTTGGAATCTTGCTCCACTTTCTTCTAGAGGTTGGCAGGTTAGAAGCTCTTCCCTGATACCTTGTTATGGAGAGTGCACATGCTCAGTCTGAAGTTCCTGGCTTGAGAAAAGGGCAGTTGGGCCCTGTCTGACTTTGAGTTTAATTTCTGTGGGTCTGGTGCTGGGATTCAAGGCTAAGTACAGCTTAATTCCCTTTCCCTTCTCGCAGCAGAAAATGTTAGGCTTCTTGGAGTTTGAGGAAGGGTGAGATGATCAACTATTTTCTTCCTGTTTTCTTCAATGAAACTTCCCTTACTATTGTACATAAACCAGGTACTGTGGTTTCTTAGCTGGGTTCTGTAGCTTGGGAAGGGAAGATGAGTTAGAACTTGGGTTTCAGCTCAAAATTCAATGTCTGTGGGGAGATGGCCATTGGAGCATCTTACTGACCCACCATCCTGTTACATCCCTTCACATGTATATTTTAACAGATAGCTATATCAATTATAAATGTATGAGAAAAGGAATTCAATTATACTAACCAGCATCAATTTAGCTGGAATTTAGCACAGATGGTGAATTTATATTATATTAATATTCCCTTAATCCCACATCTGAAATTCATTCTCTGTTTCTTCATCCTTAAAGTCTGTTACAATACCTCTTGAGACACAGTGCATAACACCTCACTGATCATGGTTTAGAGGGCTATTTGAAGGGCACTTGCATTTTGCTACATATTGGAAGAGTGAGAGCCATTAGTTGGATATCCGAGAGAGAGAATATGCAGACTATAAAACTTTCCAGATTCTAGAAATTATGTTCTGTCCTTATCTTGAGTAAAGTTGCTCTGTTCATGTTTAGCATAATCATGGAATACATATCAATTACCTTTTCTCTCAACCTACTTGAAGAGTGGGCAGTTTGTGTGTTATCTTTCTTCCAAAAACCATTGATCTAATTCGATTTTAAAAATTCTAATTTCCAATTTTTTGAAGCTATTTAATTGGATGAAATAATATCCATTTAGCATTTTTAATGAAATGAATTTTGGAAAAATCACACAGCTTCTATATCATAAACAAATTAATTTTCAAATTCAGCATTATGCCAAAGTGTTTTTTAAAGAAATTCATCCATGTGAATTGCCCAAGTCACTGTATATATGGCTATTTTTATCAGCTATAGGAGGAATTATCTCTAAAATTGTACTATAATAATGATATTTCAAAAATATTATTATTGAATGCCAGGATTAAGCTAAAAGGTATCAATTTTCCTTCTTTATTACATATATATTTTGGAGTTTTGAAATTAGGTAGGTATGATAAGTATACAAAGAGGAATTCCACATACTTCTGACTTTTTAAACAATATTAAATTAATATAATTAAGAATTGTGACTTGGAGGCTTTCCTAACATAGTCTGGATGTTTGTCCCATTTGAGAAATGAACCAGTGGATGGAAGATCCTTCTCTCTCTCTCTCATTGTCTCTCTCACACACACACATACACACACACACACTGTGTCTCCATTTCTCTGTTGCTCTGCCTTTTGAATAAATAAAAAATAAGTTTTTAGAGAAAAGAGAATATATGACTATATAAAAGACCAACAAAATACCCAATCATTTTTCTCCTGATGAGTTTGTAAAACTAATTGATTATTTTCATAAAAGTAATCTAATTTAAGAAAATATTTGAATATTTCTAAAACATTGATAGAATGAGGCTACTCCTTGAAATGAGGACATAGCACATCTACAAATGGTCTTCACAAAGTTTATGTGAAATGTGAATTATGAATATGTGAGTGGATTTCAATTTTTTTGCACCAAAATCTGATTGTTAATTAATATGGTAAAGAGAGAGCATCATTCCATCCTCTGCTTCACTTCTCAAATGTCCTCAACGACTGAGGCTGGGCCAGCTGAAGACAGGAGTTGGAAACCTAATCCAAGCCTCACACGTGGATAGCAGGAATGAATTTCTTGAGTTGTTTATTGTGGTACACAGTATCAGGAAGCTGAACCAGGAGCAGATCTGGGATTCAAACTCAGGCATCCCAATACAGGATCTGGATATCTCAATCAGTTAGTCAAAGTAGTCTCACAATTCTCTTCTATTTTTATTGTTGATGAACTTTTTGAACTCATATATAATGAAGGTCCATTTTGCTTTTTAATTGAGGGTATTCATAGTTTTTATTGTCAAGTGGAAAAGCTTCTAAGATAAACAATTGACATTCTCTTTGCATCTGATTTTGTTTTTTTTTCTTTGTTTGTTTCTGTAACAACACTTAACCAAAGATCTATCCTTTAAAAATTTAAATACACTCCACAAAATTGTTAACCATACGATGTCATTGTACTGCATATCTCTAGAACTTGTTCATCTGCTAAAAGTTAAAGTTTATATTATTGAACTTAGTGAGGTGGAGGAACAGCTTCTGGAATTTCCAATGGTGTTTGCATTTGTGCATACCAAGAAAAATGACTTTTATATAGTATCGCATACTGGTAAAATATTTAGATGGGGTTTATAGTTCCTAAGTTCTAATGCAAGCATTGCTATAAAGAAAATGTATTATTTTCTCATTCTTCTTTCATGTAATTCCTAAGTTTTTACTTATTTATTTTTTACTAATAGAAAGAGACAATTAGAGCTAGAGTGGGAGTGAAAGTGGAAGAAAGAGAGAGAGAATCTTTCATCAGCTAGTTTATTCCTCAATCTAAGGTTTCCTCATGTGCCTTCTAGCACGGGCTTTAGCAAGAAGCAGGAATGTGAAGTGGAGCTGAGACACAAACTCAGACACTTTGAAACAGGATGTAGGCATCTCAAGAAGTATCTTAACTGCTGCATCAAATACTTACACTTACTATTCTTTTATATCTTTAAATAGTACTAACAACTGGTTCTCAGAATTATTGCAAAAATAGAAAGTAAAGAGCATAAATATTCCATTTTCAATGAGGAGTACTTAACATATGTATATCAGCACAATATTGAAACCATACTGACTTAAATATTATTTTACATGACATTCAATAATTATACATATTTATTAAGTACAGTGCGATGTTTAAATGCATGTACACTCTGTGTAATGATCACATCAGAACAACAGAATTATTTTTTAAATATTTATTTATTTATTTGAAAGGCAGAGTTATAGAGAGTCAGAGGCAGAGGCAAAGAGAGAGGTCTTCCATCCTCTGGGTCACTCCCCAAATGGTCACTATGGTGGGAGCAGGGCTGGTCCGAAGTTATGAACCAAGAACTTCTTCTGAGTCTCCCACAGAGTTGCAGGGGCCCAAGAACTTGGACCATCTTCTATTTCTTTCCTAGGCCATAGCAGAGAGCTGCATCAGAAGTTGAGCAGCCGGAACTTGAACCAGCGCCCATATGGGATTCTGGGACTGAAGGTGGCAGCTTTACCTTCTACACCACAGTGGCTGGCCCAGAATTATTTTTCTATCTAACATATCACATATTTATAATTTCTTTGTCCTAGGAACATCTAAAATCCTCTCTATTTCTCATTTGTTCTAGAAAATTAATTGTCGTTAAATACAGTTATCCTACTATGTTATAGAACATTACAAGTTATTTCTCTTACTGCAACCCTGTACCCATTGCAAAGGTTAAATACGTTTTGGCTCCCAAACTCATGGAACTTTAATCTCCAAAGTCATAAATTAATTATAACAAAAGGTAGAAACATAATAAAATTATGTTGTTTAGGATATAGATCCAGGAAGAGAATGCATGACCTAGGAAGCTAGTTTTCACAAGAGGGCTGGTTCTATAAACTAAATTAGCCTTAGCCACTCTGTTTCCTATCCAATTGTGCCTCTAATCATGCCCCCCACTGATATTTTCCAGATTCATTAGTTAGCAGAATCAATAGGCCCTGCCCAATGTTTGATTGTAAATCTCCAAAACTGTAAGCCAAACTGAATTTTTTCCTTTCATAAGTATCAGTACCAGATACTTTCAAATGTTGATGAAAAGTTGACAATAAACCATTAACCCTCTGATCTCAAACTTGCCTCACCCCACCCTTATTCTCTGGTGACCACTGTTTTAATCTTATCTTCTATTATGTCAATTTTTTAATTCTTCCTCAAATAAGTGAGATCATCAGATATTGTGTACCTGAATCCTACTTATTTCACTCAACATAAGGACCTCCAGGTTCATTCCTAGACTTTATGGTAGATTAGCACTCCAATGTTTATATGCTATTTTTTCTGTTTCCATTCATCCAGCAACAAACACCTAGGTTAATCCCGTTTCTTGTCTGTTGTGAATACTTCTGCCATAAAAATAGCAGTGCAAATATTTCTTCTGCAGACTGATTTCTTTTCCTTTAGGAGTGCAATTGCTGGATCATAAGATCATTCTATTTATAATTTGTTTTGTTTTGATTTGTAAACTTTTATGCCTTCCATATAGGTTTTATTAGTTCAAAGAGTTCCAGTCAACAGTGTATGAATGGTCCCCTTTATATGTACTATTGCCTGTATTTGTAGTTTTTAAAAATCCTCTTGATTATAATAATTATAACTTATTTCAAATTATGTCAAAGCGTCTTTTAAAATGTTTTAAAATTTATTTATCTGAAAGGGAGATAGGAGAAGGGAGAGAGAGGAAGATTTTGCATGTGCTGGTTAACTTCTCACATACTTGCCATAGCTGAGGCTGGGGCACACTGGAGACATGAGCCCAGAAACCAATCAAGATCTCCTTACCATCACCTGCCACTTCCCAGGGTCCACAGGTTGGGGAAGGTGGAATTAGTAGTGGATCTGATACACAGCGCAAGCACTCTGATATGGGATGCATCCTAAATGTCCCACCAAATGCCTGCCCATGTCATTGTGGTTTAGAACTGCATTCTGTGAGCTTTAGTGATATAGAACATTTTAAAATATATTTGTTGGTCATTTTTTGACTTCTTTTGAGGAATATTTATTCAGTACATTTGCCCATTTTAAACTAGGTTATTGTTGCTTACTTTTCTCCATTGACTTGTGTGAATGCCTTATGTATTCTGGACATTAATCACGTTTGAGTGAGCAACTTGCAAATATCTTCTGTAATTCTGTGTTGTCTCTACACTCTGTTGGTAGGTTCCTTTGCACTTCAGAAACCCTTGAGTTTGACATACCAATTGTATACCAATTCCTGATTTATGCCTGTGCTCGTGATGTCTTCCTCCAAAAGTTTTTGCCTAAATTAATACCCTGAAGTGTTTCTATTTTCTTCCAGTAGTTTAATAGTTTCATGTCTTGTATTTAAATTTTTCACCATTTTTGAGTTATTTTATATGGTGAGACAGGATTATCCTTTATTCTTCTGTATGTGTATATCAATTTTCCCTAACATATTTTGTTGAAGACACTGCCCTTTATCCAATATGTGTTCTTGGTGTCCTTGCCAAAAATCAGTTGACTGTATATATGTGGTTTTATTTCTGTGTTCTCTTTCCAGTGGTGTTGTTCTATGTGTACTTTTTATGCCAGTACCATACTAGTTTGGGTAATCTAGCTTTGTAATCTGTTTTGAAGTCATGCATTGTGATGCCTCCAGCTTTCTATTTTTTATTTAACATTGTTTTACATTTTTTAGGATTTTTTCTGTCTACATACAAATTTTAGTGTTTTTCTTTTCAGGTTTCTGTGAAGAATGTCATTGGTATTCTGGTCAAGATTGCATTGAGTCCTGTAAATATAAATAAATCAATCCATTTTATAAGCACTATATATTATGTTTTATTGATGTATAATATTCTTTATGATATCCTGTTGAGCAATTTAAATTTGATGCTAACTGGTTGTCTGGACTGCTAGTCTTGTAGCAATGCTGTTGCTTGAGAAAATAAGGAAGAATTATATTAATATAGAGATTCATTCAATAACATAGAAATAATTTATATCTACTTACAGGAATATCATAGGTTGTATATTAGACTACATATCAGGAAGCTCTACTTTCATTTTCAAATATAAAACTAATTATTATCTCAGAGGACCTCATTTTATTGAGAAGACATTGTTGTTATCCAAACCATACAAGATAGTGATCAATGATGTTTAAGGACATTTTGAAAAAATGATGTATGTTGAAGCTGTCTACCTCACCCAGTCAATTTGGTTCTGATTTTACCTTCTCTGGTATCATGAAGTCTTATATAAACTTGTTCAAAAGATGAAAATGTAAATATTGTAAATAATGTTCTGGCTTTTATTTTCAGTGATTAGACAATTCTATGTAAAACTCTTCTGTGGAAACTGTACTTTTACAAAGAAATTTGACAAAGACAAATGAAGTGATAATATTACTTTAAACCAAGAGACTATAAAGGCTTAGTTGGGGCATATTTGCTATGTTGTGGTATGTTTGGTGAAATATTAACACTTACGATACCTCGTATGCTTCTCCAGAAGAAAAATATTTTTGCATTTAAATAGGAATGGGGCTTAACTCAGTAATACTGGTCTGGAATATTCTGCAGATAGAGCCATCAAGAGAGATTTACAGAACTTGAAATGTCAATCAAGAAAAGGGAAGCAGGTAGAGAATATGACTATGAAATAGGCACTAATAGTTTAAAATGGCAAGTCCTAGAAGTAAGTGTTCAGATGGATGATCAGACGACTCTCAGAATCTCTCTTGCACACATTGTAGCACCTATGGTTTGCAAAAAGAAGAAAACAATATTTTATTTGGCAGAGAAAGTGGTAGACGTGAAATCTTTGTAAATATACTTTTTACTTCGCATTGACATTCTCAATTTTCTTCTAATGAGAAATGCTGTTCCAATGACAACAAATATCAAAACTAATTTCTTTCTGCAAAACTAACTGAAAGCAAAAGTATTTAGGAAGCATGATAGAAGTGACTATGAAGGGCTATGTTGAATCTTGAATGACAGTCGTCTCTACAATGAGGTGCATAGAAAACAGAATATATATACTTTATCCTTGAAAAATTTTCACAATTTTGCAGTTAATCTGAATGCATTTGTCTTATGAGGGAACAGTAGGTGAATATTTTGGTAGGTAAGAGGGGGGAAAAGAGGACTCCAGTGAAAATTTGAAAATTGTTTATATTCATTCTTTTTTAAAATTTTTATTTAGTAGATACAAATTTCCAAAGAACAGTTTATGGATTACAATGGCTTTTCCCCCACATAACTTCCCTCCCACCCGCACCCCTCCCATCTCCCGCTCCCTCTCCCAATCCATTCACATCAAGATTCATTTTCAATTATCTTTATATACAGAAGATCAATTTAGTATATATTAAGTAAGGATTTCATCAGTTGCCCCCACACAGAACACAATGTGCAAAATACTGTTTGAGCATTAGTCATATCATTAATTCACACTGAACTACACATTAAGGACAGAGATACTATATGAGGAGTAGGTGCACAGTGACTCCTGTTGTTGACTTAACAAATTGACACTCTTGTTTAAGGCATCAGCAATCTCCCCAGGCTCTAGTCATGAGTTGCCAAGGCCATGGAAGCTCCCCTGAGCTAGCCAACTTTTATGTTATTTCAACAAGGCCACAGTCAAAGTGGAAGTTCTCTCCTCCCTTCAGAGAAAGGTACCTCCTTCTTTGATGGCCCATTCTTTCCACTGGGATCTCACTCGCAGAGATCTTTCATTCAGTTATTTGTTGTTGTTGTTGTTGTGGTTGTTTTTTTTTTTTTTTTTTTTTTTTTTTTTTTTTTTGCCAGAGTGGCTTGGCTTTCCATGCCTAAAATACTCTTATGGACTCTTCAGCCAGAACTGAATGCCTTAAGGGCTGCTTCTGAGGCCAGAGTGCTGATTAGGACATCTGCCATTCTATGAGTCTGCTTGAATCCCGCTTCCCATGATGGATCGTTCTCTCCCTTTTTGATTCTATCAGTTAGTATCAGCAGACACTAGTCTTGTTTGTGTGATCCTTTGACTATTAGACCTATCATTATGATCCATTGCAATCAGAAATTGATCACTTAGAATAGTGAGATGGCATTGGTACATGCCACTTTGATGGGATTGTATTGGAATCCCCTGGCACATTTCTAACTCCACCACTTGGGGCAAGTCTGATTGAGCATGTCCCAAGTTGTACATCGCCTCCTCTTATTCCCACTCTTATATTTAACAGAGATCACTTTAAGTTAACTTTAATCACCTAAGAATAATTGTGTGTTAATTACATAGCTCAACCAATAGTATTAAGTAGAACAAAAAAATACTAAAAGGGGCCGGTGCCACGGCTCACTAGGCTAATCCTCCGCCTTGCGGCGCCGGTACACCGGGTTCTAGTCCCAGTCAGGGCGCCGGATTCTGTCCTGGTTGCCCCTCTTCCAGGCCAGCTCTCTGCTGCGGCCTGGGAGTGCAGTGGAGGATGGCCCAAGACCTTGGGCCCTGCACCCCATGGGAGACCAGGAGAAGCACCTGGCTCCTGCCATCGGATCAGCACAGTGCACTGGCCACGGCCGCCATTGGAGGGTGAACCAACGGCAAAGGAAGACCTTTCTCTCTGTCTTCTCTCTCTCTGTCACTATCCACTCTGCCTGTCAAAAAAAAAAAAAAAAAAGAAAGAAAAAAATAAAAAAAATACTAAAAAGGATAAAGTATTAAATTGTAGATCAACAGTGATGACAGGGGCTGATCAAGTTACTGTTTCTCATAGTGTCCATTTCACTTCAACAGGTTTCCTTTTTTGGTGCTAGGTTAGTTGTCACCAATCAGGGAGAACATATGATTTTTGTCCCTCTTGGACTAGCTTATTTCACTCAGCATGATGTTTTCCAGATTCCTCCATCTTGTTGCAAATGACTGGATTTCACTGTTTTTGACTGCTGTATAGTATTCTATGGAGTACATGTCCCATAACTTCTTTATCCAGTCTACTGTTGATGGGCATTTGGGTTGGTTCCAGGTCTTAGCTATTGTGAATTGAGCTGCAATAAACATTAAGGTGCAGACAGCTTTTTTGTTTGCCAATTTAATTTCCTTTGGGTAAATTCCAAGGAGTGGGATGGCTGGGTTGTATGGTAGGGTTATATTCAGGTTTCTGAGGAATCTCCAGACTGACTTCCATAGTGGCTTAACCAGTTTGCATTCCCACCAACAGTGGGTTAGTGTCCCTTTTTCCCCACATCCTCTCCAGCATCTATTGTTGGTAGATTTCTGAATGTGAGCCATTCACACCGGGGTGAGGTGAAACCTCATTGTGGTTTTGATTTGCATTTCTCTGATTGCTAGTGATCTTGAACATTTTTTCATGTGCCTGCTGGCCCTTTGGATTTCCTCTTTTGAAAAATGTCTATTGAGGTCCTCAGCCCATCTGTTAAGTGGGTTGTTTGTTTTGTTTTTGTGGAGTTTCTTGATCTCTTTGTGGATTCTGGTTATTAATCCTTTATCTGTTGCAGAGTTTGGAAAATATATTCATTCTTAATAATAAGTTAAGCACCTACTTATGCAAATCTCTGGACTAGTGATAACATGATAAATAAAATAGTCCATTTATTCTCAAAAAACATAGAATCTAATGATAGAAATTCAGTATAAATTAAATTTACAATGTCAGTATACAAAAAACTAACATGCCATGTCAGCATAAATGGAAAATACTTTTACCAGTATTTGTTTTGTAGCATTGCATATTTTATAGTTGAGAGGTTTTTAACTGTTCTTTTGTTTGTGTACAATGTTTCAGCTGCTATTTCAAAGTGAAAATCAGCTGGACCTAATTAATGCCTTGCCCTGTCAGTGGTACCACAAGTATAGTGAACATTGTTTTAGAAAAAAGACAACCTGATATTTTAAGATAATAATATACAGCTTGGTAGGGAATGGATTGATAGGACTATATTCCCTAAGTATTGTATAATTTGATATCAGAATTCAGTATTAAAAGCAATCACATCAATTATAGACTAATTAAATATAAATTTGAAATCAATTTAAGCAAGCAACATAATAGAAATTTCCTAATATATTTTTTTAACCTAGAAAACTTTTATTTAAGGTATGCAAACTTCATGCACTTCACATATACAAATTTAGGAACATAGTGATTCTACCCACTCTCCTCCATCCTGCTTACATTCCCACACTTCTTCCTCTTCCCTTTTTGATTACCATTCTTATTTTTATATAGATTGATTTTAATGACTTTATATTCATAAGATTAACCCTATATTAAGTAAAGAATTCAACAAATAGTATGAAGTAAAAAAAAAGAACACTGTTCCTCTGCAGTCAATGCACAGACTGTTAAAAATCATCTCATCAGATCTCAAATGATCAATTTTACTTCTATAGACAAGCTAATTAAGCACTTAAATAGTGCTCTACTAGTTACTACAGATCAGGGAAGCACACACCATTTGTCTTTCTTGGGATTATCTTATTTCACTAAGAATGATGTTTTCCAGTTGCATTCCTTTTGTTGCAAAAGACAGGGTTTCATTTTTTTTCCCACTGTGTAGTATTCCATAGTGCATATATACCATAATTTATTTATCCAATCTTTAGTTGATGGGACTTAATTTTTGTGAATTTAACTACAATACAGCTAGGGGTTCTAATGACTCCTTCATATGCTAATTTTATTTCCTTTGGGTAAATTCCCAGTAGTGCTATGGCTGGGGCATATGGTAGGTCTATGTTCAACTTTTGTTAGGTATCTCCATACTATCTTCCACACTGGCTAAACTAGTTTACTATAGCATCAACAGTGAATTTGGGTAGCTTTTTCCCACATACTCACCAGCATTTGTTGTTGTTTATTGATCTCCACATGAGAGCCATTCTAACTTGGGTGAGGTAAACCTCATTGTGGATTTGATTTGCATTCCCCTGATAGCTTGTGATCCTGGATATTTTTTTCATGTGTCTGTTGGCCGTTTGAATTTACTCTTTTGAAAATAATGCTTGTTTAAGTCCCTGTGCATTTCTTAACGGGATTACTTGTTTTGTTGTTCTTGAGTTTCTTGAGTTCTTTATAGATCCAGGATATTAATGCTTTATCATCTGCTTGGTTCGCAAATATTTTCTCCCATTCTGCTGTTTCCCTCTTCATTTTACTGAGTGTTTCTTTTGCAGTGCAGAAGCTTTTCAGCTTGATGCAATGCCATTTGTTAATTTTGGCTTTTTTATAAGATTTATTTATTTATTTAAAAGTCAATGTTACACAGAAAGAGGAGAGGCAGAGGCACAGAGATCATTCATCTGCTGGTTCACTCCCGAACTGGCTGCAATGGCCAGAACTTCGCCATCTGTAGCTGGGAGCTAGAAATTTCTTCCAGGGCTGCCACATGCATGCAGGGTCCCAAGGACTTTGCCCATCTTCCACTGCTTTCCCAGGCCACAGCACAGAGCTTGGTCCCACCGAGAGACTATTGGAACTCCTAAAAGAGCTTAGTAAAGCAGCAGGATATAATATTAACATACAAAAATCAGTAGCCTTTATATACAAATACAATGCATGGCTAAAAAAGAACTTCTAAGAAAAATCCATTTCACAGTAGCTAGGTTCTGTTTTTGTGCAATATATAGTATTTGTGTTAATGAATTTTCTTTTTTAAAGTTACAGAAAGCAGATTTTCTTTCAATTGTCATTTTATTAGTAAAAATAAATCTAATATAAAGAATGATACAAACACTTTAAGAAAATTAAAGTTTTCAACTTTAGTTGTTTACTTCACATGTCAGAATATCAATCTTCATTGACAGAATTACAATTTGACAGAATACTATTACCTTACAGTTAGAGTTTCATAGAAAAATCATAATCATAAAAACCCTTACGTCACATTGAGTATATTATATCTCTGTAATTGAATGCAATAAAATTTATGCAACATTTTAAAGTATGACTTTTATATTATTTTAATAATCATATTTGAATCATGACTTTAATATATTAATGTGATGATGTTAAGATATATAACTTTTATTCTATTGAATTATTTACTTCTGAAAAATAATTATGCTACAAAGGAATAGGCGTCATATTGAATGACACTCGAAATTGCTGAGAAACCTTTTACTAACCTAATTTTGAAGAGTTTCAATATGGGGATGATGTTATGATGTAGTGGGTAAAGTTGTTGCCTCCCAGGCTGGCATCCCATATGGGTGAGGGTTCTTGTCTCAGCTGTTCTACTTCTAATCGAGATCCCTGCTAATGGCCTGGGAAAAGCAGCAGAGGATGGCCCAAGTGCTTGGGCCTCTGATACACACATCATTGACTTGGAAGAAGCTCTTTGCTCCTAGCTTCAGCCTGGCCCATCCCCAGCCACTGTGACCATCTGAAAATTGTTCCAGCTGAATACAGATCTCTCGCCCTCCATCTATGTCTCTCCTTCTACCTGTCACTCTGACTTTCAAATAAATAAATAAATAATTGAATCTTTAAAAAACAGTTTCAATTTCTACTATCACTTTTTTAAGATTTATTTATTTATTTGAAAGTCAAAATTACACAGAGAGAGGAGAGACAGAGAGAGAGAGAAAGAGAGAGGTCTTCCATCCGATGGTTCACTTCCAAATTGGCCACAATGGCTGCAGCTGTGCCAATCCAAAGCCAGGAGCCAGGAGCTTCTTCTGGGTCTCCCTCGTGGGTTCAGGGGCCCAAGGACTTGGGCAATCTTCTACAGCTTTCCCAGGCCAGAGCAGAGAGCTGGATTAGAAGTGGAGCAGCTGGGTCTTGAATCGGTGCCCATATGGGATGCCGGCATTTCAGGCCAGAGCGTTAACCCACTGTGCCACAGTGCCGGCCCCTCTATCATTTTCAATATGAGCATTTAAAAATTTGATGATAAACTTGCCATTAGTTACTATAAACTTTAATCTAAATTAATATACACCAAAGAGTCACTCTATAAATTTAAATGGATACATATACCCTCTTTGTTGTTACTGTATTTACTTTCCTTAATTACCTATCAGAACAATAAGCACTACTATTGAAAATTTACAATATTCTTGAAAAAATTTATATGTGAAAAAGAGGTATAAAAATTCATGAAAAGTATGTGGAAAAGAGGTAGAAAGCTACACCGTGTTGTATCATATTGTAATACTGATTTGCTATGAACGTATACCATGTTCAAAGTGACAGCTTTCTGATAATTCATCGTTCAGAAAGTTTAACCAAATCGATCAGTATCATACATCCAATAAGAAGCAAAGCCAACATTTTAACTCAAATAAGTACTCTTTGTTCTACATTCCATTACTTACAGTATCATCTTATCACATGTGAATTTTCATTTCATTTTCTTTTAAGTAAATAAACCACAAAATGTGTAACTTTGTTAATGTTTTGGTCATAAATTATCTGAATCCAATAATCGTTTTAAAGCACAATTTTTAGAAATATCTATTTGCTTACTTTAAGGTCTTAATGACATAGAGAAATACAAAGGCAGAGAGAGTGGGAGAAAGAGAGAGAGAGATCTTCTGTTGGTTAATTTTTTCTCCAAATCCCTAAGCAGCCACGGTTAGGACAGGTCATAGTCAGAAGCCATGAACTCCATCTGGGTCTCTGTCATGGGTAACACAGACCCAAGTACTTGAGCCATCAACTGCTGCCTCCACGATGCATTAGCGGGAAGCTGCATTGGAAGCACAAAAAGTCTCAAGTGAGACCAGGGACTCCAGTATGGTTGTGGGTGTCTGAAGTGGGGGCTTAACATACTGCTCCACAACACTCATCAGTTAAAATGAAAATTTAAGAGAATGTCTTGGTGATTACCAGGAAAGCTCAGTGAAAATAAAAACAGCAGCTTCCCCAAGTGAAAGATTATAGGGTGCTATTTGACCCCAAATGGGAAACTCAAATGGGCGATTATATTAGCATAACTATCACATTATGGAGATTGAAATATTGCTCATCGGTGAATCAACAGCAGAAAAACACACACACACACACATACACTCACATAAACACAAATAAAAATATAATGGTTTCATAATATCTAAAGTATGTAAAATCCTTAAAAACATTGTTTTTTGAATATTTTCACCACAAAAATAAATGTTCAAGATCCATGTTTACATAATATGCACATGTATTAAAACTTCATAGGGTATCCCATAAACATGCGCAGTGTGTGAACTTTTTTTTAAAAAAATGAAAACTAAATAATCACTGGCTTTCTAATATATCTGTTCGATAGAAATCATCACTCTTATTTAGGTTGAAAAAAAGTTTAAAACTTATAACTTGTACCATATTTCCTGTTTGGCCCCATATTGTTTTAGGCCATATTAACTGATAGCTTTGCTAACATCCTGTAATCCTAATAGCAAGCTTACATAATGGTATTTATTACTTTCCAGCAATTATTTACTTAGGGTGCCATCTCTCCCATTAGACTTTTTCTACAAGATAAAGAAAATTGCTTTTTCTGAATAGAAATCTTTGTTCATAACTCAGTTCCTGACATATAGCAGGAAAAAAAGAAATAATTTTTATGTATGAATGGAAAGTACCTATAAATAATAATGATGGCATTGATGGGATATAAAGACATTTTTATAAAATTTTAGCTTTCAACAGGTAGACTGATATTGATATATTTTATATTTAAATAACTCCATCACTTACATCTTCAACAATAAAGCTCTAAATTCCCCTTTTTTGTTCCTTATCTTACAGTAATGTTTGACGTTGACTAATGTTGAGCATTGCAGAAAGCCTGAAAAGAAAATCTATGTCTTTGATAGCTACTAGTGAATCTGTAAATCCTCTAAGACATAGATCTTAGGGTGTGTAAGACAAATCTCAATGAGAAAAAGTTTCACACAAACCAAAAAAGCACTTAGATCACAGGGAATGGTTTAGTACTCGATTATTTATTTGATTTTAGAGAAATATTCATACAACCTAGAATTGATACATTGGTATTGATAGATATTTAAGGAATTTCTAGAGAAGGAACATTATTATATATCACTACAGTCTAACGTATGCTATACTTAGGTTTTTGTGGTCACTGGGCATGAAGAAAAGAATTAGGGCATGAAGCAGAGGGACTTTGTTTTCAAAGATCACATTCCAGTGAGCCATTATGAACAAAATGGAGGGAATCACCACCAAGAGTCATAAATCTTTTGTAGTGTCCAGCACTGAGGCACAGAAGGTTAAGCCACCATTTGTGTCGCTGGCCTACCATGTGAGTTGCAATTTGAGTCCCTGCTGCTCCATTTCTGATGCTGTTTCCTGATAATGCACCTGGGAAAGCAGAAGAGACCACAGGAGTGCCAAGCTCCTGTCCAGCCCCATGTGTCCATTTGCAGAGCAATCCTGCCTGTGAAAGAAACCTCCTCTTTCCCTGTTTCTCTGTCTCTCTGCAACTCTGACTTTCAAATGAGTAAATAAATCTTTTGAAAGTTAATGGACAATTTGCACGTTTGTCTTATAAATTGTGTGGTTGTTTTACTAAAATATTGAGCACAGTGAAGGTTTGATGGCTTTACATTAAGAATCAAACTTAGAGAAACTCCAGGGAAAATTTCATATAAGAAGCCTTCTATTTGTGGAAAAAGAGAGGCCAAAGACATGTTTTATAATAATGTGGTGGGAATGCACCCCTTAGTGTTCAGGACAAACTGCTATAAACAATTGTCTCTTTTCCTGGAGGATATATTTTTAGAGGCAAGGGGATTGTTATCTTAGCTAAAACACTGGATGAAAATAGGAAAAAAAATCTGTTGAAGAACTTCTTATTCTGAAATGTAGATCATAATCTAGCTCCAATCAATTGACAGCTGTGAAATGTGGCCAGAAATGTTAGACTAAATGTCATTAGTAACCTCTTTGATCTAGATAAATATTATTCAATAAATTATCCATACATCATAATTATATGAAATTTACAAGTACTTGATATAGTCCCTTTTATCAAGAACTGTGCAAATCATCTGGCCTAATTTTATAAGATGTATTTACTTGAAAGGCAAAGCTTCAGCAAAAAGAGGAAGATATAGAGAGAGAGAAGAGAGAGAGAGAAAAAAAAAACTTTTATACATCTTCTGGCTCACTCTCCAAGGGGCTGCAATACTGGACCAAAGCTAGGAACTAAGAACATTATCCAGGTCTCCCATGTGGGTGGCAAGTGGCAAGGACCCAAGCACTAGGGCAATCTTTCTGTGCTTCCCCAGATGCATTATCCGTATGATGCTTGAGAAGTGGAGTCTCCAGGACTCAAAGTGGCACCCATATAAGGGATGCAAATATCAGAATTGGCGTCTTACACAGATACACCACACCAGCCCGTTCCCAAAATTTTTATACATTATCTTACTCTTTCTGCTTGAATATTCTATACAGTAAAATATACTATGTGGTGTTTTGTACTGTAGAATAGAAATAAAGCATTTTTGAATCGTTTTTCTAGTAATTTAAGTGCAAGCATTTTCCTTAGGGGAATTACATGTCTTAAGGAATCTTTCACTGATCTGTAGTAATCCTGACATATTTGAGATTGGGATCTCATTCATTTTTTTTTTTCTTGACAGGCAGAGTTAGTGAGAGAGAAAGACAGAGAGAAAGGTCTTCCTTTCGTTGGTTCACTCCCCAAATGGCCGCCATGGACAGCGCGTTGTGGCCAGTGTGCTGTGCCGATCCGAAGCCAGGAGCCAGATGCTTCCTCTTGGTCTCCCATGTGGGTGCAGGGCCTAAGCACTTGGGCCATCCTCCATTGCGCACCCGGGCAACGGCAGAGAACTGGACTGGAAGAGGAGCAAACGAGACAGAATCCGGCCCCAACCGGGACTAGAACCTGGGGTGCCGGTGCCACAGGTGGAGGACTAGCCAAGTGAGCCATGGAGCTGGTCATCATTCAGCTTTTTTATCAATAATATATGAAGAACTTCTGTAATACTTCCACAAACATATTTTAATCTTGGTTATCTTAGTCCAAACTTACATTAATGACAAAATATTCCACTCAAGATACAATAAGACAGGTATATGGAATGGAGATATATAACTTTAAATACTATTGCACATTTGAATAAAGGTTATTTGATTTTTCAAATAGTGAGTAGTTTTTATGATTACAATCTCTCTCAAAAATTCCTTAGTTGTTTAAATCTTTATCTGCTGTATCAGTTGATATATTTGAAAATAAATGGTTTAATGACAGTTTAAAATTATGTATAAAATAACTAAATTATATATATCATGAGTAACATAAAATTTTAGTCATCAAAAGATTAACTGTACATTGTGATTACTTTAAATGAAAATATGCAGCTATACTAGGGATAGCCCAAACATCACAGATTTTTCAAACATAGTCTAAGCTGGAGATTAAAATGTCAATATTTGTTATAATAGTTTTATTCAGATTTATTATACTATATGTATTCATTTGTTTGCTTGAATGTTTCCAACCTATTACATAAGCAATCCTTCTTTAGTGCTAAGGCCTCTATAAGAAGTAGTCATGTGTGCAGTGAGAATCATCATTGATTGCAATTAAAGACTAAAATTGCTAGCTTGAATGTGGTAGCTGGCCTCTAGATAAAGTATAATTAGTTACACATGATTCAGCACTTTTATTCAAATGTGTATATTTTGACCTTGACATGCCATTCAGAACTACAACAGTAGGTTAGGGACTGTAATGTGCAATATGATTATATAGAGATTTAGAAAATTATAAAATAGATAAATATACAAGAGTATAAATAGTTTTGAAATCAAACACAAATAAGTTTCATAAATAGACTACTAAAAGGCATGAATTAAAACTGCCTACATAGCATAATACTTGATGAAGATAAAATACCCATGTGTATACTGGGTATCCATCATTAGATATTTGGATGGTGTATATCATTGTTCTGATAAAAGAACATTTTGTATTGTCTTAAATTTAATTACAAAGGATTTATACATCCTTTGTAATTAAAAGTGGTAAGAGGGAGATATAATGGAATCCAAAGAGTTAGAGCTGTGAGTTAAACCAGCAAAAAAGACTGTTTATGAGTAAACCTTGTCATAAATCTCATTACTTTTGGAGTGCCAGTACATTGTGCTCTGTATATGCAAATTCCTTTTTTTAGTTTTATTTAAGGTATATAAACCTCATGCATTTCATATACACAAATTTAGGAACATAGTGATTATTACCAACCCACCTTCCATCCCACCTGCACTCCTATCCTTCTACCTTCTCTCTCTCCTATTCCCACTCTTAATTTTTACAAAGACTAATTTTCAGTTTCCTACACACTAATAATATTAATTTTACCCCAATAAAGATTTCAGCAAATTGTAAGAAGAAAAAAAAATTAACCATTCCTCAACAGTAGAGGGAGTGGCTGTAAAAAATCATCAAAGCTCAAAATGTTCATTTCAATCCTATACATTATATTTTTTGACAGGCAGAGTTAGACAGTGAGAGAGAGAGAGACAGAGAGAAAGGTGTTCCTTTTCCATTGGTTTACCCCGCAAATGGCTGCTACTACCGGTGTGCTGCGCTGATCCTAAGCCAGGAGCCAGGTGCTTCCTCCTGGTCTCCCATGCGGGTGCAGAGCCCAAGCACTTGGGCCATCCTCCACTGCCCTCCCGGGCCACAACAGAGAGCTGGACTGGAAGAGGAGCAACCGGGACAGAATTAGGCACCCTAAGTGGGACTAGAACCCGGAGTGCCAGTGCCGCAGGTGGAGGATTAGCCTAGTGAGCCACGGCACCGGCCTTATACATTATATTTTGAATACTCCATTAGTTACCATAAATCAGGGAGAACAAATGGTATTTGCCTTTTGGGGAATGACAAATTTCACTAATTATAATGTATAATGGTTTCTAGTTGCATTCATTTATTGCAAAAGACAAGATTCTTTTTTTTTTTAACTGCCGAATAGTATTCCATGAATTTATCTAGTCATCAATTGATGGGCATCTAGGTAGATTCATATCTAAGATAATATGAATGGAGCTGCAAAAAAAAATATGAGGGTACAAATAACTGTTTCATATGCTTATTACATTTCATTTGGAGAAATTCCCAGGAGTGGGATTACTGGATAATATGGTAGATCTATTTTCAGATTTCTGCGATATCTCCAAATGTCTTCCACAATGACTGTACAGGTTTACATTCCCACCAATAGTGGATTAGGGTTCCTTTTCCCCTCCATCCTAGTCAGCATTTATTGTTTGTTGACTTCTGTATGAGTGCCATTCTAACTGGAGTGAGGTGAAACTTCATTGTGATTTTAACTTGCATTTCGCTGATGGCTAGTGACACTGAGCATTTTTCCATGAGTCTATTGGTCATTTACATTTCTTCTTTTGAAAAATGCATGTTCAAATCCTTTGTACATTTCTTAACATGGTTGTCTATTTTGTTGTTGTTGAGCTTCATGAGCTCTTATATATTCTGGATATTAATTCTTTCAGAATAGGTTGAAAATATTTTCTTCTATTCTGTTGGCTGATTATTTGCTGTGTGTTTCTTTTGCAGTACAGAAGCTTCTCAGCTTGATATAAATACATTTGTCAATTTGGGCTTTGATTGCCTTTGTTTCTTGGGTCTTTTCCAAGAAGTTTTTGCCTAATGCAATGTCTTGTAGTGTTTCACAGTTGTTTTCTAATAATTTTAAGGTGCCTGGTCATAAATTTAGGCCTTTGATCCATGTTGATTAGATTTTAGTGTAAGGTTTAAGTTAGGGTTCTTGTTTCATACTCCTTCATGTGGATATCCAGTTAAATTTATTCATGCTTAATCTCAGTCAGTCCAAGCAAGAATTACTTCTTAGGGACTGCCCTTCTATCCCAAACATTCTCTGCTTCATGCAGTCCCACTCCCCTTATCTATAGTCAATGTAACTTCAGTGTAAACAGTGCTTTCTTTCCTCAGTGTTTATAAAAATACTCATACCTGTAGGTCTAGCTGACATTTTCCAATTGCAACCTAGCCTTGCTGACGGTATTTGTAGGAACTTGTTCCAAGACCTAATACTTTCTCTGTGCAGCATCTGAAATTGTCAAACACACCCTTTTATTTCAGATATCTCCTAAGAGTTCAGATTTTACAATATGAATTGATCTATGTGATGCATAGACTGAATAGGGAAGTCTGGAACCAAAAGGACATGACAGCAGGAGTGGCAGGCTGGGACTTTATCAGAGTCACAAACATATAATCCCTTACCTTGATTTACACTGAATATTAATATTTGAAATGTAAAATTAAACATTGAAATTCTTAACAATAGTATTCCTAAATAAAGTACTTAGGTGCGGATCTAACAAAAGTTGTACAGGACTTATACTTAGAAAATTACAAAGTACTGTTAAAAATAAAAAAAAGTAATAAATAATATCTATTCATAGATTGGAGTGATCAATATTATTAACTTTTCAAGCACTCATAATTTGATTTACAGATTCAATGTACTCTCAAGAAAAAAATCCCAGTAAGGATTTTACAGGTGTCAATTCAAAAAATATATATGCAAAGGCAATGACATTAGAATGGCAAAGGAATTTTGAAATAGAAGACAAAGTTAGAAGGCTTAAATTGTCCAATTAAGTTGGCAAGACAGTGCTGTGATAGAAGGAGTGACACCAATATTAAACTTTCAGTTATCAAGACATAGTGTTAATGGCAAAACAATAAACACAAATATCAGTGGAATGATAGTGGGAGTTCCAAAATAAACACAAATGTAGCCAACTCTTTTTGACAAGGTGTAAAGAATATTCAGTGAGAACATTTGGCTTCCCAACATATGGTGCTGGAAAAAATTGATTGTCCACATGCAAAAATAAATTTCACCTGTATCTTGTGATACATACAGAAATCAACTCAAAATAGATTATTCATCTAAGTTTGAAATGGACAACTGTGAACTGTGAAGCTTTCTTAAGTAGACATAGAGAACATCTATATAGCATAGTATTGGTATTTTAGCTGCAACATCACAAGTACAATCTATGAAAGATAAGGTGATAAATTTATCTCCAAATGATATTTGGTATTTTTTTTTTCTGTATGAACTATTCCATTAAGAGAAAGGAAAGAGAAGCTACAAATCCATAGACAATATTAACAATCCATATATTAGTGAAAAGTTTCTATTAAGAGAATTAAAAAAGAAAACCTAAAGACTTTTAAGAAAGCACAACACCCAAGATAAAATGTAAGTGGCTCTTGTGCATGTGATCCAGGGATTTTACCTAAAAGAAAAATTTGCATTCACCACTAACATTGAGGCTGGCTGGGAGGCTTGACAGGGGGCCAGGCACCCAGATAGGATTGTGAGGCCCTCAGCCTCTCATCATATTACAGGCTCAGTACTCAAATTCCCAAGGCAGAGCTCACACGGGCTTCAAATAAATAAATAAATATTTTAAAAAGGGTGGAAATAAGATAGGAAAGAGGAAGAAGAGTGGTAGGGTGGGCAGGAGGCAGGGTAGGGTAGAAAAATCACTATTGTTCTAAATCTGTACGTATGAAATACATGAAATTTTTTACCTTGAATATAATAACAAAATAAATCAATCAATACACATTAAAAAAAAGAAGACCTGAACAAGTAACTCACCAAAAAGAAATGTAATTAAAAAACACACATATCACTTACCATTAGGGTAATGTAAATTAAAACCACAAGTTGATCTTACTATCTACCAGATGAAATGGATATAAAAAAACTGACAATGGTAACTGTTGGAGGGCATGCAGAACAAAAAGAAATCACAGTTATGGATGGTAGGGACACAAAATGCTGCAGTCACTTGGAAAGACATTGCCTTTCTCTTATACATTTTAACATGCCCATAATAATTTATAATCCAGTTTCTATGGATTTATCTAATAAATATTGAAAATAATGTCCACACTCACACACATGCACACACACAAACTGAATTCAAACATTTACAGAAATTTTACCCATAATTTAAAAATGTTGCAAGCAACCAACCTTTTGTTAATAAGGGAAAGTATTAACAGACTAAGGTATAAATATGTGATGGAATACTGTTGCTGTGGATTCGTTCTGATAGGAGAAGCGTGGTGGGGGCAAGAGGCGCAGAGTCATGACACAGACATCGGGAGTCAGGGGAAAGTGGGCTAGAAGCAAGCAGCTCACAGACTCATTTATTTCAGTTGGTGCGGCAGCTTCTATAGCAGAGGCAGCCAATCCAGTCAAAGGACAGTTTATGCCGTAACCAATCACTGCCTGTTGCTAGGCAGGCTCCTTTGCCAGGTGGGCTCTGAAGCCATTTCCTGAGTGACAATCACTTGCCAGCGCCACCTTGGCATGGACATCTCATTCCACCACAGTAATCTGTTATAAGAAGAAATTAGCAAGGTATTTAGGTAAGAATGTTGATGACTCTAAATTCATATTGCTAAATGGAAGCAGTCAGGCTTAAATGTCAGACACTGTGTGATTCCATTTGTATGACATTCAGTGAAAGGCAAAGCTATAGAAAATAGAATAGTGGTTACACTGGGTTTGTGAAGGAGGAATGCTTGACATTTTTTAGGCTGGAGAAACTAATCTGTGTGATACTGGAGTAGGAAACATGCAATGTTATGCATTTATCAGAATGTATAGACATTTTTCAGCACAAAGAAGTGATGCTAGTGTACACAATTTCAAAGACAAAAAAGTCAACCTGGATGTCAGAGGGTCCTGTAACAGATAATAGACTACTACAAGAGAATCTAATATATTACAAATAATACAAATATATAACAAAATCCTTTTAAACAAGTGAAGGGGAAAGGTTACATTAAATAACTTTGAAAAAATAATGCTTGGTCAGAAACTGTTAACAACAAAAACAAAGAACTGTACATAATACTATAAATTTGTTGGTAAAGTTTGTCTTCCAAATAAAGTCCAGGGGTTAGTTTTCAGTCTAGCACTTAACATGTCAGTCAAGACATCCACAAGTCCTGTATTGAGTGTCCAGCATCTGGCTTCTGCCCAGACAAAGCCCCAGACCTTGAAGGCTTTTGGGGAGAGAATGAGTAGAGAACACTCCTTTTGATTCTCTTTCTCCATTTCCATCTTTGGTTCTTGGATTCTCTCCCCCTCAAAAAAATTTAAATAATTAAATAATAATAAAAGACCTAGGTTTTTATAAAGGGGTTGTACCTTCTACAGGTATATCTTCTCTGATCCTACTTCTATTCTAGCCACATAGCTTATTAAATCCACTATGTGTATACAATGTGGAATCATTTCCTCTATAATTCCTCATTCCAATTCTGTTCTGATGTTTAGTGCACTTTGCTACATCTTCCTAATATTTTCCAGTTCCCCTGGATCGGGTGACTACTGATTCTTCTCTGTACTTCAAAAGTGAATCAGTGCTCCAGCTCAGAAATTCGTGTTTTCCTGGTCTTAGTCACTCTGCTTTCCATCTTTAGTTTTTTTTTTTTTAATATTTATTTATTTGAGAAGCAGAAATGGGGGGATACAAGGGAGAGAGAGAGAAGAAGGAGGGAGGGAGGGAAACAGGTCACTTAAATATTATCAGGTATAGCTTGTATTATACTTAGGTCTCAGAAAATCCATAATTAATTACTGATATTAATATTTTATTTTAAAATACATATAACAGTAAATATTTTAAAATGCATATAACACAAAAGTACTCTTGGATTCCAATTGAAGAATGCAAGTTTATTATCCCCTCACAAAAGTGTTATTTAGTCATTAACTGAATACATAAAATGTTAGAGAAAATACAGCTATCTTAATCTCAGCAGATCAAATTCACATTCTAATTCCCTTTTTTACATATCAATAAACTCAGCAAAAATTCTTGATCATTCCAGGCATAGATATAAATTCAGAATTTGCTAAAGGAAACTTAAGTGTAAATATACTAAATAATTAATAACACAAGTAATCCTCTTTCACCAAAATAATTAAAGAAAAATGAAGTTAAACTGTTATTGGGACATTGGGAGCTGGTACATCAAAAAATTGTGAATTCTCTGACATAACACTTGTTGCACTTTACTTTTAATGAGCATTTTTAAAACAGTTTTAGATTCATAGGAAAATTGTGAATACTCAGAGTTCCCTGTTTCTACATACAGTGTTACAAATTTCTTGCAAATTTTTAATTTATTATTATCACTGAACTGAAAATGGCATGTTTTTATTATTAAATGAAAATGGTGCTTTATGCAGATGTTCACTTGTGTGTTTCAGGGCCCCTTCTGAGGACCCTGTGTTAACATTAATTTTCATAGCACCTTCGTCTCTTGGTTTCGGTAGTTTCTTAGACTTTGATTTTGAGGATTACTTGTGAAGTGCTTTGTAGTCTATCCTTGCAGAGGATTTGGCATGCATTTTTTATGATTAGGTTATGGTTATGGTACTTTAGGAGGAACATCAGAAATAGAAAATGGCATTTTAGTGGCATGATCACAGTGGTATAAACTGTCACCATAGTTCACTATTCATACTGACCTTGATTTCTTGGTTGCTCTCTTAGCTTTTTTCAGGTTTCTATGTTGTGAAGTTAGTACTTCAATCTCATTTTCTGAATTTTTCTGGAAGAATGCCACTATGTGTTACTTTCACCTATAAAGACCAGGTAGCAGAGTTGCTTCCTGAATTGTATGGCATTATTCTGCATGAGTATTTTATTTCTTTCTCTGGTATTCATGAATTTATTGATTAAATTAATTAGCTGTATGAGCATGGCCTCATGGATATATATTTTATGAGTGATGAGACAATAATATCTTGTTTCATTTTTCAAAATTTAGCCATTGAGAACTCATTCATATGTCTCCTATGTCCTTTGACATGCCACAGTCATGTGTGCAGATGGGTTCAGCATATTCTTATGTACTTACATTACAAAATGCTCTGGGCTGTACTTGTATCTTTCCTTTTCCCATCTTAGAGCCAGTCATATCTTCAAGGAATACTTCCTCCCTTTATTGGAGAATGGCTTTATAAATTAGTGTTAGGTTTATTACTGCATAATGGTAGTTAGCTGTGCACTTGGAAACACTTGCACATACTCATCACTGCATATTGCTTATGTGTAAATAATTTAATGTCACCATCCATACCCATATTAGGTTAAGTATGAGCTTGAACAAATGACTTTACCTTCAATCTATCACTGCATGTGTAATTTTAGCATATTGCCTGTGAGGGAAATCTAATGCTTAGTGTGAATCATTCATTTACATACTTATTCCATTCCAGTATACTCAGACATGTGTAAAGGTATCAGAAATCTTAATACAACTCCATAGGAAGCAATATTATTATACAGTACCATAATTATATGCAGTTCTTATATACAATTTCCTGTGCTTTTTGGTTTATCTAGATAACTTTTTCATCCCTTTCAATAAGATTATTCAACATATCTTTAGTACAATTTGAATGGTCACATCCTGCACTCAATCTTTGTAACCATCACCTACCTGATTAGCATTTAATATGTATACTTTAGGAACCACTTTTTGTGCTGCAACTTTCTGTGGATTTTTTTTAAAGCTATATTGTATTTACTTGAAAGTCAGAGTTACAGAGAGAAAGGGAGAGACAGAGAAAACTTCCATTTATGCTGATTCTGTCTTCAAAATCTGCAAGGGCCAGAGTGGGCCAATCAGAAGCCAGGAGCCAGGAGCCAGAAACAGGGACCCAAGCACTCGGGCCATCCTCCTCTGCTTTCCCAGGCATGTCAACAGGCAGCTGGATCAGAAGTGGAGCAGCTGGGGACTCGGATCTGTTCCAATATGGGATGTAGCACTGCAGGTGGTGGTTTAACCTGCTAAGCCACATCACCAGCACCTGTGGATTTTTAGATTGGATATTACAGAAATATAAACTAAATATTTGATTAATGGTATCTTTCAAATTAACTTTATCTTAACTGATTTTATAACTGTGTGTTCTATCAATAATTTAGAGTAGGATGATAAAGTCTCCAATCGTAATGGAAAGTATGTCTATTTCATGCAGTTCTATCAGATTTTAACACAGATATTTTAAGATACTGTTTGTATATGTGTTTATATGTGTAACTTAAAATATTTTATTAATTATTTTAGTTATTTGAAAATAAGTGACTTAGAGAGAGGGAGAGTCAGAAACAGAAAGGGATCTTCCAACCCCTGGTTCACTCCTCAGATGATTGTAATGGCTGGTTCTGGCCATACCAAACCAGGAGCCAGGAACTCCTTCTGGGTCCCCCAGATTTCTGGTGGGGACATAAGCAGTCAGGCGATCTTCCACTGCATTCCTAGGTACAATAGCCAGAAGCTGGATCAGAAGTAGGGCAGCCTGGAGTTGACCTGGGTCTAGTGATATGGGATGCCAGGGTTGCAGGCAGCAGCGTAACCCATTGAGCCAAAACATTAGCCAATAATCTGATAATTCTAATAAATATTCTGTGCATTCCCCAGAAATCTCAGAGTTAATTTCCCAAATTAACCCATCTTTATGTTGCATTTTCTTCTTTTCTATCTTCACTGCCTTCACTGCTTCCCACGTCTTTTTATTTTTTTAAGATTTATTTATTTATTTATTTTTTTGACAGGCAGAGTGGATAGTGAGAGGGAGAGACAGAGAGAAAGGTCTTCCTTTTTGCCTTTGGTTCACCCTCCAATGGCCGCTGGGACCAGCGCATCTCGCTGATCCGAAGCCAGGAGCCAGGTGCTTCTCCTGGTCTCCCATGCGGGTGCAGGGCCCAAGGACTTGGGCCATCCTCCACTGCACTCCCTGGCCACAGCAGAGAGCGGGCCTGGAAGAGGGGAAACCGGGATAGAATCCGGCGCCCCAAACTGGACTAGAACCCTGTGTGCCGGCACCGCAAGGCGGAGGATTAGCCTGTTAAGCCACGGCGCCGGCCTCCCACGTCTTTTATGAAAGAAATTTGCCCTAAAAATAACTGGGGGCCAGCACTGATGCATAGTGGGTTAAGCATCTGCCATGGCTCTGGCATCTCAGCCGCTTTATTGTGATCCAGCTCCCTGCTGATGGCCTGGGAAAGCAGTGAAGGGTGGCCCACGTGCTTGGGCCCCTGTACTCACATGGGAGACCTGGAGGAAGCTCCTGGCTCCTGGCTTTGGATAGGCGCAGCTCTGGCTTTTGTGGCCATTTGGAGAGTGAACTGTGGATAGAAGACCTTTCTGCCTCTTCTCTCTGTAACTCTGCCTCTCAAGTAAATAAATTAATCTTAAAAAAAAAAAAAACTGAAACCAGAGTCCTTTATTAGAGTCTACTTTTTCAATTTTTTTCAGTTGATATATATGTGCATATATATATATATATATATATAATACAGAGTAATATATCAACATATGTATAAAATATATAATTATTAAATCAGGGCTATTAGCAACCTTGATTTGTTTTCTACTGACCACCTATCTTCAAGCTACCAGATTGGACCCTATCTGCATCTTTAAAAAATAGAATAAAATAGATCCTAAACCACACTATGTCTAATTACTTCTACTGTTACTCTGAAAAGCCATGGATATCTTCATTTTTTTAATGGATAGACTCCACTCCTGTGAATTAGTCAATCGCCACATAATAAGCCCTTTCTTGTTTGTTTCTTCCTGAGCATTTATTCTATTCAGTGACCAGTTTGAGCATTATATATATATATATATATAAACCAGATTCTCTCTCTTTGTGTAATAAAAGTAATAGAAATCATAATTTATTTTAAAATTTTCAACATAACTTTAACACAGAAATAATGTTATAACACAGGTAATTATAAAAAATTAGCATATTCCTTTAGTTTATTATGGCAGTGAAATATAATTAGAAACATAAACATTATAAAGTAATATGAGCACATTAGAGTTGAATTTCCAGCTAAATTTTAATTGAACTATGGGAAAAATGTGAGAATACAAACTGTGCACATTTAAATGAAAATGATAAGTGTTCAAGATGACAAAATCTTGAACTGCGTTGAATTTAATGTGAAATCATTCAGTGTAATAAAGTAGTGCACAGATCAATAGTTATTCTGGGAAAGAAACACATTGTGCTCAAAATCATACAAATATTTTGTGGTATTCTCAATACAGAAACCTATTAGTCACCTAAATTGCATTTGATTTTATCTCTTTGTTATATAGATCTAAAACATGCACTGTGAAATTGTCATTTGCATTTATCTTGTGAATGATAATTATTTGAAAAACAAATGTTCACATACATAATTTAAGCTGATGTATGCTATAAATTCTGTAAACTAAATGAATGAGAAATAAAATCAGTTTTTCAATACTAATATTTGTTCAAAAGACCTCTTCAACTAATATTACATAAAGTTTTAAGAGTAACTGAAGTTATCTTTTGAAACCCATACATGTTCCCTTGTGGCCTGTAAGTATTGATAAAGAGTTATGTAGAAAATGGACACCATATTATTTAAGTAAACTTATAATCTAAAATAAAAACCCTCTCATTTACACACAGTACAGGAGACTAAGGCAACAAAACATTACTATCTTAGCTTACTTCTATCACTACTGTTAATTTCTTTCTGGATACATCAACAAATTACAGCAAGCCTAGCTAATACTAATTTATTAGCTCAGAGTATGTATAGAAGTTGGACAATGTACACAAGGTAGAAATCAAGATGCTACAGCCAGCATCTTGCCTGGGGCTAGGGTCCTCTCCCAAGTTCATTCAGGCTGTTGGCAGAATACAGTTCCTTAACTCACATTTTCTAAGGACTGAAAGGTTGCCCCCTTTACTTTCAGAGCCAACAAGAGCTATATCCTTACTTTGTTGACTTCCTTTAATACTTTGAGTCTTGAATTCCCCTCTCTAGATCTCTAAACCAAGATTTAAAAAGCTTATGCATATTAGGTCAGGCCTCACTGAATAACCTCCCTTTCTTAGTCAACCTGTGACATATAATGTATCTTAAATTTGGAAGTGAAATACATCACACTCACTACATATGGGATTCTGTAGCACAAAATGCACCAGGTGAATCGATCTTGGGAGACCATCTTAAAATTCTGCCTGAATTTTAGGTATTGCAACACATCCAAAACAATTGATATTTCTTCTCCCATTAAAAATGATAAGTTTTGTTGCATTATGGTCAAATGTTTATTAAAACCTGTACTTTTTAAAGACTTCAAGCAGTTTCTTGGGCCATTTACATGTACACTTTATGTAACTCTGTTTTAGGGAAAATCTTTGGACTTCTGTAATCACATTTAAAATTTTTTGAATAGAATGATTGCACATATTTATGGAGTACAGTGTTACATTTTAACACATGTATACAATGTGTACTGAACAAAGCAGAGTCATCAACATTTCCCACTCTTTTCTTTACTATATAACGGGAGCCTTGAAGGTCCTCTTCTGTTTGCTCAGAAAATATAATCACTCTTTTATCATGCATAACTGAGTTGTATCTTGTATCTAACCTCCTTTATTGTGTTTTTCCTCCTAACCTTCAGTAATTATGATTTTATGTTCACTCTGACATATTTTAGCTTCCACATATGAGGGAAAATATGCAGTATTTCTGTCTGACATATTTTCCTTAACAAAATGTTCTCCAGTTCCATATGTTTTCATTCAGATGACAGGAGTACATTTTTTGAATAGCTGAATAATATTTCATTGTATATATGTCACATTTTCTTTATTCATCTGTGGATGAACAACTTAGTTGATTCCATACCTTGGCACAATGCAATAAACATGATGGTGCAAATATCTCTTTGACACAATGATTTCATGTGTTTTGGATAGTTTTTTAGTAGTGAGTTTGATAGAATATATGAAAATTTTATTTCTCATTTTTAGAATCTTCTCAATGTCTTTCACAGTGGCTGTATTAATCTACATTCTTACCAACAGCAAGAGTCTTTCCACATCCTCACTACTGTTTTTTACTTTTTCTTTTTTATAGCAATTTTAACAGGAGTGAGGTGATATCTGATCATTTTTGAGTTGCATTTCCATGATTGCCTAATATTAAGCAGTTAACATTTTTTTTTATTTTATTTTTGACAGGCAGAGTGGACAGTGAGAGAGAGAGACAGAGAGAAAGGTCTTCCTTTTTGCCGTTGGTTCACCCTCCAATGGCCGCCGCGGTAGCGCGCTGCGGCCGGCGCACCGCGCTGTTCCGATGGCAGGAGCCAGGTGCTTCTCCTGGTCTCCCATGGGGTGCAGGGCCCAAGCACTTGGGCCATCCTCCACTGCACTCCCTGGCCACAGCAGAGAGCTGGCCTGGAAGAGGGGCAACCGGGACAGGATCGGTGCCCCGACCGGGACTAGAACCCGGTGTGCCGGCGCCGCAAGGCGGAGGATTAGCCTGTTGAGCCACGGCGCCGGCCAGCAGTTAACATTTTAATCCTTCTTTTGATAAATATCTATTTGAGAAACATCTATTATTCTTTTTGAGAAATGTCTATTCAAGCGCATTTCTTGACAAAATTGGTTGATTGCTGTTGAGTGTATTGAGTTCCTTAAAGATTCTAGATATTAATCATTTGTCAACTAAAAAGCTTGCAAATATTTTCTCCAATTCTGTCAGTTGTCTCTTTACTGTGTTGATTATATACTGGGCTGTTCAAAAGTTTTTAGTTTAATTTTTTAGCTATGCTTTTGTTAATGTTCTTTTGGGATCTTATTGCTTAAAATCATTGCCTAGTCCAATGTCTTGAAGTATTTCCTCAGTTTTCTTGTAGCATTTTCATGTCCTCAGGGGTTACATTTAGAACTTTGCTCCATTTTGAGTTGATTTTTGTGCATTGTAAGATGTAAGATTTTGATTTAATTTTTCTACATAAGTCTATCAAGTTTTGCCAATGTCATTTATAGAAAATATTTTATTTTTCCAACATGTGTTCTTCACTTCTTGTGAAAACTCAGCTGGCTGGATGTATGTGGATTGCAAATCTGGGTTCTCAAATCTGTTCAACTGATATATGCTAGTATCATTTTTTAAATTATATAGCATTACAATATGCCTTCAAATCAGGTATTGTGATGCATCTAGGTGTATTTTTACATATATTTACTTAGTATTTTTGCTCCAAATCGCTTTGTTTATTATGTTCTTTGTAGGTTCCATATGACTTTTAGGATTTTTTAAAATTATCTAATGAATACCATTGATATTTTGTTGGTGATTGCATTGGGTCCATAGACTGCTTCAAGAAAAACGCACATTTTAACAGTAGTTAATTCTTCCAATTCATTAACATGAATATTTTGGTCTCCTATATGATTTATCTTATACTTTTTTAAAGAATTTTCATTGTATAGATCTTTCATTTGTTTCACCATTATTAAATATTTTTGTAACAATAGGTAATGGGTTATTTTCTTGATTTATTTTACAATATTGCTATTGGCATATGAAAATGTTATTTTTGTATGTTGATTTTGTATCCAGTAACTTTATTATATTTATTCATGGATTCCAGCAGTTTTTTGTTGAATTGTCTGGATTTTACCATGTATAAAATCATGTCATCTGTAAATGTGTATATTTTCATTTCCTCTTTTCCAATTTCTAGAACTTTACTTCTTTCTCTTCTTTAATGCTCTTGCTAATACTTCTAATATATCAAATGAAAGTGCTGAAACTAGATACATTTGCCTTGTTCCAAAACTTAGGGGACGCACTTTCAGCTTTTCTCTACTCAGCATCACATTGGCTGTTGGTTTTTCATATAAAGCCTTCATTATTTTGAGGTATGTTCCTTGTGTGTCCAATTTGTTGAGGGTTTTTATCACAAAGAAATGGTGGAACTTATCAAATGCTTTTGATGCAACTGTTGAAGTGTTCATATATTTTTTGATACTAAAATTATCAGCAAAGCATTGGCAAACCAAATCCACCAGTACTCCAAAAAATTATACATTATGATCAAATAGGATTTATTCCAATCATGTAAGGAAGTTTCAAAACAGACTCATGTGCTTTTTCTAAAGATATTTTAAAAGATAGTAAAGAGGCTGTAAGACATGTATGCTTCCTTAATATAAGTAATCAGAAATATAACTTCCTTTTCATGAAAAAAATTCACCTTAATTCCTTTTGTTCTTATAATCTTTTAATCATACATGACTATACTATGTTTATTGTCCAATACTAAGATTACATTTAAAAGATATAATTGTCTCAAGGTATTTTCTCCTATCTCCCAAAAATATAGAGTCTAGAAAGATCATGAAGGTGCATACTATGAAAACAGCTTTGCATGGATTTCAAAAAAATTTGCACCAGAATCATTAATTGATTAAAACTTTGCACAAAATTCCCCTCATATTCTTAAAGTTATGGAGGTAATGAAGAACTCTTGTTTTTCTCAGTGTTCTTAGTTTCAATTTCTATAAATATTTAATAGTATTTTATATGCTTGTTGTCATATTCTGATTACAACATCTTTCTATTACTCACTTTACATTTGTTAGGTAATCCTTATGCATTATGTTTTAATGATACATTTTGGAGACATCTACAGAAATCACTAGGTAGAAGATTAAATAGGACCATAAATTATTTTCAGGTAATTCCACTAAGAGGTGCATTCAATTTGACTATCCATGGACTTTGCCCTGGACTTGGGACTTGTTTTGACTAATTAAAAACAGAAAAGGTAAATTTTGTGTCATTTTGAATAAGAACTAAAGAAGCCTTGCTTTTTCTGATCTGGTGCTACTGTTGCTCTGAGATGGGCATGTAAAAACAGCTTGAGATGTGTAAGTTAGGAGAGAAGACCTAGTGGATACAAACAGCAACCTGACAACCATGGGGCCATTTGACCTTTTTAACTGACAGCTAAGTAATAAAGTAAGGCTAATTTACAACTATGTAATTTATTAGATTATTCAACTTCATTATATTAAATATCTTGTTTGTTTTATGATACAGTCAGCCTTATGCTTTTCTATAGCGTTACTCAAAACCAGAGGAAAATACACCACCAAAACTATTTCATAAATAACCTTTAATACATGTATAAAAGAACTGGGGGATGGGGAGCTGGCGCTGTGGCGCAGTGGTTTAACGCCCTAGCCTGAAGTGCAGGCATCCCATATGGCCCCGGATTCTAGTCCTGCCTGCCCCTCTTCCAATCCAGCTCTCTGCTATGGCCTGGGAAAGCAGTGGAAGATGTCCCAAGCCCTTGGACCCCTGCACCCACGTGGGAGACACGGAAAAAGCTCTTGGCTCCTGGCTTTGGATAGGTGGAACTCCGGCTGTTGCGGACAGTTGGGGAGTGAACCATCGGATGGACGGCCTCTCTCTCGCTCTCTGCCTCTCCTCTCTCTGTGTAACTCTGACTTTCAAATAAATAAATCTTAAAAAAAAATGGGGGATGGTGTTATGTCACAGATTAAGTTGCCACTTGTAGCATCAGTATCCCATATCAGAGTGCCAGAGTGCCGGAGTGCCTGTTTGAGTCCTGGCTCATCAGCTTCTGATTCAGCTTCCTTTTAATGTACCTGGGAAATTAGCAGATGATCGCCCAAGTACTTGTGTTCCTACCACCCATATTGGAGACCAGGATGGAATTCCTAGCTCTTGGCTTGAGCCTGGCTCAGCCCTGGCAAGCATTTAGGTACTGAACCAGTGAATGGAAGATCTCTTCTTCTCTGTGCATCAGTTTCATTTTCAAAGTAAAAATAAATAAATCTTTTAAAAAAGAAAAAATTGCGTTCTTGCTTAGTAAGTGAAATTTCCAAGAACAATATTTTAGGTTGTTAAGAACATGGTTAAAGTTAAAAAATTCTTTGTTTAAGGTTTATTGATTTATTTGAAAGTCAGAGTAACAGGGAGAGAGGGAGAAACAGAGGAAGAGAGAGATCTTCCATGTGCTGGTTCACTCCCCAAATGGCCACAATGGCCAGTGCTGGGGCAGTCCCAACCCAGGAGCTAGGAGCTTCTTCCAGGTCTCCCAGGTGGGCCCAAGCACCTGGGCCATCTTCAGCTACTTTCCCAGGCACACTAAGAGGGAGCTAAATTGAGAGTTGAGCAGCTGAGAATTGAGCCAGCGCCCATATGGGATGACAGCATTGCAGGCAGCAGGTTTAATCTACTAAGCCAGAATGCTAACCTTTGAATAACATTTAAAAAAAAATTGGCCGGCGCCGCGGCGGCTCACTAGGCTAATCCTCTGCCTTGCGGCGCTGGCAAACCGGGTTCTAGTCCCGGTCGGGACACCGATGCTGTCCCGGTTGCCCCTCTTCCAGGCCAGCTCTCTGCTGTGGCCCGGGAGTGCAGTGCAGGATGGCCCAAGTCCTTGGGTCCTGCACCCCATGGGAGACCAGGATAAGCCTCTGGCTCCTGCCATCAGATCAGCGCGGTGCGCCCGTCGCAGCGCACCAGCCGCGGCAGCCATTGGAGGGTGAACCAACGGCAAAAGGAAGACCTTTCTCTCTGTCTCTCTCTCTCTCACTATCCGCTCTGCCTGTCAAAAATAAAAAAAATAAAATAAAAAAAAATTATTAGTGCATTTGCAAGTTAGAGTTGAGGGAGAGAGAGAAAGAGAGAAATCTTCCATGTGCTGTTTCACTCCCCAAATATCTTCAATGGCTGTGGTAGGGCCAGACCAAAGCCAGGAGCTTGGAATTCCATCTGGAATTCCATCCAGGTTTGCCACGTGGGTTGAAGGAGCCCAAGTACTAGGATCATCTGTTGCTGCTTTCCCAGGCACATAGCAGGGAGTGGGATAAGAATCAAAGACTGAAACTCAAACCAGCACCCATATGAGATGCTGGCATTGCAGGCAGCAGTTTTACCAGTTGCACCACAAAACCAGGCCTGAAGTTGAACATCTTTTCATTTGACTATTGTTCATAGCCCTTGTCTATTTTCCTGCTGGATTATGGTCTCTCTCTCTCTCTCTTTTTTTTTTTTTAACATTTTATTTGTTAACTTCTTTATGTAGTGGAACACTAAACTGTTAACAATAATGTTAATTAAAATATTATTTTTTAAGGTTTTATTTATTTATTTGAGTGGTAGAGTTACAGACAGTGAGAGAGAGACAGAGAGAAAGGTCTTCCATCTGCTGGTTCAATCCCCAAGTGGCTGCCACAGCTGGCCAAAACTACACCAATCCGAAGCTAGGAGCTTCTTCTAGGTCTCCTACATGGGTGCAGGGTCCCAAGCCCTTGGGCCATCTTCTACTGCTTTCCCAGGCCACAGCAGAGAGCTGGATCAGAAGTGGAGCAGCCAGGATTAGAACCAGTATTCATATTTAAAAATAGGATCCCTTCTCAGCCTTTTGGCTAAGATCAAGTGTAGTAAAATTTAAAAATAGCAATCATACACACACACACACACACAATGAGGAGAGAGAAAGAGAGAACAATCTTGATCCATAGAAGTAGCAGTTCTCATTTAGAATCTGAACTCTGATAAAGATGACTGTGAACCTGAATAATGTCCTTAACCTCTCTTTTCCTTAATTGTTTCAATAATAAAATATAGGGAACTAACACATAAAGTCATCAGACATTTGATAAAATTTACATATATATATATATATAAAAATTCATGTAATGGTTCACTATGGTTATATAAGAAATTATCAGCTGCTAATTTGCTTAGAACAATACATATCCTTATGTCATATTTTCTGTGGTTTGGAGTCTGCCCATGACTTAGCTGAGCTCTCTGCTTCAGGTTCTTACTATGCTGTAGTCCAAGTGTCAACCAGTGCTGTGATCATATCAGAAATTCTGCTGTGAAAGAAGCCCTTCCACTTGCTTAAATTATTGGCAGAATTCAATTCCTGTTAACTACAGAACTGGAGATTTTAGTTTGTTTCTGATTAGCACACTTAGTTTTTACAAGCCTTCTTAAGTTCCTTGCCATATAGTGTTCTCCAACATGGCCGCTTAACTCACAACACATTCCTTTTTTGTTCAAAGCCAGTCGATTTACTAATAAGATTATGCCTTATGTAACTCATAATATAGGAATGACATTCCATTATCGTTGCCATATGCTCTTAGTTCAAAATAAGCTAAAGATTCTACCCTCTCTTGAGGGGAGGATCTCTTAAGCATGTAAGAAAACAGGATGGACTAATCGAAAGTCTTCTTAGGGTCTTTACACACAAGGACAAAAGATCAGAAATAAGACAAGCAACAATATGTGACGAACCACTTTCACTGAAATGATAATCTGCAGGTATCATATGAAGAGCTTGAATCACTCCTTGTAGATAAAAATGTAGCCTAAGGCAGCAATAAATTTCATTGAAACTAAAATCCACGTATCATTCTGGTAAGATATAGATGATCTATGAATCAACTTGTTATTGCCAAAATAATCATTTTTAAGTTATTTTTCAAAATTTCTGCTCTATGATGCAAGATAACTGGGAGCCTGATAACTAGTCACAAGGGATATGTTATTATTTCTTCTTAGCTCAAAATGAGACTGCACACTTTTATTAATTTCAGGCTTGGGAATTTCTTGTCTAAGAATAACCAGCATTCAGTAGCTTCTTTAACAGAAGTGAAAAACATTCTTATTTTTTCCTAAGTGAAATACATCATTTTTTCTATTTGCATTGCTCTTGTATTTAAAACAAGAAAAAATCTTATTGTTTCTGCTTCCTTAATTAATCTTTTAATTTGTGATTAATAAATTTCTCTGGAATAAATTTAAAAAGCAGAATTAAAATCAAAATCTCTTCAGAATATATAAAAGACAAATTCAGCTGCACTATTGACAACAATAATGCAGGGTTCACTGTAGCTACTGAATAAAATCTGTAAACACTGGTCATTTTTCTTCCCTGTTATTTTTCTCAGTGCTGAGAGTATTAGAAATTTATAGATATTTGTACATGCCAGGCATTTCTTGTAGCATCAAATGAAACCCACAGTAGTGTATCTGTGGTTTCCATAGCACAACTGTGATTCACTTTGATGATACAGAGTTTTCACATGGCGAGGCATGTAGCCAAAGGAGCACCGGTACTTCTATGCCAAATGGAAAATATCTTAAAACACAATTTTCTGTGTTGAAACATGCATGCCAAACTTATTACAGAAGTAGAGATTATCAATACCCTATTATATTCAGTGATGTGAACCTTAAAATTTAATTTTAAGCCAAAATAAAATTATTAATAGTTAAATTCTTGGGGAGTAACCATGAAAGTCTTATTTCGGGTAAAATAAGAAGAGATATTTAAAAAATGGTATTATACAATTATGGCTTTATATGCTGTAACAAAATTATTTTATGATGACAAAAATTATTGTATTTGATAAAATATGAATATGGGAATATTGACATTAACTTCAAATTCACATGTAAATTTTATTATAAATTGACAAGTAGCAGTTGTATATGTTTGTGAGATACAAAGTGATGCTAAATTTTGTGAACACAATGCATTACAATGAAATCAAACTAATTACTATATCCATCACTACAAATAATTAACAGTTTTTGTAGTGAGACAATTTGAAATTTATGCTCTTTTGCTTTTGAAATGTTTGGTATACTATCATTAGCTCTCCACTCTGCTGTGCTACAGATCTAAAATATCAAATTTATTCCTCCTGTATATTTGAGTCTTTAACCATTTGACAATCATCTTTCTGTTCCCTCCACCCAATGCCTATGAAAACACTGAAACTGAGCCTCTCTCTGTAATACCTTTGATGCACATCTTATCTCCCTTAGATTGCAGCTTCTCTGTCTACACTTTGATGACTGTAATTCGAATCTTACCAAAGACTAACTCACCAAATTAAAGGAATGGTGTAAGGCTCAGATTACAAGACTCATAATTCATTGAATTACAATTACAAGACTTGGAATTCTTGAAAAAGCCCACTGTTTCTCTCAACTTTGAGATGCTTCAAGGAAACCCAAATCCTGATGCAATAAAGTAATGATTATTATGGGAGTGTAGACATCTCTCTTCACATTTATTTCAAATTTTTGTGTAAATATTCAGAAGTGGGATTGATGATGAGGTCACATGCAAATTTTATTTTATGTAAAATTTATTTATTTGAGGGAGAGGGAAGGAGGGAGGCAGGAAAGAAGGGAAGGAGAGAGAGAGAGAGAGAGAGAGAGAGAGAGAGAGAAACAAGTACTCCCATCTACTGGCTAATTCCCCAAATGCCTTCAACAGCCTTAGTTTGTTGTCCAGAAGCAGAAGTTGGTAATTCAATCCAGGTTTCCCATGTGGGTTAGAAGAGACCAATAACTTCAGCTGTCATTGTGGAATCCCAGTGTGTGCATTATCAGGAAGCCAGAGTTAGGAACTGAAGTTGGGTATTGAACACAGTCACTCTGCTGTGGGATGCAGGCATCCTCACTGCTGTTCCAATCTGCTGCTCCTAGAATTCTGTTCCAGTTTTTAGAGGGGTCTTCACACAGTTTAATATAATGGCTGTATTAATTTGCATTACCATTAGCCATTCCTTTTTCTGTATCATCTCTAGCACTTATGATCTTGTACCTTTATTTTCTTAGAAGTACGGAGAAAAACTGCAGGTTTTAATAATGTAATTAGCTTTACATAGCATTTTGATTTAACACCTATGAAATAATTTTGCTTTCAATTTAACTGACTCTCTTAGACTATGGTAATTTGACATAAATAAACTAGATATCTGGATATGGTTTAACATCTGAATTAGAAAAAAAAAGAATGCTTTTATGACAGAAGTGGAGAAAATTCCCTAAAATGAATCATACAGAAGTTCTCTCAAATCCACATATTAAGTTTTTGCCGTTCTGTGGTAATAAAGACCAAACATGATGTTTCAGCATAATAAAGATGGAGAGAAATGGCTTTGATCATGTAATACCATTCCAGTAGCAAAGTTAATTGGAATGTACTCTATATGCATGGTGGCTTATAGCAAATCTCACAAAGATCCTCTTTTTAAATAAAATAGATCAAGCTAACTCTATCACAAGTAAAGGTTTAGGAAGTCGGTTAATTAGTACATATGGCCCAAACCCTTGCATTCTTATTATGTAAAATCAAGCCACACTCTAGGAAGAAACACATTACAACTTTACTTCAGATCTATGGACACACACATACACATGTACAAACAGTGGACATTTCTGTTTGGACTTTTGTATGTAGTGTATCCATGTCACCAATGTATGAGAGTGGAAAAAAAGATATCTAGAGCATGACCATCAGCTTTGCATACACTGAGACATATAGATACAGTAAGCACATTGTGAACTTTACTAATTTATTTTTAACCAGGAACAGCCGTCATATTGTTGTGACTAAGGCATTTTGATAGATGAAAGTCGAGTCAAGTAAGAGTAGTGTAGCTATTATAACAGAAAGCAGATAACAAACAAGACATAGTAGACTAACCACAAAATGAGAGTTCAGACATTGTACAAGGCCTACTACAAAAAAAGGAGAAACTCAAAATAATGACACATATGAACTAGAACATAAAATTAATTCAGAAAATAATATAGTACAATTAATTAGATAATCAGTGTGGATACTCTGAAGATTCCAATCAAACTAATTTTACAATTAGTGTGACTTTGTTCTCTGTATGTTTTCTGGCTTTCCTATCCATTTTAGTTACCTTCGGGTGTGTCGTATTTAAACTCTCAACTGTTTGAGATTTCTTAATTGAAAGAATTTCATATTCAGAGAGTAGGGTGTAGAGTAGGATCCCATAAATTGAGTTCCTGCCCTGGTATATTTTCCAGATATACTTTTGTTTGTTATTGGTAATCTCCAGTTCTTTTAGCTTTTCTTGCTATCGGCTGTGACCAGTTAAATATTTCTAAACAATGTGGCCAATGTGTTGATTCCATGAAGAATGATACCTTCTGAAATTTCCAAGAAAAATGATATCCTAAGTCCTTAGATTTTCTAAAACGGATTTATTCTAATGTATATTTGATTATTTTCCAAACAATCTGCCAAGTTGGTGCTAATATGCTCACCTCATATATTATGAGCCATAATATTTTTTTCCATTTTTTTGAAGCTGTATCCTTGCACTGAGTTATGACAATCTCCAAGGACATTCAACCTTGGGGAAGGGGTTGTTTCAATCTCAACAGATTTCTCCCTGCTCCATCTTTATACTCTGATTTCCATTCTCCAATACCTTCACTTGTACTCATGTTTCACATGGTCTTGTTGGTATAATGTTATCAAAATCCTGCTGTCCATTTTGCAAACTCACATTTCCCCGCTTTGCAGAGCCTTCGCTCCCTACGTTGAAGCATGCTGACATCCTGCATTATTAGCTAGTGGTCAAGATCCAAGTGGGAGACAGTCTTGAGAAGGACAAGTATTATGTGGTAGAGTATCTCTGGAGACTTCAGCAAAGAAGAGCCTGCCATCTTTTGGAACTGAGGATGGGAATCAAGCGTCATTATTTTCAAACTCTTTACCATATTCCCCCTCTCTAACCTCAGGATCTGACTCTCTTCAAATGAAGAATCTAGCTTTCGTGTACAAAGTTGTTCAAACTGTAAGTATTCTAAAATTTTTATGTTCTTATAATGAAATTATCTGCCTGGTCTTCAGAACAGCCTTTTTTTTTTTTTTTCAGAAGTAGGAGATGAGAGTCTTTCAAACAAAAAGTCATAGGTATTTTAGGTTACTTCATCCATTAACATGGTAATTTACAACCCACTGCCTCTATGTCTTTCTTAAATATATATTATTAAAATCTTTTCACCCCTTTTAATTATTCTCTAAATATCTCTAGGATACAAAAGATACTATACAATGTGGTGTTGTAAGTCATTCAACCATTTCTAATATTAGTATCAAAACTAATATGTAAACAAAATGAAATAAATACGCTCATGGTCTCCATCCTTTGTAGCCAGTATGCATTGCTATTTCTATTTAATCTGTGAGTGCTGCTGAGCTATTTCCACCTTATTAGACTTTTTGACATCAGTAATCACGAAGTAGTTATTTAGACTCTGAATCTTAGCTGTTTTCCCCCAAAGTCCAGCAATTGGTCCATTATATTATCATCTAAGTTGAATCATAGATAGAAAATACTATTGAATATTGAAAATAAGCAAATTGAAATGTTGATTTACTTAAACATTTTAGCAACCTGAAAAGTTTCTCAGTTGTGAAATGAGTCAAAGAGACTTTCTGTCCCCTCTTCCATGGGAATCTTACAGGAAAAATAAATTAAGGTAGGAAATTAAACATACTGAAATGAGAAAATTATAAATGAATGTCTCATTATTCAGAAGTGATGTTATTTACATTGAAAATTCAGTAGTCAGTCCATGTACAACATACATGAATATAACATGCAATGAACTAGAATATTCAAGACTATAAATTTAGCCCTAAACTCAAGAACAATCAAATATCCTAGTCAATATTATTATATGTCTGTTCTTGTGTGTTTGTGTGTGTGTGTGTTTGTGCCCTACTTCTGCATTATTCATACAACATAAAAAATCACAAGAGCAAAATATCATTCAGAACCCAAAGGTAAATAAAATTCAGCACATAGTGACTGGGTTATAACTGAAATACTACTAATCTCTCAATAAAACAAAGATGGATAGTAATATCATTTATTAAATGTTAAAGGTAGGGGGGCTGGCACCATGGCTAACTTGGTTAATCCTCTGCCTGCAGTGCCAGCATCCCATATGGACGCCAGGGTCTAGTCCCAGTTGCTCCTCTTCTAGTCCAGCTCTCTGCGGTGGCCAGGGAGGGCAGTGGAGGATGGCCCAAGTGCCTGGGCTCCTGCATTTGCATGGGAGACCAGGAAGAAGCACCTGGTTCCTGGTTTCGGATTGGTGCAGCACTGGCCATGGTGGCCATTTGGGGAGTGAACCAATGGAAGGAAGATTTTTCTGTCTCTCTCTCTCACTGTCTATAAATCTATCTGTCAAATAAATTTTAAAAAAATGCTAAAGGTGGGTCCTCTCCAGCAAAAAGCAGAATGTTAAATATAAGAATTAAAAAAGAAGGAAATCAAATTATCATTACACAAGGGTGATATGATTCTCCTCCATAGAAAACTAAAAATTTGAAAATTACTAGAATTACAGAAAAATTTAAAAAATGGCTACACATGAGTAAGTATAAATAAACTGCACTTCAATTTTTCAGCAAAAAATTATAAATTGAGTTTAGAGAAGTTAAAAAATAAACAACTAAAAATTCTGAGTAAATACAAAAAATTTCACTTATATGAAAAAAATTCAAAGTAAATACAAATAAATTTAACAAGATTAATATACAAAATTTTATTTAGAAAATTTAAAACCCTTATCAAGAAAATAAAAGTTTCTTTGACTAAATAAAATTGCATATTGCATTCATAGATGAGTAAATTTAATAATGACAAATATTCCCAAAGTCTTTGAAAATATAAAATAATTCAATATGATTTTCTAAAGAATGGGACTATTAATGACAATCCTTAATTTTAATTGAGTAAAAATTGTTCAAGTATAGGCCCACAGATTTTTGAATAAGAAAATAGATGACAATGAGATTAACTGAATTGTGACAGTAATTAATACAGGTGAAGTTTACCAGTGTCCTATTTTTCCATGGCTCATTTTTTTATACACCAAGTTAGTGTTTACTATTCTAAGAATCCCTTTACGATATCCTAAAGCTATTTCTCCTTTTCTTCATCAATATATTAATGTGTTGGATACCTGCAATCCTCTTTTTCTTCATGCCTCCCCTCAAGATATTGAATGCATTAAAGAAAATTTCTCACTGGGAATATTTACCCATCTTTTTATGCAACTGTCATGAAGCTTAATGAAATTCTAAATTGTGTATTTCTACTCTTTAAAAAATCACTACAATCTCTAATTCTTTACAGTAAGTTCCAGTTAAAACCTTCCCCATATTTTTCAAACATTTACACCACTTCTGCCTCCCTATTGTTTGAAATTTTTAAACGAGATGTCTCTGACTCTCAATTCAAAGGGAAAGAAACATCAGGCCTAAGACATCTTAGGATCCCATCTGAATAAACTCATTTTTTCTTCTTTTAGCCTATTACAATTACATGAGTATGTCTCCCTAAATTTCACATATCTTCCTTTTATATCCCCTATACATTTTCATCAGGAGGTGTATGTATTAAAAACATTCCTCATGCTGCCATAGTTCAGATTATCTTCAGTTATTAGATTATTGTGAACAGCATGTATTTATGTCATCTTAGACTTAAAACTATGGCAACTATGACTTTCATCATGAAAGGGTGTTGTATTTTATCAAATGCTTTTTGCATCTATTAAGGTAATCATATGATATTTATTCTTCAGTTTGTTAATGTGATGTATCATGATTATTAATTTGTATATGTTGAATAATCCCTGCATACCAGGGATAAATCCCACATGATCCAAGTGAATGATGTTTCTAATATGTTATTGGATTTCATTAGGTAGTATTTTGTTGAGAATTTTGTGTCTATATGCAACAGGAATATTGGTCCATGGTTCTTGCTCTTTGTAGCATCTTTTTTTTGGTTTAGGAATTAAGGTGATGCTGGATTCATAGGAGTTTAGAAGGACTACTTCCATTTCAATTGTTTTTAATAGCTTGAGAAGAATTGGATTTAGTTCTTATTTAAATTTCTGGTAGAATTTAGCAGTGAAACCATTGGGTCCTGTAATTTTTGTTGTTAATCATTCAATATCTGTCTTGGTTATTGGTCTCTTTAGGTTTTGTATGTCTTCATGACTCAATTTTAGTAGGTTGCATGTGTCCAGGAATCTATCCATTACTTCTAAGTTTCCTGATTTGCTGTCATACAGCTCTTTATAGGAATTCCTGATGATTCTTTTTATTTCTATGATATCTGTTGTTACATTTCCTTTTTCATCTATGATTGTATTGATTTGACTATTCACCTTCTTCTTTGTGTGTGTGTGTGTGTGTGTGTTTTGGTTGTTGGGCCAATGGTGTATTGAATTTGTTTCTTATTAAAAAAAAACTCTTCACTTCACTGATATTATATATTTTTATTTAAATTTTATTTATTCTCAATTTTTAATTAATTTTCTCCTACTACTTTTGGGTTTGGTTTATTAGTTTTCTATGTCCCTTTGATTACTCTTTTGACTTCCTCTATGACCCAATGTTCTTTCAGGAGCATGTTCTTCAGTCTCTATGTGTTTGTATATGTTCTAGAGATTCTTGAGTTGTTTAGCTTCCCACTTAATTCTATTGTGGTCTGAAAAGATGAATGGTATGAGTTTGACTTTTTTTAAATTTCTGAGACCTGCTTTACAGCCTAGCAAATAGTCTATTCTAGATAAAGTCACAGGCACTGATGAGAAGAATGTGCATTCTATAGCTATGGGCTGAAAGATTCTGTAGTTATCAATTAGTTCCATTTGGCCCATAGTGTCAATTAGCTTTGTTTTTTCATTGATGATTTTCTGTCTGGTTGATCTGTCAATTGATCAAAGTCTGGTATTTAAGTCCCCCATTACCATTAAGTCCCCCATTACACATCATTAGCATTTATTTTAAATATCCAGGTGCTCTGGCTTTGGTGCATATGCATTTATTATAGTCACATCTTTCTGTTGAATTGACCCATTAAGTCATTACATGGGGGCTTCATTATCTCTTATGACAGTTTTTGTGTTAAAGTCTATTTTGTCTGCTATTAGGATGGCTATACCTGCTCTTTTTTGCTTTCTGTTTGCATAGAATAACTTTTTACATTTTTTCACTTTCATTCTCTGTGTATTGCTGTTGATAAGTGGTGTCTTTTGTAGGCAGCAAATAGATGGGCCAGCCTATAAGTTTTAAATGGAGATTTTTGACCATTACCATTCAAGACTACTATCAATAAGTAGCAGTTTGCTGCTGTTTTTTTTTTTTTCTGTGAATATTGCTGTAATTTACTTTGGATTTCCTTTGTACTTTTATTGGGATTTTTCAGCTGTATCATTCTTTCATAGTGATGACTAGCTTCCTATGCTTCTGTGTATAGCACACACTTAAGCATCTTTTCTAAGACTGGATAGGTGGTGAGAGATTCTTTTGATTTCTGTTTGTTTTGGAAGGTATTTATTTCACCCTCATTCATAAATGAGAGCTTTATAGAGTACAGTACTCTGGTTGACAGTTTCTATCCTAGATTGTAAGGTGTCTGAAGAGAAGTCAGCTGTGAGTTTAATTACAGACCCTTTGAAAGTAATCTGGGATTTCATGCACATTTTGGAATATTTTTGTTATGTTCTTACTGTGGATGTTTTACTACAATGTGTGGTGGTGAGAAAATTTTTTGGTCATATTTATTAGGAGTTTTGTGTGCTCCCTGTACTTGGACATCCCTTTCTTTCTCCAAATTGGAGGAGTTTACCATAATTTTTTCACTGAATAGGTCTTGTAATCCATTTTTTCTTTCCATGCTTTCAGGAACACCTAAGACCCATATGTTGAGTCATTTGATACTACATCATATATTGTCAACACTTTTTTAAAGATTTAATTTCTTCTTTTATTTGGTCTGACTGAAAAGTTTCCAGATTTTTCTTCTAGCTTAGATATGCTTTCTTCTCCCTCACATTGTCTGTTGTTAAGGTTTTCCACTGTATTTTTTATTTGACCAATTGAGTTATTCATTTCTAATATATCATTTTATGACCAGGATAAGCACCTGGCTCCTGACTTTGGATAAACCTGGTGCGCCGGCTGCAGCACGCCGGCCGCGGTAGCCATTGGAGGGTGAACCAACGGCAAAAAGGAAGACCTTTCTCTCTGTCTCTCTCTCTCATTGTCCACTCTGCCTGTCAAAAAAAAATTTAAAAATAAAAAAAAATTAAAAAATCTCAATTTCATGTGAGAAATTTGCAACATTTCTTTAATTCTTGAATTTGCTTCTCGATGATTCTGTGTAATCCTATGATTAATCCTTTGAATTCCATTTCAGGCATTCATCAAGCTTCATTTTCACATTCTAATAATAAAGTGTCATTGTGTCCCTTTGGGAAGGGTCACATTGTCTTCCTTATTCTTGATTCTTGAAGTTCAACATTTATTTTTAGGCATTTGAAGAGATATTTTTTGTTTTTTTTTTCTTTTGATGGCTTTTGTCTTTGGACATTCCCTCTGTGGCTTAGTAGAATATCTGCTCTTTCAATGAATACCCAGAGGCATGTGCTGAGTGTGGCTAGGGAGCTCTCATCAGTGCTCTAGGGTAGGGTGAGTATCCAAGGTTACACCCAAGTTATGTATGGTTGAATCTCTTCTTTTTCATCAGAAGGGAGGTTTTGATCAACTCTGCTGGTGTAATCTCACCCTCACCCTTCTTTCCAAGGTGATCAGTTTCTCAGTGTTATCACACCATGGGTGCAATACTAATCCGCACTGTCTAAAGAACCACACAAAGCATCTGTGCAGTACTCTGATTAAAGATTTATGTATTTATTTGAAAGTCAGTGTTACACAGAGAGGGAAGGAGACACACACACACACACACATACACAGAGAGAGAGAGAGATTGAGAGAGAGAGAGGCCTTCCGACTGCTGGTTCACTCACAAATTGGCCACAACAGCCAGAGCTGCACCGATCTGAAGCCAGGAGCCAGGAGCCAGGAGCTTCTTCCGGGTCTCCCATGTGGATGCAGTGGCCCAAGAACTCAGGCCATTTTCTACTGCTTTCCCAGGCTATAGCAGAGAGCTGGATCAGAAGTGGAGTAGCCAGGACTTGAACAGGCGCCCGTATGGGATATTGGCACTGTAGGCTGTGGCTTTACCCACTATGCCACAGTGCTGGCCCCAACATATATCTTGTTCCAATGACCCGGCCCCGACAATCAGGGAGCTTTAAGCGTGTGGAGCTGCTCAGAGTGATTGCCCAGAGACCCAGGTATACTTTGCACCTCTCGTGCAGTCACAGTTCCCACAGTCAAAGTACATAAGGTCCCCACAATCATGGGGTACAGAGGATCCACTCTTCCACTTTGGACACTCCTGTCTACAGAGAGGCAGAGATGCTTTGGAGTCAACTGCCTGTGAGTACTCTGCATGGGTGGTTTGAGCCCCAGCATCTGATATATTGAGAGGCTGTGGACACCTCACAGTTCTGAGTAGATGGCCAGTCCCCTGTCAGTTCCCACGGTGGAATTGGAGTCAACAGTAAATGCATATTTTACCCTCTATTAAAACCCTGGATCATACACATATAAAAGAGCTGTGAGTCACATCCCATTCTACTTTCACAGTGGTACTTTCTGTCTGCTTGTTGCTGGATGCATGGACCCAGACCCAAGCTACCACCATAGCTTGTGACAAGATGATGTTTCATCTGAGCCAGTTGTTGGGCATATGCACATGAGCTGGTGCAGCTATTTTGTGTGTCTAAAATGCCACCTTCCTCTCTCAGTTGTTTTTCAGGGACTGTTGTTGAGGGGATGTGGGTAGAGAAAGCACCCCTTTTTGTCCACTACATAGGCAGGTACCCTGTCCCTTACAGAGCTCCAGGCTAGACTCAAGCCAGGCTCTCCCCAGTGGCTCAGGCTTCCGTAGTCTGATCTGACCTCATTCTCCGAAACATGTTCTTTCAGGCTCTTGTTGGTGGGGCCCTGTGTTCTGTCTGTGCTCTTCTTCTGCGTCCATGTAGATCCATAGAAATTCCACTGCAGTTTTCTACCTAACTCTCCCCCTGAGCCTGCACACGCTCCACATTTATTTTTTTACTTATTTATTTATTTTTATTTGACAGGTAGAATTAGACAGTGAGAGGGAGAGAGACAAAGAGAAAGGTCTTCCTTCTATTGGTTTACTCCCCAAGTGGCCACCATGTACTGTACTGATCTGAAGCCAGGAGCCAGGTGCTTCTTCCTGGTCTCCCATGCAAATGCAGGAGTCCAGGCACTTGGGCCATCCTCCACTGCTTTCCCGGGGCCACAGCAGAGAGCTGGACTGGAAGAGGAGCAACTGGGACTAGAACCCGGCACCCATGTGGGATGCTGGCGCCGCAAGCGGAGGATTAACCAAATGAGCCACGGCACCAGTCCCCTCCACATTTTATTAAGTACCCCTTTCCTTAAAACCAAACTTCTGAAACAAGTTTTCCATAATTACTGTTACAACATCCTCAACTTCTCAATGCACAAGAATCTAGACTGCATCTCACCTGCTTTAATTTTTCAAAAACTATAATTATTTTTATGATAATAGTTAAATAGACACACTTTCCCAATCTCACCTTTCTTGATATCTACTGACAGTTTTATTAGGTTATCTAATGATTACTTCCTATTTGTTAGATGATTTGGGTTTTCTACTTAAAAGTCGAACTCTCATTGCTTCAAATATTTCATCAATGAATATCTTTAAACTGTCTTTAAAGTTACTAACTTGCAAACTGCATTCAATATATATTGTGAATTCTGATTTACAAGCTATTTGTTTAGTCATTACCTATCTTAGTACATATTAATGATATATCACTTACATTTCATAAATGACTAGCTACTTTCTATCTTTGCTTTCTTTTGTGTATTATGTTTACTCTTTATTTTTCTGGTCTTTTAAAATCAAATTTGTATACTCTCCATACTGCAAATACAAACCATACTTTATGAAAATTGTACCAAACTATCTCTCCTTATGGGTAATATTTTTCTATATTACATTTAACAACTATCAAGGTTTATTGGTCCACGTAGATCTGGATCACTCCTGTAAAAGGTTAATATTGTTTCCACTTTGCATACACTATAATTTTCCTCTTTGCTAGATACAATATCCAGGTACAATTTTTCTTCTTCCAGATTTCCTCTGTGCCTTTCTTTATTTGTTTTTTCTTCCTTCCTTCCTTCCTTCCTTCCTTCCTTCCTTCCTTCCTTCCTTCCTTCCTTCCTTCCCTCCTTCCTTCTACTATTATGAATAACACTGCTAATTTTTCCAATAATGAAAAAAAATTTTGCATGTTACTGTGCTTGCACAAACATTACTGTACTGTGTGTCTGTATGTGCTCTATGTACATCAGGATTCCCTTCAATCAGAAAGAAATTTTCAATTACTCACAAAAATGTTATGCTAGTTACTCATGTTCCAAAACCCCTTTGGAAAAAAACTCATGTGAATAGTTGATCAACTGTGTATTCTAGAGTATGTATCAGAGCAGGGTAACCTCAAAACTGTGAAAGTCGGTGTTTTTAAATTGTGTCTAGCACATGTATCGCTCTAGAAATGGAAATCAATTGATGTTTTCTCTGCAATAGAAATACATACTTTCAGGAAAGAGGAGAAGGTCTCTAGGTTTATAACCCCTGAAATGTAAACAAATGGCCCAAGGAAAGATTGTCTATAAATCTCTCAGAAGGTCCCTATATTTAACTTCCAAGGCTTGTTTTTCTTTCAATCATCTTTTAACATAGGCTGTCAGTAATATTTTCTCAGTGAGCCCTGAATGTGAAGAAACATGAAAATATTTATGGAGCACTGTTTCCTGACAGCTGCAACAAATATCTTCATAATTTTTTCTTTGTCAATTGGTTTGTTTTTGCTTTCTAAAATAAATTTCATAATTATAAATAGTAAAACAGGTTAATTTAACAAGAAGAATAAAATAAGGGGCAAATATATTTCTTCAGAACATCAATTTAACAGAGGATAATTTGTTATAATTCTTGAGAAAAATATCATGATGTCAGAATCATATGTATATAGCTCTCATAAATGTGTGAAGACAATGAGAGAATTACAAATATTTTAAAATATGATTTGACCTTATGCTCTCTTTTTCATAAATACTAGGTGCAGCAATTTTTATGAATGTAAAACTTTCCCATTTTTGGCTTATGCTTTTTATTAATTATCTCAATTGTTTCAGAGAGAAGTAAGGATAACACAAATTTTATATATATGCCACATTCCACAGACATGATTGAGTTTGGCACATTTTACAGTGTTATAAAAATACTTTGATAATTGGATAAATGCAAAACATATGCCCACTGCTTTAGGAAATACAATATATATATAAATGATGAAAGAATAGTCTTTTAATAAGGAGATAACAGATTTAAGAATAAGTAACATTCTATTCATCGCTTAAAGACCAAGGTGCATTAACAAGAATTTTACTTCATAACCTACTTACATTTCAAACTGTAGTTAGTCTAAATATGCATATATACTTAGAAAAAAATTAGAATAATAAATGTGGGAGTAACTATTTCTCTAAAAGTTATTGGTGTTTACTATAGGGTAAATTTAAGGACATAGAAAGGAAAATTCAATAGTCAAAAAATGTCAAAAGCTAGTTCTTCTCTAATGCATGGAATCAGAAATCATATATCCTTTACGATGTGCATTTTGATGATGCCTTTTCTTTCTGATGCCACTTGACAGTTACATGTGGGACAGTAGAGCATCCTCATATACATATGTTTTTGGTACTGAAAAGGTTTAAAGGGGGAAGAACCAGCATTCTGAAGCATGTCAATTTGCAAAGGATTGCATGGCCTTCTGCAGCAGAGAAAAACAGTTAGGAATAAAGCTCCAAGGATTGTTCATGGCAAGACAGATTGCAGATGTATTAACCAAGAAGTTTTGTCCTTGTGGTTTGTTAGGGGTTGAATTGTGTTCCCTCCAAATTCATTTGTTAAAGTTCTAAATCTTATGATATGGGAATGCTGTAATTAGTTAGGATGAGGTCATAGGGAATAGAATGGACCCCCTAACACAGTATGACTGTTATTATTATTTATAAGGAGTAAGAATTTGGACACAGAAACTCACAGTGGGACAGAGCTATGTAAAAGTGAAAACAGAAATTGGACTGATATACTTAGGTAGTCCGAAGTTTGCCAGCAAAAATTCTCCAGAAGGTAGTAGAGAGTCAATGAACAAGTTCTTTCTCACAACCTTCAGTAGGAACCAATAGCACTCACAACATAATCTCATACTTCCAGCCCCCAGAACTGTGACATGATCCTTTCTGTTCTTTAAGACACAAAGTTTGTGGTACTGTGTATGGCAGCCCCATTAGAGTAATGGACAGGCCTGTGGTTTATTTCCACTAAGAGCTGATAGCAGTCAACACCTAAAGGATGCATTCATTCATCCCAGGAAAGAGGAGATAAAAGGACAAATAAGAGAGAGGGAAAGGAGAGAGGGAGAGAGAGAGCAAACCCATGTTCTAAATTACAACCCAAATTCCCACAATAGCTGATACAGGGCCAGGACTGGAACCAGGAGCTGGGAAGTTAATTCAGGTTACCCCAAATTTACTGGATGGCAGGAAGACACTTCACTGAGCCTTCACTGCTGCCTTCCAGCGACTGCATTGGTAGGAAGCTGCAGTCAGCGAATGTGCACAGGTGTCAAATGCATGTGGGACATGGGTGTCTTAACAAAGAGCTAAAGGCTCATTTTGCCATACATTGAAAGAATAGAAAAGATGTCCCTTTTTAAAACAACTTTTCTTTTTTATTCCCTGGAGAATTTTTTCCTAATTATATTGAATGGGAAAAATGGCTACTAAATATATACTATATTTATAATATATATATATATGTATAATATATATAATATATAATCTATTTCATGGCCATTTATGGATTCCTATGATGTGTTGTAAACAGTAAATCACATTCATATTGACACTGAAATGAAATAATGAAAAAATGAAAACTAACAGAATTATTTATATTCTTTCTTAGTTGAAAATGGTAATTGATGCTAATAATACTTATTCAAAACAGCACAACGCAGGTTTTATGAATAACCAGTGAAAATGTGTATTATTTTTAAGATAATTTTGTATCAGCTCTCTTTATATTTCTCAGTTCTCTAAAGATTACTATTTCTAAATTACTCAGAGCATATTGGTCTCTCATCATTTTGTACAACTTAACATTTGCTATAACACTATTTGTTCTATGAAAGATATATTTTCATAAAAACTACATTTTTGTGATGATCAATAATAAAGTACAAATAAATAAGTTCTCAGTAAGTGTATAATGATTTAGAAAATAATTTTACTAAGGAGTTTGTTATATGGCTGGCTTCTCCTGCAGTGGGAACTCCTCAGTAATGCATATGATTTTTTTAAGTAAATCATTGCATAATTGCTAATCATTGTTCATAATATTTTGGAAGAAACTTCCTGTGCATTTTAGATGTGAAAACCTATAGAAATATTTTCTCTAAGAAAAATTAACAAAGGAAATCTACCATTGATCACAACGGGAAGCTGGCTGACCTTTCACAGTAACTAGGATGCTGTCAAACATTGATGGGTAACAGAAGGATGCCCAGAGAGGAGTGGGATCGGAGAAACATTCTGGGAAATGAGCCGGCCTCATCTGCCACAATGGGCACACAATTTCATAAACTGGATGTTCACATAAGTCCTTGTGCTTTACAGAAGGATCCTGTTTGTGCTCAGTAACTCTCAGCTTAGGCAATTGAATCCATAAGAACTTTCTTATCCTTCTTTTCTTTTTTAATTTCTGTGATAATATTGCTATTGTTTAATGATCTGGCTTCTGAACTGTTGAAAGAAAAATAACAGAAATAAAACTGGTATTTGGGGGGGGGCTAATAAATATATATGCCTACTTGATACAATGGCATTTCAATCTTTAAGTACTGATGCTGCAGATAGCCTCAAAGTTTTATTTACTGAAAGCAATTACACAATATAGATTTTTAATGCAAAATAAATTTTAATTAAATTCTTACCATTAATGATTTTTAGAATATTAATGAATAGTGATAGTGGATAAATTCAAAATTGCAGAAAGATATGTGGTTGTTGTTTTGCCTTCACATAGGTTAGTAGACACAGGGCTCTATTGTATTGATCTCTTAATAGGTCTTTTCTAGAAAAAAAAATCTGTCATATACCCTTATAAATACTGAGAAGAGCCACATCATGCTACAAAGAAATGCTTTGATCTTAGGAAAATTTGATGAATATTCCTTTCTTTGGAATTCACTTTCTTACTAGAAATACTTATTTTGTCTAGGATATCTTGGATCCACAGTAAGTTCCAAATCCAAATAGTCTTTTACTGCTTTTTTCTTTATCACCAAAATCCATTCCTAGAGAAAATATAATACACTATTGTTTCTTCCCCTAACATCTGTTAATCTTTTATTGATTGATTCACATAGCCACATTTAGAACATGGAAAGCCACAATCAATCAATCAATCAATCTTTATTTGGAAAATTACAGTTCTTTTCAGGAGTTCCTATACTTTCACCTCAGTGTTTATCCCAACTTCCTGCTGATACAAACCTGGAGGGGCAGCAGGAGAGGGCTCAGGCTTAGAACGAACACGTGTGCATCTGTATGTGGTGACATTTTACCTTAGTGAGATTGGCAGGCTTGGGGTCCTGTTACGGTGCTGCTGTTTGGAAACACCCTTTACACAGAAATCCAGGGCAATCCTGGTGCTCACGCCCATTACTTCCCCTCTCTGAAGGATAGAAGCCCTGCACTGCTTGTCATACCATAACAGAATATCGTTGTCTAACACACACTCACCTCCCCCTACCCTGCACACCTTCATTACGTTGTTAGGGAGTAACTGATAAATGCTTCCTCAATATGGTTGGAAGTAGAGATTAAAACACAGATGTTTGAGGCTGGCATTTAGTGCAGTGATTAAGATGCCGCTTGCAATGTGCATTTCCCATAGTGGAATGCATGGTTCAAGTCCTAGCTCCTCTGCTTCTGATCCAGTTTCCAGTGAATGTGCATCTTGGGAGGTAGCAGGTGATCACTCAAGGATCTGGCTCTCTGCCACCCGCATAGGAAACCTGCACTGAACTGTAAATGCTCTCTCAGTCTCCCTAGATTTCAAATGACTAAAATAAGTAAATAAACAGCTAATTTTTTTAGCACACACTTTTTTTTAATTTTTTTATTTTTGACAGGCAGAGTGGACAGTGAGAGAAAGAGAGGCAGAGAGAAAGGTCTTCCTTTACCGTTGGTTCACCGTCCAATAGCCGCTGCGGCCAGCGCTGACCTGAAGCCAGGAGCCAGGTGCTTCTCCTGGTCTCCCATGGGGTGCAGGGCCCAAGCACTTGGGCCATCCTCCACTGCACTCCCGGGCCATAGCAGCGAGCTGGCCTGGAAGAGGGGCAACCGGGACAGAATCCGGCACCTCAACCGGGACTAAAACCTGGTGTGCCGGCACCGCAAGGCGGAGGATTAGCCTAGTGAGCCAAGGCGCTGGCAAACACAGCTAATTTTAATGTGAACAAAAACTCTGGCTCTACATTTTTGGGTGTGTCTTATATATTCCTTCCAGATTTGGAAGAATAAGAATATTACTCATAGAATTTCTCCAGAGAACAAAATACTGTGTATAATAATATAATATATGCAATGTAAAATGTATATTTGATGTTTGTGCAAACTCTTTTTTTAATGTGTGCATGACAAAGAGCTAGGAAAGTAGCAAGGGATTTAATGATAATGTAGGCATAGTATGATTAATTTCACCTCAGATTTTTTTATTTATTATTAAATCTCAGAGGAAAATTCAGAATTTCTCAGAGTAGATCATAGATTTTTTTAGTCAATATTCTAACGTAGTGTCCTTCTCAAAAAACATGATTACTACACTTTTACATCTTGTGCTTCTTCAACAAATGTAATTTCTTGGTCTGCTTTAATGTGTTGCATATGATAAATACATCAATATATCTGATTCAACATTTTTTTTTTCTTGTAGAGTTTCCATAAGTTGAATTTTCCAGAGAATGAATAATCTTGTACAATTCTTCTTTTCTTTTAAACAAATTGACTATCTAGATGCATTAATGCTGTAAATTTCCTATGGAGATAACCGGTGGACAATGATGTCTCTACTTTTATTTATCAATTTTATTTTCTCTCTGTGTGCATCTCTCCTTTACAATAACTGTCACGTACACCCTGAAGCACACCATGGAATCTGGTGAAGCATTCCTAATGATGTCAATAGATGGAAGTATCATATTTAAGACAAACCATTGTTTCATTAACAAAATTACTTATAAAATTTCCATTAGCATTATTCCAATGAATGTGAACTTTTTATTCAATTATTAAAGTAGTATTTTAAATTTGCTTATAACCATTAATATAAGATGTGATTTTTTTCTCATAAATCATCAGTGTGTTTTATGTAAGGTGAGAAAACACTGCCAGCAATATATAATTTATGCTATTAAAATATCTGAACACTTGAAAACTACATATACACTAAACTTTTTTTTAGAGTAAGTAAAGTAGTCCCGGTCGGGGCACCGATCCTGTCCCGGTTGCCCCGCTTCCAGGCCAGCTCTCTGCTGTGGCTAGGGAGTGCAGTGGAGGATGGCCCAAGTCCTTGGGCCCTGCACCCCATGGGAGACCAGGAGAAGCACCTGGCTCCTGCCATCGGATCAGCGCGGTGCGCCGGCCGCAGTGCGCCTACCGCGGCAGCCATTGGAGGGTGAACCAACGGCAAAAGGAAGACCTTTCTCTCTGTCTCTTGCTCACTGTCCACTCTGCCTGTCAAAAATAAAAAAAAAAAAAAAAAAAACAAAAAAAAAAAAACAAAGAAAGTTTAACATTCAGTTGTGAATATCCTACAGGAATTTTCCCTGTCTTTTTTACTTTTGATGAGTAAATTCTTTATGTTTTATTGTGCTAAAGTTTCAAATATATATTTTAAAATTTCAATTAAGATTAATGCGGTTGACCATACCACGGCTCACTAGGCTAATCCTCCGCCTGTGACGCTGGCACGCAGGCTGCTAGTCCTGATCGGGCCTGGATTCTGTCCTGGTTGCTCCTCTTCCAGGCCAGCTCTCTGCTGTGGCCCAGGAGTGCAGTGGAGGATGGCCCAAGTGCTTGGGCCCTGCACCCGCATGGGAGACCAGGAGGAAGCACCTGGCTCCTGGCTTTGGATCAGCGAGATGTGCTGGCCGCAGCGGCCACTGGAGGGTGAACCAATGGAAGGAAGACTTTTCTCTGTCTCTCTCTCTCTCACTAACTCTGCCTGTCAAAAAAAAAAAATTAATGCACTTGATACATTAAATTATTAACTGCATAATTTAAATATATTCTCTTTAAAAGAATATTTATTCATAATTACAAGACCATAAATTCCATAATTATCTGACATAGTTTACCTCCTAAATAGTTATTGCTAAGCAAAATTTGGTAGTGTGAATCCAGACCAAAATCAAAGATAGATTGATTTGTAAAAATTAAGTTTCTGTTGGGTTCTGGAAAGTAAAGAGTAACTATGCCATAGAAACCAATAGTAAATATAATTAATGCTCAGTCACTGTCATTGAGAATACATTTAAGCTGTAGTTCTTAGATTGAGAGGGCTACAAACTGAGACAATAGTCAGGCACAGTAAGGATGATGGGAAATAATCTGAATACAGAAAATGCTCAGGTCACCTCTGTAACCAAACTTATACCAGATCACATACAATAAACGGGACTTCTTATATGTGTGATAGTTTTCACTATGTACATATTAAGCTATCACACATGAATTGTTTACATTTAGAAAAGATAAACCGTTCCAAATTCAGTCATACTGGTAATATTTTGTAAAGACAGAACAAATGCTTCACGAATAAATGTTGAATAAATAAATTGTTATCTAAAATTTGCTGGGGCAGGGCAGCATTGTGGTGCAGCAGGTTAAACTGCTGTCTGCATTGTTGGCATCCTATTTGGGGCTGGTTCAAATCCCAGCTCTTCCACTTCCTATCAGCTCCCTATTTATGCCCTTGAGAAGTGGCCCAAATGTTTGGGGCACTGCCACCCATGTGAGAGAGCAGGATGTAATTCCAGGTTTCTGGTTTTGCCCTAACGCAGCCCTGGCCGTTGCAACAATTTGGGGAGTGGTCTAGCAGATGGAAGATTTTTTTCTCTCTCTCTAACTCTGCTTTCCAAATAAAGAGATGAATCTTACCTAAACTAAACTAAATGTGCTATGGGAGGGCATTGGTTAGGTTTACTCATTCCTTGGGACACCCACATACCATATTAGAATGCCAGAGGTTGATGCATTCTCCATCCCAACTTCCTGCTGATACATACCTGGAGGGGCAATAGGAGAGGGCTCAGAACTTCAGGTATCTCTGCTACCAACATGGGAGACTTGGAGTGAATTCTGGGCCCCTGGCTTCAGCATGGCCCAGCCCTGGATTTTGTGACCATCTGGTGAGTGAACCAGCAATGAAGATCTCTCTCTCTCTCTCTCACTCTGTCTCAACAAATAAAAAAATATATAATTTCAAGTAGCGATGGACCCATAGAAGCTTAATGCCTAAGGAGCTGTCACTTTATTGCAAGTAACCTATCAACCCAAGCAGTCATTAAGCATACTGTGGTAATGTTTAAATAACATTACATTAACAAATGTGAGTTTTTCCAAGTATATAAATGCTCTAATTGATAATATGCAAATTAAATAAAATATGACTTTGTTACAAGGACATATTTTGTAATGTGTTTTTTCATCACACAATTGCTAAGAGTAAAATTATCATATGGTGTGTGTACAAAGTCTATTCTCAGTGCAGAAGTGCGGCGTCAGCTTCTTCCATTTATTGCTCCTAAATTCTTTTAGGTCTCAGAGTGCTCTGTACACAACTAGCAGAAAAGGAAGAGAGTACAAATGAAGTGAAACTGCTCAATTATGGGGGCTCAAATGTATCTTTTATAAATTGTGCTTGTATTTTATGGGTGACGTGTATTGTCACTTCAACCATTAACAAACTACTGGTAGGAAAAACACATTATGTAGCAAATACAATCTCTACTTAGAAATATTCTCTGGAAAAGGTACTTCAAAGCCAGGAGTCTCTGCCTCAGTGATAAAAATTTTGAAGAGAAAACATAAAAAAATATGTGCAATTTCTTGTCACTTACAAAATGCTATTTAAAATGTATATTTATGAAAATAATCTGAGAGCCCATATCCCTGTTCCTTAATTTCCTCATATTTTTTTTTTTTAATTTGACAGGTAGAGTTATAGACAGTGAGAGAGAGCGAGACAAAGTTCTTCCATCTGTTGGTTCACCCCCCTACCCCAAATGGCCACTATGGCTGGCGCTGCGCCGATCCGAAGCCAGGAGCCAGGTATTTCTCCCTGGTCTCCCTTGTGGGTGCAGGGACCCAAGCATTTGGGCCATACTCTTCTGCCTTCCCGGGCCACAGCAGAGAGCTTGACTGGAAGAGGAGCAACCGAGACTAGAACCTGGCGCCTATATGGGATGCTGGAACCGCAGGTGGAGGATAAACCAAGTGAGCCACGGCCCCAGCCCCAAATATTTTAAATATAATAATTATTAATGTTATGTCATCATAGTGTTTTTGAAGATTAAAGAAGTTCATGTAAACTCACATAAAATCCTTAGTACAATACCAGCTAGTGATGGGAAATATCTTAGTGCCATTAATATTGTTTTCATGGAGTGTTGCATAGTAGAGAGAAAAGTAGAGTAGGGCCTATTTTATCCAGGGTAACCCATCAATTTTCTGCTGAGAGAAGAACCCTTTGACTAGTTACAGTGTGTGTAAGCTTGTCCCCTTCAAGGCCCCTAAATACAATACAAGAGTTCATCACAGGTGAAATATCATAAGAGAGTTTCTTCTTGAGAATTGTGAAAAGAACATTTCTTGAAAGGGCTACCACTCAAGGCATAAATACAAATGATTCCTTCACCTGTCACAAGCAATGACATGAAATTTTCTGATTTTTCACTTTAAGTAAAACCAAGTGTTACTATTAAACTAGTAAAAGAATTCTTAGCATTACAGACATTTGGTAAGTGTTGCCTAAGAATACAGCACGTAGTTAAATTTAACTAAAGATCTTATTTAGCATTCTGCTAAGACCAGCTGTCATATAATGCCTGGCAATGTGGCAAGGCTCTTATTTGCATGCACATTCACAGATAATAGGAATTCCACCCCTTTTATGGTGGATTTTGCATTTTTAGTGTTGTCTTGAATGTGCTGTGACTTTCAATCCTTGAGTTAGTGTTTATAGATGTGTTGTGTTGTTCTGTTTTTAGTTCATTGATCATTTCAATTTAATATAAATATTCAATCTTTAAATATTTGCTTAAATTCTTTTCTATATGATTCAACTCTCCAGCTGAAAAAACATATATCTTACTTTAATCATAATCTGCTAATATTTCCAAAAAAAGTCTTTCAGCAACAATGTCAACAGTCCTGGCACATTTCGAGTTATGATGATCATAACTGAAAGTCAACAGATACCTTTTCAATAATAGTAATTGAGGGGCAGGCGCTGTGGCATAGTGGGTTAGGTTGGCATCTACACCCTGCATCCCAAATGGGTGCTGGTTCATGTTCCGGTTGCCCCACTCCCCACTTCCAGTCCAGCTCCCTGCTAAATGTGCCTGGGAAAACACTGGAAGATGACCCAAGTCCTTGTGCCCCTGCACCCACTTGGGAGACCCATATGAAGCTCCTGGCTCCAGACTTCAGCCTGGGCCAGCCCTGGCCTGTGCAGTCACGTGGGGTGTCAAACAGTGGATAGACCATCTCTCTCTCTCTCTCTCTCTCTCTCTTTCTGTAGCTCTGCCTTTCAAATAAATAAACAAAAATCTAGTATTTGACATAGATAAGAAAAAATGCTCTACAGTCATGTAGAATACCAAGCAAATTTTTAGAAAATATTCATTTTAAAGTTCTCAGATGCAAAGTCCCTTATTTAAATTTTGAACTATTAAAATCCTCTGGAGTGAGCAATGACATTTCTAGATGTAAGAATTTCTGTATATTTCCCTGCTTTTCTTTCTGTTTTAATTTTTGATTGTTTTCTTGCTTTTCAACTCTTATTTTGGAAAGAATTACATATTTAATTGAAATTACAAAGATAATACAAAGATTCATTTTTCACACTGTTTCTACTAATGGTTGCATTTTCCATATAATATGCTATCAAAACTAGAAAAATGACACTGGTAAAATGTAAATGTAAAAATTTATACAGAACTATGTTGGGCATTGCATAAAATAGTCCCTAACAACATGGTGCCTGGGGATGATCAAGGGGCGTGTCTGCGGCCTCTGTGGTTAAAATGAGGGAGATTGGACCACCTGCAGGGATAGGTCCAATTTAGTTCCGGACGCGTGGACAGTGCCTGATCCCTATACCTTGCTTAAGGTGCCCCTGTGTGTTGTCCACCCGTGCCTGCGTGACCTTTTCGTTGATTGGCTCCCCTACTACTCATGTCCTTCGTAAGCTTTATAAGCCTGTACACTTCCTCAATAAAGCGGTTCCTGCTTCAACAGAACTCACAGGTGCTTGCTGTGGTGTGCTTGACCCGTCGACCTTAACTCTCCCGTTCGCCTTGTCAAGGAGTGCTTGTACTGTCCCCTGCTGGTCAGGGGACAGTCTCAGGCTTAAGCCCCCAACAGAACTATCCCATATTAAAAAATCTCCCCCATGTTGTTAGTTCATATTTGCTTTTTCACTTGCTCTTTCCTAATCACTGACAACACCTAATGTCCTTTATTGCTTTGTCAACTCAAGATTGTAACATTAGTGGGATAATACGCAATGATACCTTTTTAAAAAATATTTATTTTATTTATTTGAAAGAGTTACACAGAAAGGGAGAGACAGAGATAAAGGTCTTCCATCCATTGGTTCACACCCCAGATGGCTGTAATGGCTGGAGCTGGGCCGATCTGAATCCAGGAGCCAGGAGCTACTTTTGGGTCTTCCACTAGGGTGCAGGGGCTCAAGTATTTGGGCCATCCTCCTCTGCTTTCCCAGGTGCATTAGCTGGGAGCTGGATAGGAAGTGGAGCAGCTGGGACTCAAACCGGCACCCTTACGGTAGGGAGGTGCTGCAGGCCAGGGCTTTAACCCACTGCGCTACAGTGCTGGCATATGATACCTTTTAAGATTGCCTTTTGTTTTCTCCACTCAGCACTGTGCTCCACCAATCCATTCAGGCTGCAACATGTATCCATAGACTTCTCCTTTGTTTCTTGTGAGTTATACCCCTTGGTATGGACATACCGCACTTATTTTTAACTTTTGTCATATTGAGGGACATCTTATAAGTTTCCACTTTTTATTGATTATAAAGGACGCTGCTGTGAACGACTATGGAGTTATTTGTGTAAATATAGATTTTCATTTTTCTGAAATAAAAGCCTTTGGAGGCAATTTCAGGGTCTTATGATAAATTTTTTTTCCTTTTATTATTCAAACTTTTGATGTTGTGTCTGGTGTCATATCTTAGTCACACCATGGATCCTGGAGAATTTCTACTCATTTGTCTTCCTAAGTTTTTTATTTTGTTTGTTTTTGTTTTTATAGTTTACCTTTAAATCTATGACCACTTTGAGTTAATCCTTGGATATAAATAAGACAAATTTGATTGTTCTTTCTCTTTCCTTTTTGCCTATAGATATCTAATTTTCTGAACCATTAATTGAATAGATTATTATTCCTCCATTGAAAATTTTTTTTTTTTTTTGACAGGCAGAGTGGACAGTGAGAGAGAGACAGAGAGAAAGGTCTTCCTTTTGCCGTTGGTTCACCCTCCAATGGCCGCCGCGGTAGCGCGCTGCGGCCAGCGCACCGCGCTGATCCGATGGCAGGAGCCAGGTGCTTCTCCTGGTCTCCCATGGGGTGCAGGGCCCAAGCACTTGGGCCATCCTCCACTGCACTCCCTGGCCACAGCAGAGGGCTGGCCTGGAAGAGGGGCGACCAGGACAGGATCGGTGCCCCGACCGGGACTAGAACCCGGTGTGCCGGCGCCGCAAGGCGGAGGATTAGCCTAGTGAGCCGCAGCGCCGGCCTCCATTGAAAAATTTTTAATATTTGTCCAAAAAAATCAGGTAACTAGAATTCTTCAGATCTATTTCTATGCTCTATTCTGTTAAATTATGTTTAAATGTATATACCTTCATCAACACCACACAGCCTTGATTACTGCCACAATGAATCTAATACCAATTGAACAGAGTGAATCATGTGTTTTTCTGGGCAACTAGTTTATTTTCCTATCATTTCCTATTATTTTAGAAAAATAGTGTGTATATCTACAAAATATCTTGTTGAGATTTTCATAAGGACTATGCTGAAATTTTATGTGAGAAATATTGGCATCATTAATGTGTTAAGCCTTCTAGTTCATAAAAAAGATACTTCTATAATTGACTTATAATTTTTGATGTCATTCTTTGATGATGTATACTTTTTGCTAAAGAAACGTAGTGAACCTTTGTATCGTGAACTTGCTGATCTCATTTACTAGTTTTATAATTTTTGTAAACTCCTGTATTTTTTCAGTGAAAATTATGTCTCCAAAAAATACAAGTTGTATATCTTCCTCTCCAACTTACATGCTTTCTTTTTTCTGTACTCGCATTGCTTCCTTGACTAAACATACCAGCACCAACTCTGAGGGGTGAAAGCCAGAACAACTGCCTTAGTTCCTACATTAAGGGGAAATTTTCAATCTTTATTTATTAAGTATGACAGATTTTTGGTAGAATTCTCCAGTGAATCATCAGTGCTGGGGGTTGCTTTTTGGTTAGCTTTTTAAAATGTCAGTAGTTATCAGGCAATCAAATGATCTATTTTAGATTAAAGAGTTGTGTAGTTTGTGCTTTTTTATCTAGTTTTTAAAGATTTATTTATTTACTTGAAAGTCAGAGTTACACAGAGAAAGAAGGAGAGAGAGAGAGAGAGTGAGAGAGAGGTATTCTATCCACTAGTTCACACCCCAGTCAGCCGCAACAGCCGGAGCTATGCGGATCCGAAGCAAGGAGCCAGGGGCCTTCTCCAGGTCTCCCATGCAGGTGCAGGAGCCCAAGGACTTGGGCATTTTTCCACTGCTTTCTCAGGCCACAGCAGAGAGCTGGACAGGAGGTAGAGCAGCTGGGACTTGCACCGGCACTCATATGGGATGCCGGCACTGCATATATGCCACAGTGCCGGCCCCTAATCTATTTTTTTTTTTATTTGAAAGACAGAGTTACAGAGAGGGAGAGACAGAGGCATTGAGTGAGAGAAACAAAGAGATCTTTCATCTGCTGTTTCATTCTCCACATGGCTGTAACGGCCAGGGCTGGGCAAGGCCAAAACCGGGAGCCAAGAGCTTCATCTGGGACTCCTATGAAGGTGCAAGGGCCCAAGTACTTGGGCCATCTTCTGCTGCCATTAGCAGGGAGTTGGATCGGAAGTGGATCAGCTAGAATTCAAACCAGTACCTATGGGATACTATATGGGATGTAACTAGTACCTATATGGGATGCCGGCATCACAGGATGAGAGGCTTTACCCACTGTACCATAGTGCCAGCCCCATATTTTGTTCATTCAAGAGAATTGGTTGATTTCATTTAATTTGTTCAATTTATATATTTAGAAGTACCCATGTTATTTCTTTATTATCTTTTTGATATCCACTCTGTTGAAAATTTTCATTTTATTGCCTATTTTAGTAATTGTCTTCTCTCACTTTCTCTATATTGGAGTCATATTTTTCAACCTTATTAATTTATTGTTAAAATAACTATTTAAAAATAATAATTTGTTTGCATATATTTATAGACACTCCCAAATATATGTCTTCCAAATGTATTTATAGTAGAGAGAATACACTGTGAAGCCATCCTAGCAACAACATGTTTGAAATTGGAAAGGTAGCTCTGAAACCAAACGTGATTATTGTTCATCCCGTCCAGATGCCTTTCTCCACAGTATATGTCATCATAATGAGGATCCATTTTTTCTTAATCATTCTGCCACATTTTATGTCATACTAATCATAAAATGTTATATCAATAAAATGAGATGTTCAAATGATAAAAACATAATTGACGAAAATGATTTATATACAACTTTCTCCGAATTTTTTTTTTTTTTTTTTTTGACAGGCAGAGTGGATAGTGAGAGAGAGAGACAGAGAGAAAGGTCTTCCTTTTGCCGTTGGTTCACCCTCCAATGGCCGCCGCGGTAGCGCACTGCGGCCGGCGCACTGCACTGATCCGGTGGCAGGAGCCAGGTGCTTCTCCTGGTCTCCCATGGGGTGCAGGGCCCAAGGACTTGGACCATCCTCCACTGCACTCCCTGGCCACGCAGAGAGCTGGCCTGGAAGAGGGGCAACCGGGACAGGATCGGTGCCCCGACCGGGACTAGAACCCGGTGTGCCGGCGCCGCAAGGCGGAGGATTAGCCTAGTGCGCTGCAGCGCCGGCCACTTTCTCCGAATTTTGAATCAATATTTAAATGTATAAAATTATCATCTACCTTCATGTTTTCACTATCCTTTTTGGTAAACATCTTATATATTCTTAATGAACACTGATACTCCCACTGTATTTAATGCTCTTTCAAACATAATGTTAACAGTAGAGTTATGTGCAAAGTAGTATTTTTAGTATTGCTATTCAGGGTAATAGTAATTATAATAATTTAAAACATCAAATTGCAATTGAAGACTGGAACTGAGACAATATTTATATTTTAAAATTAATGTGGTCCATTTTCTATAAAATAACATATGGATCTTTGAATGTATGTATATTAAGTTATATACTCACGTAATATCGCAAGTTACTTTGTGTTAAAAATAACAACTTGTTTAATCCATTTTAAAGACAACAAATTAAACATAGGCTAGCAACTTCCTTTACTCTTTTGTTCTTATGTGAATTAAAACTATTGAGTCATATACTCCTAAAACAGCTGCACTTACAATGGAGTGCTGCTACTAAGATCCACCATAATTAAGCTTTAAGTAATAACAACAACGAAGTAAGATGATAAGTTTTTATGTGTAACTCGAGAAAAAAATAAAACCACTTACCATCTAGTGCTGTATGATGAACCTTTTTATTATTCTCAATGAGTGAAATAGAAAGAAATTTTAGATAATCTTATTGTAATATATAAAACTTTAAACTTTAAAGATTCTCTAAATTTCACAATTAATAATCATATCCAGGGTCAATTTGTTAAGTCAACAACAGGAGTCACTGTGCACTTACTCCTCATGTAGGATCTCTATCCTTAATGTGTTGTACATTGTGACTTAATGCTATAACTAGTACTCAAACAGTATTTTTCACTTTGTGTTTCTATGTGAGGACAAACTGTTGAAATCTTTACTTAATATATGCTAAACTGATCTTCTTTATATAAAGAGAATTGAAAATGAATCTTGATGTGAATGGAAGGGGAGAGGGAGTGGGAAAGGGGAGGGTTGCGGGTAGGAGGGAAGTTATGGGGGGGAAGCCATTGTAATCCATAAGCTGTACTTTGGAAATTTATATGCATTAAATAAAAGTTAAAAAAAAACATGGTATCAACATAATAAAACTAAAAAAAAACCATGATCTTGTTGAATAATTATAGTCATTTTCTTTAAAGTAAAAGCAAAACAAAAACTATTTTCTTTTTGAAGCATAGGCTTTGTTAATTGTCTTTGACAATGAGAAATACCAGTACTTTTGAAGTTTCAAACCATAAAATGGAATAGAAAGCCAATCTAAATAGTTAATTCTGTCAAAGATTTTCGCATTGATATGTACTTAAGATAATCTTTCACATTTTAGTTAAGGGTGAGATATTTTACAGGGGTGTTTGCATATAATCAATTCCTCGGCTTAGTTTGTATTTGAGAAAAGAAAATTGAGGAACCTGGACAAATTCTCTCATTAAAATCCAAGACCAGCTGTTACATAGGAGGACACTTGCCAGGACACCAGACCCACCTCAGCTGGGAGACGAGATGCACAGGCTTCTTGCCCAAGGGCAGTGAGTGAGATGTTCTCAGATGGCAGATTCTGAAACCAAGTTAATGCTATGACAAATCATTGGCATCAAGGTCAAACATAAGAATAACTAATTTTATAAAGTGAAACAATATCCAAATCAGATATCAGCTTTTCAAAAATTAAAAGGATCATTGAAATTTACTTGAAATATCCTTATTTTTATTAGAAGTAATTAAAGTTTACATAGGAAATACCATTATAAATCCTTAAAACCTAAGGCACTTGCTGAACTAACAGTTAAAAGGATCAACCTAATTACCAATACGATACGTTTAGGAGTTGTTGAATGATCAGAGTTAAAGATCTATAAATGTAAGAAGCTAAAGCATTTTCTTGTGACTCAGAAATCCCTCTATATTTTTTTCTAACCCATTTCCTCTCAGCTCACGGAACTGAATTTTAATGAATCATTTCCTTGAATTTCTTTATTAACTCACCTCTGAAGATATTGTTAAGTAATATTTTCTTTTGTCTCACCAGTTTTCAGATTACACTCTTTAATTGTTTATATTTATCTATCATTTATTGATGTCTCATTTTATATAAAAGTGACATTTATTTCTGTACTTTACAATTTATTCCATGTTGTATCATTCCATGCAAGTGCTAAAAAATGACTATTTGAATTTTTTAAGCTACATGGGCATGCTCATCACTCCTATTTATCACACATGCAAATGTGTCACTGCCTCTATATAAACGGTAGAATCTATTTTCTGAGTTATTGAAAAAGTCTGTAGTATTTTTATTCTGATGAAATTAGATTTATTAATAGTCATAGGTATATATAAAATATAATATTTAATATTCCTGTACAAAATATGATGTATGACCATGTGCATTTAAGTCAATTTTTCTGTTTCAAATATTTTTGAAATTTTTGTCACAGAGGTTTTGTACACTGCTTGTGAAATTTAAAGCTAAATATTTAAAAATGGGTTTTCTTTTTCTTTCTTTTTTTTTATTTTTGACAGGCAGAGTGGACAGTGAGAGAGAGACAGAGAGAAAGGTCTTCCTTTTTGCCGTTGGTTTACCCTCCAATGGCCGCGGTAGGCGCGCTGCGGCCAGTGCACCGTGCTGATCCGGTGGCAGGAGCCAGGTGCTTCTCCTGGTCTCCCATGGGGTGCAGGGCCCAAGCACTTGGGCCATCCTCCACTGCACTCCCGGGCCACAGCAGAGAGCTGGCCTGGAAGAGGGGCAACCGGGACAGAATCCGGTGCCCCGACCGGGACTAGAACCCGGTGTGCCGGCGCCGCAAGGCGGAGGATTAGCCTATTGAGCCGCGGCGCCAGCAAAATGGGTTTTCATTATAAGGTGTATTTTTTTTTGTGTTAATTTTGAAATCATTTTTCTATTTCTACAAAAACTATTCACATTGATGTTATATCCTGCTACAGCTCAGCAGGGCCACATTATGTTTTTGTAACTCCTATAGTTGAGTATCTTGGGTTTCAGCTCATATCATTTGCAAGAAGAAATATAATCAATTATTTTTCCTTATTATTATACTGTCATATGAATAACTCAATATCATGCTAGGGACAATTGTGGTATAGCAAATTAAGGAGCTCCTTGCATTGTCAGCATCTCTTATCAGGGTGGTGGTTCAAGTCCCTGCCACTCCGCTTCCAATCCAACTTCCTGCTAGTGTATTTTGGGAGTGCATGTTGCAATTGCTTGGGACCTTGACACTACATTAAAGATCTGGATAGAGTTTAATATTCCTGACTTCATCCTGGCCTACTTGTGGTTGTTGCGGCCATTTGAGGAATGGTCATCAGTAGGAAGGTATTTTTGTTCCTTTCTACCTTCCTGCTTTTCTGCTATCTTCCATCCTTCCCCTCCATCTTCCCTCCCTCCCTCTTCTCTCTCTTCTTTATTTCTCTCACTTCCCCTTTGTCATGCTGCCTTTCAAGTAAATGGAAATAAACATTTAAAATTATGTTGAATAGCAAAGTTACATATACATGAATATTATATCAGATTTATTTATAACTGCCAAAAATAGGAAACAATCCAGAATGTCATTTCTGTATCTATTGATAAACTGAGGAATGCAGCTTAGCAATAGAAAGGAAGAGTCCAGTGAGGATGCCATGGATGTGGATATATTTCCAAGTAATTATATTGAGAGAAACTAGACAATGAATACTCTCTGAGTCCATCTGTGTGAAATCAAAAACTCCAAACTGTGGTCAGCAATTGGTGCAGCACTGAAGATGTTGCTTGGGATACCCACATCTTATATCCAAGTGTGTGGGTCAGAGTCCTGATTCTACTCCCAGTTGCAGCTTCCTGATAATGCATGCCCTGAGAAAACTGCACCTGATGGCTCAAGTAGATTGGTCTCTGCAACCCATTCTGGCTACTGGGGACATTCGAAGAGTGAATCAGCATACAGGAGATTTCTGTCAATTCCTCTCTCTCTGTCTCTGTCCTTCCCTCTATTGTATGAAATCAAAAGACAACTTCAGTCATTACTTTGATATGATGATGATTCCGTTGGGAGTATAAATGTGTCAAACTCTGTAAATTCCTGTGCATCATATATGTGTAGTTTGTTGTATATCAATTTTATCTTGCTGAAGGTTTTTTCTATTCTATTTTATTTATTTTCACTTTATGCAAAAGACAGAGTTACATGGAGACAGAGAGACACAGACATACTGCAAAAGAGTGATCTTCTATTTGTTGGTTCACATCCAAAATACTGAAATGGTCAAGACTGGGCCTGACCAAACCCAGGAGCCCAGAACCTTGTTCAGTTCTCACATGTGGATGGCAGCAAGAGCCATCATGCATTGCCTCCCAGTATGTGCATAAACAGGAAGTTGGAATCAGAAGTGGAGTTGGAATTCTATCCAGTCACTCTGATTTGTGTCATGGGCAACCTGAGTAGATCTTAACCACTGAGCCAAATGCTTTGCAAGGTAAATAATCAACTAAATAAAATATATGCACAGTTTACTGTGAGCTTTTAACACAAACAGCAGTAAAATGACAATAGTATAAAGCACCAATGGGAAGAAAAAATGAAATGCACACTTGAAAAGTTTATGTGCTAGTAGATACTGTATTATTTTATTTTATAAATTGACCCTATTAATTAAGATATGTATATTATCTAGAACAAAAGTTAAAGAATAAAAAGTGATACACAAGTAGAAAGCAAAAATGGATATGAAATTATGAAACCTGACTCCCATAAAATAAATTGAATACCTCATTCAAAGTTTTGTAACACAGAAAAATCCAGGATAAGGTTTCTTTCCTATGAAATTTTATCAAACATTTAAGAAATAAATAATGCAATTCAACACACACTGTTGGAGAAGACAACCTATCCTAATTGGTTTTTATGAGGCAATGCATTTAAAAACTGTTAGCAAAATATTATATTGAATTCAAAAAGATATAAAACTGATAGCTTATCATGACCAAGTGGATGCTATCCAAAGATTGGGTAAAAATCCAAAGGTAAAAGTATTTTCTGTTGGTAGCTACATTTCGCAATTCAATAAAGACAGTTTATCTAAAACACACAGATATTAAATAGTGAAAACTAAATGTTTTTTTCTATTGATAGGAACAGAGTTAGAATGACCACTCCTACTTGTCTTATTCAAAGTTGACAATTTAAAATTTTAATCTATACTGTGGGTGCTAATTTTCCTTTATTCTTACTTTTTAAAAAATATTACAATCATTTACTTGAAAGACACACGGACACACGGAGAAGGTGGGAGGGAGAGAAAGAGAAAGTGAGAGCAAAAGAGAGAGAGAGAGATAGAGAGAGAGACAGAGATCATCCATCTATTGGTTCACTCCCCAAATGGATGCAAGGAACAAAGCTTGACCAAGCAGAAGCCAGCAACCAAGAACTATCTATCTGGGTCTCTTACATGGGTTGCAAGGACACTAGCATGTGAGCCATCATCTGTTGCTTTCCCCAGGTGCATTAGCAAGGAACTGGATCATAAGTAGAATAGCCAGGACTTGAACTGACACTCATATGAGATGCCAGTGCCACAGTCAGTAAATAGCCCAATACACTATGCAACAACTTTGGCCCTATTGCCTTAGCATATGCCACAACCTTGCTTATATCATAAAGCAAGGAAAATAAAAGGCATATAGTTTGGAAGGAGTGAAAAATGTTTTCATCATCATTATTATTAACAGATGTCATGATCATCTTAATAGAGACAGATTCAACAAAAAAGTCTTGTGAAAGAAAAAGTACAAATTTAGCAAGACTTGAGGATATAGTAGCTATACTTAAAATCTTTAAAAAGTTATATAAAAATTCAACGGATACTGAAAAATCAACATTGATAAAAATATCAAAGTGTAAAATCATTAGGGCTGAATCTGACAATATATATTTGATACTTACATATAAAAACTTGATGATGAGTGCAATGAATTGAGAGCTCTACCAGTCCCTGAATGATAGATTCTGTTTCAGGATGACAGTTTCCCACATTATCCTTTGGATGCTATTCAACTCATGGTGTGGTCACCATCATACTGATTAGACTCACATCCATCTCTGCCTCTTACTCATGCCTTCACCACAATGACTTTTTTTGATTCCACAAAATTGTGTGTTCCTTACTCACCTGCAGTTTTCCACCTTTGTGCTCTATCTTCCTGCTGGTTAGCTCCTACTTAGCCTTCAGACTTCTACAAAATATCATTTTCTTGGAAGTCATAAAAATCATTAAATTCTGCATCAAAATATTACCTTTTTTTTTTGACAGGCAGAGTGGACAGTGAGAGAGAGACAGACAGAGAGAAAGGTCTTCCTTTGCCGTTGGTTCACCCTCCAATGGCCGCCGTGGTTGGCGTGCTGTGGCCGGCGCACCGCGCTGATCCGATGGCAGGAGCCAGGTGTTTATCCTGGTCTCCCATGGGGTGCAGGGCCCAAGCAGTTGAGCCATCCTCCACTGCACTCCCTGGCCACAGCAGAGAGCTGGCCTGGAAGAGGGGCAACCGGGACAGAATCCGGCGCCCTGACCGGGACTAGAACTCGGTGTGCCGGCGCCACAAGGTGGAGGATTAGCCCATTGAGCCACGGCACCGGCTCATTTTTCTTTAAAACAGAAAACAAAATTAGCCTGTTGAGCCACGGGGCCGGCCAAAATATTACTCTTAATTCAGAGGCAAAAGGCTCATATAGACAATACAGCATAAAAATTTATCTGAACACAAATTTAGGTGATAGACGCTTTGCCTGGATAATCCTGATGAGCATACGGCTTAGTATGCTCTAAACTCAGTTGTCCCAGATTTGCTCTTCTTTCACTCTGTTCAGTTGGTTATATTTCTATCTAATCATAATCTAAGTTATAGTCTGTAGGTATCATCTATTCTATCATTCTTTTCTGAAAAATAATATTTTACAGTAAGAGCAAGACAAGAGTAAGAGAAGAGAAAGAGAAAGAGAGAGAGCTCTCACCCATTGGTTTACTTCTAAATGTCCACAACAGCTAGGGCTGGGCTGTGGCCAAAGCTGGGATCCATGAACTCAATCCAGTTCTCCCATTTGATTAGCAGGAATTCAACTAGTTAAGCCATCATAGCCTCTCAAGGTCTGCATTATTAGGAAGCTGAAATTAGTAGCCAGATTTGGAAATAAAACCCAACTACTCCAGTATGAGACACTTAACACTTAAACACTTAAACACTGAAACACTAAGTCAAACACCCACCTCTATTCTTTAAACACTTGTTGAGCTCTAATAACATCTCTGACTGTATGCCAGGCAAAGGGACCACAGATGGGCTAAAACAGATATGAAGGTGTCATTCCAGTGGAGAGAAAGATAATCATCTTAAATGGTGAGCTAATTAAATAAGGTAACTTTAGTTAAAGACAAATAGTGCAGAGGAAATAAATTGAATGATTGCAGCTAGCATTCAACTTACACCTTTCTGAGGAGGTGACATGAGTTGATATCCGAAGCACTTGGAACATAATATTCTAAGTGGACTGAAGATTCACAGGAGGAATAACCTTCGCATATTTAAAGAACAGCTTTGAGAGAGAGAGAGAGAGAGAGAGAGAGAGAGAGAGAGAGAGAGAGACTGTATGAACAAGCTGGAGCCAGTGTATGTACTGTCAAACTGGTGATGGTAAAGATTTTATTCAGAAAATGATGGGAAGCAATTTGAAGCATGTATGTATGGGATTGGCTTGACCTTAGAGGAGAGGGACAAGACTGGGAGCAGACGGTCTCATCTGAGGAGTCTAGGCAGTAGATGATTATGCCCTGTTCAGGGACAGTGAAAATGTTAAGATAGGATACACAATGGTGCGATTGGTAGGACTGAATAATCAGGTGTCAGGGGAAAAGCTCTCTCACTAACTCATGGAGCTAACTGTGAGCATCTTCTTTGAACTGTTTATTTAGTGATGAAATGTTACTTGGCTTCCTCAACTGTGGAAGGAGTATTTACATCATAGAAATGGATAAATGCCACAGATTAGGTCTCTGACTCCTCTTATCCTCACATCCAGTTGCATATTTACCAGCACATCCATGGCAGTGAGAGGAAGGAGAATAATCAATGGTGACACTTGGCCATAGATATTTGAGCAACCTTCTGAGTCCTCCTCCTCTGTATGCTCTCTCCTGCTCACTGGTTCTTCAAATTTTACCTCTTAAACACTTCTCAGATCTGTCTTTTCCTTCCCAACATCTGCTATCACTTTCAAGCCCTCGTCATCTCTTTATGACACCATTGAAAAACTTCCTAATTTGTCTGTGCAGGGTTTTGGCCCCTCAAATTCACCTTTCAAGCATCAAGTCAAGAAAATTATCTAGAAGTTTATTATAGTTACTCTTTTTTTTTTTAAATTTGACAGGTAGAGTTATAGACAGCGAAAGAAAGAGACAGAGAGAAAGGTCTTCCTTCCGTTGGTTCACTTCCCAAATGACCACTCCAAAGCCAATCCAAAGCCAGGAGCCAGGAGCTTCCTCCTGGTCTCCCTTGCAGTTGCAGGGGCCCAAACACTTGGGCCATCCTCCACTGCCCTCCCAAGTGACAGCAGAGAGCTGGACTGGAAGAGGAGCATATGGGGTGCCGGCACCGCAGCCGGAGGATTAGCCAAGTGAGTCATGGCACCAGCCCCTCTAGTTACTCTTATGTTTAGTAACCTTTATGATGATTGCACATAGGAAAAAAGCCATGTTCTTAACTTGAGGTCCCTTGCCCTTTATCCATCATCTGGTATTCTTTGTATTCAATGTAATACTTGACCATCATTCAACTACTTCTTATTCTTTATACGCATCATGATATTTCTAACCTCCAGAATTTGTTTTGAATGTCTCCACTGTGTGAAAAGTTACTGCATCCTCAATTGGCATATAAGGGATGGCATACAACCCTGTGGGAAGACCTCCATGAGTCCTCCCTCCTCTAGTCTGGCTGTAAGGACTAACACCTGGACACTTGGGAAAGCATTGCACTGCTGCAGGCAGCAGCTTTACCCGCTATGCCACAGTGCCAGCCCCTCACATTCCCACTCTTAATTTTTACACAGATCTATTTGCAATTTACTTAATGTTGGTATAGCTAGTTCTACACTTAGTAAAAGAGTTCACAGAATAGTATGAAGGAAAAAAGAAAAGAAAACAAAACCAAAAAAACTACTCTTCTTCAAGGGAAGACTATAAACAATCATCAGATCTCAAAATGTCTATTTCACTATAATACATTACATTTCATATACTCTATTAGCTACCTTCAATCAGGGAAAACATATGATATCTGTCTTTTTGGTACTGGCTTATATCATTAAGTATAATAGTTTTTAGTTATACTCATCTTGTTGTAAAAGACAGAATTCCATTTTTGTTTTTTATAGCTGAGTACTAATCCATAGTGTGTATATACACTCCATGGTGTATATATATCATAATTTTTTAAATCTAGTCAACCGTTGATGGGTATCTGGGTTGATTCCATATCTTAGCTCTTGTGAATTATGTTGCAATACACATGGGGGTACAGATAACTCTTTAAATGCTGATTTAATTAGGTTTGAGTAAATTCCAAGGAGTGAGATGATTTGATAATGTGTTAGGCCTATATTTAGATTTCTTAGGTATCTCCATACTTAGCTTCTATAGTGGCTGCACCAGTTTACATTCCAACCAACACTGGATCAGGCTACTTTTTTCCCCACATCCACATCCTTGCCATCTATTTGTCCTTTGTTGATTTCTGTATGTGAGCCATTCTAAATGAGGTGAGGTGAAACCTCATTGTGGTTTTGATTTGCATTTGTTGATGGTTAGCAATCCTGAGAATTTTCTCAAGTGTCTGTTGGCCATTGAATTCCCTCTCTTGAAAAATGCCTCTTCCAGTTCTTTTGCCTGTTTCTTATCTTATCTGGATTATTTGTTGTTTTGTTGTTGAATTTCTTGAGTTCTTATAGATTCTGGATGTTAAGCTTTTATCAGTTGCATAGTTTGCAAATGTTTCCTCCCATTCTGTCAGTCTCCACTTCACTTTGCTGAGAATTTATTTTTCAGTGTTGCAGAAGCTCCTCAATTTGATATAATCCCATTTGTCAATTTTGGCTGTGATTGCCTGTGCTTCTGGGGTCTTTTCCAAGAGGTCTTTGCCTATGCCATTGTCTTGAAGAGTTTCCTCAATGTTCTCTAGTGATTCCATGGTATCATGTGGTAGATTTATGTACTGGACCCATTTTGATGGATTTTTGTATAAGGTGCAAGTATGGGTCTAATTTCCATACATCTGCATGTGGAAATCATGTTTAACCAACACCATTTGTTAGAGACTGGTATTCCTCCAGAAATAGAATTTAGCTCCTTTGTCAAAGAAAAGTTGGTTGTAGAAGACCCTGGAGGCACAGGCAGTCAAAGCCAAAATTAACAATTAGGATTGCATCAAATTGAGAAGTTTCTGTATGGCAAAAGAAACAGTCAGGAAAGTGAATAGGCAACCGACAGAATGGGAAAAAATATTTGCAAACTATGAAACTGATAAAGGATTAATAACCAGAATCTACAAAGAGATCAAGAAACTCCACAACATCAAAACAAATACCCCATTAAGAGATGGGCTGAGGACCTCAATAGACATTTTTCCAAAGAGGAAATCCAAATAGCCAACAGACACATGAAAAAATGTTCAGGATCACTAGCAATCAGGGAAATGCAAACCAAAACCACAATGAGGTTTCACCTCACCCCAGTGAGAATGGCTCACATTCAGAAATCTACCAACAATAGATGCTGGAGAGGATGTGGGGAAAAAGGGACACTAACCCACTGTTGGTAGGAATGCAAACTGGTTAAACCATTATGGAAGTTAGTCTGGTGAATCCTCAGAAACCTGAATATAACCCTACCATACAACCCAGCCATCCCAATCCTTGGAATTTAGCCAAAGGAAATTAAATTGGCAAACACAAAAGCTGTCTGCACATGAATGTTTATTGCAGCTCAATTCACAATAGCTAAGACCTGGAATCAGCCTAAATGCCCATCCACAGTAGAATGGATAAAGAAGTTATGGGACATGTACTCTATAGAATACTATACAGCAGTAAAAAACAATGAAACCTGGTCATTCACAACAAAATGGAGGAATCTGAAACACATCATGCTGAGTGAAATAAGCCAGTCCCAAAAGGACAAATATCATATGTTCTCCATGATCGATGACAACTAACTGAGCATTAAAAAGGAAACCTGGTGAAGTGAAATGGACACTATGAGAAACGGTGACTTGATTAGCCCTTGTCATGACTGTTGATGTACAACATAATACTTTATTTCTTTTAGTAATTTTTTTGTTCTACTTAATACTATTGGTTGAATTCTGTAATTAACATACTATTATTCTTAGGTGTTTACATTTAACTGAAAAGTGTTCCCTGTTAAATATAAGAGAGGGAATAAGAGAGGGAGAAGATATACAATTTGGGACAAGCTCAATCTGACTTGCCCCAAAGGGTAGAGTCAGAAACGTGCCTGAGGATTCCAATTCAATCTCATCAAGGTGGCATGTACCAATGCCATCTCACTAGTCCAAGCGATCAATTTCAGTTCACAATTGATCACACTGATAGGTCTAAGAGTCAAAGGGATCACATAAACCAGGCTAGTGTCTGTTAATACTAACTGATAGAATGAAAAATGTAGAGAATGATTCAACATGGAAAACGGGATACACAGCAGACTCATAGAATGGCAGATGTCCTAAACAGCACTCTGGCCTCAGAATCAGCCCTTAAGGTATTCGGATCTGGCAGAAGAGCCCATGAGAGTATTTTAGGCATGGAAAGCCAAGACACTCTGGAAAAAAAATTAAAAATAAATAAATAAATAAATAAATAAAAAACCTAAATGAAAGATCTCTGCGAGTGAGATCCCAATGGAAAGAATGGGCCATCAAAGAAGGTGGTACCTTTCTCTGAAGGGAGGATAGAACTTCCACTTTGACTATGACCTTATCTAAATAGGATAGAAGTTGGCGAACTCAAAAAGCTTCCATAGCCTTGGCAACTCATGACAACAGCCTAGGGAGACACTGATGCCATAAACAAGAGTCAATTTGTTAAGTCAACAACAGGAGTCACTGTGCACTTACTCCCCATGTAGGTTCTCAATCCTTAATGTGTTGTTCAATGTGAATTAATGCTATAACTAGTACTGAAACTGTATTTTACACTTTATGTTTCTGTATGGTTTCAAACTGTTGAAATCTTTACTTAATATATACTAAATTGATCTTCTGTATATAAAGATAATTGAAAATGAATCTTGATGTGATGGAATGGGAGAGGGAGCAGGAAATGGGAGGGTTGCAGATGGGAGGGAAGTTATGGGAGGAAAAAAACCATTGTAATCCATAAGCTGTACTTTGGAAATTCATATTTATTAAATAAAAGTGGAAAAATTGCTTTGATTTCTCACTAAATAAGAATTTTTTTTTAAATTTAAAACCTAGATTATGTCTTTCTTCAAAAATTTGCCAGGATCAGCCGAATAGAGATTTGTTCTATCTTACCATGGTTTCATAGAGTAATATTTCCATATCATTTATCAACCTGTCATTATTTTCTTCCCAGAATTCATTTAATTTTTTTATTGATGTTCAGTTTTTCACAAAATTTTCAATTTAATTTAATATAAATCCCTTTTATTTCTATTTATTTTTTACTGCTTCATATTAGTCATATGACTTCAACTAGCATGTTTGGGGTACTTAAAATTTAGTGTAACGGAATAAATGTGAAAATTTTAAAACTGAAAAAAAATTCAGAAATAAGATCATATTCTCAATGATTCTAGAATAGAATGAGTAAAGTGAGATACCTGTAATGAATCCACTGGTGTATCCTTGACAAGACATCAGTTCTTATCTCTTCTGTTGTTATTAAATTCTAATCGAAGTTTTGATGTGCTATGGAGATAACATTTATAATAAAATGAGAAACATCATCATAATTTATAAGCCATCTGTAGATTATCAACTATGAATTTAAGGGATGATTCTAGAATGGAGTATACTAAGACTAGAAGCAATGGCAAAGTCACATATCTAGTCATTAAATAATTTCTTAAAGAAGAGCATTCAACCATATGTAACATAAAGTATTCTAGTTTAGAAGACTTCAGTAATGAATATGAAAGATTTTGCTCTTGTGGATTTTATATAATGATATTGTGATAGAAAATAAAGCAGAGAAACAGAGAAAAAAATCTTTGAAGGTACTGAGTACCATGAAGAAATAAATCAAGATAAATGGACAGATTAAATAATTGGTATTGAAATAATATTGTTTCAGCTCAATAATCTTTGGAACTAGTTATATAAAATTTATTCTATAAAGTTGCAAATCTTTTCAACATATTTGTCAGTGGTCTTTGTAAGGATTAAATTGAAAGTGATATTCAAGCACTTCTAGTAAATTTTCCCTTAATAAGGTAAATCCATTGACTGTATTCAGGAGTCTTACATGTTAATTAAATTCACAACAGATAACATTTAGCATATAGTGCCTGTGACAAACAGAGTTAGAACTCAGTAAATAATCCACATCGTTCTTACAATTCCAATTTTCTTCTGTAAGTATTGAGGTGTTTCAACAATTGTCACAATGATAACAGAAATACTATGCAGTTCTCGTCATTTAGGACAATATGTGGTCAGTGCAACTTCTTCACATCTTGCTTCTTCAGCTGGGGCAAACAAGTCTAGCAGGTAGCGTCTCAATGGTGCAATGATGGCATCACAACCATGAATCCCTAAGTCAGCAGATGAAATGGAATTCTTGCTAATTTGATTCATCCTTTTGGGACCAAGGTATCAGTTTGTAGTTTGATTTTTTAAGATTAATTTATTTATCAGGAAGCAGACTTACAGAGAAGGCGAGAAAGGGATAGGGATAAGGAGAGGGGAGGGAGGGAGAAAGGGAGGAAGGGAGAGTGAGAGCGAGAGAGACAGAGAGAGAAATCTTCCTTCTGTTGGTTCACTACCCAGATGGCTGCGATGGCCAGGACTAAGCCAGGCTGAAGTCGAGCTTCATCCTAGTCTCCCACGTGAGTGGCAGGAACCCAAGCACTTGGGCCATCTTCCACTGCTTTTCCCAGACCATTAGCAGTGAATTGAATTGGAAGAAGGGAAGGTAGGACATGAATAGGCATCCATATTGGATGCCAGTATTGCAGACTACAGTTTTACCTACTGTGCCACAATGCCTTCCCTGATTTTTAGTTTGATAAATGGCTTGCTTGTTTCTATATTTCTACTCAATATCCTTTTGGTTGCCTCCAGTTTGGGACAATTGTAAATTAAACTGCTGTAAATATTCATGTACAGGTGTAAACATGCCCCTAAAGTTTTAAATTTTTGGGTAAATTATTAGGAGCATGACTGTTAGATCATATGATAAGACTTAGAACTGCTTTGTAGGAGTTTACCAAGTAATTGTTCAAGGTAGCTTTTACTTTTTTGCATTCATACCAGCAATAATTTAAAGTTCTTGTTACTTCATACTCTAACCTGCATTTGACATTATTTTGTTATGTTCTTGGATTTTACTCATTCTCTCTGACATGCAATGGTCTTTCATTGTTTTCTTTGAAATCTTTGATGAAAAATGGTGTATATTCAATTATTTCATAAATACTATATTTAGAAGTATCAAGGTATTTTAATTGAGCTTTGTTTCTTTTTTGCATATATTTAAGTACTTTTTGTGTTTTGTATTCACATTATTTTCAGGTGCTGTGAGATTGGTCATTTTATAACTTCTGAATTTTACAGGGATAGTAGTTTCTTGAGGGAGGGGAGAAACCAAGTCTTCAAGATATACATAAAAGACCCTAGAACAAAAATAGACCTTTAAATTAAAGGAACATTAAAGAAAAAAATAGTAATAAATAAACCCATACTAAAGAAATGTAAGTGGAAGTCAATAAATTATTTAAAAAAGTAACAGTTTTATGGAGCTTTTTTTGGGAGGGAATATTGGGGATTACATAAACTTCCAAATAATAGCTAATTTCTACACCATAAAAATTTTGGAGAATTAAAAAAAAAAAAAACAGGAAAGAAAGAAGCCCCATGTGATAGGAGGGCAAGATAATTTGACTCTAAAACTAATTAAGGACTGCAGTATACAAACACAAAGTGAGCACAATTTATGTATAAAATATAAATAAAATTGTTAAATTATTAGTTACATATTCACCCAGCAATTTAAGTTCACAAGTCACAGTTAAATATATTTTCGCTAGTATTGTGGACTGAAATGAGCTCCACAAAAATCAAATGTTAGATCTCTATCATCAAATGTGGTGTTATTTAGACATAAGGTCTTTAGGGAAACAATTAAGATTAAAAGAAGGTTAATGTTTGGGATCCTATCCAATAGACTTGGTTTTAATACAAGAACAGGGTTACCAAAGAACTACTGCTCTCTCTTGCTCTCCTTCATTCTCTCTCTCTGTCCTTTCCTCTCCCCCTCCTTCTTGTCCTTTCTTCCTCTCCCCAGAAAAAAGCAGTTGAGGACACAGGTAGGCCATCTGCAATCAAGGCAGCCCTGACCAGGAACTTTATTTACCAGTACCCTGGGTCATACACTGCAATTCTCCAAAACTGTGATGAAACAGATGTCAGTTGTTTATTTATTTTTTAAAGATTTATTTATTTATTCGAGAGTTAGAGAGAGAAGGAGAGGCAGAGAAAGAGAGGTTTTTCATCTGCTGGTTCACTCCCAAATTGGTATCAACAGCTGGAGCTGTGCCAATCTGAAGCCAGGAACCAGGAGCTTCTTCCAGGTCTCCAACGAGGGTGCAGGGGCCCAAGGACTTGGGCCATCTTCTACAGGCCATAGCAGAGAGCTGGATTGGAAGTGGAGCAGCCATGTGGGATGCCAGCACTGCAGGCAGTGGCTTCACCTGCTACTCCACAGAGCTGGCCCCATGTCAGATGTTTAAAGCACTCCAGCAATTGCAGATTTTCCAATACTCTACGTCTGCCTGCAAACTAAAAGTCTATTTACTTAGCTGAGTGTTTCTCAATCAGTAGTGATTGTCCATGTAGAGAATATTTGGCAATATCTGGGGTTATCTTTGGTATCAATATTGAGGGTGCGCCTGGCCTGTAGTGTTGAAAGTCCAGCCCTGCTCAAATGGGCTGTTCAACTCCCCACAACACAGGCTTATCCATCCCAAACTGCAATAATACTGAGTTGAAAAACTTTTATTTTAACCCATCTTTCTCTTCCAGAGCAGCTAGAATCCAAACAGAATCTTTACATTATGCCCAAGGATCACCTTGCAGAGTTCCCACAGGTACATTAGATGCATTTTCTAATTTCCAAGTTATTTCAGATGTTAGATTTAATTGTTTTCTTTTGCTACTATATATCAAAGACTGCCACACTTTGAACTTGCCTTGATGCTTTCCTTACCACATTTTTCTGATTCTGCTCATATTTTAGCTTTCTTGTGGCAGCACTCCAATTTCAGGTGCCCATTTCTGTATCAGTTTCCTTGCATTACATCACACCATGAAATGATTTAAATACCTGAAATAGCTGTCCAAAACATCCAGCCTTAAGTCAATGAATGAGATAGACCAGCTGCAACTTGCACACACAAAAACAGTCTGTGACATTGGTCTTGGGAGGGGAGAAAGTCTTTATTAGTGGCCAGGAAGGAGGCAGAAGAGTACCATTCTCGTTTCCAGGATCTGAGGCATGGGGAATTTGGTGGGTTAGGAGGTAAACAGCTGATCCGCAGAAAAGCTGGTGAAGCAACTTTTAATTGGAATTGGCTTGGAATCAGATCAGCAAAGAATGATCTCATCCCAATCAGCTCTCCTAAGAAAGTAGGAAATTAAACGTGATCAGAGCTATTTTAAAGCAGATATCTACGATATCAGAAGTTTTGAGTTTGAGGTATCTGGAAAACTTCATATGGGGGCAGTCCAACTTGATATCACCTACTTCATTTATAACTGAACTGGGTACAGTTGAGTATGACTTTGGTAATCTCAGTTGGACGCACTCATATTTACAATCACTTGCAGGTAGTTTAGTCTTTTCTGCTTCTGTAGCTGGATTGCTGTCTGCTGGGATCACTTTGCTGACTAGATCCCGTGTCTGCAATAATACAGAAGCCTATCCAAAGCACAATCATGAGGCAAAATGGCCAGAACATAATAGAGCAAGTCTTGCTGTGTACACGTTTCACTGGCTAAAGCAAGTCACAAGTCCAGCATGAATGCAAGAGTTGGAGAATGATACCAATTATTTGCAAGGCATAAAGTAAAGAGGGAGACATTGTGGCCCTTTTGCAATGGACTACACTACCATCTATGACTGTGTTTTATACATATGTATGTTAATGCAGTGTCTCGTGCATATTAATGAAAGAATGTACATGTGGCTATTTAGTGAACCATGCTTATTATAGCAAGAAGTTGAGTGTGGGCATTTGGTGCAGAGGTTAGTATGTCTCTTGGAATGCCCACATCCCACAACAGAGTGCCTGGGTTGGAGTCATGGCTCTGCACCTAATTCCAGCTTCCTATTAATGTGCACTCCAGAAGGAAACAGCTGATGGTTTTAAGTACTTCCTGCAACACAAATGTAAGATCCAGGTTGAGTTCCTGGCTCTTGGCTTTGACTTGGATCAGTCAAAGCTATTGCAGGTATTTGGAAAATGGATTAAAAAACTGATCTCTCTCTCTCTCTCTCTCTCTCTCTCTCTCTCTCTCATGTTTCACCATTGTTTTTCACATAATAAAAAAATAAATTTTTAAAAGGAATTGAGACCGGCTCCGCAGCTCACTAGGCTAATCCTCCGTCTGTGGCGCTGGTACCCCTGGTTCTAGTTCTGGTTAGGGTGCTGGATTCTGTCCCGGTTGCTCCTCTTCCTGTCAGGCTCTCTGCTGTGGCCCTGGAAGGCAGTAGATGATGACCCAAGTGCTTGGGCCCTGCACCTGCAAGGGAGACCAGGAGGAAGCACCTGGCTCTTGGCTTCGGATTGGCGCAGCGTGCCAGCTGTAGCGGCCATTTTGGGGTGAACCAACAGAAGGAAGACCTTTCTCTCTTTTTCTATCTAGCTCTGCCTGTCCAAAAAAAGAATTGAAAGGGCTTGGAATATTCACCTTTATGAAACTAGTTAGATAAAATATTTTAAAGACATGTCATTGAAGTGATAAACACCATGCAAGTAGTTAGAAGTATGTCTGAGAAACACACATAACAATGCTGATGGATTTTTTTTAAAGATTTATTAGTTTATTTAAAAGACAGAGTTACACTGAGAGAGGGAGAGACACTGACAGAAAAATTTTCCATCTACTGGTTCACTTCTCAAATAGCCAGAACAACCAGAGCTAAGCTGATTCGAAGCCAGGAGCCAGGAGCTTCTTCCGGGTCTCCCAGGTGGGTGTAGGGATTTAAACACTTGGGCCATCCTCCACAGCTTTCCCAGGCACATTAACAGGAGCTGGATCTGAAGTTGGAGCTGCAGGAACTTGAACCCACATGGGATGCCAGTATTGCAGGCAACGACCCCACCTGTATGCCACAGAGTCGGCTTTGACTGATGAATTTTAAAACACAGTGCTGAACAAAAAAATGAAAGGTGAAAAGCAGAAAGAAATTGGTATCATAACATTCACATAAGTAAGAAATATATAGAAATATGGCTGGTGTCGTGGCTGAGTAGGCTAATCCTCTGCCTGCGGTGCCGGCATACTGGGTTCTAGTCCCGGTCGGGGCGCCAGATTCTGTTCTGGTTGCTCCTCTTCCTGTCCAGCTCTCTGCTGTGGCCCAGGAATGCAGTGGAGGATGGCCCAAGTCCTTGGGCCCTGTACCCGCATGGAAGACCAGGAGAAGCACCTGGCTCCTGACTTTGGATCAACACGGTGTGCTGGCCTCAGTGCGCCGGCCACAGCGGCCATTGGAGGGTGAACCAATGGTAAAGGAAGACCTTTTTCCCTGTCTCTCTCTCTCTCTCACTGTCCACGCTGCCTGTCAAAAAAAAAAAAAAAAAAAAAAAAAAAAGAAAGAAAGAAATACATAGAAATAGACACACATTGCATATGAACACCTACAAACAAAACAGTATACATTGAACACACTGGGATATTTTACAAGGTTGTACTGAGTGTGAGTGGGAATTGTCTCTTGACAGAGGGTTGAAAGATTTTGTGTATCTCATGTGGAAGGCCTTGCTCTAATGCAGTTTGGTCCTTTACTCTGTTAGTTTCACTTAGATCTGTTTCTTCCTTCTGCTTACATGTTGAGTGCATAGGTTTTGAAAGGTGGCATTCTCATTACACCTCTGGACACTTTCCCTTATATTCTCTCTGTGTTGGAAGTTTTCCATCTTTCTGCATAGTTACTAGTTATTCTTTCTTCTAACACAAATGTCCTTTCCTCTGTGCAGCTTTTCTAATTTCTTTTTTTTTGACATGAAACCAAGATTTATTAAAATATTTTTAGCATATTTACAGTTAGAAGCCTTGAATGCAATTCTCTGCAAATTCCAAAAAAAATATAGTTCTATCTCTTAAATTAACAGAGGTATCAATAGTTTAGGATAAATACAATCTATCATGGAGATAGAATTATTTGAATAGGCAATCTATATTTTTCTAACCAATACATATTATGTACAAAAATACACTTGATATGGTGACCAATTAGTGTCAAGAAGGGAAAATATATATATATATACACACACACATATATATATATACTCATTATGTACAATTCAATATTGGTTTCTTCACCCTTTTTAAAAATAAATACTTTTTAGTTGCAAATGACATTTACAAAGTCAACTCATGAGCAATTTCTCAGCTTTGACAAAATTAAATGTGCAAACAAATTAGAAATGCATACTTTTAAAAATTTAAAGGGAAAATACCTGAATCCAATTAGCTTATTAGGTTTAAAAATACCCAAGAGCATGTAAGGTTTCATGTCTTCAAAGTGCCTTCTCCTTTCCCAAACTGTCATCATTATTGCTTAAATTCCTTTAAGCTTGTGTCTACAGATTGGTCTAACACCCAATTAAACAGAAAAGTCAACCTTTTTACCAGGTCATATAATTGACTATATAGGTCATGCTTACACTTTTCTACAGTGCTTTCAAGAGTGTAAGTTACTATTAATCGGAAGATAGCCACAAAATGTCAACATCCTGCTTTAGTCTAGGGTTGGTGTTTGAATCATGAGTAGCAAGAATGGTGTGACAATATATAAAGCCTTAGATTCAAAATATTTGCAGAGAACCAAGTCAATTTGTTCAGCAGCACAGAGTTACATGAGATCCAAAAATTTTGTCTTATGTATCAAATAGCTGAAGACTAAAAAGAACAGCTCCTAATCAGATAGTTTTAAAGTAAAACCCATGAGAAATGGAGGAGGATTAGATTGCCTCCTTTCCCCAGACTCCTTAAAATAATGAAAAAAAGAGAATTAAATGAAAGAGAAATGTATTTTTGCATGATTTTTATGGATTTTCCCCTTTGTCTAAATGATGAAATAATGCTGACATTAACAAGAGGTTGTCACAGCAGTGTGTCTCACGTGGGCTCTTTGGTGACAGTGGAGCTCCCTATCCAAACAGCAGGGGAATGGACCACTGGGTCCAAGAGGATGGAGTAAGGGTGGAGTTCAATTGCCTGTGATGCAGAGAGGTGCAAAAGGTTGGGCACAAACCCTTTTTTTTTTTTTCTTTACGAGAACAATATTTTTAGGTACAAAATCAAAATTCCCAGGATATTTTCAATGAATGTTTCTGGTTTATAAAAGATAAGTGAAATTCAATTACAGAGAACATATGTTTTGATTGTGAAACCCAGCAGACAAATGCAATGACACAGCTTTAAATATAAAAATACAGTTTTGATCCAGCAAATGGCACCAAATTAGAATGATTTTATTATTTAACATTATGTCAACGTATGTACATTATCTTCCCAAATAAGAAACAATTTGATCCCAAAGTTTAAAATGTAGTTTCCAAAATGAATCCTTATTAGAAATTTGAAGGAAAAAAAGTCCTGCAAATTAACACAAACTTAATTTTAATCCTTGACTAAAGAATGCACCCTGTACCAATCACCTCTCATACAAAAATGTATATTATAAATAAAATTTTCAAAAAGATCTTGGATGCTTTATTGCACATCATACAGAATGCTTGCCATTATCTGAACGGCTTTTAGCCATTCACTGCGTTAGCTGTTTAAAGCCTATACTCAAATTTGGAGAACACTGCAGGTACTAGCACATCTAGGATCACAGATCTTTTCCATGCACGGGAATATATAATCTTACTGAGTCCAGCTTCTGTCACTTTTTCTAAAATAAGGAGGACTTCTATCTTCTACTCTTACAGGTAATTACAGGAGATCGGCAAATAAAAAGTCCTGTTCAAATGTCAGTTTTCTTTTTTGCAAAGAGAAAACACGTAGAGGGGTTTTACATCTAGTCACGCATTCCTCCTCCTCCCTAGACCCAGTCCTCTCTAAGCATGTATTGTTAAAGATCGGGCCACAGGGTTCCTAAGGATGCTGTCCACCCATAACAGTTATTGTTTTGGTCTCAACATTTTCAAACCTTAGCCATCATTAAACCAGCACAAACCAGTCCCAATGCGATGGCCCTAAAAATTAAGATTCTCAGCAAGTTTTCATATCATCTAGCACAGTGCCTAGCACGCCGCAGGCATTCAATAAATATTGGATGAATATTTTTTTTTTTTTATTTTTGACAGGCAGAGTGGACAGTGAGAGAGAGAGAGAGAGAAAGATCTTCCTTTGCCGTTGGTTCACCCTCTAATGGCCGTTGCGGTAGCGCGCTGCGGCCGGCGCACCGCGCTGTTCCGATGGCAGGAGCCAGGTGCTTATCCTGGTCTCCCATGGGGTGCAGAGCCCAAACACTTGGGCCATCCTCCACTGCACTCCCTGGCCACAGCAGAGAGCTGGCCTGGAAGAGGGGCAACCGGGACAGGATCGGTGCCCCGACTGGGACTAGAACCCGGTGTGCCGGCGCCGCAAGGCGGAGGATTAGCCTGTTGAGCCACGGCGCCGGCCGCTTTTCTAATTTCTTAGATGAAGCCACAGTTCCTCTTCTAGACAGTTGAGATTCATGAATATTTTCTGTGGAACACGTGTCAGAATTATTTCACTTTTAAATTAATATCTCTCCCCTGTGATTTTAAGCTTCATCAGAATAAGGGCTGACTTGTCACCCTGTTATTCGTCTGCAATAACATTGTATAATGCAATACAAGAGCTTAAAGCATTTATCTGCTGAATTAAGGAAAAAATAGAGAAGTTCAAAATTGCCCAACATTGGGTGGAGACACACACGCACACACACACAAACATACATCCATGTATTCATGGCTATCTGTAGGCATACATGCATGTAAATGTATAACATACATGCACAAGCTTACATGTGACATCTAATATAAACCAAACTGATATTTGTGCAAATGTTCCAAGCTAAGCTTTCATTAGTAGAAATATCTATTTCTTTCCTGGTACAGTGCTCTTCATAGCAAGTCTTTCTTCTCAGCTTAAATGTCATTTTCTCAAAAACCACTAAATTAGATCTTCCGATCTCTGTTATATACCATATTTTACTTTTTAAATAATATGTCACAATTGTAACTAAATATAACTTGATATTTCTATGAAGGATTTCAGTTACTATTCATAGGAATATTGTATGATATGCATGAGATAATATACACACATATATTTATATATATATACACTTTCATATTCATATGTTCAGAGGATGCTCTACAACTATTAGGGGTAATGCTAGCATTTGATTGCTTGGTTATTCAGATTTTCCATATTCTGAGATTAAAAGATAATTTACAGCATTATTTTCATATTGGAAAACTCAGAGTCATAGGATCTTCTTTGGTACAAATAGAATATTTCACTTGCTGTCTTTAGGGAAAACACTAGGGTTACTTTAAATCTGATTATGTGTGCATACGGATACATTTAAAGAGTACTCTTGTTAAAGGGTATATTTTTACTTATTTGAAAAATAGAGTTACAAAGAGGAGAGACCAAGTGACCATGAGCAATCTTCCATTCCCTGGTTCACTCCCCAAATGGCTGCAACACTTGGGGCTGGGCTAAGCTGAAGTCAGAAGCCTGGAATTTCATCGAGGTCTCCCGTATTGATGGCAGGAACCAAAGTGCTTGGGACATCTTCTGCTGCTTTCCCATGCACATCAGAAGGAGCTGAATCAGAAATGGTACAGCCTGAACTTGAATTGGTTTTCATATGGGATGCCAGCATTTCAGACGGTGGCTTAACCCGCTGTGCCAGAATCTCTGCCCCAAGAGTATTCGTTAATAGTATTCTTACTAATATGAGGCTATATTTCTCCCTACCTGAGATATTTAACAGGAAAAAATGATTTTCTCAGAAGGAGACTGAAGAAATATTGCTATTGTACAATGGGATTATTGTAGAAATATAATGTGCTCTGTTTAATCTTTTATCTCAGGCATGACATTTACGCCAGCTGTCATTGAGGGCTCTTAAGAAAGATAATTATGTGGACACTGAAAGCAAACAAACACTACGCCATTCTTACTGTTAGAGCTGATGTTACCCTGCTCATCATTGCAGGAACTTCTGTGGGGTGAGGAAAGTAACTGAACCATCTGTGGTCACTCAATCTGGTGACATCAGGGTGCAGAATGAGGACTAAGCACTCTTCAGTAGAATCAGTTCTTAGCACCTGGAAATTTAGGAATATCTTGGAATTAAACCCATAAATATTAAATTTATTTTACTTTGAAAAAACATACTCAGTGTCATAACCTAAATAATAGGAAAGCATTAGTGGATGAAACAGGTGATACTAAATATTTTTTTTAAATCTAACTCTCGAGCTATGTTTCAAATTCTTTAAGGAATACCTTCCTCAGGGCTGCATCCAAGCAACTACATAGAGCCTCTGGAAGAGGGAGGGTTTACCAGCTATGCAATCTGACAGGCTGACAGTAGCACATTAGCACCTTGACTCCTTCTTTGATCCTGTATCTCCAGATATGCACACAGTCATAAGCTGCTATTTAGATATAGATTTTTAGAAATATTAGTTCCATGACTATATAAACCATTTCCTAGCCTAGATAGCTTATTCAATGTTGCCTTGAAACATTTCCCAGATGTATCTTATACTCATGTGGTTTTGGAGATTCAATGTGAATGGTGTGCACATGTTATATGAGGCTATAGGTAGGTATAGCATGTATGTATGTTTTTATGTGTGTTAGAGATATCAATGGTAAATGGTATGGCAGCACATTTATTTTTATAATTCTCTGTTATCTGGATCACAAAATACTTAAAAAATTCTGTTTATGCTTATGTTCAACTCAGCACTGAGATAATAATTTTCTTCTAAGATTAAGGGAAATCTCTTTGGTTGTTTTAAGGCTAAGTGAAGATGAAAATATATATAAAACTATCATAGAAAAGGCAATATATTGTAATAATTTTCTCAGTAAAGCTTAAGTTCAATACAAATACGAATAATACCAGATACCTTAAAAGCTAATTTATTTGGAAGGGAGAAAATAATTTTTCAATATTTCTACACACAAGATAATATACCACTAGCTGTAACACTTCTGAGACTTATAAAGATTTATCAATGAATAGCTTTTTCAATTAGGGATTTTAGCAGAGCCATTATTATTCCCACGATAAACATGTACAGGAGCCTTTAGCCATTATTTTGGAATATCTAACAGTATTAGAAAACATGAAAATATAAAATGAAAATGGTGATGATAATTAGAATTTAAAGCTAGAAAAACTGCTGTGTCGATCATGGGTTTTAGTTGTCTTCAAAAGAGTAAGTTCCTGTAGGTCAAAGGATTCCTTGCAAAACTCCATGAATGTTTGGCATAGCATGCCTATCTAATAACTATGGTTTTATTCCTATGAGTCAGATAATATCCACTGAGCAATACTGGCTTTGATTCTAAGGATCATACAGGGGTATTGACCTCTTTTTCTTATTAAAACTAACAACCTTCCTTAGCAAGATGCTACATACATAATCAGCATCACCACTCTGCTCCTTCCCTTTCTGTCTCTAATTTAAAACCAGTTTTAGAAAAATGTGCAAGCAATGATATCCTTTACTTTTAAGTTAATTTGGTGAGCTGTGATAATTTTATACAATAACCACAGAGATACAAACACAAAAATAAAGAAAACCTTTAAAGTAACTCCAAAATTTCCCTGTGCTCCTTTGCAGCCAAAACCTATTTCCCACTACTTTTATCTCATGCTTTCTAGCACTATCATATTGACATTTCTGGAAGTTTATATGGATGAAATCATCATTTTATTCTGATTGTATCTACCTTCTTTCAGCTGTTGCCAATTTTAACCTGTTATGAACAATCAACAATGAGAATTTTGCAATATGGCCAATTCCTCATACATATACTGTTTCTAGATTGCATATTCAGTAGAGGAACTGCAGGGTAGATAAATTGTTTCATTTACCAAAACTGTAGTACTGATTGAAATTCCTGTCAAGCTATCTAAAACAAAATTGTGTAGAAAGAACGAATTGACTAGTCGCAGAGATTGTTTCCTTGCCACCTTAAGGAATCTTGATATTGTCTGACTTAAGGTGACTTCTCCAAAAGGCAGATTCTATGGCAGAGGTTTTTGTTTTATTTGCTTTGTTTTTCTGTTTTTATTATTATTACCTAGAAACCTTTTGTTTAAGGTGTATGCACACCATTCATTTTATATATACAAATTTAGGAACATAGTGACTCTTCCCACCCCACCTTCCCTCCTGCCCTCACTCCCACCCTTCTTCATTCCTTATTCCTCTCCTATTCTCATTTTTATTTTTTAGGAAGATCTATTTTCAGTTAACTTTAAACTCATAAGATCAACACTACACTAAGCAAAGAGTTCAACAAACAGTATGAAGAAAAAAAAAAAAAAAACTGTTCCCTCAACAGTCACCACAGGGCCATTCAAAATCATCACACCTTAACATGTCAATTTCAGGATCATTAGCCATCAGAAAAATACAAATCAAAACCACAATGAGGTTTCAATTCACTTGTTAGACTGGCTCTCATACAGAAATCAACAAAAAGCAAATGCTGGAGAGCATGTTCAGAAAAAGGTACCTTGGTCCTCTGTTGTTGAGAATGTAAACTGGTGCAGCCAAGCAGAAGATAGTATGGAGATACCTCAGGAATCTGAATATAGACCTACCATATAACCCAGACATCCTACTCCTGGGAATTCACCCAGACAAAAAGAAATCAGCATATAAATATTGATCTGCAACCCCCATGCTTACTGTTAGCTAAGATATGGAATCCATCCAGATGCCCATCAATGGAAGTCTGGATAATGAAATTATGGTATATGATCACTATGGAATACTACACAGCAGTAAAAAAATGAAAAGTTGGAATACAAGTGCCTGGGGGAGGGTGTGGGTATTGAGGAAAACCAAGGACAAAATGGCACAATGTTTATTATTACCACCCTGGCCTCTCTTCACAACTAATCTTATAGAATATAACTTGGTACTAGTCACTTGGAGGGTTTGCAAAAAATCAGTTGCACTTGGTGCAGTGCCTGGAGGGAGAAAGGAAGACCAATGAAACTGTGTGGTTCCTTTTCACTTCTCATTTCCCTCTGCCTCCAATTTCTCCATTTGCTGAATATCACCCACCATGAGCTAATACCCACCCACTTCTATTGGCATTATGGGAACTCTTGGTGTCCTCTCCGTGCTAACAGGAGAACGTTTTTTCTAAATCTGAAAGATGAAACTATCATATAAATAGAGATTCAACAAATATTTTCTTAGTATGGGATCCCACTGTCTAGAAAGTAAGAGTATTTCTTTGTGATTCCTCAATAACCACTGCTTGTCCAGATGAAATGAACAAGAAGAAGAAATATGAAAAGCTCCCCAAGATGTATTCACATTACATTATCAAATGGTAAAATGTGCAACTTGCCATTGGTTCAACTGAATGACAAGAAGATTGAACATCTTTTCATATGCCTATCACAGGTTCCGTATCCAAAACATTGCATTATTTCAATGGGTAATCAGTATAATTATTAAGGAAAAAATTTTCATATTTGTCCTTTGATATCTGATGTATGTATTTATACTTTCAGCACATCTCATTTCAGGTAATATATTTTGATCAGCATTTATATTTGTTTTGGAAAGCTAAATGTCATGTACTAAGATAAATATTTTAAAAAAATACATATTTTTTCATTAGGATTGTCACTGAAGGGTGCTATTAAGGAAACAAAGCATCCTCCCTTCCTCACCCTGCCACACACACGTTTGATTTAATAATTTTTCTCAGCCAGGTAAATAGAAGTACCACAAAAATTATAGGATTATATAAGACTGTTTATAGAAAGTATGTTTTAAATTAAAATAAATTTAAACACAACATGGAATTTTCTTATTTTTAAATTTTCATTTATTTTGCTTTTTTTCTGAGAAAAGAATTTGTTTTTGTGTTTTCTTTTTTATATTTGAGATAACATATTTTTAAATTACATTATAGTCAAATGCTTGATGTTCCACTAAACCAGAGTTCAACAAGTAATGTGATCCTAGTTCAGCAAGAATAGAGGCAAGGGCTCTAAACAATAAAAATTTGTCAGTTTACTCATCTATAGTACGTTTTTCAAATAATAACAAATCATTGAAACTATAGTAATATACCATTCTTAACAATTTATTTGACAAAGACATGAAGCAAAGTTTGGAAAAACTGTATTTGTGGCAATACTGCTACACACAGGCATTTCCTTCTTTTTAAATTTTATTTTATTTATTTATTTTATTTTAGCACCCATATATAAGGGGGGGGGGCATGTGGTATTTCTCTTCCTGTGGCCAACTTATTTCTTTTTTAAAAAAATATATTTTTTATTTGAAAGGCAGAGTTACAGAGAGACAAAGGGAGAAAGAGAGAGAGAGAGAGAGAGAGAGAGAGAGAGAGAGGTCTTCCTTCCATTGGTTTTCTCCCCAGTTGGCCACAAGGGCCACAACTGGGCCAATCAGAAAATCGGAAGCCAGGAGCTGGGAGCTTCCACCAGGTCTCCTATGCAGGTGTAGGGGCCCAAGGACTTGGGCCACCCTCCACTGCTTTCCCAAGCCACAGCAGAGAGTTTGATGAGATGTGGAGGAGCCAGGACTTGAACCTGTGTCCAGAAGGGATGCCAGCACTGCAGGCAGCGGCCTCACCTGCTATGGCACAGTGCTGGCCCCCCCAACTTATTTGATACAACATCATGTCTTCTAGTTGCAACCATTTTGATGCAAATGATGGAGGTTTATTATGTTTTAATAGCTGAATAATATCCCATTGTGTGTGTGTGTGTGTGTGACATTGTCTTTAACCATCCATCTGACATTTGTTGATTCCATACTTTTACTATTGTGAACATTGCTACTGTAAAAATGGTGATGCAAGTATCCACATAATGCAGTCATACCTTTTGGTTATATACCCAATTATTTGGATTCCTGAATCACATGACAAGCCTATTTCTGGTTTTCAAAGAATTTCCACACTGTTTTCCACAGTGGCTGCACTAATTACATCAGCCCAACAGTGCACAAATGTTCCCCTTTATCCACATGTTCACCTACACTTTATACACTGCCTTCTGCATAATAGCCATCTGACGGGGTGATGTTGTTTTGACTTGAATTTCCCTAACGGTTAGTGATGTTAACATTTTTTTTATATATTTGTTGGCCTTTTGTATTTCCTCTTTTCCTACCCCATGGTGCTGGGAGCCCTCTATTTATTTTTGACTTGCATAAATTTAAACTTTTTCATGATGCCATTAAGCTTATAGATTGAATGTCAACTTAGGTAAATGAATCTGTAATTATGTTTATTTGTTTTCTACCAGAAAGTTGTTAAAACTTCTCTGCCACAACTTGATAAGTGATTCTGCTATATTTATTTCCATTTTTATAACAGTATAAGGAAAAGATTTTTTTCAAATGGAGAAGCAGATAGCCCCAGCATTAATATTGTTGAAGTGCCCTTATAATAATCTAACATCTATTTCAGATGGCATATTTTTCACACACTGAAATTCAATTTTTGAAACCTCTTTTAATTTGATTGATTGCTGCACTACTCTTAAGCCATTTTGATGACTATTAAACTTGATATGTTGCAGAAAATTACTTTGTCTTTGTTCTTATGAAATACCTTGGTATAATTTTCACTTATCTCTCCCTGTGGATTTTAGATTTAGCCTGTTACTTTTCTGAAAAATGTTTTTGAGATTTTTATCAGAAACTCTTTGAATTCATAGATTAATTTAAAGAAAACCAAAAGCACTTTTTAAGTGTAATTGTATTTGAAATCATAATATATAAGAAGATAGAATTTGAGATATTAACTGAGGGACTGAAACATAAATGATCTATGGAGAAATTGTAGCATGTAGTTCAAAAACTACTTTTAAGATTGCTTTTAAGAAATAAATGCCACAATTTATATTTTGGCTTTAGAATTGGGAAGTTGAGAGTGTCATGGATTAGAAGCAATGAAACTTTGAACACAAATGGAGGAAAAGGAAAAATCACTCTCTGGATGAGTTTACAACCTGACAGCTGTATAATTTTAATTCCTGAGCAGAGATACCTTAGGGAACAGAGAATAACATGTTTAATAAATTTTAATCTGCAGAAGATTTTCTGTATGTATAGTCTTATGAAATTGAACTGTCCAAGTTTAACATTAGGATTGAAGTGTCTAAGATATATGTATTAGTATGGACTGATAAACTCTGTCACTCAAAAAGTCTTTCTGTATATTAGATAATTTGATTAAGTATGAGAATGTGTTAGTATATATCATAGATATAAACAACAATAAGGAGTATGAAACCATGGGTTAGGGTTTACAAAGAATGTGCATGTAACATTATATTCCAAAGTAGGATAAATTATCACCAATTACTATGATTTATGAATATTATTTAAAACATCTATTTCTAAGCAGAGATAAACACTAGGTAAATATTAATAGATAATTCATAACCAAGAAACAACTTTGTTCACAAAAAAAAAATAAGATTTTACTTATTGGGGCCGGTGCTGTGGCATAGCGGATAAAGCTGCCACCTGCAGTACCAGCATCCCATATGGGTGCCAGTTCGAGTCCTGGCTTCCGATCCAGCTCTCTGCTATGGCCTGGGAAAGCAGTACAAGACAGCCAAAGTCCTTGGACCCCTGCACCCAGGTGGGAAACCTTGAAGATGCTCCTGGCTCCTGGCTTCAGATAGGTGCAGTTCCAGTTGTTGCAGCCAACTGGGAAGTGAACCATCAGATGGAAGACCTCTCTCTTTCTGCCTCTCCTTCTCTGTGTAACTCTGACTTTCAAATAAATAAGTAAATCTTTTTTAAAAAATATTTTATTTATTTACTTGAATGTCAGAGCATCTGAGAGAGAGAGAGAGAGAGAGAAACAGAGAGGTTCACTTCTCAAATGGTTGCAACAGCCAGAGATGGATCAGGTTGAAGACAGGAGCCATGAATTTTATCCTGGTTTCCCACGTGGGCAGCAGGGGACCAAGCACTTGGGCCATCATCCACTGTCTTTCCAGGTGCATTAACAGGAAGCTGGATCAAAAGGAGAGCATCTGGGACTGAAACTAGCACTCTTCAATAGGATGTCATGGTTACAATCAGCAGTTTACCCTGCTCTGCCATTGTGAGCACCCATCCTGGTGGGTTTTAGTCAAGTGTTGAATTAAGACATAATATTTTCCTTGTTAATACATATCAATGATAGGAGAAGCAAGCTTCAGGTATAAACAATAAATGGACGTTATTTAGAGATTAGAACAAATAACCATATCAACAGCTAAGACAGGTGAATATCTTCATTAACCTGGTGCAAGGAGTGATGTTTTGAGGAATCTATTGGAGAATGAAAAGTAGATAGGAATAAAAGGAACATTTTCAGGATTAGAGTTAGGGGGAAGAGCATAGACACAATCACAAAGACGACAGGAATATGTCTGAGGTGGAAAAGTAGAGAGAAGATTGTGAAGGACACGAATCTGCACCAAGCTTAATAACAAAAGCAGAAATGGTATCCAACTTGTAATGGTAGTCCTCACCCCAAAATGCTAGGGAAGTGAGAATCTAAGAATTTAGAGAATCAGTGTTGTTATTAACTGTCCAGGGACACGGGCACATGTGGACGTGTCAGAATATGGAAAGAAATCTGGACAGTCAGATCCAGCTGTCAGAATAGGACCCTGAAGTGAGACTCTTCGAGCAATAGGAAGCTATCACATTTCAGTAAGCGCTGGCTGCTGTTTTTTGGCAAGATAGTCAAGAGGGCTGTCACAGAAGGAAGGAGAAGATGGGTGAGAATAAGGTCAGGGCTTCTGTGTCTGCATGTTGACATGCCTATGAGGGTCTTCACAGAGGATGGATCATTGTCCTACTTGCTGACTTCAGCTTTCCTACTGTTTTCTAAATGTTCTTCAATATTAACTTTTAGTCAGCTTTCACAGAGAACTATACCATAGCTGGCAATCCAGGAAACCTTGCTCAGTGTGAACAACTGACAGAGTATGAATAGGCACATCATTTGCAGGGTTCTTGATTTTATACAACATTAAGCAGAGAATCAACAGAGATATTAAAACCAAGGAGTGACAAGATGATGGATTTTGTTTTAGGAAATCAATTCTAGTTGTGTACAAATTGACTGTAGGAGAAATAAACTGGCAGTAGGAGAAATTTTCCAAGATGTGTTCAACACTCCAGACAAGGAGCTGTACAATCCTGAACTTAGACAATGACAAAAGTCATGGGGAGAAGAAAACAGGTCTGAGACTTGCAGAGGGCTAAATTTCTGGAAAATTGTTGGTAGACTATAAAAGATAAAGGGGACTGAGAGCGGATGAAACTTGCCAGTATTTAGCTTGGGTGTTACAATATGGTATGAAGTGTCAAAGACAAATTGAACCATATGGGTTAATAAGCTATGGGAAAATTTTTCAAGACCGTTCCAATTAGAGAGACTGAAATCAACTCCACCATAACAAAAGGTGGCAAATGTTCAAGTTTTTCATAACCCAGTGGAAAAATAGTAGAGGACCTTAATGAGGAGCTGAGTTAATATGGTTAGTCTACCATATTTATTAATTGTTACTTACTGAAATTGGGTACCTACTGTCTTGCAAAGGCTGGCTTCTCTTTCTTAAAAATGCATTTTAAAAGGATGGATATAAAATTCTATAGAGATATATATCTCAAAGACATCAAAACATTTTCACATTCACATATTCCAAAGTATATTTAAGAAAAAAGAAGGCCAGGGAACAACAGACAAGAAGAAATCTGTCTTAAGTTTTGTTAAATGAATGGAATGATAAGGTCAATTGGCTCATAGTTCAAAGTATTTATGCACTTAGCAAAGATGAAAATAAGATAGTCATATTGAGTTTTAATTTTCTGAAAGATTTGAGCTTAAACTTCAGAAGTAAATGACGGGCCGGTGCTGTGGCATAGTGGGTAAAGCCGCCACCTGAAGTGCCAGTATCCCATTTGGGCACCGGTTTGAGTTCCGGCTGCTCCACTTCTGATCTCTGCTATGGCCTGGGAAAGCAGAAGAAGACGGCCAAAGTCCTTGGGCCCCTCCACCTACATGGGTGACCTGGAAGAAGCTCCTGACCTTGTGGCCAATTAGGCAATGAAGCAGCAGATGGAAGACCTCTTTCTCTGCCTCTCCTTCTCTCTCTCTGTGTAACTCTGACTTTTAAATAAATAAATAAATCTTTTAAAAAACTAAGAAGTATATACTACTACTAAACTGAATATAGTAGTTTGGATGTTATCTCCTAATCCTGGGACCTGCAATGTGACTTTCCCCATAAAAACATTGTGAATATAAGTGGGTCAGAGCAGTGGAAATGAGCTCATCCTGGTTTATGTAAGTGGGCTCCAAATCCAGTGGAAAGTAACCTTGCAAGAACTACACAGAGGAACAGGCATTGTGGCAAAGCAGTTAAGCCACACTTCCACACTTAGAATATCCGCAAACTATGTTGAGTGACTGGATTGAATTCCTGCCTCTGATTCCAATGGACTTTCCTGATAATATATTATATGGGGCAGTAGATAATGGCTCTGTTACCGGCATAGGAGATCTGGATTGAGTTTCTGGCTCTCAGCTTCAAACTGGCCTACCCATGGCCTTTGCATATATTTGGTGAGTGAATAAGCAGATGGAATCTCTCTCCCTCTCTCTCATGCATAATACTTACTTCCTTGTTTCTCTCTCTGTGTCACTCTGCCTTTCAAAAAGATTGTGACGGGCATAAATCTGCACCAAAGTTTAATAAAAATTAAAATAAATGAAAGAGAGGCCGGTGCCACGGCTCACTTGGCTAATCCTCCACCTGCGGTGCCGACACCCCGGGTTCTAGTCCCGGTTGGGGCGCCGGATTCTGTCCCGGTTGCTCCTCTTCCAGTTCAGCTCTCTGCTGTGGCCCGGGCCCAGGAGTGCAGTGGAGGATGGCCCAAATCTTTGGGCCCCGCACCCGCATGGGAGACCAGGAGGAAGCACCTGGCTCCTGGCTTTGGATCGGTGCACTGCGCCGGCCATAGCGGCTGTTTGGGGAGTGAACCAACGGGAAGGAAGATTTTTCTCTCTTTCTCTCACTGCCTAACTCTGCCTGTAAAAAAAAAAAAAAAAAAGAGGCAGCATGCTTTAAGAAAAAAAAATAAATGAAAGGGAAGATACACTGTGGAAAGACAGAGACAAAAGAAGAAAAGGCTCTGTGCACACAAAGGCAGAGTAAAGAGTGGTAGAGCCACAAGCCCTGGAATACCCATGGCTTCCAGAAGCTGAAAGCAACAAGGCATGGAATCACCCCTAGACCTTCAGAGGGAGAATGACTCCGGCAGGACCTTGTATTTAAGCTTTTGGCCTCTGGGACTGTAAGGCAGTAAGTGTCTGGATGTCAGTATGTGCAATTTACAGTAGCTATAGAAAAACGATACCTTGACAAAATTAATTCACGACTTTCTTCTCGTTTTTGAGAATTAAACATATCAATAAAAATGCATGCATTCTACCTATGGCAGTCACACAGAGATCATTTAAATATCTATCATTTAAAAATAAATTTAAATGATATGTTTAAATATTATAAATAAATAAAATATTTAAACATATCATTTAATATAGCTTAAATATATATCATTAAATATATATCATTTAAATATAAATTTACATGAAAAATACTATATAGGCACTGAGTAATTCACCGGCAATAATGTGACCATGAATTGAAACCAGCCCAGCCATGTATATGCTCAGAATTTAAAAAAATAAGTCATACAAAAGAACTCTATGCTAACAAAAATAGTTTGTTAGAGCTATTATAGAACACTAAAGAGTTCTGTAGTCAACTGTACTTTTTTGCCTTTTGTAAGCAGTCTAATTTTATAGAGTTTCAGATTTTAGATGTTAAAAATAGGACAGAATTTTGACTAAATATACAAAGCATTGGATTTAATTATTTTGTTTTGGGCATCTTTAACAGAACATGTACATTTTGTAGAAAGGCAGAAAATGCAATAGCTAATATCCAGAGAGGTCTTTCAGGTATGGCCTAACAAGTAATCAGCATAGGAATATTATTTACAAATATTATGGGAACCAGGTGTCATAAAATACATAGGGCCTTTCTGTTTTGACTGAATATGCTTTCATTTTAATTATCTTACTTGTTAAATATTAAGGTCCATTAGTAGAGTAAAATAAAAGTACCCTGTGATTACACTGAGCCGACCTGAAATAAAGATAATCTTCACATTTCAGAATTCTTAACTTGATCACACAGGCACTTTTCCTATGTAAAGTAACATATTCTCAGGTTCTAAAAATCAAGACCTAGGCATCTTGTGGTGCAATGTTGTGAGACCTCAGAAAGTATTTTAAATTTTTTATTGAAATTTGTTTTCATCTTTTCAGTGTAGCACATGCCAAAATAGTTTACAGAGGAATACTATTCAAGTGACAAATGGTCTACAATTCTGCTGCTGAAGGCAGTGAGATGGCTTAAGCTTGCCTAACCTTGTAGAGGGGCATAGAGAATTCTCATGATTGACAAGACTCACACCAATGATGAGTAAAAATTTATACTACATTTAACATTTTCCACGTAGACAAAGAGAAGTCATTAAAACGGAGCAACTACTATGTTTCTACAATAGGGATATGCATTCTACTTTACAATGTAGGGAGTAAGGAGCTTGTCACTTAGGTTATGGGGACTCTGGAGAAGTCACAGCAGAGCATGATAATAGCGTCCCAATTAACCAAGATTATCCTCGATATATCCATGATGAGGCATAGAAATGAAAACAGAAACATATTTGGGTAAAATTGAACTGCTTTGCTTCATTGCTCTATTTTCTTCCCATCCAATATTCGCTTAGGTCTCACTAAAAATGTGCTTGATAAGATTTAGTGATCAAATTTGATTGATCCAATATTTTCCAGTATATTTCAATGAGAATGAACAATTGAAAGCATTAAGGATAATGCTCTTTCTCAAAGTGATGTTTGAATGTAAAATCCAATAGTTTGTTTTATCATATTCCTCTACCTACTGTGAATAGCTTCTGACTTTTAGTCTGTATATTTATGATAATAAGAACTTATCATTTTATGCTGATAAAAAGTATACCTGGGAAAATCTGAAACAGCAAATCATTTCTCTTCATTAGTAAGTGTATTTCCCTCCATAAGACTTTCCCATTATGCCATTTTCATTGTTTAGTGGTCAAAGCAAAAGAGTTAATAGTTTTAAATTCAGTTGTGGTGGACTAATTAATTTTGTTTTTCACTACATTGTGATATTTTCTTAATACAATTTGAACAATAAAGATTAATTTTTGTTAATGAAAATCAAATTATTTCATTTCCAAAATTTCACTTAAAACTATGAATGCTTTATAACTTTTGTCACATCTTCATGTACAATATCTGTATAGGATAAATGCACACTTCAGCCGGCGCCGCGGCTCACTGGGCTAATCCTCCGCCTTGCGGCGCCGGCACACCGGGTTCTAGTCCCAGTCGGGGCACCGATCCTGTCCCGGTTGCCCCTCTTCCAGGCCAGCTCTCTGCTGTGGCTAGGGAGTGCAGTGGAGGATGGCCCAAGTGCTTGGGCCCTGCACCCCATGGGAGACCAGGAGAAGCACCTGGCTCCTGCCATCGGAACAGCGCGGTGCGCCGGCCTCAGCGTGCTACCGCGGCGGCCATTGGAGGGTGAACCAACGGCAAAAAGGAAGACCTTTCTCTCTGTCTCTCTCTCTCTCACTGTCCACTCTGCCTGTCAAAAAAAAAAAAAAATGCACACTTCAGATTAGAAGTTTAAAATAAAATATAATTAGCATTTGTCAGCATAGTTGACTGTATTTGGTATTATCCAGATTTTGAAATTTAGCTCCAACAGCTTCATAGAAGATTGCTCTCATTGAACGTTACAAATGAGATAAGAGCCGTTTTAGGTTTGTGCAGTGGTCAGAGATTGGTGAGCGTGGGTTCAGTTAAACAGTCTATCTATGAGTGTGTGTGTATGTGTGTACATGCATGCAGACACCCCTGAAACGAATTGCTGAATGCTTCCTGGCCTGCTTTGCCCATATATATTTTCATCTATTTGGAACACAGCACCTAGGATAAATCTCCATACAAACTCCCAATAGGCAGAGATCATTTGTTTTCTATCCTACTGAGTCAATGAACCATATTTTGCAAGTGTGGAAGAACAAAACATCTTTTGAATTCTCTTAGATAAAATGAAACTAATTTAAAAGTAAAATAGCTGATAATTATCATCAGCTTTTAAATTATTTTAGTCAAAAACAAAAAAGTAGAAATCTTTTCGCCTGTCCTCGTGATATAACAATAAAGGAGAGAGAGTAAGAATGATGCCAACACCTTATATGTATTGTGTACTTGGCTCTACTCCAGACATGAGAATTTAAACAACACCTGCAATTAAAAGTTTGACAATTTCCCTTTACAAAGAATAAAGATGTTTTGATTTGTAAGATACACTAACATGATACATATTATTATAATGATTTTTCATGCTTGCGCCACGGCTCATTAGGCTAATCCTCCGCCTGTGGTGCTGGCACCCCGGGTTCTAGTCCTGGTTGGGGCGCCGGATTCTGTCCCAGTTACTCCTCTTCCATTCCAGCTCTCTGCTGTGGCCTGGGAAGGCAGTGGAGGATGGCCCAAGTCCTTGGGCCCTGCACCCGCATGGGAGACAAGGAGGAAGCACCTGGCTCCTGGCTCCTGGCTTTGGATCGGCACAGCGCGCCGGCCATAGTGGCCATTTGGGGGCTGAACCAACGGAAAAAGGAAGACCTTTCTCTCTCTCTCTCTCTCTCTCTCTCTCTCTCACTAACTCTGCCTGTCAAAAAAATAATGATTTTTCATATATTTATCATTCTTTTTTCATTGTAAAAAGCTGGGGCTAACTAATAATATTTTGGCCATTTTAATTTAAAAAAGCTGTATTTAATATTTCTATCTTATCAGTGCAGCCAAAAACAAATTGATCTTCTCTAAAGCTGTCATAAAAACTGGCAATGGCAATTATACAGTGTAGACTTATGGTATTTTATTTTAATATTTACATGGCTCTTTTAAGTTGTAAGATTAATAATGAAAAGAAAAAAATATTAATGTGTTCCATATTCATGTAATAATGCAATACTTAATATTTTGTTCTGGAGGTTAACAAAATATATAAGCAACCTCTCCTCAGCATCAACTTAAACTAGTTACTAGCATGCAAGTGATGGCTTTGAGTGATTTGAAGTTGAGTGAATGGAACTGTTGACTATTTTTTTTCAAAGCAACTATTTGTTGCTTTGAAATGGTTCTAGTGCCTGATCCATAATTGGAAGTTTAAGACTAGACAAGAGAATAGTCAATACATTGCCTACCTTGAGAACAAAATTCTCAGATATCCTGTATTTATATAGGTATGTGTTTGCATGTATAAAACTTTATCCATTAATTTGTCAGTTCATATTAATATTTATTTTAAAAATGTGGAAGATGGCAAAGATATATTCTAGTTTTAGTTCTATTGAATTGGAAAAATTAACATCGGATAATGGCACAATAAATTTTATAATCAGTTTCTTTCATTTTGCTCTATTTTAATTTTTCATTAGAATGGTTATCAGATACTTATATTTCTGTATTGAGATTATTTCTTTATAAACTTTTTTTCAGTAAGATAATTTCAAAAGGATATTAACTTAATTAAGGTTGTGGTAAAATTAATGCATATATTTAATTGATAATACTAATATGATAATTGTTTTTATATTTAAATAGGTTGAAATTAAAGCTGGGTAATAAAACCTAAATTCATATGTAGCATTGCCATTTCATTTTTCGCTTAAAAAAACTGAATCTCAAAAGAATAAGCAACTTACCTATGGACAGGCATTCTATAGCAGCAGGTATTTTCATGTAATAGGTTAAGATACCATTTGGTACATCAACATCCCCTATCAGAGTGCTCCTTCAAGTTGTGACCACACTGCTTCTGAAATATTTTCTTGCTAATACACCCTGGGAGGCAGTGGATCATTGCCCAACTGCTTGGGCCTCTTCCACCCACAAGGGATATGTGGATGAATTTCTGGGCTCACGACTTTGGCCTGGCCATACCCTATCTGTTATGGCTATGTGAGGAATGGACCAGTGAATAGAAGATATCTCTGTCTCTGTCTCTCTCTGTCTTTCAAATGGATGAAATAAATGTGTCAAAGTAATTAGAACTCATATAATTACCCAGTTTTTTAGAACTTTTTCTTCTATTTTACATTGGTACTGTTAAAGAAAAAAAGAAACAAAATATAAGCTCATTCTCCTTTTATACCTTTTTTTTAAAAAAAAATTAACCTTACTATTATCTAATTACTGAAATCACAGATCCCAGGGACACGTTTCATTAGTTTCTTTCCTGTACCATCTCCATTACCAAACTAACATTTTATGTTATCAAACTCTTCTACATTTTATATGAAAACAAAGAGAGAGAGAGAGAGAGAGAGAGAGAGAGAGAGAGAGAGAAGAACTATCTTTCATCACTGGCTCATTGTTTGCAATAGCTGGGGCAGGGCCTGGACAAAGTTGCTAGACAGGAACTCCAACTGGTCTCCTTTGTGAGTGGCAGTGACCCAAGCTCTTGAGCTTTCTCTGCTGCCTCCCTGGAGGTAGATTAGCAGAAAGCCAGAATTAGAAGCGCAGCCAGAACGTAATCCCAGGGACTCTAATATGGATATGGGCTTCTGAAGCAGCATCTTAATCATTGTGCCAAACTCCTATTTAACATCATAAAAATAATCAAATCCTGTTCATTTATAAAATAAATATATAAGCAGCAAGTATCTTCCCTCCATTCTATTATGCTCACATGCATTCAAGTATCATTACTAGTTTCTATACTTCTAAATTCAATTTCCATCTCTGAAGTCTATTTCCACCAGATTGATCTCTTCTAGTGCAAAAAAGGGAAAAAATGAACCCATATGCTAGTGGACCAGATATGTAATATGGGATTATATGTGTGGTTCTTAGTAAAATCTACTCAATATCTTCATATCTTAACACAAACAATTTTGTTTAGAAAACTCAGTCCTTCCTAAACTCAACCTTCACAATCTAGGCATCTCATCTACATCAGTTCCAACTATAAAAATCTAATGAGGCTTAACCATAAAATCATTTCATTATTTCATAAAACAGGATGATTGGAGGTAGGTATTTCCAGGTTCGGTGCAGTGACTTAACAGTTTTATCAAGGACTAAGACTGTAAATCCTATTGCTTCACCGTTATCAGTGTGTTGGCTTTTCATTCTCATACTTTAGGCTGAAATTCAGACAGGCTACATTAATTCCAAACATCAGATACTCTCACCAGGATACCTTTTGTAAGGAAGCAACAGGAGCTAATGACGACTTTTATTTTTATTTTATTTTATTTTTTTTTTACCAAAAGAGATTTGTTCTATCTTTATCCATCAAGAAAAGTGTTGTCCAAAAAACCCTGCATCAAACAACTTTGTGCTTCTTTGATCATGTACATCAGTGACACAAGGATATTCAGGGAAAAATACTGGAAAAGAGAATGGAACTGTCAAGATGAGCCTAGACCAATGCTCAGTCATCCCTTCGTGCAGTATATACTGACATATAAATCAAAAGAGGATTCTGTAAACATGGCAAAAGGGAAAGTGCTGGGACTGGGTAATTAAAAATCTCTGACATCTCTTGCCATTTTGTTCACATACTGATTTTTTGCAAAATTAAGGTTTTTTTCAGTGGCCCTATTAATTCATTTTATTAGTATTTTTCAATTGAAATGCAGAGACATGAGAATAACAGATGAACAGTGAGGAGAGAGAGAGAGACAGAGAGAGAGAGAGATCTTCCACTGTTTCCTTTCCCAAATACCAACAATAGCAGGAGATGGCCAGTTCAAATCCAGAAGCCAATATGAGTCTCTCAGAATGGGTGACAGGAATGCAAGTAGTTGGGCCGCCATCTGCTGCCTTCTTGAGGGCACATCACCAAGAATTTGGAATTAGACATAGAGTTTTGATTTGAACCCTTGCACTGTGATTTGGAATGCAAGTGTTCCAGGTGGATGTCTTAACTGCTGCACCATAACTCCATCCCATAGCTACTGCTTTTTAAAGTAAACTTTGTGTGAGATACTAAATCTATAGGCATTCTCCACAAGGGCACTTTCCCCCATACTTTGACACCACTTTCAAACCTACATTTCAGCAACTCTCTTCTGTATACTAACTTATTCTATAATACAGAAATATACTTCTTAAGTATAAATCAAACTTTTTTTCCCATTTTGTTGTTTTCAATAGGTAGTACAAAGTGGTCTTACTAACTTTTTAAATTTTAATTGAATGTTATCTAAGAAAGCAGGGTTCATTTTTTCTTTCAAGATTAACCCCTATAAAACTTGACATATTCCTCATTTGAGTTGTATATTCTGTGATTATTTGTGCTCAATCCAAAGGGAATATTGGGAGATTTAGCCAATATAAATGATTTTTGAACAACATGATTTTTAATGGTATTACAACTTTTTAGCTTGCTAAAGAGGAAACTGGTGGCCCTCCTGAGACTGCCATTACCACCTTAGAAAAATGAGAATTCACTCCTTTGTGCAGTATAAATTGACATATTAAATTATTACTCATGGGGCCAATGTTGTGGTGTAGCAGGTTAAACTGTTACCTCAATACTGTCATCCATTTGGTTACCAGTTCAAGCGTCAACTGCTCCACTTCTGATCTAGCTCTTTGATGATGCACTGGAAAAGCAGCAGATGGCCCAAGTCCTTGGACCATTACCACGCACATGGGAGACCTGGTTGGAGTTCTAGGCTCCTGACTTTGGTCTGGCCAGCCCCAGCTGTTGTGGCCTTTTGGGGAGTGAATTAGCACATGGACAATCTCTCTCAGTCTCCCCCACTCTCTGTTAATACTTCATTTCAAATAAATAGATAAATATTTTAAAATAATCATTGCTGGGCTGACGCCGTGGCTCACTTGGCTAATCCTCTGCCTGCAGCACCGGCACCCCAGATTCTAGTCTCGGTTGGGGCGCCGGGATACTAGTCCCGGTTGCCCCTCTTCCAGTCCAGTTCTCTACTGTGACCTGGGAAGGCAGTGGAGGATGGCCCAAGTGCTTGGGCCCTGCACCTGCATGGGAAACCAGAAGGAAGTACCCGGCTCCTGGCTTTGGATTGGCGCAGCGCCGGCCATAGCGGCCATTGCGGGGTGAACCAACGGAAGGAAGACCTTTCTCTCTGTCTCTCTCTCACTGTCTATAATTCTCTCTCTGTCTCTCTCACTAATTCTGCCTGGCCAAAAAAAATAATAATAATCATTACTGATTACATAAAATAAATAATTCTCATTCATTCCCCCTTAATAATAATAGAAAATATCAGTAAGATACAAATAAACATAGTGACTTTAAATTGTATGCAAGTAAGTATGCAAAAACAAACATACAATTTAATTTTAAATTCTATTCCAAATTATAATATTGCTTCACACTAGGTTGGTATTTTTATGACTAATCTTTTTATTTATTGTAGATTGTCAAATGTGTAATTTCATAAAAAAAAGGTGAGATCCAGTGATTCTAGGTTCTTAAGATCTGTGTTCATCTGAGTTTAAACTAGAAGGAGATCTAATTTGCTTCCTCAAATATATATTACAGAGATTTTGAAAGAACAAATTGTAGAAGCTATGCCTGGTTATAATGTAACAGTTCATGGGAGAGGAATGCTTTCTCAGAACAGGAGAAGATGGTAGTACTAAACATACCTGCTTGATCATAACTTGTAAGACAAAGATACCTAAGAGAAGTGAGTTTTATCTGCTCACCTCTCAGCGCATTTTCTAATTCATGCTGTGAATTCATGCAGAAAACCTAGTTCAAGGACCATTGATAAGAAAAGGAGAAATCAGTGGAACCTCCATCACTCTCACAGGAATAGAGAGTTGAATAGTGAGCTCAGGTGATGACAAAGAGACAGATGTGAATCACCGACCTTGATGAGAAGAGAGCCACAGGAAAGTGATCTTCAAATTACATGAAATCAAACTCTCCAACAAATTTGCTAAATACTTGCATTGTATGCAACAGGAGGTTATACAGAAAGCCAGAAAGCCACTGGAAGACAAAGTCAAGCTGTCTCTATTACCTCATTACTTTAGAACAAAAACTGATTTCAGGAAGTAGCTGTGCTAGGGAGAAAGGGCTAGGAAATATTTCAGGATTGCAGTTGGAACCCTAAAGGTCTACACCCCAGGATCAAAAGGTAGCCCAATTACTATGATCCCATCTACTTACTGGAAGATGGAAAAAAACCATTTCTGGAGGAAAGCAGCCTGTCCATGAATTACCAACAAAGCCTACATTCAATCAAAATCACCTGATATAGTCTTAATACTTGGCCAAGATGAAAAAAATGTGAATGGAATACTAATACAACCTAGTTGTTGGAGTTACTATCAATCACTCTTTAATATGTATGAATATTATCACCAAACAAATAGAATCTGAAATTTGTCCAAATGTGTAAATCCTGAATTTTAAATTTGAAACAATTGAATTTAAAAACAGAAGACAGACTTTTAGCAGCTGTGGGCACAGCCAAAAACAAAACAAAACAAAACAAAACAAAACAAAACAAACAAACAAAAAAAAACAGAAGGAAAAAGTTAGTTGGAAGACATTAGGAGTAAAAAAAAAAAAAGGCACAAACATGGAGAGATAAAGAATAGAAAATAAAAGTCTTATGAGATTTGGTGATTGGATTCCCAGAAGTGGATTAGAAAGAAAACAGAAAATAAATCATATCTAGAGAAACAATATCACAGAATTTTCCAACAAATGACTCACAAGATCAAACCTGTGAATTCAGTACATCTATCTGGCTTTCAGCTGAAGCTGGATAAATAAATACACTGCTGCATTTCCTACTAAGACTTCCAAAAAGATAAGATGAAATAAATTAAAAACAAACTGAGAATGAAAACATACTACCTCAGAAGTAACAACAACAGTACTGAAAACTGACTTGAAAAGAAAGAAGGAAGCCACAGGAGTGAAAAACTAAATAACCTATTGGTTCTTCAAACAGGAAAGAAAACAACTACTACTCTTGTACTATATGGCTTCAGATTATTCTTTTACTATACGATACATAGAAGTATTTCTAGATAAGCAATGCTAGATAACTCATCATCATTTTCTTCTCCTACAGTAAAATAGCCACCAAATGGAGTTCAGTTCTTCAGACCAAAGGAAAATTACTCCAACTGAAGTGTGGTAATTGACAAAAAAAAAAAGGGTGAAGAAAATGTTTAACAATCGAAAAATTATGAATAATATTGACCTATCAAAGCAATAACAGTATCTAAAATTATATGAGGGGCTAAAATCTATGACAAAGACTAGTATTGTGAAGCAGTGGGCTAATTCACAGCTCTCTCTGCCAGTATCTATCAGATTGATGGTCCAGGGCCTGGCAACTCCGTTTCTGATCCAGATTCCGCTATTGTTAATTGGGAAAGCAGTGGAGGATGGCCCAGGCAGTTGAGCCACTGCTACCCATGTGGGAGACCTGGAGGTTCCTGGCTTTGGCTTGGTTTATTCCCAGCTACTGGGGCCATCTGGAGAGTTCATCAGCAGATGGAAGTTCTCTCTCTTTCTGTCTCTTTCTCCTCTCTGTTTCTCTCTCTTTTCCTGTCACTCTGCCTTTCAAACAAATAAGTAAATAAATATTTAAAGAAATAAAAATAAAATCCATGGTAAAAGAAGCATGGAGAGAGGATTGCAGAAAGAAAAATCCCAGTGACATCCAGAAAGTGGCTAAAAAAAAAAATTCATAGGAGGTGCTTAACATACCAAAGAAATGCAAGTGAATTTTATTCAGTAGTATAACAGCATAGGGGATGGAATTATTACAAAGCCATATAATAAAAAATAAAGAAAACACATAAATCCAAAAGAGGTTAAGAAATGAGAGGAAAATATCAAAATATCAGTAGAAAGAAATTATAAAAAGCTAAATTAAAATACAAATGCTTCAGTAATGTATATAAATCACTCAATTTAAGGAATAAATCCCAGATCCTTTATATATATAGTTTATTAAATGTTGTTTTTTAATTAATTTATTGAATTGAAAGTTAGAGTTACAGAGAGGTAAGAAAGACAGAAAGAGATCTTTGATCTGTTCATTCACTTCACAAATGGCTGCACTATCCAGGGCTGGGCCAGGCCAAAACTGAGGCATCCAGGGCTGGGCCAGGCCAAAACTGGGGCCTGGAACTCCATTCTTGCCTCCCATGTGGGTGGCAGAGGCCCAAGTACTTGGGACATTTTTTTTCTGTTTCCCATCTGCATTGTCAGGGAGTTGAATCAGAAGTGGAACACCTATGACTTGGATCAGCACTCGTGTGGGATGCCAGTGTCACAGATAGTGGCTTAAATTATAGTACCACGATATCAGCCTGTGTTTTTCTTATAAATTTCAGTTTTTAGATATCTTTCATGTACTAATATGGGTTGAAATGTGCCCCATAAAATGTGTATGTTAGAATCCTAACCTCCAGTACCTCAGATTGAGACTGTATTTAGACATGATGCCATTAAAGAAAAAAACAGATTAAACAAGATCACATGGAGAGGGTTAGTCCAATCTGTCTAAAATCCTTATAATAATAGGATACATGGAAATACAGAGAGGCACCAGAGAGTACACAGGAATGAAAGACCCGATGAAGAAAATAAAGGAAAGAAGCCTCACAAGAAACCAATGGCAGGGCCGGCGCCGTGGCATAGCAGGCAAAGCCGCTGCCTGCAGTGCCGTCATCCCATATGGGCTTCTGTTCGATTCCCAGCTGCTCCACTTCTGATCCAGCTCTTTGCTATGGCCTAGAAAAGCAGTAGAAGATGACCCAAGTCCTTGGGCCCCTCCACCAACATGGGAGACCTGGAGGAGGCTCCTGGCTTCGGCCAGATGCAGCTTCGGCCATTGTAGCAAACTGAGGAGTGAACCAGAGGATGGAAGACTCTCTCTCTCTCTCTCTCTCTCTCTCTCTCTGCCTTTCCCCTATGCAACCCTGACTTTCAAATAAATAAATAAATCTTAAAAAAAAACACACACACAAATGGCCACCTTGATCTTAGATGCATAATCTCCAGAATTGGGAAAATAAGTTGCTGTTGTCAAAGTCTCCCAGTCTATAGTACTTTGTTATGAGAGAATTTGCAAATGAGTAGTTATGTTGAGCAAGATATAGTCTCTTTTTCCTCTGAGCTCCAACAGTTGGTTATTTACCATATATTCATCAGCATTTTTTTTTTTTTGACAGGCAGAGTGGTCAGTGAGAGAGAGAGACAGAGAGAAAGGTCTTCCTTTGCTGTTGGTTCACCCTCCAATGGCCGCCGCGGCCTGCGCACCATGCTGATCTGAAGCTAGGAGCCAGGTGCTTCTCCTGGTCTCCCATGTGGGTGCAGGGCCCAAGGATTTGGGCCATCCTCCACTGCACTCCCGGGCCACAGCAGAGAGCTGGACTGGAAGAGGGGCAACCGGGATAGAATCCAGCACCCCGACCGGGACTAGAACCTGGTGTGCCGGCACCGTAGGCGGAGGATTAGCCTATTGAGCCACAACGCCAGCCCATATTTACCATATATTTATGAAGTGTATGATTTTCTTTTGTATATTAATTGTTTAAAATACATGTCCCTTTCTGAATTAGTAAGTATGTGTTTTGGAAAAACTGGTTCTTTATATGATTCTTACACATTCCTTTATCAATGTGTAATAAGGTCTCAATAACATTTGCCAAATGAGTAAGTGGATTTCTATACCTCGGTATTAACAGCAGCATTTTAAAATGTGGACACAGTAAAACAGAGTTAACATTAATACAATGTTGAATGTTAACCGTGGCTTGAGAAAACATCTCCTGTTTTATGAAGAGGAGGTGGGCTGAGTGGGTGGTCCTTATGCCTTGAGGCACGCTCTGGGAGAGGGTTGCTTATAACCTTGGAATTAGGCCCAGCTGCTCCCTGCTTCCTGCTCACAGTGTGACTTTGCTTTCACAGGCTCTGCCATTGACACCTGTGGCCTCACCAGATATCCAACCAGTGAGGCCTGCCTGGTCTTGCACTGGGAGCCTCCAAAATCAAGAGCCAGAGTAAATCTGCTCCATTCATAAGTGACCCTCTCAGTTATCTGTCATACTGATGAAAAGCTGATTAATAATGCAATGCAGATTTTTGCACTTGGCGACCTGTTAATTTTACTTATGTAATTTTTCCCATGGGAAATATCATTTGATATTGATTTCTTTTTAAAAAAAAAGATTTATTATTTTATTTGAAAGTCAGCATTACACAGAGAGAGAAGGAGAGGCAGATTGAAAGAGAGAGAAATAGGTCATCTATCTGCTGGTTCACTCCCCAATTGACCACAATGGCTAGATCTGTGCCGAGCTGAAGCCAGGAGCCAGGAGCTTCTTCAAGGACTCCCACGTGGGTGCAGGGACCCAAGGACTTGTGCCATCTTCTACTGCTTTCCCAGGCCATCACAGAGAGCCGGATATGAAGTGGGGTAGCTGGGACTCGAACCAGTGCTCATGTAGGATGCCAGCACTGCAGGTGGCGGCTTTACCTGCTAAGCCATAGTGCCAGCCCCAGATTTTGATTTCTGATTGCAGAAAATCTCATAAAACATATTGCAAAGACATGCTTTTCTATATCATTCATATAGGCCAGTGTTAGCATAGAGTTTCATAGACTTCCAAGATCTTTCTCGTACTTCTTATGGGGTTCTCTCAGTTGTCTTCTGGGGACATTGACAGACATAGCTGTTTTGGAAGAGAGGAGTTGTAAATAAGGGAGTTTTAGGGACTTTATCAATGCCAAAGAGCTAATTGGAGATATAATTGTTCTACAATTATGGATCACCTGCTTCTTAATGAATTCCTTCCTCCTGCTGGAAAAAAAAAATGGAAATGAAGCTGAATTAATCTGAAGACAGTCAGATGGTCCAAGTGATGTTTCCATTACAATGTTTTGCTTAGCCGTCAAATCATCCTGAGCTGTTGAAGTTCTGAGTTGTTTTCTCTCCCTGAATGGAATTCCTAAGTCATGCAGTTCATCTCCCTGACTCACTGTTGGAGTTTCAATGTAATTTACTCATGATTGTATCTGATGATATCTGTACGTGCCATTTGTGGTTTTAATTTTTCTAATAAAACTGCTAACACAAATTTTGGATTTAGAAATGGTCTCTAATTACTTGCCAACTAATCCAAATAGAAATTCATGAACTGATATTCCATCAGATCTGACTGATGTTTTGAGAAGAAACATGATCTTTTTAAAAAAATATCATTAATAAAAAGTTCTGAAGGCACATTTTTCTCTCCGTGACTGTAAATTATTTTAAAAGCAATTACAATCAGAATGTTTTGTAATAAAAGAAGAAAAAAGTTGCTTCCTACTGAAAATGAAAATAGCATATTCTATGCTTCTGAATACAGTCTCTTGTGATGGTTGTATTAACTATTCATTTCTGCCCAATAGCTATACCCACTCTTTCCCTGAGAGCCAACATATTGTTTCTGAATATTTAATAAGGGTTTTGCCCAGGACCCAAGAATACAAAGAAGGGAGGGTGTTACATAGGAAGTCACTTTGTACCCAAAATGGTCTACTTCCTTCAATGATGTTCCCTGTGACCCTCGGCATTTAGATCCCACACAGATAAATAGGTCCACTATTTATAGCCACTATCTTAGTCATTATTACTTTTAAATCATTTTTAATCACACATATGGTTATATTTCGCACAGAAATGAGCCCAAGGCTTTAAAAATTAACTTCTCTTGAGCCTTGAAAATTGTGAAATTGCTAATTTATTTTGCAGGAAGATGACAGTGAGCCTACTTTTTTTCTCTTCCTGTGTAGATTCACTATGTCTAATAACGTTCTAAAGGGGCTAATTTTTTGAGCAGAGGAAACAATACAATTTAAATTTTCCAGAAATTGTTAAAGAAATGCTGCTTCCACCACTATTATATTTATGTTTCTATAGAAATATTATGATTTTTCTCTTGTCACATTTGCTGAAAACTTACACTTTGCCTTTAGTAATGGAGAATTCATGAACTTTGAGGAACACTATAATTTATATTGTGCATCAGTCTTCAATACAATTTTCTGAAGGTAAGAAAGTTGTCAATAGCTTTCTTTAAATTGTATGTTTTTATATATTTTTATCTATTTGATTACTTTTTATTTCATATTTTTTTTTATTTACACACAGAGAAACAGAGAGGCTAGGGGGCAGATATTCATCCACTGCTTCATTCCCCACTGCCCACAACAGCCAGGGCTATGCCAGGCCTAAGCCAGGGGACTGGAACTTTGCTTACAAGAGTGGCTGGGAGCCAAATACTTAACCCATAGGCTGCTGCCTCTCAGGGTGTAAGTTAGCAGCAAGTTGGAATTGGAAACTAAATAAGGATTCAAAATCAGCACACTCTAATATGAAATGTGTTTTTTCCAAGTGGCCAAATATTTGTAATAAGTAAATAAATAATAAATATATCAGAATTCACCTTGAAACAAAGACTTTGAAGATATTTCTGCCTAGATGTTGCTATGCAGTAACTTAACTCATCTTTGGCTTGTCAGATGTTCACTATGAAGGAGGATGACCCAGGCAGAGTAATTGTCATTATTACAGTCTAACATCCTGAACTTGAGCTACTTACATCATGTTGATGCCTTACAGACCCCTACCCTTTAAAAATAAGGAAAACCAGCCTTTAGCTAAACATTGATCAGCTCCAAACAACTAAAATGGCAACATAATCTAGTACCAAATCTAAAACTCTATGATCACTAATTTCTATTATACCCCATTGCACCCTAATGTCTCCCAGAAATGTGACACTATTTTATTTTTCACCAAATATTTCAGAGAATATTAACATAATTTCCTTTAATGCCTTCTTCTTATCATTTCATTTAATATACTGTAATATAAGCCAACCCTTTGATATACTATTATTGATCACAGATTACTGATGATGAGACAAAAAAGAAAGGTCCCATAGCTGGAATGCAGTAGAGTTGTATCTATCTATGAACAATGCCAGATTGCCTTTACTTTCCCCCAGTTTATGTGTTTGTGTGGTCCCCAGGGCTATAAAGAAGCTGAGAGATGAACATTCATAAGGCTTTGAGGAATGATGTATGTTTTCACTCTAAGTGAATGAAAGAGCCCTATCTCAGAAAGGATTTTAATCTCTAATGCATGAGTGATTAGTTGAGCTAGCATATTTAATATCTGAGCAGAAATATGCTGGGGAATTCCGGGGTCTTCTCTCTAAGTCAGTTGAATTTAGATTTCCTAGTTGAGTATCTCTCCATTCTACTCACTTACCTTGGAGTCTATCATCAGATGTCTGGATAAGAAAATGTGGTACATATACACAGTAGAATATTATTCAGATATAAAAAATGAAATTCTACCATGTACAGCAAAACAGATGAAACTGGAGGTCATCGTTATATTGAGTGAAATAAGGCAGACCCAGAAAGACAAATACCACATGTTCTCCCTTATATGTGGGAGCTAGAATTAAAAAAAAAAAAAAGAAAGAAATTTCTGTATGTATCAATATTGCTACAAGTAAAGTTTTGTAAAACTTTGTTTTATACCTTAGTGAAATCAATGGTTGAGTATGTTACAATACTATAGTTTTAACAATCTGTAATTGCTTTAAAATGTACTGTATATGGGTGAAATTGTCATTTTTCCATTCAAGTATTGCTCATAGCCATTGTCTATATTCCTATTAAACTAGGGTCTTTTGCTTTTTACTTGTAAAACCTCTTATTCAGTGAGGTATTAAACCTTTTTACTGTAATGTAAACTTAAAATGTTAGCACAAAAACTAAAAAAAAAGATAGGTAGATAGAAGGAGAATGGGAGGAAATATTAGGAGGGAGGAAGGAGAAGAATATCATTTTGTTCTTAGAATTGTATCTACAAAGCACATTGAATCAGTTCAAAACTAATTAAAAATTTAAAAATCTCACAAGATTTTATAGAGCAAGGATATACAGCAAGGAAAGCCTCCTAGCCAGTTAATATATTCATCTTAGTTACTGCCTAGGCCACTGACTCATATGGGAGAGGTGATGAGCAATATTGGTGGGTTGAATGAGACAGAGCCCATGAACTGACATCTATCTGTACACCATATGATACTCAATAACTCCACATCTTTGAAATCAGCAAAAGATATGAATGAATTTCTTTTTCAACGCTCAGTACATGTAAATATTGTCAGAGAGCATTATTGCATCAGCAATAGAACATGGCATATCATTTTAAAATATAGCATCTTTATATATAACAGAGAATTTTGCCACAACAATGTTATTGTGTTATAAACAGTTCTACCTTTAAGAATGTAGCTGGGCAATGTAAAAAAGCATACATTATCTTGATCTGTTTGGGCTATTATAAAAAAAACCACAATCAGTTGGTTTATAAACAACAACCATGCATTTCTCACATTTCTGGAGGCTAAGGAATCCAAAATGAAGGCACCAGCAGATTTTATATTAAGCTGGATGGGGAAAAAATCTAATATCTGCACAAAGATATAGAAAATAGAGAAAAAGCTATGGATTTAATAAGGGATAATACAACTAGTGTTTCAAAGTCCAATGTTTTCATTGAAATTATGTTTTATTATGACCTTTATAATTCTTTTATTCTTTTTATTAAGGATTTATATATTTATTTGAAATTCATAACATTTAAAGAAGAGAGAGGGATAAACGCGTGCACGCGCGTGCGCACACACACACACACACACACTGATGCGCAAAGACTGAGAGGGAGGCCTTGCATCTGCAGATTTGCTCCCCAAATGGCGGCAACAGCCAGGACTAGACTAGGTAGAAACTCTTTCCAGGTCTCCCACATGAGTGACAGGAGGCCAAGCACTTGGATCATCTTCTGTTGCATTCTCAGGTGCATTAGCAGGGAGCTTGCCTGGAATTGGAGCTGCTGAGACTCCAGTTGGAACTCTGATATGAGATGCCAGTGTCACAAGCAGGGACTTACTCTGCTGCACAACAACACTGGCCCCATAACTCTGATTCTTATCACTCCTGAATTGTCTAAGTGCATTGGTATCTTGCTCTTTATCTTATTGCAGGATATAGAGTAGGGTATATAGATATAGATATAGATATAGATATAGATATAGATATAGATATAGATATAGATTAGGGTACCTGCTAAAAGTTTCATCCCTAAAACTGGATTCTAATGGAATCCCTCCTACTTTCATATAATAAATTTAAAGTATGACACTGTTTCTCACCAGAAATTTTACTATTTTTCAAATGAGGCCATCCCTTTGTTCTGTAAGTTGATAATAAGCATTGTTTCTCTAGTTAAATTTGGAAGAACATACCATGTGTTATTGGACAACTACCAAAGTTTCAGCACCTTACAAAGTCAATTTCTGTATTAGAAAACATACATTCTACAGAAACTTTTACAAAACAGTCTTTTAAGAAAAGGGGCATATTACTTACAAGGAGATTGCTTTCTTTCCTTGCAAAAACTATTTTGCCTATTATTTCCTCTTATCCTGTCTCTTTTATGGTGATAAAATATGCCCAACATGAACTATACCATCTTAACCATTTTTAAATGTCAAATTTTTGCTTTTAATACATTCAAAATGTTGTGTTACCATCATCATCCTCCTCCTCTGGAGCTGTTCTCTTCTTTTATCATTAAAAATAAGCACCCAGTCTCTTTGCCCTTCAGTGCCTGGTGATTACCATTATACTTTCTGTCTTTATTATTTTGACTAAGTAACTTATGCAAGTGGAATCATACAATGTCAGTCTTTCTTGTGGCTTCGTTCATTTAATATGGTGTCCACAATGTTCACCCATGTTGCAATCATGGGAATTTCTTTTCTCTTTAGTTGTGAATAATATTACATGGTAAATATTGTATCAGGTTTTGTTATCTATTCATTTTCAAAGTATTTAGATTATTATTTTTGAAATAACATTTTATTTACATAGTAATCAAAGGCTTATTGGCTCTAGTAAATAAAGTGTTTTCAAATAAAAAGTAGAAAGATCATAGTCCAGCAGGATATTAGGCACAGGCTATCAACAATAATCAAACAAAAATGCAATCAATTTAACTAATAAAAAATAACTCTTAAAATAGTCACAACAGAATTGAAACTATAGCATTATATAAGTTCTATCTTTTTATTGACAAAGATGCAGTTTTGGGTTGATTCCACTAGCTGTTGTGCATAATGCTATTATGAATATTAGTGTACAGATATCTTTTTGAAACTCTACTTTGTATTCTTTTGCATGTATTCCTAGAAGTGGAATTGTTGGATCTTATGGTAATTCTACTTTAATTATTTGATGGAATACAATGCCATTTTCCATAGTGGCCCCATGGTTTTACATTCCCTAAAACCTGCACGATGATTCCAATTGCTCCTTATTATATCAACACTTTTTATTTTCTGGCTCTTTTTTTTTTTTTTTTTTGTTAAGAACATTCCTAATGTGTTTGAAGCGGCACATCATTATAATTTGAATTTGCATTTCTCTAATGAAGAGGGATCTTTTCATGTGTTTGTAGGTCATTTGTATGTGTTTAGCCAAATGCCTTTTAATGTCTTTCCTCTAGTTTAAAATTCAGTAAAATTTTTGTTGATTTTAAAATTTCTTTCTATATTGGATATCAATCTCATGACATTCGGGGGTGGAGAAACTTCTTTCTGTGAATGGCCATTTGGATTATTCATAGGCCATACAAAGTCAGCAAAATAAAAATTATATCACTATAGATTTATTAAAATTCCTTGTATGTTCTAACTACTTTGGCTAGAACCTCCAGTGTTATGCTGAATAGAAGTGGTATGAATTGGCATACTTGCCTGGTTTTTCATCAGAGGAAATGCTTTCATTTCATAATGTTCAATATTAGTTTTTCATATGCTTTTTTGTTATATGGAGATAGTTTCCTAATATTCCTCATTTTGGAGTGTTCTTATCATGTAAGTGTATTAAATTTTAACAAATTCTTTTTTGAACTAATTCAGTTGACTATCTGTGCAGTTATTCCCTTTGTGTTATTATTTTGATACATTGTATTGACTGCTTTTTATTGTATTGACCATCCTCATATTCAAAAGAGAAATCCATGGTCACAGGGTGCAATTCTTTTAATCTGGTAAATGTTCAATCTGAAAAATGTGTCATGCACACATGAAAAATAAATATGTGTTTGCCATTGTTTTTGGTTAGGGATTTCTGTATCAGTTTGTTAGATATAACTCACTGTAGTTTCCCTTCTCACTTTTTCTTGCTTATCTTCTGTCTAGTTGTTCCATCCAATATTGAGGGAGGTCTCCAACTATTTATACGGAATTTTCTATTTATCCCTTTAATTCTGTCTACTTCTGCTTCATACATTCTGATGGTCTACTAGGTTTGTAAATGCTTGTAATTGTTTTATCATCTGTGATATTGAACATTAGGCAATATAAGTCTTTCCTTGTCTTTTGTAACCACACTTATTTTTCTGATATCTAGGATATTTACCCTCACTGTCTTTTGATTACTATTTGTATATTTCATCCTCCTCCCTTTTACTTTTCAATCTATTTGTGTATTTTGGATCTAAAATGGGCCTTTTGTAGACAACATACAGTTGGATATAAAAAAAAAATCATTCTGCAAGTATGCCCTTTTCTTGGGGAGTTAAATACATTCATACTAAAAACTCAGTGTTAATGGAGATTTTGATATTAATTAATCAATAATTCTCATTTTGTCATTCGTTCCCCATATGTGTTAAATAATTTTTTTTTGTTCTAGTCTCACATTATTATCTTCCTTTGTGGTTTTTTTAATAGTTAATACATTTAAATTCCTTTTTGATTTCCTTTGGGGATAGTGCATAGAAACTTTATTTGTAGTTGCCCATGGCCATTAAATGTAATATCTTAAATTCATAATATTCTAATTTAAATTTTTACCTGCTGAGCTCCTACAGCATAGGACAACACTGATCCCTTAGAAGCCCTGTTCTCTCATTTTAGTTGCTAATGTCACAAAATTACATCTTTTTGTATTATGTGTCCCCAAATATAAACTAATATTATTTTAAATTATTAATTTTAAATTATGTGGAAATAAAATATGAAATTACAAAATTCACAATCTTAACATATTTTTCTAAATATTACTATAAAATCTTTAAAACCATAACTATAGAAACATTGCTAAAATAGAAACTTTCAGAATTGCAAATATATTTACCTTTACTGGGATCTTTATTTCTTCATATGGCCTTGAATATTGTCTTTTGATTTATTTTTCATTTTATCCATCATAAATCCCTTGACCATTTCTTGCAGGGAAGATCTAGTTGTAACAAATTTCTTCAACTCTTGGTTTATCTGGAAATGTCTTAATTTTCTCCTCACTTTTGAAGAACAGTCTTGTCAGTTTTAGAATTCTCTGCTGTTTCATTTTGTTAGTGCTTTAAATATATCAGCCCACTGTCATCTGGCCTCTGATTAATCTGACCACGATCTTGGGAGCCTTTCACTGTCACTTCGCTTTGGTTGCTCTCAAGTTTCCCTCTGTCTTTGGCTTACTAGAATGTGTTATAATATCTATTACTGTGGCTCTCTAAGTTCGCCTTACTTGCAATCTATTGGATATAATATCCATGCCTTTCATCAAACTTGAGAGGTTCCCAGGCAGTATTTTCAAATACCCTCACTGTGTTCCTCTTTTCCCTAGGCGTCAACAATGTGTGCATTGGTCAGCTTGATGGTGCCTCACAACCTCCACAGGCTCTGTTCAGTTTTCTTCAGCCCTTTCTCCATATGGTCATCAGATTCCATAATTTTCCTTGTCTTAGGTTTAAGATTAATTTTTAATTCTCTGATTACTCAAATCTATCTTTGAATCACTCTTGAGAGGTATTTTCATTTTGGTTATTGTAATTTAAATCCCCTAAATTTTTTAGGTTGCTTTTTAGTTTTTATGTATCTATATCGATATGCCAATTTTGTTACAACATAATTTTCTTGGCTTTGTTCTTATCTTTCTTATTTGAATATTGTAAGAAAAAGTATTTTTTTTCCTAGTAGCTTTGTCATCAGGTCTTTTCCAGGCTAATTGAAGTTGATTTTTTAATAATTGTTTTTAATGGACATTTTCCTCTTATTTGTTTCTGTGCCTCAAGATTTTGGTAAAACACTAACATTAAACCTTATAATATAACTCCAGAGAAGAAAGGACCTGTATGAAATGGAGGTAGAAGTTCAACAGCAGTGGATACCTGATTAATCTGCTTTGTACACAGCTGGAGCAGCACTGTTTCGACATTAAATTCATATAGAACCAAGCCACTATTTCAAGTAAGTTTAAATTTTTATTCTTATTCTTCATAATAAGCCATAATAACAATTGTTATTTCTAACAGTGCCATGGAATTCAGCAGTTCTGTTTCTAAAGTGACTTATAAATGAAAGATTGTTTTTGCTTCCTTATAAAATGAATTATAAGTGCTGCATTGTTTCAATGAATTAATTCTGTATATCCTTTACTGCTGAAACCAAAACTCAAAGTCACTCTGTTTTCAAAGGTCTAATGAACAACTTTGTTTCTGCTAGATATTGTAAAATAATGGCTATATATCTAATAAATTGCTAGGTTGAAATCATGTAAATGATAATTCATGTCCAAATCTCATTGATATTCACTGTTACATGGAGATAATCTACAGTGTATTTCTGTATATTTGATGTATAGTGAGTATATGCAGTTGTGTGTTCCATAAAGTCATTGGTAGTATTGTTGACTCATTCAACTATTAAAATAAATTACCTTTTATCACTTTCATTATCATGGCAACATTGCCCCAAACATGAGGATTTTCATATTTCTTAATGACTTAATACATATTTAGTTAGAATGAAAAATGGATGTTCCTACATACACAGTATCATTATAATCATCACATGAAGTACTAAGTACAACGAATTGAAGCTAATGAGGACAGGCTTCAAGGTTTTTCTGTAAAAGGTAGGTATGGAAATATAATTTTATAAGTTTATATTAGATATCTTCTCAAATCAATCAGTGAAACTGTCATGGGTGTCTGGGTCCAAATTCTTATTTCTGACAATGGAAGTGATTCAAGGACAAACCATAAATAAAGCTCAACATATTTATGTCCATGCAAAGTAAAAGTACGCAGTAAAGGAGTGTGGGTATGCTCAAGAGAAAGTTATCTTAAGACACTTTGGGGTCATCTCTTAATCTGAATTGGAGGCATGCAAGACGCTGACTAGGGCATGACTTAACTGAATATTCCTAAGAAATAGAGTTTGGAGCCAGTCTTGAACACTACCCATTTCTTTGTCCTATTTTGGAAAATCTGGAAGTGTCATCTCATCAGGTACATGATGAGAGTAGGTGTGTCAGCCATGGTAATTTTATCATAATGACCTTCTAATGAGCTGGCAGACATGTTGGATATTTTTGGATGAAGCTGGTTCTGCAGAAGCTGTGTTTTCAGTCTTTGAATTAGCACAAGACATTTCTCTGGCCCTTTTACTATCAAGTATTTAAATATTAGTGTGAAAATCCAGTGATATTTTGAAGATAACATCCCCAGTACTGTAATGAACAAAAAGAAAAATCAAAATTTGGAAACATGTAAATATTTGAAAACAAATACAAATCATAATTTTAATAACAACTTTTGTCAGTTATTAATGCAAAATCATCTTTGTTGTAGAACAAAAATTCTCATTCCCTAAGAGATGTGTTATAATAGCCAAACTAGTAGTTTTAGGAAGAATGATTCAGTAATTATAATAAAAAATTGCTGAGACAATCTTATTTTCATTGCGGTATATGGATGACCTCTGAAGTTGAATCATTCTCTGTTAAAGAATTTATAGCAAAATGACTATGCCTTCAAGATATTGTGTGAAATAAAATTGTTAGATTTTCCTTTAACTATGAAAATAACTTTTGACACAAATCATTGAAATTGGCAATATATTTATAATAGTTTTTTTTTTTTTTGAAGGCCCTGCTCATAAATGGCCTATGAGGGGAAACTATACCTCTGAGTCTACCTACTACTATATCATACATTCCCTTTCTTCTGTGGACAATGCTGTTAATTTTCACACAATACAATATATAAGTTCACAGGTTATATAAGTCATTTCAGTCTTTGTTGTCTCCAAATTAAGCAAGTAATATTTTAAAATCTCATTTAGAAATTGTACTGCCCAGATCATCCTCGGTAATGGTGAGAGTAACCATGCGGAGTCTTTAAAGTCTCTTCCTGAATCTAACAAAAAGTAGTCTATAAAATCCACGGATGAAAGTGTCCTAGCTCAGCAACAATGATGAAAGTACTTAATCTTATTTGTCAGTCTTTGCATATGATCAGGCTCTTACTTATCCTAAAAAAAATACAAATATGTAATATATGAAAATGACTAGTGTACCTACTTCATTTCCTATGGCTGAAGTCAACTTTCAATTCCTTCACCAAGGCAAATATATACATATATGTGTATATGTATATGTATATGTATATATGTATATATATATATATATATATATATATATATAAAATTTAGGTCTAAGAAGCAAATTAAATTCAAAAATCTTAAATGATCAAATCTATGCTTAAATGATCAATGTTGTGGTATTTGAAAATTAGAAAGTCCTCTCTATCATCTGTTGCCAACTTTCTTGTTTCCTTGCACCCCACCAAAGTCATAGGGTAAAGCCCTAACCCCCAGTGGGGCTATTTTTGGAGATGGGAACTTCAGGTTATTAAGGTTCACTGAGTTCATAAAGGCAAGCCCATAATCCACCAGGACAGGGGTCCATGGAGAAGAGAACGAGATGTCATCAGTTCACAGGAACATTGAAAAGGATTATGTGAGGACACAATGAGAGGGTGGATGTCTGCAAGCCAATGAGAGAGGCCTCAGGAGACAACAAATTTGCCAACACCTTGATCTCAGACCTGCAGCTTCCAGATGGTGCGAAAATCAAATTCTGTTGTCAAGCTAGCCTGTCCATGTTGATATTTATGGCAGCTCTAGAAAAGAGCACCTCACAGATTAGTTCATACAACCTGGAAGTTTCTTTCTTGCCTTCTCAGGGATGAGTTTCCTCGTACTCATTTCACCCAGTTCCCAAGTGCTATTTTATTTCTATGACCATTAATCAGCTACTTATATACAGATTTGACATAAATGGAATCACAGTTTATACTTTCCTTGGATTTTTTATTGTTGATTATTAACATTTTTCAAGTTAAATGATTTTGCTATGGTGTGAGTAGTTTGTTCTTTTGCCACGAACTGCCTCAGTATATACAGGTCTTCATTTAGTACATCTAGTAGCCAGGTTTTTAGACCTATATAATTAGGAAGTAGAACTTGGTATCTCTTTGGTGCTAAAATTATATATGACCTTTGAGCATTCTAAATGAATTGCTAGTATACATATTTCTTCCTTTTGCTTTTGATGCTATCCATGATTGACAAACTGTTTAAAGATTTAGTTTTTTATTTACTTGAAAGGCAGAGTGACAGTAAGGGAGGGAAACAGAGAGAGGGAGAGAGAACTGCCATCTGCTTGTTCACTCACCAAGTGGCTGCAGCTGGCCAAATCCAGGAGCCCAGAATTTCTGGGTCTCCTGTGTGGGTGGAAGGGGCCCAAGTACTTGGCTAATCTTCCACTGCTCTTTCAGGTGCTTTATTGGGAGCTGGACTAGAAGTGGGGCCCCAGGACTCCAACTAGCAGCCATGTGGGATGCCTGCATTGTAGGTAGAGGCTTTACATGTTATGCCACAAAGATGCCACCTCATTGAAGAATTTGACACCATTTGGAAAACATGAGGCCTTGAAGGCCTTGAAGACTTTCAGGCAAAATATGAGACTTAGGGGGAGACAGTCTTCAATTTAGTTTAGAAAATAATCTTTGTTTATAAGTACAGTAAAGACTAGGATGCACAAGTGTACTTTTTAAAAAGAGATTGATTTATTTACTTGAGAGGCAGAGTAACAGAGCAAGGGAGAGACAGAGAAATGTCTTCCATTCACTAGTTCACCCCAAAGATGGCCACAATGGCTGGAGCTGGGCTGAGAGGAAGCTAGAGGCCAGGAGCTTCTTCCAGGTCTACCACGTGCGTAGAGGGGCCCAAGCACTTGGACAATCTTCTGCTGTGTTCCCAGGACATCAGCAGAGACCTGGACTGGAAGTTGAACAGCCAGTGCACATATGGGATGCTGGTGCTACAGGTGGATATTTAACCTACTACACCACAGCACCAGCCCATTAAAGTTGCATTTAAGACAGAAATAAATTGTGATGAATAAATTTTAAATTATTAACTTTGACTTGTTAATGGATTAACTTATGCTATAAATAATTTTGAGAAGAAAATAGTTTATATAAAGTATACCCGCAAAAATACACTTTAGTTAAAATTGTTTTGGGTAAGTGAAAAAAAAAAAGCTTGGTTTAATAAAAGTTACACACTTATTATAAATAAAATCATAATATATTGAAAATATCACTGATATAAAAATAGATTAATTACAGTTACAATAATAATGGAAAGAGAATGACTCAATTCTACCTAACATTCTTGGGGTCACTATGAGTATATAACTTAGCAAACTTGTTTCAAAGTTTGGTTGTATAAAAATATTTTTGAACGCATATGCTGCCAAGTTTTATTAGTGATTATAAGCAAATCAAGAAATAGGAAAAAGGAGAAACAGAAAGAAGAATGAATAGTTTCTCTTACACCTAGGAATTCCATTATCAACATATACCTCAATCATATTTGTAATTTTATCTTGCCAAATACCTAATATATGTGAAGATGCAATGACAGTGGAAATGATGAAGAAACAGGTGTATAATTTGAGAATTGAATTCATAAAATAAAGTCATATTACCTATCAATACATCTAAAATACCTTTTTGAATTGATTTCAAAATTTTTCACATATTTGCAGGTGTTATTTATTTTTTCCTTAAAGCCCACATATTTTATATTGGTGCATTTTATTTTTCTGAAATAAAGTATTATGAACAAAATTGCTTTTTTATAAAAAAACCTCTACAATAAAAATATATCTCACATCATTGTCTCACATTGGCATTTCCCCATATGTTTATGTCTTTGTTCTTTAATATAATCCAGAAATTCTGCATCTGGAAGGTGATAATTCCCAGATCCACATTTCAAAACAAAGCAAATTAAATTGCTAATTGCAGAAATCTAATTTCAGGGAGTACAGTTATCGCTATACATTTAGAAATGCAAACAGAACATAAGGAGGGAAATATCACTATATTTCATTTAGAAATAAAACATTCTAGAACTCTTGTATTTCTTTGTTTTCTTTCTACTTTTGTCCTGAGATCTCCTTGGAAAAGATCCCAGGATTGGGTGTTCTAGGTTTCTAACTTACTAAGCAGATATCAGTGAAGGGCACAGGAGTGAAGTCTGGAAGAGACGAGAGCCCATGTGAACCCATGATTTACTTGCTCACAGCTATGTGCATCTGATGCCTTCATCTGAAGGTACCATGCTTCAGGAAGCTGTGGACATGCCTTATTGGGAGAAAGTTGTGAGGAAATTCTAGAGGAATTTATTCACCTTTCCATCTATGACAGTCCAGGACTCCATTGTGCACATCTAGGGGTTGAATCTTTACCACAGTGTTGTCAACAGGGAAGGCTGGGGACAGGAGGTGAGAGGCCATCAAGTCACACATGCACTAGGTTGGGTATGGCTTACAAGGGGATTGCTGCTATAGTGACAGCTGCAGTAGAGCTAAGGTGGGCACCAAGAGAGAGATACCTAACAGCTGTCTAATGCATGCAAAGATTTCTGTAAAAGGTACTGTTTCTTCAAGACATAATGAGTAGCTTCTCTGTCTTTAAGATTCATTTATTTTAGTTTAGACAGAATCTTCTATCTGCTGGTTCACTCCCCAGATGGCCACTAGGAGTCATGGGTTTCACCTGGGTCTCCCACGTGGGTAGCAGGGTACCAAACACTTGGACCTTCTTATGTTTCTTTTCCCAGGCAACTGGATCAGAAGGACTGGAATTGGGATACAAACTGGTGCCCATATGGAATTCTGGCACTGTAGTGGGGACTCACCTACAATGCCAGCCCCATAATGACTGTCTTCTATGGGCATCCTCTTAATAGAATTGAAATAGATTAAATTATCATCTTATTCCAATATAAGATGTTACAAAAATGTTATAAAAATTAAATGTGAGTATTAGAGACTTGCAACATTTAGATTGATGTATAAGGAGTTTGTTCAGACCCTTATTTTTGTATGAGAAAAAGTTGAACATTCTGAAAAACAACAACTCTTAGATTTATAATAGAATTGAGGTTATATGATAAACCACTGCCCTATAAACTGAAAAGGTAGATACAAAGAATGATAATTGATTGAAGAACAAACCCTGGAATAGAAATAACCATGAAGACAGTGATGGCAGGAAGATCTTAAGTGATAAATCCCTACATGATTTCTGTGGACTAGCTGGAAAGTTAAAACAATCTGTATGTCTTGGGGGTTTCCCCAAACTTTCATGAATTCTGTCACTAGGAACCCTTTCAGGTTCTTGTACTGAAGAAGAGAGAAAAATCAACTTATGCTTCTATCATGGTAAGTGGGCAGGTAGCCATTACATAAAACACACAACGTTTTCTTTCTCCAATTGCCCTCAAATGAAAAAAAAAAAAAACCACTTTTCCAAAGGTTACAAAGGTTAACTAATGCGGGACAAAGGAGACACCCCAGTGTAGTTCCCTCTGACCTTCCTTTAACAAGAAAATTTGTTGAGATGCACTTATGAAGGTCACATCCCAGGGACACAACCCTCTAAAATATCAGGACATAATTAGAGGATTACAGAACAACTCACATCTCACCACAACATCAACAGGGTTCCTGTATAGCAATAGCAGATTACAGCTGAAAAGAGCAGCCAGTCTCAAATTATATTTAAGTTATTTCTATTAAACTCAAAGACAGTAGAGAAAAGTGAACAAAAATCACCAGAGGATATCCAGGTCTCAGAGAGCAATAGCTGTAGAAAACAAAACACAATGTACTTCTTGAGAAAGGTATCCATGATGTTTCACAATAAAAGCTTGTTTTCCACAGGTCCTATCAAACAATGCTTCAGGTCTGACCTTCAACGATAAATTATAAGATGTGCTGAAATACTTAAAACAAAAACCAAAACAAATACCAACAGTAGCAAAAATCTCTGAAGAGACCATATAAGCAGCAGAACTGGAATCAAATGAAATACAGATTTGAAAGGGGTGAGGGTGTGTGTGACATGGTGGATAAAATCACCACTTGGGACATTTGTAGCTGATATCACAGTGCCCCCTTCTCTTCTTATGAGCTTCCTGCTGTTGAGCATCCTAGGAGGCAGCAAGTAATGGCTCAAATACTACCAAATACAATACGTGAGACACCTGAATTGAGCTCTGGGCTGCTAACTTCAGCCTAGCCCATCCCTGGTTACTGTGAGTTTTGGGGGCATGAATGAGCAAATGGAAGAACTCTCTTCATTTCTCTCTCTTTTCTCTTTCTTTCTCTCTTTCTCTATTTGTGTGTGTATGTGTGTGTGTGTCTTTCTTTCTCTCTCACCCTTACCACCAGTTTCAAATGAAATGAAAATTAAAAAAAAAAAAAGATGCAGATTTCAGAATCACTGCGGCAGTGCTTTAAAATAACTATGTATAGAATGGCAAAAGATCTAAATGAAAATATGGAGAACATACAAGAAGAGATGGATTACAAGCAGAATGATGGCAACTACAAGAAACTCTCAAAAGAAAATATAAAGCAATACTGGAGAAATGAAGGATTCCTTTGATGGTCTCACTACTAGAGTAGACATGTCTGAGGTAGCAATCAGTGAGCTTGACTATAATGCAATCAAAACCTCCCAAACAAATTTAAAGAGAAAATAAACGAAAACATAAGCAATAAAAAGGAAGAAAATATCCAAGGCCAAGAAATGTGCAATGATTACAAAAAGCAAAATGTACTATCATCTGAAACCAAAAGAAGACAATTCAAATAGAAGAAATTTTTGAGGTAATAATGGATATTTTCACAAAATTAATAAAAAGAAACAACCACAAAAATACAGAAAGAAATTGAATCAGTATACTTTTGAAAACAATATAATCATAGTCATATCCTATTCAGTTTGCAGAAAAACAGTCAAAAAGCAAACCTTGGAGAAGACTAGAACATTTAAAGAAATAATTTACCATCAAACAAGCAAACAGACAAAAAAAATAAAAAGGAAAAATTATATTTGAATTCCTCTCAGAAACCATCTAAGAATGAATATAGTGAAGTACTTTAAAAGATGAAAGGGAAGAAAAAAACAAAGATGAAAGTAGAATACTGAAGCCAGGGAAATCATCCTTCAAAAGTAAAAGAAAAATAAGCTTTGCTACAGACTGAATTTTGTCTTGTCTGCTCCAAACTGGTATGTGTTTAACCTTAACATCCAATGTGGTGGTGTTTGAAAATGAAGCCTTCCAGAGGTAATTAGGTTTAGATGAGATCATGAAGCTGGAATCTTCATTATTGGATTAATGTCAATATAAAAAGTTACCAAAGAGAAAAATAACTTTTTCTCTTTCTCTTTCCATTTCCATCCCTTCCCTCTCCTCCCCTCCCCTCCACTCCCCTTCCCTTCTCTTTTCTTTCTCTTCTCTTCCCCTCTTCTCTCCTTTCCTCCCCCCCCCCCACTTCTCCCCTCCTCTCCCCTCCAGTTCTCTCTCTCTCTCTCTCCAACCTTCTCTTCTCCCCTCTCCCTAGTTACCTTCCTCCTTCCAACTTGAACTTACCTAGCAAAGACCACGTGAAGACACAGTGAGAAGATAAGCCTACGCAACACAGGGGACATCTCTCACTAAATATGACCTTGATGGCTCCATAATCTTGTGCTTTCAGTCTCCAAAACAGATAAATTGATTCGTGATGTTTAAATCATCCATCCTGTTGTGTTTACATTACAGCAGCCCAAGTAGACTAACACAGACTTGCAAACACTAAGAATATGTTGTCAATAGATCCACTTTAAACCAAATGATAAATGAAAATCTTCAGAAAAGAAAAATGTTATGTTGTAACCCATAAGCTGTACTTTGGAAATTTATATTCATTAAATAAAAGTTAAAAAAAAAAAAAAAAAAAAAAAAAAAAAAAAAAAAAAAAAAAAAAAGAAAAATGTTATGGGTAAGAATGCAACACCTCAATGCAAAAAGAAGCACCGGTAGATAAGGAGTAAATGAAGGCAATTAGAAATTTTTATTTTCTACTGATCTAATGTGAGTGTTCAAAATAAGAGGGTATCTGTACTAGTCAAGAGGCTGTACAGTAGTAATTGACCATGGGCACAGGTTAGTTGTAAATGTATTCAGTAAACTTTAAGATAACCACTAAAGTATTTTTAAAAAGAATTAATATGCTAAGAGGAGAGAGGAAATGGAATCACAAAAAAACATTTAATTTAAACATATAATGAAGAATATGAGAAGGTATCATTGTTAGAGATGCCACCTGCCTTTACCTGGCCAGCTCTCCTCCCAGGCCAGCTAAGTAATGAAAGTCAACAGAGTGCCTTCCCCTAGGAGGTTCACACCTCCCTTAGGATGTACCCCATGTGAAGAGATAGATAGGTCTGAGCCTCTTAACTTACAAGGCCTAAAGCCCAACAGATTATTATCAAGCCCCTTCTGTCAGGTTCTATTTGCCTCTCAATCAGAAAACTTAATTGTAGCTTAGACAGCACCTTTCTTAGCTCCTCTAATAATGACTCTAATAATGACTAGACCCTGTCTAGTGCACTTGGGCCTCATTCCTTTGTAATCATAACCTCTACTCTACCTCCAATGGCTCTACTCCCAACCTGTGTATTGATGGTCCTCTTCCCCACTTAATGCTGTATAATTGTTCAGACCTGGTTAGTGCCACTCTTAGGATCATTGGTTACTATCCTCACTCTGTCTTTTATGAACTTTTCTAAATATGATCAGAGTCGGCAAACTTGGAAGGCTTCCATAGCCTTGGCAACTCATGACAAGAGCCTAGGGTGGTTACTGGCGCCATAAACTAGAGTGTCAATTTGTTGGGTCAACAATAGGAGTCACTGTGCACTTGCTCCTCATGTGGGATCTCTGTCCTTAATGTGCTGTACATTGTGATTTAATGCTATAACTAGTACTCAAACAGTATGTTTCACTTTGTGTTTCTATGTGGGTGCAAACTGTTGAAATCTTTACTTAATATATACTAAATTGATCTTCTGTATATAAAGAGAATTGAAAATGAATCTTGATGTGAATGGAAGGAGAGAGGGAGCGGGAGAGAGGAGGGTTGTGGGTGGGAGGGAAGTTATGGGAGGGGGAAGCCATTGTAATCCATAAGCTGTACATTGGAAATTTATATTCATTAAAGTTAAAAAAAAAAACTAAAAGGAGTACAAGACTATTAGCAATATAGTAATAATAATACAGTAATATTAAAATGATTTTCAAAAATAGCTAAAATTAATAATCTAAGTTTATGCTTTAGTGGACTAGAAAACTAGGAACAATATAAACCCAAGAAAGTAGAAGAAAATGAATAATAAAAATTGTAGCATATAATTGAAAATAGAAATAAATAATAGAAAAATCAACAAGTTTAAAAGCTGATTTTTTTTCTAAGAGCAATAAAAATAATTAACACTAATCTTGTGGAACAAAATGAGAGAATTTTATAAATCACTAATAATAGAAATTAAAGTGGAAGCAGCTCCCTGTTAACGCTCCTGTGAAGGCAGCGGAGGATTGCCCAAGTTCTTCAGTCCCTACCACCAATGTTGGAGACCATGATGGAATTCCTATCTCCCAGCTTTGACATGGTTCAACCCCAGACTTGGGACCATCTGGGAAGTGAACCAGTGATTGGGAAATCTATTTCACTTTCAGTATTTCCCTCTCTCTCTGTCACTATGTCTTTTGAATAAATATTAAAATCTTAAAAAAAAAAACCTCCGTTTTTACACATTTGATAATTTAAATGAAATGGCTTTATTACTTGGAAAACATAACCTACCAAACTCAAATGAGCAGAAATAGATAGTGTGAATAGGTCCTTTGTTATTACAGAAGTAGATCAGTAATTAGTAACGTTCAAAACAGAAAGCACACAGCTCAGAGAGTTTCAGTGGTTCATTTCATCTAATATTTAATAAAGAAATTATCAATTTATCAAATCATCAATTATCTAAAATTCCCTTAAGATAGCAGAAGCAGAAAGGATACTTCCTTTTTTTAACATTTATTTATTTATTTGAAAGTCAGAGTTACACAGAGAGAGAGAGGTTTTCCATCCACTGGTTCATTCCCCAGTTGGCTGCAATGGCTGGAGCTGGGCCGATCTGAAGCCAGGAGTCAGGAGCTTCTTCTGGGTATCCCAGATCAGTGCAGGGGCCCAAGGACTTGGACCATCTTCTACTGCTTGCCAAGGCAATAGCAGAGAGTTGGATCAGAAGTGGATCAGCTGGGACTTGAACCGGCACCCATATGGGATGCTGGCATGGTGGCTTTATCTGCTACGCCAAGAATACTTCTTAGTTAATTCTATTAGGCTTTCATTTGCTATACTATAAATATCAAATACAGTTATTATAGGAAAACATTAAGATTAATATATTTCATAAGCATAGGTGCAAAATACTTTAAAATATTAGGAAAATGAAGCCATCTATATCCTAGAAGTATTATACTTGAATATTAAGTTGGATTCATACCAGGTATCCAAGGCTGTTTCACTGTTTCAAAATCAATTAATCCATCTCATCAATAGGTTAAAAAGGATGTAATTATCTTAATTAAGACAAAAATAATAAAATCCAGTAACTCTTCATGTGAAAATTCAGCAAATTAGGAACAGAAGGAAACTTCTCAATATAATTGAAGAGATCTACCAAAATTCGTATAGGCTTTATAATGAGAAATTCACTGCTTTATTCCTAAAACTGGGAACAAAACAATAATATTTTTTTCATCCCAATACTCTTGTTCAACACTTTACTCTAAATCTTAGCTAGGGCAATCAATAATAAGAGGCAATAATGTAACATAGAATTAACCAATAAATAAGATATAAAACTGTGTTCAAAGATGACTGTTGTCTATGTTAAATTAATAGGAATATAATACAAAGTTTAAGATAAGTATTTGAGCCCACATTAGTGTCAATATATTATTGAATAAGTTGAAGTAAGGGGGGAAAGATAGATCTTCAGTGCAGAAGAATCCTCAATAAATAATGAAGATCTTCAACTCTAAACAAGGGAGCACATAACTGTTGATTCCTTGAAACTGAGCTCTGTATATTGATGTCTTCCCAAAGACTGGTACATCAGTGTGGGGAAACCTGACAAAAGTCAACTGATCCAAATCTACATAAATACATGTCAACTCATGTATTAAGTACACACTCTTGTTATGATGTGTTAAAAATAACAACTTACTTCTATTTTTAGAAAACCCTATAACAATATTCTAATCATCAGAAATAGTTCAGAGAATATTAACACAAATTCTGACTGTCAAATAAATAAACAAATAAATTCTAACAAAATTTTTGAAACTAAGGAGAATTGACTAAGGATGATGACCAGTTAACTAGAATATAATACTTTTAAGCATTCATTTTTCTCTCCTTACTCATATTCAGTAGATTTCTAAACTTAATGTAGATAAGTGCATGATATTCACTCCAATTCATTTATAAATAGAAAGCATTACATCATCGAAATCAAATAAAGCAATTTTGACAAGTCTTGATGTTTTTGTCAGTTTTCATCTCAATGCATTGAAACTCAGATTATAAAAGGAATCTGAAATGTTAAGTAAAGTTTTGTACATTACTGATGTGAATACAAACCTGAAGAATATGATATAATCTAACTCACACAGAGTTGGCCTGTTTCAGAGACCCCATATACACTCATGTGATGTGAACCTGCATGAAAAGTTTTTCAAAATTGTTATTGCATGGTGAGTGAACTATTTAAAACACCATCAAAAATTGTGTTTGTAGAGAGCCAACATTATGATGTGGCAGTTTTGGCTGTAACTTGTGAAGTTGGCATCCCTTTTTTGAAGGCAGGTTCAAGCCCTGGAAGCTCTGCTTCTGATCCAGCTCCCCACTAAAGTGCCTGAGAAGGCAGTAGATGATGGTCCAAGTACTTCAGCTCCTGTCATCAGTGTCAGAGACCCAGATAGAATGCCAGGTTCTTGACTTTTACCTGGCCCATCCATGGCAGATGCATCCATTTGGGGAATGAATCAGTGGATAGATGATTTCTTTTTCCCTCCGTCTCGTCCACTCCCTTTGTAACTCTGCCTTTCAATAATTGTCTTTGTCAAATGGTCTATTTAAGAACGAATTCAACCATTTACGATTGAAAATAATAATTACAGGAGATTATTAGTTTCAGTGTGTGCTCACAGAGTTCATATGCTGAAATCTAATCTCTAATATGATGGTATTTGCAGTTGAGCCCATTGGGAAGTAATTAGGTGATAAATTCCTCCCAAATGGGAACAGTGCTTCTTAAAGAACAGAACATTGGTATGCACATTTGGCGCAGCAGTTAACACTGTAGTTGGTATGCCAGTATCTCATACCAAAGTGCCTTTTATTTGAGTCCTTACTCCATTCCCAATTTCAGATTGCTGATAGCGCAGATCCAGAGAAGCGAAGCGATAGTGGTGGTTCAAAGTGTTGTATTCCTGTTACCCATATTCTATATCAGTTTTTTTTAAGTCAAAAACAAAATGTTTATGACCACTAAAAATCAGATTCTTTTCATAAATCTTATAATTTAAGGAAATACTAATACCAAATTTGATTTTACAGGAAATAGTGAAAGAAGATTCACTCACCCATTTTGTAATGACAATATTATGCTAATACTTGAATAATAGGTCATTGAGAAGAGAAATGCACAGGAATACATATATTTTACATGCACAAGTCTGAAAAATTTTTGACAAAATTTTTATAAATCAAATACAACCATACATAAAGATTATGAAAATGTATATGGGAATTTAAGATTGATTTGATGTCTGAAATGAAAACCTTTAAAGAAAAGAAATTATTAACAGACAGGGGTGAATTAAAGTTACAAAGTCAATTGTATAAATGGAAGAAATTGAAGTTGAAATCAAGGTCATTGAAATGGATTAAACTTCCAGAGTCTATAAAATTGGTGAAATATTGGCATAACTTAATGAGAAAAAACAAAAAAATAAAGGAATTCCTGATTATAAGTATTGTAAAGGCACTGTACTACAGACCTTATAGATAGTAAAATAAAGTTAACTGGATATTATAAATAATTTTGCTTAATATATTTGAAAACTTAGGTAGATTCAACTAATTGCATGATACAACCTGAATTATTTGCAACATCAGTATAAATAATGGTATGGAATGCCATATATAAACATATAGATACAGATATATTTAACAAATGAATAGAGTATGAATTTAGGATTGAAAGCAGTAAAGAAACAAAAAATGTGGTCCATGCAAAGGAAAAGAAAAAAGAATCATAAACTAAACCTATTAATATATGTATTTTAGATTTTTGGAGACAAGTGCTTTTAATCAGCCAATCTATTGTGTCTAAATAAGTAGAAACATAAGCATGTTTAAAGAACTAAAGAATTGTAGGAGATTATGAGAATAATGCCTCACTAAAAAGATAAAATAAATCAAAAGATAAAAATTACTAGAAGGAAAAAAGCTTCTGATATTATTTGAAGAGTAAAAGCATAATATTTGAATTTTTTTAAAGATTTATTTTATTTATTTTGAAAGACAGAGTTACAGAGTGAGGTAGATACAGAGAGAGAAGTCTTCCATCCACTGGTTTACTCCCCAGGTGGCCACAACACCTGGAGCTGCACCAATCCAAAGCCAGGAACCAGGAGCTTCTTCCAGGTCTCCCATGTGGGTGCAAGGACCCAAGAACTTGGACCATCCTCTACTGCTTTCCCAGTCCATAGCAGAGAGCTGGATCGGAAAAGGAGCAGCCAGGACCAGAAATCCAGAAATGGTGCCCATATGGGATGCCGGCGCTTCAAGCCAGAGCTTTAACCCACTGTGCCACAGCACCAGCCCCATACTATCTGAAACTTTAAAAACTGTTACAGGATTACAATAGCAGATATGATAGGACAGAAAGAGAATACATGAACTTGAAAGTAGTTCTACTGAGATGATTCTGAGGAGTAGTAAGGATACTGAATATCCCTGGTGGCAATACTAGAAGGAGGGAAGAAATTCTTAAAAAGTAGAGTGGAAAGCAAACTTGAAGAAATAATGCCAAAATTTCCCAAATTTTTGGGAAAACCTTAATCAACCCACCTAAGAATTTCAATGTAGAGGAAATTCCTATGCCTATAGACATGACAAAAACAAAGACCCTAAAGACTTCAAGAGATAAATGATTCATCACAGTGAAGGGATACTTAATAAGATTAATAGTTTTTCACCAAAAATCATGGAGATCAGAAAGCAGTGGAATGGAATAATCTAGTGTTGCAAAATACCTCACTAGATTCCTTAATTAACTAATGAGTTAAACACAATTTTGACACATACTTGGTTTATATTTTTCCAAGAATCATAATCCTAAATTTAAATATGTTTATTTATTTATTTGAGAGAATGGCAGGGAGAAGGAGAGATCTTCCATCTACTGGCTCACTTTCTTTTGAGATTTATTTATTTTATTTGAAAGACAGTTACAGAGAGAGAGAGAGAAAGAGGAGCAAGGAAAGAGAAAGAGAGAGGGATGGAGAAAAAGAGAGAGAGAGAGCTCAATCTTCCATCTGCTGGTTCACTCCTCAAATGGCTGTAATGGCCAGATCTGGGCGGGTCTGAAGCCAGGAGCCAGGCTATTCTTCTGGGTCTCATTTCTGTATACAGGGGCCCAAGTACCTGGGCCATCTTCTGCTGCTTTCCCAGGTGTATTATTAGAGAGCTGGATGGGAAGTGGAGCATCTGGTTTGCAAACTGGTGCCTAAGTGGGATACCAGCACTTCAGGCAGCAGCTTTACCCACCATGCCATAGCACTGACCCCTGGCTCACTCTTCATATGACCCAAAATGGCTAGGGATAGTCCAGTCTGAAGCTAGGGACCAGAACCCCAAAAGTATACTTCAATAATATCATGAATATAGGCTACCCACTTTTTGTGTGCTTTTGTGTCAAATTCTGCTCACTTATGTTTATGATGGTTGATTTTTGTGGCAAACTGCCTGGATCATGTGCCGCCCTGTGTCTTAGTCTGTTTTTGCCAATGTGAAAAAAAAAAGGTCTGAGACTGGTTAATTAAAGAACAAAAATGAATTTATCACAGATCCAGAGGCTGGAAAGCCTAAGATCAAGGCATCAGCAGGTTCGTTGTTTGTTGAGGGCCCTGTTCCCAGCTTCCAAGATGCTCCCTCATTGTTGTGTCCCCCAAAGGAGACATCCACTGTATACCGACAGGATGAAAGTAGAAGGACAAAAACACCTACACTAGCTCTCTCTAGCCCTTGTATTTGTCAGCCAAGACATCTATGAATGTGGACCCCTTATAATAATCACCTCCTCAAATGTTCTATCTCTTATATCACCAAAATGGGGATTAACTTCCAACATGCATTTTCGATGGGAGGCATTCAAGCCATAACAACTAGAGAAAAGATTAAGCACTGCATCTGGGTGTGTATGTGAGGCTGCTTCTGGATGGGTGATTTGTGAATCAGTGTCCCCATAAAATAGATTGTCTTCCCTGATGTGTATTGCCGTCATGCAATCCATGGAGGGCCTGCATAGAAGAAAAGGGTGGAAGGAAAAATCTATGCTTCCTTTCAACTTTGTTTCTAAAACTGGGTATCTCATCTCATCTTCTCCTGCTTTGGGATGGGGATTCACATCGTTAGTATTCCTGGTCTCAGGCCTTCAGACTGAGAATGAATTCCACACCATCTTTCCTGATTTTCAGTGCACAGGAGGGAGCTAGTGGAACCACTCAGCCTCCATATTCATGTGAGCCAACCCTCATTCCCCCTTCTCCCAGGATAAATGCTTCCTGAAAAATTATCAGGAAAATGGGGATGAGGATTTTACCTTACCTTTTCTGGGCATAATGCTTTTTTTCAATTATCTTAGTGGCGATCACAGGCCATCTTATTTATTAAAATGTGTGTGTGGTAGCATGGATTAAGTGAGCCAAGGGAATGCATACTTAACTTTTGTTTATAGACTTGGATTCTTTCAGTAGATTGGCATGATCAGAGATAATGATAAGGATCATAACACTAAGACAGTATCTATTGCCTTTTGATGCTCAGGAGAAACATTGTCTACTATAATTCATAAGCATAACTTGTGATGTCTGTGACTCACACATAGAAAGTAACTTGTGAAATGGCACTTACAACTGAATCTACCAAAACATGAAGGATGTCTCCACGGTGGAAGGCTGTACAATATTAAGTATCAGAGTGACAACCCTGAGGTGCATGATCTTAAAAAAAAAAAAAAAAAGATGTAAAAAAGTTAATTTAAAAATGTTTATTTATTTATTTGAGAGGCAGAGACAGACACACATACATACAATGAGAGAGAGAGTCCAGTCCAGCTCTCTGCTGTGGCCCAGGAGGGCAGAGGAGGGTGACCCAGGTGCTTGGGAGACTGGGAGGAAGTACCCAGCTCCTGGCTTCAGATCGGCACAGCGCTGGCCATAGCGGCCATTAGGGGAGTGAACCAATGGAAGGAAGACCTTTCTCTCTGTCTCTCTCACACTATCTAAACTATATCTCTGTCTTTCTCTCTCTCACTGTGTAACTCTGCCTGGGAAAAATTTAAAAAAAATAAAATAAAAAAATAAAAAAAAGAACTTAAGACATTTTAAATCTAGAATCATCCAATTTACCTCTCTCTATAAGAGGGGAATGCCAAAGTCACTTTTTCCAACTAAATAGATAATGAACACTTAGAATGACAAGATAGATAGAGAGATGATCTCTAAGAGAGAGGGAGGCAGAGAGAATGAGAGAGAGAAAATTTAGCCATAAACAAAAAGAACACAGGTGGGGAAAATAATAGGTAATGTTGTGGTTTAAATCAATCCTGCAAAAAGATAAGTTGAAGTCCTACTCCCAGATCATGCATATATAACTTATATTTGGAAATAGGGCCTTTATAGATAATCAGTCTAGGATGTAATCCTACTACAGCTGATGTTATTACAAGAGGTAAATTTTGAAAAAGAGGCAGATTCAGTGAAGACCATGAGCCAACACAAGAAGAAACTAGAGTGCTGTAGCTGCAAACCAAAGAACCCCATGTTTGCATTAGAAATTAGGAGAAGGCAAAGGAGTATTCTGCGCTAGAGCCTGTATACTGAACAGGGCTCTATGGCAGATGTATTTCATGCTTATAAGCCAATAGAACTGTGAAAGAATAAGTTTCTGTTGTTTCAGGCAAATCTGTTTATGACACTTTATTATAGCAGCCCCAGGTAGCAGATATTACAAAGGTGAGAAGGTGCAAGGCACATATCTTATTCTCACAGTGTTTCTCTTTCACGCACCCGGAGTTCCTGTCTTGTTTAGTTGACTCTTTTGATGTTTACTGTGTAATTTGTGTGGCTGATAGGATATATTAAGTTTGAAACAATGAGGAAAACTGAAAAATAACTTCTTCTCGATAGCAGAAAAAATAGTAATTTGCACTGTGACTCTTCTCTGAAGGTAATACAAAACATATACCACCATATTATTTTTGAAATAAGTGACTAGTACGTGGATTGAGAAGAAATAAATTATTTTTGTGTTCCCTAACTTTAGAAGAAATAACAATTATTGTTATCAAACACCAAGGCACTGAGATTGTTTTGCTATCCCAAAACCTTCCAGCAATAGTTTTATTCATAAAACACAATTTATATGCATTTATTTTAATATCTATATATCTATGCTTGCATTAATTTATTGATTTCTTTCATGTTACTGTGGCTATTTGATGACCAATTACCACAGCATCTGTTCAAGACAAATGCATTTCCAATGTCAGTGTTGTTGAGAGGTACTTGGCATGTCTTACCTTCAGAACTGTAACACTCATTAAGTATATGGGCACTCATAAGTAAGTTTCTCATCGCATTCATTATGAAATGACTCATAGTAAGTGATAAACAAACACATAATATAGTGGCAGTCTCTGGAAATACATATCTATAAATTAATATTAATAGTATCTCAGAGAATATTATGATCAAATACCATATTATTGAATTATTACATCTTCCTGAGACATGCTCACTACAACAACAGTGTTTATATTATGCTTTCTGTATACATATTCCTGATATTAAAAAGTATAAATAATCTCAAATCACCCACAATTATATTTTAATAATTGTTTCCTTCTAGAGAAAACATATAGATGGAATATAAATACAATTACTTTCAAATAAAAGTAAATAGGTGTAAGGCAACATTTACTAAGAATTGATAGAAAGGGGGGGAGCTGTATTAATTCAAGTATTAACCTGTATATTATTTGAAGACTTGCAAACACATAAATGAATCATGCTGACACTTGATATAGGATCATATCACTGGGTATTTGCACGTATTTAAAGACATGGGGGCAATATAAATATTCTTATTATACATATGGCCCACATCTACAATAAGAATTTTAATGATTAATTTATTGATTGCAACAGGCAAACTTACATAGTGTTTACTATAGACTAGACACTATTTAAATAGTCTTACCTTTAAAAGATATTTTAGCCTTATTGAGCCATATTAGGTGGACAAGTGTCCTAAAGATACAAATCTATTAAACAGTAAAAGGGTGTTTTGAGTCCAACAACAAAAACACTACTCTTCAATATACAGTGCATTCTCTGTCTCTATCTCTTCGTGTGTGTGTGTGTGTGTGTAAACAAAGAGAGTGGATAATTCTGTGTGTACAGTTTTTTTTTTAATATGTATTTTTACTTATTTGAAAGTCACATTGAGGAGGAATGAAAATAGGAAAGAAGGAAGGGAGGAAGGGAGGAAGGAAGAGAGGAAGGGAGGGAAGGAGGGAGGGAGGGAGGGACAAGAGGCAGGGAGAGTTCTACCCACTGCTTCAATCCCCAACTGGCTACAACAGCCAGGACTGGACTAGGCTGAAGTCAGGACCCCAGAACTCCATCTGGGCCTCCCATTTAGGTTGCTGGGACCCAGTACTTGAGCCATCATCTGCTGCCTCCCAGGGTGCACACTAGCAGAAAGTTGGATTGGAAAATGAGGCAAGAATTGATACCAAGCACTCTGATATGAGATGTGGGTGTTCCAAGCAGTGGCTTTGATGCACTGTTTTGAATATTGAATTCAACCTGTCATGTTTTCAGTTTTATGATCAGTTTTCAGTCTGACAATGGTAATTCAGTCAGACAATAAAGCCACTCAAATATCATATAGCAGACAATGTATTTGATGGAAATCTTGCACTCTCTATCATCCACTGTATCTTCTCATTTTAAGTGTTGGGATGCTTCCTTAAAAGTGAATTCAAAATTTTCTCAGATCCAAGATTTCTCACTTTCTCTTGTTCCACACCTAAATTTAGGTAGATTGAACACTTGTTATGTCATTCCTAGAAAAGTATCATCCTCTCTCTGCTGATTCCTGAATAATAATCAGACAAGTTCCCATTTCACTATTTCTGGTCACAATGCATCTTTATTTCTCTTAATAGAGATCTCAGAACAGCTTAGTTGTTCCAACCTCTGGGAGGCAACTTGGTCAAAGTGAGCATAGAGGATTCAAAGTTAGTTTTGGTTTGATACTTGGATCCTTTGTTGTATTGGTATGATTAGAGATGATGATAAGGATAACAAACTCTTGGTTAAGAAATCTGCTCCCTACAACCCCCAACAGTGGTCCATCTGGTGCAGTGCAGGGTACAGAGTCACTCTTTGCTTTATAAAAATAACCTTCATCTTCTTTTCAGTTAACTTTTCTAAACAAAAAGTATGTGTGGCAGTAGTGATAATTTTAAAAGTGGTGAAGCTATAGCTGCTGTAATGGGGCACATCAATTTTATAGCAGTAGAGCAGAGTAGAAATCCATTCACATAGGCAGAAAGGGGGCATATCTTGGGCCTCCAGGAAATATGACAGAGGGAAATACATTATGATCTTCTATGATTCAAAGCTCTTTTGAGGAAACACCATGCTCTGGTCTCCTGATTTTTGCAACTACTTTAAGTCTGAATGCTGCGTGTGCAATTCCAGACTTAGCTTATGATTTTAATCACCATTTCCCTTGGCATTACTCAGATTTCTTAGAGAAACAGCATGGTTCACCCCAGCTCTGGCACCTCTCGGCAACAAAACAAACAAAACAAATCAAAACAAAACAAAACAACAACGCTATTCAGCTCCTCCAGATATCTTCCCTCCCCATTCTTCATGTATCATTCACACATTTGGTAGGGCAGGTGGATGCCCCAGGACGGCTAGTGTGAATAAGTACATCAGATTTGACAGCCTGCCTTTAGGCAGTTCCTTTAACAACGAAGACTAGACTTAATACTTTGAGCTGATGTACGATTCCGAATGCCTATCAGCAGACTAGGAGGCCCCATTGCAGATACTTTCAACCTCTTCTTCCCAGCAAATATCCCAAATGGGGACAGGGGCAATCATTGTAATCAACACATATTTTCAGGGTCACCATATGCACCCTCACATTGTATGTCTCATGTGGATGCCAGACAGAAGACACTATCTCAAAAAGATAATGTCTTGCAGATTCAGTGTGGTCTTTAAAACCTTCATTTTTTTTTTTTAATAGAAAATACCAACTCTGCCATGGAAGGTATTCAGGTCAGCCTCAACTTGATGGTCATGTTTATTTTGGTTGTTAGAATTTCTCTGTCTTTTCTCCTTAAAGGTCAAGATAGAGTTTGAGATTTTTTTTTTTTTCAGCCAATTGGCTCTGTATATTTGAGACGTGTTTGAGGTTGAACTGGCAGGTTGACACCGTTTTGGAATCCTGCAAATAGTAGTCTGAATTGTATAAGGCAATTTAAATTATTTTGTCCCAGACTCTGTCATTCTGATCAGAGTGGTTGACAGGACAGTATGATCATGGGACCATTCACCAGAAATCAAGACAGTTTAGAAGGAGGGATGAATATTATGAGATAATTCTCCATGAATATCTTATCTTGTATATTATCTAAACAGAAAGACTGAAAGCTTTGGTTCAGAATTAGCTCTTCAATGAGGTTTATACAGCAAACACTGTTAAAAGATAGATATTTTGCCTTTTTTTTTTTAGTACTAATGGTAGGTTTGCTCACTATTAATTAACAGAAAGCTACTATATCTTTCTGGGGCACAGGTCAGGCAGGTTTGCTTGTGGTGCACAGCAATGATTTTGAAAGCTTTAAAGATGGGGCTGCATTGTCGGCATCCTATACGAGCACCAATTCATGTCCTGAATGCTCCAAGTCTGATCAAGCTCCTTGCTAATTGCCTTGCAAAAGCAGTAGAAGATGGCCCAAGTGTTTGGGTCCTTCCCACTCATGTGGGAGATACGGGATGGAGTTCCACCTGGACCAGCCCTGGCCAGTACAGCCATCTGGGGAGTGAACCTCCTGATGGAATATCTCTTTCTGCTTTCCCTCTTTCTGTTTAACTCTGACTTTCAAATAAATAAATAAAGCTTTAAAAAATGGTTTAAAGTGGCAGCATCTTCCTGTGTTCCTGTGTCACTGTGCTTCACCCGTGTGAGACTTTAGGGGATAGGAGCCTGGCATGAACAGAAACATCAAACTACTTAATGTGTTTTAAATAGTACAGTTCTTTGTCTCCATCTCAGAATTCTTGTTTCTCCCATCAATATATACAAACCTGCAGCAGCATAACTTGCAGCTTACAAGTTAGGTAAAATTGCAAGAACACTTGACAGTTCTTGACCTTAACCTCATATATCCAACCTCAATATTATGGAGAAAATTCACTGTTTTTTATATAACAACTCATAGCAGTGAGTTACAAATATTTTTGATGAAATATGTGCAGAGGAAAGAATATATTTTATCCCAGAAGGCTGAGAATAGAATCTGAAATTTGTTTCTACTTCCCTCTATACTGAAATTTATTTTAAACTACATTTCCATATGAGAAAAAGTCATGTTAATTTTGCTTTACTCCACATAATAAATTTGCATTTAGCTTTAAATAAAATGACATAATGAAGAATTCTTCACAAGGTACATCATTTGAGTTACTCAACTTGTTCTCTGGGTTCCTGCCTTTTCTCCCCCATCAGATCTTCATGGAATATTGGTGAACTTGATGCTTATGGCCATAAGGCTCTGTATATTTAGGGACTATTGCTCATTACAGGACAGTGGGTTTGGCTAAGATTTCAAATAGTTGTTAAAAAGGTGGCTGTGAAAATTTTCTTCTCAATCACAGATCTCTGATTATTGGGATTCGTGTCAAGAGCCCATATTGTAACATCATTCTGAGGAATCTGTCTTGCATAGCATTGTCTCTTTGTGTGCATGCATGCAGTTCTTTCCATGCAGTTCTCCCAGTACTGCCCTAAAAAGTTGTTTCCCATAATCATATTCCCTGGAGTCCTGAAATAATGCCATCTTGGAGACCTCAACACTTCCTTTAATAGCCTATTGGGAAACATTTGAATAGCTGACAGCTTTTAGATAAGGCAATAAACAGGCATGTTTTTCTCTTTCCATCCGGTTGCTTTGATTTTAAATGGATTCCAAATTAGAATATAATTTTTATTGGCAATAAGAGCTTATATTAATATATATTTATATTATATGTAATAAATTATATAATTTAATGTAAATTCAAAAAGAATACACACAAATTGGAATTCCAAAACAGAATGAATTTTTATTGTTTAATATAATTATACAACAAAATTCAACCATAGAGAATAGGCAGAGGTAGAATAGGTAAAATGTTCTCCAGTTGTAGGTGCTCCTGGCAATGGGCAAAATGTGTAGACATTCAGAAGACTTGATTTTTTCCCCTGCTAAACAGTGCTAAAACATAAATAATCACATAAATTGAAATTCTGTATTCAAATTTTGCAAGATACTCAAGATAGTAGATATCTACTATTAAAAATGTGTATTCAATTATTGCAAGATTCTCAAGATAGTAGATATATTTCATTTCATACAAAGGTGTTAGGGAAACTCAAGCCAAAAAGTTGATAGAACTTTAAGACATTTGAAAAATTATATTTGTGTGAAAATATATTTAATGACTTACATTGTCATATTTAAATCTTGAGCATTACAGAAACTATTATTTTTATTCATTATAAATGTAAACATTATTTCAAAATGATTTATTACATTATTGCTCTAAGGGCAACAGTTCTTCTAATGTCAATTTTTCTGAAGTAGAATCAGATAAGCATGAATTACTACTTTATGACTGAAAAAACATATTTTGGGGTACAAAGTTAAAAGTCTATTTATAAAAGATAATTAGACTGTGATTTTACATATCTCTGTTCAACCCAGTACTTATTGTGGATGTGGATTTATCACTATTAAAATGCCCTTGAAAGACACATTTGGTTTAGTGGTTAAGAGGCAGTTGGCATACCTGTGTCTCAAATCAGAGGGGCCAGATTATACTTGTGGTCTGGCTCTTCATTACAGCTTCCGAAGAAATTGATGGCTTCCAACCCATGCATATACTGGAAGACTGCAGTAGTAAGTCAAGAAATTGGGTCCCTACCACCTGTATAGGAGACCTGGATTGAATTCCCTGCTTCAGTTTTGCCCCTTCCCGACTATGATGTGGGAATTTGATGAGTTAGCCAGGAAATAGAAGTGTTTCTTTCTCTCTCTCTTTCTGTCTCCCTCCGTCCCTCTCTTCCTCTCTCTCTGTCTCTCTCTGCCTCTCAAATACATGAATATTCTAAAATGTCCTAAAGGGCTTGAAATTGATGCATACACATGTAAGTAAGCTATTTACCCTCAACAATATCATCATTTAGTATTGAGAAATGTTTATAGGGCATCATAATATATAACAAGTGACATTACAGAGAAAGAAATAGAGCTGTAAATATTCAAAAGAAAAAGTTTAGGAAGAAAATAGCATGATACACTTTGATGTATGTCAAGATGTTGACACCTAGAAATTAAAAGTATGAATCTCGAGCAAAGAATGTTACTATCCTCAATATTTAGGCCACTAAGCATTTAATTTTAAATTGCTAAAAACGTAAAAAAAAAAAAATCCCTCCCTCTTTGAAATTGATCTCTAAGGATTTTTTGGTGAAGAGTGCATAAAAATGAAAACAAATTTTTACTCCAAACACCTGATGTAATTAAAGGCAACAGGCACAATATGGGGATGAGAAACAAGCATAAGGTAAGGAGACAGGAACCAAGCACCAGCTTGAAGGTGACGTATCAGAAAGTTATTTTAGTCTCTTGGTGTTTTGTGCTACTCAGGAGATTCCTTTATACCAACTGTTTTTGCTCAGGGGAGGTTGCCTTGAAAATTAGAATACAGGGCACAGATAATAATACTTGAATTTGCATCAGGTACTTAGTGTTTTAAAAGCTGCTTATGAAAAAATGACTTTGCATTTCCATGGCTAATTTGAAGCAAATAAATTGTGAGTGTTTAACACAATGTCATATTCAGTAAATTAGTAGCCTGTTTTTTCTCCATTTACTTGAGTAAACTTTGAGGGGAGTAAGAATTATGCCCTGGATATGAAAATGCTACCACCACAGTGCCATCTGGCTCCTCAGATGTCAGCTTTCTTTTTTTGTCGGAAAATTTATTTTTCTGTTTGAAAGCATGGCTAGTAACCCTCAGAGATAAGATTACAGACTCTTGTCAGAATCCTTGTGCAATAATGCTCTTGTTCTGCATTTCTTTTTATCAATTTCATATTTCGTTTTCATTTAGAGTAGTTGAAGGTGAATCAATGACTTGGACAAAAGTATTTCATTCTGAATATAATGAAAAGGAAATTAAGATATTTAAAATACATGGAGTAGGAGAAAGATTAAAATTAATCTCAGATACGAATACAGGCTCAGCTACTTATAAAAATGATGACATTGAAAGTAATTTCCTCTGTCTTTCACTACTGTTTCCACATATATAAATCATATCAACTTTATGATAATTTGTAAGATACATATTTGAGTCACTAGCATAGTGGGAAGTTGTCCTCAGAAGCCTCCTCTCGACAGCTGGTGAGGTAGTAGAGAAACAATATCTCAGCCTGCAAACACCTCAAGGGAATGAAAAATTATCTCCCTTTCTACTAGTTCTGTGTTGCAGACCACACATGGTAGGAGCTCATATATATTTGTTCAATGAATTAACTAATAATGCAAATATTAAATTTAGAAGCATTAATTTTCTTTTCTCTGAGATAAATTCTTTTTTTTTAATTTTATTTGACAGAGTTAGTGTGAGAGAGAGACAGAGAGAAAAGTCTTCTATCCATTGGTTCAGCCCCTAAATGGCTGCTATGGCCAGAGCTACGCCAATCTGAAGTGAGGAGCCAGGTCCTTCTACCTGATCTCCCATGCAGGTGCAGGCACCCAAGCACTTGGGCCATCCTCCACTGCTTCCCCAGGTCACAGCAGAGAGCTGGACTGGAAGAGGAGCAACCGGGACTAGAATCCCAGCACCCATATGGGATTCTGGCGAGGTGGAGGATTATCCAAGTGAGCCACAGCACTGGCCCCTCTCTGAGATAAATTCTACAATTCATTTGGTAAAATTGTTTGTGGGTTTTCTTTTGGATGTTCCAAGAACTGGGAATCAAGGTGGAAATTACACTGTTCCTTATTTCTAGTTCCTAAGTGTAGAAATTATTTGAGTATTCTTTTAAAACATTTGTAAAATTAATAATCTGATCATGCAAATTAATCCTAAATTTATTTCTAAGTTCCTATGAACTCAATTTAAAGTCTGGTTATATTAGTTATGGATATTTAGTTTGGGTATTCCAGAATCTTGTCCTTTTTAGTTGGAGATGCAATTTCTCCAGTATATTCCTTTTTACCATAGTTTTATTTATACTGGTACCACATAATACTTGATGTCAAAGCTTATATGATACGTATCATTGCTTTTCCAGTATAAGCAAATATTGCTTTAGAAAATAGAAAGTTTAAAATGGTACATAATTAAAACTTTTTTTAAAGTATGTGATTACTTTATTTTTCTTTTTAATTTAATTTAGTAGATGTAGGTTTCCAAAGAACAGTTTGTGGATTACAAAGTCTTCCCCCCCCAACTTCCCTCCCACCCACAACCCTCCCATCTCCTGCTCCCTCTCCCATTCCATTCACATCAAGATTAATTGTCAATTATCTTTATATACAGAAGATCAATTTAGTATATATTAAGTAAGGATTTCATCCATTTGCCCCCACACAGAACACAAAGTGTAAAATACTGTTTGAGCACTAGTCATATCATTAATTCACATTGAACTACACATTGAGGACAGAGATCCTACACGGGGAAAAAGTGCACAGTGACTCCTGTTGTTGACTTAACAAATTGCCATTCTTGTTTAAGGCGTCAACAATCTTCCCAGGCTCTAATCATGAGTTGCCAAGGCCATGGAAGCCCCCTGAGCTCACCCTCTTTGATCTTATTTCAACAAGGCCATAGTTAAAGTGGAAGTTCTCTCCTCCCTTCAGAGAAAGGTACCTCCTTCTTTGAAGGCCCATTCTTTCCTTTCCACTGGGATCTCACTTGCAGAGATCTTTCATTTAGGTGTTTTTTCTTTTTCTTTTTCTTTCTTTTTTTTTTTTCCAGAGTGTCTTGGCTTTCCATGCCTACAATACTCTCATGGGCTCTTCAGCCAGATCTGAATGCCTTAAGGGCTGATTCTGAGGCCAGAGTGCTGTTTAGGACGTCTGCCGTTCTATGAGTCTGCTTGAATCCCGCTTCCCATGATGGATCGTTCTCTCCCTTTTTGATTCTATCAGTTAGTATGAGCAGACGCTAGTCTTGTTTATGTGATCTCTTTGAATCTTAGACCTATCATTATGGTCAATTGTGACCTGAAATTGATCACTTGGACTAGTGAGGTGGCATTGGTACATGCCACCATGATGGGCTTCTATAGGAATCCCCTGGCACATTTCTAACTCCACCACTTGGGAAAGGTCAGCATGTTCCACATTGTACATCACCTTCCTCTCTCTTTTTTTTTTTTATTTTTGACAGGCAGAGTGGACAGTGAGAGAGAGACACAGAGAGAAAGGTCTTCCTTTTGCCGTTGGTTCACCCTCCAATGGCCGCCGCGGTTGGCGCGCTGCGGCCGGCGCACCGCGCTGATCCGATGGCAGGAGCCAGGTGCTTCTCCTGGTCTCCCATGGGGTGCAGGGCCCAAGCACTTGGACCATCCTCCACTGCACTCCCTGGCCACAGCAGAGAGCTGGCCTGGAAGAGGGGCAACCGGGACAGTATCGGTGCCCCGACCGGGACTAGAACCGGGTGTGCCGGCGCCGCAAGGCGGAGGATTAGCCTGTTGAGCCACGGCGCCGGCCACCTCCCTCACTTATTCCCACTCTTATATTTAACAGAGATCACTTTTCATTTAACTTTAAACACCTAAGAATAATTGTGTGTTAATTACATAGCTAAACCAATGGTGTTAAGTAGAAAAAACAAAAATACTAAAAGGGATAAAGTATTTAATTGTACATCAACAGTCAGGACAAGGGCTGATAAAGTCACTGTTTCTCATAGTGTCCCTTTCACTTCAACAGGTTTCCCCTTTGGTGCTCAGTTAGTTGTTGCCAATCAGGGAAAACATATGATATCTGTCCCTATGGGACTGGCTTATTTCACTCAGCATGATGTTTTCCAGATTCCTCCATCTTGTTGCAAATGACCGGATTTCATTGTTTTTGACTGCTGTATAGTATTCTATAGAGTACATGTCCCATAGCTTCTTTATTCTGTCTACTCTTGATGGGCATTTGGGTTGGTTCCAGGTCTTAGCTATTGTAAATTGAGCTGCAATAAACATTAAGGTGCAGATCACTTTTTTGTTTGCCAATTTAATTTCCTTTGGGTAAATTCCAAGGGGTGGGATGGCTGGGTTGTATGGTAGGGTTATATTCAGGTTTCTGAGGAATCTCCAGACTGACGTCCATAGTGGCTTAACCAGTTTGCATTCCCACCAACAGTGGGTTAGTGTCCCTTTTTCCCCACATCCTCTCCAGCATCTATTGGTAGATTTCTGAATGTGAGCCATTCTCACCGGGGTGAGGTGAAACCTCATTGTGGTTTTGATTTGCATTTCTCTGATTCCTGGTGATCCTGAATATTTTTTCATGTGTCTGTTGGCCATTTGGATTCCCTTTTTGAACAATGTCTATTGAGGTCCTTGGCCCATCTCTTAAGTCGGTTGTTTGTTTTGATCTTGTGGAGTTTCATGATTTCTTTGTAGATTCTCGTTATCAAACCTTTATCTGTTGCATAGTTTGCAAATATGTTTTTTTCCCATTCTGTTGGTTGCCTCTTCACTTTCCTGTTTCTTTTGAAGTACAGAAACTTCTCAATTCGATGCAATCCCAAATGTTAATTTTGGCTTTGACTGCCTGTGCCTCTGGGGTCTTTTCCAAGAAGTCTTTGCTGGTAACTAAATCTTGCAGGGTTTTTCCAATGCTCTCTAATAATTTGATGGGGTCGGGTCATAGATTTAGGTCTTTAATCCACGTTGAGTGGATTTTTGTGTAAGGTGAAAGGTAGGGGTCTTGCTTCATGATTCTGCACGTGGAAATCCAATTTTCCCAGCACCATTTATTGAATAGACTGTCTTACTCCAGGGATTGGTTTTGGATCCTTGATCAAATATAAGTTGGCTGTAGATGTTTGGATTGATTTCTGGTGTTTCTATTCTGTTCCATTGGTCTATCCATCTGTTTCTGTACCAGTACCATGCTGTTTTCATAACAGCTGCCCTGTAGTATGTCCTGAAATCTGGTATTGTGATGCCTCCGGCTTTGTTTTTGTTGTACAAGATTGCTTTAGCTATTTGAGGTCTCCTGTGTCTCCATGTGAATTTCAGTATCATTTTTTCCAGATCTGAGAAGAAGGTCTTCGGTATTTTGATTGGTATTGCACTTAATCTATAAATTGCTTTTGGGATAATGGTCATTTTGATGATATTGATTCTTCCAATCCATGAGCATGGAGGATTTTTCCATTTTTTGGTATTCTCTTTTATTTCTTTCTTTAAGGTTTTGTAATTTTCATCGTAGAGATCTTTAATGTCCTTGGTTAAGTTTATTCCAAGGTATTTGATTGTTTTTGTGGCTATTGTGAATAGGATTGACCTTAGAAGTTCTTCCTCAGCCATGGCATTGCCTGTGTATACAAAGGCTGTTGCTTTTTGTGCATTGATTTTATATCCTGCTACTTTGCCAAACTCTTCTATGAGTTCCAATGGTCTCTTAGTAGAATTCTTTGGGTCCCCTTAATAAAGAATCATATCATCTGCAAAGAGGGATGGTTTGAGTTCTTCCTTCCCAATTTGTATCCCTTTAAATTCTTTTTCTTGCCTAGTAGCTCTGGCTAAAACTTCCAGAACTGTATTGAATAGCAGTGGTGAGAGTGGGCATCCCTGTCTATTAGGTAGAATTATAGACATTGAGAGACAGAGACAGAGAGAAAGGTCTTCCTTCCATTCGTTCACTCCCCAAATGGCTGCTATGGCCAGTGCTTCGCCAATCCGAAGCCAGGATCCAGGTGCTTCTTCCTGGTCTCCCACGTGAGTGCAGATGCCCAAGGATTTGGGCCATACTCCACTGCCCTCCCAGGCCACAGCAGAGAGGTAGACTGGAAGAGGGACAACCGGGACTAGAACCTGGCATCCATATGGAATGCCGGCGCTGCAGGCAGAGGATTTACCAACTGAGCCACGGCACTGGTGCAGGAAATATAACAATTTCTAAACAGCTTAATATTCCTATCAGTTTACTACAAGGAGGAAGTATCATTTTTTCTTTTTATGTTTTGTATATTAGCTGCAAAAAATTTGAGAATTGTGTTTTCTTCTTCTTTTTTTTTTTTTAATTTTTTGACAGGCAGAGTGGACAGTGAGAGAGAGAGACAGAGAGAAAGGTCTTCCTTTTGCCGTTGGTTCACCCTCCAATGGCCGCCGCGGTTGGCGCGCTGCGGCCGGCGCACCGCGCTGATCCGATGGCAGGAGCCAGGTGCTTCTCCTGGTCTCCCATGGGGTGCAGGGCCCAAGCACTTGGACCATCCTCCACTGCACTCCCTGGCCACAGCAGAGAGCTGGCCTGGAAGAGGGGCAACCGGGACAGGATCGGTGCCCCCACCGGGACTAGAACCCGGTGTGCCGGCGCCGCAAGGCGGAGGATTAGCCTAGTGAGCCGCGGCGCCGGCGAGAATTGTGTTTTCATGTTATCAAATTTTACATGCTAAACATTTAAAAAATCATGTAAATGATATTATACAAAAAGTTTTTAAATACAATAAAATACTTTCATTCTGATATTTTACACTGAAGACCACTGAAAAACATTTAAATTGGGTATTACAGGATTTTTTTCATGTGGTCATAAAAAAGACAGAAACAAGTGAAATGATAAGTCACTTGAGAATTCTAGTTATATAGCTATTAGCAGATTTTTCAATTTTAGCTTTATGAAAAGTTCTGTGGAGCATGGAAACCATGGGGATATTCAATGAAGGAGAAATAATTCTAATAAAATAAGTTGAATTATCTATTTATATATTGCTTTCATATACAGCAGTTCCCCAATAGTGAATGAAAGAATTATGTACTGGCAGCACAGAGTGATGGCTTTATATTAGGGAAATATTAATTAACCATTACTGAGTCAATACCTTGGTCACCAATTCACCAATTACTTGAGCATTAGATAAAGAATAGCTGAACAGCATACTTTCATCAGTTTTGTGATATTTTCAGTCATCATAAACACCATTTCTTCTCATACAGTGCACAGCTGTTATGAATGTGTTTTCTCATATATTTTCCAACTTGATACTACTTAAATTTTGTGAAGGATATTAATATTAAAATATATACTTAACCATTGAAGTAAGTGGTAGTCTGAAAAGTGTCTTACTCAAGGGGTACACATTATTAAATAGCATAAAGTAAGAAGTTAATCCTTTCCTCTAGCTCTTTTTTTGTTGTCCAACTACTATCTCAGTGTGTCCACTTGACTGTTTATATAATTTGTGTATTTTAAACTGACCCAGGCAGTGTACATAATTTTGTGGTGCCATGTGGTATTTTAACACATACATACATTGTATACTGGGCAATCGTGTTAAACCTCTCTCTTTCTTTAACATTTATCCATGCTTTATAGTAACTATTTTCTCAGTTCTTTCTGCTAGCATTTTCTAAAAAATAGATAAATAAATAAAATTCTGTTCTTCAATCTACCAAGACATATTTAAAGTGGTCAATAAGCTTGCTTAGAGGGAATATATCAGAAAATGAAATAGAAAAAACTAAGGCACTCTTGGAACCTCTGGGGAAGATTAGTGGTGATGTTTCTATTGCATATTGCAGGTTATGTGATTGTAGGTCAGGGAATGAAGGGAACAAAGTGGATACATTCCCAACAGAAAGACTGATTTATGCTAAATGATGAGAGCATGGAAAAGCACATACTATTTGTGATCAGTGTTACAATTTATATGAGTAAGACAATGGATATGGTTGTTTGTACGTGTAACAGGAGTGTCACAAGATGAGGCTGGAGTGATAAGTAAAAAGTAAATCATGAAAGACATTCAATGATAACCAAAAATTTAGATTTTTTTCTCTTAAGGTCATTTTTAGTGATACAAGTAGAGGGGTAGAGAATTTAATATTTACTTTAGATGATTATTTTGGCAAGAGTTAGATGGTACATTGTTGGCAGGCAATACTGGAGAAGATGATCCAATAGGAACATTGCTGATGTGAAACAATTGGTGCATTAGCTAAGAATAAGCAGCAAAAAGGATAAAAAAGACAATTTCTAAAACTATATATAAAGAATTGAATGATTCAGTGAATACAAGGTAATGCATTTCTTCAGTCATTATCATTAAAATTTATTTGCAATTTTATCCAAGTTCTCAAAAAGGTATATTAACAGATAATCTTACACTATATACTGTAAAATGTATCATTGACAGGATTTTAAAAAGTTGCAAATGTTTTAATTGGGGGGCAGAGCCAAAATGGAGGAATAGTGAGGACGCGCACTGATAGCCTGGGAAAAGATAGGTTGATAAAAGAGGAATTACAGTAATCTTAGGGAAAGGCTTGGGAAAAAAAATTGCAGAGGAAACTCTTCCAGATCTAGTGGATGTGACAGGGATGACCTGCAGGGAGAACAAGGACGCCCATGGCTCCGAAGCCCAACAGCAGAGTCTACACATCTGCGCTGGAAGGGGAGGTGTGCTCAGTAACCCCAGACATTGACGGGGGAAATTGCAGACAGAGCCTAGAGGGAACTAGGCTTGAAGTCCTGCTAGGGAAAGTTCACCAGACTAACTACAGGAGAGAGGGGAAAAAAAGGGTGGGGGACCTGTACGGACAAGTTTCTTTCTCCACCCACCCGGCAAAGGCGAGCAAGAGACAAAGAGCAGGTGCCATTCAGGACATACTTAACAGGTGCACAACCTCAGAGCTGCACAGGACCTCAGAGCTGCACACTACCTCAGAGCTGTGCCCACCATCAGTCAAACAGGAAAACCTGACTCTGGGGGGATGAAATAACAGGAGGTTAGGACTTAGTAAAAGAGTGGAGCTACTGAGCTGAGGCAGTGAAAAAAAGAGATGGCGGGTGAGAGAACTCATGGAGGTCACGTGAGTACTCTCCAGAGATGCTACAATTTGGTAACCTCGGCAAGCCAGTGGGAGACTGCAAGAGAAATTGAGCCCACACTGAGGGCAGCACAGATTCTTTGTGTGGTGCATGGGAAAAAGCAGACAAATGATATACACACAGAAGCCAGAGATCAGAAGCTAACTACCTTCAATTCTGCTCAGCTGTGTGGTATTACTTCCCTCCTGAATAAAAATAATAATAATAAATAAATAAAAAAGAGAGAGAGATTTACCACGCCTAACCTGAGTGTGTCACCTTTGGCACACCCTTAACCCTGAAGAACTAATCAGAGCTCTCTGGCCACACCCATCTCAAGCCTCCAATGCTCCTCCAACAGCAGACAGTCCACTTAACACAGTCATAGCATAACAAGAAAAAAAAAAAAACACCACAGTGAGGGAAGAAGAATTCAAAGAATATCTCCACAGTGCCAAGCAACAAACACAGAAACCAAGGGAAGAATATCAACGAAGACATTATGACGCCCCCAAATGAACAAAACACCCCAAGTCGAGATTATGAAGATGACGAGATAGAAGAGATGCACGATACGGATTTCAAAAAATTTATGATTTAGAAGTTTTCAAAAGCAAATTCTTGAACTACAGAAATCCTTAATGGACAGGACAGAAAATCTCTCTCATGAAAATGAAATCTTAAGGAAGAATCGAAATGAAATGCAGAAACTAGTAGAAGAGGAAAGTGTGATAGTGAAGAGAAATCGAAATGAAATAAAGAACTCAATAGATCAAATGACAAACACATTAGAGAGTCTTAAAAACAGAGTCAGGGAAACTGAAGGGAGAATATCGCACTTAGAAGACAAAGCACAGGAAAGTATACAGTCATACCAAAGAAAAGAAGAGGAAATTAGAAATCTAAAAAAAATATTGTTGGGAATCTACAGGATACTATTAAAAAACCCAACATTCGAGTTCTAGGAGTTCCTGAAGGCATGGAGAGAGAGAAAGGGTTAGAAGGCCTTTTTAGTGAGATACTAGCAGAGAACTTCCTGGGTTTGGAAAAGGACAGAGACATCCTATACAGGAAGCTCATAGAACCCCTAATAAACATGACCAAAAGAAATCCTCACCAGAACACATTGTAATTAAACTCACCACAGTGAAACATAAAGAAAAGACCCAAAAATGTGCAAGAGAGAAACGTCAGATTACTCTCAGAGGATCTCCAATTAGACTCACAGCAGACTTCTCATCAGAAACCCTACAGGCTAGGAGGGAATGGCGAGACATAGCCCAATTACTAAAAGAAAAAAAAAAAACCTGCCAGACCATAATATTATATCCTGCAAAGATCTCATTTGATAATGAAGGTAAAATAAAGACCTTTCATAGCAAACAGAAATTGAAAGAATTTATCGCCACTCGTCCAGCCGTGCAAAAGATGCTTAAAGATGTGTTACACACAGAAACACAGAAACATGGTCATCAATATAAAAGAAGGTAAAGGAAGAAAGCCTCACAGTAAAAGATCACAGGAAGTTCAAAGCATATGTTAGAAAATATTTTTGGAAAAATGGCAGGGCAAAGTTACTACTTATCAATAGTCACATTGAACGTTAATGGCCTCAACTCTCCAGTTAAAAGACACAGATTGGCTGAATGGGTTAAGGTACAAAACCCATCTGTTTGCTGCTTACATGAAACACATCTTTCCAACAAAGATGCAGGCAGACTGAAAGTGAAAGGCAGGAAAAAGATACACCATGCCAACAGAAATGAAAAAAGAGTGGGTGTAGCCATATTAATATCAGACAAAATAAACTTTAACACAAAAGCTGTTAAGAGAGACAAAGAGGGGCACTATATAATGATTAAGGGATCCATTCAACAGGAAGATATAACGATTATCAATGTATATGCACCTAATTACATGGCACCGGTTTATTTAAAAGATTTGTTAAGGGACTTAAAGGGAGACTTAGACCCCAATACAATAGTACTGGGGGACTTTAATACTCCATTCTCAGAAAATGACAGATCAACTGGACCGAAGATCAACAATTAAACAGAAGATTTAAACGACACTATTGCCCAAATGGATCTAACAGATATCTACAGAAGTTTTCATCCTATACATAAAGAATTTATATTCTTCTCAGCAGTACCTGGAGAAGGCTCTAGGATTGACCACATACTAGGTCATAAAGCAAGTCTCAACAAATTCAAAAGAATTAGAATCATACGATGCAGCTTCTCAGACCATAGTGGAATGAAGTTGGAAATTAGCAACTCAGGACATATGCAAACACATGGAGATTGAACAATATGCTCCTGAATGAACACTGAGTGACAGAAGAAATCAAAAGAGAAATCAAAAAAAATTCTGGAAGTAATTGAGGACAACAGCGCAACATATCAAAACTTATGGGATACAGCAAAAGCAGAGTTAAGAGGAAAATTTATAGTAATAGGTGCCACATCAAGAAAATGGAAAGACACCAAATATATGAGCTCTCAACACATCTCAAGGATCTACAAAAACTGCAGCAAACCAGACCCAAATTTAGTAGAAGAGAAATAATTAAAATCAGAGAAGAAATCAATATGATTCAATAAAAAAATTACAAAAAATCAGCCAAACGAGAAGCTGGTTTTTTGAAAAAATAAAATTGACACACCATTGGCCCAACTAACTAAAAAAAAAAAAAAAAAAAAAAAAAAGAAGAGAAAAGACCCAAATCAATAAAATCAGAGATGAAAAAGGAAACGTAACAACAGACACTACAGAAATAAGAATCATCAGAAATTACTACAAGGGCTTGTATGCCAGCAAACAGGGAAATCTATTAGAAATGGATAGATTCCAGGACACATGCAACCTAACTAAATTGAACCAGGAAGATATAGAAAACCTTAACAGACCCATAACTGAGTCAGAAATTGAAACAGTAATAAAGGCCATCCCAAAAAAGAAAAACCCAGGACCAGATAGATGCACTGCTGAATTCTACCAGACATTTAAAGAAGTTTCTTCTGAAACTATTCAGAACAATTGAAAAAGAGGGAATCCTCCCAAATTCTTTATATGAAGCCAATATCACCTTAATACCTAAGCCAGAGAAAGATGCAGCATTGAAAAATTACAGACCAATATCCCTGATGAACACAGATGCAAAAATCCTCAATAAAATTCTGGCCAATAGAATGCAACAACACATCAGAAAGGTCATCCACCCAGACCAAGTGGGATTTATCCCTGGTATGCAGGCATGGTTCAGTGTTTGCAAAACAATCAACGTGATACACCACATTAACGAACTACAAAAGAAAAATCATATGATTATCTCAATAGATGCAGAAAAAGAATTTGATAAAATACAACACCATTTCATGATGAAAACTATAAGCAAATTGGGTATAGAAGGAGCATTCCTCAATACAATCAAAGCAATTTATGAAAAACCCACGGCCAGCATAATATTGAATGGGGAAGAGTTGGAAGCATTTCCGCTGAGATCTGGTACCAGACAGGGATGCCCACTCTCACCACTGCTATTCAATACAGTTCTGGAAGTTTTAGCCAGAGCTACTAGGCAAGAAAAAGAATTTAAAGGGATACAAATTGGGAAGGAAGAACTCAAACCATCCCTCTTTGCAGATGATATGATTCTTTATTAAGGGGACCCAAAGAATTCTACTAAGAGACCATTGGAACTCATAGAAGAGTTTGGCAAAGTAGCAGGATATAAAATCAATGCACAAAAAGCAACAGCCTTTGTATACACAGGCAATGCCATGGCTGAGGAAGAACTTCTAAGGTCAATCCTATTCACAATAGCCACAAAAACAATCAAATACCTTGGAATAAACTTAACCAAGGACATTAAAGATCTCTACGATGAAAATTACAAAACCTTAAAGAAAGAAATAAAAGAGAATACCAAAAAATGGAAAAATCCTCCATGCTCATGGATTGGAAGAATCAATATCATCAAAATGACCATTATCCCAAAAGCAATTTATAGATTAAGTGCAATACCAATCAAAATACCGAAGACCTTCTTCTCAGATCTGGAAAAAATGATACTGAAATTCACATGGAGACACAGGAGACCTCAAATAGCTAAAGCAATCTTGTACAACAAAAACAAAGCCGGAGGCATCACAATACCAGATTTCAGGACATACTACAGGGCAGCTGTTATGAAAACAGCATGGTACTGGTACAGAAACAGATGGATAGACCAATGGAACAGAATAGAAACACCAGAAATCAATCCAAACATCTACAGCCAACTTATATTTGATCAAGGATCCAAAACCAATCCCTGGAGTAAGACAGTCTATTCAATAAATGGTGCTGGGAAAATTGGATTTCCACGTGCAGAATCATGAAGCAAGACCCCTACCTTTCACCTTACACAAAAATCCACTCAACGTGGATTAAAGACCTAAATCTATGACCCGACCCCATCAAATTATTAGAGAGCATTGGAAAAACCCTGCAAGATTTAGTTACCAGCAAAGACTTCTTGGAAAAGACCCCAGAGGCACAGGCAGTCAAAGCCAAAATTAACATTTGGGATTGCATCGAATTGAGAAGTTTCTGTACTTCAAAAGAAACAGGAAAGTGAAGAGGCAACCAACAGAATGGGAAAAAAACATATTTGCAAACTATGCAACAGATAAAGGTTTGATAACGAGAATCTACAAAGAAATCATGAAACTCCACAAGATCAAAACAAACAACCGACTTAAGAGATGGGCCAAGGACCTCAATAGACATTGTTCAAAAAGGGAATCCAAATGGCCAACAGACACATGAAAAAATATTCAGGATCACCAGGAATCAGAGAAATGCAAATCAAAACCACAATGAGGTTTCACCTCACCCCGGTGAGAATGGCTCACATTCAGAAATCTACCAACAATAGATGCTGGAGAGGATGTGGGGAAAAAGGGACACTAACCCACTGTTGGTGGGAATGCAAACTGGTTAAGCCACTATGGACGTCAGTCTGGAGATTCCTCAGAAACCTGAATATAACCCTACCATACAACCCAGCCATCCCACTCCTTGGAATTTACCCAAAGGAAATTAAATTGGCAAACAAAAAAGTGATCTGCACCTTAATGTTTATTGCAGCTCAATTTACAATAGCTAAGACCTAGAACCAACCCAAATGCCCATCAAGAGTAGACAGAATAAAGAAGCTATGGGACATGTACTCTATAGAATACTATACAGCAGTCAAAAACAATGAAATCCGGTCATTTGCAACAAGATGGAGGAATCTGGAAAACATCATGCTGAGTGAAATAAGCCAGTCCCATAGGGACAAATATCATATGTTTTCCCTGATCGGCAACAACTAACTGAGCACCAAAGGGGAAACCTGTTGAAGTGAAAGGGACACTATGAGAAACAGTGACTTTATCAGCCCTTGTCCTGACTGTTGATGTACAATTAAATACTTTATCCCTTTTAGTATTTTTGTTTGTTCTAGTACTATTGGTTGAACTCTGTAATTAACACACAATTATTCTTAGATGTTTAAATTTTAACTGAAAAGTGATTCTTGTTAAATATAAGAGTGGGAATAAGAGAGCAAGGAGATGTACACTTTGGGACATGCTCAATCTGACTTGCCCCAAAGGGTGGAGTTAGAAACGTGCAAGGGGCTTCCAATTCAATCCCATTAAGGTGGCATGTACCAATGCCATCTCACTCATCCACGTGATCAATTTCAGTTCACAATTGATCACACTGATAGGTCTAAGAGTCAATGGGTTCACATAAACAAGACTAGTGTCTGCTAATACTAACTGATAGAATCAAAAAGGGAGAGAAAGATCCAACATGGGAAGTGGGATACACAGCAGACTCATAGAATGGCAGACATCCTAAACAACACTCTGGCCTCAGAATCAGCCCTTAAGGCATTCAGATCTGGCTGAAGAGCCCATGAGAGTATTGTAGGCATGGAAAGACAAGATACCATGGAAAAGAAAAAAAGAAAAAGAAGACCTAAATGAAAGATCTCTGCGAGTGAGATCCCAGTGGAAAGAATGGGGCCTTCAAAGAAGGAGGTACCTTTCTCTGAAGGGAGGAGAGAACTTCCACTTTGACTGTGACCCTGTCGGAATAAGATCAAAGTCGGCAAACTCAAAATGCTTCCATAGCCTTGGTAACTCATGACTAGAGCCTGGGGAGATTACTGACGCCATAAACAAGAGTTTCAAATTGTTAACCAACAAGAGGAGTCACTGTGTACTTACCCATCCTGTGTGATCTCTGTCCTTAATGTGTTCTTCAATGGGAATTAATGCTATAACTACTACTCAAACATTATTTTACACTTAATGTTCAGTGTTGGTGCAAACTGATGAAATCTACTTAATATATACTAAATCGATGATCTGTATATAAAGATAATTGAAAATTAATCTTGATGTGAATGGAATGGGAGAGGGAGCAGGAGATGGGAGGGATGCGAGTGGGAGGGAAATTATCGGGGGAGAAAGCCATTGTAATCCATATTCATAAACTGTACTTTGGAAATTCATATTTACTAAATTAAAAAAAGAAAAAGAAAAAAAGGAAAAAAAAGAAAAAAAAATTCTACCCGATAAATAAATTAAAAAAAAAAAAAAGAATTTAGGTCTTATAGAAAATTTAAAAATAAAAATTGTATTTCCTACATTGTTGATAGGCAGGATTTTTGTTATTTTGAATGCCATATGCAGTTATCATTTTTTGAATACACTTATTATTACCACAAGGAACAATTTTGACAAATCTATCTTATTCAAGTAACAGACTAAATTAGGTGACACATCTTAATTAACAAATTGCTGCATGTGAGGGCTTAATGTCCATATTTTTAAAGATAGTTACGGAGTTTAAAAATTTATTTATTTATTTTTTCCATATTATTTGAGAGTCGGGGGGGAGAAATAGACAGATATACAGATAATAATGTTCCTTCTGCTGGTTCACTCTCTCTCCTTCAATGCCCACAACAGCCAAGGATGGGTCAGGCCCCAAAAGTCAATCTGATTTTCTCACATGGGCAGCAGTGCACCAGTACTTCCCAGAGTGTGCATCAACAGGAAGCTGGAACTGGAAAATGGACCAATCCCTCAAATACAGTATATGGGCATTCCAAATTTTAACCACAAAGCTAAATGACCACTCTCAGGTTTTTACAATTTTAGTTTCACCTTTTTGCTGCTATTTTTGATATTCAATATTCCAGGGTTTGTTAGTGACAGTTACAAGTTAAAGTTTATTCCATTAATAAAAGAAATTTTAAAGACATTCATTTGGCCAAGTGGATAATATTTAAGTAAGATGCCTGCATCCAAATCAAAATGCCTGGGTTTGAGTCCCTGCTCTTGATTCCAGCTTCCTGCCAAACAATACCCCGGGAGGTAGCAGGTAATGATCAAAGTGTTTAGGTGTCTGATACCCACTTGAGAGACCTGAATTGAATTTTAAGCTTCTGGTTTTAAGCCCACTCCCCACCTTTACCCCTGTTGTCATTTTGTGACTGTGAATCAGTGGATGGAGGTCTCTTTGTCTCTCTCTTTACATTTCTCAAATAAGTAAGTAAAGAAATAATAATACAGAAAAGAAATTTCAGTTGAATAGAAACATTCACTTATAAATGTTCAATGATCATTCATAATATTGCAAATGTAAAAACAAATGAACAAGGAAAGAATATGCAATGGAACATAGCAAAAAGCATCCAAAGAAGCTAATGAAATGACAATTGCAAAGTGCTTCAAGACAAAACAACACTACCAACACAAATATTTACATACATTGGTAGGTAGCCCATTTGTATTATTTTCTATTTGCTGATGTTATATGTAAAAAAGAATGTTGATATCATGTGAAAAACCTGTTATAATTAATAGAATAATTTGTTTGAACTAGTACAATTTCCATCCATGAATTATTCATAAATATATGGCTTAATTTTTAGAAGGCCATTGGTTTTCTAGTTACATTTGTTTGTAATTGATTTTTATTTTAAATCCATTGTGACTACAGTACACAAGATTAATGAATTCAATCTTGCAAAATTTCTTTAGGTTAGGTTTTTTTTTTTTTTTTTTTTTTTGACATGCAGAGTGGATAGTGAGAGAGAGAGACAGAAAGGTCTTCCTTTTTGCCGTTGGTTCACCCTCCAATGGCCGCTGCAGCCGGTGCATTTCGCTGATCCGAAGCCAGGAGCCAGATGCTTCTCCTGGTCTCCCATGCGGGTGCAGGGCCCAAGGACTTGGGTCATCCTCCACTGCCTTCCTGGGCCATAGCAGAGAGCTGGCCTGGAAGAGGGGCAACCGGGATAGAATCCAGCACCCCAACTGGGACTAGAACTCGGTGTGCCAGTGCCGCAAGGCGGAGGATTAGCCTGTTGAGCCACGGTGCCGGCCTTTAGGTTAGTTTTGTGTACCAGTACATTGTTGGTTTTGGAAATGTCCTACGTGTTCTTGAAATGAGTGGGAGTTCTGTTATTGATTGTTTTGCTTTCTGTATATATGTTGAGTTATTTTATTAGTGTTTAGATTTTCTTGAATTTCAGGTTTTTTCTGCTGTTCTTACCATCAATTGGATATGTGAGCCATATTCCTACTATGATTGGTGTGATTGTGGAGTTGGTTATCTCTGTATGTTTAAAAGATTCATTTATTTAAACTGCAGAATGACAAAGAGGGGAGAGAGAAAGAGAGCTAGACAGCGGGAATGATTGAGGAGAGAGAGAGAGTGAGAAAGAGATCGTCCCTCCTCTGGTTCATTGCCCCAGATAACTGTAACAGCTAGGTCTGGGTTCAGGTGAAGCTAGGAACCAGGAAATCCAGTTCTCTCACATGGGTGTGAGGGGCCCAGGCTCGTGGGCTATCACCTACTGCCTTCCAGGCACATTATCTGGAATCCAGATTGGAAGAAGGCTAGTTGGGACTCAGCATCCCAAGCACCAGTTTAACCTACTTTTAATGTCAGTTATGTAAAATTCTTATTTTTACACAATGTTAACTTTATATGTAAGTGTAAAAATACAGAATAATTATATACATAAGTGTCAAATACATTTAATACATCCTAATATACAGTTAATGTGACTAATATTTGTAGCATATCTTATATATGTATATAATACACAAAATGCATATTTTTATTAGTGACACTGATTGTTATATTTATTGTAACATTGATACTGTCATTTAACTACTTTGAGTACAGAATAGACATCTTCAATTTAATTGTTACTCTCCTATTTTTAGAAATATAACTGACAAATATTTCCATATGTGCAATAAAAGCCAAATTACAGTGTTATTACGTTTCGGCCTGTCCATATGATTTCAGAAACCGAGGAGAAGGCGATATGTCATATTTCCCCATGTTTTTTCTATCCTCATTTTATTCCCTCATTTCTAAAAATTCTAAGTCTTTATCTGTCATAATTACCCTTCTGTTTAGAAAATTCTTACACCTTAAAACATTTTATTTCTTAGGAATATTAACAACTTTGTTTTCCCATTACCTATAGTGTTCTCATTTCCCTTCCATTCCTGATATTTCACCAGCATCACATTCTGCTTTTCTTTAAGAGGTTGTTGGTATACCACTTTTTATGGCTCCAAAGTTTGAGATGGAAAAACTATGATCAAATTATGGTCCTCTATGTGGACTATGCTGTTTCTCTCTGACTGCATTCATTTTTCTCTGTATTTAGTTTTCTTAAACTTAATTTGGATGTTTTGATGTGGATTTATTTTGGTTTACTACATATGGAATTTACTAAGTTTTTTTTTTTTAATGTCATTTGTTTATATTCATCTACATGAAAGGCAGATCGAGAGAGAGAGAGAGAGGGAGAGAGAGAGATTTCCCATTCACTCGTTCACTTCCCAAATGCCCAAAATACATCAGCCAGGGCTGTGCCAGGACAAAGCCAGGTATCTGGAACTCAATCCAAATCTTCCATGTGAGTTGCAGGGGCCCAAACACTTGACATGTCTTCTGCTGCCTCCTAGAATGCATTAGAAAGCAATTGATCAGAGACAGAAGCCAGGATTGGAATCAGCACTCCAATGTAGGATGCAAACCATGCCCTCTCTGTGCCACAAAACTTGTCCTTGTTCAGTTTTTCAAATTTTTTATGCTTTTCCAAAATTTCAAAGTTTCAGCTGTTATCCCCTTGAATATTTAGCTCACATTCTTACTTACCTAGATGTAATATGGTGTCTGCAGATCCCTGTCACCTTCCTACATGATGTGGATGATGACTCTTGTTGTCTCACAGAATTTTGCGATTCATCATTTTCTTCAGTCTATCGCCTGTATTTCTCAGTTTAAGTAAATTCTATGCATCAGTCTTTTAGTTCACTGCTATATCATCATTCATCCCCATTGTACTGTTGAGTGAATCTAGAAAAATTTTGTTATTTATTTTTAGTTCCATAATTTCCACTTGAGTTTATGATGACTTGTTTCTTTGCTGAAATTTTCATTTTTTCACTTTTTCAAACAAATGTACTATTGTTTTTTTTAAAAAAGATTTATTTATTTATTTATTTGAAAGAGTTACACAGAGAGAGAAAGAGAGGCAGAGAGAGAAAAAGAGATAGGTCTTCCATCCACTGGTTCATTCCCCAGTTGGCCACAACAATTGGAGCTGTGCCAATCTGAAGCCAGGAGCCAGGAGCTTCTTCTGAGTCTCCCACTTGGGTACGGAAACCCAAGGACTTGGGCTATCTTCTGCTACATTCCCAGGCCATTGCAGAGAGCTGGATGGGAAGTGGAGCAACAGGGTCTCAAACCGGCGTCTATATAGGATGCTGGCACCGCAGGTGGTGGGTGTACCCACTATGTCACAGTGCCAACTCCATACTGTTGCTTTTTGAAACATTTTTTGGAATTCCTTCTTTAAAATCCTTATAGATAATTGTAGCATCTGATTATTCTTTGAGTTTGCATGTTTTCTTGTCCTACCTCATTCAAAGCATGATTTGTCTGGTTTGTGGTATAAGTGATAATGTTGTATTGTATTCTGGATATTTGGGTATTACATTATAAAATTATTCTTATTTTTATTCAGAGGAAACTTTAAGCAGGACAACCTGATGGCTGAGTGGGTGCATATGCTAATTTTCTCACCGTGAGCTCTTCTTCACTCAGGATTTGCTTCGTTACCTTTTAGTGACAATGCAAGCTCTGCTCCTTACTAGGCACTGCTGAAACCAGGGGAGAGTAAGTGGAGGATCAATTATCCCACTTCCAAGCACCCTGCTCACCCTGTTCATTCAGGATGAGCATGTAGACACTGAATTTGCTGGGACATTCAGGGGGCAACACAAGGAGTAGTGGGATCTGGGATTCCACTCATCAGCTCACTGTTATGTAATAAATGGCTGGAGGTGGAGGTGGAGGCTCAGCTTGCTCAAGGACCAGCAGGTTATCTGAAAATAAAATATAAGAAATAAGAATATAGGTAACCAAGACATCCAATTTTATTTGATTTGTGTCAAGTTCACTGATTTAAAATTAATGTTTATAAAACAATATTATGCTTGTAAAGTATATCTGAAAGTTGGTTCTTATGAAGTTTTTCAATCATTTTAAACATGTATCCACAAGAGCAGTTTCATTTAGAAATACCATATTACAGAAATCAGCCAAAAAAGAAAGCTGATTTTAAATGTCAGTAAAATAAAAAATATATACTTATAAAGCTCTAATGTTTCTACAGAATTCAGCCTAATTTTAGAAAAATAGTACATTTTATCAAGCTGTTAATAGCCATAGGTGAAAACTCAGTTTAGGTTGGAAAGGAAGATTTTCGAAGTGCCGTCACTCTTTTGGCACTAATTGGTCATTTCAAGCTCGGGAGTTTCAAGATTGACTAAAAGAAATGGAAAAGTTATTGCTCAGTAACTGATGATTAGGGGATAAAACAGGGAAAGAATTCTTGTTTAAAAGTTTTAGAACATCTGCAATATCTCTAAAATAAATTCTGCATAAAATATCGGGACTATTTTTGTTTTTCTTAAATCATGGTTGATGATAATTGTAACGTCAAAGAAGACATACCATATTTTTCTATATTTAACAATAAAAAGAATGTTTGAAAACATTAATTTTACACCTATGTAAAGGCAAACTATAAAGCTTCACAGCAGATGATATTTTAGATATCCTACCAGTCTGAATGGGCTTAAAATTTACACCTCAAAATGTCAAATGGAAGATGCAGATGTTTAGCCAGTTTTCCTCAAATTCTCTCTTTCTGTAAAGGCACAGTGGAAATAAGAATAGATTCATTAGAAGAGAGACTTTAAATAAATGGCTGCAAGGTAGCCATATTACTAAGATTCCTTTCCAAGACCAATTCCTGAAAGACATTATATGTCAACATATATGAAAGTCTAGTATTTTTCCTAGACAAGTCTTATTGATGAATCTTTGCCTGAATTTCTGAAAATAATGCAGTTGAATCCAGAGCAAATTTTTCGGTTTTGTCACATGTCATTCCATTTGATCTAACTGAATGGCATCAAACATTATGTCACCAATAGCAATTGTTACAGTAATTCTATGATTCATTGCAATCTCCTAAAATAACAGAGATAATATTTGACTTTAAAAATTAACAAGAAAATCATTTTACCTACTTGCAGAACGATTATAAGTTTCTGTGGCATCCATGGTATAATCTGTGATTTCAGATTATAACAAAAATAAAACCTGTTCAATACATAATACACAAAAATGTTTCAAGGGGAAAGAAGTTGTCACTGAGGTACAATTTCGAAGGTCTATCTCACTTCTCTATTTTTCCTGCCCTTTTTACTATTCATACAATACCTATGGAGTTTCTTGTTCTCAGAATTTTTGCTTCTTATGTTGATATTACTCAGGTATCTGTACATGTTTCTCCATGCCATACAGATCCATTACTTATGGTCTCAATGACAATTATATTGGTAGACAGATGAGCAGATGAACAAATACTAGATAAGCATATATAAACAGATTAAGAGAGAGAGAGAGAGAGAGAGAGAGTAAATATATACAAATCAATCATTGATTTGAGTTTATACTGCATCCTATTAAGATCACCTATGCAAGATAAAATTGAAAAATAAAAACTCACCAATTTTGTGTTTCATATGACAAACTAAAGGTATCAATGAATTATTATTCATTTATAAATTGATTAATATATTTCAGTTTAAGCTATTAGAATGCAAACATAATTTAATGATGCAAAATTTGAAGTAAAAAGTAATAGTCTTCATGTTTTCTTTGAGTTCATGGACATATCTTGAGTTATTAGAAAAAAGTGCCATGAAGGTAAAAGAAGGAGCACTATGTGGTTTATAAATGATACAGGCTATTATTTTAACTCACATAAAATAAAGTAAATAACAAGAAAAACATAAGCCTGATCTTAAATTTACTTTACAAAAATCTATTGCCTCCAAAGGAAAAAAAAAATTCTTATTGAAAGGACAGAGTAAGAGTTGACTAAGTCAGACTACTATGCAGATGCAGATGAAATCCACATGTATACTCTTTCATGTAAAAGATTATTTCACAAACAAGACAAGTGTCTGTGAATACTAACTGATAGAATCAAAAAGGGAGAGAACAATCCAACATGGGAAGCGGGATACACAGCAGACTTATAGAATGACAGATGTCCTAAGTAGCACTCTGGCCTCGGAATCAGCCCTTAAGGCATTCAGATATGGCTGAAGAGCCCATGAGAGTATTGTAGGCATGGAAAGCCAAGACACTGTGGAAAAAAAGAAAAAAAACCTAAATGAAAGATCTCAGCGAGTGAGATCCCAGTGGAAAGAACGGGGCCATCAAAGAAGGAGGTCCTTTCTCTGAAGGGAGGAGAGAACTTCCACTTTGACTATGACCCTATCGGAATAAGATCGAAGTCAGCGAACCCTAAAAGCTTCCATAGCCTTGGCAACTCATGACTAGAGCCTAGGGAGATTACTGACGCCATAAACAAGAGTTTCAAATTGTTAAGTCAACAACAGGAGTCACTGTGTACTTATGTCTCATGTGGAATCTGTCCTTAATGTGTTGTCCAATGTGAATTAATGCTATAACTAGTACTCAAACAGTATTTTACACTTTATGTTCTGTGTGGGTGCAAACTGATGAAATCTTTACTTAGTATATACTGAATCGATCTTCAGTACATAAAGATAATTGAAAATGAAAAAAAAACACTTGGTTTTAAATTGGACATTGCATAGAAAATTAATCAATTTTTTAAAAAAATATCATGTAGGATCTCTTTCCTTAATGTGCTGTACATTGTGATTTAATGCTGTAACTAGTACTCCAACAGTATTTTTCACTTTGTGTTGCTGTGTGGGTGCAAACTGTTGAAATCTTTACTTAATATATACTAAAATGATCTTCTGTATATTAAGAGAATTGAAAATGAATCTTGATGTGAATGGAAAGGGAGAGGGAGTGGGATATGGGAGGGTTGCGGGTGGGAGGGAAGTTATGGTGGGGGGGAAGCCATTGTAATCCACAAGCTGTACTTTGGAAATTTATATTCATTAAATAAAAGTTTAAAAAAAAGTTTATTTCAGAAAAAAAAAAAACCAAGCTCAAGATAATGAAAAATAGCACTCCGCAAGAGTTTTTCTTTTGTTAATTTTCTTCATTAGCCTTCTAACATGACCAAGGACAGCTTTAAAAATCATTTATGGGGCTGGCACTGTGGCACAGCATGAAAAGCCACAGCCTTCAGAGCCAGCATCCCCTATAGGTACCAGTTCAATTCCTGGCTGTTCCACTTCTTTTTTTATTGAGATTTATATATTTGGAAGTCAGAGTTACACATACACACACACACACACACACTCAGAGACACAGAGAGAGGGAGGTCTTCCATCCACTGGTCTTCCATCACTTCCCAGACAGCCACAACAGCCAGAGCTGTGCCAATTCGAAGCCAGGAGCAGGAGCTTCTTTCAGATCTCCTACTCCGGTGCAGGAGCCCAAGGACTTGGGCCATCTTCTACTGCTTTCCCACGTGATAGCAGAGAGCTGGATCATAAGTGGAGCAACGAGTACTCAACTGGTGCCCATATGGGATGCCAACACTGCAGGGGCAGCGGCATTACCCACTACGCCATAGTGCGGGCCCCTGTTCCACTTCTGATCTAGCTCGCTGCTAATGCATCTGAGAATGCAGTACAGGAATACCCAATCCTTGAGCCCCTACAACCACGTGGGACATCCAGAAGAAGCTCCTGGCTCCTGGCTTCAGCCTGGCCCAGTCCCAGTCATTGTGGCCATTTGGGGAGTGAACAGGCAGATGGAAGATATCTCTCTCTCTCTTCTTGTCTCCCTGTTACTCTTCTTTTCAAAATAATAAATAAATCATAAACAATTTTAGAATTTTCCTTTGAGATTTTACTGTAAATACAGTCTAATGTCTCTCCATCTCTGATTCTCATGCAATGGCAGACTTCACTGTTAAGAGAAGATTTTGCAATGATATTGGAGAAGGGGGAGGCCCCTGGATGTCACTGTTTGGTTTGTCTCATGTGGTATCAGAGATTGTTCATCACAATCTCATGGAGGCTGCATCACTTGGAGAATACCTACAGAGAGAATTTTTGTATAAAGAAAAAAAGTAACTGGTTTCATGAATCTCTCTGAAACACAAGCATGTAAGAGAAATAGAGAAAGTAGAGCTCTTGTCATTTCTGTGTGGGGCAGTGCATGGCTTAGAGCTTTGACATACCCAAGAACAGAAGAACCTTCAGCAGAGCCCTCCTTTGCTTCATGCAGGATACGAGTAGCAGTCACAAAATATCACAAGGTAGTTCTGAGTCAGAAATCAATCTGGAAGACTGGGTTAAATGGACCCAGGACAGTTATGTGTGTAACACATCCCTGAGTGGCCAAGAGATAAGAAGTTTGAAGGAATAATCTGATGTTCTGTATTATACAGGTAAGAAATAAATAATTAAGTGAAAGTTGCAAAGTCAGTCTTTTTTTCTTTAAAAATATATTAATTTAGATACTTGAAAGGAATAACAACAGAGAGAGAGAGAGAGAGAGAGAGAGAGAGAGAATCTTCTGACTGCTGGTTCATTCCTCAAGTGGCCGCAATAGCCAAGCCTGAGTCAGGCTGAAGCCAAAGTCCAGGAGCCTATCCTGGTCATCTACATGGGGAGCAGAGTCCATCACCCACCTCCTTCCCAGGCACATACACAAGAAGCTGGATTGAAACAAAGCAGCCAGGACTCACACTGGCACTCTAGTATGGAATACTGGACAGGATAAGCTGAAGGTCAACCCACTGTGCCACAATGCTGGCCACTCAGTTTTCTCTTAGTATAAATAATGTATATATGGGAAACAACAGGTCATATCAGTAATTAAACTATATACTCTTTACAAAATATTTTATCAGAACACTTTCTTTTTTTTTGGTTAGCAAATTTGGTTTTATTATGAAAATGTTTCACAACATACAAAATCAAACCCTCATCCATCAACCAGCATTGGGAAAATATCAAGAAAATATTACATCTAGCATTTCTATAAATGAGTTCAAAGTAGAAAAGTTTCCTATGTTAGCTCAATCCACCATTCTAGTGTATTTTGCTTTTCTGATTTTAACAGATGTCCTTAGAGATGTTCCACATGATCTTCAGAGGAACAGCATACCCAGTATACTTGCAGTTTGCTCTTCTAGCTCCCCTGCCAGACATGTTACATTCTTCTTCCAGTGTAAACCTTGCTTTAAATCTCCTAAACAAGCATATTTATAAAATACATTCCTAGAACTGCTGTATCAGAGGTATATGCATTTACCACTGATACATTACTATGTTTCTGAGAAGCCATTTTACCAATTTTTACCTCTACCAACTTTTGTGCTATAATGACCTTTCTGAACAACTTAATACTTTCAGCTTTGAAATTAGTACTTCTAATTCTGAACATACATTAGATTTTAGGCAACTTGTTAACACCTAATAATTAAAGACTTAGATAATACTGATTATAACAAACAAAAAGCCTAGTTTATATAGGCAGGCATTTGAAAGCCTAGTAGGTAAAATTTCACCTGTTAGGCTAATGCCACCTTTCAATAAGACATCATTAATAAAACTTTTTGGGTTTTGCTTGAGGTCGTCCCATTTTTTTTTCATTTCTCTTTTCAACTTGCTTGCATTGTAATTGTATCTCTCAGCCATTGCAACAAGCTCCTCTGGGATATTCTGATTTGCTCTTTCCAGGATATGAATCAGTTCAGCGAAAATCTTCCAATCATTTCTTGTGATGAGGGTAATTGACACCCCTGTGTTTCCTGCTTTTCCAGTGCGTCCTACTCCGTGTACATATTCTTCAATATTCCTCAGAAAGTCATAATTATAGACATGAGTGATATCGTGGACATCCAATCCACGTGATGCTAAATCAGTAGCAATTAATATCCTTACTTTACCTGTTTTAAAGTTCTTTAATGCAGTCATACTTCATCTGGATAAGGATATTAAATGCATTCATTTGGAACCACATGATTTCTGAATCTCATATCCTGAGACATTTTCATCTTTTTCTCTTCTCATATATACAATTATATATATATATATCCCAATTTATGTCATTAACATCACCAACAAGATATATAGAATAATAAAGTAAATATCAATAATACTTTGGGAAAATGTAGATTTGTTAATGTACTAATTTAATTCTTGAATACTGGCTTAATAATATTTCCTTCATTTGATATTGCTATTTGTGATATATTCTATTTAAAAATAAATGACAGAACAGACAGAAACACTTTGTTTTCTGTTACTATCATCTGCCCTTCCCAATATACCTGCCTTGAAGGCATATAATGTTAAGAGAGATGATGATTTTCATATACCGAAATATTTATTTAGCTATTTACTCATTTCAAATGTTTAGAGAGGGAGAGAGAGAGAGAATCTTGTAACTGCTTATTCACTCCCCAAACAAAGGCAAAATCCAGGGCTGGACCATGCTTAAGCCAGGAGCGAAGAACTCTAGGTATCTGGACACCAAACATGGGTGACAGGAGTCCAGGCACTTTAGGGACATTTTTGCTGGCTTCCCAGGTGCGTTAGCAGGGAAGTTGGAAGAGGAACAGACAGGATTTGAACTGACATTCCGATTTCACATCTTGACACAGTGGCCTGTGTTTTTCATTTGTTGAAAAACATTTTGCTGCTAACACTTGTATATATATTTATGTTCATCAAGGATATTAACCAGTAGCTTTTGTGTGTGTGTGTGTATCCTTATCTGATTTTGGTATCAAGGTGATATTGGCCTTTTAAAATGAGTGTGTGGAATAATTCTCTATTCTATTAAAAAAAACAATTTAAGAATGATTGGTGTTAATACTTTCTTAAATCCTTAGTATAATTCAGCAATGATGCCTTGTGGTCCTGAACTTTTGTTTGGTTTGAGAATTTTTACTACTGATTCAGTCCTGCTACTCCTTATTTGCCTGTTTAGGTATTCAATTTCTTCATGATTCAATTTTGGTAAGGTGTATGTGCCCCAAAACTTGTCATTTCCTCTAGGACTTCCATACTAGAGACTGCCAGGTGGTAACTGCAGGTGAATCAAATATGAGAGACGATTTGGAAGACAGGTGAGAATTTTATGACAATCAGACAAATGGCAAAGTGGAACCAATTTTGCAAACAATTTTAAGGCTGTTTTAGATTAGATTCCCTAAATATGTTTTCATTAATTATGTATTCATTAAAATACTTATTAAATTATCATTATATATAAGACTGTGAACCACAGAAATGCATTACTACCATGTATAAAGAGTAGCAAAAATTGCAATAAAACAGAACAGTAGAGGCCAGCACTTGGCCTAATAGCTAGGATATCATGTGAGATGCTTGAATCTCATATTGGAATGCCTGGCTTTGAGCTTGGCTCTGTTCCAGATTCCAACTTCTTCACAATGTAGACCCTGTGAGGTAGTGATAATGGCTTCAGTAACTGGGTACTTGCCATGCACATGAGAGATCCTGATAGTGTTGCTAGCCCCTGGGTTTGGCTTCGCCTTGCTGCAGCTACTGCATGTATTTGGACAGTGAATCAGAAGATGAAAGATCTTTGTATATCTCTGATTCTTTTTCTGTCATTCTCTCTTTCAAACACATATAAATAAACAAAATTACTTCAAGAATATTGATAAGCAACATTTTCATTAAGTTATGAACCCAAAAGACTTACTACTATATAACAAAAATATCCTTCCAAACATCTCCGGAATGAAATATGAAAGGAATGACAGTATTACAGAGTTTATTAAGTTAAATCTATTATTTGAGAATGTTTTCTGGCTATAGTTTGTCCCCAAATTATTTTTCATGTGCAGAAATAGTCAAAAAAGAAAGAAAACTATACTAAATTCTTTGTAAATCTCTTGAAAACTGCATCAGCCCTCAGTCACCTAAAAGAAGAAAGCTAAGCTGACCTGATGGAGCCAGTAGTGCCAATTATTGAGTGAGAAATTGTCAGTAACAGCCTGTTTTGAGAAATGTTCATTGTTTAAACAGCCAGCTCTCATAGCAAGGAGTCAGCTAGTTGATAGTCTCCTAATAAATTTACAGAACTGAGGAGAAGTAACTCTCCAGCTATGAGACCTATTAGCTGCTCTGTTTTGCCTTTAAGAACCCTGTGCTTAACTATGTCACACAGCTCAGAGAGGCAACAAAGAATGAAAATCATCATTTCCCAAAAAACACTTTCAAAAAGATAGAAGACCATGAGACTTTATCAGGCTAACTTAATTAGGGAAGCTTTCAGAAATATGATCTGTAATCACATAAACTTCTTAAATCCAGAAGAAATTGGGTTATAATAATGAGTGCTTCTAAGAATATGAGATACAAAATAGTGAGAGCTCTATTTATTGTGCTCCTGGCACTATCCTAGTTTCTTTATACCTATTTCATTTAAACCATATACTAATCATAAAAATAAGTGTTTTGACTTCCATTTTAATTAGTGAGGGAAGGAATGCTCTAAAGCATTGCATCATTAAATTGGGTCCAAGTGTGTTGCTCCTTGTCTTGACTGCTGAGGAAGAATGTTTCATTTGTTTTAGTTCTTTTTCTAAGCCCTATTTGGTGAACTCTCTACTTAGTATAGGAGTAACCTTACGAGTATAAAATTAACTGAATGTAGATCTCTGTAAAAAATAAGAATGGGAATGGGAGAGGGAGGAGGAAGAAGTTTGGGAACATGGGCAGGAGGGGGAGAATCACAATGTTCCCAAATTTGTATATATTAAATGCCTGAAGTTTGTATTCATTAAATAAAATTAAGAAAAAAGTTTCTTACATCAGATATACAAAGACCCACCTTATGAAAGTATAAGAAGGGAGATATTCAAATGGTATTGAAATAAATGAGGATCAAGTGTAATAAACGCAGGCAAGTGAGACTTGAGTGCTTATGTTAGATCCTGTATTAAATTTACATTTCCATTCATGTGTGGATACTTTGAAAAATGTAGTATCATTCTTTCTTCCATTTTATTGAACTGAAATATAGAAATAGTACTCCAAGTGCTAGCATTCCAGAATAGACTTTAGTCAAAAATAGGAAAGTTAATCTGAATACTTCAGATTGTAGTGTTTTCAAATAGACTATAAAATTCCTTTAAAATTTTTTAAAAAAATATTTAAGATATACAAATTTCATGTATTTAATGTATACATACTTAGAAACAGAGTGATACATCCCACCCAAGTACTTGATGCCCTGAAACCCATGTGCGAGACCATCCCCTGGCTCCTGGTTCAGCCTAACCCAACCATGACTGTCTGTAGTTACCTGTGGGGTAGATCTCTGTCTCTTTCCCTCTCTTTCTGTGTCAGTTTGCCTTTCAAACAAATAAATCTAAAATAAAAGGAGTAACATAGAATTGTTCAACCCAGTGTTCAATATTTCCTATTGTTGCTATAAGTTACCAGAAATGCACTATCTTAATAAAACAATTTTTTATAGCTAGTGGTCTGATATACAAAATAGGCTTCAGCAGTTCTAAATAAAGTCGTTAGGAGGGTTGCATTCCCTTCTACACTCTAGAAGAGAATTAGTTCTCTTGTTTTCTCCAGCTTCTGGAAGTTATGTGAATTCCTCAGATAATGATCCTTCCCTCCAGCTTCAAAGTCAAAAACATAGGCTTTTTTTAGAAGTATTTATTTATTTGAAGTCAGGGTTACAGAGAAAGACCTCTTTCAGGTCTCCCACATAGGTGCAGGGACCCAAGGACGTGGGCCACCCTCTGCTTCTTTCCCAGGAGCATTAGCAGGCAGCTGTCTTCAAATCAGAGCAGCTGCGACAGGAACCAGCACCCACATGGGACACCGGCAATGCAGAGGGCGGCTTAACCTGCTGCACTACCATGCTGGCCCCAAAAGCCTATTCTTCAGCTTGTTCTCCAACCCCGACACCCTTGCCTCTCTTTCACTTACAAGGCCTTTTGTGGTTACATGGCCTCATTTGGATAGCCCAAGACAATCTTCTCATAATCCAAAATTAATAACACCTGTAAAACTATCTGTTGCCATGTAAGACATGGACTGTTATAAAGTGGACATCTAAAAGGGTAAAAGAAGAGCTCTGCCTACCACAGCACTGATAGTGCATTCACTATTGGCTTTATTCCCTTCAATAATTCAGCATGATTTCAGATATAAATAATATATATATGATATAGATATTGATATATAGATATATCCCCACAAACATATATACTGATGATTATAGTAAGTACATTACTATAATAAACACAACATGGAATCTATTTGGCATATTTTAAGTAGTTACCAAGATCTACTGAGGATATTTTACTAAAATAATGAATGAATATTTGATAAAACATATTAGACATTTTGACATTCTAAAATTTATAGCTTCCCTAAATCAACACAACTACTAAAGTTAGGCAGAGATTAAGTGCACAAGCATAAACTCATAATGACATTTCATTGATATCAACTTAATTGTTTCTGTATCGATGGGATGACTCTCTGAATGCTACTTTGTTACTGAATAGGGCCAGGTAGTTTGTGAAGCCATCAAAATCAATTACTGTTTGTCCATTTTGGGGTTCCAATGAGGCAGATAATTAACCTCCAACTAATTTCCAAAGTCATTTACAAGCTGATAGTTAAATCATTCATTTCTACAGGCATGAGACCTGTGGAATACTTGCAAAACTTCAAATAATAGGTACAAGGAATATGTCAGCTGTTTCTTGACAGCTTCTAAAATGTAATTGCTCATTTTTTTCTAAACTCTCAAAATCTGAGTTTCAGGAATTTTTCATTTTATTATCAAATAAATCTCTAAAGACAGCAAAAGTTTCTTATGTTCTCCAAAGCAAACTAGCCTTCCTGTCACTTGGTTATATCATTTAAAATTTACATTAATGTAAAAGCTAAGCATTAATGTTAAAACCCACATCCAGATGAACATTACCTTGAGTTTTTTCTGATAGCAAGCATGAAATACTTTTAAATTTTTGCTTCATGGATGATGAATTATAATTAAGGACTCAAATGTCTAAAACAAAAAAAATTCACAACATCTAATAGATTTTATATCCAGTTGCCATTTAAGTTTTCAGATTGTGAATCAGCTCATACAACTATAGTAAATTAAGCGTAATTTTGTTAAGTAAGGTGTTGAATTTTACAATTTGTCTTCAACGTTAAATATTAAAAGATAATACCTAATGTTCTCATGTGACAATACAGCTTGAAAGTCATCACTTCTATTCCTATGACAAGAAAAAGTTAATAAACTGAAAATCAACAATTCTTCCTAGACTCATCAGAAAATGATAATCATAGAGCAAATTTCCAACAGCCAATCTGGAGAGACAGACAGGTAGATACTGAGAAACACAACTTACCAGAAGCAAATACCCAAGTTTTGAAGACCAGAAATGAAGCCAATATCGGAAAGCAAACATTTAAATCATACTTGACAAATGGCTGGAGGCTCAGTGTGGACCATCTGAACAGCAACTACTCAGGTGTCCAAGTCTTAGGGGAACCCTCACAGTTTGACTAACTTTTCTTCCAGGTGCTCCACCAGGTTCTTACAGTGAAAATTCTTTATGCCCTGCATGGGGATGGGAAAGGTAATCATTCTGAAATAACCTCAGAGCTCTCTGTTCTCCTTAACAAGGGATTCCCCAGCTGAAATTATTTTGCTAGACCAACAGGCTGGAGTTTTACAAAACCCAGCTGAATCTGGGAAAAGGAAGTACTCGACTCAGACTCACTGAAAGACAGACACCTAACCCTAGGACCACAGCTTGTCTCCTGTCTCCCCACATCTTAACCCCAATCAGGAGGGGTCCTGGAAGCAGGGAACTAAAAGACTCAGACCCTAATTTCACTATTTGAAGAGTCTCTAGGGAAATTCAGTGCCAACACAGGAGAGAAAAGCAAGTACAATTCAGATATTTTAACCTTGACATCATAAAGACAGTGAATAGTAAACACAGCTTAATTCGTAGCCAGATAAACACAGAATCTCACAGTAGAGGTCTTTGTTTACCAGATTCTTTCATTGGATACAACATTTCCACCTTTCAAAAAATTATAAAGACAAAGAAGAGAGACAAAAGAGATCATACTTAGAATTTTAAGTGGCAGAGATTCTGAAATTATCAGGTGAAGCATTTAAAATAGTAAGATTAATATGCTAATGGAACTGAGGTTAAAAAGTGAACAAACAGTTTGGGCAAGAACACAAAGAAATGATAGGGTTCAAAATACTGTGATGAGTAATGAAAAATACATTTTTCATTAGGCTAGACATGACCAAAGAAACTGTGAGCTAGAATATTCACCAACAAAAATTTGCAAATGTGAAATCAAAGAGAAAATTAAAAGAACAGAAATAATGGAACAGAAAAATTCAAGAACTAGGGACAAATGTAAAGGTACAATATGTACAATAATACTAGAAAGAGTAGAGAGAAAGGAAAGAAATATTTGAAGTAATAATGTTTGAGAATTTAGCAAAATTAATCACATTGGACCACAGACTCATAGATTTCTTTCTTTTTATCTTTTTTATTTATGGTAAACAAATTTCATGTATTTCATATATACAGTTTTAGGAACAGTGATATTCCCACACTACCCTCTCTCCCTCCCATGCTTCTACTCCTTGTGGATTTCTAAGACCGAGAAGGATTAATACTACACAAACTGTACTAAAGAATATAGTGTTTAAATTTTAAAAAAGTGAAGACAAAGATATAATCTTTAAAGAAGCCAGAGGGAAAAATAAATGTTTGCAGAAGGTGCAAGCATTTGGTCTAGTAATTCAGATACCTCTGAAGATGCTCACAGCTTTCCTATTTCAGCTTCTCAACAAAGCGGAGTCTGGAATGCAGTGCTGATAGCTTAGTGAATTAGGTTAATTGGTTCCCTTCTTGTTTTCTTTCCGTCATTGCCTATAGCAAATTTGTTACCAGTAAATTTGCCTTACAAGTACATTAACAGAAGTTCTTCAGACAAAAGTGAAGTTGTATTATCCAGAAGCTGAGACCCATATATAGAGAGGAGGAATGTTAGAGAAAGAATGAAGGTAAAATACAAAGTTTTATTTTTATTACTCTAAACTGATCTATAATGTAACTGTTTATTCAAAGTAACAGCAAGGACTCAATTAAAAGTGAGCAAAAGATCTGCATGACATCCCACCAAAGAAAATATAACAATAGCAAAGGAGCACATGAAATTATGCTCAAGTTAAAACAACAAGGAGGATTGCACTTATTAATGCAGTTAAAATTCAATACACTAACTACATTGACAATGATGGCTAGCATATGAAAAAGTAGCAAATCTCATTTATTGATGTTGGAAATGCAGAATGGTAAGACAGTTTTGAAGTTTTGTATAGATAGTCCATTCTATGTAATTTTACAATACAACCCAGTAATTACATAACTGGGTATTTCCCCAAACAGGCTGAAATTTTACCTCCACACAAAAACCCTCATGGGAACATTAGTGGCAAATTTATTTGATAACACTCAAACATTGGAAACTACCCTATTATCTTTAATGATGAATAGATAAGCACATTGTGGTATATCCATACAATGAAACATTATTCAAGACAAAAAAAAAAAGGTTGTAAAGAAATGAAAAGATATAAAATAAATTTAAATATGTATTGTTTAGCAAAAGAAGCCAGTCTGAATTGATTATATGATGTCTTTCTGATAATATGATATTCTAGAAAGGGAAAATTAAAGAAACAACAAATACTGGTTATTGCCAGAGAGAATGGATGAGAATCCTCATTTCACTCCCTAAATGTTCACAATGGCTGGAGCTGATCCAGACTCAATATGTGAGTGGTACAAGCCAAATAGTTGGGCCGTCCTGCTCTGCTTTCCCAAACACATTAGCAGAGAACAGGATGGGAAAAAGAGCAGCTGGATTTCAAACTGGCACTTAGAGGTGGAGGAGCTCAGTGCAGATGCCAGCTTAGCTTGCTGAGCCACGATTCTGGTTCCTAAATTTTCCAAATTGTATCGGTTGGTCATGTTTTTAGAATTGAATCTTTGGATTTCTCCACAGGAATATCGACGTTTAATTTTCTTAGTTTTCCTTTACCTAAAATTGGTGTGTGTGTGTGTATGTGTGTGTGTGGGGGGGGGGGGGGGATGTGCTCTACTCAACATAGAATTTGGGATGGGCTTTCTTTTTTAAATCCAACTCTGTGGGGCGTTACTCACAATGTTAGTGAAACCAACGTTGTAGACTTCATTCCGTATAAACCTCCAAATCATAAAGACAGGAGATGATGCATTGCTGTCCCTATTTAAAATTCTTATCTCCTGGCCAGCAGCATGGCTTAACAGGCTAATCCTCCGCCTTGCGGCGCCGGCACACCGGGTTCTAGTCCTGATTGGGGCGCCGGATTCTGTCCCGGTTGTCCCTCTTCTAGGCCAGCTCTCTGCTATGGCCCGGGAAGGCAGTGGAGGATGGCCCAAGTCCTTGGGCCCTGCACCCGCATGGGAGACCAGGAGAAGCACCTGGCTCCTGGCTTCGGATCAGCGAGATGCGCAGGCTGCAGCGGCCATTGGAGGGTGAACCAACAGCAAAAAGGAAGACCTTTCTCTCTGTCTCTCTCTCTGACTATCCACTCTGCCTGTCAAAAAAAAAAAATTCTTATCTCCTGAAAATTATTAACACTGTGTCATAGAATAAAGCCATGGAACTTGGAAAGTTATTGAACAACTATAAGGAAGCTATTACATAGGTGTCCTTGTTACCTCAGCCTTGATGCTACATTTTTAATAGTCCTTATCTCTTGTAAATAACTTCCTGTGTAATTTTTTTCCAAAGAATAGCCAATAATGGGTTGTCATTTTGAGATTTTCAAATTCAAAATTTCAGAAAAAGTAATCAGTTATGTGTATAGTTTTTTTTTCTTTAAGAATTTCAATTTTTATTTCTTGTATTTTTGATTTTTTGAATTTAGCATTTAAAATATTGCATTAAGGGTCTGGTATTGTAGCACAGCAGACTAAGCCATAAGCTGTTATGTCAGCTTCCCACTGCATATCCCCCGGACACCACATGAGTGCCAATTCACATTCTGGCTGCTCCATTTCCAATCCAACTCCCTGCTAATGTTCCTGGGAAAACAGCTGCAAATGGCCTAGTAATTGGGTCCCTACCACCCATGTGGGAGACATGGATGGTATTACAGGCAGCCAGATTCAGCCTGGCCCAGAGCCAGCCATTGGGGCCACCTGGAAAGTGAACCAGCAGGTGGAAGATTCTCTCTCTCTTTCTCTCTCTCCCTCTCTCTCTCTCTGTAACTCTGCCTTTCAAATAAGTAAATCTTTAAAAATATTTTGCATTAAAATTTTCCCAATTACTATTTAATTGCTTCAAAAATAATTTAATAGGGGCATAAATTATGAACGTATTTACAATAGAGTATTAAGAGCTACATTTTTGTTTCTCACTGAACAGTAAAAAATAAAAAACATATTATGTTCAGCCCCTTTGTATGTGGACTTGCAGACCTTGTAACAGAGATCCATTTGAATATTTTTGTACACGTAGGTGACTTAAGAAGAAAAAAACTGCAATTTGTTTGAATGCCTCTCTAAAATTCAGAGAATTGCCTTGTGTATTTTCTTAAGACTGTTTTTCATTTTATGTGTAAGACAGATGATTGAGAGAGAGATTAGATATCTTCATTTAATTGATCCACATCAGAAGAAAAATGAACTAACTAGGTTAAAAATGAAATGAAATTGGTATCAAATTAGGAGAAGAGGAAAAATGAAATATACGTTGAAATGTATTCAGGCTACACCTGTAACAAGTGGGCAATCAAGTCAAAGTTTAATATCTGCATTTTTAAAATAGTGAAAATGCTTTAACAGTGCTTTTCTAGAGATAATTAGTACATACAATTATTTCAAGCTTCTAGACTGTGATTTTCTTACTAATTGATTAAAAGGTTTTCTCACATATTATCTGAATGTTTTTCCACTTAAAATCATCATGTTGAGCATGCAAAAAAGAACATCAATTGTAGGAAGCCCATAAACAAATCATAGACAAGTCAAGGTCAATCTTGGCTTGTGGAATACCTGGGATGAGAAAGTCACATACTCCCATGTTGAAGGAGGATGCACTCTGCTAAAATTAACTATGTTATGACTGTGTTGCAGAAAGCCCGGTAAGTTGCTTGCATGTGTTGTTAACTTCTGAGCTGCCTTGAGCTGCAGCTGGTTATGTATAAAATATCGCTGAGACACTGGAATAAATGAGCCTTGATCAGCCTTGTTGTCTTGGCTCCATTCTCCGCGCCCTTGTCTCTCTTTTCATTCCCACTCCCTCCTTCAGGTTCTGTTCCACTGGTGTGGCTGGCCCGCACACTCAATGCTCTATATCATGTAAATATATTTGGAAAGGTGGCCAAAGCAATGCTAAATGTAGACATAGAGGAAATGCAAATTGTATTGGAAGGTTAATGAGAAATTTTCATATCCAAAAATATCTACTTCAGCACTTTAAACACTATTAAATATTAATAAAAATAAACATTAATTATTGAAATATTAATAAGGTGTGGGCCCCTAACCTAGTGGTTAAAAGGACGGATAAGACTCCTGGTTGTCACTTCGGAGTATATGGGTTTGTTGCCTGGCTCCAAGTCCTAGGTCAGACTTCCTGCTTAAATTGATCCTGGGATGCAACGTGATGATTGAGAAATCATGTGGAGAACTGGACTGAGTTCCCAATGCCTACCTTTGGCCCAGCCCAACCTTGACCACTGTGGACATTGCAGGGATGAAATGGCAGATGAGAGCTTTGTCTTTCTCTCTTCCTCTGCCTCAGAAGTGAACTCATGGGCTGCTCCACTTTCATTCTAACTCCCTGATAATGTACCTGGGATAGCAACATAAGATGGAAGAACCCCCTGGCCCTTGTGGCCATTTGGGGAGTGAATCAGCGGACAGAGGATCTCTCTCCTTTCTCACTTGTTAACCCTGACTTTCAAATAAATAAAATAAATATTTAAAAGTCGCTTATTTTGAGAGAAATTATAATTAAGCACTTACAAAAAAAAAAAAAAAACAGTGAGCTCATGGAAAATGGAGTTACTAGATAGTTTAATAAAAAAAAAAAATAGTGGCTGTTGTTTGGTTTGGCACAGAAGTTCAGATGTGACTAGCGAGGCTTGTATTCCACAATGCCTCTGTCTGAGGCCAAGCTCTGCTGCCAATTCCAGCTTCCTGCTAATGAAAACCCTGAAAGGTAGCAGGTGATGGCTCACTTAGTGAGCCTCTACCACCATAAGGTAGACATAGAGTTCCAAGCTCCTAGGTTTAACCCAGCCCAGCCCTGGCTGAAACAGACATTTTCTTTTGGGTAGTAAAGCAGCAAATGAGAAATTATTTCGCTCTTTATCTCTCTTTTTCTCCTTTTCAATTAAAAAATTAAAGAATATCAACGAATTAAATTTTGGACTTCGTCCTGGATTTCTAAGAGAGAGTTTCAGTTTTAACCACTGATACCCTCACCAGTAACAGAGATTCAACTTGTATCAGAAAAGACAAATCAGAGATTTATAATGAAGGAATACTGGGGAAATCAGGATTGTCCTAAAATGAGCTAGACAAGGTGAATACCACATATTCGTGTACCCTATGTTGAGTTATTTATTATTTAACTTTCCTCTATAATTGTACATATAATAAAATAACACAAAAGTAACATTCATCCAAAACATAATACATGTTAGACATTGTCATAAGTGTTAGAATTGGGGCACCTTTCATCAGTGTCCTACTCTCTCAATGTAGGGATATGCTTATCAGATACTCAATAGCTTGCCAGAAAGATCTATATATTGCAATAGAAACACGGATATGTTATCTCTTCCCAGAACCATGCTTACAATTTATATTGTAGGAAAAATTTAAATTTCAAATAATCTGAAATTATAATAATGATAAAAAGGAAAAAAAAAAAAAAACTACAGCAACAAAAGGCTGGCATATGGTTCACAGGTTGACAGTGGTTGTGACATCTATGAACAATTTTGGAGTACCAAGATTTGTTGCCTGGCTCTAGCTTCTGATTATGATTTCCTGTTAATGTGGATCTTGGGAAGCAGCAGGTTATGAGTTAAATGATTGAATCCTTGCCAACTCATAGGATACCTGGATTGAGTTCTCAATTGTTACTTTGCCCTGACCCAGCTCCAGTCATTCACACACATTTGGCAATTGAACCAGTGATGAGAGCTCTGTCAGTCTGTCTCTCTTTTCTGCTTCTCCAACAGTAAACAAACAAACAAACAAACAAAAAACTCAGATGAATGTAAAAACATCTGAACTTTTTTTTATCATCAAGATATTTATAAAGAGTCTTGAGTTCCAAGTGGGCTGCTTTATGGTTCCTCTTCTAAACACACACATGTGCACACTGACATACTCCACATCCAGTAATCCAGTAATATTGTATTATAATACAACTTGTGAATTACTTCATAAGAACACCATGTAAAACATTTTCAAGGGAATCTCAAAAGTAGTAATTTTAAAGAATTTAAGGGGAAATTTATCTTACAGTATGTAAATATATATTTTAACACATAGGTTATAATTGTATTCTCATGTAATGATATCCCCAAAGTTACATGCACATGAAATTACAAGACAATATTTTATATAATAAAATTAAAATAATTAGCAGTTGCTTATCATATTTAAATTATTTCCATTACATACTAATATTATTACAAAATGCAATTTCTAAGTCAAAGGGATTGCTAAAAATATTAACTGCTTATATCAACACATATCACATGCAAAAGGTTAAATTAATTGATCCATTTTCAATTCAGAAAACAAATATGCAATATCTGTCTCAACAAATTAGACCTAAGTCAAAGTTCTTTTTCTTTCTACTCAGTTCAATTAGTGTGATTGAATTAATTATAATGGTTTTAACTCTACCAAACATGAACATTTAAAAGATTAATATATCTCAAAAATTAAATGTTCCTTGACCCCTGAAAAGATCATGTTGTGCTCATGGCATTGCAACCAACCTTCAGATACGCTTTCAATCACTTAATATGATTAAAGAGCAACACTTAGCCAATGATGGTGACAACTCGTTGATCAATTGCATATAGAAAGGCCAATAAAAAAATTCAGGCTCTGGAAAATCTCAGAAAACCATACTGCCTCCTTTAAAATTTGTGTGAGGAAAACAGTGATAATGTTGGATTGCCCTACTTTGCTCAAAGATGTGAAAACGAATTGGTGAAGGCAGCCTACTCCTGGTCACAATATTCAACGGTATATTCAGTATTCATCTCTGATGTTACATTATTATAATTTCTTGGTCTTTCCACAGTTTTCCTTGGCATACTAGAATTTCTGTATGTATTTATTATTTTAATTAATTTGTAAATTGCAATATTCTCATCTTAGTGTACAAGTTTAAAATTATCATATTATTTTAGTGTGTGTGTACTCATACATAGTTCTGCTCAAGCTTGAAGAATATTTATCTTCAGGCACTCATTGAAATATTTCTTATCATGCATGTATTTACAACTCCTGTGTCTACTACAATGAATCACAGCTAGTACTTGGTTTAAATTGTTTTCAAATGAACACATTATTGTTAATAAATACGTAATAAAATATTGCAGTTAACCAAAAATTTTAATGTCTACAAAGTTCTATAAGGATCAGCATTATCTGAAGAAATGACTTTAAGCATTCTTATTAAGTAAATTATTAACATTATTTTACACAGTATTTATTCATAGTTTGCAATCATCGATGTAACATGCTTGAACGTCCAAATTGAATATTAAATTTAAACTCCTGGGATGGTATTTGATACAGCACACAGAACGCCCATATGTCATATCAGACTGGTTTCCAATGGGGCTTCCTGCTAAGGCATACCTTGAGAGGCAGTGGATGATGGCTCCTATAGTTTGATCCCTGTCACCCACATCAAAGACCTGGATAGAATTCCATGTCCCTGGCTTTCTTAATCAATAGAAAATAAGTCTGAACTCTAAATTGAAGGACTTTAAACATGTTCTACTTATCACTTTTGTATTACTATATATATAGTCAATGAACAAATATTGACTATGGCCCAACAATGGATTTCCCATTTACCACCTAACTTATCTTCTTAAGATCTAAATCTTGCGGTGGACCTTTAATGCAGCATTTAAGACACCATTTGGGACCCCACAGCCCATATCAGAGTGTGTGTATTTGACCTCTTCTTCACTTCTGATTCCAATTTCCTACTAATATGCACTCTTGGAGGTGATGGCCTAAGAATCTGATTCCCTGTCATCTACATGCGAAACTCAGATTGAAATTCAGGTTCCTGGTTTCATGTTGGCTTGTCCTGGGTTTATGTGAAGGAGTAGATGGAAGATTTCTCTTTCTTTTTGTCTCTTTGCCTTTCAAATAAAAATTTATAAAACTAAAAAAAAAAAAAAAAAAAAAAAAAACTACACTAAATCTGTTTAGTCCATTCCATTACCAAAAGTTGTGTTTTTTGATGTTAGGAAAAGGGAAGTCTTATATATTGTTGCTGAGAATATAGATTAGTACAAACCAACAGGGAAACAGTATAGAGGTTTCTAAAGAAATTGGAAAAAGAACTACCTTATAACCTGGTCATCCTTCTGGGCATTTACCCAGAGGGAGTGAAATCCCTAAGAGAAAGTAGCAGATATAGAGAAGGAATGAATCTGCATATTTAATGTACAATGTGAAGACAATAGGAAATGAAGATTTATTTCAGATGGGATTCATACAAAATGAGTGTATTTCAATTGTTACAGCAGCAAAAACAAAAATAATCATGTAAGAATCATGTGAAAAGATGCATATATGAAGGATTTTCAGAAAGCTCATAGAAAACATGCATTATGTAAAAATCATGCCCAAATTTTACAAATCTTTACACCCAAATAAACTTATCATTTAATTTCATTTTCAAAAAAAAATTGAGTTCCCTACATGTTAATTTGCTACATCATGGTAGCCTTTTTACTATCTATAAGAGTATCATAACTTCATTTCAATTTTTAAAAATTTTATTTGGCTTCAGTCTTAGCTTAACTTGAACTACAGTTTCTTTTTTCAATGTACTTCTACTTCTTGTCACTTTCATTTTCCATAACATGTCCTGCAGTTTCCATTACCAAACCTTTTCTCAAATTGTTCCATTTGAATGGAAAATTCTGTTTCTCTGGGGCTGGCGCCGTGGCTCACTTGGTTAATCCTCTGCCTGTGGTGCTGGCAATCCATATGGGTGCCTGTTCTAGTCCCAGTTGCTCCTCTTCCAGTCCAGCTCTCTGCTGTGGCCTGGGAGGGCAGTGGAGGATGGTCCAAGCACTTGGGAGCCTGTATCTGTGTGGGAGACCGGGAGGAAGCACCTGGCTCCTGGTTTTGGATCAGTGCAGTGCAGGCCATAGTGGCCATTTTGGGGGTGAAACAACAGAAGGAAGACCTTTCTCTCTGTTTCTCTGTCTCTCACTGTCTATCTCTATCTGTCAAAAAAAAAAAAAAAGAAAATTCTGTTTCTTGCTACCTCCATCCTTTTTATTTACGCTCTAATACCCCTTTCTATCCACTTATAAAATGCCACCTGTCAACTTACCATCCATCAGTACATCTAGGTGTCTAATTGGCTACCTAAGTGGTTATTCTGTGACAGGTACTTGGATTCCAAAGATTAAAAATAAAAAGTACTTGTTCTGTAAAATCTTACAGTTTCTTAAATGATATACATGTAAATATATAATTGCAATATTCTAATTTTATTAGGTAACACAATATTATTTTAATGGACTATGTACCGAATCTAATCAAGAGGATTTCCTAACTGGCCTCCAGACCTTTTATTAACCTTATGTAATATATTTCAAAGATGTTTTCCCAAAGTAGCAAGCATGCACTCCCCAAAAGGCCACAATGGCCAGGACTGTGCCAGGTCAAAGACAGGAGGACAGGAGCCAGGAGCTTCCTCCAAGTCACCCACATGGGTGGCAGGGGTCCAAATATTTGGACCATCTTTCACTGCTTTTATTAGGCCATTGGAAGGGAACTAGATCATAAGTAGAGCAGTTGGGACACAAACTGGTGGGGTTTTGAAATCACAGGTGGTGCCTTAGCCACTGCACCTCAATGCCGGCACCTCTTCCCTTTTGTGTAAATTCACTATCGCACATCTTAAAAGTCAGTGCTTACTCATTTACTTCATCTTTTTCTTTTCAAGGCTCCCATGGCTAGAAAACTTAGAAATATCTCCCTTCCTAGAGTAGATTTTTGTGATATTCCATAGTAATAACTATAAAGGCCAAATTTCTCATATAATGTTGAGCTTTCTGATATCAATCTTCTCTAATACATGCCACCCTGTGTAAAAAATAAATTACTTTGTTATTACCCATATTTCATTCCATATTCACAAACTACCATATGGAAGATGGTTTTGTTGTTTCTTTCTGTCAATTTTGTTCTCTTTGTATTCTGTTGGGGGTGTATTGGAAGCAAAAGGAGAGACAGGACACGGGAATTCTTCTTCTGAAGAACGCCACCAGAACGCTCCTGGTGCCTCTTTTATTGACGAGGATTACAGCAGCCATTTGTACAGTGCATGCACGTGCTCTAACATCATTTGTAATATGACTTGATAATCTTCAGAATATGATTGTTAAGACATTGTTGGGGCAGCTTGTGACGTGGTTTACCTGATAAGTAAGTTTGGGAAAGTAGCTGCATCTTCTCCTTGTGAGCCAACATTCCCGTGAGAACTCAATGCTCTTCTTGATAACAGGTCATTTATTATCTCAAATCAGTCTCTCATTTCTAATCAGTTCCTGAAGCCACACCCTATGGCCAGGAAGCATGTGTCCTCAACTGAGAATGCCTTGGCAGGAGGCATTCCCACATTCTGCGGCCATACTCTGTGTTTAGGAGAAATGTGCTCTCAGCAAAAGCTATGTTCCCATATAATTTTGTGCTTTTTTGATATCAATAATCTTTTTCTGTATTATGCCTCACTCTGTGTATAAAATAAATTGCTTTGTTATTACCTCTATTTCATCCCATATTCACAAACAACTGTATGCAAGGTACTTTTGTTGTTTTTCTTCATGAATTTTGTTCTCTTTGTATCCAAAGCAAGATTGGCTTCTTCAATACTTTGTCCACCAACATAGTCCTTGAGACTCAACAAGCAACAAAATCCTGTGAAAGCTTACATAAATTATTGTAAATGCTTAGGTGATGATTATTCATTTTCCGTCAATTTCAATTGAATTCAAAGTATATCACTGCCATAAAACAAATTTAAACAATCTAGGGGGAAAAACTATAAGATACATTATCTGGCTGGATTTTTAACAATATACAAATCTGTTAGTATACTTATGACAATCTTGGCTTTTTTCCCTTTTTGTACTATATATTGAGTGATTATATTTTGTTATTGATTTCATTGGGATATTTCAAAGGAAACCTTGTAATATTGGTAGTCAAGTTTTGTTATGTGTCCATAGAGTTTATTATTTCATTTAAAATTCATGTTTTTATTTTTTAAAAAATTAAAAAAATAGTGAAGTTATTATAACTTAATAAAAGGAAACACAATGATTAGGCAATTATTTTTGAAATCATTTGAAAAAGTAGTGTTGTGAGCTAGATTGTTCCTAAATTTCTTTTTTTTTTTTTTTTTTTTTTGACAGGCAGAGTGGATAGTAAGAGAGAGACAGAGAGAAAGGTCTTCCTTTGCCATTGGTTCACCCTCCAATGGCCACCGCGGCTGGCGCGCTGCGGCTGGCCCACTGCGCTGATCTGATGGCAGGAGCCAGGTGCTTCTCCTGGTCTCCCATGGGGTGCAGGGCCCAAGGACTTGGGCCATCCTCTACTGCCTTCCCGGGCCACAGCAGAGTGCTGGCCTGGAAGAGGGTCAACCGGGATAGAATCCGGCGCCCCAACCGGGACTAGAACCCGGTGTGCTGGCGCCGCGAGGCAGAGGATTAGCCTGTTGAGCCATGGCACTGGCCCTAAATTTCTGTTCCAGACTTTTGCCTTTTAATTAGAGAAGAATTCTAAGTACAGGCACAAACATGGCATGCAGCATGATAAGGTTTATTTAAAAAGTGAAAGCTTTAGGATTTTGTTTAAGGAGAGCGGACCACGAAAGATAAAGGGGATTTTCATACCTCGCTCTGCTCCTCCTGGGTTGATGAGGAGGTGTGAGAGAAAGAGAGAGAGAGAGGGAGAGAGAGGAAGAGAGAGAGAGAGAGAGAGAACCCACTTCTGCTTTACCAGCCTTCCTATGAGCTTAGAAAACAGAAATGTTAGGTGGTACCACCCCCATGTTCCAGGTAAGGGGAAGTGCTTCCTGGGGAGGAGTTATCTGATTTAGAGGTAGGTGGATATGGTAACGCTGAGCGAGGGAGGTGTGGCTTCCAGCTCATGAACTTAAACTATCTGACTTTTCCCTCATCCTTCTCCCTTCTTCCTGTCAGAGACTTCTGACCCCTAATATTAAGGGAATACTGAAGGATATAGGCTCTTCATAGCTTCTGTATTGACTTCCTGCTGATCATGGTTATAGGCCCTGCCTTGTATCTTGGGTCCAGAAATCTCTTCCTATCTCATCTGCTGAATCCATTCCATGAGCTGGAGGATTTTCGTAACCATGAATGGCCATGTCCCCAGCATGGTCATCATTTACTTTCTTTCTTTTAAAAAAAGATTTATTTATTTTATTTGAAAAGCAGAATTACAGAGAGGGTGAAGCAGAAAGAGGGAAAGAGAGAGAGAAGTCTTCCATCTGCTAGCTCACTCCACAGATGGCTGCTGCAATGGCCGGAACTATACCAACATGAAACCAGCAGCCAGGACCCTCCTCCAGGTCTCCCACATGGGTGCAGGTGCCCAAGGACTTGGGCTATCCTCTACTGCCCTCCCAGGCCACAGCAGAGAAGCAGATCAGAAGTGGAACAGCCAGGACCCAAACCTGTGCCCACATGAGATGCCAGCACTGCAAGCAGCAGCTTTACTCTCTATCCCACAGTGCCAGCCCCCATCATTTACTTTCAAAAGCTGTTGAATGTTTATCAATAAATATGAGCAAAATGGGAAGAAAACAAACTGCAAGTTGAGTGCCCTTTAAGATGGGAAGAATATCATTTATTTTTTCCCAGATAGTGAGTGGTGATAGGCTATCCTGTGCAGATTATAAAACCTCAGCTTGAATGTAGAGATTTTTAGTGTCTCCTTCCGTAAACATATTGCTATTAGAGTAGAAGTTCCATATCCCACTAATCATTGCACAAGATGCTCCTTGTTCTATCAATATACATTCCAAGGCTTGTCAGCTATCCATCACTACCTTTGACAGAATACCCACAGATTTAAGTACTTGCTATAAAAGTTGGCCTGAAGTACAAGCCAGGATGCCTAAAGCAATTGTCAGCTTTTTAAAAATCAGCTTCTCATGACATACCAGGTTCTTCTAGTACTATAATCGAAGAACCCACTGAAAAGGTTTCCTGCCAACAACAGTTCCAAGATAGAATCAAAAGAGGTAGGTGCAACATGTCTGCCCTAAAGTGCAGCAGTCTTGATGTGACAAAAGCAACTGCTTTACTTATCTTTGTGCTTTTGGAAGAGGTATTTGAGATCTTCAGTTGGTTCATAGGAGTAGGCAGACTTGCACATGAGAAGATTCAAGGGGTAGAAGTTTAATCCTTAGTAAATGTACCCAGCTTGAGATGCCCTATAATTTCACAGAGGTAGAAGTGTTCAGCAGCACCTGGTAGGGTCCTTTCCATTTAGACTGTAGCTGGTTGGAAGGGAATCCATCCTTCCACATTTTTAATAAAACTAAATCTCCTGGGGAAATTGGCTGCCTGTGAGCTTCGGGATCTGGCAGTGGAAGAACTTTATTACCATATTCTCTCAGGGCCTTTTGTACCTAGCCTTAATAAGTAACATACTTTATCTGATCTTAAGATTCTGAATCAAAGAAAATGTCACAGTTTAGGAGGGTCCTCCAAAATAGCATTTCATTTATACTGAGCATTAGGGCAGCCTCAGGTGCTACTCTCATCCTAAGGAGGGCAAAAGGCAATAGTTTAAGCCAAGTTTCTGACGTCTCTGGACAAAGCTTAGCTAGAATTTTCTTAAGACTTTGATTAGCCTTTTCAACTGTACCTGGTGACTGAGTTCTCCAAGAGGCATAGGGATGGGCAAGAAATTCCTAGAGCAACCCCATGTTTTTCTGATATAAACAAGGTGAATGGCTTACTGAGGTTAGGATTCCTAACACTGGGACTTCTGTTAGTAGCTCTTTAATTCTTTGGAATGCCTTTTGTAGCTCCCCTCTCCATCTTAGTGGGTCTGTGTCAGGGCCTTTAAAACTTCATACATAGGTTCAGCTATTAACCAAAAACTTAGAATCCATAGTCTACAGAATCCTGACATTCCCAGAAATGTCCATAGCTGCTTTTTGTCTGTGGTGTACTTATGAATAGAATAGCTTCTATTCTCTTGGCTGAAAGAGCATGCTTTCCAGGGTTGAGAATATATCCCAGGTCCTCTACTTCTTTTTTTAGAAACCCTAGCTTTTGTCTAGGAAACTTTGCATCCTCCCTTTGCTAGATGATGGGTTTAATGTGATGCAGCTGAAAACATCCTTTAGGTAAGGGTTTAACCCAATAGGATGCATTGAAACAACTGCCCTGAGGTCTTGAACCATCTTGTACTCTCCATTTGTCTTTTTTTTTTTTTTTTGACAGACAGAGTTAGGCAGAGAGAGACAGAGAGAAAGGTCTTCCTTCTGTTGGTTCACCCCTCCAATGGCCACTATGGCCGGCGCACTGCGCCGATCCGAAGCCAGGAGCCAGGTACTTCCTCCTGGTCTTCCATGCGGGTGCAGGGCCCAAGCACTTGGGCCATCCTCCACTGCCCTCCCAGGCCACAGCAGAGAGCTGGACTGGAAGAGGGGCCACCAGGACAGAGTCCGGCGCCCCAACTGGGACTAGAACCCGGGATGCCGGCGCCACAAGTGGAGGTTTAGCCTAGTGAGCCGCGGCGCCGGCTTGACTTATTTTTTAAATATCTTTTATTTATTTATTTGAGATGTAGAATTACAGACAGAGAGAAAGGTCTTCCATCTGTTCACTCCCCAAATGGCCACAATAGCCAGAGTTGGGCCAGTCCAAAGCCAGAAGCTAGGAGCTTCTTTCAGGTCACCCATTTGGATACAGAAGCCAAACACTTGGGCCATCTTCAACTGCTCTCCCAGGCCATAGCAGAGAGTTGGATCAGAAATGGAGCAACCAGGTGTTCAACTGGTGCCCATATGGGATGCTGGCACCGCAGGCAGATGCTTAGCCTACTACACTACAATGTTGGCTCCCTTCATTTTTCTTTCTTCCTTTCTTTCTTTCTTTCTTTCTTTCTTTCTTTCTTTCTTTCTTTCTTTCTTTCTTTCTTTCTTTCTTTTTTTGACAGGCAGAGTGCACAGTGAGAGAGAGAGACAGAGAGAAAGGTCTTCCTTTGCCATTGGTTCACCCTCCAATAGCCGCCTCAGCCAGCGTGCTGCGGCCGGCGCACCACTCTGACCTGATGGCAGGAGCCAGGTGCTTCTCCTGGTCTCCCATGGGGTGCAGGGCCCAAGCACTTGGGCCATCCTCCACTGCACTCCTGGGCCACAGCAGAGAGCTGGCCTGGAAGAGGGGCAACCGGGACAGAATCTGCGCCCCGACCAAGACTAGAACCCGGTGTGCCGGCACCGCAAGGCGGAGGATTAGCCTATTGAGCCACAGTGCCAGCTCATTTTTCTTTAAAACAGAAAAGATAGGAGTATTACATGGAGGCTGACAAGGACCAAGCATCCATGTTTGAGAAACCTAATTAACTTTAAGGAAGCACTTAAGGATGATAATAAATTTCTTCCAAGCAAAGAAGTTGGACGCTCAGACAAAACTAAAACTTAGGAGATAAGAATAACCACTATTTAACACACTAAAACAAAATAAATCTTTGAGAACAAGTTTTACCATTAACTCTGATAATACAACTCTTTGAGGACAGAGGTCCTGCATGGAAAGTTAGTACACAGTGACTTCTATTAATTTACCAGTTAACACTCTTATGTATGATGTCAGTGATCACTGGTGGCTATTGACATGAGATGCCTAGGTTGTGGAAGCCTCTTGAATCTGCATACCCCATCAGTCTTTTTTTCTTATAAGATTTATTTTATTATTAATTTGAAAGTCAGTGTTATACAGTGAGAGGAGAGACGAAGAGAGAGAGAGAGAGTTCTTCCATCAGCTGGTTTACTCCCCAATTGGCCGCAACAGCCGGAGCTGTGCCGATCTGAAGCCAGGAGCCGGGAGCTTCTTCCAGATGTCCCATGCGGGTGCAGGGGTCCAAGAAGTTGGACCATCTTCTACTGCTTTTCCAGGCCATTGCAGAGAACTGGATTAAAAGTGGAGCAGCTGGGACTCAAACTGTTGCCCACATGGGATGCTGGCACTGCAGGCGGCATCTTTACTGACTAAGCCACAGCACCTGCCCCACCCAATCAGTCTTTAGACAATGCCAGGAGCAAAGTGGAAATTATGCCCTCCCTTCAGAGAAGAGTGCATCCTTCTTTGATGACCACTTCTTTAGATTGAGACCTGGACCACAAACGTCCTTCGTAGAGGGATACTCTTTGCACCTGTGTCCTGGCTTCACACCTAAAATGCCCTTGTTGGCTTTTCATCTAGGCCAGAATGACTTCTGGGCTGATTCTGAGGCCATTGAGTGCTACTTAAAGTGGTGGCCATTCTATGAGTCTGGTGTATGGACTGCGTCCCATGTTGGAGCATTCTCTCCCTTTTAGCCCTATCTATATTATCACTAAACACTTAAAATGCTATTTTTACCATCCAGCACATAAGGATTTGGAACCGCATGACATGTTTTCAAACTGTACACTTGGAAGTGAGTCCATAGGGATGCATGCAGAATTATACAGCTGAACAGTGTGTTTGTAGGACTTGAGAAGACAAAAATAGACTTGGCTTTCCATGAACCTAATTATCCTTAAGCATGTGACATGGATACATTGCACTAGCTTTAATTTAAAAAATTTAGAATACCCTTTTGTACCCAAAATTGGGTCTATTATTTTGCCCAGCCTCTCAGAAAGTCTCAGAGAACAATGCCACCTTAGAAAACCACAGAAAACACCCCCACATCTGAGATTCTCTCTCAGAAGGTTACAGAGAACACTGGCGTAAAACCAAAATACCAAATTAAAATAACATATATCACACTGCAAAAGTGGCAAGTAGCATGCAACCAGCTATGGGGTGGGGCGGGGCACCATCTTGTGCATGGGATTTGTTGCCTGTCTTCTGGTAAGGGAGGAAGTCCTCATGGGGTCCGCCATCCCCGCAAACACGTTTCTACCAGAAACAGCCATATTAGCGTGGAAGTCCCACCTCCCAACACAAGAAGTGGACTCTGCCATGTTTGGACACCTGTCTTGCTGATGGTATCCATGGTTACTAGGTCACAAAACCTGTTCTTTCTTGCTTGGGTCATCGAAAACCAGAAAATGAAAATGATATAGGCTGGCAGATAGGAATAAACTGATTAGGTTTGTAAGCTGAAGACCACGCCACTGCCCCTTTCATGGTCTCATGTACCTATCTGATCATACCTGTACACAATCACTCCCCTTTGAAAGTGAATTAAAAGCCTGGAGCATGGCAGGCTCCCACTTGTCCCATGCCTTCGGGAGCAAGGTGTTTTGGTTACCTCTCTGCCTCTGCTTTCCTGCCCATGCTAAGCTACCTGTGTCTGTTCCTAATCACACACCCTGTTCCACATGGCTCCCGGCCTGCTCTCTGCCTGGTATGCACTCAGCTTTTGCTTCTAGACTTCTATCTCCCCTAAATAAAGCCTCACTTTTCTATGTATTTCTTTTATTGAATCAATATTAAAAACTTACCATGTTGCCTAGTTTATGTGAGCTGATGTTCAGATTTCTTACTTGAATAAGCAGCAAGAACTCTCCAAGTATTAATATTAAAATTACTAATAAGCTGGATGATATCAAAAAGTTGCTCTACCACACCTGATTTTAAACCGAAAATCTAAAACAAAGCAATTGTCAGTAACTTTAAGATCATTCTGGTAAGACTAATAGCTTAAGTTTTAACTTCCCCCAATACTTAGGGGAAACATCCTTAAAAACAATTGCAAACAACTTGGAAGCATTTAAACATCGGTAAACACAAACTGATGCCTCTTTCTCCAGCCTTTTTTTGCTCAAACTCCATTAATGCTAACAGTCTGTACTGGCCTCTGCTCTCCTAAACTACCAAAACTAGAAACACACAAAAAAACATTAACATCTGCATTTTAGCTGAACTTCCCAAGCTGTGAGAACTGAGAGAAGAGACACTTGTGGGGAGGAGGAGCATTTTCAGGCTCCTAAAACCATGCATTGATGAGGCAGTAGCAGCCTGAGCTCTGCCAAGTACACTGCAGCTTCTGGAATGAATTTTCTGATTGCTGGCTTGCCAATATGCTGTGGACTAGCTTGGGCCTAAATTTCTATTCCAGACTCTTGCCATTTACTTAGAGAAGATTCTAAGTACAGGCACAAACACGATGTGCAGCGTGGTAAGCTTTATTTACAAAGTGAGAAAAATACACAGGCACATGAAGGCTTTATTTAGGGCCATTGGCCAAGAAAGATTAAGGGGATTTTCATATCCTGCTCCACTCATCCTGGGTCATGGGGAGGGGAGACATAGAAAGAGGGGGAAAGAGAGAGAGAGAGAGAGGAGAAAGAGTGAGAGAGAGGGAGAGTACTTCCACTTTACCTGGCTTCTTATGAGCTTAGAAAACTGAAGTGTTTAGATGGTACTGCCCCCAGGTCCTGGGTAAGGGGAAGTACTTCCTGGGTAAGGCTCATCTGATTGACAGGCAGGTGGATATGTAACATGAAGTGAGGGAGGTGTGTAGATGCCAGCTAATGAACTTAAACTATCTATCTGACTATTGCCATATCAGCAGTATGTATGAATGTGTATGCATAACATGCAAATTTATTTGTTGGTACAACTGTGTCATTTAGTAGTTGTTTAATGTATTAACATGGTACTCTAATAGCTTATTTTCTTTATAATCTGTCCTATACAAGAGTGTAAAAATAATGATTTCATTAAATCTATTTAAGAACATGAAAGATATCCAGAAAAAAAGTTTGCTATTGGGTATTTATTCATGCATGTGATCAGAGTGAACATAGTTAGCTTACACTGTGAGTGGTAGGCTTGGCTCTGCATTGCAACCAATATTGAAGAGAAACCCTTTCTTCACATTGTTCACTTTTTAAAGTAATCATTCCCTCCCTGGAATAATTTTAATTTCTTATAAATAAAACTTATAGGGCATTATGATATTAATCTACAGAAATTTATAGTTTATAGTTGATGCTATATTTTATTGATATTGATGCTTATTTACTTTGGCTATTGAAATAGTTTATTTTTTTAAAGATTTATTTATTTATTTGAACGTCAGAGTTACACAGGGGGAGAAGAAGAGGCAGAGAGAGAGAGAGAAAGAGAGGTCTTCCATCCACTGGTTCACTCCCCAGTTGGCTGTAATGGCTGGAGCTGAGCTGATCTGAAGCCAGGAGCTGGGAGTTTCTTCAGAGCCTCCCACACAGGTGCAATAGCCCAAAGATTTGGACCATCTTCCACTGCTTTCCCAGGCCATAGCAGAGAGCTGGATCAGAAGTGGAGCAGCCGGGACTCAAACTGGCATGCGTATGGGATGCCAGTACTGCAGGTAGAGGCTTTACCCACTATGCCACAGCCCTGGCCCTTGAAATAGTTTCTAAAAAGTTAAACGTAGTAGTTTATTAGCATATTGAGACCTCTTAAATGCTTTGAATAACTTTTGTTTAAAATTTGTTCCTCAGGTCCAAATGTATTTAAGTCAAAATTTATGCTTCTGGGATCTGGCACTGTGGGTTAAGTTGTAGCCTGCAGTGCGATCTCTATTTCTCCCTCTCTCTCTGTAACTCTGCCTTTGAAATAAGTAAATGAAATCTCTTAAAATTATGTTTAAAGTTTTCATAATATTGATATTCAATACAAAAATATATCATGCCATTACAAATAGATATATAATAATTTACTGATGATAATTAATTATTGACTTTAATAAGATTAAACTATTGTAAAAAATTTTGAGTGTTTTCTAACTGATTTAACACCCATTTTGAAAAAAAATATGGTAGTTTTTTCTCAGGGTTTATCATATTTATAGAAATTACTTTGTTTTCTCACTTTTCAGTATATATAGATTAATATTTTATCTCAGTTTTGAGAGCTCCTTTTTGAAGCTATATCACCCTAGGCAAAATCATTTCCATCGTTTAACAAAGTGTTTTTGGAGCAGTGGTTTCCAGTGCATGCATTCATTGATGTCAGATTTGTGAGGCTCTGATATCATACTCTTTCTGCTATAATATTGCTTTCAGTTTTATGTACGGAACATAGAAAAATCATATGTGACACAATGGTTGATATATATGGATTTTCTTCTGCTGAATAGTCACTATGTTAATGTAACAACTTAATATTACTGAATAATTAATCTCTAGACTGATATCCAAATATTTTATAAGATTTATTAAAGTGAGAAGAAATTACATTTTGTACGACAAAGAATGTTTATTTTGCATCACAAGCAACATGAAGTAACTCCTTCCACTTTTGTCATATAAACTATCATTTTAATTATAATACTTATACAGGGCTTACTATGAATTAGGCACTGTTTTCATATTCACATTTATATTAAAAACACATATATGTAAGTGTCAAAGTTGTTTCCATTGAACTCAGTGAGATACTAAAATTTACAAAGAGATTAGATAATGTATCCATAGATAGATGTATCTAGTCTTGATAATCACATGGGGCCTAATTATAGAAATATGGCCAAATCAGGGAGAAAGAAGCAATATCTAGGCATCACAAAAGTGTGAATTAATCTTCAAGGTAAGAATCTTCCCTACAATTTTAGAGTTGTAGAGAATTTTCAACTCAACTGTTAAACAGTGAACTCAAAATGACCTGTTAGCAGCTCATGACACCATTACTTAGAGTGTGGCATTCTTAGTGACTGCACAGCTATTAATTATCTCATTCCTTCACCTAAATTGTAGTTCTCAAACTAGCCCATCTTCTCTGAAAGCAGGATTTAAAAATTGTCCATTAGGGAGTCAGTTGTGTATTGATTTCTCCTTTAAGGTTCTCCAAGGAAGAAATTCTCTGGTTTGATCACTGGGCTTCTGCATCATTCCCTTTATCCATGACTTCACGTTTGATGATGTTCCTAGAACAGATTTCTCTGCAATTCAATACATAAAATCAAGCTTCAGTGTCTTTTCTAGGGTCTAATTAGTGAACTACTTAAAGAGTGTCTGGTATCTCTATAGGATAATAATAATTACAAGATTTGATTTATTTTCAGAATAGATTCTAACCTTACAGAATTAAATATATTTTACCTGTAATTTTATCTTGATGCTGTATTTCTGTTCTAACAAAGTCTTAGATGAGGCTAAGTGCCTATTCTTTCATAAATCTGCCTTACTATTCTTATCATACTGTAGGTAAACTGTACACTTTGTTTAACAATATGGGAAACCTAAGCCCCAGACACTAAATATATTTATGTCTAAAAATGGGTTTGGGGGTCAGTGCTATGGCATTGTAGGAAAAGCCACAGCCTGCAGTGCAGGCATCCCATATGGATGACGTTCAGTCCTGGCTGCTCCACTTATGATCCAGCTCTCTGCTGTGGCCTGGGAAAGCAGTAGAAGATGGCTCAAATCCTTGATCCCCTGCAACTGTTTGGGAGACCCAGAAGGAGCTCCTGGCTCCTGGCCTTGGATCAGCTCAGCTCCAGCCATTGCAGCCGATTGGGGAGTGAACCAGTGCATGGAAGACCTCTCTTTCTCTCTCTGCTTCTCCTTCTCTCTCTGTGTAACTCTGACTTTCAAATAAATAAATACATCTTAAAAAATAAATAAATAAAAATTGGTTTGTAGGTTATGATGTGCTATGTGCTGTTTTACATACTCAATCACTATAAAGACATAAAATCTAGGCCGGCGCCATGGCTCAACAGGCTAATCCTCTGCCTTGCGGCACCGGCACCCCGGGTTCTAGTCCCGGTTGGGGCGACAGATTCTGTACCGGTTGCCCCTCTTCCAGGCCAGCTCTCTGCTGTGGCCCAGGAGTGCAGAGGAGGATGGCCCAGGTCTTTGGGTCCTGTACCCCATGGGAGACCAGGAGAAGCACCTGGCTCCTGCCTTCGGATCAGAGCGGTGCGCCAGCCGCAGCGCGCCGGCCGCAGTGGCCATTGGAGGGTGAACCAACGGCAAAGGAAGACCTTTCTCTCTCTCTCTCTCACTGTCCACTCTGCCTGTCAAAAAATAAATAAATAAAATAAAATAAAATAAAATAAAGACATAAAATCTACAAACAATTTAGGCAATTCAGTAATACATAAGAGAAAGCCAATATAATAAATCAATTCATGTTCCACCTGATGAGTTTTATTGACATCAGCAAATAGAAGAAGAAAACAGACCAAAAAAAAAAAAACCTAATTTGCTTTGTAAACATACTGGAATATTGTTGTTAAACAATTTATTATGTGGCTTATAAAAATAAGAAATCTAGAGAAATGTTGTTGAGGCCCAAAATACTCTAGAAATTACTTGTAGGACTTTGGCAAAAGGCAGTTTTGAGTTCTCATAAAGTAAGACTTTGTCAAGTTCAGTAGGCTGTGATAGACGCATATTAATAACAGTTAATTAGTATATTTGGAAATATTTCAAAGCTGACATGACCAATGCAGTGAGAGTTCACTGTGCACTTCATGCATTCAGATATTCATTTAGAATTATAGTCTCAGGACTAAATACAAAACAGAAACAACAACAAAAGTAAAACTATCTTAATTAATATAAACCAATACAAAGGCAAACTTGATAGGATTTATGGCATCTGCCATTATTTTAATTGTTTCCCACTATTCAAAAGAAGATAATATAATTCTAGCTTTTTAAAATTGTGTTATTTACAGCACCCAGCATGCAATGCAGTTACAAGGAATGCATAAAGCAGGAACATGTGACACATGAACAATGAAAAAGTAGTTTACTGAAACTTTTTTTTTAAATTTCTCATATGTAGGAAATAGAACAAAACATAAAAGCAGCTGTTAAGGATATAAAAGTAAGGTAGACATAATGAGTGAACAGATATGACTTTAAAGGTGTTTTTACAAATATGTTTAAGGACATGAAATGAAAAGAAAAGATAAAGAGAGAACAGATGGTATTCTCAGAAAAGCAGTGAAAACTATAAATACAAATCAAACAGAACTTTTTGAACTCAAAAGTACTTCACTAGAAGGTTTAGCAAAGCAACCACAGAAACAAGATCCATTTTTTAGAGAGGAATATTGATTAAAACGCCAGCTTATAATTCATAAGAAATGATTGAAATCAGAAGATAGGGGATGTCATGTTTAAAGACACAAATATAAACCTAGAATTATACATCCAAAAAATATTCTTCAAAAATGAGGATGAGAGAGGAATAGTAACATAATAAGTGTAGGGAACGTTAGCCCTGTACTTTTAGATGTGAATAGAGCAAGCAGATGGAAGGTTAATAAGGAAACCAAGAACTTGAATATCATAGATCAAGTTGAGTCGGCGCCATGGCTCAATAGGCTAATCCTCCACCTAGCGCAAACATTACAACACACACTAGAGAAACTAAAAGGTTATGAGACTACTATAAATAAATTTCTTAGTAATATTTCAATAATCTGGAAGAAATGGACAAATTTTTAAAAACACAAACCCTACCAAGGCTGGGTATTGAAAAACTTAAAGATCTTAGCAAAACATACAACTAGTGAAGATATTGAAGGAGTAACAAAAAACCTACCTTTAGAGGGCAGGTGCTTTGATGTGGGTTAAACCATCACCAGGATTTAAGATGCCCATGTCTCATATCAGGGTGCCTGGGGTCAAATTCCACTTCTTCCAGTCCAGTTTCCCATTAGTATGCACCCTGGGAGTCAGAAGATGATGGATCAAATACCAGGAATATCAACATGAAATTTCTGTCTCCTGGCTTCAATCTGGCCCAAACCTGGTTGTTGCCAGAATTGAGCATTAACCAGAAGCTGGAAGATCTCTCATTGTATGTCTCTCTCTGTTATTCTACTTTCAAATAAATAAATAAATACACTTTGAAAAATCTACCAATCAAGAAGAGTTCAGGATCAGATAAATGGTTTCACTGAAGAATTTTACTTAACATTAAAAAAAGACTTAGGTGGCCTGTAGCTGTGTGATAGTAAGCTAGGCCTCTGCCTGCAGTGCTGGCATCCCATATGGACGCAGGTTTGTGTCTGGCTGCTTCTCTTCTGATTCAGCTCTCTGCTATGGCCTGGGGAAGTAGAGGAAGATGGCACAAGTTCTTTCACCCCTGTTGCGTGGGAGACCCAGAGGACCTTCATGGCTCCTGGCTTCAGATTGGTTCAGCTCTTGGGGGTGCAGCCATTTGGGAAGTAAACCAGCAGATGAATGATTCTCTCTCTCTCTCTCTCTCTCTCTCTCTCTCTCTCTCTCTCTTATCTCTGTCTCTCTTTCTATCCATCTCTGTGACTTTGCCTTCCAAATAAATAAATCAACTTTTTTTTTAAAAGAAAGAAAAATCAACATCAATCTTCCTCAAACTCATCCAAAAAGTTGAAAAGGAAGAAATATTTCCCCAATCATTCTAGGAGGTCAGATTTACCCTTGTACTAAAAACCCAGAAAATGCAAAAACACTAAAAGAAACCTATGCATTGATACCTCTGATTACTATTGGTAACAAAACCCTAAATAAAATACTAACAAGCTGATTCCAACAGCACACTAAAAACATCATACATCATGACCAAATGGGATTTATATTTGGAAAACAAGGATGGTTCATCATATGAAAAATCAAACAATGCCATACATCAAATTTGTTAAGAACAAAAACCACATGGTTTTCTCAGTTGATTCAGAAAAAAGCATTTGATAAAATGTAACAAACTTTTACTCAACAAGCTAGTAATACAAGGAAATTGCCTCAACATAATAAAAGTCATGTGACAAACGCCTGCAGCAAAGATTCATCAAACTGAGTGGTAACAGACTGAAAACTTTCCCTCAAAAATCATGAACAAGACAAGAATACTTACTGTACTCTTCAAGTTAATAATAGAAGTTTCAGCCAGAGTTCCCAGGGAAGAGAAAGAATAAAAGCACACAAATGGAAAAATAAAAACTTAAATGACCTCTATTTAATCTTATATATAGAAGACCTAAAAATGCCACAAAAACTACTAATCCAAAAAGTAGCCAAAATTGAAGATATAAAATAAACTTTTGATCTTAAGTTGCATTTTATTTATTGAGAATGAAGAATCTGAAAAGCAAATTAAAAAAATAAGCATTAACATGGTGCAACAATGGCATAAATATGAATGGATATATATATATATATATATATAATAACCATAGATGCAAGGATTACATATATATATATATATATTTATACAGATATATCATATCTGATCATTGATAAGGAATAGCATTGTAGAACTAAACCTCTGAGGCCAGAGTGTTATTTAGGACATCTGCCATTCTATGAGTCTGCTGTGTCTCCCACTTCCCATGTTGCATCGTTCTCTCCCTTTTTGGTTCTATCAGTTAGTATTAGCAGACACTAGTCTTGTTTGTGTGACCCCTTTGGCACTTAGACCTATCAGTGTGATCAATTGTGAACTGAAGATAATCACTTGGACTAGTGAGATGGCATTGGTACATGCCACCTTGATGGGATTGTATTGGAATCCCCTGGCACGTTTCTAACTCCACCATTTGGGGCAAGTCTGATTGAGCATGTCCCAAATTGTACATCTCCTCCCTGTCTTTTTCCCACTTTTATATTTAACAGGGATCACTTTTCAGTTAAAATTTAAACACCTAAGAATAATTGTGTGTTAATTACAGAGTTCAACCACTAGTACTAGAAAAAAAAATACTAAAATGGATAAAGATTTACATTGTACATCAACAGTCAGGACAAGAGCTGATCAAGTCAATCAGCCCTTAAGGCATTCGGATCTGGCTCAGGAGCCCATGAGAGTATTTTAGGCATGGGAAGCCAAGACACTCTGGGAAAAAAAAAACAACAACAACAACAAAACAAACAAACAAACAAACAAACAAACAAAAAAAACAAAAACCTAAATGAAAGATCTCTGTTGAGTGAGATCCCAGTGGAAAGAACGGGGCCATCAAAGAAGGAGGTACCTTTCTCTGAAGGGAGGGGAGAACTTCCACTTTGACTATGACCCTATCGGAATAAGATCAAAGTCAGCGAACCCTAAAGGTTTCCATAGCCTTGGCAACTCATGACTAGAGCCTAGGGAGATTACTGACGCCATAAACAGGAGTGTCAAATTGTTAAATCAACAGCAGGAGTCACCGTGTACTTACATCTCATGTGGGATCTGTCCTTAATGTGTTGTCCAATGTGAATTAGTGCTATAACTAGTACTCAAACAGTATTTTTACACCTTGTGTTTCTTAGTGGGTGCAAACTGAGGAAATCTTTACTTAGTAGATACTGAATCGATCTTCTGTATATAAAGATAATTGAAAATGAAAAAAAAAACTTGGTGTTAAATTGGAAATTGCATAGAAAATTAATCAATTTTTTAAAAAAAAATATCATGTAGGATCTCTGTCCTTAATGTGCTATACATTGTGATTTAATGCTATAACTAGTACTCAAACAGCATTTTTCACTTTGTGTTGCTATGTGACGGCAAACTGTTGAAATCTTTACTTAACATATACTAAACTGATCTTCTGTATATAAAGAGAATTGAAAATGAATCTTGATGTGAATGGAAGGGGAGAGGGAGTGGGAAAGGGGAGGTTGCTGGTGGGAGGGAAGTTGGGGGGGGGGCATTGTAATCCACAAGCTGTACTTTGGAAATTTATATTCACTAAATAAAAGTTAAAAAAAAAAAGAAATAAACCTCTGTATATATGGCCCAAAATTTTCTACAGGACTGTCAAGAATGCATAATCTAGAGAGAACAGTCTGTTCAACAATTGGTGGTTTGAAAACTGGATATCGTCATGTCAAATAATGTATGTAAGAGTATATTATATTCTGCTATCTTTCCTATATCTCATTTACATTACTAATATTGGTGTTTCTTCTCAAATTTTCATTTCAAATTGAGATTAAGTGAGACAACAAGTGCCAATAACTTATAAAAAGTCTGGAACATTAGCAGCATTCATGAAAATGTGTGATTTTCTGCTCAGGTTGTTCACTGAGTCTGTCTATCTCTCTATCATTTATTGAATCTATCTACCTTGTTAACCATCCATCTTTCTGGCTAACTATCCTTCTGCTTGACTTTTGTAAATGTCTAAAACAATGACTTCTAAATTTACTTGTACTCATCCTCTCTACAATGCTTTAATATGAACCAAAACAATGCATTTTTCAACATAAATTTTAATCTAATCTCATAGGTCAATTTTGCCTTATTTTTTTATTTGAATGCTTTAGAAATGATAATCCATAAATATGTAAAGACTTCCCTGTTCCACTCTAAATCCTTTAAGTAGTTATTAATGACCAACTAAGCAAATATTGATAGCCTATGTTGAATTCAAATTTATGATTAAATGTTTAAACATTATACTTTAACAGATCAGTTCTCAGTTGATTAGTAATTGTAGAAATAATCAATTACGGCAAAGAAAGTGAAAGAAAACTGTTGTTCCTGGCGTTATTGTATATCAATGTTGAGTTATTGGACTGAAGATTGAGTATAAAGATTAGATTAGACTGCATCAAAATTGCAGTAGGAACAATAAAATAATTATTGTGGTTGAAAAGTCAGGGGACATTGATCTGCTTAAGGTATAACTAGGATAGTATCTGTATTTAGGCTGAATAAAGAATGTGGATAAATCCAGAGTATCTTCTACCTTATAGAAAACTATTGTGGGTACTTATTTATGGGAAGAGAGGCTGCCTTCATCTTCAACAAATCCTGCAGTTAACCCAGGTATGCCCAACTGACAAGAATGAACCCTTCAAAGCTTACCAATTGATAAAGAGAGAGATGAAGGAAAAACAGGAACAACAGCATCCTCAGTGGGAGAATACTTGGGAAACAGAATCCTTGTCATGTGAAATTATTATCCCATAACAAAATTATTGCTTTGCTGTTTTTCCATAAATATTCCAATTGTTTATATTGAATTTACTTTGTACTTTTACTGGGAGATTTTCTGATGACCATGTTTCTGTTTTTCTCTGTGTATCACATCCTTCAGCATCTTTTGTAAGGCTGGACAAGTGGTGACAAATTCAATTTCTTTTTGTTATGGAAGGTTTTATTTCACTTTCATTCATAAAGGATAGCTTTGCAGGGTAAAATACTCTTGGTGGACTGTTTTTTTTGTTTGTTTGTTTGTTTGTTTGCTTTGTTTTTTCTTCTTAAGACTTGGAATATATCTTACCATTCCTTCCTAGCTTGAACGGTTTCTGGTGAGAAGTCAGCTGTGCATCTAATTGAAGATCTTCTGAAGGTAATCTGTCATTTCTCTTGCACACATTCCAGAATATTTTATTTGTTTTATTGTGGAGAGTTTGACTACAATGTGTTGTTGTGAAGTTCTTTTCTCGCCATGTGTTAATAGGAGTTCTATGTACTTCCTGTACTTGGACATCCTTTCTTTCTCCAAAGTGAGTAAGTTTTCTGTAATTATTTCATGAAATAGACCCTGTAATACATTCTCTCTTCTCATGCCCCTTAAGACCCATATGCTGGGAAATGTGATAGTATTCCAAATCTCCAAAACTGTTTTGAATTTTTCTGATTTCTTCTTTTTTATCTTACTATAAACTTTCCACATATTTCTCATCTAGCTCAGATATTCTTTCTTCTGCCTCACAAAGCCTGTTAAAGCTTTCCACCACATTATGTATTTAATCTATTGAATTCTTCATTTCCAATATTTCATTTTGATTTCTTTTTAATATCTCAGTTTTATGGGAAAACATTTTTTTTCTTGCCATGTATGGATTTCTTTAATTTGTGGATTTGTTTATTTTTGCTTCTTAGTAACCTTGTGACTAATCTTTTGGATTCCATTTTGGCATTTCATCTATCTCTTCGTCTTCACATTCTAGTATTTAAGTGTTGTTGTGTTCCTCTGGGTACATGATGTTGTCCTTATTCTTGTTTCTTAAATTTTGGCATTTATTTTAAAGCATTTTTGGGGATATTTGTTATTTTATTTATTTATGTATTTATTTTTTGACAGGCAGAGTGGATAGTGAGAGAGAGAAACAGAGAGAAAGGTCTTCCTTTTTGCCATTGGTTCACCCTCCAATGGCCACCATGGCCAGCACGCTGTGGCTGGTGCACCGTGCGGATCCGAAGGCAGGAGCCAGGTGCTTCTCCTGGTCTCCCATGGGGTGCAGGGCCCAAGGACCTGGGCCATCCTCCACTGCACTCCTGGGCCATAGCAGAGAGCTGGCCTGGAAGAGGGGCAACCAAGACAGAATCTGGCGCCCCGACCGGGACTAGAACCCACCTGGTGTGCAGGTGCAGCAGGTGGAGGATTAGCCTATTGAGCCATGGCACTGGCCTGTTTTTTTTTTTTTTTTATCTTATGGCTTTTATTTTTTGCATATGCCTCTGTGGCTTAGGGAAGTGTCTGCTCTTTCCGTGGATGCAAAAGTCATTTGCTGGGTATGGCCAGGGAGCTCTGTTCAGTGCTCTCGGTTGATGTGAGTATCCAGGGTGACAGCCAAGTTGGGTATGCTAGATTCCTCTCTCTCTCTTTTTTTTATTTTTATCAAAGGGTGATCTTGATCAGCTCTGTTGTAGTCTCAGCCTCACCTTCTCTCTTCTGAGATGATCAGTTCCTGAGCTATAACCCCAGTGGGTGCAATATTCGTCACACTGCCACAAGAACCACATAAAGTATCCATGCAGTCCTCCTTGTTAGTACAGATCCTCCTCAATGACCTACCCCAGGCAATCAGGGGGTCCCAATCATGTGGAGCCACCTGTAGCTTCTGCCCAGAAACCCAGCCACACCCTGCATCCTCCCACATTGTCACAGTGTTTCCACAGCCCCAGCACCCAAGGCTCCCACAGTTGCAGAGTGCTGAAGATCCACTCCACCCTGCCAGGCCATCCTAACTACGGAGAGGCAGAGATGCTCCCAGAGCCTGCTGCCTGGGGGTGCCCCAAAGTAGTCTGAGCTCCAGAGCTTGTGATGTGTTGGATGGCTGGGAGAACCTCTCAGTTATGTTGGTGCCCAACACCCTGTCAATCCTCCCAGCCAGACTCAGGTATCTCTTCTCTGCTGATTGCTGGGCATGCGGACACAAGCTGGCTTAGCTATTACATATGTCCAAAATGACATCTGCCCTCCCTCAGACAGTTACAGCCATTGTCAGGGGGATGGGGAGAGAGAAATATGCCCCCTTGTCCCTCTAGGTTGGCGGGTACCCTGTCCCCCACAGAACTCCATTCCAGACTCACACCAGGCTCTCCTCGAAGTTATATCACTAGTGGCTTGGACTGCTGAAGTCTGGTCTCATGTCTCTCTCCAGAGCTGGCGCTGAGGCTGTTGACTGCTAGGATCTTGTGTTGTGTCTGTGCTCAGGCTGCACATCCACATCCTCCATGTAGAACCACAGTGTCCCTTTTCCTTCCATGGAGTTTCCACTGCAGATTTCTCCCTAACTCTTCCCTGAGATGGAACTCTCTCTAATTTTTTTTTTTTAACTATCTTCTCCTAGCCTAGAGAAGTAAACTCCCTCCTTATTCTGCCATCTTGGTATTCAATTTCAAATAAATCTTTAAATAATATTAAATAGTAAATTCATTAGGAAAATATAATAGTTACAAAATATATACACCTGATTCTCTTTTCCTCCAGCAGGAAAAAAAGTATACATACCTAACAAATATTTCAAACTATGTGAATTAAAAGTAACAGAATGGAAAGGGGAAAGAAATAGTTAACAATAATTGTATGTGATCTCAAAACATGTCTCTCAATAATTGACCAAATAATCAGAAATAAACTTATTAAGACTAGAAAAGCAATTTTAAAGGTTTATTCATTATTTTAAGACAGAGTTAAAGAGGCAGAGGCAGAAAGAGAGAGAGAGAAGAGAGAGAGAGAGAGAGAGCACACTCTTCCATCCATCCGCTGGTTCACTCCTCAAATGGCCACAATGGCCAGAGCTGCACTGATTCAATGCCAGGAGGAAGGAACTTCTTCAGGTTCTACTACGTAAGACTTGGGCCAGGGCACAGCAGAGAGCTGGATCAGAAGTAGAGTTGTCCGGACTCAACCATCACCCCCATATGGGATGCTGGCAATGCAGGTGGTGGTTTTACCCACTACCTCACAGTGCTGACTCTGAGAGAAGCATTTTCAATGAACTTAATCTAACAGAGTTAAAATGTAGGGACAGAAAAAAAAATCTGGAAAAATCTCCAAATGTTTGGAAGTAAAACACAATACTCATGAAAACACATGGAAAAGACCAAGAAATTAGCAAATATTTTGTACTAAGTGAAAAGAAAAGTAACATAGCAAAAAACATGTAATATTTATAGACTTTGTTTTTAAAATCACTTCATCAGAAAAAATAGGAAATGTTTAAGGAAATCAATAATTGAAAATATTAACAAAAACTAACGATTTAGATATAGTAAACTAGGATGAGGTAGAAAAAATCAAATTAAGGAAAATACATACATACTGTCAGTATATTAACTAAACAAATCAAACAGGAATATTATGGGTATAGAAGAGAACAAATTAAACAACTTGGACAATGTGCACATAAATTCTGAAAGAAAATACATTTAAAACCAATTCAGATACACAAAAATCACAAAAATTTATACTGTGTATTTAGCAATAAAATTACTCTTAAAAATCTTTACACAAAGAAAATCACAGCTGGCTCAGTTGGTGGATTTCATCAACCATTTGAAGGACAAATAATACCAAATCACCAAAATATTTTCAGTTAATAAATGAGTAAACATTTCCCAGCCAACTCATCATAAGAGGTCAGTATCACCCTGCAACACTGACCTCTTTTTCATCAATTTCTGTCACTCCTTTTAAATCAATACTATTGATTCTGTAACCAAACATGTTGCAAGAACATGAAACTACTGTCCAAAAACCCTGATGAATATCACCTAGAAATGCAACTGGATATTAGTGTAATTAATTCAAAAAATACGAAAAGGATTATGCAACATGAACTGTTGAAGGCAAAGCTGGCTTAACATCAGAAAACCACTGAAAATAATATGCCATAAACAAAATAAAGGACAAAATCATATATCAGCAAGTAAAAAAATACAGTGGACTAACTTCAAGTATTCCTTTTGTGTTACTTTTGACATAACATATTTTTAATTTACCTTATTGTCAAAGATTTAATGGTCCACTAAATAAAGAGTTCAACAAATAAAATGTAAAAAAGACCACAAAGTTCAGCAGAATATAGGCCAGGGCTATAAGCAAAATAAAAAAAAAAAGATGTCTGTTTCACTCATACACAGCAAATTTTAAAGTAGTCACAGATCTTTAAAAATGGTAGTATATCATTCTTAACAATTTGTTAGACAAAGATTTCAAAGTTTAACATAACTATATTTGCAGGAAAACTGATACATACAGACATTTCTTTCATTTCATTCAGTGCATTTCAGACAAAAACTGTTTTTACTTTACTTAATATTTAAAATACTGATTACTTTATCAACAATCAGAGAGGAGGAGGTTCTCTGTCAACACATGATTGCATGTTTTACTTGAGGTTTTTATCAGTTAAATAAGACAAAAGAAAAAGAAAGACCATATAATAAAAGGAAAAGAAATAAATCTCATTTGAAAATGGCAGAATTATATATATATATATATATATATATATATATATATATATAATTAGAAAGTATTAGAGAACAGAAAAAGCAAAATCACACAATATAAATAAATTTGCAAATATCTTTTGTATTTCTACATCCAGTAAGAAACATTCAGAAATGATATTAAGAAAACAATTGCATTCATAATAGAATAAAAAAGAATAAAGCATCTAGGAATAAATTTAATAAAAGTACAGTGTTTATAAAGTAAAATAATATTGCTAAGAAAAATTAGGGAACTACAGAACCACATTAAAAATATCATAGGGTGAACAACATGACAGTAATCCTCTCCTAGATTGATTTGAAATTTCAGTGCAATCTTTACCAAAATAACTATATAATTTCCTTTTTAATAGAAATCCACAACATAATCCTCAAGTCTTGTGGGGAAAAAAAGGACAGGAGACAAAAGAGCTAAAAGCCATTGAAAGAGGACTAAGCTGGAGGTCTAAACTATTTCATTTTAATCATTAAAAAAGTAATAGTACTCAGACATTTTTGGGACAAGTGTTGGTGTTCAAACAATAAAACAGGATGGAGAATACAGAAATAAACTCCATATTTGTGACTACATCATTTTTAGAAAATGTGTCAAGGGCTGGTGCCGCGGCTCAACAGGCTAATCCTCTGTCTAGCGGCGCCGGCACACCAGGTTCTAGTCCCGGTTGGGGCGCCGGATTTTGTCCCGGTTGCCCCTCTTCCAGGCCAGCTCTCTGCTGTGGCCCGGGAGTGCAGTGGAGGATGGCCCAAGTACTTGGGCCCTGCACCCCATGGGAGACCAGGAGAAGCACCTGGCTCCTGCCTTCGGATCAGCGTGGTGCACCAGCCACAGCGTGCTGGCCGCAGTGGCCATTGGAGGGTGAACCAACGGCAAAAAGGAAGACCTTTCTCTCTGTCTGTCTCTCTCACTATCCACTCTGCCGGCCAAAAAAAAAAAAAAAAGAAAAGAAAAGAAAATGTGTCAAGACAATTTCATTTCACAGATGCTATTTTAATATTAGGAAAAATTTTGGTAAATTATATATTTGATAAAGGACATTAATCCATGATTTACAAAGAACTCATATGTTAATAAGAAGAAAATATAACACAATTTAAAACATGAGCAAACCAATTTTTAGAAATTTTACCAAAATTGCTAAGCAACATTATTGATTATGAAAGTGAAAATTAAAGATATAATTTCACTGTCACCAGTGCCTTTTTTTTTTCAAAATAGATCTACAGATAAGCAAATGCCCTGTTACCATAGCTTCACAGGTTGCAGTGACTGCTGAGTTGTTCTGACTTCTTTCTTGGTATGTGTTATGGTTTGGATAATAGTTGCAGGGTCACCCAAAGACCCAGGTATTGGGGGCTTGATCCCCAAGGTCCTGTGCTAAATAGTTCATGGAGTAATGCTAATGGTTAATGTACTAAAGGTGAAGGGTTGAATTATGTTGTCTAGGAGGTGGGCCCAGAAGGAAGTCTTCAGGTCACAGGGAGTGTGCCCTCAGAAGGTCATTCTTTCAAGACGGCTGATTAAAAAGGTTGAGTAGGAACTAACTGCTCTCTCTCTCTCTCTCTCCCTCTCTCTCTCTCTCCCTCTCTCTCCCTCTTTCTCTCTCTCCCTCTCTCCCTCTCTCCCTGTCTCTCTATGAGATATGCTCCTTTGCCATTCACCACCTTATTCAGATATCAGACTAATGGGGTCACTCAATCCTGACTGTAAACCTCCAAAAGTGTGAGCTAAAATAAACCTGCTTCCTTCCCAAATAGGTCCTTTCAACATATTTTAGTTTTAGTAATGAAAAGCTAACTAATATCATGTAATGGAGTTTTCACTCCTTCTCAAAATCATAGGATTTGTTGTTATTCTTGCCAACAATTCTTTGTTCCCATCCACATCTGCCACACAAAATGCACAACCCATACATGATTTTTACAATGATTCATTCTTTTATTATTATTATTTATTTGACAGACAGTGAGAGAGAGAGAGAGAGAAACAGAGAGAAAGGTCTTCCTTCTGTTGGTTCACTCCCCAAGTGGCTGCAATCGCTGGAGCTGCGCCAATCCGAAGCCAGGAGCCAGGTGCTTCTTCCCGGTCTTCCATGCAGGTGCAGGGGCCCAAGGACTTGGGTCACCTTCTACAGCTTTCCCAGGCCATAGCAGAGAGCTGGACTGGAAGAGGAGCAACCAAGACTAGAACTGGCGCCCATATGGGTGGCCAGTGCTGCAGGCGGAGGATTAACCTAGTGTGCCACGGCGCCAGCCCCACAGTGATTCCTTCCTGTGTTTGTCAGTCTTAGCCTCACTACCCAGGTACAAGGTGCCACTATTGTGTTTTATTGCATCCATATTGTGGTCTTTTGGTCTCTAGCTATTTTTCCATCCCATACATTCTCTATTTTGTAGTTGGAACTATCTTTGTGAAATGCTAACTTCATTTATTTCATAAGTAAAATCCTTTAGTGCAATCTCTACATAGTCTAATTCTCTGAACAAGGCTGGAATGTATTCCTACATCAATCACATGCCACCACACTTCCTTCAGAGAAGCCACACTGAAATCAGAATATGCTATATTCTTTCTTACCCTACATCCTTATTCTTGCTATTTTCTCTGATTGAAATATTGACTTCATGTGTCCGCCACCCTAACCAGCTGATGTTACCTGGCTCATTTCTACCTATCCTTTGAAACTAAGCAGAGATACCATTTCCTCTGGAAAGCCTACCTTGACATCCTTCAAAATAAAAACAACTGCTGTGCATCCTCACTGCATTATGAACCTATGGAGCAATCAGAGATCTCCTAAACCCTGCATATAGCAGATGCTGAATAATTATTTCATGAATGAATGAATTGCTATAGAATGTAGCATTAATATTTTAGTTGATCAAAAGTCAGTGCTGAGCCTTATGAAACTTGATGTATTAGTTAAAGTATGTGTGCATTTCTGAGTTCTGACCAACTTTCGTTGATTAAAACCATAAATTAAAGAAGCAACTTGCTGACACTTTGTCAGCATTCAATCAGCTCCCCCCAGTGATTATCTAATTTTCTTTTCAAATAAATTTTCTCCTTCAACACTCCCTCAGGCAATAGACTGAGTAAACAGATGAACCTTGAACTGAATTTTGTAGGTCATTTAGGCTCTTTTAATATTGAAAACCAATCTCAGAGCTTAAAAATTCACATATTTATTCATTTATATTTATATTTCGGTACTAAAGAAGAAAATAACCTTCACAACCTAATTTTGCCATTAGTAGATTAAACATTTCACATAACGCTATCTATAAAAATTTACTTTTGCATTATAGAAAACTAGGAATTTGAATCTGGGTATATACTTCATTGCTAATAAATGTGTTCTGAATGGACAAGCCGTCAAATGACTATGAGCCCAGGAATAAATTATTAACTTAGATTCTAATGCTCATACCTGTAGTAGAGTTCCAAAGTGAACTTATCTACAAAGTTAGTAGAGCAAGTGCTAATTAATTATCTCTCATCTATGGGAAATTATAGAGATTGTTATAACTACACAGAAAATGAATCTCAGATATTAATACAAAACTATGCATATAATAGAATATAATAACATGCATGTCTATTAGTAGGGACTAAATAGTGGATTGTACCTGATCAGAAACTTATGTCATAAATTTTATTTTGGGGCCAGCATTGTGGTATAGTGGGTAAAGCTGCAGTCTGAGATACTGGCATCCCATACGGGTGCCAATTCCTATCCTTCCAGCTTTCTGTTAATTGCCTGGGAAAATTAGCAGAAGAGACCCAAGTGTGTGGGAGCCGGCTACCGTCGTGGGAGACCTAGATAAAATGCCTGGCTCCTGGCTTTCAGCTGGCTCAGCCCTGGCTGTTGCAGACATCTGGGGAGTGGACCAGTAGAGGGAAGACATCTCTCTTTCTCTGTCTCCCCCTCTCTCTCTGTAATTATTTCAAAAATAAATAAAAATCTTCAAAATATTTTATTTTTCATTGTTTACTACAAAAAACAGATGCTTTCTATAGTACTCAAAGTAATGCTGAAATAGTACCCTGTTTCCTAGTATTGAAAGGCTATATATTCAAATAATAGTTTTGATATATTTTATGTGTATATATATGTGGCATATATACACAGTTTTCCTTCATAATACATTTTTCATGAATTTTTAAAGATCCTAACATACATAGGTTTCAAAAATTTTTGCACCAAAATAAACTTTAAAAAAAAATTTTTAAAAAAGGTTAAATCCATTTCCCATAAATTTTTTGAAGTTCCCTTGTAATGTTGAACATTGCCAATGGAGACTTTAGCAAAACTCTAAACAATTTATTATTTACTTAGCAATTGTCAAGATATGATTAGCTTGAACAATGCACGAAGAGTGCTATGTGCACATCAATCTTCTGTGTTAATCAGAGTAGTCATAAGAAAAGTCAGATGTGAGGGTGGCAGCTGTGGCACAGAGGATTAAAGCCCTGGCCTCAAGCGCCAACATCCCATATGGGCGCTGGTTCTAGGCCCGGCTGCTCCTCTTCCAGTTCAGCTCTCTGCTATGGCCTGGGATAGCAGTAGAAGATGGCTCAAGTCCTTGGGCCCCTGCACTCAGGTGGCACGGAAGAAGCTGCTGGTTCCTGGCTTCGGATTGGCCCAGCTCCTGCCATTGTGGCCAATTGGGGGAGTGAACCAGCAGATGGAGGACCTCTATCTCTGTCTCTCCCTCTCTCTGTAACTCTATCATTCAAATAAATAAAATAAATCTTTAAAAAAAAAAAAGAATGGTCTAATGAAACAAAACCCAAAATGCATCTGTGAAAGTACCTGGTGATTTTGACGATGGGCTTCTGTTAAGGCTTTTAATGACTTTCCTAGTTTAAATTTCTCCCTATACCTGCTCTGAAAACTCACTACTCTCATCCTCTTTTACCTTTATTATTTCCAATTGTCTTTCTTTTTTAAGATTTATTTTTTTGAAGATACTGGCAGAGAGGGTGGAGAGGTGGAGAGAGGAAAGTGAGAGGGGGAAGAGAGAGAGAGAGAGAGAGAGAGAGAGAGAGAGAGAGAGAGAGATTTCCATCTACTGATTTATTTACCAAATAGCTGTAACATCCTGGTAAGAGCCAAGCTGAAGAAAGGAACTGTAACTCCATCTTCATCTCCCACATGTGCGGCAGCAGCCTAAGCACTGGGATCTTCATCCATCCACTGCCTTCCCCAGGCACATTAGCAGGGAGCTGGGTCAGAAGTGGAGCTGCTTGGACTTGAACTGGCACTGTGATATGGTAGGCTCTTTTCATATTTAATCCATCACCACTGTCCTCCAGGCCTTTCATTGGCAAGAAGCTCAAATGAAGAGCTGGAACTCAGTACGTAACTCACATACTTCTATGTGGGACACTAACATTTTAACTGCTAAGTCAAATTCCCATCCCTATCAATTAACATACCACACAACTTACCTGTTTTGATCTTTTTGTTCACAGCTGCATGTGCCTGACCATTGTAGCTTCTCATAAACATGCGTTGAATAAAGTTGAGATGGAGTGAGGATTTCATATAAGAAAGGATGAGTGTAGAAATCCTTATGTAAATTTCAACTGTTAAATATTTGCTATCATTTTGTCTTACTTCTAAATACTTTAAAATTTCTGATAAAATGAGAAGCCTTGTTTTTAAAAATAGGTTGTCCAATAGCTTCACAATCTTAACGTTTAGCATAATGTTTCTATAATATACATAAAATTGCTTAGAAGTTATTTAAACTGCTTTGTCTAGGGACTGGTGTTGTGGGTTAAAGCCATCACCTTCAGTGCCCACACCCAATTTAGATGCTGGTTCCAGCCCCTACTGCTGCACTTCTGATCCAGTTCTCTGCTAATGCACCTAGGAAAGCAGAGGTAGATGAATCCTATATCAATTTGGGAGACCCAGAAGAAACTCCTAGCTTTGGCCTAGCCCAGCCTTGACCACTGCGACCATTTGGAAAATCTCTCTCTCTTTGTCTCTCACTCTCTCCTTTTTATGTGTAACTCTGTCATTCAAATAAATAAATCTACAATTTTTTCTTAAAATATCAAAAATTTATTAGCATAGGGTAATCATAATTCCATAATTATTTCTTGTTTATTATATTTTGCTAATTTCTGAGAGGCTCCTACTCATTTAAATATCTTTCTCTTCTTTAAAAATAACTATTGGGGAGAGCATTTTGGCATGGTGGATTAAGGACTTGATTGGCATGCCCTCATCTCCTAACAAGGTACCTGGGTTCAATCCTGCCTCTGTCTCCATCCCAACTTTCTGCTAATGAGATTCAGCATTTAATGACTCAGATGGTTCATTCCTGCCATCCGCATATGAGATTCAAATTGAGTTCCTGTGGACTCACTTTAGCCTGGCCCAGGCTTGGCTGTCGTGGGCATTTGGTGAGTGAACAAACAAATGAGAGATTCTCTCTCACTCACTCTCTCTCTCTCTCTCCAGCTCTCTGTTGTTTTCTCAAGTAGGTAAAATAAATAAAAAATTTATTGTCTTAGAAGTACATGGGCAAGGGTGGGCATTGGGACATAACAATTAAGCCACTTCTTGCTAAGCCACAGCCCATGTCAAAATGTCCCACTTTGAGTTCTGGCCTTGTTTGTGATCCAGCTCTGTGCTAATGCTGTTCTGGGAGGCAGCAAGTCATGGTCCAAGTATTGGGCCCCACCTTTCCTTGGAGAAGATCCAGGGGAATTCTGAGTTACTGAATTTGGCTCACTTAGGCCTGGCTGTTGCAGGCATTACGGGAGTGAATTTTGTGGGTGAATTAGCAGATGCAAGCTCTCTCTCTCTCTCTCTTTCTCTCTCTCTCTCTGTTGATCTGCATTTTTAATAAATAAATGAATTTAAAATATATGTATGAGGCATATATATAGTAAAAAATTTAAGCCAAAATCCAATTTAATTCCATGCCATGATGTATAGAGTTTTTTGTTTCATTAGAATTTACAAGAATTTGCAATCATTGTGGATATGCTTCCCTGCTTTTTCTTCATCTATTCCATTATTTAGCACTAATGTATAGGACTGTATTTATTGAATAAGTGAAATCTCAATATTGAAAATAGACATTCAGTTATACCTAGTAAGAGAGACTTGAAAGTAGCATATTTTAATGTCGTCTTTTTCAAATAACTTTGCTTAATGCCATCTTAATTGCTTAATACCATCTTAATTTTAGAAATTACAAAATGTCAATTTTCTTTCCTATTACTATTAAAGTTTATGAGGATACAGAATTGTATCTTGTTTCCTTTGATGATCATAATGACTGAAAAAGCGTACAGAGAAATGTCATGACGTGGTCAATTTCTAAACCCAGTAAGGCAGAGGATAGGTGTGAACTGAGATGCGCTGCTTCCAATTCTAGCTTCTGTTTATGCTCCACTCCAGCTACACATATAGCAGTGTCCAGGTGGCCGGATCAGAAAGCAGAACGAAGGGAGTTGTTAAGGTTCTCTCACAGCCTACACTGTGTTTCCAAAGCACTTCTGAGCAGCCTTCTGGGTCCCATTTAGTAAAACACACAGCTATTTCAAGCTACAGTGAGAAAATTTTAATACGAATGCAAATAAATAAAAATCAATTCAAGGATAAGATAGCATTTTCCAACTGTGCACCACAATTCACAGCTTTCTGGATCAAGTTGCTGAATCTTTTATTACCTTCATCAAGCAAATCTTTTTTTTTTTTTTTTCCAACATGAGTGCATCTTTAAGTGATGATGCAAAAGCTGTTGTAAACTGCAGTGCAAGCGCACTACTTAACTGATTCACGGAGACGTTCTAGTTAGCAGTGTCTGATTGCTGAGATGATCAAAGCTGTTTTTTATTTAGAAAAATGTTTTAAAGATTTATTTATTTGAAAGAATTACAGAGAGGCAGAGGCAGAGAGAGAGAGAGAGAGAGAGAGAGAGAGAGGTCTTCCATCCACTGGTTCACTCCCCAGATGGCTGCAATGGTTGGAGTTGGGTCAATCCAAAGCCAGGAGTTAGGAGCCTCCTCCTGTCTCCAGTGTTGGTGCAGGGGCCCAAGGACTTGGGCCATCTTCTACTGCTTTCCCAGGCTGTAGCAGAGAGCTTGATCAGAAGTGGAGCAGCTGGGACTCGAACTGGTGCCCATATGGGATGCCAGAATTACAGGCAACAGCTTTACCGGCTACACCGCACCACTGGCCCCTCAAAGCTGTTTTAAGAGATCTGTGGACATACAATGTGTGCTTGTCTTGAAATGTTGCTGCATTATAGAACTTTCTTTAATCGCCTCAATCAAAATCAAGTTAAACTCCTTATCACCCTAAGTCATCACAGCATTATGCAGATGTTTCTGTTACAGCCTAGAGGCTGTCTGGGACCTTAACATATTCTCTCCCCAACTCCTACATCATTCTATTCCAAAATAGGCAGGGATAATTGTGAATCAGTCAAGTAACATGCTAGGTTCTCATATTATCTCCCAAAAGACTTGGTTTTTTTCCTAGAAATTGGAAGGTTTCAGGATGCTCCCATCTGAGGAGGCTCAGTCTCTCTCCCTCTCTCTGCCCTGCTCTCCCCTTCTCCCTTCATGTCTCTTTTCTCTTCAGCCCCTCTTGTCTTCTCTCCCCTTTACTACCCTACCTGTGTCTTTAGATCCTTGCTTCACCAAGAACTAAGAAATAAAAAAAAAAATTTGGGGCTGGGTGTCCACTTTCTCCCCAATGTCCCAGAGCAGCAACTGAACCAACACTCTGTAAGACAAGGGGCAAAGTTTCCTGGTTCTCTGTGTTTGCATTTTCCCTGTGTGATGGTATTCCTGGGGCTTAAATCCAAGTGCATTTCTTAAATAAACTAAGTGAAAAGAGTCCTTCCATCCTTATTTGCTTCCTGGAGGTAATTGGACCCATACCCTTACAAAGTGATGTCCCCTTTATTTTCCAAGTGTCATTGTCTTCAGTTTGTCTTTCTCTCTCTCTCTCTCTCTGTATTTCTTCTCTGCCTCTGTCTCTGTCTCTCTCTCTCTCTCTCACTCACACATACACACACACACACAATTCATGCCTTATGTAGGATAGGATTTAAAGATTTAGAAATCTTTGTTTCAGGATCTATTTCTTCAATACTCCAAACATTGCACTTATGAGTTGTTTTATGATAATATATTCAGACATTTGCCTTCTCTGTAATCTAAACTCCTGGAAGACAAGAACCATATGCTGTCGACATGCTTTTCCCAAAAACCTGTGTGTCTGGCGGGTAGTTAATTTTTGCCAAATGATGGCTCCAAAGTCTGACTGAACTACTGAATAAAGAAATAAATGGATATGATAGTAACCTGACTACTTGGATATCAGCACTTGTGTTATTCTCTGTGAGTGCTGAGGGAACTTAGAGAGCTATTATCAAGTCATTGTAATTGTGCACACGTGCTGCACTTTAGAACATACTGCTAAATAAAGATCAAGTTAGTGTTTGTGTTTCCCCAGAGAGAACACAGAATTTAATCTCAAAGACAAGTTGTTGCCTTGGAGGTAGAAGATGGGCTTTAATCAGCAAAGAGGAGAAAAATAGTAAGGAGTGTAATCTTTTACCCTGTTTCCAAGCTAAATCACCCAGCTCTTTCAGACACAGTCCTCACACTGTTCACAGAGGGAAGGGGAAGAATCATTCCCAGTATTGCTCCCTGTTCCCCTGATTGTCTCTGTATCAAAGACACTGGACTGCAGATCCTCACAGCTAAGGGGAAATATTAACCTCTCTCCTTCCCAGCACAGCATGAGGCCTAGAAAATGCCCTTCTTCATTTTGGTACCCAAGGCTATGTTCAGAACAGCCTGCAATGACAGTGTTTAGACTGCAGGGAGTCATCGGAATGAGGTAAGCCTTCTTAGGCGGCTGCAGAGCTGGTTTTCATCGCTGCCTGTGAGTCTGAAAGGACATCATGTTGTCAGCAAAGGTCTAGTGCACTTTTCCAGCCATGGGATTTGGCGTCACATTGGGAATTGTGCGTTGCGTATTAAAAAATAGCAATTATCTGTAATCATTTTCCTCCACCTTTAGGTGGGTGAAAATATCTTAAGCAGGATGGGTATGTTTAATCCCCAAGTATCATGTAATCAGGTAATCCATTGTAAATACTAAAATAAGAATGACAAGCTTAGATACTTCATTAATGAAATTATCATGTCAAATATGATGACTTAAATGTTGAAGAATGTGCAGCTTACATAATATTTTATACATATAAATGCTTTAGAATTCTACATTAATTGATATTAGTTTATATGCCTTCAAAACGACTGGCACTGCTGTTTCATAAGTTTTCCTTATCGAATATGAAAGGTTAATGTTTTAGTCTGTCTTCTGTTTCCATAACAAAATGCCTGAGGATGGGTAGTTTATAAAGGAAAAAGATTTATTTAGCTCATAGTTCCACAAACTCAAGAGCATAGTGCTGGGTTCTGCTTAGTTCTGGTGGGGGCCTTCTGGCCACATCACCTCATGGTGGATAGCTCCGTGGTATAAGTATGTGTGAGGGGAAGAGAACATGCGGTGAAGGAGGGGCCCTGAGGGACTTGGGAACAGACTTGCTCTTTTACAATTTACTGCCCTAGGAACTCACTAAGGTCTCTCAGATCTACATTTATGCTCCAAGCAGCTAAACTACCTCCTACTGGCACCACCTTTTAAAGGTTCAACATCTCTCAACATCACCACGCTGGAAACCAAGCTTCCAGGACATGAACATTTGAGGTCACACTCAGAACATAGCAGTTAGTAGTAATGCATGAGGCGCATACTTAATACCCTAGAAAAACAAGGCACTGCGTTGATGAATTTTGCTTTGCTGCAAGTGTCTCATTCTCAGATCTCAAACCCTGGGGCTCCAATGACAGTTCTTCTCAGCATCTCTACGTATTCCATCTCTCTGTGTGTTGCTCTGAGCCTTTTTGGGTGGAAGCAGGTATTTATTATTATTGGCCTTTTGAAAACGGACAGTATCAATATTCCCTTGTTCACTCTCTCTGAGAGACCTGTCTACATCCATAAACTCTTCTCACTTATTATTGTTACTATAATTACCATCATTATTTATGGATGACATGTTGGGCAAGAAAGAGCAGAGAGAGGAAGCAATTGACCTGGTGAGAATTTGACATAGCACATCAAAGATCTACAATTGAGTGATCGATTCATACAAAAACACACTACATAAAAGACTTGGCAATGGTTTGTAATGTATGATGTAATAAACTTAGTGTACATTTGTTATTCCCACTTTTATATGTGAGAAAAAACATGTCATATACAATATTTAATGGAATTAAGTTTGTATTGAAACATGTAAAAATGAAGCAAACTCCTCAAATTAGCACATTATGAAAGTCTATTTGGGGTTTACTTTTCTCAAGGTCAAGATACACATAATATATATTCTATATAAATATATAAACTATTTTGGGATTTTTCTGGCAAACTCTAATAATTTAAATAATGTTTTTGCTCTCATTACATTTAAAGTAAAAGTAGGAATTATCCTAGGACTTGATTGTTTTATCATTTTGTTAAACAATGTTGGGTGATTCATTTAAATTCTGCCCTAAGACAAATGCAGTTAAGGGAGTAAAGCAATACCAGGAAAGGTGAATATAACTCAGAATGGCTTTATCTAGCTGCTTGCCTTTAGGATGATATTGATAAGCTTCAAAAATGTGAAACTGAATGATTTCTTTCTTTATTTTTGCTTCTATTAATAATAATGACATTTTTCTGGAGAATATATTTGCTTAAGAGCAAATACGTTTATTTTTATTAAAAATTACTTTATGTGGCAAGCATTTGGCCTTGTGGTTAAGATGCCTGCATTTAATATCATTATAGAGTGCCTGAGTTTGATATGTGACTCTAGCCTCCTCTCAATGCAGACCCTTTGAGGAAGCAGGCAATGGTTCAAGTAATTGAATCTCTTCCACCCACGTGGGAAACTTGTATTACATTACCAGCTCCTGGTTTCAGCCCAACGCAGTCCTGGCTGTTGCAGATATTTGGGGAAGGAAGATAAGACGAGAGTTCTATTAGTCTCTCTCTCTCTCTCTCTCTCTCTCTCTCTCATATAGATGATATAGATATAGATATATGGATATCTGCCTCTACAATAAATAAAAGAAAATAATACTTTGCACTAAGCATCATAAAGGAAGCATATAAACTTAACATGAGTAAAAATAAGGGCTCAATTTGAACTGGAAAGAAAGAAACATTTTGCCAATCTTGGAGAGGGGAAGGAGTCTAGAAATAAAGTCAAATAGCTGACAACCACAACAGTCACCTGGTGTATCCAATATCTGATTTTGATGTTATGATAGTCGGTGAAGGTATTTGCTTGCATTAATAGGTTGAAATATAAACTGAATCACTTTTCATTTGTTTTAGCCTTTCAGCTCTAATTGAATCATTAGCCAATGAGGGATAATATCAACATTTTTGATTTTGTCTAAAATGATTATTCACTCAGCCAGGTGGAGATTTTGCAGTGATTGCATTGGGATGTCTCCCACCTGATGGGTTGTTTTCCTTCTGACTGATTCTGTTACAAAATGTTATTTCCTAGCTAGCTTTTCTGGCTTGAAAGATCTAGAGTTGGCTCATATTACAAAATACTGATTCATTCAGATATTGCTTGTTTGAATATAATGGTACTGAAATGATACTCTCCAGTCTGAGACAGTGAGTATTTTTGCAGTCATAAAAATCTAATCTTAGAGCCCAGCAAATAGCTCTAGGTAGTACCTGCCAGACTCAGTTCTGGCACCAAAATTATCAGTGTAGTTTAACTACTTCAAAGAAAGATACTCTGGCATAAGAGTAATTATACTGCTCATCCTAAGGGTCTAATCTACTTTAATGTGATCTAGGGCCAGCATTGTGATGCAGTGGGTTAAGCCACTGCTTGCAACAATGGCATCCCCTCTCAGAGCGGTAATTCGAGTCACTGCTGCTTCACTTCTGATCCAGCTCCCTGGTAAACTGTCTGGGAAAGCTGTGGACGATGACTCAAGTCCTTGGGCTCCTGCCACCCACATAGGAGACTTGGATGGTGTTCATGGCTTCTGGCACCGACCCTGACTCGGAACTGATTGTTGAAGCCAATTGGTGAGTGAACCAGGGGATGGAAGACCCACTCTCTGTCTCTCTGTCACTCTGCCTTTCAAATAAATAAAATAAATCTTTAATAAAAAAATGAAGATCTGGACTTCTGCCATGGCATTTGTCAACTCATTTTGAAGTTTTTTAGCTACTTTTTCAAATTTTCTTTATTTTATTTTATTTTTTTGACAGGTAGAGTTACAGACAGTGAGAGACAGAGAGACGGAGAGATCTTCCTTCCGTTGGTTCACTCCCCAGATGGCCGCTGCAGCCGGCGTTGCGCCGATCCGAAGCCAGGAGCCAGGTGTTTCTTCCTGGTCTCCCATGCAGGTGCAGAAGCCCAAGCACTTGGGCCATTCTCCACTGCCCTCCCGGGCCACCGTAGAGAGCTGGACTGGAAGAGGAGCAACTGGGACTAGAACCCAGCGCCCATATGGGATGCCAGTGCTGAAGGTGGAAGATTAACCAAGTGAGCCATGGCGCCAGCCCCTTCAAATTTTCAGTTGTGGAAGGTATTTCATTAGCAACTACCATGTACAATTAACTAGTGGCAGATTTTGAAATTATTTCAGATACTCCTGAAATCTGGGCTTTCCATAATATATAACTGAATCTCTATTATATAATGAAATAACTTAATGTTTTCACATTTCATAAAGACAATCTACATAAATGAAATACAAAGAAGCCCATAGATTTTATTTCGATCAATTCTCAACTTATTCATTTTTATAGGAACTTTGCCAAAGTTGCTCATGGTGCCACCTGCTGGTATACCTTCCACATGGCCACAATGTCTGGGGCGAGGCCTGGCCAAAGTGGAAGCCAGGAGTTTTTTCCACATTTCCAACATGGGTACAGGGGTTCAAAGACCTGGGGCCGTCTTCTGCTGATTTCTGAGGAACACTAGAAGGGAGCTGGGTTGGAAGTGGAGCCACCAGGACTCAAACCCATGGCCATATGGGATGCCAGTGTCATAGGCTGCGACTTAAGCTGCTAAACCACCACACCAGTTTCGTGTTAAGCCTTATTTTGAAAGCTTTTAAAATGTGGATACCAATTATAAACCCTTATAGTTGTGTTACATTTTAAAATTAATGCATGTCTTTAAGATGTTAGTATATCGTGAGGTCATTGAATCTTAATGCTTAAATTTCAATTATATATTTTATATATACACATACACATGCACACACATATAAACACACACAGAAATGTATTTTTGAGTAAATTTCTGGAAAACTGATAATTTTAGGTAAATTTCTAAAAAACTAACAAGTACAGTGAAAATTGACGATAGGAGTAAGTTTAACAAGGATGATACATTTTTCTTCCAGTTTGCGCTTTCAGTTTCTCTCTAGAAAGGGGCTATAAATTCATTCTCTGTCCTGGTAAGACCCCAGGGGAGGTGGTTGCAGATGCTTAAAGCATGTCTCCTAAGGTGCTTCTGGCAGACAGCTTGCCTGCTGCCCAGGTCTCCCTCTTGTGACTCAGAGGCCCTCTTGCAGGAAATGTGTTTACATTGTGGCTCTTGTCTGACCAGTGTCTAGAATGTTCCTACCAGGATAACTACTGTCTACTAGATGTCTGATGGTGTGTGTTGATCAGGTGAGACCCAGAGGAGATAGCTTAAGTCACACAGAATAAGCATTGTGTTACAGATCCTCAGAGAAGAGGGGAGCACATGAAGACAGAAAGTACAAAGGCAGCATATTACTCAGCTAGTGCTGGGAACAGAGAAGACAGAGAGTGAAAGACCTGTGGGACGAGGACTTTTTTACTGTCCCTGGGCATTATCCTTTAGGGGTTCTTGAGGAGACTGTGGGTTGACCAGTTTAAGGAAACATGTGCTGCACAAAGAGGATATTTTTATCTATGTTATTCTAATGTTGAACTTTCAGCTATCTATGGTAAGGAGCTGAAGGGTGTGGAGAGAGGAGCAAACAAACTATATTGCAAATAGCCACATGGAGTGGGGAAGTGAAGGGCAAGAATGATACGATATAGCTGGGTTTATGTAAGGCCTGAAAATGGATGCTAAGGCAGCAACCATAGCAAACAAATTATCATAGAGACATATTTGTAAGATCCAAGAGCAGAAAACATTGGAAACAATGAGGCAGGTGACTATGGGGCTGCTGGTCAGAGGCAGAATGAGGACTGGTTCAGTGAAGGAATGATTGGACACTGGCCTTGGTAGCTGAGACTAGACATTTCCTCGGGGAGAGGAAGTGATACAGGGCCTGGCTGGAGAGAACGAAGCACAGTGTGATGACAAGAATAGTCTGGGTGCAGTGACACAGTTCCAAATTTACAGATGTGTCCTCCTGCATGCTGCATTTGTGGAAGTATCCTCTGTCCGATTTTAGGTGTGATCATTGACCTTTACTGTGAAGGAAACACCTTTCCTTCCAAATCTACCCTACAAGGAAAAATATTTACACATATGCTGGTGACAAGTCTCCTTACTCCATAATCAGTTCCAAATGTCTTTGAATAAAACCACACTGCCAAAATAAAATATATATCCTATTTGATTTTGTGTGTGTGTGTGTTTTTCATTTATTAAACTTTTATTTAATGAATATAAATTTCCAAAGTACAGCTTATGGGTTACAATGGCTTCCCCCCTCCCATAACTTCCCTCCCACCTGCAACCTTCCCCTTTCCCGCTCCCTCTCCCCTTCCATTCACATCAAGATTCATTTTCAATTCTCTTTATATACAGAAGATCAGAGGCAGAGTGGATAGTGAGAGAGAGAGAAACAGAGAGAAAGGTCTTCCTTTGCCGTTGGTTCACCCTCCAATGGCCGCCTCAGCCAGCGTGCTGCGGCCGGCGCACCGCGCTGATCCGAAGGCAGGAGCCAGGTGCTTCTCCTGGTCTCCCATGGGGTGCAGGGCCTAAGCACTTGGGCCATCCTCCACTGCACTCCTGGGCTCAGATTTTTAACTTTTATAAGATTTTCCTGATTCTTTTACTTCATAGGCAGTTCTACACTTGATGAATCAATTCATGATTGAACTTTAACTATATTTATATTGTAATTCTACCTTCTGAGGTTACTGTCATGAAATTAACTTACTTTTCCCCATCTGCGTCCTAATATTGATAAAACTGAGAATGATATCTTGTTTTAATGTTTTATACAATTAAATGCCATGCTTTTACACACAATACATTGTTATTTGAAAATTATTTCTACATGGGCTAGTGTTGTGATGCAGGAGGTTAAGCCATTAGTTGCAATGCTGGCATCCCATATCATTATGCCAGTTCAAGTTCTGCCTACTCCACTTCCGATTCAGTTTACTGCTGATGCACCTGGGGAGGCAGCAGAAGATGGCCCAAGTATTGAGTTCCAGCCACCCATGTGGGAGACCCAGAAGGAGTTCCTTCCCTGGCTTCAGTCTGGCACAAACCTGACTGTTGCACTGCTGTAGCCATTTGGGGAGTGAAACTGCAGTCCTCTCTCTCTCTGTCTCTGTCTCTCTATTCTTATCAAATAAATAACATTTAAAATTATTTCTATATGTTTTTCTCCTTTGTCAAATAATTTCTACATCTGAAGACTGATATTCAATTGGTGTATACCGATACAGTGAGATAAATGATATATTTGTGGTTGGCACTACTTATTTGGTGACCTACTTTGACAAGACTGTGCCAGTACCATTACTGTCATTAAAAATTTTAATAACACATGTATATTTGTCTGATTTATGAGAGAAAATTGTTATTCATGTATAAGAATAGGGGGGAAGTGAGATAAGGGATGCACAAGAGATGCTGACTAACAAGGAGGTATCTGCACATTCTGTATTTTTCCAGACAATGATAAAGTAATAAAGAATCTTATTTATTTTGTTTCATTTTGTATGAGTAGATGCACATATAAGCTAAAATACTTATCTATGAAAACGGTATGGCTTATGCTACAGACAAGCATGTGAATAAAATTGTCTCTAAAATATTTTCCCAAGACTAAAATCTTGTGAACTTGCCCAACATTTGCTGTTCTACATGCATAATTGAACTATGAGACTGAGATAGCATGCTGCTATATTTAATAAAGTGAGATATGAATGAAACATTTCGTGATATCAGAACTTTAAGATCTAACTCAAAAGATGTCTGGTATACACTTGGATATGTAATCTCAATTATCATTAAATTATAAATACAATACATGAAACAGTTCCAGAAATTATCTCACAAGCCTGGTATACATTATAGATTTAGAAATAATGCTTGTTTAAAGATACAGTATTGTATATACAGCCATGTGCATTTAGTTTACCCCTGCTATCTAGGTACTGCAAACACACACACATGCACACACACACTCACCCCATTGGAAAATGAAACAAAAAGTAAAATGATGTTAGATATTTTTAAAAATTGGTTAATATTTCTTGTTCTTAGAAAACACACTTGTTTTCTAATAGTTTGTTTATTGTTGATCTCTTTGTGAAATTCTTTCACCTTTTGTTTTTCTACTCAAGAAAATGTAAACTGCTTAAGGAAAAAAGAAATGATCTCTAGCTAGAAAAGAAACATCATTTTCTACACCAATGATATGTTTCTATATTTACTTTGTAATGTCTGCAAATAATTCTTAGGTAAATTAACTTCCAAAGTTAAAGTAAAATACAAGCAACATTTTACAATATATTTTTCACTGCATTGGTTTACCAAAATGGCATAAAACAACAAAAGAATAAAACCATTATACTTCGAAGATATTTTCAGAAAATACCCTAAGGATAGAAATCAGATACAGCTTATATTAATGATTTGTGGTTGCTTTTATTCCATGTGCAGGGGGCAGGGCAAGGTGGGGAGTAAAAGGTGATGGCCATGACCTTTGGTGAAGTTGTTTCTGCTGTTTTTACAAACTAGTATATATTCAAAAGTTCCCTAATTTATTCTGCAAACTCCTTCTTAAATTCATGTGAAACAGGAGAATAAATACATCCTGTTACCTACTGAGATAAAGGTCAATTTTCACTTTTTCATTTAACTTCTGTGAACAATCTAATTAGACACAATTGATTCCTAGGTTCTTAAGCAGAGGAAACTTAATTGGGGAAGTAGTGATTTTTTCAAAAGAAAATGGTATCTTGAGTTGTCTAATGTAGGAGCCATTAGCCATACATGGCTATTTACATTTAAACATTTTTATTTTAAATTAAAAAATTGATTTGCTGCTTAATCTAAGAGGCAGGAAGCACACATGCATACACACACACACAATAGGGGATGGGGAAGAGAGAGAGAGAGAGAGAGAGAGAGAGAGAGAGAGAGAGAGAGAGAGGTCCCAAACAGCTGGAGATGGACTAGGAGCTGAGAATTCAATCTGGGTCATCCTCATGGTGGCAGGATCCAAGTACTTGGGTCATAACCTACTGTCTCAGAGGGTGTGCATTAATAGGAAGCTAGAATTGGAAATGGAGCTGGAACAAGAACCCAGGCACTGGAATATGGTATGGGTGCATTCCATGGATGTTTTAACCACTAGGCCAAACAATCATTCCTAAATTTAAATTAATTAAATAAAATTAAATGTGCAGTTATTTATTGCTACTAGCTATTTTACATGTACTCAATAACCACTTATGCCTAATAGCTGCTGTATACGACAGGGAAGGTTTGCATCACATTGTCACCATCATAGAAAGTACCATTGGGGAATGTTAGCATATACTCCTGTTCTAGTCCATCTGCCTCCACAGGTTTAGATGCCATCCTGAAATCCTCCATGTGTTCATGCATATCATCTAAGAGCCTTTCACACATTAAGCAACTATTTTCTTTACAGTGCGGTAGACCTTCCTTTGGTAGGCCTGTTGTGTGAAGAGTTGACTAAACCTACTCAAAGGTTGAGTTTTGTAGTGATTTTGTGACATTATATGACTGGGTTGTCTGATTTACTCAACAGTTCTCCGCTGCTTGCATCAGATATTTGTCTCTGTTATCTTGCATCTCAGAAGTGTTCACTTTCTACTTTCTTGTTCTACAATGCCACACACACTTTTTTGTCACATGCCATGCCATTTCATAACTCATCTCTTATTTCAGATATACTTGTCCATCCCATGGTGTTAAGAATGAGGGCAACTTGATAAATTCCACCTCTGCCAGTGGGAAGTGTGCTATGTACTGGCTGCCAGTGTTAGAAGTTTCTCTTTCTATTTCATTCCTCCTGTTCTAATGGATTTCACCTGTGCCTTGTGTGTGGCTGGGCTGACCATCCTGCCCCAGGGAAGCTTTGGTTCTACTAGAAAGTTAAGGGAGAAGAAACGAGGTGCCTCCCAGTCACTGCAGGGCTATTCCTAGGCTTCCTAGACTGTGACTTGTAGGGGGCTTTCTTTCACCTCCTGCCTTGGGATCAGCCTCTCCAGTGAGATACACTGTTCAGAGCCTATGGACAGGTATAAATCCCCCTGTTTCTCTTCGCCATGTTTTGCTTTGACTTTGAAAACTTTTACTTCATTTTTTAATTGGCAAATTTAAATGTACAAATAATAATACAGCAACAACTACATAAATTTGAGGGGTAAAATCGAATGCTTCTATGCTTGTGTTCATTGTAGAAAGTAGCATTTCATCCCCTCAACTATTCACTATTTCAATGTGCTTTATGCTTTAGCATCTCTATGCTTATGCCAAATCCACCCTCAGCTTTGAACAGTTATTAAGCATTTTAGCTGTAATATTCTTACCAGTTTGCATAGCAGACACTGGCTGCCTCAAGTAACAGGAACTTACATTCACATCTCTCCTTAACAGTGAATATCTTTCTTAAATTTCAGGTCAGTTGTGTGCTCTGTCACTTCACATGTCTGATGAGAATAAGAAAAGCTATGGTTCCATCGATTTTATGACTTTTTTCTACTAACGATTAGAGTAAAGTTCTTTCTAGATTTCTCTATCCTAAATGGAAGTTGGGAAAAATCTATATTAACATTTGAAATCATATATAAATTTTAGCTCTTTCATAGAATACTAGGATAAGATAGCCTGCAGCCTGCTAGTCCTATTTTTCCTCTATTCTCCCTCTGAAATGCATGCCTCTTCATTGCTTTCTAAGCTTCGCATGACTGGGAAGCAGTTCACTGTACACTGGATAGCAGCTTGCATGAATTAGGAGTCAGAATCTGCTTAACACAAGTTACATGAAGCAGATTTATTACATAGAAAAGAACAAGAGCAGCCCAGCACACATTGCAAGCCAGTATCCCATGTCTCAGGAAGCTGCTCAGGGCATTTGGACTCTACACTGCAAGTGTCTTGTTTGCACTGCAGAAGAGGGACTCTGAAAAGCAGGGCCACATCACTCACTGGGCTAAAGCACTGAAGAACACCCCGCCCTTGATGGCGAGTGGAAAGGATTCCAGGTCATTCTGGTCAGCCCCAGCTCCCCTTTTCAGCACATTATATTCCCACACTCATTCCACAGATATTCCTGAGATCTATGAGCAAAAAGTGGCCAAGGGAACTGGGTGGTCCCAGACAACCTAGAGAAATGTCCTGCCAAAGAGTGTGATGTTGATTATTGCAGTGTGATTTATATGCTCCAAACTTGTTATTTTCTTATTTTTCTCCCATTATTCCAATAGGTGAGAACATGCTCAGCAACATAAACACAGAATCATCATTATGTATGTTTGATTTTTCAGAGGCTTGACTGAAACACATGTCAGAGGTGTAAGTGTTCTGGTACAGTGGATTTAGTGGCCACTTGGGACTCTTTCATTCCATTTGGAGTGTGAATTTGAATCCCAGATACGGTGCTTCCTGTGGGGCTCCCTGCTAATGTGCTTGCCACCCACATGAGATACCCAGATAGGACGCTTGGCTCCTGGTTTCAGACTGGCCCAGCAAGGCTATTGTGACCATTTGGAGAGGGGATAAACAGATAGACAATCTCTTTCTCTCTTCTACACACACACACACACACTCAGTCACTCTTCCTTTCAAATAAGTAAATAAATCTTTAATCAGCAAAGAAACATGTTGATCACCTCACATTGCATGCATGATTTGCATTATTTTTTGGGTTCAGCACTCAGTTGGAATAACACATACTGTTGTGGATGTTTGCCTGAAATATTCTGTAGTATTTGATACCAGTACGTTTCTTCAGCAAGAGTGGCCTTTTCAAGTTTGCCTTTTGTTTTGTTGGTTTGTTTGGTTTAGTTTCTGTTGTTCTTAAAGGAAGTACCTTCTTGTCTTGCAGAATAAATGTAGTGCTGTGGCAAAATAATGCTGTTATAATGAACTAGGATTGTAGAGTCCTCTTTATTACTCCTGAAGCCAGGCCCAGGGAAGTTCTTCTGGATTTTACTCTATCTCTACTCCAGAGTGCTCATTTCTGGATTTTGGATGCCAGTGGGAGGAGAATGGTACAGTCAACTTCTTACATTGTACTTCAAATCACATTTTGTACTCTGATCTGTCAGCTCATATTTTCTTTTCCAATAGCTACACTTACATTCTGTTCAGATTTTCTAATTAAGTGGAAATTAAAGAAAGATAGGAGGCGTCTCTAAAATTTCACAGAGAATACATACTATGAAAAAAATGCTTGATTTCAACATTTTTCCACTAATATAAAAATCTTTGAATTTAAGTTTGTAATGAACTTTTTGAAATCTCCCTGTATATGTTCGTTCAATCTTATCTGGATCTTGAATCATAGCTCTACTTTTTTTTATTTGTTTGACAGGTAGAGTTAGACAGTGAGACAAAGAGACAAAGAGAAAGGTCTTCCTTCCATTGGTTCACTCCTCAAATGACCACTACGGCCGGTGCTGCGTCTATCCGAAGCCAGGAGCCAGATGCTTCCTCCTGGTCTCCCACGTGAGTGCAGGGGCCCAAGCACTTGGGCCATCCTCCACTGCCCTCCTTTGCCACAGCAGAAAGCTGGACTGGAAGAGGAACAACCGGGACTAGAACCCTGTGCACATATGGGATGCTGGCGCCACAGGCGGAGGATTAACCAAGTGAGCAACAACGCCGGCCCAGCTTTACATTTTAAAGATGTATAAAATTAGACTGTTTTATCCTTCTACTAAGCACTGCACATTTTGTTTACTTAGGAGTAATTGCTATGAAACATAATCTCATGTTTCAATGTTATGCTCTAGCTTATATTGTATTCTAGCCTAGTATAACTAGATCTATAGAGCTGAATCTTATACTGTTAAATTTTTGCACAGTCAACAAAGAAAGATCTAATGACCAACTCTTAATATATCTATTTATTTTTAATGTTCTAAGGGACGGGGTTTAAACAGTTGACCTGTAATGCATTTACTCTCTCTACCAAAGTAATGTATCTAGGAAAAAATTAAATAAGAAGTTGCAGGATCTGGTATAATCTTCCTGTCAATTAAACTTAACAAGGAAATAGATTATAATGTTTACTCAAAGAAACATATCCTATTTTGGAAATTCTGGTTTATGATGTCTCCAGCTGAAGCATGCTATCTAGTATATAAGATCACTATCTATGGTTCTAGGGGGCATAGTTCTCTGAAAAACACCTCTTGAAGTATGTCACTTTAGGTCATACAAAATGCAAATGTTTTATAATGCAAAGGTTTGTATTATGTAAGGAACTCTACCAACCTCATTTAGAGGACTATCCTGCATCAGAGATGCCTGTGTGATGCATGAAGAACTTTATTTTCCTAGATCTACCTTCAACTCATCAGAAGCTCTGATTATCCTATCAGTAAGCCTGTGACTATAAAATACATTAAAAATATGTTCTAGCAAAAATAGAAAGAAAGAAGGAAAGGAAGGAAGGAAGGAAGGGGTGGAGGGAAGGAGGGAGGGAGGCAAAGAGGAAGAAAGGAAGAAAAGAGAGAAAGAGAGAGGAAGGAAGAAAGAAACAGAGAGAAAGGAAGGAAGGAAGGAAGGAAGGAAGGAAGGAAGGAAGGAAGGAAGGAAGGAAGGAAGAAAAGAAGGAAACAAATGGAAGGAATGAAGGAAGGAAGAGGCGGAGGTAAGTATTATTATATTCTTAGCATTGTAACTCTGAATTAAAAAGAAATCTGTTCACTTTGTATTAATAAAAATAAAGTGCTTCAAATGAAGTTAAACTTGATTCTAGTTAAGAAATCTGACTTAGGAGTTTAAATTGAAAACTAGATGCTTCGTATCAATTTTAAACAATTTCTGATAATTTTCATTTGTTATTTTTTTCTTATCTGTCTCCCTATTCTATTTTTGAGAGGGCCTTTTCCTTTTTGTTTGAGGTGGTTTTTTGGTTATTATTATTTTTTTTTTCTAACAGAGTTGCCCTCTAATATTGGTGTGCTCCTGAAACTCATTAGAAATGAACAGTATTACTTATCCCATAATTGTAAGATCATCACAGACCCATACCACTGATACATTATTTCCATTCATATTTCATATTATCTGTGCTGGAATGAGAAGGCCATGCCAAGATGGCCCTGGCAAGTGAGTGTCAGTTACTCAGGAAATGGCTTCAAAGCCGAACTGGCAAAGAAGCCTGCCTGGCAACAGGGTGTGATTGGTTAGGGCATAAACCGTCCCCTGACCGGTTTGGCTGCCTCGGCTATATAAGCTGCTGCACCAACTGAAATAAATAAATCTGCGGGCTGCTCGCCTGTAGCCCACTTTCACTGGACTCCCAGTGTCTGTGTCGTGACTTCGCGCCTCTTGCCCCCACCACGCTTCTCTTAGAATGAATCCACAGCAACAATTATCTTTAGTAAAGTTCACAAGTACAGAGCATACTTTTGCCAAAATTCAAAAATGTTTGGTTAGTTGCTTGAATCTGGGTAGAGATCTTGATTTATTTTTAATTGCATTGGATTTATCTGTGGGAACCCTGACCACCTGATCCTGATCTGACCACTTGATTTTCAGGTAGTGAATGGATAGAAAAAACTATTTGGTGTATATATCACATTGTCTTTATCCATTCTTCTGCTGATCAACACTTTAGTTAAGTCCACATATCTTGACTACTGTGAATAGTGATGTAATAAAATGGGGATTCTGGGGCTGGTGCTGTGACACAGTGGGTTAATGCCCTGGCCTGAGTGCCGGCATCCCATATGGGTGCTGGTTCTAGTCCTGGGAAAGCAGCAGAAGATTACCCAAGTCCTTGGGCCCCTGCACCCATGTGGGAAACTCGGAGGAAGCTCCTGGCTTCTGGCTTCAGATCAGCGCAGCTCTGGACATTGAGGCCAGTTGGGGAGTGAACCATCGGAAGGAAGACCTCTCTCTCTCACTGCCTCTCTTCTCTCTGTGTAACTCTGACTTTCAAATAAATAAATAAATCTTTAAAAAAAATTGGGGATTGTGGAGAGGCAGCATGAATATCTCTTTGGTAGGTTGATTTTTTTTCTGTTGGTTATATTCACATTGGTATAATTGTGCCATTATGTGGATATTTAAAGAAATTATATTCTATTTTTCATAATGACAACCCTAATTTACAATCCCACCAATAGTCTATAAGAAAGAGTTGCCCATTATCCAATCCTGGTAAGTAGTTGTTAATTTTTTGTCAATTTGATAAAAGCTATTTTAATTGGGATGATGTAATTTGTCATTGTCATTTCAGCCATAAAAATTAATGGAATTCTTGAAATCAGGTAGCTCTATCTGACTTTATCATCTCCCACCATTATGCTCATCCTGAAGAAGAATAATTATAACATTTAACAAGCAAGATGGAGCCTCATCAAAACATTCCTTGACCCCTTGATAAAACATGTGTATTCCTACTCTTCCAAAGAGTAAATAAGGGGCAACTGCATTGCTACACATAATACATTTACCCCAAAACAAACATCACCAAAACTTTCAGACTCCTGTATTTGTCAGGAAAATTTTGACACATCAGTTTAATTTACTAGAAGCCACATTTGGTCTAGAACTCATCTATGGACCTAACCTATTATGTTTTATTCTCTGAAGATCAAGATAGCACACTGATTCTAGAATCATCTGTGTGAGCCACTGTATTCATGTCATACATCATACCAGATGGAAGCATCCTATTTCATATTTCATACCAAAACCCCACTTCCATAACATGACCTACTTGCAATAAATGTCTGCCACTCTTTTTGTATATAGGAGATTGTCTATAGGATTAGACATTGTACCTTACTCTCTAGGGTATGGTAGATATGACTCCTATCATAGGATTGGAGAAAAGGTAAAACAGAGAGGAGGCTTTTAAAGAGAACTGGAGTCCTCCAGTGAAGACATTAGGCCAGATACTATCATTGCAATTTATAATTCAGGAGATAGCTGGACTTTGAAAAAGAGGATGTGTTGCAGAAATAAGGAAAAGATCACTTTCATTGATTTCAGGAAGATGTGAGAGTTCAAGCCCTCTACCTTATCTTTATCTGCCCAAATGTCTCCATCCCATATTTCAGAGTTTCACATTTCTCCAACTTAGCATAAGGGCCCTTCAAGTATTATAGTTATTCTTTTGCCCCCATGCACGCTCTCTAGAGACTTTAAGAAACCACAGGACAGTCTACAGCCATATCACCCTGAACGTGCCTGATCTATTCTGATCTCAGAAGAACCATAGAGCAATCCTTATGATCATCCCTACCGGAGTGTGATCAATGCCACAGGGTTTGATTTCTGTGACTGGTCCTCTGACAGAGTGCTATCCTTTGTCACACAGTGGTAGTTTCAGTAATTGTGAGGTTGTCACTCATCTGATTAAAGTATACCATTTTGTCAAAGATACAAGTAACTCAATCTCCACATTCAATTTCTTAGAATTATTTTCACAATATTCTATCCATCAAATGAAACCAATGACATACTCAAAAATGATGATTAAAGTAAATTGAATTATTTCAATAAATACTTATTAAGATAACTTAATAAAGAAAACAAAGATAAGAAAACACTTTATAGTAAAAGGAAATGCTAAAGGAATGTTCAATGACCACTGGACCAACCTTTAGGTCTTCAGGAGTGAAGAGAATAGATTAATTAAAGAATGCATACATGGTTGCCAATGTAATAAGATACCTCTGGAAAGGAGATGTTGCTTTGGAAAAAGGCACAGAATTACCCCAAATCAGAAGCCCACAGTATGGCATTATGGAACTATGTACCCTAAAATAGTTGAGTAAAAGGAAACTGAATGTCAGGCTCCTGATTCTCATAACAGAGAAAGGTGAGAATTGATATGAAAACTCCAGCTCTTGGTCTGGTAAATATTATATTACTCTCAATTTGAAAAAAAGAGTGTGTTTCCCCAGTTGAGAATGTCAAGTCATGTTGGCTTAAATCTCAATGTGCTTTGTGGTAGAATTTAGGTATTCTGCAAATGATGGCTTTCATTTTGAACATTTATTCATCTGACTCTGCTTCCCTTCCCCCTTCAAACAGAGGAAAGCTGATAATTATAACTTCTACTTCTTCAAACTATCTTTATTTTCTGTACATTGATAATGAACACTATCACTTTTACTAGACAAGGGTATTTAAATCCAGCAATGAGAGACAGAACTTAATTAGGTTCTCAGGTAACTTGCATACTCTGTTATACCTGTTTCAAGAACCAACCTTTTTTTCCACCTGCTCATTTTTCAAGATCTGTATATGGAATAAGTTACATTAAAATTATTTTCCTCTATTTTACAAGTATATTTAATATTTTCTCCCATTCAACTGGCATACTTGCATTCCACTTGCACCTTGTTCTTATGGATGCATTTTGTTTAGAAATTCTATCCCCAGACCATTACAAAAGGTAGAAGCTGGAGTCATGAAATAACCTAGACAATGAACTTCTTGGGCATGTGCATGCTTATCACACTTTACAAACACTTGAACCTTGGTAAATGTTTAACAAGTACCCACATTCTCACACTGCTTCACTTTACTAATCTGTTCTTTAAACCAAATTATGTCTGAAGTATTCAAAGGAGATATAAGATTTCAGTTGCATATTACCATTAACATTTTAATTTAGGGAATTAAGGAAACATTGCTCATCATAGAATTAATTAATTAAACTATAGCCATGAATTTATCTTATGGACTGAGATCAGCAAAACAGGATGAAATGCACTAGAAAGATTAAATGTGGAGTGTCTATTATTAAAATTAAATATATGACTTTAATATATGTGCATACATATATTATAATTTACAGAAGATTATTGAAAATCATGTAAACTAAAATGATAATATAAATACAGTTTATTTATGGGGTTTATAATATACATACATCTAAAATATAGGAGAAGAAAAGTAAAAAAATACTCGCATATATCGTGAAGTAAAATAATATTACTAGGAAATAGACTCTGATGAATTAAACATGTGTATGTTACTCTCCTTAGCAACCAGTAAACATGACTGGAAGAGATTTATCAAGAAAGTCAACCAGCCAGCGTTGAGGCAGAGTGGACCAAACCTCTACCTGCAGTGCCCACATCCTGTATGTGCATTGGCTCTAGTCCTGGCTGCTCCTCTTCTGATCCAGCTCCCTGCTATCACCTGGAAAAGCAGTGAAAGATGGCCCAAGTGTTTGAACTCCTGCATCCGTGTGGGAGACCAGAAGAAGCTCCTGGCTGTTGGCTTTGGATCGGCCCAGCTCCAGCCATTGCAGCCATTTGGGGAGTGAACCAGTGGATGGAAGATCTTTCTGTCTTTAAAAAATAGGAAATCAATAAACTAGGAAAATGGATGAAAAAGTTAAGAGAAAGAAAAAGTTCAAAAGCTGTGAAAATAGAAAATAAATATCTAAATTGTATCTAAATGATAGACTCAATTCTGTTTATATAAAATATAAACTTACTAAATTATTTTATTAAATAGGGCATTAGTTGTCCAATTTGATAATAAAGCAAACACTAACTGTGTCCATAGGTTTATTTTGAGTACATGAGTAGCAGTAATATGAAAAATTGAAAACAATAAGGTGGTGTATGGGATATGAATTGATGCAGCAGTTAAGATGCTGCTTGGGATTCTTTCAGCCCTTACTAGAGATCCAGTGAGTAAGTCTTAGCTCCATTTCCAATTCCAGCTTCCTGCTAATGTATACATTGGGAGAAAGCAGTGATGATTCAATAATTGGGTCCCTGCCACCCGCATAGTAAACTTAGGTTTGTTCCTGGCTCCTGTCTTCAAACTGGGCCAACTTGGGCTTAAGTAGGCATTTGGGGAGTGAACAAACACATAAAAGATCTTTCTTGGCCGGCGCAGTGGCTCAACAGGCTAATCCTCCGCCTTGCGGCGCCGGCACCCCGGGTTCTAGTCCCGGTCGGGGCACCGATCCTGTCCCGGTTGCCCCTCTTCCAGGCCAGCTCTCTGCTGTGGCCAGGGAGTGCAGTGGAGGATGGCCCAAGTGTTTGGGCTCTGCACCCCATGGGAGACCAGGAGAAGCACCTGGCTCCTGCCATCGGAACAGCGCGGTGCGCCGGCCGCAGCGCGCTACCGCAGCGGCCATTGGAGGGTGAACCAACGGCAAAGGAAGACCTTTCTCTCTGTCTCTCTCTCTCTCTCTCACTGTCCACTCTGCCTGTCAAAAATAAAAAAAAAAAGATCTTTCTGTCTCTGTCTTCCCAATAAAATGGAAATAAATAAATTTTAAAAATATATAAAGTACATAAAAGTACTCTAATATCAAACAAGTGTATTTGATTACACTTAGAGGCACACCAATCCTAAATTTGTAGACATATAATAGAGAAGGTCAGACCATATAAAACAAAACTAAGAGTCTGAAAGGAGTAACCAGCAAACCTGTGGTAATATTTTGAAGATTTTAACATTCAATTCACAGTAATTCATAGAACACTTAGACAAAAAGGAACAAATACGTACGATTTGAATAAGAGTGTCTGGCAGCTTATGTCACCTGATATTTATAGAATATAACACTCCAAATGGAAGAATACAAATCCTTTACACATTCATATGAATTCACCCAGATAGACCATATACAAAGAGAATAAGTCTCAATAAATACTACAGGGAATGGGCACTTAGCCTACTAGTAAAGATACCCATATTGCACTTCTGAGTACCTAGATTTGATTCCTGACCCCAGTCCTGATGCATACACTCTCATAGGTCGCAGTGATGGCCCAAGTAATTGGGTTCCTGCCACCCACATGAGAGACTTGCATCGAGATACTAGCTCTCATATTGCTGCTGGATCATTCCCAGCCAATGTGGAATTTAAGGAATGGACCAGCAAATGGGGGCTCTCAATCTCTCTCAGGATCTCTCTGTCTCTCAAGTAAATAAATATTTAAAAAAATAAATAAATAAATGTCACAGGACCAAAATCGTCCACTGGTCACAACAAATTTAAAGTGGAAAGTAAAACTAAAGTCAATGTGCTTTGAAACTAGTTAAAAGAAATTTACTTTTAAACATAATGTGATTTTATTGAAAATGAAAAGAAAACTAGAATTTATTATAACAGAAGTGAAATTAAAGCAACATGTGAAAATTTGTGGAATTCATCTCATGATATCCAACAGCTTCAAATGTCCATCTTAGAAAAAGAAAGAAAAAAAAAATCTTAGCTTCTATCTCAAGAAGCAGTAAAAACAATAGCAAATTAAACCAATGGTAAATAATGGAAATGGAATGTAAACAGAAGGAGAAGAAAAGGAAACAAGATAAGAATGAGAAATGTGAAATAAATAAAGCCAAGGAAGAAAAGAAAAACAACTGTGCAGACACTCTAGCTTAGACAGATTGGCTGCCTCATTTACAGTTCACCAAGAAGTGGTAATGTGTCATCCGATGTTGCTTATCTTCCTTTATCACTTGCTTGCTTCCCTTATCCCATTCTAGCCATGTGTGTGGGGGTCCCATGTGTGTGGGGTGAAATATCTGAAATGCATTCTCTTATCAATTTTGAGATATATAGTACAATATCCCTATCTTGTGCAATAGATCTTAAACAACTTATTCCTCCTCTCTAACTGAAAGTTTGTGCCATCCACCCAGCACACTTCTATCAATGACACCCCCAGAGCCTCTCCTACCCTCCATTCTACTCTCTGCTTCTGAGTTTCATTTGTGATTCTGCAATCTTTATCTTTCTGTGTGCCTGGCTTATATCATTTAGTGTAATGGTTTCTTTGGCTAGTTTCAATTCTTGCCTCCAGACCTGTTTTACAAAGCACCAGTGTGTGAAAAACATAAATATGCATGGTCTATGTTGCCTACAAGAAGTAGCTGTTGTTCAGCTCCTGGTACAGCTATCAGCAGGCAGCTCTTCTGCTGTTTCCTTCCGAGGCAACCCTAGCTCCAGAGAAGCACTCCCTAAGGACATGCCCTACTCAAGACATCTCATATTTAGTGACTAAATGGGCTACAGGTTTAAAAGGCTGACTATTTTAGTCCATATGAGAAAGACTCAGTATTTACTCAAGTGCCCCACCAATCTATGGATAGCTATGGAACTACATCCCAGATCAACTTTCCCCACCCTCTTCCTTTCATGAATATTTTCATGTTTTTTTAGTCAAGTTGCTTTCTGTTATTACAGAAATCTCCACAGATTACTAGTCAACCAGATACTATTTCTTTTTATCAAATGGTTTTATTTTTTCTTGTACTTTACTAACATGTTTCTTTCAAATGGAACACGAGGGGACTGGAAGGAGAAACGTGTACTAAGTTGCCTCTGTAAACTAGAATGGCTTTATAAAAACTTTTATTCCATTTATTTGGAATGTAGAATTTCTTAGAGAGGGATAGAGAAAGGGAGAAAAAGAGGGAGAAAAGGCAGAGAGAGAGAGAGAATCTTCCACTCTCTGGTTCACTCCCCAATGTTTGCAACATCTAGGGCTGGGCCAAGCAGAAGCCAGGAGCCTGGAATTCCATCCAGGCAACTCTTGTGGGTGGCATGGGATCAAGTACTTTGACTTCCACTACTTTCCTAGGCACATTAGCAGGGTGCTGAATCATCAAACCTCATTTAGGATACTGGAGGGCAGTACTTTAACCCATTCCGCTACAGCTCTGTTCCCAAAGTAGGATGGCTTTTAAAAAATTGGATATGGGTTGGATGCCATGATAAAACAGTTAAGCTACCGTTTGTGGTGGTTTCATCCATATCAGAAAACCTGGAATACATTCTTATCTCTGCTCCCCAACTAGCTTTCTACTAATGCATATGCTGGGAGTTAGCAGATAATGATTTAATTACTTGGGCACCTGCTACACAAATGAGAGACTATGATGTCATTACTGGCTCCTGGCTTCACCCTGATCCAGTCAAGGTTGCTATAGGTGTTTGAGAAGAAAATCTGTGGATGGAAGATATTCTCTCTTTCCTTCTCTCTGAAACTCTGCCTTTCAAATAAATAAATAAAAAATTTAAAAATAGATACACTTTATATTGATCACATACATAATTATTTTAAAAACAATAGTGCAAACATCAAAACATTGTATTTGTTTAAGTCAAATTATACAAATGTAAACATTCAAACAAAATGGTATGTTCTTACTGACTAAAAAAATGTATAGTCAGTTGTTACGGTACTGTGAGATACATTACTTATGACATTTTGTATGGTTTTTAACTTTGTAGACTGTTCCAATGGAAATACTGTTTTCCTCTAGCTGAAACCTTAAAGCCAATCTAATTAATTTCTTATTTTTTTTAAGTTTACACTTAGAGATACTGGCCATGATTTCTTGATGCTAATTACACTGAACATCAACACTAAAATGAGAATAAAAAGGCCTCTGAATCTACATTTTCTTTGTTAGGCAACATTGCATGTAATAGCTTGGAAAATATAGGAAATTAAAACCTATTAGCAATAAATGTTGCCCCTTTGGAAAATCTTTTCTGAGAAAGGTTCAGTCATAATTGTCCATTTTGTCTTTACAAACACTGATTTCAAAAATCCTATAAAAGTAAAACCTATGTTCAGTAAACCAAAATGTCTCCTTGGTACATTTTAAAGCCCATTTCCCAGTGTGTTTATCTTATCTAAAAGCCACTCAGCAGAAGTCATTAAACCCATCACCATCATTTCCACCAGGGTCATTTTCATGAGCTTCAGGGCTCTGCAGGTTCATTACCAAGCAATTGCTGTACCTATAAGACGGATTTATTTTTGATAGTGTTCTATCCTTTACAGATATTCATATGGGAATCATGTAGTTACCACGTTATTGTAGATTCTCATTAAATTATGGGGTTTACTGGTGGTTTATTAACATCTGTGGGAGATCTGAGTGATGTTTTAGTGAATCAGGACAGTTCCTTATATTTTATGATCAGACAAAAATCTCAATGGCCTGGTCAGCACAATTGCTATAATAACTAATGGAGAAACAGTTGCTAATTAACTCTTACTGGGGAGGCACCTAAGTTCCATAAATTAATTTCCCCCAAATTTTTAGAGTTCTAAACTCTTAATTTTTTTTTAGCTTTATTTATTTATTTTTCAGAAAGAATGGGAGAGACATAGTGAGACAGATCTTCTAGTTCACTCCCCAGATGGCTGCCACAGCCAGATCTGGGCCAGTGTGAAGCCAGGAAACAAGAACTCCATCGGAGGCAGAAACCTAAGTACTTGGGACACTTTCTGCTGCTGTCTCACACAGATTAGCAGAAAGCTGTAGTAGATATGGAGCAACAGGGATTAGAACTGACTTTCCCATATGGCATGATGGCAACACAGGCAGAAGCTTAACCTACTCTGCCACAATGCTGGCCTTTAAGTCTACAATCTTTACATAGTTGCACTTTTACTTTGATGCTAATTCTGAGGGAAAGGGAAATAAAAGTCATTATCAGCCTAATGACTCACCTGATTTCCTACTGTCTTTAAAATTTGTGCTATCAACAAAAACCAGCTTTGAAATCTATCACATCAAACAATTCATTCTTCTAATGTAGGCTTTTACCAACTGTGTTTTATTCAAAATTTTTAGACATGCATCTTGAGAAGTAAATTGTATCATTTTATTTCCTTGAAACTCAATTTCAGACATCATTGATATGATAAATATTTTTATATTCATGTATCAAACCTAGATGTTGGAAATGAAATAGTCCAGTGTTTTTTAGAGATCAAAAGTAAAACCACAGTCATACTTATTGGTTCACAGACAGTTTAATTTCCTTTAATAGCAGTTTTCATCAGGCAAATAAGAATAGATTAGTTGTTCCAAAATGAAGTGAAAAGTTCATAAAGCAGACACAAAGCTCAGAGAAGATTGCACAAAAGTGTTTGGAAGGAGCCTAGAGCCTAAAAATAAAATCCTAAGAGAATCACATTAAGTGATAAGAGGAACAGCTCTTGACTGCTTCCTATTGACTATATTCCATCTGCATTGCCTGAATTCCATCTGCATTGCTGCATTCATCTCGGTGAATTTCAGAGCTATGGAATACTTTAATAAAATAAAAGCTTTCAGCCTTCCCTGGAGAATATAGTGACCTATGGGTAGGCTCTATGTTTGTATTATGCTTGTTATTTATTCATATAGTAAATGAATGGGAAAAAAAACAATTTAGCTTCATAAATCACTTTAGAAAAACTTATAATTAAAATAAAATTTCCAGAGTTTTTTCCTGTTTTTACTTTGAACTAATTCCTTTTAAAAGTTACAACAGGGAGAGGCAATTTTTTTTTTTATTTTGAATTTTTCTTTTCCTTCTAAAAAGGTTAGGCATGTGTGTGTATAAACACACACACGTAATTTTGATCATCACATAAAATTATTTTAATATTTGAAAACGAGTGCCTGAGATACCTTTGCTGGCTTGTATTTTTATAGCTGGAAAACATTCCACCACAACAACAAAATTGAAATTAAATACTATTAGAAAAGTCACAAGTGGTTGTTATTTTTATGTGTGAATATACTCATGTGTATAAATCATGTATGTTTAAATATATATATTTATATGTGTGTGTGTGAACTAAACTTGGATTATGCCTTCTGAAAAAAATACTTTCAAAATATTTTAATGGAGAGTTGACTTAGTGATTTGTCTTGATGTAATAAATGAGCAAAAGGTAAATTGCATTGGAATATTCTGAAACAGGGATTCAATAGTGTGAAGACATTGAAATGTTAGTTAGGTTGATTAACCATTCCACTATAAGTTCATATTTCATAGCATCATGTTATATACTATATATATGTATTTTTATTTAGCAAAATTAACTTATTAATTAATATGACTTTATTATCATCTATGGTTTAAACCCAATTATTGTAATTGAACTACATGGGCATAATATAAGTCACCTCTATCAGGTTGTCCACTATTAGGAAAAGAGGACATACCAACATTAAGCTTCTCCAGAAACATGTAATGAAGATGCTTATGTCAATTGGCTGTTACTCAAGAAGGCAGAAAAAGAATCACAACAATATACTATTCTGGATTGGTCATATTAGGTGTTTAGATATAAGAAACAATTATTTTCAAAGGTAACCTCAGATGTGGAAAATTGCCTTTTTAAAATATTTCTTTGGGGTGAATGATTAGCCTATTGATTAAGATACCTATGGCTTAATTGGCTAATCCTTTGCCTGCGGCGCCGGTATCCTATGTGGGCTCCGGGTTCTAGTCCTGGCTGCTCCTCTTCTAGTCCAGTTCTCTGCTGTGGCCCGAGAGGGCAGTGGAGGATGGCCCAAGTGCTTGGGCCCCTGCACCCGCATGGGAGACTAGGAGGAAACACCTGGCTCCTGGCTTCAAATCAGCGTAGCTCCAGCCGTGGTGGCCATTTGGGGGGTAAACCAACAGAAGGAAGACCTTTCTCTCTGTCTCTCTCACTGTCTAACTCTATCTGTGAAAAAATGAAAAAAAAAAAAAAAAGAATGCAGGAATTAAAAAAAAAAAAAAAGATACCTATGTCTCACAATGGATTACCTGGCTTCAGGTCCCACATTGGATGCTAACTTGTTTGGCACTGGTGATGTTCAAGTTTTTTGAGTCTTTCTACCCCTAAGGGAGACCTAAATAGTGTTCCTGGTTCATGGTCTTGCCCTTGTCTCTGCACACATCTTGGGACTAAATCAGCAGACATAAGCCCTCACTCTTTGTCTAGATATGTCCCTCTCTGTCTCTGAAGTTTAAAACAGTATATTTTTACATCTAATATTCATGCATACATCTAACCAAGTACACCAAGTTTATAAATGAGAAAAACTATAAAACAATTAAAGAACAAAATAAACAGAGATTCTATGTTTATTGAATCAGATGATTCAGTATTGTTATGAGATTAATTCATTGTCTCTAGATTCAATGTAATGCCAATAAAAATTCCAACTGTTTGTTAGATATATATTTCAGGCTATTTGTTAGATATAGATAACTCATTCTAAACTTATTACAAAACAAAAAAGAAGATAAAGTTGCAGAACTCAAACTACCATAAGATTTAATATAAAGCTACATTAATCAAGATATCATTGTACTGAATACATAATAGACAATAAATAAATAGATTGGAGAAGCCAGAAATAGAACCACAAAAATAAATAATGAATATATTTTGATAAAGGACTGAAGGGATGAGTTTCTGCTGGAATTTCATTACATCCAGCTTTTCTCAGTGGACAGACAAGAAAATATATAACAGATAGCAAAAAGTTTGTGGAATAGTGGAATTAATAGATAATGGAAATTTTCCATTATTTTGAGGCATTTCATATTTGCGTATCTAATATATATATATGTGTGTGTGTGTGTGTGTGTAAGAAGGCATATATATATATATATATATATATATATGCCCATACTTTAAATTTTTCTTCTAGCAATGGTTTTGGAACACCTGCACATTCATACACAAAGAAATTCACATTTTGTGCCTTAGATAAAAATCTATGTGGATCATAGAATTCCTTAAATGCAAAACTATAAAACTGTTTAAATGACAGAGAAGAAAGTTTATGTAAACTTGGATTTGGTGATTTTTTAAAGTTTATTTATGTATTTGATAAGGTTGGAGAGCTCCCACTTGTTAGCTTACTGGGAAACTCAATCTTGATTTCTAATGTGTGGCAGGAACCCCAGTACTTGAGCCATCACTGACATATCCTAGAGTGTGTATTAACAGGAAACCGGAGTCAGGAACTGGATTGTGGCATCAAACTCAGGCAGTCCAATGTGGGACATGGACATCATAACTCTTAGCTGCTAGGATAAATATACATCCCAGCGATTTTATATACAATACTAAAAACCTAATTCATGAAAGATAGATGTCAATAAACTAGATGTTATTAAAATATTTTTAAAATCCTTAATTTTAAAAAATTATGTAAAAATATTTTTTTTATAAAAAAGATTTATTTATTCATTTGAGAAAAAGTCACAGACAGAGAGGGGGAAAGACAGAGGGAGTTTTTCCATCAGCTGGTCCACTCCCCAAATGGCCACAATAGCAGGAGCTGGGCCGATCAGAATCCAGGAGCCCAGAGCTTCTTCCAGGTTTTCTGCATGGGTGCAGGGGCCCTAGCACTTGGGCCATCTTCCGCTGCTTTCCCAGCTCTTTGTCATTAGCAGAGAGCTGGATCAGATATTAAGCAGCCAGGACTTGAACCAAGGACTATTTGGGATTCCAGTGCCATGGGTGAAAGCTTAACCTACTATGCCACAGCGTCAGTCTCCAAAATACTTTTAAAGAATTAAAAGATAAATCACCATAGGAGAAATATTCAAAAATTTCATCCCAGATAAGGATAAGGGACTTCTGTGTAAAATACACAATGATCTCTTTAAATCCAATAGTAATTTTTAATGCACAAAAAAAACTGAGTAGATATCAGTAAAGAAGATATGTATATGGTAAATAAACTTGAAAACATTTAACATCATTTGGCTTTAGGTAACCATAACTAGAATCAACTATGTGTCTTATTAGGACTCCTAATATAAAAATAAACTTCAGAATGATAATTGCCAGTGAGAATGTAAAACAACAGAACATTATAGTCCTATGTGAGATACAATAGCCATAATCTTCCACACTGATGCAGCTGATTTTAAAACACACGTCCACAGAAAAAACTGCATGGAAATGGTTATAGCAGCCATATCGCTGATTGCCAAAAATTGGAAGCAATTTAAAAATGGCCTTCCATAGGTGCTCAAACAAATAGACTGTGGAACATTAAAAGTATGGAAAATGAATTAACTGTCTAGTCACAAAATTATGTGTCACTTGTAGTTGTGTATCGATAAATTCAGAAGCCACTCTGAAAAGGCTAATGCCATATGATTCCATTTATATGATTTATGACAAAGGCGCAGAAGTTTGTTCCCACGCTGAAACTCTTTCATAACCCACATAATCTCGAGGACTGAAGGTAGACTTAATGGCTAAATGTGATGTGTTACCCTGGCTGGGATCCTAGAACAGAAAATTAAGTAGGAAACAGTAAGGAAACCTGAATGACACATGGACTTTAGTTGATAATGTTCTGGTATTGGTTAATTAGCTGTGGTAAATATAAGCCAGGAATGTAAGATGTTTCTAATCAAGGAAACTGGGTGCAGGTTACATGCAGTCTCTGTGTTATCTTCCAACTGTTCTATAAATCCAAAAGTTCTAAAATAAAATATTTACTTAAAATGAATTACTAAGACTCCAAAAATTAATGTAATACAACATTTTAGGAGGAAGATTTGGATTTAAACCAAGATATTCTTTATGCCACACTTATATTGCACAGAGCCTGGCCTAAATAAAAAAAAATATTGAATAATTTATTGAAACTGAATGATCTAAGCATACTTTTTTTTTTTTTTTGCAATGGCCTAAGTGAGATGACTTAATTTACAGAAGGTGTATTTCATTTGCCTCTATTGCACCTTTATGTCTCAAACTAATTATGTAATATTTTCTGTGCTGTGAAACAAGGGGAACATTTTTGAAAATTATGTATTCAGCAGAGTAAATGCTAATGCAACCAGAGATGTCACTAATTGTCTCCTCTCTTTCGACCTAACTGTGCCTGGTAAAAAGATGTTCAGAATATTGATGTTCTATGGAAGGGCAGGCATAGTGTTTGAAAATCCAGGTACTTATATTCCATGCTGAAGTACCTGGGTTTGAAACTCTGTTCTTCAGTTCCTGCTAATGCAGACCCCAAACACAGTGGTGATGGCTCAAGTATCCAATTGCTGCTGCATGTATGGCAGACCAAGATTTGATTCCTGGATCCAGGATGAGGCAGTTGCAAACACTTGGGGCATGAGCCAATAGATGGGAGATCTTTCACTGTTTCTCTGTATCTCTTCTCCTCAAATAAACTGAGTTTTAAAAGAATATGAGTTTTATATATCAGTAATTTGCGATATCTTCTTTTACAGTTGGCTTGACCAAAAACTGGGCTCTCATTTTCAGCCTCTGGAAGGAATGGACCTGAGCATTACAGGGGTCCTAGTCCCCTTGCTGAGCCAAACCCTCTTTACGTCACTCAGAAATCTGTAAACTGTAATGACGTGGGCTGGAAGGAAGAGGAGGACCAGGAGGGAAACAGATAAAATATATAGGCACAGTTTAAACTGTTGCCTCTAATAGGAATCTTACGCATGATTCAAATTATATAATCATTTTTTTTTCAAATTTATCATCTCTGAATCCAGTTTCTCAAGCACTGTGATTTTATTTTATTTTATTATTATAAGTGGATTCTGGGGCCAATGCTGTGGCAGAGGGTTAACACCCTGGCCTGAAGCGCCAGTATCCCATATGGGCCCCAGTTCGAGACCCAGCTTCTACACTTCCAATCCAGCTCTCTGCTATGGCCTGGGAAAGCAGTGGAAGATGGCCCAAATCCTTAGGCCCCTGAACCCATATGGGAGACTCAGAGGAAGCTCCTGGCTTCTGGCTTCGGATTGGCGCAGCTCTGGCCATTGCAGCCAATTGTGGAGTGAACCATCAGATGGAAGACTCTCTCTCTCTCTCTCTGCCTCTCCTCTCTCTGTGTAGCTCTGCCTTTCAAATAAATAAATAAATCTTAAAAAGGGGGGGATTATAACTTATTGTTGACATTTTACAAATGAAGTATTTTAATATTTCAATTTCTAGATTACAAATCACTAAATATTAGAGCTGGGGTGGCAGTGGAAGATGTGAGATTGTTTCTTCTGTATTCCTTAGATGAATTTTAATCCATTGCCCAATTTGTTGTTCTTTCATTGTACAGATGGAACAAGTTACTTGATGACTGAGTAATAGAAACAATCGGGCATAGATAACTTAGCTCCCTATTCTCTTCCCTTTGAGGGTTTGGTATGCACAGGTGCCCTGCACAGTGGTCAACCTCAAGTTTGAAGAAGAGCTAGTCATTGATCAATTGTGCCTGCATGTGTGTAGGAGGGGTTTATCTTATGGAGGTTCACCAAGGTCATGCCTACTTTTGTTACACTCCTAAACATCATTGTCTTGTATCAGCACTTTTAATGATAGTTCAACCCCAGTTTGCACTCTTGTCATTCTCAATTGATTCCAAATGAAGGTAGAAAGCACAGGAATGATTTTAATTGTGAATTTCTCAAGTCCTCACCATAGACTGGAGGAATATCACTTATTTTTATTATATGTTACTTAAAAGTTAACTGACCTATGCAGTCTGTACATATTTATGGGATACCAGGTGATATTTTGATACATACATACATTGTGCAATGTACAATCAGGGTAACCATCTAGATCTTCAAACATTTAGCATTTATTTTTAGTGAAAATATTCAAAAATATTTTTTTAAGAGAAACAGTTCATCATTTTCTATGGTCACATTACTGTGCAGTAGGAACCCAAAGCTACTTACTCCACTCTAACTACAACTTAGTTCCTGTTCAAAGCCCTTTTCCATACCTCCCTCCCTGATCTATCTATTCCAGCCTCTGTGAACCATCCTTCTATGCTCACCTTCTATTGCATTACGTTTTTTACATCCCCTATAGAGGGAGATAATGCAATACTTAACTTTCTGTATGTGGCTTATTTATATTGTAATGCATTTAATGTTATTTGGCTTGCTTTTTTGAAATTAGGTTCTGATGTTGGGTGACTTACAATGTGTTCTGTGATAGCTGGAGCCTGATAATGATCTAGGACTAATTGTGTTCTCACAGGCATGTTGTCAGTGCCTGTGCAGGCAGAAGGAGGGTTCTCTCTTGTCTAGCCTTCATGTCATTGCCCAGTTACAGAGTCAAGGAGGAGAGGAAAGCAAATTTATTGGGTTTCTTTTGCACTCCAGTGTTGTAAGGTGCCAGAGATACTAATGCTAACGCTTTACCTGATATATTTTTTTTATTCATATTGGCAAGGGGAAAAATGTTTGCACTTGGTGTTCTTTATTTGTTTCCCATTTTATTCCTGACTAGGTGTATTAGATCTACAAATTGTTTTAGAATATCCTTTAAGTGTCTTTGTTCAAAAGAAAAAATACCACACACAGAGAGAGAGAGAGAGAGAGAGAGAGAGCGAGCTTCCATCTATGGCTTTACTCCCTAAGTGGTCACAACAGCTGGAGCTAGACCAAGTGAAAGCCAGGAGCCAGGTACTTCATTTAGACCTCCCATGTAGGTACATGGACTAGTGTACTTGAGCCATCTTCAACTTCTTTCCCAGGTGCCACTGGATTGAAAGTGGAATAGCTGGGACTTGAACAAGGCCCACATGGGATGCAGGCGTTGAAGGTGGCAGCTTAACCCACTCTGCCACACTGCCATTCCCAGAATTAGCTAATTTTTGTAATAATAATTCCCATCCCAAATTCAGACATAGATATATTTCTGTTATCTGAAAGCAAACAAGACCAAAGGATCAAATGTTTCTCCACTTTCCCCTTTCCACACAGATCCATTAGAGTCTCTGAAACAAAGTATCTCAAAACAAAACTCAGCGTTTCTGTAACTCACCGTCCTACTAGGACTGACGTTAGAAGGATCATCAGTGCTCCCCATGTTGATTTAGTGGATGGTAATTCTCAGTGCCCCTCTCACTTGTTCTGTCTGCAGCACTATGCAGATGCTATCCCCTCCCTTGCTGTAGCACTCAGTTCCAAAGACTTCCAAGTCTCCCCATTTTTATTCTGTGTTTCACATTTGCTCCTTTTCTACTTCCTTCCCTCTCTATGTTGGAGTAGCATGAGCTCAGGACTTGGTCCTTGTTTCTATTTACAATCACTGCTTTGAGTTTTAGCCTGTGTTTTGCTATTCAGTACCACATAATAACTCCTAAATGTTTTACTCTAGCAAATACCTCCATTGAACTTCAGACCCAGATGTGCCAATATAATTGCCTAATAGAAATCTGTACTTAAATGATAATGGGCCCCTCAAACTTATGATCCAAATCGAACCCCTGATTTTCACTAACCTTAATTGTCTCTTTGTGAGCCATCAGCAACATAATTAGTTGCTATTGCATTCCCCTAGTTCAAAATCTTGCAATCATGGATGGTGACCCCCTTTCCTCTCAGGAGGAACTTGAGATATGTCAGCAAGTCCTGTCAACTCTATTCCAAAGCCTCCAAACTGGACACTTTTCATTTTCCTCACTCCATCTGCTGAAACTGAGCTTCCCTCATATGGGTTACTGGAACTACAGCCGTCTCAGTGATAGCTTTGAAATGAAACTCAGATTACATCATTTCTGTTGTTAAAATATCCCATGTGTTAGTTATCATTTTGCTCAAAATAAAGCCATTGGTTTTAGCTGGGTGATCTGACATCCTATTGCCTGCTCCTCCAGCACTCAAAACATTTCTTATTATTTTCATCACGCTGGTCTTTGTACAAGTATAAAATAATGTGTTATACAAGTTGTTTAAGACTTTGCCAATTTCCTGTCTTCTCACTATAGAATAGTAACTCTTCGGGAATGGTGGACTTTAGCAGTTTTACCTGTGACTTCATTCCCAGTATGCACATTGATTGGAACATAGCAAGCCTATTCTTGTTGCTGAACTATAAAAAGCTATTTGGTCCACCTGGTCCTGTGGGAAGCTTGTTGTTGAGAATATTTTAGCACCTCTACTTTCTTTGCCCTAGCATTGGTTTTCACCAGGAACTTTTAACAAGACCCACTGCCTGGGGATGGCCTTTGTGGCATTTCAGGTAAAGCTGTTGCCTGCAATCCTGGCATCCCATATGAGCACTGGTTTGCAATTCCCAGCTGCTCCACTTATGATCCAGTTCCTTGCTTATGGGCCTGAGCAAACAGTGGAAGATGGCCAAAGTCCCTGGGCCCCTGCACCCATGTGAAAGACCTTGAAGAAGCTCTTGGCTCTTGGCTTCAGAGTGGCCTAGTTCTAGCTATTATGGCCATTCAGGGAGTGAACCAGTGGATGGAAAATCTTTCTCTCTCTCTCCCTCTGCTTCCTACCTCAACCCCCATAACTCTACCTTTCAAATAAGTAAAAATCTTTAATAAAAAAAGTCCCACTGCCATGAATCTAACGTGTGGATGTGTGTCTCTTCACTTTTTGACAAAATTACTTCTACGTCTACAACATTATCATCTATGTAAAGCATAAAGCCCAAACGAAATCCCACTTTCCCCCTTTTCAGCACTACAGAGATTTTTAACAGAAACTGGATGGGGAGCAGGTTAAAAGTGTATTAATGCATTTAATCATTCATTTATTCAATGATTATACTTTTATTTCAATCTGGAATTTTTATATGATTAAAAAACACGAATGTCAGTATTTTGAAACTATACAAGATTCATATCAGTTGGCATTTACACCCCTCCTGCCCTCAGATTTTACTCCCTTGAGAAAAACTTAAGCCGTCCTACCAGATACCACTCAAATTCCCTAAAATAGGTGTTCCACCTGATTCTAGTCCCCATCCTAAACAAATTCCTCAGGAGATTGGCCGGCGCCGCAGCTCACTAGGCTAATCCTCCGCCTTGTGGCGCCAGCACACCGGGTTCTAGTCCCGGTCAGGGCACTGATCCTGTCCCGGTTGCCCCTCTTCCAGGCCAGCTCTCTGCTGTGGCCAGGGAGTGCAGTGGAGGATGGCCCAAGTCCTTGGGCCCTGCACCCCATGGGAGACCAGGAGAAGCACCTGCCTCCTGCCATCGGATCAGCGCGGTGCGCCGGCCGCAGCGCGCCTACCGCGGCAGCCATTGGAGGGTGAACCAACGGCAAAATGAAGACCTTTCTCTCTGTCTCTCTCTCTCTCTCACTGTCCACTCTGCCTGTCAAAAAAAAAAAAATTCCTCAGGAGATTGCTGAATGTCCTGGAGCAGTGCCACCCCAAGACTTCCAGTAGCTGCTTTGTACAGCTTCATTGCCAGAACTTTGTAGGTCATGGGTTTTGAGAATGTTGGAGAGTAACATAACTCCTCTCAGTATGATATTTTATAGTGAGGACATCCGACAATAGGGATATTCGATGACTATACCTATTAATAGGAATATATAGGTAGAAATATGTAAATTGCCTATATGAATTTATATATATATATATGTATATGTATACACACACACACACATATATTTGTATGTCATTGTTTCAGTGTTCATTCTGGTAAGATTGGTTCTGAGAAATGGAAGAGACATTGCTTAGGCCTTAGCTCTGTTCCGTACGTTACACCAGAGAGAGGAATGTAAGAGCACAGGCAGCACTAAAACTTAAACCCTGTTTCCTGTTTTCTATGCTTGCGTGTATGCCATTCTACTGATCATGGAGACGACAGATGGGCAGTACAGCACTGGATTATTTCTGAGTCCTCTGAAAATGCTAACATGATAATATCAAAACTTCCATAATTCCCTTTTAAATGTTGAATTATCCGTGATTTTTCCTTTTTTTCTTTCAACTTGATTTTTTTCTGAGTTTTATTTAATCTTGTAAATATGATATACAGGTTTATGAAAAAATTTAAGAAATGATATGTATGTAATTAGTTTTAACCCAGGTTTTTCCAAAGCTTGATAAAAAGAAAAACTTGTAGAACATAATTTAAAATCTGTGTAATATGCAAATAAAGATTATGTTTTTGATTTCTCTTATCTGTATCTCTGAATGCCTTACAAATTACACCACATGCCACATTTATTGAAGCATTTTCTGTATTATCCTGAGACACACGTTCACTTTAATACTTCTGTGGTAATTTATCCCACTGAAAACTAATATGTTTTTGAAGTCTCATCCTCCAATATTGATTCTGCAATGTCCCCATATTAAGTCAGAGGTTATTTATTCATTTATCTATTTGCTAGAAGAAAGCTTGCTTCCTATGAGAATAGGCTATCTTTTTAATTTCCAAAAGACCTTTTCCATATTTGTAGGAATGCTTTCCCCATATGATTTACAGAAATGATGTTAACTATTGTGGTAGATATTACACAGGAATTTTTAAATTCAAAGGTCAGAATCAAATCAAAGCTCCCTTAAACAAGACATAGAAAGGGAAGAATTTGATCATAGCTTTGGGAACTGGAGTCAAAATTAGAATGGCATGACTCAGTCATATGCTAATTTCTGCTTCTTGGGCACTAGCTTTATTTTTTGGGCTGTCTCCTTGATGTAAGAACCTGGACACGATTAGCTATAAACTCATATTCTTAAATTCTTGAGAGCTGAGGGGAGAACTTTCTTAGACTGAAGTTTGAAGAGGACAAAAGAAAATCCAAGGGTAGATGCATAGCCTGTTGGTGTCCCACATTTGGGTGTCTAGCCACAACTCCTGGCTCTAATCCAGCTTCCTGCCAGTGCAAACCCTGGGAAGCAGCATTGATGGTTCAGGTAACTGAGTTCCCATCACCTTTGTAGGAAACCTGGATTGCATTCCTGACTCAGTATCAGTCATAGCCCCAGCCCAGACTATTTTGGGCATTTAGGGAAGTAAACCAGTAGTTAGGAGGTTTGTCTATCACTCTTTGCCTCGCAAGTGAATTTAAAAACATTTTCTAGGGAAGGTCAGTGCCCAGCTTGGGAGACGTATGTGCTGTTGTACAAACATCTGAAATCAGGGTAAGTGAGCTGTCAGAGAGGACAGCATTTCGCATTGGTGCACACTGTCAGTGCCTGGGTTAGAACATAAGTTTCTGAAGGAAGGGTGCATGTGCAGTTCAGAAAGCTGCTACAGACATCATGCGAGCAGACACTGGATCCATTAGACTACGTTTTTATTCTGGTCTTTCCCTTATCTCTTTGATTTTCATTTTATAAAGTAATTATTGCTCTTGCCATTGTGTTTGTACATTTACTGCTTCAAAAGTGTTATGGATAGCATGACTAGATTTAGAAAATATGTCTGATTGGATTGGGAATTCAGAAGCCTTTAGTGAAAATGTGGAGTTTATGTGAGATTTATTCCATGTGTAGGATATTAATTTTAGATAGACAAAACTCCAACAGACAAGAGATGAGTAATCCTGTGGGAGCTGCTTGCATAACAATGGAGATACTGATTGTGCAACTCAATTGAGTAGGTAGAATTTCTGGAAGTAGGAAATTATGGTTGTTTCTGTGAGTTGAAGCAATAGGACTTAAGGCTGCTACTGACAAGTGCAAAATCAGAACTTAACACCATACTATCTAATGTAATATGTGAACATGCCCAAAAACAAGATGGTAACAAGACAAAGTTCTAAATGACAAATAACACTCATCCACCATTATTTATCATTGGGTAAATATCTATCACCTATTAGAAGGAAAACTACTGTAGGTACTTTAATTTTGTAATACAGGTCAAGCTCATCTTTCTCCAAAATAAGCTCCTTTGTACAATATGGAAAGCCACTTTGCTGAGACTCTTCATGCATACCAGTAAAAAGAGAAGTATATTTTATCAAAGTGACTAATGGTGTTTATAGTTTAATGTATATTGTTAGGCAATATACATGCATTCCAAACACAAGGATTTATTTGTTCTTGTATGTAAATAACAGAGCCTAGGGCTAGAAAGCTACTGCTAGAAATTTTACTCTCATAGGTACTTTTGCTTTATTTTATTCTTCTATAAGCCTGAAGTTAAAATGGCACAGAACAAATGCTTGGCAGTTTGGAGTGCATTTTCTATTGTTCCTGAAGTGCCATCTGGCACAGCAATCTCAACTGCAGAAAGTGCTTAATGGCCACCCTGACTGACGGTTATAATGGATGCATCTCGGCTCCTCTTGCAAGATCTATGAGTAATTCTAACCAGACGGATGACAGTCACAAATCTCAACAGAGTGTTCAGTTGTTTCCAATTCCTAAGACCTTTTAAGAATGTGAAATTTAGCAAAAGGAAGCAGACTGGTTAACAAAGTTGGAACATGTCCTCATACATAATGAAACATTCAATAAACAACAAAGGCACATTACCGCAAGCCACATTCTTGTGCTGCGCAGCATCGCTGCACGGCTGCTTTATAGGAAGCTAAAGGGAATAATTTATACTGCTTATATTTTATGGACAGAAGCCAGTATTGCCCTGAACCTTCTCAAATAATAACATTTCTCAAATAAATTCTATGTACGAACAAAGGCATTAATAATGATGATGGAGAAAGGAAACCAAGCACACAACAGGAGCTGAACAATTCTACACGTGCATAGTGAAACTCTTGGAGCCATGGAAATTAAACTCAAATGTGAATTGTTGTTTAAATATTTACTTACTGATTTCTATATTTCCAGTTAGATACCTCAGAGAACTTAAATAAACTACAGATTCTATAAAGATTCAGAAATCTCACAATGCGTAAAAAAAAGTCATATTTTTCATTGGCTTAGAAAAATCTATTTCATATCTTGAAATAGCCTGGTGGTTATGATGTCCATGCTGCACATCAGAGTGTCTGGGGCTCAGATTCCCAGCTCAGGCTCCTGACTCCACCTTCCTGGTTACGAAAGCCGAGTAAGGCAGTGGCAATGGGTCAGGTAATCAGGCTTTTGCTATGTACTTGGGAGACCTTGATTGCCTTCTGGGCTCCTGCCTTTGACCCCAGCCCCATCTGAGCAGTTGAAGGAAACTGGTAAGTACCCTAGTAGGTACAAGCAAACCAGTGGATGGAAACTTGTTTATTTGATTCCCAGTGTCTCTCTTTCTTTGTCTCTATCAAATAAAACTTTGTAAATTTAAAAAGCTAATGATAGTTAAGCTTAATCAAATTAAAAAAAAAAAAACACCTTAATTACTGAATTTTGCCCCAGGCTAGAAATTGCCAGCAATAAAAGAAAAATCACCAAATTGATATTTTACTTTTTTAAAGATTTGTTTTTATTTATTTGAAATGCAGAGTAACAGAGAAAGAAGGAAAAACAGATAGAGATCTTCCATCCACTGCCTCACTTCCCACAAATGGACCTGAGGCTCAAAGCTAGGCCAGGCCAAACCTAGGAGCCTTCAGCTGCATCTGGGCTTCCCATGTGAAAGGCCTGGGCCTAAGCACTTCGGTCATCATACACAGCCTTCCCAGGCATATTAGCAGGGTGCTGTGTTGGAAACAGAGCAGCTGGAACTTGAGCCAGGGATCCAATATGAGATGCTGGTGTCAAAGGCAACAGCTTAACCTGATGTGCTACAATCTGGCTCCCTAATCGATGTTTTCTAACTATAGATTGCACTACAAAGATGCATTTAAGTGTTGCTCATAATCACATTAAATAAGCACACTGAAGCCAGTGAAGGTATATGAAGTAAACATCATATCATGTTTGTAGATAATATCATTGCTCTTCCATACTTTCCTTTAAGAAATATATAAAGCTAAGTATAAATGAATCTTGATGAAGAATGGGATGGGAGAGGGAGTAAGAGATGGGATGGTTTGCGGATGGGAGGGTGGTTATGGGGGGAAGAACCACTATAATCCAAAAGTTTTACTTTTGAAATTTATATTTACTAAATACAAGTTTTCTATTAAAAAAAGAATCTAATATATGCCCCACAAGTACTCTTTCATGCAGCAATTACAAAGATGTTTATTGAGCCTTTGGATATTAGATCAATTTTTTGTAGAAGTATTTAATACTGTAAAAGAAACAAATATAGTGATATTGTACAGTTTGCACATAACATTTAAGCTGTTTTCCCCAAGATATCAGATGAGGTATGGTTAGTTGAGATAAATAAATAACATTCTAGTTAGCAACTTTTACTTTAATAATAGAGGTTAGGGGAGTGTGTTTGGCCTAGTGGTGAAGATGCTGGGTTTGGCTGCCTGCAACCTAGAACAGATTTCTTAAGTTTAAGTCCTAGCTCTGCTCCTGATTCCAGCTTCCTGCTGGTATGCACACTGGGAGGCAGCAGATGATGGCTCAACTGTTTGGATCCCTGCCACAAACCTGGATTAAGTCCCTGACTGCTGACTTTGTCTTTGATCAGCTTTGATTGTTAAAATTATTTGGGAAGTGAACTAGCAGATGGAGGTAGGCACACTCACTCCCTCTCTGTCACTCTGCCTCTCAAAATTAATTAACTAATTAAAAATGGTAGATGCATTCACTTTTTTAAAGATTTATTTATTTATTTGAAAGTCAGAGTAACAGAGAGGCAGAGGCAGAGAGAGGTAGGGGGGTTGTCTATCCGTTGGTTCACTCCCCAAATGTCTGGAATGGCCAAAACTGGGTAGATCTGAAGCAAGGAGACAGGAGCTTCTTCTGGGTCTCCCACGCAGGTGCAGGGGCACAAGGACTGGGTCTATCCTCTACTGCTTTCCCAAGACAAAGCAGAGAGCTGGATCAGAAGTTGAGCAGCCAGGACTCAAACTGGCACCTATTTGGGATGCTGGTACTGCAGGCTGTGGCTTTCCCTGCTACACCACAGCACTAGGCCCCATTTTTTTTCTTTTAATGATTTATTGTATTTATTGGAAAAGCAGATTCACAGAGAGAGAGAGAGAGAGAGAGAGAGAGTAATACAGAGATAGAAGGGAGTCTTCTATCCAGTGTTTCACTTCCCAAATGGCCACATGGTCAGTGCTGCGCCAAGACCATGAAATTCCACGCAAATGTGCTTGGGGGTGGCCTGATAGACTGTTAGCTGGCCTGACAGATTCATTTGGTTGATTTTGTGTGAATCATTGCTGATGCTACCACAAAACATCTTAATATATAATCATTTACTTAAGGAAACTGAAAAGCGTTTCATTGATGATGAAAATTCTGGGACATCATTTGAATAGTGTTTCTTTCTCCTCTATGGAGTGTTTATATATCTAATATTAGGAGACAATGCTCTTGTTTAATGAGTAGAGTCACTGCTTGCTTTCCTGGAATTCCTTATGGGAGCCAGTTCAAGTCCTGCCTGCTTCAATTCCAATCCAGCTCCCTGTTGATGACCTGGGAAAAGCAGTGGAAGATGGCCCAAGTGTTTGAGCCCCACATGGGTAACCTGGAAGAAGCTCCTGGCTCCGGGGCTTTGGCCTGATCCAGCACTGACAATTGCCATTGCAGCCATCTGGGGAGTGAACCAGTGGATGCAATCTCTGTCTCTCTGTCTCTCTGTCTCTCTGTCTCTCTCTCTCTGTCTCTGTCTCTGTCTCTCTCCCTCTCTCTCCCTTTCTTCCTCTCTCACATAAACAGATCTTAAAAGAAATAAAAAAATAAAAAAATCTTTTTCCTATTTCCCTGCCATTTATAATTTGAAGGGTTTACAACATTTTTGCTTTTGTGTCCTGAGATGTCATTTCTCAATGTCTTTCTTAAAATTGTCATGTACATTGAACCCAGGAGGTACAGTTTTGGTGGTAATAGTTAAGCTTATTTGATTTCCTCTGATTTCTTGTACAGTCTCTTTTCTTGTAGGAAAATCTAGGTGGTACAACTGTGTCCAATTCTATTTCACAATTGATGAGTATTTTCAACTCTATCTATAATTATAAAGTTGTACTCATAAAGCAAATAGGGTCATTTGTACTTATAATCAATTACATATTTCAAGTTCAACTGAGCATCCACTTACAATAGAAGAATTCAAAATACATTAGATGACCCACACTTTTGCTGTTACATGTAAATGTGGAGAATAATTAACAATATTAGCACTAGAAGAAGGCATACTTTCTGGCTCTTAGATGTTAGTATTTTCGCTTTTAAAGTGATCTGGCTAAAGGGTACACATGGTTCATCTTTTAAGATGCATTTACTTGAAATGCAGAGTTACAGGGCAGTGAGGGACAGAGAGAGAGAGAGGGAGAGAAATGAGCACTCCCATCCACTGGTTCACTCTCCAAATGGCCACAATGGCTAGGGCTTGCCCAGACCAAAACCAAGAGCTAGGAACCTTTTCCAGGTTTACCACACGGGTAGAGGGATCCAAGCACCTGGGCTATCCTCTGCTGCTTTCCCAGGCACATTATCAGGGAGCTGGATTGGAAGTAGAGCCTATGGGACACAACGCAGTGTCCATATGGATGCCGGAATCCTAGGAGTGAGCTTATCCAGCTATGTCACAACACCAGCCCCCAATTTTTTTAATTACTATAAATACAAAATAATTTCCAAAGAGAAATGTTCAGCTGCTGGCCTATGCCATTTTAATCTAGCTTGTTGGCCAGGTTTCCTTGTCCTTGCTCCATTTGTTTATTTTCATGGGCAAGGAAAAGCTTCATTGTTTTGCAATACTAGCATCAAGAGGGATAGAGAACACTAAAAGTCATTAAGCAATGTCGACTTTATTCCTTTAGCTATTAATTCTGTAGGGCAAATTTCTTGGGAAGTATATGTTTATTGAGGCCATATGTATCTTTTAAGGAATTATTTTTCTTTATTAATATTCATTTATTTGAGAGAGAGAGAGAGAAATATTGATTGATTCAAACCCACAGGTTGAAATGTCTGCAATGGCTGAATCTATGCCAAGGTCAATCCAGGAACCAGGAATGTAGGCTGGTTCTACAAGGTAGGTGGCAGGGACTGAATTACTTCAGCCATTACTGTTGCTGTCTATGAACTGCAGGAACAGGAAGTTGTAGCCAGGTGCTGGAGCTGGTAATCAAACTAGGATACTATGATGTGGTTTTCTTAACTAGCATGTTGTCAGAAAATATTTAATGGTATTTATTAACAGGCAGAGAAACACACATAAAGAGACAGAGAGAGATTCCTCATCTACTGGTTCATTTTCTAAATGCTTGAAACAGACAGAGTTGGGCCAGGCAGAAACCAGGAGCTGGGAGCTCAATATAGATATCTCAAGTGAGTGATGGGGACCCAACTATTTGAGCCATCACCTGCTGAACCCCAGGGTCCTCATTAGCAGAAAGCTAGAATCAGAGTGAAATGAGAACTTGAATGCAGGCACTCCAATATGGGGTGCAGGTGTCCCAAGAGGCATCTTAACCACTACACCAAATGTCTCACTCTTAACCAGCACCACTAGGCTAAATACCAGTCCCTCAAGAAGTTAATGATAAATGTTTTATTCCATTTTTTGATGTTTCTAAATCTCACAGTGGACCATTATATTGCTGTCCTCTGTCTGATATTCATGGTCACTTATTTTGTTATTCCTAGAAAAATAGATAAGTCATTCTTATTTAAAAAATGGACACTGACATATAATTTTATCAGTGTAAATGCAACCAATTGACCAATACACAGGGACTTTTTAAGGGATTTGTAAATGTATGCAAAAATAAGTTTGTGATATCATAGCTTAGCCTCTAGTCCTTCCAATAGAATATATAGTAGAAACAAGGAATCATAAACCCATGTCAGCACTGTCATACCATTACATTTTGAATGGCAAAACTGTACCACTGCAGTTTTTGGAAATGCGTTTGGTTTTAATAGCACAGGGCTCTAGGGATCCTTTGGTTGTCTGATTTAGAATGCTATCCTAAGCAGTGTGAAAATTAAAGGTTGAAATAGCTTGCTTATCCATGACATTTTACTGCAGGTTACTGTGTGGATATGTAATAGATTATTAAAATATTCGTTTCCCCATGGGGATTTTCCTTCCTGGTGTTTTGATTGTGATAAGAGCAGTAATCCTTTAACTCTCCCTTTGAGAATAATAAAATTCTTACAAGTAAATGAGAATCAATCAGGTTTCATATAAGCTGAACAATCTTTAACCACGGCAGGAAAGGTAGTAGCTGACATTGACATTTCTTGCTCTCTCTGGTCTATTAATTTTATTTTTTACCTATGTTTATGTTAGTACCTACCACTTTTATTTTACTGTGATAGTATGATATTTTGCACTTTGCCCTGTGGATAGAGTAGAGATGAAAGAAAGACAATGACTCATAACTTATTTATTTCCTTTAAAACAAAGTAACACGGCCTTGTATTGCAGAAGTGATTCACAGCAAAATGATTCTCACCCATAGATTTGGAATTTCAGAATAAATATGTATACATTTGGAGCCAGCATTGTGGAGTAGTAGGTTAAGCCGCTGCTTATGAAGCCAATATCCCCTACCAGATTGCTGGTTAGTCCCAGCTACTTTCTTTCCATCCAATTCCATGCTGATGTGCCTAGGAAGGCAATAGAGAATGGCCCTAGTTTGTGGGTCCCTACCAGCCATGTGAGAGGCCTGGGTGGTATTCAAGTCTCCTGACTTTAGCCTGGCCCAGTTAGTTATTGCCATTTGAGGAGTGAACCACCAGAGGAGCAATTCATTCTCTCCCTTGCTCTCTCATTCGCTGTCTTTCACTCTCTCTCTCTCTCTCTCTGTCACTCTCTCACTCTCTCTATTTTCTCCCAAGACTTCTATGTGACTCTGACTTTCAAAGAAATACATTATTTATTTATTTATTTATTTTTGACAGACAGAGTTAGACAGTGAGAGAGAGAGAGAGAGAGAGAGAGAGACAGAGACAGAGACAAAGGTCTTCCTTCCATTGGTTCACCCCCCAAATGGCCACCACAGCCGGTGCTGCGCCCATCCGAAGCCGAGACAGGTGCCTCTTCCTGGTCTCCCATATGGGTGCAGGGCCCAAGCACTTGGGCCATCCTCCACTGCACTCCCAGGCCACAGCAGAGAGCTGGACTGGAAGAGGAGCAACCGGGACAGAACCAGCGCCCCAACCGGGACTAGAACCCAGGGTGCCGGCGTCACAGGCAAAGGATTAGCCTAGTGAGCTGCAACAACGGCCAGAAATACATTTTTTAAAAATATCATGCACACATTTGTGTGTATAAATACATTCTTTTTTTTTTTCTGGGATATTCTTCAACAATCTGTTCTGAGATAAATCGTATCCCTTATCAAGAAATAAGTTCCATGAATTACCAGTTTGCTTTTTTTTCTTTGTAGAGTAGGGGGATTGTCATGCCTTCTTCATTTTTGTTAGTAATACACAAATGACTGACATAACTTCTACTCTTAATTAAGGAGTTCAATGAGAGTATGCAGAGTATTTTGCTAGAAACTTGAACATAAACTTTTGGATGGCTTGTGATGGCTTTCAAACTTTAAATATTTCCCTAATAATTACTTTGAAGAGCTAAGGAATGTGAAAGATTATTATTATTGTAGTATTACACATATGAGAAGAGAAAGAGATAGGAAGATATAGATTTGAGATGGAGATAGAGGGATAGAAAACGAGATTAGTCATGGTCTCCTTTCTTCCTTAACTACATACATATTATGCAGAGATACATGAGGAAAAACAATAAAAATAAATAAAACTGCACGTATGTGGTGAAAAATAAGCACACTTATGAAGAATTAAAATTATAAGAAATAAGAAAATGATTGGCATTTGATGCAATGATTATCACATCACATTAACACATTCTTCATCCCCTCTTGGAGTTCCTAGGTTCAAGTTCCATCACTACTCGGCATTTCAGCTTCTTGCTAATGCAAATCCTGTGAGGCACCAGGAGGTAGTTCAAGAGATAGGCTTCTGCCACTCACTTGGTAAATTCACATAGAGTTCCAGACTCCTAGTTCTGGACTTGTCCAGTCCTGGCTGCTGCAGGCATTTTGGGACAAACTAATAGATGGATGTTCTCTCTCTCTCTCTTCCCTGGTCTTTCTTTCAAGTAAAATGAAAATAAATAAATTAAAATGTACAAAAAGAAGTGAAAGATCTCTACAATGTAAATTATAAAACATTGATGGAAAAACCACCAGGGAAACAGAAAAATAAGATTACTTTGGCTCAGGGATTGAAAGGATCAATAAATTTTCAGTGTCTATCTAAAGCAATTTACCAGCTAAGTGTAATCCCTATCAAAATTTTAAGAACAATACCATTTATTTATTTATTTATTTATTTATTTATTTATTTTTGACAGGCAGAGTTAGACAGTGAGAGAGAGAGACAGAGAGAAAGGTCTTCCTTCTGTCAGTTCACCTCCCAAATGGCCGCTGAGGCTGGCGCACTTGCGCTGATCCGAAGCCAGGAGCCAGGTGCTTCCTCCTGGTCTCCCACGCGGGTGCAGGGCCCAAGCTCTTGGGCCATCCTCCTCTGCCTTCCCGGGCCACAGCAGAGAGCTGGACTGGAAGAGAAGCAGCTGGGACAGAACCAGCACCCCAATCGGGACTGAACCCTGGGGTACTAGTGCCACAGTTGGAGGATTAGCCAAGTGAGCCGTGGTGCCAGCCAAGAAAAATATCTTAAAATGCTTATAGAATCGAAAAAGACCCAGACTAGCCAATGTAATCCTTAACATGAGTAAATAAGTAAATTAATTAATTAATTTAAAAAAATCAAGCTCAGGTAAAAATACCTGGCTCCAAAACTATGGAAATTACAACAGCATAGTACTGACATTAGAAACTAACACATAAATTCATGGAACAGAACAGAGATCCCAAAAGTTAATCCACATACATATAGCCTACTGATTTCTGTCAAATGTATACAGATCATATCCCAGAGAAAGGATAATCTCTTCAATAAATGTTGCTGGAAAAATCAGAGGCATTTATTTATAAGAATTAAATTGGATCCATATCTCTTACCATATACAAAAACAAACTCAAGATGGATCAAAGACCTAAATTTATGATGTGAGACTATGAAGTTGCTAGAAAAAAATGTAGGGGAAACACTTCAAGACATTGCTATGGGTGTTGACTCCCTGGATAAGATCCCCAAAGCACAGGTGATAGCAAAACTGGATAAATAATATTATATTAAACTGTCAAGATTATGTACACCAAGGGAAATAATCAGTAAATAGACATTCGACATAAAAGGAATACTTATTTATGAGTTACCTACCCAATAAAGATTAATATCCAGAATATATCAGCAACTCAATAAACTCAACCAAAAATAACCAATTCAGATAAAAAGTGGGCAAAGGACATCAATAGACACTTCTCAAAAACAGAAATACAAATGGCCAACAAATACGTGAAAGAATGCTCAAAATCACTAGTCATCAGGGAAATGTAAATAAAAACCATAATGATGTATCACCTCAACACTGTCAGAACGGCTAAAATGCAAAACGCAGAGAGTAACACATGCTGGAGAAGATGTGAAAAAAGAGGAACTCTTATACACTGCTGATAGAAATGTAAATTAGTGCATTAGCCACTGTGAAAAACAGTACATAAATTTCTTGAAAACTAGAAATTGACTTGCCATATGATCCAGTAATCCTACTATTGGATATATACCCAAAAGATGTGACTATATTGCATTAAAGAGACCCCTGCACCATGTTTTAGCCACACTGTTAACAATAGCAAAAATACGGAATTAAACAAAGTGTACATCACCAGGTAAATGATAATGTGTAATATATATATGTGTGTAGCATATATATGTATATGTATACATATGATATATATGACATATATCATATATACATCATATATGTGCACGTATATATCTGTGTGTATTTTTATGTATACATATATGTGTGTTATGTGTATATATTTTTATATGTAAATATATATATAAATATAAATATATATATATATTTTGTTTCCAAGTGCCTTGGTTTTGGTACTGGTTCGACTCTCTATTTCAGCTTTCTGACAAAACATACACACCCTGGGAAGCAGCAAGTGATTGCTCAAGTATTTTGATCCCTGTCACCTATGTAGGAGACCTGGATTGGGTTTCCAGCTCAGGGTTTCTTCTTGGATCATCCCTGATTGTTTCTCTCTCTGCCTCTCTCTGTCGCTCTCTCATCTCTCTATCTTTCAAGTAAATAAAATATATAATAAATAAACATTTACAAAAAGAATTTTAAAAAAATACCAGCAGCTATGCAGTCTATTTCACAGGTATCTAGATGTATGTGTATTTTTTTCAGATTATGTAAAATATGTTTCACACACATCAGCTATATTTTAATTCTTATGCAGCATGGCCCCTTCCCTCATTCATCTGTTTTTGCATCCATTCACCCACTCATCCATCCTTGATCTATTATATAGTTGTATGGAGTACTTTATAGTACTTTAAGTGTTTTTAATCTGTTGGACAGTTGGTTTCTTTAATAAATGAAATTATATTCTCTTGATATGAGGCTCACTTTAAGTGCAATTATGAACTAAATATAATAGGTGAGAAATTCTCTACTTCCCCCATTATATTAGTTAACTTTTTTTCAATTACTATAATAGAATACATAAAACAAACTAGTTAGGAGTAAAGAGGTTTATTTTAGCTCATAATTTTGGAGAGTTGCTGTTCAAGATTGGGCAGAACCTATTAAACTGGCCAGCTAGTAAGGCCAGGGCATGTCAGATATGGAATATGAAGAAGTAAAGCAGAGAAAATGTGGCTAGATCCAACTCAGGCTTTTATAACCCATGCTATTATAAGAACTATCTTCTAATGGCCTGCTCTCATTCACTTAAGGACCTCCTACTAAGCCCACATCTTAGACACCATAATTGGATCAAACTTCTACTCTCTCAGTACTATCAATTATGATAATGGGATTTATATGTCTGCTTCAATTCAGGAGCCACAAACTATTCAGATCGTAGCAAGAAGGCATACGTCAAATGTGTGTTTCTCCAGAGGATAGAAGCTGTGGAAATTTCTGTTATTGAATATTTCTTCTGCTGACAGGTCACAAATTTTCCCCAAATGTAATTCTATTATAACAATGAGATGAGCATGAGTACACAGGATAAAAATTACATTAATATTCCAGGATCTCCTGTAGATTTGAACAGGGATTCTTGTGCTACAGTTAAAAATTAGTAAAGGCTGTAGTTCCCAGTGGTTAAGGATGTGGCATTGGACTTAGCCTGTCAGGGCCGAAACTTGTGTCTTTATTTGAAATAACCTTAAGCAGTGCTCTGTCCTCCATCAGTTAAAGCATTTAATGGGAATAATCATAACTAAAACCAAAGAATTGAGTGAAAATTGAATGAGGTCATGCATGTAAATAGCTTTGCATAGTGCCTGGCCTAGAATAAAACCACAGTGTATGCTAGCTAATATTGTTATTGCAGATACACAAGGGCACTTCAAAGAATTCGTGGAAAAACTGAATCAAAAGACAAATTTACTTCAATGCAAAAAAAAATTGAAATCTGTGGTAGTCTTTCCATCATATGCATTTGTCATGGACTATTGGAAGACTACTCCCATTTGCATAGATTTCAAAAGTTTTTTGCACCAAAATAAATTTACCTTTTAATTTCATTTTTTCAGGGCCTTTTAAAAGTATGTTCATACATTGATATTCTTATTTGTGTATATTGGCACTAATAATGATAAATCAACAGTTTGACAACATCAAAATAATTTTTTAGAGTTAATTATTTATTTGAAAGGAAGAGTTATTGAGGGAGAAGGAGAGACAGAAAGAGACCTTCCATCAGCCATTCACTCCATAATTGGCCACATTGGAGCTTGGGACTTCATCTGCTCTCTCCCACATGCATGGTAGGAACTAAGTGCTAGGGCCATGCTACACTTCCCTCCCAGGCACATTGGCAGGGAGCTGGATTGGAAGTGGAGCCGCCAGGACTCAAACTGGTATCCGTATGGGAGCATCACATGTAGTGCCTTAACTTGCTGTGCCACATCACCAGCCATAATAGAATTTTAATTAAGCTATTGTTTAATACCAATATATTCAGCGTCAACATTTTAAAGAATCATGAAATATGTCAAACATTCCAGCATTTCCAGATTTTTATATAATCAACCGTGGTCAGTTAAATGGATACAAGGAAATGTTAGAAGATTTTATGAAGTAATATTTTACTAGAAATGACTCATTATGGGGCTTGCTTTCTTTATTTTCACCTACCCAAATTGCACTTTTATTACCATCAGGGTTGTTTTGTCTTAAAAGGATCTTGTAATTAAGTTTCCTATTCACATACCTAGAAATATTTCCGAAAGTAGGCTCTAGGTAGATATGGATGATTAGGCTCTGCAGGCATTTAATGCATTTCTAATAGTTGGTGATATAGGGGTCAGCATTGTGCTACAGTGTTAAACCCCTGCCTGCACCACCACCATCCCATATCGGTGCTGGTTCTAGTCCCAGCTGCTCCATTTCTGATCCAGGTCCCAGCTGATTAGCCTAGAAAGCGAAGGAGGTTGGTTCAAGTGTTTGGGTCCCTGCCACCCACGTGGAAGACCTGGATGAATCTCCTGAATCCTGGTTTCAGCATGGCCCAGCCCCAGCTGATGTGGCCCTTTGAGGAGTGGGCTGACAAATGAAAGATTTCTCTCTCTGTAACTCTGTCATTCAAATAATAAATAAAAATCTTCAAAAAATGGAGAAATAAAATGTATCAATGAATATATTCTTTAATGTTCATTACGTTTTTAAATTTTTAAGTTTTTTATTCACTTCAAATATTATCAGTGATCTGAGATTTTCTCTTGCTACATTTCTTTAAAAATCTGCTATTTCTTCAATTCTCTTCCACAACATAGTGTGCATTCACTTTACAGCAGTTCTAGCCTTTTTTCATATACCTATTTTCCTGACCTCAAGGACAGAAATTAATCATGTTTTAACAGGTTTTGTAGCTCCAGCTTCTTAATGGGCTTTCTAGCTCCAGCTTCTGAAATGTCCTCTAACTACCTTCCTTTAAGAATTTGCTATTTCTTCTCTACTTCAATAACAGCAGAGATGCCTCTTTTATAGCTTGCATTGCCCTTTTCTCTATATCTATCTTCCAAACCTCAAGGACAGAAATTAATCATGCTTTAATGGGTTTCCAGCCCAGGTTCTAATTCATTCATGTAGTGTGGATGCTTTTCTATTTTTTATATAGAGTTTGGGGATATAAAACACAGCAACACAAAATAATGTTATAATGGGATAATTCCTACTTATCATATACAAAAGTGAGTGCTTGGAATACACACTTCCTATACAAAAACTTACAGAGGAGAGGTTGGGGGAAAGTTGAATTCCTTAGAGATATCAAGTTCATAGAGAAATTAGAGAATATTGCTCTAGAGATCTCTTTGGAGGCGTCTTGTCCTTCATTACTTATAGTAGAGAAAAGATGCCACCTTCTAAAATGCAACTTCTGAAATACGTTTGCAAGTAATCACTTGGACATTTATGAAAAATTTTCAACCATTACACAGAAAGCAAATTGGTGTGTGACTCATCCTTGAGAAAGAAAAAGTGCAACTTTGGAGACTGAGCACCTTGGAAACCAAGAAAGTTGAAGAAGGGTTGAGCTGATATGTACGCTTTTTGGTGGGGGAAATGAAAAGGCACATTGGTTTTGGTTGTTTTGGCCTGGGATCATACAGTTAGTTAAGATATGGAGTAAGTTTAACATGAACAATATGTGACATTGAAAGTGAGATCAAGTTTGGTGGTTTCTTGTCAGGCTTAAGAGATTTCTTGGAAGGAAAGGATTCTTAAGAGAATAAGGGATTGCTCCAAGTACTGAAAAATGAATTGCATCCAGAGTCATTAGAATGGTAGAGAAAGGAGCACAACATGGAAACTGAGAAGAAAAAACTTCAGGGCTATGAACCAAGTCAGACTTGTCCTCCTTCTCCCTGCATAGCTACAATGCTCTGACTTAGTTCCTATAGGAAACTAGAACAACAACTAGAAATGGGTTAAAATTATATGACAGGAGAGTAGAAAGGAAAATAGCAACACTTCATGGCCACTTGAACCTTTTAACTTAGAAGTGACTCAAGAGGCAGGAAAAACAAGTTTAACCCAAAGTCAAGTTGTACCCTCTGATTAACATATAGGACTAGAGTTGGGTTAGCAACTTTTTTAGTATTATTGCTATACTTCAGAATGTATAGGCTTTCACCCAGGGGCAATGATTATGTTCACTGAATAAAACTAGCAAATCATCTAGAAGAAAAAACTAGTTTGGGGTTTGCTTTATCTTGAGTCATTTTGGCTTAACTCATGAGGGGTCTTCAAAAAAGTCATAGGAAGGGATATTATGGGTAAGCTCTCTGGAGGCAAAGGTTTTATTACATTCAATTCATAGCCTACCTAATGTGTAAAACACATTTTTAATACATTGGAGAGTGAAAGAAAGTCTCATCAGGATATGTGACCAAAGGGTGCATTGGGAAAAATTTGGAGAGTGGTACAGAAGCTGCTAAATCAGAGTAGCACTAGGATTGATTTAAAATGTTAGAGTTCACCATGATCATTCCTCAAGGAATTCTGTGGCTGGGGCATACACTGTGGCACCACTTCAGGTTAGGCCACCCCTACCAATGCCAGCATCCCATACAAGAGTTTCAGTTTGAGTCCTGGCTCTTCTGCTTCTGATTCAGCTCCCTACTAAAGTACCTGGGAAAGCAGTGGAACATGACCTGTGTACTTGGGCCTCTGACACCCATGTGAGAGACTCAGGTGGAATTCTAATCTTTGGTTTCAGCTTGAACCAGCCCTTGGTGTTGTGGTCATTTGGGAAATGAACCAATTGTTGAGAGCTCGTTCTCTCTCTCTCCCTCTCTCTCTCTGTCACTCTGCCTGTTAGATAAGTAATTAATCAAATAAATAAATATTTAGAAAAAGGAAGTATAGGACTGTGTGTGGAAAAAGGCTAGAAATATGAATTGCATCAACAATCATAAGTTTTATCCTATTTCCCATCCTACTGGGCCAGCTTCTCTTGGATGCAGAATCCATGCTTTTTTTTTTTTTTTTTTTTTTTTTTTGAAAGTCAGAGTTACACAGAGAGAGCAGGAGAGGCAGAGAGAGAGAGAGAGAGAGAGAGAGAGAGAGAGAGAGAGAGAGAGGTCTTCCATCTGCTGGTTCACTCTCCAGTTGGCTGCAACAGCCAGAGCTGCCCAATCTGAAGCCGGGAGCCAGGAACTTCCTCTGGGTCTCCCACATGGATTCAGGGGCCCAAGGACTTGGACTATCTTCTACTGCTTTCCCAGGCCATAGCAGAGAGCTGGATCAGAAGAGGAGCATCTGGGATTAGAACCAGCATCCATATGGGATGCCGGCACTGCAGGCAGTGGCTTTACCCGCTATGCCACAGCACTGCCGCACAATCCATTCTTTATTGCTTTGGAGAAATATCAACATGTTGTGAGGAGAGCTCTAAGTCCAGACACAGACAGTGTGACTTGGGCTGGGAGGTGTTATGAGAACAGATCAGGGCACTCTGCAGCATGGATTCTCTCAGACACCATGTCTGCTCCCAGCTTGTCACAATGTGTCCCTGTGATCATTTCCAAGACCATGTTGTTTCTGTCACCCTAAAGGTTCCCTGAGGTAAAATGGGAGACTGAGAACCAACTCTTCCTGTGTACAGAGAAGAAGCGCTTTGTATAAATCTTCAACCACAATTTTTGACCTATATAAGGACCTCACTAGATAGCAGCTATAGTCATGTGTTTGGCAAATAGTCTCTCCCAATTTTTGTCTTGTCTTTTCATTCTTTGTGTCAGAAGATTAATTCAGTATACTCTAGCCGGCGCCGTGGCTTAACAGGCTAATCCTCCGCCTTGCGGTGCTGGCACACCGGGTTCTAGTCCCGGTCGGGGCACCGGATTCTATCCCGGTTGCCCCGCCTCCAGGCCAGCTCTCTGGTATGGCCCGGGGAGGCAGTGGAGGATGGCCCAAGTCCTTGTGCCCTGCACCCGCATGGGAGACCAGGAGAAGCACCTGGCTCCTGGCTTCGGATCAGCGAGGTGCGCTGGCTGCAGGGCACCGGCCGCGGCGGGCATTGGAGGGTGAACCAACGGCAAAAGGAAGACCTTTCTCTCTGTCTCTCTCTCTCACTATCCACTCTGCTTGTCAAAAAATAAAAATAAAATAAAAAATAAATAAATAAAAATTCAGTATACTCTAATCTTCCCGGTTAAGGTTTGTGCAGTTCCATTTCAGAAACCTTTCCCCAGCCAAAGTAAAAAGGAAAATTCCTACAGTTTTTCTCTAGATGTTTTCAGTTTTACAATTAATCCTAGTCTGTTTTACCTTTATTTTTACTTTTTAAAATGTATTTGAAGGGCCAGCACCAAGGCAGAGTAGGTTAATCCTCCATCTGCGGTGCAGGCATCCCATATGGGTACCAGTTCTAGTCCTGGAGACTCCTCTTCCAATCCAGCTCTCTTCTGTGGCCTGGAAAAGCCGTAGAAGATGGCCCAAGTGCTTGGGCTCTTGCACCCACGTGGGAGACCAGGAGGAGACACCTGGCTCCTGGCTTCAGATCAACACAGCTCCAGCCCTTGTAGCCATTTGGGAAGTGAACCAACAGAAGGAAGACCTTTCTCTCTGTCTCTCCCTCTCACTGTCTGTAGCTCTCCTTCTCAAATTAAAAATCTTAAAAAAAAAAAAAAAATGAAAGGCATAGCTACAGAGGGAGGGTGGGAGAGAGAGAGAGAGAGAGAGAACGAACTTCCAACTGTTGGTCCAATCTCCAACTGTCCAAAATTGCCAGAGCTAGGCTGAACTGAAGTCAGGAGCCAGAAGCTCCCTCCTGGTCTCCCATGTGGGTGCAGGGGCTCAAGTTCCAGGGCCATCTTTTGATGCTTTCTCAGGTGCATTAAGAAGGGGCTGGATGGGAAGTAGAGCAGTCGGGACCCAAACTGGCACCCATATGGGATGCCAGTGCTGCAGACAGCATCATTACCAACTAAGCCCCTGTTTTATCTTTTTGATAATAGTCAATTTTATCAAAGTGAGATATTACCTCATTGTGGTTTTGATTTTTATTTTCCTAATCATTAGTGTTATTGTGGATTTTATTTTCATGTACTTATTAACCATTTGTATCTATTTCTTCAGGAAATATCTGTTTAGATATACTGCCCATTTTTTATATTAGTATTATTTGAATTATTATAATTATTATAATCTTGAATTATTTGAGATCCTTATATATTCTGGATACTAATTTCTTGTTAGATGTACAGTTTTCAAATATATTCTCATATTCTGTATGCTGTTTCCCTTTTCTGAGCAAAAATCCTATTTTTGTATTTCTGTGAAAGCCTAATTTTCCATTTTTTTTTTATATTCTGACCTGTTGGAGTCTGAAGTAGAAAATCTTTTGTATTTCAATATTCTGAAATGTTTTCCCTATGAGATCTTCTTATACTTTTAAAGATTCCAGTCTCACACTTAGATCTTTAATCCATTTTGAGTTAAGTTTTGCACAGGGTGAAAGATGGGATCTCCAGCATGTATATATCCAATTTACCTGGTAGTATTTCTTCAGAAGATTATTCTATTTCCAATGCATGTTATCAGTAGGTTTCTAAGAGATCTGTTGCCATAGATATGGTGGTTTATTTCTAGGGTCTGTATATTGTTCTGTTGACTTAGGGACCTGTTTTTATGCCAGTACAATGCTGTTTTGATTATTTCAGCTTGTTGATACATTTTAAATCATGTACTATCATGCCTCCTACTTTGTTATATTGCTTAAGATTGCTTTGGCCATTCTGGCTCCTGTGTGGTTCCAAGTAAATGTAGAGGTATTATTTTCCAGTTATGTGAAAAATGTCATTGTGAATCTGGTATTGACTGCATTGAATTTGCAAATTTATTTGGGTAGTATGAATATTTTAAAGATATTGATTCGTCCAATTCAGGAAAATGGGATGTCTTCCAGTTTCTTTGTCTCCTCCTCAATTTCTTTCATCAATGATTTACAGTTTCAATTGTAGATGTATTTTGCATTTTTCATTAAATTTATACCCAGGTATTTTATTATTGCAGTTATTTGAAATAGCATTGTTCTTCTTATTTCCTTTTTCTATGATTCATTATCAGTGTATAACAATGCTACTGATTTTTGTACATTGATTTTGTATCTTGAAACTTTTTTGGTGAAGCTTTGAAGTTTTCTATATATAAGATCATGCAATATGTACATAGTGAAAATTTCACTTCATTCTTTCCAATTTGGATACCTTTTTTTTCTCTTGCATGATTACTCTAGCTAGGACATTCAGTACTATGGTAAATAAAAGGGTGAAGGAAGAAATCCTTGTCTTGTTCCTGAATGTAGAGAGGAAGACTTTAACATTTTCCTATTTAATCTGATGTTAGCTGTTGGCTTATTATATATAGGCTTTAGAAATATGTTCCTTTCATACACAACCTGGCCAGATATTTTAACATTACAAGATATTAAATTTTAACAAATGATTTTTTCTTCTGTTAATGTGATCATGTGATTCTGTCCTTCATTCAAATTTATACATTTGCATATGTTGAACCATCCATGCACACCTGGGATGAAGCTCACTTGATTATGGTGAATGAACTTGTACTGTGCTGTTGGATTCTATTTGCTAGTATTTTGTTGAGGATTTTTGCATCTATGTTCATGAAGAATATTATCCTGTAGCTTTTTTTTTCTGTGTCCTTGTCTAGTTTTGGTATCAAGGTAAAACTAGTCTCATAGAATGACTTTGGAAGAAGTCTCTCCTCTGTTATTTTTTTAAAATAATTTAAGATTAATTGGTGCTAATCATTCTAGAGAAAATGTTGGTTGTACTCAGCAGTGAAACCATCTGGTGCTGAGCTATTCTCTGATAGGAGATTATTTTATCACTCAGTCCAGGTATTCATTATTGTTCTTTTTACATTTTCTACTTGCTCATAATTCAACCTTGGTAAAGCCTATGTATCCAAGAATTTGTCCATCTCTGCTAGGATATGGAATTTGTTACCATACAACTTTTCATAGTCATCTTTAACTACCAGTAGGGTCAGCAATATTGCCTTTAATTTTCATACCTGTATTTGAATATTCTATTTTTGATTAGCCTTGATTCAGATTTATCAATTTTGCATATCTTTTCAAAGAATAATATCTTTGTTCCTTTCACATTTTGATATTTCTTAGTCTCAAGTTTCATTTATTTGAACTCTGAATTCTATTATTTCTTTCCTTATGCCAATTTGGGATTTGGTTTGTTCTTGTTTTTCTTGTTTGTTGATGTACAGTTTCAGATTATTAATTTGATAACTTTCTATTCATTAGAAGGCACTGATTACTATAAACTATACTTCTCTCGCTGTATCCCAGACATTTTGATGTGTTGTGTTTCTGCTTTTTTCATTTCAAGAAATAACTCATTGGTCTTTCAGAAGTAAGTTGTTTAATTTCTATGTATTTGTATAGTTTCCAAAGTTTTTCATGTTATTGATCTTACTTTTTGTATTATTTTACATTAGTTGAGGTGTATGTTGTCAAATGCTATAAGATTTACTTGAACACTTTCATCTGCTGTGAGAAGAGTGTATACTACAGTTGTTGGATGGGGAGTTTGGTAGATGTTTGTTACATTCAGTTGATCTAGGGTGCATAATAACTCTGCTGTTTCTTTGTCAATTTTTTGGATAAACAATAATTCCATTTCTGTAAGTGGGGTGTCAATATCCCCTACTATTAATGCATTGGTGTCTGCATCTCCCTTTAGGAATGTTAATATTTGTCATATATCTGGGTGATCCACTTCTCTTTTTGGATAGAGTGCGCTTTATCATTACATTATAATCTTCATCATCTCTTAACTACTTTTGATTTAAAATCAATTTTATCTGTAAGACGCATAGATGATATTGCTTTTCTTTGGGATCCATTTGTTTGGGAAAGCTTGTTCCTTACTTTCACTTTTGGTCTGTTTATGACTTTAGAAGCTTGCAAATGGCATCTAGTTGACCTTAATTTTTAAGATATTTGGTCACTCTGAATCTTTTAGTTGAAGGACTTAGTTCATTGGCATTTACAGTAATTATTTTTAGATAAGGTCTTACTACTTCTATTTTGATACTTGCTTTGTATTTTATTGTAGCTCCTTTGTTTCTTTTTTATCACAATCTTCATTTGTGGATAATTGATTTTTGCTAATGGTTGACTTTGATTCCTTGGTAGTTATTTTTGGTAAGTCTGCTATAGGTCCTTGGTTTTTGTTAACTATGCGACAAAGACAATACTTTTTTTTGACGATAAAAACCTATCATAAAATAATAGCAACTTAACATTGTTTATAAACTTAGGGAAAGAGACAAACAAAAGTGAAGAGTTAAGAAATCAATAAATCACTCTACATTTGTTTGTCATTCCTCCTCACATTTTGAATTTTTGATGTTAACATTTCAACTCCTTACAAGCTATTTCTAAACATTTTAGCATAATAATTATATTTTGATTTTCAGAGTAAATATTAAAATGTTTTACATATTGTATTTATAAAATTAGACAAAACATTCTGAATTAATTTGTGTAGTCACTCTTGAGAATTTTCTACCTTCTGATATTTTCTTCTTACTTGTTAATATTTCTTTTTTTAGTTTGAAGAACTCCCTTTATTTTTTCTTACAACACAGATCTGGTAGAGACAAATTCTCTCAGCTTTTGATTGTCTGGGAATGTCTTTATCTCTCTCTTATAATTGAAGAATGGCTTTGCTGGAAATAGTTCCTTGGCTGGTTTTTTTTCAGTGCTGTAAACGTCTTATACTAATCCCCTCTGACGTGTAAGGTTTCTACTGGAAAAACTGAGAGCCCTCGATATGTTATTCCTTCTATACTTTTGGAGCTTTGAGAATCATCTCTTTATCTTAACCTTGGGGAACTTGACTACCATATGTCTTGGGATAGACTTGGTGAGACTGAATCTGGCTTGGTGACCTTGGGCCTCCTTACGCTTGGATAGCTGTATTTTTCTTTATGTTTTGTAAACTTTTTGCCATTATCTCTTCAAATATGCTTTATGATGTTCTCAAGTCCCTCTTGAATCCCAATAACTCAAACATTTGCTATTTTCATGCTATGACATATTCCCATAAGCATTTTTCTTTTTCATTATTTTTAATTTCTCCTCCTACAAATAGTCTGCATTTGAGCTCAATGATTCTTTCTTCTGTTTAATCTTCTGCTATAGAGGTTTTCTGTTACATTTTTAATTTCACTTGGCTTACTTTTCAGTTGAAGGACTTCTGCTTGACTTTGTTGAATCCTGTCCATTCTTCTGTCAAATCTTTTAGCATATTGAGTAGTTTCTGTGTTCTCTTGAATTTAGTTGAATTTCCTTAAAACAGCTTTTTTTGAAGACTTCATCTAAACATTTGGATATTTCAATTCCTAAATGTTTGGTTGCTGGCATTTCATCTTGATCTTGAGGTGAGATCATGGTTCCCAGAAGTTCTTGATTCTTGTTAGTATATAATATCATTTGAATATTAAAAGATTATTTTTACTAATCTGGTACCTGTTCTAGAAATCCTAAGCAATCTGTTAATTTTCTTTGAGCCTCTGAATTCTTTTGCTATTTTACCACTAGGTAACACCCTAAATCATGGCTTTCCCCATAAGCTATTGGTATGGTTTTACTTATTCAGTCTTACAATACTCTCTAAAATCAAATTTGTCCAAAATCTGCATTTTGGTTTGTAGAAATAATCTCCTCATTCTAATGTGATTCATTTCTTTGTAATATATGTTGCTCATGGTTTTAGCCCTTCTTTTTCTTTTTTAAAATAAGCAGTGGGTTATTCAGTTTGGGGGAAAATAAAGAGAAAAGGAAAGATGTCCAAAAGAATGGCAAATAAGTTATGACTGGAGGCACTAGGAATGGGTTACATTTATTTGGTATTTGTTTACATAGCTCCATGGATTATGTTAAATATTTCATAATTATCATTTTAAGTCTTTAAAAGATTCTCGAAGTAAGTAAAGTCATGTAAAAATGAAAATATGTCTTTCTGACGTTATATACCCTAAAAAATTGATTCGAGCCAACACAATCTTTGTTGCTTGTTGATCCCACACAAACAACTCAGACATCTTCTCCTCATGTTGTTCAGTATAGTTCCTAATAGAAGGATAAATACTTCTTGATTCCACTTATAGGAGGCATTTGTTATAGTCTAGTTCATAGAAAGACAGAATATAATAGTAGTTGCCAGAAGTGATGAAAGCAGGAAATTGTTCAATGGGTATAAATTTTCATTTATATAAAATGAAAAAGTTGTAGACATCTGCTCTGTAATGTAATACCTGTGGTTAATGATACAGAATTGTGTATTTAAAAATTTGTTAATAGGGTAGATTTCTTGTCTTCCTAACATGCAAGTAGACACTCACACAATGTAGACACACTCAAAGGAATGGGGACATTGAGAGATATTGGATAGATCTGTTATTTTGATTGTGATCTTGATGTCGGTAACATTTGTATATATCCAAACTCATCAAAATGTTCTAATTAGATATATGCAAGATTTGTTTAGTTATAAATTATAACTGAATCACAATCATTTGTTAAAAGGACAGTTTGAATATTTTATAATTTCTGAGACCTAAGTGCAATGCACCAGTTAAATTGGGTTTGGTTCTGCAAAGTTAAATTCTTGGAATTCTTTATTATGTCCCATATAATTTCCTTTTTATCTGATGACTGACATTTAATTGCAATCTTTCAGAAATATCTGATTGACAAGACGTTTCTGGGTCTTCTTGTAAAATTTTAACAAAAGCTAATCACACAATGTCTCCCTCTGTCAGAGCTCATTTCCCAGGAAATGGAACCTCAGCCACATGACTACAATTCTAAAATATAAAAGTCAGGAAACTGGTACTCATATTATCTATTTATTATATGGACTATTAATCATCTCTTATATAGAATTTAGTCTTTCCTACTTAAAATTTTTGGATTCACTTCTAAAGTATAGCCTTCTTCATTATAACCTTGTTATTTATAGGTGCTCATAACGGCAATTTTATCCCATGCTTTTACCTCCAGGCTCAGGTTTTAAAGCTATCCTAAAATGGAGGATGATACTATAGCAGAAATTATGAAGGTGCTAGAGGTAAATTGGGTTGACTTTGTATATGTAACCAACAACAACAACAACAAGTAACCAAGGCTTGCTTTTTCTCCAAATAACAGAGACCCAACGTCTATTTCTTTTTTTATTATTTTTTAATTTTTTTTATTTAATGAATATAAATTTCCAAAGTACAGCTTATGGATTACAATGGCTTCCCCCCCCCCCCCGCCATAACTTCCATAACTTCCCTCCCATCCGCAACCCTCCCCTTTCCCACTCGCTCTCCCCTTCCATTCACATCAAGATTCATTTTCAATTCTCTTTATATACAGAAGATCAGTTTAGTATATATAAAATTTCAACAGTTTGCCCTCACATAGCAACACAAAGTGAAAAAATACTTTTGGAGTACTAGTTATAGCATTAAATAACAGTGTACAGAACATTAATGACAGAGACCCTGCATGATACTTTTTTTAAAAAAGATTGATTAATTTTCTATGTAATTTCCAATTTAACACAAAGGTTTTTTTTTTTTCATTTTCAATTATCTTTATATACAGAAGATCGATTCAGTATATACTAAGTAAAGATTTCATCAGTTTGCACCCACACATAAACATAAAGTGTAAAAATACTGTTTTAGTACTAGCTATATCATTACTTCACATTGGACAACCCATTAAGGACAGATCCCACATGGGACGTAAGTACACAGTGACTCTTGATGTTGATTTAACAATTTAACACTCTTGTTTATGGCGTCAGTAATTTCCCTAGGCTCTAGCCATGAGTTGCCAAGGCTACAGAAGCCTTTAGGGTTCGCCGACTTCAATCTTATTCCGACAGGGTCATAGTCAAAGTAGAAAGGTACCTCCTACCCAACATCTATTTCTAAGAGAGAGCCCATCAATTTCAAAAATATCTGAACCATACTAATGATGTGTAGGAAGGCCCAGAAATCTATCAAGGATTTCTTGACTGTAATTTACCATACTTTATATCTGTTATAATTATCGTGGTTTTTATAATAAATCTCTTATTTTGGTGATAAGTAAATTAATTCATTATTTTCAGAATAATAACTACTAGATCTATTGCAATTGAAGGAAATACTTTGAATGGTTATATTCAGTTATACAAAAGACAAGTTAAACCCTTTCCCCATGAAGAAGTGAGTCCTAAGTAAGCAACATGGTTTGTCACAGGTTATCTAGGGTTCCCACAATACAAAATAGTAATAAATTTTTGGATTCATCAGATCCTTGTGTTTAGGACCTGCGTTTGAAGAGAAGTTTTCTTATGTTGAATTCCCTGGAAACTATCTTTATAGACAGTCATTACATGTATTTAAGTGCATTCTTAGCAACATCACCTGTCAGGAAGGGAGGAAAGTAGGACTGGCTAGAGGGAGACATTGGATAGTGTTGCCTTCACAACAGAGGTCCTAGTTCATCCTGTGGAGAGCTATGAAGAGTCTTTCACGGTTGTCCTTAACTGAAGTGAAGGGAAAGGTCTTTGCAGTTTCTTTTGAGTACAGCATCAACCTAGCACTGTATAAGAGCTGCAACCATTTCCTTCAACCAAAGTTAAAGCAATGGTATTCCAGAAGACAGGCCTAAGCTATCCGCAACAGCACTGGACAGCAGCTAAGAAAATGAGTGCTTTGGTACTGAAGGAGTTTGTATGACAAAATTCACTACAAGAAAATATGAACGATTACTCATAAGTGTATCACTAAAATATCCATTGCCTTTTGCATACTAAATAATATATATTCCTGAAAAGACCTGAAGGATCAATTATTTTCTGCTTGAAACTCTAAGAAATTGAAATCTTTGGCATACTATACAAAAGATTTGGAATTGAATCAATTAGTTTTTGAAGCCATCCCAAAATTTGTAATTATGTTTCTAGTTTAATTCATGCTGAGTCAGACTTTCTCAAAAGAATAATTTTAGTACTTTTTTTTTCTTTTAAATCTGAACTATCTCCAGTGTTTAATAACAATGATGGCATAGGCTCATAGACAGAAAATGTTACTTAAGTCTCCAGTCTCAGTAGCTTTAATATATGCATTTAGTTTATACCATACTAAATTAATATGATCTGATTCAAACATCATGATTAAATCAACCTAAAAGATTAAGGACGAAGTACATTTTGGTGATATATTATTTAGGTATTATTTTCCTTACATTTAAGTCAAACCAACACTGGTCATTGTAGTAAAAAATGAGCTGTATTAATATGTCCAACTCAGTGTCAATATTGAATTCATTTAATCCAATACTGAATATTCATAATTCATAGCCAGTTCTGCATTATAGGATAAAATCCAGCTTAATGCCATTCCTGAGTGATGTCCCCACCAGGCTGAAAGAATAACACAGATTAACTGCAGAATAGCCATGACTGAAAGCCACTTGCTTTTTGTGATGAATATTGGCCAGAGAAACCCGTACTTGCAATTTATAGTGGCAGAATATGATGGACAAAATGACAGACCTAAATTGTACGTGAGTGTCTTTCAAAAAGCTGGGATTGTAAGGACATGTCTAATGAGGAAATAACACACTTGTTGAATTAATTAGGATTCATATGTAGGCAGGAGTTTAATATTATAACATAAAGTAAATATAGAAGTGTTTAAGTTGTCAAAAATTCTTCAAAATTTTAAATAATTGCATATGAAATATGAGTTAAGTTCATTCCTAAGAGTACAACCTGAATTTTAATTTAGACTAGCTTTTCTCCATTGTGCTTAGTGAAATAAGTCAGACCACAAAAGACAAAAATGTTGTTTTATCTCATTTGTGGTAGCTAATATAGAGAAAACAAAGAAGCACTAAATGTTAGTGAATTGACGTCTTGAGATTTTATTATTGTTTATAGATTTGTCGGTATTCCTGAGGAATAGTAGTCTTTCTTCTTTCAGCTTTTTAGTTATTGAGTTATTTCTTTGGTAGAGTATTAAGCATGTGATTAAAAAGTAAACTGAAACTGACCTCAGAATCAGTTCTTAAAGCATTCGGACCTGGCTAAAAAACCCGAGAGAGTATTTCAGTCATGGAAAGCCAAGACACTATGGCAAACAAACAAACAAAAAATGACCTAAATGAAAGCTCTCTGTGAGTGATATCCCAGCGGAAAGAACGGGCCATCAAAGAAGGAATTACCTTTCTCTGAAGGAAGGGGAGAACTTCCACTTTAACTGTGGGGCATGAGCGCGGCCAGGCTAGGCCAGGCCAGGCCCGGCCCGGGGGCTCCACATGTGCAGCTGCTCCAGGGTGCCCCCGCCCGAGCTGCGCAGAACTAAGCCATGCGGAGCCAAGTAAGATGGCGCCCAGAGGAAGTAAGATGGGCGGAATCCAAAGTTGTTTACCACTAAAACTAACTGGCTGCACAACATCAGGGGAGGTAACAAAACTAGTAACAAGTGTATAGACATAGGGCTAGTCCTATAGAAATCCCCCCATAAGGTGATTTTTTAAGTGATTGGTTGGTCCTTAGCCCTGCCCCAATGACTCTGCAGTTTTGTGTTATAAAAGGTACTATTATGCAAAAGGTGACTGAGTCCTTGCTAGACTTGGCTCCCCGCTGCGTCTGATTGTCTCCGGGACCAGGAGGCTGGGGAACGGGTGAGCGGCCCACTTACCTTTCCTCGGACCCAGTCCATCCTTGTACGGGTGGACTAAGACCCAACATTTAACTATGACCTTGTCTAAATAAGATCAGAGTCAGCGAACTCAAAAGGCTTCCATAGCCTTGGCAACTCTTGACAAGAGCCTCAGGTGATTACTGATGTCATAAACAACAAGAGTGTCAATTGTCAAATCAACAACAGGAGTCACTGTGCACTTACTCCCCATGTAGGATCTCTGTCATTAATGTGTTGTACTATGTGAATTAATGCTATAATTAGTACTCAAATAGTACTTTGTGCTTCTGTGTGGGTGCAAACTGTTGAAATCTTTACTTAGTACATACTTTTTTTTTTTTTTTTTCTTGACAGGCAGAGTGGACAGTGAGAGAGAGAGACAGAGAGAAAGGTCTTCCTTTTCCATTGGTTCACCCCCTAAATGGCTGCTGCGGCTGGAGCACTGCACTGATCCGAAGCCAGGAGCCAGGTGCTTCTCCTGATCTCCATGCGGGTACAGGGCCATCCTCCACTGCACTCCCAGGCCACAGCAGAGAGCTGAACTGGAAAAGGAGCAAACGGGACAGAATCCGGCGCCCCGACCGGCACTAGAACCCGGGGTGCCAGAGCCGCAGGTGGAGGATTAGCCTAATGAGCCACGGTGCCGGCCCTTAGTATATATTAAATTGATCTTCTGTATATAAAGAGAATTGAAAATGAATCTTGATGTGAATGGAATGGGAGAGGGAGCGGGAGATGGGAGGGTTGCGGGTGGGAGGGAAGTTATGTAATCCAAAAGCTGTACTTTGGAAATTTTTATTTAGTAAATAAAAGTTAAAAAAGTATGTTATTGAAAATATTAAAAGAAATGAATAACACAAGGAAGGAGGAGGGAAGGAGGACAGGAAGTCTCATTATATGCTTAAAATTATATATATATATGAAACCTGTGCTCTTTATATAAGTAAAAATGTTTCAAAAGTAAAGTAGTTTTTCTCATACTATAAAATATAGAGAACGGTACTGGCACTGTGGCATAGTGGTCTAGCCACTGCCTGCAGTGCTGGCATCACATATGGGTGCTGGTTCTTGTCCCAGCTGCTCCTCTTTCAATCCAACTCTCTGCCATGGCCTTGGAAAAGCAGTGGAAGATGGCCCAAGTCTTGGTCTCCTGCACCTGCGTGGGAAACTCAGAGGAGGCTCCTGGCTCCTGGATTTGGATCCATTCAGCTCCAGCTGTTGTGGTCATTTGGATAGTGAACCAATGGATGGAAGACTCTCTGTTTCTCCTTCTTCCTGCCTGTAACTCTGTGTCTTGAATAGATTGTGTGTGTGTGTGTGCGTGTATAAAATGGAATTAGTCAGAATCTAGGATTCTGCACTGTACCAGAAATACATGACAGCTCAAAATGTTCCTGGGTGGTCTGATCTGACAAGATATTTGCAATGAGTTTGTCCTACAGTGATTGATTGCCGTTGACATTTTGGAAAATATGAATATTTAAAGTAGAATTTCATATCAATCACATTTCTTTTTAAAAAAGAAAGTCAATAATATGAAAATTGTACATATTTGGGGCACTATGTGATGTTTTAATACATGTATACATTGCATGATGTCCAATATCTATTTTCCTTTATCTGGCTTTGAGCAAGTGTTTTTTGTGGTTTTTTTTTTTGTTGTTTGTTTGTTTTTTTTTTTTTTTTTTTTTTTTTTTGACAGGCAGAGTGGTCAGTGAGAGAGAGAGAGACAGAAAGAAAGGTCTTCCTTTTTGCCGTTGGTTCACCCTCCAATGCCCCGCCGCGGCCGGTGCCCTGCAGCCAGCGCACCTCGCTGATCCGAAGGCAGGAGCCAGGTGCTTCTCCTGGTCTCCCATGGGGTGCAGGGCCCAAGGACTTGGGCCATCCTCCACTGCCTTCCCGGGCCATAGCAGAGGGCTGGCCTGGAAGAGGGGCAACCGGGACAGAATCCGGCGCCCCAACCGGGACTAGAACCCGTTGTGCTGGCGCCACAAGGTGGAGGATTAGCCTAGTGAGCCGCGGCGCCAGCATTTGAGTAAGTTTTAAAAAATTCTATTGAACATTTTATAACCATAGGGAGAAAAATAATTATTGTAGTTTTATTTTGTTTCATTTGTATGGTCACAATTGTGCTTATCAGGCCCTGAGCAGAAGAAGCAAACTTTATTTGTATCCGATACATTCCTGTTTCATTTTATCTAGTAATGAAGCAGTATAAAGTGAAGGGATTTTTCTTTTTTTCGAGAAAATTGAATACAGTTTCAATAGGTCTCAGTAGTATTCAACTACACCCGTGCCTGGGATTTTTCTGTTAATAAGTTGACAGTAATAGAGAGCCTGTGTAGCCAGCTGCTCAGACAAGGTCTCATCTGGTATTTGAACCTTATTAAAGTAGTCTAGGGTTAGTACTGGTCTTCAGCTTTATAAAATTCAGAAAATCAACTTCACCTATGCATCCAAGGGCATAGGATTGAAGCTTAAATTAACTGATTTGTAAATCATAAAACAGGTGTATTAATAATATGATATATATACATAAATATATGTGTATATACACATATACAGATATATGTGTGTGTATATATATGTATATATATGCAGAGAGAGAGTTATTTATATTTTTTTCCAGTGGATAGGCTCACTCAGGAATTTAAATTGCAAGACCTGTGAACATACTTTTTCCAAAATAAAGAAGTGGTTAGGCATGGGAGCCTCATGAGTAGTCTTTTTCTAAACTGAGAATAAAATTTGTGTCTAGAAAATGGACATCTTTCTGCACTTCTGAGCATATTTTAATTATTTCATCATCACCCCGTGTCAGGTTGATGAAAATGCAATAATTTTAATTCATTTTAAAAATAAATTTTGTTTGGTAGTAAACTTTGGTGAATACTCACAGTCTGTTGAGGAACTATGGAGATACTGAGGTCTTAGACACCCCACTGAGGGCCTTGTTCTCTGGGTATCCAGTGTCATTCGTTGGGACTCTCATTTTTATTGAATTCAGTTTTATCAGGCAACATTTAGTAACACATTTTTTCAAGTGTGTACTGTTTGGAATAATATTTGTTCTGTACATTAATAACTCCCAGACACCTTTATTTACCAGTTTTTCATTGGTTTCATTCAGAAGTTCACTGACTATATTTTGCAAGTTTCATTTCATAGCAGAAGAGAGAAAGGCTTTTCCTCTTGTTTTATTTCCCCATTCTGATTTTCAAAAAGTGATTTTCATTCTTATAACCACTTGGTACTCTGTGTCAAGTAAACAGGTTCAAAGGAGTTCTTCCTCATCTCTAAAAGCAGATAGAGTGGCTTGCATTGTGTCTCATGGGTTAAGCTACCACCAGGGAAGTTGACATTTCACATGAGCACGATTTGAGACTAGCATGTTCCACTTCCAATCCAGCTACATGCTAATGTACCTAGGAAGGAAACAGATGATGGCACAGTTGCTCGGAGCCCTGCCATCTACGTGGGATACCCAAACCGAGTACCAAGCTTCTAGATTCTTCCTGGCCTAGTCCCAACCACAGCCGTTGTGGCCACTGGGGAGTGAACAAGTGGATGGAAGATCTCTCTCTCTCTCTTTCTGTCTCTGGCTCTCTCTCTCTCTCTGTAACTCTACCTTTCAAATAAATAAACTAAATCTTTTTAAAAAAAGCAGACTTATAAGAAAAATGAACAACTGAAACAACAAGCTTTTATTTCAATTAGTAAAAATAATCATATTTATTCTAAGCAACATAAATATTTATCTATAAACCAAAAACTTGACATTAAATATCTTATAAAGTATAAAATTTATGAAGACATAAAGGTCCTTGATCTCATATCAAACTCTTTGAATATCAGCATACTTGAGATAATGCATTAAGTCTTTCTGTCTATCATTACAAATTTTGTATTCATACAAAACTTATCTATGACTCTAGTTAAGTGCATATGAAATGTTCGTTCTATGCACGTTATTATAGCAGTCAAGAAAGATTAAGTTCATATTACAATTATATTTTGAAATCTGGAGATTTCATTTTAGTAACTTCTGGTCAGATAAAAAAAACTCAAATAAGAAGTTTGTACTCTAATGAGTTTATTTAGTGTTATAACTTCATAGAAGGGGTAGATGTATGGTGACCATTAAGCTACAACTGTGACACCTGTGTCCCTTATCAAATTGTGTGGATTCGTTTCCTGCTAGTATGCACCTAAGGGACAGCAGGTAATGGCTTGACTAAGGTTTCTGCCAACCATGTAGGAGACTCAGATTTACTTCTGACCACAACAGACAGAACACCTCTCTCTGTGATATCTACCCCTGCCTCTGTCTCTGTCTCCCTTTCTCTGCCCTCCAAATATATGAAAACAAAAAATAGAAACAGTCAAAGCAAATGTTTTTAGCTATCTACTTAATTGGATGTGATAGGTTGCACAACATATAAATGCACTTTCTTGCCACTAAGCAGAAGCAATAGTAGGAAATACAATGAACATGTATATTGAAATTTCAGAGACATTCTTTTCCTCCAGAGCTAATACAGTAGACAAGAATATACCACTTCTGTACTGCTTGGTGGAGTGTGAAAATTAATGCCTGGTGCTTTCTCCAATTGGAAATGTTAGCCAGAAATTGAGCCATACACATAAGTAATCATTCTTAGTTTAAACTTGCACTCACCTGCACAATTGAGTAGTCATTAGTGAGACCACTAATCCCTTAAATGAAAAGGTTATCTGAATCCAATTCCTCTCAGTAAATAGGTTTCCATTGCCAAACCAATTCCAGGTAGCTTTACAAAAGGTTTAATGTTGCATGAACTTGCTAGTTAAAGATACATTAAAATAAAACTTTATTTTTCCTTCAATAGAAATAGTTTATTTAACTCGTGTTTAATTTTAAATGTTAGCAAACCTTGCAGAAAAGTATATCACCTGGAAGTTCTTTATAACTATCTATGCTGCTCTGGGTATCGGCAGGAGGAGACCAACAGTACAGGCCAAGAAAGCTCTTGAGGAACATCATTCTTAATATGCACATTTTGTTAATCAATTGATTGAAAATTTTCTCCATTTAGTAGACATCTACAGGGGTTGCATGAATTTTTCATTATCGACATTGTGGTGATATTTTCATGTTGTATAGTTATGTCAACATTTATCAATGTGTACATTTCAAACCTATACACTTTATTACAGGTTTCAGTGAAGATATGAAAAAGAGGACCAGTGTTTGGTGCAGTGGGGAAGATGTTGCTTGTGATGCTGGTATCTCATCAAGTGCCTGTGATTGAGTTCTGGCTCCTCTTTCAATACCAGCTCTTACTACTGCACACCCTGGAAAGCAACAGCTGATGGCTTGAGAGATTGGGTCCCTGACACCACATAGGAGGCCCAGACTGAGCTCCAGGCTCCTGGCTTTGACCTGGCCCTGACTTCATTGCTTTGGGCATTTGTGGAACAAACCAGTAGATGGATGGTTTCTGTTTGTCCATCTTTCTGTCTTTTTCTCTCTTTTTACATTTCAAAATAGAATGAAAATGAATACAGCCACTTTAAAAGTCATAAAAACAAGCACAGTAACATTTGTTTGTTATCTGTTTTTAAACAGAAAAATTCAATTTTCTCAAAAACCTCTTAGAAATAATTATATATATAAAATTTTACAGTTTTATAAATAAAATAAAAATATATATAATATATATATACTTTTACATATATATACTTTTATATATAATTATATATATATATAATTTTATATATATATATATATACTTTTAAAGATCCGATCAAGGCTGCCCATGTACTTTTTGTCTTATCTCTTTGTGCATTCAGACACAGCTCTAATTGCCACAGGGTTTTTTGGGCTCTATATGGAAGCATATATATATTATACCACCATGGTGCTGGAGGACAAAAGAAGAGTCTTACTATAGCAATTGTTTCAATAATGTATGACAAATATTTTTGTTAATATAGGGTGAAACTCCAACTGTGGTTAAATAGTCTTATAATGGCCACCTTTTTGTAGCACCTGATGTGTAACTAAAATGATCAACAATTTACATGAATAACTTACAAATTATATAACTCTATAAAATATTTATCTGCTTTCATTTTTTATAGATGTGGAAATGAAGATTTTTAAAAGTTATGTAACATGCCAAGTTATATGAATAGCAAATGACCAAGCCAAGATTTACCCCATATTGTAGCCTTCAAATTCTCTTCTCTTCTAAATATTAAGAGTTTTTAACTTTACAAAGACATGAAGATATATATGCATAGAATACCTGGGTTTAAAGAAATATTAGAAACATTTCTTGGGGTGAGTGTTTGGCCCAGTAGTTAACACACTGGTTAGAATGATGCCCACTTCCCTCATCAGAGTACCTATGTTTGATTTATGGATCTGGCTCCAGTTCCCAGATTCCAGCTTCCAGCTAATTGGACTCTGGGAAGTAACCATGTTGGCTCAAAGGCTTGGCTGCTGCCACCTGGATTGGGCTTCCAGTTCCCAGTCTCTGCTTCCAGCAGGTTTGGAGAAATTAATGCAAAGATGAGATTGATCTCATCCCCGATCTCTCCTTTCTCTTTCTTCCTCTTAAATCAATCGATCAAATAGTAAGTCTCAGATGTCTGTTCCAAGGTCATACTTCTAATGAGAAAGCTATCACAGATTCTTTCACTTCTCAACATGCAGATCATCCCTGAGAAAACCTGTGTGCTGAGACTTTGAAGGCAAACAGAAGTAATCAAAGTGTGTGAATTTAAAGCTACTTGACTACACCCTGCTGTTGTGTGATGGTCTTCAGTTGAATGTGTTTCTCCAAATAAGAATATTAATTTTTTCATAGCATTTGTTGAACTCTTAGTATAGAGTTAATCATATGTGTACAAAGTTAATTGAAAACTGATCTTAGTAAAAATAAGAATGGGCATAGCGCAGGGAGGAGGATGAAGGGTGGAAGTATGGGTGGGAAGGATAATTTATGTTTCCAAAGTTGTATTTATGAAATGTGTGAAGGTTTTATACATTAAATAAAAGGTTTTGGGGAAAAATAAATACAAAGACCAAAAAAAAAAAAAAAAAAAAACCTAGTTTGAACAGTTTCCATTTCCTTTCTGTTCTCAATTTTCCCCTTAGTTTTGAGATCATGATTGCCTCCTCCACTGCTACCGCAAAATTAGGATAGATATAGATTGGAGATAGTTTTTTTAAAAACTGAGTTTATTTATGTCCTGGTTAAAAATATAATCTTATTTAATGCAAAAATGAACATCATATAATCACACTCTGATGCCTCAACTAATGAAACCCTGACTGATATTTTCAGTCTATCTTTTCTCCAACACGTTAAATAAAGTGGGATATGAGGAATACCCTCATGTACAAGTGCACGCACAGAGACACACACAATCACTCTTGTACACACAGATCATTCTCTTATAAATGTGTCAATGATATTTCTACTTGGTGTTTTAAATCGTCATTTCATACCACATCTTTAGTGTTTATAAACCACAGGGATAAATATATTCCTGAATTAGAAAAAAAATTGAACCATTTAGAATAGGCTCATATGCATTTTACTTAAAGATAAGCATCATTCCTTTCTCCACTTGGATCAACTCAATACAGAAATGCAGCCTTTAAACAAAGATGTGGAGCAATATAAATAACCTAGGGGAGTTTTCGCAGAATGCATTCTGGTGAAGCATCTCAAAATATTGATCTCAAACAGCAAATGGAACAACACATTGATCCAGGGAGGAGGAAAGGCCAATGCAAGCAAGAGAACAGGGGGAGGTATCCGTCCTTCCGAAGAAGTAGGGCACATCTAGCAGAGAGAATCGAAGGGAGATGGAAAGATGAAAGTACAGAAATATTTTAAGGTGAAACGGAGAGATTTTTGATGAAATGATTTTACTTGAAATGTATAAAATAATCCCAACAGCAAAGGATAAAGTCTTGAGAAAGGCCTGGAATTGATAAAACACTAAGTGAATAGAATTCCATTCATTCTTCATCCTAAACAGAGGAGTCACCCAGTCTCACTAGGTCTCAGTGTCATGCGCACAGCAGAAAGCTGGTGAGTCACGTGTTCTAGTTATAGGACTGGCCCTATCCCAAACCCCAGGATTCTTTTAGATAGATCAAACCCACTAAGATTGCATCCAACTCTACCTTGTCACTGTGTTTCCTTTGATAAGTTTTAATCAAACATTAATCAAGTACTGTCTCAGACCATATTGATAAGCATAAAACAATAATAAATTGTTGTAACAAAATAAAGAAAGTACATTGTGGCTCACATCTTAAAAACATCCTCCTGGTAAATGGCACTGACATCTATTCACTTACTGAATACACACCCTGGCTATCATTCTAGCCACTTTATTTTCTCCCTATCTTTTTCCCCCCAGTACCAGTAAACACTCACATGCATTATGTCACCAAGTCCTGATAATTTTACCCATTTTCCCCTTGTATTTGCCCTGCCTTCCGCCAGTAAATCCAATGCCCACTTCATTCACTTGTAATTTCTTGCCTGGGCTATTTGAATAATCCTCTTCCATTTGTCTCAATCTCCAATTTTACTATTTACCTCCATCCAGCTCACACGCGCGCACACACACACAGAGATAGAGAGAAAAAGAGAGAGAGAGAGAGAGAGAGAATTTTAAATTTTAAGTTAACTTCATGATCACTGGATTAGAGCTTTTAACTATTCTCTAATTTTTAGAGTTCTACTATCCAATATGTTATGATAAGTTGCATCTGGCTATTAAGCATTCTAAATATGACTAGTTTGAGTTAAGATGATCTGTATATGTAAAAAAAAAGCACCACTTTTCAAAGATTCTGGAGGAATAAAATACATATCACATTAATACTTTTATATGATTATTAATTGATTTGCTAATATTTTAGAAATAATGATTTAAATACATGACTACTAAAATTAATTGTTAAACATGTATTTCTTTGAAAGTAGAGTGAAAGAGGGTGAAACAGAACGAGAAAGAGAACAAACATTAATTTTACCACTTTCTTTTTATTTCTTTTAAATATGTCTACTAGAAATATTAAAATCATACATATGGCTTGCACAATGTTTCTATTGGACAATGCTTATCTATAATTATAAAAGTATAATTTAGGGAAGCAAATGGAAATTGGAAATATATTACACTTTGTTCAAAAAGCAGGAAAATGCTGTTAATTTAAATTTTCCCTTTCTCTTGCTCAACCTGCCACGGTATTTTATAGTTGCTGCTTAGTGGTGCACTCAGTGCCATGCACTGCTAGGCAAGGACAACTGCAGACCTTAGCATGAGTCCCCATGACTGGAGTGGTACACAGTCCATTCTTCCTGACTACAGTATTTGTATATTCATGAAACCAGTAAGGACATCTCAAGCAATGTTATTCATTTGGCCCACTAATGTCAAGAAATAATTTCATTGCTTAAATAAATCAATTGTAAAAAGTTAGGATACACCATATCTGAAACTGGTAGTAAATAAAATATTAGAGTACATCTTAACTACTAAGATATAAATATAATTTTGTGGCTTTTTTCTTTAAGATGGGTTTGTATGTGTGTGTGTGTATGTGCTTGTGTGTATGAACTCATATAACATCAAATATATTTTCTGTGAGTTGTTTCCAAAAAGATTGAAACACACTGAAGTCTACCAAATATCTCATTTATAATACTGTATCCCCTGTCCTTCTATCCCCAAATCCCTAAATTTCATCCATAAATTAGTTTCCTGAATAAAATTGCTTTGTAAGCAAGTCTACATATTTAATCATTGCTAATTTTTTTCTCATCTGTTCTAGCAAACTTGTTATACCTCCCATAATCCATTTGAGTTACTCTTTTGGTAAATGTTCAATAAGTGAAGATAAGTGATAGAAAGATGATTCCAAAAATTCACACTGTGTTAGGATATTAATGGCATCTTTGACATAAATCTGTCACATAGAAATGTATTAGCAAGCAGAAACTAAATATTCAGATAGCCTGTTCTGTGGGTTTATAGAAATGTGGATTTGGATGTTTTCAAAACGCTTTTCATGAAAGATTATCTAAATCAAATGCACCTCTACTACCAGGGGCAGGTTTTGGAAACCATGACTCCTTGGAATAAATTTCTTATAGCAATCGAGTATAGTTATTTTTGCCTGCATATAACAGATACATACTAGGACACTGAGATTCTTTTCATTAGAGAAGTGGATGGTGTAGGGTGCCCCAATAATATTTTAGCAAGTCAACATATATTTAATATTAATACATTCTCCAAAGGCAGCCAGTTTCTAATACCCATTAGCTAATAAGTCACTAATTTTTCCAATGAAAACCCAATTAGCAAACCCAAGGTAGCAAAGTCATTGGTGTAAATTACGATAAGAATAACTGACTTTATAACAGAGTGGTCTTTCTGACTGCAGTTGATCTGGACTGTAAATTCTTAGCTATAGGAACCGTATTAACCAGGAAATAAACTCTCATGGACATATACTCTCCATGCTGAAATGATTATAGAACTAACTGTATCTGTCCTAGAACAAAAAAGAATGGTTAGAGTCAATGTGGCTTGACTGGAAATCGATCATGATATGATTCTAAAAATTAATTCAAGGCAGAGGCATACTAGTACCAATAGAAATGATATCTCAGACATAGGGAAATTCTCTAAATTTCTGAAGAACACTCCAACTCCAAATGATTCAAAGATTACCAAAAAAAAAACATTTTTCCTTCTGCAATGTCTTAAGATTCTTGAAAGCTGTGATCTACATTCAGGAAAATGAAATCGTTTCTCTTCAGTAATTGCAAAGATTTACGTTTGCTCCATAATTGATACTTATTGTAAATGGAATAGAAAGTTAGAATAGATATATCCCTTCTCCCTTTTGCTTTTGAATAAATTTTAAGAAGTGTACATCTCATAATATCAAGGTGAGTATGACAGGAGTATCTCGTCACTAAGGGAAAGATTACAAAATTTTCTAGAGCCTCTTCTATGCCTCACTGATTCCAAGAAAATATCCTAGATATAAGATATGATAAGAGAAAGTGAATTTTTTGAAGAACTTTGCTTGGAGAAGGATTTTATTGTAATTAGAGCTGCAGCCCTCCCTTTTACAGGAAAGAAGAGGATACTACCTCATCGTACTAGGTGCACTGGAAATTACTGAAGGAGACTGAAGTTCTCTACGAGCTTAGAAAGTGTTCTTTTTTTTTTTTTTTTTTAACAAAGTAACTTTGTCAGGGGCTGCATCAAAGTTAGGGATTGACTCATAATTATGAAAATCAAATGGACAGAGAAGGAGGGGCTTCTGAGAACCAAAGAAAGGGATAGCCAACTGCTTCTAAGTGGAACCCAGAGAGTGAGATTATAATAGGTCTAGTCTTCCATAGTGGATCAGGAAAACAGCTTAAAGAAGCCTACCTGTAGACCATAGTTCGGACCATTGGACAGAGATCCATTTGGGATCAACCATCATATGCCTGTCCAACATGTTTATGATGGTGATGGCAGAGGGGGAACCAGGAGAACTCCGCAGAGGAGTCTGAAGCCTATCCTCAGTGTTCAGAGGCCGTGGAAGGGAGTCCCCAGGGCTACTACAAATAGACTTCCTTCTCCCTAGGTTAAAGGAATGACAGGAGGGAAAAATGCAGAAACTTTGAAGAGCATAGGGATAGCTAGTGATTAGCATGTGTCTCACCAGCCAGAACCTTGCAAAAAGGCTGTTTTCAATCTCTTCGTATTCTGGGAGTATAAGAGTAGTCAGCCATATAAGAGCCATCCTCTCACTAACTTCTTTGCCATCGTGCAGTTTTGAGCCTGTCAAGGAAAAACTATCAAATCATGAGTCAGAAGATGTTAGGGAGAAGAGAGGAGAGAAGATCTCCTGTCTCTCACACTACTGAAGTCAAACATATGTACAATAGAAGAGGAGACAACATTCATCACTTTTCCATCTGGAATCTTCTGGAAGAGCCAGGTACTATTTTCAATGTTTATTATGATTTTATGATTTTATTACACATGTAACAATGCTCATCATGTAAAATTTATTGTATATGAGTAGGAGAAGAGGGGAAGATAACTGGCTGACATCAGTATCCCCGTAACCTAACATACACATGCAGGAAAAAACACACATATTATATATGTATATGTGTGTGTGATAGATATATAAAGTACATATATAGATATAAAATATACATGAAGAAATCATAGTGTATTATTTCTACATAAAGCTTCATCTTTTGCTTTCATTTATTAAGACTTCATGATAATATGCAATACTATATCTTCAAATCAAACAAATATTGACTGGCCGGTGCTGCGGCTCACTTGGCTAATCCTCCTCCTGTGGCGCCGGCACCCCAGGTTCTAGTCCTGGTTGGGGCACCAGATCTGTCCCAGTTGCTCTTCTTCCAGTCCAGCTCTCTGTTGTGGCCAGGGAGTGCAGTGGAGGATGGCCCAAGTCCTTGGGTTCCTGCACCTGCATGGGAGACCAGGAGGAAGTACCCGGCTCCTGACTTCGGATCAGCACAGCGCCGGCTGTGGCAGCCATTAGGGGAGTGAACCAACAGAAGGAAGACCTTTCTCTCTGTCTCCCTCTCACTGTCTATAATGCTCTCTCTCTCTCTCACACTGTCTAACTCTGCCTGGCAAAAAAAAAAAAAGTACTGACTGATCTCATCCATTTAACAAGTGCAATTTTTGGACAGTTTAGTTAATTTTTCTAGTCCTGAGTTTCTTCATATATCAAATGACAATAATACTGATTACATTATTGATTTTTTTCAAAGATTAAAATGAGATAATTTTGGTGAAATACAAATAATGCTCAAAATAAAATTTGTGGCCCAAAACCAAGCTATTATTATTTACAAATGACACGAATTCTGTCTGAATTATTAAATGTGGTTTGATATTATTGACCTTTAAATGATTAACATATAACACAAAATATCCAATGGTGTATTTTTATTATAATTTTATATTTCTGCATTTTAATTGTTTTCCTAGTAAACGATGTTCTATTTTCATTCTTATATATACATCATAATGGTTTTCAGTAAACATTTTGTTTGAATAACTTAAAGAAATTGAATTCTTGTCTAAAAGAAAAATAACATTTCAAACAAAACTGAAGCTGTAATTGTTGTTTTCACTTCATTTTCCTCCAGGACTTTGTATAGGAAGTGGAGGTTAAAAGCACTTTTCATAATTGCTATTCTGCTGATTTGTAAAATATTTTACCATATTACTGTGTGCAAATTTCTGGCATGAATAAGAAAAGTGTCTATGGATTCTGCAAAAGAAACACAGTAAACCTCAATGTTTTCTTAAAAGTTATGCATCTTGTCTTATATCTAAGAATTACAGTTTATTCATGGGTGGTAATGAATAAACTTAGTATTTTTTCTCTTGAATTACCATGCAAAGAATGTGATAATTTAATGTATCTACTAAGAAAATATAATTATTTCTAAGTGTTTTCATTTGTGCAGATTGTAAATCCCTAGGAACATTATGAATTGCATTGGCATTCTATGCAAAGATTGAAATTTCTATCTCTTAATTGTGCAATAAATAAACTTACAAATGTCTTTGTGAGCACTCTTTAAATTTTAAATATAGCTTTGAACCAGGCATTGTTTTAATAAAGTAACATAAATGTATTAATACTAGCCCTAATTTCTCTGGTTTAAGTCAAGAATTATTCAACAATAGAATAGATAAGCTTTTACTCTTATTAAATGATAATAGAATAATAAAATTATTTTATTATTTTTCTGGCATTATTTTCTCTTTGTTCCAATAAATATGAGAATATGTTCCTCAGTTTTCAGATCAAGAGAACTTTATGAGAAGGATGTAGGAGACATCCTATAAGTGTCTTTGGAATTCACCACAGCATTCCTATTGAGGTATGTGCTCCCTAGACTCCATATAATAAGCAAATACAGTTAGGTCATAGATCCAGGGCCTCATTGCCCAAGTGGGACTTCTCTGATGGGAATTCTTGCAGCTTGGGTCCCCAGACCCTGACAGAAATTTCGTCAGTATTTCATAAGCTATGTCTCATTCTACTCATATTTTTTTTTTTTTTCTGGTCCAACTCTCCTTTCACAACATCATACCTACATCGTTGTGACCTTGTGGAAAATGGTCGTTAAATAATGTCAGAAACATTTTTTTAAGGATATTTTTCAGCACATTTTTGGTATTGATCTGTAAATATTGAAGACTAATATTTTATTTACTTTACCTCTATTTGTTCCTCAGAGGGCTGAAAAATGTGTGATAGGCTCCAAATAACAGAGGGATAATTACATTGAAATAGAGACTAAGCTATTTGGTTATTCCTTCTATGTGATAATTACAAATCACACTTGTGAGCTACTATACTATCCATATGATTACATACATACGTGCATGTATTTGTGTACATGCAGCATGGTCTTTCCGTATAGATGGATGTCCTTAACAGAATTTTAATTTCTGCTTCACCAATATTAAATAAATTAATTAGGTGAAACACATGGAAGCCTTTACTTTGTCCTGTCTGAGCCAAAGGCTTGTGTACCAGCATACCATAGTGACGCCACCTGCAGTGTCACCACTCAGTTTTGACGGTTCCCTTAACACAGAAAAACCGTAACCACCTGCTACTCTGGATGATTCCACTTTCCTGACTACAGATATTAGTGTTATCACAGTCTTCTGATAAGTTCTGAAAGATCAACAGGACATCCAAGAAGTTAGCTCCTAAAGCATGCATAAAAGAAAATTGTGAAACCAGCCCTTACCCTCTCTCTTTATTGAATTCGAATGTATAGACTCGTCCCTCCTCGATAAACCTTTTTGGAAAAATCTTGCTGCAACTTCTACCTGAATTATGCAGCCAATCTGTCCTGGAATTCCATATGTAAATTGTCCTAACAAATTCACTATTTTATGTGGAGCTTCTTTCTTTCTTCTTCTGTCTCAGGATTCCTTGTTCATTCTTCAGTCTCAGGATTTATTCCCAGCCCAGGGGTCATCACGTACTCCACCCACGTCTTGACACGGAATGTTAAAATATTTGCTAGGCTTCTGTAAGAAAATATTATAATTTCATGCTAATGACAACTGATTATTTGAAGATAATAATTTTAAATTTTATAACAGCAGGATATTCCATATGTGTTCATCAATATTATTCAAAATATGATTTTAGGGACAGTCATCACTTTGAATACCCCAGGTTCCAGTCCTGACACTACTTTCACTCTAGCTTACTGATAATTCAAACCCTGGATGGCGGCAGGTATTGGCTTGAGCACTTGTACAGCATGGCGGACTCCAACTGAGTTCCATGGTGCTGGTTTTGGACTGGCCTAGCCGCAGCTGTTGTGGGCATCTGGGGAGTAAACCAGTAGATAAAAGATCTCTCTCTCCTCTCCTTTCAAATATATAATCAAATAAATAAAATATTGTCATTAACCATCAAGTGTCTCTGTATTTTAACACTTAGAAAGGTTTAAGTTGATATCTCCAACTGTCTAACTGAATCTTTTTATCGTACGTATGTGTCTTACCTTGTTTGTGGACTATTATTTTTTTTCTGTTGTCAAGAATTTTGGTCAAGTTTCACAACTTATCTCATAAAATTTAATGTATGGTCAAGATAAGTAAAGAAAACAACATGGTTGACCAGTTAGATTACTGATTGATATTTTTTAGCATTATGTATATCTGGGAATATTTCCAATTGAATTCAACATATACTATTTTTGTTAATCCAATTACTTTCAGGCTATATGTAGCCAAAGTCTTTGTTCAAAATGAGCTGAACTGAGATGGTTATTAAGTAAATCTTTTCAGATTTAGTTAACTTCAGTAAGCCTGCTAAAATTTGTAATAGCTTTTATCACCTTATTTTACATATTTTGTTGAAAGCATCTAAGATTTTATGGCTACATTGCATTACATTCTTTTTGTTTTATTTATTTATTTGAAAGAGTTTACAGAGAGAGAGAGAGAGAGAGAGAGAGAAAATCTTCCAGCTGCTGGTTCAGCCACAGATGGCCACAAAGGTCCAAGGCTGGGCTAGGCTGAAGTCAGGAGCCAGGAGCCAGGATCCAGGAGCCAGGAGCTTCATTCAGGTCTCCCAAGTGGGTGGCAGGGGTCCAGACAGTTGGACCATTCCCCTCTGCTTTTTGCAGGCCATTAGCAGGAAGCTTCACTGGACGTGGAGCAGCCAGGACATAACCAAGCACACATATGGGATGCCAGTTTCACAGGCAGCATCTTTACCTGCTACGCCACAATGCCAGGTGCACATAGTACTAGTTTTGTATTCAATGAATTAGCAGGGCAGAAAAGCTAGTGCAACCCGGGCACTGTGCTCTATATTCCTCTTCTCTGTGGCCTTCATCTTACCCCATCTCCATGAACAGTTCTCTGAAGACCTTACCTCACCAGTATCACTATCACTGCTGAAGTGAATTGTGACACATGGAATGGTGCCCTTTATTCTTGATTGATGTGGAAATACAGATAAAATGTGAAAAGTCATATATAAGAGGGTAATTCAAATAATTAGTAGAAAAAAGAATTAAAGAAGTAAGTTTATTTTGGCAGAAAAATTTTGCAAGCCATGCATAGTTTTTGTCAAAATTCACATTTTTTCATTGAAGAATTCACACTCACCTCTGCATCTGTTCCCAATGACATATTAAACCAACCAAATGTGAAGACAGGACTGTTTTCCATCGTTTTTATATACTTATTAGAAGTATATAATGAGGACCATTATTTAAAGAAGCAAGACCATTTTATCAAATATATTCCTCTTGAGGTCCCTTGTACTATCATCATTTCTGAAATTCTTTGAATTTTAATTTTTGATCATAGTTATCTGATTTTTTTTTTCATTCCACAGTAGGGTAGGATATTAAATCATCTATCACTGGATTTTGTAGCTTTTCTACATGCCTCCTATATTGAAATCACATATAGACCTAAGAAAGTACCCTTTTCTTGATTAAAATATATTGGGTCTGAGTGATTACAATGCATATTACTCTTAAGTAGTATTTTTTTTTTTGTTCACCTCCTTTCAAAGTGACTTTCTGGTTAAGGATTATGTAAGAACTATTGCCCAAACAACAGAAATGGCCAGATATAAAAGCTTTCTAGGTATCTACATTTGACCCTACATGACAGTAAAAAGTTCTCATATCACTAGTCCTCAGCTTTAGAAAGGCAATGGTAGTGATTTGATGTTTACACAAATGAATATACTGATGTTCTGGTAAATACTTTCAAGTGGTAATGATTGTGGGCTTTGAGGCCGGTGTTGTGGTGTTGTTGGTAAAGCCTCCACCTGCAATGCTATTATCCCATATAGTCTGTCTCACGGCTGCTCCACTTTTATCCAACTCCCTGCTAATGGACTGGGAAAAGCAGCAGAAGATGACCCAAGTGCCTGGCCCCTGCTAACCACATAGGGTATCTGGAAGAAGGCACTGCCTTCTGCCTATGGCCTGATCCAGCTCAGGCCATTCTGGTTATCTGGGTACTGAATCGGCAGATGGGAAATTTTCTCTCTCCTTCTCTCTGTAACTCTGACTTCCAAATAAAATAATATAAATCTTTAAAAATAAAAAAGAAAAATAAGTGATGGCTTTAGGTATTATACATTTAATAACTCACACCAATCTCCTTTTTTTTCAAATCTTTGTCATTCATTCGAGCTCATACTTTTACATATCAGATATAATTGCATTTATACTCAAACACGATGACAATGTTCTCTCCTGCCAAGTAAAATTATTTGTAAAAGAACAAAACAACAATAAGAAAAAATTTCTGCAGAAATCTGGAAGATGGAGTGTAGTTGAAAAGTGATATCTCTCACATCATTAAGATGAAATTACAACCTAATAGTGGAAAAGCAGCAAGAATCACCTATGAAACTGCCAAGGAAAAGGGAGAATCGGGCTCCAGATCAACTTTGCACACGAATGCCTTTATTTCTACTTCAGGCTAGCAGAGGCAAGCTGAGAATAACAGAGCATCACATTGCTACCTAGTAGCACCATGCTCATAAGGCTGGTGTCTCAGACAAAAGATGGCCAGTGTCCCTATTCCAGCACCGTGGCTCAGAGATTTTGCTCAAAGGGAGAAGTAAGGCATGAGCCTAGAGCTCTAATACACTTCCCAAAGGCAATGAATTTATTTGGAACAAACTGTGAGGAAGTTCAATAAAGAGTCCACTCAAAATCAATGAGGATTTTGATGGTTAGCAATTAAAATGAGGCTGGTAACTCAATGAGAGCAGCCATCTAAATTGGTTGATGGGTTTACCAGAGAGAACCAGTGAAATTGCTAAAGAAGAGCCCTTCTGGAGTCAGAGTAAACCTCAAAGATTGGCCTCAAAAATAACCCCAGCAAAGGAGCACCTACTTCGTTAGATCAAACTGGACAGCGATTTGTGACCCAGGGCATTGTCAAAACAATAAAGTAAATTCTGTCAGCTAGCAAAGTCTAAGACTGGGGATCGATAGAATAAAGGCAGGTAGCTTGAGAGAAAGATTAGGGGAAAGGACTCTTTAAGAAAGTCCTACCAAAACTACTGTGCCCCCCCCCCCCTTGAGTGTGCATCCCTTCAAAGATTTACTTGAGGGAATGATATAAGAGAATTTGCATCAACTATGGAATTCACTAAAGTAGTTACCACATTACTAAGAATAACAAGTCTCAGTATGAAGGCAGAATTGGTGTTCAAAGCAGTTATAAATACTATATAAAACATAGCTTTTAGTCAAACCTATAAAGCATGTAAATTATCTCTATATAAACTGAGAGGAACATTACTCCATGGATTCTGAGAGGAACATTACTCCATGGATTATGTATCCATATTGTTAAAATTTCAGTTACTCCCAAGTAGATTCATTAACCTTAATCAATACCAATCAAATTCTCACAAGTCTTTCAGTTTGTCTTTGAACCAATCAAATCAAATTGAAAATATATTTGCAAAAATGGTTGTAAAATAGAAGAAAAGATTCAGAAATCTCTCATTACTTAATGTCAGGGGCTCCCCTAAGCAACAACAAAGATAATGTGATATTGACCAAAGTAAGGACACAAATATCAACTGAACATAAATGTGCCTTTGTATATACTCTCAATTGATTGACAAGGAACTTGTGACATGACATCAATGAAGAAAGTAAACAGTTTTCAACAAAGTCTGCAGGAACATTTTGATGTCCAAAAAAAGGAAACTATGACAAATTACTTACATCATATAAAATATAGCTCAAAATGGACTACAAATCTAAGTATGGACGTACATTTTAATTATTTTACATGAAAAAGAAAACATATTAATGACATTGGCTTAGGTAAAGATTTATTAAATATTTAAAAATTGTTATTGCAATACAATAATAAAACCAAAGGATAAGTCAATACAAAAATGAAAAACCAGCTCTTTGAAAAAACACAATAAGAAATATAAAGGTAAGTCACAGTGTGGGAGAAAATATTTTCAAGACACATAGATGAGGAAAGACATAAAGAACACATGAATAGGCCGGCGCCGCGGCTCACTAGGCTAATCCTCCGCCTTGTGGCACCGGCACACCGGGTTCTAGTCCTGGTCGGGGCACCGATCCTGTCCCGGTTGCCCCTCTTCCAGGCCAGCTCTCTGCTGTGGCTAGGGAGTGCAGTGGAGGATGGCCCAAGTGCTTGGGCCCTGCACCCCATGGGAGACCAGGATAAGCACCTGGCTCCTGCCATCGGATCAGCGCGGTGCGCCGGCCGCAGCGCGCTACCGCGGCGGCCATTGGAGGGTGAACCAACGGCAAAAAGGAAGACCTTTCTCTCTGTCTCTCTCTCACTGTCCACTCTGCCTGTCAAAAAAAAAAAAAAAATTAAAAAAAAAAAAAACACATGAATAATTTTTATGGGTAGGCATTTGGCCTAGCAATTAAAACACAGCTTGGGACCCAAAAAAGCCGTATCACAGGACCTGGATTCTCCTTCTGGCTTCACTTCTGATATTAGCTTCCTATCTGTGAGCATCCTGGGAAACATCAGGTTAAGCTTTGACTACTTGGGTCACTTCCACTCATGTAGGAAACGGAGACTACACATCCTGACTCAGCCTGGCCCAGCTCTAGCCTGGCAATTGGGGTGTAAAGCCAACAAATTAAAGACCTCTCTCTTCTCTGGGTCTCTCTCTCTCTCTCTCTCTCTCTCTCTCTCTCTCGTGTGTGTGTGTGTGTGTGTGTGTCTGTCTCTGACTTTCTCTGCACATTTATTTCAAATAAATGAAAAAAAAAGTGTGGAAAATTGAATTGTAAATAAGTTTGTTTATTTTAGAAGGAGGGAGGAGGGGCCAGCGCCTTGGCTCACTGGGTTAATCCTCTGCCTGTGGCGCCAGCATCCCATATGGGCACCAGGTTCTAGTCCAGGTTACTCCTCTTCCAGTCCAGCTCTCTGCTGTAGCCCAAGAGGGCAGTGGAGGATGGAAGAAGCACCTGGGTCCTGGTTTCTGATTGGTGCAGTGCAGGCAGTGGCGGCCATTTAGGGGGTGAACCAACGGAAGGAAGACCTTTCTCTATGCCTCTCTCTCTCACTGTGTAACTCTGTCAAAAAATAAATAAATAAAATTTTAAAAAAGGAGGGAGGGATGGTAAAAGGGAGGGAGAGGGAGAAGTGTGAGGGAGGGAGGGGGAGAAAGAGAGCGAGCCTTCAATCTACTAGTTCATAGTCTAGATTCTGATCTGGTCATTGGAATATTAGCTCAGCTGTTTCGCCTGCCTATGTTGTTATTGCCATATTACTTCAAAAGCAATAGCGTAAGCACAATTTTTCATTTGTTTCATTTCCTTTTAAAAGGTGACACTGTTTATTTGAATTCCTTCATAGTATATTTTTATGTTAACCCCTTATCAGATAGATAGTATCCAAATATTTTCTCACATTCTGTAAATTGTCTCTTTGCTCTGTTCATGATTCTCTTGCTATGCAGACACTTTTTAGTTTGACGTAATCCTACTGTCAATTTTTGCCTTGCTTGTCTGTGTCGTAGGGTCTTATTGAAAAATTCCTTTCTCAGACAATGCCATGAAGCATTTCCTCTATGTTTTCTTCCAGTAGTTTCTTAAGTTCAAGTCTTACTTTGATATTTTTAATCCATTTTGAACTGATTTTTATATGGTGATATACAGAGAGCTAGTGTCATTCATGTGCACATGGATAGCTTTCTTGATACCATTTATTGAATGTACTGCCCTTACCACAATGCATTTTGTTTTTTGACAATTCTGTCTAAAATCAGTGAGCTTTATATACGTGGGTTCATTGCTAAGATCACAAATCTATTTGATTATTCCATGTTCCTGTTTTTATACCATCTCTATTTTTATGTCACTAATATGCTGTTCTGGTTACTATAACTTTATAGTATATATTGTGGCAGGCTGCATAATACATCCAGCTTTCTCCTTTTGGTTCAAAATTTCTTTGAATATTTGGGATCTTTTGTGGTTCCATATGATTTTAAGATTGATGGTTCTAGTTCTATGAAGAATATCATTGGTATTTGGATACAGATTGTTTTTTTTTTTTTTTTTAATTTTTTTTTTTTTGACAGGCAGAGTGGACAGTAGAGGGAGACAGAGAGAAAGGTCTTCCTTTTTGCCGTTGGTTCACCCTCCAATGGCTGCCGCGGTAGATGCGCTGCAGCTGCACCGCACTGTTCCGATGGCAGGAGCCAGGTGCTTATCCTGGTCTCCCATGGGGTGCAGGGCCCAAGAACTTGGGCCATCCTTTACTGCACTCCCTGGCCACAGCAGAGAGCTGGCCTGGAAGAGGGGCAACCGGGACAGGATTGGTGCCCCGACCGGGACTAGAACCCGGTGTGCCGGTGCCGCAAGGCGGAGGATTAGCCTAGTGAGCTGCGGCGCCGGCTACAGATTGTATTTATTCTGTAGATTGCTTAGGGTAGTAAGGACATCTCAGACATATTAATTCTTCCAATCCATTTTCCATGCTCTTCAACATGTGTCTTCAAAAGTTGTCCTTTTCTATTGATAGTTCATGATTTTCATTATATGTATCTTTCATTAATTTGAGTTTACCAATATGATTCTTATTTTTGTTAATTTTTTTATTTCACATGATATGGTTTTCTTGATTTCTTTTTCAGATAATTTGCTTTTGATCTATAGAAACGTTATATATTTCTGTATGTTGGTTGATTTTCTTCCAAAAAAAAACTAAATGGTAAAAAAAAAATCAATTAGAAAAGTAAGAAAAAAATCTACAGATATTTCTTAAAAGAAGTTTGCAAATAGCCAACACAAAGGTGAAAATATTCAGCATCACTAATTATTTGGAAAGTACAAATCAAAACCACAATGAAGTAGCATGATACTCTAGTAAGAATAGCTGTTATCAAAAAGACAAACAGTAGTAAGTGTTAGGGAGTATGTGAGGAAAAGGAACACTTACAAACTATTACAGGGAATGTAAATTAGTATAGCTATAATGGAAAATAATGTGAATATTTCTCAAAATGTGCAAAAATTATTATAATATGACCCAGGAATCCCACTACTTGCTAAATACACAAAATTATGAAATCAGTTGGTAAAGAGATATTTGAATTCTCGTGTATATTGCACGGGTACAATAACCAAGATGTGGAATCACCTGAAATATTCATAAACAAATGGATGTGCAAAGACAATGGGTGCATATACACAGTGGAATACTATTCACTCATTAAAATATTAAGTCTTATCATTTGCAATAACATGAATGAAACTAGAGGACATTATGTCCAGTTAAATATTTCACACATGTAAAGGCAAATACTGCATGATCTCACTAATATGTGGACTCTAAAAAATCAGGTCTCAGAGGAGTAGAGAGTCAAACCATGATTACCAAAGGCTGAGGAGAAGAAGATAGTAGGGGAAAGAGGAGGAAAGATGAAGAATAACAACAATTACTTAGGAAAAATAAGTTGTGCAGATCTGATGGGCCACCAGTTGACTATAATTAACAATATTGTATATTCTAAAGTACCTGAAGTAGAGGAATTTTACTTTTTACCACGTACAAATGACGTTCATGTGATAGATATGTTAATTACCTTAAATTGATCATTACACAGTGTAATTGTACCAAAAAAAGTACCCATTAATTTTTAAAATGATAATTTGTCAGTTGAAAAGGTAATTTTTAAACAAAAAAGATAGCATTATTTATATAAATAATGAGATTGCCCTTCATTTTATCATTTTCAGTACTATCCAGTCATCCAAAATATTATGAGCCCACAATCCTATTCTAATTTCACCCAAATGATACATCTCCACATTGAGAAAACTATTAAATTCTACTTCCTCTCTTGAATGGGCATTAATATAGAGTGTTATAATCTAATCCAGTATTAATTTTTAATGAGTTCCTCTTTTTATTACCAGTAGATTTTTCTCATCCTTAATTCCTTTTTTCAATATGTTCTTATTACAATTGAAATCTTAGTTTACTCCATTAATAATTTTTATGTGTCCAGAGGACATAGTAAAATTAATAATATTTTTTACTGTGCACTTTACACATTATTGTAAATACCTTATTTTACAGAAACCTAAAACTATTGAGATGTAGTAGAAATTATTATTGACTCATTGTCTTGTTAGAGCAAATGTGTCATAGGTGGGTATTCCAAGATTATATTACTCCTCATAAATCTGAATAAAGTCAAATGTGTTTAAAAGAAAGAATTATTAATATTTAAATTTTCAAGATTATAATTTTTCATTAAAATAAACTAAACCATAAATTTTTCAAACTATTAATAAATTTATTTCAAAAAATAAATTAAGCTGATGATATGTAATAACTTGGTATAGACACACAGTGATTCTGTAATGGCTGCACCAGTGACATGAGAGACAAATAAGTCCTGAACATTAATCATGAGTTTCAAGAAAACAGATTATTTTTCTCTTTGATTAAAAGAGGGATAATAGGAATAGGAATAAAATAAAAAAGCTCAAGTAACAATGTCAGAACCAGGAGTGAACCACTAACTACAGGAAAACAAAAAGTTTTAGTCAATAAAATTAAAGATTTGAAAATAATTTTTCAAAGATTTATTTACTGATATATTTGAAAGGCAGAGTAACTAGAGAAAAAAGGAGAGACAGAAAGTATTCATCTTCCCACTGTTTCACCCACCAAATGGCTGCAACAGATAGTTCTGGGCCAGGCAAACACTAGAGCCAGGAATTCCATATAGGAATCCCACATGGATTGCAGGGTCCCATGTATTTGGGGGCATCTTCCGTTGCCTTAGCAAATGCATTGCCAGGAAATTGGGTCTGAAATAGTGCAGCCAGGACTCAAAGTGGGAAATAAGGTGACAATTAGATCTTAACTATTCCGTTAGATTAATTTTACATTAGTGACTCCTTCCCCATGACTGCATATTGATTGTGTAGGAATAGCCATAGACAAAGATAAATTTCATTCAGTGCTACTAACATTCAACAATTGACATTATTCTAAATTTAATAATTAAATCAACAAGAACAACTAAATAATTCAACAGCAGAAATTATAACAATCCAATCTTATTTATGACAGATAAAATCCAAGACAAAATGAAACAATGAAAATATATAACATGTAGGAGTCAGCATTGTGGCACAGCAGGTTAGGAAACAGTCCCCAAACATAAACTGAACATAGAGTTGAAAATATTAATTATACTAATTTGATTAGTCCACGTTGTATGCATGTGCTGACACATCATCTTTCATTCTACAAATGTGTACACTTTTGATGTGATGAACAAAATTAAAAAAAAAATAGGAGGGGTAAGAAGGAGCAGGTAACTGGCCTAGTGGTACAGGATGCCTACATTGCACACCAGAGTGTGGACATTCAATACCCACCTGCAGCTCCTTACTTCAATTTATTGCTATTGTCAATCTTGAGAGATAGTGTTAATGGCTCAAATAATTGGGTTCCCACTTCCCATAAGGGAGACACAATTTGAGTGCCTTGCCCCCAGCTTTGGTTAGGCTTACCAGAATTTGAGATGTGAACAAGCCAAGACGATTTCTTTCTCTCTCTTTCACTCTCCTCACTCTGATCTCTGCCTCTCAAATACCAAAAAAAAAAAAAAAAAAATAAGAAGAAGAGGAAGCATTTTAGAAGATTGAAATGCTAACTCACCTGGTTTGATCAATAACATACACATACTGAATTATTATACTATACTCAAATAACTTGAACAAGTATAATAAAGATAATTTAAAATTTTTTAAGATTACAAATATTTTAAAAATATAGGGCATATATTTTGAGTATTCAGAGCATAACCATATTTTTTAAAACAATGAATATAACTGAAGTTGTTTTTCTTCCTCAAAGCATTTCTATGTGCATACTAAAAAGTCTTCTGCACTTATATGCATATTTTAAGTTACTTTTGTGATTTTTCCATTTATATGTAAACTAAACTGCATTAACAATTTCACTTTCTGAAAAAAAAATATTTACTCACCATAAGTTAACTTATTCCTACATTTTATTAGCTGTTTTTCAATTCACAAACATAAAAACAGAGTTGGGGAATTTTTAAGAAGACAGACTGCGGGGAGTATAAGAAACCAACTTGAGTACATACCGTGTTCTAAGTAGTCAAAGGCATTGAAATGACACTGAATTTGAAAATGATTAGAAAATAAATAAATATGTAAAATGCAACCTAATTCGGGTTCCCTTTAAAGCTCAGGGTATTTTAAGAGGCAAGTCCAGGGTAACTGCTAGGATATATTAGGTTAACGACTTCATTAGATTTTTTTAGAGATGGAGATTAAGAAATGAGCAGAATTGTGTTGAGTGGACAAATATTAGGGAGCTGTTTGCATTTTGATATGCTATTTCACAGTGCTTATAGTTCCATGGGACTGTTCAAATGGGAATTACAAGGTCATTATAAAAGCATAAGAAATTCGGAAGTCATTGCCTATCTGAAATCGAAGAATAAAATCTGTTCAATTATAAAAAGATTTAAAAAGAAGAAACAAAATAGAAAATTTCAACATTTGAGAGCTTGCAGAAAAAGGGGCATGGAAATAAATTATGATTGGTTTCCTAGAGAATTAGAACGAACAGAAAAGCAAACAAACAAAAATGAGTTCATGGTTATATGGGAGGAAAAAACAAACAGAACCTTGTTTCAAGTCTCTTAATTGCAAGAACCAACACTATGAAGTATTCTAAGTGTTAAATTGTGAAAATAATGAAAATATTTTCCATTTAGTAACCAGACAATGAATTGATAACTCTGAGAAGAGCTATTTTAGAAGTTAGACCTCTGGGTATTGAAGGTTTATGAAGATATAGAAGAGGGAAAATTATTGACTAATTCAGTACAAGGGAGTTTTATGTGCAAAGGCAAGTTTTTTGTGATGGTGTGGAAGTTTAATATAGAAAATAAGCTGTAGGCAACATGCATATAAAGAGGCTAGAGATGAGGAAAAAATGTAATAACAGTGGCAGAAAAGGTGCCTGCAATGTTTAGAAGTAAATGGACGCTGGAATCTGTCACAGGTAAAACATTTTTAGTGATTAGGAAATAGAAGTCCTTCAATACCTATAAGAAATAGTTTTATTATTTTGGTTCTAATATTTCATTTTATATACATAGTCTCTCTGTGACTTAAGTTCTAACATGAATTTATTATTTTTTGAAAACTTTTTTCATTGTTGGTATGAAAAAAGATGATAGGTTCAGATTTCATTATGACATGATCAATGTCTGAAGGCTATAAAATTATATTAAGGATTAATTTACAATGAACAAAGTTGAATATCGGCATAAACATAAAGAAAACATGTCCAATTATTATAAACAGCATAAATGTTATAAAGCTAAAAATAAAATGAAATACTATTAATCTTCTATAGTGTAAGAATGGGAAGATAAGTAAAAGAAAAATATTGATTCTTCATAAGATACATAAAATAATGAAAAATGTTAGGACGCATTCAAATTGTAGAAAAAAGTTTCTTTATTTTAATATTATGAATCTAAATAAGTTAGAATCCTCTAACAATGAAATTGCCCTTTTAACTAATCTATGGGTAGGAAATGAAATAAAAATTTGGATCCAGTACTGTTGCGTAGTAGGTTAAGCCTCCACCTGTGGAGCTGGCATCCCATTTGGATGACAGTTCTAGTTACTGTTGCTCTACTTCTGATTCAGTTCCTGGCTAAAGGCCTGGGAAAGCAGTGAAAGATGGCCCAAGTGCTTAGGCCACTGCATCCATGTGGGAGACCTGGAAGAAGCTCCCCACTCCTGGCTTCAGATCAGTTCAGATCTGACTGTTTGCAGCCATCTGGGGAGTGAACCAGTGAATGGAAAAACCTCTCTGTCTCTCCCTCTTTCTGTCTGTAACTCTGTTTCTCAAATAAATAAATGAATTAAATAAAATTTGTATCAAAATATACAGAAAACAATAATAATTAAACCATTACATTTTAAGATCCATGAAGTCTGGCCGGCTAATCCTCTGCTTAGCGGCACTGGCACACCGGGTTCTAGTCCTGGTCGGGGTGCCAGATTCTGTCCAGGTTGCCCCTCTTCCAGTCCAGCTCTCTGCTGTGGCCCGGGAGTGCAGAGGAGGATGGCCCAAGTGCTTGGGCCCTGCACCCCATGGGAGACCAGGAGAAGCACCTGGCTCCTGCCATCGGATCAGCGCGGCACACCAGCCACAGCGCACCAGCCGCGGCGGCCATTGGAGGGTGAACCAATGGCAAAGGAAGACCTTTCTCTCTCTCTCTCTCTCTCTCTCTCACTGTCCACTCTGCCTTTTTTTAAAAAAAAAAAATCCATGAAGTCAAGTTAGCCAGTGGAAATAACATAGCAAGGAATTGTAATGAAACCATTAACAACTAGTTATGTCTGTCAATACCATATTTCACCATATTAACAGATGATAGGGAAGATAATTTGTGTAACCACACCTATGAGATGATTAGGGATTTTAAAATTTATTTTGTTGTGTGTGCTCACAAGACTTATCAACAATTAATTGTAATTAATTATGGTTTATTTTTCTCCTCTCTGCTTGCTATATCCATTTTGAGTTTTCTCAAATTAATTTTTGATGCACTGAAGCACTTCCAAATATTCTTTCAGAGAATACTGTTGGTTAATAAACTTTAAGAGTCCCTGAAAATCTGAAACTATTTTTATTAGCTCACTGAATTATTTAGTATAGAATTATGTCCAACTTAAATTTCCATAGAAGCTTTGTAGGAATTGTTCTATTGTTATTTGCAAAGCTTTTATATTTCAACCATGACTGGCATATTTCTAATTCCAAGTTCTATACATAGTGTTTTATTTTTCAAAATTGTAATCATTATACTGAACCTTTATTAAGATGCACCATGATGTGAGTAACTATACATTCATGCCTCATAATAACAAATGTTGTCTTCGGGCCGGCACTGTGGCGCAGCCGGTTAAAGGGCTAGCTTGAGGCGCCTGCCTCCCATATGGGGGCCGGTTCTAGTTCCTGCTGCTCCTCTTCTGATCCAACTCTCTGCTGTGGCCTAAGAAAGCAGTAGAAGATGGCCCAAGTCCTGGGGCACCTGCACCTGCGTGGGAGACCCAGAAGAAGCTATTGGCTCCTGGCTTCCCATCAGTGCAGCTCCAGCCATTGTAGCCATCTGGGGAGTGAACCAGTGGATGAAAGACCTCTCTCTCTGTCTCTACCTCTCTCTGTAACTCTATCTTTCAAATAAATAAAATAAAATCTTAAAAAAAACACAAATATTGTCTTATTGCTTCTACATATTCACTCTGTTCATTCTTTCTTTTTAAAGATATTATGTTTTATTTGTTTGAAAAGCAGAGTTACAAAGAGAGAAGGAGAGAAAGAGGAAGAGAGAGAGAGAGAGAGATGAAGAGAGAGAGAAATCTCTCATCCACTGAATCACTCCTCTAGTGGCCACAATGGCCTGGGCTGTGGCAGGCTGAAGCCAGGAGCCAGGAGCTCTTTCTGTGTTGCCCACATGAATGCAGGGCCCGGGCCATACTCCATTGCTTTCCCAAGCACATTAGAGGGAGCTGAATTAAAAGTTGAACAGCTGGGACTCAACCAAGTGCCCATATGGGATGCCAGCATCACACAAAGGAAGAGGCTTAACCTGCTATGCCACAACACTAGCCCACTTTTATTCTTTACTCTTTTAAATCCTATTGATTGAAGATAATTTTTGATATACTTCAGTTTATTTCCTTATTTTTTCAAATATATTTATTATCTATATCACATTTCAGTGCTTTCAGGACAGACTCTGGCTCAATTTTTAGAACACTAATTTTCAGATTTTCCCATGTGGCTATTAAGCCGCTTTATTGTTTTTCTGCTTCTGCTTCCCTGATGCTAATGTCTGACCTTCATGACAAATTCCTCATAGTATTTTTTTTAGAAATGCCAAATCAGGGGCTAGTTGTGGCATAGCAAGTTAAGCCACCACCTGTGATGGCAGCATCACATATGGGTGCCAGTTTGTGTCCTAGCTGCTCCATTTCCAAACCAGCTCCCTGATAATGGCATTGGGAAAGGAGCAAAATATGGCCCAAGTGTTTGGACTCTCGCGACCTGCATGAGAACCCACACGAAGTTCCTAGCTGGAGGCTTTGGCCTGGTCCAGCCTTGGTCATTGTGGCCATCTGGGGAGTAACCAGTGAATGAAAGACATCCTTTTCTTTCTCTGTCTCTCCCTCTCATGCTAACCCCGACTTTCAAATAAATAAATAAATCTTAAGAAAAAAAAAAATAAAAGGAAATGCCTGGTCAGCAATTGTGAGAAAAGCATTCCAGAGAATGGCATTGGCATTGGTGACTAAAAATTGAAAATATGATTCATGAATTGATTTTGGTGTGTGAATAATTTTAAGTCTTCCATAAATAAGAAATTTTAGTTAATATTCATTTTATTATATGCCAAATAGAATATGATTTTATTTTATATTCTACATCTAAAATGTAATCATGATTTTAAATAGAATATAAAATTTGAAAGTTAAGAAATAATTGTTTAAATATAATTTCTTTGTTTTGTCAAATATAAAGCACTGGTGATTCACAGAGTCAATGAAATACAATTCAAAGAAAATATCATAATAAAGGACAATCCAAACTTAAAAATATGATGTAATATTTTAAACTTTGCAATTTGAGTCTGCTTAATTTATGTGAGTTCTAATTGCTTGGTTCATATGCAGTGCTAACATTGACATGCCTTATCCTGTAGCCTTTTATTGTTGGCTCACACAGTGTCAAAAGGGACAAGTTATTCCAAGTGTACTCCAAAAAGTGGTTTTAATTTTTATATAATTTGTTCATGTCAGTGAAATGATTTATTTCTTTATATCACCCCAAAGTCTCTATTAGTAGGCCATAGTCATAAAAAGGAGAATTAGAATGCAAAACACTTTTCTTGTGTATGGGATTAATAATTTGGGTGATAGGAGGCTGCTAAATTAAGATCTGATACTTTGATTCTGATCTAAAAAGTCTATTAGAACTTGACCAGACAAAATATAATTTGATTGTATTTCATAAGAACACTATTTGCCCTGCAAACAGATTTTATTCTAGAGAGATTTATTTATTTATTTTGTTTATTTGGTTTTGGGTTATTCTAGCCCAATTGTCCACAGACCATGAAATCATATCCAGGCTGCTCTGCCATTTTCCTTGCACAGATAAGGAGCCTACTGAAATTATCCATGATGGGCTGGGACAGAATCTCAGTCAAGTAGTCGTAAGGGCAAACTCTCCACTTATTGTGAGAACACGATACTTTTGACACAAAACAGAATCTCAAAAAGAGTTTCCTTCCTCTACTAGTTTCAGGTTGTTATCTAGCAAACCTCAACTAGTTTTAGGTTTTCTGCAGAAGCTTGAATCTGACAGTGCATATTTACTAATAGATGTTTGGTCCTGCCTTACAGTGAAGTTTAGGAATTATTACAGTAAAGTGGCTAAAGGTGATGACATATAAGACTTAGTTGTTTACATAATAGAGATGGTAAATGATCATCTACTAATGATAAGCTTGTGTACTGTGTTGGATAAACACATCAGTGGAAAAAGGTATTAAATCTAACAGGCAAGCCCAGATGTCCTTCAAAAGTAGCTCTCTATGAGTTAGAGTATCTTTCCATAACAATCTGTTTGTCTTCAAAGCATCACACTATAGAGTAACATCTTCCAAGATTATGGTTTATAGTAAGAACAATCACTACCTTGCCAACATCCATACTTGAGACAAGGTTTCCAAGACACATCTCCTCTTGTACACATCAATTAAATGTTGTTGACTCCTCCCATTCTTCAATCTGCCTGGAAGCTGGGTTTCTGAGTACCTAGCCTAAACCCAAGCCAATGACAAGACTTTTTTCTTATTACTTTGTAAAAGATTTATTAATTTGAAAGGTAGAGTGACACAGAGAGAGGAAGAAAGAAAGAAAATTAGTTCTTTATCCACTATTTCACTCTCCAAATTCCCTGAACTGTCAGGGCTGGGCAAGGTAGAAGCCAGGAGAAAAGAACTCCATTTGGGACTCCAACGTGGGTACCAGGAACCCAAGTACTTGAGCCATCATCTAACTGTCTCCTAAGAGCATTGGAAAGAAGCAAACCTGGAGGCAAAGGCATAACTCAATCCCAGACACCCTGATATAAGATGTGGGTATCCAAAGCAGTGGCCTAATTCAATGCCCTAACATTCTCCCTATGCTCCTATTCTTTGTCAACTTAATTTCAAGCCATAACACGCTGGAGTGATGGACATCTGTCATTTCCATCAGTTTCTCTCTTACTTCAGAGGCTGAATCCCACCATGTCTCCTATCAACCAACTTATTTCCTATGCCTTCTCTATTCCCAATATTGGCATATTAATGGACTCTGATAAATTATTTCATCCCTATGATATCATCTTTTTTGGCTTCTTCCCAGGGCTTGATATCTTTGTTCTGTCCTTACTTCACTCCCATCCCATTCATTTTCCCTTCTCTAAACTTGGTCTCCATTTACTTACAAAATTTTTGCTTACAATTATAGATTCCATATGAGTTTAAATCATGGAAGCTGCTGAATGTGTCAAACTGCCCTTGTTGAGGGCATTACGAGGTGAGTAGGACAATAAACCGGAACCCAGGCTTTGCTCATTTTGTGTCGTGCATTGTCTCAGGTTAGAAAACTAGATTGCATAGTAAATTAGCAAGAATAATATGTACACTATAGAAAACTATAACACTTCATTCTCCATAAAATGAAATTTTTCTGAAATGATTTTCTGTGGGGTGGTGGAAGCAAATAACAAGAGCAATTAAAGAAGCGGAGAGGAAACTGAGCAGACAGAGTAAGATTTGTTCCAGAATAAGATCTAGGTTTTCCACCTCATCAATTTCATTCTCATTTTAATTACTTTTTCTGTATGTATTATGTTTTTAAAAAATTAAACTAGCTGCTTTTAAATGATTTGACTCACAGAGAGGTTGCTTAAAGTGCACAGAATTCCTGTGTACATGTTTATACCAATCTCTCCAAACCATTATCTTATCTAACTTGAGTGTAATGAGCAAAACAAGGAAATTATTATTTAGTTAGTAAGACCTAATAATACAGTATAATTGTTTCTATCCTACTAGGTTAATAGCAAGCATTTTTCAGGTTTCACCAGTATTATGTTTATTCTTTTCTCTCCCTCTCTTACTCTCTTCCTTCCTTCCTTTCACTTTTTTCTCATTCTCTTTTTCTCTCTCCCTTTTATTTCTTTCTCTTTCTTCGTCCTGCCTTAATTTTATGACACTTCATCATATTTATAAGTTCATGTAGGAAAGAGAGACAGATTAGCTCATTACCCAAGGGAGCTACCTTGAAACAACCTCTTTATGGTCACTTCTTCCCATCAATCCTATCTCTAGCAACCTGTATCTGATCACCATAAAAATTTTTGCAATTTCAAGAATTCTACATTAATAGACTCATACAGAATATATACTATAAAATGAAACTGTTTTTCCACTCCGAATAGTGCCTTTGAAATTTATTCAAGTTGATCCGTATATATTTTCTTATTTTATATCATTGAGTATACTTCCATGGTTTGATATCCTAGTTTATTCTCTAAATGACTTTTTGGTTATTGCTACTGCTTTTTGCTTACTTTTTGGCTATTACTAAGTTTCTATGAGTTTCATTTGCAGGCTTTTTTATGCAAACACCATGTAATTTCTTTAAGACACAAGAGTTAGGTCTCAGTTGTGTGGTACATAAATGCTTCTCTTTGTAAGCAAATGTCAAGAGTTCTCCAGAGTTTTCATTTTTTTCCCACCAACAAGAAAAGAGTTTCCATTGTTCTACAGCCCCAATAGTACTCGATACTGGCACTCACCCTTATGTTAGCCACTAAAATAGGTGTCAAGTGTGTCACATGATGCTTTTAATATACCTGATATCTAATGATATTGAAAATTTTTCATGTGTTTTTGTCATCCATATATCCTCTGTAGAAAAATTCACCCTCATAGCTAATTTTTTATCCAAAAAATGGCTCAAAGCCTAAGTTCAAATAATAAGTTGCTTATTGGTAGGTAGAAAAATAGATGATTTATCATACACTTAAATGCAGATTATAATTAATTTCACTACTTTGGACAAGAATACACTTCTTACCACATAATTCAATGAAAAGTGGAAAGAAATTTTTATTTCATATCATTACCATACATAAAATATTTGTAACTATACAGCACTATAATAGAACATCATGATATTTGCATATGATTTTGAGGAAATTAATATTCTCTTTTGATGACAGAAAAATAGTTTCTTTTCCTGTTGTTTTAAATTAATGTCCTAATATTCCAATGCTGAGAACTATAAACCAATTATGGGTTCAGTTTGGTTAAATAGTCAATGATTTAGATACAAATTTCATAAATACATCTATTACTAAGTATTTAATAAGTATTTGCTTCTGCAGATCAATCTTTAAATTCAAACAGTGCTGGTTTTGTGGCGTAATGAGTTAAGCTGCCACCAGTAACTCATATGGGCACTGATTCAAGGCCTGGTTGCTCCATTTCCAATCCAACTTCCTGTTACGTGCTTGAGAAAGCAGCAGAAGATGCCTTGAGTGCTTGGGTCCATGTACCTGGGTGGGAAAGAGACCCGGATGAAGCTCCTGGCTCGTGGTTCCTGGCATTGGCCTGGCCCAGCTGTTTCAGCCATTTGGAGTATTTGGAGAGTGAACCCAGGGGATGGAAGATTCATATTCTTTGTCTCTCTCTCTCTCTCCCTCTCTGTCTGTCTCCTTCTCTTTCTCTCTCTCTCTCTTTGTAACTCTACTATTCAGATAAATAAACTAAGCCTTTAAGAAATAACAAAATAAAATAGAAATCAAACAGTAACTATACTACTTACTTTGGCACTTAACACACTTTGAAAAAAATCTGTTCAATTATCCACAGGTTTAAAATAAAATTACTTATTTTTTTTGTTTTTTTTAGTCAGTTATTTTAATATGATTTTTTTCTTCAACTTTTCACAATGAAATATGAGCTAGCATTTTATATGGCATATTTTGTATCAAGAAAAGTAGATAATATGATCAATATATATTTCAATTATATTTTATTTTTAAATTTTTTCTAAAAGAGATAAAATATGCATATTTATGAGGTACTCTATGATGTTTCATTATGGATATACATTATGTAATATCCAGAAAATGTAAACATGTAAGGTACATTTAGATTGCAATAAAAGAAAATGTTCTTCATTGGATAGACAAGCTGGAAGAATTAATAAAAGAATATATCATTTAAGAACAGTTTTCTTGAGAGCATAAAGAACAGGGTCAGAAGGAAAGAGTGCAAATCTATCAGCCACTGCAGGCCCAGAAGAGAAAAACAGGACAACAAGCACCTCCACCTGGAGAAATGCATAAAAAGATTCATGGGTCAGTGACCTTGACATTTGTTCAAGACGAGTGATTACTAACTTCTAGGTAGAAAAGGTGGAGTGAAAGACAGAATAAACCCTCACTAAATATGCCGTACTCTCAGCCTTGGAATATATTACCTTAAAGGACAAAAGAGATTAAGATGAATATCTAATATGGAGATTACTTTATTATTCAGATAGGCCAAAAAGCACATAGACAAGCTGGGGAATTAAGAGTCAGAAACATAGAGGCGAGCAAAAAGGCTGATCCCAAAATGTTGCAGGGCCAAAATCCAAGTAATGCAGACATCCTACAGAGGCTGGAGAAGGCCAGAAATACATTCTCTCCTTGAGCCTCCAGGGAACTGCCACCTTGCAGAAGCTTTGTAGACATCTTCAGAACTTCAGCCCAACAATCTGTGGTGTTTCAAGCCACTAAGAATGTAATCACTATTTGTAACAAATCCCAATATGACACGAATACACATGGGAAAGAACATCCTCAAAATAATTTAAAACAGGCAAAGACTTGACCACACCCCTATCAGAGAATGATAGGCATTTTTGAATGTTTTGAGTCCACAGTCTTGTGGGAAAGAACTGGAAAGAGATTTGTAAAACCAGGACTGGTAAGGTTACTAACAGCCAAATGAAGGGTTTTTTGTGCCTTTTTAAAGCAGATTTCTATTATAGAAAATAACTCTAGTGTAATGAGGTGGAAACACTGAAGGTATAAGACCAAGAAGATTTTTATATTGTATATAATTTTACTATAATCTGACTACATTAACCATTCACAAATGCTTAAATTAGATGAGTACAAGAGGATGGGTTTAGTTAACTCTAATAATATTCTCTATCATACCTTTTTCTTATAATGATTCCTCATTTTCTCTTGTTTCATATAAAAATGAACATAAGAAATCATTATAATAAGAGTAGCAGTGTACTGTAATTTCTCCCAGGGAGCTTAGCATATGGTACCTGTCTCTTTGTTATTTAATTTAAATTGATCTGTTAAATATCAGATTTGTATGGGCTCATATATCATACTCATTAAAATGTCCAGTTCTTTAAAGAATCTAATCCCAATGGGACATACATTGCTTTGATAAGATAACAGACATTTTATGCTCTAAGAAGTAAAAACTATAAAAGTTCAGGGAATAAAAGGCATTTTGAAAAGTCATTGCAGATGATTTTTGCCTACTTAATGTCTGTTTTAATAATTCATCCTCATAATACAGCTGGTTATAAATTAAAACAATTGTCTTTCATATCTTTATGCAAAATAATAACTATCTCAAAAATTCTTCTCACTCCAAAAAGATATAAACATGAATCTAAAAAGTGCAGGTTAACATAATTCAAAGTATTATTTTATGCTAACTTAAGTAGAATTTTTTAAAACATATATAATTTAAGAAAAATTCCAGTAAATTAGCATAAATATTCACTTCAAGAATTTCCAACCGTCTTTGCCTGTGAATGCCCTGAGCAAGCAGCATTGTACATAGTGGGCAAAGGCAGAGCAATGGTGGCCAGGTTCAGGTAGGGGCTGCTGCTCTGGCACCATCCCTCTCCACTCAGATTGATTCAAATCAAACAACTGGTAAAGCATTTTCAAGCAACTTTTTCCGAATATCTGGTCCAAATGTAGCTAAAATCACTACCAAAATAGTTGTGACAGCCAGTCTCCTCCTGTCTTTCTCTTTCTCTTCTTTCTCATTTTTGCACCTCCACTGTTAAGAGATTCAGGTCAAGAAATGCCTCCATCTTGCGAACCCAACCTAAATGTTGCCCATAAATGCAGCGTGGCAACGATAAAACAGGTCTTCATCTAATCTAACTTTATACATTTTTTTATTGACACCAAAAATGTCAAGAATGTTAAATTTGATTGGTTTAAGGACAGGTGAAGAGTTTGTTTGACTAGCTGAATACCAATAGTAAATGTGATGGAGTTTCATATACAAGATGTAGAGAGATATCATCCAAAATCAAGACATGATTTCCTTGAATGAATAAGATAAGAAACATGGATACTTAAATGTCTATGTTGGAAAAGAAGAAAAGAAGCCAGTGTTGAGGTACAGATGGTTATGCGGCTGCCTGAAACTCTGGCAGTACATATGAACATTGGTTTGGTCCTTGCTGTTCCACTTCCAATGCAATTCCCTGCTGATGCACTTGAAGAAGCAGGGGAAGGTTGTCAGAGTATCCAGGCCCCTGCCACCCATGTGGAAGACATTGATGGAGTTCCTGGCCTTGGCAGGGCCCAGTTGAGGCCATTGCAGGCATTTGGGGAGTGAACCAATGGTTGAAAACTCGCTCACCCTCTCTCCCTGTCTCTCTGTAAGTCTGCCTTGCAAATAAATAAATAAGCTTTTTGAGAAAAGAAAATGAAAAGTTTTTATTTCACCTAGAGATAAAAGATGGAATGTGAAATGTAGAATCAGCTTTCACTTGGTTTGTTAAAGACAGAGTCACAAAACAGGCAATATATAAACAAACTCCTGATGGTACTGGAATCATCATTGTATTGCTTCAGCAGTGGTAATCTATGGCTGTTGTTCTACACCTCAGGTTTTTCTCTTGGAATTCATTTGTACTCTTTTTTTTCCTGAGGCTTTGGGTTTGACCTTACATCTGATCTTTAATGTGGTAACTAGAGTCTGCCAGGACAATGATGAACTGGTGTATGTTTCTGGCTGGCGCTGTGGCTCACTAGGCTAATCCTCCCTGCGGCGCTGGCACCCCGGGGTTCTAGTCCCGGTTGGGGCGCCGGTTCTGTTCCAGTTGCTCCTCTTTCAGTCCAGCTCTCTGCTGTGGCCCAGGAAGGCAGTGGAGGATGGCCCAAGTGTTTGGGCTCTGCACCTGTATGGGAGACCAGGAGGAAGCATCTGGCTTCTGGCTTCGGACCGGTGAAGCACGCCAGCCATAGCGGTCATTTGGGGGGTGAACCAACGGAAGGAAGACCTTTCTGTCTGTCTCTCTCTCTGTCACTGTCTAACTCTGCCTGTCAAAAAAAGAAAGTATATGTTTCCCCTCACCTACTTCCATTCAACAAGAGTGCCAGATTCATTTAATTAAATTGATTCTAAAGATGAGAATTGCATTGACTTCAACTCATTTCAAAATGCTCTATTGATGCATGTGTTGAATGCAATTTAAAACTGATTTGTTTTGAAGATAAAATTATAAGTTTTGAAATTAAAATGGCGAATATATAAGAGTCAAAAGTACAATAAATGTTTGAGGCAAATACAAGAATATTTCATGCATTAATTTCAAAAACACACATACGTTCTTTTGTACTCATTCTGTGAATAGCTAAAAAATGCACAAAAAATAGCCCCCCAAAACTTTGGATGAGAGTAGACTGATTTGGAAACTCTCTGTTATAAGTCAATATTTTAGATAGCTGGAACCTAGTCCTAAAGCTACAAGTGGACTTGATTCCAGAGTAAATCATTTATAACCACCTGGATACACAGAAACCATTTAAAAAGCAGACACTATCTGAAATATTTTGCCCAAATGGTCACACACTGATGATTAGATGTCCCAGTATGTAATATAGCCACAGAAGTCTGGTTAATCAGAGTCATCTTTTACCATCTTTAGAAACCTTCCTGGGAACAAACAGATCGAACATTTATGAAGCTAGTGTGCCTGAATGAATGTTCCTTTTTGCTTCATACCTGAATGTTCTAAATCTGCTTTTTAGCTGTTTATTGTGTTTGTGTATTTATGTTTTGAGTCATAACATCTTTAGCTATGGAATTGAATTGCATTGGACAAAACTGTAAATAAAAAGAAACAAGGAATGAAGAAAAATAAAACAAAGATGTATAAAATATAAACATTTGTAAATCAGAGTAATAAATTTTCACTTGTTCCTATTGATATAATAATTAAATATTATGGTAATATTAGTAATTCAATAAAATATGTCTTTTTTCTAAAGAAATAGTTCAACAAAAACAAAAAAAATTCATCATGATCCCAGTTAATAACATATATTGAGCAAAACAGAAAAAAATTATAAACTAATCATCTTATATTGGAATGCTGAGGTATAACATGCCAATAATATAGACTATAAAACATACATTCAATATAATAAGTAAGAAGAACATAAAGAAAAATGAAAGCAATTTAGCATAAGTGAAAGGAAAATATTCAAATACTATGAACTCCATAATAATAAAGCTATGTTTGTGCATTTATGCTAATATGCCAAAGTGAAATGGAATTAAGATGGCAAATTTGCTCTTTATTTTCTTTTTCAGAGAAATAGTCTAAATTTTATGAAATTTCAAGTTAAATTAAAAAAATAATTTTCTTTACAAAGTGAAAGTGAGCTTTATCTTGAAAACTTTCTTGAAAAATGAAATAATAGTCATTTACTTATACAGAAAAGGGAAACAAAGCTCCTGTCTTCAATTATTGAAATTCTATTTAGATTTAGCTTTCAATTTAGCAGAAGCAATATTGCAATTATATTCCAGGGTTTTTGTTGTGGTAAAGTGAGCTAGGTCACAATGTGCAATGTTGCCATCACATACCAGAGCATCCACTCAAGTCTCCGCTGCTCTATTTCCAATCCTGCTTCCTACTTATGTTTGTGGGAAGGAAGTTGACTCCTGCTATGCAACTGAGAGGCCCAGCTGGAGTTCTTGGGATCTTGTCTTTGGCCTGACCCTGTCCCAACCAGTATAGGCATTTGGGAGGTGAGCCAGTACTTGGGACATCTCTTTGTCTCTGTCTCTCTCCCTCCCTATCACTCTACTTTTCAAATAAATAAAATGAGCTTCAAAAAAAAAAAAAAAGAAGAAGAAAAATCCTGAAAAGTTTTTTTTTTTTTTTTTTTTTTAAGGAACAAATGCCTAGTTTTACTTATTGGCACAGAATTACCCCTACCTTACCTATAACCTACTTCCCTGAAATTTAATAAAGATTTCTCCTTCTTTCCATTATTCTTGTATGTTTATTTCACACTACTGGAATGATAAGAAATCCCCTGGAGAGATCCTGGTGTCTCTAGAATAGACCTGTGTGGTCTAAGAAGCTATAATCTGCAAACAGCTACTCTGGTTTTTTAAACATCCACTATTCACAATAATAATCTCTCTCATAATAGGATATTTATGCTGCTTATATAATTCTCAATTCTTGTTCAGAAAACTAGAAAATGTAGAATATTATAAAAATACTGCATGATAAGACATACCATTGTCTTCTGATTGTGATAGTCTTAATTTTAGTGTTCTATTTTTATTATGTATGTATGTAAAATTAAATTTTTGTAATGATTCTCAGTCATATTTAGGCATTTTTCCTCTATTCCAATTTTTGTTTAAAATTGGATGAATTAAATCAAGTGTTTTTAAGTATTTAACTGTTAATGACATAACTGATTAATTTGCATTACTAAGATAACTGAACTAAAATTATCTTTACAAATAAATGTGCAACCATAACTGATTATGGTGAATTATTTTATTTATTTATTGCTGACTTTAATTTGCTATTAGCTTCCTCAGTATTTTGTACTTAGATTGGTGATTGGTATTTCTTGTACGTATTATGTATATATTTGCCAATTTGTGATGCTAACCAAGTTATGGATTGATATATTTTGTGGGCTATAAGAATTCATACAGCTTGATTATTTCTGGTCTTTATTTACCAGTGGCTATTTTAAAAAGCACTTTGATAGAGAATATGAGTATTATTGTATATCCAGGTGTTATACATTATTTTTCATAACTTTCAGCCTTTAAATTATTCATGCTATTTGTTTTTTTAAAATTTAAAGTGTTACTATAGTTCCTTTAGTGGTTATTCTATTGTGATCACATTTGATTTTGTTTTTCCATTCTTTAGTTTGGTTTATTTTGTCTAACTTATTACATATTTGCCTTCTTATTTTTTTATACAGAACTTTCAGTTTCAGCATTTAAAAATCCATTAATTTTGCTGTTTAATAAATTGCATTTTTCCACTTTTATGTTTTGTATCATTGGATCTAATTTTTTTCAAGTTTTTTTTTTTCCTACTTAATCAAACCGTGTTATGAATATCACTGCTGACTGAAGAAATTTGCAGAAGAATCTACACATATCTGGGTTCTCAAGTCCTTTAGAAGCATTCACAGTGTGGCATGCTGCTGTTTATGGTACTTGGGGAAGGTGGAGTGACCTTGGTACAAACTCAGCGAGTTACAAGTGTTTTGACTCTACAGTGGAGTGCACTCTGATGAAGACGCGACCTCTGCTTTTCCAGAGAAAAACCAGTTTCCTAAGCAAGGGGATGGTCTGTGCCTCCTTCCCACGTGTGACAACAGAATAAGAAGTTCTTTATTGATCCCAGCAGTAGAAAAGAGACTTTGCAGTGAAACAAAGTCTATACAACTCACCTATTGATTCAGTGGCCTAGAATAGTTTAAAAGAAAAATAAATAACTTATGACCCATTGAGGTCGTCTTTGTGAAACAAAGAAGAGACTAGAATGGTGAAAGTTTGGAGTGGAGGAGGGGATAAATGAAATGTTAAACAAAGGCCATGCAGTTTAAGTTATGAAGCAGGAATAAATTTTCATATTCACTGCTTAGCCGTGACAATAGTCGATTATAATGTACCACATTATCCAAGAATCAGAATCATGCCACGCAACTGACTCGTTCTCTCCTTCATGCTTTCTATTAATTCCATTATGGTCTCATCCACCTCCCTATGAACAACCAATTCTATTTACCTCTGCTTCAGTATTTTCATTTTTATTTTTCTTTTAAAAGAAACCATTGGTATTTTGTCTTACTTTTTTCATTTTTAATCTAAAGTATGTTATAATATTGTCAAGTAAAATAATCAAATAATATTCTGTCTTCTAGTTGAATTTGGGGAGTTGTGATTGTCAGCTTGACAGGTAATTTATAGTTATAACCAAATTCTCTTTTTCAGACTTACGCATATTGACATCTCTTCAGCAATTTATGGGAATGTTTTCCTACTTATACTTGCCACAGAGTGCTACAATATCTCTATCAATCAATATTTATCTAGCCAGGTATTGCCAAAATAATAGCTGATAAATGACATGTCAAGTTAGTTTATATTTACATTTTCCTTGCTATAAGTAAAATTAAGCAGATTTTCATGTGTTAAGGGTTTTTGATATTCTTTGTGAATCTCATTTCATGTCTACTTATTCTTAAATTTTTAGTATTTCTTTCACCTCCAATTTTTCATGAGTTAAAATATTTTTTCATTATTAAAATATGTTGCAAATATTTTCTCCCACATATTCAGCTGAATTTTGAGTTTCCATAAGATTTTTTGTGAGTGTTTTCCATTTCTATTTCTGGGGTTTGAAGTCAAATTTTTCACTAATTTTTCAGTTGCATCTGAAATATTTCAAAGTATTAGAAATGATTTATTTACATTCAAGCTTTAGAAATTCAGTCATGCTTTTCTCTCACTCTGGAAAAATAATCACTTTTTTTTTTAACAGATTGATAGAGATACATAGACAGACCTATGCACTTCCTGTCTTTTACCCTGCCCTGTGATTCCCAGAGCTGTGTCAGGATTCTGCCATCCATCCCACCATTACTGGAGATCAAACCAGTAGTACTCATCTAATTATGGACAGTGCCCCTCCAAAATTGTGAGACAAAATAAGCCTCTTTTCTTTATAAAGTTAGGCTGCCTAAGGTATTTCATAACAGGACCCAAAGCTGACTAATAGATAAAATGGTGATGGGCATAGGATCATTATTATAACTATACATGAAAAAGAAGAGGGAGCTTTTGATTTAGGTTTCTGTCAGAATTTGAAAATGTGGAAGAACAGGCCAGAAAAGGCCTAAAATACCACAACTAAGTCATTGAGGCAATTTTAGTGAGGGCTCAAGGGAAAAGAAGACTAGGGATGGACTAGAATACCTTAGAAAGTGATTAGATGGTAGTGATCAGAATGCTGATACAAACTTGGGACAGTAATGGCCCTGTGGATAAGGTTTCAGATGCAAATTAGCATGCTACTGGGAATGGGACCACAAGGCAAAGAACCTGACTGTACTGTGTCCATTTCCTAAGATATTGTGGGAAGCCATATTTCATGAGTCACTAGTTTAATTGGCACATTTCAAAATCACAAAGCATTGCAAAGCATGATTGGGACAGGAGAGTGTGGTCAACATTAGCACAGGTAAATTGGAGCGAGGCACTAATCATAGAGCCGACGGGAAAAGGACTTGAGGAACATTTTAAGGTCTTTGAGGTGACCCCACTCAGCCCAATACAGACCCAGAGGCACGGAAGGAGAGCATTGTTTCATAAATATTTGAATCAGTTTTGCTAGGCTTGCCTGATGCCACCTCATGATTCATTTCCCTGTGTTCATCCATGAAACTCTCTACAGTTGTAACCATTATTTAAGTATTCCCAGGTACAGCTCAAGCTGGTGGCAGACATTGTTATCATCTGTGTGATGCTAGTTATGCAGGTATGCAGAATGCAAAAATTATGAGGTCTTGGCAGCTTTCACTGGGAATTCAAAGATAAACTAGGCTAGGCAGAGCTCTGCTGCAGTCTGGAACTCTTTCAATAAGACTTTCATGGGAAAATCCATGGTGACGTTTTAGGACTGAAAGCAAAGTGTGAATGGAGACCCCAGGAAGGCCCACATGGAAAAGCTGTAGGCATAATGCAAAACCAACTCAAGATAATAACTTTATGGGATAAATCCAGCAAAGCCCAGGTAAACTCAAGCCCTTGGTAGCCAACCTCTAGCACAGTATGTCTGTGATGTCAAGCATGGAGGGTTAGATTTTATGTTTGCCATGCTAGGTTTCAGTCTTTTAACCTCCTTTATATTTCCCTGTCGTTATCTATTGTAATAAGAAAGTTTACCTTATCCTGTCACAAGATTTTATATCAGAAGTAAGGCATTTGGTAGGGGGGCAGCATCGTGGTGCTGCAGATTAAGCTGTCACTTGTGAAGCCTACATCCCAGGTTGGACTGTGGGTTTACGTTTCAGCTGCTCCACGTCTGATCCATTGCCCTGATACTGAACCTGGAAAAGCGGCAGATAATGGTCCATGTACTTGGGCCCCTACCACCCATGTGGAACATCCAGAAGGAGTTCCTATCTCCTGGATTCAGTGTAGTCCAGCCCTGGTCATTGAGGCCATTTGGAGAATAAATCAGCATATGGACGATGCATTCTCTCTCTCTCTCTAGCTCTCTCTCCCTCTCATCTCTTACACTGTCTTCCAAATAAATAAGTAGATTTTTTTTTTATGTATGGACCTTGGACTTTTACAGGCTCACAGTTGAGTTTGCCTTACATCCTATATTATTGAATTGTTTTATTTCACCTTAATATGCATTTATTTATTTAAGATGTAGAGAGAAAAAAGACAGATAATTTTCATCCTCCGGTTAATTCCTCAATAATTATGACAGCTGAAGCTGGACTGAGGCCAAACTAAAAACCCAGGACCTGAAACCATGTAGGTGGCAGAGACACAATTAGTTGAGTTATTGCCATCTATCTCCCAGGATGGACATCAGCAGGAAGCTGCAATTGGGAGTGAAACCAATTCAGGCACTCCAATACATGATGCAAGTGTCTTAACCATTAGGCTAAATATCCATCCTTAATTGTTTTGTTTTAATTTAGTTTAATCATTGGATCTCCAGGGTTTTCTAGTTAGCATAGCCTTATGGTGTGAAAGTGTAGTTTTCCTGTTGATAACTGATTGTTATATCTCTAAGTGCTTAATTTGTCTAATTGAATTCTTACCTCCACTACTAACTTGGTCATTAGTGGAGGAAGTGTAATATATTTTTTTTTTCTGAACACATTGGGCATACCACTAGTGTTTCTAAATTAAGTGAGACAGTGGTTTAGGACTAAGACTAAATAGAACTCCTTGCATCACTTGAAGAAATTAAACATCAGTACTATTTCCTTGATTTCCCTCTAGGAACAGGTTACATATTTTTGAAAACTTTTGCATTTTCTGTGGAAACAGATAACGTTTGATTCTCCTTAGACTTATTAATACAGAGAGCAAAGAGAGTCAACAAAGAAGCCCTGATTGCTATTCCTCAAAAGGCTTATTTATACAATTGGGCTTTGCCTCTTGCTGAGAAGCATCACCATTGCCCTAACTCTGCCTGAACTGTGTGTGCAAACTAAGTGACTTACACCTAGCTCCTTTCCCTCCTGGAATCTAAGACTTCCATAGGTTCTTGGCAGAGGATGGTTCCATGACCAGACCCTAACAGATACTGGAGGCACCAAATTCCTAATGAGCCTCCCTTCTAGACAGTATTTCACATGCGTTGTCAAAAGTCGTTGCAGAGGGAATTAAGTAAAGCCCATAGGGCTCCATGGGGACAGGACTCCCAGGAACTTTGGCACCTTGTTTGCTCTGGACTTTGCTCCCTCTGTTTTACCTCTGCTCTGATTTTGCTTGGTGTCCTCTCACTGTAACAAAGCATATCTCTGAATATGACCACGTGCTGATCCTGTGAGTAAGCTTAGCAAATTATAAGACTAGGAATTGCTCCTGAGACCTCAGACATGATTTGGCGTTCTATATTTACGGATTTCCTGACACTCTGCACACATAATATTCCTAAAACAAATCACACTTGATCATCATGTATCAGTCTCCTACTAAGTTGTATATTCTGTTTGCTAATATTTTAGAGCATTTGAATGTTAGTAAGTGATGTGTATCTATGATTTTGTCTGTCAGGTTAGATACAAATGTTATAATTCACTAAAATAAGTAAGTTTCATTTTATTTTCTATGTTTCATTTTAATAAATGGAAAAACATTGGGACTACTTAGCCTTTTAAATTTTGATAGTTTTGGTAATCATCTTGTCTTGATGATTGTGAGGAAGTTTTGTGATAGATTTCTCTATTTCTTACATGGAAATTAGCATGTGTATGCTTTCGATCTATAGTGGGGTCAATTTTGATGAATCACATGCACTTATATGTTTTCATTAAATTTTCCAAATATATTTCCGAAAGATCCTCAGGCTGTATTTTTTAAACACTTATTTATTTGAAATTCAGATTTATAGAGAGAGGGAGAGAGAGAGACATTTTTGATCTGCAGGTTCACTCGCCTGATGTCTGCAACAGCTGAAGTCTAGAGCTTCTTCCAGGTCTCCCATTTGACTGGCAGGGGCCAAGTACTGTGGTCATTTTATGCTCTTTTTCCCAGTCCATAAGCAGGGAGTTAAGATCCTCCTCAGATTTTATATGTGTGTGTGTGTGTGTGTATTTCAATGGTTACTTTCTCCTTTATTATTTTTATTTGTATTTTCTTCTATATTTTTTATAAATTTAGCCAGTAATTTGGTTTTATCATTAGTTATTAAGTATATATGTACTTTTCCAAATCATTTGTAAGAAATTTATTAATATGTTACATTCTAAGGGTCACGGAAAATGCATGATAATTCCTTCAATACAATACCCATCAATTCTCATGATACTGTAATATTGATATAAAGATAACAACTTCAATGTATTTCATAGATACATTTCTAGCTATTCAGTGATATGTCCCAGAGCCGGCACTGTGGCACAGGGAGTAACATCACCGCCTGCAGTTCTGGCATCCCGTATGAGCACCGGTTTGAGTCTCAGATGTTCCACTTCTGATTCAACTCTCTGCCATGGCCTGAGAAAGCAGTGGAAGATGGCCCAAGTGCTTGGGCCCCAGCACCCAAGTGGGAGACCTAGAACTTTGGATCAGTGAAGCTCTGGCCTTTGTGACCAATTATACAAAAGTATAATCCATTACAAATACAAAATAGTTCAATGTTCTGTAGCTGTAGATTAAATCTAAAGATTTGCAACAGTTGCTCAGCAAATAACAGAAAGTAGCCTTGTCTTTTCATTGGAAAACTTCCAGAAAAAGAATATGAAACAATTTAAAAATTTGTAGGAAAATCATACATTCTGTGTTGAAAACACAAAGTTTCTTGACTTTCTTGTTTGTACTTGGAAGTTAGAGAACTTCAATAGTTCATAGGCTATGCTGAGACAAATTAGAAAAGGGATATAAAATAGAAATATTTGTGTATAGCACATTACCCAGAAATGTGACAAATTGGTCTTTCTAAAAATGATATGGTGCAGTGGAGACAGCTAAGAGCTTGTTAGCAATTCCTACAGGTCCCACGGGGTTCAATGAGTTCAGAAACAGAACAGAACAAGGTTCAGTATATTTTCGCAGAACTCAAAAGTTTTTGCAAAACTCACTCATGAAATCTTAGGGGAAAAGCACACTTTGCTACTGTTTTTTGGTGGTAACTTTCCGTGTTCTCAGAATAATCTTCAAAACCATTTTGAGTTGGCCTCCATGCCCCATGCATCCGGCTACATTGATAGGATTCATGCTATTCTGACAGCTGGACCTGGTAGAAACCATGTTAATAGTCAAGAGTGTCTATCAATTGTAATTATGGTAGGCAGGTTTCCTGAAGTGTTGGTTACTCTGAAGTGTGTTCTGCCTATTTCTGACTCTTGTAGCAAAAGCTGAATATTCCTTCTTTTATATTCTTCCCTTTTGCAATTTCTGTACATGCAACACTGAGATTTTTAATGACCCCTAACTTTATATCCTTTATCATTCTATTCTTTTCATTTCATTAGCATTCCCTTCCATATCATGTACTTACTCAGACAGAATATCCCAAAACTTTTCTGTCCTCTGCTGATTCTTTCTAGTTTCTTCTAAGGAAATGGTTAGTAAAATCAACTTCCCAGGTTCAAGCAGTCATTATGTAACTCAGAACCATAAATAACCCAAATAAGCAGCTTTTCTACTTTTTGCCTTAGTCCCCATAAAATCTATGCCTAACAAGAGCACTGTTATGAAAAATAAAAGATAAAAACATAAATCATATTCCACTATCTAGATCATGTTCTTGTCTTTAATCCAATAGGTTACACTTTCTCTAAGATGTAAAGACAAATTAACTAAAATTCCTATCAAGGCCCATGTTTCAGGCCTATCTTTTTTTAACTAAATTTGTAATTGTTTATTTATTTTTATTTGAAGCAGAGAGAGAGAGACGAACACACAGACAGACAAAGAGATTTTCCATCCTCTGGCTTACTCCCCAATTACCCACAACAGCCAGAGCTGGGCAAGGCCAAAGCCAAGAACCTGAAACTCAATGCATTGTTATTTTCCAAGTATTTGAATCATCACTTGCTGCCTCTCAGTGTGTGCATTAGCTAGAAGTTAGAATTAGATGCAGAGCTGGGACTTGAACTCAGGTACACTGACATGTGATGTAGCCATAGCAAGTGGCATCCTTGGGCCTGTTGCTCCAGGTGTCCGCTCCTAGGCCTATCTTCTATCTCCCTGACTTCTCCTACCAGCTTTCTCCTCCTTCACAGCAACACTCCTTGGATGCCTTGCTATATAGGCATTTCATTGAATTTGCTGTCTGCCTCCTACCCCCAGCACCCCTCTCCCTAGTGGCAAAATGTTTCAAGATTCTTATAAAAATTATATATAATCATGCTGAGATGCTAAATAATCTAATCAATTTTTAGCTGTTTTTCTTTTAATAAGTAACAAAAAATGTACGACATACTAAAAACAACTTTTTTCTTAATACTAGAAATCCATGTTTGCTTATGACTGTAGTGAGAGATTACTTAAAGATCATAGTCAAATTTCTATTTCTGAACTTGTACTTTTACTCATGAAATAAGAATTTGCCAATTTATTTTAATTTAGAAGTGTAATTTTTTTTTCTTTTCAGCTCTACTAAAGTGTGATTGACAAATAAAATTGTAGATATTTGAAGTATAGCACATGATGCTTTTGTGTATATATACATTGTGAAATAATTACCACAACTGTTTTAGTCAACACATTATTTTGTCATGGAAAATATTTTGTTTAAACAAACCATCTTACAGGTGACTTTTAAAGGAAATATGCTGTCCATATTTTAAGACTTTTTTGGAAGTATGTAGGCATTATAATAACTTATTATTTTATGGTATTTTAAACAGCTTTGGAAAACAGTGTTTTAGAAAGAGAAGGAAATCATTGATAGAAAACATTTAAATGCTTGAAGAGAGAGGGAATTCCAAGCAGGCTCAATAGAGAAAGGAACTGCTAATACTGACTAAGGGGAAACAGCAGAAAGAAAAAAGAGGAATTGTATTCCCAGGAGAGAGTTGGACACTAGGGTCTCTTAAACAGTGACTATTTTTTATATAATGGTTGCATGTTTTTATTGACTGGCTTTAAAATCTTAACACATCAGGAAAAATTTCCTATATGTACTAACATATTAACTGAATTATTAAAATCATGGAACACTAAAATAAGTACCTTATGATATATCATGTAAACAATTATGTGCAGCTCTTTTTCTTGAAGGAAGGTTTGGCAAGTGGGACAATTTTAGAGAAAATTCTATTTCTTTTTCTGAACTATAATTTACATGCCATCAAACTCATTGTTTTTGATGTACAGTTCTCTGTTCTGAAAGTATCCTTGGTAGTACAGCTATTACCACACTCAAGACAGAGTCCTATTCCATCACTCCACAATATTATACCAGTCTTCTTTGTGTTTCAACTCCTATACCCACCATTAACCCTTGCCACTCATTGACTTAATTTGAGCTATTTCTCTTCCTCCAGATTTTCCTTTTCAAGAATTTCACATAGTGGTTAGCATTGCAGGTACAGTGGATTAAGCCACCACTTGTGATGCTAGCAACACATGTTGGAGTGCTGGTTTGAAATCAGCTGTTCCACTTCCAATCTAGCTCCCTACTAATGCATCTGGGAAAGCAGCTTAAGATGGCCCAAGTACTTGTGACTCTGCCACACATGTGGAGACCCAGGTGGAGTTCTAGGCTGAAGGCTTCGGCCTTATCAAGCCCTGGCTATTGCAGTCATTTGGGGAGTAAAGCACTAGGTGGAAAAATTGCCCATGTCTAATCTTTCTGTATATCACTGTGTTATTCAAATAAATAAAAAAATAAAGACTCGGGAAAGAAAGTATGTCATATAATTGTATTCATTCAGAATGCAGTCCTTTGATTGTAACTGTCTCAGCATAAATTTTTAGGAAGTTTATTCATTTACTTGATTCAGAAAATTTTTAATTGCATGGATGTATAACAATTTACTTATTTACTCATGAAATTTTCTTTTCAGATTTTGGCAAGAATAAAAAATCAAACAGATTTGCGTAAAGATTTTTGTTTGAATAAAAGTTTAATTTTCTTTGAGTAAATAACTAACAGTGAGATTATCTGTTTTATGGTAAGTGTATGTTTATAAGAAAGTACCAAATCATTTTCCAGAATTATTATAAGATAAAGTAAATTTAACTTTGTGTTTTTACTGTGTATGTTAAAAAGCATATTTTTGACACGAATACTGTGTTTTAATCAATTGGGAACTGCTCTGATCAAATAACTGAAACCTTAAACATATTTTCAGGTTAATAATATTGATTTCACAGTATTTAGACTTTTATCTTAATAATGGAAACTTACAGATAATAATGATAACAAGTTAGTACTAAGTTAAATATTATAAATGAATATGTTCTTTGGTGCTTTTCTCATTTAAATGATGAATATGCACTTCAACTTTTAATTAATTCTAATATTAAAGTATAAATGAAATCTAAATCTTTCTAATAATTAGAGTAAATATGTTAAAGTTGGAACTGAGAAAAGTTTCTTTTGAAAATACATTTAACTTGAAATATTGTTAAAATGCAGAGTTAACTGCAGAGAAAATGTAGCTACATTAATTTGGTCTGAGTCTTTCAAAGTTGCTTTTTGTTTTCAGGGATACACTCTAAGGGTGTACCATTTATGATCAATTGGTTTGCTTCTAGGAAATACTAAAGGATATACCAAAAATAAGGAGTCCAAATGGAAATAATCTGATTTTTTAGGTGGAGGAACCATCCACATACATACACACACATACACATACACGCAAATCTGAGTTTAATATTTTCTCCTATTTACTGAAGAAAACCTAAAGAATATCATTTGATTGTAGTTCATTCACCACACATCACTCACCTGCTTGTATTTTAATCAAGAGAGCAATTGTTATACTTGACTAACACTATGTCTTAAAACTTTAACAACCATTTAAATCATTTCACTGTCTCTGTGTTTCTTCAATCTTCAACAACTCTTTATTCATTCCCCATATTATGATGATTCCCTCCTAGATATAATACCGGTCATACTTTTACTTCTATATTCTTAATAATTTTTAATCATATTTCCTATTTTGTCTTTATTTTCTCATCAAATGTCCACATTTCTAGAATTGCAGTTTTGTACTTGTGTCTCACACGACCTTCAGTATTTATGGCAATATAAATTGTTTTCTTGAAAATGACTCTCAGTCCGTTTTCTGTTGTTATAATAAAGTAACTAAGATTTGGTACTTTATAAAATAAAATGGGTTTATTTAATTCATGACTCCAGAGGCCCAAAGCATAGTGCCAGCATCAGCTTCCTGCGAGGACCTTCTGGTGAACCGTTACCCGGCAGAAGTCATATGAGACATAAATGCTGCAAGACAGAGATCCATCACTTGGTAAGAAAAGAATCAAAAGTTGAGAGACATAGGTCCTTCGATTTTTTCAGTTGGGCCCAAACTGGAACAACCAAAGTCCAGGATTTACTGGAAATTTTAGAGACCAGATTGTTTGAAACTTTGATTTTATAGAGACACCAACTAATCAGTCTATTTGGAGTATATTAGAAGTACTGTCAAGATGTGATGTGGTACCAGACTTTAAGTTTCTATAATGGAAAATGCTATTAATACAAATGTTTGAGAATTAAAAAGTCTAATGATCTTGTGTTACTAGACATGATAGTTATCTTAATGAGAAAGCCCCAGAGGCCTAAAGGGTTAAATACTTGTAAAATCCTGCAGGTGCTTTCAAAAATACTGTGAAGTAAGCAAGTGCCTCTTCTTGGTTGATGAGTTTATACTTTTAAACATGGCGACTTAAAGTCTTTTGTCATCCACAGTTATATATGATCTGCTGCTCATAAAACTAAAGCGTTGTTGGTTCTGTGTTTAGCTGTCCTCCTATAGGTGCCTATGGACTTTTTCCAGACACTTCCATTGTATTCAGTACTTTGGGATGGCTCTGTAAACAGATGAAGCCAATCATGTATTAACAGTACCAACTGAGAGAAAGTATGGTTAACTGAGGTTACTAAAAACAAAAAGCAATTCAAATCAATTGGCAATCTACAAAAAGAGTTAAAGATTTTAAAAGCTATTATTAAAATTGCTATATTGGTCTATTATGCTATATTATATGTGTGTACATATTGTATGTCCACATGGGGAAATTTTATTAAGAGTTTTATTTTAAATGGCTTATAGAAAAGATTGTCCATAAATTTAAGCTGCTAAAATCAATCAAAGATACATTTTAATTTGTGGGACCTGAATCTGTGTATCATATGTTTTAGACTTGTTGGTAGAAAGAAACTAAAAACATTTTAGATGGTTGTGCTTAAGTTTACTGGCTAAACAAACTACACCATGTTAGATATTTAAGAGGTGTTTTCAAATACATGATTCTTAAAATTTATAGAAGGCATTGGACCTTCTGGTAAATGTTTTCTTAAGTTGTTATCTAATGGTTGAAACGGTTTGCTAAGTATTCATGTGATATTGCTATTGTCAGCAAGCGATCTAGGACTTGCTCCCTCATTTCTCTATTCTAAGCCCAACTTGTTCTTTCATTTCTCTATTCTCTTCAAGGTAGGAAACTAATTCTATTACGAAGGAATCTGTAGGATGCACAATTTAATCTTTAGACCTTATAAAAGAGATGTCTAACATTTTTCTGCAATAGCATAGCCAAAATAAGAACTTAAATAATAATCTCATAGCTAGATTCACTTCGCCATCAGCGAAGTATACAGTAAGTAGAAAAAACCTCCCTTTCAGACCAAAGGGAAAGAAAGTTTTAAAGTGAGAATATAATTTTGCTCATGGGCATTGTCTACCTTAGAAAAACTACTACAGAACATGCCTGTGACTATAGACTTGTAGTTCAGGCCACCGAAGATTAGAGATGGGAAACGGGCACTCCTTTGACTTGCATCCTCTGGTCTGCTTTAACAGAAATCAGGAGGAAAAGAAAGCTCGGCATCAGAAGCAATGGGTGGCAGGCCTATTAATGGCTGATCTGTACAGTGATCTGCCCTCAAGGAGACCCAACAGGCCAGTCCACTGCAGTGGCTTTCAATGTGGTAAGCCTGGGCTTCAGCAGAAGTCAGCTTGTGAAGAGCCCTGGCAGCTCTGCCAAGAGTTGGATCACTGGAAATGGACCTGCCCTGGAGTCGAAGGATGCCCAGGTCAGAGCCACACATCTTATTGGCTCTAAGCTGAAAAGCACTTCACTCAGCCAAACTTCCAAAGTGACCACTGCAGCTGAGGGGATGGTCAAGTAGGGTCAGCAACATTGCAGGCAGAACTGTAAATTTCTTGTTAGAGATGCCCCCTGACTTTACCTGGCCAGCTCTCCTCCCAGGCCAGCCAAGTAATGAAAGTCAACAGAGTGCCTTCCCCTAGGAGGTTCACACCTCCCTTAGGATATACCCCATGTGAAGAGATAGATAGGTCTGGGCCTCTTAACTTACAAGGCCTAAAGCCCACCAGATTATTATCAAGCCCCTTCTATCAGGTTCTATTTGCCTCTCAATCAGAAAACTTAATTGTAGCTTAGACAGCACCTTTCTTAGCTCCTCTAATAATGACTCTGTCCTTTGTTCTAGGCCCTGTCTAGCGCACTTGGGCCTCATTCCTTTGTAATCATAACCTCTACTCTACCACCAATGGTTCTACTCCCAACCTGTGTGTACTGATGGTCCTCTTCCCCACTTCATGCTGTATAATTGTTCAGACCTGGTAAATGCCACTCTTAGGATCATTGGTTACTATCCTCACTCTGTCTTTTATGACCTTGTCTAAATATGATCAGAGTCGGCAAACTTGGAAGGCTTCCATAGCCTTGGCAACTCATGACGACAGCCAAGGATGGTTACTGGCGCCATAAACTAGAGTGTCAATTTGTTGGGTCAACAACAGGAGCCTCTGTGCACTTGCTCCTCATGTGGGATCTCTGTCCTTAATGTGCTGTCCATTGTGATTTAATGCTATAACTAGTACTCAAACAGTATGTTTCACTTTGTGTTTCTATGTGGGTGTAAACTGTTGAAATCTTTATACTAAATTGATCTTCTGTATATAAAGAGAATTGAAAATGAATCTTGATGCAAATGGAAGGGGAGAGGGAGCAGGAGAGGGGAGGGTTGCGGGTGGGAGGGAAGTTATGGGAGGGGGAAGCCATTGTAATCCATAAGCTGTACACTGGAGATTTATATTCATTAAATAAAAGTTAAAAAAAAAAGAAAAAAAAATAAAAAGAAGGAATTAAAAAAAAAAAAAGAATAGAATCAAAAGCATATGCCAAGGAAGCAAGAACACATGATGAGTAAGTCAAACTCATTTTAAAACATCCCCTTATGACCAATCCAGTCCCTTAAGATCTAACCCACTGCAGATATGGTCATGAATCCCTTCTGAGATCAAACCGCCTTGCACTTATAAAAGGTGGTAACAGCTCTCAAAAACACGGGTTTTGGGATAACTCCTCCAATATGTGAATCTTTGGGATACAAAGAATAATAGCATCAGCAAAACATTTAAGCTCCAACATTTAAGCTTCATCTGAAATGAAAAATGAAATATCTTATCAAATATAATATTTCTCCATAAACTTAGTGAACTTCCATTTGGTTTGGTATATAAATAACCCTAATATAGATAAAATGATATCTTGTGTATCACCCCTTAGTTTTCTATGAGCTCTTTGATTAGTAACTGAATATAAGAGCTGATTAACAAAAAAATGCATAAATGTTGTTTTATTAAATTTATATGCACATGTGGATTTCATAAAAGGGGAGAGTCTGAAGAAATGGCCAACACATGAAGATTTTATCTTTTTTATATTCCTTATACAAAATGTGTTATATTTGTAAAGGGATAGCAGGACAGAGACATATGGAGTAGAATACTAGGATCTAGGAGCACTACTAACAGATACATGGGGAAGGAGTTGGCAGGACCTAGAAGCCAGTGGAAGATGACAGCTATGTCAAAGAATTTATTTGTTCAGATACACTGTGGCCTTAGTGAATAAGGTTATTTTCTGGCCTTGGCAAGTGAAGGACATCTCTCCCAAAATAATTTCATGGCATATTGCACTTAGGAAGAGACAGGCCAAATTATCCCTTTAAAAGGTACATCTTTTCAAGTGAACTTAACTTTAAATAAACAATCCAACAACTCAGTGCATTTTTAGATAACCTGTCTTTAACTCTTTCACTAAAATTCTCTCTTTCTTTGTATGTACTCAACTATTATAGTATTAGTTCCAGATCCTACATTTCTCCTTTCATGTGTTACTTTTGGTTTAAATTTTTTAAATTCATATTCTATTTTTGAAAGAAAGAGAAACAGGCATCAACCACATGCTGAAATGCTTACAAGCACTTTGGATAGGCAATCCAAAGACATGAGCCTAGATCTCTCCAGTTTTCTCACATGGATGCAGGGACCTAATTACTTGATCCATCATCTCCAGCATTTTCAAGAAGCTGGATTACAGACTGCATAGCTGGAACTCAGTCAAGCATTCTGTTGGGATGCAGACATCATAAGCTGCAGCTTAACTAACACACCACAATTCTGCAACATGAATATAATCTCATGCTTTCTAGTCTCCTTGAGAAGGAATACTCTGAATGACTTTTACCTATTTCCTTGATTATTCAGTGTGCTACTAAATTGCCTCATATTTCCAGACCTTTTCCATTATTACCCACGTTATGTTGTCCTCCAAAATAAGCACTCATTTATTCAGGTTTATTTCAGCAACTGCATTTGATCCATATTGATAGCTCTCGTTGGTTGATATTCTTTCAATGAAGCCAAGATGGTTCTCTTTTGAGTAGCAGACATTTGTTGCATATTTATACACTTATTCAATGCACATTAATTTCTACTATCAACGTTATGCTCTGCTGATATTACTCTGAAAAAAATGGTATGAAATTTTTCCAAATGTAGAGTTTTCCCAATTCTAAAAGACTCTTTGAAAACACGTATATTTGCCTTCAATTAAGAAAGAAAATCCAGGAAAAAACATGTCCTTTCGAAAGTCTCATGACAAACCTCAGACTCTGAAAGTCATATGGTAGTGCCTTTGAAAAGTCATTTCATTTCCCTTCTCCCATAATTATCCATGATAATTTTATTATACTCCTAAACAAGCAGAGGATGAAGAACAAGAAATAACACAAAGGAACCACTACATAAATTAAAGAGTTTTTCTTAAACCTGGGCTTCACTTATATAACCTATAATTTCTCCCATTTTTTTAAGACTTGTTTATTTATTTGAAAGAGTTACACAGAGACAGAGCAAGATCTTCCATCTGCTGGTTCACTACCCAAATGGCTTCAAAGGTCAGAGAGAGGCCAGGCTGAAGCCAGGAGCTTCAACCAGTTATCTCATATGGGTACAGGGGTCAAAGTACTTGGGCCATCTTCTGCTGCTTTTCCAGGTGCATCAGCAGGGACGTGGAGTGGACCAGCTGGGATCTGAACCAGTGCCCATATGGGTACCAGTTTGAGCCCCAGTGCTCCACTTCCAATCCAGCTCTCTGCTGTAGCCTGGTAAAGCAGTAGAAGATGGCCCAAGGCCTTGGGCCCCTGCACCCAACTGGGAGACCCAGAAGAAGCTTCTGGCTACTGGCTTCAGATCAGCTCAGCTCTGGACATTGTGACCATCTGGGGAGTGAACCAGCGGATGGAGGACTCTGTATCTCTCTCTGCCTCTGCCTCTGCCTCTCTGTAACTCTGCCTTTCAAAAAAAATCTTTAAAAAATAAAGAAAATACATTTCTTCTCTGTCCTCTAGTTTTTAGTTGTTGGCAGGAAATCTTTGCTGTTCTGTGGGCTGTAGCTCTATTGTCCATTTACCTCTGTTTATGTTCACTTGGTGCTTTTCCTTTGTGTATGTTTGTATCTAAATTTTTCTTATTTTATAGAGATCTCAATCATTTTAGAGGGACATGATACTTCCATATGCATTATATTAACTTAAAAGATTATAAATGTAATGACAATGTTTCCAAATAAAATTACATTCCTGGGTCCAACATATGAACTTTTTGAGGAAATGATTCAGACCACAACAAGTACATGCCTTTAAATATGGACTCCAAGCCCATTCTGGTCCTTCTTACTGGGAGTTGATAACTCTTCTTATAATCATTTGTGAGTATCTCCATTCCACTACTCAGGCTTCAGAGAATAGGCTTTATGTATGCTGATGAGAGAAAAATTACTGAGTTTAATTCCCATAGATTTTAACTCATTACCACTACCTACAAGAAGAAAGAATGGAGAAGAGAATGCCTATAGTGAGTTCACAAAAGAAAACTTTCATGGTATTTCCTAGAAGGCTGCACAGAGCAGGGAGCGTGATGGGCCTTTACAGCAATAAAGAGAAAAAATATTCAGAGGAAAGGACAGAAATGAGAAATTAATTTTAGCTGTTCTCTTCATCCATAAATAGTTTCTATAATTTTTCATTCTTCTTCCTATCAAGGCCATATATTATATTAGTTTTAAAAGTGATATTTTTGGTAAGAAAGCTAAAATGTATTTTTTAGGTAATTGCAATTCATAAAGGGACTTTTTTTTTTTTACATCAATTCCTTTATTTTGAAAGTTCATTACCTGGAAAAGCCATGGGGTCAGTGAAATGTATACATATCAGTGTTGCATATGGATTGGGTGGAGGGAGGACTGACTCAACAGACCCTGCTTTTAGGTCAGTGAAGTGTGGCATGTGTCTAAACCCACGGAACAGGAGCTCCAAGAGGTAACCTAATGTTAATGATATACTTGGGCAAGATGTTGTGTTAGTGTGGATTTATCTCTTGTAACAAATGTATCTTGAGAGACGGGGGTGGGGGGAAGGTAGTATTGATAATGGAAGACACAGTGTATGTTGGGAGGAGAGCAGAGGTTATATGTGGAATCTCTGTACTTCCTTCTCAATTTTGCTGTGAATCTAAAACTCCTATAAAAGAATAAACTCTTGGCCGGCGCCGCGGCTCACTAGGCTAATCCTCCGCCTTGCGGCGCCGGCACACCGGGTTCTAGTCCCGGTCGGGGCACCGATCCTGTCCCGGTTGCCCCTCTTCCAGGCCAGCTCTCTGCTGTGGCCAGGGAGTACAGTGGAGGATGGCCCAAGTGCTTGGGCCCTGCACCCCATGGGAGACCAGGAGAAGCACCTGGCTCCTGCCATCGGATCAGCGCGGTGCACCGGCCTTAGTGCGCTACCGCGGCGGCCATTGGAGGGTGAACCAATGGCAAAAGGAAGACCTTTCTCTCTGTCTCTCTCTCACTGTCCACTCTGCCTGTCAAAAATAAAAAAAAAAAGAATAAACTCTTACATAAAGTTCATAATAAAAGACTATGGCACTCACAGAGCAGAAGGCTGGAGAGGGGCCCAAGGAACTACACTGACTGCCAATTTCTGACTCCACGTTAGGGCCTTCTTTTGAATGAGGCACAAAAGCTATTTTTTTGTGTGTGTGAGCATTTTAAGATTATTGCACTTTTATTTTTTTTTTATTTTAAAGCTTTTATTTAATGAATAAAGCTATTTTTGCAGGGTTGTGTGACTACCAGAGAAAGCTTTGGGAAGCATGATCAGGGACTGAGAATTATGTGACCAATTGATAAACAGCATAAGCAACACAGTGAAAAGCCCTCTGCCTTCGTAGTTTTGTTGAGTAAAACCATCCCAACAAGCCACTGGTGTTTTAGGATACAATTGGGAAATCAGGAACCGCATTAGCTGAATTTGAATGTGGTTAATGTAAGTACAAGAATGAATAATTATTACCGTTACTGAATGTGATTTATTCCAACAAGGTAAAAAAAGAGAGAGAAAATTTATCAACAGGGAACCATTTAAGAGAGATCGAAGTAAACAAAACAGAGTGATACTGGGATGCTTTTTCTTCACTCCTGAAAGGAAGATGCAAGCCAGTGGAGTGATGGAGATCTCTGAGCCTGTTCAGGCTTACTTTGAGCTGGGGCATCTATGATAGCTTGGTCCATACAGAAGATATATGGACTACATGAAGGTACTAAGCTCTCCAATGTTCCTAAGGTTATAATGCAGGAGGAAAAGAGGGAAACAGAGGGTGACTTCATGCATGGTAGGAGAAGATTAGTAAGCCCATTTTGAAGTGCTTTTCTTCTGGAAATAGTCCATTTTCCAAACCCGATGTCTGCTGAAAATTTAACTCTGCAGAAACTCCTCCAGGCAGAAGTTAATGTTACACATTTTTTTTTAATCTAAGGAAGAGAAAAGTAAAGTTTCATAACCAAAACACAAAGTTAATGAAAAAAAATAATTATTAAGAATTTGGGGATATTAGATACTGGCAATCTGTTAGCCATCATTTGCTCCCTATCTACCAGGAAAACCAACATTAGCTTATGGTGAAAGAGAGGGAGAGAAAGAGGGAGAGAGGGAGAGAGAGGTTGAGATGGATTCCATCTGCTGTTTCATTTCTTCAATTTGCCACAAGGGCCAGAGCCAGGAATTCTACCCTGATCGCCTACATGGATGACAAGGGACTAAACATTTAACCTATCTTCCTTTGATTTCCTAGGAACACTAGTAGAAAACTTATCTAAAATCCATATGGCCAGGAATTGAACCTCACTCTAATAGGGAATATTAGGGGATTCTAGTATTGCAAGTGGCATTTCAACCTGCTATGTTATAACCCTAGCCCCAAAACCCTGTTTCCTTGAAAAAATACAATTTTAATACAAAACTTTTATTTAATAAATATAAATTTAAAAAGTACAAAACTTTTGGATTATAGTGGTTCTTCTCCTCATAACCATCCTCCCACATGCAAAGCATCCCATCTACTTCCTCTACCATCCCATTCTTCATTAAGATTCATTTTCAATTATCTTTATATACAGAAGATCAACTCTATACTGAGTAAAGATTTCAACAGTTTGCATCCACACAGACAAACAAAGTATAAAGTACTGTTTGTAGATTAGTTTTACCATTAATTCTCATAGCACAACACACTAAGATCAGAGGTCCTACATGGGGAGCAAATGTACTGTGAATCCTGTAGTTGTTTCAACAATTGACACTCTCATTTGTGATGTCAGTAATCACCTGAGACTCTTGTCATAAGCTTCCAAGGTTATGGAAGCCTCTTGAGTTCACAAACTCTGACCTTCTTTAGACAAGGCCATAATCAAAGTGGAAGTTCCTTCCTCCCTTCAGAGAAAGATACCTCCTCCTTCTTCTTCTTTTTTTTTTCTGGCTGTATTTTTTTTTATTATTTAGTAAATACAAATTTCCAAAGTACAGTTTATGGATTACAATGCCCCCTCCCATAATATCCCTCCCACTCGCACCCCCCTCCATCTCCCGATACCTCCTTCTTTGTACCGAGATCTCACAGAGATCTTTCATTTAGGTCATTTTTTGCCACAGTGTCTTGGCTTTCTGTGCCTGAGATATTCTCATGGGCTTTTTAGCCAGATCTGAATGCCTTAAGGGCTGATTCTGAGGCCAGAGTGCTGTTTAGGGCATTTGTCATTCTGTGAGTCTGCAGTGTATCCCACTTCCCATGTTGGAACGTTCTGTACTTTTTAATTCTATCAATTATTATTAGCAGACAGTGGTCTTATTTATGTGACCCATTTGATACTTAATCTTATCTTTATGATCAGTTATGAACTGAAATTGATCATTTTAACTAGTAAGATGGCATTGGCACCTGCCAACTTAATGAGATTTGGAGTCCCATGACACGTTTTTAGCTCTACCCTTGGGGTAAGTCCAAATGAGAGTGTGTCAAACTGTACATCTCCTCCCTCTCTTGTTCCTACTCTTATTTTTAACAGGGATCAATTTTCAGGTGAATTTGAACAGCTATGAATAATTCTGTGTTAATTACGGAGTTCAACCAGTGGTATTAAGTAGAAAAATAAAATACTAAGAAGAATAAAATAGTAAGCTGTTCCTCAACAGTCAGGACAAGGGCTAATCAAGTCATTGCTTCTCATGGTGTCAGCTTCACTTTTACAGGTTTCCTTTTAGGTGCTCAGTTAGTTGTCACCGATCAGGGAGAGCATATGATATTTGTGACTTCTGGACTGGCTTATTTCACTCAGCATAATGTTCTCCAGATTCCTCCATTTTGTTGCAAATGATTGGATTTAATTTATTTTTTTACTGCTGTGTAGTATTCCATAGAGGACATGTCCCATAATTTCTTTATCCAGTATTCTATTGATTGGCTGGATAAAGAAAAAATGCAATTTTATATGCTTGTGATTTTCAAAACGCTTTTTAGATGTTGAAGATGGAAGTTAATGATGTCCACACTTAAACAGCCCTTGCATCTCTTATAGTTTTTCCTGAGATATTGGAAGTACATTAACTTCTGCATTTCACTGTGCTTCTGATATTTCATGTTATGAGGGAGAGATTGTTTTCCTCCTACTCCCAGGACAGACTTCTCTCTAGTGTCACTGTGGCAACAATTAACATGTTATGGAAGCATAAGTATTTAAATTACTTGCTTTTTAAAAAATATGATGATCTCCTACTCTTCACTGTAGTAGACTAGCCACTATGACTCTTCCAGACAGATATGCCTCTAAGGGTAATATGCAGAATGGATTCCAAAGACTCAATTCAATAATCATGTCATCAAAAGATTTCATTTTGACTACCTATTGAATAATAATGTTTGAGATGTATTTGTGTAGCCTACTGTGAATCTTATTTGCTATGTCACTTCAACCATTGTTCATTTGTGATACTGTAATTAAACACATTTGAAGAGAACCTTAGGAAACCCTTTCTACTCTTTAATTTCAGCCAGTAACACTGCTAAAATGAGTTTTCAGATTCACAGACTCTTGAATATATCAATGCATTGTTCATTTTTATGTGGTTGATTTTATATCTGTGCCTATGTTCTAAGGAAAAGTCTATACCCTAAGGTATTGCAGAGTCAGAGAATATGTAAGGAAGAAGTGGCTTCCCAAATATTATTGTGAGCAAACTCACTTACTGAGGGCAGAACAAATAACACATAATGCATTTTTTTAGAAATTACTGTTTCAGTGGTTTCTTGGGCCCCTTAAAATCTCTCGAGTAAGCCAAATACACATTATGCAAGAAATAAACAAGTTAGAATTTTCCACTCAGAGGTTTGGATGCTGTTTTTATGAAAGCCATGTTTGGGCTTTTTAACTAAAGCAGTTCCCACAGAGTCACTCCTTGGGATTAAAAAATACTAATATCTGGAACAATATGAGAGATAATACAAAAAATAGCATAACCAATACAGCATAGGACCAGAGATATACCTTTCAATTTATTTTTCCAAGATAGGTGTGCCTAAAAATATATAGTATTTTTAAAAATGTTGGTAAATCCTGTCATTTATTTATTTATTCGATAGGGAAAGAGAGTACATATGCATTCCCATCAGCTGGCTTACTCCCCAGATACCAGTGAAGGCCAGGGCTAGGCTGAGCTTGAAGCTGGGAGCCAGAAACACAATTCAGGTCTCCCACATTAGTGACCAGATTTCAGTTACTTGAGGGATCACTGCTACATCTCAAGGCCAGCATTAGAAGGAAGCTGGAGTCAGGGAGCTAGAGCTAAGTATTAAATCTATGCATACTAAAATGGGATGTGGGCATCCTAACAGTTGGGACAAATACCCTTCTAAATCATTTTCTCTAATTTTTTATATTAAAGATCACCTTATATGTGTAAATAACATTGTACTTTCCAGTAACACTGCATACAAACAACCAACCCAGTTAGGAGATGGGCCAAGGACTTAAACAGGAATATATCAAAAGAAGAAATTGAAATGGCCAAGAAACACATGAAAAAATGTTCAGGATCTCTAGCAGTCAGGAGAATGGAAATCAAAACCACAATGAGGTTTCACCTCACCCCAGTTAGAGTGGCCCTCATACAGAAATCAACAAACAACAAATGTTGTTGAGGATGTGGGGAAAAGGCCTCCTAACTCACTTGGTGGGAATGTAAACTGGTAAAGCCACTATGGAGGGTGGTATGAAGATACCTAAAAAAATCTGAATATAGACCTAGCATATGACCCAGCCATCCCACTCCTGGGAATTTACCCATGGGGAATGAAATCAGTAAACAAAAGAGCTATCTGCACTTCCAAGTTTATTGCAGCTCAATTCACAATAGATAAGACATGGAATCAACTTACATGCTCATCAACTAAAAATTGGATAGAGAGATTGTGGGATATGTACACTATGGAATACTACATAGCATTAAAAAATGGATGAAATCTGGTTATTTGTAACAAATGGAGCAAGCTGGAAAACTCCATACTTACTGAAATAACCCAGTCCCAAAGAGACAAATACCATATGTTCTCCCTGATTTTTTAAGAGCACTCCTAAAATGAAAGCTATAGAAACAAAATGACACTTTTAGAATCGATGACTTGAATAGTCCTTGATCTGACTGTCGAGGGGCAGTTTATTATGTTACTTTTTCTCTTGTATTTCTTTTTCCCTTTTTCTTTCTTCTTTCTTTCTCTTTTCTCTTCTTCATACTGTATGTTGAACTCTTCATGTAACAGAGTTAATCATATGTATATTAAGTCAATAGGAAAAAGATCTCAGTAAAAAATAACAGGGGGAATAAGAGAGGGAGGAGGTAGTCTATAACTGTAAAGTAGTATAGTTCTGCATACAGTCCTACAGACTTACTTCTTTTTTATTTATTTGAAAGTCACAGTTACGTAGAGAGAGGAGAGGCAGAGAGAGAGAGAGAGAGAGAGAGAGAGAGAGAGGTCTTCCATCCGATGGTTCACTCCCCAATTGGCCACAGAAGCCGGAGCTGCGCCAATCTGAAACCAGGAGCCAGGAGCTTCTTTCAGGTCACCCACCAGGGTGCAGGGGCCCAAGGACTTGAGCCATCTTCCACTGCTTTCCCAGGCCATAGCAGAGATCTGGATCAGAAGTGGAGCAGCCGGGTCTCAAACTGGCACCCATATGGGATGCCAATGCTCAGGCCAGGGCATTAATCTGCTGCACCACAGTGAGAGCCCCCAGACTTACTTCTAAGGATACAGCTTAAAAACTTGTCATGGAACTCCAAACCCATTAAAATCAGTGGTATAAATGCCATCTTAACTGTTAAAATGATCATATTAAATGTTAAAGTCTCTCTCTCTCTCTCTCTCTCTCTCTCTCTCTATATATATATATATATATATATATATATATATGTTTAAGTGTAAAAGTGATCATATAAATAACATCAAGTACGTGGTAATAATAATAGAATTTTTTTTGACAGCAAAGTAAGATAGTGAGAGAGAGAGAGAGACAGAGAGAAATGTCTTCCTTCTGTTGGTTCACCCCCAAAATGGCTGCTAAGGCTGGTGTGCAGCACCGATCCAGAGCCAGGAACCAGGTGCTTCCTCCTGGTCTCCCATGCAGGTGCAGGGACCAAGCACTTGGGCCATACTCCACTGCCTTCTTGTGGCCACAGAATAGAGCTGGGCTGGAAGAGGAGAAACCAGGACTAGAATCCAGGGTGCCGGTGCTGCAGGAGGAAGATTAGCCTAGTGAGCCGCGGCACCAGCCAATAGAGTTAAAAAGGAAGGAAAGTCAAATATGGAAAGCAGTCCACACAGCAGACTCCTAGAATGACATTCGCTCTAAATAACACTCTGACCTCAGATTCAATCCTTAAGTCTTCCTGGTCTGGCTGATATGCATGTGAGAGCATTTCAAGCATGGAAAGCCAAGACTCTGTGACAAAAAATATCCTACACGGAGGATCTCTGTGAGACCTCAGTGGAAAGAAAGGGCCATCAAAGATGGATGCACTTTTCTCTGAAGGGAGGAGAGAACTTCCACTTTCTTATGTCCTTGTCCAAATACTGATGGAATCTATGGTCACAAAAGGCTTCCACAGCCTTGGCAGCCCATGGCAAGAGCATCGAGTGATCACTGACATCCTAAATAAGAGTGCTAATTGTTAAAGGAACAACAGAAGTCACTGTGCCCTTACTCCCCATGTAGGACCTCCATCCTTAATGAGTTGTACTATGAGAATTGACTTCAAATCTTGTTCTCAAGCTGTACTCTATATGTTGTGTGTGTGCCTGGGTGCAAACTGTTGAAATCTGTGCTTAACATGGAGTTGGTCCTCTGTATATAAAATCAAACTAAAAATGAACCATAATGAAGAGGAGATGGGAGAGGGAAAGAGAGGTGGGATGGGAGTCAGGGTGGGAGTGTGGATATGAGAGAAATAACGACTATATTCCTAAAGTTGTAGCTATTAAAATGCATTCATTAAATACAAACTTAAAAAATATGAATATTTATTGAAAAGTATAATGACCATTTGTCACATACATTTTAATATCCAGCTCAATTGTCATTTCTTGAAAATCAGAGACACACACTCATTCTCTGTGCTCTAATTTTAATTCTTGCTGACAATAAATTCCTATAAATTATATTGATATTAGCAAATAAGGAAAAATTCATGACAAAGCTTTGTCTCAGAAATTATTTAAAATTATGTGAATTCTCTTGCTTTAAATTTAGTTTAATGTATAATTTAATAAATTTACCTTCCCTCTTACCATACACTTTGCCATACAAATTTCATATACTTGATCGACTGGTTCAATTTTTCCTCTTTTTATCATTGGTCCTTTTTCTCTCAGGAAAAGAGTGTAACTGAAAACAGTGCATTTGCTAAGAGAAAGGAGAAAAATAAAAATGAAGTAAATTAAAGCAAGAAGGAATGTTCATGTTATTCCATGATCCATAAAGGACAATGGACAGAAGAAAGGGAAAATAATATCTGATTACCATGGAACTACTTTGATCTTATAAAAAGAAATGAATCCAAATCTATCTACTGAACATGAAGACAGGGGCCGGCGCTGTGGCATGGCAGGTAAAGCCACTGCCTGCAGAGCTGGCATCCCATGTGGGTGCCAGTTCTATGCCCGGCTGCTCCACTTCAGATCCAGCTCTCTGCAATGGCCTGGAAAAGCAGTACCAGATGGCCTAAGTTCTTGGGCCCCTGCACCCTCTTGGGAGACCCGGAATAAGTTCCTGGCTTCAGATCAGTGCAGCTCTAGCCATTATGGCCAATTGGGAAATGAACCAGCGGATGGAAGACCTCTCTCTCTGTCTCTACTTCTCTCTCTGTGTAACTCCAACTTTAAAATAAATTAATAAATAAGGCCGGCGCCGTGGCTTAACAGGCTAATCCTCCGCCTTGCGGCGCCGGCACACCAGGTTCTAGTCCCGGTCGGGGCGCTGGACTCTATCCCGGTTGCCCCTCTTCCAGGCCAGCTCTCTGCTATGGCCCGGGAAGGCAGTGGAGGATGGCCCAAGTGCTTGGGCCCTGCACCCGCAAGGGAGACCAGGAGAAGCACCTGGCTCCTGGCTTCGGATCAGCAAGATGCGCTGTCCGCAGCGGCCATTGGGGGGTGAACCAACGGCAAAAAGGAAGACCTTCCTCTCTCTCTCTCTCTCTCTCTCTCTCTCTCACTATCCACCCTGCCTGTCAAAAAAAAAATTAATAAATATTTTTTTAAAAATGGTCATATCTTTATATTCACTGAATTGTATAGTCATAAGTTCTTAAGAAATGATGGATTTCAGATCTCTAAGAAGTTCCTACAAATAAGTAGTCAGTTAGCTCAAATTTTCATAGCTCCTATTTTATTATATTTAGTTTATGTGTTTACTCCTTGGTATTATTTTGCTACTGCAGTTGGTATGTTTTATATGTCCACCTATTGCCAACTTCATATTTAATTTCTGGGATACATTTTCTCTCATCTAGATGGTTGAAAAAGGGATTCAGTAAATACATAACACATGGTCCCTTTTTTCAGAAAACAAATTTGTAAATAAATCTTTTTAAAATTTTATTAGTATTCATGTTGTAGAGATTGTGTGAAACAGATATTTTCAAGTGCCTTTGGTTGTATTATAATTCTTTTGAAATTGTGTTTGAAGAGCAGTTTTTAAATTGCTGCCAAAATACAATGCTTTTATCACTTCCCAACTTTTCTCCTCCTAGGAATGCACTCAGCAGAATTTCTCAAGGGTCCTCTTGGTGATCCATCATGATATAATCAATGCCTTTGACAAAAATGAAAGTAGCATAAAATGGCTATCCATTTAAAACTTCTGAATCACTGTAAGTAGATAGAATAAATATTCAGCATTCCATAGGACATATAAGTCATAATTGTGTGTATACATAGTCAAAATTATTATAATGAAGAAAAAGTAAAAATGAGAAAAGATTATGTAAATGTTCCCTATTTCTTAGAAGCATCCATAAGAAACTAGCAACAATAGTTTCATTTGATGTTGATCAGGATTTTTTAAAAAAGGGAGGGAATAGTTTTTTTTTACTATGAATCATTTACTGTAAAAATAAGTTACACTGGGGCTGGTGCTGTAGTGCAGTGGGTTAAAACCCTGGCCTGAAGAGCCAGCATCCCATATGGGCACTGGTTCTAGTCTTGGTTGCTCCTCTTCAGATCCTGCTCTCTGCTATGGCCTGGGATAGCGGTAGAAAATGGAACAAGTCCTTGGGCTGCTGCACCCACGTGGGAGACCCAGAAGAAACTCCTGGCTCCTGGTTTCGTATTGGTACAGCTCCGGCCATTGCGGCCAATTGGGGAGTGAACCATCAGATGGAAGACCTCTCTCTCTGTCTCTACCTCTCTCTGTAACTCTCTTTCAAATAAATAAAATAAATCTTTTAAAAAATAAGTTATATCATAAATACTTACCTTCAAATAAAGAGCGTAAAGCAATATTTTAAGCAATATGTTAATGACCTTAATTTGAAAAGTATATTGTGGTACTCTATGCCATATAATTCATTAATACTATCAATAATAATCAGATGGATGATGACAATTTTACCCATATACAATAAGAATCATTCTTTATTCAAATTCAAAATTGCTATTCTAAGTGATTGCAAACTATAGCTGAATGTTCACAAAGAAACTATTCTATTTCAGGTGAAAAAATGATGCTCTCATTTTAGGAAATATCCTTCCTGTGCTGAAAGATAGTGTGGTCAAGTGGAGAGAACTCTGGATTTGGGGACCACAAGGGGAATGTTATGCAAATCATCTAATTTTCTTCAAACCCAATTTTAGCATTAAATTGCTAGTGATGATGCTCCTATGTATGTTGTTATTAATGATAGTTGAAAACTGTTGCAAAAACCTTCCCATGGATCCTGTAACAATAAAATGATATTAATGGAAAAGTTTGGCAAATTCAGTGAAGTGGGACCTGTGTCATGGTACACCAGGTTAAGCCACTGTGTGATGGCAGCATCCCATATCTGAGCGCTGGCTCAAGTCTCACAGCTCTGCTTCTGAATGAACTCCCTGCTAGTATGCATTGGGTATATGGTAGAAGATGGCTCAAGTACCCAGACATCTGCCACATATGTTGGAGACCTGGGATGGAGTTTCAGGTCCTGGATTTAAGCTTGTCCAGCCCTGGTTGATGTTATCATTTGGGGAGGGAAACAGAGTACGGAAGATTTCTTTCTCTCTCTGTTTTCCCTTGTCTCTGTAATGCTGTCTTTTTATTTTTAAATTTTATTTAGTTTGTTTAAGGGATTTATTGATATATTAGATGCTCAGGGTCACAGCAAATGCATGATAATTACTACAGCACAATTCTTATGTTAATATGATATTAATGCAAATATAACAGATTTGATTCTTTCATAAATGATTTTTTATTTATTTGAAAGGCGGATTATGGAGAGATGGGGAAAGAAAGAGAGAGAAAGAGATCTTCGAGTTGCTGGGTAACTCCTTATATGTATGCAAAGGCTGGGCAGGATCAGTCTGAAGACAAGTGACTTCATGCAGGTCTCCCACATGGGTGGCAGGATCTAAACACTTGGGCCATTTCGGCTGCTTTTCCCAGGCCATAAACAGGGAACTGGATCAGAAGCAGAGCAGGGGGACACTTACAGGTGCCCATATGGGATGCTCATGTTGCAGGAGGTGGCTTTAACCTTTCCCAGTGGACAGAATTCTAATAAAATTATACTTCCCTTCCTCCTTCCTTCCCTCCTCTTCCTTCACTCTCTCCTTCTTCCCTCCTCTCTCTTTCTCTCCTTTCCTCTCTCTCTCTTTCATTCCATTATTCTGCCTTTTGATTATATAAAAATAAATCTTTGAAACACAATAAAATAATCAGTGAAGTGTGAAGTGAAATAACCAATACGGTAGCCATGTTGATTGCTTAGTTCTGACAGTTATGTAAGACATCTATCTGAGGGAAGGCTGGGTGAAGGGTAAAATGAAATTTTTTGTTTTATTTTTGTACCACATTTCTGTTAAGTCTAAAATGATAGCAAATTAAAATTTTAAAAACTGCTATTGCATAATATGTTGGGTAGTTTTATATTCTGCTCTTATGACTGGAGGGAAGTGCTTGTATATCAGAACAGAGAGAGGGGTAATCCATATTTAATACTCACTGTCCCCTCTCTCCTGTACACTTATTGCACAAATCCTTGGAAAGGAGGAGCTGCAATTGCTTATAAATAGTTACCTTCGAGGTCCTGGCTGCTGCCTTGAGACTCAGGGCTTTTACTTTATGAATAATAAAAAGCAAAATTGAACCTCTCTGTGTCCAAACTAATGTAATAATCACAGTCCTGTGAACATCATGGGTTTGAAGTAAAATCTAGAGTGAGCCAATTTAGCAGTGACAACTGACAACTCAGCTGCAAATGGCAAAGAGCAGCCTGCACTGTCCCCTGCCTGACCACGCTGCTGGGTTCATGAAAGGTCCCTGCTACTTGCTCTTCTGTGCTGTTCACAGTTAACTTCCAGATGTCTAGCCAGCTGATGGTTCCCATCCAGAGAGAGACTCCAGACCAAGCCAAGATACAGCATCTCTCCTGTCATTTATGTGTTTTCTTCTTCCCTTTTTGCATATGATAAGAGCTATTTGGAAAGGTGCCTTATTATTTAAGGTCAGATGGAAAATTCAATGATTGAAGACAACTTTAACATGGAAGCATATAATTAAGAAAAAGTTTACTTCCAAGAAATATCCATATATCTATATTTTTTTCAAAATTTGGAAAAATCAATACTTCAGAATGATGTTCTTCATATTTTAGGCTAAGAATGTGCTACTTCAGTTTATACTTTATGAATCCATGTATTTGTTTTTACCCCAAAGGCTGAGAATAATCTGAATAATTATAACTCCATTTCAGTTAAAATTTTGAACCATTCAAAAACTTTTAAAAATATACTGATTAATGTGTTTTAGGTGCTTATTATGTGTATGGCTGTGTTTTAAGGTCTTATCCTGTGTTATCTCTTTATTTTAATGGTTATTTTACTTTACAACCTTCGTATTTTATTGTTTTTATTACTTTATTTTGCAAATGTTTGATTAGCATACAATACTTTTATGTTTTTATGCGGTATAGAGCAGTACTCCAACACATTTGCCAGTAAAAGAGGAGTAGTCAACTAGCCTTTTCTTTTCCTTGTATTTTCGCATTCTGAAACCTATCAACTCTCATCTACTAGTCTTTTATCTAGCATTTAACACATTACTGTGAATTATACTCAGCCACCATACTGTGAAACATAAAAATCTATTATTTCCATCTGACTAATTTTTGGTAGTGTTGTCCAACCCCCTTCTATCTCAATAATGCACACATTTTACTTGCCATTGTAATCACTATTCCAAGTTCAGATCAACTTTTTTTAATGTCTACCTATGAGAAAAAGTATGTAGTATTTCTTTTTCTGGGGCTGGCATATTTCACTTAATGCAATGATTTCTAGTTCTATCTGTTTGATGCAAGTGTCAGTGTCAGGGTTTCATATTTTTATATGCCAAAAAATTCTATCTTATATGTATATCACATGGTCTTTATTCATTCACTCTTCAATGTATGCCAAGGTTGAGTTCATATCTTGAATATTTTGCGTAGTGCTGCAATGAATATGAGAGTGCAGGTATCTCTTTCATTTGCTTTGGATGTATTCCCAGAAATGGGACAGCTGAGTCATATGGTACATCTACATTTCCTGTTTTGAAGAACCTCCATTTTTTCCCCACAATGGCTATTTTAATTTGCATTCCCATCAACAATATATAACAGATTTGTTTTCTTCATTTCCTCGTCAGCATTATGTTTTGTCTCTTGAAAACATCCATTCTAACTGGAGTGAAAAGATACCCCATAAACCAGAATTTCCCTGTGGTTCATGATATTGAGCATTTTCTCAGATAGTTGTTGGATGTTTGTATTTCTTCCTTGGCAACAGTATATTAAAATGTGAGTGCTATTATTGCCATGTTTTACATAATTTGATAACATTAAAGATTCCATTTATGGGAAGTGAGGGAGTAAGAACAAAGCTCAAGGAGTCCGACTCTTGGACTCCTGATCCATTCTCTTAACCTTTACTCTATAGCACCCAGCCCTTTTCATGTCAATAAGTACTGTTCTCAAATAAAATTTTATTACTATAGTGTCTAATTTTCATTTTATTATACAAATCATGCGTAATTGTGTGTCTTCTTGGCCTTACATGAAAATAAACATTTTAGTTTCAAGTAGCTGTTTTATCACAGAAAGAATTGCAAACTCAAAATATAAAATTTAATTATAAGTGAGGAATTTTGTGAACTATGTACCAATAATCCATAATGCAAAAGACACCTACTGAGTTTGTAAAAACCAAAAACATCTTCAAACCTTACATTAGCCTATCTTTAAGTGACCAACATATAAACTTATGTTATATGTAATGTTCAGTTTCTGTAAGAAAGCAGATTCTACAATTCAATTACTTGAAAGATGCAAAGGCATCTTACAGAACTGCTTTGGAATTACATATTTAGAGGTTTGCTCCCATAATCTCAATTCTATAAAACAAATTTTAGACTTCCATTCATGAAGAGAGATCACAAAAATGAATGGATCAGAATGTGAATTTGGGAAAAAAATAAGGTAAGGGTTCCAAATACAGTTTAAGCTCTTGTCTTTGCTCTGTTCATCTCTTAATTTACCAGTCAGCTTATTGTCGATGGTGTCATGCAAAATTTTCCAGATAGACTTGCTGCAACACCAGGCTGTGTAAACAGTAATGGGAAAAATTATAGATGAGTAAGTTGTAAAATACATTGTATCTGAATGCATTATAGGGAATTTCAGCTAACAAGTGAGGTCTACTTCAACTGGTTGCCCTTATATGTACAATTAAACCTAAATAAGTAAATTCTATCTTGTAATGTTTTGATATTTAGAAATAGAGTGCATCTAAAATTATTAGACTTTGCTTGATTTACAACACCTTGTTATAAATAGAATTATTGTTTTCTTGTTATTTTGCATTTTCTTTTCTGTATTTCTGTCCCAAAGGAATGATTCAGAGGGGAACAAAAGCAAATCATGGTGACATCCCCTTAAACTGCTGAGAAGAACACTGCAGGTTGAGCAGAGTTTTATATAGCTCTCATATCACAATGACTTATTATTCTGTTCTATGTCTTTAAGCCAACAGTAACTTTTCTGTCTAATATCCTATATAATAAGAAGATATAATTCTAAGAAAACTGTAGCTAATATCTCATTCCATGTCCTTGGCTGAGTTTCAATTTCAAGAACACATTTCATCATAAACCATTCAATGAAAGAAGTAGGGGTTTCTGTGAAGACAAAAAATGTCAATTTGGTATTAATTATAACAAAACAAATCTAAAGATAAGCTTATATATATCTAAACCATAAAGTATCCACTGAAAGAAGGTAAAATATGACAATATAAAGCTTATTTAATAGGAAATTTTGCTTAAGCTCATTTTTAGGTGACTAATATATATTTTGTGCTTTAAAAACAAATATTCTGAAACAAATACTGAACAGTGAAAGAGAAAGCATGAAAAAATGATGACCAAAATTCATTTTTTTATTTGACAGATAGAGTCATAGACAGTGAGAGAGAGAGACAGAGAGAAAGATCTTCCTTCCATTGGTTCACCCCCGAAAATGGCCGCTACGGCCAGAGCTATGCTGGTCTGAAGCCAGGAGCCAGGTGCTTCCTCCTGATCTCCCACGTGAGTGCAGGGGCCCAAGCCCTTGGGCCTTCCTCCACTGCCCTCCCGGGCCACAGCAGAGAGCTGGACTGGAAGAGGAGCAACCAGGACTAGAACCTGGCACCCATATGGGATGCTGGCGCCGCAGGCAAAGGATTAACCAAGTGAGCCACGGTGCCAGTCCAAAATTCATTTTTAAGGATACATGGGATGAGTACAGGGAATCACTATAGTCATTACAAAGTTGTGGGTCTCTGTATACATATAATTAAGCTATTGTCAGGACAGAAAAATAAATAGCCAATAAGACATCTAGAATTCACATGAGATGGTTAACTGAGAAGTCAACCAGAATTTGTGTAAAATATCTACACAAGTCCATCACATTCATAGGACTTCTTTGTGTTCTCATTATGAAGAAATTAGAGTCAGAATTTGTATTATTAAAAAATAACAAGTGATTCTTAAAGCTTTGTAAGGAAGCCAGGTTAAGCTATATATGCAAAAGTTCATTTGAAAATTGTTCTGAAGACAGATTTATAAAATCTAGTAGAAACATTGTTATTATTAAAACAGATAGTCCAAACGTCCAAACTAAGTGTATCCTAGACAGTACTAGAAATTTTGTGAGTTCTTTGTTTCCTTATATAATATTTAGTCTGCTGAACCCAGTAAAGCAGACTAAGTTCATAATGTATATAAACACACACACACACACATCCAAACAGCACAGCAAAAGCACCTTATGTATTTTGATTAGATAAATTCATCAAATTCTTATATTGGAAAAATGTCACAAAACCTTGCATTTTAGGGAGGGAAGGGACTATAAAGTATGTGTCTTAAATTATTATCTCCACGTTATACATGAGAAAACTAAGGAAGAGAATGGGGACGGAGCATCAGTGACATCCCCAAACCCAGTGGGGATGAGGAAATTAAGTTTTCCACTCACTGACATTGTTTTCTTTGTTTACTAAATATACATGCCTATCAAAATCTATATATATATATATATACATATATATATATATGATTTGCATTCTGTAACTGAACTACTTATAAATGTCATTTTTGTTTCATTTTGATTATAGATATTTAAAGGAGGCAAAATTCTTTTTCTTTTTACTGAATATAATTTTCATTTTATACACATTTTCTATTAATTGTTAACTCTTAAGCTCTTAGCAGTTTGATGAATTAGGGAATGAAATCCACATTCTCAGAGACTATTCCAGCTTAGTATCAAGCCTGCTTCAAATAGGCTCCATGAAGTGAGTACTGAACCTGACATGTTAGTCTCCTGCATCCAAAATTGAAGGGTCTGAATTCTACATCCAGCTCAGTTCTTGAATTCACTTTCTACCAGGGCATTCTGGGAGGCAGTGGTGATAGCTCAAGTAGTTCAATTCCTGCCACCCATGTGAGAGTTCCTAGCTCCCAATTTCAACCTGGCCCAACCTCCACTGTTTTGAGCATTTGATGAGTGAAATAATGACAGTGAATGGGAGTTCTATCCATTTCTCTCTCCCTCCCTCTCTCTCATAAATGTTTAAGAACTTTTAAAAAATAAACTATATAAATTGCATTTGTTTTTCTTTTTTTTTTTTAATTTGAAGTAGAGAGAGATAGAGAGAGCTATCATCAATTGCTGCACTCCCAAATGCCTACAACAGCTGAAGCTGTACCAATAACTCAATCCAGGACTAGCATGTAGGTGACATGTACCCCGTTAATACTGACCTAAAGTTCTCCTTTGCCACGGAAATTGACAAAAACCAATGTGCAACCCAGACATGATAAATTGGGAACTTAAGCTCAATTACAACTGAGAGAAGCATGGAGAGAAGAGGTTTGGTGGACTAGCTCAATGAGGGGTGCAGAGCATGTTTTTTTTTTTTTTTTTTTTTTTTATTGGATGGAGTGGCATGGCAGCACCAAATTAGCACATGACACTTGGGGCTGCACCTGGCCTGGTTTTCTGACTCACACCCTTTGGCACCCAGCATCTCAATTTGCCCATTGCCTGGGGTTCTGTGAAGATGCTGTTGTTCTGTAGTGTTACTCTCTACCACCACCTGGGAGGGTCACGTATCTGTTGCACTGAGCTACACTGGGCATGTGTGCAGATAGGAGAGGGCCCTTTGAGGTTAGGGCAGGGATGCTTTTAAGTCCTGCATTGTTTAGATCTGATGTCAGAGATGGATACATGCTCTTGTAGAAGACAGATACATGTTAAGATACATGTCAGGTTGTGATGGGCTTGATTTTGTGAGTCCTACTTCTTCTACCTTCTCTCACAACCACTTGACTTGCTGCCTTCCCGAGGATTAGCAGAAAGCTAGAATCAGTAGCAGAGCAGGGATGAACTTGAACATTTCCATATAGCACTGAGGTATCTCAAGCAGATCATAACTGCTAAATTAAATAGTTACACTGATCCCTGCTTTTTCATTAGTAGAATTTTAAAGTATAGCTTTAGATACTACTTTCCAATCAAATAACATCATATTTAAACACTTCTCTGATGCTAAAACAGCAACAATAAGACTTAATCACATTTATGTCACGACTCATGAAATGGTTATACAATTTTGTGGATTACTCCACCCAGGCATCAAGGACGCTGGAAATAACTTTGATGACAAAATACCAAACATCCTGCCATTTAAGTTTATTCTGGGTCATCCTATGTAGTCTTCTCACTATCACATATATACCATGAAAGTCACCAATGACAACTGCAAAACATGTTGGACTTTTTTTTTTTTTTGACAGGCAGAGTTAGACAGTGAGAGAGAGAGAGACAAAGGTCCTCCTTCCATTGGTTCACACACCCCCCCCCCCCCCAATGGCTGCTACGGCCAGCGCGCTGAAGTCAGGAGCCAGGTTCTTCCTCCTGGTCTCCCACAAGGTGCAGGGCCCAAGCACTTGGGCCATCCTCCACTGCACTCCCTGGCCACGCAGAGAGCTGGACTGGAAGAGGGGCAACCGGGATAGAACCGGCGCCCCAGCTGGGACTAGAACCCGGGGTGTCAGCGCTGCAGGCGGAGGATTAGCCTAGTGAGCCAGGGCGCTGGCCATTTTTTTCAAAAGACACCAAGGAATTCAAAAGATGCTAAGACTGACAAACTGCAATTCATGAATTGGATATGTAAAAGTTGATTATGACATCATGAGACTTTTTGCAGAGAGAGGTACAGGCCACCAAAAATGGCTCCAGAGCGCAGAGAGGGGAGTCTACCTTGGCTTCCACTATGGTTACAAACTCCTGAGAATGGGGTACGGGACTTGTGTGATTTCCTCCCACTGGCACAAAAGATTGGGGTGGGGCATTAAGCTTGACCAGGTTTGGAGCAAAGGAGAAGGGGGAGTGGTAAGGTTTGGAATCAGCAGTCCAATAGCAAAATCATCCATTTTTTTTTTATTATTATACACTTACTTTCTCCTACTTACTTCAACACATTGCACCAAGCATAAAAATCTATAGTGAATTAAACAAAGGATGTTTCTTTCAACGAAAAACTAAAATATCTCTATGGTTTCCTCAGCTTTCATTATGTCTATGAAGGGGAAAAAATGTATAAATAAAAATCATAGTCTTGGTATAAATTCAGATATTTGCCAGGGTAAGATTATGCAAATAATGACAGTTTTAATTACTTTATGTTCCTTTTGGAAAAAAATATGTAAATCTCTTGGGAAAGAAGCTTATGGGCCGGCGCTGCGGCTCAATAGGCTAATCCTCTGCCTTGTGACGCCGGTACACCGGGTTCTAGTCCCAGTCAGGGTGCCGGATTGTGTCCCAGTTGCCCCTCTTCCAGGCCAGCTCTCTGCTGTGGCCAGGCAGTGCAGAGGAGGATGGCCCAAGTGCTTTGGCCCTGCACCCCATGGGAGACCAGGAGGAAGCACCTGGCTCCTGCCATCGGATCAGCACGGTGCGCCGGCCGCAGCAGCCATTGGAGGGTGAACCAACAGCAAAAGGAAGACCTTTCTCTTTGTCTCTCTCTCACTGTCCACTCTGCCTGTAAAAAAAAAAAAAAAAAAAAAAAGCCTATGAAAACAAGCAAGAAAGCATCAATAAAACTTCTGAATGTGTACACATAGACACATTCACACAATCTGAAGATTCACATTTTGAAAAGCAATTATTTTCTGCTATTTGTAATACTTCTAGAATGTGCTACTGGATGGAGAAAAATGCTCATAAAAACAAAAAAATATAATTTTCTGTGCATTTAAAATTAAATTTTAAATATTTCAGTATTCCTCTGAGTCTGATGAATATTTCTAAATATAGCACATGAAATATTTGCACTTTCCATTATTTTTTGTGTATTAGTCATGAGGTATTTAATTGTTATATTGAGTTAAATACATTACCTAAGTGGAAGAATAGCAAGTAAGATTAACAGTGCATTGATAAGCATTGCTAAAATTATTTTATTATAATCCTCAAAATATATGATAACAAGTGACTCTAGGGATGATGTAAGACATATTCTGTAACCTGAGTAATTTGCAATAAATTGATATTCGAAAGAGAATGTTAAACAATCAGTTAATAACTCATTAATACAACCTTTGATAAAATATAAATGTGAATTTCACCCTACAACTCAAAAAGTTAAATCTATGAATGATGTTGCTATGATAACCTTCCACACACTTCTTTTATATGTATGACTTGTTATTCACCTTCATGAAAATGACAACTAAGGAGAATAATTGTAAGCTCTGCTTCTTTCTAGGAAGAATATCATATTCATCCAGAATTAAAAAGTTATTTAAAACAACAAGATAGAGGATAGATGTTTGTTTTAGCAGGTGAAACAGCTCTGGGGATGCCCACGTCCCATATCCCATATTGGAGTGTCAAGGTTTGAGTTCCCAGTACAATTCCTGTTCCCAGTTTTCTTCTAATGAGTACCTTGATAGGCAACAGGTGATGACTCTTGGAGCTTGGTCCTGGTCCCTGCCACGAATATGGGAGATTCAGAATGAGTTACTGTCTCCTGGTTTCAGATTGGCCAAACTCTGACCATTGCAGCCATTTGGAGAGTGAGCCAAAGGCTGGGAGAGTTCTTTCTGTCCTCTGTCTGACTCTGTCACTGTCTCTGTCAATATCTACCTCAATTTCCATTTCAAATAAATCACGAAAGCATATACTTTTTAAGAAGCTATAATTATTTAATTAGAAAATGTATTTCTAGGGGCAGATGTTGCGGCAATGGTTTAGGCCACATCTTGGGAGGCTTACATTCCATATCAGAATGCTTAGTTCTGTTCTCAACTACTCTACATTCATTCCAGCTTCCTGCTAATGTGTACCCTGGGAAACAGCAGATGAGTCCCAGCCACTTGCTTGGGAGACCTAGATGGAGTTCCAGGCTCCTGACTTCAGCCTGGTCCAGTCCTTGTTTTTGCAGGTAATTGGAGAATGAACCAGAGTATGGAAGACAGCATTCTCTATTTCTCTCTCCCTCTCCTTCTCTTTCTCTCTCTCCCCTTTTCCCTCTCCCTCTCCCTCTCCCTCTCTCTCTCCCCATCCGGCTTTTCAAATAATTAAAAATGAATAAACATTTTTCAAGCAATGTTATTGTAAAAAAATTTTATTTCCTTGCTTTGGATGATTCACAATGATTTTTAAAAGTTCTATTTTCTATTTTGATTAACAAAGAGGGTTACAGTTGAATCCTAGTATTTTGCTTTATAATATAAGTTTTTATTTTTTATTTTTATTTTTTTGACAGGCAGAGTGGACAGTGAGAGAGAGAGACTGAGACAAAGGTCTTTCTTTTCCTTTGGTTCACCCTCCAATGGCCGCTGTGGCCGGAGTGCTACGGCTGGTGCACCACACTGATCTGATGGCAGGAGTCAGGTGCTTATCCTGCTCTCTCATGTGGGTGCAGGGCCCAAGCACTTGGGCCATCCTCCACTGCCTTCCCGGGCCACAGCAGAGAGCTGGCCTGGAAGGGGGGTAACCGGGACAGAATCCGGTGCCCCAACCAGGACTAGAACCCCGGGGCGCCGACGCCACAGGTGGAGGATTAGCCTAGTGAGTCGCAGCACCGGCCAAGTTTTTATCTTAAAAATAACTTATTTAATATTTGTATTATATGAATTGTATCCTCAATCAGGCACTGTCAGTGTCTGGTCCTTGATCTTGGGCCAAATCAGGGCGTCTTGGTGAACATGCCTCACACACACTGACAGAACCTTGCCTGAAAAATGACACCTCCCTGCCTAGACTCTCCTAGGACTACGGGCATTTGCTGGACCCAAAGCTGGGAATGCAGGAAGAAAGTGCCTTGCAGCTGTTACATAGGGGAGACTCTCCAGCAGTGAGAGATGTATGAGGATAAATCGTCCATATTTCTTGTCTTTCAACATGATAATTATGATATATGTACTACTGAGTCTCTCAAAGCCACCTCACCAGAATTAAACTGCAGTTTTCCACAGCCATAGCGCAATCATGAACTCCAATCCCTTCTTTATACTTCTCTACCCTTTCTTGTCTCATTTCCCCAATCCCTCAGCACATTTTTGCAAGGAAATGTGGCAATATTACATTTAACATAGTGTTAATGCCAGTATGTTCCTAGCTATACCATTTAAAGTTTAAATTAATAGTGAAAAAACACAGACATCAACTAAAATATTGAAAGGAATATACATTTTCTTTTTTCTTCTTCTCAAATTTTGTTTAAGGACTTAAACTTCATGAATTTAATTTATACAAATTTGGGAACATGTTGATTCTTCCCCTCCCTCCTTCTCACTCATGCTCCCACCTTTCTTCCTCTTTCCTCTTCCTTTCCATTATTTTTTACAGAAATCAATTTTCAGTTAAAGTTACACCTCATAAGATTAACCCCACAGCAAGCAGAGAGTTCACTGAATAGTATGAAGAAAAAAGAAAACGAACACAAAAACAAGCAAGAAAAACATTTTTCCTCCAGAATCGAGGCAAGGGCTGATCAAAATTGTAGTATCTCAGGGTGTCAGTTTTGCTCCTATAGATTACCTTTTTTAAAACAAACTTAAGGGGAATTTTAGGATCACTGTCAAGTAAGAGATTATTTTGGTTCTTTGAAGATGTAGTGGGGCAGGAAGGAATGAAAATGGGGTGAGAAAAACACAAAGTTATACAGGACAAGGGTACAAAAAGTTTATGTTTTGTAGGAGAATAAAATATCTCTTTAATTTGAAAATTCTATTCTCTATTCCCACCTTTCACTTTGAGAAACTGAACATGTATGGATAAAGTCAAAGAGAACAAGAACATGAATGAAAATGTGATAAATGTGTAGGCACCAGCAGGTTATTTAGGTTTCTTAAACTGTAATGACTTTCAATAAGAGAAGACTTAGCATATTACATTTTTATCAACCATATACTTTTGAAGTATTGGTTATTCTATTAAATAATAAGAAGGATAATCACATAAGGCTACTTTCTATGTTTCAGTTTAGGACAATGTGGATGATCTCATGGAGTTTTGCTAGGGATAAAACAAGTTCAATCATGTAGAACTCATGGTCCAATACCTAACATATGACAAGTGCTAAGAATGTTACAGCCACAAATAAACAAAAGGTATTGCTAATAGTATGCTTATACCTTAACTTCTTTGCCTTGTCTCCCATGGTAGAGTGATATTATCAGAGTCTCAGTGTAGACATATGGATTCTATGGCACTTTAAAGTATGACTTTGCATCTAAATCTAATCTTAAGAAATTGGGGGGGGGGGGCGCTCTACTTTTAAAAAAAAAGAATTTTTTCTTCTGTTGCATTTTGGCAACTTTTACTAAAAGTAGGTAAGAATTTAAGGGCCGGCGCTGTGGCTCACTTGGTTAATCCTCCGCCTGTGGTGCCAGCATCCCATATGGGCGCCGGGTTCTACTCCCGGTTGCTTCTCTTCCAGTCCGGCTCTCTGTTGTGGCCCGGGAGGGCAGTGGAGGAAGGCCCAAGTGCTTGGTTCTCTGCACCCACATGGGAGACCAGGAGAAAGCACCTGGCTCCTGGCTTTGGATCAGCGTAGCTCCGGCCACAGCGGCCATTTGGGGGATGAGCCAATGGAAGGAAGACCTTTCTCTCTGCTCTCTCTCACTAACTCTATCTGCCAAATAAATTTAAAAAAATAATTTAAAATGTTTTCAGCAGACCAAGTAATAGAATTTATACAGTCTCATAAGTAAAATATTTCATTCATGGTAACATGGATAAATCTGGAGGTAAATTAAGATAAGCAATATATTGTCTCACAGCATCAGATACTTAATTTTTATTAAGAAAGTTGTGGTAAATCTGACATATCAAAAGTATTAGTGACATAGTGGGTTAAGCTGCCATCTGCAAAGCTAGCATCCCAAAGGGACACTGTTTCCAGCCCTGGCTGCTCCACTTCTGAGCCAGATCCCTGCTCATGCACCTAGAAAGCAGTAGAGGAGGGTTCGAGTCCTGAGGCCTCTGCACCCACATGAGAGACCCAAAAGAATCTCTTGTGTCCTAGCTTCAGCTTGGCCCAGTCCCAGCCGTTGCAGCCACTTAGGCTGTGAAACAGCGGTTGGAAGACTTGTCTTCCTCTCTGCCTCTGCCTCTCCCTCTCTGTAACTCTGCCTTTCAAATAAATAAAAAAGCATGTAGATATGTTATCTCCATTAAAATATCCATAGATATAAATGATTCATAAATTAAGAAATGAATGATTGTCCTAGCTTTTTGTCTACCCTTGAGCAGTAAGCTATTTGGTGTATCCAGTTTTTGTTACTTTGTCTTGAATTTTCTTGAACAGCCCAGTAAATAAATATGGAGAAAAAACATCAAACTTATACTGATGTTCATTAGAGAAAGAAGAAATTTAGTAAAATGGGATAATAACCCTGTTGTGATCAAGCAGAGAGGGAGGGCTAGAGATAAAGGGAATGATATTCTTTTTTCCCCCTTGATTTACTTGTGAGCTTAATTTATCTTGTGTGCTTAGCAAGAAAATGTAGGATTGAGGACATATGGCAATTTAACAGATTGATGCAAACAAGGAAAGATTGTCATCCATTTTTATTTTCTTTAGAGGCTGCAGGAAAGATTTGCATACATTTTCAGTTGATTTGAAATCTGATAAGTATTCAATGATGAAACCAGTAGACATGCTATTTGTGTGTGTTCATGCACAAGCACGTTCACAAACGCAGAAGTATACATTCACATTCGTTAAGTAGCAAATACATAAGAATCCAAATTAGCTAACTGGTTGCTCTCTGTGTTTTCCCTTTAAATATTTCGATTGTGCTTTTATTATACTTAAATAGAAGACTTTGCCTAAGGTAATGTTTTTCTTCTCAAAATGTTTTGCTTTTGTTGTATTTTTGTGTGTTTAATTTTGAAACTGGAGATTGTTCTACCTCTAGAAGTTCTATACCTATAAAAAGTGTTTCTACATCAATAACAAATTATCTTTTTTTACATTTTTTAAATGTATTACTGTATATGCAGTTACATGGTATTTTCCAGAATTGAGAAAAATAAAAGTTAATAAGTAAATGAAGAAAACACATATTATTCATTAGAGGTTTTTCTTTGTTTCTTTTTTTTTTTTTTTTTTTTTTTGGACAGGCAGAGTGGATAGTGAGAGAGAGAGACAGAGAGGAAGGTCTTTCTGCCATTGGTTCACCCTCCAATGGCCGCTGTGGCCGGCGCATCACGCTGATCCGAAGCCAGGAGCCAGGTGCTTCTCCTGGTCTCCCATGCGGGTGCAGGGCCCAAGGACTTGGGCCATCCTCCACTGCCTTCCCGGGCCATAGCAGAGAGCTGGCCTGGAAGAGGGGCAACCAGGATAGAATCCGGCACCCCAACCAGGACTAGAACCCGGTGTGCTGGCGCCGCAAGGCGGAGGATTAGCCTGTTAAGCCAGGGTGCTGGCCCATTAGAAGTTTTTGTCAATCGGAAACTCATCTAAACACATGGCATTTTTAAATAAATACATTAAACAATAGTACAACTTTTTCATTTAATTGTAAAAATAATAAAAAATCTTTTGTAGATAGGCTTAAAATAATGTTATCCTCATAATATGATCCTCAAACTTTCTTAAAATGTCTTATTTTGTTATGTTATGGATTTTCTGACTCTGAAGTCATGCCTGAAAATTATTACCATCTAAATAGTGATTTTTTGCCTATAATTTTATGAAAACATGACTCAATGTATGAATCGTTTTAGAAGTCATTGAAATATAATTTCATTTTAACTGTGCATCTTATTAAAGTTAGTGCCAGCAGCTTAAAGCTTTGCAAAAGTTAAGTATCCAAAAATGTATACATACTTCCTTTCCTGATGAATGCTGACTTTGTCTACACCTCATTCAACCCAACGTAAGGTCTTCCTATGAAATTTAGCTTTTTTATTATTATTGATATATATTACTGTCTGCTCAACTCAAATTTACATATCACAAACATCTCCCAATTATGACTGTCTCTCTACACAAGACATTTTTTGCACCAAGCATTAAATAAAATAAAAATTAAAAGCAAATACAGACATTAGTGTGAAAAGATATTCACCAATTTTATTAATATATCTTATTTTTATTTGAATGTAGGAATGTTTGTTGATAATAATTTTATATATCAAAACCTTTCAATATACTTTTTTAAATGGATGCAAGAGGACTCTCTATTAGTTTATGTGTTACATTTAAACAGTTTTATATTGAGGTTATAAATATTGATAATTAGATTGAAGATAAACACTGATCTCAATAATACCACAAGACTACCCTTATATCATTTATGTCTACAAAGAAATACATTTGAAAATGTTCTCTCTGCACCAAAACGTATTACACGTAGGTGTTTGGCACACAGGTGAAGCCACTTGGAGCGATTTCAGCCCTCGTCAGTGTCTGATTTTGTGTGCTGACTCTGGTGACTTCGTCTTCCTGCTAATGCACATTCTGAGAGGCAGTGGTGACGGTTCGAGCAGTAAGGCCCTGTCACCCAAGTGAGAAACCCAGGAAATGAGGACTGGATCCCCCTCTCCTCACTCTATCCTGGCCCAGCCTTGGCTTTTGCGGGCATCCGTGGGGTGACCAGCAGCTGGGCTGTCTCTTTCTCTGTCCGTCACCCTGTCTCTCTGCATCCTTGTCAGTAATACGGAAGACGCAGGTTGAGTTCCATGCTCTTGGTTTTGTCCTGGCCCTGGAACTTTTGGGCACTTAAGGAGTGAAATAGTAGATGGAAGATCTCTTTCCATCTTTCTTTCTGTTTTATTCTCTCTCACTCTTTCCCTCTCTCTCTGCCTTTCAAATAAAATATAAATACATAATTTTTAAAAGCTTGGCAAATGTATATTATGATATACATTATGTGACTGGCGCCGTGGCTCACTTGGTTAATCCTCCACCTGCGGCGCCAGCATCCCATACGGGTGCCAGGTTCTAGTCCTGGATGCTCCTCTTCCAGTCCAGCTCTCTGTTGTGGCCCCAGGAAGGCAGTGGAGGATGGCCCAAGTGTTTGGGCCCCTGCACCCACATGGGAGACCAGGAGGAGGCACCTGGCTCTTGGCTTCAGATTGGCCTATCTCTGGCCGTAGTGGCCATTTTCGGGGGTGAACCAATGGAAGGAAGACCTTTCTCTCTGTCTCTCTCTCTCACTAACTCTATCTGACAAATAAAATAAAAAAAAATTTTTTTAATGTTTTCAGCAGACCAAGTAATAGAATTTATACAGTCTCATAAAATAAGTAAATTATTTCATTCATGGTAACGTGGATAAATCTGGAGGAAATTGTGTGAAGTAAAATAGGAAAACACACACACACACACACCACATACTCACTATCTGTCAAAAAATTTTTAAAAATTATGTGCATTATGAAAATAGATAAATGGATTTCAAATAATTTTGCAACATTTAAATGCATTTCCATGTATTTTGAAATATAGATAGATGATGGATGGATGAATGGGTGGATAGATAGATTAGATAGATAGATAGATAAATAGATAGATAGATAGATAGATAGATAGATAGATAGAAGAAAGTAAGGATCATAATGCCCCATTAATTATTTTTCTCCTGGGATTGATTCATGTACCAAATAAAGCTTATCCAGTTCACCTTCAGTCAAGCACAATGAGTGTACATGTCTAAAGAGGCTGTAGGATTATTCTTTTCTTTTGTCATCTGTTCTCATTCTCAAGAAAGAAAAGGCTGTCATGTATTGTACGAAGTTTTCTTCTCATGTAGTAGGACTTCCTTCAGGATTTTTATAATGCTAGTATTGTGTTCACAAATTCTCAGTTTTTGCTCGTTTGGGAACTCTTTTATTTATCCTTCACTTTTAAGTGATGGTATAATGGGATATGATATTCTTAGTTGGAGCTTTTTTTTTTTTTTTCTGTCAAGACTTTGAATATATCATCCTATTATGCCACCCTCTTTTGGTCCATAGGGTTTCTGCTGAGAAGCCTGATGTTAGTCTAATTTGTTTTCCTTTATGTGTAACTTGACATTATTTTATACTGTCTTTAGGATTCTGTCTTTGCAGTTAAAGTTGGACAAGGACTGTGATAATCCTTGGAAAAGATCTTTTTTTAATTTAGTGGTTGGGTGCTCTGAATGTCTCATAACTACATGTCTGTATCTCTTTCAAGAGTCCAGAAGTTTTACCTGTTACTTCATTCAGTTGGTTCTCAACACCCTTTTCCTTTTATTATTATTCTGGAATCCCTGCAATACAAATAATTGCTCATAATATTTCACTGATACATGTGTGTAGCAGTTTCTCTAATTTTAAGTATAACAATTGAATTCAACATTTTTCAATAATTAGCTATGCCCACAACAAATTAGTTTGACAAAACGTCTTTTAATTTTGTCAAGCGATCAATTTTTTCCTGGATAATGTTAAAAGTCACTTATTAAGAATATATTAATTATCGCCAGCGCCGCTGCTCAATAGGTTAATCCTCCGCCTTGCGGCGCCGGCACACCGGGTTCTAGTCCCGGTTGCCCCCCTTCCAGGCCAGCTCTCTGCTGTGGCCAGGGAGTGCAGTGGAGGATGGCCCAAGTACTTGGGCCCTGCACCCCATGGGAGACCAGGAGAAGCACCTGGCTCCTGCCATCAGATCAGCGTGGTGCGCCGGCCACAGCGCGCCAGCTGCGGTGGCCACTGGAAGGTGAACCAACGGCAAAAGAAGAGCTTTCTCTCTGTCTCTCTCTCACTGTCCACTCTGCCTGTCAAAAAAAAAAAAAAAGAAGAATATATTAATTGTCGACGGACATTGTGTTGCTAAGGGTTAACCTTGTCACTTGCAACACCAGAATCCCATATCAGAGTGACAATTCAAATCATGGGGCCTGCACTGTGGCATAGCATCGCCTGCATCCTATATGGGCGCTGGTTAGAGTCCCAGCTGCCCCATTTTCCATCCAGCTCTCTGCTATGGCCTGAGAAAGCAATGGAAGATAGCCCAAGTCCTTGCACCCCTGCACTCACATGGGAGACCTGGAGGAAGCTCCTGGCGCCTGGCTTTCAAGTCGGCACAGTTCTGGATGTTGCGGCCATTTGGGGAGTCAACCAGTGGATGGAAGACCTCTATCTCTCTCTCTCTTTCCCTCTCTCTCTCTCTCCCTCTCCTTCTCTCTGTGTAACTCATACTATCAAATAAATAAATATTTAACAAAAAATTCAAGTCCTGGGTTCTCTGCTTCTGGCCCATCTCCTGTGTGCCTGGGAAACCAGTGGAAGATGACCCAAGTACTTGGGCCCCTGCCACCAACATGGGAAGTTCAGTGGAGCTCTGGGCTCCTGGCTTTACCCTGCCAAACCTGGGACATTACAGCCATTTAAACAAACCACCAGATGGAAAATCTCTCTGATTCTTTCCTTCTCACTCTCTGTCACTCTACCTTTCAAATAAATAAACACATCCTTTAAAATATTTTATATTAGCTTTATGTTTAGGCTTTTAAAGAAAACAATTCCTTAAAACTATAAATGAAGAGACTTGTGATCTAGCAATTAAGATGCTTGTTGGGGTCGCCACTGTGGTGCAGTGGGTTAAAGCTCCAGCCCTCAGTGCCTGCATCCCATATGGGCACTGGTTCGAGTCCCAGCTGTTCCTCTCCTGATCCAGCTCTCTGCTATGGCCTGGGAAAGCAGAGGAAGATGGCCCAAGTCCTTGGGCCCCTGCACCCTTATGGGAGACCCGGAATAAGCTCCTGACTTCGGATCAGCTAGTTCCGGCCATTGCGGTCATTTGGGATGTCAACCAGTGAAACGGAAGACCTTTCTCTCTGCCTCTCCTCTCTCTGTGTAACTCTGACTTCCAAATAAAGAAAATAATTCTTTAAAAAAAAGATGCTTGTTAAGATGCCTGCATTCCACAGTGGAGCAGTTGGGACCAAATCTTGGCTGCATTCAATTCCTGTTTCATGCTCATGCTGACCCTCAGAGACAGAAAGTAGTTGTTTAAGTAGTTGGATCTCTGTCATCCTTGTGAGAGACCTGGACTGGATTCCTGTTTCCCACCTTCAGCCTGGCCCAGTTCCAATTGTTCTGTTTATTTAGGAAGTGAGCTAGAAGAAGTGATCTAAATCCATCTCTCAAATAATAACTGAAAATGTATCTCAACATTCATATTCACAGAGATTAAATAGGATGCTTTTCAACAAAATAATTATTTTTTGGCTATATAAAAACAATACAAAAATTTTATTTTAAAAAATTTATTTATTTTTCATTTTGTTCGAAATGCAGAGAGAAATATACTTCCTGCATGACTTCAATGGTCAGGGCTGGGCCAGGATGCAGCCAGGATCCAGGAACTCACTCCATGTCTCCCTCTTGGGTGGACTCATGTACTTGAATCATTGTTTACTCCCTTCTAGGATGCACATTAGCAAGTATCTAGATTGAAAGTGGAGAATCCAAGACTTGAATCTGGCACTTGGAAATAGAATATTGGTATCCTAAGCCATGACAATAGAAAACAATTTGGTTATTATTATCCCTAATTCTAAAGGCAGAAACTGAGCTTTGATTGTGTAAGAAATCCTAATCAAGGCATTAAGATATTAGAAAACAGAGTTAAGATTTGGTCTCAGATGTATGAGCTTCAATTTTCATGTAATAATTTTTCATACCATGATACTTCTTCCAGCATTCCTGAGCACATGCATCTCAAATAAAAGCCAACAGAATTCAAAGATGTGCACTTAAAATCATTGCTGTTATTTTCTAGGTTTCAAAATAAACTCTGTTAGATAAAGAATAAACGTAAAAGAATCTGGCACAACACATCACTGAGTTCAGGTACACTCTTTAAATACCCTTTGTTAATTATCTTGAAAACATTCCAGTAAAATACTATTTTTCTCATTAATTATCTCAAGACAATTGGTTTAATAACTGTTCCTAGAAAATTATTCTGATATTGTCTCAGGTAAAATACAAATTTAAATACTATCCTTTTGTTGTGAGAAATAACTGGTCACTATTCTAAGGAAAAAAAATCTTTGAAATAATGTTTTTCTGTTATTCTTTCCGAGTTACTATTTTATTAAAAAGCTGAGATTTTTTTTATTTATGTGACTTGCTTTGTTTCAAATCCTTACTTGTATCTTAAATGTCAGCATTGTATAAGATGACCTGTGAAATAGTTTTAAAATACCTCCCAAAAATCAACTACGTTCCTAAATCCAAAGCAATCCTACCTTTGGCTTATTACTAGTGGTAGATGGGATCCTAGGATTTCCCTATTGTGAAATGAAAAGAATTTTTAAACCTCCTTACTGCATGGAAAGTTTCTATGGGTAGTTCTAGCTAGCATATAGCATTAATAATTCCTTTTATTCTGGATGATAGTAGTTTCCCTTTAGGTTTAGTTAACTTGTCTTAAAACAAAATGCAAAAGTCAAATAGCTGAACTCCATAAGAAATGTATCCCTTGGTTACTAGGATGTGGTTCTATGAACATGTTTGATCTGTTCAAATACCTATTAAAATTTATATTATCATTTCTTTTCTAATATTATACCTGATTAACAGAAGTCAAATACGAGCATAAGCAATAATCTGTAAGCAATCTGTAAGCCACATCTGACGCTATCAGAAGGCGAGAGTTATCAAGCAGGAAGGTTAGAGGACAACAAAGTGAAAGGCATGGTTATAACTTGTAAAGGATCCCCTGACTGTCAATTCCTACAAAAACTGTGCTTGACCAATCAGATTTGTGAAACTGCATTACTCTGAATGGCTTCGTAGTTTGTAACGTCAAAACTGTAGGACTGACAAACAAATAAATACAGAGATCTCTTTTCATTAGGAAGAGTTAACTCAAATGTAAATGTAATTATTATATATTCTACAAACACTGAATGTCAAAAAAGGGGATCAATTTTTGACGAAGAACTAAATACATTTGAAGTGTTGTTGTGTTCCTTTGGGGAGTTGTATTCTTCCTTATTCTTATTTTTCAAATATTTGTGTTTATTATTAGGAATTTGTGGAAGTATGTGTTGATTTTCTCCTCTGATGTTTTTTTTTTCTTTGAACTACGTTTCAGTGGCTTAATGGACTGTTTGCCATTTCAGTGAATGCCTAGAGGCTTCTTCTGGGTGTGGTCAGGGAGCTCTGGTCAGTTCTCCAGGGTGGGGAGAGTAGCCATGGTAATACCCAAGTTTGGTGTGGTTGGTCTTCTCTATTGTCAGCAGGGCAGGGGGTATAGTCACTTCTGTTGGCCTAATCACACCCTCACCTCCAGTCTTCCAAGGTGATCAATACCTGGGGTTAACAACCTATAGTGGGTGAAACACTCACCTGTACTACTGTATGAACTACACAAAGGATCTAAAATATCTGTGTATTCCTTGCTTTGAGCATGAACCCCACTACAGTGATCAACCCTAGGCAATCAGGGAGCTCTGAGCCTCTGGTGCCACACACAGTGATTGCCTAGAGACCCAGCTACACCCTGCACGCTATAAAACAGTCACATAGTTCCCACAATCTCAGCACACAAGGCTTCCACAGTCATGGGGGCAGCGGATCCACTCCACTCTCACTAACCTATCCTGTGCAGAGACCAGACATGTTCCCAGAGACAGCTGCTCCATCCTGGCTGTTTGATCCCTGGAGTCTGAGATATGTTGAGAGACTGAGGGCACCTCACAGCCATATGTGGGTTCCAAGGCCCCTGTCAATATTCCCAGCCAGTCGTAAAGTCAGTGTGGTCTGAATATGTTTCCCTCTGGTAAAAACCCCAGATCACCCCTGCACATAACAACTGCTGAAGCACTATTGGTGTCAAAGTTGCACTTTCTTCCCACAAGTTGCTGAGAGCTATTGTGGAGGGACGAGAAGAGAGGCACTTGCTCCTTTTTTCCCTGGGTTGGTCAGGTACCTGTCCCACATTAGGGCTCCAGGCCAGACTCCAGGGCAGGGTATTCCCTCAGGCTCTCCCTCTGGCAATATCACCAGTAGCTCAGGCTGCTGCACTTTGCCCTCATCTCACTCCCGGAAGGTAGCACTTCCCCCTTTCAGCTGTGGGCATCATGCACTGTGTCTGCCCTTATTGCTGTAAAGTTGCAACTTCCATGCACATTCATGCCATCCCTCTTTCTTCCGTAGAATTTCCACTGCAGATTTCCCTCCAACTATCTTCTCTAAATGAAATTCCTTGAAATTTCTGTTACTATCTTCCCTATCCTAAACCAGTACGCCCGCTCAATGTAACAGATAGATGAAATGCGTGAAAGGAATTCAAAATATTTATCATTGGATTACTCAGAAGCAATGAGAAGCAAATTCATGAGTTAAAGGAATCCCTACATGACTTAGAAGAAAATTTTCCCATGAATTTGAGATTTTGAAGAGAAATCAAACTGTAATATTAGAAATGAAGAATTTGATACACGACATAAAAACACAGTGGAAAAACTGTATTTTAACAACAGACTTGGTGAAGCAGAAGAAAGAATATAAAATCTGGAAGACAAATCTTTGGAAATATCTCAGACCAAAAAAAAGAATAAATTAGAAAAATTAAAAACAGTGTTAGAGATTTATGGGATACTAACAGATGACCGAGCATATGGTTATTATTAATTCCTAATAGTGTGGAAAGAGAGAAAGGATTAGCAGGCTTATTCAGTGAACTAATTACAGAAAACTTCCTTAATTTTGGGAAAGAAAGAGACATCCAAATACACAAGGCATATAGAAAACATAATAGACATAAACAGAAAATATCGTCATCATGACACATTATACTCAAGCTTTCAACAGTAAAGCATAAAGAAAAGATTCTAAAATATGCACAAGAAAATGCCAAATTACATTCAGAGAATCTCCAATTAGATATGGAATCAATCTAGGTGTCCATTATTTGATGACAGGATAAAGAAATTGTGGTATGTAGGTAGTATAGAATGCTACTCATTCATAAAAAGAATGAAATCTTGTCTTTTGCAACAAAATGGATGAAACTGGAAGCTATTATACTTAGTGAAATAAGACAGTTCCAAAACGACAAATATATGTTTTACTGATTTGAAGCAACCAATAGAGTACCAAAAAAAGAAATAGTGGTATATATGAAATTGACATTTTGAGATTTGATGATTGTTTACATCCCTTGTCTCTACTGTTGATGAATAGTGTATTTTTCTTCATACAATTTGTTGAAACTTTTACTTAGTTTATGGTTAATGCTGCCAGTATAAAATAAACCGGAAGTATATCATTGTAAAAATGAAAAGCAGGAATAAGAGACAAAGGAGGAGGAAGTGTGGGAACATGAGGGAAGAGAATGTAGGATGGGAAGTGTCACTCTGTGTATATTAATATGAAATACATGAAATTTGTTTACTTTAAGTAAAATAAGTGAAAAAACCAAAAAAGGATAAAGAGAAACATGATGAACAAAAGCTAAAAATAAATAAATACATACACACATACATTTGAATATCATCCTATTTAATTTATAGAAAACCAATTAAGATTTTAATTAGTCCCATATTAATAGATTAGGAATCATCCTCACACTATTCAGTTTACTATTTCAAAACAAGGGTTATTTTAGTGGCAGAGTTAAGATTTCAATCTACATTTATCCAAATCTAAAAGTCCTGCATTCTTCTTTCTACCTTATTCTGAAGTAAAGTTTCATTATTAATATCTTTATCTTGTAATCACACAGTTTTAATATTAAGGTGATTTAGTATTTAGTTGATTAAATGAATTGTACTCAGAAAAGTAAAACAATAACATCTTACAATCTGGAAACACATATTTGAATAAACATTAGATATATTACTATTTGATTTGAAGAGCTAACATATTTATCATGAGAAATCACAGTACAAATAATTTTAAAAATCTTCTTGCTATATAAAATTGAGTTTTAATGGCAACACAGCAAAGTTTTATAATATTTAATCTTCATATAAAATGTTTTCTTTTGGGAATTGGTGAAGATCTATAATGGAAAAGCTCATCTAAGGGTTGTGAGATTCAGGAAAAGCCAGACACTGCTTCTGCTGCACTTATACAGACTGTTAATCCTATCTATACAGTTAATCCTATCTATAGTGTTAATATCTATTGGGTTGTTTTCAATGCTTTGACTTTCTTGTTATTCTCCTACCTTAGAAAATCTAGCAGAGATCCTCTGAGCATTGCTGTCAGCCTGAAGAGAGGATCTTGCTGCATATATGAATATTGCTACCCCGGGAAAGATGTAGGAATCATATTTAAAGATTTATTCATTTATTTGAAAGTCAGAGTTACACAGAGAGGAGAGGCAGAGAGAGAGAGAGAGAGAGAGAGAGAGATCTTCCATCAGTTGGTTCACTCCCCAGATGGCTGCAATGGCCGAAGCTGCGCTGAACCGAAGCCAGGAGCCAGGAGCCTCTTCCAGGTCTCCCACACAGGTGCAGGGGCCCCAGGACTTGGACCATCTTCCACTGCTTTTCCAGGCCACAACAAATAGCTGGATCGGAAGAGGAATAGCCGGGTCTCGAACCGGCGCCCATATGGGATGCTGGCGCTTCAGGCCAGGGAGTTAACTCGCTGTACCACAGTGCCGGTCCCGAGGAATCATATTTAATTATAATGTTCAAGTTAAGAATTATTGGAGGGTGTTGAATAACAAACACATTTTAAATTTTGGGATATGTGATTTAGCGTTACTTTCAGGAAAAGATTTCTGGGCTGAGAAGCGAAGTGTAAAAAAGCTGCTAATTACCTGGCATGTTAGGGAAACTGCTTTGGAAATCAATGCAGTAACAAGGTGTGTCTCACAGAGTCAGAAGAGAGGATGCCACAGTGTTTTGGAAAGGCTGAGGATATATATATATATATATATATATATATATATATATATATATATATAACTTTAGACTATTTAAGAGACTTCATTGAGAAAAGTGAACCACTCTAAGGTTTGGACAGAGAATTCACATGATTAAACTGATATTTATTAAAATACTCTACTTAAGTATAGTATAGCAGGAAAAATTAAGGATAGAGGGATCCAGATTCCCACTGTAGGGGGCCGACATTGTGGTGCAATGGGCCAGTCACATCTGTGCTGCTAGCATCTCCATCAGAATGTGCAGCGTAAGTCCTGACTAATCTCCTTGGAAAGCAGCAGAAGGTTGTGCAAGTATCTGGGTCCCTGTCAGCCGGCCATGTGGAGAACGAATGGAGTTTCAACATCCGGGCTTAGGTTTGGCCCATCCACATCTTTATGGCCATCTGGGAAGTGAACTAGCAGGATCTGTTTCTGTCTACCTTTTGAAATAATTAATTAATTAACTAATTAATGTTTTAATAGAGATTCCGAGGAAGAAAAAATTTTGGTCAGACATGGTTTGATTGTGAATGGTTTGCAGCTAGCATTCCTTTCTATCTCTTTGTGGTTAATTGTGCATATTTTATGTGATATTAAAAGAATAGTTGTCTCGAGGACAGTTGACATTTGTCAGCCTGAGCATCTAGATGGTTTGTTACCATGAACTGAAATGAGAAACACTGCATGTGAAGAGAAGGATGTGGTGATTATGAAATTTTTAAGAAATTATTAAGTGTACATATTAGGGGTCAGCTTTTGGCCTAATGGTTGGGATGTCACCTCAGAGTACCTGGGTTCTATGCCTGGCTCTGAATTCTATGTCCAGTTCTTGTTAATGAAAACCTTGGGAGTCAAATAGAGGACGCAGATTGTATTACTGGCTCCTGCTTTCTGCCAGGCTCAGAGTTGGTCATCATCAATACTTCAGGAGTGAACCATCATATGCAAGCTCAATCTCTCTCTCTCTCTCTCTTTCTGTCTCTCTCTCTCTCTCCCACTCAAACAACAGCAAAAACTTTTATTACTCTAAAACTCATGTGATTTTAACAACCTATTTTCTGACTATTTACTTAAGTAGGTTATTAATCATTCTAGAAATTTAGATCTTTATAGTAAATGACTAGTTTCAATAAATAATCTTTCTTTCACAGTAATGTCATACTTGGGAAAGACTGAAAGATGCTTACTCTCTGTTTTTTTATTTGAAAGTTTTTGTTTTCAAGTAAAGGCAGGAAGTGCTCTTGAACGAATTTATATTCATTAGTCTTCACAAAGCATGCCCCCACCTTTTTTATATAAGATTACAGGTAAATTTCTGTATTAAACTTGCTCTATCCACCTATTAACTACATTTTGCCAATTGATCTGTATGACAAAATGCTCAGGAAATTATATTTACTCATATTTTACTTCCAGTTACATAGGCTGACCATAATAAAGTCACTTAATTTTTCTTTTGTTACCACAAATAATTTGGGAACTAGAAAAATCATACACACACACATAAACATACACAAACACACAAAAGCAAAGTTAAAGAAAATATAAAGTAACGACACAATATTAACACTGGCCAGAATATTTTTGCTCATATCAATGACTATACATCAAAGAACAGAGTACTGGGGTTATTTTATCTTAACACTTAATTCTTTGTGTTTACTCAACAACAAATAAACTGCAACTTGGCTTGGCAAGAGAAATAAAATGTAGATTTGTTGGTGGTGGTGGTGGTGGTGTTGTCCCACGCATATTCTGGATTAAACCATTCCAGGAGAAAAGGTTAAAAGAGTCATTGAGTTTGCTACTCTAAAACCAGGCTGAAAAAGCTATTTTTACTGTCTTTTGTCCTTCTCTATAAAAGTAATCAAATATTTTCAAATATAACTTTTTTTTTTTTTTGACAGGCAGAGTGGACAGTGAGAAAGAGAGAGACAGAGAGAAAGGTCTTCCTTTTGCCGTTGGTTCACCCTCCAATGGCCGCCGTGGCCGGCGCACTGCGGCCAGTGTACCGCGCTGATCCGATGGCAGGAGCCAGGTGCTTCTCCTGGTCTCCCATGGGGTGCAGGGCCCAAGCACTTGGGCCATCCTCCACTGCACTCCCTGGCCACAGCAGAGAGCTGGCCTGGAAGAGGGGCAACCAGGACAGAATCCGGCTCCCTGACCAGGACTAGAACCCGGTGTGCCTGCACCGCTAGGCGGAGGATTGGCCTATTGAGCCGCGGCACCGGCCCAAATATAACTTTAAAAAATCAACTACAGCAGGTCATTGTTTCTTATAGTGTCCATTTCACTTCAACAGGTTTCCCCTTTGGTGCTCAGTTGTCGCCGGGGGAAACCTGTTGAAATGAAATGGACACTATAAGAAACAATGACCTGATCAGCTCTTGCCCTGACTCTAGATGTACAATGTAATACTTTATCCTTTTTAGTATTTGTTGTTGGTGGTGTTGTTGTTCTAGTACTATTGGTTGAACTCTGTAATTAACACACAATTATTCTTAGGTGTTTAAATTTTAACTGAAAAGTGATCCCTGTTAAATTTAAGAATGGAAAAAGAGAGGGAGGAGACGTACAGTTTGGGACATGCTCAATCGGACTTCCCCCAAATGGTGGAGTTAGAAATGTGCCAGGGGATTCCAATACAATCCCATCAAGGTGGCATGTACCAATGCCATCTCACTAGTCCAAGTGATCAATTTCAGTTCATAATTGATGGCTCTGATAGGTCTAAGAGTCAAAGGGATCACACAAACAAGACAAGTGTCTGCTAATACTAACTGATAGAATCAAAAAGGGAGAGAAGGATCCAACATGGGAAGTGGGATACACAGCAGACTCATAGAATGGCAGATGTCCTAAACAACACTCTGGCCTCAGAATTAGCCCTTAAGGCATTCGGATCTGGCTGAAGAGCCCATGAGAGTATTGTAGGCATGGAAAGCCAAGATACCATGGAAAAGAAAAAAAAAAAAAAAAAGAAGAAGAAGAAGAAGAAGACCTAAATGAAAGATCTCTGTGAGTGAGATCCCAGTGGAAAGAACGGGGCCATCAAAGAAGGAGGTACCTTTCTCTTGAAGGGAGGAGAGAACTTCCACTTTGACTATGACCCTATTGGAATAAGATCAAAGTCAGCGAACTCTAAAGGCTTCCACTGCCCTGGCAACTCATGACTAGAGCCTAGGGAGATTACTGACACCATGAACAGGAGTGTCAAATTGTTAAGTCAGCAACAGGAGTCACTGTGTACTTACACCTCATGTGGGATCTGTCCTTAATGTGTTGTCTAATGTGCAGTGATGCTATAACTAGTACTGAAACAGTATTTTTACACTTTGTGTTTCTGCGTGGGTACAAACTGATGAGATATTTACTAATTATATACTGAATTGATCTTCTGTATATAACGATAATTGGAAATGAAAAAAACAAAAAAACCTGGTGTTAAATTGGAAATGGCATAGAAAATTAATTTTTTTAAAAAAATATTATGTAGGATCTCTGTGTTTAATGTGCTGTACACTCTTATTTAATGTTATAACTAGTACTCCAACAGTATTTTTTTTTCACTTTGTGTTGCTATATGGGGGCAAATTGTTGAAATCTTTACCTAATATATACTAAACTGATCTTCTGTATATAAAGAGAATTGAAAATGAATCCTGATGTGATTGGAAGGGGAGAGGGAGTGGGAAAGGGGAGGGTTGCGGGTGGGAGGGAAGTTTTGGGAGGGGGGAAGCCATTGTAACCCATAAGCTGTACTTTGGAAATTTATATTCATTAAATAAAAGTTTAATAATAAAAAAATCAACTATAGCAACAAACTAGAATAAGGACAAATCATCATCAGAATTGAAAATTCTCCTGGTCTGAAAATAAAGAGTTGAATAAGTTTAAATATTAGTTTTTATATGGCAGGGCGAGCAAAGAGCTGAAAATACAAGAGAACTTTAAATACGTTTCAGAAAATGAAGTTTAAAGAAAAGTTGACTGAGATGGGCTTTTGGTGCAGTGGTTAAGCCTCAGTTTGGGATTCATACATCCATGCTGGAGTGCCTGGATTTGAATCCTGGCTCAGTTTCCAATTGCAGCTTCCTGCTAATAAACACTCTGGTGTTAATCACCAGAGGTGATGGGCCACGTGCTTGAGCTCCTGTCACCCACATGGGAGACATAGATGGATTTTGATTTCTGGCTTTGGCTTGGCCTAGCCCTGGCTGTTGCTCAATTTTCCCCTGCCCACTCCTCCATGTATGTGTCCCTCTGCCTTTCAGATAAATTCATAAAAAATACATACTTTTAAAAGATAAGTTCACAATAACTTAAGTTTGTGGTATAAGTTTTTCATGATGTTTCGGAAGACCCCATGTTTGGATTTTGATGCTTTTGGAACCAAAATAAACTTACCTTTAGCTTCATTTTTTGAACTTTGTTAAGCACACTATTTCATTGATGAATGGTTTGAATATATGTTAGTCTCATAATTAAAATAAGATTATTGTACAAAATACTTGATATAATGTGTTCATTTTTACTATTTCCCTTGTTACCACAGGCAAATTTACTTATTGATTTATTCATCAATTCAATCATTTATTCATTCACTCATTGGTAGGCACAGTTACAGAGATGGGGACAAAGAGAGAGACACACACAGAGAGATTGATCTTCCACCCACTGGTTCAATCCCAAAATACCTTCAATAGCCAGGGCTGAGCCAGGCTGAAGCCAGGAACCTGGAACTCCATTCAGGTCTCCCATGTGGGTGACAGGGCACTCCTACACTGTTTTCCAAGGTGCATTAGCAGGGAGCCAGATTAGAAGTGGAGCAGCTGGAACTCCCATACAATCATATGCTTGCTGATTTCATAGGAAGTGGCTTAATCTGCTGTTCCACAGTGCCAGCCCCACCACATGTAGATTTAAAACAAACTGCATTGTATAACTCTCCACTCCCCTCTTATTTAATCAGAAGGCAATTCTGCTAAACTCCTCGGAGAACATGCAAGATGATCAACAGAGATTTAAGGAGAATATACTTGAACTGAAATTAGTTTATCTGAAAATAAGAAACACAGTATTTACTGATATTTGAAATTTTGAGTTGGCACTCATAAGAACACAGATGGTATGTATATTATATGAGCTCTGTGGTAGGTTGGAAAAAATGGCCTTTATAAAGCCATCAGCATCCTAAAGCTTTGTCCCTATCAATGTTATCATATATGGTAAAGTCTTTGCAGTTGTGACTAAATTAAGGCTCATGAGATGGAAAGATTAATTTGGATTAACTTTGTGGGTCCTAATTGAAGTCACATGTATCTTAACAAACAAGGCACAGGGAAAGCTGACCACAAAGGGAGAAGGCAATGTGAACACAGAACAGAAGTGGATTTGAAGATGCTGGCCGTGAAAACTGGAGTGAATCCAAAGAACGGAAGCTGGACAATCACAGGATGAATTCTTCCCTTAAGCTACCAGGAAGATTGTAGCACTGCCAACACTGTGATGTCAGTCCAGTGATACTGACATTGAATTCTGCCTCAGGAACTGCATGAATAAATAAATTTCTTATTTTAAATTACCAAGTTTGTGGTAATTTTCTATGACAGCCATAAGAAACTAATAAAAGCTGTTATCTCCTCACACCTGGATCTCATTAGATATGACAATGAGTTAATGAAGATTCAGAACTTTTGAAGAAGGCAATTGGAAATATGGTTTTATATTCATTATGCTTTATTTACCATAAATCTCATCTTAAATTCACATTGTGCATTGAGCTAAGTGCTAGTATACTATTAAGCAATTGAAACCTTCAGAATATTTCATAAAAGCATCCAGAAAATGAAGTCAATATTCAGTCCTGTTTTTCAGGATTTTGAAACTCATGAGACTCAATCTTATGTATTATAACATTTCATTAAGCCTATCCCTTCTTAAATTTGAATATAATCATGAAGAAAAAGGTATACTATGTCTTGAGAAGTTCTTGTCCTCTCCACCACAGTCAAAAATGGCTGAGGTAACACAAACACACACATACACATAATTAAAACATATTCTTCTGCTAGCAGGAGTGTTTATCAGAATTGGAAAAACAAAATGTGATGCATTTTAATATATAAGTGTTAGGAAAAAAGGCAATATATTATTTTTTCAGTATTTACTTATTTTATTGATTTTATCAGTATTGTTTTTCTGAGTACCTTACAAATACAATTCAAACATAAATAGAAATACAATCTACAATACTATATTTGTGGTATTTAATATTGATTCTGTCACTTTTTATGAAATTCTGTTGTATAATAAAATAGTTTTTTATAATTTGACAGAAGTACTTCTTTATGTTACATATTTTAAGAGATTTCTGACAAGATTCATTTACAGTTCCTAATTTATGTTACCTTTTTAATATTAGCTGTTTTATCTATTTTCAACCAAAATTTACAATTACTCTTATTTTTAAAAATATTCAATTATTTATTTTGAAACTCGGAGTTATAGAGAGAAAAGAAAGGATAGAGACGGGGAGAGAGAGAGATTTTCCATCTGTTGTTTCACCTCACAGGTGACCAGGGCTGGGCCAGCCTGAAGCCAGGAGCAAGGAACTAGGGGCTTCATCAGAGTCTCCCATGTGGGTTCATGGGTCCAAACATTTGGCTTGTTTTGCATTGCTTTTCCCCGGACATTAGCATGGAACTGGATTGGAAGTAGAGTACCAGGACAGGAACTGGCACGCATATGGGATGCCACCATTGCAAGTTATACCACAATGCCAGCCCAGCTACATGTATTTTTATATAAAACTTTATGCTTCCCATTTTTGGAAATGTATTGGAAACTTATACTAATTTGCAAATCTTGACCAAAAATGTATGCTATCCTTACTCATTCAATGCAGTTTATATTTAAGCAGATTTTAATTAAGTTCAGGCTTCCTCTGACTCTCCTGAAAGCTCCTCATCATCTGCTGTGTATGCATATGCATTGTTTTGGAAATATGATTTTATTTCACTTGAGTAGAGTTCTAGGAATGGAGATTACTAAAGTATATAGCAAGATTAATATATAAATTCTTAAGAAACTGATAACCATTATTTTCCCAAATGCTGTACTAAATTACATGGCCATTAGTAATTAGTTTGAGGGCTCCAGTTTCTCCAAATGTTCACTAAAACCAGTATTCCTTGACTTCTAGATTTTCGCTAATTCAGTGGATGTGAAATTGTGTCAATTTATGTTTTTTATTGTCATCTTTCTAGGTAGAAGATGCTGATCATCTTTTATGTGCAAAATGAACATTTGTATGTTGTTTGATTTTAATACATATGGAATATGGCATATTTTCATTATTAATAAAAAACAAATAATAACTACATGATTTCCCTGTACCTCGATTATACTTAAAAGAGGTCTAATGTAGGAAAGAAACCTCATAAAAATAAACCTAGGTCTTAATATGAAATAGATAGGACACTTTTTCTCTCCCTTCTCCTAGAACCTTTTGGAAACTTAATAAGAAGTATTCTAAAATCTTATTTTATTTCTTTGGAAGGTAAATAAATCGCTTCAGTAGAGAGGTAAAAAAAAATCTATCTTCAGCTTTACAACCCAGAGCAGTTCTTAAAGTCACTGGCTTCACAGGCTCTGAAGTGTACATGCGCACCGCTGAGGGTAAGTTTCTGTAGTTCTCTCACTATCTGACCTGTCATAGGTTACCTTCCAAATCCCGCTTTTAGCAAAAATTGCAAGTTTCAATCATTTGTTTAGAGAACCCTAACTTCAGGAACAAAATGTTATCTCTTCACATGCAATATTTGGAATCTTCTTTGTAGCATGTTTATTTAAAAATATAACCATCTTAATTGTCTTATTTGTCCCACAGTTATTGAGTTGTCAGTTTTTAAAATATACTCAGATTATATGACCCTTCTCAGATACATATTTCATAAAGAATTTCCCTTTGTCTGTCGGCTCTTTTTATCTTTATTATAGTCTCTTGAAATACAATTTGAAAATCTCACAAAGTATAATGGAGCATTGTTTTATTTTATGGATCACACTTTTGCTGTTGATGTTGCATCTTAGAAATCTGCCTGTTATAAGGTTACAAGATTTACTTCTGCTTGCTTGTGAAAGTTTCATTCCCTATTGTGAAAACAATCCTGTTGGTGTTCTACTGCACAGTAGGGTAATAATGGTAAACAAGAACATACTGTACTTTTCTAAATAGCAAGAAGAACGACTTCTGAATGTTCACACTACAAAGAAGCCTTGAGTATTTGAAACAATGGATGCCTAAGATGATCATTAAAATGTATGCATGTATCGAAATATTACCTTGTACCTCTAAATCTATACAATTACTGTTGATTAATAAAAAATTTGATAATTTTAAGACATTTATTCAGGAAGGTGATACAGTTGGAATTAAATGCTGAATATGATGTGAGACAAAGTTACACATTCTCCTTATTGCATGTGGACACACAACTTCCCAGCTCCATATATTGGCAAGGTTTTGTATTTTCTTTGTATCTTTTGGAAAAGTTGATGGACCATAAATATCAGAGTTTGGTCCCTGTTTCTCCATTGTATTTCATTGGTCCATGCATGTATCTTATGCTAAACTGAACTGTGTTGACTAATGCAATTTTATTATAACTTTGAAAGTGGAAAATATAAGTCCTACAATTTTATTCCTGCTTTTCAACATTGGTTTGACTATCATGGGTCCATTATATTTGCATACAAATTTGAGGATCAATCTTTGTCTGAAAATAATGCTTGCTCTAATTTGATAGGGATTGTGGTATATCGATAATACAGAAAGAGTCGCTACTGCTATCCACCAATGGAAATCTGTTCATTTACTTACATCTTTATTTTTTGCCAGTATTATTCTATCATTTCCAGTATAAAATCCTTTCAATTTTCTTGTCAAATTTATTTGTATGTCTTTATTCTTTTTGGTGAATGGCTTGTTTTATTTTCAGATATTTCATTACCCATCTGTAGGAAGTGTCTTTTAATCTATCACTTGAATGTACTGAACAAGTTTATTAGTCCAATAGCTTTGTATATGTGTGTATTTCTTAGGAATTTCTATATACCTTTTCCTTTCCTATATGGATGTGTCTTTTGTTTGTTTTTGTGTCTTTTCTCTCACTGAAAACTTAGTACAGTAGATCAGGAGGTGAAAAAGTACAATTCTTTCTCTTTCCCTGCATTTAATAGGAAAACAGCATTTTTTTTTTTACAGGCAAAGTTAGACAGTGAGAGAGAGAGAGAGACAGAGAGAGAGAGAGAGAGAGAGAGAGAGAGAGAAAGGCCTTCCTTTCCATTGGTTCACCCTACAAATGGGAGCTGTGGCCGGCGTGCTGCGGCCATCACACTGCACCGATCCGAAGCCAGGAGCCAGGTGCTTCCTCCTGGTCTCCCATGCAGGTGCAGGGCCCAAGCACTAGGGCCATCCTTCACTGCACTCCCAGGCCACAGCAGAGAGCTGGCCTGGAAGAGGGGCAACCAGGACAGAATCCGGCACCCCGACCGGGACTAGAATCTGGTGTGCAGGTGCTGCAAGGCGAAGGATTAGCCTATTGAGCCGCGGTGCCGGCCCTATTTTTGTATGTTTTTATAGAGATGTAGTTATTCATCTAAGTTGTTTAACTTATTTATTGGTTTTTAAAGATGTATTTATTTATTTACTTGAAAGAGTGACAGAGAGAGGGAGATAAGAGAAAGAGTGATCTTCCATTTGCTGGTTCACAACCCAAACATCAGCAACAGCTGGGGTCAGGCCAGGCTAAAGCCAAGAGCTGGAAGCTCCATCTGGGTCACCCATATGAGTGGTAGGCAGCAAAGTACTTCATCAGCTGCCTCCCAGGTGTAGTAGAAAGAAGCTAAAGCTAAATTGAAAGCAAAGGAGCTGGGACTCAGACCAGGATCTCTTATGTAGGTTAAGGGAGCCCTGTTTGGGATTAACCTGCTGCACCACAAGGCCCACCTGTTTCGTTTAATCTATTGACATGTTTGCTCACAGTATCATGCAATCATTTTTATAATATTTTTAGATTTATTGTCATATTGTCTTTATAGTTTTCATTTTAGTATTTGATAATTTTAGAAAGATGATAGAAAGATAGACAGAGTTCCCATATCCTGTTCAAATGCCCAAATTACTAGGACTGCTTTAGCCTTCAGCATGGTACATTGAACTCAATGCAGGTCACCCATGAAAGCGGCAGGAACACAATTACTTGAGCCATCAACTGCTGCCTGTCAGAGTTTAGACTGACACCACGCTGGAGTAAGGAGACAGAGCCACTCTGATGTGGAATGTGGATGTCTTAATCTCTAGGATTAACTTGTCCTGATTTGGGTATTTTTAAAAATTCTCACCTTTAGTTTTGTTAATCTAGCTGAAGTATTATTTTTCTTTTTAAATATGTGGATCTTTATAAAGAATTCATTATTTCATTTGTCTTCTCCATTGTATATCTATTTTCTAATTAATTAATATTATTGTTTATGTCCTCCCAAAACTCATATGTTGAATTTGAATGCCAAACATGACATGAGAAAGCAGAGTCTTTTGGATGTGCACTAACGAATGCTGTGAGTGACCTACCTGAAGATACTCCAAAAACTTGTTTGCTCTTTTTACCAGATGTAGAGCCATAGAAAGTTTTCTGTGAGGAGAGGCTCTCGGCTGACACAGAACTTGCTGGTTCCTTGATCTTTGATTTTCTACCCTCTGGAACTGTAAGAAATATATTTCTGTTGTGTGTGACCACTCAGTTAATAGCATTTTTATTACAGAAGTCTGAATGGAGTAAGGCAGTTTTGTTCCGCTGTACTGGATTTAGTTTGGATTCAATTTCTCAACAATGTGATGGGGACTTTTTATTTGAGCTATTTCTCCAGTTTTAATTTAGGCATCTGTGAACTGAAATGTATCAACACCAAATACATATGTTGAAGTTCTAATCCTTAAAGTGATTTCATTTGGACATATTTTGTAAGGATTTTCTCTAAAGAGGGATTTAAAGATAAGCAGGACTATAAGTGTGGATCACTCAACCAATGGAAGAAGTTGGGTCCCCTTATTCAAAGTAAGATGCAGTGAGATGGATGTATCCATGAGTCAGGCTTGTGAGTACAGAGAAGGGAAGCTTCTTACACCAAAGTAGAGCAGGCTCTGGAGAAAGCAAACCTCCCCAAACTTGGCAAGTCTGGACTTCCAGCCTCCATACCTGTGAAGAAATACAAACCTGTTTCTTAGCTCACTGGTTATTTGGTGCTGTTACGGAAGCACTAGACAACTAGTACAGAGCCATATATTTTTCATGTATTTTCCTAGCTGCATCCTAGAAATGATGATGAGGTATGGTTTTATTTTCAAGCAATTCAAAATACTTTAAAAATTCTCTGTGATTTATTTTTTGACCCATAAGTTATCAAGCAGTTTGAATTTCCATTTTTACATGTAGAAATCTTTAGTTTCTTTCTTTGTTGCTTTTTAATTCCATTCCATTTTAGAGACAGAGTATATCTTGCATGATGGCATGGTTTTTAATTTATTGGGACTTGCTTTAAGGCTTAACATTTGGTGTATGCTAGGGGATTTTCTTTACTGGGTTAAAAGGAAAATGAGTGGAATGTTCTATTGATGCTACTTAACTCTTTTTGTTAATAGTACCTTCAAGTCTTTTATACACACTTTTTTTGCTTTGTAGTTCTAACCATCTTCAGAAAGTAATTTTGATAATTATTAAATGTGCAATCAATTCCATCAGGTTATTTTGCATATAAGTCGATTATTAGATGCACTCCTATATATAACTCTAATTTTTTTCCATGAAAAAAAAATCCTTTAACATTCTAAGCTGTATTGTTGGCCTCATACTTATTTGTCCTAAAATCAATTATTTTTCAAGTAATAATATGTATATATGTATATAATATGCCTGCTGTGTGTGTATCTTATTTCTGTTTCTATATTAACAGTTTTCCTTTGTATTAAGAAGATATTTTAATGTACTATTAAATTCTTCTGTTTCCTTTTTATTATTCTATTTTTTGAGTTATTTTCTTTCTCTGGTTTTACTAGAGTTGTTCCTCTAGTAAAGACAATTTTAATATCAATCGATCAACATCCAAATTAAACTAACACTAAATTAGTTCCAGTATAATATAGAATATTTGTCTTCATGTTTAGGTTTATACCAAGTCTACTATATAAATAATAATCATAAGAGGGAGTGAATATTGTACATACTCAGGTCTGTGTGTGTACTTGTGTACAGCTAGATATTTAATGTCATTTAAATGAGTTTAGAGATGAAGGAATTTCTGAAAATATAATTATAGCTCTGTGCATTAATGTACATAATTGCCACATTTAGCACTCTATTTCTTTCTATGAATGAGTTAGCCACTGATGTCTAGTGTGGTTTTCTTATTTCAGTGTAGCTTCATTTTTCTCTCACTTATTTTTGTGCTCTTATTTTCACATATATTCCATTTTATATGCTCTAAGCAAAGTGAAAATAATTCTATAATTATTGCTTTGTATAATTTCAATTTAAATTGGTTACAAAAAGGGAAAATAATTATTAGACTGCCTCTTAATTATATATATAATTACCTTTTTCAGTATTTGTTTTTGGTGGATTTAATTTGCAATCAAGTCTCGCTTTGGTTCATCTAAAATGATTTCCTGTAGTAATTCGTGCATTATGGTCATTTGACAAAGAATTTTCTCAGATCTTGTTTATCTCGGCATATATTTATTTCACCCCCTGTCATCCTTTTGAAGGATAGGAAGGCTGTATATGAAAATATTGGTTAATACATTTTGTTTCTTTCATCATTGTGAATATTCCTTCTCACTGCCTTCTGGCCTCCACTACCTTCTGGTCATTTATTATTCTAATGTTTCTCTTAAAAATATTTAACTTTTATTTAATGCATATAAATTTCCAAAGTACAGCTTAAGGATTACAATGGCTTCCCCCTCCCCCATAACTTTCCTCCCACCTGCAACCCTCCACTTTCCTGCTCCCTCTCTCCTTCCATTCACATCAAGATTCATTTTCAATGTTCTTTATATACAGAAGATCAGTTTAGTATATACTAAGTAAAGATTTCAACAGTTTGCACCCACATAGAAACACAAAGTGAAAAATACTGTTTGAGTACTAGGTATAGCATTAAATCACAATGTACAACACATTAAGGACAGAGATCCTACATGAGGAGTAAGTGCACAGTGACTCCTGTTGTTGACTTAATAAATTGACACTCTTGTTTATGGCATCAGTAATCACCCTAGGCCCTTGTCATGAGTTGCCAAAGCTATGGAAGCCTTTTGAGTTCACCGACTCTTATCATATTTAGACAAGGTCATAATCAAAGTGGAAGTTGTCTCCTCCCTTCAGAGAAAGGTACCTCCTTCTATGATGACCTGTTCTTTCCACTGGGATCTCTCTCATGTAGATCTTTCATTTAGGTCAGTATTTTCAGACACTAGTCATGTTTATGTGATCCCTTTGATTCTTAGTCCTATCTTTATGATCAATTGTGAACAGAAATTGATCAAATGGACTAGTGAGATGGCATTGGTACATGCAGTTTGATGGGATTGAATTGGAATCCCCTGGTATGTTTCTAAATCTACCATTTGAGGCAAGTCAGCTAGAGCATGTCCCAAATTGTACATCTCTCCCCTCTCTTATTCCCACTCTTATATTTAACAGGGATCACTTTTCAGTTAAGTTTCAACACTTAAGAATAACTGTGTATTAATTACAGAATTCAACCAATAGTATTAAGTAGAACAGACAAAAAATACTAAGAGGGATAACATATTAAGTTGTTCATCAACAGTCAGGGTAAGGGCTGATCAAGTCACCATTTCTCATAGTGTCCATTTTACTTCAAGAGATTTCCTTTTTGTGCTTTTTAGTTTTCACCGATCAGGGAGAACATATGATATTTGTCCCTTTGGGACTGGCTTAATTCACTCAGCATGATGTTTTCCAGATTCCTCCATTTTGTTGCAAATGACGAGATTTCATTGTTTTTGACTGCTGTATAGTATCCTATAGAGTACATGTCCCATAATTTCTTTTCCAGTCTACTTTCATGGGCATTTGAGTTGATTCCAGGTCTTAGCTATTGTAAATTGAGCTGCAATAAACATTAAGGTGCAGACTGCTGTTTTGTTTGCCAATTTAATTTGCTTTCGGTAAATTCCAAGGAGTGGAATGGCTGGGTTGAATGGTAGGGTTATATTAAGATTTCTGAGGAACCTCCAGACTGACTTCCATAGTGGCTTAACCAGTTTGCATTCCCACCAACAGTGGGTGAGTGTCCCTTTTTCCCCACATCCTCGCCAGCATCTGTTGTTGGAAGATTTCTGAATGTGAGCCATTCTCACAGGGGTGATGTGAAACCTCATTGTGGTTTTGATTTGCATTTCCCTGATTGCTAGTGATCTTGAACATTTTTTCATGTGTCTGTTGGCCAGTTGGATTTCCTCTTTAGAATAATGTCTATTTTAGTCCTTGGCCCATCTCTTAAGTGGGTTGTTTGTTTTGATGTTGTGGAGTTTCTTAATCTCTTTGTAGATTCTGGTTATTATTCCTTTTACTGTAGCATAGTTTGCAAATATGTTTTCCCGTTCTGTCAGTTGCCTCTTCACTCTCATGACTGTTTCTTTTGCAGTACAGAAACTTCTCAGTTTGATGCAATCCCAATAGTTAATTTTGGCTTTGACTGCCTGCACCTCCAGGGTCTTTTCCAGAAAGTCTTTGCCAGTGCCAGTATCTTGTAGGGTTTCTCCAATGTTCTCTAATAATTTGATGCTGTCTGTCTGGTTGTAGCTTTAGGTCTTTAACCCATGTTGAGTGGAGTTTTGTGTAAGGTGTAAGGTAGGAGTCTCACTTCATGCTTCTGCACATGGAAATCCAGTTTTTCTAGCACCATTTATTGAATTGACTGTCCTTACTCCAGGAATTGGTTTTAGATCCTTGATCAAATGTAAAGTTGGCTGTAGATGTTTGGGTTTATTTCTGGTGTTTCTATTCTGTTCCATTGTTCTATCCATCTGTTTCTGTACCAGTACCATGCTGTTTTGATAACACCTGCCCTGTAGTATGCCCTGAAATCTGGTATTGTGATGCCTCAGGCTTTGTTTTTGTTGTACAAAATTGCTTTAGATATTCCAGGTCTCGTGAATCTCCATATGAATTTCAGCATCATTTTTTTTCTAGATCTGAGAAGAATGTCTTTGGTATCTTGATTGTTATCACATTGAATCTATAAATTGCTTTTGGGAGAATGGACATTTTGATAATGTTGATTCTTCCAATCCATGAGCATGGAAGATTTTTCCATTTTTTGGTATCCTCTTCTAATTCTTTCTTTAAGGTTTTGTAATTCTCATCATAGAGATATTTAACATCCCTGGTTAAGTTTATTCCAAGGTATTTGATTGTTTTTGTAGCTATTGTGAATGGGATTGATCTTAGAAGTTCTTTCTCAATGGTGGCATTGCCTGTGTATACAAAGGCTGTTGATTTTTGTGCATTGATTTTATATCCTGCTACTTTGCCAAACTCTTCTATGAGTTCCAATGGTCTCTTAGTAGAGTTCTTTGGATCCCCTAAATAAAGAATCATATCATCTGCAAAGAGGGATAGTTTGACTCTTCCTTCCCAATTTGTATCTCTTTATTGTTCCTGCCTAATAGTTCTGGCTAAAACTTCCAGAACTATATTGAATAGCAGTGGTGAGAGTGGGCATCCCTGTCTGGTACCAGATCTCAGTGGGAATGCTTCCAACTTGTCCCCATTCAATAGGATGCTGGCCATGGGTTTTTCATAAATTACTTTGATTGTATTGAGGAATGTTCCTTCTATATCCATTTTGATTAGAGTTCTCATCATGAAAGGGTGTTGAATTTTATCGAATGCTTTCTCTGTGTTTATTGAGATAATCATATGGTTTTTCTTCTGCAGTCTGTTAATGTGGTGTATCACATTGATTGATTTGTGAACATTGAACCATCCCTGCATACCAGGGATAAATCCCATTTGGTCTGGGTGGATGATCTTTCTGATGTGTTGTTGCATTCTATTGGCCAGAATTTTATTGATGATTTTTGCATCTAAGTTCATCAGGGATATTGGTCTGTAATTTTCTTTCAATGCTGTATCTTTCTCTGGCTTAGGAATTAAGGTGATCCTGGCTTCATAGAAAGAATTTGGGAGGATTCCATCTTTTTCGATTGTTCTGAATAGTTCGAGAAGAAATGGGATTAGTTCTTCTTTAAATGTCTGGTAGAATTTAGCGGTGAATCCATCTAGTCCTGGGCTTTTCTTTTTGGGTGGGTGTTTATTACTGTTTCAATTTCTGTCTCAGTTATGGGTCTGTTTATGTTTTCTATGTCTTCCTGGTTCAATTTAGGTAGGTTGTATGTGTCCAGGAATCTATCCATTTCTGATAGATTTCCCTGTTTGCTGGCATACAACTCTTTGTAGTAATTTCTGATGATTCTTTTTATTTCTGTGGTGTCTATTGTTACATTTCCTTTTTCATCTCTGATTTTATTGATTTGGGTCTTACTATTCTTTTTTCAGTTAGTTGAGCCAAAGGTGTGTCAATATTATTCATTTAAAAAAAAACAGCACCTCATTTGGCTGATTTTTTGTAATTTTTTTAATTCAATCCTATTGATTTCTTCTCTGATTTTAATTATTTCTTTTCTCCTACTAGATTTGGGTCTGGTGTGCTGCAGTTTTTCTAGATTCTTGAGATGCATTAAAAGCTCATTTATTTGGTGCCTTTTGAATTTCTTGATGTAGGCAACTGTGGTTATTAACTTTCCTCTCAACACTGCTTTTGCCGTATCCCATAGGTTTTGATATGTTGTGCTGTTATCCTCATTTACTTCCAGAAAATTTTTGATTTCTCTTTTGATTTCTTCTTGACCCAGCGTTCAATGAGGACCATGTTGTTCAGTCTCCATGTTTGCATACTCTCTAGGGACTCCTGAGTTGCTAATTTCCACCTTCATTCCACTGTGGTCTGAGAAGCTACACGGTATGATTCTAATTCTTTTAAATTTGCTGAGACTTGCTTTATGGCCTAGTATGTGGTCAATCCTAGAGAATGTTCCATGCACTGCTGAGTAGAATGTAAAATCTTTAGATGTAGGATTGAAAGTTCTGTAGATATCTGTGAGATCCATTTGGGCAATAGTGTCGATTAAATCTACTGTATCCTTGTTGATCTTCAGTCCTGTTGATCTGTCTATTTCTGAGAGTGGAGTATTAAAGTCCCCCAGTACTATTGTATTGGATCTAAGTCTCCCTCTAATTCCCTTAACATATCTTTTAAATAAACCGGTGCCCTGTAATTAGGTGCATATACATTGATAATCATTACATCTTCCTGTTGAATTGAATCCTTAATCATTATATAGTGCCCCTCTTTGTCTCTCTTAACAGTTTTTGTGTTAAAGTTTATTTTGTCTGATATTAATATGGCTACACCTGCTTTTTTTATTTCTGTTGGCATGGAATAACTTTTTCCAACCTTTCACTTCCAGTCGGCATGCATCTTTGTTGGAAAGATGTGTTTCTTGTAAGCAGCAAATAGATGGGTTTTTTTCTTTAAACCAATCAGCCAGTCTTTGCCTTTTAACTGGATAGTTAAGTCCATTAAAGTTCAATGTGACTATTGATAAGTAGTGACTTTGCCCTGCCATTTTCCCAAAGATATATTCTAGTATATGCTTTGAGCTTCCTATGATCTTTTACTAGTAGGTTTTCTTCCTTTACCTTCTCTCATACTGATGGCCGAGTTTCTGTGTTTCTGAGTGTAGCACGTCTTTAAGTATTTTTTGCAGGGCTGGACGAGTGGCGGCAAATTCTTACAATTTCCGTTTGCTCTGAAAGGTCTTAGGCCGGTGCTGTGGCTCAACAGGCTAATCCTCCACGTAGTGGTGCCGGCACACTGGGTTCTAGTCCCGGTTGGGGTGCCGGATTCTGTCCCGGTTGCCCCTCTTCCAGGCCAGCTCTCTGCTATGGCCCGGGAGTGCAGTGGAGGATGGCCCAAGTGCTTGGGCCCTGCACCCAATGGGAGACCAGGAGAAGCACCTGGCTCCTGCCTTCGGATCAACGCGGTGCGCTGGCTGCAGCGCTCTGGCCGTGGCGGCCATTGGAGCATGAACCAACGGCAAAAAGGAAGACCTTTCTCTCTGTCTCTCTCTCTCACTATCCACTCTGCCTGTCAAAAAAAAAAAAAGAGAGAGAAAGGTCTTTATTTGACCTTCATTCACAAATGAGAGCTTTGCACGATTTAATATTCTGGGCTGGCAGTTTTTCTCTCTGAGTACCTGGGCTATATCTCACCATTCCCTCCTAGCCTTTAAGGTTTCTGATGAGAAGTCAGCTGTGAGTCTAATTGGAGATCCTCTGAGAGTAATCTGACGTTTCTCTCTTGCACATTTTAGAATCTTTTCTTTGTTTCACTGTGGTGAGTTTAATTACAATGTGTCATGGTGAGGATCTCTTTTGGTCATGTTTATTAGGGGTTCTATGAGCTTTCTGTACTAGGATGTCTCTGTCCTCCAAACCTGGGAAATTCCCTGCTAGTATCTCACTAAAAAGGCCTTCTAATTCTTTCTCTCTCTTCATGCCTTCAGGAACTCCTAGAACCCGAATGTTGGGTTTTTTTGATAGTATCCTGTAGATTCCTGATAATATTTTTTAGATTTCTAATTTCCTCTTCTTTTTTTTGGTTTGACTGTATACTTTCCTGTTCTCTGTCTTCTAAGTCCGATATTCTCTCTTCTGCTTCACCCATTCTGTTTTTAAGGTTCTCTAATGTGTTTGTTTTTGAGTACCTCTTAATGTTCTTATCAATTTTTTGAGATCCACTTCTTGCATTTCTTCTATCTCATCATCTTCATAATCTTGAATCGGGGTCTCTTGTGCATTTGGGGGCATCATAGTGTCTTCCTTGTTCTTGTTACCTCGGTTTCTATGTTTGTTGTTTGGCATATTGGATACATTCTTTGGTTTATTTGCTGTGGTATTTTTTCTCGTTATACTATGACTGTAGAGTAAGTGGACTGTCTGCTTTTGATGGATCCTTAGATGCTTTGATAGGTGTGGCCAGAGAGCTTTGTTTGGTTCTTCAGTGTTAAGGGTGTGCCAAAGGTGACTCACCCAGGTTGTTCTCTCTCTGGCTTGCTCTCTCTCTCTCTCTCTCTCTCTCTCTCTCTCTCTTTTTTTTTTTTTTGACTCAGAAGGGAAGTAATTCTGCACAGATGAGTGGAATTGAGGGTAGTTAATGTATGAAATCTGGCCCCTGTGTGTATTCGTCTGCTCTATCCCAGGGACCACACAAAGGGTTTATGCAGCCCTCAGTGTGGTCTCAAATTTCCCCACAGTCTCTCACCTGGTTGCCAAGGTTACCGAGTTTGTGTACTCGGTGAGTTCTCTTGCCCACCCTCAGATTTTCACAGTCTCAGTTTGTTATCTCCACACTTTCACTAGGTCCTAACCTCCTGTTATTTCTCCTCACCAGAGTCAGATTTTTCTGCTTGGCTGATGGCAGGTGCCACTTTACATATGTCCAAAATGGTGCCTGCTCTTTGTCTTGCTCAGCTTTGTAAGGCGAGTGTAGAGAGGGGCTAGTGTCCATGCCGGTTCCCCTTATTTATTCGTTTTTTCCTCTCCTCCAATCAGCCTGGTGAACTTTCCCCAGCAGGGCTTCAAGCCTCGTTCCCTCTATGTTCTTTCTGCCTTCCCCTGCCAATGTCTCAGGTTACCAAGGTTTTTGTCTCACCTCCCCTTCCAGCACTGGCACGCAGACTCTGTGGCTGTTCTTCCACGCCGTGGGCGTCCTTGTTCTCCCCGAAGGTCCTCCGTGTCACATCCGCTAGATCTGGAAGAGTTTCCTCTGCAATTTTTCCCTGAGCCTTTTCCTCAGACTATAGTAACTCCACTTTTATTGAACTGTCTTTTCCCGGACTATCAGTGTGCACCCTTGTTGCCATTGGTTTCTCAACAATGTTGCAGTGGGTTCGTTTCTGAGAGGAGCAGCATGGTGGGGGCAAGAGGCGCGGAGTCAACACGCAGACTCTGGGAGTCGGGTGAAAGCAGGCTTGAGGCGAGCAGCTCGCAGACTTGTTTATTACAGTTGGTACAACAGTTTATATAGCCAAGACCAGCCAATCTGGTCAAGGGGCGGTCTATGCCCCAACCAATCACAGCCTGTTACCAGGCAGTTTCCAAAGCCATCCAATCACAGCCTGTCGCCAGGCAGTTTCAAATCCATCTAATCACAGCCTGTTACCAGGCAGTTTCCAGAGCCATCCAATCACAACCTGTCGCCAGGCAGTTTCAAATCCATCCAATCACAGCCTGTTGCCAGGCAGTTTCCAGAGGCAGATGGGTTTCAAAGCCATTCCTGACTAACTGATGCTCGCTTGCCAGTGGCCACCTTCACATGGCCTTCTCATTCCTCTACACACCCTCACTATTCCGCCATCTTGGCTCCACCCCGATCTCTTTGTATTTGTACTATTTGAAGTTTGTAGCGCTTACTAGAAGGACAGATTGTCTTCATTATACTTGGAGACTTCTATCTCGTTTCACTTTGTGAATTCCTATTAGTATATTCCATTACATTTAGCAATGTCTCACAGGTTTGTAATCTTCACTAATTATTTTCCATCCTGTTTTTGTTTCTTCATTAAGGAGAACCTGTATTTATCTATCTTCAAGATTCTTGATTCATTCTTCTTCCAACATAATCTTCTATTGAGTATCCACAGTAAATTTAAATTTGTTATTCTATTTTCAATTTCAGCATTGCTATTTTATTCTTTTTTAAAAATTCTGATGTCCATACTGTTGTGAGCCATTGTTATACTTTTTTTGTAACTATTTAACTATAGCTATTTTATTTAACCATGGGTCAAATTAATTTATAATTTAAGGTAAGTTCAATACATAGGATCTCTTGTACAATTTTTTGTTGATTTTTCTCAAGTATATAGATTATATTTCCTGTTTCTTCACACATTTTTCTTACTACTGTTAAGCACTGGATGCTTTAGGTGATATAGTGTAAAAATCTAGAGTCTGATTTTGTGTTCCATTATGGTATTTGCAGTTGTTTTTTGTGTTTCTTGTTTGGTTAGTGGCTTGTTTTACCTAATTGTGTGGAGTTGGTCCCACTCAGTTTGCATTGACTCAGTGTTTTACTTTTAAGTTATATTGTATATTTTAGCCCAATTATGTATGGTTCCTCTGGATCAGTGTAACTTAGTTGTTAGCCAACAGTTAGTCAGAAATTATGCTTAAATACCTGGAGTTTAAACACCAATGTTCTTCATCATTGTCCAATGGAGCTATGTGTGGGCTGAACTTAGTGATTTTAGAAGGTTTTCACAAGTATTACTTTGTTCACAAGACTACGTGATTATCAAGGATATATAACTTACTAAGGTCGTATTTGGTATCTATTGAACATGTATTTTTTCTTTCTGAATTCACCAGTTTTCTAAAAATCCAAGGATAAATAGAATCTTATGGTAATATTTGCCTGTTTCTTTACCCAGATTTACATTGTAAATTTTTTCCTTATCTGTAATTTTCTAGTTTTCACTAATTGTTATGGAAACATCAGCTTGCTATAATGTTCTTCCTTTATTTTTGCCATTTGGAATGCTATAGGTTTTAATACCTTTATGCATAGAATTTATTTTTCTTTCACTTTGTTCTCAATAAAGTCTTCTCCTTATTTTGCCACTCTTCCTGACATTTACTAATTAAACTTATGTATTAAGGAACTAGAGGACGAACTATGGGAATAATCTTAGAACAAAATGCTACACACTCTAACTTTCCTTCTTGTGTTTCTGTACATTTTCCTGAATAAGTGCTTAGGATTTTGTCACACAACAGTTGTTCATTTCCAGTCTTTGAAGGGATCTTTGGGTAATTCTCTCTAGTTTTTTCATTGATATTTTGGGAGGGAAAGGATTTCCCAAGTTCATAATTCAGTCATTCTGAAATTCCTCTCTACTGTTTTAATGGTTTTAATCTTATTGAGAGACATCCAATGGCCCTGATGGTAAAGTTCCTCTTCTATTTAGAATGAGTCTTAGCCTGATTAAATTTATACACACACACACACATACACTCACACATACACACAGATATATATCCTTTTTAAGCCAAATTACAAATAGTAAGAACTCAATTTTAACAAATATGCTTAACCCCTTTTCTATAAGCAAGTCACAGAGGACTTTTTAAAGAACAAAGACTATTTTAAGCAAATAATCTGTGTCCATCTGAAGGCAACAACCAGCGTGATTGATTCCCTTGTGGACTTAGCCCTGTTTTTGCATTCTGTGATCCCTAGTATTTATACATGGCATGATGGGTTCCTTTACTTGGTGACACCACTAGGAAATGTCTTGTGGGTTAACAAGTACCAGGTCAGCTGCTTCAGGGCTGCAAAGGGTGAACTGACATGAAGTGGTAGACATAAGTATGTAGATGAGGATGTAGCATGCCTGACAAAAGTAATGGGAACTACTCATTAGAATACAGTAACTGTTTCTCACAGAGCATGGGGATTGTATACACAGAGGATCCAGAGAAGATGATGTGACATGGAGCACAGGGTATGAATTTTGTCTTCTGTTTTAGTTTTTCTCCTCCAGGAAGGAGATTTAATCATCCTGGGCTCCCGATGGGCCTGAACAATGCAGCCTCAGTCTGTGCTAGAGCTGTGGTCTCCTGTGGCCTATCTCATAACTCCATGGTCCACTCTGCCTCCCTCTTAGCTCTCTTTCTTTCCTCCACCTGCCATAAAGAGCATGTAGGTCTCACTAAACCCATTTTGCCAGAGAAAAAAAGCCAAGAATTAACAAATGTGAAGAATGATGTTAGAATCGGGTTTGATCTCTCATGCACAGAATGTGTCAAATAGGATTTGTAAACAACCCAATGCAAATGGTAATGCTTAAAACCCAAATTATACAGCACTAATGGAGCAACTGCAGCCACCAGCAAAATTGCAAGAGACCACTGAGTTTACAGATAACACTTTTTGCCACCCACTTGTAAAGTGGAAGATTGTAATTAGCACATTGACTATATGCTACGATATGCCCTCTTCTTAGAGCAAAGCAAGGAGGGGCGGTAATTACTCCACTTTGTGGACTGAATTCTTTTTCTGAAAAGCCACACCTTTTTGTGGATCAACAGAAAATAAAATTTTCTGATATGAAATTCAGCATTTCACTGTGTCTATCTTGACTTACTGAAAAACGGAGAGTCTCATAAGTTTTATACATAGAATTTAGAACTTTCTGAGAAACTGAAATGCTCTGTGTGTTGTTTTGGGTGACACCGCATTACTTTAGGTTTTAGGTTACTTTAAGAAACCTGTGTTCTGACTATCAATTCATCGTATTTGGATTGCTGATACTGCTTTCAAGGAATTCTCAGTTTCCACGTCTGCAGTGTCTTCTGTAATTTTAACCATTTTCATATCTACATTTTGCTGTTCCAAATTGCACAGCTCTAGGAAGTGCTAAATTTAAAGAAGTTTCTTTCATTTGCAAAATGCCAAGAGCTGCATCAACTTAACAAAACTAAATATTACCATTTGTATCTGTTCTCTAATTTTAAAATTTATCTCATTTTTCAGGATTGTCTGATTTGTTTTGGAGGTGGTCCAATCATGTTAATATCAGCAATTTTTTTAAAAGGAAGCTTTCATATTGCCTGTGATCATAAAAGGTCTTCTCCTCTAAAATTCATTTTTTTTTTACATCCTGGAACATTTCTATTGGATACCACACTGGAAATCACTTCCTGAAAACAGTCTTAAATTCACTGAGAGATGTTATTTACCACTCATTTGTTTGCCTACACCTTAAAAAAAAAGCATTTCTCTTTGTCACCCATAATAAGGTGAGGAGGAAACAAACAAAATGTTAGAATATATTTATTGGAAATTCTTTACAATTATGTATTCATATTTATCTCAACCACAAATATTGTTTAATTTAACATGTGTATCCAGCATGTTGTAGTATGCAGAAGACATATTGAAAAGTACCCCTGTACCTACAGATATGACTACATTAACAAAAAACCACAATGAAAAGACAAGAAAAGAGCCACGATGTGGTGCATGAACAACTTCTCTCTATAAATCTTCAGCATTTTGCATTAAATAAGCATTCTTGTTGTGTGTCATGAAAATCTAATGCATAACCATTATTTCCCTAAGAATCTGAGTTGTATGTGTATATTAGCTTCAATTTTAATGCAAACTAAAAAGAGAAATCCTAAATTTTAATGTAACACAAGAAGCTGTTTATGAGCAAATACATGAGTGGAACTATAAATATTTAACTTTGATTCTATAATGGAGAAATCCACATGAGAAGAAGATGATTATGCCTATGATTTTGGAAAATATTTGTACGAAGACCCAGCTGAAATATTTGTTTAGTAATTTTTAATAAAATTATTTAAATTATTTGACTATTAATTTTATTGCTTAACTAGATATGATGCACATTTTGTTCTTCACTTTTTGAAACAAAAATATTAAAGTATTTAAAGAAGAGAGTACATCACTTTGGATTGTCATAAAAGACAAAGGACATATATTAATTTTATTTTATTTTCTAGGTGTTTTTGAATTACATGCTTTTTTTAAAAATGAAACACTATTATAAGTTGTTAAAATGCACAGCAATGGAAAAAATTAGATTCAATTTATGTTTTGAAAATGTCAGTTCTTCATTTTTACAAATCAGTCTCATTTTGCATATATCAGTAAATCCAATTTGGATAAATTTCTAAAAGCTGGGTTTTCTAGGGAAGGCAGGAGGAAGACTGTCTTTTCAGGACAAAATACACAAAATCCCTGTAGTACTCCAAGTTTCAGCTGTGGCCTCTGATTCAGAGTGCTTCACAGTGGTGACAGGGTCTGTTCTTTCCACTATGCTCTGCCGTCCACCGCTGTTGCTTCTGCCCATAGTCTATCTTATCTTGTCAGCTCCTCCTTTGCTAAATTTAAAACTGCATAATGAGGTCATCCATTGGGCCTCCTTTACTGCTAGGACTTTTGAAAGCTGAGACTTTTTTTATGTTCAAGCTGTAAGTCAAATTCAATTCTTATGATGACATTTTCACACTGAATAAAAAGAATAAATTGATTGTCTGTCATTTTAGATGGAATTTTTTTTTTTAATTTTTTTAACAGGCAGAGTGGACAGTGAGAGAGAGAGAGAGACAGAGAGAAAGGTCTTCAGTTACCGTTGGTTCACCCTCCAATGGCCGCTGTGGTCAGCACACTGCAGCCTGCGCATCATGCTGATCCGAAGCCAGGAGCCAGGTGCTTCTCCTGGTCTCCCATGCAGGTGCAGGGCCCAGGGACTTGGACCATCCTCCACTGCACTTCCAGGCCATAGCAGAGAGCTGGCCTGGAAGAGGGGCAACCGGGACAGAATCCGGCACCCCGACCGGGACTAGAACCCCGTGTGCCGGCGCCACAGGCAGAGGATTTGCCTATGGAGCCGCGGCACCGGCCAGATGGAATTTTAAGAAGTATATCTCACAGTATTTTAAGTTTTGTTTTGAAAGAAGTTTTGCCAAGCAGTAGAGAAAGACTGAATTTCATTATTCTCTTGTAGATTTTAGTGAGTATGTTTATCTTTGAACAGATCATTTAAATGGATCAGAGGTATGCAGGGTTATACATCTCTTGAAGATAAAGACATAGATGCATTTTTTTCTTGGGGCTTTATTTGAATTGTCATCCTACTTTTGGACAGCATTTCATTTTACATGAAAGGAAATCTGAACATGTTTTCTGGCAATGCCTTAAGCTTATACATGCAATAAGAAGACACTTTTTTAGTGGTGATCTTCTAACAGACTTTTGAGACTTGTTGATTCACTTGAAAGAAATGTGGGCTTTTTACTGTAGGTTGTATGGACAAGCGAAACTTTGTGAAGACAAAGCATTTGTAGAGTGAATGTGTGGCTGTTCAAGATACTGTGTTTAATTGGTTTAACAATTGGTTCCTTGTAATCAGCCATCCTAGATGATCACAGATTTTGCTGCTCTTCATGCTAATGAATTTGCTTTAAGCTTTACACCTGACTTCAAAGAGTGTACAACTCCAGTCGTTGTCAAAGTTTAATGCTTAGGAAGTGTTGGAAGTGGATATGGGAAGTACTTTTATCTTAAATGTGGCAAAGATAAATAAATGTGGCTTATTATTGTTGTTGTTCTTTTTACTATTATTCTATCTCTGTTCCTCATATGTCATTTCTTCTCTCCAACATGACATTCAGATCTATATTAAAATTCACACGTTCTAGTATGTAGTCAAATTAAGTAAATTATTGTTTTGTTTGTACCAAACAAGGTTCTCTATGGCCAACAAACCTACATGTAAAGGACACCAAATAATATTCATTTTCCTTCTCCTCCTGCACACATCACAACTCTCAATCCAAGTGATATGACATTAAATGAACTCATTAAAAGACTTGCTGTGAAATCTTCAAAGGAAAAATCCAGAAAACCTATGAGTCCATGTTGTTGAGTGTCAGAACTTCTATATTGACTGCAAGTTCTATATTTTTTTTTTGACAGGCAGAGTGGACAGTGAGAGAGAGAGACAGAGAGAAAGGTCTTCCTTTGCCGTTGGTTCACCCTCCAATGGCCACCACAACCAGCACGCTGCAGCTGGTGCACCATGCTGATCCGAAGCCAGGAGCCAGGTGCTTCTCCTGGTCTCCCATGAGGGTGCAGGGCCCAAGAACTTGGGCCATCCTCCACTGCACTCCTAGGCCACAGCAGAGAGCTGGCCTGGAAGAGGAGCAACCGGGAAAGAATCCGGCACCCCAACTGGGACTAGAACCCGGTGTGCCGGTGCCACAGGCGGAGGATTAGCCTATTGAGCCACAGTGCCAGCCTGCAAGTTCTATCTTTAGTGAATGTCCAGAGAATTAATGATATATTCTGGGAATGGGAATTTTGGGAGCTTGGAGACTGGCACTTGCCTCTCTAATGGAAAATCAGTAGAGTAATGATATCAAGAACTTGTTAAAGCGCTGAGTGAAGGTTGCATGAGTCCAGCAACTCTTGCAAATCCCATGTGATATATATGTATCAGTGAACAGTGTATACAGAAACATCTCCCTTGATGGAGTAGTTGGGCTAGGGTAGAGGCATAGATGCTGGATAAACTCAGAAGACAGTGATACAACAACAAAGAGAGTATTTGTTAATACAAGAGCATTAACATCATCAAAGTTACTAAAGATCAAATTATACTTTCGCTTGACATATAAGGCTTTTTCTTTTCCACCAGGCTCTATTTCAACTTCCCTATCCCTGATTAAACCAAATACAATAGACTTTAAATAGAAAAAAAAAAAAGGAAACTTCTCTCATCTATTCGAGGTCTCTGAAATCAAGAGTAAATGATAAAAAAGAAAGTGTACTTCCATATAGCAATATTCTCTCAGAAAGTAAAAATAAAATATAATGGAACTTAATTTTAAAAAAAAAAATTGCTTGAGTTCTTCAGTTAGTTTCACAATTTGCACTATATGCACCCCACTAAGGGAAAAAAAACAAAACAAAACGATGGGATGAATATATTTGTGTCTTTGCAAATAACCAAAATTTCCATTTATATAAAATATGGGTGTGCAAATTAGTCTATGAATCCCATAAACTTTCAAGTAGCAGCATTGTTTCATTCATTTCCATGGGGGATGGTGTTACATTCAGTTTTCTATATGAGATATAAATTTACAGAAAATATAAAAATCCCAGCATGATTTTCTTGCCTCAGACTAGACTAAAGAAAATTTAATTAAAGCATGGGATAAAATAATCATTAGCTGCATGTGATTCGCAACAAATCTATTTTTCAACTAAGTTATTTTGTGTTAGGACAGAAGTTATATAAAAAGAAAAAAATGGAACATTTTTATCAAATCAAATATAAGATCAAATATAGGATATTTTCCTATATTTTGGTTGAGACAAAAAGCTGAAGATAATTAAAGAAACATTTAGGCAACATTGTGAAGAAAGCAAAATATTAAATAAATTTAGTTTAACAAGTCAATTACAAGGTAACACATTTTGTATTTAATTTTAGTTCTTAATTTTAATTATTAGTTGAATCATAGGAATAAAGTGATTTTTTATAAGCAATGTAAAAATTAAGGAGAAAAGAAGGCATACATTATAATATATGTGATTCATTAAACAAAATACAATTAGTCAGGTACATTTAAAATTTGAATATTTTATTATGAAAATTACTATGAATTAATCTTTGTGATTCATCTTGGGGCCAAAATATGAATTTGCCATATGACCAACTTGGTTTAATGTTACACTCTCTGGTCACACAACATAATGAACTTCTTTGGCTAAAAAAACCTAAATATACTGTTTAGGTTTCATTTGTATTGAGTCATGTCAGCTAACTGATTGCAGACAAAATACTGTAGCCATAGCATCCCAAACAAAATTAAGGATTTAATCAAGCATATCTCTACTATTTGAACATTTTGTGTAATATTTTCTATAGCACAAAGTGGATGTTATCATTTGACATCAAATCACTACAATTTTATTAAAATTTGGGCAGAAGTTCCACCTTTTAAATGCTGTTTTGTGTTTGTAAGCTATTCTCCAGTCTTCTTCATAATTGTGTGGTTGTCACTTAGCATTTTCTATTCAATACAGCTTAATTTTAAACAATGAACACACTTTATTTGTCTTACACATCCATTTAGTGATTTATGGTCTGGGCTTGGTCATGAAATGCAGTACCCTCTTTTGTGTCCGTTGTTAACTGGAAATTGGAAAAGTGACTAAATGATACAGGATAGCCTTATTGTGTAATGGTCAACTAGCATCTAGCAAGAGTTCTATGATTCTCCTGTATTTGATTTTTAATCTTCCAAAACCCTTGTTTAGGCTATGTACAAGGTGGTCCCAACAAAGAAACAAGTTGAACCAGATGAACAAACTCTGTTCAAACTTCTTTTTCTATCACATTCAATATTTCCATTGTTAAAACCAATTTATACATCCTTTACAAATAAAGGGCTGAAGGATGAGACTCACTTCTAGATGATTAAAAAACCTCCATACAGCAAAGGGCCATGGGGCAAGGTGTGGGGGGTGGTTTATTGACCTACATGCAATTTACTACAATGAGCATTTAAACCTTTTTCCCTGAAAAAATTAAGCAGCTCCAAATTCAGAAAATACACATGAATCAGAACTCAAATATAATATTGATTCTGCAAATTTTTATTCTTGATGTATAAACAATGTGTTGGCATTTTTGTGTCTATAAAAAGGATTTAGTCACTGAAAAAGCATATATTTTAATTGCATAATACCAAACTAAAATTGTTTAGTATAATCTTATTCCCATCTGCTGTTTCATTTTCCAAATGTCTCCGATGGCAGGGGTTGGTTTGGGCTAAAGTTGAGATCCAGGAATTTAATTCAAATCTCCCATGGGGTAACAAGAACCCAAATATGCCTTCTGGGGTCTACAATGGCAGGGACCTGGAGTCAGGAGTTGAAGCCAGGAATTGAGCACAGGTATATGGGCATCCTAATCAATATCTTATTTGCTATACTAAATGCCTGTCCCATTGAGTTCATTGTCATCTAGTGTATTCTTATTCATCATCAAAATTTATTACCTCATTGAGAATGAACATCAGCTCAGGTGTGTTAGACATAGGCCACTATAAGCATTATGTCCTGGAGTCAAGACATGCCTTCTTGTCTCTTACCTTCTATACCAGTTATTAGTGTAGAAGTTTAAGCCATGTATCCATCTTTTACAATGCCATTAGGAAAATCTACTAAAATTAAAACTTGATTATGATCGTTTCTACTTAAATGCTCCCATCAGATACTTCATTATATGTGTCATTTTCAACACCTTAGTATGATGTACCCTCCTTCACAGTCTGAACCTTGCTCATGTGTCCAGGTTCATTTCTGTACAAATTCTGCTGAAAATGTTTAATACATTCTTTCACAAGTAATCATTCCTTGGGAAAAAAATTCCTTATCTGTGAAGATTCAACTCAAAAATCTATTTTTCTCTGAAGTCTTATAAATACAACATTCTTTCACTCAAATATGCTGTTTGTATACATTTTCTTATCCATGTCTATCTATTATATGTTCATATTTATATAATAATAAAAATTGAGCTATTAAATTAGCTTGAATTTATGTTATTGCATAAATTCCTCTTAAATGTTTTATTTATATTATTTGTTTGAGGGACATAAAGTCAGAGACAGAGAGCTGTTATTCACTGGTTTACTCCCCAAATAGCCAGAACCAGACCAGGTTAAATTCAGAAAATAGAAACCAAATCCAGGACTTTCACATGTGTGATAGAAAACAACTACTTGAGCAATAACCTGGTGGACCCCTGGATGGATAAACATAAATAGAAAGCTGGAATTGTTCAAAGTGCTGGGAAATATACCAAGGAATTCTAATATGGGATATTGGCATCCCAATATTGTTTTAACAATTCTGCAAAATTCAAGTCCTTACATAAGCTCTATGAATACAAAGGTAAATGCATTTTGTCTTATTTCAGTAATTGAAACTTAGTATTATTAAAAACATACATTGAATAATTGAATTTTGTGCATTGAATAATTGAATTTTGTGCAGAAGATAATTTTTGAACATAAAATGATCAGAAAATGTGACTACAGGTGGATAATATTGATTTCATCATCATTTTTCCTTTGTGCGTTAAATATAGATTTTCTATTTTTGTAGATGTTCCTGTCTGGACAAAAGCAGTATAGAATGTCTTTTGAGATGTGTTTATAACAAAACAGTAGCTACCACTGTTTTTAAAATGACAAGTGTAGCCGGCGCCGTGGCTCAACAGGCTAATCCTCCGCCTTGCGGCGCCGGCACACCGGGTTCTAGTCCCGGTCGGGGTGCCGGTTCTGTCCCGGCTGCCCCTCTTCCAGGCCAGCTCTCTGCTGTGGCCAGGGAGTGCGGAGGAGGATGGCCCAAGTGCTTGGGTCCTGCACCCCATGGGAGACCAGGATAGGCACCTGGCTCCTGCCATCGGATCAGCGCGGTGCGCCGGCCGTAGCGCGCCAGCCGCGGCGGCCATTGGAGGGTGAACCAACGGCAAAGGAAGACCTTTCTCTCTGTCTCTGTCTCTCTCTCACTGTCCACTCTGCCTGTCAAAAAAAATAAATAAAATGACAAGTGTATAATATGATATTTTGACAATTGAATGTTGAAAAAGGATTATTTTTAAATGACTTAAAAGCTGATTAATGATGATAAAATCAAGATCTATCTAATCAGTGCAAAGAAAGTGAATCACTTCTAGTTCTTAGAATGTAAATATCATCAGTTATAGAATCAGCACAAAATACTTAGTGAATCTCTAATCATAAGTGTTTGTGCAAGTTCTATTTTTTATGTTTCAGTTTTTTAAAATGTATATAAAGGGAACAAATTTCATGTATTTCATAATTATACCTCCCACCACAACCTTCTATCCTACATCACTCTTACTCTGTTCCATCACTTTCTTATTATTCTTTTAATTTTTTAAATGAAAAGTTTTCAATTTATATTCACAAGCTTAACCCTCCAGTAAATAAACAATTCAAGTAGTAAGTAGAAAAACCACTGTTCCTCAAGCATATAGACAAGGGTTATAAACAATTGTCAAAACATCAAATGTCAATTTCCATGATACATATTACATTCTTTTTACTCTTTATGTTAGTTATCACAAGTCCAGTAAAATATATATTTGTCTTTGCGGGGCTTATTTCACTAAGCATAATTGTCCCCCAAGTTGCATTCATTTTGATTCAAAAGACAGGATTTCATTATTTTTATGGCTGAATAGTATTCCATAATGTGCATATACCACAATTTCTTTATCTTGTCTTCAGTGGATGAACATCTGGGTTGATTCCATATCTTGGCTCTTGTGTTGAGATGCTATAAACCTGGGAATACAAATAACTCTTTAATATGCTGGTTTCATCCCCTTTCAGTAAATTCCCAGGAGTGGAATTGTTGAATCATATGGCAGATCTATTTACAGATTTCTGAGGAATTCCATACTTTCTTCAATAATTATTGTATTAGTCTACGTTCCCATAGCAGTGTGTTAGTGCTCTTTAAAAATAAAAATAAAGCTGGATGCATCCCAATATTAGATTTCAAGACACATTACAGGGGAATTATATTCAAAACCGTCTAGGATAAGCACAATAGTTATGTGGAACAATGGAACAGATTAGAAGCTCCAGAAATTAATTCATACAACTATAGCTGACTATTCTTTGGTAGATGAGCTAAAATTACTCCCTGGATAAAGAAGAGTGTCTTCAAGACTTGTGTTGGGAATACTAGATCTCTGTATGCAGAAGTATGAAACTAGACTCCTAACTTATTTTGTATACAAAACTCAGCTCACAAAAGATCAGTGATCTATGTTTAAGACCTGAAGCAATCAAATTAGTAGGGAAAAAATAGGGGAAACAGTACAAGACATTAGAATAGCCACGGACTTCTTGTATAAGGCTTCAGAAGCATAGACAATAAAGAAAAAAATAGACAAATGGGATTGCATCAAGCTGAGAAGCTTCTGCACAGCAAAGGAAATACTCAACAAAGTAAGCAGGCAACCAATAGAATGGTAGAAAATATTTCCTAATTTTATTTCGGATATAGCATTAACATCCAGGATGGATAAGGAGCTCAAAACTCAAGATCAAACAATCCATTTAAGAAATCGGCAAACTATATGAACAAAATTTTTAAAGAATGAAATATGGATGGCCAAAACACCCAATAAAAGATGGTCAAGGAAGTATAAATGAAAATCACAATTAGATTTCACATCATATCATTTAGAATGGCTATAATCCAAAAATCAAAACACAATTAGTCATGGCAAGGATATTGGGAAAAGTGTTCCTAATCATAAGCATTTAGATAGAATAGCTAAAATTGGACATAATATTAGTGACTGGAGTATAGAGGGAACTGTTTTTCTGATTTCGATCTTTAGGAAATAAAGGGAATTTGGAATAGAGTGTCATTTGATAAATAGTGGTGTAATTGTGATAATGATACTTTCTCATGACATCTCTGATTAATTTATCCAAAATTATGATACTGGAAATATTAATGAGATTTTATTTTCCATATTAAACAAATGATGAGAACTGAACTGTTGAAAATAGAGATTAAATATTTAATATGAGTAAACATAAATAAAAATGGTCATATAGAATAATTATATTTTCTTGTATCTTTGAAAATATGCCTTAAAACCTGCTTTTTTTCTTTGAGATTATTAACTATATTGTTATTTATTGTTTGATTCACATTTGACATCTTTTGAAAGTACAAGTTATAAATTTTAGTTGTTTACCATCCTACTATAGTTAAATAAGAGGACTACAGTTTCCATGATACATATATTCTTTTTTTAAAAGATTTATTTATTTATTTGAAAGGCAGAGTTACTGGGATTCAGAGGGAGAGGAACACACAGAGAGAAGTCTTCTTACAACTGGTTCACTTCCCAGATGGCCACAATGGTTGGAGCTGTGCCAATCAGAAGCCAGGAGCCAGGACCTTCTTCTGGATCTCACATGCTGGTGCAGGGGCCCGAGGACTTGGGCTATCTTCTACTGATTTCCCAGGCCATAGCAGAGAGCTGGATCAGAGGTGGAGCAGCAGGGACTTGAACCCAAGCCCAAATGGGATGCTGGCACTGCAGGTGTCAATAATAATGGATTTACAATTGTATTCTTTATTATAACATGTAAGTATTTGGCATCAGATTTCCAAAGACATACTTTCATGTTTAATTAAATTCAGCAAGTCAAAAAGAGAAAAGTTTCAAATATACTGATATGAATTTTCAGCAGTGTAATCCAGCTGTTGGCAAATATTAAATGTTTTTATACAGTAAAAGGTAAAGATGAAATGCAGTAATGAATTTATATATATATATATATATGTATATATATATATATACACATATATAATTTCACATTACTTCTCTCATAGTCTAATGAAGTAATCAGCAGAAATTACAAATGGTCTTTTGCACATATCCAATCCACTAGAAGTTTTCTTTTCATTCAGCTGTATTTTTGAATTTTATTTTAGAAGGTCACTGTTTCATCTAGAGGTGTTTTAAAGGAGTCTTGAGAGATGAGGATTATTCTGTGTTGTGAGGCATTCATTTTCAATAATGACTCTTTGTCACATAATATAGAACTCTGTATTACTTCAGATTATACCTTCTCTCTGAGCCTATCACTGTGTCGTCTTACTTTTCTGTCTCTTAGTAAGCCTTGTATTTTCGATTCCAGTTCAGCTGCTCATTCTGAGTTTCTACATTCCAGTTCAACCAACCGACTTCAAAACCTTTCTGTATTTAGTGGAGACTTTGTGGTGAACTTGAGCAAACATTTTAAATAATTATGTATTGTGCAAAAATGGTTGCAAAGTTCAAATTTCACTAAAATATTATTTCCCATCATGCATCTGAAAAAATTCATTGACTGTATTTTTCTGTTAAAAGTATACAAAAGAAGATTCAGGTTTCTGCTGGTGCCTGAGGCGAGCTGCACTGCGACCCTGTCCGGACACGGCAAGGGCGGCAAAGGCCTGGGCAAGGACGGCGCCAAGCACCACCGCAAGGTGCTGTGCGACAACATCCAAGGCATCACCAAGCCCGCCATCTGTCGCCTGGCCTGGCGCGGCGGCGTCAAGCGCATCTCGGGGCTCATCTATGAGGAGACCCGCGGCGTGCTCAAGGTCTTCCTGGAGAATGTGATCCGCCACACCGTCACCTACACGGAGCACGCCAAGCGCAAGACGGTCACGGCCATGGACATGGTCTACGCGCTAAAGCGCCAGGGCCACACGCTCTACGGCTTCGGCGGCTAGGCCGGCCTCGCAGCTGCCGCCGAGTACCCCCACAGGCCCTTTAAAAAAAAAAAAGTATACAAAAGATATTTTTGTAGATGCTTGTTCTTTAAGATCCAAATATTCTCTGCACTAATTTTGTTGTAAATGTGCCTTTGAAATTTAACAGAAACTTTCTCAAAATTACTTAAAAGGCTTTGCTATGAATCACTTTGAATAACAATATTCTTAGAACATTAACATCCTTTTTATTTATTTATATTTAAATTTTATTTAAGGTATACAAATCCCATATATTTCATATATACAGATTCAGGAACAAAGTTATACTATCCACCCTACTCTCCTTCCCGCCCACACTCTGGCCCTTCTTCCTCTCCTCTTCCCACTCTTTTTTACAAAGATCTATTTTCAGTTAACGTTATACTCATAAGAAATGCATACAGTAGTTAATCAATGCAACAAATATTATGAAGGAATAAAAAACACTGTTCCTCAACAATCCAGACAAGGGCTGTTAAAAATCATTGATATAAAGTGTCAATTTCAATCCTATAGATTTCCTTTTAGGTACTCTATTAGTTAACAGAGATCAGGAAGGAACATATGGCATTTGTCTTTTTGGGAGTGACTTATTTCACTAAGTATAATGGCTTCCTGTTATATCTATCTTGCTGTAAATGACAGTATTTCATTTTTTATTGCTATGTTATATTCCATGGTATATTTATACCATAATTTCTTTATCCAGTCTTCAGTTCATGGACATCAGGGCTGATTCCATCAGTACTGGAAATTGAGCTGCAGTGCACATGGGGGTACAGATAATTCTTTCATGTGCTGATTTCACTTCCTTTCCAGTAGTGGTATGGCTGGGCCACTTGGTAGGTCCATATTCAGATTTGTTTCTTTTTTTTTTTTTTGACAGAGTTAAAGACAGTGAGAGAGACAGAGAGAAATGTCTTCCTTCCATTGGTTTACCCCCTAAATGGCTGCCACGGCTGGAGATACGCCGATCCAAAGTCAGGAGCCAAATGCCTCCTCCTGATCTCCCATGTGGGTGCAGGGGCCCAAGGACTTGGGCCCTCCTCCACTGCCTTCCCAGGCCACAGCAGAGAGCTAGACTGGAAGAGGAGCAACTGGGACTAGAATCCGGCACCCACATAGGATGCTGATGCCACAGGTGGAGGATTTACCAAGTGAGCCACGGTGCCAGCCCCATATTCAGATTTCTGAGGTATCTCCATACTGTCTTCCACAGTGGTTGCACCAGTTAACATTCTCACCAACAGTGGACCAACGTACCTTTTCCCCCCACATCTTCACCAGCATTTGTTGATTCTTGATTTCTATGTTAGAGCCATTTTAACTGGGGAGAAGTGAAACCTCATTATGGTTTTGAATTGCATTTCACTGTTGGCTAGTAATCCTGTACATTTTTTCAGGTTTCTATTGCCCATTTGTATTTCCTCTCTTGAAAAATACCTGTTCATTACATTTCTTTCTTTTTTTTTTTTGACAGACAGAGTGGACAGTGAGAGAGAGAGAGAGAGAGACAGAGAGAAAGGTCTTCCTTTGCCGTTGGTTCACCCTCCAATGGCCTCCGTGGCTGGTGCGCTGCGGCCGGCGCACCGCACTGATCCGAAGGCAGGAGCCAGTTGCTTATCCTGGTCTCCAACGCGGGTGCAGGGCTCAAGCATTTGGGCCATCCTCCACTGCACTCCCGGGCCACAGCAGAGAGCTGGCCTGGAAGAGGGGCAACCAGGACAGAATCCGGCACCCCGACTGGGACTAGAACCTGGTGTGCCGGCGCCGCAAGGCGGAGAATTAGCCTGTTGAGCCACGGCGCCGGCCATCATGTCTAATACATTTCTTAGCATGAATTTTTTAAGCCTTTTTTAGATTCTGGATGTTTACCCTTTATCAGGGTATGCAAATATTTTCTACCATTCTGTTGGTTCCCTCTTCAGTTTACTGAATGTTTTTGGCAGTGCAGCTGATTAAGTCCCAATTTTCAATTTTGGCTTTGATCAATTGTGTTTTTGAAGTCTTCTACAAGAAGTCTTTGGCAATGCCAATGCCTTGCAGAGTTTCTCCAACGTACTCTAGTAGTTTGAAAGTGTCAGGTCCTTGATTTAGGTCCTTGATCCATTGGAGACAGAGAGAAAGGCACAGAAAGAAAGGTTTTTTATTTGCTGCTTCACTCCCCCAATAGCTGAAATAGCCAAGTCAAAGCCAGGAGCAAAGCATTCCATGTGGGTCTGCCACATGGATGGCAAGTAATTAAATACTTGGACCATAATCTGTGGCAGCCCACATACATTATCAGAAAACTTAATCAGAAGTGCAGAACAGCCATTATTTGAACCACGCACTCTGAAATGGGATTCCAGTATTCCCGAGTAACTGTTTAACCCCCCTTTACCACTCCACCAGTCCCTTACTATGCTTGTTTATTTTCTGCCCATTTTTATATTTTTGGAATTCATTTTTTAGATTGTCTTTACAAACATATTTAATTATCCTATTTTCTGATAACAAGTTTATAACAACTTGAAAAATGAACCAAGATTTTCTCCTTGAATCCCAATTAATTTGATTTTTGTCTGATTTATTTTTCTAATGAATGTTCTTTGTCTTCTAGATATTTTAAAGTATTTTCTGAAGTCATTTAAAATTACTTTGCAATGTACCAAATTCTGTTATAATTTAAATATTAGAATGAAATGCTATATTCATACAACAATTTTATCTTAATCCAAGATGACAATATTAAATAGCTAAATGATCATGGTATATAAGTGATAACTAGGTAAAACAAATTCATTAAGAAAATCTTTAGATCCAAATCAAGCATTTCCGAAACAACAATGAAGTATGGGCAATTGAATTAACTCTAACTGATGCTCAGAAAGCCATATCAAAGTTGTATAGATCCATAACATAGGAAACAACTAGTACTCCCCTCAGTGGTCTTTTTTGCTTCTATGTCTTTGTAGGCAGAGGGACCATGAGTGGGGGAGGAGAGAGAAAGAGAGAGTGGCCATATGCTAGTGTACTGCAACAGACAAGGATAGGCCAGACCAATGTCAAGACCCAGGAATTCAATAAAATAATTCTACCTGGAGGGCAGGGACTCACCTACAGTGAAGAACTATGGGACAAGAGAGAAGACAGAGACACTGCTGCAGCCAGCCATGTAGAGTGGCCAGCTGCCGGCTGCAAGCTACTATCTTACCACATCAAAGTAGGAAGAAAATGCTGTGCACCTGGTTGTTCAGTATGCTAACCGAGAGGGAATTCCACAGTCACCTACTGACTTCAGCCTAGAGAGCTGACTGGGGTCTGTGCAACTGCTGGGTTTGAAGCAGGAAAGTCACTTTGTTTCCTTCCCCTCCCCTCCTCCTGCAGAGCATCATACTCGGCAAGGAAAAGTCAGACAACCCAGAGGACAGGCCAGCTCCATAGAGAGCAGTGAAGGATTCTGGGGCTACCTGTGTCACTGCTGATATTGCCTCAAGGAGACCCTGCAGAACACATCGACTTTGAGTCAGGCCTGGAGCACTAGCAGGGGGCAGGGTGCCCACCTAACCCACTGAAAAGAGAACACATTGTCTATTTGTTATCCCACTCCTCAACTCCTGCAAGGGCTCCACAACACAAGCGGGGAAGAGCCACTTTCTTCACAAGGTAAATGCAGCAGCTATGGCACATGCACTTGCAAGTAGGGCATTTTATCTGAGGGATAAATCCTCAGTCCCTACCGACTTGGAGTCTAGCCTGGAGGGTTGGCAGAGGCTCACTCCAGCATTGATCACTTTGGCAGAGAGGAAATGACATAGTGATCACACCAGCTGTTGTGATCATAGTCGCACCCACCAATTGACAATAGAGCAGATCTATCATGCCCAACTTGGGTGTCACCCTGGACTCTTGTGCCACTCCTCAGCATGTGATAGAGATCCTTGGTCCCACCCAGCACAGGCTTTGAACACCCACTGCAGGTGGATATTCACCACCTTCACACAACAAAACCATAGAGGCACATTAGAAAAATAAAACTATCAGAGCAAATAACAAACATGTAGTCCCACAAATGCATGAAAGTAAATGTAGAAATATTAGAATTGTGAAAAAGGAGGACAATATGACTCCCCCAAAGGAACACAACAGTTCAATATTAGAATGTGAAGATAAGGAGATTGATGATGAATGAAAAGGAATTCAAAAGAAGGATCATAAGATTACTAAAATACAAAGATAAATTTATGAGTTAAAGAAATACATACATAACATGAGTGAAAAATTTTGCCAAGATACAGAGACACTGAGGAGAAATCCATTTGAACTATAAGAAAGGAATAATTAAATAATCCAAATTAAAAAAAAAACATAGTGGAAAGCCTTAATAACAGAATTGGTGCAGCTGAATAAAGAATACATGAGTTAGAAGACAAATCTTGGAAATATCTCAGTCAGATCAAAAAGAAGAAGGAGAAAGGGGAGAGGAAGGAGAAGACGCAACAGGAGGAGGAGAAGAAAAGAAGAAAATTTTAGAAAAACTGAAAACAGTGTTTGAGATGATTGTGATACTATCACATGACCTAACACACTGCTCTGAGAAGTTTCTGAACATACAAAGAGAGAGAATGGATTAGAATGACTACTCAGTGAACTAATAGCAGAAAGCCTCTAACTTGGAGAAAGGAACATCCAAGAACAGGAAACACAGAGATCTCATAGTAGACATGGCCAGAAAATAGTCTTCACCAAATCACAGCATAGTCCAGCTTTCAGCAGGAAACACAAAGATAAGATTAGAAAATATGCATGAAACACCAGAATACCTTCAAAGCATCTCCAATTAGACTGACAGCTCATTTATAATCGGATATTCTACAGGCTAGGATAGAATGGAGAGACATAATCCAATTCCCAAAAGAAAGAAATGCCTGTCAACAAAGAATATTGTAAGCTGCAAAACTCTCATTTATAAATTTATAAATGGATGTGAAATAAAGACTTCCATAAATTCAAAGAATTTGTCACCTCTTGTCCAGCCTTACAAGTGATAGTTATGGATGTTCTAAACTTGGAAATAGGAAAAAAAAAAAAAAGTCATGATTGTGAAAGAATGTGAAGGCAGAAAATCTTCTAGCAAAAGTACAAAGGAAATTGAAAGAAAAATAATAGGAATATTTATGGAAATATTGCATTAACAAAGTCATTACTTATCAATAGTAATTGTGAATATAAGTGGCATAAATTCTCCGATTAAAAGATAAACTGGCTGAATCGATCAAAAACAGGAGTCATCTATTTGATGCCTGATCATAATCTATGACCAGATATCATCAAATTACTAGAGGAGGACACATTTGAATCTCTGCAAGACACTGTCATAGCTTCTTGTCAAAGCTTCTTGGAAAAGATCCGAGAAGCACAGACAAATAGAGGCAAAACTAGACAAATGGGATTGCATCAAGCTAAGAAAATTCTGCATTTCCAAGGATACACTCAACAAAGTAAACAGGCAACCGATAGAATGGGAAAAATATTTTCAAATTATGCCACTGATAAATATCCAAAATATATTAGGAGCTCAAGAAACTCAAAAACAACAAAGCAAACAATACAGTAAAGAAATAGGCAAAGCACATGAAAGCAATTTTCAAAGGAAGAAATTCAAATAGTCAACAGACATATGAAAAAATCCTAAGGATCTCTAGCTATTGAGAAATGCAAATAGAAACTACAATGAGGTTTCACCTCATCTCAGTTGAAATGGTTATCATCCCAAATCAAAAATCATTAAATGCCGGCCTGAATGTGTGGTAAAGGGTACCCTAATCCATTGTAAAGTAGTACAACCATTATGGAATCAGTATGGAGATTCCTCAGAAATCTGAAAAGATTTCTACCATATGACCCAGCAATCCTACTCCTGGGAATTTACCCAAATAAAATGAAATCCACATATGAAAGAGTTATCTGTACACCCATGTTTATTGCTGCTTAATTCGCAATATTTAACATATGGGATCAACACATATGCCCAACAACTGATGACTGAATAAAGAAAATGTGGTATATATACACACTATGGAATACTACTCAGCTGTAAAAGAATGAAATTCTTTTGATGAAACTGGATGCCATTAGTGAAATAAGCCAGTGCCCTGAAGACAAATATAAGTTTCCTGATCTATGGTAATTAACATAAAGAGCACAAACATGCAATGTATAGAGTGAAATTGAAATTTTATGATTTGATTATTTTTATACCCCATGTTTATACTCTTGAAGAACAATGGTTTTGCTATGTAATAATTGTTGAATTCTTAACTTGGTGGAGGGTTAAGCTTGTGATTATAAAATAAACTAACAAGAGGCCATTGCGGAAATTAAAAGAAGAAATAAAGGAAGAAGGAAGGAGGGTAGGAATGTGTGCAGGATAGAGGATAGGGTGGGAAATATCATTATAGTATTATATCTGCATATATAAAATACATTAAATTTCTTCACCTTATATAAATAAAAAATTAAAACTTAAAAAATTGCATTTGTCAATATTTTGGGGATTTAACACACCTATAACCACCATATAAATTATTACTAATTTAGATATAAATAGAAAAAACCTTCACTTTTTTCATAAATGTTTCTCATACAATGTATCAAGTAATCATATTCAATCATGTCAGATTTAAAAAATATATGTAGCCATTAACATTTGTATGTTGGAATTTTATATTGTGAATATGTTTTTTTAGAAGTGTCATGTCACTTTTTGAAATAGAATCTCTCTATATATATATTTATAATGAAAAACAAAATCTCAAAGCTTTAAATTTTGGATGTTTAGATATTAGATTAAAAGAACATTATCTCCAGTAAAGATATTTGCAACATTTTAGTTTTATAGTATATATATTTTTATTTTTATTTTTTTTTTATTTTTAACAGGCAGAGTGGACAGTGAGAGAGAGAGAGAGACAAAGGTCTTCCTTTGCCGTTGGTTCACACTCCAATGGCCGCCGCGGTAGCATGCTGCGGCCAGCGCACCGCGCTGACCCGATGGCAGGAGCCAGGGGCTTCTCCTGGTCTCCCATGGGGTGCAGGGCCCAAGCACTTGGGCCATCCTCCACTGCACTCCCTGGCCACAGCAGAGAGCTGGCTTGGAAGAGGGGCAACCGGGACAGGATCGGTGCCCTGACCGGGACTAGAACCCAGTGTGCCGGCGCCGCAAGGAGGAGGATTAGCCTAGTGAGCCGCGGCGCCAGCCAGTTTTATAGTATATTTTTATGAATAAACTTGAAATGCATTATCAACAAAGGAACATTTGTAATATTATTTTCCAAATTCATGATGAATTTGTATCAACATACTATATTTTTCATGCTAATTGCATGGTATGTTGTATTGCATGAGTTCAATTTTATAATGTTTTCAATTTAATTCAGGAAATTGATTTTGTAAAAAAACGACAAAGTAAAACAATGTAAATGTTTCTAAATTTCAAATGTTTGGAAATAATTTGGTAAGTTCATAATAAAAACAACATGGTTGTATTAATAACATAGGTTATCTTCTGTAGAGCCTATTTAATTTATGAATTTTTTATTTTATAAGGAATTTATTAATAAATGTTTGTGAGGTCACAGAAATTGCATGATAATGCCTACAGGACAGTTGTCATCAATTCTCATTCTAATATGATTTTAATTCATTTATTTAATGTAGTTCATAAATATAACTCTAAAAATGTAATGATACCTTCTTCCCTCTCTCCCTCTTCTTTTTTTTCCCTTCTCTATATCTTTCTTTGCTTTATTTAGTGATATTCTAATTAAGTGACTATAATGTAAACTAAAAATGTGGTATCTCAAAAGCTAAAAAAGGGAGTGTACTTTAGTCAAAGTATTACTTATATTGATTTCATTCTGAAAATACTAGGAATACTCTCCACTATGTTCAATGAAAAACAAAAATCTGAATGTGAAGGTAAATTAAATATGTTTTGATTATTTTTCCCAATTCTTTACTAAGTTTCTTTTTTGTAGAAATATAATCTCATATTGTATATTCATATTCATATATATTCATTCAAAACACATTTGTTACTTCACACATGTTTACTTTCATCACTTTAAAATTTACCTAGGAATAGTGTGAGTTTTTTGCCTTCCTGTTTTATCCTTTGTTCTTTTAGCAAAACAGAGTCCTTTGGCTTCACTATGCAGTCATATTTATAATAATATCAAAAATGATATTTGGGGTAATGTGATTTTTTATACAGTCAGTTGCTGGAAAAATTATCTTAGAGAGATGACAGTAGGTATCTAGTCTGTGGGCTCTTGGTTAGCTCATTTTGAAGCTCTCCAATTACCTCCAAGTTTTCATTTCACAGAATTAAGGATTAAAGACCTACCTTATTTGCATATGAAGGAAACTACCCATAGGTGGCAAATGTAATGAAGAAAAAGATTGATGCCTGTTTCTAATGACAAAAATCTTTCACACCAGGGTGAAAGTGCATTAATTCTCAGCAAAGGCAGTCAATTTTAGCTAGTGCTATCAGACAATGTGGTATATGTCACAAGTTCCCATAAATTGACATGAAACAAAAGTAGTCTCTTAACACTGAGACATCATTTACAGAATTGTGATATAATCTGACCCATGGATTCTTAAACAATATATCTCTCCTCTATGATAGGATTCTTATTTAAATTCATCCAAATATTAGGTATTGAAAAATATTTATCTCACATATTATGTGTGTATGTGTGAAATAGATGGACTGGAAAGGACTATAGTATTCAATTTTCACACACACAGAAAATATTTAGAGAAATATTATTTTATTTTCAAGATTATCAATTAAGATATCCTGAGTATAATTATTTGTAAATTATAATTTACAATCTACACTATTGATCTTAATTCCAATGTGATTAGGTCATGGATAAGGATAGCATTTGTTAATGTTATTTGTTGTTTTTGTTGTTATTGTTAACTGAATATAATGCGATGGGTTCTGAAGTTTTAGTTGGACCTTATTTTATTTTTTTAAGTAGTATGAAATTTCAAGTACTGTAATAATTTCAAAATTTATTATTTAATGAAATTTATCCAATTTTTAAACTTATTTAAACTCTGAAATCCGACATAGGCAAACTGATTTCCTTCTGCATGTCAATCACTGAGCTGGCCATTCAGGCAGCAGGCATTCAACCTGGCAGTTAAGATGCATGTGTCCCACATTAGAACACTGGGTTCTATTACAGGCTAAAGCTCTCCATTCCAGCTTCTTCCCATTGATGTCCCCGGGAGGCCACAGTAATGACTCAAAGGACTGAGTTCCTTCCACCCTTGTGGGAGACCTGCATTGAGTTCTTAGTGCATGAACCAGTAGATGGGAGCTTTTCTCCCTCTCTCTCTCTTTCTCTTTCTCTCATATTTGTGATGTAAATAAGAATATATTATCATAAAATGGTATGTTTTGAGAAAAAGTAAGGACTAAAATGTGGAAAGGTATTTTATCTTAATTTCTCTAAAATGGAAGATCTAGAACAGCCTTGCCAAGGTATATTATATGCCAATTTTTTTAAGTTGAGTATTTTACATAACAATTAAGCTACTGCTTAAGACACTTGCATCCTCTGTGCAGCTCCGGCCATTGAGGGCATCTGGGGAGTAAACCAGCAGATGGAAGACACCTCTCTCTCTGTCTCTACCTCTCTCTGTAACTTTCAAATAAATAAAATAAATCTTTAAAAAAAGATACTTGCTTCCTGTATCTGAGTGCCTGGGTTGTATTTTCAGTTCTACATCTGATCTAGCTTCTTTCCTAGGAAGAAGCAGATGAGGACTTAAGTACCTAAGTCCCTTTCACCTATATGGGGGACCTGGACTGAGTTTCAGTCTCCTGGCTTTGCTTTGATCTATCTCTGACTCTGCAGTCATTGGATAGGCAAATATGTTTCTGTCTCTCTGTCTCTCCCTTCAAAAATTGAAAATAAATTATACAAGCACACATATAGACTAAATCTTCTGTGAATGCTAACCATCACTAAAGAACAATCTGTAAAAAAGCAATCTATAAAAAATATGAAAATCTGTTTCCTAAATTTGGACTTTTCTCTCTTATAATCTAATAGTATTGCATGTGCAGGCAAAATCCAGCCTATGTTTCTGTAATTTTGTGAGAATGTTGGTACCAGCAACTCATTTTACTGAGTAATAAGACAAAGTATGCCCTTATTATATATTCACAACGGTTGTAAGGTTAACTTCTTATCTTGGATGTAGCGTAATCTCAAATTCATCACAGTTTTTGATTATTCAATCTAGTGGAAAGGGTTGGGCATTAAAGACATGGAACCTTCTGAAAGAGAGGAACAGAAAATTTCCTGATTTATGGACATACGGAAGTCATAAAACATACAGTCCTCAGGACTGACATTGTGGCACAGGGGATTGATCCAACATTGGCAACCCATATGGGAGTTCTGGATTGAGTCCTGGCTGCTTTATTTCTGATATAGTTCCCTGCCAGTTCTCCTGGGAAGGCAGCAGAAAAGTACAATTGGTTCGGCCCCTGCCACATTTGGGAGAGCCAGAAGGAATTCCTGGAACCTGGCTTCAGCTTGGCCCAGCTCTGACAGTTGCAACCATTTGAGTAATCTGCAGATGGAAGATTCTCTCTCTCTCTCTGACATTAAATAAATTTTTATAATGAAATGCATGATCACCCACAAGATGGCTTGCTAAATGAGAATTATGTGGAGAAGTGATTGGAGGTTGGGTTTAGACTGTTATCAAGGAAAAATTGTAGGGAACAGAGCTTACACAGTAAAGAAGATTTTATCCAAGACAATTTCAATGGAGGAAACAAATTCAACTCAATTCCACTGATACAAAATTTGGAAAGCTTTCTAATTGCTGGGTGAGAGAATGTAAGAGTGCAGGAATCTAAACAGTTGACTCTGATCATTCCTTTATAAACTGATACGGTCTTTGCTATGTGTTCAGCTTTCCAGAATACTAATGCATGGGGAAATTTCTCAACAATGATATTCTGACTCTGTTCCCAGAAAGGGATTATTTCGACTAAGCTTCTTAAAGAATAATGATGAATACAAAAAGTTGGGAATTACCAGAGCTTTCGAGACCAGCACTAGAATTTAAGGACTCCATCTTGGGCATTCTTAAGCATCACTATTTTTCCTAACTATAGGGACATCCAATGGTTGGCAAAATTCTGATTTAATTATGACTAAGTTTCACGGGAATGTTTCTTTTCTACGTGCCAGATAAAATGTCTTGACGAAAGTAGGTGATAAGGCCGGTGCCGCGGCTCAATAGGCTAATCCTTCGCGTGTCGCGCTGGCACACCGGGTTCTAGTACCGGTCAGGGCACTGGATTCTGTCCCAGTTGCCCCTCTTCCAGGCCAGCTCTCTGCTGTGGCCCAGGAGTGCAGTGGAGGATGGCCCAAGATCTTGTGCCCTGCACCCGCATGGGAGACCAGGAGAAGCACCTGGCTCCTGGCTTCAGATGAGCGCAGTGAGCAGCCACCGGTGGGTAAATCAAGGGAAAAAAGGAAGACCTTTCTCTCTGTCTCTCTTCTCTCACTGTCCACTCTGCCTGTCCAAAAAAAAAAAAAAAAAAAAAAAAGAAAGTAGAAAGTAGGTGATGACTGATAGATATTATGCAGTTAGAAACAGAAGATAAACCAAGATGCCTGGGAAAGGAATAGGTTAGCTTCTGGAGGGAGGGATGGAGGAAGAGAGAGAAAGAGAGAGAGATATTAATGAACTTTACATTTTGTCATTTTGAATTTATTATTATTTTATTTATTTATGTATTTTATTTAATATGTCAGTGTGCGCACACATACACACACACACACACGGAGATAGAAAGAAATCTCATCTGCAGGTTCACTCCTCAGGTCCTACAACAGCCAGTCCTTAACAAAGACAAAGCCAGTAGCCAGGAATGCCATCTGGGTTTCCTATGTGGGCTGCAGGAACCCAACTGCTTGAGACATTACCTGTTGCCTCCACAGGCGCACATTAGCAGGAAACTGGAACTGGGAAGGGAGCTAAGACTTGAATTTAGGCACTCTGATATGGATTGCAAGCATCTCAAACAGCATCTTATCCTCCATGCAAAACACCACACCTTATCTTTATAATTCAAATTAGGCCCCAAAAGTTTTATCCTATAGTAAAATGTTAAGATGCAACGTTCTGAAATGGCCATAGCTGCCTTTGAGCTGAATTGATTGCTGAGTTGCTACCTTTTAAAATCAACTTGGAAGATGAGACTCAAGCGGCTAACCCAGGTCCACCAGCCCAAAGCATGACCCCTCCGGATGCTTCCTCATATTGAATCTATGAGTAGGAGGAAAGGGTGTCCCACACCACTGATGGTTTGAACAAAGAGGACTGATTGGGCTGACTTCCCTCTGGCAGTGCTTCCCACAACAAGAATTAGACTCACTCCTTACACTGAACTGTCAATCCTAAGGTCTGCCTAGAAGGCTTCAGGAGAGGTTCCCATCATTCCACATGGGAGGCAGTGTCACGTAACACTGCTTGCTAATGAAAGCCCAACAAAGGATCTCAGAATTACAAACAGTACTTGTTTTCAGAGACATACATACATTCTGGATTACAGGACTTGTCTAGAAGCCAGCTGTTGTCTGGATTTCTACTAAAAAGCATGATTTTGATTCTTACCTTTGGGGAAGTCATAAGAGTATTTAAGAAACCACCACCTGTATCCCATACACTGTTCAGATGACTGAAGAGTTTGCAAAGTGAAGTTTCCTTTATTACGCAGATGAACTTTCCCCAGGTGACAGCAAGCTTCTTAATTAGACAACCCTGTGGTAGATATTCAATTACAAAACTTGGTATGAATTGTGTCCTTCACTTTATTCAAAGGGATCATGACACTATCTCAAAATTATAAGGCATTCAGGTAGCTTCACCGCCCTGGCCAGAATTTCCATGGATGTCAGAATTCTCTTAGAATGTTTCTTGCAGATCAAAACAGAACCTGTGTTCATACATCTGGAATAATGCTTAAAATCAAATGGGAGTCAATAAAGCTTACCATATTCACTTGAATTTTCAATAGTTACAAGATTTCTTTGAGTGCCTAGACATAAGACCCTAGAGGCTGTGAGTGAGGGTGATACTGCCAGTTAGTCTGATTTGATGACCAGAGTCCTGCTGACAGCAGCTTATTTTAAGTGCTACATAAAACAAACCAAATGGATTTCATAGTTGGTATTAGATTAATCAGGGAGGTTAATGGCATGATGTACCCCTGGGGAATTTTACCAACGGCTTGGATTTTTCAGAAACAAGGAGTGACGCTTTTGGGAGACAATTCACCTTGAACATTTTCACTTTATGCATAGGTGAGATCTTTGAAGGAAGGCACATGTTTGAACAGAAAATATACATTAGAAGCTTGAGAATGTGTCTCCCTAAAGAAACACAATTCTGAAAAGATTTGTAAACATAAAAACCATTTTCTTCTCCTTCCTGGAGACCTGTGCTTGCACATTCTAAGACAGTAAATCGTAGGAGATAGCTGCCTTTCTCGTCAGCCCTAGAGAAAATTGCTTTAGTGCAGAAAATCTTTCTCTCTGACAGAGGATGAGAAGGTTTGTAGGCAGTCTATAAAAGCTCAGAGTCTCCTAAAATTCAGAATCATATGCTTAGGCAAAATAACGCCTTTAATCAGAGCTGCACTGGGGAGATTCAGATGTGGAGTAGCAAGGCTGAAATACTCTTCTAGTATTTGTGCTGTGATAGTAAAGGGCCTATGTCCTGACCCAGGGATTTGGTGTCTATTCTTGGAATATACAAGAAAGGAAGTGGCAGGCTAGTTCCTTTGAAGGACCCTTATGGGGGAGAGGGACAAGAAACTAGGCCTGGGCAGATATCAGGGGCTTCTTAAGAGGTTAGATGTTCCCCAGAGTCCAGCGGGCAGGACGTTCTCTGGGAAGGAAAAGTCAATCCCCTTCAGAGAACCTCTAGGCATGCCCAGAGCAGAGCTGCCACTCTCCTCAGCACGTTCTCCTCAGCACGTTCTCCTCAGCACTCTCCTCAGCACTCTCCTCAGCACTCTCCCTCAGCACTCTCCGGTATGCTAATTGTCCCTCCGAACCAGCCAATCCCGTGTTGCCACTGCATTCCATATGTTAATTGTCCCTCCGAACCAGCCAATCCCGTGTTGCCACTGCATTCCATATGCTAATGGTCCCTCTGAACTGACCAATCCTATGCATGTGCATTAGGAATATGCTAATTCGTTGCCTATATAACCTGTGTGAAACTGCCGCTCAGGGCTCCTCACTGCCTGAGGTGGGGGCCCGTTTGCGCAAACGTTCAATAAAAACCTCGTGCTTTTTGCATCAACTGGTCTGGAGTCTGGATCTTTGGGCGTCCTCCCGAGCAAGTGGGCATCTCTGCAACTGAGAGGTCCAACATTTGGTGGCCCGTACGGGGATTTTAGGTCGCCCTCAGACCCATTCCCTGCTGACCAGTTGGAGGTATAATTAAGTGTTTTCTGTTTGTTGTTCTTCGTCTTGAGTGTTCTGACTGGCCAGTACCTGACTCTGTGAGACCAGTGGGGGAGGCAGGCGTGCCCAGCAACCCCTGGTCCGTTCCCCGGAGGACGCTCTGGTCTGTGAGACCAGTAGGGGAGGCAGGCGTGCCCAGCAACCCCAGGTCCGTTCCCCGGAGGACGCTCCGGTCTGTGAGACCAGTAGGGGAAACCCTCGGTCCGTTCCCCTGGAAGACGCTCCCGGGGTGGTCTGGAGGTGGGTCGGAGACCAAGTCTCCCTCCTTCCCGGGGAGGGCTGGTCAGGCAGCCGCTCCCAAAAATAGCGCAATAGCGTTCGATTTGTCCTAGCCATGTGGTTTGTCTTGCTTACTGTATATGTCTGTGCATTGGCTGTTCTTTTTGTTTGGGCTGAAATCCTTGCACACATGGGTCAACAAATAACCACCCCTTTAAGTCTCACTCTAGATCACTGGAAGGACGTTCGAGAACGCGCGCGCCACCTCTCAGTGGAGGTTAAAAGGAAACAATGGGCAAAATTCTGTTCCTCAGAGTGGCCGGCCTTCGAGGTCGGCTGGCCAAGGAACGGCACTTTTAACCTCGATATTATTTTACAGATTAAGGCGCGAGTCTTTCAGCCAGGATCCAATGGACACCCTGATCAGGTGCCCTACATTACCACATGGGAGGATCTTTCACGTAACCCCCCTCCCTGGATAGAACCCTTCTCCTTCCCGACGGAGCCCATACGGACCCCGTTACCCCTTCCTCGGCCATCCCCAACTCCTTTGATACCTTCCTCCCCGATACCCCCTCCTATCCCGGTTGCGCCAACCTCCTCCCTATACCCTCTGAAGGAGATTCGAGATCCAAAACCTGACAAGCCACCGGTTCTTCCGGCTGATCAGGACTTTCTGCTCTTTGACTCTCCCCCACCCTATCTTCCCGGCCAGCCTGCTCCCCCGCAGGAACCCCCACAACAACCAGAGCGGGATGTGCAACCTTCTGCACCATCCCCTGATTCCACGAGGGCAGGGGAAGAAGTCTTAGCGCCTTCCCCGCCCTCCAGCCGCCTGCGCCTCCGTCGGGGGCAGGCAGGGGGCTCGGGAAGCGTCTGGACTTCGCAGGCTTTTCCTCTTCGCTCGGTGGCTGGCCAGATGCAGTACTGGCCATTTTCTGCTTCCGATCTTTACAATTGGAAAACCCATAACCCCTCTTTCTCTCAGGACCCCCAGGCTCTGACTGGGCTGGTCGAGTCAATTTTATTGACTCATCAGCCCACCTGGGATGATTGTCAGCAGCTTCTGCAGACCCTCCTCACTACTGAGGAAAAGCAGCGTGTCTACCTTGAGGCACGGAAAAACGTCCCTGGAGCAGATGGCCGACCGACCCTACTGCCAAACGAAATCGAGGAGGCGTTTCCCTCAACCCGTCCTGATTGGGACTACACCACCGTTGCTGGTAGGGAGCGACTTCGTCTTTACCGCCAGATTCTCCTTGTGGGTCTCAGAGGGGCTGGAAAGCGCCCCACCAATTTGGCCAAGGTACGTGCAGTAGTACAGGGGGCTGAGGAAACGCCGGCAGGCTTCCTAGAAAGATTAATGGAAGCCTACCGTATGTATACCCCGTTTGACCCCCTGGCAGAGGACCGGCAGGGAGATGTAATCATGTCCTTTATAGGACAGTCAGCGCCGGACATCCGCAATAAATTGCAGCGGCTAGAGGGGCTTCAGGGGTATACTATACAAGATTTAATGAAGGAGGCAGAAAAGATTTACAACAAAAGGGAGACCCGAGAGGAGAAGGAGGAAAGGATCCGCAAGGAGCAGGAGGAAAGGGAAGACAAAAGAGACAAAAGACGTAATCGAGAGCTTAGTAGAATTTTGGCCACCGTAGTGCAGGATACAGAAAGGAGTAGACCAGGACAGAATAGGGACGTGGGAGACAAACGAAAGCCTCGGGTGGAAAGAGATCAATGTGCCTATTGTAAAGAAAGAGGACACTGGGTCAAAGACTGCCCGAAGAAAACACAGGGACCAAAGAAGAGACCAGTTCCAATCCTGTCCCTGGAAGAAGACGACTAGGTGAGTCAGGGCCAGGAGCCCCCCCCCCCTGAGCCCAGGATAACCCTTGAAGTGGGGGGCAGACCGGTAACCTTCCTGATTGACACGGGAGCCCAGCACTCGGTACTGACTTCAGAAAAAGGGCCTTTAAGCTCCAAGACTTCCTGGGTTCAGGGGGCAACTGGAGGGAAGTTATATCGCTGGACAACCAATCGAGAGGTCCAGTTAAGTACAGGACTTGTGACACACTCGTTCTTACTAGTGCCAGACTGCCCCTACCCCCTCCTGGGCAGGGACCTACTCTCGAAGGTAGGAGCCCAAATTCACTTCCATGAGAAAGGAGCTACCATCACAGACTCAGGAGGGCGGCCCCTCCAAGTATTAACACTACGCTTGGAGGACGAACACCGATTATTCGAGAGGCCCTCGTCCACCATGGCTCCCCTGGACCCCAAGTGGCTCACAGATTTTCCTCAGGCCTGGGCAGAGACTGCGGGAATAGGGCTGGCCGTCAACCGGCCTCCCTTGATCATAGATCTGAAGCCCACGGCCATTCCCGTGTCAGTTCGTCAATATCCGATGGGCAAGGAAGCTAAGGAAGGTATCCGGCCACATATCCAGAGACTGTTACACCTAGGCATTTTAAAACCTTGTCGTTCACCTTGGAACACCCCCCTACTACCAGTAAAGAAGCCTGGTACGGGTGACTACCGCCCGGTACAGGACTTGCGGGAGGTTAACAGGAGAACGGAGGATATGCATCCCACAGTGCCCAACCCCTACAATCTGCTAAGTACCTTGCCTCCGACCCACGTATGGTACACTGTGTTAGATCTAAAAGATGCATTCTTTTGTTTAAGACTGAGCCCTCAGAGCCAATCCATCTTTGCTTTTGAGTGGAAAGACCCAGAGACCGGGTTTTCAGGACAACTCACCTGGACAAGGTTGCCCCAAGGATTTAAAAACTCGCCTACCTTGTTTGACGAAGCTCTGCACCTAGATTTGGCCGACTTCCGAGTCAACCATCCGGACCTGGTCCTCCTGCAATATGTGGACGACCTCCTCCTTGCCGCTGAAACTGAGCAGGACTGCCTAAAAGGTACCGGGGCCCTGCTACAGAGACTGGGGGAATTGGGCTATCGAGCCTCCGCGAAAAAGGCCCAAATATGTCAGAAACAGGTGGCCTACCTAGGCTACCTCCTAGAAGGAGGGCAACGGTGGCTGACAGAGAGCCGAAAAAGGGTGGTTGCTCTAATTCCACCCCCCACCGATGCCAGAAAGATGCGGGAATTCCTCGGGAGTGCGGGATTCTGCCGCCTTTGGATTCCTGGGTTTGCGGAGCTGGCAGCCCCATTGTACCCCCTCACGAAGTCCAATGCTCCCTTTCAATGGAGAGAAGAGCAACAGCGGGCGTTTGACAACATAAAAAAGGCCCTATTGTCAGCCCCAGCCCTGAGCCTCCCTGATATGACCAAGCCCTTCACATTATACGTGGATGAGAATAAGGGAGTGGCGAAGGGAGTGCTAACACAAATGCTTGGACCCTGGAAAAAGCCGGTGGCATACTTTTCAAAAAAGCTAGACAATGTGGCGGCCGGCTGGCCTCCGTGCCTCCGCATGATAGCGGCCGTGGCAGTTCTGGTGAAAGACTCGGATAAATTGACTCTAGGCCAACCTCTCACCATAGTGGCACCTCATGCTGTGGAGACAGTTATCCGCCAGCCACCAGATCGGTGGCTCTCAAATGCTCGGATAACTCATTACCAGACTATGTTATTAAACTCAGAGCGGGTCCGGTTTGGGACTGCCACCTCTTTAAACCCGGCCACCCTGCTCCCGGAACTGGGGCCCCAGGCCCAGGTAATCCATAACTGTCATCAAATCCTGGCTGAGGCCCACGGCACCTGAAAAGACCTAACCGACCAGCCTCTGCCGGATGCCGAAATGACCTGGTTCACGGATGGGAGCAGCTTTCTACAGAACGGTGAGCGGAGGGCTGGGGCAGCGGTGGTGGATGGAAAAACTGTTATCTGGTCAAGTGCCTTAAAGCCTGGAACTTCTGCTCAAAAAGCCGAGCTCATAGCCTTAACTCAAGCTTTAAAACTGGCACAAGACAAAAAGGTCAACATTTACACAGACAGTCGGTATGCTTTCGCCACTGCCCATGTACATGGGGAGATATACCAGCTAAGGGGCCTCTTAACCTCAGCAGGCAAGGACATTAAAAATAAGCAGGAAATCCTAGATCTTCTACAGGCTCTGTTCCTGCCCAAAATGTTGAGTATAATTCATTGCCCCGGGCACCAACGAGGAGACGACCCCGTAGCAAGGGGAAACAGGATGGCAGACGAGGCCGCTAGGGCGGCAGCCCTGAGCCAACAGGTGCTCCCGTTAAAGACAATTGAGCCCACCCAAGTATCGAGGGAACCACCTTTCCTCTATTTGGACCAAGACTTAGATACGATCCAGCGGCTCGGTGCAGAGTATGATGAACAAATAAGGGTTTGGAGGCTCGGAGAGAAAATAGTCCTGCCACACCAATTGGCTAAAGAAATAATTACCAGCCTCCATCAATGGACTCATTTGGGACACAAAAAGCTAAAAGCAGCCTTACAGGAAGATAGGCAGTCTTATTACATCCCCGGACTTGACTCTTTAGTCCAGCAGGTGACTGAATCCTGTGTTCCGTGTGCCAAGGTAAATGCCAGACACCTCAAGCTCCCGGAGGGAGCTAGGGTAAGAGGAGACCGACCAGGAATCAACTGGGAGGTCGATTTCACTGAGATAAGGCCGGGCAGTTATGGGAATAAGTATCTTCTAGTTTTTGTAGACACCTTCTCCGGATGGACTGAGGCATTCCCCACAAAACGGGAAACCGCCCGGGTGGTCGTCAAGAAGATCATAGAGGAGATCTTCCCCCGGTTCGGCTTGCCTAAGGTAATCGGGTCCGACAATGGCCCAGCGTTTGTCTCCCAGGTAAGTCAGTTGGTGGCCAAAGCATTAGGCATAAATTGGAAATTGCACTGTGCCTATAGACCCCAAAGTTCAGGACAGGTAGAAAGAATGAACAGAACAATTAAAGAGACCTTGACCAAATTAGCGTTGGAGACTGGTGTTAAAGACTGGGTCCAACTCCTCCCTATGGTGTTGTTCCGGGTCCGAAACACGCCCTCTCATTGCGGGCTGACACCATACGAAATCCTTTATGGAGGGCCCCCACCAGTAGCAGGCTTGCTTGACCTTGCCAGTGACTCCGTTGCCGATGCCCCTAAATTACAGGCCCGGTTGAGAGCGCTCCAGATCATCCAGAACCAGGTCTGGAAACCTCTTGCAGCAGCCTACCAACCCGAGACGACAACCATCCCACATCCTTTCCAAATCGGTGATGCTGTGTATGTCCGAAGGCACCAATCTAAGACTCTAGAGCCCCGGTGGAAAGGCCCCTTCACTGTGCTGTTGACAACTCCCACCGCTCTCAAGGTCGACGGAATCGCTGCTTGGGTCCACGCCTCACACGTGAAGCGAGCACCACCTCCCCAGGGCCCCGAGGATCCGGATAGACCAGCCAAATGGAAGCTCCAGCGCACTCAGAACCCACTCAAGCTAAGACTTTCAAAAACTGTTTAATATTTATGATGTTCCTGGCCTTTCCCCATTGTTTTTCCAATCCCCATGCTCCACAATTGTTAACGTGGAACCCAACCCAGTCCAGCAAGAACAGAGTTCCCTCCCTCCAGTGAGGCAGGCTCTCCCCAGGCCGGTCCAATAGATTTTAGGATTAAAATCTTTGCAAAAAGAAAAGGAGGGAATGAAGGACCCTTATGGGGGAGAGGGACAAGAAACTAGGCCTGGGCAGATATCAGGGGCTTCTTAAGAGGTTAGATGTTCCCCAGAGTCCAGCGGGCAGGACGTTCTCTGGGAAGGAAAAGTCAGTCCCCTTCAGAGAACCTCTAGGCATGCCCAGAGCAGAGCTGCCACTCTCCTCAGCACGTTCTCCTCAGCACGTTCTCCTCAGCACTCTCCTCAGCACTCTCCTCAGCACTCTCCTCAGCACTCTCCCTCAGCACTCTCCGGTATGCTAATTGTCCCTCCGAACCAGCCAATCCCGTGTTGCCACTGCATTCCATATGTTAATTGTCCCTCCGAACCAGCCAATCCCGTGTTGCCACTGCATTCCATATGCTAATGGTCCCTCTGAACTGACCAATCCTATGCATGCGCATTAGGAATATGCTAATTCGTTGCCTATATAACCTGTGTGAAACTGCCGCTCAGGGCTCCTCACTGCCTGAGGTGGGGGCCCGTTTGTGCAAACGTTCAATAAAAACCTCGTGCTTTTTGCATCAACTGGTCTGGAGTCTGGATCTTTGGGCGTCCTCCCGAGCAAGTGGGCATCTCTGCAACTGAGAGGTCCAACACCTTAATTTGTTAAGTAGAGTAAATGTAGTCCTTTCAGAGTGTCTGAGTTACCTCTTAGAAATTTAGATTGTTATTTTGAGATTATCTAGATCTAGTGCTCTTACAGATGATTAGGGGAAGGTTTATTTAATGGTGAGCGTCACAAAATTGTCACCCAATTATATAAACAAATTATATATATATAGTCTCCTAAATCCCTAGTGAAAGCTATCATGAAAGCAAAATAAATGATTCATGTAGAAAAAAAGTTTCAGATAAAAGTAGTGATATGAAAAAGAAAACATTAGTTTATTGAATGAATCAACAGAAAATACTTAAAAGGCCTGACAGTTAGAAAAGATAAAACCTATGTAAATGGGATAAAACAGAAAAATAACAGAGTGAAGCTAACAAAAGAAAATGGTTAACAATGCCACATGTTTTATAGAATGCAAAGTCAGGTAATTGTCTGTAGGACTTGAAAAGAGGTACTGGTGACTTTGAAGGATATCATTTGAATGGAATAAAAACCTGAATAAAGTGGATAAAAGGAAGATAGTGAGCTGAAAATTAGAGATAACACTTATAGCTAACCCTTTCCTTGTGATAGCAAGTGGAGAAATAAAACATTTTGTGAGAAAAACATTGAATCAAGGGATGGTTATTTTAAGGAAGACAATATTCTTGCTCTTTAGATACTTATAAAAGTGCTTATTGGAAGAGAAGGAAACTGTGATAAAGAAGTAAAGGATTAAATACAAGAATGAGATTGTTGTATTGCAGGTTATGAAGCATGAATCAGAGTCCTATTACCAGGGCCGAGTTCTGAGTTCTGTTTGAAAATGTAAGGGAGAAAATCCTATGAATATCATTGTAAAGAATTAGCATTCTCTACTTTAAGGAAACAGTGATGATAGAAGAAAAGAAAGGCCATTGGGGACCTAATTTGCGTAATGCATTGTTCTGAGTGGTTTTGTAATTATTAGTTTATCTAGAATTAAAGTTAGGAATAAACTACATTGTTCTAGGTCCATGAAACCTAGAATGAGAGAGAGAACTGATGCATGAGGGAGACTGTTGATAAGGCACCCATTATTTTAAGAGAATTTTGCTCGGTAACAGCAGTTGATTTTACTATGCTGTTTTTGTGCCTAGGGACATGAACCGTCATGATGATCCCAAAGGTTGATTAAACACAAGAGTAATATGGACACTCCAAGACATTTTGTCACATCAGGTCTTATGATCAATCATAAACTATGAGTAAGAATGAAAGAATATCAATTTTGAAACTTATTCCTATCTTTCACACTCTTACTATCACTTTATAAATTAGCATATAGATTTATCACAAGCTATTTATTTATTTATTTATTTTTTTTTTTGACAGAGTGGACAGTGAGAGAGAGAGACAGAGAGAAAGGTCTTCCTTTGCCGTTGGTTCACCCTCCAATGGCCGCCGCGGTAGCGCGCTGCGGCCGGCGCACCGTGCTGATCCGATGGCAGGAGCCAGGTGCTTCTCCTGGTCTCCCATGGGGTGCAGGGCCCAAGCACTTGGACCATCCTCCACTGCACTCCCTGGCCACAGCAGAGAGCTGGCCTGGAAGAGGGGCAACCGGGACAGGATCGGTGCCCCGACCGGGACTAGAACCCGGTGTGCCGGCGCCGCAAGGCGGAGGATTAGCCTAGTGAGCCGCGGCTATTTATTATTTTAAAATTTAACTTAACAACAAAAGGCAAACAACTCAATTTAAAAAATGATAAAAGTGGCTGGTATTGGGACACAGGAGTTTAAGTGACCACTTGCAATCTTGACATCCCACATGGGATCACAGTTTGGAGTCCTGGTTGCTCCAATTTCCATCCAGTTTACTTCCGATGCACCTCATAAATCATCAGAAATCATTGGAAGATGGCCCAGGCACTTACTTGGGTCCCTGTTATCCATGTGGGAGACCCAGATGGATATCCCAGCTCCTGGCTTTAGCCTGGTGCAGCCTCTATGCTTGAGACCAATTGGGGAGTGAATCAGAAAATGGAAACTTTCTCTCTTTCTCTCTCTCTCTCTTTCTCTCTCCCTTTCTCACTCATCATTTCAAATAAATGAAATAAATCCCTAAAAAGTAAAAAGGACTTTTCTTCAAAATAGATATATAATTACCAATAAGCACATAGAAGATGGTCAACATTATGTTACTAGGAGTATTCAAATAAAAAATGACAATAAGAAACCATTTCACATACATCAGGATAGGTACAATGAAAACCAAAATGGAAAATGTTGTTAACAACATTATATAGAATATAAATAAATTGGAATTGTCTCATATATTTTTTATCAAAATGTAAAACTTGTGCAGTCACTTGAGAAAACAGTCAGTTCCTCAAACAGTCAAACTTAGGGTTACAATGTGACACAATATTTCTATTCCTGCTCAAATACACTAGACAATCAACACCATATATGTATACCAAGTTTTCTAAGCAAATCTCATTCCTGTCAAAACAATTAAAAGATGGAAATAATTTAAATGTCCATTTTATTAATGTTTTAAGCAAAATGTGACATATTCCATAATTATACAATATCAAACACTTGATTATTATCCTCCATTGCAATTGGGCTGAAGTATTGATACATGCCACAACATGGATAAATCTTGACAACATTAATTAAGTGTAAGAAACCACACAGTGATCACATATATATGAGCCACAAAATCCATAATGACATAGGATAAGATAGTATTTAATTCTTTAGTGAGAGAAAAAGAGAAGCTGGATATGAGGTATTTTGTTGGTTGATAGACATTTTCTAGAAATTGAGAGTGGTAGTGTTGTAAAACATTGTGGATATCATTTTTGAAATTCAACTGAATAAAATGATAAAATGGTAAATTTTGTTATTTGAAGATATATCAATAAAATATTAACAGGTATAATTTTGCTTAATTTCCTCTTTAAAAGTTTAAGAAAGTTTTGTTTCTTTTGAATTACAGTTAATGTACAGAAAAATAAGTAATTTTTCAGATTCTTGAGTGGAAAATTTTGGTGTGGATAGGTCTCTGTCCATTATTCTTTTCCTTTATTTCTTATAACTACAGCTTGTTGTTATCTCTTGGAAGCCAGGTAAATTTCATTTTATGATCTCCAAAGTTATGATGACATTCTGTGCATATACTTATCCCCAAACTTGTCAAACTTTGTAATAATATGAATGACTTATTATGTGTTAACAGAACCATTTAAAGATGGTTTAATACAGCATGATACAGGCATTAAAAAAACAATGCATAAATCAATGGAACAGCTTAGAAAACTTGTAAATTAATTCACATTTCTGCAGCACCCTGAATTTTGACAAAAGTGTCCAGACCATACGTTGGGGAAAGAGTAATCTAATAAATGCTGCTGGCAAAACTGGATGTATAGATACCAAAGAATGAAATTAGATAATTACCTCCCACCATATATAAAATAAACCCAAGATGGATCAAAGAGCTATATGTAAAATGTCAGAATATGAAATGTGAGAATATGAAAGAGAATGTATGGGAAACATTTTAAGACATCGGTGTAGGTGAATAGCTTTTGGATAATACCCACAAAGCATAGGCAACAAAAGCAAAAGTAGACAAAAGGATGATATCAAAATCAGAAGCTTCTGCACAGCAAAATAAACAATCAAAAGAGATGTCCAACAGAATGGGAAAATACGTTTGCAAGCTACCTATCATACAAGCAAATAATATCCAAAATAATAGCACCTCCAACAAAATCAACAACAAAAAAGCAACCAATCCAGTGAAGAAATGGGCAAAGAACCTCACTAAAAACAGCCAACAAAAGTATGAAAAAATGTTCAATATCACCACTCATCAGGGAAAGGCCAATTAAAACCACAATGAGGTACCACCTCAAGTCTTTCAAAATGGCTATCATTCGACATTATTGAGTAGTGGAAAAAGCCATCTCCTGTGACAGCTGCATCCCTTATGGGTGCTGGTTCGTGTCCTGGTGGCTCCATTTACTATCCAGCTTCTTGCTAATAGCCCAGGGCAATCAGCAGGAGATGGCCCAAGTGTTTGGGCCCATGTCTTTTGGGAGACCAGGATGAAGTTCCAGGCTTTTGGCTTCAGCTTGAATCAGCTCTGGCCATTACAGCCACTTTGAGAGTGAACCAGCAGATGGAAGATATTTCTCTCTGTCTTTCCCTCTCCGTAACTGTGACATTCCAATAAATAAAAAGATCTGAGAGAGAGAGAGAGAATAGCTATTATCAAAAAAGAGAGAAAGTAACAAATAGTGGTGAGGACATGGAGAAAGGGGAACTCTTACACACTTTTGGTGGGAGTATAAATTAATGCAGCTACTGTGAAAAACAGTATAGAAATTTATTTACAAACTAGAAATAGACTTGCCTTATGATCCAGCAAGCCAGCTACTCATATGAACCCAAAAGACATGAACACATTGTATTTGTTAATAAGGTATCCTCACCACTTCGTTTATAGCACCATTATTCACAAACCAAAACATGAGATCAACCAAGGCATCCTTCATCAGATGAATGGATAAAGAAAATGTGGTACACACACACACACACACACACGCTAGAATATTATCTCGCAAGAAAATAATGAAGTTCTACCACTTGAATCAAAGTGAAAGCAACTGGGGGACATAATGTTGAGTGAAATAAACCAGACACAGAAAGACAAATACCACATGTTCTCTGGTAAATGTGGGAGCTAAAATTAAGTAAAGAAAAAAGAAAGAAAGAAAGAAAGAAAGAAAGAAAGAAAGAAAGAAAGAAAGAAATGCCAGAATGTGTCAGTGCTTCTGTAAATATGGTTTGTCAAATTTTGTTTTATATATTTATCAGACCAATGGTTAAAAATGATTTACTGCTATAGCACTAATGATCTGTGATCATTTTAAAATGTACTGTGTATGAGTAAAAAAGTGGTTTAAAATGTAAGTTTTGATATATCCAGCTGTGTCAATCACTAAAAGGCACTAAAAATGAACGATAAATGGCTAAAAGTTTCCCCTTTAAGATTCAGTCCAATGTTTACAGTAAAAAATATAAGTGTGGGTAAGGAGGGTTCCATATGGAAAAAACTACACTTCCATTGGCAAATATTTATGAACAAAGTCACTCAGAAGCAACATCTACCCCAAGATTCAAATTGAATCAAACTGCGTTAATTTGCAAATGTTTTTTCATAGATAATTTTAGTGTAGATATTCCATAATTTTATATACTTTATATAAATTTATATATAATTTATATTTTATAGATATATTTGTGCTTGCATTTAGAATGAATATCGTTGTGTTTCTTTGCAGTTGGCTTTCAATTAAAGCACCACCAGAATTTTTACTAGGTATGCTACCATTCTCCCTCTATCAGGTTTGGCAGAGGGTAGAAAAATGCAAAGATATATAGCTTATTTCATATAGAAGGAGATCAGTGGGCTCTGATCGAGGCTTCTCATAATAGCTAAACATTGAGTAATTTTTATTAATTATATCACAGCTCACAAAGCAAATTGGATAGCAAAAGTTAATGTATTATTCTAAGGCATTGTTTTCAGTAATTGGTAGCATAACTATCAAAACACATATAACTGATAATTTTAGTCAAAAGAAACTACTTTCATTAAATGCAACTTTTGATTTCATGAAATCTAATTTTCCACTATGACATCTTATCTGACCATCTACTGACCCTCTACATAAATTGTTATGTGTTTCTGGGTAGAGAAAAAAACATATTCCTTGCTCCTCCTCCCCCCACTACACTCATGTACCTTTATTTTTCCTCATACAAGGTCATGAATCTGCTCCTCTAGTTATTTAAAGCTTCTCAATTTAAGCCCTTTAATTGATATTCTAATTTGTGCCAAATATCACAATGCATGCTGTTTTATGCTGCGTGCTCATTGTAATGGTGTAGATTTTTATATCTGAATTTTAGTCACCTACATTCTAGATATAAATTACTAATGATAATTCTCTATGTCTTCACTTGACTGAACTAGAACTCTACGAAGAGTGTCCTCTGATATTTTAAAAAATATGAATCTATTTTTTTAAAAAAAAGGTGACAGAAAGGTAGAGACAGGCAGAAGAGGGTCTTTTATCTTCTGGTTTACTCCTCAGTTGACTGCAACAGTTGGAGCTGGGCCATTACACAGCTAGGAACCAGCAACTCCAGCTGCATGTAGTACGTGGGTTGTAGGAAACCAAGTATTTACATAAGCACCTGCTCCCTCTCAGATGTATTAGCAGAAGATGGATTGGAAGGGAAGCAGCTAGGACTCTATACCAGGCACTCAGATATGGGGTGCGAGCATCCAACAAGGTGGTTTAACCCGCTGTGCCTCAACATCCACCCTGATTTGACATTTTATTACTAGAAGAGCTAAGCACTTCTAACAAAACTAGCACATAGTAAGACTTTCAGCGAAGTAAGCTCCTTCATTACTGAAGTCAAATAATGTTTATAGTATATACACACTATGAAAACTAGTAGAAATCAAAACATAAACACATAATTTGAACATGATTTTGCTCTGGAATTCATGCAGGACTTTCAACTCCAAAGTCATAAGTTAATTTTACTAAGAGCAGAGAAATTAGATTCAATTATGATAATCAAGAGGTGGTTCATAGTGAGGGTTTATGATCATGGAGGATTTACGTGGCGAGAAATTCTCCAAAAAATGTTTGGCTATAAAAACTTCAATGGGGACCAATTGTGTTCTCTGTTTTCTGAATTACCATGTGGTCGGCCCTTCCTTTGTGAATGTTCCGCCACTGCCCCACTCACCAGAAATTCAACCAGTGCAGCCAGATAATATTAGACTTGGACCTGTAAAACTGTGAGATTAATAATCCTTTTCTCCTAAGAAAATTATATGCCTCTGTGTTTCATTGTAATAACATAAGCCTGAATAATACAGTGTTAAATATCATAAATTTCTCTTAGAGAATGTGTTTGTGTCACTGATTTAAAATATTGTAGCTGTTTCTTTAGATATGCCTTTTCTGACTACGCATAAGGCGCTTCACAATTCACATGAGATAAATATTGAATTATCAGGCAAAATTTTATCAACCAGATTCTAGAATGGGATATTTGTACCCATGAGACTATGTAAAAGCATCTCATTCAAGTGGCCAAAAATTAAATGTTATTTTGACTACTAGAGTGAGATTTCCTATTACATTTTTTGTTTTATCTTCCATGTTAATCAATAAATGTGGTTTCTGCTAGAAAATAAATGGTCATCACATTATTTTCATTGCAAATAGTTATGGGAGGAAAGTAGAGGAAGAAGAGTAACATAATTTAATATACAGGTCTTTAGCAAATTGTATTACTGTTTTACTAACTTATTATTTATATAAATAGAGACAAATATAAATAAATGATAAAGAAAAAAATAAATAATATTGTCCTGTAGGAAGAAATTCCATATTCTACAAAGTTATTTTATTTAAAATAAAAATAATACTTCTTATTAAATATTATTTATTTGAAAAGCAGATGGCAGAGAAAGAGAGAGAGAAAGATCCTGCATACCCTTTTTCTGTCTCCCAATGCCCAGTGATATGCCATACCAGGGGCCAGGAACCCTAATAATTGAACCATTATATGCCTCCTGATTCATTAGCAGGAAACTGGATCAAATCACTGTGGAGTGTCGGCAGTTTAAACCAGGCAGTCCAATCAGAGATGTGGGGGCCTAAAACAGTGGTCCATCTCCTAAGTCGAACACCTACCTTTCATATTCTTAATTTCAATATAATGTTAATTTTACTAAAATATAATTCCCTTTTTTTTTAAAAAAAGGTTTCATATTTGTATCTACTTAATGGCATAAGTATTATTTCATTTTCCAAGCTGTTATGAAGTCACTGAATTCATTCCCAAAATTTAACTTCAGTTAATATTGAGTAGCATTGGTGTCTTGCTGTTTTCATTAAAGTACTTAATGCTCTTGTTGTACTTCCTGAGGCGTGTACTCACATCCATATGCATCAGAGCAGCATGTGGGAGAGATATTGACAGTCTGGTTACTTTAAGTTTAGCATTTCTTGTAGTGTTTTCTATGTTTTTGCAATGAGTAGATCCTGGAAATGATTTATGAGTCATGCGCAAGTTGGCTTAGTGTGGAAATTACTGCTGCAAAAATTCCCAGTCTGGCTTGTTTGCTGTTATTATCAGAACTTGTGCGTTCATGATTGCAATGGAATTGAAATTAAATATAATTCACTTTTTTAATGCTTTCAACACAGCGGCACTTCATCAGTGGCTTCACTTTCCATGATTTTAGATATATGTAGTAGACTGCGTGTGAAAATATTACATAGAAAATGCCAGACAGATACAATTCACACCATGCTAAGTAGATGTCATGCTCTTTTATGCTTTCTTTCCATGCCCTGCCTAGGATGGGAAAAATTTTTGTTTTTCATCCAGAGCATCAATGTTGTGTCTGCTACCTGTCCATTAGTCACTTAAAAGCCTCCTCCATTATCAGATTCATATTCATTGTATTACATTTATTTCTATTCAAGCAACCCTTATTTTCTTTAATAATGACTGCAAAGGTCAAGAGTCATGATGAGAGCCATTTGGAAATGCCAAAGAGAAGCTAGAAAATACTTTACTTTTGTAAAGTATCATGTCACATCATCAAAAGAAAGATGAGTGAAGTTTAATAAGATATTTTCATAGAAAAGACAACATTCATTAAACTTTGATATTGTTATAGTTGCTCTACTTTATTAGTTATTGCTTTTAATCTCTTGCTGTGACTGATTTATAAATTAAAATGCATCATAGGTACATTAACAGGAGCACTACACAGGAATTGATACTATCTATGGTTTCCTTCATTCACTGGGATTCTCAAAGCATTTTCCTCCATGAAGAGGCAGGGGAAGGAGGTTACTGCTTTTTATTTTTGTTCAATGTTATCTTTGTAATTATTCTTTTCATATTCTGAAAACATCCCTATTTGTAAAAAAAAAAGTACATATTTATTTTCAATTTATTTGGATGTCAGAGAGACACAGAGACAGAGAGAGGCAGAGACAGGCATCTTTTCTGCTGGTTGACTCCATAAAAGCCTACAACATTCGAAGCTGGAACAGACTGAAACCAGAAGCCTGGAGCTCAATCTGGGTCTTCTACTTGGGAATCACTCGATTACTTTAATCATCATCTGCTGCCTTACAGGGTCCATATTAGCAGGAAGCTGTATCATAAGCAGAGGAACTTGCAACTGAACAAGGAACTCTAATAAGGAATGTGGGCAACCCATGGGGATCTCAACCATTGATAAAAATACTGCACCCATCCCTTCTTTTTTGTTGTTAGTAAAAATTAGATTAAAAATAGATAAAACTCATTTGATAGCTGAAAGCAGTCAATGTATTTTTTAAATATCTTTTTCACGGATAAAATGTTTTGAAGGTTTGCTTAATTGAGTGATCACAGGAAAAGACTCAATATTTCCTTGTAAAACTTATTTTTCTATCTGGGTAAGAAAAGTTTGTTTTCTTTTCTGTGGACTTTCATTGAATTTTACTGACTTTCTCCATTATTTATTTCTGTTATATGTATATTATTCTACATGAATACCATAAGTTTTATAATGCATTATAAATAGTTTTATCATTGATTACTCAAGAGGTAGCCAAAAAACAAAACAAAACATAATTCTTTTATTTGCAAATTACTTGTGAAAAAAGTCATGTTGTTGAGACCAGAAACTGTTGCTGAGAAGAAGACCCTATGGGTGGTACTCACAGAAAGTCTCTATCTTCCCTTCTTGTTTGAAAGCTTCAAAGCTGTCTAGAAAATATGCAATGCAAGGAAGGTGTTAGGATGGCAATTTACACCAGGAGAAAAGCGAAGATATAGGAAGAACGTGCATATGAAATGTATCTGCATGGCTACACTAGCACCCTGGGAAACTGGCTGAAGATGACCTGACAACAAATAGAATGGGACAGAAAGTATGGTACTAGAAAATAATTAGATATGATAAAATAACACATCTGTGTTTTGAAGGCTTTACTTTGAAGTTCCATTTTTCTTTGAAATGACTAATTAAATCATTCAATAAGTATGCATCCAATCTCCTTACATGTATGAGACTATTCTAGAAATTGTAAAAGCATCTGTAAACATATTAGATAAAACCCTTGGCTTTCCTGGATGGTTTCCCTTATGATCGTATGCTATACTCTTTTCAAACTCTTCCAAAGCTGGGAGAGTGTGTTAATAATCATAAAGATAATGTAAGAGAAATGTACATGAATTATTTTCAGTGAAACATCTAGGAAATATATTATTTTATCTTTATCTTTTTACAAATGTGCATTTATTTGAAAGTCAGAGTTAGAGAGAGGGAGAGGCAGAGAGAGATCTTTCATCTGCTGGCTGACTCTCTAGATACCTGCAATGGTGGGGGCTGGGCCTGGCCAAGGCCAGGAACCAGGAGCTTCCTATGGGTCTCCCATGTAGGTGGCAGAGGCCCAAGCACTCTGGCTGCCTTTCTCAGGCCACCAATAGGAAGCTGAATTGGAAGTGGAACAGCATAGCACAAACTGACATCCATACGGGATGCAGGCATCTCAGATGGGCTTTACCTGCTATATCTCAGTGCTGGCCCCATAATTTTTCACATGCAGATTGCCTTTTTTCCACAGAGATTACATTTACTTTCTCATTTGTGAGTCTTCCCTTCAGGGATCATCAGCTTTTATCATAAAATTTAACTTAACAAGGCTTTCATATGTATCAGAAATGCATTAAAAAGAACATATAAATAAATTATTTAGTATTTTTCAGCATACATTTTTTGCTGTTGAATTTGAATCTTCAATGTGGCATTGTTTCATAAAATAATAGTGATTTCATGAAGATTATATTACTTATTTGGATGATATACTTTTTACATCACAAAAAATTCTTTTTGCAGTTCTGGGTATATGCGTACAGCTATCCTTTGATATTTTACACAGTTTTGTTACTCCTGATTACTCACCTATACTTTAAATGACCATTCCATTTAATAGTAATAGTACACATGTGTATTTGATTTTTACTATTCTGTATTAAATTACCACAATCTTATCTATGAAAATAATCTCGCTGTGTCCGATTACAGTCTGTCAGTGAGAAGTCCAGGCAGTGTAGCGCTGGATTCACTTCTCAGTGTTTCATGAGTTTGATATCAAGATTTCAGGAGCCTGTACACTAATTTAGAGCTCTGGGTCTTCTTCCAAACTTATCACTGTTGACTAAATTCATTTTCCTGCAGTTTATAAGCTAAATCCCCTATTTCCTTGTTGACTGTCCCTTAACTGTGACAGGCAAACTACATTCCTTGTTACGTGGATATTTTGTCCTTTAAAGCCAGCGGTGGAAAATATTCTTCGTGCCAAATGTCTTTTGCACTTGAAACTGGTTTTACTGGGAGCAGCCCCACCATTTTTAAGGGCTCACATGGTTAAGTCAGGTTATTCCAGGATAATTTCCCTTCTTTTTTACAATGCCATGCGATAAATCTAATTTTAGAGTGTCTATCCTTTCACAGGTGACATTCTCAATAATTATCCAGACTATGGATATGGAATAATTTAGCATATTCCAAGCATATTCAAGAACTGGAAGGCCATCTCAGAATTCTGCCTATCCCCAATATGTCTAATTATGTTAGAAAGTAACTCTGGTTACATACTTGCGAAGATGATGTGCTTCAAGATATTTAACAAATTTGAGTGTCTGTGACTTTTTTAAAAGATTTATTTATTTATTTGAAAGAGTTACACACATACACACACACACGCAGTTCTTCCATCTGATACTTCACTCTCCAGTTGACCACAATGGCCAGAGCTGTGCCAATCTGAAGCCAGGAGACAGGAGCTTCTTTCGGGTCTCCCATGTGGGTGCAGGGACCCAAGGACTTGGGCCATCTTCTACTGCTTTCCCGGGCAATAGCAGAGAGCTGGATTGGAAGTGGAGCAGCCGGGTCTCAAACCGGTGCTCATATGGGATGTTGGCACTTCAGGCCAGGGCGTTAAACCACTGTACCACAGTACCAGCCCCGAGTGTCTGTGACTTTTTAAAATGTTCTTCTTATAACAATATACAGACTGCAAAGGATACGTTTTTATTTTTATGATGGTTTCCTTTTAGCCAAGTGAGCCATGGCGTTGACCCAATGATGATTTCCTTTTAATGTAAATTTACTGTATATAAAGATTTTAATTCAATATCCATTCATAATAAGATAATATTTTGAGTAACAATCACTCTAATTCCCAGAGAAACAGTTTATCAACTAATAAAAAGGTGCTTAAAAATAACTTTTTCAATGTTACAAATTTTATCAATGGATACAAAAGGAGTTGGACTTCAGGGTTCTTAAATAACAATCATATGCTTTCTATACTACTGGATGCCAAGTCAAATAGCTAAATTAATTCCTCTAACTCAAAAACATCAATTTTAAAGTGCCAGTTATAAATACTTTTAGTAATCATGTTAATATTTCTAAACTTTTGAAAAATAAATAAAATTGATCTAAAACTATGACCTGACACCATCAAATTAGTAGAGAATATTGGAAACCTTGTATGACATTGTCACAGGCAAAGAGTTCTTTGAAAAGACCCCAGGGCACAGGCAATCAAAGCCAAAATTAACAATTGAGATTACATCAAATTGAGAAGTTTCTGTATGGCAAAAGAAACACTCAGGGAAGTGAAGAGACAACCAACAGAATGGGAGGAATTACTTGCAAACTATACAACAAATAAGGGATTGATAATCAGAATTACAAGAGATCAATAAACTCCACAAACAACTCAGTTAAGAGATTGGCCAAGGACTTAAACAGACATTTTTCAAAAGAGAAAATTCAAATGGCCAACAGACAAATGAAGAAATGTTCAGGATTACTTGCTGTCAGGGAAATGCAAATAAAAACCACAATGAAGTTTCACCTCACCCCCATTACAATGGCTGTCATACAAAAATCAACAAACAACAAATGATGGCAAGGATGTGGGGAAAAAGATACCTTAGTCCATTGTTGATGGGAATGCAAACTGTTAAAACCATTATGGAGGATGATATCGAGATACCTCAAGAATCTGAATATAGATTTATCGTATGACCCAGCCATCCCACTCCTGGGAATTTAGTCAAGGGAAATAGAAAAGAGTTATATGCACCTCCAAGTCTATTTCAGCTCAATATATGATAGCTAAAACATGGAATCGACCTAAATATCCATCAACTAAAGACTGGATAAAGAGATTATGGGATATGTACACTATGGATTACCACACAGTAGTTAAAAAATGAAATCCGGTCATTTGCAGCAAAAAGATTGAATCTGGAAAACATCATACTTAGTCAAATAAGCCAGTCTTAAACTATATGTTCTCTCTGATCAGTGAGAACTAACAGAGCACCTAAAACTAAATCTGTAAAAGTGAAATTGATACTTTGAGAAGGGATGACTTGCGCTGCCCTTGTCTTGACTGTCAAGGAACAGTTTCATTTTTTTTTTTCATACTATTTGTTGAACTCTTTACTTAACATAGAGTTGATCATATGTGTTTAAAGTCAATTGAAAATAGCTCTCAGTAAAAAATAAGAGTGGTAGTGAGAGGAAGGAGGAAATTTTTGTTTTTAACTGTAAAGCTCTATAGTTCTGCATACATTCCTATGGACTTAGTTCTAAGGGAACAGTTTAAATCCCATCAAGCTTGGCAATAAAAAATGCCATCTTAAATGTTAACGTGATCATATTAAGTGTTATGGTGAATATATAGATAGGATTAAGTGTTAAAGTGATCACATGAATAGGATCAAGTGCCTGGTAATAACAATAGATAGAATTAAAGAGGAGAGAATGTTCCAAAACGGGAAGCAGTCCACACAGCAGACTCATAGAATGACAATCACTTTAAATAACACTCTGACCTCAGAATCAGCCCTTAAGGCTTCCTGGTCTGGCTGAAAATCCCATGAGAGTATTTCAGGCATGAAAGCCAAGACACTGCAGAAAAAATTGTTCTACATGAAGGATCTTTACGAGTGAGACCCCAGTATAAAGAAGAAGCCATCAAAGAAGGATGTACTTTTCTCTAAAGGAAGGAGAGAACTTCCACTTTGCTGATGGCTTTGTCCAAATACAGACAGAATTTGTGGAATCAAAAGGCTTCCATTGCCTATGCAGCTCATTTCAAGAGCCTCAGATGGTCATCGATGTCATACATAAGAGTGTTAATTGTTAAATTAACAACAGCAGCCACTGTGCACTAATTTCCCATGCAAGACCTCTGTCCTTAATGAGTTGTATTATGAGAGTTAATTACAAAACTATTTCTCAAAAAGTTTGTGTGTGTGTGTGTGTTCAAATTGTTGAAATCTTTCCTTAGTATAGAGTTGGATTTCTGTGTACAAAGTTAATTGAAAATGAATCTTAATTGAGAATTCGACTGGCAAGGGGAGAGGAAGAAGGAAGAAGAGTATGAGTGTGGGTGAGAAGCCGGGTATGGTGGGAAGAATAACTATGTTCCTAAAATTGTACTTTTGAAAGTTGTATTCTTTTAAAATAAATTTAAAAAATAAAATTAAATAAACATAATTCAGTTAAATGTACACAAAATGAGAAATACAGAAAAGCATAAAACTAGTATAAAATTTAGGAGTTAAGGCTTACTAAGATTTGGCCAATGGAAACACCAGCATTGATGGGGGAAGAAGAGAGAATGGACCTGCTAGAAAGACTGATGGGATTAAATTAACAAACTTTATAGTTTTCTGTTCAGCTAACCTTCAGCCTGATCATTTTGCCTTGAGGGGAAAAGATGCCTGGGTCTTCAGTGTTATAGTCTACATATCATGCTGGAGAAAGAAGACCAACAGGATACATGAGTGGAACTTAACACTTGGATATCCATTCAACAACATTATTTCATATTTCATTGGCAAAAACGATAATACACTATACCACTATACCATTCCTAATTATAAGGTAAACTGATAAATGTCAGCTGGGCACATTATTTATCTTCCTCCTTATTTCCAAAATCATAAGAAAAGAGAATATGTAGGGGCCAAATTGTGGCACAGAGGGTTAGTCCTCCGCCTGCAGCACCGACATCCCACATGGGCTCCTGTTCTAGTCTCAGCTGCTCTTCTTCCAATCCAGCTCCCTGCTACTGCATAGGAAAACAGTAGAAGATGGCCCAAGTGCTTGGGCCTCTGGAGCTGTGTGGGAGTCCTGGAAGAATCTGTTGGCTCCCAGCTTTGAATCGGCCTAGCCCTGGTCGTTGCAGCCAATTGGGAAAGGGCTATCAGACAGAAGATCTTTCTCTCTGTCTCTCCCTCTCTGTAACTCTACCTGTAAAATAAATAAATAAAATCTTTAAATAAATGAGAATATGGAACAAAAACTGATCTCTACCCCAGAAGAGTACAGATACTTAAAACTGTTAGTGTAAGGAAGGGAATTTACTGTTTGTGGGCCTTCATTTACACCATATCAAAAGAAGGATCCAAGTCAGAGGCTGAGGATAACTGACAAAATAGAAGTTGAAGACATTAGACAAATTTTGTCAATGAGGATAATGCAGTAGACTCATATGCCAGTCATAGGGACCTAAGTATGTTAGGAGGTCATGAATTGTTGGTGGAAATTAACAAAAGTTGTTAGTGCTGTCATAAAGTTTAGCAATCTAAATGTTAGAAAAGGAAACAGATACATTTGGATTAAATCAGAGCTGATATTATGGAGTTTAAACTATTAAGGCATTACTAGTTAAACTGAGGTACTATAGACATTCAACCAGGTATCAGAGGGAGGAAACACCAAATAGGACTAACAAAGAGGAAGAGATGAGTTATGAAAAGTTACATTTTTCACACAAAGATAATAATAATTCTGTTGTGAATTATCCAGATGGAAATGTGTAAAGATGATTAGATAAGGTCATATATAAAATGTCTGAATCTCTTGTTTCAATGAGTTAGTATTTTCAGCATTAATATGCTTTACAGAGATAAAACTGTAATGAATAATTCATGATTTGGAGTCTTGGAACTGAAGATTTCAATGACCTAAAGGCATAGGTTATTGGACTTGAATCCTGAATGTATGCAGGAATATTATAGTGATGAATTTTGAAGAGGAGAAGATTCTGAGCTACTGCTAAAACCATCAATAAATAAAATGTAGATGATAGATAGATAGATAGATAGATAGATAGATATGACCTAGGAAAAATATACTTAGTATAAGAGAATAGGTTCTAGAAATGATTTCATAGTCCCATTTGAAAATTATTAAAACATGTTACCAATTCCAAAACAGTTTTTAATCTTTTTATTGATGACTTATAAAGGATTTTGTATGTTCTGAGTATAAATCTCTGGTATATGGTTCTGAATTATTTTCCACCATTCATTCTGTGGGATGTTTTTTGACAAGCCTAACGTGTTTTTGTTCTTGCCTGTGCTTCTGTTGTCAAAGATAAGATCCGTTGTCTAACCTAGGGACTTGAAGATCATATCAGTGTTTCTTCCTAAACATTTTACATTGTTAACTACTATATGTATTAATCATGAGTTGTGGTTTTGTGTGTGTGTGTGTGTGTGTGTGTTTTATGTCATGATGGAGCAGTCCAACTTCCTTCTTTTGCCCATGGTTCTCATGGCTTTTTAAATTGCTTGGTGTCATTCATTGAAAAGAAACCACTGAGTGGTCTTTTCATTCTTGTCAAAAATCAACTGACCATAAATGCATGGATAGATTTCTAGATTTCTAATGTATTGATATTTAGTTCTATTCATTTATCAGTGCTACTTGTTCTGATAAATCTTTGTAATAAATTTTGAAATCCAGAAGTATGAGTATGCCAACTTCTTTCATTTATCAAGATTATGCTGACAGCTTTTGCACAGCAAATGAAGTGATCAATAGAGTGAGGAGACATCCAAAAGATTGGGAAGAAATATTTGCAAACCACCTATCTAACAAAAGGTTAATATCCGAAACATATCATCAACTTAAAAAACTCAAAAACAATGAAACAGCAAATACTGTTGAGAAATGGGCAAAGAACCTCAGTAGACAGTTCTCAAAAGAAGAAATACAAATGGCCAACAAACATATGAAAAAATATGAGACATCACTACTCATCAGGGAAATTCACATCAAAAACATAATAAGATATAACTCACCCCCATCAGAATGGCTAAAATCCAAAACACAGAGAGTAACAAATACTGGCAAGGATATGGAGATAAGGCAACATTTATACACTGCTGCTGGGAATGTAAATTAGTGTAGCCACCATGGATGGCAGAAGTCCAAGCATTTCAGCCATCTCCAATTGCTTCTCAGGCCAATAACAGAGAGCTGATCAGAAGTGGAGCACTTGTACATTAACTGGAACTTATTTAAATTGTTGGTGTCACAGCAGGTGGGTTAACCTGCATTGCCACAATGCTGGCCCCCAATTTATTCCAATTCTTTATGTATTAAAAAAATCTGTTTTTTATTTGCATTTTTATGGAATATTGGTTAATAGCTTTGTTTTGTTTTGGTCATGCATGTGGTGTTGTATCATATTAATACTGATTTACAGAGTAAGTTGGAACTGTTCCCTCACCTTCTTTTTTGGACAGTTCATATAGGATTAGATTGATTCCTCAGTGTTTGTAGAATTAACCAGTGAAGGGGACAAGATTTGCAATTTTCTTTGTGAGAAGTTTTTATTTATTTATTTATTTATTTATTTTTATTTATTTTTTTGGATAGGAAATTAATTTGCTTTTTTAATTAAACTTTTATTTAATGAATATAAATTTCCAAAGTACAGCTTATGGGTTACAATGGCTTCCCCCTCCCAAAACTTCCCTCCCACCCACAACCCTCCCCTTTCCTGCTCCCTCTCCCCTTCCAATCACATCATGATTCATTTTCAATTCTCTTTATATACAGGAGATCAGTTAGTTTATTTTTATTTTTATTTTTTGACAGGCAGAGTTAGACAGTGAGAAGAGAGAGGCAGAGAAAGGTCTTCCTTCCGTTGGTTCACACCCTAAATGGCCATAAAGGCTGGCGCGCTGTGATGATTGAAACCAGGAGCCAGGTGCTTCCTCCTGGTCTCCCATGGGGTGCAGGGCCCAAGCACTTGGGCCATCCTCCATGCCTTCCCGGGCCACAGTAGAGAGCTGGACTGGAAGAGGAGCAACTGGGACAGAATCCGGGGCACCAACCGGGACTAGAACCTGGGGTGCCGGTGCCACAGGTGGAGGATTAACCAAGTGAGCTGCGACGCCAGAAGTTTTAAAATTACTAATTTCATCTTTTACTTTTAAAAGTGTATTTAGATTTGCCACTACACTTTAAGTCACTTGAAACAATTTTGCTTCTTTCTGGGATATATCATATTTATCTTGGTAAGCTAATTTATTGGCATACAGTTGTTCAAAGCTTTATTTAGAGCACTTTTGCACTCTCTAAAATCTGTAATTATTTTTATGTGTTTCATTTCTAATTTTAGTACTTGAGTCTTTTTTCTTTTAGTGTGACATTTCTATATCAATATTTGCCACTCATTATTTTTTTCAAAAAAAGTAATTGCTCATTGTTGATTTTCTCTACTGTTTTCCTATGTGATGTTCCATTAAGTCAGCTGTAATCTTTTTTCCCTTCCTTCTGTTTGCTTTGAGGTTTAGATTTTTTTCTATTTTATTCTTTCTAACATTTGCATTTACAGTTATAAATTTTGAGCATTAAATAAATAGAACATAATAGAGTCTAGAAAAATGATTCACATTTATATGATAAATGAATTGCTTTGGAAATCACCACAGTTGGAAACTACAAATGCACTTTCAGCAAATGGGGCAGGAATAAGCATATATTCAAAGGTAAAAACATAATTCTCCCTGTCTTGTGTTACAAGCCCACATACATATACAAAACATAGTAAAAATGGATTATTGATTTAAATGTGGAAAGTCAAGAAATTATTTTGAATCTGTATTAGATTAATAATTCTTACTTTTGGCACATCAATCATAAAGTCATAAAGTAAAATGATAAATTCCACTTCACCACATCAAAAATATCTTCCCACAATAAGGCATTGCATAAAATATGAATAGACAGGCTATAGTCTAGATAAACATTTGTGAAACATACATCAAAAGTACATTTCATGGCCAGTGTTGTGGTGCATATGATAAAGTCCCAGCTTCTCCACTTCTAATCAAGCTCCCTCATTATATGCTGAGGCAGGCAGTGGAAGATGGTCCAAGTGATTGAGCACCTTGTCACCTATGTGGGAGATCCAGAGGGAGCTTTGGGATCCTGGCTTCATCCTGGCCCAGTCCAAGCCCTTGCAGTTATTTGGGTAATGAACCAGTGGGTAGATTGTTTCTTTCTCTGTGTCTCTTTGTCTCTCTGTCACTCTGCCTTTCAAATAAGTAAAATAAATCTTTAGAAAGTACATTTCCAGAATATACAAAATCTCATGAAAATTAAAGCTGTATAATTAACACCTAATAATAATTGATAATGAGTTTTAATAAATAATTCACAAATTAAAATAACTAAGTTCCTAATAGATAAATGTAAATAAATACTACAAGAGAACTACTACAATGGATAAGAATTTAAATTCTGCCAATAGCAAATATTGGCATGGATGTGGAATAGGAACTGTCATGAATTACAAATAGGCCCCCCTTTGATGGAATTTCTGATAAAATATTAGGTACTTTCACCTGAATTTAAACGCATAGTCTATCATCCACTTATTTTACTTCTAGTCATCTATTCAAGACAAATGAATAAATAATACCAGAAAAGTAATTAATAGCTCTATTTCATAGTTCCTGGAATATGAATAGAATCTAAATGTCCACCAACAAGAGAATGAATAAATTCTGTCTTAAAACTTTTATACACCTCCTCAGTTCACCACTAAAATGAAATAGTCATGTATTCAAAAATAGGTATGAATATCAAGCGTATGATGAGATAAAGAAATTTGTCATTAAATGATTTGTACTTTGTGATAGCATTTATAAAAATTATAAAAATTCAAACTATTATAAAAATAAAAATATAATAGTTGTTTTCATTTGGTATTGATTATGTAGAGTAGTTCCAATTTATATTGTGGATTAATGGAAATATTAATTTGATACATATAAGTTACATGTAGCTATGAATTCATTTTATTTTACAAAACTATATATTTAAGCATCATGGATTTTAGCATATATATACCTAGAGAGATATTGAACTCTAATTATAACATTCATTTATTGAAGTGCTATAAATTTAAAATTTTGAAAATTAAAAAAAAACAATAATACACTACTTCAGACATTGCTATCAGTGACAAATGGAAAAATGAAAAGTTTCCATTTGAGATAGAAAGCAAGATTATAGCCCAGATCAACATAACAAAATGGAAAAAAAAAAAAAAAAACGGCATCCTGAGTTGTGCAGTAGGTTAAGCTGTTGACTACAAAGCCAGAATTACAAATCAGAATGCCACTGGAGTCCCAATTACACTCTTCGAATCTAGTTTCCTGTTACCATACCGAAGAAGTCAGACAACTACCCACGTGAGACAATTTGATGCGGTTTCAAATTTCTGGCTTCAGCATTACCCAGATCTGGCTGCTGTGACCATTTGTGGAATAAAAATTTTCTCTCTCTCTCTTTCTCTCTCTGTCTCTCCCCTCTGTCACTGCCTTTCACATAAATAAAAATTACATAAATAAAAAAATTAAAAAAAATCTGTGTTAACTTTGGAAGAATCTTCTATAGATTATTCCTTTTTTTGATTCATTTTTTGCTATAGAGTGACATGCTAAAATTATATATGACAATGAAGTAATAACCCTAGGAAGAGAATTGGAGACCTAATGAATAAAAGATATTGACATTAGTAAAAACTGCGATGCATTTGTGACTTACAAGGTTTTTTACAGGCAACAAAATCTGAGCTGATGTCTTAAGAACATGAATACAGAAACAAGAGCATATTTGCTGGTAAGAAAATGGGAAAGACTGATGATAATTTTTGAATTTGGGCTATGGATACAGGGAAGTTCATAACATTATCATCCCAATGGTTGCAGAAGGAGAGTGTAAGGTTTTTATAGCAATCTTGTGATTCACATATTTTTCTGTTTCAATATAAAGTTTACATAATCAATGTTTGCAATAAGGATTTTCCAATAATACATGAAAATTTAAGACTTTGGCTTCTAGCAACAATGGAGCCACCTGTTTGTAAAAACAAATACACATAAAGCTATTAAATAATACTAACAAATAATAATAAATGAAAATTATGCAGCACTGTGCATCACAGTCACAATATGGAATCAACCTAGATGTCCATAGTAGATGAGTGAATGGAAAAAGTGGATACACACACATACACACACACATGGATCTGATTCATCCATAAAATAGAATGAAATCTTGGCATTTGCAGGAAAATGGATGGCTCTGGAGATTTTCATATGAAATGAAATTAAGGCAGACATAGAAGGATAAATTCTGCAATTCTCTCTCAGATGTGGACATTAAAAATAGTTGGCCTGAACTTAGAAGAATAATTATAAGTTGGAAAGTATGGGAGGGGTAGAGATAATTGGGGTAGAATTTGGTACCAAAACACAAATCAAGTAGAAATAACACATTTTAGTCTTCTATAGAAGAATGGGACTTTCATAGTTCAAAATGATGTATTATGTACTGCATAAGTAACTGTAAAATAATAGCTGAGAGTTCTAAAAGCAGTGAGAAAATAAATACATTGAAAGGTACATTGTCAAGGCTGGCATTGTGGCATAGCAGGTAAAGCCACGATTTGCTATGCCAGCATCTGCTGTGCACACTGAATTATGACCCAGCTGCTCCATTTCCAATCCAGGTCCTTGCTTCAACCTGACACAGCTATGACCACTGAGGTCGGCCACCTGGGGAGTGAACCAGTGGATAAAAGACCTGTGTGTGTGTGTGTGTGTGTCTGTAACTCTTTCAAATAACTAAATCATTTGGTGGGAGGCCGGAGAGAAAAAAAGGAAAAAAAAAAGAGAAGGAGAAAGAAAAAAGTTGGTTATTTGGCTTAATGTGTTTACATTTGTAAATATGTATTGAAATACTGCACTGTACTTCACAAAATTTGCAAGTGTATGTATTAATCAGAATTTTATTTTGTCATACAAACCTTTATAATTTTAGATATGTTCTGTCTATTCTAATCCGTTATAGGTTTTTTATCATGAATTGATGTTGAGTTTTATTGAATTTTTTTTTTATTTATTGAAATGATCATATGGTTTTGTACCACATTTTCTGATGTGATGCATTACATTTAGTGATTTGTGTATGTTGAGCAATCCTTACAAACCTGGTATAAATTCCACTTAATCATGATAAATGATCTTTCTGATCTTTTTTTTTTTTTTTTGAGTCCCCAGTACTTTTGAAGATTTTTTCATCTATGTTCATCAGACTTATTTCTCTATAGTTTTCTTTTCTCTTGCCTGATTTTTGGATTCATTATAATAATGATCCTGTCGAATTAGTTTAAGAGGGTCTCCCTACCCATTTTTTGAAGTTTGATATGAATTTCTATATTTTTTTAATTGGTAGAATTCAGAAGTGATGCCATCTAGTCCTGGACTTTTGTATGTTGTGAGACTTTTATCTGGTGAAGTTTCCTTAATGTTTTGATTTCAGTAGGTAATATAAGATCAGAAATTTTACCATTTGTCCTCAGTTTTCCAATTTGTTAGAATATATTTTATAATAGTCTTGAATGTTTATTTAGATTTCTGTGGTATAATTTTCAATATTGTTTTTTTTTCATGTCATATGTGATATTTTTTAGTTTCTTTTTCATATTTACTCTAGCTAAAATTATATTAATTTGATTTATCTTTGCAATAAGTCAACATTTCATTTCATTGATTTTTGGTTTCTTTCCAGTTTTTATTTCATTTTTTTTTCTAATTTCATCATTACTTCTTTCATTCTATTAACTTCAGGTTTGATTTATTTGTGTTTTTCTGGATCCTTGAGATGCATTGCTTATGTGTTTATTTAATATATTTTATTTAGATGCTTATAAACATCCTTCTGAGTGTTGTAGCTCATTTTTTTTTTGTATTTTGCTTTTCCAATTTTAGTAGTTTCAAGGAATTTTTAAATGTTTCTTTTGATTCATGTAATGGCTCCTTGTTAATTCTGGAACATGTAATTAAGTATCCATGTATTTTCATAACTTATACACTGTATTTTACTTTTTGATATATCTTGTTTAATTACATTATAGTAAGAAAAGAACACACATGATTTTATTTAAATTTTGTGAATGTGTTGAAACTTGTTTTGTGATCCAATTTGTGACCTGTCTATACTGCCTGAAGCAATTCCTATCAAAACACCACTGACAATCTTTGCAGAATTAGAAAATGTAATCATAAAAATCATACGGAATTGTAAAATACCCAGTGTAGCCAAAATGGTCATGACAGGAAAAATATCCTTCAGAAAACATCACACAGCAGATTTAAATGTATAATACAAAGCTATAGTAATTAAAACAGTTTAGTACCAGCACAAAAAGTGTCACATAGGTAAATGGAACAAAATAACGAGCAGCCCTGAAATTAATCCATGTAGATACAGCCAAATAAATGATTTTTGACAAAGATGATAAAAGCATATATTGCAGAATAGTCATTTCAATAAATCATGCTGGCAAAACTGGATGTATTATGTAGAAAAAGGAAATTAGATCCCTATCTCTCACCATATATGAAAATCAACTCAAGAAGAGTCAAAGACCTAAATTATGCAAAAAGATGAGCGAAGTACTTCTAAACATTTTTGTAGGTGATGACTTCTTGGGTGGAACAGACAAAACATAAACTGCAAACACAAAACTAATTAATTGGGATTATATCAAACTCAAAGGCTTCTGCACAGCCAAGGAAACAACCAATAGATTAAAGAGATATCCAACAGAGTGGGAGAAAATATTTGCAAACTATTTATCCAACAAAGAATTAATATCCAGAATATATCATCAATTAAAAAAGCTAAAAAACAACAATCTATTGAATAAATAGGCAACAGATTTGAACAAATAGTTCTCATAGGAATAAATGCAAATGGTCAAAAAATCTATAAAAAATGCTCAATACCACTGGCCACCAGGGAAATGCAAATCAAAACTATAGTGAGATATCAACTCACCCATTTGAGAATGTCTTTTATCCAAAATACAGAGAGCAAAAAACGTTGATAAAGTTGTATAGAAACAAGAACTCTTATACACCATTGGTGGGAATATAAATCAATGCAACCATTGTGGAAAAAAAAGTACACATATTTCAAAAAAAAAAAAAAGATAGAAATAGATTTACTAGAATTCACAAGTTGGGCTCTTAGAACAGTAAAAGGACCTAGGTACACTGTATGGAAATATGCCTTAATAATATATGAACTCTAATAATAATATATCATTGTTCATTTGTTACTTGTAGCAACATAGCACATTAATGTTAGATAACGGGAGAAATTTGGCATAGGATATAGGAGAATTCCTCTAAATATCTTTATAAGTTTTCCATAAACATAACATAAAACAAATGAAATATTGATTTCAATATATGTTCACCATCATTGAAATTTTGGGAAATTATAATTAAAACCATTAGCATGACTAAAATTTAAAAGCTATATAGTATGAAGAGATAGCAAACCTGTAGAGCAAATGGATCTCTCATATAATGCTGGTTGAAGGGCCAAACTTGTAATCTCTTTGAAAAACAGTCTGGTAATTTTTTTCAAAGATTTATTGATTTGCAAGGCAGAGTGCTAGACAGTGAGGGAGTCACAGATAGAGACACAGATGATAGAGACAGAGACAGAGACAGAGACAGAGAGAGAGAGAGAGAGAGATCCTCTATATACTGGTCCACTCTCCAATTGTCTGCAACAACCAAGGCTGGGTGAAACTGAAGCCAGGAGCCAGACTTCATCCAGTCTCCCACATGAATAGTAGGGGTTCAAGTATTTGAGCCATCATGTGCTGCTTCCCAGGCCCACTAACAGAGAGCTGGATATGTAGTGGAGTAGCCAGCACTGGAACCAGTATTTACATTATGGAAAGTACACATCCCAGATGACATCTTACCCAGCTGTACCACATTGCTACCCTTGGTCATCCTATTTATAAAATAAAAAAAAAATCACTTACCATGTGAACTAGCAAATCTACTCCCCAGGATTTATTCAAAAGAAATGTTATTGTAAAGGAAAGGTAAACATTAAAAATGTTTTATGCTTCCTTATTCATAATGCTCCTGAATGAAAAAGAATCCATTTGTCTACTAATAAGAAAGTTAAATAAATGAAATTGTTTTATGTTCAGAAAAAAAAAAGAACACTATTCCAAAGTAAACTGAAAGAATTTGTTGCCACTCGTCTAGCCCTTCAAAAAATGCTTAAAGATGTTCTACACACAGAAACCCAGAAACATGGTCATCAATATGAAAGAAGATAAAGGAAGTACCTCACAGCAAAAAATAACAGAAAATTCAAAGCATATATTAGAAAATATCTTTGGGAAAATGGCATTGCAAAATAACTAACATAGTCACATTGAAATTTAATGGCCTCAACTTTCCAGTTAAAAGGCACAGACTGGCTGAATGGGTTAAGTAACAAAACCCATCTATTTGCTGCTTACAAGAAATACATCTTTCCAACAAAGATGCATATGGACTGAAAGTGAAAGGCTGGAAAAAGATATACCATGACAACAGAAATTAAAAAAAAGAGTGGGTGTAGCCATCTTAATATCAGACAAAATCACCTTTAACATAAAAACTATTAAGAGAGACAAAGAGGTGCTCTATATAATGATTAAGGGGTCAATTCAACAGGAAGATATAACGATGATCAATGTATATGCACCTAATTACAGGGCGCCGGTTTATTTAAAAGATTTGTTAAGGGACTTAAAGGGAGACTTAGACTTCAATACAATAGTACTGGGGGACTTCAATACTCCACTCTCAGAAATAGACAGATCAACAGGACAGAAGATCAACAAGGATACAGTAGATTTAAATGAAACTAGCCCGAATGGATCTAACAGATATCTATGGAACTTTTCATTCTACACTTAAAGAATTTACATTCTCCACAGTACATGGAACCTACTCTAGGGTTGACCAAATACTAGGCCATAAAGCAAGTCTCAGCAAATTCAAAAGAATTAGAATCATACGATGCAGCTTCTCAGACCATAGGGGAATGAAGTTGGAAATTAGCAACTCAGGAATCCCTAGAGTGTATGCAAACACCTGGAGATTGAACAACATGCTCCTGAATGAACACTCGGTCATAGAAGAAATCAATAGAGAAATCAAAACCTTTCTGGAAGTAAATGAGGATAACAGCACAACATACCAAAACTTACGGGATACAGCAAAAGCAGTGTTAGGAGGAAAGATTATAGCAATAGGTGCCTACATCAAGTACTCAGAAAGGCACCAAATAAATGAGCTTTCAATGCATCTCAAGGATCTAGAAAAACTGCAGCAAACCAGAACCAAATCTAGCAGGAGAAGAGAAATAATTAAAATCAGAGAAGAAATCAATAGGACTGAATCCAAAAAAAAAATTACAAAAATCAGCCAAATGAGGAGCTGGTTTTTTGAAAAAATAAAATTCACACCCCATTGGCCCAACTAACTAACAAAAGAAGAGAGAAGACCCAAATCAATAAAATCAGAGATGAAAAAGGAAACGTAACAGCAGACACCACAGAAATAAAAAAGAATCATCAAAATTACTAAAAGGACTTGTATGCCAGCAAACAGGGAAATCTATTAGAAATGGAAAGATTCCAGGACACATGCAACCTACCTAAATTGAACCAGGAAGACATAGAAAACCTAAACAGACCCATAACTGAGTCAGAAATTGAAAAAGTAATTAAGACCCTCCCAACAAAGAAAAGCCCAGGTCCAGATGGATTCATTGATGAATTCTACCAGACATTTAAAGAATAACTAATTCCAATGCTTCTCATACTATTCAGAAAAATCAAAAAGGAGGGAAGACTCCCAAATGCTTTCTATGAAGCCAACATCACCTTAATTCTAAAGCCGTAGAAAGATGCAGGATTGAAAGAAAATTACAGAACTATATCTCTGATGAACATAGATGCAAAAATACTCAATAAAATTCTGGCCAATAGAATGCAACAACACATCAGAAAGATCATCCACCCAGACCAAGTGGGATTTATCCCTGGTATGCAGGGATGGTTCAATGTTCGCAAATCAAGCAATGTGATACAACACATTAACAGACTGCAGAAGAAAAAACATATGATTCTCTCAATAGATGCAGAGAAAGCATTTGATAAAATACAACACCCTTTCATAATGAAAACTCTAAGCAAACTGGGTATGGAAGGAACATTCATCAATACAATCAAAGCAATTTATGAAAAACCCACTGCCAACATCCTATTGAATGGGGAAAAGTTGGAAGCATTTCCACTGAGATCTGGTACCAGACAGGGATGCCCACTCTCACCACTGCTATTCCATATAGTTCTGGAAGTTTTAGCCAGAGCCATTAGGCAAGAAAAAGAAATTAAAGGGATACAAATTGGGAAAGAAGAACTCAACATATTCCTCTTTGCATATGTTAAGATTCTTTAATTAGTGGATCCAAAGAACTCTACTAACAGACTATTGGAACTCATCGAAGAGTTTGGCAAAGTAGCAGGATATAAAATCAATGCACAAAAATCAACAGCCTTTGTATACACAGGCAATGCCACGGCTGAGGAAGAACTTCTAAGATCAATCCCATTCACAATAGCTACAAAAACAATCAAATACCTTGGAATAAACTTAACCAAGGACATTACAGATCTCTATGATAAGAATTACAAACTCTTCAAGAAAGAAATAGAAGAGGATACCAAAAAATGGAAAAATCTTCCATGCTCATGGATTGGAAGAATCAACATCATCAAAATGTCCATTCTCCCAAAACCAATTTATAGATTCAATGCAATACCAATCAAGATACCAAAGACATTCTTCTCAGATCTAGAAAAAATGATGCTGAAATTCATATGGAGACACAGGAGACTTCGAATAGCTAAAGCAATCTTGTACAACAAAAACAAAGCCAGAGGCATCACAATACCAGATTTCAGGGCATACTACAGGGCAGTTGTTATCAAAGCTGCATGGTACTGATACAGAAATAGATGATAGAGCAATGGAACACAATAGAAATACCAGAAATCAATCCAAACATCTACAGCCAACTTATATTTGATCAAGGATCCAAAACCAATCCCTGGAGTAAGGACAGTCTATTTAATAAATGGTGATGGGAATATTGGTTTTCCACGTGCAGAAGCATGAAGCAAGACCCCTACCTTTCATCTTACACAAAAATCCACTCAGCATGAATTAAAGACTTAAATCTAAGTCCCAACACCATCAAATTATTAGAGAACATTGGAGAAACCCTGCAAGATACAGGTACTGGCAAAGACTTCTTGGAAAATACCCCAGGAGCACACACAGTCAAAGCAAAAATTAACATTTGGGATTGCATCAAATTGAGAAGTTTCTGTACTTCAAAAGAAACAGTCAGGAAAGTGAAGAGGCAACTGACTGAATGGGAAAAAATATTTGCAAACTATTCAACAGATAAAGGGTTAATAACCAGAATCTAGAAAGAGATCAAGAAACTCCACAACATCAAAACAAACAACCCACTTAAGAGATGGACCAAGGACCTCAATAGACATTTTTCTTTTTTTTTCATTTATTAAACTTTTATTTAATGAATACAAATTTCCAGTGTACAGCTTATGGGTTACAATGGCTTCCCCCCTCCCATAACTTCCCTCCCACCCGCAAACCTCCCCTTTCCCGCTCCCTCTCCCCTTCCATTCACATCAAGATTCATTTTCAATTCTCTTTATATACAAAAGATCAGTTTAGTATATATTAGATAAAGATTTCAACAGTTTGCCCCCATATAGCAACACAAAATGAAAAAAATACTGTTGGAGTACTAGTTATAGCATTAAATAACAGTGTACAGCACATTAAACACAGAGATCCTACATAATATTTTTTTAAAAAATTAATTAATTTACTATGCCATTTCCAATTTAACACCAGTTTTTTTTTTCGTTTCCAATTCTCTTTATATACAGAAGATCGATTCAGTATATAATTAGTAAAGATCTCATCAGTTTGTACCCACACAGAGACACAAAGTGTAAAAATACTGTTTCAGTACTAGTTATAGCATCACTGCACATTAGATAACACATTAAGGACAGATCCCACATGGGATGTAAATACACAGTGACTCCTGTTGCTGACTTAACAATTTGACACTCTTGTGTATGGCGTCAGTAATCTCCCTGGGCTCTAGTCATGTATTTCCAGGGCTATGGAAGCCTTTAGAGTTCGCTGACTTTGGTCTTATTCTGATAGGGTCATAGACAATAGACATGGCCAATAGACACATGAAAAAATGTTAAAGATCACTAGCAATCAGGGAAATGCAAATCAAAACCACAATGAGGTTTCACCTCACCCCGGTGAGAATGGCTCACATTCAGAAATCCACCAACAACAGATGCTGGCGAGGATGTGGGGAAAAAGGGACACTAACCCACTGTTGGTGGGAATGCAAACTGGTTAAGCCACTATGGAATTCAGTCTGGAGATTCCTCAGAAACCTGAATATAACCCTACCATACAACCCAGCCATCCCACTCCTTGGAATTTACCCAAAGGAAATTAAATTGGCTAGCACAAAAGCGGTCTGCACCTTAATGTATATTGCAGCTCAACTGACAATAGCTAAGACCTGGAATCAACTCAAATGCCCATCAAAGTAGACTGGACAAATAAATTATGGGACATGTACTCTATAGAATACTATACAGCTGTCAAACCAATGAAATCTCATCATCTGCAACAAAATGGAGGAATCTGGAAAACATCATGCTGAGTAAATTAAGCCAGTTCCAAAGGGACAAATATCATGCGTTCTCCCTGATCGGTGACAACTAAAAAGCACAAAAAGGAAATCTGTTGAAGTAAAATGGACATGAGAAACAGTGACTGGATCAGCTCTTGTCCTGTGGATGTACAATTTAATACTTTATCTCTTTTGGTATTTTTTTTGTTCTGGTTAATACTATTGATTGAACTCTGTAATTAACATACAATTATTCTTAGGTGTTTAAATTTAACTGAAAAATGATCCCTGTTAAATATAAGAGTGGGAATAAGAGAGGGAGGAGATGTACAATTTGGGACATGCTCAATCGGACTTGCCCCAAATGATGGAGTTAGAAATGTGCCAGGGGATTCCAATACAAACCCATCAAGATTGCATGTACCAATGCCATCTCACTAGTCCAAGTGATCAATTTCAGTTCACAATTGATCACACTGATAGGTCTAAGAGTCAAAGGGATCACACAAACAAGACTAGTGTCTGCGAATACTAACTGATAGTATAAAAAAGGGAGAGAATGATCCAACATGGGAAGTGGGATACGCAACAGACTCATAGAATGGCAGATGTCCTAAACAGCACTCTGGCCTCAGAATCAGCCCTTAAGGCATTCTGATCTGGCTGAAGAGCCCATGAGAGTATTTTAGGCATGGAAAGCCAAGACACTCTGGGAAAGAAAAAAAAAATGAAAGATCTCTGTGAGTGAGATCCCAGTGGAAAGAACGGGGCCATCAAAGAAGGAGGTACCTTTCTCTGAAGGGAGGAGAGAACTTCCACTTTGACTATGACCTTGTGAATAAGATCAAAGTCGGTGAACCCTAAAGGCTTCCATAGCCTTGGCAACTTATGACTAGAGCCTAGGGAGATTACTGATGCCATAAACAAGAGTGTCAAATTGTTAAGTCAACAACAGAAGTCACTGTGTACTTACTCCTTATGTGGGATCTGTCCTTAATGTGTTGTGCAATGTGAATTAATGCTATAACTAGTACTCAAACATTATTTTCCACTTAATGTTCTGTGTGGGTGCAAACTGATGAAATCTTTACTTAATACATGCTAAATAGATCTTCTGTATATAAAGATAATTGCAAATGAATCTTGGTGTGAATGGAATGGGAGAGGGAGCGAGAGATGGGAGGGGTGCGGGTGGGAGGGAAGTTATGAGGGGAAAAAGCCATTGTAATCCATAAACTGTACTTTGGAAATTTATATTTACTAAATAAAAGTTTTTTAAAAAAATAATTGTACCAGCATTGTAGCGCAATGTGTTAAGCTACCTCTTGCAATGCCAGCATCCCCTATCAGTGTACCATTCAAGTCCCACTGTCCCTCTTTCATCAGAGCTCCTTTGTAATGCATCTGGGAAAGCAGCAGAAGATTGAATAAGTACTTGCATGCCTGTCACCCATGAGATTCAGACACGCAGTTGCTGGCTCTTGGCTTCTGTCTGGTCTGGTCCAAGCTACTGCAGTCATCTGGAGAGTAAACCAGGGAAAGGAATCTCTCTCTCTCCCCTCCTTCCCTCCTTTCTCCTTCCATCCCAAATAAATAATAAACAAATCTCAGAAAAAGAAGAGACCTGTATACCTATTAAAAGTCTGTAATTGAGTACACCAGTGTATTTCCCCAGAAACATAAAACATAAAGTATTTGTAGACTAGAAAGCTGAGGGTTTTGAGGTTACTTTTATGGGCTTCAAGTTTTCAAACTTATTTTATTTTACAAGTAGTATTTTTCTCCTGAGGTTTATTTTTTTTAATTGATAGGTAGAATGACACATAGAGAGTGAGAGACAGGTATCTTCCAGTTACTGGTTCACTCCACAAATAGCTTCAATGGCTAGGGTTGGTCCAGGCTGAGGCCAGGAGCCCAGTATTCCACCCAGGTCTACCACATGGATGAGAGGGATTCAAGCACTTGGGTGATCATCCAATGCTTTCCCAGGTACATTAGCACAGAGCTAGCATGGAAGGGAAGTAGCCAGCACTTCAACCAGGGTTCCGAAATGGGATGCCCATATTGCAGACTTAACCCACTACACCACAATATCAGCCCCAAGTAGATTGTCTTGGATCTCATGAAACTAGCATTTTAATAGTAAATCTCTTGGGGGCCGGCGCCATGGCTCACTTGGTTAATCCTCCACCTGCAGTGCCACCATCCCATATGGTCACAGGGTTCTAAACCTGGTTACTCCTCTTCCAGTTAAGCTCTCTTCTGTGGCCAGCGAGGGCAGTGGAGGATGGCCCAAGTGCTTGGGCCCTTGCACCGATGTGGGAGACCCAGAAGAAGCTCCTGGCTGATCAGTGCTCTGTCCGTTGCTGCCATTTTTGGGAGTGAACCAATGGAAGGAAGATCTTTCTCTCTGTGTCTCCCTCTCACTGTCTTTAACTCTACCTCTCAAATAAATAAATAATTAAAAAAATAAAGAGAATATATTTCATTCCTTCCCAATTTACAGTCCCAAGAAGACAATTTAATTCTCTCACCACCCACAATACCCCCTCCCTCTCACCTTTCTTAATCAGTTTTTGGAAAGGCATAGTTTTAATCCATTCTATACTCACAGGCTTAATTTACCACTGATCATAATATTCAAGAATTTAAAAAATAGGAAGATCAAATATTCACAGGAGTATATAAAAAGGCTAAAAAATCCAATATATTTCTTTGCATTCTATATTAACTGACACATATCAGAGGAAACAAATGATATTTGTCTTTGTGAGACTGTCTTATTTCAATAAGCATAATGGTTTCCATTTTATCCATTTTGCTGCAAAATGCATGATTTCATGTTTATGGCTTTTTATTGACTTTATCAAGTCGTAGTGGATAGGCATCTGGGTTGATTCCATATCTTAGATGTTGTAAATTGAGCTGAAATAAACAGGGGTTACCAGTAACTCTCATACTGATTTCGTTTTGTTTGGATAAATTCCCAGGAATGGGATGGCTCAGTAATACGTTACATCTATTTTTAGATCTCTGAAGAATCTCCTAACAGTCTTTCATAGCTGTCCTACTAGTTTACATTCCCAGCAACAGTGGATTAGGGTACATTTTCCCCATATCCTCACCAGCATTATTGTTTTATGACTTTTGGATGATAGCCATTCTGAGTGGGGTGAGGTGAAATGTTGTGGTTTTTATTTATGATTCCCTGATGGTTAGTGATCCTAAGCTTTTCTTCATGTGACTGTTTTGCCTCTGTATTCCATCCTTTGAAAATTGTCTCTTCATGTCATTTGTCCATTTTATAACTAGATGATTTGTTTTATTATTGCTGAGTATCTTGACCTCTTCATGGATCCTGGATATTATTCATTTATCAGTTGCATAGTTTGAAACTATATTTTCCCATGGTGTTGGTTGCCTTCTAACTTTGATTTTTTTTTTAGCATTCATTTTACAGGTAGAGTTTCAGATAGTGAGGGAGAAAGAAACAGAGAAAAGGGTCTTCCTTCTGCGGCTGGTGCTGTGCCAATCCGAAGCCAGGTGTTTCTTCCTGGTCTCCCAAGCAGGTGCTGAGTCCCAAGCACTTGGGCCATCCTCCACTACCCTCCTGGGCCACAGCAGAGAGCTGGCTTCCTAACTTTGTGGAATGTTTCCTTTGCAGTGCGGAGGGATCTTAGCTTCTGTAATCCATTGTTTATTTTTGTTTTTATTGCTGATGCTTCTTAGGTCTTTTCAAGAAATGTCTATTTTTCTGCTAGCACCATGCTTTTTTTGATTACAACTACCTGGTAGCTTGCCTTAAAGTCTGGTATTATGAGACCACCATCTTGGTTCCATTTCATGGTAATAGCTTTCCATTTGTCTTTGAATAATTTGGAAAGAATTTCATGCAATGACGTTGTAAAGATTGGGACTTGCCAACATTGCTGCACAGGAGGTTAGCCACCAACTGGGATGACAGCATCCCTTATTAGAGCACTGGTTCCAGTCCAATGTGCTCTGCTTCCAATCCAGCGTCCTGCTAATGTGTGTGGGAAGGAAGTGGATGATAACCCAAGTACTTGTGCCCCTGTCATACAAGCGGGAGACCTGTATGTAGTTGCTGATTCCTGGCTTTGGCCTGATCCATCCTGACAATTGTGATCATTTGGAGAATGAAAGAGAGAATTTGGAAATTATCTCAATGTCTCTGTCTCTCTCTCTCTCTCTCTTTCTCTCTCTCTCTCTCTCTCTGTGTGTGTGTGTGTGTGCTATTCAAATAACAGAGAAAGAAAGAAATTACAAAAAAAAGGTGTATGGAAGTTTCAAGATGAATTTTGAAGATCTCTGGACATGTAAAATTCATATTATTGCTTTACAATTTTGGATTTTTTGGTCCTGAGAAATGGAGAGTTCCTCAGGTCACACACTAGAAGATAAATTATTTATGGATAGCAGTGAGTCATTGATCTAACTGTATTTGTTTCAAGAAGATTTATTTGGCTACAAGTACAGATGATGCATTAGTATCATGACTTGGTGTTAGGAAATAGGCTAAGGGCTACTTTAATTGTTTAGGTGACACATAAAAGTATTTTTGGTTAGTGTGATAAAAATGAGCATGTTAATGATGTATTTAAGGGATCAAACCCTAAGAAGATGATGGTTGAGGAGGAGGGTTTTGCTAAGTATTTTGATTACATTTGAACTAGTTCCATAAGTGATTTTCTTATAATAAATAATTTACCTTCCAGTATTAACATGACCCATCAAAACATAAAGGATCTGGCATCTTTCTCTTTAACCAGCATCAAGCTCATGTGTACTACACCTGTTCTCTGCGTACCTGACACTTTCTTATTATTCAAAAATATCACTTTTTTTCAACTGAGGCTTTTGGATACAAACTTTTTTCTTCCTATAATACTTTTTATATATCATCTACCCAACATGCTTGTCAATGTTTACGTATGCTTCAAATTAATTTCATAATTGGTAAATAATATTTAAGAGGAATTTTTTCCTTATTTAAAGATAAAATTCCCTGAATTTTATTAAACTTGAAATGATTGTTTTCTTTTTTATGTATAAAAATCAAGAAAAATGAGTTAAACATTCCTAAAATAAAGGTAAATTTTCAATAAGGTTTTATTGAATTAATGTAGTAGGTTATGAATGAAAAGATGAATGAGTGAATGGACACAAATCATGTGCATCTGATAAACTCAGTTTGTTTTAGTCACATATCCGGAATGTGATTGTTGTTCTAAAGTATTATCTTTTGTTTGTCCATAGGAATTTCATATAGTATTTTAACAAAGTGATCCTTAGACATATAAGCAGCTAATAAGCACATGAATTTGCATAATATCTTTTGTTCTAGTTGAAGGTACATTCTTCTAGGAATAATCAATAATAGTAATAATTTATGGAAGGGCACATGCCAAATGATGAATGCTTTATACTTTTCTAAAAAATTCTTTTCAACATACATTTAAGAATACATTTCTTGGATTGGGCATTTAGCCTAGCCATAAAACATTCATATTCCACATCACAGTATCTGGTTTCCATTTCTGCCTCTGACTTCTGACTCTAGCTTCCTGCTCTTGCAAACCATGAGAGGCAATGGTAATTATTGAAGTAACTATGTTTCTTTCACTCACATAGAAGGCCTATATTGCATTCTCAGTTCCCAAATCTGACCCAAGCCCTACTTTACCCTTTGTGGAGATTTGGAGAGTGAACTGGAGTGTGAGAGTTTTCTCTCTCTCTCTCACTCTCACTCTCTCTCCCTCTCCTCCCCCATCTTCTCTATCTTATAAGAAAGAAAAAAGATAAATCCCTTAAAAACTGGAATTCACAGTTTGTAAAGTGAGCAACCCTTATGACCCCTTTGTCAATGCTTTTTGACTTTGGGTAAATATTACATATTCAAGCAGTTATATATTTCCCATAAGTAGGTCAATTCTTCCTGGAAGACATACAGTATTAAATCACTATCCCAGCTCATTGCTTAGTATTGCAAAGTATTCCATGGGTTATATTAACAGTAGAGGACACATTTTAGGCATGGAAAGCCAAGACACTCTGGAAAAAAAAAGAAGACCTAAATGAAAGATCTCTGCAAGTGAGATCCCAGTGGAAACAACGGGGCCATCAAAGAAGGAGGTACCTTTCTCTGAAGGGAGGAGAGAACCTCCACTTTGACTATGACCCTGTTGGAATAAGATCAAAGTCAGTGAACTCTAAAGGCTTCCATAGCCTTGGCATATCATGACCAGAGCCTAGGGAGATTACTGACACCACAAACAAGAGTGTCAAATTGTTAAGTCAGCAACAGAAGTCATTGTGTACTTACTTCTCATGTGGGATCTGTCCTTAATGTGTTGTCCAATGTGAAGTAAAGCTATAGCTAGTACTGAAACAGTATTTTCCACTTAATGTTCTGTGTGGGTGCAAACTGATGAAATCTTTACTTAATACATACTAAATAGATCTTCTGTATATAAAGATAATTGCAAATGAATCTTGGTGTGAATGGAATGGGAGAGGGAGCGAGAGATGGGAGGGGTGTGGGTGGGAGGGAAATTATGGGGGGGGGAAGCCATTGTAATCCATAAACTGTACTTTGAAAATTTATATCTACTAAATTAAACAAAAAAGAAAAAAAAGAGTAGAGGACAATTATTTTCTTTGTATACAAGTACGAATTCAGTTAGTTTGTGCAATCTAGAACTCTCTGAGTTACACTTACCCCACAATAATGACATAAAACGAGGTTTGAGGGAGAAGAGGTCTGTCAAGTTGGATCTAAAAACAGTATTTGGAGGTACATTGTCATAAGGAATTAAGTTGGAGGAAGTCATGTACATAAAACAAAAAATTTCGCATGGAAAAATATAGGTTTAGCAAAAGGCAGGAGTAAAGCCAGATACTAGAGTTGAGTGGAAATTAATAACCAGCAACAAAACAATTGGGCAGTTTAGGTGCAAGCAAGAAGAAATTCTCTCATTGCAGCCTATCTGCCATTCCTTTCTGGTGTAATCACTGTGAGCAAAGGAGCAAGGATGAAATGCATATTATAAGTCAAAATGTCTGTAAATGATACAAAATCCCTCTTCCAGTTGAGAAAAATTGGAAATTAATCTCAAAGTTTTAACATGAAGGGCTAAGATTTGCTTCCACATTTGTTTAATCACTGAGGACATTTAAAATCATTTAAATATTTGTCTTATTAAAAGGCAATGACAATTTTATAATATATTAAGTGCACCATGTATTTTCTGCAGATTGTGCCAGAACTCCAGAGAGTTTTAATTAAATGAAACTGTCAACGTAGAAAAAGAAAATTGTGGCTAGAAATTGTATTCAAGTTCACAAAGTTATTCAAATGGGGATCAAGTGACATTGATAATCATTTAGTAATTTACACAAGAGAAATTGAAATAGTTTGGACTCATAATGATGAAGTGCTTACACAAAAGTATAATAGCCGTAAGTCTTTTCCTGCTGTATGTTTTGGTCTTTCCATTTGGGTTAACATATGTAGTTAAAATAAATAATTTTCTTCTGTGAATAATTTATTGTTGATTATATGTCCTTGTATGTAGCTATGTAGATAAAAGAATTAGAATTGAACTAATTTAATTATTTAAGTAATTTAAAGCTCAAAACAGAATCAAAATAACATTTTCTGTAGAATATGATGTTCAGTCTATATGGCCCATGTGCCAGTTTGCATGTGTATCTCTGAAATGTAGTATCTGTCTCACATTTTCATGTTGGTAATTGAAAATATGTTCCCCTCTCACATTGCATATGTAGAGTTCACATACCAATGGGTTTCAATCCTGCTGGCTGCTTAAAATGAACAAAATAATAAAAAGAAAAATGATTGAGAGTAAGAAGAAGCACTCCTGGGCATATGGAATAGGCTTGCCATAGAACAGGAATATTTAAGGTGGAATTTAAACATCACAGATGTCTTCCAGCTCCCCTGATATATTCTCACTTATTCATTAAATTTGAGAACTATTGGTCTTTATGTAGCTTCCAGGCACTAAAATATCCTCAAAACAAAAACTATATAAAACCCAAGGCGAACATTGATATCACTTTGGAAAAATGTCATACATACAATTTATTAATATGCAAGAGGGAGAAGAAAGAGACAAGAGATGCAGAACATTTTTGAATACCAAATGCTCATCTTCCTATCATTTCAATAACTGAGCATATGGCCCTGGAGTGAATAAGATAGGAGAAGTGAATGTACTGTTCCTTTAGCAGGTTGTAGTTTCTGCAAACCTCTCCAAAGTGGGGGCTTTTCAGAACATGGACAGTGGTTTATTTACATAAATATTTAAGTAGGTTTTTCTTAGAGTATGGGTTCTAAACTTCAGCCAACTGGCTTTCTGGTGCTCAGCAAATGAGCTACATTCTGTTCAGAAATGGAGGCAAAACTGTTTCAGTGGCTGTATTGATAGACAATATGCTGCTCTTCAAGAGAATGATTTTCGGAAGCTGAATCACTTTATGCAACCAGATCCCTTTAGAACCCAAGCTTACCTTACCAGTATATCAGAGAAGACTCTGCTTCAATGACTTTTCTTTAGGTTAGAACACATCATACCCTCAGGAAGGGATTCTCACTTCTTTTTATGTAAATATAATGGGGACAACATATTTTCAACCTATTTTACAAACAAAATCCACATGTGTTAAATGAGGATACAGTCATTATACATTATCATAATAGAACTCATTTTATTTATCATATAAATAACTACCAATTCAAACAGGAAAAAATCAATTATTATTATATTTGTTTGTATTACAACAATATTTTTATCTGAAATCAAATCTATGGTAGAGCTTTCAAGTTGAAATACAAAGCACAAATGTTTTGATCACTTTAAAACTAACCATGGATTAAACTTTAGAATCATTAGCTGACAAATAATTGTTATTTGTATTAGTCTTGAAGTTTCCTTTCTTTAAGTCTCCTTGTCTCTGACATGATTGAAAAATGTAATATTCATAAATGGATCAAAGCACCCATTGTGTTCTTTAATGTCTTAGCACAAGTGATCTTGTCTTGAAAGAAAAGCTGTTTCAAACTTGTTGCAAATAATATAGTAATTCACAATGCTTTATATTGTTATCTATTGCATTGGTGAAGTGCATCCTACTGTGACTGTCATTGTTAATCTTAGGATTTTGAGAAATTCCTATAGAAGTAAGTGCTTTCGTGGCTAAAGTATATATTTTTGATATAAAAAGTAGGATATACAGAATGTTCCTAATGTATGATTAAATCAGTTAAGGTGTATGGGGAAAACCACTAAGATTAAAAAAATGGTCATAGGTATCTGTTTATCAGACACGGCAAGCAATTCATACCAGATGAAGTGTGATTAGTCTAAAGAAAAGTCTGAAATGGGGGCGGGGGAGGATTTTTATATCAGTTATTGATTTATATCATGTATAACAACTCTAATTAGGATTCCACTAAACCTCTGTTTTAAGTCTTTGTGGAGATTTGGCTGTTCATGGTCTTCCATGAGAATCCACAGTGAATCAAATATTATGAAAGGCATATCAAATTCTGCCTGATATATAGGTTGGAATTAAAGGTAGAAAGAAAAGTCCAGGGCTGGCACTTTGGTGTAGTAGGTTAAGCCTCCACCTGTGGAGCCGGCTTCATATATAGGTGCCAGTTCATATCCCGGCTACTCCTCTTCTGACCCAGCTCTGCTTAAGGCCTGGAAAAGCTGTGGAAGGTGGTCCAAGTGTTTGGGCCCCTGCATCCACATGGAAACCCTGGAAGGGGCTCCTGGCTTTTGGCTTCAGATCAGCAATGCTCCAGCTATTGCTGTCATTTGGGGAGTGAACCACCAGATGGAAGACCTTTTACTCTGTCTCTCCCTCAGTCTGTAACGCTACTTCTTAAATACATACATATATACATCTTTAAAAAAAAGCCAAATAAACATAGGTTTGAAAATTCCCCTACATCTGGCAATTAATTTTTAAATATTTATTTATTTATTTGAAAGTCAGAATTACAGAGAAAGAGACAGAGAGAGAGATAGAGAGAGACCTTCCATCTGGTGGTTCACTCCCCAAATGGCTAGGCCAGGCCAAAGTCAGCAGCTAGGATCTCCCACATGGGTGCAGGGACCTAAGAACTAGAGCCATATTCTGTTGCTTTCCCAGGTGCATTAGCATAGAACTGGATCAGAAGTGGAGCAGCCTGGACTTGAACTGGCACCCGCAAGGGATGACAACATCGCAGACAGAGGCTTAACCTACCACACTCAATGTGTAATTTACATGGACATTCCCTCCAGCTGTTGTCAAGTCTTGAAGGTAACCCAAAGCTGGTAAACTTGGTAGTTAAGGTATGATTTTCTTTTTCTTTTATAAAGTACTTATTATGATCATCTTCTTGCAGTTCTACCTATGAAATACATGAAATCTGGTCTCTTTAAATTCATAAAAAATGAAAAGATTTTAAAAAATTTAAAATGCACCAAACCAAGAGTACATATTTATGTGAAAGGCAGGGAGTGAATGAGAGATTGATTTTCCATCTTCTGGTTCACTTACTAAATGACCTCAATAATCAGTTATGGTCCAGAGTGAAGCCATGAGTCAGGAACTCAATCCTGATTTCCCACACATACAGAAGGACTCATATGCTTGGGCAATGTTCTGCTGCTTTCCTTGGTGCATTGGTGGGAAGACAGATTGGAAGTGGAAGAGCTGGTAGCTGAACTGGCACTCTGATATGGAAGGCAGTATTACAAGCTCTAAGTGGATTAACCCACTGTACCGTAATGCTAGCCCTGGTTTTCTTTTCCTGTTGTACTTGTACTGTTACACCATCTTCAGGATAATGTTTATAAAAAATAACATAAATGGAAGAAATTTAAAAATCCATATATTTATAATTGTTAACAGTGTTAATAACAATTTTTGTAATCAGTGTGATAATATCTATGAGAAACATAAAGTCTCTCCAGTAAAATGCTGTGTGTATATAAATAGCTGATTTTGAGGTCAGAGTGCTACTTAAGGTGATTGCCATTCTCTGAGTCTGAAGTATGGACTGCTTTTTAATTCTGCCTATTATTATTACCGAACATTTGGTCGTATTTATATGATCACTTTAACACTATCTATATGATCACTTTAACACTTAATCCTATCCATATGATCTCTATAATGCTTGAAATGCTATTTTTACCACACAACATAAGGGAATTTGGAGACCCATGGCGATTTTTTAAACCGTAACCTTAGAAGTAAGTCCATACGAATGCATGCAGAACTATACTACTTTACAGTTACAAAAGTCATACATTTCACAATTACCACATTGGGATCTTGGTAATTCTTCCCAGTGTGACCACCCTCCCACCCACAATCCCACCCTCTGACTCTTCCCCCTCTTTTTCTCACTCTTATTTTCAACTAAGATCTATTTTCTGTTATCTTTATACACATATGGTTAACTCTGTTAAGAGTTCAATGATTAGTATGAAATAAAAAATGATAAGGATAATATGATAAAGGAAAATAAAAAAAAAAACTGTTCCTCAACAGTCAAGACAGTAACTGTTCAAAGTCATTGCTCCTCAAAGTGATGTTTTCACTTCTACAGGTTGTCTTCCTTTTAGGTGCTCTATTAGTTATCACAGATCAGGAAGAACATACGGCATGTGTCCTTTTGGGACTGGCTTATTTTACTAAGTATGATGTTTTCCAGTTTCATCCATTTTGTTGCAAATGACCAGATTTTTTTTTACTGCTGTGTAGTATTTCATGGTGTACATATCCCATAATTTCTTTATCCAGTCTTCAGTTGACAGACATTTTGGTGGATTCCATGTCTTTGCTATTGTGAATTAAGCTGTGATAAACATGGATGAAGGTACAAAAAGTCTGGCTGAAAAGCCCAGGGGAGAATTTCAACCATGGAAAGCAAAGACACTGTGGCACAAAATGTTCTACATGAAGAAACTCTGTGGGTGAGATCCCAGTGGAAAGAAGCAGCCACCAAAGAAGGATGCACTTTTCTCTGAAGGGAAGAGAGAACTTCCACTTTGCTCATGGCTTTGTTGACATTCTGAAGGAGTTTATGGATACAAAAGTCTTCTACAGCCTATGCAGCTCATTTCAAGAACCTTGGGTGATCACTGAGATCATGTAAATTGTTAAATAAACAACAGGAGTCACTGTGCACTAACTTCCCATGCAGGACATTGGTCCTTGAAGAGTTGTATTGTGAAACTTAATAGTAAAACTTGCTCTCAAAGAACTACTTTGTTTAGTGTATTAAGTGGAGGATATTCTTATGTCATATAAGTGAAAAATATGTCTAAATGCTCTCAAAATATGTATAATTCTAGGGTTCTTCTTTAAAGATTTTTTTTAAAAAAAAGTAAAATTACATTTGAAATGTCATCACTTTGAACAGCCCCTGTCTGGACTGTTGAGAACAATTTTTGTTTTTATTTTATTTTTTCTTGTTTAACTCTTTACCTAGAATAGAGTTAATCTTCTGTGTATAAAGTTAAATAAAATGGATCTTAGTAAAAAACAAGACTGGGGACAGGAGAGGGATGGGAGGGTGGGTGGGAGGGCAAGTATGGTGGGAAAAATTAGTATGTTTCTATTTATGAAATGCATGCAAATGAATAAATAAAATAAAGGTCTGATTTTTTTTAATGTGAAAAGGTTTGTTTGTAGATATGAATACATGTGTGTTTGGGCACTTGATGAGTCTATTGCTCTAATGACATATACCTCTCAGCTGCAAAACTATGGACTTATTCGGGAATTCCAAAATTTGTGTTGCAGATCTCATGTAGGGACTTGAAAAAGCCTCCATGTAGGACTATTATTCACCATAGTTTATTCCAAAATCAATAAATCTTTTGGAGTCATGTGGCCCAATTAGCAGGTTTACTTGTACTACTGCTGGCTCTGCAGATTCCTTTCTTGCTCTGAGTCTCACAGAGAATTCATGGTTACCTCTGTCACCTAATAAATTGTCTAATGTCCCAATAGCAATCTTTTATACATTAATAATATCTCCAAATCACTAAGCATTGTATATACTCCTTTACTCTTAGGAAATCTATACTGCTACAAGATGTAGTTTATCTTAGAGGTGCTGTAAAAATTTGTGCCTTTACAACAAACTGGTTAGGGCATTATCAATATAGCAAGCCCCTAGACCTTCATGTAACTTAATATTCCACATTCTAGTTTGATAGTGTTTCTCTAAGGCATTTTAGTATATGTAACCCTTCCTGTTAACTCTATCTGATTTCCTTGATGCAGCCAGTATAATGAACCAACTTGTTGTTCTGCCCAAGGTCAGCGTGATCAAGACTCCCATGGACTATTATGATTCAAGGTCAATTGAAAGAAAACCCTGGAAACAATGGTAAATGAGAATGATTACACTTTTCATATAAAAGTAGTCTTCTTTAAATTTTTATTGATCAGTGTTGGGAATTATTTATTTGATGCTTCAATAATTCTGTGACACATTTTAAGAAATATATAAAAATCATATAACACAGAGGTTGAGATTGGAACAGGCTTATGTTTAAAATGGTGAGATGATAGGCTAATTTCACACTGCACTTTCCATCTCTTTCTCTGTCATCAGGGGTGAATGGCTATAATTTCACTGGTGCAGGATAAGAAGATATCATACCCATTCTCCTATCCCTCTCCCCTCCCCACACACATACCATTCCCACTTATGGAAGTACTGTAGAACTTCTCATGGCCTTGATCAGACTGATGTGCTCACAATCAGTTCTTTTTTTTTTTAACAAAGTAAAGAGTTATCCCTAGTATATAATTTTAAACATCAGCACTACCTTTTTCCCTCCTTGGGCAGAATGGTCATGTATATTGTAGGAGTCTAAGCAGTAGTCTTGGACTTTATGTAAGAGATTGCTATTTTTGTTTTAAATTGTGCCCAGACATTCCTAATTATCCCCTGTAAAATAATAGGGAATTTGCATCTTGATCTTTGTGCCCCAGTCCTTAGCACAGAGCTTCTAAAATCCTCATAACTTCCTGAGTGGTAAAGGGGCTAGGAGAAGCTTGCCTTGTAATATTTGGTCTCTCCCCTGGCTGCTAACCTAGATCCTCTAAGATCTTTGTAATTTCCTGAGTAATAGGAACACTCAGGAACACTTACTGTAGGAACACTTATTGTTTCAATGAGGCAACCCTTGGATGAAAGCTCATGAATGGAAGCCAGTTATCAGAAAGACCAAATCATGATATGATCTTTGAGCTTTCATATCTCCTGTCTTCATTTTCAAAAGAAGGGAAAGGAAATGGAAATGAACTTAATAATTAATCATGTCCATGTAATAAAACTTCCAGAGAATTCCTGAACTATATTGTTTAGAGAATTTTCAGGTTGAAAACAGGTGGAAGTGCCTGAGGTGGGTTGGCGGGGACCTAAGTAGCACAGTTCTTCCAACAGGCCTTGGCCCAAGCAACTCTTCCAACGGGCTATTCATTTGTGTCACTTATCATAATCATCAACATAAAACAGTAATCATAAGAATACTCTGAGTTTTGAAAGCCATTATAGCAAATTAATAGAATCCAAGAAGGACATCATGGGAATCCTGATTTATAGTAAGTAAGAATTATAGGTGACCCTTTTTTTGTGATTGGAACCTGAAGCATGGACAATCTTGTTCTATTGAGTGCTCAAACTCTGGGCTCATACTCTAACTTCCAGCAAATCATTTCAGAATTGATTGGCATACAAGACACCCAGTTGATGTCTTGCAAGAGTATGTGAGAGAATTGTGTTATTTGTATAAAATTTTAAAAATCACTCTGATTTTTTTTTCTTTCCCTAATGTCATAGAAGAGTAAATTCAATAACATGAAGAACTACTGTTCTACAGAAAAATATATAATTTGGAGCCTCGATAGGTAAATATTGATACTATTTAGCATTAATAGAAAATGTTTAAATTAAAAATATATAACTATGGGAAAAATTTTAAATATAACATTATTGTACAAAATCAAGAAAAAAACACAAAAATGTTAGTATTGATCTGGACAATGAATTATTAACAAATAAAACAGAATATCTATTATTAATGTTTAAATACATAGAGGTGAAGAAAGTGTTCTGAAATTTACAAAAAAGTACTTTACTCAGTAAAAATCTTTTTTCGTAAATGAAACTGAAATAAATACTTTCTAAGGCAAGCAAAAATTAAAAGTTCATCACCCCTTGGCCATTCTTACAATTGTAGTATGATTGGTTAACCACTGATTGTAATGCTGGCATCCCATATTAATGCATTGGTTTGAGTACAAGATGCTATTTTTTTAAATTCAGATCCCTGCTAATACTCCTAGGAAGGCAGAAAAACATTGTCCAAGTCCTTGGCCCAAAAAAGTGGATTATAAGTATTCTCATAAAAAGATACATATATGAAGCTGTGTGTTAATTATTCCACAAAATATGCAGTCATCTGATTGTACACTGCAAATATACACAACCTATCTTATATTAAAAAAGAAAAAAATTAACATCTAAAAATATATTGTCATTCCACACAGAAATCTTAGTTAAGGCAGAAAAAAAGGAAGAAATTAATAAGCAAAATAACTAAGTTAGGCAATGAGCTAGTTGAGCTTTCATAAACTATAGTTTGGACTACATAGATTTAAAACACCTTTATCAATGTTTACTAAATTGAATATGCAACTACATAGGGAACTTGAATATTCTGTTCTATTCAATATTAATGTGCAACTATATACATTCAAGAACATGCAGAAGAATCTCCAGGTAACACTGTCTATAATAGCTTAAAACTAGACAAAAATCTTAAATGCCTATCAAGAAAGATCCATAAGAAAATGAATGTATAGTTATAAAATGGGATACTATAAAAATGAGTAATTAAAATGAAACAATAGTTATTTTCACCCCAATTATGAATCTGGGGTCTTTTTTATTACCACATATAGTTAGAAAAATAAAAGGAAATCCACTATAAATTGTGATGTTTAGAGACTGTAAACCAAGTAAGATAACTGAGAGTATAAGAAACATGGCATTTCTTGGGAAAGAGTGGTGTTAAAGCTAATACAAGATTTTTAAAAGAGATAGTTGAAGAGAATATGGAACATTAGGGGAAATGGAGTTTAACAAATAGACACATTGGAAATTTTCAGTAAGCCATAGTTTTTTCATTCCCATCCCACTGAACAGAAAAAAAAAGTAGTTAATAGAAATGTTGATCTTATAGCCCGCAGTATTGAAAAAGCGTGCAGTAAAAGAACTGCACAGATACTAATTACATTTCAACATAGATTTGGTTTCAACAAACCACACATGTGCTTGAGAAGCATATATGATAGTGTTGTGCCCTATTGGACCAGATCCAAAATAGATAAAAAAAGGCATGAGAGCCCTGTTTACTACTTTGTGAAGTAGTATACCCACCCCTCCAAGGTAATGAAGTATTTTTTAAATCACTGCAGAATGGTACATGCTAGGCCCAATGAAACAAGGATAATAGCTCAGCTCTTGCAGTCCCTATAAAAGTAAAAAATAGTCCTCAAAAGGAATTATTTAATGATGAATTAGCACAATTCAATTTAAATTTATTATAAATGTGCTAATGGGACTCTGCAGTTATTTCAACTACATATTATAACCTTAAGGACTTACCAAAAAGTCATCAGAAATTTCCTGTGCCCTGAATCCTTTTCCTTTTTCTTCCGACAACCAATAAAATCCTGATGGAGGTAGAAGATTAGTTTGAATAATCAGGCACTGAAATGATCTCAAGTGAAAGATGAGTAAGAACATCTGCTCATCTTTATGTCCATTTCTATATGGTATCTCTATCTCTCTCATCTTTCAGGTGTATATTTATATATGTGGATCTATAACTAATATGTATATATAAATATATATTGGATTTAACACATTAATATAACTTCGTTTGTTAACAGGGAGAACCTAAGTTAGAGAACATGAGTCTTGGGGTCAGCGCTGTGGCACAGCAGGTAAAGCTGCCACCTGCAATGCCAGTATCCCATGTGGGTGCCAGTTGAAGCCTTGGCTGCTCCACTTCCATTCCAGCTCTCTGCTGTCACTTGGGAAAGTAGTAGAGGATGGCCTAAGTAAGCCCCTGTACAAATGTGTGAAGACTGGAGGAAGATCTTGGCTCCTAGCTTTGCACCAGACCAGCTCTGGCCGTTGTGGCCATTTTGGGAATGAACCAGTGAATAGAAGACCTCTCTCTCTTTATCTCTCTCTGTCTCTGCCTATTTGTAACTCAGCCTTTCAAATAAATTAATAAATTAAAATTTTAAAAAAGACAGACATGAGTCTCACCCTCTAAGAATTTCATAGTCAATCCACAAAGATTTAAAACTGTGCTATTGATTAGTTAACAAAAACATATCACTGTTTTAGTGATTTTTTGGAATTTTAAAAAAAACTACTTGCTTTGACTACTTTTATAATATTATTAATATTGAAAATTTAAAATTAAAGGTGATAAAAATATTAAAAACATCGAAGGTATGATCTAAAAATTCAACGGACACAGCATGGAATTCATCAGAGATTGGGATTGTCTTGGAAAGGTAAATACGGGTTAATTACAATGCAGGCATTCTGTTTCTGCCTACCACAGTTCACAAATAGGTCAAGGCAGATCTGAGCATTATGGATATAATGGGTTAGATAAGGTGATAAGGTTACCAAGTCCTGTGTAAGAGCATCAAAAAGGTATCAATAGACAAACTTTTTACAGTAAAGAGACACCTATGTAGAGGTTGTGTTCAGAAACCACTGCTAACTTCTTCAGAGATAACCCCTCATTCTTATACATTTGTTATGAGGCTGTAAATTACAAAATCACAAGGCATTTCTTTCAAAAGAATAAAAATAATCCAAATGGTGCCAATGATAATACCTGGCAAGGTAGACATGTAACTTAAAGGACAATAAAATATGCTTTTGAAATTATGATAAAAATGATGTGGCCAAAACACCCAGGATTTCTGATCTATGGTAACAGAGAGTAAAGTCATCTAATTAAAGAAAACTTAGAAATATGCATGTGCATCCATGCACTCACAATCTTAATGATAATTATGTCTCCAATTTCTTCCTTGTATAAGAGCAATTCCTTCCCAGTATTTTCAAGTTAGCTAGCCAATTAATCTCTATTTTGGTGTATGCTACTTTGATTTGTGTTTCTATCATTTCAAATGGAAGGATTTTACTTTCACTACAATTTTTCATGCCAATATCAAGATTTCAGAAACTAAGGATGGTATTTAGAAAGTGTTGCTAGAAAAAAAATGGGCATGAAAAACATAGTAAAGTCTAAATTAGGAGGTGAAAAATCTCAAGCATAACGAAGATTGACTCTACGATGTTAAGTCAAACAATCGCTGGCAGTTAGGAGGCTGGAGATGAGAGTTCAGTCCCTATATGAAAAGCCATTTGATCAAAGAATAAGACTTTTCTTCATTTGAGCTTAAGTTGAGATGAAAATCCCACTCAACATTTTGATTACAACCTTACAGAGAACCAAACTAAGACATGCTAAGATTTCTGATCTTCAGAACCCATGAGATAATAAACATTTCTTAATTTAATTTCATCATTTTTGTGGTAAAATTATTGCACAATAGATAATTTATTCAAATTTAGTATAGCATAAAATATGGATTCTGAGGATTAAGGATGATGGAGTGTTACAGATAATTTATCATGTAAGATATCCTCAAATACCCAAGAAGGAGCCAGACAGCACACTTTCCACCACAACTGAGAATAATACATCCGTGATGGGAGCCCCAGCATTCATGAAGGAATCTACTATGATTTTGCTTGTAGATCCTGAGTTACAGAGTAAACATATATCATCAAACCAAGGCATTTAAAAATAAGAGGAATAACAGGACCATGAGTGTAAGTGTTAAGTGAAGGAAGCGAATGGCCAAAAACAAAGCAGGGTGGTCATGGTTACTATAATGAACAGCAGAAATGACAGAGTAATAAGATTACTTTGATTTCCAGAGACCTAAGGCAACAAATGAGCACACTGATAAATGATTACTTGGTCTGTATAAGAAAAAATCTTAAGTCCAGTTCACACAAGTCTTATTTCAGTAACAAAAAAAGTTACAGTACCTCAACAAAGCTTAAGACTTAAGTCAGCTTACACGCCCAGAAACGGTTGGAAAAAGTAAATGTAAGCCTCTCTAGAAGAATCTCAATGCTTCCCAAATTATATTTTTAATCTTTCTCATCAAGTTGTCTAGAAACATCTTTGCTTGTTTACCGAAATGAGGGTTCACCAGGTATTTGGTAGTGTCTACAGTCTATCTCCTAATTGCATGTAGTCATGTAAGCTTACAACATCACCCTGCCCCTACTTTCAAAGTAGAAACTTGTGGAGATGTGATAGTCCAGACTACTTTCAGAACTTATAGCCCAAGTCCACTTGACTGGACCCAGTGAGTCTTTCAAGGCACTTTCTGTTTATTTCTCCCAATTGCAGAGTAATTAGAATATACCTACACAGAACCTATTAGAATAGTAAAATATATGCATTAGTTAACTCTTGATGTGTAGTAATAGGACTACAAACCTAGCTGCATAAAGCCATTCCAGAGTTTAACAGGTCACAATGTTTGTGGGTCTGTAATCTAAGCATGGCATAACTAGGTTCTCTGCAAGACTGCAATCACAATGACATCGCAGCGTGGCTCCTCTGACAAGTACTGCTGGAGGAGAATCTCTTCCAAGCTCAAATTGGCAGTCAGCGTTCAATTCTTGCAAGTGTCCAGCTTGAATCTATCCTTTTCCTTTCAGCTATGAACTGTTTTCTGCCCTCATTGCCTTGACACTTCCTTCTCTATAGGTCTGTACAAAACTTGCTTCTTCAAAGGCAGCATAAGTTGAATAAAAATATGATTTGAACCCCAAATATCAAGATCTTAGATTCACCCTTTTTAAATATAAAAGGCACTGAAATTATTTTTGCCTATGTCTAGAGGAGATTTTTTTTGAAAATTTGTTTATTTTATATGAAAGCCAAAGTGTCAGAGAGACAGACGCAGAGAGGGAACTCCCATTCACTGGTAGATTCCCCAAAAGGTCACAAAAGTCAGGGTTGGGCCAGGCCAATGCCAGGAGCCAGCAATTCCATCCAGGTCTCCCACCTGGATGACAAAAATTCTTTGCTGCAAATCCAAGCCCATTAATAGGGATCTGGATATGAACTAGAACAGGCAGCACTCAAATCAGCACTCTTACATGAAAAGCTACCATTGCAAATGTCAGCCTAACCTACTGCACCACAATCCCAGCCCCAAAAAGAAACTTTTTAGACACAGATAAGTAATTGGTAGGATTTCTGTTCAAAGAACAAATAAAGAACATTTTAAGCCGTCTGCAGTGTAGTATGGTAATTAATATCATATTAATATAATTAATATAACTAGCTTGTTCAGGAACAAATCAGTGTGGGGCATAGTTCTTTCACTACAACTAAATTTATATTAAATTTATGTTCTAGTTCTTGCATTTGAAGTCAGTGTATGCCAAGATGAGTAGTTTATGAACTCTATGCAGTAGTTGTTGTGAAGCCACTGTCTTTGGGAGGACAATACAGGTAAGCTCCAAAAACAATGTGGGTTTGTTTCTAGATCAACAATAACAAAATAATTATCACAACAGATTGAGCTACACAATTTCTTGGTTTCCTTTTGCAACAAAATTTTTATTTATACTTTACTACAGTCTATTAATGTGCAATGACCTTTATCTATTATAGACATTATGTATTGATTAAAATGCTCACATCATCTGAGCCTTCAACAGAAAATACACTTTTTTCTGGTGGACCATATTGCCTCCAAGTTGATGGCAGATGGCCAGAATTATGGTCAAAGTGCTGGTAGTAATTTTCTTAATGTAAGACAACAGTTAATTTGCCACATGTTTGACTCTCCATTTCATGAGCGATGTGTCTATAGCATGTATTGTGCTTAGATAACAATTCTACCCACAGTAGGATTTCTTTCTAAATTGGAGCCCAAACTCTTGAACTCTGCCAGTCTTTATCAACTAAGTTTGTAGAATATTCCAAACCTGCTCTTGCCATTTCAACATTGTTCCCTAATCTTCAACATGAGTACACGTATCTCAGTACACAACTCTTTTTTTTATGATTCGTTATGATTATGATTCATTAGAAACGACATTGAAGTTTTATCATGAGATTGAACCAATTCAACCACATCCACAGGATTTATTACTAGTTCTAGTTCTCTGGATATTTCTACCACGTTTCTCCTTGAAGACTCAAACCACTCAACATGTGCATAAGGGCTGGAATCAATTTCATTCTAACTCTGTTGTTGTTTTGAACTGTAGAATGGTGAATACTTCCCCCAAAACTTTCAGTTTCCTTTGCCCAAATCCTTCAGAGGGATCACATTCTATGGAAGCTATATCTTTACAAAATGTATTTCTTAAATAAGACTTCAAAGTCTAATATACTCTTTGATTCATGGGCTACATGATGGATGTTGTGTCAGCAGATAAGAAATAAATCAATTTCATTAATATTGTTGGGAATCTACATCACAGTTCATGGGGGACCAGGTGCATTGTAAATGAATGATAATATTTTCAAAAAGAACTTTTTTTTAATTTCTGAGCAATGGGCCTCAAAAGTCTGCTTAAAATATTTAGAATGTCATGTTGTAAATAGAATATGCTGTCATCTAAGATTTGTCATTTTACTTATAGAGCACAGATGATATATTTCATGTATTTGTTAAATGTCTTATGATTTTCTAAATGAGCATTGGCTTCAACTTAAAATCACCAGCTAAATTTCTCTCTATCAATAGAATCAGGCTATTCTTTGAAGCTTTGAAGCAAGATGCTAACTTCTGTATAGCTATGAAAATCCCCAGATTATATCTTCTTCCAATATAAGGCTATATTATCTACACTAAAAATCTGTAGATTAGTGTGGCCACCTTCATTTAAAAGTTAGATCTTGTGGGTAACTTGCTACAACTTCTACATCAGCATTTGCTCTTTCACCTTGCACTTTTTTTTTTTAAAGAATCATTTATTTTTTGAAAGGCAGAGTTACAGAGAGGCAGAAGCTGAGGTTGAGACAGAGAGAGAGAGAGAGGGAGAGAGGAAGAGAGAGAGGGAGAAGGAGAGAGGGAGAGAGAGAGAGAGAAAGAGAGAGAGAGAAAGCAGACCCCACCTTCCATTCACTAGTTCACTCCCCAGATGGCTTCAACAGCTGGAGCGGGGCCAATCTGAAGCCAAGAGCCAGAAGCTTCTACTGGGTATTCCACACGGAGGCAGATGCCCAAGCACAAGTACAATCTTCTGCTGTTTTTCCAAACCATAGCAGAGAGCTGCTATGAAGTGGAGCAGCCGGGTCTCTAAAAGGCATCCATATGCGATGCAGGCACTACAGACAGTGGCTTTACCTGCTTTGCCACAGCACCAGCCCCTCACCTTGCAGTTGTATGTTATGGAGATGCCTTCTTTCCTGAAGTCTCAGAAATCAAATCTTAGAACATTATGGCTTTCTTTTGCTTCCCTTGCTTTTCTCACCCTTCATAAAAATGAAGAGAGTTAGGTTCTTGATGTAGATTAGTATTTGGCTTAAGGAAATATTGTAACTGATTTGCTTTATCTAGACCACTAAAACTTTCCCCTCATCAGCAATAATATGTTACTATCACTGGGGTAGCAATTTTAGCTTCTTTAAGAACTTTTCCATTGCATTCACAACTTGTATAACTAATGCAAGAAACCTACAATGTAGCATATCTCAGTTTTCAGAGTTTTTTCCTCAGTAAGCTTGATCTTTTCTAATTTTTTTTTAAAAATTATTACCTTTCATTTCAATACTCAGAGATAAAGGTTGGGTTATTGCCTACTTTCAATGTTATTGGATCTCCTAGAATAGGCAACGTTGACGGGAAGAGGGAGAGAAAAGGAAACATCTGGTTGATGAGGCAGTCAGAGCACACATATTAATCAACTAAGTTCTCCCAAGCAATTAAAACAATCATATGAAAGATCACTGATTCCAAATCACCATTGCATGTGTAAAAAGGAAAATTTTGAAATATTGAGAGAAATACCAATGTGATGCAGATTCAGGGACTGAGCACACCCTGTTGGTAATACGGTTCCAATAGACTTGTTCAATGCAGAGTTGAAATTAACCTTTAATTTGTAAAAATTGCAGTATCTGTGAAGTGCATTTAAGCAAAGCACAATAAAAGGAAGTATGCTTGTCACAATGAATAATCAATAATATGATTGTTTCTAATAGTCAATAACTAATTGTTTTTTTATTTTATTTTTTTAACTTTTATTTAATGAATATAAATTTCCAGTGTACAGCTTATGGATTACAGTGGCTTCCCCCTCCCATAACTTCCCTCCCACCCACAACCCTCCCCTCTCCCGCTCCCTCTCCCCTTCCATTTGCATCAAGATTCATTTTCAATTCTCTTTATATACAGAAGATCAATTTAGTATAAAGATTTCAACAGTTTGCACCCACATAGAAACACAAAGTGAAACATACTGTTTGAGTACTAGTTATAGCATTAAATCAAAATGTACAGCACATTAAGGACAGAGATCCCACATGAGGAGCAAGTGCACAGTGACTCCTGTTGTTGACACAACAAATTGACACTCTAGTTTATGGCGCCAGTAACCACCCTAGGCTGTCGTCGTGAGTTGCCAAGGCTATGGAAGCCTTCCAAGTTTGCCGACTCTGATCATATTTAGACAAGGTCATAAAAGACAGAGTGAGGATAGTAACCAATGATCCTAAGAGTGGCATTTACCAGGTTTGAACAATTATACAGCATGAAGTGGGGAAGAGGACCATCAGTACACACAGGTTGGGAGTAGAGCCATTGGTGGTAGAGTAGAGGTTATGATTACAAAGGAATGAGGCCCAAGTGCGCTAGACAGGGTCTAGAACAAAGGACAGAGTCATTATTAGAGGAGCTAAGAAAGGTGCTGTCTAAGCTACAATTAAGTTTTCTGATTGAGAGGCAAATAGAACCTGAAAGAAGGGGCTTGATAATAATCTGTTGGGTTTTAGGCCTTGTAAGTTAAGAGGCCCAGACCTATTTATCTCTTCAAGTGGGGTACATCCTAAGGGAGGTGTGAACCTCCTAGGGGAAGGCACTCTGTTGACTTTCATTACTTGGCTGGCCTAGGAGGAGAGCTTACCAGGTAAAGGCAAGGGGGCATCTCTAACAAGAAATTTACAGTTCTGCCTGCAATGTTGCTGACCCTACTTGGCTGTCCCCTCAGCTGCAGTGGTCACTTTGGAAATTGGGCTGAGTGAAGGGCTTTTCAGCTTAGAGCCAATAAGGTCTGTGGCTCTGACCTGGGCATCCTTCGACTCCAGGGCAGGTCCATTTCCAGTGATCCAACTCTTAGCAGAGCTGCCAGGGTTCTTCACAAGCTAACTTCTGCTGAAGCCCAGGCTTACCACATTGAAAGCCACTGCAGTGGACTGGCCTGTTGAGTCTCCTTGAGGGCAGATCACTGTACAGATCAGCCATTAATAGGCCTGCCACCCATTGCTTCTGATGCCTAGCTTTCTTTTCCTCCTGGTTTGTGTTAAAGCAGACCAGAGGATGCAAGTCAAGGGAGTGCCCGTTTCCCATCTCTAATCTTCGGTGGCCTGAACTATAAGGCTATAGTCACAGGCATGTTCTGTAGTAGTTTTTCTAAGGTATACAATGCCCATGAGGAAAATTATATTCCCCTTTTAAAACTTTCTTTCCCTTTGGTCTGAAAGGGAGGTTTTTTCTACTTACTGTATACTTGGCTGATGGCAAAGTGAATCTAGCTATGAGATTATTATTTAAGTTCTTATTTTGGCTATGCTATTACAGAAAAATGTTAGCCATCTCTTTTATAAGGTCTAAAGATTAAATTGTGTGTCCTACAGATTCCTTCATAATAGAATTAGTTTCCTACCTTGAAGAGAATAGAGAAATGAAAGAACAAGTTGGGCTTAGAATAGAGAAATGAGGGAGCAAGTCCTAGATCGCTAGCTGACATTAGCAATATCACATGAACACTTAGCAAAACAGTTTCAACCATTAGATAACAACTTAAGAAAACATTTACCAGAAAGTCCAATGCCTTCTATAAATTTTAAGAATCATGTATTTGAAAACACCTCTTAAATATCTAACATGGTGTAGTTTGTTTAACCAGTAAACATAAGCACAACTATATAAAATGTTTTTAGTTTCTTTCTACCAACAAGTTTAAAACATATGTTACACAGATTCAGGTCACACAAATTAAAATGTATCTTTGATTGATTTTAGCAGCTTAAATTTATGGACAATCTTATCTATAAGCCATTTAAAATAAAATTCTTAATAAAACTTCCCCATGTGGACATACAATATGTACACATATAAAACATAGCATAGTAGACCAATATAGCAATTTTAATAATAGATTTTAAAATCTTTAACTCTTTTTGTAGATTGCCAATTGATTTGAATTGCTTTTTGTTTTTAGTAACCTCACTTAACCATACTTTCTCTCAGTTGGTACTGTTAATACATTATTGGCTTCATCTGTTTACAGAGCCATCCCAAAGTACTGAATACAATAGAAGTGGCTGGAAAAAGTCCATAGGCACCTTTGGAGTATAGCTAAACACAGAACCAACAACGCTTTAGTTTTATGAGCAGCAAATCATATATAACTGTGGATGACGAAAGACTTTAAGTCGCCATGTTTAAAATTATAAACTCATCAACCAACAAGAGGCACTTGTTTACTTCACAGTATTTTTGAAAGCACCTATAGGATTTTACAATTATTTAACCCTTTAGGCCTCTGGGACTTTCTCATTAATATAACTATCATGTCTAGTAACACAAGATCATTAGACTTTTTAATTCTCAAACATTTGTATTAATAGCATTCTCCATTATAGAAACTTAAAGTTTGGTACCACATCACATCTTGACAGTACTTCTAATATAATCCAAATAGACTGATTAGTTGGTGTTTCTATAAGATGAGAGACATAGGTCCTTCGATTTTTTCAGTTGGGCCCAAACTGGAAAAACCAAAGTCCAGGATTTACTGGAAATTTTAGAGACCAGATTGTTTGAAACTTTGATTTTTTGAATGCCTGTCAAGAATGCCAAGAAGGCTCAAAATCCAAAATATCTGGTTGAAATAAGATTCCTTAAAATCATGACATAACATAGACCAAATTTGATCTTGTTACAAGGTGATTATTCAAATCTTTGAAAATAAGCACACATTTAAATAACCCATAGCTCTTAATAAAAATTCAGCTGTTTTTGAACAATTAGAATTTAACAGACATCAAGAGAACATAATAGATTACTTTAACACATTGCTCTAACAGAGCATCAGAGTTTAATTCTATGTCAAAGAGAAATTGAGCTTCCTGTGATCTTTTGCTGTGAGGTTTCCTTCCTTTACCTTCTTTCATATTGGTGACCATGTTTCTGTGTTTCTGTGTGTAAGACATCTTTAAGCATCTTTTGCAGGGCAGGATGAGTGGCAACAAATTCTTTCAGTTTCTGTTTGCTATGAAAAGTCTTAATTTCACCTTCATTCACAAATGAGAGCTTTGCAGGATATAATATTCTGGGCTGGCAGGTTTTCTCTCTTAGTACCTGGGCTATGTCTCGCCATTCCCTTCTAGCTTGTAGGGTTTCTGATGAGAAGTCTGCTGTGGGTCTAATTGGAGATCCTCTAAGGAGTAATCTGACATTTCTCTCTTGCACATTTTAGAATTTTTTCTTTATGTTTCACTCTGGTGAGTTTGATTACAACATGTCGTGGTGAGGATCTCTTTTGGTCATGTTTATTAGGGTTCTATAAGCTTCCTGTACTAAGATGCCTCTGTCCTTCTCCAAACCTGGGAAATTTTCTGCTAGTATCTCACTGAAAAGGCCTTCTAATCCTTTCTCCCTCTCCATGCCTTCAGGAACTTCTAGAACCCGAATGTTAGGTTTTTTTAATAGTATCCTGTAGATTCCTGACAATATTTTTTAGATTTCTAATTTCCTCTTCTTTTCTTTGGTTTGCCTGTTTCCTTTCCTGTTCTCTGTCTTCTAAGTCCGATATTCTATCTTCTGCTTCGCCCATTCTGTTTTTAAGGCTCTCTAATGTGTTTGTCATTTGATCTATTGAATTCTTCATTTCATTATGATTTCTCGTCACTATCACAGTTTCTTGTTCTACTAGTTTCTGTGTTTCATTTTGATTCCTCCTTAATATTTCATTTTCATGAGAGAGATTTTCTATCTTGTCCATTAAGGATTTCTGTAGTTCAAGAACTTGTTTTTGAGAACCTCTTAATGTTCTTATCAATTTTTTGAGATCCACTTCTTGCATTTCTTCTATCTCATTATCTTCATAATCTTGAATTGGGGTGTCTTTTTCATTTGGGGGCGTCATAGTATCTTCCTTGTTACTTCAGTTTTTGCGTTTGTTGTTTGGCATGTTGGAGATATTTGGTTTCTTCACTGTGCTGTTTTTTCTTGTTACCCTATGGCTCTATATTAAGTGGACTGTCTGCTTTCTATGGAGCCTTAGAGGCTTGAGATGAGTGTGTTCTGAGAGCTCTGTTTGGTTCCTCAGGGTTGCGGGTGTGTCAAAGATGACACTCCCAGGTTAGGTGTGATAAATCTCTCTTTCTTTCTTTTTTTGATTCAAAAGGGAAGTAATTCCACACAGCTGAACGTAATTGGAGGTAGCTAGCAGGCAAATGATATACCCACAGGAGCCAGAGATCAGAAGCTCTTTCCCAAGGACCACACAGGGAATCTGTGCTGCCCTCAGTGTGGGCTCCAATTCTCCTGCAGTCTCCTACTGGGTTGCCAAGTTAGATGCTAATCTCCTGTTATTTCACCCCTCCCCCCAGAGTCAGGTTTTTCTGCTAGGCTCAGGACCGGTGCAGTCCTGAGGTCGCCCTGCTTATGACGTATGACCAAAATGGCGCCTGCTCTTTGTCTTGCTTGCCTTTGAGGGGTGAGCAGAGAGAGAGAAACTCGTGTCCGTATCGGTCACGTTTTTTTTTTCCTCTCTCTCTTCTAGTTAGCCTGGTGAACTTTTCCCCACAGAGTTTCAAGCCTCATTCCCTATAGTCTCCTCTTTCCGCTTGCCCGCTGGTGTTTCGGGCTATTGAGGTTTGGCTCACCTTGTGTTCAAGCGCTGGTGTGTTGAGTCTGCCGCTGGTGTCCCGAACTTGGGCTCCCATGCTCTTCACGCAGGTCCACAGTGAATCACTAGTTCCAGAAGAGTTTCCTCTGCTGTTTTTTCCCCTACTCTTCCTTGACCCTGCAGCATCTCTACTTTTATTAACCTGTCTTTCGCCCGGACTAATAGTGTGCCCCCTTCCTATTCCGCCATCTTGCCGCTCTCCCGTCAATAACTAATTGATGCAATAATCATTACTATGGCACGTATATGTTTATATAGCGATATATATATATATATATACATCTTTTTGAATGCAATTGTTGATTATTTTTTACTTTATTTTATTTTATTTTATTTATTTATTTTTTTGACAGGCAGAGTGGACAGTGAGAGAGAGAGAGAGAGACAGAGAGAAAGGTCTTCCTTTTGCCGTTGGTTCACCCTCTAATGGCTGCCGCGGTAGCGCGCTGCAGCCGGCGCACCGCGCTGTTCCGATGGCAGGAGCCAGGTGCTAATCCTCGTCTCCCATGGGGTGCAGAGCCCAAACACTTGGGCCATCCTCCACTGCACTCCCTGGCCACAGCAGAGAGCTGGCCTGGAAGAGGGGCAACCGGGACAGGATCGGTGCCCCAACCGGGACTAGAACCCGGTGTGCCGGCACCGCAAGGCGGAGGATTAGCCTGTTGAGCCACGGCGCCGGCCATTTTTTACTTTTCTTTATATTGATATTTCCCTTAAAGTACAGCTTCAATAAAAATAGGTTAATAGTATTTGGAGTGCTATTTTTGACTGGCTTTATAATTTCTCCTCTTGTGGACACATATATCATTGAAATTGAGACAGTTGATTCTTTTAACCTCACCATCTACCAAGTACATAATTTAATGAAAAATAGATCTTGTGAATTGATTTTGAAAAGTAAATTAAGAGGTTGCTCAACAGTCACATATTTAAATATATTGAGATGTATTTTTTCTGACATGACTGCAAACAATTATACCTGACATAACAGCCACCTGATGTCAATGGGATGACACTTAAGAAACTAAAAGAGGTCTCTGGTTTCTGTACAGGCATCTTTTTAGTTTTTAGATGTTTAGCACATAAAAAAAATCACACATTGTTCTTTATAGTTATACTGTGATGATGCTTGGAATTTTTGTCAGTTTTATTTATACTTAAAATTTATATATGAACCCATCTTTCTGTTTTCCCCTTGAAAGTATGCAGTAAAGGAATTATTATTATTATTATTATTGTCAACAGTAAGGTACTAATGTGGAAAATTGAAGTAAAACACAACATGGATCTCATTATGAATCTTCAAGCAACTTAGCTTGTAAAACCCTGGATATTTTTGTGGTTCAGAAAATATTTAAAGCATGATGACACACTCAGAAGTAATAAAAAGGATAAGGATTTAGATAAATATTTTTCTCTTCATAGTAATAGAAGAAAAACTTACAAAAAATTTCATAAATATAAGACTTAGAAAAAGTAGACAAAATATTTCATTTAACATTTAATATGTTTAAAAGTGGTACATAATGTAAATTTGTACTAGGGGCCAGTGCTGTGGCGTAGCAGGTAAAGCCACTACCTGCAGTGCTAGTATCCCATATGGGCGTTGTTTCAATCACGGTTGCTCCACTTCTGATCCAGTTCTCTGCTATGGCCTGGGAAAGCAGTGGAGGATGACCCAAGTCCTTGGGCCCCTGTACCCATGTGGGAGACCTGGAGGAAGCTTGTGGCTCCTGGCTTCGGATCGGTGCAGCTCCAGCTGTTGTGGCTCTCTGCCTCTCCTTCTCTCTCTGTGTAACTCAGACTTAAGAATACAAAATAAATGTTTTAAAAAATGTGTACTAGGCTTTGACATTCAAGTAGTAGATATCTATTTCAATCAAGTTAATTCAGCCTATTTCCAACAGCCTCCAGCTATTACATCATCGTGGAACTGCATTTTGGTCCCCTAAGTCATGGCCTGGAAATTGTAAGCATCCTCATCTTCACTGTTAACAGTACCAGCACCAGTATTTGCTGACCATGTACAATATGCTGGAGAGTGGTTGTCTTTTCTGAAGTCTTTTCTTTTTTTTTTTTTATCATTATAAGCCACGTCAGAACCAGAGATGTGGATTTACCTTATGAATCAGTATTTTCATATGTAACTCAATAATGATTTGATAAATAAGCAGATGATTAATATATATTTATTTTAATTCCACTCTCAACCATTAAGATACACATGTCCCTTTCTGCTTGATAAAATAATTGCATAGGCTACAGTAGTTTCAATATACAACAGTTTTTGTAAGTAATAATAGTTTTAAAGATTAATTTATTTACTTACTTGAAAGGCAAAGTGAATGAGAGAGAGAGAGAGAAGGAGAAACATACAGAATGAGAGAGTGATTTTCTATAATCTGGCTCACTCCCAAATCGGCACACTAGCCAGGTCTAGTCCAGGCCAAAGCCAGCTGAAAGGAACTCCATCCATTATCTCACATGGAAGGCAAGAGCCCTAGTACTTGAGCCATCTTATACTGCCTTCCCAGGTGCATTAGCAAGAATCTGGATTAGATATGCACAGCCAGACTTAATTTGACATCCCAATATGAGATTTCTGCTTTGTCAGTGGTGGCTAAACACAGTGCTGCAGGATACCAAAAGAATATTTTGCAACAATAACTAATTAGTTTCCTTTTTAAAGAATGCTTGAGTTTTATATTAAAATGTGTACTCTTGAATTGAGTGACAAGGTACAATGCATTAAACTGCTATTTGGTATGCCTGCAACCCATATCAGAGTGTTATTCCAGTCTCAACTAGATTTTTAAACCAGATCCCTGCTAATGTTCCTGGGAAATAAGCAGAAGATGGTCCAAGTGCCTAAGCCCCTGTCCCAAACGTGAGTGACCAAGATGGAGTTACAGTCTCCTGGCTTTCGCCTGGACCAATGTGGTTCTTACAGTCACTGGGGGAATGAATCAGTAGACAGCAAGTCTCTCTCTCTCTGTATCTCTCTCTTTATTTACTGCTCTACCTTTCAAATAAATAAATAAACTATTAAAACAGATTTAAGAAATAAAAAATAACCATTCCAAAAGTTTATTACAGTTGTGTATGTGTATGTATGTGTGTGAGAGTGTTTACATCTCAAGTAATGTGAAAGAGTTTTGGGGGTACTTCACTTTCAAAATTAATTCAAATGCCTAACAATTGTCAGAATTTTTAATTTTTATATTGGTAACATTGAGGAATCATAAACCAGAAACCACTATTGTAAGAATTTGCAATTTTAGTAGCATCCACATATATTCATGTTTTTATTTTTGCTTTTCCATTTACAAAGCTTTATATCAAAAGGTATCCTTGCAATTGTGGACAGAAGTGGAAGAGAATACTGGAAATATTAAACTCTAGTCAGAGAAGTTGCCGAGGGAGAAGACATTCAAGGAAAAATGGTTGTGTGTATGTGTGTGTGTGTTTTCCTGAAAATGATCAGAAAAATTTTCAATTGCTTTAACATCCTTTTCCTGTTTGAATAATCTTTTTTAATTTTATTTAAGTTATACAAGATTCATGTATAACATACACACAGATTTAAGAACATATTGATACTTCCCACCCTATCCTCACTCTCACCCATGCTCCAACCCTTCTTTGTCCTCCCTCTCCCATTAACATTCCAAATTTTTAGAAGGATATACTTTCAGTTTACTTAATGATAGTAAAGTTAACCCTAGACTAAGTAAAAGAGTTTAACAAATAGTATGAAGAAAAAAAAAATGTTCCTCAGCAGAAGAGACAAAGTCTGTAAACAATCATCAAATCTGAACACGTCCATCTCACTCCAATATATTACATGCAATCTTATATTTCATTTAGAAATACCTGCTATAGAACTAAAGTTAATGAAAGCCAATTTCCAGCCAATGCTGTTTCACTGACATTTTTGTGTTTATAAATGTGTATCGATTAATTTTCATCTGCTTAAAGGATGAGAGAGTGAGAGTGAGAGAGAGAGTCAGTGAGAGATCTTTCATCTGCTGGTTCACTCCCCAAATGTCTGCAACCACCAGTGCTGAGCCAGGTTGAAATCAGGAGCCCAGAACTGCCTCTGAGCCTTCCAAGTGAGTGGCAGAGGCTCAAGAGTTTGAGACATCATCTACTACCTTCCAGGACACATTATTGGAAGCAGGATCAGAAGCAAAGCATTCAGGACTCAAATTCTCACTCTAATATGGAACGTAGCATCCCAAGCAATGGTTCAACCTTCCAAGCCGTTGTACTAGTCCTGTTACTGGGGAGTTCCAAATTGCAGATGTTTGTATCACTTGTTTTTTAAAACCTGTACTTCTGCTTCAAACCATAAAAAGTGTTATGGAAGATATCTCCTTATAAATGACCCCTCTACTCTGGTACCTTTGCTCCATGGAATAGGTAGGTACTGCAGGATACATCAACCTGTCATGAGATATTCAAAACTGCTACAATTTTGAACCCATACTAACTTCTCAACCAGAAGATGCTGCTCATTCTGTTAAACTACTAAATAATATTATGCTTGATTACCATGATTCCATTGATAAAAAATTGTTTTTCAAAAAAAATTGCTATGCTGTGACAGGTATTTAGCTTGGCAGTTCAGATGCCAATCTCTCACACTGGGATGCCTGCATTCCAGTCCTGCTCTGGCTCCTGCTCCCAGCTCCCTGCTAACACACACCCTGGGAGGTCACAGGTGATAGGTGCCTGTCATTGATATAGGAGAACTGTATTACATCCCTGGCTCTCATCTATGTTTCCTGTCCCTGACCCTGGTCCAGCCTTGCCATTGCAGATATTAAGGGAGTAAACAGGGACATAGGAGCTCTGTCGGTGTGTCTGTCTGTCTCCCTGTCTCTCAAATTAAAAAAAAAAAATGCCTTAAAATTACTGTAGTAAATGAAGTATCCAATGAGTTGATGTTTGAAAGTGAATCTAGTCGGAAAAATCAATGTTACGCCTTAAATTTCTCCTGGAAAACAATGCTTTAACTTAATTTTATTCAGGAAAGAAATCTCAGTGTTCTAGAGCTGACAAAAGATGGAACTCCAATCAGAAGTAACTCAAATTCACACAACTGTACAGTAGAAAATCTAAAAGGAAAAGAAAAACAAAAGAGCTAAACAGTTTTATAATGACCTGTTTACCAAAAATAAAATTTTTGATTATTCATCATTGTGAAGTACTTTTAATTTTTTTAATATTTGCTTTATATAATTGAAAAGCAGAGTTACAGAATGAATGGGGTGGGTGGGAGAGAGAGAGAGAGAGAGAGAGAGAGAGAGAGAGAGAGTCTTCCATCTACTGATTCACCCTGGAAATGGCTGCAACAACTGGGACTGTGCCAGGTCAAAGCCTGGAGCCAAGAACTCCATGTGGGTCTCCCATATTGGTGGCAGGAGCCCAAAATTTTGGGCCACCATCCACTGCATTCCGAGGTGCACCAGCAGCTAACCTGACTGGAAACAAAGTGGTTGAGACTTCAACTGGTACTCCTATATGAGATGCCAGTGTTGAACATGGCAACTTAACCCACTGTGCCACAAGGTGGCTCCATGTAGGTACTTTTAAGATAAATGTCAGTTTTGAGAGAGGGACCTTCACAATTTTGTCTTTCTCACCCTCACCAACTTGATGTGAAAAAGGGTAGAAAATGAAACTGGTATATATATATATATATATATATATATATATATATATATCCAAACCTAAAAGTTGCATTTATTCATAAGGTTGAAAGTAGGAAAAAAGCATAAAAATAAGATAATATTTCTTGGCCAAGCACTGATATGTATTTGTTAGTTTAGAGATTAATATTACTTTTTTATATGAAAACATAAACTGGTATTGTTTGCTCATATATATATATATATATATATATATATATATATATATATATATAGAGAGAGAGAGAGAGAGAGAGAGAGAGAGAAATAACCCAAATTTGCTGATATTCTAGAAATTATTTCAAAGGAAAAATGAGAGAGGAGGATTATAGAAATATTTTTCTACCTGCAGGGAAAAACATATAAGTACACTGCTATTGGAAAGAATTTATCAGAAGCTTCAAGGCATGTCTAAGGTTAATATAATAATTTATGAGATAAGTAAATATTGAGAATTTTGCTCATTGTATTAAAAAATTAAATTTCTAGTGGGAGAAATTTCAGCAGTTAGTAGCTTAGGGAAAAGGTTATCTTTATTTCCCATCAGAATTAACAAGTGAAGTGAATGTCAGAAGATACACAGCGAAGTTACTCTCTCCAGGTATGCACTGAATGACAAGTGAACACGTTCAATCCCAATGGAAATTAATGGGCAAAATTTATTTGAAGAAGTAATTATCTAAAGTAAGGAGCCCTTTTAAGCTCCTTGAACCCTGAAATGGGAAATTCTTCTGTTAAAGATCTGAGAAAAGCAAAGAAAAATAATATACTCTGCTTTCTGTCCTTTTAAGAGAAAAAAATAGTATCTTACTTCAACCTAACCTTCAAACAATTTCATTGTCCATGCCAGAACAAATTTAAATACAAACCAGGGAACGTGAAAGTATGTGATCCCTGAAGTCAAATGTCATTTCTAGACACTTTCCAAAAAAAAAATAAAAGAAGGAAGGAGGAGGGACGAGGGGAAATATCATTATATGCCTGGAATTGTATGTATGAAGTACAAAAATCTGTTCCCTTTATGTTACTAGGAAAAATTTTACTCTGAAAAATACTATCCTTCCTTCTATGGCAACACTCAAAAATGCCAAATTTAATGACAAATGAAGTTTGGATATCTAAGTGGAAGATTTTAAAAAGTCACTTTTTAAACTGGAACAATAAATTTCAACAGAAAAAAATGATGCTGTATTCCTCGTCTAAATGTAAAATATTTTCATAATCCACCTGATGCAAGCCCTGGAAGGCAGCATGAAATCTTGAGTTATTGATTTCCTCCGATTACATGGAAGACTTGGATTGAGTACTCAGCTTAATCCCAGCCATTGCAGTCTTTCTGGGAGTGGACTGGTAGATGGGAGTTTCTCTCTCTCTCTCTCTCTGTCTCTCTCTCTCTCTCTTTCTCTCCCTCTTTATCCCTCCCTTCCTTTCTCCCTCCCTCCCTCCCTGTCTCCCTTCCTCTCTCTCCCCCTTCTTTCTCTCTCAAAAGCTATATATATATAGGGCCGGCGCCTCAACTTACTTGGCTAATCCTCTGCCTGTGGTGCCAGCACTCAGAGTTCTAGTCCCAGTCGTGGCACCAGATTCTGTCCCAGTTGCTCCACTTCCAGGCCAGCTCTCTGCTGTGGCCCAGGAAGGCAGTGGAGGATGGTCCAAGTGCTTGGGCCCCTGCACCCACAAGGGAGACCAGGAGGAAGCACCTGGCTCCTGGCTTCATATCAGTGCTGCGTGCCAGCCATAGCATCCATTTGGGGGGGTGAACCAACGGAAGAGGAACACCTTTCTCTCTGTCTCTCTGTCTCTCTCTCTCACTGTCTAACTCTGCCTGTCAAAAAAATTTAAAAATAAATAAATAAACTATATGTAATTCTACTCCTATACATCCCTACCTCTTACCTATCTCTTTTAATATGACTTAATCTAAATGATCACCTGAGTTCTTGCTAACTATAAACTCAGGTAAGATAAAAAGTGGTTATTATTTTAAGTATGACAAGTGGAAACCACCACTCTCAAATACATGAGATAAAATAATACAGATAAAAGTACAGTACACCACCAAAGGGCAGAAGGCAAAGCTGGGGTGAGAAATGATTTATAAAATTCCTTCTTGAAGCCAACTATCTATATGTTTGTAACTTACCTTCTGCATATATCTGATCCTAATTTTTTAAATTATCCATTTTTATTCACTTGAAAGGCAGAGAGCCAGGGAGCCAGAAGCAGACAGAGAGAGAAAGGATGTCTTCTTGCCCCAGTGCCACTCACAATGAATTGGTGATTGCAGCAAATGTAGTGTATAAAAGGCAAACAAAAATAAAAGCCATCCAAGGAAGAAGGAAAACTATTCACAGAAGACATGATAATACATATTTTTAAGATTTTATTTATTTATTTGAGAGGTAGAATTATGGACAAAGATAGGGAGAGACAGAGTGAAATTCTTCCATCTGCTGGTTCACTCCCTAAATGGCTGTATCGGCCAGAGCTGAGCTGATCTAAAGCCAGGAGGTTCTTCTGGGTCACCCATGCGAGTGCAGGGGCCCAAGCACTTGGGCCATCTTCCACTGCTTTCCCAGGCCATAAGTGGAAAGCTGGATAGGAAGAGGAGCAGCTGGGACACAAACCAGTGCTCATATGGGATACCAGCGCGCTGCGTGGGAAGGCTTAGCCTACTACACCACAGCACTCGCCCATGATCATACATTTTTGACAATACATGTATAGATGTGTGTGTGTATGTGTGTGTAGTCAATAAATCCACAAGTATTAGAGGTCATAAATTCAGCAATGTTGAAGATTACAATAACAACACTCAAACATCAGTGGTGGGGGTCAGTGCTGTGCCATAGCAGGTAAAGTCACTGCTTGTGGTGCCAACATCCTAGATGGGCTCCAGTTGGAGTCTCAGGTGCTCCACTTCTGATCCAGCTCCCTGATAGTACTTCTGGGAAAGCAGGGGAGATGGCCCAAATACTTAGACACCTGCATCCATATTAGAGACCTGGAGGAAGCTTCTGGCTCATGGTTTGGGCCTGGCACAGGCCCAACTGTTGCAGGTATTTAGGGGAATGAACCAGAGGATGGAAGACACCTCTGTCTTTCTCTTTGTCTCTACCTCTCTGTAACTCTGCCTTTCATATAAATAAAAATTAAAGAAATTAAAAATTAAAAAAAATTAAGTTGTGTTTCTGCAAAACTGCAATGAACAATTCAGAAAGAAAAATACAAAAACAATTCCATTAAGTAACTCCTAAAAGAAATAAATGCTTAGGAGTAAAGTTAACCAACTGAGTGAACATCCTGTAAACTGAAAACCACAACAACAACAAAAGTTAAAAGAAGTTAAGGATATGGAGACACAGTCCATGTGTATGAGTGATGTGATTGGAAGGGGAGAGGGAGCGGGAAAGGGGAGGGTTGCGGGTGGGAGGGAAGTTTTGGGAGGGGGAAGCCATTGTAACCCATAAGCTGTTTAATTTAAAAAACAAAACAAAACAAAAAAAAAGAAGTCAATACTTCCTATAATGTTATATGAATTCAAAAATTAGCAGGAAAATATGATTTCTAAGAGTATTTTACATAAAAGAAAAATTATTTTTTTTATTTAAAAGGCATAGCAACAGAGATGGGGGAGGGACAGAGAGAGAGAGAGAGAGAGAAAGAGAGTTCTTCCATTTGCTGGTTCAATCCCTGAGTGGCAACAGGAGTCAGGGCTGGTTCATGCGGAAGCCAAGCGCTTGTATCTCTATCTGACTCTCCCAAGCATGTGATAGGGGTCCAAGTAGTTGGTTCATCTTCGCTGATTTCCCAGGAACATTAGCAGGCAGCTGGATTAGAAGCAGAGTAGCCAAGACATGAACTCATACTCCAATATGGGATGCCGGTTTAACCTGCTTCACCACAATGCCAGCCCAGAAAAAGGTAAATTTGATTATTAAATTCATATGAAATTTCAAAGGGGTCCAAACAGCACAAACTGTCTTGAACAAGAGCAAAGTCAGAGGACTTAAATTTTCCTTTTTTTCAAAGCCAATGTAATTGAAACCTATATTCTGGAATAAAGCAAAATAATTATAACTGAAATCAACAATCCTTTCATAGGTGTGCTTTACTTATCCATAAATATAGGCTCTTTGGTTTGAAGCAGGAATTGTGTGTGTGTGTATGTGTGTATGTGCATGTATGTGTTTCTTGTTTTGAATTACTACCGAGAATCAAAGTGTTTAATGTTTAACCATATATCTGTCTGCCTTAGCTTTGTAATTGTCAGTAAATCCGTTTGACCTTTACTTTAAAGATTTATTTTATTTATTTGAAAGGCAGAGTTACAGAGAGAGAGGGAGAGACAGCCAGAGAGAAGTCTTCTATCTGCTGGTTCATTCTCCAAATGCTCACTATGGCCAGGGCTGAGCCAAGCCAGAGCCAGGAGCCAGGATCCAGGAGCTTCTTCCAAATCTCTCACGTGAGTTCAGGGCCCCAAGTACTTGGGCCATAATCCACTGGTCTCCCAGGCACATTTTTGGTGAGCCAGATCAAAAGTGGAGGAGCCAGGACTCAAAACCGCACCGTATGGGATTCCAGTGTGGCAGGCGTTGGTTTAACCTATTAAGCCACAATGTTGGCCCCCAGTTTGACCTTTTAAGCATAATTTCTTTGTTTATAAAATCTATTGCTATCTCTCAGATACAGAGTATTTCAGAACACCATTGATTAACAATAACCACCAACATAGGCGTGATGCTTGCACTCCAGGTCGTTTGTCATTCTTAGATTACTTTGTTTGATTTTGTAACATGTACTAAAGTATGACAGTCTATCATATGGATTTTTATTTGTTTTTTTAATTGTTATTCAATAACTAGAGAGAGGAACAATTCAAGATACCATATGTGCAATATAATGGCTTACAATTTTTTTAAATTTTTATTTATCCATTTTATTTATTTGAAAGTTAGAGCTAAACAGAGAAAGAGAGGGAGGAGAGAGAGAGAGAGAGAGAGAGAGAGCACATTTCCATCTGTTGGTTCATTCCCCAAATGCTCACAATAGCTAGTGTTGGATCATGTTGAAGCCAGGAGATGGGAACATAATCCAAATCGTACACATATGTGACAAGTACCCAATTACTTTAGCTATCACTAGCTGGTTCCCAAAGTTTGCCTTAGCAGGCATTCCAACTGGCACCTTAACTACTAGGCCAACCCATGTGTCTGGATGACTGTTAAGAATCCAAATACATTCTGTGCTTTGGAATAGAGAGCTATGTTCATCTACAACAAATTTTAATTACTAATGTGTTATAATCTTCATAGGGAGTTTGAATTTTTTAAAGTATAGCCTAAAATTTATTCCAACAAGCCTTATGTTAACAGAATAAACCTAAGCAATGAGCAAGCTTATCATTCAAATGTACATAAGCAAATATTTGTCTTGACAGGAGATATAATAGACTATTACCTTCCAGAGCTCTGTAGTACATAAAGAACATGATTAATGCATCCACAAATGACATTGAGACACTCATATAATCTATATATGTGCATTAAAAAAGTAATTTTAATTGGAAAAAACAATATTTGTGATAGAAGCTATTTATCTTCTAGAGGATAGAGTCAAGGCAACTAATTATATTCCCACAGCAATTAAAATAGAATTCCACCTAAATGACCTCCTTTGCTTACCTTTGAAAATGATGAGTCTATATTTCAATAGTTTGATGTAGCTACTGTTCTTTACCTTGGAATTCACTCAGTGAAGTCTATTACTCATTAACAAATATATGATATATTAATACAAAAACGACCTTCAAAACATATGTTTTGGTTCATTTATGCATACAAAGAAATGTGACGTCTCATAGTTATTTTAAACATTAAAGAATAACATATTTTACAGTAAAACTTTATATACAGGCAAGATAGATTGAAAATAATTAGCAACAAGAAATGTTTCCAGAAAGTGAGTATTAAGCAATAACAATTAAAATTATTTGATTCATTATAAGGATTTTTTTCTTGTGGCAAAGACAAGATTAAATAAAAGCTCAAAGTAGCAATACAAGTTTTTTTTTTCCCCTTCATGGAAACAATTCAGTAATAAATATTACTAGCACTAGTACTAGTACTAGTATAAATAGGGTTTTAAGTTATAACACATGCTATATTGCAATCTGTTCATTATGTTCTATACTTAATCATAATTTTGAGTATTTGAACAACCTGTGAAGCACTTCTTTGTGAACAAGCTAAATGTTGTGACAGGATTTTACATTTATCTATTTAAACCTCCCCCCCACCTCTCTCGCTCACATCACTGTCTCTCCTGACTCTATGACACCTTTAGAATCAAATATAAGAGAAATATCCTCAGAGACAGGCAACCAGCACTGAGGACCATTCTCTGGACAATAATTTACACCATAAACCTGGAGTTGCTAAGTTTATAATATCCAGATGTAATGTATTGAAAGGCTGGCTTCAGATTTTCACTCTCTAGACCTGATATATGTTCACGTTTTTCTAATATTAGTTTGACTTTAACACTGAAGTTTCAATATTGCGTACATTCATATTTGTGTATACACATGTATGAGAGGCCTTCAAACACTCAGCCAAAGGCAACTGGACTATATCAATTTACCTGTGTTGAATCTACTGCAGGCTTTCTATCTTGTAGTGTCGGAGGTAATAGAGTAGCACTGACAAAGAAATCCCAGAAATGTCCAGAATCGTCAGCAACATTCGTCCTTTTTCAGTTATACCTTAACTAGTTTATTAATTCATGTACTGATTCATACATTTTTATCACCTTCGTTAATCTATTTATTTACTTACAGGTTTGTAGGAGTGTTTGTGAGTAACCCTCTCATCTGAGGCACTATCCAGCAGAACCTAAAGATTAAAAAGATCAAATATCTATCTATCCTTTAGGGGATAGCACAACAGAAGTCCTAACCAATCACATATTTTTTATTAAAAGTAAAAAAAAAAAGGATTTATTTTCGTTATTTGAAGGTAGCATTACAAAGAGAGAGGGAGACATTCTCATTCTGCTGGTCCACTCTACAAATGGCCACAAAGGCCAGGCCCGGGCCTGGCCAAAGACAAGAACCAGGAGCCTCATCCAGGTATACCATGTAGGTATAGGGGCTTACCCTCTTGGGCCATGCTCTACTGTTTTCTCAGGCATATTAGCAGGTAGTTGGATCAGAAGTGGAACAGTTGGGATGCAAATTGGCACCTATATGGGATGCCAGCATTGCAGGCAGCAGCATAATCTGCTATGCCACAATACTGGCCCTATGCATATACATTTTGAAAAACTGAGCCACATAAAATGTCTGGTGATTTGGGGCCAGCATTTTGGTGTAGCAGGTTAAGCCTCCACCTGTGATGCCAGCATCCAATATGGGTGCTGGTCGGACTCCTGGCTGCTCCACTTCTAACCCAGTTACCTGGGAAAGCAGTGGAAGATAGCCCAAGTATTTGGACCCTGCACCCACATGGTGGACACAGAAGAGGATCCTGATACCTGGCTTCAGCCTGGCACAGCCTTGCCCATTGTGGCCATAGGGGAGTGAACCAGCAGATAGAAGATCTCTCTTTATCTCCCCTTTCCTCTCTCTATAACTATGTCTTTCACATAAATAATGAAATATCTTTTTAAAAAACTTGGTGATGCAAAAAAGAAAACATCTTTTGGGCCAGCACTATGGTATAGCTTGTTAAATTACCACCTACTATACCAGCATCCCATATGGACACCAGTTCCTGTTTTGCTTGCTCTACTTCCAATCCAGCACCCTGCTAATGTGTCTAGGAAGTAGCAGAACATGACCCAAGTGCCTGGGCTCCTGTTGTGGCTTTGGGAGAGTGAAGCAGCAGATGGAAGATTCTCTCTCTCTCTATCCCTCTCTCCTTCTCTCTGTAACTCTTGCCTTCAAATAAATAAATATTTTTTTAAAAAGTCTTGCTAGTCCTTTTAATACTTCATGTAAACCATAAGTGATAAACTGGGCTTTGAAGTGTATGGATATTTTGATCAGGCAAAATGAAAATGGTGAAATTAAATAGAGGAAGAGTCAGAAACAAGATTCAATATTTGTATAGTACAATTTGGATTAGGGGAGCAAATAGTTCAACTTTTAGGTCATTTAATATTCACATGAGATATTGCCAAAATTTCATGGAAATAGAGTTAAAAGATAGGCTTATTTTAGAAAAAAGCATTTTTAAATCCATGTGATTTTTCCCATAATACATATTTTCCAGGGGCTCTTTGAAGATCTCTTATAAGAATATTCTGTTTTTATTTTATTTTCCACAAACATTTTAAACTTCCCACAAAAATGTTCTCATAATGACTCTCAAAAATATCATGCACATGTCTTCCAACTCCTTGCTCATGGATGTATTTTGGTATTAGAAAGAATATGAACATTCACTCTACAGAAATCATCAAATATCACATATCAGTGCTTTGCTCTACACACACCAAGCTGGTTAACAAGAAGTGTTCTAAAGCAGTCTGTTTGCTTCAAATTATTACTTCTGCTGCCTCCTAAACCAGTGGCCATGAGTCCTGAATGATGTACTACTGCCTTCATTCATTTCTAGATATATTTTGATTTGCATTTTAATTTCTTCTTTGACCCACTGTTCAAGCAGAAGCATGTTGTTCAGTTTCCATGTCTTTGCATAAGTCTCAAGATTCTTGAGCTGTTGATTTCCAGCTTCAATCCATTGTGGTCAGAGAAAATGCACAATATGATTTTGATTTTTTTTAATTTGTTGAGACTTGCAAGATGGCCTAGCATATTGTCTCTCCTAGAGAAAGTTCCATGCATCGATAAGAAGAACGTGTATTCTCCAACCATGGAATGAAAAGGTCTGTGACTGGCTGGCGCCGCGGCTCACTAGGCTAATCCTCCGCCTTGTGGCGCCAGCACACCGGGTTCTAGTCCCGGTCGGGGCACCGATCCTGTCCCGGTTGCCCCTCTTCCAGGCCAGCTCTCTACTGTGGCCAGGGAGTGCAGTGGAGGATGGCCCAACTCCTTGGGCCCTGCACCCCATGGGAGACCAGGATAAGCACCTGGCTCCTGCCATCGGATCAGCGCGGTGCGCCGGCCGCAGCGCACCTACCACAGCAGCCATTGGAGGGTGAACCAACAGCAAAAACGAAGACCTTTCTCTCTGTCTCTCTCTCACTGTCCACTCTGCCTGTCAAAAATTTAAAAAAAAGAAAGAAAAAGAAAAGGTCTGTGATTATCAGTTAGGTCCATTTGGCCCATAGTATTTATTAGCTATGTTGTTTCTTTGTTGATCTTCTGTCTAGCTGATCTGTCCACTGATGAAAGTCTGGCATTGAAGTGCCTTATTACTATTGTATTGGGGTTTTCCTCTGTAGGATTATATCTATGGACTATACCTCTGTGGCTTAGTGGATATCTGCACTTTCAGTAAATAACCAGAGGTCTGTGCTGGCTGTGGCCAGTGAGTTCTGATCAATTCCCCAGTATCCAAGTGACACCCAAGTTGGGCAGGGAAGATCTTTTTTTTTTTTTTTTTGACAGAGATCTTACATAATAAATTTTTTTAAAAAAAATTAATTAATTTTCTATGCCATTTCCAATTTAACACCAGGTTGTTTTTTTTTTTTCATTTCCAATTATCTTTATATACAGAAGATCGATTCAGTATATAATTAGTAAAGATCTCATCAGTTTGTACCCACGCAGAAACACAAAGTGTAAAAATACTATTTCAGTACTAGTTATAGCATCACTGCACATTAGACAACACATTAGGGACAGATCCAAGTCAGCGAACTCTAAAGGGTAGATCTTTTTTAACAGAAGGGGTATGTGTGTGGGAGGGCATGCTGACTTCTGATTCACAGTCTGAATGATCACCTCTTCTCCTTCAAGGTGATCAGTGTCCTGGTGTCAGTCCTCATCTGCATTGCCATATGAACAGTGAAAAGGAACTGTGCAGTCCTCACTGTGAGCGTGGATCCAGCTGCAGTTACCTACCCCAGGCAATCAGAGAGCTCTGAGCATGTAGAGCCCCATAAAGTGATTTCCCAAAGGCCAGCTGCACCCTGCACCCTTTAATGCAGTCACACTATCTCCACAATCTCAGCAAACAAGGCTCCAACAGTTACGTGTTGCAGAGAATCTGCTGTGCCCCACCAGCCTGTATGGTCCACAGGGAAGCAGACATTCCCTGAGCCTGCTTCCTCTGGGTGCTCTGTTAGGCAGTTTGAGCCCTGGAGCCTGTGGTATGTTGGGGTGCCTCACAGTCCTACATGGGTGCACAACCCCTTGTAAGCCCTCCCAGCCAGACTCTAAGTGGGTGATGTAAATTTTTCCTTCCTCTAGTGTTTCTGGGTCACGCGTGTGCACTGGAGCCTCTGCTGAAAGTTGCTGCCTCCCTGCGGTTCACACAGGAGCTGCCGCCGCCAATGTTGCTTAGAAGAGAGTTTCTTGTCTCCTTCAGTTGCTGTTCATGCAAACAAGGGCTTGTGCTGCTGCCTAAAATGAAACATGCCTTTTGCTTTTACTGGGTCCTCAGTAACCCTGTCCCCCTTTAGGCTCCAGGCTTGACTCACAACATGCTCTCCTTCCAGCTTCATTAGCAGTGGGGTTGCTGCTGTCTGATCTTACTTACCTCAGGCTTCAAAGCTGGTGCTTTCTCCGCCTCTTGGCTGCAGGAGTCCCGTGTTGTGTCCGTGTTCACGCTGCACACCCCCACCTTGTACACGGATCCATGGTGTTCCTCTTCCTTCTGTAGGATTTCCATGCTGCAGGTTTCTCTCTAACTCTCCCATAAGAATGTACTTTGGTTTTTTACTACTTACCCCTCGCCTAGCAAAGTATGCCAGCCTTACTTTACCATCTTCAAGGGAAGTGCTAATTTAAAATATTTGCTATTATTTTTCTCCCTGGCCAAGCTGGGGCACTTAACTATTATTATTATTATTATTGTTATTACACTACTAATATGACAAAGGGAGTTTCTCTTTTAGACGTATATGTTTCTGAAGTAGGTATGTAATTTTTTTTTCTGTTCTTGCACCTCTGAGGGTCAAAACAAGCAAACTTAAAATGAGTGTTACCCTTTAAAAAAGATTTACTTATTTGGAAGACAGACCTACAGAGAGAGGAGGAGCAATGTAGAGACAGAGAGATCTCTGTTTGCTGGCTCACTCCAGAAATGACTGCATCAGCCAGGGCTGGGCAAGGCTGAAACCAGGAGTCAGGACCCCCATCCAGGGATCCCACTTGGACCATCTTCACTGCTTTCTCAGGCACATTAGCATGTAGCTGGGTAGGAAGTGAAGTAGCTGAGACTCGAAATGGCGCCCATATGGGATGAAGGCACTGCTGATATTGGCTTAATACACTATGCAACAATGCTGGTCCCAAGTGTTACTCTTGCAGGCAGTTAACATTATGTAGAACTCCTAGTTTTAGTTCCAACATGTCTACATATAACTCTATCATAGATTTTTAAATTAATTAGTTTTTTTTTTTTTTCAAAGAATATGGACTCTTCAAAAGTCGACAGACATGAGCCATGTTGAGAGTAGAGCAAATACTGAGACAGGTCATATCCTAATTCTTCAGCAAGGCTAATAAGGTAATCTGGTAAAAGTAGGAAAGCAGGTGCATCCTCGCAAGAGGAAAAAAAAAAAGATAAAAGTAGGCAAGTGTACTAGCCTTTCTCCTTTTGATTTAAACTGTAAAATTCAATCAGCTACAATGCAAAACTCATTATATAAGCTCCATTTAGCTTAGCAAAATTGGTACAGTTGGTTAAAAGAGCAGATGGTAACTTCATGATTGTGGACAGCTCTCTCTAAAATGTAATTGAGAATACTGCAGGGGAAAAATAGGTGTAATATATAGTTATCCTGATTTACATTTCACCCTAGACAGACATCAGGCACATCTGCTCCTGGATATCAAGGAAAAACATGATTCCTTTAGCTTTTTTATCCTACAGGCTCATCAACTGCTTTGAAGATTGAGGTAGGATTTTGTGGGAAACATGTGTTTGAGTTTGATAGCCTCTTAATTAACAATTACTTCCACCAGAGATAAATGTCTAATGTAACCAGAATTGTAATATCATTTCAGGGGGAATCTCCACCTTCAGAAATATGAGGAAGTATAAGAACTAAGAATGGATAGAGTTCTCAAGAAAAAAGGAAAATACTTGCATTTTACATTAAAAAAATTATCAAGCAGTTCACAAAAATCCTCTGTTAAGCACACTCGGATTTTTATCAATTTGATCATTGTATCTGCAAGAAACATTATGATTTTATGTTGGAATGAGTCAACCAAGTACCTTTACAGTTGGGTAAACCAAGCATCAAATGGAATTATTTTCATGAAATCATGAAGTCTATTAAAGTAAAACCTAGTACATAAACTTTGACACAGCATTCAGGGAGATTTTGTGTGTAATTAGCATAATTTCTGACTCTATTTGGCCTGAATGACAGGGAATTTATTATCCTACAGAGAAACACCTTGCTCATCTATGGAAGCCATATCTTTTAATGCAGTTTGACCAGTTTAGGTTTTCCATCTTAAGACAAAATCCACATACAGCTCAAATGGAATAATAATAAAAATAAAGCTAATGGTGATAAGGAAGATTAAAAAAAACAAATGTTTAATGAGTTCATATTATATGTCATATCCAAATGTATATCATATGTATAATGTATGTATTATATATTCAATATACATTATTATACATAAAATACAAAATATTAGGTTTAGTTTTGAAATTAATGTTCCTTTAGTCAAAACACATAAATTTTCATCTGTTTATACTCCACAGAAAACTGTATCAAAATGGGCCATGGTGCTAAATGTTAAAACAGAAAACTGTAAGCCTTCTTGAACACAGTATAGGAAACATCTAGATGTTTGGTGGTGACTTTTTATATATAGCACAAATATAGCAAAATGCTGAAAATTGTTAAAGCTAAAATAAATAAATGCAATAAAAGCATACAAAATATCAAACTAACAACTAATAAGTTGGATTTCATTAAATCTTAGCATTTCTTCCTTGTGAAATACATGTCCAAGAAAATGAAAAGACAAGCCATTGTTTTTGAAACTACATTTGCAAGAAAATAATCTGATAAAGGACTATTATCTAAAACACAAAATAATCTCTAATACTTCAACAGCAAGAAAATAAAAAAGAACTGACTAATAAATGAGCCAAAGACATTAACAGACACCTCACCAAGAAAAATATAGACAGCAAGTCAAGTAAGCACGTGAAAATATACTGTTTATCATATATCATTGGGGAAATGAAAAGTACGACAAAAATGAGATGACACCACACACCTCTTTTCTATGACAAGTACCAGCACACTGGTACCAGCAAATCCTGGGGAGGACATGGAGGAGAAAGTAACTCTATTTCATTGATGATGGGAAATCAGATTGGCACAGCCACTATGTAAGATATTTTTGCAGATTCTTGCAAAGTAAACAAATTCTTGCCCTATGTTCCAGCAATCACACATCTTGGGACAATCACTACCAAAGAATTGAAACCCTATTTCCACAAAAACTTTTCACACAAGTATTTTCAGCAAGTTAATTTATGTTGTGATAACATAGACACAACCAAGATGTCCTTTTGTAGGTGAATGGACAAAATCATAGAACATCCAGATAACAATACTATTCAGCACTACAAAGACGCCTTGAAAAATTATAGAGGAAACTGAAATGAATATTGCCAAGTGAAAGAAGACAATCTGAAAAGAATAATTATCCTTACAATTAAATGACATTCTGGAAAAGGCAAAAACGTGGATACAGTGAAGAGACTGCCAGGGCTTTGAATGACAGAGGTATGAACATGCAGAGAAAATAGCTTTTTTTAGGGAGTGAAGTGTTATATACAATAATATAGATATCTGTCATTATAGCCTTGTCCAAAGTGATAGGATAACTTTAATGTCATCTTTAATATGAACTATCAGAAACAGATTTTGGGTCAATTCTAACAGGTGTACTGCTGTGGTGGGGGATATTGACATAGGAGGAGGCATACATGCATAGGGACGGGGTGTATGATAAAACACAGTATTTCCAGTTCAAATTTGCTATTAGTTTCATATTCCTTTTAAAAATAACAAACTGCATTTTAAAAATCCCCCATGCTCGATATGATGTGACAACAGCTTGCTATTTGATAAGGCAGTCCGTTATTTCAATAAATGTTTGTGAGGAAGACAGCTGCAGTTTATACAATCACCAGCAATGGTACCTTGCTTTCCCTTATCATTTCTGTAACATAAAAATGTTTAAATGTAATTCACTATGAAGCTGAATCTTATTCTTACCCTTTATTAAATAATTTCTAGTGTTTTTGTTTAAGGTTTGAAATTTACTCCTACAGCAATTTTAAAACCCTTAATTGAAGTGTGTGTGTGTGTGTGTTTGTATGTGGTGGAGAGGGGAAGAGAGAGAGAAGGAGCAAGAGATGAAGAGGAAGAGAGAGAGGGGATGAGAGAGAGGAGGAGAGCGAGATACAGAGAGAAACTGAGGGGGCAAGAGAATGATAGAGAGAAAGAAAACCTGTCGATGTATTAGATTTATTTGCATGATCATAGAGGCTGGAAGGCTTCATTATGTTCATCTGCAAACTGGAGAAGCCAAGATAGCTGGTAGTGTGGTTCACTCTAAGAATCTAGGGGCTTCAGGAGCAGGCAGAGCAAGAACACTGTCCAAAGCCAAAGACTCAGTAACCCCCAGAGATTTCAACTCCCATAATCAAAAACCAAAGACCCTGACATTTTAAGCTGAAAAGCAGCAGCAGTAGAAAGCTTGCCTAATTGAGAAAGCGAGAAAGTGATCGAGCTTCCCTTTTATTCTGCTTTGCTGTTCCATCTACGTCCACTACCAACTGAATAATGCCCACCCACATAGAGCACAAGCCTTGCTCACACACTTCATTGGTCCAGAGACCAGTCCAGGGGAAATATACCCACCAACACATCCAGAGGTAACTTCTCTAGGTATGCATTAATACAATCAAGCTGACATTAAACTTAATCATTCATAATATAATAATTAATTTTCCCTTATTTAAGAATTCCATAATCAGCATCTTGGTGACAAAAAAGAAACATTAACCACAAAAGTACTAATAATTACATTAAGTGTTAATCTATTCTAGTCTAATCTCTATCTCTTTCTCCTCTCTCTCTCTCTCTCTTTCTCTCTCTCTCTCTCTGTCATTGTCATCCTCTTTTAGGAGTAGGTATTCTGAAATTCTGGTAACATTACTACAGGTAGGGAAAATTGAAGCCCTAAATGCAAATTGCTCTTTAAATGTTTTGGATTAAAACTCAGAGAAGAACTTTATACAAGTCATGATGTTGGATCTAAAAAAAAAAGTATTATACAAGGGAAGAACATTTACCTTATTAAATCCTTTATTCTTTTTTTGAAATGTAGTTCCTCTAATGCTAACAAAAAGCATGATGATGAATAGCATATCCATTATTCTCTCAATTTAAAATGTTCACTCTTTGTTTTTGTAAAATTATTTACTATACAAAGACTAGATTTATACTCTTGCTTCACACTAATGCTTATATTAGCGAGACCATTTGAAATTGATACTGTAAAGTATTAATGTCTTTCCTGAGGCCCTCTCAGAAAGCAGAATGAGTCATTAATTCAGTTGTCATCAGATAGTGAATGGTTAGTTAATACTTACTCTAAGAATAAAATAGTTTTAATTTTCTTTGTTTCACAACTAATGTTCTCTCCCACAATAGGAAGAATTATTATGGGAAAAGGAAAGTTAGGTTAACTTCATTAATTTTGAAGAAAATGTAGATGGGAACTGTTTCAATGATGTTTTGTCCTTGGTGATGTGTTTTTTATTTCCTTTTCTTGTACCAGATTCTCCTTAGAAGAATACCAATATGTTAAATTTTAATTGAATAAAATAGCTTTGCAAATAATCAGTTCACTGAGAAAAAACAAGCATTTTGACTTTTTATTTCCAATACTAAATCGACAATAGCACATTTAGAAAGACATAGCAGACATAGGTGGTATTATGCTACAGGTTAAGCTATTTCTTAGAACACCCATATCACGTATCAGAGTGCTTGAGAACCTGCCCTTCCTCTACCTTCAGATCCACTGTCCTGCTAAAGCACACCCGAGAAGGCAGCAGGTGACGGCTCAAGTGCTTGGGCTCCAGCTACCCACATGAGGGAACTGCATGGGTTTCTGGGGTCTTGGTTTATGCCTGGCCCAACTTTCATGCTGCAGGCATATGAACAGTGAACCATCAGATGGACGATCTCTTTCTCTCTATCTCTAGCTCTCAAACAAAAAAAAAATGAATAAACACTAAAATAACTAAATAAATAATATAAACATTGAAAAACATTAAAAGTAAAGCATCTTTGTATAGTATATGGATCTCTTATAATGTTTAATTAAAGTTGCTATTCTGGGGATGTTCTTTTTGCACAGAAGTTAAAATACCACTTAGGACACACACGTCCCATGAGTCCATCTTCCAATGTAGACAATGGAAGGCAGCACGCAATAGCTCAAGTGATTTGGTTCCCGCTTCTCAGGTGGGAGAGCCAGATGGATTCCTAGGCCCTGACTAGTAAATATTTGGGCAGTGGACAGTGGATAGATATTCTCTCTCTCTCACACTGATCTCTCTCTACCCATCTCTCTCACCGATTCTCTCTCTTTTTTTTTCAAATAAATAAAATGAATAAATACATATTTATAATATTAATCCAATCTATTCTATTGATAGATGCTTTGGATGTTCTAATCAAAGTTGTTAGAAAGTTGTTGGCTGAGGTGGGCAATTAGAGAGCGAATATTAGATGGAAAGGCTCTTTCTCTCTGTCTTGCTGTTACTCTGGTGTGCAAAGAAACGAATTTTAAAGGATTAAAGTTGTTATTCTGTCAGCGAACACAAGAGGCTTCCATAGCCTTGGCAACTCATGACTAGAGCCTAGGGAGATTACTGACGCCATAAACTAGAGTGTCAAATTGTTAAGTCAACAACAGGAGTCATTGTGTACTTACTCCTTATGTGGGATCTCTTTCCTTAATGTTTTGTCCAATGTGAATTAATGCTATAACTAGTACTCAAACATTATTTTCCACTTAATGTTCTCTGTGGGTGCAAACTGATGAAATCTTTACTTAATATATACTAAATTGATCTTCTGTATATAAAGATAATTGAAAATGAATCTTGATGTGAATGGAATGGGAGAAGGAGCGGGAGATGGGAGGGGTGCAGGTAGGAGGGAAGTTATGGGGGGAAAAGACATTGTAATTCATAAACTGTACTTTGGAAAATTATATTTACTAAATAAAAGTTTTAAAAAAAGTTGTTATTCTGGCACCCTATCTGAAGAGCTTAAAGTAAACTTCTTTGCTAATATTTAGTTGGTGTAAACATTTTTTCAGTTGTTTATTTACTGATTTGATATGCAGAAGAAAGATAGAGAGATCACATCTGTTGGTTCACTTCAAAATGTCCTTGATGGCTGAGATTGGGGTCAGGGCTGAAAACAGAAGCCTAAAACCCAGTCTCTTACAAGGGGGCAGGAACTTAGTACTTGAGCCATCACTGCTATCTTCCAGTCTTCATTAGTAGAAACAGAGCCAGGAATTGAAGTAAAAAAAAAAAAACACACACACACACACACACACATGGGTATCTTAACAGATAATTTATAGCTAGACTAAAGCCCGTCCTCCCCTCTTAAAAAAAAAAAAAAAAGTATTACAGAGGCAGAGAGAGCAACACATGGCTTTGAGTAATCGGAATGTTCAAGGATTTCTAAGAATCTTACCCATAATTGTTATGAAATTGTATTGTAAAGATTATTTTAATAAGTGACTTTTGGATTAAAAGTTTTTAAAAGCTAAACTACTTTTTTTTAAAAAAATATTTATTATTTTATTTATTTGAGAGGTAAAATTACAGGGAGGAGAAAGGAGAAGTAGAGAGAGAGAAGTCTTCTATCTGCTGGTTCAGTACCCAAATGGCTGCAATGGCCTGGGCTGGCCAGGCAAAACCCAGGAGCCAGGAGGTTCTTTTAGGTCTCCCACGTAGGTGCAGGAGCTCAAACACCTGTGCCATCTTCTGCTGCTTTTTCAAGGTCACTAGTAGGGAACTAATTTAGAAATCGAGCAGCTGGGACTCAAACTGGCACCCATAATGGATGCTAACACTGGAGGTGGAGGCTTATGCCTCTGCCTGGTCCCAAAAGTTAAACTACTCCCAATTAATTGAGTTTCTAGGTGTGCCTAATTAAAATTTTTTCACTATTGTGTTTAATTTAACCTTTTTTGTGATATGTTGCAATGAAATTTAATTAACATGAATATACACTTTCTGTGTTTAGGCATCATCATAAGAGATAATAAATAATTGAGATCATTTCTGCAGCTGGGAATAAAATGTGTGTGTATGTATGAATGCATTTCCATATGCATATTTACAAGTGTGTCTATCAATAAATATGTGTGACATATATAAATAATATCTTATAAGATGTATTGTAAATAAAAGTAAGCTTTTAATAGTTAAAATTGAGATAAAGACTATATAAATCAAACATTTGGAATATGAAAGGATTAGAAGAAAAGTAAACGTGTAGTGTAAATTAGGATTGGAGATTTAATTCAGAAGAACTTCTAAAAGTATATATGCAGATCATGTATCCAACCTGCAAACTTTATAAAAAGAAGTTTGAGGGGCCTGCATTACTGTACAATGAGTTGGGTTACAGCCTGAGACACCAGCATTCCATATCAGGTTAGAGTGCCAGCTGTTCCTCTTCCTGTGCAGCTCCCTGATAATGTGCGTGGGAAAGCAGCAGAGAACTTGGGTCCTTTACACATATGTGGGAGACCCAGATGAACCTCCAAGCTCCTGGCTTTGGCCTGACCCAGCTATGGCTGCTTTAGCCATTTGGAGAGTGAACCAACAGATGGAAAATATCTCTCTCTCTCTCTCTCTCTCTCTCTCTCTCTCTCTCTCACTTTGCCTATCAAATAAATAAATAATTATATTAAAAGAGGGATTTGCAAAGGAGATAATAGTCTTTGTAGAGCTTCCATATTTAATTTAAAAATAGAAAAATGATGAATTTATTTCATTAAATTCAGTTGTGTTTTATATTTTTCCTATAACCAAGGAAACAAATTAATGTAGGTCAAGATAAAGATGGAATTCTATAATGCTTGATCCTCAGTAATAATAATTTTAACAATGTTGCCTAGTTCTCTTTGAAGAGTGTTGGAGAATTATAAGCAAGCACTCCAAAATTTCTCAAGTATTGAGAAAAATCAGGCTACATCCTGAGAAATGTATAATTTCTCAGAAAGGGAAAGAGATAGAAAGTTGCCATATCTTCCTAAAACACGTATGTATTTCTCCCTTTCTTGACAAACAGTTGATGCAATTAGAAATCCAAATTAAATAGGAGTTCTGAGCTATTCCACATGTATGCATTATTCAAGTATTCAGATTCTGGTTTTACACAAAATACTTTTGAGACTCTTTATCCTGTTCTGGTTCTTATCATCTGCTTGACCTGAAAATGTATGTTATCCTTAGAACATTACCCTAGAAATAAATTTCTCCTCTATTTGTCCCATAGGTAAAATATCATTATGCTGATGTCTTTCTAATGTATGTGTCTTGTCTCTAACGTCCCCTAAATCTATGTCTATCTATCTAATTACCTACATTAGTCATCTACTTATTCTTTTCACTCTAACTCAGTACAGTAAATTGAAATTCATTCTTCTTATAAATAGGCCAAAAATAATGAAATTCTTGGATTCTGACATTTACATATACAAATTCGTATACAAATCTTGAACCAAATTTCACATTTGTCTAGAATTTGATCAATTTCCAACACTAACATTGTCCTTATTGAAGTCACTGTCATTTCTCTCCTATTTTATTTCAATAGATTTTTAATGTGTTTCCATTACAGCATAGTAATTCTGTGTTCCTCAGAAAACAACAAAAGTGATTCTAGTAAAACCTAATCATGACCACATAGCCTTCTCTTTACTATGGGCTCATCAGTCTTTATTACTTGAAATCTGAAATGAGATCTAGTAACATTGTAAGATTTTGGTATACTATTCATCATTTCTACTATTCTGAAAAACACTTTATATAATGGTAAAGGTTAATTAATCAAAATTTGAAAGTACGTCCAAGCTTCCCCAATTAATTGTCAGGACAGGAGTGACACTCAAACTCTTCAATCATGTAGTGGGGAAAATTACAAAATTTTGTTAAGTCGTACACATGGATGATGATTTTTATGACTTTTTTTTTTTTTTACAGGCAGAGTTAGACAGTGAGAGAGAGAGACAGAGAGAAAGGCCTTCCTTTTCTGTTTGTTCACCCCCCAATGGCCGCTGCGGCTGGCGCACCGCGCTGATCCGAAGGCAGGAGCCAGGTGCTTATCCTGGTCTCCCATGGGGTGCAGGGCCCAAGCACTTGGGCCATCCTCCACCGCACTCCCTGGCCACAGCAGAGAGCTGGCCTGGAAGAGGGGCAACCGGGACAGGATCGGTACCCCGACCGGGACTAGAACCCGGTATTCTGAAGTTTTAGTAGTTCAGTTGATAGTTGAAATTCAATTTTAAATAAAGAAAATAAAATTAAAATTTCGTGTCAGAATTTTGAAGTGTCATTGTTCCATATAGCTTTCTTATTGATATTTAAAAAATTGTATTTCATTTCCTTTTATTGCTGTTTGAGTAGTTAGTAAGGTAACAGAAAAGACCAAAAGAATCTAGAGTGGTTGTAGAAGATATTACATCCTGGCAATTACTTCAGGTCTTTTCCAATGTGTGCAAGAGAAGGATTAAATTTCCATGCCTCCTCATAGTTATTGTGATCATTAAAATGCTTGAGCAACAGAGTAAGAGAAACAATGACAGAGAGAGAAGGTTAGAGAGATCTTCCATCTGCTGGTTCACTTCCCAAATGCCTACCAGGGTTGTGTCAAGTTGAAACCAGGAGCAGAGAACTCCCATGGATGGCAGGGTACTAAACACTCAAGCTGTCAACTGTTGCTTCCCAGGATGCATTTTAGCAGGAGCTGGGTTGGAACCTCTCTGGTATGGGATGTAATCATCCTAAGAGGCAACTTAACCTCTGCACCACAATGCTTTCCTCCACAACTATTCTGCATTCAGAAAATGAAATGAAATTTTATCATTAGATATTACTATACCTTCAACTGCATGTTTTTGTGAATCACTCAGAAGTTTATGTTTCTTAAATGAAGTTATATATCTCCACATTATTATAGTTTTATACATTTCTATATTGCTATAGTTCTGTACTTTCTAGGAAATTACTACCTATTTTTAAAAAGTAATATTATAGGGGCCGACGCTGTGGTGCAGTAGGTTAATCCTCTGCCTGTGGCACTGGCATCCCATATGGGCACCAGTTCTAGTTACCAGTTGCTCCTCTTCCCTTCCAGCTCTTGTTATGACCTGGAAAAACAGTAGAAGAGGGCTCCTGGCTTTGGATCGGTGCAGCTCCAGCCATTGCGCTATTTGGGAAGTGAACCAGCAGATGGAGGACGTTTCTCTCTGTCTCTCCTTCTCACTGTCTGTAACTCGACCTCTCAAATAAATAAATAAAATCTTTAAAAAATAAAAAGTAATATTATAAACATTAACCAAATAATGTCTGACTTAAAACATAGTATATATGAAATGATTTAAGGCTTTTTCACATTTCTAATAATCTATTAAATAGAAATAATTTTTTAAATGTGTCACTTCATTTGGAATTTGATAATTTATATAGGGAACTAAGAACTTCCCATGTAACTGTTTCCTTATGTGACACAGTTCGATATAAAGGAAACCTGCCTTCATCAATACCCAAGGGCTCCCATCGATCTTTTAACAAATGCCAGTGTAAACTAATTTGTTGGTTTTCACAAACATAGCAGAATGCTGTGGCTATTAAGAGAGTAAAGAGTGTTTTCCTCTATTTATTCTTGTTTTGGTTTAAAAATTGAATACATATAAAGCCTTATTTAAAGGCTTTTTGGAAGTCCAAAAACGTAAATGACTTCAGAATAGAAAAAGAATAAATTGTTCCTAGTATAACAACAACAAAAGGCAGTGAGCAATTCACATCAACAAAAAGTTCATGGAATAAATATGGAAGATGGAGAAATAAATGAAAATATGCTTAGATCAAACAGTATCCTGAGTAATAAAATTAAATGTTAATTATTTTTTCTAATAAGAGAAATGAACCTTTTAGAAAAGCTCATCAAGAATAGTTTTATTACAGATGAGAATAATTCTGTTAAACACTTGAAAGGATTTGTTTCAGATTTTTTTTTTATTTTATTGATTTGGGTCTTTTCTTTTTTTAGTTAGTTGGGACAATGGTGTGTCAATTTTGTTTATTTTTTCAAAAAACCAGCTGTTCGTTTGGCTGATCTTTTATAATGTTTTTTCTTGGATTCAGTTCTGTTGATTTCTTCTCTGATTTTAATTATTTCTCTTCTCCTACTAGTTTTGTGTTTGGTTTGCTGCAATTTTTCTAGATCCTTCCTTAAGATGCACTGAAAGCTCATTAATTTGGTACCTTTGCATTTTCTTAATGTGGGCACATATTGCTATAAACTTTCCCCTCAACACCGCTTTTGCTGTATCCCATAAGTTTTGATATGTTGTGTTGTTATCCTCATTTACTTTCACAAAGTTTTTGATTTCTCTTTTGATTTCTTCTATGACCCAGTGTTCATTCAGTAGCATGTTGTTCAGTCTCCATGTGTTTCCATATGCTCTAGGGATTCCTGAGTTGCTAATTTCCAGATATCTACAGAACTTTTTTTTTTTTTTTTGACAGGCAGAGTGGACAGTGAGAGAGAGACAGAGAGAAAGGCCTTCCTTTTGCCGTTGGTTCACCCTCCAATGGCCGCCGTGGTTGGCCCGCTGCGGCCCGCGCACTGCGCTGATCCGATGGCAGGAGCCAGGTGCTTCTCCTGGTCTCCCATGGGGTGCAGGACCCAAGGACTTGGGCCATCCTCCACTGCACTCCCTGGCCACAGCAGAGAGCTGGCCTGGAAGAGGGGCAACCGGGACAGGATCGGTACCCCGACCAGGACTAGAACCCGGTGTGCCAGCGCCGCAAGGCGGAGGATTAGCCTAGTGAGCCGCGGCACTGGCCGTATCTACAGAACTTTTAATCCTACACTTAAAGAATTTACATTCTTCTCAGCAGTACATGGAACCTACTCTAGGACTGACCACATACTAGCCCACAAAACAAGTCTCAGCAAATTCAAAAGAATTAGAATCATACCATGCAGCTTATTAGACCACAGTGGAATGAAGCTAGATTTGTTTCAGATTTTATAGTTGATCTTTTGTCAGTTTTAATGTAGAAAATTTATGCATTTTTGTTCCAAACTTAACTTCTAAAAATCTGTATTTACAAAATTTCCAACCACAAGCACAAAGACATACACAAAATACATTGATTGTATATATTTAAGTGTTCAGTGATTAAAATGTAGATGAATCAAATATCCTCCTTTGAATTCCGACTCAACAGTTAAGCATAAAGACACAAAGCTATGTGTGTAAATATAATATGACAGAAGCTGCCTAAGTTGTTAAGTAAAATAGTAGACTGCTAGAGTATGAACAGTAGGTGGCATTTAAAATGAAGAAGCAATACATTATAAGAAAAAAATACATTGTAAGAAAAGTAGGTATAATATTAATTTGAAGAGTTTAAGATAGTCATATACCCAGAATGTTATACTGGGGTAAAGGTGGGAATACTCACATTAAGTTTGCAAGCAAATCCCTGGGAAAGGGAAAGTCAGAAAAAGTTCAAAGAAGCTAGAGTTTGCCAGGTTGATCATTCAAACTACTGTTTGGAGCATACTTAACTCTAGCCATGATATTTTCAACAAAGTGATGCTCCTGAAAATACATTTATCAGACATTGCTCCCTACATATTGTTCTAAATTTCTTTCAAAATGTGAGGTATCTTACTAAGATAGAAGGTAGATTACACCGTGGGTGGAAAAGTAGCAATCCATACAACTGCCCATCTCACTTTCCTCAGAACAGGCCAATTGATCAGAGACTAACTCCAATTTGTCATCGGAAATGATGAGTTCCACTCAAAAATATATCCCAAATAAAAGAACTTCCCATCTTTTCCATCTCTACCAGTCTTCAACGCATATTACTTGGTCTTTCGCAGTAGTTTACTTACGGGTGTCTTTGCTGTGGTTCCAGCATGCCAAGGGTGATCTAATATGAGGGCCTTGATCTTAGCTCATTTTCATAGTAAAGTTCAGTGCTCTGGACAAGAGCTAGTCTAGAGTACTCTTCAGTCTCATTCTGATGAGGAAAGGTCTCTACTTACGAGATGTTGTATGACTTCTCTCATTTCATCAGACTACTTTCCTCCAAAAGAGGAATTAGGATTCTCAGAGCTTTTTTGATTCATCCTTTATCTTTTCTTGATTTAGATATCTTTTACCTTTTCTTATTTATTCAGTTTTATTTGATCTCCTGGTTATTGTGGAACAGAACTATGTGACTGTGGCCATAGACACACACAAAATATGTTGTTTCCTTCTTGGTTACAATTTTGTTAAACTTATGGTATGAATTCATTTATTTAAATTTTTTATATAAGTAAATTTTAAAATAATCACAGTTCATTGAAACTATAGTAGTATAACACTTATCTGCAGATTTTTTAAAAATAAAACTGTCTTGGAAAAACAGCCTGTTCATTAATTTACATATTGTATATGGCTGATTTCTCTATGAACCTCAGAACAGCATGTTTACAGCAGAGACCACATACTATGCAAAACAAAAATATTTATTATATGATATTTGGAAAATATATATAACTGCCTTTCAAATATGGGATTTTTCTCATGCTGAAATGTGCTCTTGGGTGGCTGTTTATCCTAACAGTTAAGACTGGTTTAGATTCCACAGCCCACAGTGGAGTACTATCCCTAATACCCTGTTTTGCATCCTGACTCTAGCTCTTTGGTAATGCAGATCCTGGGAGGCAATGATGATGGCTCAAGTGAGTGGGTTTGTGCCAACCACATGGGACAGACATAATGGAGTTCCAAGTTTCAGGTTTTTTTTCCAACAATACACAGTAAATTTTAAAGTAATCACAAATCAATAAAATATAGTAGCATAGCATTCTTAGCCATTGGTTTGATGATTATTTTTGTTACAATACTGATACACATAGACATTTCTATCATTTTTAATTTTTAATTTTTAATTTTAGCTCCCATATATAAGGGAGAACATGTAGAATTTGTCTTTCTTTTCTAGCTTATTTCACACAAAACGATGTCCTCCAGTTGCATCCATTTTGTTGCAAATGGTTGAATTTCATTCTTTTTATAGTTGAATAATACTCTATTGTGTATATGCTTCACATTTTCTCTATCCATTCTTCTGATGATGGGCAGGTTGGTCGATTCCATTTTTGGCTATTGTAAACTCTCTTGCTATCAACATGGTGGTGCAGGTATCTCCTTGATACAATGTGTTCATGCCTTTTGGAAATATAAGCAGAAGTGGGATTTCTGGATCACATGGCAAGTCAATCTCTAGTTTCTTAAGAAATCTCCATATTATTTTCCACAGTGGCCGTACTAATTTACATTCCCACCAACAGTATACAAGTGTTCACCTTTATCCACATCCCCGCCAGCATTTGCTACTCTGTGTCTCTTGGAATTTAGTCATTTTGACATGGGTGATATCTCATTGTGGTTTTCATTTTCATTTCCCTGGTGGCTAGATATGTTGAGCATTTTTTTCATATATTTGTTGTCCATTTGCATTTCTTTTTTTGAGAAATGTATATTTAGATTCTTTGCCAATTTCTTAAATGGATTTATTGTTTTTTCTTGTTGACTTTTTTAAGTTGGGATATTGTCTGGATATTAATTCCTTGTTGGACAGGTAGCTCAAAATATTGTTTCCCATTTTGTTAGGTGTCTCTTCATTCTGTTGATCATTTCCTCTGTTGTGCAAAAGATTTTGAGTGTGATAAGATCCTATTCAGGCTGCTTTTATTGCTGTCTTTTGGGAGTCTTATCTAAGAAGTTGTCCCCTACACCAATGTCTTGGAGTGTTCCCCCAGGTTTTCTTCCTGCAGCTTCTTTGTCTCAGGACTTAACCTTGGGTCTTTTACTCTTCTTGAGCCGATTTTTGTATGGATCTAACTCCATTCTTCAACAAATAATCATCCAGTTTTGCCAGCACCATTTGTTCAAGAGATTATCCCTATTCCAATGTACGGTCTGAGCACTTAAGTTGAAAGTTGGTTTGCAATATGTACATGGATTAACGTCTGGCTTCTCTACTCTATTCCTTTGATCTAAGTGTCAGTTTCTATGTCAGTACTGTGCTGTTTTAATTACTGTGACTTTTTAGTATGCTTTGAAGTCTGGCTTCTGGTTTGGTATTGTTATGCCTCCAGTTCTCCAAATTGACTTTGTTTTGTTTTGTTTTGCTTTGGATCATTTTGTCTACTCTGGGTCTTTTGTGATTATATATGAAATTTAAGACTTTTTATAATTATGTAAAGAATGTCATTGCTATTTTGTTAGGGATTTCATTGAATCTGTAAATTCCTTTAAGTAGTATAGACATAATGATATTGATTCTTCTAATCCGTGAACAATTAATATATTTCTATTTTGGTGTCCTTGCTGATTTTTTAAAGACCTATTTATTTTATTTGAAAGGCAGAATTACAGACTCAGAGGCAGAGAGAGAGAAAGAGAAGAGAGCGCGCTTTTTCACCTGCAGGTTCACTCCCCAAATGGCTGCAATGGCCAGCGTTGTGCCGATCTGAAGCTAGGAGGCTGAAGCTTCTTCCGGGTCTTGCAAATGAGTGCAAGGGCCCCAGGAATTGGGTCATCTTTAATCTTGATTAACCAGGTCATAGCAGAGAGCTGGACTGGAAGTGGAGCAGCCAGGACTCGAACCTGTGCCCATTTTGGATGCCAGCACTGCAGGTGGTGGCTTTACCCACTACCTCACAATGCCAGTCCCATCTTTGCTGATTTCTTTCATCAGTGCTTAACATTTTTTATTCTAGAGGTCTTTCGCTTCTTGGGTTAAGTTTACTCCAAAGTATATTGTGATTTTTGTGTCTGTCATAAATGGAATTTCTTTCTCTAGTTCTCTTTCAATGAGTTCATAATTAGAAATAAAAAGACTCGGCCGGCGCCACAGCTCACTACGCTAATCCTCCGCCTAGCGGCGCCGGCACACCGGGTTCTAGTCCTGGTCGGGACACTGATCCTGTCCCAGTTGCCCCTCTTCCAGGCCAGCTCTCTGCTGTGGCCAGGGAGTGCAGTGGAGGATGGCCCAAGTGCTTGGGTCCTGCACCCCATGGGAGACCAGGAGAAGCACCTGGCTCCTGCCATCGGATCAGCGCAGTGCGTGGGCCGCAGCGCGCCAGCCGTGGTGGCCATTGGAGGGTGAACCAACGGCAAAAGGAAGACCTTTCTCTCTGTCTCTCTCTCACTGTCCACTCTGCCTGTCAAAAAAATAAATAAATAAAAAATAAAAAAATAAAATAAAAAGACTAGTGCTTTTGTATGTTTATCTTGTAACCTGCAACTGTACCGAATTGTTTTATCAGTGCTATGATGGGCCATTGCAACAGGAACCATGCTCACAGTGAGGACCACACAGATCATTTGTGTAGTTCATAAGGCAGCACAGAAGAGTAGTGAACACACTGGGGGTTAATACCTAGGCATTATTCATCTTGGTGGAGAGGGCGTGAAGGGGTAAACACACCAACAGAGGTGACCAAACCCTCTCTTGTGTTAACAAAAGAAGATCTACCATGCCCAACTTTGGTGTTACCCTAGATACTCATCCCACACTGGAGCATTGATCAGAGCTCCCTGGCCACACCCAAAATACACCCCTTGGTATTTACTGAAAGTGTAGACATTCCACTAAGTCACAGAGGCATAGCTCAAAGATAAAAGCCATCAGAAGAAAAATGCAACAATTAATTCCACAAATGCCTAAAAATAATTGCAGGAATTTAAGAAACAAAAATAAGGATGACACCATGACTTGCCCAAAGGAACAAGACAATATTTCCATATTAGAATGTGAAGATGAAGAGACTGAGGGAATCCCAGAAATGGAATTCAAAAATTAATCATAGGATTACTTAAAAGCAATCAGAAGGAAATCCACAAACTAAAGAAAATAATAGATGACATGAATGAAAATTTTCTCCATGTAATTAAGATTTAAAAGTGATATCAAAATGAAATCTTAGAAATGAAGAATTCAATAGATCAAATGAAATATGCAGTGGAAAGCCTTAACAGCAGACTTGGTGAGTCAGGATAAAGATATCCAAGCTAGAAGACTAATCTTTTGAAATCCTTCAGTCAGACCAAAGAAAGAAAGAAAGAAGAAAACATAAAAACAGTGTTGGACATTTATGGGATACAATCAAATGACCCAATATATTGGTCTTAGGAGCTCTTGAAGGTGTGAAATGAGAGAATGGACAAGAAGGGCTATTTAGTAAAATAATTACAAAACTTCCCTAATTTGGAGAAAGAATGGGACAACTAAATACAGGAAGCACATAGAACATCTAACAGACATGATCAGAAAAGATTTTCACCACAACACTTTTCAGTCAAACTTTCCACAGTAAAGCATAAAGAAAAGATTCAAAAATGTGCATGAGAGAAATGCCAGATTATTTTCAGAGCATCTCCAATTAGACTCATAACAAACTTCTCATCATACATTTTTCAGGTTAGAAGAGAATGGTGAGACATAATCCAAGTCTTAAGAGAAAACCCGTCAACCCAGAACACTGTATCTTGAAAAGCTCACATTTATGAATGAAGTGAAATAAAATCCTTCTATAACAAACAGAAATTGATAGAATCTGCCACCACTTGTCCAGCCTTACAAAAGATGCTTACGGATGTGCCACACACAGAAACACAGAAACTTAATTCTCATTGTGAAACAATGTGATGGCAGAAAATCTGCCAGTAAAGGTACAAAGGAAATCCAAAGTAAAAAATAGGAATATTTGGGAAAATGACACATCCAAGTCATTACTTATCAATAGTCACCTTGAATGTAAATGGCCTCAATTCCCCAGTTAAATGTTACAGACTGACCACATAGATTAAAAAATAAGACCCATCTATTTTCAGCCTTCAAGAAACACATCTCACCATCAAAGATACCTGCAGACTGAAAGTGAGAGAATGGAGATACCTCATGCTAACAGAAACCAAAAAAGGTTAGGTATTACCATCCTAATATAAAAAGAATAAATAAACTTTAATATAAACACTGTTAAAAGAGATGAAGAAAGACAATATACAATGATTAAGGGATCAATTCACCAAGATGTGACTATAATAAATATATATGTATCCAGTTAATGGATCTAAAAGGAAATATGGACTCCAATACAATGTTTAGGGGAACTTTAACATCCCACCTTCAGCAATGGACAGATCAACTAGACAGAAAATCACCAAAGAACAACAAACACAGCTAATCAATGCTATGGACCAAATTGAACTGATAGCCACAGAACTGATTCCAATTCTCAAGCTATTCAAAACAATAGGGAAGGAATCCTCCCAAACTTTTTTTTTTTTTTTGACAGGCAGAGTGGATAGTGAGAGAGAGAGAGACAGAGAGAAAGGTCTTCCTTTTTGCCGTTGGTTCACCCTCCAATGGCTGCTGCGGCTGGTGCATCGCGCTGATCCGAAGCCAGGAGCCAGGTGCTTCTCGTGGTCTCCTATGCAGGTGCAGGGCCCAAGGACTTGGGTCATCCTCCACTGCCTTTGGGCTATAGCAGAGAGCTGGCCTGGAAGAGGGGCAACCGGGATAGAATCTGGCGCCCCAACCGGGACTAGAACTCAGTGTGCCGGCGCTGCAAGGTGGAGGATTAGCCTGTTAAGCCACGGCACCGCCCCCAAACTCTTTTTAAGAAGTCTATATTACCTTAATTCCTAAATCAGAAAAAAATACAATAGACAAAGTAAACTATACACCAATAGCTCTGATGAACATAGATGCAAAAATCCTCAACAAAATATTAGTTAATGGAATCTGACAACACATCACAAAGATCATTCACTCAGACCAAGTGGGATTTGTTACTGGCATGAAGAGATGGTTCAACATTTGCAAATCAATAAACATGATATATGACATTAATAAAACTGAAGAAATAAACCATTAGTTTATCTCAATAGATGCAGAGAATGTATTTGATAAAGCAAAACATCCTTCCATTATGCTTTGAGCAAATTGTGTAGAAAAGGAACATTCCTCAAGAGAATCAGGCAATGTATGACAAACCCATGGCCAGAAACCTATAGAATGGGGGAAAACCTGGAAGGATTCATGCTAAGGTCTGGAAATAGACCAGGATTCCCACTCTCTCCATTGATATTAGAGCCATTAGTCAAGAAAAGAATCAAATGAATACAAATTGGAAAGGGGGAAATCAAACTATCCCTATTTGCAGATGACATGATTCTACATGGTCCAAAGGATTCCACTTAGAGAATATTAGAACTTATAAAAGACTTTGTTAAAGAAGAAGAATATAAAATGAACACAGAAAAATTCAATAGCCTTTGTATAAGCAGACAATTCCATGTCTGAGAAAGATCTCTTAAGATTCGTCCTGAAGAATATCTCCACAAAGAAATACCTTTGAATAAATTTAACCAAGGAAGTTCAAGATCTCTATAATTAAAATTACAAAATAGTAAACCAAGAAGCAGAAGAAGACATTAAAATAAATTAAAATGTATAAAAACTTTCATTTTTCATGGATTGGATGAATGAGTGTCATCAAATTGTCCATACTACCAAAAGCAATTTACAGATTCAATGTATCCCAATCAAAATATCTATGACATTATTTACAGATCTAGAAAAAAAAGATGTTAAAATTCATGTGGAAATTCAAGAGACCCCCAAATAGCTACAGCAATCTTATATATGAAAACAAAGTTGGAGGCATCACAGTATCTGATTTCAAGACATACTACAGGGAAATAATAATCAAAACAGACTGGTAATGGCAAAAAAAAAAAAAACTGATGGTAGACCAATGAAACAGAATAGAAACTTCACAAATCAATTCATGAATCTACAACCAACTTATCTTTGACAATGGAGCTAAATTAATCCTGGAGCAATGACAGTCTCTTCAATAAATGGTGCTGGTAAAACTGGATCTCTGCATACAAAAGTGTAATGATAAATGCTAATGTTATACACCTTACACCAAAATCCAATCAACATTGATCAAGGACCAAAAACTCTGACCCAATACCATAAAATTACATTGGGGAAACTCTGAAAGACATTGGCATAGGCAATGACTTTTTGTAAAAGCCCCTAGAATTACAAGCAATCAAAGCCAAAATTGACAAATGGGATTACATCAAGCTGAGAAACATCTGCACTGGAAAAGAAACACTCAGCAAAATGAAGAGACAACTGACAGAAAGGGATGATATATTAGAAAATTATGTAGCTGATAAAGGGTTAACATCTAGAATCTATAAATAGCTCAAGAAATTAAACATCAACAAATAAACAACTCAGCTAAGAAATGGGAAAAGAACTAGACCAGGCATTTTTCAAGAGAGGAAAATCAAATGGCCAAAGGACACTAGAAAAAATGCTCAGGATCACTAGCTATCAGGAAAATGTAAATCAAAACCACAAAGAGGTTTCACTTCACTTCACTCCCATTAGAATAGCTCTCATACAGAAATCAACAAACAAGCATGCTTGCGAGATTATGGGGGGAAAGGTATCCTAATCCACTGTTGGTGGGAATGTAAGCTGGTGCATCCATTGTGGAAGACAGTATGGAGATACATCAAAAATCTGAATATAGTCCTAACATATGATCAAGCTACCCCACTCCTGGGAACTTAACTAAATCAAAATAAGTCGGCATATGAAAGAGTGTTTTGAACCTTCATGTTCATTGCAGCTCAATTCACAATAGGTAAGATTTGGAACCAACCCAGATATCTATCAACTATTGAATGGATAACGAAATTATTATATATATATATATATATATATATATATACACACGATGGATTACTTCTCAGCCGAAACTTAAGGAGAGACATTGAAGATTCTGTCAGATCTTGAACAGTCTCCTAAATATTTCTAGTGGGTATAATGACATATTGCTGAAGAGATGCAAGCAGAAAGCACCTATGATGAGATTCGTTTCTTAATATGTATGGCTGCAAGGACAGTCTCATGAAAAATGTTTTAAAATGTATCATGTTAATTTTTGATTAATATGAATTATCTGTACATTTTATGGGGCACAGTAAAATATTTCAACACAAAACAAAGCATAAACCATTCAAACAATGCAAAAAAAAATCTTTCCATTTTATTACCTTCTCATTATGTTCTTAGTCTACCAGTCTCTCTCGTCCAGCTCTTTATAGAGTATATAATGCACTGTTGTGCACTGTAGTAGCCCCATTGTGCTGTGGAACATTAGAACCTTTACTTCCATCTGACCAGTCATCCATCTTCCCCATATCTCCTTTCCTCCATCCTGATTTCTAGTAATCATATTCCAAGTTTAGATCAAGTTTTTAAGCTTTTTGTTTTTGCTTCCACAAATGGGTAAGGACATATAGTGTTTCTTTTTCTGGCTTATTTCACATGATCTCTAGTTCCATCCATTTTGCTGAAATGAAAGGATTTCATTTTATTTTATGGCTGAATGATATTAGAAATTTTCTGTATTTGTGTATTCATTGATGGACATCGGCACATTGCATATCATAAAATTGTGAATAGTGCTGCAATGAAATACTGCAGGTATTTCTTTCATATGATTATTTCATTTTTGCATATATACCTAGAAAAAAAGAGAGTTGAGTCTTATGATAAATCCATTTTTAGTTTTTTGATGAATCTACCTACTGTTCTCAATAGTGGCTGTACTAATTTTCATTTTCACCAACAGTAAACGAGAGTTCTCTTTCCTCCATGTTCTTACAAGCATTTGTTATTTTTCTGTCTTTTTGATGCTGAGCAATCTTATCCAGAATAAGATGCCTGTGCCAACACTGTTGTGTCTTCTATATGTTTTATATTAGAGTTTCATAGTTGCAGTTCTTAAATTCATATGCTGATCCATTTTGAGTTGATTTACATAGAGAGTGGGAGATAAGGGGGTTTCAGCCTTGGATACCTAGATATTCAGTGTTCCCTGAACCATCCACTGAAGAACTTCTCCTTTGTCAGTTAATGCTTTTGGCAACTTTGCCAATGATAAGTTGGTGTGTGGATCAGCTTATGGAATCCCCATTCTGTTTCATTGGTCTGTGTGTCGACTTTCATGCCGGAATCATGCCGGTTTGGTTACAATCTCTCTGTAGCATACCTAAACAACTGATAACTGTTATGCCTCCAGCTTTGTTCTTTTTCTTCAAGATTTCTTCATGTGTTTGCAGTCTTTAGTGCTTCCATAGTAATTTAGTCTAAGTCTGTGGTAAGTGTAATTAGTGTTATGTATATCAGTGTTTTATACTTTTCACTATGGAGATCTTTCACAAACTTGGCTAATTGCATTCCAAGTTATTTTATTTCTATAGCTATTCTAAATGGGATTCATCTTAAAATTTTTGTTAGTCAGTTTGTTATTGTTGTAGAAATATGTTACTGAGTTTTGTGTGTGAATTTTGTATCCTTGACCTTGTTGAATACATTTATCTAGTCTGATGTGTTCTTGGTAGGTTTTTATGTTTATCTATACATTATATTGCATCATCTGCAAATAGGGATAATTTGACTTTCTTTTTTATTTGTATGTGTTTTATTTCATTTTGCATAATGGCCTGGATAAAACTTCTGATACACATTGAATACAAAAAGTGAGAGTGAGCATCTTTAGTTTCAGGTCTTAGAGGAAATGCATTTACGTTTCCTATTCAATATTATATTGACTGTGGTTTTATCATGTACAAAGTTTATTAGGTTGAGAAATGTTCTTTCTATATCTAATTATTCATGGTTTTCATAACGGACATTGAATTTTCTTGAACGTTTTTTTCTGTGTTTATTGGAATGATCATACAATTTTTATTCTTCATTCTATTGATGTGATGCATTACATTTATTGATTTGCATATGTAGAAGAATCGCTATGTCCTTAGAATAAATTACATTTGATCAAGACAAATGCAATTTTTGATGTGTGGTTGGTTTTGCTATATTAGCATTTTTTTTTCTTTTTGAGAATTTTGGTATTTATCTTAATCATGGATATGGGTTTTAGTTTTCTGGTTTGTTATAACTTTGATTTTGAAATCAAGGCAATGTTGGTCTAATCTTTTGGAATATTTTAAGAATAATTGGAGCTAGTTGTTCTTTAAAAGTTTGGTAGAATTCAGCAGTGAAACTATCTGGTCCAGAATTTTCCTTGTTAGGAAATTTTTGATTATTGGGTCAATTTCAGTATATATTTTGGTGTTTCATGTGTTCTATGTCTTCTTGGTTCAATTTGGTAAGCTATATGGATCAAGACATTTGCATTTTCTTCTAGATTCCAATTTGTTGACATATAATTGTTCATAATAGGCCCTAATAAGCCTATTTTTGCTATTAGTTATAATATTTCCTTTTCATCTCTGATTTTGTCGTGAAGCTATGAGTGAGCTTGTCATAGTGAGATCCAATACAGACAAAGTTCAAAGACCTTGGTCCACTGGCCAGTACTCATACCAGAAGAATCTATATCTGCCCTAGCATAAACTAGAAACCTGTGTTTTATGGAACAGATGAGTGTTTCAGCTTGCATCACCCGAAGCCTTTTGCAGGCCAGATGTATACCCCAAGCCTACACAGGGCTCAGTGTCTGCAAGACACAGGTATGCGAATCAGCTTAGTGTCAATCTGGATAGCAAAGGGATGGATTTCAACACCACTTCCCCAAACATCAGCAAACAGCAAGAAGCAAGATTCTAGCCATTGCAGTGCAAGATAAAAGAGAATACCCAGAGCTGTATACAGGAACTGGCATAACCATCATTGGGCTGATCCTAATAAATGCCTCTGGGTCAATGACCATGGACAGATTATCCAAACAAAAAATCAACAAGGGAAAAATAGAGCTGAAGTATATTATGAAGAAAATTAATATAACAGACATTAACAAAACATTCCATTTGACACAGATAGAATCCACATTTATTTTACAGCACATGTAATATTCACAAGGATCAGATCAATCTCATATTGAATCATAAGTCCCATCAAATTAAAAAAAAATCAAATCTAATCAGGTATTGTTTCACTTAAAAATAGAATAAAATAGTAAATGATTAATGAAGGAAACTCTGATAATGATAAAAATACATAGAGACTGACCAACATATTCCTAAATGAACAATGAGCTATTGAAGAAATTAAAAGGAAAATTAATGAGCAGTCTAAAGAAATTATTGTAACTTTCTGTGAAGTTATGTTAAAAATGAAACAAGAAAGCATTTTGCATTTAAAGCAGAGTGAATAGCTTCAAAAGCTTTGGAAGAACAAAACTCTCTATAAAAAAAATACACCTCATCAGATCTCTGCTACAGTGACATTATCTGAATTATTGATGACGGTTATTCATGTGAAGTCTTATCTACAGGAGATTTAAACACTAATAAATATGTTTTATTTTGAAGACAAATACACTTGGAACTAGAAGTGTGTGTGTGTGTGTGTGTGTGTGTGTGTGTGTGTGTGTGAGAGAGAGAGAGAGAGAGAGAGAGAGACTGACTCAGAGAGGTGATACTGCCATTGCATTCCATCATAGATTTTTCCTTCTTTACATCTTTAATCCTTGCTCCCTGAGAAGCAAAAAGACAAACATTTTGAAGAGATTCTCAGTAATTTTAAATTATTAGGACATTGCCTGAAGATGTAGGGTATTTGTAGGTGGGAGAGTATGTTCATAAAATGTGAGAATGAATTATGGGGTCAGTGTTGTGGTGCAAAGGATTAAGTAGCTGCCTGTGATGCTGGCATCCCATATAAGGAACAGTCTGAGTCCTGGTTGCTCCACTTCTAATCCAGCTCCCTGCTGATGCTCCTGGGAAAGTAGCAAAACATGTCACAAGTTTGTGGGCTCCTGCCATCCACATGGCAGACCTGGATGGAGTTCCAGACTCCTGGCTTCAGCCAGGCCCAGCCCTAATTGTAAAGCAGCAGATGAAAGATCTCTCCCTCCCTCTCTCTCTCTCTCTCTGTGTGTGTGTGTGTGTGTGTCCCTCTGTGTAACTCTGCCTTCCATATAAATAATGAATACATTAAATAAATAAATACATCTTAAAGAATAAATGTCGATCCTGAAATCTAAAATCTAGACTACACTACATAATCAGATTGCAAATTAAACGAGGTGGAAAAGGACTCATAATGGAAAGATGTGGAGCAGTTTCAGCACTGAGAAAGAAATGTCATCTGTAGTCAAAATTTAGAGCTTTTCCAGGAGTTCTAAGAGCAGAGGAATAGAAAATTTGGAGATCTTAAAAAAGAGTAACTTGATTTTCACTTGAAACTGCTGTTTTCAAGCAGTGAAAAAGAAATGAGGCTGAAGAACAAAAATTGCCATTTGTTCATCAGTATTATGCAAACTATATGACAAAGGTTTCGAATGTAGGGGATAATGACTTCATAAATGTCAAAGCTGTCTATTTTCTTATTTCCTATACTAAAGTTTTCCATTTGTCCTTGATCTTGACTTACAACTTTAACAACCCTTTGCCTTTAAGAAACTTCAAAAGACCTTTGTACATAAAGTCCTTGATATTTGAGCTTGAGCATTGGATTTGTTCTCATAAAAAAGATATAGGTCAATGTTCTGCCTTCTAATAATAGAAATTGTATAAGGAACTTCATTCTTTCTAATCTTCATTTTATTATCTGTATATATGGGGTATAATAATAATGGGTTTGTGAGATTATAATTAGGACCAAATAAATAATAGGTACATTTATAATCTTAAAGTCCTGGGCAGACATTTACAGCATTACTAGAAAACATTAATTTATCTTCTTTTCCAATGTTTACTCATGTTATATTTTTCTAATTATGTGTCTTAAAAATTCACTAAGGGGCCTGGTGCCGTGGCTCACTTGGTTCATCCTCCACCTGCAGTGCCAGCATCCCATATGGGGGCCGGGTCCTTAGTCCTGGTCACTCCTCTTCCAGCCCAGCTCTGTGCTGTGGCCCAGGAGGGCAGTGAGGATGGCCCAAGTGCTTGGGCCCCGCACCCGCATGGGAGATCAGGAAGAAGCACCTGGCTCCTGGCTTCAGATCAGTGCAGTGTTGGCCGTAGAGGTCATATGGGGAGTGAACCTATGGAAGGAAGACCTTTCTCTCTGTCTCTCTCTCTCACTGTCTATTACTCTACCTGTCAAATAAGGAGAAAAAAGTTCACTAAGGATTTTTTAATTTTTAATTAAAAGTTCAAATACAATGGAAATTAATCAATTAATTAAAAGAAACAGAAAGCAAAACTGACAAAACTAAAGGGAGAAATAAAATATCCAACTATTAGAGCTGTAGAACGTAAATAGCTTGTTTCAGAGATTGATAGAGAATGAAAACCCAAATGATTAAGCTATGTCAAATTTGAAAAGCAGTATCACCAAATTCATTTAAATGAATTCTATAGAATATTACAGCAAACAGCACCACATCTCTAGTCTGTATTTATGTAATTTCCATTGGATAAACAATTTTCTGGACCCTGAGAAAAAACCTCAATAAACTTCTAAGAGGTTAAAAGCTACAGCATGTATTTTATAACAAAAGTGGGATGAAGCCGCAGATCAATAGCATTGAGACATCTAAAGAATCTGTAAATATTTTGAAATTAATAACCATACTATAAAAATCAAAAATTAATCAATTTCAAGTAACATTAAAAGATATTTTAAATTAAGTGATAGTTAAACCACAATATTACCCAATATGTTTGAAAAATCTAAAGATGTGCACAATAAAATGTATGGCTTTAAATGATTAAAAAATTCAATAACTGACTAGGCCCCACCACAAGATACAAAAAATGCATATTTTACTTATGCAGAAAAATAAGAGTGAGAGATATTGGAGGAAAAACAGACAATTGAAAAAATCTTCAGAGTCAAAAAAAATCAGTTATGTACAAGAATTTTAAAATATATAAATTTCTTGAAATTTTGTTCAAGAAATAAATAATCAAATTCTCAGTAATGGGAATTTAAAGATAAATATTTCTTAGATCATATAACTCACAGATATTAATTGAATAATTAATTATATTTACATAGGGAACATAGATGTAAGAGAATATCAAGAACAACTCTAAATACATCTAATCAATATATTGGATAATGTGTTTAAACACAATGCATTATAAAGCACATAAAAAGAAATAGAAAAATATGAAAAGTTTCATATTTTTAAAACTATTGTATTTATTTTTAGAAATTAGCTCAAAAAGGGACATCCACACCTAGATTATTTCATGAAGAATTTCAATAAAGTATTTTGAAAAGTTTTAATAGCACTATATAAAATTTTGCAGAAAGTGGAGATGGTGAGCATGTGTTCCAATTTGTTACATGAACTTAGTCTATGTAGTTAGTAAGTTTACATAAGGTGAGGAATGTTGCAAGAAAAGAAAATTGTAAAATAAAATCCCTCATAAATATAAAGGACCTTCAAAGTGTTGCTGTAATAAGTATTATAAAAATTTATGCATTGAGGCTGATGTTGTGGCACCGCTGGTCAAACTGTGTGATAAGAATCTCATATCAGAGTGCCGTTTCAATTCCTGAAGAACACCTATTCTGATCCATCTTCCTGCCAATGTGCCTGGAAAAGCACCAATAGATGGACCACACACTTGGGCCCCTCTCTGCCATCAGGGAGAACAGCATGAAGTTCCTGGTTCCTATCTTTGATCTGGGCAATGCCTGGCTGTTGTGTCCACTGGGGAATTAATCAGCAGCTGGAAGATCTCTCTCTCTCTCTCTCTCTCTCTCTGTGTGTGTGTGTGTGTGTCTGTCTCTTTCTTTCTATCACTCTTCCTTTCAAATAAATAATTAAATTAAAAAAAAACTATACATAGGTTTTAAACATTTTTAAACTAAATTTTCTATTATGTTTTCCAAGAACTTTTTGAAGTCCCTTCATATAGGAGAATAATCTTCAAAAAATAATTGGAAAGCCAAATCAATATATAATCAAAAGTGATAACGGAAGATATCTGATGTTATTTTAACTTTTGAAAAAGTTTTCAAATTCACCAACATTAAGAAATTCACAAAGCATAAATCTATGATCATCTTATAGATATAGAAATAGTCTGACAACATTCAGGTCACTGAAAAAAAAAAAAAACTCTCATTCAGCTAGGAATAGAACTTCCTCAGAATTTCAAATGGAATTTTCTAAAAGTCTAGAGCTAATGTAATGCATACTGATAAAATATTGAATAGTTTCACATGAAATTCAGAAAAAAAGTAAAAATCAGAAAGTATATATCAGATCTCAGTACTTTCACTCAAAATTGAACCCAGGATATTTTCCAGGGATATAGGACAGGAAAGAAGAGGAAAAAGCATAAAAATTAGAAAGTTAATAAATATGAAATCTTTATTCACATGTGTCTTTTTTTCTACATATGAATAAATCTTTTTTTTAAAAAAAAAAGTACTATTAAAACCAAAAGCAGTACTGTTAAGCGAACTTTATAAGGTAACAAAACGTAGAGGAAACCAAAAAAAGAAAAAAAGCTTTTTTAAAATTAACTGAGAGGTAAGATTTGAAAATAGAAATTTTAACAAAGTATGTAAGAATGAAACTGTAGTGAATTCTGTGTAAGATCTCTGCATTTTCTTTAAAAAATCTGACAGAAACTAATGAAAAATTAATGGAATACACACAATGGATTTGAGGACTCAGTCCTGCTTTGGAGATGGTTCTGCAAGCTCCACAGGTTCAGCATCAAAATGAACAATTGAAGCTTATTCCTGGGACACCCTTAAAGCACTGTGACAAAGAGAAATCACCCCCTGGGACCAGAACTTTGAGAACTTCCAATGTAGTACAGCCATGGGTTTATCTTTACCGATTGCTGACTTTTATTTTACAGATTTTTTTCATAAGACTTAGATATTGCAGAATAGAAATTGTAATTTTATGTTACATGATTGCTATAAATAATATATATAAACATACATAATATATACATTGAATGTGTTATAATAGTATCCTATCTACACCAATCTACATCCTGTTGAAAGTAAGCTAGTAATGGAAATTATAACATGTCCAATTGCAGATGAAATCCTCCCTTTTGTTAGATGCTGCCCTGCCAGTCTGTCCTCCCCATGTTCAGAAATCAGCAGGCACAGGAAGGAGTTACTGTTCTGGCTGTGGGAACTGACAATTCTCAGGAAGAGGAAATCATGCCCCGATTCAGCAGAGGGAAGGAAGTGTATGTCTGACACAGACTACTTTGGATATATCCAGGTCCTCTGACATCTGATGACTTGTGTCAATAGAAAATTAGCATACCCCCATTTAGACAGGACTGCCAATAATATACTTTAGGAATGACTGCTTGGATCACCCCAGATCACCCCAACAAAGAAGCATGACCAGATAATGTGCTTGCTGAGGCCAAAAAATATGAAATTGGTCATAAACTTTTCTCAATTATAGTTGGATTTCTAGCCCTGTAATTCAGGAACAACTGCATTTATGCGGTTTGGGGTAATTTTAGCATGATATCTTACATAAACCCATGTGTTAAACAGTTAATGTAATCCCTGACCCTGACCCTGACCCCTGACTCCCTGATTATCACCCACTGCATTCCTGAAACTCGCTGTTGCTGACAAGTGCCAACCCACTTGTTCAGGGCTAATACACCTGCTATATCAGTGGCCTAAGAAGCTCTCACTTAACTCTCTTTACTCAAGCTTTGCTCAATTTGGCTTATTTGTCACAATTTACTTGTCATCACCAGGTACAGATGTTTCCCTTATTCTACTCTACTTTTTCTGTACTTTTTTGAATATTTATTCATTAATTGAAAGGCAGAGTTAAAACTGGAATCAGGAAGAAAAGGAGAGGGAGAGAGAGAGAGAGAGAGAGAGATCATTCATCAGCTGGTTCTCTCCCCAAATGACAACAACAACAGCCAGGGCTGGGCCAGACCAAGGCCAGGAGTCTGGAACTAAATCAACACCTCCCACATGGGTCGAAGGGGTCCATGCACCCCAGCAATCTTCTGCTTCTTTCCCAGGTGAATCAGCAGGGAGCTGGAAAGGTAGTGGATCAATTCGGACTCAAACCAGCACTCATATGGGACACTGGTTTAACCTGCTGTGCCACAATGCCCAATTCCTGTTCTTTTTATTCTTCCATAGGTTTAAGCTGTCATAAAATTTCAGAATTTTATTTATTTGTTTGTTTGCATCTTATCATATTTTTGAAAGTTCTACAACAAGTAACTTTTTTTTATTTACTGATATATCTCCAAGTTCTGAAAATGGTGCCTAACATATAGTAGATCCTTAACTGAAATATGAGCAAAAAAATTAATCCCGTAACAATTTTTATAACTGTTTCTAATCTTTCAAAAGTATCTAAATTTTTTAAAGCTTTATGTATTTATTTGAAATACAGTTTAAAGAGAGAGAGAAGAAGAAGGAGGAAGAGGAGAAAAAGGAGGGGGGGAGGTGAAGGTGGAGGGGGAGGGGAGAGGGAGGGGACAGAGAGAAAGAGAGAGAGAGAGAGACAGAGATAGAGAGAGAGACAGAGAGTGACTGAGAGAGAGAGATTCCATCAGCTGGTTCATTCCCAAAATGGCTACAAAGGCCAGAGTTGGGCTGTTCTAAAGCCAGGAGCCAGGAACTTCTTCCAGGTCTCCCACTTGAGTATAGGGGCCCAAGGACTTGGGTTCTTTCTCTGCTGTCCATGGCACATTAGCAGGAATCCTAATAAGTGGAGCAGCTGGGACTCAAACTGGGGCACATATGGGATGTCAGCATTGCAGACATCAGCTTTACCCACTATTCCACAATGCCAGACCCAGAAGTATCTAATTTTATGTTACCTATATTTGGAAAATGATATATCCAGGGCACAAAAATGCCAGTCTTGTACATATTTTCTTTGATTTTAGTAATATTTCAAAAGATTTTAAATATCATTTTATATAAATACAACTATTTTTAAATATTAATCTTGTATCCTGCAACTTTGTTAAATATATTTGTTGTTTTCAGTAGCTTTGTAGACACTTAAGAAATAATTCCTAGTACATACTTATGTAGTTTCAATATTTTATTTGAAGCTTTTCCAGGTAACAAAATAAGTAAGGCCTCTGTGTATACTTCTTCAGCTCTTTTCCATCTCTTAGTTCATTGCTTCTAAGATTCCAGACACCTTAATTTCCTGAGTTCTAGTTTCTGTAGACTCAGTTTCAGCAAGACCTTTGGTTCTGCTAATGATGTCTCTCCTTCAACTTCTGTCTATGTAGTACTGCTAAGCAGAAATGCAGTGTGATCACAAGCACACCTCATCTATATTCTTTCTCTCAGTGGTCACATTTCTGTACTGCTTATGTGTCAGTGTCTGTAAGTAGTTGTCTAGTCTATTTTCTTAGCCATATGAAAATATCTAAGGTAAGGTATTTAATAAAGAAAGGAGGTGTAGTTAGCCTATAGTTTTGGTGGCTGAAAGTCCAAGATCAGGCAGCCCCCTCTGCTTTGCCTCTGAAGAGAGCCTCAAGGTGATTTGCAATACATTGAGGGATGCATTTGCAGGAGAGTTCATGTGGGAAGACAGGGCACAGAGGGATTCAATGTTCTGGCTTGCTTTTTTATTACATCTCCCTCTCAGAGAAACTACTCAGGGTCCTGTGAAAATTATTTTGTTTCCGAAAATGATTTCTCCAATAACCTAATCAATCCTATTAGGCCCTCCAATACATTGAAGCCAAACTTCCAGCACATGAACTTCATTGTTTCCTAGGATTTATTATTTATTTGAAAAGCAGAGAGAGACAGAGAGAGAGAGAGAGAGAGAGAGAGAGAGAGAGAGAGAGAGAGAACAAAGTGAGGGCAAACTACAGCATGAGGGAGAACCTTGCAGACCACACTGACCTTCAGTCCAGCCAAAGTAGGGGGCAAGGTAACTCCCAATAGCAAAGGAAGAACACATTTCTTTCTCTTCATCCCTCAACAAAGTCATCCAGAAAATGAAAAGGAGAAGGCACCATCTAAGCACAAGTCGAGGCTGTGGCAGGTCTCCTGTGCTTAACTAGTTGATTTTACCAAAGGGAAAAATCAACATTTCCCACTGATTTTGAGTAGGGCTGACAGGGTTGACAGGTGGCTGCACACCCACTTAGGATTCTGAGGGGCTCACATCCTCTTAATATATCACAGGCCCCAGGGCTCAAACTGCCATGTCAGAACATCATCAGGCAGATGGCTCTGGGAATGTCTGCTGTCCCTGTGGACGGAGCATGTCACAGGGCTGAGAGAAGATCCTCTGCACAACATGATTATGGGAGTCTGACACATGTGATTGCATGATAGGGTTTGGGATGCAGCTGAGTATCTAAGCAACCACTTTGTTTGGTGTCGGAGGCTCAGAGCTACCTGACTGCCTAGGGTGGGTCATTACAGAGGGTTCTGTATTCACACTGAGGACTGCACAAATTCTTTGTGTGGTTCATGCACTAGTGTGGGTGAGAGTTGTATACAATGTGGGCTAACCATGGGCACTAATCATCTTGAAAGAGAGGAGGTGAGATTACAATTATACCAATAGGTATGATCATACTCAACCCCTGTTGACAATAGAGGAAATTTACCATGCCCAACTTGAGTGTCACCCTGGATTCTTATCCCATTCTTCAGCACTGACCAGAATGCTCCCTGACCCCACCCAACACAGGCCTCTGGGTATTCACTGAAAGAGCAGACACTCCACTAAGCCACAGAGACACAGTTCGCAGATAAAATCTATCAGTGGAGAAAACCAATAAGTGTTTCTACAAATGCCTAATAATAATTGCAGAAATACAAGAAGCAAGAATAAGGAAGGCAAATAACTCCCCCAAGGGAACACAACAACACTTCAATATTAGATTGTGTGGGAAAAGAAATTGATGAAATGCCTGAAAAGGAATTCAAAAGAATGATCATAGGATTGATTACTCTGAAGCAATGAGAAGAAAATTCATGAGTTAAAGAAATACATATGTGATATGGATGAAAAATTTTCCCAAAATATAGAGAAGAAATCAAACTAAAATATTAGAAATGAAGAATTCAATATGTCAAATAAAAATACACTCAAAAGTATTAACAACAGAATTGATGATGCAGAAGAAAGAATATGTGAGCTGGAAGACAAAATTTTGGAACTATCTCAGAACAAAAAAAAAGAAGAAAAGAAGGTGGAGGACAAGAAGAAAAAGAAAAAGAAGAGGAAAAAGAAAGAAAAGTTGAAGGAGAAGTAGAAAGAAGAGGAGGAAGAGGAGAAGGAGAGGAAGAAATAATTAGAAAAAATAAAAAAGAGATTTATGGGATAATATCAAATGACTAAATATACATGTCTTAGGAGTTTCTGATGGTGTGGAAGGAAAAAAATGGATTAGGCCCATTCAGTGAAATAATAACAGAAAACTTCCCTAATTTGTAGAAAGAATAGAATATCCAAGTATAGGATGTGCGTAGAACTATTCATAGACATGACCAGAAAGGATAAAGAAAGATTCTGAAATGTGCATGAGAGAAATGCCAGATTATCTTCGGAGGCTCACCAGTTAGATTGATAGGTGATTTCTTATCAGAAACCCTACAGGCCAGGAGAAAATGGAAAGAAATAGTCCAAAGGGGGGAAAAACTGTCAACACAAAATTCTGTACCCTGTAAGTTTTCATTTATGATTGAAGATGAAATAAAGACATGCATAACAAAAAGAAATTGAAAGCATCTGTCACCAGTTGTCCAGCTTTACAAATGAGGTTTAGGATGTGCTACACACATAAACAAAGAAAGATACTCATCACTATAAGAATAGAAAAGCAGGAAATCTCCTAGTAGAAACGCAAGTAAAATCCAAAACAAGCAATAGGAATATTTATTGAAAAATGGCAGAGCCAAGTCATTACTTATGTATAGTAAACTTAAACAAAAACAGCCTAAATTCTCTAATTAAAATGTACAGACTGGCTAAATGAATTTTAAAAAAAGACCAAAATAGTTGCACTCCTCATCAACAAAGATAAATGCAAACTGAAAGTGAAAGAATGGAAAAAATATATTCCATGCTAACAGAAACCAAAAACAAGCAGGTATGGCCATCCTAATATCACACAAAACAGACTTTAACACAAAAAAACTGTTAGGAAAGACAAAGAATGGAATTATGTAATGATTAAGAAATCAATTAAATTGAAATATATGACTATAATAAATATCTCTACACCCAATGCCAGGGCACCTGGATATTTAAAACAGATGTTAATGGATCTAAAGGAAGACATAGACCCCAATACAATATTAATGGAACCTTCAAAACTCCACTTACATCAGAGAACAGATCCACTAGACATAAAATCAACAAAGAAACAACAAAGCTAATTAACTATGGATCAAATGCACGTAACTGATATCTAACAAAGTTTTCATTGCACAGTTGCAGAATACATTTTTTTTTCTCAGTGCACGAAATTTGTCTAGGATATACCACATGCTAGGCCAAAAAGCAAGTCCCGGCAAATTCAAAAATCAAAACATATCACACATCTTTCTTGACCACAGTGATATTTAACTGGAAATTAACAACTCAAAAATCTCAAGAATATATGCAAAGTCACGGAGACTAAACAACATGCTCCTGAATGAACAATGGCCCACTGAAGAAATAAAAAAGGGAAATCAAAAAAATCTGGAAACAAATGAAGATGACAATAAAATATATCAAAAATTATAGGGTAGAGCAAAAAACAGTATTAAGAGGAAAGTTCATATCAATCAATGCCTACATCAAGACATTGGAAAACATCTCAAAGACCTAGAAAAGCAACAACAAATCAAACCCAAAATTAGTAGAAGGAAAGACAATTAAAATTAGATAAGAAATCAACAAAACTGAAACAAAAAAAAAATACTACAGATCAATGAAATGAAGAGCTTGTTTGTGGAAGCAAAACAAAACAAAACAAAATTGATACACCATTAGCCCAACAAAGCAAAAAAAGAGAAAGAAGACCCTGATTAATAAAAATCAAAGATGAAAAAGGAGATGTAGGAGAGTGGCAAGATGGTGGAATAGGAAGGGAGCACATTGATAGTCCGGGAAGAGACAGTTGAATAAAAGTGGAGATACTGCAGGTTCAGGGAAGAGTAGGGGAAAAAACAGCGAAGGAAACTCTTCCGGAACTAGTGATTCACAGTGGACCTGCGTGGAGAGCGTGGGAGCCCAAGTTCAGGACACCAGAGGCAGAATCAACGCACCAGCGCTGGAATGCAAGGTGAGCCGAACCTCAATAGCCCGAGACACCAGCGGGAAAGCGGAAAGAGGAGACTAGAGGGAATGAGGCTTGAAACTCCGTGGGGAAAAGTTCACCAGGCTAACTAGAAGAGAGAGAGGAAAAAAAAAGTGACCAATACAGACACGAGTTTCTCTCTCTCCGCCCACCTCTCAAAGGCGAGCAAGACAAAGAGCAGGTGCCATTTGGGACATATGTCATAAGCAGGGTGACCTCAGGTCTGCACCGGCCCTGAGCCTAGCAGAAAAACCTGACTGGGGTGGGGGGGTGAAATAACAGGAGATTAGCATCTAACTTGACAACCCAGTGGGAGACTGCAGGAGAATTGGAGCCCACACCAAGGACATGATGACAGCCTAGGGTGGTCATAAACTAGAGTGCCATAAACTGGCACCATAAACTAGAGTGTCAATTTGTTGGGTCAACAACAGGAGTCACTGTGCACTTGCTCCTCATGTGGGATCTCTGTCCTTAATGTGCTGTACATTTTGATTTAATGCTATAACTAGTACTCAGTATGTTTCACTTTGTGTTTCTATGTGGGTGCAAACTATTGAAATCTTTACTTAATGTATACTAAATTGATCTTCTGTATATAAAGAGAATTGAAAATGAATCTTGATGTGAATGGAAGGAGAGAGCGAGCGGGAGAGGGGAGAGTTGCGGGTGGGAAGGAAGTTATGTGAGGGGGAAGCCATTGTAATCCATAAGCTGTACATTGGAAATTTATATTCATTAAATAAAAGTTAAAAAGAAAAAGAAAAAGGAGATGTAGCAATGGGAACCACAGAAAGAAAAATAATCATCAGAAATTATTAGCAGTTATATGCCAACAAATTGTAAAATCTAGAAAAAAATGGATAGATTTCTGGACACATTCAATCTGCAGAAACTGAAGCATGAAGGCATTGAAAATCTAAACAGACTAATAACCAAGATAAAGGTTGAATCAGTAATAAAGACCCTCCCAATAAAAATGTCCAGGACTGGATAGCTTCACCGGTGAATTCTACCAGACTTCTAAAGTACTAATTCCAATTTTCCTCAAACTATTCAAAATAAATGAAACTCCTTCTATGAGGCCAGCAACAGGCCAATTCCAAAACCACAAAAAGATATAATGAAGAGAACTATAGACCAATATCCCTGATGAACATGAATGTAAAAATCCTCAACAAAATGATAACCAATTGAATCTGACAACACATCTGATAGATCATTTACCCAGGCCATGTGGGATTTATATCAGGTGTGCAGGGATGTTTCAACATATATAAATATGATATATTACATTAACAATTTGAAGAATAAAAAGCATCTAATGATATCAATAAATGAAGAGAAAACATTTTATATTATACAACATCCTTTCATGATTAAAAAAGAAAAAACTTAAGTAAATCAGGTATAGTAGGAATATTTTTAAACACCATCAAGGCAATATTCAACAAATGCATAGCCAGCACAATATTAAATGAAGAAATTTTGGAAGCATTTCCACTAAGATCTGGAACCAGACAAGGATCCCCAGTTTCACCACTGCAATTCAATATAGTTCTGGAAGTTTCAGGCAGAGCCAGGAGGCAAGAAAAAGAATCAAAGGGATACAAATGGGAAAGGAGGAATTCTGATTTTCCTTGTTTGCGGATGACATGATTCTATACATATGGGAACCAAAAGATTCCACTCAGAGACTTCTGGAACTCAGAAAAGACTTTGGTAAAGTTGCAGGATATAAAATTAACACACAAAAATAAATAGACTTGTAGACTAAGGGAACAGAATAGAATCCACATTAAAGTGCTCCTTATCTTCCAGACTGTTTCTGAAAAACAATTTCCTTCTAACAGCCCAATTGTAAACAAGGCTAATTTCACTACATTCTTTACTTAGTTTTCATAATTTCTGGTCTTCGTTTTCAGTAGCACATTTTCTTTTTTGTCTCTAATGTCAAGAAATTTAACCATTCTAACTTTCTTACAGTAATCAAGCTTTTAGTTCATTTCATTGTTAGGGCAGTGGCAATGAATTAAAGTATCAGCAGTAAAACAGAAACAGTTTCTTCAATGTAATTGAGTGTGTATTTTCCCTTTTTCTGAGTAGTATAGATTTCCTAATTCTCATCTATCTGTCTAGTATCTATATGTGGATATATATATATATAAAATATATAATATATTATATATAATATATTTATATATATTATGTGTTATATTTTTAAGACTTATTAGTTTTATCTGAATGGTAGAGTTAAGAGAGGGATATACAGAAAAGGAGGGATAGGGGATAGATATTCATCTGCTGGTGCACTCCCCTAAATGGTAGCAATAGCAGAGGGTAGGCCAGGCTGAAGCCAGGAGAAAGGATCTTCATCCAGGTCTAACATGTGGATGTCAGGGTCCAAAGTGTTTAGGTGATCCTCTACTGCCTTTCCAGGTACATTAGCAGGTATCTGGACCAGAAGTGGATTAGGTGGGACTCAAACCAGCAACTATATGGAATGCCAGGGTTGCAAGCAGCAACCCAACTTATTGTGCCACTACATTGGCCCATAGGTTTTACATTTCTATATGACCATTACATACATTCACACAAATGTGTATGTAACTTTTATCTTCTGCTTTTTTCTCTAAAATCATTTATGTTTACTTGTCAGTTAATGTTTAAAAATATTCATATTTACTTTTATTATGTAATCAATAATCACATTTTAAATTGGTAAGTCTTTGTTTACTAAGCAGAACTTGTCAACAAGTGTTGGCATCCATCTGGTATTCTGTAACTAAACAGAGGAACAATCATAATAACATTTACAGTAATTTTTAACAACTAGAGTTTGGGTGTGAAATTTCTGGGAAGTAAAAAACATATCATTTCATAAAAATGTTGTTCTTTCTTTTTAATAATATTAATACGCATACAAGTAAAGAAAAAAGTAAGTCAGAAGCAGTGAATTATGCTCTTAAAAGTGTTCTGAAAAGGAAAACATTGTTTAAAAATTTTAAGATATTCAATATATGCTCGTCTATAACAGTGAGTTGAAATATATTTCCATACTCAAAGTTCAATTAGAATCTAATGAAATTCTCATTCACCCTAAAGTAAAGCAGAACTTCTCAAATGTTAGTGTAGGAATCTCAAGAACATTTTAATATTTTGGAATTTCATTTTCTATGAGTGGCCAGTAAAGTTTTCCAGAATCTGTGTATGGACAATGATAATGACAATGTGGTGAAACAACTGCTATAATAGTCTAAAATGCACACATGCATATCCTTAAATTGTTCCTTCATGCTTTAATTTCTAATATGGTATGTATTAGTAGATATAAGTCCCATGAACCAAAACTCTTTATGGTCTACTATAATGTTTTGTTAGAGATTCAAAAAGTTTTGGAAAAGAAAAGGTTTTAGAACTACTGACTTAGGAGAATATATATTTTTAAGTCCATATTTGAGTTGTAAAAGAGATATATAAGTTTTTTTCTTTAAAATTGATTTGATTTTCAATTCCTTTACTTTGAAACAACAAAATATTTCATTTACAATTAATGATGGCAAAAGTTAAACTTGTTTTTTTTAATAAAGCAAAAAAAGTTGATTAGATTATTTCAGGAATGCAAAGATATGCATTAATTTTTGTTTTAAGAAGTACATTTTCTAGCATCAACCAAGAAAAATATTTATTAAATCCAAGAAGTATGCATAGGTAAACATTTTTAGAAAATGGTGAAATTAACCAAATGTGATGAAAAAAGAATAACATCATAATTTTAATCATTAGATACAAAGTGACTCAAATATAAACCTGTATGTCATTCATTGGTTATCCAGAATTTTTGTGAAAGCTATACTAAATTAAAATGAAATGCCCAGTGGATATAATTACAAAGCAACTCAAGTTTTATTCTAAACAGTAGTAATTGATCTTACAGTGAGATTTATTCTGTAATCATGGAAGTCAATGGCATTTACAACTAGAATAAATTAAGGTAAATGAAGAGGAAAATTGTGTTCTGTGTAACATTTAGTTCATTATAGGCTTAAACAACTATGTCAATCCATGTTCATCAATAGAAGTTATAGTGCTTGCAGGCATAATTGAATGAAAATATTATCTCCAAGAAATAGCCTATGTTACCGCAAGCATAACTGATCTGCTTTTCAAGTCTTTCTGAAGGAATAAAAAATGTAGATAATTTGCTGAATTATTGTATACTATCTCTTCTGTATTTTAATATAAAAAGAGAATTTGAGATCTCACTCTGTAGTTCTGGGAGATGGTGTTTCTTTGGGATTGCTATTTCTTTTTGGAAAACATGCTATGTTTATCTCTATTACTTGGGTTAATTGATATTGTCATGGTGCTGGCATTGTAGCATAGCAGGAGAAGTTGCTGTTTGCAATGCTAGCATCCTGTATAGGAGCACTGGTTCCAGACACGACTGCTCTGCTTCCAATCCAGTGTCCAGCTACTGTGCCTGGAAAAGCAGCAGAAGTTGGGCAAGCACTTGTGCCACTGACACCCACGTGATAGACCTGAATGGAGTTCAGGCTTCTGGCTTCATCTCTCCCTAGCCTGACTGTTCTGACCATTTGGGGAAGTGAACCAAAGAATGGAAGATTTCTCTCTCTCTCTCTCTCTCTCCCCACCCCCCGTCATTCTGCCTTTCAAAACAATATAATAAATCCTTTAGAAAAAGGAAAAAAATCCTCATGATTAATTCAAGAGATTGAACAGATTATTGAGGTAATTAACTCATTGAGATATATAGATTCTAATTATGAATGCTAGATTATTATTACTAATAGGTGTGCATTTTATTTATAGGAAAGTAATAATAATAATAATAGTAGTAATATTGTTTATCTCTGAAAGATCTATCATTAAGCAGAACAACTCTGTCACTCCACTTCATGAGGTAATCCCATTTTAGAATAAGGCAGAATGGGTCATAAGAAAGCATGCAATTAGGTACCACTCCAGTGTACATTTTTGATATATTATCATTGAACTTTATTATGAAACACGCATTCTCTCCTTGCTAAGTGATTATTATACAACTCTAAATGGTAAGTTAATGCTCTAAAATGTTGGAATTTCCAAAACTACCCACTCATATATCATTTTGTTTTAAAAACACCTTCTTTTTATTTATTTTTAAAATTTATGTTTAGATAATATATTGGATTTTTTTTTATCAGGAGTGCATGACTAGTCTATTGGCTTCAATGTCATACAGATATATTTGAGCATACAGGTATATGCTTGTATCATGTATAGTAAGTCCATTGAAGAAGAGGACAAGCTAAATAAAAAACTTTGCCAAATAAAGAAACATTCAGATAATAAGTTCTTAAAAAACATTAAATTGTGTATGGAAGAGAAGGGCTCCATTTATTCTAAGCCCATTAAAAGAGAACACAGAAAGACAGATATACATGCCTGATAATCAGTGTATAAGCATATCTACAACCATTCTTATATTGAAACATTTATAATTATATTTTAGATGTTAGTTCACACTGGTATCTCCAACTCCAATCTATTACTTTTTTGATCATTCTAACTGCTTCTGTTTATCGATTCCTCTTCTAAAAGTGAGAAACCTAATTTTCTACCACCTACTTACATAATTTTTAAAAATTGTAGTATCCATGTATAATGGTTGAGAATTATGAACCTATGCCTCCATGGGAAGCAACTCTACCAACTAGAGTACAGGGCTAGGTACCATTTTGCTTGCCTTTTGTCTTACAATCTCTATTCACTTCCAGGGTTTCTCAGGGCAGCACCTACTCCCCCATATAATTCATTCATGTAAATACAAGTACAATTAAAAAGTTCCTGTAAATGTGAATTATGAAAAAAAATCTATACATGAATTTTAAAAACGTTTGCACCGAAATAAGCTTTTCTTTTAATTCTATTTTTCCATATTTTTTTTTTTGCTGCCTCATGCATAGAGTATTGTTTTACTATCTGAATTCCACCCTGGGATCCCCAGATAACTATATTTTTACTTTTGGTGCTATAAATTCATATGAGAATTGATAAATGATAAGTATTTTATTCACCTTTACAATCTAATAAAAATAGTTATTGGCTCCATAAAATGTCTTATGCTTCACTTCTCTCTCTTTTTTTAAACTTTTATTTAATGAATATAAATTTCCAAAGTACAGTTTATGGATTACAATGGCTACCCCCCCCCAAACTTCCCTCCCACCTGCAACCCTCCCCTTCCCCACTCCCTCTCCCCTTCCATTCACATCAAGATTCATTTTCAATTCTCTTTATATACAGAGGATTAGGTTAGTATATATTAAGTAAAGATTTCAACAGTTTGCCCCCACAGAGTAACACAAAGTGAAAAATACTGTTGGAGTACTAGTTATAGCATTAAATCACAATGCACAGCACATTAAGGGCAGGGATCCTACATGATATTTTTTTAAAAAAATGATTAATTTTCTGGCTGGCACCATGGCTTAACAGGCTAATCCTCCACCTTGCTGCGCTGGCACACCAGGTATCTAGTCCTGGTCAGGGTGCCGGATTCTGTCCCGGTTGCCCCTCTTCCAGGTCAGCTCTCTGCTATGGCCTGGGAAGGCAGTGGAGGATGGCCCAAGTCCTTGGGCCCTGCACCCACATGGGAGACCACGAGAAGCACCTGGCTCCTGGCTTCGGATCAGCGAGATGCGCCGGCCGCAGCGGCCATTGGAGGGTGAACCAACGGCAAAAAGGAAGACCTTTCTCTCTGTCTCTCTTTCTCTCACTATCCACTCTGCCTGTCAAAAAAAAATTGATTAATTTTCTATGCAATTTCCAATTTAACACCAAGGGTTTTTTTTTTTTTTCGTTTTAAATTATCTTTATATACGGAAGATCAATTCAGTATATACTAAGTAAGGATTTCATCAGTTTGCACCCACACAGAAACACAAAGTGTAAAATACTGTTTCAGTACTAGTTATAGCATTAATTCACATTGGACAACACATTAAGGACAGATCCCACATGAGACAAAAGTACACAGTGACTCCTGTTGTTGATTTAACAATTTGACACTCTTGTTTATGGCGTCAGTAATCTCCCTAGGCTCTTGTCGTGAGTTGCCAAGGCAAGGGAAGCTTTTAGGGTTCGCCAACTTTGATCTTATTCCGACAGGGTCATAGTCAAAGTGGAAAGAACGATCCAACATGGGAAGCGGGATACACAGCAGACCCATAGAATAGCAGATGTCCTAAATAGCACTCTGGCCTCAGAATCAACCCTTAAGGCATTCGGATATGGCTGAAGAGCCCATGAGCGTATTTTAGGCATGGAAAGCCAAGTCACTCTGTCAAAAAAAAAAAAAAAAAAAAAAAAGAAGAAGGAGACCTAAATGAAAGATCTCTGCGAGTGAGATCCCAGTGGAAAGAACAGGGCCATCAAAGAAGGAGGTACCTTTCTCTGAAGGGAGGAGAGAACTTCCACTTTGACTATGCTTCACTTCTCAATAGCCCCACTGACAATCATTGATAACTGCACTCTTTCTATTTTCCTTCTTCCATAACTTCATATTTTAATCATAGGTATAGGAAATGAGCTTCTATATTTAAGATTAACTCTTATTGTTTTTATTGACTGATAGCACGATGCTTTTCATGGCTAAATTTTACACTTTGTTTCATGTGCTTATTTATCATCTCTATATATTATATGTTAAGGGATCTGTTCAGATATTTTACCCAAGTATATATTTTTATTATTGAGTTGTCAAGATTTAATTGTGTATTTTGTATAGAAAGTCTTTTATCAGATATTTATTTTGAAAGTATTTTCTTCTATTGTGTAGTTTGTTGTACATTCTCTTTATTGAGGCATTTAAATACAGAAGTTTGTAATTTTAATATAGGCTATCCTGACTTTTTTCTTTATGATACATGGCATCATTTTGCGTCTAACACTGTATATACAACAAATCCAAAGACATGCCCTTTTTTCACTGTGTCTTATTTAAAATGTTATATTGATAACAATTATCCACATATGTTTGTAATCCAATTATTTTTTATTTTATCATTTTTAAAGAAGGAAGAGAAGGAGAAAGAGAGAGCAAGAGAGAGAGCGAGAGAGAGCCCTTCTGCTAATGAACTCCCCCTATGCCCACAATGATTGTGGTTGAGCCAGGTTGAAATTATGAGCTGGGAACTCAATGCAAATCTCCCACATTAGATGCAGGGCTAAAAACTACTTGAGCCATCTGCCTGGTACATTTTATCATATACATTAACAAAAAGCTGGAATTGGAAGCTCATCCAGGACTCAAACCCAGGCACTCCAATGTGGATGCATAAACCCCAACTGGCATCTAACAGCTAAGCTAAATTACCTCCCCTGTGATGGATCTTGAATTGATTTTTTTCTGTAAGGGGTAAGATCTATGTCTAGATTCATGATTTTTGGTCTAAGTGTATGTCCAATTGCTCTGAAGCAATTTATTATAATGTTTACTTTTCTTTTTGAATTGTTTGTCCTTTTATTGAAGAATAATTGACAATCCTTGGATAAGTTATAACTTATCTGTGCTTTCCAATCTGTTTCAATAGTCTGTGCTCATTCTTATCCCATTCATGGAAATTTTCTTTAATTTTTTTTTTTTTTACAGGCAGAGATAGACAGTGAAAGAGAGACAGATTTTTAAAAAGCCATGAAATCCAGTCCTCTTCTTTAGCATATGTTGGCTATTTTAGATCTTTTACCTCCCACATAATTTTTAGAATCAGTTGATTTTCATCCACAAAATTATTTTCTGAATTTTATGACTATTTCTTAGAATCTATGCATCAAGTTGGGAAAGATTATTAGCAGAAAAAATATTGAGTTCCCCAGTCTATGAGCAGGGAGAGTACCTCCATATATTTAGAAATTATTTGAATCATTATCATTGTTTCATAACTTGCCCATATAGGTTGTCATCCTGATATTTTAAAGTTACATCTGTATAACTGATATTGCATTTTTAATTTGAAGTGTAGTTGAGTTTTGAATCTTACACAGTCTTGGTCCATAAACATTATATATGGTTGGATTTTATTTATTATTATTTTGTTAAGGACTTCTGAGTCTGTTTATGACCTACATTGTATAGTTTTCTTATTTTTAGTATTGCTATTTGGTTTTGCTATTGAAGTAATGAGGTAAAAATGTTCCCCAGGCTTCCAGTTTCTGGGGAAAAATTTTAGTATTTTTCAATAAATATTTCAGAGAATCACTGAGTTACTCGACTGGACCTAGAAAACATACTAATATAATTAAGATATTAATTATTAATTTATTTACATTAATAGAGGACATTCCAAATTAGGTGCTTCTTCTGTTGTGAATTATGATAATTTGCCCGGGAAGGCAGTGGAGGATGGCCCAAGTGCTTGGGCCCCTGCACCCACGTGGGAGACCAGGAGGAAATACCTAGCTCCTGGCTTCTTATCGGCATAGTTCCGGCCGTAGCGGCCATTTGGGGGGTGAATCAACGGAAAGAAGACCTTTCTTTCTGTCTCTCTCTCTCTCTCAACGTCTAACTCTGTCAATTAAAAAAAAAACAAGATACTGAACTTTTTATATTACAATAGTTGTTTTCTATTTCGCCTTTCATTTTTACCATTTTCATATAACTCATTTTTAATGACCTATTGTTCGGTGCACACACACATACACACAATATTACACTGTGATCATGAAGAAGTGATCTTTTTTTTCTTTTTTTTTTTGATTTATAATGCTGCTACTTATCCCTGATAATGTGCCTGTCTCTGAAGTCAGTTTGTATTTCTCTGAAGTTGATTTATCTATATTTCAGCCCTTTACCATTCTAAGTAAATATGTATTGTAAAGAAGTAAATTATAACCTCCAGCATATTCATCCCCTGCAACCCTGCAGATTTTGCTTCTGGAATCCTTTGTGTATCAACTTTATTTTTATTTATTTTTTAAATTTATTTGACAGGTAGAGCTACAAGCAGAGAGAAAGAGAGAGAGAGAGAGAGAGGGAGGGAGAGACAGAGAGAGAGAGAGAGAGAGAAAGGTCTTCCTTCCGTTGGTTCACTCCCCAAATGGCCGCCACAGCCGGCACTGAGCCGATCCAAAGCCAGGAGCCAGGTGCCAGGTGCTTCCTCCTGGTCTCCCACGTGGGTGCAGGGCCCCAAGCACCTGGGCCATCCTCCACTGCCCTCCCAGGCCACAGCAGAGAGCTGGACTGGAAGAGGAGCAACCAGGACTAGAATCAGCACCCACATGGGATACCAGTGCTGCAGGCAGAGGATTAACCAAGTGAGCCATGGCACAGGCCCCTGTGTATCAACTTTTTAAAACAGTGTTAACAAGCTGTATATTTGTCCATCTCTTTATTTCTAAACTACTGGATTTTTTATATATAAGAGATTTTCTTACAGAAACAATTGTGATAATTCATTAATAAACTCATTATTGAAATATGTGTATCACCATCAACTGGTCCGTCAATGTTTTTCATTCAAACCATGGGCCTTTGTTTCCCTATAACTTCCTCTTTTTGGTTATTTCCTGGTTTTAAATGAGGAGCAGCTATGAAATTCTCTCATTGGTTATTCTTGATGTCGATTACACTTTCAAAAATGTAATTAAGGTGATGGTGCTGTGTTGCATTAGGATAAGTGTCCACCTGCAGTGCTGGCATCCCATGTGGGCCCAGGTTTGAGTCCCAGCTGATCCACTTCTGATCCAGCTCCCTGTTGATAGCCTGGGAAAGCAACAGAATACTGCCCAACTGCTTGGCCCCTGCACCCATGTGAGAGACCTGAAAGAATCTTCTGGATCCTGGCTTCAAATGGACCTATCTCCAGCCCTTGCAGCCATTTGAGGAATGAACAAGAGGGTGAAAAACCTCTCTCTGTCTCAACCTCTCTGTCTGTAACTCAGTCTCTTAAGCAAATAAATAAATCTTTTTTTAAAAAAAAAAAGTAATTGTTGGGGCTGGTGCCATGGCACAGTAGATTTGCCCTTCACCTGCAGCGCTGGCATCCCATATGGGCGCCAGTTCTAGTCCCGGCTGTTCCTCTTCCAATCCAGCTCTCTGTTGTGGCCTGAGAAAGCACTAGGAGATGGCCCAGGTTCTTGGGTCCCTGCACCCATGTAGGAGACTCGAAAGAAGCTCCTGACTCCTGGCTTCGCGAAGATCAGCACAGCTCTGGCCATTGCGGCAATCTGGGGAGTGAACCAGCTGATGGAAGACCTTTCTCTCTGTCTTTCCCTCTCACTGTCTATAATTCTCTCTCTCAAATAAATAAAAAGAAAATATTTTTAAAAAAGTAATTGTTGGCCGGCGCTGCGGCTCAATAGGCTAATCCTCCGCCTGCGGCGCTGGCACACCAGATTCTAGTCCCGGTTGCCCCTCTTCCAGACCAGCTCTCTGCTGTGGCCCGGGAGTGCAATGGAGGATAGCCCAAGTGCTTGGGCCCTGCACCTGCATGGGAGACCAGGAGAAGCACCTGGCTCCTGCCTTCAGATCAGTGTGGTGCACCAGCCGCAGCATGCTGGCCGCAGCGGCCATTGGAGGGTAAACCAACGGAAAAAAGGAAAACCTTTCTCTCTGTCTCTCTCTCTCACTGTCCACTCTGCCAGTCAAAAATAAAAAATAAAAAAAAAGAATAATTGTCTTAGAGTTTACAATTATCATTATGAACCAAGCTAGTTTTACTTGTAAATAACATTGTTTCATTTCAGGTGTGCTATAGTTTACTTGATATTATAATATCCACACTCTCATATTTTCTGATAATTCTGTCATTTGATTCTGTTACTCATATGCCATAGCATCCCATATATTGATACTATTATTACTTTAAAAACTGTTATTATAAGATAGTCAATAAATGAATATAAACAATTTTATTTAACCTTTATTTGTCCTGTTTATATAATCTTCCTTTTATACTAGACCTATGTCTTTCATCTTATCATTTTCCTTCTGCCTGAAAAAAATATTTTAACATTTTTTTTTCAAGAATGGGCTCCTGGCAATGAATCGCCTCACTTTTTATTTGTCTTAGAAAGGTTTCATTTCTCTTTCACTTTGAAGTTAATTGTGCTGGATATAAAATTCTATAACAGTTGTTATTTCTCATTCATCTAAATATTTGACTCAACTCTTCCATTCTCCCAACGATATCTGACCAAATGTCCACTTTTGCCTCATCAGACTTTTCCCCACATTATGGCTATGCCCGACTATCACATTGGTAATGTCCCATTGTAGTACAGTTGGGTCACAGCTGCCAGAGATGAACACACACTCTCTCCAAGAAGGAACACTTAGAAAAGCTCAAAATGATTGGTGAGATAATATGAATCACTGGAGCAATATCACATTTCTGAAGCTCATAGCTATAATTAAATAAGCCTACACACAAAGATTAACCTAAATCCTCACTTTAGAGACACATTTATCTCAGCTTCCAAATAAGCAAATATGGTCATAAGAAATCTATCTTCAAAATGAGAGTTGTATTTTTCAGATATGTTGCAGAGATTTTTATTTCAAACATTTTATTCTGGTTGTATCTGGGGAGTTCTATGTCTTTGTCTAAATTAACCATCAGTTCTTTCATGTTCTCCACTTTTATCATTAGAGCTTTAAAAATAGTAATAGTATTTACTGCATATTTACTATCTGAGAATTTCAACATCTTTGACACATAAAACTCTCATTTTCAAGAAAGGTTTCTTATGACCATATTTTCTTATTTGGAAACTGAGATAAACGTGTCTCTAATGTGAGGATTTATGTTAATCTTTGTGGGTATGCATATTTAATTACAGCTATGAACTCCAGAAATCCGACATTGCTCCAGTGATTCATTTTATCTCACCAATCCCTTGAAGCTTTTCTAAGTGTTCCTTCCCAGAGAGAATGTGTCTTCATCTCTGGCAGCTGTGACCCAGCTGTACTACAATGGGACATGACCAATGTGATGGTCATGTGTAAGGACCAGAGGTGTTCCACAGTTTTCTAATTTAAACCCCAGTCCTTTGGTGAGCCTGTGTCTCTGACCTTCAATCTTCCCAAGTGTTATTTCTTGCAAAGATTCCTCCTACTGAAATGATGCAGTAGAGTACAGGAGGATCCGAAATTAAGGAAATGTCCTTCCTTCCAAGTCCTAGGATAAAGATTAGAGAATATGGTTCTGTTAGGGAAAAGAACCAATGTGATTTTCCTAAGGATTACTCTGAAACTCTCCCTGCCTGAGCCACAAGGCATCCCTTTTCAAATATTCACCCTTTCCAAACATGGTGCAGAATTTGAGATAAAACTATTCAATAGATTGTGCAATCTATAATCCGCCAATAATGCTATGTGAACAACTTAACTATTCTCACAATATTTTAGTAATTTCTAAGTTTACTGCATAATTTATAATTTTTATAAATTTATTATAGGAAACATTCAGCCAATCCATTTGCCAAATTATGTTAAAATTGCTAAAAGTTTCTTAATTCTCTGGAAGAAGTAATTATGTTATCGTGACATCTCAAAAATTACACTTTTCCATCTAAAGAATAGAATGGAAAGGGAAAAATTAGATGTTTAAGTGACTACTTACAATATTTTATTACTTTGACTTAATGAAAAATTTCCTACCACATAAGTCCAAAGAAAATAAAGACACTTTATCGAAGAAAATTTAGGCCAGTGCCATGGCTCACTTGGTTAATCCTCCATCTGTGGCGCCGGCATCTCACATGGGTGCCGGGTACTAATCCCGGTTGCTCCTCTTCCAGTCCAGCTCTCTGCTGTGGCCCAGGAGTGCAGTGGAGGATGGCCCAGGTGCTTGGGCCCTGCACCCCATGGGAGACCAGGAGGAAGCACCTGGCTCCTGCTTTCAGATTGGCGCAGCGCCAGCCATGGCAGCCATTTTGGGGGTGAACCAGTGGAAGGAAGACCTTTCTCTCTGTCTCTCTCTGTCACTGTCTAACTCTGCCTGTCAAATAAAAAAAAAAAGAAAATTTAATGTAGCTTTACAAAATAAGCACATAGAATTTATTGATAACCATAATGATCTGAATTTTGAATGGATAATTTGTTTTTAAATATTTATTTATTTTTCTTTATGTCAGATGCAGGGCAACACAGACATAAACATAAACAGACAGAGCATGACAGACAGACAGAAAGCTCCCACATGCTTACTCACTCCCAGATGCCTGAAACAGCTGGTCCTGTGTCAGGCTAAAGCCCAGAGCCAAGAACTACCCTGATCTCACGGGTGGCAGGAACTCACCCACCTCAGCCATAACCTGCTGCCTCCATGGTGCACATCTTCAGTTTGCTGGAATAACTATTGTACTATCTTATAACATATATAAATTCTTTTTCTAATTATTAAAACTGTCAAGGTTGTGTCATCTTGCATAAACTATATTGAAACTTTATATGTAATTGATGGAAAAAATACAGTGAATTACAATAAATAGAAGACCTTGAAACCACTTAACCATGGCACACTCAATGTACTTTAAGGAAAATTCTCTGTATTAAAGCATTTTAACAACCTGTAGTTAATATATATTCATGTGCAATCAAGCATCCATTTTATAAGCTGATGCCAGAAATCATATGTAGGCAAAATAAATGATTTGAAAATCAAAACTAAAAAATAAATATAAAGCATATGAATAAAATAAATTTCAGTACTTGATTACCTTGAAAGACAGGAAAACATATCAACCAATTGTGCACCTATTAATCTCTCACTGGAAAAATTGGATTTTATGAACTCTAATATTCATGATAAGTGAGGAAAGAAATACCTGAAACAGCATTATCTATAAAGCCCAAACCAAATGCAGAGCAATAGGAAGAACAGTGCAGAAAATGAAAAAGTGAATAAATGAGGTATGTAAAGTTAGCAATGCAGTAATCATAGTATCATTGTATCTACCTACTGAGGAAACAAAAGAGGCAGGAGACTGGCTTTCACCTTGTGAATAGCAAGCTGATTCAGGTGCCTGCATCCCACATCACAGTGCCTGAGTTAGAGGCCCAGTTCTGTTCCTGTTTTTAGCTTCCTGCTATTGCAAATGTTGGGATGCCACAGGTTATCCAGCTACTTATATTGTTCACAGTCATATATGAGATACAAACTGAGTTCTTTTTTATAAGTTATTTATTTTGTTTTAAAGGCAGAGAGAGAGAGAGAGAGAGAGAGAGAGAGCATTCAATCACTGGTTCAATCACTGGTTCATTCCCCAAAATGACATCAATGGCCAGAGCTGAACCAGGCTGAAGCCAGGAACCAGGAACTCCATTCAAGTTTCCTGAGTGAGTAGCAGGGGCCCAAGCACTTGGTCTCTTTTCTACTGCCTCCTCAGGCACATTAGCAGTGAGCTAGTTTGGAAGCAGAGTACCTGTGATGCAAACTGGTTTTTCACCCACTGCATCACAATGCTGTACCCTCTAACTGTATTTTGATCCTTGGTTTCAGTCTGTCTCTCAGTATCTCTCTCAGTCTCTCTCTCTCTCTCTCTCTCTCTCTCTCTCTCTCTTCCTCTCTCTCTCTTTGTGTGTGTGTATATGTGTGTGTGTGTTTGTCAAATTGAGTGCCTAGATTTGTTTTGGGAATGTTTCCAAGCTCTATCTATTCCACTTTCTTGCAGGGACATAAATAAAGGACAAAAATTGGAGTAGGGTTTATTCCAAGAGAGAGAGAAGGTGAGTACACATTTAGATGTGAATTCAGGCAACCCCACAATGAGGAAAAGCTGCCCAAGAGAAGAGAGTATGAAAGAGAGAGTGAGAAAATTATGTTGTGCCTATGAGGAGAAAGACAGATCCTCCAGTTTAATGTACCTTTTTATAGGTTGGAGGTGTTGCTCTATTTGAATATATAACCAGGGTGGAGTTTGGGTGAGGTTCAGTGTGCATGGAGTTCTCTAGAAAAGTTGGCTTCTCCAAGTGGAGCATCCTCTTCTTGGTGCTGAAGGAGTCTTAGGTGGGTAATAGCAAATTGTTCTGCACTGGCATGCAGATGGATCAAGTTAGGGTACCTGATTAGAGAAACGACTGTGGAAAATCTTACAGTCTTTCATTACCTGACTGACTCCTTGCCTATCCCATTGCCAATTTCGTGTTGTTTGCTGTTGAATGTTGTAGCATTATTGCTTCTTAGATCTTTCAGTGTAGAGAATTAGCAAACATATGTTTTCAAACAGAATATATGAATTCAATCTACAGTATGCCCATAAATGTGTTTCAATGCCTTTTAAGTATCTCATTTTGAAAACCTTCTCTCTCTCTCTCTCTCTCTCTCTCTCTCTCTCTCTCTCAGAGGTCTCACCTACTGAGATCAATGTGTTTTCTCTAGCTAAGTGTTTAATCAATCAGTGTTTCCTTTCCAGGGAAAGATTTAACATGCAAATTCCTTCCTAGTGCAAAAGTGTCAATAACTATGTACACTGAAATAATTGGAGCTAAAGCACAAATAATATTAACCTAAAATATTAATCCTGAAACATGATCAGCGATGGGGGGCTTTCCTAACATATAATAAGATTAAAGTCATATTAACAAAGGAAATCCATGAAGCTTGTCTACAGGGAAGTTGAATCACCTTATAAAATTATACATTCTAATGCTGCATTTTAAAGACTCGTTTACAGACCTCCACTTTATCAGCATTTTATAGGATATGAGTTCTTCTGCATCACTCCTCAAATGATTATAGTGTCTTGAGCTGAGCCCAGCCAAAGTCAAGAGTCTGGAACTCCATCCAGGTCTTTCACATGGGTGCAGGGGCCCAAGCAATGGGCCGTGTTCCACTTCTTTCCTAACAGCATTACCAGGGAGCAGGATCATCAGTAGAGCAGCCTGGACTTGAATTAGTGCTCATATGGATTGCTGGGGTTACAGGCAGAAGTTTAATCTGCTGTGCCACAACACTAGCCTCAGCCATCATCATTTAAAAAACATATGCTATGCTACTTATTTGTCTAGGAATCCCCAGTGCCATCCAACTTCTTAAATGGAAAACATGTTCTTATAATATATAAAATTCTCCATGATTAGGTCCCTGGTGTTGCACTAATATTATTTCCTAATATTTGTGCACTCTTCTTTAACACTGAAGTCTCTATACATTCTTCAAATATTCTGACCTAACTTCTCCAAAATGTCTTTGCACTTGGCAATTTTCCCCTGAAAATTTCCCTGCCTGAAATGCTCTTTCTTCATGTAGAGACAGAGCTTAATAACCCATTTCTTTTATTCTTTTACTTAGATTTTCAGTAATAACCTCAGCATTCCCTCCCTCTCTTCTTGTCACAAAGCAATATCCAAGAATGACAGGTAGACCGATGGACACACAGGTAGGTGATATATAAGTAGTTGCATATAGCTTGTCCCTTTATCTCTCCTCTTTCAAGATCCAAATTCCATAAGGACAGGAAGTTTTAATACTTGCCAGTTTTGTTGCTTGTTTTATCTAAGAAACACAAGCAATGTCTGGCACACAGTAGGAACTCAGAAATTATTTAATCAGTAAATGAATGCTGTAATTTCATAGCACACAAATAATGACTTGAGGAAATTAGTCCTTGAGATATAAAGAGGAAGCTATAACTCCTGGTGTTTTTATAATACATAAAAACATTTTACTCTCCAATAAAAAGTCATTTTATTTTTAAGAGGCATCTGATAGAGAGTGGTAATTTCTGTTATTTCTTCCCATAACTGAGTGATAACTCATTTTTCCTATGACAGTTCATTCAGTCATTTCAAAAATTAAAAAAGCAAAAGTAAAATGACTTGGCAAATGCTCTATCACATATTTGACCTCCTTCAGCTGTTCCCACTGTCCAGATGTAACCTAAATCAACAGGATTGCAGTCATTTTTCTAGCCATGTTTTTAAGCTTCAGAGGTTTTAAATTGCAATTAGTGATTTGAAACATCTCTCTTTAAGTGTTAGTTTTACTTTCAATTGACATGTAATTGTACAAATTTATGGGATAAATGTATATTTTGATAAATGTAAAAACTATATAATAAATAGATTAATTAGCATATCCTTTACCTCAAATATCTATGTTTCTGTCTTGTGATGCATTCCACATTCTTTTCTAGCTGTTTGAAATACATGAAAATTATTAATCACTATAGTCACCCTGCTACATGATAGAGAATCAGAACTTGTTCTTCGAACTCTGCTATCATGCCAGTATCTTCCCAATTTCCACCACTTGCTTTACCAAGGCTCTGCAACCACTCTTCTACACTCTATTTCTATGAAATCAATTGGTAGTTCACATATAGATATATTCCTGTATTTTTCTTTCTGTATCTGATTAATTTACTTAACATAATGGTCTCCAATTTCCTTCATGCTGTCATAAATGACAGGACATCATCCTCTCTAATGGCTTAATAGTATTCTCTTGTGTATACATATTCCACATTTTCTTTTCTTTACTCATGTACTGACAGACATTTAGGTTGATTATAAGTTTTGACTTTCATGAAGAGCGATGCAATAAACATGAAAATGAGATGCAATAAACATGAGAATAAACATGAGACGAGGTGTTCAGCATATTGATTTAATTTTCTTTAGGTATATACACAGTTAGTGGATTGCTAGGTCATATGGTAGTGCTATATTAACTTTTTGAGAAACTTCCATAATATTTTCCACAATGCCTATGCTAACTTCCATTGCTATAACAGTATGTATTTGTTTCCTTTAGATGTCTTTATCCTCAAAATTTTGCCATCTTTGATCTTATTCTCAGTGAAACTTGCATATCATTTAGAAAATAAACACTACAGTATGTCACAATTAGCTTAAATTATCCCTAAGGGATATCAGGGATTTTACATTTTTATTGTTATTCCTAATGTTGGAGTTAATATTGATTAGATTTCCAATGAATGAATATTAAAATGGTATCTTTGCATGAGTTTACTTTTAAGGTAACTCCTTAGCATGAGATTTATTGAATAAAGCTATGCTCTTCTGATAAATAGTGAAAATTTCCAGGTATAATATTGTATAAATATTTTTTTCATGTTTTGCTATGTAATATTCCATAAGGCTCTATGGGCTGAATTTTGTCTCATAAAAAGAAGTTGAAGGGGAAATGTGGGGCCTTGCAGTTAAGATGCCAGTTAGGGTGCCCATGTCCCGTATCAGAGCACTCAAGTGTGATACCTGACTCCACTCCTTCTCAAGCTTCCCGATGTTGCAGACCTTGAGATGCTGCGGTAACTGCTCTGCTCATTGGGTTCCGCCCACATGTGTGGGAAATCTGAGTTGAGCTCCTGGCTCTCAGCTTCAGTCAAGGCTCATCCCCGGCCATTATGAGCATTGCAGGAGTGTACCAACTGATAAGAGCTTTCTTTCTTTATAACTATCTTTCTTTCTTTCTCCCTGTCTCCCAAATAAATGAAGCAAATAAGTAAATAAGTAATTAAATAACATAAAATAAGAATTCAAATTCCTAACTTCTAGTATCGCAGAATGCTATTTTGTTTGGCAATAGGCTCTTTACAGAGACAAGTGACAGAATATAAGGTACTTAAAGAGATCCCTATGTTGAATAGAAATAGTTGAATAGAAAATGAAAAACAACAACAACAACAACAACCTTGGTGTTAAATTGGAAATTACATAGAAAAGTAATCAATCTTTTTTAAAAAATATCATGCAGGATCTCTGTCATTAATGTGATGTACACTGTTATTTAATTCTATAACTAGTAATCCAACAGTATTTTTTCACTTTGTGTTGCTATGTGAGGGCAAATTGTTGAAATCTTTATATATACTAAACTTATTTTCTGTATATAAAGAGAATTGAAAATGAATCTTGATGGGAATGGAAGGGGAGAGCGAGCGGGAAAGGGGAGGGTTGCAGGGTTGTGGGTGGGGGGAATTTGTGGGGGGAAGCCTTTGTAATTCATAAGCTGTACTTTGGAAATTTATATTCATTAAATAAAAAAAAAGGAATAGTTGAATAGAACCATAAGGACGCCCATATAAATATTGGTGCCTTTGTTTCAGTTCTGGCTACACTACTTTTGTTCCAGCTTCCTGTGAGGCATCAGGTGATATTTGATTTTGGATATTTGATTTCGATATTTGATTCTCTGCTGCGAACTTGAGAAATTAGGATGGAGTCTCTGGTTCCTGGTTTTGGCCTGTCTCGGTTCAGGCTATTGTAAGCATTTGGGGAGTGAACCAGTAAATGGAAGACATGTTTGCCTGTTTTTCTCCATCTCTTGGCTTTTCACATGCATTACAAAAGAAAAAATACAAAATGCAAACACATACACATACATACATACATAAATATTCATTTATGTCTCTTCCTTAATCTATATAGATATTTTAATGATTTAGTGTTCTATATATATTTTATATAGAATCATGTATAATTAATAAATGTATGACATAAAGCAACACCAGAAAATTAAATAGAAAATGTATAATCAAGTACTATATGTATATATATATATATACACATATAATATATATGCAGTGTATATAACATCAGACTACAGTCATTTATGACATATATGTATATAAAATAAGTTTAAGGAAAAGAATATATGCTCCTTTTATAGTTGCATATATAAGAGTAAGAAAAGAATTCTCATTAGTGAATATTTTGAATATTTTCCTCTTTTTTTGTTAACCATGAAAGATGTGTATTTAGCAAGAGGGTTTTATAAGGATACAGAGAAAACAGATGCTTACTCAATCTGGGGAATTTAGGGATGGTATAATAAAGAGATTATTTATAAGTGTGGGGGCAGAACTTTAGAAAACCAACAAGGACGAGTAGAGCTGCACCAAAGCTGGCAACTACACATCCAAAATATATGATATTGCAAATGAGATCAAGAAATAAAATCACTGAGCCTCATTGTGACACCATGTATTCACTTCTTCAGGGTTATCTTAGGCCACTTTTGTATGCCCATTTTAAGATTTAGAGGAAGTCACATGGTGGAAAGCATAATTGCTGCTATGATTTAGCGATTTGTTGAAGGGATAATACCTCTAGGGTTTAACACAGCGTTGCCCAAGGAGGCATTCAATACAGCTGTGTGCACACAGCATTTGCCTTTCAAGTTTGATTGTTGATTCAGGGAAAGAACATTGCCCTTTACCCCCAGTGGATTTGCCTTATTTTTCGTATGTACTGCTTTCCTGGGCTGTTGTAGTACATCACTACACATTTAGTGACTTCGAAAAGAAGAGTAATTTCCATAGTTTTGGAGTCCAGAGGTCTGAAAGCAAGGTAAAGGGGGTGAAGTGGGGAGAGGTCACACTTTTGACAAAGCGTCTGGGGAAAATCTGTTTCGTGACTCCTAGAGCTGCTGTCAAACATACAACTTTTGCCTCTGTCCTCTCATCACTTTGTTTTCCTGTGTCTGTTCTTTTTATCTTTTATAAAGTCATTTATTATTATATCTAGGTGCCATATAGATAATACAGGACAATCACCTGTCTCAAAATTCCTAATTTAGCTGCATCTTCAATACAGATTTTATTCAATTAAGGTGAGATTTACAAGGTCCAGACATTAAGATGTGGACAAATATTTTCATGAGCCAACAATCAAACCACTATATACAGTTACTGAATACATTGGCGCTTAGGGATATTAGGGAGTTAGCAATTTTGCTAACACACCCGTCTGAGACTGCAAACTCTAAAGATTAAGGATTGGGTGTATTCTCTCAGTTTTATTTTTCCATACTTAACTTTTACCTTGGACAGTTTCCAAATATCAAAAGTATTTTTCTGCATTGTGGGTTCACAGTTTTCAATGATGCTAGGCAACCTCAATTTCACAAGATTATTCAATAAGTGATGATTCAACACAAGGCTTATTAAAATATGTGGTCACAGACACTTTGGCCAGTAGTACAGATCTGAACAACAGTGGTAAAATCTATGCATACAATGGCCATGATCAAATGGGAACAAGGAAATAAAAGATAAAAAAATATCAACTTAAGGATACGAGCTACTTAAACCCAATGTGCATCAGCAACAGCTTGTCAGGGCTTGGGGATATTTCCATGTTTCCAGAATATATGAGTACAAACTGTTTAAGCACAGATTGCCTCAACGACCAACCACCCACATACACCAAACTAATCAGAGATTCCCCAGTTTACAAGTTTTGATCAATCACTGTCAAGAGTCAGTTACTAACTACAGACAAAATTAAGCTATAACTAGAATGTCTTCAGCAAAAGCTATACAATTAATTAACAGCAAATTAATTTGCTGAATGCATTTTGTCATGGGAATATCCTGCTTTCAGGTAAATTTCTAATCGATTTACTTTGCTGTTGTTTTGGTGTTTTTTAAAGCAAATATCATTTATTTTCAACAACTTTATTGAATTATATATATCATAAATTATATATAAAGAAAACTGTACATATTTAATATGTACTATTTGATGAGTTTTGACAGGTGAATATACCCATGACAGCTTCACCACAATCAAGGTAATAAACACATCCATCAACACTAAATGCTTCCTCCTGGCATTCTTTTTCACAAAAGATCTCTTATGGTCTCTTCTGGGTGAGCCTCATCTGTTGTTATTTGTTGCTTCAACTGAAACAAACTTGCTGACAAATATAAACACACACACAGACACAGAGAGACATACATGAAAAATATCTTTACAAGGCTTTACTGAGTAAACACATCACTTGTTAAGAAATTAAATTCTAGGGGCCTGTGCTATGGCACAGTAGGTTAACGCCCTTGCCTGAAGCGCCTGCATCCCATGTGAGCACCGGTTCTAGTCCTGGCTGCTCCTCTTCTGATCCAGCTCTCTGCTGTGGCCTGGGATAGGAGTAGAGAATGTACCAAGTCCTTGGGCCCCTGCACCCACATGCGAGATTGGAAGAAGCTCTTGGCTCCTGGCTTCGGATCAGTGAAGCTCCGGCCGTTGTGGCCAATTGGGGATGGAAGGCCTCTCTCTCTCTTTGCCTCTCCTCTCTCTGTGTAACTCTGACTTTCAAATAAATAAATAAATCTTTTTAAAAATGTAGATTAAAAATTTTATCAATATATGCTTACCTTTTCATTATACTTTTCTATTAATTTTTTGAAGTATCCTAATATGTGTGCTACTGTGATCTTATCACTGAGGTAGTTTTCAAAAAAAATGATAATTGTTCATTTTCCATTATATTTTTATTCTTGGAACATAATCAATATCACTGCTTAGAGATATAGTCAATGATAGGTTTTAATGCAGTCAAAATTACATGCAGTTTACCAACAGTTTTCCTATTGACAGTAAAAGACAAGAAAACAGTAGACATACTTCTCCATCTTAAGCAGTAGTCTACTCCCTGACTTATTTCCTTGTTCACTCTTCCCCTGTAAATCTGACCAGCAAAAGGATTTACTTGGCATTGCCCTGGTGGATCATTATGTTGTACACACATAAACACTTGTACTGCCAAAGGTTGGTACTGATTATTTTAGGAAGGAATCACGTTGTGTTAGTAAGTTGTAAATATACAAAACAGAATTAAGAACATTTATTTATAGAGCTTTCATTAAGAAGAAATATCAAATAAAACAATGCATAGAAATGACTGGCATTTAAATGTATGAATATTTAGTTGCAATCTGATTACCCACACAGGTGATAGTATGTGTAATAATGAAATTAAAGAAAAAGTTAGTTTATTTACAGAAATTCTATAAGCCATGCATAGCTGTTCTTCTTCTTCTTCTTTTTTTTTTTTTTTTTTTTTGACAGGCAGAGTGGACAGTGAGAGAGAGAGACAGAGAGAAAGGTCTTCCTTTTGCCGTTGGTTCACCCTCCAATGGCCGCCATGGCTGGTGCGTTGTGGCCGGCACACCTCGCTGATCCGAAGGCAGGAGCCAGATGCTTCTCCTGGTTCCCATGGGATGCAGGGCCCAAGGACTTGGGCTATCCTCCACTGCACTCCCGGGCCACAGCAGAGAGCTGGCCTGGAAGAGGGGCAACCGGGACAGAATCCCGCACCCCAACCGGGACTAGAACCTGGCCTGCCAGTGCCGCAAGACGGAGGATTAGCCTATTGAGCCATGGCGCCAGCCATAGCTTTTCATAATACACATTTTCCTTGAAATTTTTGAATGAACTTTCCTAAAGTTAACTACAAATGCCCATATTATAGAAATATTTCAGACAAATATTTTAATATAATCCTAAATACAGAATATAGATGAAAAATAGGTGAAAGTATTGGGCATAAAGTTTATTTTTATTTTAATAAAATAATATTTAATAAAATATCTTAAACATAGTCTTCCCAGTTCATTTAAATGTACAAGTTTAGGAAAAATGTAGGGGCTCAGTACTCCATCTTATCTGCCCTTTCAAATCTGTGATTAAACATATCCTATGCATATTAAAAATCCTACAGTTAATATGTAAGTTAGCAATATGAAGCTTATATGAAAGATTCTCAAGCATTATTTTTAAAGCCAAGATTGCTTTAAATTGTGTATGCTAAGAAAATTATTCAAATAAAGCTATACAGTTTTTATTTTACATTCACACTTCTCAGTGGCTTTGATCATCTATCAATAAAATATTTTTGCACATTATCTCATTTAATCATCACAACTTTTATTAGGTTACAAAACTTTGATCTCACCAAATTTGTTTTGTTAATGAAAACAAAACATAATAAATGCTTCAGATTTATTTTTCTTCTTTGAAACATGTTCATCAAATACAATTTTCAGAGACTAGGAATTTATAGTCTGATTACTTGCCTTTGGTATTTTTTTACAGATATATTTTCCTTTTGAGGATATTTACACTATGATTCATTTTCATATAAATTAAAAATATATAATCCCAAATATATTGGATTATACAAATGTCAAATTAAGTGATATTTAAATTGTAGTGAGCAGCAAAATTTTTCCACTCATGCATAGTCCATTTGGTTACCTAATGTGACTCAGTGTGCAGAAGGAAAGATTTTATACAATGTTTTAACAACAGCATTATTTTTGAGACATTAATTTGTGGTAAAAATATCAGATATCCCAACTATGTCTTTATTTTACTTTAGTTTTAATCAAACATAATTATACATTACAGGTAATTATTAGCAGTAAAATATATTACAAAATTTTTGTTTTAATTTGTTTAATGTTCAATGGTTGGTGAGTTTTCTTTAAATATGTAAGTGGTCTTTTTTTTTCCCAAAGATTTATTTATTTATTTGAGAGATAGAATTACAGATAGACAGAAGGAGAGAGAGAGAGAGACACCAAGCACTTGAGCTATCTTCTATTGCTTTCCACCTACATGAGAGACCCTGAAGAAGCTCCTGGCTCCTGTTTTTGGATCAGCTCAGCTCTGGCCCTTGCCACCATCTGGGGAGTGAACCAGTGGAAGGAAGACCTCTCTTTCAGGCACAGTTACAGAGAGAAATAGAGAGAGACAGAGGGAGAGAGAGAGAAAGAGAGGTCTTTAATCCCTCGATTCACTCCACAGGTGGCCGCAAGGGCCAGAGCTGAGCTGATCCAAAGCCAGGAGCCAAGAGCCAGGAGCTTCTTCCGGGTCTCCCACATGGTACAGGGGCCCAAGGACTTGGGCCATCTTCCACAGTTTTCCCAGGCCATAGCAGAGAGCTGGATCGTAAGTGGAGCAGCTTGGACTCGAACTGGTACCCATATGGGATGCCGGCACTGCATACGGCTGTTTCCCCATCACATCACAGCGCCAGCCTCAATAAAATAAATCTTAAACAAAAAATTATTTTGCAAAACGTTGTGGTCATTGTCAGATTTTCACATGAGACTTTCCTGTGTTTCTGGCTGTAAGATTCTCAATCGCTACTTTCTTGCTTAAATCAACTACTGTCTCTATTTAATGACTTAAGTTTTCAATGCCAAAGTTTCTTTTCATGTCAAGCCTTGTGGCAAAGCTAATGAAGTCACTGCTTTGGAGACTCGCAACCCTTATAAGAGTGCTGGTACAAATCCAAACTCCTTGTAATGTATCCTGAATTTCAATGGATCATGGTTCAAACGGTTGTCTCCCTGTCATTTATGTGGAATTCCATGTGGATGGGGCTCCAGGCTCCTGGCTATTGTGGGCATTTGGGGAGTGAATAAGTAGATGGAAGATCGCTTTCTGTCTTTTTGTCTCTTCCTGTGTCCCTGTGTAACCTTATCTTTCAAATAGACAAAAATAAATATTTCCAGAATTTTATTTTCATAATATGTGTAAAATATATGTTGTATGAAGTCATGCATATATTTGATACATTTTTGTACCCAAAATAACTGTACTTCTAATTCCATCACTACATGAACTTTTTGAAGTGACCCCTTAGTAAAAGAAATTCTTGGCAGATTATGACAACTAAAATCCTGACACCATACTGATAGCAATTGTTAGACAAATTCTATTTTGCAACTGTTAATGATGAAGAAAATCAAAGAAATGTACAAAAAGATCCAAAATAACAAAATGAAAGAAAAGATGGGAAAAGCAGTAAGCACTGTTTAAGAGTTGAACCTATCTATATTTTTTATTTCTAAAAATGTCATTAAGTAAAAAATGACTTGCTCTCTTAAAAATAGTGTCAGGATTAAATGTGAATAAAAGATACTTTGTTTCATTATTAATTAAATTAGAGGGATCAGTTTCGGTGCTGCAGTGAAGATGCTGCTCAAGATGCCTTCATTCTTATTGGGGATTTCCTGATTCAGGGCCCAGCCTCCTATGGATTTCTCGAGATGCAACAGTGATGATTCAAGTACTTGAGTCCCTGCCACCCACATGGAAGACTCAGCTTACATCACCGCCTCCCGCCTTTGGCCTGGCACAGCCCTGAGTTTCACAGGGATTTGGAAGTGAAACATCAGATAGAAGTCCTCTTTCTGCCTGTCTCTATGTCTCTCTCTGTCTCCTTGAATTTCAAATAGCAGGGAAAATAAATATGTAAAAAATATGTAGAAAATATATGAACAACAAACAAACCTATTCCACATATATTCAAATTTTTATAATAAATATTAACTGTAAATAAATGCCTTGCAAAAATGTTGAAATGAATTAACTCAATAAATTAAAATATATTATGACTTGAAATGAAATAGTGTGCTTTGAACGAACTTATTAGAGGGGTGCCTAATTACATTGAAGTTATGGAGCCAGAAAAGTGATTTTATTTCATAATCAGTTGACACATACTTAATGTTTCATGAACTACAAACTGTGTAATAGTCACACATGCATGCTTAACATGTCACTCATAGTGTTGAATCTTATCCAGAAATGACCTTAAATTTTAAAAAGTGAGACCAAGATATTAAATTTATTGCAATTTCCCAAGCCCTCAATAACTTTTCTCTGTTCTATACATTGTTTAACCTTCACGCATAGCATTTTAAAGAATTCATTCTTTTATTAGAAGAAAGGAAGAGGGTTATGAAATACAGAGTCTATTCTTACAAAAGGTTCACGGTCTTGCAGAGGAGAGAGACTAGTAAGCACAATATAATGCATTCTGAAGTAAGCACTAAGATTAAAAACATACCAGATGTATGATAACTATAAAAAGTAACACTTAACATAGCCTGGAGGGAAGGGAAGAAGAATAAAGACACAAGATATGAAAGAGGTGACCTCCAAACAAAATCACTAAGGACATACAGGATTTTAGAACATAAAGAGACAGTTATCCATAACCCAGTGAACAAGAGTGAGTGAGCAGCCATGTTCTGAGAGTTCCCAGATGTAGATATTGCTAAAATAAGCCTAAATCACAAAGTCAAATTGAGAATTCTTTGTATACTTCTAGAACTTGGATTTTTTCTTTTCTTTTTTTTTTTTTTTGACTTAGTTGCTTGTTCTTTGTGTCTTCTAAGAATTCATAGATGTATTTTTTACAAAATGATACTAGGCATTGCCGTCTGTTTTTAATAGAAAGGACATTCCCACAATCAACTAGGTGATAAATAAATCAAGTGTGAGCAGATGATGAAATGGAGAGGAAGAAGTTGCAAGGCTCCAGAATAACTGAGGAGAGAGAGGATAGGAATAAAGTATTCCTCATAAATAGCATGAATGTAGATGAATTTAAATACCAAGTATACTATTTTATAGCAGGTTCAAATTACTTGTGAGATCTCAAGTTTCTATACATAACATTGAAATAATACCATCTACTGCCCAGTATTTTTGAGTATTAATTTAAATAAACCTTAGGGTAGTACAGTATATAAAATTAACATTTGTGAGTAATTAAAAATCCTTTCATTAATCACCATTTACATTTTATTCCTGAAACCTTAAGTATAACCACAACACATATATTATGAGCCAGTGACCTTTCTTAATTATATTAAATCAAATAATTTAATTTACCACACTTTCAAATTATCCTTTAAAGCAATCAGTAAATGTACTGTTCTATATAAATATGTTTCTCGGAACTGTACACTTGATCATTACCTCTAATCCTCACAGGAGTTTGAAATCAGAACAAATGGTATATCACAAATAAATAAGTTGCATAGAAGAAGTATTATACAAATTTAGGCAAAAGAAAGGTGATTAAATATTGAGCTGATGCAGAGGTTAAAGTAAGAATGCATTTAGGAAACATAATAAGCAGCTGTGATGTTCAGAATGCTCATTACAGTGATAAGGGGGGGTACATCAAAACACATTCTTCATCACACAACAAAATTCTAGATTTCTGAGTTGAAGAAGATTCACAATTTCATAACTTAGTGCAAAAAGAAAGAGTATACTATTGAGGAAAATTCATTCTAATGCAAATCCATACTATCATTATAAAATATTTAATAAACATTTTTTCTAATTTTTTCTGCATGTGTTTTTGTGTAGCTAGTTCAGTCAGTTTGGTAAATACAATTACAAATGTTTTACATTTCGCATTATATATTTTTTCTTTGAAATTCTTTATTGTAAAGAATTCCTTAAAAACACATTCTAGGAGAAAATGTATGAGTATAAAATCTAGAAATTTTATCATATGAGATGCACTGAAAAAAAATGGTTGAGAACTTCGGTTTCTGAGTAAAAACCCCATTTTGCATTTACAAGATATATGCCATGGAAATCTCCCATTTCACCACTTTCTCATTTACAAAATCTGTATAATAAGGATATAATATGACTATTATAGTCAGTGAATGTATTGATATTTATAAAATCATAAATAATTCATGACATGTAATAAACACATTACATATACTAGGCATTAATATATAAGTATATTGGATTATATGTAAAGTATATATATTTTTCATGGATAGTCAAATTTTTTTTGGTTCCTCCTTAATCTGAATTGCAAAAAAAATTTCAGGCAGTGAGCATTACAATAAATGTGTACATATTTGTGTATCAATAATATATACATATATACATATATGTGTGTTTATATATATAAATGAGAAACAAGATTATTAGTGTTGTAACCATACTGGCGAAGGCCCCAAATTTGAAGGCAATGCATAATAAAAAGTAAAGTGAATGCAGATCAGAGTTTCTTAGAGTTCAGCATGCTTATTCCTAGCATTGCAGGGTGCATCACAAATACAATATATATGGTCATTCTCTGTATAAAAAATTAAAATGTATCAAAAATATATATGTCCATGGAAAGTATACCAAGTTATCAAAGATGATTTATATCATGGGCAGAGAAGAGGCAGATAAATACTTTACGTTCAATGAAATCAACGGAAGAACCTTTTTGTGTCTGTACATCATCTCTATCTATTGTATTTCCGCACCATCACTCTGTCATTGTATTTTGTAAATGCCATTTTTTTCTGAAAATTAGGGAAACAACAAAATTCTACTCTTAAAAAGACATAATTACCCAAAAATAAAAAAATAATTGTTTAAATATTCACCACTATTCCCAAAAAATCATATTAAAAAACAAAACACATATCACAAGGATATGCATTAATATAAAAATCATTAAAATTCATTTTTATAAATCTATGAAAATATCTAAAGAAGATAAGCCTCTTTTTGTATCTCAATTTTTATGCACATAAGTGGGCTTACATGATGATTTTCTATGTGATGAGATAGTTTATATCAATCACTACCTGTATAGAAAAAGGAATATTGTTGTTATTGGGGTTTTTTCTCATGATTTCATATATTTCAATGTTTAAAGAAATTGAAAGAAAAGTGAAATATATTGTAGTATAAGAGACAGATGGAAAACACTGAGGGAAAGATTAAAGAAAAGAGGAGAACACATGAAATATCATAATATGGTGTTGACAACGATAAGAAAAACCTCTAAAGGGTGCTAAGGTATTCATATTATCAACCACATTTATTAAGAAAGAATTGGCAAAGAAATGGATAATGATTGCCTATCAACTTCTCAAATCATTCTCAAAGCAAACTGCCTCTGAGTTATCTAACTCTATTTCAGGAGAGCATTCTTCCCAGGTACAGTCTTAGAAACGAGGGAGTCAGCAAGTTTTGAGTCACTTGAAAGTATCAATATTGTACATCTCACCTACATTGGCTTATTCAATTTCATAACAATAATTTGCTATGTGCATGTTCTTTATTTTATATATAGGAATCAAGTTATGCATAGGGTGTAAGTCACCCAGATCTTGTAACTATGCATAAGAAGAGTATGGAGCATGTGCTAATCAGACATGTTAGAAAATTTTTCAATACCCCAAGGAAACTGTGAGACCAGGGGAGACAACTGAGGCAGCTGAGTAACTTTGTTTCTCACAGAGGTCCTTCTGTGTTTCTCTCTTTTTTACATGATGTTAAATATTTATTATATCATTACTTTTGAATATTATAAAATTATTAATTAATTTATTTTATTAAAGATATAGAAAATCAGAGACAAAATGACAGAAATCTCTTATCTCTTGGCCCACTCCCCAAATGCCCACAGCAGTGAAGTTTGACAGATCTAATCTGGGAGCCAGGAACTCAATCTTGGTGCCAACAAAGGTGCAGAGTGTCCACCACCAGAGCCATTACCCAGTGCCCCATGACGTGAACGCTAAATGCAAAACTGCAATCAGGAATGGGCTGAGACTTGTTCCCAAGGGAGTCCTAATACAGTGACAAACACCTATGAATTTCATTGAAATTATAGTGTTCTAGCTTCCACATCCCATTGTTTAACAGATTGCGTGCAGTACAATAAGGAGAAACAACTGAGAAAGTAATCTGAGTGCCTTTTAAAAAATGCAAACAAGCCAGCGCAGCGGCTCCATAGGCTAATCCTCCGCCTTGCGGCGCTGGCACACCAGGTTCTAGTCCCGGTTGGGGCGCCGGATTCTGTCCCGGTTGCCCCTCTTCCAGGCCAGCTCTCTGCTATGGCCCGGGAGTGCAATGGATTTGGGCCCTGCACCCCATGGAGACCAGGAGAAGCACCTGGCTCCTGCCATCGGATCACTGTGGTGCGCCAGCAGCAGCGCGGTGCCGTGGCGGCCATTGGAGGGTGAATCAACAGCAAAGGAAGACCTTTCTCTCTCTCACTGTCCACTCTGCCTGTCAAAAAAAAAAAAAAAAAAGCAAACAAAAATCTAAACTTCCTGTACTAATAGTAAAGCTGTAGAAAAACTCCCTCCATGCTCCACACTCCTACCAATCTTGTAATGAGACTAATGGAGTCTTAGAAAATCAATAACCAAAAGAAAATGTTTCTCCACTGGAGATGATCTGGCCTACTAGACTGTGACTAGAACTGAGTTGCTCACTGCAGAACGTCTAGGGATTAGCACAGAGTCCTGGACACATAAACATTTCTTAGTTATTTGTTGAATAAACTGATGAAAGATTAAATAAAACAAAAAAGATTATTTAGTAGAAGTATGATGGATAGCTCATTAAAAGTCAATCTTGACAAAATATAATGTTTTTATTTTCAATGAAAATCAAAATTCTATGAGATAAAAGTAGCTTAAAAGAGAATATCGTCATAGACAGCAGTCACAGAAAAATTCAACAGAGTTGATCCAAGTTTCCGGGAGGCGGACTGAGGCAAAATTTAGTTAAGAAGTGACAAGAATTGCAGACACCTCAGAGAGCTGGATTGGTAGTGGAGCAGCCAGGTCTCGAACTGGCACTCATAAGGGATGCCGGTGCTTCAGGCCAGGGCATTAACCCACTACACTACAGTGCCAGCCCCATTAGTGTATTTCAAAAACATAAAACCACTGTATCAAAGAGATACATGCTTCCCTATGTATGTTACAGTACTGTTAATAATAGAAAAGCCATGTACTCACCAAGGTGACCATCATAGGATGGATAGATAAAGAAAATGTAGTAGATATGCACAACAGAATACTACTCAGTCATATAAAAGAAAAGAATCCTATGATCTTCAGCAAAATGGATGGAACTGGAGGAAATTAAGTTAAGTGAAATCACCCAGACATAGAAAGCCAAAGACAACATGCTTTCCCTCCTATGAGGACTCTAGAAACTAAAACTCACTCTGAACACAGAACATAGATTACTGGAGACCAAGAGCGTTGGGAAGGGCACAGGGTACCTGTATGAATAAAATAGGGCAACCTGGTTGCAGTTCATTAACGGTGAGACATACTAATATAAAATTTTAATGCCATGTTCCTTGTCATTCTGCCTTTCAAATATACAGAACAAATAAATATTTTAATATAAAACTAAGAACTTTTGTTCATATACATATGACATTAAGAAAGTGTATAAGAAAGCCTCAAATAGTGAGAAATATGTACATACAATAATCAAGCTATTTAGAACATGTATAAAGTACTCTAGAAAATAGCTAAGAAACAAAATTTTAAAATAAGATTTTTCAAAATGGGCAAACTGCACTAAAGTGGATATCTAAATGACTAATTGGCATAAATTGAAAAATTTTTCAATATCATTATTCATTCATTCTGTTATTCATTCTAAATTAAAACTACTATATATGCATAGCCCCTTCAGAGTAGATAAAATAAAATAATTGACAATACAAATGACAGGCAAAGATATAATGATTGGAATTCTCATACAGCTCTGGTGAAAACAAAATTAATATAACCACTTCAAAAATGTACTTATATACATTAACTAAAGTACAACATTTTATTCCCCATAAAGTATCAATTCATGAACAGATATAAATGTTTTATATTCACAAAACATGAATGTTCATCGAAGCATTATTGATACTTGTCCCAAAATGGGAAAAATGCAAATGTGTCAATAGAATTGAATGATTTTTATATATTTCCTTTCAATATGAATGAATACTTTGTCATGAGACACATGTTAGCCATATGCATCCTTGCTTTCAAAAAATAACATACATATATATTATTTACATATAAAACAGATATTTCAAATGTTAAAAAATTTAAAATCTAAAAAAAAAGAAGAAAACCAATGATTAACTGCTGTGTAGAGCAGTATAGATAAATTTCACAAAGTTAAATAAAAAAAAAAAAAAACCTCTAAATTAAAGAGCATACATGCAGGGGCTGGAGCTGTTGTGTAGTGGGTAAAGCCGCTGCCTGCAGTTCAGGCATCCCATATGGGAGCCGATTCAAGTCCAGGCTGCTCCATTTCCAATCCAGCTCTCTGCTATGGCATGGGAAATCAGTAAAAGATGGCTCAAGTCCTTGGGCCCCAGCACCCGCGTGGAAGACCCTGGCTACTGGTTCAGATTCGAAGCTCCAGCCATTGCAGCCATTTGGGGAGTGATCCAGCAGATGTAGGACCTCTCTCTCTCTCTCTCTCTCTCTCTGCCCCTGCCTCTCTGTAACTCTGTCTTTCAAATAAATAAATAAATCCTTTAAAAAAGAGCATACACACTTATTATTTCCATTTATATCAATTTCAAATATAAAACAAGTATAATATTTGATAATAAATGTCATAACTGATTATCATTATATATATCATTATATATATATTATATATATTATATATCATTATATATCTACTATGTAGAGACAGTAAGGAGTTGGATGAAGTTTTGGAAATTATTTGAGTATGTGTATATCTGTATGACATTTTCCTAAGATATAAATATAGATAGATATTGAGACTACATTTGAGATGCACATATTTGGGTGAATTTAATTTATAGCCTAATATGTAGAGAGGGAACTAAGCAAAACAAACAAAAATAAATGTCAAAAGCAGATAATATTCATTATGTTTATAATGTCAAAAATAGCTGAATAAAACCTCCTGGAGTAAAGAAGAACGAAATTAAATAAAACGGGAAAGCATTGTTGTGGTGAATTTTAAAAGAATAGCGTTCATTTTAAAATTAGGCTTCAATTATGATAAAAGCATTATATTCCTAAAGAAATTGACAGAAATGTTCTATCACTGTATAAATTAAGCATGCTAGACAGAGATGTTAAAACTACATATTTTGGGGCCTGCACTGTTGTATAACAGGTAGAGACACCACCCACAGTGCCAGCATCCCATATGGGTGCAGGTTTGAGTCCTGGCAACTCCTTCTCCAATCCAGCTCTCTGTTAAGGCTTAGGAAACCAGCATAAGATGGCCCAAGTTCTTGGGCTCCTGCACCCACATAGGAGACCTAGAAAAAACTCCTGGCTCCTGGCTCCAGTCATTGCAGCCATTGGGGAGTGAACCAGTGGATAGAAAATCCATCTCTCTCTCTCTCTCTCTCTCTCTCCCCCACTGTGTGTATGTGTAAATAAATAAATAAATATTAAGAAACTACATATTTTCAGGAATAATAGGTAAATCTAACTTGGATTTTTTTTTTGAGGGCCTACTTACATTTTATTTCAGCATTGAAACATGGGACATCAACTGTCCATTAAATTATCTTATATATTTTACAACAACTTAACTTTTTTCCATTAGACCTTTTATTTAAGGTGCAAAATCTTCTTGCATCTAATAATTACAACTTTAGGAACAGAGTGATTCTTCCCACCCTATTTGTCCTCCCACCCACACTCCTACCTTTCTTCCTCCCACCTCTCCTGTTTCTATTTTTATTTTTTACTAACATCTATTTTCAACTAAATTTATACACATAAGATTATCTCTATACTAACTGAAGATTTCAACAAATAGTATAAAAAAATTCCTCAACAGTTGTGATAAAAACTCTTCAAAGTCATCACATCTCAAACTCTCAATTTCACTTCTATAGATTATCTTTTAGGTGTTTTATGAATTACCACAGATCAGAGAGAACATGTGCTATTTGTCCTTTTTGGACTGGGTATTTCAGTAAGTATAATGTTTTCCAGTTTTCATCCAATTTGCTGCAAATGACAGGATTGCATTTTTTAACACCATATAGTTTTCCATTTTGTTCCATAATTTATTTATCCAGTTTTAAGCTGACAGATATTTGGGTTAACTTCATATCTCAGCCGTTGTGATTTTGCTACTATAAACATTGGGGTACGTAACTCTTTCATATGCTGATTTCATTTCCTTTGTGTAAATTTCCCAGGATGGGATGGCTGGGTCATATTGTAGGTCTATATTCAGATTTCTGAGGTATCTCTATACGCTCTTCCACAGTGGCTATACCAGTTACATTCCCATCAACAGAATAAATTATTGTTTGATTTCTGTTTGAAAACTATTCTAACAGGGGTAAGGTGAAACTTCATTGTGGTCTCAATTTGCATTTCCCTGATTGTAAGTGATTCTGAGCATTTTTTCATGTGTCTGTTGGACAATTGGATTTCCTCTTTTAAAAAATGCCTGTTTAAGTCTTACACCCATTTCTTAACTGGGTTGTTTGTTTTGTTGTTGTTGAGTTTCTTGAGCTCTTTATAGATTCTGAATATTAATCCTTTATCAGTTGCATAGTTTGCAGATGACTTCTCCCATTCTGTCAGTTGCCTCTTCATTTTGCTGAGTGTTTCTTTTGCAGTACAGAAGCTTCTCAATTTGATGTAATCCCATTTAACAATGCTGGTGTTGACTGTCTGTACCTCTAGGTCTTTTTTTTTTTTTATTTGACAGGTAGAGTTACAGACAGTGAGAGAGAGAGAGACAGAGAGAAAGGTCTTCCTTCCATTGGTTCATCCCTCAAATGGCTGCTATGGCCAGCACTCCAAAGCCAGGAGCCAGGTGCTTCTTCCTGATCTCCCATGTGGGTGCAGGTACCCAAGCACTTGGGCCATCCATACTGCCCTCTGGGCCACAGCAGAGAGCTGGACTGGAAGAGGAGCAACCAGGACTAGAACTCAGAGCCCATATGAGATGCTGGTGCCACAAGCAGAGGATTAGCCAAGTGAGCCACAGCACCAGTCACCTAGGGTCTTTTCTAAGAACTTATTGCCTATGCCAATGTCTTCCATGGTTTCCCCAATATTCTCTAATAATTTGATGGTATTGGATCACAGATTAGGTCTTTGATCTATTTTGAGCAGATTTTTGTGTAAGGTGTAAGGTCTACTTCATACTTTTGCATGTGGGGATCCAGTCTTTTCAGTACCATTTGTTGAAGAGACTGTCCTTGCCCCAGGGATTGATTTTAGCTCCTTTGTCAAAGAAAAGTTGATTGTAGATGTGTGGGTTGATTTCTGGAGTTTCTAATCCATTGCAATGGTCTACATGTCTTTTTTTGTGCCAGTACCAGGCTGTTTTGTTCATAACTGTCCTGTAGTATGTCTTGAAATCTGATATTGTGATGCCTCTGGCTTTATTTTTCTTTTATAAAATTGTTTTAGCTATTTGGGGTCTTCTGTGTTTCCATATGAATTTCAGCATTGTTTTTTTTTTCCCTACGTCTGAGAAGAATGTCCTTGACAGTTTGATTGGAATTGCACTAAATCTGTAAATTGCTTTCAATAATATAGACATATTGATGATATTGATTCTTCGAATACATGAACATGGAAGACTTTTCTATTTCTTTGTGTAATCTTCTATTTTTTTATTTAATGTTTTGTAGTTCTCTTTGTATAGATCTTTGATGTCCTTGATAATTTATTTGAAGGTACTGAATTTTTTGTAGCTATTGTGAATGAGATGGATCTTAAAAGTTTTTTCTCAGCCATGGAATTATCTGTGTATTTTTGTGTGTTGCTTTTATATCCTGACGCTTTACCAAACTCTTTTATGAGTTTCATTGGCCTCTTAGTGGAGACTTTGGGTTCACTATATAATGTATTACGTCATCTGAAAATAGGGATATTTTGATTTCCTCCTTCTGATTTGTATCCCTTTGATTCATTTTTCTTGCCCAATAACTCTGGATAAAACTTCCAGGATTACATTGAATAGCAATGGTGAGAGTGGACATCCTTGTCTGATTCTGGACCTTAGTGGGAATGCATCCTACTTTTCCACATTCAATAGAATGCTGACTATGGGCTTGTCATAGATTGCCTTGATTGTGTTGAGGAATGTTCCTTCTTTACCCAATTTTCTTAAAGTTTTCATCATGAAAGATTTTGTATTTGTATCTCTGCATGTATTGAGATAATCATATAGTTTTTGTTCTTAAGTTTGTTAAAGTGATGTATCACATTGATTGATTTGCAAATGTTGAAACATCCATGCTGACCAGGGATAAATCCCACTTGGTCCAGGTGAATGATCTCTCTGATGTATTGTTGGATTCAATAGGCTAGCATTTTGTTGAAAATTTTTGTGTCCAAGTTCATGAGGGAAATTGGTCTCTAGTACTCTTTCTCTGTTGTATCTTTTTCAGTTTTGGGAATTAAGGAATTAATTAATTTAGGAATTAAGGTGATGCTGGCTTCATGGAAATAATTTGGGAGAATTTCCTCTCTTTCAATTGTTTTGAATAGCTTGAGAAAAATTGGAGTTAGTTCTCCTTTAAATGTCTGGTAGAATTCAGCAGTGAATCTATCCAGTCAGTCCTGGAATTTTGTCAGGAGGGTCTTCATTATTTATTAATTATTATTTTATGTTTTAGTTTTTGGTCTGCTTAGATTTTCGGTGTTTATATGATTCAATTTAGGTAGGTCATATGTGTTCAGGAATCTACCCATTTCTTCTAGGTTTCCTGATTTGTTGGCATGCAGCTCTTTGTACTAATTTCTGATGTTCTTTTAATTCCTGTAGATCTGTTATTACATTTCATTTTTCATCTCAATTTTATTGCTTTGGGTCTTCATCCTCTTTTTTTATTAGTTGGGCCAATGGTATGTCAATTTTGTTTATTTTTTCAAACAAGCAGCACTTCATTTCACTGATCTTTTTTATTTATTTGGTTTCAATTTTGTTTATTTATTCTCTAATTTTAATTTTTATTTTCTCCTACCAGTTTTGGGTTTAGTTTGTTGTTGTTTTTCTAGGTCCTTGAGGTGCATTTTTAGCTCATTTATTTGGTACCTTCCAATTTCTTGATGTAGGCACCAGTTGCTAGAAATGTTCCTCTTAACACAGCTTTTACTGTATCCCATATGTTTTGAAATGTTGTATTGTCATCTTCATTCGTTTACAGAATTTTTTTTTTATTTCTCTTTCGATTTCTTCTATGATCCACTGTTCATTCAGGAGCATATTGTTCAGTCTCCATGTGTTTACATATGTTCTAAATACTCAAGTTGTTCATTTTCAGCATCATTTCCTTTTGGTCATAGAAGATACATGGTATGATTTTGATTTTTTAAAATATGTTGAGACATGCTTTATGGCCAAGCATGTGTTCCTTCCTAGAGTAAGTTCCATGCATTGGCGAGAAGAAGGTGTATTCTTCTTAGTTTTTTATCTTTGATGGCTTTTATCTTGGACTATGCCTCTGTGGCTTAACAGAGCGTCTGGTCTTTCAGTGACTCCAGAGGTGTGTGCTTAGAGTGGCCTGCGAGCTCTGTTCAGTGCTCTGGTGTGAGGGAAGTGTCCGTAGTAACACCCTAGTTGGGGATGGTTTGATCAGCTCCATTGGTATAGTCTCATTCTCACCTCCTCTCCTCCAAGGAGACCAATATCCAGGTGCTAGTCCCAGTGGGCACAACATTCATCCGTGCTGCCAGAAGAACCACAGAAAGGATCCATGCAGGCCTCAGTATAAGCATGAATGCTACAGTAATGAGTCTCACTAGGCAATGAGGGAGCCCTTAGCATGTGGAGCTGCCCATAGTGACTGCTCAGAGACCCAGTCACACCAGGCACTCTCCCATGCAACCACAGTATTTTGAGAGTCCATCCCAGTGTACAAGGCTCACACAGTCACAAGTGCCCAGCCCCCTGTCAATTCTCCCAGCCAGACACAGGCATCTCACCTCAGCTGGTTGCTGAACTCACGGGCACAAGCTGGCACAGCTGTTACCTATGTCCAAAATGGCACCAGCCCTCTCTCAGCTAGTTACAGGATTCCAGTGCTGGGTGGTTGGGGAGAGAGAAATGTGCCCCTCTTTTGTTTTTTCTCTAGGTTGGCAGGTACACTGCCCTTCACTGGATCCAAGCTGGACTCATGTCAGGCTCTTCCTGCAGCTTTATCAGCAGTGGCTTGGGATGCTGCAGTCTGATCTTACCTTACTATTCAAAGCTGGTGCTAAGGCACTCAGCTGCTGGGGTCCTGAGTTTTATGTCTCCACACCCTCCACATAGATCCACAGATCAACAGTGTCCCTCTAATTTACAAGGAGTTTCCTCTGCAGTTTTTCTTTTTCTTTTTTTTTTTAAACTATCTTCCCCTAGACTGGAGCAGTAAGCTCCCACCCTATTCTGCCATCTTTTAATTTTTCTTTTTTTTTTTTTTCTTTTTGACAGGCAGAGTTAGACAGTGAAAGAAACAGAGAGAAAGGTCTTTCTTTCCATTGGTTCACTCCTCATATGGCTGCTGCGGCCAGCACACTGTACTGATCAAAGGCCAGGACCCAGGCACCTCCTCCTGGTCTCCCATGCAGGTGCAGGGCCCAAGCACTTGGGCCATCCTCCACTGCCTTCCCGGGCCATAGCAGAGAGCTGGCCTGGAAGAGGAGCAACCGGGACAGAATCCGGCACCCCAACCGGGACTAGAACCTGGTGTGCTGGCGCCGCAGGCAGAAGATTAGCCAAGTGAGCCATGGTACCAACCCTATTCTGCCATCTTGAAATTTTCCTCATTGAGTTTTCATATCTATTTTGCATCACGTATGAGACTTAGCAACTTCCTAAACTGAATTTGTTAACAATGGAAAGAGGTTGACAGGAATCTTTCACTTAAGGAGCAGTGTAATAATTGCAGGAAGAACCCTAAAAAGATGCAATTTAAGTATTCTAAAACTATGTTAAAGTTACAAGCTTAGACAGTACTGGGAAATGTCTAGCCTACAGGCCTTACACAGCCCACAGGGTCATTTGGCGAGGGCCTGCCAAGGCAATCGCAGGCAGGGCACAAAATTCAGTGAATCTATAGCAGGCTAATTTTATGCTGATTTTGTGTGACCAAGGAAAGTTTTTATAAAAATCCAAATGTGCCTTAGCAGAAAAAAAGATACCTTACCCTTAATGGAATATGACAATTTTTGTGTTTTCTGTGTTACTAGAGACATAAAAAATTAAAATGCTCTAAAATGATCTAATAATCACTATAATTTACATATTAGATTAACTGTTTTTTCTTATTTAAAGTAATATAAAAATACCCTAAAACAAGATAGAAAATAAAGCATTTAAATGAACTACTATATTGCTCAAATGAAACTTGAGGTCAACACATACACATTCATTCAATATTTCTACAGTAAAATTGTAGTGATAGTACCCTAACAGCATGAATCAAGTCAAAGGCTTAGTTATGAGCTCTACAGAGCTTTAATTTAGAATTATTTTTACTATGGGATTGACATCATTTTAGGCACTGGGTAATAATAGTTTATTAGTTATGTTTTTATTAGTACAACAAGATACCAGAGGGAAGTTACTCAGAAAAGACAGAGGTTGATTTTGGCTCATGGTTTAGGAGTTTACAGTGCAAGATTAGGTGCACCCATTAGTCTGGCATCTGGTGCTGACATTCGAGTTGGCAAAGGGGGAAGTGTGCATGGGAAGGATCAATGACCAGCCAGGAAGCAGAGAGAGGCTTGACCTAACTCAAGTATTTTTGACCAAACTGCATATGAGAAAATATTTTCCATGGCTAAGGTGCCACCAGTATGCCTGACTCCTAAATACCATCAGTGAATCTTAGCACCATGAATTTAGAACTTTGTGGCTTAAAGTCATACACAAATTCAGAAGCCAAGTTCTGTAGAAATGGCAACAAGCAAAAGAAAAACTTTCCACCCTGTAGAACTCACATAGTAGAGGAATAACACAGATATTAAACAAATACAAATCTACCAAAGTAATGATTTGTACTTTAAACACTTAAGCTAGTTCAGAATGATCTGAAATAGTGGAGTATTTTTTTAAACTTCCTGTATATATACATATATACATATATATGCATACACACACATATATATGCATATATATATGTAAATTGATAGCTTATTTCTCAAAGGAGGGACAGGGATGCTATTAGACCAGTGGAAATCTTTTTCTGTGTAAATAAACCAAGACTCTCAAGAGGTGGGAGAAAGGAGTCCAGTTTGGATAAAGTGAAGTGAGGGAGGTAAATAGTTGCCAAACTGACTTGAGAAATGTAATTGGTTAACCTATATATTAGAGCACTATCTTATATGCCAAAGCAGTATTTTCAATTCTAAAATTTAAATTTTTATATAATATGGGTAAGGTAAGTATGACTTTTCTCCAGAGTGTAACAAATGACATATTTTCATTCACTCCTTCTAAAACTTTTTAGTACTATTGACTACTATGCCCAAAAAAATACATGAATGCTCCTCTCTTAATGGATTTTTTGTCATCAAGTTCAATTTCATTAGAAAAAGAGGAGGTAAAGAAGAAAAAGAAGAACATGAAAGTATTTTATAATTAATCAAATATATCTATATTGACATATCATTCATTCAAAAAAGAATTGATTAAAACTAACAGTACATTAATTATTTCCTTTCATAAATCTTAAGACTCTTTATTCACTCATGCTATGAATATCAAATATGTATTAATGTGCAAATGAAATGATCTGCTGATTCCAGTAATATACTGCATCTTAGTGTCTGTATCATTGGATTATGTCTCATTAATGAAAGCTTTGAATCATATAATACTTCAAATAATTTGATGATCCTAACTGAAAAATTTGCACAGTACTTACCATATAGATTGTACATTGATGTCTGCATTTTAATCACTTTTATTTTAAGTCCTATCCAATTTTACCTTAAATATATATATAATATAAATGAAAATTCAAAACATATTATATTCCATGTAGATAAACCAGGAATATTTTTCCACAGAAATGATATGAAAGAATAATCCAGCTTGAAACACAGTCAGCTATCACTCAAGCTTATGATCACTTATTGCTTGAGAAACCATCATGAAGTAGCAAAAATGATAATCGGAAAAGACAATGATATGTCAGGTTACTGTGCTATACTGCAATCTTATTCTAAACCATCTTTCACGAGGCACTACGCTATTCACTAAATAATTTGACATTTATATATTGTGTTTCATTAAAACAATTCCACATGTTGAAATCTTTATCCATCCATCAATGTCAGGGGCACTTAATGAAATTAATTTATGACAGCTTCAGCATATTTTCTTAAGCTAAAAATCGTTCTAAAGAATTTTCATTTGATGTTTAGAAATAAAATAAACCTGATTCTATTGATAATCAGAAATATGTAATACAATAGATAATATGATCCTAACATCCAATAGGAGCGCCTAGCAAGTATTTCATAGGGAAGCTTTCATAACTGAATCTGTTATTCTTCCTCAGTCTCTGGATCATTTATTACTGAGATAGTAGAGTTGGAAAATAATTTGTCTCAGTCTTATTGAGGGCTAATTAAAAATGCAGAGTACTAGGTAGGTCCCACTCCAACCATACTGAATCATAAGTTTCTGGATCTGGGCCTAAAATATGTGTTTTATTAAGATCTCAATGTGTCTTATATGCACACTAAATTTGAGTAGCAGTCCTTCAGGCAGAAATTTTTCAGAGAAACCATTTCACAAGGGGAGATTGTGCTGCCTTTCAAGAGATTATTTTGTGGGGACCTTACTATTAATTTAATTGGGATGAACCCTAGGGACATATTTAAAGTTATTTAAATCCTGCAAAGCAAGGAGTTTGATGTATGCTGCAGATCAGCACATGGATTTAATTTATTTTGGATGCTATCAGGAGAAAAGGGGACAGAATTAATGGGAAAACTTTTAGCATTTTCTATAAAACTGGCTGAGTTGAAATAATGTTCTTCAGAATAAGATAAGAGCTAGAGAAACTGTTTTGTTCTGCTTAAAAACTTAGTTTAATAAACTAATATTTCCATAAAATAGTACATTGGCTTGTGGGTTGCAACAAAGAACACAAGCAAATTTGACTGAAGCAAAGAGTGGGTGGTGAACCATGATATATGGAATGAGATCAGCATTTGATCTGGAAAGTTGTTCAAAGCCTCAGAGAGTTTCAGCTCAGCCTAGGCTGAACCCTTTCTAGTGTGTGTGTGTGTGTGTGCTTTTTGTATTTGTGTGTCTTATTTTTCACCAGCTCAAGGACGGTTTAATCTTGTAAATGTGTGTTTGCACATGAGCTGTGAAGAGATCTACTGGACTCCCAGTCACGCCATCCCCTATCTTCCAAATGTGAAAAATTCAGTTTTGTTTTTAAAGACTAGTAAGTGATCCTGTACCATTTAACAAAAGTAAAACATGATTTGCAACTTGTACACTATGTGAACTATTAAAACTGCTAGGATTTGTTCTTCAATCTCACAAAACTAAAAAATGAAATTAGAATTTTTTTCTATCTATAAACTAATTTTATTCTCATTGATTGATTTAACAAATATTCATTCATCCTAGTGATTTAATAAGGAGTTATCAGTAATTTGTTACTGTACTTCCTAAATATTATTCTATCTGAATTCTGTACAGACCCAGTGAAAAGATAGGATACAGAGAACAAATGAGCACGCATAACAACAATTTCTTTCTGGGGCATCTGTTATGATTAGTTCTGAGATTCTGGAGTAGGCTGGTGCCAGGACTCACTAGGCTAATCCTCCACCTGCAGCGCCGGCACACCGGGTTCTAGTCCCAGTCGGGGCGCCGGATTCTATCCCGGTTGCCCCTCTTCCAGTCCAGCTCTCTGCTGAGGCCCAGGAGTGCAGTGGAGGATGGCCCAGGTCCCTGGGCTCTGCGCCCGCATGGGAGACCAGGAGAAAGCACCTGGCTCCTGGCCCCAGATTGTTGCAGCGCACTGACCAAAATGCGCCAGCCATAGCGGCCACTTGGGGGGTGAACCAACAGAAAAAGGAAGACCTTTCTCTCTGTCTCTCTCTCTCACTGTCCACTCTGCCTATCAAAAAAAAAAAAAAAGTATCGTTCTTAATCTTAAATAATTCGTAAAAATAAATATGTTATACGATGTTCATTATTGGAGCACAGAAAGAGAAAGATTGCCGATACTATAATTATAAGGAGTAACAGGTTCAACTAACAGTGTTTTTGAGAACATGACAAATGTGTAAACTGAGGCTCAACTTCATGTTAAGGATAAATAATTTAAGTTGGGGTCAAGGCATTTTATATTTGATGTCTAGAGAATGCCTTTCCCAATGGTAGAAAAAATTGGAATTTTTCAGCCCCTTGTAGACCGTCTTACCTAATCTGTTCTCCAAATAATTTATTCCAGGTTTTACATCGTTATCATTACAGCCCTTACCATTACTGTTGTACCTCCATGACAAGCCCCAATACCAATAATACACATTGATTAGCACCACTGCCTCACTACCTATACTGTTACTGCCTCTACAGTCATCATTCTTACCGATGCCATACGATTATTCCATAATCAAACCAACCACCTGGCTACAAACAACTCTGTATTTCTATATTCAAAATCATCTAGAAGCACTAATTTCTACCATGACTTTTGTTACAGTCTCCAATAAACATTGAAATTCCACCTGAAAAATATTCCTGCAATTTTGCTATTATCCTGATTTAGCTTACCTAAGTTGTTTCTCTAACTTTGGGCACTTAGAAGATTTTTTTTTTCCTAAGAGAATAATCACTAGCTGATGGTTGATACCTGGTGATTGATGTAGCTGAGATAATGTTTTACATTTTATTAGCTAACAGAATTCAGATATAATAACAAAGAATTCATGTAACTTCTACCTCTGGTGAATATGGAGTATAATCATATTGGAGTACTCTCTGCAGAAAAGCAACCACAAAACTGTAATAAAATACAGAAGTGACTACCTAAAAGTACTGGAAAATAAAGAAACCCCTGCTGGGTTTATTTAGGAATGACTACATGAAAGACAGTATGTAGGAAGCTGTGTGCCCCTGCCCTTACAAAATTTTAGCCTGTAGCTAGCAGTGTGTGAAATAAGCAAAAATGTGCTGAAGGCACAGATGAAATATTCACAATTTTCCTTTCTGGGATACAGAAAAGATGAAAACCAGGAATATAGAAACAAGTGGAAGACTACAGCAAAGGAAAGAGCTAGATAGGCTAGAACAAAAAGTACCACTGAGGAAAGCAACAATAATGAATCTCCTCAACCTACTATTCAAAATGTCTTAGATCTAATTATAAAGAATGCATTCACATTCACAGATTTTAAAGAATTTTTTTAAATTTTAAAGATTTTAAAGAATTAAAGATTTTAAAGAATCTGTTGTTAAGTATTCCAAGGCAGAATAGTAAAGTTAATAAATGATAACCCCAACAGAAAATGCACTTAAATGGAAGAAAACTAAAACAATTTTAATTCAGCTTGAACTATCAGGAACAATACAGGAAACCTTCTACAGAGAGTAGTAAAATTATAAAAGAGTGAGAACAATGTTGATGACAGTTAATATCTGAGTATGTGCAAAAATATTCCTGTCTTTTGAATTTATCCCTATTTATAATTCTGTTAAGTCATTATAGCTCTTTCTTAATTTTTACCATGACTTATTTTCAATTTACTTTATACTCATAAGGTTAACTCTACACTAAATAAGGAGCTCAACAAATAGTAAGAAGATAAAAACAGTGCTCTTCAACAGTAGAGACAAGGTTATAAACAATCATCAAATTTCAAAATGTCAGTTTCACTTCTATACATTACATTTTTGTACTCTATTAGCTACCCATGATAAGGGAAAACAAACTGTATTTGACTTTTGGGGACTGGCTTATTTCACTAAGCATAATGGTTTCCAGTTGCATCTATTTTGTTACAAAAGACAGGATTCTTTTATGGCTGAGTAGTATTCTATAATATATATATATATATATATATATATATATGCCACAAATTTCTTTATCCAGCCATCAGTTAATAGACATCTGGAATAAGTCTATAAATGAACAATTATGAATTTATTTGCAATAAATATGAAGTAAAGATAACTTTCATCTGCTTATTTCACTTATTGGGGTAAATTCACAGTAGCAGGACTACTGGGTCCTATGGTATATCTATTTTCTACTTTCTGAGGTATCTCCATAACGTCTTCCATAGTAGCTGCGACAGTTTACATTCCCACCACTGGTAGATTAGGGTACTTTTTTATTTTTATTTATTTGACAGAGTTAGACAGTGAGAGAGAGAGACAGAGATAAAGGTATTCCTTCCATTGGTTTACCCCCAAATGGCAGCTATGGCTAGAGTTACACCGATATGAAGCCAGGAGCCAGGTGCTTCCACCTGATCTCTCATGTGAGTGCAGGGCCCAAGCACTTGGGCCATTCTCCACTGTATTCCTTTTTTCCCCACATCCTCACCAGCATTTATTGTTTATTCATTCTATGTGAGAGTCATTCTTCTGGGGTGAGTTGAAACTTCATGTTCATTTTGATTTGCATTTCCCCAAAAACTAGTAATCCTGAATGGTTATTTAGGTGTCTGTTGGCCATTTAAATTTTCTTTTTTTTTTTTTTTGAAAAGTGTCTTTCCAATTCCTTTGCCAATTTCTTAACTGGATTGTTTTCTTTGTTGTTCTTGGAAAGATCCCAGAAGCACAGGCAACCATAGCCAAAATAGACAAATGAGACTACAATGACCTGAGAAGCTTCTGCACTGCAAAGGAAATGATCAGCAAAGTGAAGAGGCAGACACTGACAGAATGGGAAAAAATATTTGCAAACTATCCAAGTGATAAAGGATTAATATCCATAATCTATAAAAAGCTGAAGACACTCAAGAAAAAAAAACAATTTGCTTTTTTTAAAAAAGTCATTTTAATCATTTTTGTAAGAGTTTGACTTCTATATACAGTGTCTATATTAGAAAGATGTTTAATCAAAATTCACAGAAAATCTCATACTTCATAAGAGTAGTTTGAAATTTCACAGGAATGACAAATACCACAAGCTCTGTCTTATCCATGGGAACTAAATTTCAAAAACAACATAAAACGAAGAAGAAATGTCTGTATCAGTATTGCTCAACTATAGTTTTGTAAAAATTAGTTTTATACCTTTTTGGAACCAATGGTTAAGAATGTTATACTACAGGGGCTGGCACTGTCCCATAGCATATGAGTCCTGGCTGCTCCACTTCTGATCTAGCTCTCTGCTATGGTCTGAGAAAGCAGCACAGCATGGCCCAAGTCCTTGGGTCCCTGCATTCACATGGGAGACCTGGAAGAAGGTCCTGGCTCCTGGCTTCAGATCAGCACAGCTCTGGCCATTGGGGCCAATTGGGTAGTGAGCCAGAAGATGGAAGACCCCTCTCTCACTCTCTCTGCCTTTCCTTCTCTCTGTGTAACTCTACCTTTCAAAAACTCAATAAATCTTTAAAAAAAAGAATTTTATAGTATATAGTTTTAATGATCTGTGATTATTTTAAAATTTACTGTATATGTGTGAAATGGTCATTTTTCCATTCAATTGTTGTTTATATCTGTTGTGTATATTCCCACTAAACTAGGATCTTTTTGCTTTTTACTTGTTAAATTTATGTGGTGAAGTATTAAGCTTTATTAGTGTAATGTAAATTTAAAATATGTTGTGTGAAAACTGAAAAAAAAAATAGAAAAGGGGAAGGGAGTCTCCATAAGGCTACTAAAATACAAAATAAAACAAGCTGAGTAATAAATTCATTAAGTTTCATGGAAATGGAATTTAAATACATTAGTGTATATAAAGGGGCTTCAAACACTCATGAAAATAGTTAAGGAAAAACTCTTCATGGATTTCAAAAATGTTTGTTCAAAAATAAAGGTATCTTTGAATTCCATTTTCCACAAACATTTTGAAATACCATCGTATTTGAACCTAAATATTTAAAATAGATTAGAGGTTTCTGAACCATCCTCAACAGAATCCTCTGTACTGACATAAAGGAAGTTGAAGGAAAGATGAAAAGGTTGGAGAAGTTTCAGTGACTTTGTTTGCGCTCCACAAAACATAGACCAATAGATGATCGTGATGATGATGAGAAGTAGCTATTATAATAACACTTATCAATTTCTTATGAAATCATTCCAGTTAAATTAAGGTTTTCAGACTATTGCTTCACTCTGTTTTCTTTAAAGAATGAGTTATGTTCTGTATATTTCCTTGTGAAAACCTACAAGTTTTCATATTTGTGAAAAATCAAATCATCTTATAATCAATACAAAATGCCCAATATTTATTTATTTATTTATTTATTTATTTATTTAATCTGAAAGGTAGACTTACAGAGACATGGAGAGAGAGAGAAAGGTCTTGAACCTAGTGGTTCACTTTCCAAATGGCTGCAATAGCCGGAGCTGAGCCGATCCAAAGCCAGGAGTTCAGAGCTCCTTCTGGGTCTCCCACACAGGTGCAGGAGCCCAAGCATTTCTGCCATCTTGTACTACTTTCACAGGCCATCAGCAGGGAGTTGGATTGGAAGAGGAGCAACCAGGACATGAGCTGGTGCCCATACGGGATGGCAGCATCAAACACGTTATGCTTAGCCTTCTGTGCCACAGTGCCGGGTCCCACTCAATTCTTTTTTATTTTCAGGAATTCCAGTATCCTGACAGTATCCTGTCAGCATCCTGACAGTGTCCTGTCAGCTTGTAATGTTTCCTTACTATCCTGACGGTCTCCGGAAGCCACTCACCAACGGAAGCCATTCACTCTGCTGCTCTCACGTGTGGCTGCCCTCTACCTTCTTCCTGAGATTGTTTTTCACATTTCTGTTTTTAAACAGTCATTTCCTCCACCGTGACTTTCTCTATGCTCATTTCTCCATTTGGTATTTCTGGCTTCTTTGCTCTTAGTGTCGGCATCGCATCAATCTACCTCCTGTATGATGAAGTGACTCATGGCACAGAATCAGGCACAAAGCCACGTAAAACAGTGATCAGGTGATATCAACATATGTTACTATCGCCAATTCAGGATCTGCCCGCTGTCCCTACCATGTAGCACTTTTTTGATTGTGCTGTCTTTTTTATTCACGTAATCTTGTTTTGAAGCTAGGAGAGCAAAGTAAATAGAAATTAAGTACATGAAAGAAATAGGTATTTAAAAATAGTAGAAATAAAGTAGAGATGGTTTTCAAGGTTTTTGAGCAGTGAGGGAAAACCTTTCACCCTTGGAATTGCATAGACAGATAGAAATTGGGCTTCCAAAGCCAAACTATGGTGATATGGGACAGGAAATGGGGCAGACAGTGCTATGGAAATTTAAACCTGGTCACAGATTTTTAAGTGACCTTTACTGTGAAAAATCATTGGAAAAAGCTATTCAGCTCTGCTAGATAATATATACTTCAGGTCTGGAGGACTGTGACTCTCTCAGCACATTGCATCAAACATTTCTAAGACTTACAGAAGCAAAAGAAAACCTGTATTGAGACTCTCCCCCCACCCCCACCTCCGCCAGGCAAGGCAGGCTGAAGACTACTGGTAAGAGTTTCTCAAGTACAGTAGCACCATGCACTGGCATCGTACTTGCAACCCTTCATTGCATGAGGACGTACACTCTGAAAGAGAAAGTAATTTCAAATTAACACAGCTTATATTCTTAGATTTGTGCACGACTGACTCTCAGAATGCAGTCAGTTATAAAATGTCAGTTCAGGGAAGGTTAGCCAAACGAAAGTTTTCAGCCCCGTAATCCGTTTTTCATTTCTATTTTCTGATACTATTGCCAGGTCCTAGGCCTGAGTATGAAGATTGACAAAAGGAATGGTGATTACTTAGTGTTCATAAAAATCCTTTTCTGATACTTAAGTGAAATGGGTGATTTGACAACAGCATTTTTTAAACCAAATAATTCAGATTTTCTTAAAAATCCCATTGTCTATATGCTTTATCTTAAAATGTATTTTTCTTTTAAAAATATGTATGTAGGGGCAAACATTTTGGTTTAGAAGATGAAGCCTCTGCCTGCAGTGTCAGCATCTCATATTGGCGCAAGTTCGAGTCCTAGGTACTGCACTTCCCACCCAGTTCCCTGGTAATGTGCCTGGAAAACCAGTGGAAAGTGACCCAAGAACTTGTGGGAGACATGGAGGAAGCTACAGGATCCTGGCTTCGGCCTGACCCAGCCTTAGTATTGCTGCCATTTAGTTAATGAACCAATGGATAGAAGATTCTCTCTCTCTCTTCTCTCTCTCTCTCTCCTCTCCCATCTCTGCCTTTCGAATAAATAAATAAATATATATATATATATATATATATATATATATATATATTCATTTGTTTTGAAAGGCAGAGTGACAGAAAGAGGGAGAAGAGAGAGACAGATCTCCCATCCTATGTTTCACTCTACAAAGGCCTAAACGGCTGGGACAAGGCCAAAGTGAAGCAAGGAGCTAGGAACAACATCCAGGTCATCCACATAGGAGGCGACATCCCAAGCACTTGAACCATCTTCTGCTGTCCTCTGGGCACATTAGCTGTAACCTGGATCAGAAGCACAGGGTATCTGAGGCCCAACTCATCACCAAAACCTGGGATATAGACATGCAAGCAAAGTTTAACCTGCTGTGCCACAATGCCCACCTTTGTATTTTCTTTCTTTCTTTCTTTCTTTTTTTTTTTTTTTTGTTTGTTTGACAGGAAGAGTGGATAGTGAGAGAGAGAGAGACAGAGAGAAAGGTCTTCCTTTGCCGTTGGTTCACCCTCCAATGGCCGCTGCAGCCGGCGAATCTTACCGATCCGAAGCCAGGAGCCAGGTGCTTCTCTTGGTCTCCCATGCAGGTGCAGGGCCCAAGCACTTGGGCCATCCTCCACTGCCTTCCCGGGCCATAGCAGAGAGCTGGCCTGGAAGAGGGGCAACCGGGATAGAATCCGGTGTGCTGGTGCTGCAAGGTGGAGGATTAGCCTGTTAAGCCACAGCGCCGGCCTCACCTTTGTATTTTCTATAACAATCACCCAGTTTTACTCGTCAGCTACTTCACTCCTAATCAGTGTGCAGGAGAAAGAATCATAAAGAGAGATCAAAGCAGATTTTTTAAAAAGCCATATATGTATTTATGTTCCCAAAACAACTGCCCCCTCACCATTTTTTCTTTAATTCAGTATCCAAGAACATGAAATCTTAACAGAAAAGTCAACCTCAGATGGAAGGATCAATTTTAATATTTACGTATATGCTTTCTTCATGTTAAAAGATAAAATAAATATCTCTAGTATTTTATTTATGATACCTTATAATTCACACTGCTAAACACCAATAAAAAGTATTTCACAAACCTATTTTAATAATTCATCTGACTATGATAAAGGAACAAATTTCTTGCATTTCATATATATAGTTTTATTTTTTTACTTTTATTTAATGAATATAAATTTCCAAAGTACAGCTTATGGATTACAATGGCTTCCCCCCCATAACTTTCCTCCCACCCGCAAACCTCACCTCTCCCGCTCCTTCACCCCTTTCATTCACATCAAGATTCATTTTCGATTATCTTTATATACAGAAGATCAGTTGAGTATATATTAAGTAAAGATTTCAACAGTTTGCACCCACACAGATACACAAAGTGTAAAATACTGTTTGAGTACTAGTTATAGCATTAAATCACAATGTACAGCATATTAAGGACAGAGATACTACATGAGGAATAAGTGAACAGTGACTCCTGTTGTTGATTTAACAAATTGACACTCTTGTTTTTGGCGTCAGTAATCACCCTAGGCTCTAGTCATGAGTTGCCAACGATATGGAAGCCTTTTGAGTTTGCCAACTCTGATCTTATTTAGACAAGGTCATAGTCAAGGTGGAAGTTCTCTCCTCCCTTCAGAGAAAGGTACCTCCTTCTTTGATGACCTGTTCTTTCCACTGGGATCTCACTCACAGAGATCTTTCATTTAGGGTTTTTGTTTGTTTGTTTGTTTGTTTGTTTGTTTTTGCCAGAGTGTCTTGGCTTTCTATGCCTGAAATACCCTCATAGGCTTTTCAGCCGGATCTGAATGCCTTAAGGGCTGATTCTGAGGCCAGAGTGCTGTTTAGGACATCTGCCATTTTATGAGTCTGCTGTGTATCCCACTTCCCATGTTGGATCGTTCTCTCCCCTTTTTATTCTATCAGTTAGTATTTTCAGACACTAGTCTTGTTTATGTGATCCCTTTGACTCCTAGTCTTATCATTATGATCAATTGTGAACATAAATTGATCACTTGGACTAGTGAGATGGCATTGGTACATGCCACCTTGATGGTATTGAATTGGAATCCCCTGGTATGTTTCTAACTCTACCATTTGGGGATTTCATATATACAGTTTTTAAAGCATAATGATACTTAACACCCTACTCTCCCTCCCTCCAACCATTCCTCCTTCTTTTCTCATTTTTCTTTAAAATTTTACCTTGACAAAACCATTTTTAAACCATTATGTTGACTGTATAAAGTTTTCAAATTTAAGAAAAATAAGTGCTGCAGACGTTGAATCAATACAATCCCATATGTAATCTATGATTTGGTGCTTTTTATCATCATATATCATCATAAAAGATAGATTTAGTTGGAAATTTTCTGTTGACAGTTGCAGATCGTCACTGGATAAGAAATATGAGAAAAAAGGTGTTTTCTCAGGACAGTTCTTGTCTTCCCCTTCCACTCCATCAGTTCCACCAAGTCTGAGTGTCTTGACTTTTAAGGCACTCTGCCACCTCCATCTGCTTACTCTCCTATTGGGAGTAAAAGCTGTTTGAGGATGAGATTACTTACTTAGGAATCATTGTATACTTGCTGATTATTTTATGTATGTTGTGTTCACTTGTGTGTGTGCTGTGCACACATTTATTCAGATGCTTAAAAGATGTAAAATGGAATATATTTCTAAAAGGCAGTATCATTTACATTAATTAGTTTGACATATGGTCTGTGAGTCCAGCCAAATCCAAGGTTTTGCTGAACAGCACGTATTCCTCCCTAATGTGAATGAAGGAAATGAGAAAATCTGTCTTTGACTATCGTACAGACTTTTTAAAGTCATTGTATCTTAGTAAGAATTGTACTTTATATGTTTTACTTTGATAGATTGTAAATTTATAATCATGTTACTTTCATACATTATAAGTCCTTTATTTCAAAAAAAAAACAGTCAAAATTATGAAACAGTTATCCAGTTGTTCTTATGAACATACACTTCAGAAATGATGGCCTGTACAATTCTTCAGGTACCTTTGAACTGCACACACTCGTATATACACACACAAATGAACCTTCCAAACTCTTTACAAAATTCAAATGGACAGTGAGAGAGAGAAACAGAGAGAAAGGTCTTCCTTTGCCGTTGGTTCACCCTCCAATGGCCACCGCGGTTGGCGCGCTGCAGCCGGCGTACCGCGCTGATCCGATGGCAGGAGCCAGGTGCTTCTCCTGGTCTCCCATGGGGTGCAGGGCCCAAGTACTTGGGCCATCTTCCACTGCCTTCCCGGGCCACAGCAGAGAGCTGGCCTGGAAGAGGGGCAACCGGGACAGAATCCGGTGCCCTGACTGGGACTAGAACCCGGTGTGCCGGTGCTGCTAGGCGGAGGATTAGCCTATTGAGCCGCGGCGCCGGCCAAAATTCAAATGAAGTTTTAAAATTATATTACAAATCTTAATGGAGGGAAAAGACGTTAAAACTAGGAGATGCACAGTGAAAGGCTCTGATGATAACAGTGCTGCTATGACATTTAGTTCCCATGGCAGTGTAACACTCTTTAGACACAGAAATGCTACAAACAGGCACAACTTCCTTCTGAACACTTAAATTCTACTGTGCTCCTACAATATAAGTGAGAATTCACCAAGATATTGAAAATAATCAAATTGAACTATGGTTAGTCACATACAATTGTATATTTAATAGGTAAGTTACTAAATGTTTTATATAAAGGTGAACCAGCTATAACATACTTTCTGATACACAAAATGAAAGGATTAGGCAAAATAAAATTATTTTATAAAGATGCATTAATTTATTCATAAGACAGAGTGACAAAGAATGGGAGAGAGATTATCTTTCATCCACTAGCTCACTCCACAAATGCTTGCAATTGTAGGGGCTGTGCTAAGCTGAAGGCAGGAGCCAGAAACTCCATCTGAGTCTCACACATAGATTGCAGGAACCTAAGAACTTAGGCCATCATCTGCTGCCACTGTCTCCCAGTACATCAGCAGGAAGTTGGACTGGAAGCACAGAGCAGTCAAGACATGAACAGGCACTCTGACATGGGATACTGACATCCCAAGAAGTGGCTTAACGGGCTGTACCACAATGCCCACCAGTAGGTAATTTTTTTTTTAATTTATTTGACAGGTAGAGTTATAGACAGTGAGAGAGAGACAGAGAAAGGTCTTCCTTCGTTGGTTCACTCCCCAAATGGCTGCTACCGCTAGCGCTTCACTGATCCGAAGCCAGGAGCCAGGTGCTTCTTCATGGTCTCCCATGCGGGTGCATGGGCCCAAGCACCTGGGCCATCCTACACTGCCCTCCTGGGCCACAGCAAAGAGCTGGACTGGAGGAGGAGCAACCAGGACTAGAACCCGGAGCCCATATAGGATGCTGGCAGCACAGGTAGAATATTAACCAAGTGAGCCACGGCACTGGCCCCACCAGTAGGTAAACTGTAATTTAAGGTCCACTTAAATGATGTTATATGTCAGGTGTTAAGAGGTAATATTAGATGTTTGCTTATTTGGGATGTTGAAATGAAGGGTCTATAATCATTCAATCAAAAATAACAAAGTAAAGTTATCTCAAAATATATTTCCAGTAGTTTTCAGATGATCTGATATGATAGAATCCATTGCTTCTCAAATGTGATGTAGCACATCAGGTGCACACTATTGGTAATTTACTCTAGCTTCCTGGTCTTCTATTGTACTTATTTCCAAATTACTAAGTTTAAATCTTCAATTTTACTTTTTTTACATTTCACAGATATTTCATACTTTTATGATAAATATGTAATGATTGTACATATTTATGATGTACAATGTGATATTTGAAGACATGTATATACTATGTCTTGGGGCTGGTGCTGTGGAGCAACAGGTTAAAGCCCCGACCTTCAATGCTGGCATCCCATATGAGCACCGGTTCTAGTCCTGGCTGCTCCAGTTCTGACCTAGTTCCCTCCTAATGTGCCTGGGAAAGCAGTGGAAGATGACCCAAGTCTTTGGGCCCCTACACCTGTGTGGGAGACCTGGAAGAAGCTCCTGGTTCCTGGCTTCAGATCTACTATGCTCTGGTCATTTTGGCTATTTGGGGAGTGAACCAGCAGATGGAAGACCTCTTTCTGTCTCTACCTCTCTCTCTGTAGTTCTGCCTTTCAAATAAATAAAATAAATATTTAAAAAAAAAGACTTATATACACTATGTCTTGATAAAGTTATAGTAATTACACTCTCCACCTTTATTGTTATTATCATTATTATTAGCAAGTAAAGTGAAAATAAGGATGATTGTAAAAGTAATTTTAAATTTATCATTTCCAAAAGATAGGAGCACAAAAGAAGCAACACTCTTCATTGGGAGAAAAACTTCCCATTCCAAGAAAATAAACACCTACATACAGATTAGTAATTTCCAGTGTTTAAAAGTTCTTTGTTGGTAGTGGGGGTTAGTTGAAGACATTTTGCTAGATCACCCTTAAAATGAAAAATAAAAATGTGATGACTGTGAATGTAAGTAACGGATGCCTGTTAGAGTCTCAGTTTCTATTTTAACATATGTCACACTATATCTGAACCTAACTTAATATTTCCCTCATCAGAAGAATATATAGAAACAGAAGCTCTTAAGAATGCCACACGTATCTCCTCTGTTTACCTCACATTGCTTTGCTTCCTTGTTTTTTCTCTTTCCTTATTGATTCTCTCAACTTAGCAGCAGTCTTATAATTGTTGACTGTTTCAGTAGCTCCATGACTCATCAAATAAAATACTCTGCAAAACTGCTTGTCCAGTCAGTCTACACCTTACCTAGAGGTTTCACATGTTAGGGCTGACAAATGGAGACCATTGCAGAGTTAAACTTAGGAGTTTAAACCAAGCTAAAATTCTACTGATAAAATTGCATTTTGTGAACTGAGCTTAGATGAACTAAGGTGATTAATTCCACATTTCTGAGTGTATGCCTTACTTTCAAAATGAGAGGATTAGGTAAAATGTTAGTTAAGGTCATTCTAAGTAAATAACTTGAATCAATCTTTTCATTTAAATGCTTGAATGAGAAAACTGTACATTCCAAAATAAATTTGAAATTAATAATTTTCTAAGATGTTGTAGTCTAATCGTCATCACTTCAAGTTCTATTTATAAATATTTTAACATGATATTTTAGAATACAATATAATTGGAAATGATCCATGCAGGAGAATTAGATTGATGCAAGTAAGTACTTTGTCTTTACCTTTATCAAGGTTCAAAACTCTTACTGTACAACTAATACTGAAACTTTAAGGCATATTTTTATTCATTATAAATACATCCAGTAAAGAAGTTAAAACAGATTCTTTATAAGAACATTACTGATTTGCACTTCCATAAATATCCTCCTAAGTACTGAACAAGGTAGAAAGTTGTGGGGCTGGTGTAGTAGCATAGCCGGTTAAAGCCACAGCCTGCAGCACTGGCATCACATATGGGTGTCAGTTCAAGTCCCATTTGTTCCAGTTCCAATCCGGCTCTCTGCTAATGGCCTGGGAAAGCAGTGGGTGATGGCCTAAGCACTTAACCCCCTGCACCCATGTGGGAGACCTGGAAGATACTTGTGACTCCTGGTTTTGGCCTGGCTCAGCCCCAGCATTTTAAGCCATTTGGGGAGTGAATCAGATGATGGAAGATAAGCTCTCTGTGTGTCCTTCCCTCTCTCTGTAATTCTGCTTTTCAAATAAATAAAATAAATCTTAAAAAAAAAAAAAAGAAAGACAGTTGTACAGGCTCCAACTATGTAACAAAACATAAATGGTTATATTTTAAAAGTGCAAAGCAGAACTAGAGTGAAATATGAATGACTTATGACAGTGTTAATTAAAGCTATTTGTAATCATTTCTTAAAACCCTACATCTGGCGGGCACCACGGCTCATTTGGCTGGTCCTCCGCCTATGGCACCAGCACCCAGGTTCTAGTCCCGGTTGGGGCGCCGGTTCTGTCCCGGTTGCTCCTCTTCCAATCCAGCTCTCTGCTGTGGCCTGGGAGGGCAGTGGAGGATGGCCCAGGTGCTTGGGCCCTGCACCTGCATGGGAGACCAGGAGGAGGCACTTGGCTCCTGGCTTAGGATTGGTGCAGCACACCAGCCATAGTGGCCATTTGAGGAGTGAGCCAACGGAGAGAAGTCCTTTCTCTCTGTCTCTCTCTCTTTCTCTCTCACTGTCTCACTCTGTCTGCCAAAAATAAATAAATAAATAAATAATTTTAAAAAACCCTACATCTAAGGTACTCTATACCAGAAATACACTAATGAGCTTGTATTAGTGATTTTGGAGACAGTTGTTTCATTGTTATTATTTTAAGTTATGGGCCTATTTCTAATATAGAGCTTAAATATTCCCCCAAAAGAAAACTATATGCAGTGTTTAAAGAAAATTGAGTGATACAGAACAAATACAGAGTATTATGATGTTTTCTTTATTTTGTGTTTAACAATGTATTTATTTGAAATGCAGAGAGACAAAGAAAGAGATCTTCCATCTGTTGATTCACTCCCCAAATGGTTGCAATGGCCAGGGCTGTACCAGGCCAAACTCAGGAGGCTGGAACCCCAACCTTGTCCCCTATGTGGATGGCAGAGGCTCAAATTCTTGGGCCATCTCCTCCTGCTTTCCCAGGCATAGTATCAGGGAGTTGGCTGGAAGCAGAATAGCCGGGTCTTGAACCAGTGCTCCATAGAAGAATGCCAGCATGGCAAGAAATGATTCAACCCACTAAACATAACACCAACCCCACAAACTTTAATTCTAATGTTATGTGTACACAAGTGTCTGTCCACTCATTCATATTTTAAGTAAACTATCGTATATGTTCCATAATTATCTGATTACCAAATTTTTTTTACCACCCATGACTTTTACCATAAATTACAAGGAAAATGCTGATTGTGTCATAACTGTTTGACATCTTAACTAGTACAGCATAGTTAAAAAAGCAATAATTTTCATAATGATGCTTTCTATTCAGATAACTGAACTGAGAAACCAATGCAACACATGATTAAATCCTTCTAACAGGATGGCTTAAACTTAATTGACTTGAGTTTTTAAAGGATATTTTGGGCCAGCACCACGGCTCAATAGGCTAATCCTCTGCCTGCGGTGCTGGCACACCAGGTTCTAGTCCCGGTCAGGGCGCCGGTTCTGTCCCGGTTGCCCCTCTTGCAGTCCAGCTCTCTGCTGTGGCCCGAAAGGCAGTGGAGGATGGCCCAAGTGCTTGGGCCCTGCACCCACATGGGACACCAGGAGGAAGCACCTGGCTCCTGGCTTCAGATAGGCGCAGCGCCAGCTGTAGCGGCCATTGGAGGGTGAACCAACGGAAAAGGAAGACCTTTCTCTCTGTCTCTCTCTCTCACTGTCCACTCGGCCTGTCAAAAAAAGAAAAAGATATTTTGATAAATAAGAGCATAGAGAACTCTGAATTTTTACCGTGAACACCTATCCACTATTCTTTAAAATGTCATTTAAACACAACCTACCTTAGTCAATTTAGCAAAAGCTCCAGGTTCTTCAGCATCCACCATTAATGATAATCTCAGCCTGGGCTCAACAAAACTTTTGTTAGCTTATGATTGCATAGAGGAGCTCTCTGTACTATCTCGGTAACTTTTATAAGCATCAAATAATTCCAAAATAAAAAAAAAGTTTATTTAAAAATAAAGCAAAAGGAAAGCAGTCCTTAGTTGGTTGGGGACAAGATACAGCATGATACATACAGTCAGGTCAAGTTCTCTTACTCAAATATCTCTCACTTTTCTGTTTAGATTATTGCTTATTTCCACACAAAATGCATTCCCTGAGGCCTATAACAGGAGAACTCATAACTATGAAAGTATGTCCTCTTTTCCCCACCACTGAAGTTTATGAAAACTAAGTTGTATTTGGCACCAAAACATCATCCAACTTATATTCATTTTGTTGCTTCCATCATCTATTTAACTACTATATATTTTCTGAACATAAAGAGCATTATTGTTTTGCAAACTGGGTTATTTTATAAAGATGCCAACACTAAATTTTTCTGTGAAATTGATCCTGACATTACAACTTTCACCACTGCAGAAAATAATGTTAGAACTGTAGTTTTATCTGTTCTTACTACTTCATAGTTTCAGTTTTCATTATCCCTTGAAGAAAATGAAAATTAAAGTATAGGTGTCACATTTCAGATAAGACAGAGCAAGAACAGTGATTAAATAAAGGATTCCTATCTAGCCCAGCAAGATCAAATTTCATTTAACTTTCTAGCTCGGTGATTGTAAAGCAGTATTAACACTTTCTATGGTTTAGCATCTGTACTTAAATTATTATAGAATCAAACTCAGAGTTTTCTGTAACTCAACTACTTTAATCTGTGCATAATAGTTAAATCAGTAGCAGAAAACATCATCATAATTTTTAGATGTAATTAACTTATTCAAAAAGATTTTGTAGAAATCCAACACAGAATTCTACCCTCAAAGAAACAGTTTCTATTATCACCCACTGACCAAACAATTTAGACTGCAAAGGATAACAAGGTGATTCCATGATAAATGGCTGTAGAAAACATGGCAATCATAATGAATACCAATGAGAAAAATTATAATAGCTATGGGGCATTTGAATTAAATTAATCTCATCTATACTAGGAAACATTTTTCTCAAATAGTATTAAAATAATCTCAAAAAAAGAAGCCTTAAAATTCAAACTATGCAGAAATGATAAAGCATAAAACTATCTACAGTAGTTTTACAATTGAAATATATAATTCAATATTGGAATTAGGTGAGTGGATTTGGTGATTCCAAAGATCTAGGAAGCATTTCACTAGTCTGTGATGACAGGGCTGGGTGGGGCTTCTTTAGTGAAATAATGTGTGAAGCCGCCACCTGCGATGCTGGCATAAGAGCACCAATTTGTGTCTCTACTGCTCCACTTCCGATCCAGCTCCCTGCTAATGTGCCTGTGAAAGCAACAGAAGATGGCCCAAGTCTAAGTGCTTGGGCCCCTGCATCCATGTGGGAAACTCAGATGACACTTGTTAAACCATAGTAAAGCAGGCTTAAGTCAGGACTACTGTGATGGGTGCAGGGACCATGGCAGTCAGGGAAAGGTTGGGCTCAGCTCTAAATACAGCATGGACAATTGGAAATGTGTAGCCAAGGAACTAGTGTGGGTGGTGGCTGCCATTGGGTAGAGCCAAGGACCTGGTGTGGTGGCTGCCAGTGGATAGAAATGACTAAGGGGTAAAATTAGAAGTTTTGGGAATTCTAGTTAATCCAAGCTAACATAAGTTTTGTTGAGCCTAGGCCAGGATTAACAGGAATGGTAAAAGTTGAGAAACCTGGGACTTTGGCTAAACTAAGGGGAGTTTTTGTTTAAATGGCATTTTACAGAGTAGTGCATTGGTGTTCATAAAAAAAAAATCAGGACCTTGACTAAAGTTTGGTCATGCAAAGCATCTTTATCAATATCCCCATGCACTGCCCATTTTTGGTCAATGAAGTGTGAGTGAAAGTAAAAGAAGCCCTTCCTACTATTAGGAACAAAGAATAGTGTTATTCTTTATTAACATTGATCACATGTATCATCCTTACTTAGGAAGTCATTGTAGCACAGTGGGTTAAACCGCTGCTTGGGCTGCCTGTGGCTCTCATCAGACTGCTAGTACGAGTCCTGGTTGCTCTGCTTCCAATTCAATTTTCTACTAATGTGTTTGGAAGGCAGCAGATGATGACACAAGTGCTTGAGTGCTTGCCTCACATGTGGGAGAGAGAGGTGGAGTTCTTAGCTCCTGGTTTTGGCCTGGCCCAGCCCTGACCTTTACAAGCATTTGGGGAGTGAACAAGTTTAAGAAGATTCTCTCACTCTTCTTCCCTCTCTGTCAGTCTGACTTTCAAATAAAAAAATTGTTCAAAAAATTATCCAACATGTACAAAATATATCACATAGTTATGATATTGCCTACTCATGAAATGTACAATCTATTTTCAATATAATTTATTCTTCACAATATGTCATAAAATTTGCAATAAAATCATATTTTCCCAAAGAAAAATATGCTAATTATCTCTTGATATATTTCATATAAAAGCATGTTAAAGGAACTTGTATTAGATATTTGACAAAGTTTCTTTTGAATTTCACATGACTCATATTTAATGAAGTTTATAGTATAAGCAGAGGTTTGCCAAATTAAAACAAGATACAAACACAACAAAAACCAGCACACTCCCACACACATGTACATACAACAAAAATGAGGTACTGTAATAATTTTTAAATGCTCCAACTTCTGTGGAGCATCTTGGTCCACATTCTGTGAATTGATACTTTTTTTTAAGAGATCACCTGATCTTGTTCAATATTTACACATAGTATTCTGAAAAATCATCTCATAAAGAGAGTGACTCGAACAGTATGCACTAGTGAGGCTGAATCCTGGAATTAACAGACAGAAGATGAAGACCAGAAAATAGAGTTGAAAATATTAAGTTATGGAACACATAACTGGAAAAAGAGTTGTGTGATTGAAGAAGAATTAAAATTACCAGAGAATGTTATACTTACTTAAAATACCATTAAGAACATTAGGTAAATGGATATTGGACAATGGGAGCCAGATGTCTCACTGTCGGAATGGAACTATGCAGAGAAGCAATGGACGGAAGCTAGGATAACAATATATTAATGAGTTGGATTTGCAGATATTAAATAAAACTCATGGTTAGTTTAACAATTTCAGATGGTTACATATTTGTATATATGTAAATACACAGTTTAGCATATGCACAAATATGGATAAATCTTTGTCCTGTGAGCTAGGAGGGCTCAAATAGCAATGAGCTCACCTACAGCCAGATTTTGATTTTTCACAAAGCGATTTGTGAACTGAACAAACCAGAGCATTTTGGAGAAAGGATGTTCCAGGACTTCAGTGGGAAATACACAGCATGGGAATGGAATATCTTGTAATACTAAGAAACAAAATGCTAAAAATAAGCAAACACTTACATATATATAAATACCTATATCTTAGAAGATGTCAAATAAAATCTAAGGTAATCAGAATAAAACGTGAATGTATATTAATAATATTAACTACTATGTATCAATGTTGGTTATTTAATTGTGACAAATGTACCATTCAATGTAAGATGCAAATAATAGAGGAAACAGGGGCTGGTGTTGTGGTGCAGTGGGTTAAAGCCCTGGCCTGAAGCACCGGCATCCCATATGGGATCCCATATGGGCTGCTCCTCTTCCGATCCATCTCCCTGCTATGGCCTGGAAAAGCAGTAGAAGATGGCCCAAGTCCTTGGGCCCCCACTCCCATGTTAGAGACCCGGAAGAGATCTGGCTCCTGGCTTCGGATCAGCACAGCTCCGGCCATTGTGGCCATCTGGGGAGTGAACCAGCAGATAGAAGATCTCTCTCTGTGTCTCTACCTCTCTCTGTAACTCTTCTTTCAAATAAATAAAATAAATCTTTAAAAACTAATAGAGGAAACTATGTTTTATATACTAGGGATTCTTGTTTATAGGAACTTAGTGTTTATATATATCTATTGCCACTCTAAAAATAAATACTGTTATAAAACAAAAACAAACTTCCACTTTGACAACATTATAATAGAAATGAATCCACCCTCTCTTTCATTCTATTCCTGTAAATTCCTTCCTGCATGGCTAAGTTTAATAAATTAAGATTGTAAGTGATGAAATTTTCCTAATAATAAATACATACATGTATTTCCTAATAATAAATACAGACAAGAAATAGAGGGCTGAAGTGAAATTTCAAGTAATAATAAATTCAAATGATTGCCTAAAAGTTTATCTTTGAAAATTACAGGTGATATATACCTAGTAGCCTTGCAGAGTTCCTTAAATCTGTATTTTGAATCTTCATAGCATAGATCTATATATTTGGGCAGAAGTTAAATAATCACTCTAACATGAAAAAATATGACTAAACTCCAATGATAAATTCATATAAGGGGGAACAGTAAAATGAAAGTGTGATGTAGGCTCTATCAACATCTGTATTTTAAGTAACTACATATTGAATTCAATTATGACATTGAACTATACAAGGGTAATCAACCAGTGGGAAAAATGTATTATCAATCTGGATCCGAGATGTATGCTCAGAATGGTCATGAAAGAAAAATGAGTAAGAGTCCCAAAGTTAAAAGAACAAATACTAATACATCATTCAGGTAATCTGTGTTATGATAGAAGATTGCAACAATTTTATTTTGCATCAAAAGCTGTATTATTTTTACTACATCAGCATTTTTTATTTTTTTTTAACTTTTATTTAATGAATATAAATTTCCAAAGTACATCTTATGGATTACAATGGATTTCCCCACACCCATAACTTTCCTCCCACCCGCAAGCCTCCCCTCTCCCCTTCCATTCACATCAAGATTCATTTTCAATTATTTTAATATACAGAAGATCAATTTAGCACATATTAAGTAAAGCTTTCAACAGTTTGCACTGACACAGAAACACAAAGTGAAAAATACTGTTTGAGTACTAGTTATAGCATTAAATCACACTGTACAGCACATTAAGACAGGTAGATTATAGACAGTGAGAGAGAGAGAGACAGAGAGAAAGGTCTCCCTTCCATTGGTTCACCCCTCAAATGGCTGCTACGGCAGGAGCTTTGCCAGCCCAAAACCAGGAGCCAGGTGCTGCTTCCTGGTCTCCCATGAGGGTGCAGGGCCCAAGCACTTGGGCCATCCTCTACTGCCCTCCTGGGCCACAGCAGAGAGCTGGAGTGGAAGAGGAGCAACCAGGACTAGAACCCGGAGCCCATATGGGATGCCGGCACCACAGGTGGAACATTAACCAAGTGAGCCACGGCACCGACACCTACATCAGCATTTAAAATCCATATTTCCCCCAAATAGTCTATCTTTTTAAAATTTTTGAGTGGCTATGCAATATGGGCATCCTTTTACCCTTCTATGTTCCGTTTCACAAATCTTCCAAACTGCTTTTGTTGCCAGATCACAGAGGATGAAAATTGTGAATCAGTTACCAATTTGTCATATGAAAACCCCAGTCAAGAAAAAAATTCTGTGCCCATAATAATACTGGCCTATAGAAGTAGCATAAAATTTCTATCATCTCCATAATTTAAGGTCTTTATTTAATACCAGAACAATTTTGCTTTCCCATGTCCACATTCTTCTTAATTTATTAGTTTCCTTACTCATTAGACTTTAGAATGAACTCTCAAATCTAAGAAAAGAGTCAGTGAGCTGAAGTTTATCTAAATAAATCAAGGACATAAGTGACAGAAGTAGTCATTGAATGTCTCTAAAAATAATGGACTTCTTCCTCTGCCACTCTGAGACTAGATAGAAGCTAAACACATTCTGAAATGAACCAACTAAACAAAGTGGCTTTCAGATTAGTGATTTTTCTTTTCTGCAGAATAATGTCTGCCGAAGCTGTTAGAGCAGTATTTAAATCACTGCGAGTGCAGAAATAGCCTGTGATAGCATGATAGGGGGATCTTGAGAAGAAAAGGATCCAGACACAATAAAGAACAGTCAGAAATAACCAATTTGTTGAAAATCTCTCATCTTTCAAAGCCCAGTCCTTGAGTTACTTCTGGGTGGATTATTGTGCTCTGTGTCATTGACATGATGTTTGGTGCAACACCATGGTTACTCTAAGGTACCCCTCCAACATGCTTCCTCTTTTTCACCCCATCTCCATTTTGGGTTGATTTTTTCCTTGGTCAAGACAATCTGTCAGATTCTCCTTTATCTCCTTTTTGTCAAATAATTTAGAAGAAATTTACAATTCCAAGCGGACTTATAAAAACATACACAGAGATAATTTGATTAAGATGGAATAGGGAGCTGGTACTGTGGCATGGAAGGTTAAGTATCTGCCTGAAGAGCTGGCATTCATATTGGCGCTTGTTCTAGTCCCAGCTGCTCCACTCGTGATTCAGCTCTGCCAATTCTCCAGGGAAAGCAGTGAAAGAGGGCCCAAGTATTTGTGCCCCTACACCCATGTGGGATACCTAAAGAAGCTCCTGGCTCCTGGCTTTGGATAAGCCCATCCCTGGCCATTACGGACATTTGAGGAGTGAACCAGAAGATAAAAGATTCTCTCTCTCTCTCATCTCTCTGTATTTCTGCTTTTTCAAGTAAACAAATAAATCTTTTAAAATAGCTGAAATAGGGCAGTGCACAGATATTATAACAAAATGTTCACTCCAAATAAATCTAATGTACCTTTGTTTTTTCATATAAAATATGAGTATTTTATTGAGAGCTTAAGAGTTTATGTTAGAAAGTTTTAAAATAAGTTTCTTTTTTTTTCAGTGTGGCTGAATGAAACCAGTACAGAGAAAATATGTTCAATAAATTAGAGGTAATAGAATAATTAATATTAATTTGCCTAATAAGTGTCCATATCTGGGACTGGCATTGTGATGTAGCAGAGTAAGCTAATGCCTGTGATGCCAGCATCCCATAGGAGCACCAGTTCAAGTCTGGCTGCTTGATTGCCATCTAGACTCCTGGGAAAGAACGTGGCCCATTGCCACAAATGTAGGAGACTGGGATGTTGTTCCAGGCTCCTGCTTTCAGCTTCACCCAGCCCTGGTGGATGTGGCCATTTGAGCAGTAAACCAGCAAATGGAAGGTCTCTCTTTCTCTAGCTTTCTCTCTGTAGCTCTTTCAAATAAATAAGTATAAAAAAAAAAGTCTGCATCATTAATTAAAATATTCCTACAGCAGACAGTTAACATGGGTGTCACAAGTAATAGCCAGCAAAATTAGAGAACATATTATGTTTATTTGCATTTAGAAAACAAAATTTGCTTTATAATATCACAAATCATAATTGCATGTATTTCCTGATCTTCAAAAAGAATGTCAAAGACATATAATGGGGAAGATTTTACTTTTCAAACAACTGATATTGCTAAAACTGGATATGCAAAATAATAAAACAAAGGGCCTGCATTGTGGTGCAGTGGGTTATGTCACCATCTTTGAGCCACTTCTGATCCACGTCCCTGATAATGGGTCTTGCAAAGCAGTAGAAGATGGCTTGAGCACTTGGTCCCCTAGACCTATGTGGGAGAATCAGGTGGAGTTCCAACCTCCTGGCCTCTACCTGGCCCAGCCCCAGCCACTGTGGCCATTTGGACAATGAATGAACAGATGGAAGAACTGTGCATATTTATGTATGTGTGTGTGTGTGTGTGTGTGTCCCCCCTTCTCTCTTTGGAATTCTTCCTTTCAAATTAATTAGTTAATTAAAAAACAAGAATTGGGCCAGTGTTGTGGTATAGCTGGTAAAGAAGTTGCCTGGGACTACGTCTTCCCATATGGGGAACATTTCTGGTTTATATTGTGTCCTTTCTGCTCTCTTTCAATCCAGCTCCTTGTTAATGGCCTGGGAAAAGTAGAAAATAGTCCAAGTATTTGGGCCCCTGGCAACCACATGGGAGATTCAGATGAAGCTCCTGGCTCCTAGTTTCAGCTTGGCTCAGTCTTGGCTTTTGAGGCCATCTGGGAAGTCAACCAACAGATAAAATGTTCTCTCTGTCTCTGTCTCTGTCTCTCTCTCTCTCTCTTGAAACCCTCGCTCCCTCCCAACCTCTCTCTTTCCCTCTCTCTGCTTCTGCCTCTGTGTAACTCTGACTTTCAAATAAATAAATAAATCTTTAAAAAAGTGAAACTAGGTACAACTTGAACTTTACACAAAAATAAACTCAAGCAGAATTAAAGACTTAAACACAAGATCTGAATCTTTTAACTGTCCAGAAAGAAAACATAAAGTTCAATGACATTGATCTGGATAGTGATTTCTCTGATTTGACAACAAACACACAAGCAATAAAAGCAAAGATACGCAGGACTGTTATAGCCTAGGTTAAACCAAAATTACTATTTTGGGCTCTTGATTTTTACTTAGAGAAGAATTCTAAGTACAGGCTCAAACAAGACATGCATCATGGCAAGGTTTAGAATTTATTTAGAAAGTGAGAAGAATACAGAGGATCATGATTGCTTTATTAAGGGTGAAAGGGCTAGGAAGTATAAATGGAGATCTCCTTACTAGCTTTTCCCAGGGCCCACATCACCTGATTATGGTGATGGTATCATGGATATATGCATTTATATGCATTTTTGCATTTAATTACACTTCAACAAAGTTTAAGAATTACCAAAATGATGTTTTATAGAAACAAAACATATTCTTAGACAGAAGGCAATTAGGATTTAGGAATCAAATCAATCTTGGCTTGTAAAGCCTGTGATAGGAGAGGCTGTCCGTCTGCGTTGAGGGGTCCTGGCTGTGTAGGAGGACTATCTAGTATGGGCATTCCTGTCTTTCTCTGCCTATTTCTCTTTGTCATTCTGACTTTCAACATACATACCACTTATAATTTTTAAAAAAGGACTAAACATAAATAAAAGGTGGGTTGAAGAATTGAAGGATGATTCAGGCTTGAAGAATTGAACTTAGTAAAGATATCAGATCTAGCATAATCACAATTTAAATGTCATCAAGAAAAATTTGTCAGCATTATTTGAAAGAATAAGTCCATAGTACTTAAACAAACAAATATTGTGATCTATGATTACTCTGGGACAGGATCTCTGTAAACTTTTTGTAAAGCTTCAATTAGTTCACTATTCTTTTCACCCAAACTTCATAGTAAATTTGATGTTTGTCGCATTTCCACTTTTACAAAATTCCTTTTGCTGTGATAAAGACTAATTTCAAAGTGATATTTTATCATTCTTATTGTCTCAAACTAGATTCTATTCAGACAGGTTATAAGGTAGTAAGTTTATTTTGGTGCAAAAATATTAAAATCTGTTCTTTGCACTTCACATAATATGCATTTTTCATTTACTCTTTGAAGATCCCTCTCATACAGCATTGAGAATGAATAACCTGCAATCACAATTATGTGGATGAATCTGATGGTGAAATGCTGAAAAATGTCTGAACAGAAAATATTGCATTATGACTGTGACTATCTTTATCAAATACAAAAATGGGATAACTGATGGAACTATAAGTTAGAATACTGATTACCTCTGGAGCAGTAGTGATTGGAGAGTAACTAAAGAGGAGCTTTGGTGCGCTCTTAGTTTTCTATTCCTTGATGCAGTTACTGGTTACACAGCATGCTCCATTTCTGAAAACTCACAGAGCTGTTTGCAAGGAAATGTTGAAGTTTCTTTATGTACATTAAACTCTAGATATCTAATCACACAGAAATGAAAAAGTATAGGGATGTAAACAATTCACTGGTGCTACAGAAGGTTTTCACCACAGCCCCCAAGAATTCAAGATCTGTAAGAGTACAGTACTGTGGGATGTTGAAGGAGTGAATGGGTGGGTGAGAATATTGTAGTCACCTCTTACTACAGTAGCCTTCTAAAGAGAACATCAGTTGTATCACTGTCAGCAGTATAAAAATCATCAATAATTCAGGTAAGCATTCCTCAATTATCTCATACTATAAAGCATCCTGCAACAGGCAGTCATAAGAGAAGTGTGGTACCTATTGGGAAGCAGGAAGAGAAATCTTAGAAGAAGAATTCGGGTGTGCTAGTCCAGAGGAAGCCTGCAGGCCTGTTCAGACTTGAAAGAGAAGCATCTCTTCTCAAGCAAAGTTCCTTTATGAAGAGGAAAGGCATGACAAACCTTAAAGGAACAAGCTTCTGTTACATAGCTAAATGCAGTTGAAGCTGTGAAGACACTGTAAAGGGCCTATGATAACAAAATTAGGAGAAGATAAATAATGTAGATGATTCTGTACTCCTACTTTCTTGCTCTAATTATCTAGCTTATTTTCCACATTCTCATCCATAAGATCTCCTAGAATTCTGGATTCACAATGAGGAACTGCAATTTGGCTTCCAGGTACCAAAAGGCACAAACCTTTATCCCTTAAACTTTTCATTCTCTCTTTACTCATTTATTCCAGGGTCTTTATACTCTCATCATGCTGTTTACAAAACCCTATTTTATAAATCCTGAGGTGAAAAACATGCAACGAACACATTCCACAGGAAACAAACGGTGAACAGATGTAAAGGAATGAAGCCAGAAGTACTGGCCGATGCTCATAGTCACGAAGAGTATTTGAATATTGATAAAGCAGAAGGGAAATGCAGATAGTATTCCATTTGTGGTCAGATAGTTCTAACCTTGCAAAGTAGCAAATAGGTTGTGAACAGGGAGAGCAACTAATTACCTACGGGCCTTGGAGATCAGAAAATTGCATTGCTCATTGTTAAGTTTACACGATACAGATACAACTCACAGGGACTAAGACATCTGTCCAATAGTATACCCAACAGTTGCTAAGTCAGCCAGGGAGTCCGTGAGTAATGTTTTACATTAATATATTCAGAAAAGATAAGATTGGAGTCTGACCTTTTGAGAAATGTCCTTGATGATTTTTAGTTCTTAATTATTTGAGAAATTCCTGAGATCAGAAACTCTACTATTTTTGCACAAAATCCTGATACTACTTCTTACATTACTAATGAAAACATAGAATTGAAATTTAACAGATACCTGCCTCATTAAAGAACACTAATGAACATTTTCAACTAATCAGTGTGATGAAAAATATAATGGGTTAGCAAAAGGTTCATTTTATGCTGCCTTTAAATAATTGATCTTTGGAGTGAAATTTATTTAAAGAGATCGCAAAATTTTTGATAATTTTATTCATGATTTTGTTTACAATAGTACTTTTATCAGTCTCTATGTGAAAAATATATTATCTTTAAGACCATATTTTATAAAATATACTAATTAATTAGAAGTATTGCAAGCAGACAGCAGAAAATTCCATCAAAACTATCCAAACATTTATGTAGCTTAAGAGTCATATAAATTGTTGACTAAAGAATTAATGAGATTGCAAAAAATATAGAAACATGCCATGAATTATTTATACATAAACATATATTGTAATATGTAATATATGTGTGTATATGCACACATGTGTATTTGTGTATAAAAGTGCCTGTTCTACTTTTTTTCTTCCTTACAATTTGCAAAGTTCTGATATTTTATTACATACCCATGCGTCTCAAATTTTTCTTCCTTTCCTGTTACAGTTATAAATCAATGTCCTGATTTCTATACTTAGGGTACTCTCAAAATCAATTTGTAGTAATTAAACTTTGTGTTGAGTAACAAGTTTTTATCAGCAGTACTCTTTAATAAATCTCTGACAGTATGCTCCACGAATGCTGCCAGCTGCTAATTATCTAACACCCTTGGAACAGCTGTTCTGTCTGATTTCCGTAATTGAAGCTCTAGATCCCTAGAACTTCACATCCTGTGGAGTTTGCACTCCCCTGCCCTCTTTGTGATCTATCTTTCTACTCTGTGACAGTGGGAAATGTGTCAAGAAAAAGATGCAGAGCTGTACATTGAAAAAGTATCATTTGTTGAGGGATTTTAATATGTCAAGTGCTGTTTTAAGTGCTTAATAAGCAATTGCTTATTTTTTAATTGTATTTTATATAATTTTTTTATTAGAAAAGCAGAGAGACAGACATCTCCCATCTCTAGGTTCACTCCTTAAATGCCTGAACAGCTGGAGCTAGGCCAAGGCAGAACCAGAAACTGGAAACACTGTCTAGGCCTCCCATGTGGGTGGCAGCATCCCAGCTACATGGACCATCACCTGCTGTCTCCCATGGTGTGCATCAACAGGGAGCTTGAATCAGCAGTGGGGCAGGAATTGAAACCTGGCCCTCTGGTTTAGTATGGGGAGGTCACAAGTTGCATTTACACTGCTGTACCAAGTGTCCATCCGAATATTTGCTTAATTAATCATCAAAATAATGATTGAAATATGTTTTCATATTTTGCTAATTAAGAAAATGAGGCATAGGTCAATATGTCTAAGACAAAAGTTGGTTGTGAATGAGTAGACTTTCCCAAGTCGCAAAGAGCTATGCAGTTTCTAGTAGCTTCCTGACTTGATAAATAAATCTAAACTACCTAGAAAAAAGTAATTCCTCTATATCCCTTAAAAACAACAATGGCATTGTCACAATTAACTTGAAAATTATATAAATAAAAATTTTATTTTAATAGGATATTTATTCACTGCTTCCTTATAAAGCAAAATGATAAACATACATGAGCTTTAGTATTTTATTAATATTCACACTGGTTCATTTCTATTGTGCTTATTTTAAAACATTTTAGAGTTGACAAAATATTAATGAACACTCACATATTTCACTATTTATCAGTAAAGAAATCTGAGTAATTCTTCATCAATGGAACATTTCTAAAGGTCTTTGGTTAAAATTTAAAATCTGAAAAAGTTGTTATTTAACTCCATTCAAACATCGTTGCATTTAGTTCACCATTGAAAATCAATCAATGGAACTTTATTGATATTTCTGTTCAGTAGCTTCTATTTTTAATTTTTGTTATATGAAGTAGTGCCTATTTCTGACAGAAGATGGACAAGGTGCTCAGGCTTCCCTTAAGTCTCATTTTCACTTGAAATATTTTGTCATAGAGCAATTAAGATCAATATTTTTGGCTCATGATGTGTTTTGGATACTTTCTGCCATTATTTTGTTTAACAGAAGGCATTGCTTACTGTTTGTTTGTTTTTTTGTTTGTTTGTTTTTTTTGACAGGCAGAGTGGACAGTGAGAGAGAGAGACAAAGAGAAAGGTCTTCCTTTACCATTGGTTCACCCTCCAATGGCCATCGCGGCACCGCGCTGCTGCCAGTGCAACGCACTGATCCGATGGCAGGAGCCAGGTGCTTCTCCTGGTCTCCCATGGGGTGCAGGGCCCAAGCACTTGGGCCATCCTCCACTGCACTCCCGGGCCATACCAGAGAGCTGGCCTGGAAGAGGGGCAACCGGGACAGAATCTGGTGACCCAACCGGGACTAGAACCCGGTGTGCCAGCGCCGCAAGGCGGAGGATTAGCCTATTGAGCCGCGGCGCCGGCCGCTTACTGTTTTGTACATAGCATGTTTAGATTTCATGTGGAACAAGTAAAAGCATTATTCAATAGACTCACACCATCTCTCTCTCTCTCTTTTTTATAAAAAAATTATTAAAATCACAGCAAAAATGTCTCAATACATGGCTTAAAGTGTCATAAAGTAGGCTGTGTTTTAGACCCTTATCGACAGTATTTCAGTATTTCATGAGTTTCTGCCCGAAATTCTATTATGTAGCCTACTTCATGATTGTTGAGAGCCATTGAAGTTTCTTTTTCCGATGATATTGTAATATGTTTCACATATCTGTCACATAAAGATATGCATATTTATTTAAAGTAAAAATCATATTTAGGATATTTAGTTGTTACTTTCTTATAAAATGATAAAATAAATGAGTTTTTATAAATAATTTAATAATATCCACTCTGGTTCAATTCTTCTGTATATACAGAAATAGATATTATTTTTCTTTTCTAACAAGCACAACATAGATTTCTTCATGTCTTATTTATTGGTAAGAGTGCAGGAGTTGTGTGATTTATGTTTTATGGTTTTCATCATCACAACTAATAAAAGTTTCACAACTAGCTGTATTCTATTTACATTTTCCACTTACTACAAATTAGTATATTATAATTTTTTCTAGAAGTGAGCAGAATTTGAATCAGTAATTCAAAGTTTCCCATCGACAAAAGCCCAGGCCCTGATGAGTTCCTTGCTAACTGCTACCCGCATTTAAAGTACAACAGAGAATACTTTCAGATACAAGCAAGCATCACCCTATCACTAACCCCACACAAATTTGCTTGACAAGAAAAGCAAAGCCAGATCCAATAGCACATTACAAAATCTTTCACCATGATCAAGTGGAATGTATCCTAGTGTTAGGATAGCTCAACATACTCAAATCTGTTTTCATGATATACCATGTAAACAGAATGAAAGACAAAAATCAGGGACAAGCATTGTGGCAAAGCAGGTTTAGCTGCCATTTGGCGTGCTGGGTCCAATTTTGGAGCAGCTATTTGAGTATCATCTGCTCTAATTCCCATCCAGTTCTTTACTAATGCACCTGGAAAAGTAGCAGAAGATGGCCTGGGTAATTGGGCCCCTGCTACCCACATGCGTAATCTGGAGTGAGTTCCTGGCTCCTGACCAGTCCCAACTATTGCAGCTGCTTAGGGAGTGAATGAAAAAAGCTAGAAAAGAAATAAATGGGATTACATTAAACTAAGCACTCCTGCACAGCAAAATGTATCATTAATATCTTCCAGTACATACATACACTCTCTCTCTCTCAAAAGTTTCTAGGTATCTAGGTATTTTTTGTCCATATTTTTTTAGCAAAATCTGGAAATTGTGATAGCATGTTGACCATATACATTCTCTGAAATGTGATTTAAGATTTTAAAATTGAGCCTTCTTGTAATATTTTGAATGACATCTACCAACACACTTATGAGAACATTTTTCACAGGCATTTCTACGCATTATTAAAGTTCACATGGCCTTTGCCTAACTTTGTGTGGTTACTTCATTTTACTGTTTGCTTCAAATTATTAAAAGTCACAGGAGTGTTTTTGAGAATCATTTGCTGAATCATTTTTTCAAATTATAAGCAATTTATCAGTTAACATAGTTTAAAAGGATATAAATATCTATAATCAAATAATTTGAAGGTTTGATAAATTTTTAATAAAGTTTATACATGTTTAATGACAGTGACTAGTAATCCTATACTAAGTAGTGCTATGAATTTTTATATTCAATCTCCATACCAAACTTTGCTGTTGAAAAGGTTGTTGGTAATAACTTTATGATGTCCACTTTAAAAAACTCATAATGATAACAGGGATCAACCATTAACTGAGTATATAGTACACAGTTTATGGTTGAGTTAAATATATATATATGTGATAATTGTGTTAACACATTATCGTAATACATTGTCACAAAAACTCTATATATTAGGTATTACTCTTGTTATTTTACAAATGAAGTAATAGTGTGTCATTTTACATGATTTTCCAAAGTCAGAAATGTTGAGAACCAACATTTTATGTTTTTGCTTTTACTATTTAAGTCTATTTTTCTGTAAATTTCTTTTGTGACTCACACACATTGGAAAATGAAGACCAATTGTATTAGGGAGCAGAGTTCCAGATCATGAATACAACAACATTAATCTGTACACCCTATCAATTTTGTTCTTCAGGCTGAAACTGGGTACAGGAAACTAAATCTAGGGCTCCCACATGGGTGGCACAAACTGAATTAATTAAGCCACCTGACTACTTCCCAGTATCTGCATTAACAGGAAGCTTGAATCAACAGCCAGAGCTTGGAGTTCAATACAGTTATTGTGATGTGGGACATGGATGTCTTAATCAACACATAAATCTTTAAGCTAACTTTCAATTCTTCTTGATTACCTCTTCCAACCATCTCCCAACTAAGTGGTATCAACATTCCATGGACACAATCAACTTTTCATTCTCTTTCTATCTTGATGCTCCTTCTCCACACTCCCAACCATAATTTCATACTCAGTCCTTACACCTATACATCATAACAGGACCTACATTCTGTCTTTTCTAATGTATTAATTATTGGTTCATCAGGTCACAACCATGGTGAAAAATAACATACATACAATACTCTCTGCTTTTTTCCTACACCAATAAATTGAATTAAAGCTAGGGAAAACTTTAGAACCATCACAAATGCACAACATTTATACGTATGGCCATGAAACTCAAGGGAAACTGAGTATGGCTGGGAAATGAAAATATACCATCGTAGGTTGCCAACTATTCTAGCAGTCTAGAAAAATATCTAATATCTTCTCCTTAAACATTTTACCTGCCACCGCAACCCTCAGCTACACTCAGATCCCGTTTCACTGAGCAAAGAGGATTTCCTCAAATGCGCACCTAATACATGCCCATCACCGCCATCTAATCCTCACATTCCAACCTTCCTTTCCATTTCCATAAATTGACATGATTTTATCCATGGTCCCATTCCAATTGACTTACTTAAAAGAACCATTCCAGGAACCCCTTCCTTTTTTTAATACATCAGCATTTTCACTATATTCCCTCAAGGACATAAATCTGCTATTGGTTTCATATTTTAAAATAAAGAAGGAGAAAAAAGTCAATGTGCTTTAACCCACTAGCACTCATATTTTTGCTGTTCCTTTTCAGCAAAAATATTCAAAGGTATTTTTTACATTCAGAAGTTTCCTTTCTTATCCCCTTCTCCTTCTATTTGAAACAAAGTAATTTTTCCCCACAGGAGTCCATTGTAGTCTCTTTCTAAATCACCAATGCTGTCCACATTATATAATCTCTAGGAAGCTAAATAATGGCACCCTGGAGATATCCAGGTCATAAGCACTTGAAGCTGTGAATATTTTTACCTTGCATGGTAAAAAGGAATTTGCAGGCATGATTATGTTAAGGGTCTTTAAATAAGATAATTATTCTGGATTATAATTTAAGGTTCATAAGCATATTTCAAAATTTTCTTCAGTCATGATATACTTCTACTTTTGGATATCACACTCCCTATATCTTTAACAGTGCATTTTTGTAGTTATTTCATGAAAGTTTCTCCAGCTTCATAAACTAGCAGAAATGAAAAGAAATAAAAATCTAAGACACAATCACATTTAAAATTATTCAAGAGAATTGAGTATCTGGAAAAAATATATTCAAGCCAGATTCTAATCTATGATAATGTTATATGAATGGTAACTTCCTAAGTTATACAATATGTTAACATTTATTATTGTTGGAGCTGGCATTGTGGTGTAGAAGTTTAAACCTCCTCATGCAGTCCCAGCATGTCATATGGGTACCAGTTCAAATCCTGGCTGCTCCACTTCCAATGCAGCTCCCTGCTAATGCATCTGGGAAGGCAGTGAAAGATGGCCCAAGTTCTTGGGCCTTTGCACTCACCTAAGAAATTCCTGGCTCCTGGCTTCAGCCTGGCCTAGCCCCAGGCACTGAGTCCATTTGGAAAGTAAACCAGTGGATGGGAGATCTTGTATCACTCTCTCTCTCCTTCTTTCTCCATATCTCTGCCATTCAAATAAATAAGTAAATACATTTTTTAAAGATTTATTATTATTTCATAGTTAGCAGAATAATTTTATTATTTAATTCCATTTCTAACATGATAATTGAGAAGTAGAAAAAATATTGTCCTAGATTAAAGGTTTGAGCTAACTGTTAGTGTTACTATTGTTGCTAACACTGAGTCCAGTTCCCCTATTTGATCTGGAGTCAGATGTGCTACCATTGCGCCACAAGGTCTCCAGTTCCGCCTCTATCTGAAAAGTGAAGGATTTATTGAGTCATCCAATGTCACTTAGAGAGATTAGTTAAATTTGTTTCATATAGCTGTATTTCAAGAAAATGATCCTTAAAAGTTGGTAAAGTATATTATTAACAGAACTATATCATTACTGTTGTTTTAACACAAATTTAGTCAATTTTAAAATTTTTTATATATTAACTTTTATTTTATTTGAAAAGCAGAAAGACAAAGAGAAAGAGAAGCAGAGAGAAATCTTTCATCTACTTGCTTACTGCCCCCAACAACCAGGACCAGACTAGGCCAAAGCCAGGAGCCCAGAACTCAATTCAGGCCTCCAGAGGGTAGGCTCCTAAATATCTGAGCCATCACCTGCTCTCTTCCAGACTACGTATAAGCAGGAAGTTAACTCAGAAACGGAGCTGGGACACGAAATCACGCATCCATTCCTCCTGGAGACGCTGGTGTCCTAAACACCAAGCACTCACCACTTATTTAAGTTTTGAGGATTTGAGAAATATAGACAAACAAGGTATGAAATTACTAATGGGTAATTTAAAGTGAGAATATAGCTCGACTTTTCTTGTTTAAATTATTATCAGTTCATGAATTAATAATGGAACTTCAACTGAGATACTTTAACCTCTGTCTGTAGAGGCCTCTAGAAACATTCATTTTTCTAAGAGAAAATGCTGAACTCACAAGGAAGAGATTTTTTAAATCTCATGAAATATTTATGAAGTTAATAAAATCTAAAATGTTGAACATCATTTTATTAAAAATAATGATTACTGAGGAAGCAGTGGAAGGTGAATATAATCAATGTTTTTGTCTTTTTATTTTAAAAGATTTCAAATAATACAGGAGAGTAGAAAGAAGATTTTAATGAGCATACAGTTTCATTAATTTTTAATATTTTGCCATATTTGCTTGACATGTAGCTATTAAATACATACATATGCATATTATTTGCAATTTTAAATGTTGGATTATAATTCTATAAAATGAATGTAAAAACAGTGTGATATTATTACAAGACAGAATATACTTGACCAGAAAACAACACAAATATTTGCAATATTTACAAAGAGTGTAACAAGAGAATATCTTCATAATGTGGAGAAATGCAAGCAACTCATGAGACTTCAAACTAAAGAGGTAAATACAATGATGGATTTGATCACTTCAAAATTAAGGAATTTTATTCCATAAGTCAAACATAGAAATACTAGCAGAAGGATGACAAAATGAAAGAAGATATTTGCAACATCTAAATTAAATATCTAAAACATATTAGAATCTTCTGTAAAGCTGTAACACAGGTACAGTAACTACACATGAGCACAGGGCATGGAGAGCAAGACTTGGAAATTCAAAGACTAACAATCATGGAGAGAGAAATTCAAACTCATTAGCAGTCAGAAATTTAAATAAAGAGGCCAACGTTATGGGGCAACAGGTAAAAACACCAACTGTGATGCCCGCATCCATACAGGTGCCAGTTTGTGCCTCAGCAGCTCAGCTTCCAATGTAGCTCCCTTGTAATGGTCTGGGAAACCCAGCAGAAGATGACCACGTGTTTCACCCCTGCCACCCATGGGGGAGACCAAGAGGAGGCTCTTAGATCTTGGCCTCAGCCTGGCCCACTCCTGGCCATTGAAGCCATCTAGGAAGTAAAGAAGCAGATGGAAGACTCTCCCCTCTGCTGCAACCTTGACTTCCACAATGAATAAATAAATGCTTTTTAAAAAAAATTCAATCAAAACTACAAAATGAATGGATATATATATATATATATATATCATGCTCATATAAAACAATTATATATATATATATATATATATATATATATATATATATGGCTGTATACTATCAACAGTTGACCAGGTATGATGATATGATGATATTGGAATCCTTATTTTCTACTGAGAGAAATTTTTATTTTTGCAAACTTGCTGTAGAGCAACCTGATATAATGGAGTCAAAATTCCTAATTTTAGTCTGCTAGATCAGAAATTGCATTGCAGACACATTGAAAAGAAATTAAACAAATAATTGACAGTGTTTGAAGATGTCCTGGGTTTTTAGCTTAAAATACACAGTAAATGTCATGTATATGAACTATTATAGAGTGCTATACAGCAGTTAAAACAAAGGCATAAATAATAATAAGAAGTTTATTACTGGTAATCATCTTTTCAAAAAAGGAAGAGAAAGTATTATTGATAACCCTGTTTGGTCAGTTTATGACTCAGGAAATACATGATTTCAGGACCTGAATATTTCCTAATGCCATGGGCCCAACAAAATAACTAAATGAAGCCTAGGTTATTGTGACATTTAGCACAAAGTCTTCACAAAATTAATTGCTAGGAGGGCTCTCCTTACTGCCCTATGTCTGTCTGGGTTCCGTCTTCCCTCTTTGGAAAGCCAAGCCCTCTCTTCCTATGCACTCACTTTGTGACAGGTACTCCCAATGTCAGCACAGCCTGAGTGCACCAGATCCAGTTCCTGTGTGGCTATGGCCTCACCAGCTACTGATCAGCAGGAAGTACATCTACATGTTCATATGTCACCACAGTTAATGCATACATGTCATTTTATGTGCCATTCAGGACCCCTTTAGCGAAGGAATAGGCAACTGAATAGAGGATTCATATGAGAAGATTTATGATAAAAATTTAAAGGTATTAGAGTTTTCTGGATTGGAAAATATTAGCAAAGTGTTTGAACAGAGGAGGTACTGAATTACTTCTTTCCTCTTTTCTTAGAAGTGAAAAAAAAAAACAAAAACAACAGTTCAAGTTCCAGTTGTATGATGAAACATTATGTATTTTTCATTAGACCAAAAAAAAAAAAAAAAACCCTCAAGGATGTGAGATGGCTACCTGGAGTTCCACTATATTTTCACTGTTTATCCATTTTCCTAACTCTCATCATTAAAGCATATAGGAGTCTAAGACGGTGCTCCTGTTCGGGAATTCTAATTGCCATAATATTCTGCATGCATGCATGGTTCAGTTCATATTCCTGTTTTACTGAATTCCTCCAATGTGGTCAGTCACAGGAGCAAAATCATGTTGACAAGACAACACAGAAAGGATGTGGGAAATGAGGAAAAATGCACATTTTTCAAGGAATTGCTATAGCAGTTTTGTTTTCCTTCCCCCTTTAGGATTCACTGTGAATTTTACTGCATATTTTAATATTATCTCACAAAGTATGATTTCCACACAGAGCTACTCAGCTCACAAAGGATTTCTCTGCAGCTATTCTTCCAGTGCTAACAATTGCTTCTGCCGAAACTTAATCTAAATTTGTAACAGCCACCTAGGTAACATTTAGCTAGCAGGTGTAAAATCTACCCGCGGAAATTAAGCCTTGGGAACCTGGCAATGCTGGTACAGTTGGCAAGGACTCCAAGCCCAACGTTGTCATTTCCCCCATCCATATTTCAGTGCTCCTAGTGTGAATACGAAGTTGGACACATTTTTATTATTTAATATTTACTAGTGTCCTCCAGCTAACTCCAAGATGCTGAGAGACAGAAACTGCATGCCAAACTATGGTGTTCTCAGGCTGGCCTTAAGCAATACAATGAAAGAAAAGAAATACACCTTTTAGTCACCTCCTCATTTGTATCCATATCTTCTACCTGGAGCTTGAACAGCTATCAAAATCTGGCCTGAAGATATGCTCTATTGTCAGTGTTTTTATTTTAGCTAGAACATGAATTCGTGCTCCCTCTCCGAAGAATACTGGATTTTTAAGTCTTGTTTCCCGTTGAGGGGTCAAATAGTACTCATAATCAAAATTATATCAATTAATAAAAGGTTATTATAAAAATACCATAAAGATCTGCTTCTGTGTAGTTTTTTTGCTTATTCACCAGTACACACATTAAGGAAACTATAACCAAAATCAGAAGTTTATATTAATTCAGGGCCAGCGCCATGGTGCACTAGGTTAATCCTCCGCCTGCGGCGCTGGCATTCCATATGGGCGCCAAGTTCTTGTCCAGGTTGCTCCTCTTCCAGTCCAGCTCTCTGTTGTGGCCCAGGAGGCCAGTGGAGGATGGCCCAAGTGCTTGGGCCCCTGCATCTGCATGGGAGACCAGGAGGAAACATCTGGCTCCTGGCTTAGGGTCAGTGCAGCACTGGCCATAGCAGCCATTTGGGGGGTGAACCAGTGGAAGGAAGACCTTTCTCTCTGTTTCTCTCTCTCACTGTCTAAATCTACTTGTCAAATTAAAAAAAAAAAAAAAAGAAGTCTATGTTAATTCATAAACTGTAGTGGTCAAATTCAAATGGAATTTATCTAACATAAATTATTATTTCTTGCTAAGTATTCATACTTTTTTTATTAAACTTTTATTTAATGAATATAAATTTCCAAAGTATAGCTTATGGGTTACAATGGCTTCCCCCCTCCCATAACTTCCCTCCCGCCCGCAACCCTCCCCTTTCCCGCTCCCTTTCCCCTTCCATTCATGTAAAGATTCATTTTCAATTCTCTTTGTATACAGAAGATCAGTTTAGTATATATTAGGTAAAGGTTTCAACATTTTGCCCATATAGCAACATCAAGTGAAAAAACTACCATTGGATTACTAATTATAGCATTAAATAGCAATGTACAGCACATTAAAGACAGAGATCCTACATAATTTTTTTTCAAATTAATTAATTTTCTATGCCATTTCCATTTTAACACCAGGTTTTTTTTTTTCATTTCCAATTCTCTTTATATACAGAAGATCACTTCAGTATATACTTAGCAAAGACCTCATCAGTCTGCGCCCACACAGAAACGCAAAGTATAAAAATACTGTTTCAGTACCAGTCATAGCATCACTTGGCTTTAGACGACACATTAGGGACAGATCCCACATGGGGTGTAAGTACACAGTGACTCCTGTTGCTGACTTAACAATTTGACACTCCTGTTCATGGCGTCAGTAATCTCTCTAGGCTCTAGTCATGAGTTGCCAGGGCTATGGAAGCCTTTAGAGTTCGCTGATTTTGATCTTATTCCGATAGGGTCATAGTCAAAGTGGAGGTTCTCTCCTCCCTTCGGAGAAGGGTACCTCCTTCTTTGTTGGCCCCGTTCTTTCCACTGGGATCTCACTCACAGAGATCATTCATTTAGGTCTTTTTTTTTTTTTTCCCATGATATCTTGGCTTTCCATGCCTGCTATACTCTCATGGGCTCTTCAGCCAGATCTGAATGCCTTGAGGGCTGATTCTGAGGCCAGAGTGTTGTTTAGGACATCTGCCATCCTATGAGTCTGCTGTGTATCCCACTTCCCATGTTGGATCTTTCTCTCCCTTTTTGATTCTATCAGTTAGTATTAGCAGATACTTGTCTTGTTTGTGTGATCTCTTTGACTCTTAGACCTATCAGAGCTATCAATTGTGAGCTGAAATTGATCACTTGGACTAGTGCGATGGCATTGGTACATGCCATCTTGATGGGATTGTGTTGGAATCCCCTGGCACATTTCTAACTCCACCATTTGCGGCCAGTCCGATTGAGCATGTTCCAAATTGTTCATCTCCTCCCTCTCTTTTTCCACTCTTAGATTTAACAGGGATCACTTTTCAGTTAAAATTTAAACACCTAAGAATAATTGTGTGTTAATTACTGAGTTCAACCAATAGTACTAGAACAACAACAATAACAACAAATACTAAAAAGGATAAAGTATTACATTGTACATCTAAAGTCAGGACAGGAGCTGATCAGTTCATTGTTGCTTATAGTGTCCATTTCATTTAACAGGTTTCCCCTTTTTTAAAAAATAGATTTTGGTATTAAGTACTAATTTCTACTTAACACTAGTTATTTTCACATGGAGACATTTATTATTAAATTATTATATAATTGTTGATGAATAAGAAAACTTTATATTTCCATTTTTTGGTATTTAAAATTGTACAAGATAAAGAGTAGAACTTAATAATTAAAACTTAATTACTTTGTGTCATCCTTCTAACTTAAAATAATTCCTTGACATCTCATATTGGAAATTCTAAGTATTTTCATCTTATGCTAAAAAATAGATACTTACAAGACATATTGCACTTTGATGGCTGCATAATACTAGTATACAATTGTAAAATTACCTCCAACTATATTTCAAAAAGACTACATATTTGTAAAAAGTGAAAACAGTAAATATTTTCTTATATAAAGCCCCTCTAAATCATCTGTGGCATTTGTAGATACTGAAAAATTTAATCAAGATTACATAAGCGCAAAGCAACAGTCATACTATGTTAGCATGCAATTCTGTGATGAACCCTACTGAAGAAGGGCTTAAAGAGAATATCCTAGCTTACCAAAGGGAATGTATGTTTACTATCATCCAAAATCATAAAAAAAGACAACAAAGTTGTACAATTGATATACTGTTACATAAATGCATATGCAGATGCACATATATATGTCACCATGTGTGTATATATTTACTTGTGAAAAAAAATATATATATGTATATATACTTGAATGCATATCTAAGTACCATATTTTAAAAGGACTTCAAAAAGTTCATAGAGAAATGGATATTTGGTCTAGCAGTAAATATTTTACAATTAAAAAGCCTGCATCCCATGTACTCTGAAAAGTGCATCCAGATCCAGATTCTACCTTCCTCCTATAATAGTGTTCCTGCTGATACATATAGGCCTGGAATGAGTCCCTGACTCCTGGCTTCATCCTTGACCCAGCCTCAGCCATCCAGGACATATGGGTAGTGAATCAGCATTGGGAGTGTTACCTCTCTCTCTCTCTCCCTCTCTCATTCTGTCTCTGACTTGCAAATAACTTTAAAATTATATGTTAAAGTTTGTGGAAATGGAATTCAGAGATAAGTTTATTTTGGTGCAAACAATTTTGAAATCCATGCACACAAGAAGTCTTCACAACAGTTAAAGAAAAATAGGCAGTATGAGAAAACTGTGTGGAATTAAAAGAATGTTTTTACACCAAAATAAACACATCTCTTAATTTCATTTTACATTAACTTTTGGATGTTCTCTCACATATTTACATATTTGACTCTATAGTGGAATAAGTGCCAGGTGATGTCCAACCAGACAATTATTGGGCAAGATGCATATGAAGACACAGGAAGCCTCATAGTCACCGGGTGGTTTCAGATTGTTGGGAGGAGAAAGCAACCAGAAAGCCTGGCCTTGACTCTGCTGTTTCTCTTTTATAAATGTGTAGCCTCCCGGAGAATGAATTAGATTCCTTGTGGAATCCAGAAATCATCGTGTACAAAACATTCCCTTAAATGAAGAATTAGATCCATAAATGCAGGGTCTTAGTCCACCGGAACGAGGATGGACTGGGTCCCAAGAAAGGTAAGTGTGCCGCTTGCCTGTTCCTCAGCCTCCTGATCCCGGAGACAATCAGACACAGCAGGGAGTCAAGTCAAGCAAGCAAGAACTCGGTTTATTGCACTTATAGCAAAGCCTTTTAAAGCCCAAGACCACAGGATTACTGGGGCAGGGCATAAGGACCAACCAATTACTTAAAAGGTCATTTTATGGGGCGACTTTTTACAGGACCAGCCATATGTCTGTACACTTGTCATCAGTTGTCGTCACCTCGCCTGATGCTGTGCGGTCAATCAGCTTTGGTGGTAAACGACTTTGGGTTCCACCCCCTTACTTCCTTTGGGTGCCATCTTTGAATTGCCATGTGTGTCTAATTTCCCTGCAGGCACCATCTTTGAATTGCCTCCTGTGCCTAATTTCCCCACACATAAATTGTGTCTTTGTTGAATAATTGTTCAGGCCCTAAGAATGAAAGAACTATGGCACAGCATGCAGTTTGGCTTCTCAGATCCCAGCTAGCTCCATCCTATAAGGACAGCTGTGAGCCCCTTTTCTGGGCTCCGAGGTGGGTTCTGAGGTAACTGCTGATATTAACTGCGTAGGGATTTACACTGTGTGGCCTCTTGTTCTAGAATGATGTCTTACGCTTGGCCAAACGATTCCTTAATGTTGCCTAACTTTGCCATGGAATGCACTAAGGAAAAGTATTTCTGTGCAGAAGGGACTCCTCCTAGCATTCCATAACCCACCAAAATCACCGCAGAAAATAAAAATATGCCCTTTTTTGTACTAAAATGTATTTTTTCTAACATTTTATTTAAAAACAGTTTTAAATTTATCAAACAAAAATTATGAGGTAGTAATACAAAGCATCCCCATATGTGCCTCACTCCATCCCCCCTTTCAACATCTCATTAGTATCTTTTTCACAATTAAACAGCCACACCTAGCTTCCCCTAGTTCAGTACAAGGAAAGGTCTACAGAAAACTTTCAGTATGCCAGTGAGCATCCTAATTAGTTACCATCACCTTAGTCCTATCATCTTGTTGTATTGAAGTTATATATTCATAGTCTTTCTCCTGACCCTTTGACTTTTTTTTCAGGGACACACACATTTGAGTCAACAACAAATTCTACTTCATGAATAATGTTGCAGCCAACCCAATGCATCTAAGAACCTTCATAGTTATACCTTCCTCTGTCTCAAGATGAAGAAGTTTCTACTTTTGAGAAAGTTTATTCAAGTACTCTATTTAAAATACTGTGACGTTTTGAACTTGAAAAAGGACGAGTAATATTTTTTCTATGGGATCAGATAAGGGATATTTGAAGTTTTGTGAGCCATAAGATCTTGGTCACCACTAGTCAATTTTGCAGTTGTTGCGTGAAAGAGGCAGTAGGAAAAAAGCACTAGTAAGTGAGTGTTTATTTATAAACACATGTAGTCAGACAGATTTGAACCTAAGGCTGCAGTTTGCACCTATTACCCAGATTTAACACATGTTGAGAATCACTGTAGTGTCAAGGGCAAGCAAGATTCAGTCCTAAAATAGCAAGACATAACAATCATAGTCATTACTTTGGTTTACTGAAGAAGCTCATTGTTTGAATTTACCTGTGTCAACACTTTAGAAATTATTGAGCAACATTTAAACTTAGACACATTAAACACCATACTCAATCTGGCCTTCAGCCCAATGTATTTACTGGAAGATAAAATAATGAGGAAACCTCACCTTGCCCTTTTACATATAGATCTTGATACATAAATGATCTAGCATCAAGCAGAATAGGGTTGAGTTCTTATTTCCAGGCTAATGACAATTTTTCTTTTTCACACCTTTGAGTCTGGATTTTCTTACCTGAGAAGTGTATGTATAAATAATAGTAAGCACTTAGCTCACAAAATCCTTTCTAATAATAGGGCCACCACTTCAGCAACTATATATAAACAATGTTGAGGTCAACTTTTTGATGATCATCATTGCCACATGTGGCATTACCATAATTCTGAGACCAGTTATGACCAAGGTCAGTTAGTGTTCATATGACCTTTGTTCTAGTAGTATTTCTAGAGAACAATCTAGGAGTCTTTTAAATTTTCTCTTTATTCTATGTGAATAAATTCTGTTCTCAACGATATAATTTTCTTTCTTATAGCTACTTTGGGTTTTTGTTAGATTTCCTTTTTTATTTGTTAAAGTGAAAACTCAATTTTTAAGATTTATTTTGTTTATTTGAAAGGCTGAATGACAGAGAGAGAGGGAAAGGTACAGAGAGGGAGAATCTTATTTTTGCTGGTTCACCCTCTAAAGGATTGCAACAACCAGAGCTGCCTAGGCAAAAATCAGGAGCCAGGAACTTTATTCTGGCTTCCCCTGTGGGGTGACGGAAGTCCAAATACTTTGGCCATCTTCTACTGCTTTCCCAGGCACATTAGTAGGATGCTGGATCAGAAGTAGAGCAGGCAGTGCTTGAACCGACAGGGTGCCAGCACTGCAAGAGAAAACTTAATCTGCCATGCTACAGCACTACCCTGAAACTCAGAATTTTTTTATTTTAACCTTTCCTCCTTCCTATCAAGCATTTAGTGTTTATTTATTTTTATTTATTTGAAAGAGGGAGAGGAGAGGAGAGATTAAAGGAATCTTCTGTTACTCCCCCAACTCTCAAAACAGCCAGGATTGCCCAATGGTGGACCTAGGAGTCAGGAATTTCAGCCAGGTTCCCCATATGAGTGGCAGGGACTCAAGTGCTAAAGCCATCTTCTGCTACCTCCTAGAGTTCATCAACAGAAAATGAATTGGAAACAGAGGCAGGACTCCATCCCAATCACTCTGATATGGGATGTGGGCGACCTAAGTGATGGCCTGGCCCTCTGCACCAAAACTCTCACCTCTCTAACATGAGCATTTAACTGTACTCTAGATATTACTAATTACTGCTTTACCTACAACATAAGTTTTAATATGTTGTGTATTATCATTCCAAAATACTTTGCAATATTTAAATTTATAGTTTCTATTTATTCCTTGACTCAAAACTTATTTAGGACTATGCTGTTTAAATTCTAAATGATTTCCTTGGTACTTTAATTACCCATAATTTTCATTTTAATTACCAAAAATGTTTGATTAATTCTAATGTGGTTACAGAACATTCTCTGAAACATATTATTCTTTAGAAATTGATTTAAACGATTTATGGCCAAAGACATGAAACATATTAATGAATATCCCATGAGCACTTCAAGGAATTACACATTTTATCACAGTGCTGGGTCTTCAAAATGTTAATTAGATCATATTGATCAGTTTGTTGTTCAGATTTTCCCTTAATATTTTCTTTCCAGAAATTTGATTATAATTTGTTTAGGTTTTATTTCTCTGTTTTCATCTCATTTCAGGTTTTATATAATATTTCTTAGTGCTGTGCAATGATGTTTCATTAAAATATGGGGAAATTTTGATAATTATTTCTTCAAATGTATTTTTTTCTGACTCATTCTCTCTTTTTCCTTATGGGGCAAAACTTACCTATATGTTAAGCTACTAGACACTTGCATGGCTATACAGATCTTTCTGTTCATCTGTTTGAAAATTCTATTTGTGTCTTTCAGTTCCCTGATATATATCTTCTTTCATAGTGTCTGATATGCTATTAGCCCACTCAGAGTTTTTTGATTTTTTGCTTCAAATATTGTAGTTTTCTGTTTTTAAATTTTAATTGATATTTTTAGATTCAGTGTGATTTGTAGATACAATTCTAAGAACCTAATGATATCCCTTTCCTCCTTCCATCCCTCCAGCCTCCTCTCCCCTTCCCAAACTCTTTCTCCCATTCTTTTTTTTTTTTTGTCTTTGAGATAAGATATTTTAAAATTATATTACAGTAACATGGCTTAATATTTCACCAATAGTTTTTTTTTATTTTATTTATTTGAGCAGTAGAATTATAGACAGAGAGAGGGAGAGACAGAGAGAAAGGTCTTCTGTCCCCTGGTTCGCTCCCCAAATGACCACAAAAGCAAGAGCTCAGGCAATCCAAAGCCAGGAGCCAAGAGCTTCCTCCGGTTCTCCCATGGAGGAGCAGGGGCCCAGGTTCTTGGGCCATCTTCTATTGCTTCCCCAGGCCATTAGCAGAGAGTTTGAATATGGAGGAGCAGCCAGGGCACAAAAAGGTGCCCAAATGGGATGCTAAGGGGGGGAGGCTTAGCCTAAAACACCACAGTGCTTGCCCCCAGTAGTTTTATTTTCAAGAATAATCCCTATCTTATTTTGATACATCCTCTCCTTGTTTTAGTTGATATTTTCAAGGGGCATTTCAAAAGACATGGGAAAACTGAATAAAGACAGGTTTACTGGGGCCAGTGCTGTGGTGTAGTAGGTTAAGCCTTCGCCTGCAAAGCCAGCATCCCAAGAGGGTGCCAGTTCGAGTCCCAGCTGCTGCACTTCTGATCCAGCTCTCTGCTGATGTGCCTGGGCTAGCAGAGGAGGATGGCCCAAGTGCTTGTGATCCTGCGCCCACGTGTGAGACCCAGAAGAAGCTCCTGGCTCTGGCCTGCCCTGGCCCTGACCCTAGTGGCCTTTTGGGGAGTGATCAGCGGATGGAAAAACCTCTCTCTGTGTCTGTCCCTCTCTGTCTATAACTCTGTCTCTCAAATAAATAAATAAATATTTTAAAATAAGTTTATTTTGGTACAAAAAATGAAATCCATGCAGCTTTCATAATATCCATTTTTCATGGGCTTTTCAAAGACTCTCATACAGCTCTTAACTGACAATATACATTCTGCTTTTTAAATTGCTAAATACATAGTTCTTTGTAGTTTTAATTTCTTGTCTTCTAAGCCAATACCTGGGTCATTGCAGGGTCAATTTATAATGCATTATTTTATTAAATGTCATAGTCCCTGATACTTTGCATATATAATATTTTTATTAATTCCATGCTTGTTATTTTGCAGTATACACTATAATTACATTTTCTTACTTTAAAGAGCATTGCATATGCTTTAGGAGACAGTTTCACTAGTCAATGATCCTACAGTTAATTTCAAAGTTCATTTTCCACTTTGCTAGGACAAGCATATTTTGGCTATTTTTAAACTCCCAAAATTTGGCAAAGACTGTTGGACAGGAGCTAGCAAAATAAAACTACAAGCCAAATGGACTGCTTTGGGTTTATTTTATTTTGTTTTCAAGGTCTTCTGGGTTTTGCCTTTTGCAAATACCTATGCCTATTTGTTTATGTAGTGTGTGCAATTTCTTTTACACTAGGATTGCAAAGTTGAGTAGTAATATTTATTACTTGTCCCTTTATAAAAGCTTGTCCCTTTATAAAAACTCTATCAACTGTCATTTAGGGCACAGTCTTTATCCCTAAAATGAAAATCTTTACTTTCTGAATTGAATGCATAACATCTCAAAGAGTTATCTCAACTCTGTTTAGTTTGGAAGTCTGGAATCTCCAGTAGTATAATCCATAGATGTTTAGCACATAACCCTGTAGCAATAGCTATTTTTCAAAGTTTCTTGGTATCTCACTTTGGTCATGCACAGTATGGCTCACAGCAAAGTCTTTAAGAAGAACCACACAGAGAGGTTAGTGTTTTGTTCCTCTGCAGCTCATGTTTCCAGTATAAAACTCCACAAATTCTAGCCAATTTAGAATCCTTAAATTTTGATCTCTGCTTAGCTCATTAAGAGAACTGTTCTCCACTCAGCTTTGAGATGAAAAGACAGGCTTCTGCCTTCCTTTTTTCTCAAGAACCTTACAAAACCTGGGAAATGTCCTCTGTTGTGGTCTGTTCAGTGCAGTTTTATATCATAAAAATAAACCTAGCACAATTTCCCCATTATGTCTGGAAGTGTAACCAGTAACCGTAATTCGATACTACTTTATGATGTTAAAAAGTGATAAACTTCTATGACAACTAATTAGTGAAATTTTTCAGCATGTTGTAGATAAATTGTGTCCCTAGTTACCATGTGTGAAACTGCTGGCAATCTGTCAAATGAAGAGTCAAATTTTGAATCCAGTCTACAACTAAACTAAACTAAATACACAAACTAGCATAGTAGCTCAAATATATCTCTTTTAAAAGCTATGTCTTGATCATTATATGTTGGAAAGATGCATTCATGAACCATAATTAATTCAAGATGTTAAGTCTGACATTTCTAAAGAGATATGTTTATATTAATAACAACTTTAAATATGATGAATGTCAACACTAACCACTAATAATTACACTCAAAAATGAAGCATTGTTAATTTCCTGAAGAATTGATAACATGGAAAATTACAGCTAATGGAACTAGTAGCACAAATTAATTCTAGATTAAAATGACAGAACAGTGTGTATTTTACATTAGGAAGACCACATTTTCAACTGAATAAACTCATTCTTCAATCTGAGATCACTATAATTAGCCAAGTTTTCCCAATAGCCATGAATCTCAATTAAGCACATTGTATCTATAATTATCTTATTGAATTAGCCTTTGATGCTTCTGGGTGTTATAATCTTTAAAATGTCAAAGTACAAAAATTAATGGTATCTATATTTTAATAATCATTCAGGAGTATTTTAAATTTTAAGAATTATTATTTGATAAGGTTTTCTATGCCATTCAATCACTAATCTGAATATTTAAAAATTTTGTACAATTATTTCTGAACATAAATATTACCAAACTGACAGAGTATTACAGATAATTGGTGAATATTGTCCAAACATTTTTGGTAAGATTTTAGGAAGGCTATTTATTTGTTTACTTATTAGATGATATGTTTCCATGATTTAGGAACAAACTAAAATCTGATAGTAAGGCAATTTTTATTATATTATTAAAGAAGTTAAATAATATACCAATGACTAACTACTTACCATTAAACAATGTTAATTTCAGTGTTTATATTTTAGTGATTTTCATTTACATTTACATTTTTCTCCCTAATATGCAATATAGGAATAAATCACACAAATCATAATCATATTTTATATACACACACCAGATAGCATATACCTCCTTGGTAATTTGAAAGTAACTGTGGTACCAATTATAGACAAAAATAAGAAGATCTGCCATGTGAAAGCTAAAAATTTACTTCCTGACTTTCTACACAAATCACATAGCCAAAGCTCTTCCAAAGCTTTATATAGCACTAGCTTACAAAAAGGCTTGTCAAATTTGACCTCCTAGAGTAGCTTACAAAAACAAACAAAAGAAAACCAATAAAATAAAAAAAAATGTATGGAATCAATGACAATGAGTCAAACATTTAAGTTAGAATGGTAGCACTGGTTTTAGAGTCTCAATCATGGACTGTACGTACTTTCTATCAACATGAAAAACTAATAAAATACATTATAGAAAAATAATTTTTAAATTTTTGTTTATCCATCTTGTCAGGTTAGTAATAAAAAATGGTGTGTCTATGGTCACCTAATATGTAAGAAGTATCCATCTCCTCATATAATGTTTTTTAATCAAAGAGGCAAAAGAAAGGAGAGAGAGAGAGAGAGAGTGAGCAAGTGAGAGATGCAACGAAAGCTCCCATCTGCCAGGTCATTGCTTAAAAGCCCTCAACAGCCAGGACTGGGCTGGCCAAAGCCAGAAAATAAGAACTCAATCAAGATCACCCCCATGGGTAGCAGGGACTCGACCACTGGAGCCATCACCACTGTCCCCCAGGGTCTGCATTGTCAGGAAGCTGGAATCAGGAGCCTGAACTGGGAATCAAACCAAAGCACTCCAATATGGGATGCAGGAGTCTCAACCATTAGGCCAGATACCTGTCCATATTGAATAGAAATGTAGTTAACTGAAAGGTATTTTTTTGCCTCAGGGTATTGACCCTTTCTGAAAGTTTTTCACTTGTAAATTTAAATTTAAATTATATGTTGTTTCCTTATTTTGCTTATTACTGATAGAAGCAAGCTATATGTCTATCTATAAAACATATACAAATTAGCCATATTTCCATTACTTAATATACACCAATTATATTCAAGACAGAGATTAAAAAGAGCACTCAGGGAGAAAAACATGCAATAAAATTCTAAGTAAAATTCTAATTATAATAAAACCTTGTGGAAGAAAGCAAGAGAAACAGAATACTTGAACTACCCATATCTTACACTATTTAATAAATATCAAGTGAGATGAACAGCAGAAAGATGGTGGAATAAGACCTCCCAGAACACATCCTTCCTGCAGAAATATCAATTTGCATAACCAGCCACACTAAAAAATACCTTCACAAGAGCTAAGGAAACCCAATGAGAGATTACAGCACCTGGATGGTAGCACCTGTATGAAAAAATACATTGATGTGGAGGAAGACTGTTTTATGTTACACACATCATTGCTTTCCCAACCTCAGGCAATAAACAATGGAGAGATAACCTCTTTTTTTTTTTTTTTAAATTTTTGACAGGCAGAGTGGACAGTCAGAGAGAGACAGAGAGAAAGGTCTTCCTTTTGCCGTTGGTTCACCCTCCAATGGCCGCCACGGCCAGCGCATCTCGCTGATCCGAAGCCAGGAGCCAGGTGCTTCTCCTGGTCTCCCATGTGGGTGCAGGGCCCAAGCACTTGGGCCATCCTCCACTGCCTTCCCGGGCCATAGCAGAGAGCTGGCCTGGAAGAGGGGCAACCGGGATAGAATCTGGTGCCCCAACCGGGACTAGAACCTGGTGTGCTGGCGCCGCAAGGCGGAGGATTAGCCTGTTAAGCCACAGCGCCGGCTGAGATAACCTCTTTCTGAGGGCAAGCAAAGGAAAGTGGGAATTGGATCATCCTTGGGTCCCAGCACTGAGCCAACACTTGAAATCCTAGTCCTTAGGCACATAGCCTTAGTATGACCCAGCCTTCAGGTTCACCTCTGTAGACATAGAGTCCAGGGCTGCTCAGCACCAACTTGTCCCTGTAGACTTAATCTCCAGGCCTTGTTGAATATTCAGACAATCTAAGAAACTGACCTAAGTTCATGCTGAACTCAGTGCCTGGACTGAAACTTTAGTAAGACACAAAGATAGGAACCATGGACACAATTTCTGGAGTGTCATGTGCCCAGATACCCCAAGAATTCCCACCCATAAAGTGAAGCCCCACACTCCAGCAGACCCAAGGTCCAGAGTTAGCCATATAGATCCTACCTCTGAGCCAAGCCTCTAGACCCAGAATGAAGGGCAGGACCTTACACCCAGACTCCAATGTTCCAACAGGCCCAGGTTCCAAACTAGGTCCCAAAGTCCCAGACTACAGAACAGCCCCATATCTTCAGAAAGTAGGCCATAATCAGTGGCCTCTGGATCCAGACCTACCCTCATAGACCTATACATCATCCTTACTGCAGGCTACCGGGCTCATCTCACGTTCCAGGACAGTCTCTATTGTCCCAGGCTCCAGTGGATCAAGATCCAGGCTTGTATTGAATATTCAATATTTTGGCTTGTACCAGTCATTCATCTTGTCAGGATGGCTTCCATGGATAATCTAGGACTACCAATGAAGTCACAGTTTCAAAGTCTGCCTCCAGAGATTCAGTTTCCAGGCCCAACCAAGTACCAGGCAATCCTACGATAGGTTTAAACAGAGCATTAAGATGTTGTAGAGTCATCACTCAGCAGCCAGGAATGGATGGGGCCATATATTATTATCTCCACAGTTAATATCTGATTTTTAATTACCTCATGGACTCAGGCTCTGGGCCCATCCTGGAACTGGCTGACTCCAGCAGCAAAAGTTCAAGGTTTACTCCAGTGTCAGGTCTATTCCTGTGTACCTAAGCTTTAAGCCCACACTCATGGATTCAAGTTCCAGGTCTGTCCTTTCACACCCAATCAACAAGTCCACTCTAGTGAATACAGGCTAGAGACACACCTACAGAGACACAGTTGCCTGGTCCACCCACCTCTCACCCAGCAGACAGCAAGCTAGCTGGCAGAGGGCTTCAACAGCAAGCTACCAATAGACCACACAAGGTGGCCTGTTCAGAATCTCTAAGTGGGTTGACTGGAGACAGGCTTTCCCAGGAAAAATCATTCTGGGATGAATGGATCAGACTTTACTTCTTCAAATGTATGCATAGCAGCTTACGGCGAAAAGAAACACGAATCTCAAACACAATCGGAATGACATCATCAAAATGGCAGAATTCTGTGGCTCTACTCCCAACTATCAGAAGTCCAGCTAGGAGTTATCCATAGGAAAGACTGCTTTCAGACAAAACAGACACGTTCAGAGTAGTAAGGAAATGAACAGGAATTTTTCAAACAATGAAATACAACAGAAACACGGAAAAATGATCAGGATCACTAGCCATCAAGGAAATGCAAATCAAAAGCAAAATAAGAAATCACCTCACTCCAATTAGAATGGCTATTATCTAAAAAATAACAAATGCTGGTGATGTTGTAGAGAAAAGGTACCCTAATAAACTGTTGGTATAAATGAAAATTGCTACAACTGTCATGGAAGACTGAATGGAGATTGCTCAGAAAATCAAAAATATATCTATAATATACGCCAGCTATCCCACTTCTGAGAATATATCCAAAGAAAATGAAATAACCATATAAAAGAAATACCTCTACTTCCATGTTCATAATCAGCTTAATTCAAAATAGCAAAAATATGAAATCAACTCATATTTCCATCAATAGATGATCAAAGAAAATGTGATATATGTAATGATGGGGTATTAATTAGCCATAAAAAAGAAAGGAATCCTGACATTTGCATAGAAAATGGATGGAACTGGAGATCATTATGTGAAATGAAATAAATCCAATCCAAAAAGAGAAAATCACATGTTTTCTCTTATATGTGAAAGTCAATATTGATATTATAAAAATTTTGTGGATATCATATAATTTGGTATTTAGGAATAAATATTGCTTCACTGAATCATGCCATGTAAAAAGCAATACATTCTTCCTTCCCCATGTTAAAATGAGTGGAAAGTAGATGATCAGCTTCCCCATCATTCTGACATCCTTTCCAGTGAGTTCATTCTTATATTTAAAAAAACATTTGGAGTACTGGCAGGGCTAGATATATGGGGTAAGTTGGAGACAAAGAATGAAGCAGAATTCACAATTACCAGCACACAGATCTTGGCTATTGTTCTGTATTCTAGACAATGGAAGTGTCACAACAGAGAGAATAGCCAAATTGCATTGTTTTCCAGGAAGCATCATCTACAAGACCACTAGTCTTGAGCCCCCTATCCAACTTCCTCACAAAATACTGATGCTTTGTTACTTCTCCCCCAGGCCAGGAGGCAACTTCATGTCAGCAATTACTTGTGAGGGAAATATCTGTCTCTAATCAACTCCAGGGGCCAAGATGTGAACCAACTAAACCCCCGTTCTATCATTAAGTTTTCCACAGGGCATAAGGCACCTGAAGGTCAGAGATTAACTGTGGAGATAATAGCTGGCCCCATGCAACGCTGGCTGCTGAGTGATGATTTACCATGCATTGACGTTCACTTAATTCTACCCTAGGTTGGGAGACAAGGTCAAGTACATACCATGCATATCTGTCCCCTTCCACTCCACATCACTAGAAAACATCTGCATGGATTTCTCCAATTCTCATAGCCTAGCATTCAACCATATCCAATACACATCAGAGAAGACAACTTGCAATCCTGGCAAACCAGGGATCATCACAGAGACCATCCAATACTCTCTTTGGACTACAGAGTAGAGTCAGCAGATCACAGGCAGGAATACATTCAATTAAGGAACTCAGCTGCAATGTCTGGCTAAGATAACTATGAGCTGGCTCATTCACAACCCCAGGCTAGTCTACATTGTAAGAATCTATCGTAGCCAGATATCTACAAAGTTCAGAAGAGATGGCTTTCCCATCAAATACACAAATTTCAATGGAAGGACACATAATGAAGCAAAATAAATATGGTATAACTAAAAGAAACTAATAAACCTCAAAAATGGATTCAGAACCAAAATGGGGTGGGGGGGATGCTGAAAATATTTCAAAGTTAAATGGATCTACTGGAGTAGACTGTAAAGAAAATGCAGAAAGGTCACTTTTCAGCAAGGTCCTAGTGTCATAAGAATTGGCAAGAATCTATAAATTCTGGAGGGGATAAGTTGGTCAATCTTTTTTAATTAATTAATTTTGAAAGGGAGAGTGACATGACGGGGAGAGAGAGATATCTTCTACCCACTGGTTCACTCCCCAAATGCGTGAGTAGCAGGCATTGGGCCAGGCTGTAGCTAGGATCCAGGAACTCCAGTTGTGTCTTCTACATGAGTGTCAGGAACCCAAGTACCTGGCCATCCTGTGCTGCTTCCCAGGTGCATTAGTATAAAGCTGGATTGGAAGTGGAAGTAGTACTTAATGCCTGGCAATCATATATGATCTGTACCTACCAAGTGGTAGCTTTACTCACTATACCACAATACCTGCCTCAGACTGGTCAATCTTAAATGCTCTTGGCACTATATGCTGTATGAGTATTGTTGATAAACCCTGTGGCTACATCAGTGGTGGGCTTCTGGTGTAATACACACTGCCAGGAGCAGTTTCTTCAGTGACCTCTGAAGATTTAATTGCTAAGAAAGTGAAAGACTTCTGTAAAAACTAATCCTGCAGACACAATGATCCATTTCTCATGATCCAAACAAGATTTCAACTTTGAGTCAGCAATTTGGGAATAACATGTCATGGATTAAAATGATAAAAAACACAACAAAAAAATTCAACATTTCCTAGGAAATAACCTTCAAAGTAGCCAATCTATGTGAGAGTAGAAGTGTGTAAAATTATTCAACCAATCAAGCTGTCAGAAATTTAAGGTGACAGCTTTTAAAAAAAAAATAGACTATGATTTACTACTCAAAATATAATGAATGCATACAGTGACTGGAAAAAAATACCTCCACCTAGTAATTATAGAAGTAATTTGCACATTTCTTTTCTCTATTCAGAAAAGGTACATTTTATATTTCATCCCACCTGCATTCAACACCTGCACAAGTCTCTTCAGCAGTTACTTAGTTGTATTTTAAAGACAAATAGAGCATATAATTATTACTTTAAAAATAATTTGCACTAACATTTGAATTTGGATTTGAATTTTAACAATACATTAAATAGAAGTTGAAGACAACTTAACTTGTAGAATGTAGCTATCGCTGGCAGAGGGGAAAAAAGGTTCTTAGAAAACCATGCATTGAGTGAGCAATTAATGGTTGATGCTATGACAACTGAGCAGGAGAATTTCCAACAGCCAATTCCATGCCCTTTCTATCTAACAAAATAAATTTAAACTATGTAGCTTGTTTTGAATTTGACAATGAAATAAAAGAAAGAAAAAATTTGACACAGTTGAAAGGGATTTAGAAAACACGCAGGGTTAGATCTAATTTCAAGCAATGAGATCCATGTCAAGAAAAGTCAAAGGTCTTTTGCAAAGTCATACAACTAATAGCTGAAATAATAAAAACTAAACCACAGTTTCCTGATTCGCATTTGAAAATATTCCCCGATAAAAACATCCATTTCAAAAAGTTTTTTGATTTGTGTATTAATTATACCTATAGAAGGTAATGTGATCATGAATGTTGGGATTCTCTGACAGATCCATTTAATGTATATATCAATTCGTATTTTCCGACCACTATTTTCCCTTGTTTAAGCCATTTAAACAACCTCAACTACTTTCATTAAAGATTTCACTCATAATAAATTGTGTAGGGCCAAACTTCTGCCAGGACAATGGAGGAAGCAGATAAATGCATTCACAAGGTGAGAGCTCTTATAAAAGTATCGCAAGGTGATGGTTTCTCAAGGGTTAATCATAAGCATGCCTTAATTTCCAAAGTAATTTATTCACATTTATAATACATAGCATTAGATGATCTTTGACATATTTTACATCACTGATATTTTAAGAAATCTTTGTTATTTCAGTGTTACTTAACCTTCAATGAAATATGACATTCCTTTTTATTTATTACCATTGATTATTTTTAGGACTACAAAAGGAGTGACATTTTTGAAGAAGAGTGAAACTCCACTCATTATCTAATGTCTCAAGCAACATAACTAGCACATTTCCAATGATGGAAGCAATTGCATCTATCAGTATTCACCAGGGGTCTGCTTTCACCTCTCTGGAGCACTTAGCATTTCATCCTGCATCATAGCTATTTATTGTCATGTCTCTCCCTACCATTTTTTTGACCTCCTTGAGGGCAGAGTGTGTATTTTACTTTATATATATATATATATATATATATATATATATATATATACATATATATATATATCCTAGCACCACTACAGTTTCATATGTAGGAGGTATGTCCAGTCAAATTAATGAATGAATGCCATTAAAAAATCTGTGCATCAAACCGCAAAGAGTAGCAAGATAAATCAACCAGTCACATATGCAATTTTAGGATAGTATTATCATTTCTATAACACTTAAGTTATATATGATGAATCATGATGTAAAACTGGCTGTACTTTTGGAAACATTGCTTAATGGTTCATTTATCCATTAAATTCCAAATATTTATAAGAATAAAACTAAATTCAACCTCTAGAGTAACGAAAGGTATGGTTATGGTTTGTGATTGCATTAAAATAGTCTGAATACACTAACAAGATAACAATATGGTATTCCTAATTTTTTATTTTAACTTAAGAATAAAAAGTAAAGCTTGAAGGAATTATTCAGAATTAATAATTATTTATATTGTGACAATCTTGCACAATATTTTGGAATGATAATTTGGTAAATATGTTGGAATAATAATCTAGCAAAATCATAAACATTTTTGTATAATTTTTCTAATTTATATGTAAAATATAAGGCAAATTTTACTATGAAATTTTTGAATGTTTTATTTGCAGGACTCTTTATCATAGTAATAAACTTTAAATCTATCCCTAACCCAGGAGTGTGAAAGGTTCTGAAATTTAGGATACATCTAGAAAATAAAATCCAATTTCTGTATAGTTATTTAAAATATTTTTGTGTAAGAATAGTTAATAACATAAAAAAGTTTAAAATTTAATATTGAAGTAAAGCCCTGAAAGAATATGTTAAATATTCATAAATAAAAACTAAATAAAATGCTAACACAGGTGAAATTTCTTGGGGAAATTATGATGTAAGTTTCTTATCTGTATAATCTGCATTTTCTATACTATTTATATGTTTTAGGTTTTAAAATATGATTTTGATTTATTTGGTAAGAATATATTAACTTTGTATTCATTTATCTTCATCCTACTATTAATTTGAATGTCATTGTTAGTTAGCAAATTTATGAGATTTTATAATTCACAAAGTCTAATTAAGTAGAGACTCAACCCAAGTAGTTGTATCAATGAAGATGATATAATCAGATAAAAATCTTTTTCCTGTTTAATGACTCTTCATATGACCATTACTGTGGTGTTGACTTTGTAATGGGTAATTTTAAAATATTTATATAAAGGGAAATTTTTCGTGTATTTAATATATACACTTTTAAGATTATAATAATACTTTCCACCCTACCTTTCCTCCCTCCCTTGTTCACATTCTTCCTACTTCTTTCTTCATTTTCTTTTAATTTTTGCAATGACATATTTTTAATTTACTATAATCACAAGCCTAATCCTCCATTAAATAAAGATTTCAACAATCAGTAAGTGGAAAGACCATTGTTTTTCAAGAGTATAGACAAGATCTATAAACAATAATCAAATCTCAAAATGTTAATTTCACTCATATACAATACATTTTTGTATTCTGTATATTAGTTACTGCAAACCAGAGTAAACATATTATATTTGTCTTTTGGAGAATGGCTTATTTCACTAAGCTTAACCATCTCCAATTGCATACATTTTGTTGTGAAAGACAGGATTTCATTCTTTTTTACAATTGAGTAGTATTCCATTAGCATACCACAATTTCCTTATCTAGTCATTAGCTGATAGACATTTGAGTTTATTCCACATCTTATTTGTTGTGAATTGAGACTGAGGGTACAGATAACTCTTTCATATGTCAATACCATTTTCTTTTGGTAAATTCCCAGGAGTGGGAGGACTAGATCATATGGTAGATCTATTTCATATTTTTGAGGAAAATCCACTCTGTATTCCATAATGGTTGTACTGGTTTACATATTCACCAATAGTGTATTAGAATATCTTTTTTCTACAAATACTCACCAGCAGTTGTTATGTTTTGATTTAAGGATGATAGTCATTCTAACTGGGGTGAGGTGAAATCTCACTGTATTTTCATTCACATTTCCCTGAGGGCTAGTTATGCTGAACATCTTTTCATGAATCTATTTATCATTGGTATTTCATTCCTTGAAAAATGCATGTCCACACCCTTAGTTCATTTCTTAACTGGATTGTTAGTTTTGTTGCTTTTGAGCTTGTTCAGCCTCTTATATGTTCTGGTTACTAGTCCTTTATCAGATGTGAGCTTGCAAATATTTTCTGCCATTCTGTCAGTCACCTCTTCATTTTGTTTCCTTTGCTGTGCAGGAGTCTTCTCTTAGCTTGATGTAATCCTATTAGTCTATTTTTGTCTTTATTTCTTGTGCTTCTGGGGTCTTACCCAAGCAGTTTTTGACTGCCAATGTCTTGCAGTGTTTCCCCTGTTTTCCTCTAGTAGCAGGTAAATATTTTCCGGGTGTCTAACTTCTTGTTTTAAACTCTTGTCTACCAGAGGTTATTAGTGGAAGTCTACAAGAATACATGTAGGAGTAGCTGTGAAAAGGAAAAGTTACTACAAAAATATCAGGTTGAAAGAAGCTGTAAGAACAGACTGTATAGTTAATTTGTGCTTTATGTGTTTTTGAGTGTTTTAGGAAAGTGGCTCTTGACATAAAAGATGCTCATTTCCATACCCACTAATTGCTGCTCAAGTCTCTCAAGCCTCCCAAAGAATCTGTTTTCATTCATCATATTGCAGAGCTTCAGAAAGAGGCTACTCAGAAAGTCCCTGCAATATTCTAAGACACATACACCCATTTGCCCCCTTGACGTTCTCTTTATTTATATTAAATTGCCTTGGATTCAAAAGTACAACAAAAATCGTAAGTGGAGCCTATAGTTGCTCAAAAGTCCAAATGTGCTTGAAAATTTGTGGGAAGATATTATAGACACCAGATCCCAAATGACCTAAGTGTCTCAGCCATGGATTATGCCAGTTGTGTAATCTGGTGCAAGGAACTTGTCTACATTTTTATGTGACTTTTTTAGCTTGGCACATAAGTGCCATATCCTTGGAAACTCCTCAGTTGCAAGAAATGGATTATTTGATTCTCAAGTTATTATTGGATATTAGGGGTACAAAAATAAACAAATTTCCACATTGAGATACACAATGGTCAGCATAATCCATTGATGATACACTTAGGTAATATACATTAAAATATTTTTGAAAATGGATTACTAGTTATTCTTCAAATTGTGAAAGTTTATTTTTATTTATTTATTTATTTATTTATTTTTTGACAGGCAGAGTGGACAGTGAGAGAGAGAGATAGAGAGAAAGGTCTTCCTTTTTCCATTGGTTCACCCCCCAATGACCACTGCAGCAGGCGCACCTCGCTGATTCGAAGCCAGGAGCCAGTTGCTTCTCCTGGTCTCCAATGCGGGTGCAGGGCCCAATCACTTGGGCCATCCTCCACTTTACTCCCAGGCCACAGCGGAGACCTGGACTGGAAGAGGGGCAACCGTGACCGAATCCGGCGCCCTGACCGGGACTAGAACCCGGTGTGTGGGGGCCACAGGCGGAGGATTAGCCTATTGAACCGCGGCGCCGGACAGCGAAACTCCTATTGTTACCATGCTAATGTAACTGATAGGTGTGTTGATGTAACCACCACTATTGACCACTATTGTGGTATATTTTACACTCTTCTAAAATCGCTATACCATCAAAGCCTTCCAGGATTGTGCAACTAAAATATATATACTAAGAATCACTTTGTCAATCTAAACTTAGTGAAACTAAGGCACTATGCTAGTTTATTTTCCATATAACATAACTGCCCTGTTAATGAAAAAAGTCATTTTGCTTGTTGTGGTACAAACCAAGAGGTAAACTCTACTGCATTCAAAGTGCCAGATATTTTAATGGTGACTAAGCATATAGCACTGTCTACTACAAATGATATCATAGTCACTATTAAAAGTAGACAGTGCTATATATTTATTTTCTGTGTGATGCAATAAGGATGTTAAATACTAGGCTGTTTTAGCTTAATATAGAATGCATATACCTGAACCATACTGATATGTAGATATTTCTATTCCATCGTAATATATTATATATATGGTATTATTATATTATATGATAAATTATACTATAATAGAACTTCAAATATCCAAATATTTATTTATATTAGTGATATGAGAGCATCTTGTATAAAAGAAAATACTCATCCTATATAAAGTGCTATTTAGTCACAATTGAGGAGAAAAAATGGGCAGGCTGTGAACTAGGATAGAATCTCTGATCAAATTATTCTCATTAAACACGTGATTGTCTTACCTATTTCACTGATGCTTAAATAAAAATCACTGGCTACATGTGCATCCATTGCCATAACAAATGAGGCCCCAAAATCAATTGTCATATTTGGATATTAGCAACAACATAATCAGCACCTGAAACTTTGAATAATTCCTTGATTTTCCAAGTAATCAGACCAATTTGAGTGCAATCCTTTGCAACAGGAAATGTTAGCAATAATTCAATAAAGAAGAAACAAGCTCTGTAATATGTTTCTTATGCAATAAACTAAAACCTATCAGTGTCCATTATTAAAATGAATTAGTGTATTCAGTAATGATGATTTTTTTTTTCTGATTTCAGGTCTCCTTGGGCTTTTTACTTGAAGATTCCAAATTGTTGCTAATATATGCTTACTTTTTGGACAATGACTCATCCTATTCATGGAATCTAAAGGAAAAATATAACCTCATCAAAGAAAAAGTCAACATTCTCAGGAATGATATACCCAGCTTGCAATGACCTCCCTCACTGAATCAAACTCCTATAAATGGGGACAAGCCTAGAAAAATGACATCATAGAATAAACTAGTTTAGCAAAAAAAAAAAAAAAACCTAATGTCAAGGCTCTCATTAACAGTTTTATTTGGGTGATGCTTTTGAGTGTGACAGCCTGAAAGAAAAGGACAATCCAGTAATATAACATCCTATCATCGATGAGGAAAATTCAATGGAGTAGATAGAAACTCCATCTTGGTCTCCCACACAGGCCGCAGGAACCCAAATTCTTGCACCATCATCGGTTGCATCCTAGGTATATTATCAGGAAGCTAAATCATAAGCAGAGTCAGGACTCATTTCCAGACATATGGAAATAGGATACTGGTGTTCTGTGAGGCAGCTGAACTCACAGTGCCACAATGCCCACCCTCCTCTCTCTATTTTTAAAGAGCATCCATCATAATGACAGAGGTTCTACTGTATGTATTAAAAGATTTTAACAAAAGGAATTTTGTCAACTTATCATGAATGAATTAAGAATGCATTCTGTATTAATGTTAAAAACATTTGATAGGTTCCATCATCTCAGAAATTTTAATAATGTTCAGAATTGGTAGTAAGTAGGACCTAATATAGTTACCAGCATCATAAATATAGGAGTAGCACTGGGATGCCTACTCTTGTGTAGCAAGACCAAGAAAAACTATAATGGTCCCACATAATCTTGCAGGAAATAAAGAAGTAAAAGTAAGATTCTGAAGGAAATCAATCATCTTATAAAAAACAAAAGTATCAACAGTAATCATTAACAAATAAGAGTTCAACACAATTGCCAGATACACATATAACTAACAAAAATCGATAGTATAGTTATGTATCTACAATAAATACTTAGAAAATATAATAGAAAGCAGAATATACAATAAAATACACACTGAGATAATATGATTCTTTAAAGATTATAAAGAAATGCTAGTATAAATGCCAGGCTAATGGCTTCAGCTACTTAGTATTGTAAGTCTGCCAGTTTTTTTCAGCCTAATTTAGAATAGAACTCAAATTACACCTGGAGAAAGAGTTTAGGCAGCTTATTTTAATATATATCATATTATTCAACTTCCAGAATTTATATAGGTTGGAATATTGAACATTTCTCCCTTTCTTCCTAGAAATTGTTCTCAAAATATATACAGGTAGGAAACATAAAAATTCAACTTATTTTTTGATAAAACTATACTTTATTATGGAGAGCCAAGAGCAATAGTATGCATTCAAAATATGTTTACAAGAAATTGGAGAGAAATTGAGAACAGATTCCAGATGGAGCATATCACAAATTACAATATCTGAGGAGGAAACATGACCTAAGGGCAAAAAGAGAAGCAAGGTGTGAGAAAGTATAAAGTGAGCATGTCATTGGCAGAGAATGTTGGCAGGAGCCCTTTCTACCCAGTGGAAGATTATTCTAAAAGCCATACAAATAAGCCAGATTTTCAGGAAGCAGTGTGTGTTTGTGGTTACTGAAAATGAGAAAAAAACAATTGCCACTGTAAAAACAGGCTATCCTGAAACAGTTAATTTATCATTCCTTAACAGCAAGAGGATCTAGTAAACACAGGATCAGAGAAAACAAATTCTTCCTATGGAAATAAAGAAGGAAAGAACTAACACAGCACCTGCAAAAACTTAAGAGTACAAGGAAAAGGATGTAAACTGTTAGGAAGATGAATTTCCTCATGAAGAAAAATTATCAGAGAAGTTGCTATGCTGGGTGCCTGTGTGCAGTTGTATATATTATTACAGACAAAAGAAACCCAAAATACATGTAAAAGATATACGGTAATGACCCTACCAAGATTTCCTTGATGAATGAAGGAGTCATTGCCACAGGAGGTGCTGTCATTGTCAGGAAATATGATTTATCTGTGAACTTCTTTGGAAATTGCCTCAGTCAAAAAAAAAAAAACTAAATTGATCAAAGTCATAGTTGTTGCAGAAGAGCTTACACTCAATTACTATTCAAATTACGAATATAGAGGTACCACTTTTATGTCGCAACTCAGGGAAGATATGAAAGCATCTCAAAGCTTCAGCAGTCTTCATCCAGCAACGTATGCCCTTCCTTTGGACTGTCCACTAACTCTTTTTTCCTGCCCAAACCTGCTTCTGTCATTCCTCTCCTATATGTATCAAAACTAATCACTCCTCAATGAAATCCTCTTTTTCACCATCTACTCCCAGACAGATTCCAATTTTGGCAAATGTAGCTAGCAAGTATAATGAAAAAGAGCAGATGTTAATATTGGATTTTATGTACATTGCCCACCCTCCAGTTGGCAATGGGAATCCCATCACCTGTGTTATAAGAGTTACAGATAATTTCTGGCATAAGACATCGGAATGACTTTCAGAATGTTCACCAATATGTACCAGGATGTTACATTCTTGGAAAGAAAGGTATTGGCTGGTACATTTTAGACAAGTGGTAGAAATAGTAAATAGAATTAAAATACAGAGATTAGATTTCTTGACAATGGCATGCTATCTGCAGTGTTTAATTACACAAGTATTTAAAAAGCACTTCTTAGCATGTTAATGGAGACTGATTGAAATAGCACTCTTGACCTAGAATACAACGGGTAATATGGGAATTACTACGTATTGTGAACTTGGTTTCCCAACTCATTAGGCCATGACATTGAGGAAGACCAGAAGAGCAACATCATGATGTGGAAATGTGCAGAATCCAACAGTAGCAGGACTGTAGCAGAACACAAGCAAGCCACATGAGTAGATAGCCTAGATATCATTGACACTGGAACATATTGCATAGAAGGTTCCCATTCAGAGAGAATGACCCAACATGGGAAGTGGGATACACAGCAGACTTATAGAATGGCAGTTGTCCTAAACAGCGCTCTGGCCTCAGAATCAGCCCTTAAGCCCTTAAGGCATTCAGATCTGGCTGAAGAGCCCATGAAAGTATTTTAGGCATGGAAAGACAAGAGACTCTGGCAAAAAAAAAAAAAAAAAAAAAAAACCTAAATGAAAGATCTCTGCCAGTGAGATCCCAGTAGAAAGAACAGGCCATCGAAGAAGGAGGTACCTTTCTCTGAAGGGAGGAGAGAAATTCCACTTTGGCTATGGCCTTGTCGGAATAAGATCAAAGTCAGTGAGCTCAGGGGGCTTCCATGGCCTTGGCAACTCATGACTAGAGCCTGGGGAGATTGCTGACGCCTTAAACAGGAGTGGCAATTTGGTAAGTCAACAACAGGAGTCACTGTGTACTTACTCCCCATGTAGGATCTCTGTCCTTAATGTGTAGTTCAATGTGAATTAATAATATGACTAGTGCTCAAGCACTATTTGGCATTTTGTGTTCTGTGTGGGAGAAACTGATTAAATCTTTACTTAATATATACCAAACTGATCTTCTGTATATAAAGATAATTGAAAATGAATCTTGATGTGAATGGAATGGGAGAGGGAGTGGGAGATGGGAGGGTTGCGGGTGGGTGGGAAGTTATGGGGGGGAAGCCATTGTAATCCATAAACTGTACTTTGGAAATTTATATCTACTAAATAAAAGAGAGAGAAAAAAAAAGGATCCCATTCAATGCCCTCTTGAGGATTCTCGGGAACATCATTTATGGACAGATAACAGAGGAGGAATCTCTAAATTTCTCATGAATAATCAGCTCAGTATGTGGGTTGTGACTGCACTACAGCCCCCTCAGATGTACCCAGTAGAGATACTGCTGAAGCATTCTATTCACCAAGAGCAGAGATTAGTACAGTGTACCTGAATATCAACTCTGAATGGAAAGAGGACTGGTTGAGGCTTAGGATATAAACTTCTGAGTGACAGTGTAGTGAATTTTTGTTCACTTAAGTAATGATCCAGAAGGAAGAGGAATAAAAGATCTTGATAATAGAGGACTGAATTTGAGGCAAGAATTGAACCTGTGGGAATAAAACAATGTATGGTGATCTTCACCATAGAACTGATATACAACCTTCAGGCAACATTGCTTGGCCAATAGACTTCAGTGACCACAAGGTGACATATTATATACATGAATGAAGTAATAAATATGATGACATGGATGGAAGTGGTTCAAAGGATCACTTACAGTGTTTCTGAATTGTTGCAACCAAATGTCTTATTTGCCAACAACAAAAATCAATGCTAAACCCAATACCTTACCACCCATGGAGAATCAATTTGGGTAACTGGTAGTAAATTGATTACATTGGAGTTCTGGCATACTAAAAAGAGAAACAAATACTTTGTCATGAAAATACACATGTTCTAGACATAGTATTTCCTTTCATGCTTAAGACCTAAGCCAACAACACTACCAAAGGGCCTAAAGGGAGTTTAATACATGGATTCATGATGCCACACAAAATCACTTTATATTAACAGACATACATTACAGCAAAAAAAAAAAGAAACATTAGTTCATAACCTTCAGATTCACCATTAAATTATATATCATACTAGAAAAAAACTTCTAACCAAGTAAAATATTAATACAGCCTATGGAATGCACAGAGAAGTTTTCTTAGGTCCCAACAGCGCTCTATAACTTGGTAAGCATGGGAATAATATGGGTATGTTCACTTTGCGAAAATATACCCAGGTGCACTTTTGAGTTTTCAGTACTTTCCTTTTTATGTATTATACTTAAAAGTAAAATTGTTCAAAAAAGGGTGAGGATTGCAAATTTGAATATCAAACAGAGTGAATTTTAAGTCAGGAAGCATTAGACAGAGAAAGCAGAATATTTTCATACTATTAAACATTCAATTCATAATTCTGAGACACATATACATACAGGAATCTCCAAAAAGTTCATAGTAAATCTGCATTATGAAACAAAAGCATGGATTTCAAAACATTTGCACCAAAATAAACATCTTAATTTCATTTTAATGAACTTTATGAAGTTCACTTTTATATGGAAAGAGACAAAGAGACAAGCAGACTGGGAGAATTTCTCCCCACCTACTGGGGAGAAAATTAACATAATGTAGGCAAAAAGAAAATTTCCTATTTACCACAGTCCTTCTTAGAATCCCTCTTCTGTAGGAGGGGTCAGACTATACTCCCAGAAAGAGTAGCCACATAGAGAACTGCAAAAAATCTTCTAGTCATTTTCTTTGTACAGACGTACCAAAGTGAATGAACTTTCATTGGAAATACTTTCTTTCATTATACATTTTTAAATTTTATTTTACATGTCGAAATTTTTTTGTGTGTCAAATAACCAAAAATATATAAATAAATAAAAAGATCTTTCTCCAAACCCTCTTCCCTATCAATGTTGCTGTAATCCCAGCAGGTAACAACGGCTGTTAAATTGTGTTGAAAATAATAGAGATTGTCATATCCTTCATATGGAATCTGCTTTGTTCATATGGCATTATTTTAAAAGTCAATTTGTACATTTTTGCCCGTTTCAAATAGAAATGTAACTTGGATATGTTTTCTCAAAATGTAGTGTGAGGGTTGGGAGAAATCAGCAAAACACTGAAAATATTGCACAACCCAAGAAACTGCCAGCCAGCCATGTCTGTCATGGCAAGTGAGAAAAAGATAAAATGGAAATTGAAGACTGGGATAACAAAGGCATAAAAGAAAAAAATATCATAAATTTTAACACTGGGTATGCTTACATCCCATACAATTACAGCTCTGATACAGAAACATTTTAGGGCAGGAATTTTGTGACAACAGCTGTCCAATGATTCTATTTCTGCCACAAGTCAGGACAATCTCAATTTCTGGACAAATGTGACTTTTCTGGCTTTGCATTTTCAAAATGCAGGATGGCTTTGTAGTTTGGGCATCTATGAACACAAATGGAAAGTGCATTCTGCAATGACTGCAGAAATGAAGAAACTTTAAAAATAATAGAATTTTGGAATTGAGATGTTGACATGAGAACTAGCTGAAGGAAAAATATCCAATGCTTGTGCTAAGAAGACAGAGAGAATGTACCTTGCTAGCAGGCACATTCTTGGTGAATTCTTGTAGCCTTTCAATGTCTGCAGATAAGTTATATGTATAGGTTCAACATTGTCACCCTGTAAGTCTCTGACACATTCTTTTAGGGCTAGTATTATACAAAGACCACTATTGCTATAAATGCTTAAAAAATAGCAGAACAGCAAGTTTACCATGGAAATCTGTATTTGTGGCCTTGGTGCCTGAATTCTTTTCATAATGCAAAACCTTAATGGATAGAATAAAAATAGCAATAAAAATGGAATGAAAATCTAAAGACAATTTCGTTCTTTAAATCTGGTAGACAAAAAGGAAATTGTCTTTTCATTGTGGAAATTTTAATGATTCAATTCATTAGAAATGGATGGGGCTCTCTAGCATTCTCAGTGAAGCAAATATCATGAATAAATATACTCCCTTCTGCTTTAAGTAATATCAAAAACAAAATAAGAATGACAAATGAAATATGCTGTTTGTAGCTCTGTTAATAGATGGCAGGTGAAACCTCAATGCACACCAGACTTCAATCTAGACTCTGAAAAACTGACACTAGGCAGATTGCAACTGGATGCCTGGGGAGGTGTGGCAACTGCCCAACACAGAATCTGAGCATTGTGAAGTAGCACCAAAATAGATATGTCACCTCAGAGTAGGGGGTCAGCTTGGTCTTCTCTCTTGCCCACAATGGCAAACATCAGGATAAAATAGGCCTAGAGAGAATAAGTTTGTTTGTAATGAGATAGTGTACAGATACTAGGATTCTTGAATAACTTAGCAGGGTGAGTTCAATCTGAATGAATAACAAAGTTACATAGAAGGCTGCTGTCTCCTAGAAATACCATCTGAAAGTTTTAAATAGAATATATCATTGGTGATGAAGAAAAGAATGAAAAAAAAAAAAAAAAGGAAAGCCATGCATCATTGAATTGCTTCCAGGAATATTACCTTAAGAAGCTTGCAGCCATTACCCTATAGAATTCTATACCTATCTGATTATCAACTAAAAATAAATTCTATTCAATAGGAAGACATTTATAGGACATAGAGAAATCTTTTAACGTGACAAGGAAGATTTTTCCAGCAGAACAAACAAAAAATTGAATTCACACACTAAAGTTTCACTCCATTAAGTCTGTTGTCTTTATATCAATACTACAATAAAAAAATTTAAAAATTCAATATTCATGTAGCCACAAGAAATTTTACTTAAAACATTTCAGAAAAAACCATAGGTCACGTAAATGTGGCATACTTAAAAATTAGATTGTGGATGCTCATCATGCTGCTCTTTAAATGTAAATAAATGGTCTACTATGTTAATGATAATAAATAAAAATGCTCAATTTAACACATCACAGTAAGATTGGATTGTTTCATCCTGGTATTTGCTTCAATGCTCTAACTGGAAAATGTGCAAAATCTTTAGAATGTCTGACATATAAAGCCGAATATTTCTATTGAAGATAAAGCAGTGTCTGTGTGTGTGTGTGCATATGTTGTGCATATTTGTCAGCTTACCTTTACCATAATGTAATATCTAGGACAAGTTACTTAAGAAGTAAGGAGGTTTATTTTGGTTTGTGGCTTTGGAGATCCACAATCCACCATTAAATGGACCCCACTGATTTAGCATCTGATGCAGCCAGTTCGGCAATGACTTAGAACCCATGGAGAATGGATAACATGGCAAACAAGCAATCAGAGAGACATGGAGCATACAAATCTGCCTGTATATACCATTATTCAATCACAGTAGCTCTACTCAGCAACTTAAATTTACCTAATCTAATCTCTTTTCAGTGGCCCCTAAATTCAGACATGATAGTTGGATTGTTTCTACCATTAATCATTTTACCATCAATATAAAAACTCGGGGCTTTTTTAATACATGGGTCTTTGGGGGACACCCAAACTAATATTCAAACCATAGCAGTGCGGATACACAAAATTACATGTATGTTTCACATATATCTGTGCATATTATTTGAAATACTGATTTGTAAAATATCAAAAAGTTAAAATTTGTTTTTTTGCACCAGAATAAGGTTTTTAATGATTTTATTGTTAAGCTTTAAATAATAGAATTTAGTCTATTTACTTAGTGTTTAAACTCAAGTCAATTAGGTGGTTTTTTATAACTTACAGAAAATAAAAATATTTGCAATCTATTTTTTCAATGGACAGGACAGAAATGAATAGGAAACTACACCAGAAGTGTTTCAGAACAAGTTAAATTAACATAGACTTTAAAAATAAGATATTTATTAAATATTCCTCAGAGTTCAAGGAATTTTTGGAAAACTTTGGAGAGGAACACTCCTCAGAGGTCCTTACACATTAGTATGGATCACGATTACCTCGAAATTCCTTGAAACACAGATTATTACAGGCCCAGAGCTCAAACATTCTCATTTAAGAGGTCTTAGGTAATGCTAATTAACTTGTTTTCTAAAATATTGTCAATGACAGTGCTGTAGCCATCCCTGGAACACATTTGGGTAACACTTGATTCATCGAGTCCATCTAGACAGAGAAACTAGACCCTAACATTCTTTTTTTTTCCTTTAGATATATTTATTTGTTTGAAACTCAGAGTTATAGAAAGAAGGACACAGAGAGACCTTCCATCTGCTGGGTCACTCTGCAGATGGTCACAATGGCCAGGACTGGGCCAGGCCAAAGCCAGGAGCCAGGAGCCAGGAGCTTCATCGAGGTCTCCCATGTGGGTAGCAGGGGCCCAAACAATTGGGTGACCTTCTGCTACTTTTTCCAGGCCATTAGCGAGGACTGGGATCAGAAATGAGGCAACTGGGACATGAACCCACACCCACATGGGATGCTGGCATTGCAGGCAGCAGTTTTACATATTGCACCACAATGCCAGCACCAATCCTCACAATCCAAGAAACTATGGGATTTAACAACATCTTTGCAAGAGATACAGTTTTAGAAAATTAATTATACATTTTAGTTTTCAGACACAATCTTTCAAAGAAAGTAATTTTGGTGGAGAAAATAATAGTGTGCCTATGATAATTTCATTAATTAGTGAGACTAACATAGTCACACAAACTGAAAGAATCTTATTTTACATGTCAAAATTATGTTCTAGTGGGTACAGCATTAAACAGCATGTTAAGTCACCACTCATGATGTCAGTATCCCATAGTAGAGCTGGTTCGTGTCCTGGCTGCTCATCTTCCAATCCAGCTATGTACTAATGGCCTAGGAACATAATGGAAGGTGACCCAAGTACTTGGGCCCCTGCAGCCACTTGGGGACTCTTGGCTCCTGGCTTCAGATCTGCCATTGAGGCCATCTGGGGAGCGAACCAACAGATGGAAGACCTCTCTCTCTCTGTCTCTCCTTCTCTCTGTCTGTAACTGCTTCTCAAATTAAAAAATCCTTAAAATAAGTCTTTAAATATTCCATTGCATGATAGTGCTTAAAAGCACTCATGGAAAGTAGGATTAAAAGACTTACTTTGATGCCAGGCCGGTGCCACAGCTCAATAGGATAATCCTCCGCCTTGTGGCGCCGGCACACCGGGTTCTAGTCCCGGTTGGGGCGCCGGATTCTATCCCGGTTGCCCCTCTTCCAGGCCAGCTCTCTGCTATGGCCCGGGAGTGCAGTGGAGGATGGCCCAAGTGCTTGGGCCCTGCACCCCATGGGAGACCAGGAGGAAGCACCTGGCTCCTGCCATCAGATCAGCAAGGTGAGCCGGCCGCAGCACGCCAGCCCCGGCGGCCATTGGAGGGTGAACCAACGGCAAAGGAAGACCTTTCTCTCTGTCTCTCTCTTTCACTGTCCACTCTGCCTGTCAAAAAAAAAAAGGCTTACTTTGATGCCAAAAAATTGGAATCTGTGTATAAATTGGAAAATACGAAAAATTCTGTGCATGGATTTCATTCACATTTGTATCAATGAGGTATATCTTAATAGATTGAAAACTCATTTTATCTCACAGAAAATATCACTGATGGTGTTAGTCCCCTTCGTTTTCAACTTCTTTTTCAATTGTTAAAGACAACAGTATTTTATACTGTCCTTACTTCACATAATATGTAATACATAATTTATAGCATGAGGTAATACATTTTTGCTTTCTATTGCCAAAATATTTATATTTATAATGCCTGTCTACCCATCCTTCCATCTGTAATAGTGCCATACATTACACATTTCTACCCTAATTTGGACATGTCAGTTAGCACTTTATTGCAGCTCAGTTCTAAAAACATTTTTCATTGCTTGTGAACTCTTGTGCCAGCTGACAAGATGTTGAAACCTTGCCAGTAGATGGCGCCTGCAGGACATTGGCCGAGAAAGGGACTTCCTGACTGGAGAGCTTCCGTTATCTTTTTTCCATGATGTCGCAGCTGTGAGGCAGCCAGTGGCACGCACTGCTGCACGTTCCAACAGTTTCATAGTTGGGCAGGTGCTTTGGCCTGTGACGGCTCAGGAAGATTCCTGCCACCCAGAGCTGGAGTAGTGCTCCTTGCAATGAGCCCTGGTTGACCACAGTGAGAAGGAGATCTTCTGGATTTATTCCTTCCTTTGGGGGCCTGTCCCAGCCAAGCAATTAGTGGTCGTTGTTCTTTTTATTTATTCTTAACAGTTCCTTGCAATAAATCCCTTCTTGCTACTTAAAAACTCTCTATATTGAAGTTTTATTTTTATTTTGATTACTATTTATGTCCTTGAACGTTCACTAATACCACTAGTTTCCAGATTTTCTGTTTAACAATGTATTGTGCATGTGTGACTTCTCCACATTGTAATATATTGAAAGACATTTTCAGTAGAGTATAACTCAACATGGATTCAATAAATCTTTTTGTTTGTTAAATTTCTGCATTTTTCAAACACATCAAATCAAAGAAACATGCAGTTAGCTTTATGATTTGCAGACTTCAGAAATGAACCTAAGTTGAGTTAAACTCATGCTCTTTTCAGCATAAGTAGTTTTGTAAAGTACACATGTTAGTAAAAAAAAAAAATCCAATGCTTGACTGTATTTTGTTTTGATCTTAAGGCTTCATGCAAAATATTGAGGAAGTAAAATAATGTCTGTATAATTAGCAATACTAACATTCCAGTAGTGATTGGGAATGGAATCTCAAAAGGTGATCACTTTTGGCTTCCTAGTTTCTTTTTTAAGTCAGTTGTGCTCAGTTGGGTGAAAATACAACTTCCCTTTTCACATTTCCTGACATGGGCCATTTAGGTCCTCTCTCTGGAGTCCTTATTCCCTGCCACTGGATTAAATGTCAGACTGTCTCCATAGCCCTTCCAGCCTTTCCAAGTCATATAAATAATCATATGGGAATAATCAAGAGAATTCTGAAAGTGATCACAACTTCCAACTCTTCTCCAGCTTAAAGTTTTCTTCTTGACACAGCTATAATACCTGCCTGGGAAAGGATAAGGAGAGTTTAGCTGGGCACTTGTTTCTTCAAATTGCACTTAATCCCTCACTCACTTAATGCTTTTTTAAAAAAATATTTATTTATTTACATTTATTTGAAAGGCCAAGGAATAGAGAAAACAGACTGGTAGATGGAGATGGTTCATTCCCCAAATGCCAACAGCTAGGGCCGTGTCAAGTTAAACCCAAGAGCTGAGTATCCAATCCAGCTCTCCTTTGTGGGTGACAAGGATCCAAGTACTTGAGCCTCAGCTACTCCCTCCTAGGGTTCACATTAGCAGGAAGCTAGAATCCCAAAAAGCAGAGAATGACATCCAAGCACTGTAAAACGGGACACAAACATGCCAAGTGGTATCTTAACCACTATACACAATGCCTGTTCCTGAAGGTTGCTTCTAACTGAATCCTGGATTTCAATGGAACTGGGGAAGGAATCTGTAGCCAGACGTCCAGATGTGTGTGTTCATATATGATGTACCCCACTTCATGGGTCACTTTTAGAGGTCCTTTTGCTATCCCAATAGAAAATGTATGTGTGCATTTGCTTTACCTGCCAATCTAGCCACTTTGAGACCCTTTCCTCAGCCTCTGGGCCTGCAGCCATCTACCCTTTCTTGGGAAGCATCTGCTCACCCCCATGGATGACATCCTTTTAAAATGACCCACTGCTATCTCTGCCTTGTATCTTCATGGACAGCACTGGGAGATGTGCAGTTTGCCTTGTGAAAAGAAAGACCTCTTGCAGGCATTTCCGTAGACTCTCCCTGCAGGGGGAGGTATGTCTAACCACAGCTTATGACTGTTTAATCCTTAATACTTGAGTCAAACATAAAACCCTCTGTTCTTCAAGCTCCAGGGTATACTTGTCAAGCTTTATGATTATTTCCTCTGAAGGACCTCCTGAAAATAAGAGAACTGGAAGCACCATTGTCTTGCCCTTGAAAAGAGAAGAATCTAGCACATTAACAATCCTCTCCAATGAAAACTCTCCTGGTGTTTTCAACCTTTTATGTAAACGGGAAGTAATAATTAGTAAATCCGAGTGGAACCAGCTTTTTTTCACATTCTTAACATGTCCTAAATGGATGGGATGATTCCCTTTATTTCATTTTATAATGTGGAGTTATTGCAGCCTGTTGCCCTATTCTCCATTTTTTAAGGTTCTGATAGCACTGAGATAATAGGGAGAACTACATTTAACAATATGTTATATTTGAATAATCAGAATGACCCTAAATCCTGGTGACCATATTGTTGTATATAAAAATGCTGCATAAGAACAATGGATAAAATAATTATTTCAACTTCTTGGCACTGTATATTTCCCTATAACCCAATGCATAAACTTATTCCCAGACAACTTTGTAGAACAGGATGAATTATTAACAAGATGTCCTTCCTGCCTTGGAAGGGCTGTGAATTGGAACTGGTGACATTCTATCATATTACCCAACAGTAAAAATATGTTGTTTGATAGTCACTGCCTAATGTGTGAAACTTACCATTATAAATGAGTCAGACTCTTCGATATGCATTATTCACACAGAACTCTCTTCAAGTTTTAGGGAATTTGTGCTAACAACCAATGCTACCTAAGTCCAATATTCTGCTTGTTTAAAATTAACACGATGTCATATAAGAGTGTTATTAGGAACTTTGTTTCTTATTTTTAATTAAAGTTATAATATAGAAAGAACTTTGAACTACAATTCTCTTGCTTTTATTAGTGTTGACAATATTTTTTGAAAAGCATACTAATCTCAGTGGTTTACAAAGAAATTATATTTATTTCATACAATGAAAACATGAATTTCACTGAATTTCAAATTACAGTCATCATATGCATAGTATGTGCAGAAAAGGCCATCCAATGATGCACCAATTATGTAGCATAACTGTTGTGTAACTATATCAACAGCAAGTCAAATTATTGAACATTTCAATTTAGACACAAGAAGGGCTATAAATGATAAGATTTTCTCTATTCATAAGATTTAGTAAATCTTCATGAAGAAAATTTTGATGTTTCATGAGCTTCAAGGGATTAATCTGCAAGCTCCATAACACTGGGGCCAAATCTGGTTCTTTCTTTCTGTCATTGTAAACATAATACCTAGCATAGGGTATGAAAGAGCTAATAAGTATTCTTAAATAATATTTATTAACTAAACAGATGGTTAGTGTTTCATTATATCATTTACACTTGTTTAGTAGGTATGCTTCACGGAGCAGCTCGTAGAGCAATGACATATAAAACCCCAATAAATGACTACGATGAGAGGTATGAATGTGGAAACCAGAAATTTATTTTTATAGAAAAATAACTGCTTTAGTCCTCCATCTTATCCTCTAAGAGATAAATCACTCGGTCTAAAATCATGACATGCATTCTAAGACAATGGGGGTGGGGAATAATTGACAAAACACAGGACATTAAAAAGGCAATATATTTTTCTTCTCTATCAGTCCTGGTAACACTGTTGCTGGAAGGCGGGTGAACTTTCTGGGGAGCACATTAGACAGTCAAAAGTGCTGTAATATTCATAGAGCTATAGCAGTTAGTTTTGAACATGATGCCTTCTGGATTTGAAAGATTAACGAGGAAGCAATTTTGCACAGCTTTGAATGCGTTCCTTATCATGTGCTTGCTCCTCTCCATTGCGAGTGTACCTTTGAGAAAGAGCCCTAAAGGGTCTGTTTCCAGGAGATCCTTTCTTAATGTTTATTGCTTAGAGATTTATAACTGCCAAAGCAGTCTACCAAACTAATACACAAAGGTGCCTTTTCAGGGAACCTCCCTAAATACATAAAAAACATCCACTAAAACAATAGACAAAATAACCATACACAGAAACCAAAAAAATAATAATAATAACCTTCTTCATGAAAGAGTATAAACGTATGAAACCTACTATAAAAAGAACAGAGGATATTAAAAAGAAACAAGTTAAATTTTAAGGAGAAAACTGGCGAGACTTAGTCATGACTAATCAATAATAATCTTGAGTATAAATGAACCAAAATCCCCAATTAAAAGATACAAACTGGCTGAATGGATAACAAAACAAAATATAGCAATAAGCTACCTACAAGAAACATATTTCACTAGAAAAGATACAGAGAGACTGAAAATACAAGAATAAAAAAAAGATGTTCCTTGCAAATAGAAATCAAAAGCAAGCATGGATGTAATGATGATGTCTGACAAAATAGATTTTAAGGCTAAAACTGTTCAAAGAAACAATGTGTTTCTGTACTGATCAGCGGATCAATCAATAAAAAAGATACTACCATCATAAAGGTAAATTCATCTAATGTTGGAGCAGCTCTTTAAATAAAAACAATTTCAGTAAGTGTAAAGGGAGACATAAAATCCAAAACAATTATGTATGGGACTTTTTTTTTTTTGCTTGAAGAACACAACTTCATGCATTTAATATGTACAGATTTGGTAACATGATGATTCTTCTCCCCCTACCTCACTTCCACCCATACTCCCACCTTTCTCGCTTCTCCCTCTTCCTTTCCCACTCTTTTACAGAGATCAATTTTTCAGTTAATTTTCATACTTATAAAATTAACCCTAAATTAAGTAGAGAGTTCACCAATTAGTATAAAGAAAAAAGCAAAACAAAGCAAATAAACAAAAAATGTTGTTTCTCCAGTCAAGGCAAGGGCTGTTCAAAATCATTGTATCTCAAAGTGTGGGTTTTGCTCCTATGATTATATTTATGTACTCCATTTGGTACTGCAGATCAGAGGGACCATATGGTATTGTCTTCTTGTGAGTGGTTTATTTCACTAAGTAGAATGGTTTCCAGTTGCATCCATTTTCTTGCAAATGAAAGGATTTCATTTTTTTTTTTTACTACTGTGTATTCTTCCATAGTTTGTATCTATCATAACTTCTTTATCCAGTTTTCAGTTGATGGACATCTGGGTTGATTCCATATCTTAGCTATTATAAATTGAGCTGAGATGAACATGGGAGTATAGCTCACTCTTTCATATGCTAATATCATTTCCTTTGGATAAATTCTCAGGAGTGGGATGGCTGGATCATAGAGCAGGTCTATGTTCAACTTTCTGCGGTATCTCCATACTGTCTTCCACAGTGGCTATACCAGTTTACATTCCATCAACAGTGGATTCAGATACCCCTCTCCACACATCCTCGCCAGCATTTGTAGTTTGCTGATTTCTGTATGAGGGCAATTTTAACGGGGGTGAGGTGAAACTTCAATGTAGTTTTGATTTGCATTTCCCTGATGGCAAGTGAACCTGAGCATTTTTTCATGAGTCTATAGATCATTTGAATTTCCTCTTTAACATCCCGATTTCATCAATGGACAGATCAACTAGACAAGAAATCAACAAAGAAACTATTGGTAATCTGAACTATAGGCCAAATGGACCTAATAAACATTTACAAACTATCCCACCCCACAGCTGCTGAATGTATCTTCTTTTGATCAGCATATGGAACATTCTCTAGGATATACCATACAATAGGCCACAAAACAACTCTCAATAAATTCATAAAAGTTGAAAATATATCATATGTCTTTTCTATCCACACAATGGAATAAAGGTGTAAATTAACAATAACAGGAATTATAATGCATTGAGGCTGAAAATATGCTCTTGAATTAAAAAAAAGATGACTGAATAAAAAAAAATAAGAAATTCAATACCTTGAAATACCCTGAAACTAATGAAAATGGGACCACAACATAACAAAACTTATGGGATACAGCAAAAACACTCTTACAGGAAATTCCATAGCAATTAAGTGCTGACATTAAAAAAATTAAAAAGTGTTGAATAAATGACCTAACAAAGCATTTCAAATGCCAGAAAACAAAAATTGAAAATTAATAGAAGGGGGCTGGCACTATGGCTTAGCCAGTAAAACTGCCACCTGCTGTGCTGGCATCCCATATGTATGCCTGTTCAAGACCTGGCTGCTCTACTTTCGATCCAGCTCTCTACTATGGCATTGTAAAGCAGTACAAGATGGCCCAACTGCTTGGGCCCTTGCACCCACATGGGAGACCCAGAAGAAATTCCTCACTCCAGGCTTTTGGCTTCAGATTGGCACAGCTCCAGCCATTACAGCCAATTGAGGAATAAACCAGTGTATGGAAGACCTCTCTCTCTCTGCCTCTCCCTTTCTCTGTGTGTAACTCTGACTTTCACATAAATAAATAAAATTTTGAAAAAAAAAGAAAATTAATAAAAGGAAAGAAATAATAAAACTAGAGAAGAAACAAAAGTTTAAAAAATACAAAATAATGGCCTAGCATTGTGGCATAATGAGTAAAGCTACCACCTGCAGTGCTGGGTGCCAGGTAGAGGCCTGGCTGCACCATTTCCAATCCAGTTCAAAATATTTTATAATCAATAAATTAAACTTTTTGGATTTAACATTAAAAGTACAGGCAAGAAATGTAAAATTAAACAAGTGGGAATGTTTCAAACTAAAAGGTATCTGGATAACAAAGGAAACAATTAACAAAATGACTAGAAAACACACAGAATGGATGAAAATATTTGTAAATCATGTTTTTTGATAAGGGACTGATATCCAAAATATATAAAGCACCCATACAAATCAACATCAAAAACGATACTTTTAAATAGCTGAAATAGACATTTCTTAAATATTTTTCTGAAGCAAATTTATGAACACTGCATTTGCTACAATGGTTTTTTAAATTTTCTATATTTATTTATTTATGAGACAGAAACACACAAGAAAATCGAGTTTCATTCTTCTGGTTCACACTTCAAATGATTGCAATAACTAGAATTGGCTGAGGGTTGAAGCTGGGAGACAGGAACTCAATCCAGGTCTCCCATGTGGGTAACAGGGACCCAATTAGTTGACTTATTAGTGGCTGACTACCAGGGTCTGCATTGGCAGGAAGCTGGAGACAGGAGCCAGACTGGGAATCAGACCTAGGTGCTCTGATGTGGGATAGGCACTAGGCTAAGCGCTCACTTCATGAATGACCCTGTAAATTGAACACATAGATTCTTGGACTTGCCAAACATTAGGGTTAATGTTCTTATCTCAGTTTCTTCTTTTTTTGCTTTGATGTTCAATGTTTTATTTTTCCTGTAGTCATTACAGTGGTTCTTTCAATGCTGGAATAGATCTCATCTTTTCTCCATTACTAATCTTTTCCATGGTCATTTAATACTCATGGAGCAGAAGCAATTGTTATTCAATGATTTTCTACCTTTAAAGATCTATAAGTCACTTAAATATAAAATTAGTGATAATAATAGACAAATTTATATTTTATAAATATTGTGCCAGTGCCAGTAACCTAGCATGTAAAAACTTGAACTCAACTTTGATTTACTTCACCACATCCCACTAATTTGCCCTAAAGACTCTACATAAATTCTCATTTATGCTGTTTGTTATTTTTCTGCCACTGCACAGCGTTGCCCAGTTTTGACACTATTGGCATTTCAGACAGACTCTTATTCATTACATCTGCCTGTTCCACATATTTAACACAACTGATATATTTCTTTCTTGTGTGAAAAAACACATAGCATGAGATTTATCATAAAATTTTAAAAGTCCAATATGATTAACCATGTGCACAAGGTTGTAGAGCAAGCAGATCTATGAGAAATTTTTAATCTTGAATGACTGAAACTCCATGCTTGTCTTACAACAACTTACCATTCTCTTTGCCTATAGTCCTTGGCAAACACCATTCTCCTCTCAGTTTCTATTAGATAACTCATGTAAGTGGAATCTTGCAGCACATTTCTCATGACTGGCTTATTTCACAAAACATAATGTACTCAAAATATTTTGTAGCATATGACAGGATTTTCTCTTTCTTATTCTACAATTGGAGTGTTACAAATATCATTTTCAAGATCCTGATTTCTCTTCATTTGTAATAATGGCACTGTTGGATAATACAGTAATTCTGTTTTTAATTTGGTGGGAACTTCCATACTGTTTCCATAAAAGTTGTATCTAAAAGCACAGAAAACAAAAGCAAAAGTAGAAAAAAACATGATTATATCAAACTAAGGACCTTCTGCACAACAAAAGAATCAACTAAATATGGAGGTGGCACACAGAATTTGAAAAATTGTTGCAAATGTATCTTATAAGTGTCTAAGTAACTGAAATATTTAAGGAATTCCTACCAGTAAATAGGAAAAAAAAATCACAAATATAAAAACCTGAGTAAGTAATGGACAAAGGATTTAAACTCATATTTGTCAAAAAAACATACAAATAGCCAAAATATATATGTGAAAAGATATTACCACTAATTACTCTGGAAATGCACATCAAAACCAAACTGAAATATCATTCTACACCTGTTTGCATGGCTATTAACAAATAAGGTAAAATAGAATAAAATAAAATACCAAGTTTTAACAAGGATATGGAGAAATTTGAATATTTATGCACTGTTTTTGGGCCTATAAACACCCTCTACTGATAACACTAAATGTCAACATATACCCTAGATATTATGACACCCAAAATAGCCCTATTTTCCAGAAACATTCAAGAAGAAGGATACTCACCCCAGTTGAGAAGAAGCACTGACACAGTACTATTCTTTTAAAGAGTCATAACTATCGGCCGGCGCCGTGGCTCAACAGGCTAATCCTCCGCCTTGCGGCGCCGGCACACCGGGTTCTAGTCCCGGTCGGGGCACCGATCCTGTCCCGGTTGCCCCTCTTCCAGGCCAGCTCTCTGCTGTGGCCAGGGAGTGCAGTGGAGGATGGCCCAAGTGTTTGGGCTCTGCACCCCATGGGAGACCAGGAGAAGCACCTGGCTCCTGCCATCGGATCAGCGCGGTGCGCCGGCCGCAGCGCGCCAGCCGCGGCGGCCATTAGAGGGTGAACCAACGGCAAAGGAAGACCTTTCTCTCTGTCTCTCTCTCTCTCTCACTGTCCACTCTGCCTGTCAAAAAAAAAAAAAAAAAGAGTCATAACTATCTGAAATATGAAGGAGACAGACTGATGGCTAGAACTGATATAAAAACATGATCACATACATTGAAAAAAAAAGTTACTTTGCCTGAATCATGAGGAAATGTCTTCAATGTTTCTTCTTTAAGAAGGCATTCATTTGGGGACTGGCTCCATGGTGCAGTAGGTTAATCCTCCACCTGCAGCACCAGCATCCCATATGGCCACTGGTTCTAGTACCAGCTGCTCCTCTTCTGATCCAGCTCTCTGCTATGGTCTGATAAACCAGTAGAAGATGACCCAAGTGCTTGAGCCCCTGCACCCAAAAGGTAGACCAGGATAAAGAACCTGTCTCCTGGCTTCTGATCAGCACAGCTCCAGCCATTGTGGCCATCTGGAGAGTGAACGGAGGGAAGACCTTTGTCTCTGTCTTTCCCTCTCGCTGTCTGTTACCCTACCTCTCAAATAAATAAATAAAATCTTTAAAATAAGGCTAATTTGTAGGCAAATATAGTAATACAAGTCAGGAATAATGTGATAGCCTAAACCCAGATAGATATGTGGAAAATGGGAAGATTAAAAATCATTAAGAATTGAGAATCAATCATACATACTTTAAGGAGTTGTGGAATCAAACAAAATCCCAGATTTCTGGTTTAGATATGTGTAGCGAGCATGACCATTCCCTAATTTAGATACACTGGTTCTAGTAGAGCAAATATTACCAGAGTGGCAGTACAAAGGCAGACACAGTGCCTTTATTACTTTATGCATTTATTGGATGGATTTTATGAAGCTCCTTCTATTTTTCACCTTGGCATAAGTACACATCACTGATTTTTTAGAATATATAAATGCCAGAGAAATTAGAAATTAAGAGGCTGAGCATAGATGATGAGGGTTGTCATTTAGGAGCCCATTTAATAGAAGAAGGAAGAAAGAAGATGGAAGAGGAGGGACTGGCAAAAGAAGGTGAGGAAAGGGACCAAAAGTGAGGAGAAAGTAGAGGAGAGAGAAAGAGACAGGGAGGGAGGGTGAGAGAGTCAACTGCTTATTGGGAGAAAGAGTCCACGAAGCTAGCTGTAAATAGACTTTCCTCTGCACATCTATTAAAATGAGTATATTGTGTTCAAAAGAGGCTCTAGAAAAGGGGTCCTCATGGTTTAGTTTCCTGCCTATGATAACAAACCACACTTCACCATCTCCATATTCTGATATAAAAATGTAACAAGTTCTGCACAGGAAATGAAAACAAAAACAGATAAGTGGGATTTGATGAAACTAAAGAATTTTACACAGCAAAAGAAAACAGTCAACAAAGCAAAGGGACAATATATAGAATGGGAGAAAATATTTGTAAATTGTACATCTGAAAAAGGGTTAATATTCAGAGTATATAAGGAACACAAAAAATTCAATAACAAAAATAATAATAATCTAATTTTAAAATGAGCTGTAGATCTAAACAGACATTCCTCAAAATGATACATGCAAATGTCCAAGAGGTATGTGAAAAAATGCTGAACATTGATAATCAGGAAATGAACATCAAAACTGCAATGAAATGTTTCCCCACTCTAGCAACATTGGCTATTATCAAAAAGATCACAAGTGCTGGAGAGCATGTGGAGAAAGGAAAACTTTGCACACTATTGATGGGAATGGAAATCAGTACAGCCATTTTGAAAAAGGTATGGAGTGGCTCGTGCTGCAGTGTAGAGGGTAATACCACTGCCTGTGGTGCTGGCATCCCATATGGGCGCCGGTTCGAGACCTGGCTGCTCCACTTCAATCCCACTCCCGGCTGTGGCCTAGGGAAGCGGTGGTAGATGACCCAAGTTCTTGGGCCCCTGCACCTGCATGGGAGACCCGGGAGAAACTCTTGTCTCCTGGCTTCAGATCAGCTCAGCTCTGGCTGCTGTGACCTTTTAGAGAGTGAACCAGTGGATGGAAGACCTCTCTTTCTTTCTCTCTCTCTCTCTCTCTCTCCCTCCCCCTCCCTTCCTGCCTCCCTCCCTTCCTCTGCCTCTCTGTAGCTCTGCCTTTCAAATAAAAAATAAATACATATTTAAAAAAAGGGTATACACTTTCTTCCAAAAACTAAAAATAGAAATATATGATCTACCAATCCTACTCTGGGCTATAAGTCCAAGGGGAATGAAACAAATCTGTCAAAGAGATATCTACACTCCCATATTTATTGCAACACTATTCACAATAACTAGGAATTGGAAACAACCTAGGTGTCCATACACCAATCCATATATAAAGAAAATAATATGATAAATAAAGTAAAATATATCCACCTACATACATACACACACACTCGTGCGTACAGACACACACATACACACACACAGAGTGGAATATTACTCAGCCATAGAAAGGATGCAAGGAACTGGAAGTCACTATGTTAAGTGAAATAATGCAAGCATAGAAATACAAATACCCCAATAATCTCACTCATATGTGGATGTAAAAAAATGCTCATCTTAAAGCCTTCAAAAATATAAAATATAATGATTGTTACTAGAGGCAGGGTAGGGAAGAAGAGGGAGATGGATGAGGAAATGTTTGATTGATGTGTAACAGGTTGTAACTAGATAGGAATAAGTAGTTTCAGGGGTCTAATGCAAAACAGGGTGAAGATAGATAACACTGATTTACTGTATATTACTCTATTAAAATCTAAAAAAATAGGATTTGGGGTGTTTTTATTATTAAGAAATGTTAAGTGCTGAATGGATACATGTATTTACCTGATTGGACATTAAACAATGTGTACATGTAACAAAATATCACATGGTACCCCATAAACATGCATAATTTTATGTCTGTTAGATGTTTGTAAATATAAAAAATTAAGTTATACATTCCAAAACTTTTTTGGATATTTGTAAACAACTTTATGCTTTATTGAAAAAGAAATCATTTTGCTTTTTTCTGTGCATGTACTATGTAATTATGAAAATTACAATTAAAAACAATATTTGCTATGCAACACCAGGTCCATTTAATATCAATTCATTTGTAAGGATAAATTGAATAAGAATTATTAACCAATATAAAAGGGCTTCATATATATTATGCACATATGAATATCTATGTTTTAAAATATATAGATATGCTAAAACTTAACCTCATTTTTATATGACACTTGGGAAAAGCAAGTTATTTGAAGTAAGGCCTGTTGTAACACTTAAAGGAAACATTATCTTCAAAACAATGTGAAATTCAGATGAGTCTTCATTCTTTTCTTAGGACTACCTTATCAGAGGAAATTTATTATTTAACATACATTAGTTGTTACACCAAGAACAATTAATTCCATAGGTAAAAGAGTTTTATCTTTGAAAACAAAATGACACAAAATCAAAGTAAGCATATGTTTTTAATTTTATATCTATTATCTCATAGGCAATTGAGAAAATTCTACCTGATATAAGTTGAAGCTAGAAAAATCATTGGGAACATTAAATATTTTCAAAATATTTGTTTTGCAAAAATAAAGGTGCAATTAATGATTATTTAATTTCAGCTTGTTTTTGCTGATTTTTTAAAGTCATCAAAATTGCCTTTCAATGAATTTCTCCATCAACATTAAGATCATTGGAAATATCTCAGAGAAGGAATCATGTAGTAGCAGTAATTTTAACATCAGGAGATTATTAGATTTAGAAAACATACTTGACATGACAGTCTTTATTATTCACTATTAGATGTTAATAAACAACTTTTATGTGGTAGAAAAGTACAAAGAAATTTGGAGTGATTTACACATGATCTCAAATCTGCACTGAGCAGCTTAATTTAGGAAAATCACTTAGTTGCCCTGAAATTCAGCTTTCTTGTCTATAATAGGATAGTTACAGAGACCACATACATTTGGAAAGGAAGATTGAACAGAAGTTTCAACCATGTGGAAAATAAAACAAAGATTTTAAATCCAGATTTGTAGACTTTTAATCTAAGTTTTGGTTTTTTTTTTGTTTGTTTGTTTTGTTTTGTTTTTGTTTTTTGTTTTTTGTTTTTGACAGGCAGAGTGGACAGTGAGAGAGAGAGACAGAGAGAAAGGTCTTCCTTTACCGTTGGTTCACCCTCCAATGGCCGCTGCAGCCAGCGCGCCGCGCTGATCTGAAGCCAGGAGCCAGGTGCTTCTCCTGGTCTTCCATGTGGGTGCAGGGCCCAAGGACTTGGGCCATCCTCCACTGCACTCCCTGACCACAGCAGAGAGCTGGACTGGAAGAGGAGCTACCGGGTCAGAATCCTGCAACCCAACCAGGACTAGAACCCGGGGTGCCGGTGTCACAGGAAGAGGATTAGCCTAGTGTGCTGCGGCACCGGCCAGCTTTTCTACTAAACAATGGTGTATACTTGTGTTGAGTTACTCAGCCTTTCCACATACATGTCCTCTTCTGAGAAGTTGGAGCAATTTTAGATATCCAAATCATAGGACAATTGTGTTTGTTGAAAATGTTAATGCCATTCACTGCATTTAAAACGGATATTGGTACATGATGAACATTTTATATTTGGAAACTCATATTATTAATAAGTGTCTCCACTCACTTTACCCAAAAATGCCTGGAGAAGAATCATGCTTTGATTCTTTTACAAGCTCCTCATCTAATTCTACTTTTCTTGTAAGGTTGGGAACTATTGGTGCAACATGATCACATGGATATAGTAAAGCATGAAATTAATGGAAATTTAATCATTGGAGCACAATTTAAAAACATAGAGCTTAGGAAAGAATATTTTCCTACTATTGCAATTTACAAAGAACTATATAAAATTATATACAAATATAATAATACTTTAGAGCTGGTGGATAGACCTTATATGATATGATTCTATCAGCACATTAAATAAATTCATTAAAGCCTACTTTTATTTCATGAAGACAAAACTGTAACATTCAGATAGTGTAGGTTCACTCTCTTTACGATCGTATGAAATGCTTTGCACTCCTTTGTCATTTTTTAAATAGGACAAGTGAAGAGCGCTAAATAATATTCTTAAACTACAGAAAAGCATATAATTCACGTCCAGATAATCATTTGTCCCTTATATTTTCAAAAAGTTACAAATACTAAGAGCAATCCAAATAATTTGAAATGTTCATTTGTTATTTATTTTCATCTACTTGAAAGGTAGAGTGAAAGAAAGAATCTTTCATTCACTGCTTCTATTCCCAAATGCATATAATAGCCAGGGCTAGTGAAGTCAAAATCAGGTGGCTGGAAATCCATCTGATCTCCCACAGATGTGACAGGAGCCCAAGCACTGGAACCTTCATCTGCTACCTCCTAGGATGCATTAACAGTCAGCTGGGTTGGAAGCAGGGTAACAAGGACTCAAACTGACCCTATAATTCACCTTAAAATGCTCTGTCACAGTGTCCACCTGAAGTAGGCAGGCATACAGGTTAAAATTGATCAGATTTGTGAACTGGAAGACCATGCCTTCGCCACACCCCTGTGTGGCCCCATGCCCCTAACTGATGCCTTTGCCACGCCCCTGAGTGGCCTTTTTCCCCTACCTGGCCACACCGGGGTGCCCACCAGCCAATCAGGTTAATTAACCACTCCCCTTTGGAGTGGGTTAAAAGCCTAGGGCACAGTGTGCCAAGCCCTGCTCTTTTTCCCTGGCCTCTTGCTAGGAAGGGGCTTGCTGTAGCCCGGTGCCTCCAGGGCTCATGGCCTTCCGGCCATGTGCTCTAGGCTTCCTGGCCTAGATGCTCATCCACGTAGCTAGTTCCTGGTGCTCGGTATGAACCCCCATTCACCTCTCTCCCCTAAATAAAGCTCTCACTCTCTTATGCATCTTCCTTACTAAATAAAAGCTTAAAAAACGTACCATGCTGCCTCATTTATCTGTGCCGGTATTTAGAATTCTTCTCTAAATATTAGGCAAGAACCCTCTTGGGCTTATTTATATTGGGGATTTAGTAATAAGCCCGTGTTGAAATCATAAGGCACCTCAAATTCCGGTAGTGCATGTGGCACCTCGGATAGCATTTCTAGGGAACCTTAAGGGGCCACATTTCAGGGTAAATTTTAGGGGGTCTTTTTCGATTTCACACCCACTAAGTTACTTAGTAAAGAAAAATTCATTGTAAATTTTTGTAGACCTTATTGCTTATAGTCATTATTAACCAAGTATCAAATAACAGAGATTAGTTTTTATATAGTAAACCCAATACCAGTTGTAATATTCAGGGCATTTGTGAATCAAAAATTGTGCTAAATTCTGAGATTAATATATTTTATTTCATGCATTATAAAGGAATATTATACTTCTATGCATATCTAACATTATTTGTTACTATCTTATGGGCAGCATAGTCTGAATAAAATTATAACAAATTCTGAATAATGGAAATTTCATAGCGCAAAATTTCTAAAAGTCCCATCTTAAATATCCTAGTTAGTCCTTAGAATTCAAAGCCAAATAATTTATATATTTTAACTAAATTCTTTTTTAGATATACATTTCTATGTAAAATAGGGCACCTTGAAAAGTTCACAGAAAATGCAACTAAAAACTAAATTTGTTTTGTACAAAAATTTTTGTAATTCAGGTATAATTTTTCAAAACACATTTCCATGAGGTTTTTGAATATGCCTTGTATGCATGGATTTTAATTTTTCTGTCTTAGACTTCTTTTATTCCACTTCCCCTGAACTTTTTGAAATACTCTCCCACGTGGTAAAGAGATTACTTATTCACACGATAATTGAATAGGCAGGCTCCTAGTTTATAATGGTATGTTCCAGAATGACTTTGAAAAAAATAATAATGCCCTTTCCTCTAAAATGTTCTTTTCCAGGCAGTTTCATTCCTTATGTAAACTACAGAAGGCAAGAAAGTCAGTTGTGGCAAAATAATATGGAAAAATATCAGCCCTTCCTATACTGAAACTGTCCATTAAGGAAGCAGTAGTAGAACTAAATGAGTGTTTCAGAGCCTGGAGCATCGGTCTTCTCACTTTAATTTTGCATCTATGCCTCTGGCTCTTTGCTGCACAGTTAGTATTATGGAATGCAGTATTTTATGTTTTCTCTTAGGGCCTCTTTGTCTTATTTTTCCCTTACAACACAGAGCTATTACTGATATCTTTATGTTGTTCAGTTTTAGCTACAAACAGAATTTTGATCAATGAAACACCAAGGAAAAGCAACATGTTTAATAGAAACATTATGCATTACTAAAACTTTCAAGAGTTGAAAATGATGGAAGTTCTGGGTACTTCCCTACTCTTAAAGGTTTTCAGTATGCTATGCCTGACTACTAACTACAATCTATATATGAACACTTAGTTCATCCATGTAGAAACACATTGACTTGGAAGTTACTTAATGCAACCATATAAATTTCCATTTAAATTTATCTGTAGTTCCATCCTGAAGTGTACAGAATAATGGGGCAGAGCTAGCAGAATGATTGAATGCCTTCTTCCAGAAACAGCTCAGCCTTTAGCAGGAAAACCAGAGTTTAAAGAATAAAAAAGGAAAAAGAATGGAAACGAAATTGCTAACACATTCTCCCTCAATGTGAGCTCTCACAATAAAAAAGCTTGGTTTTCTTTATAAAACAAATTCCTGCTAAACAAAACACTAAAATAATTTTATTATAAGAGTATAATACTATTATGCACCAAGAATTTGTTTGGACAATAATTCCTGTTCTTGCCCTGTGGGTAGTTTAAGCCTGTCAAATTAGTAATTGTTTCTGACATAGTAGCCTAATTGTTTTATTCTTACTTCATAAGAATAACTCAGTAGGAATGATAGTACACTGCACAGTTTTCTAAAAGTTCATTTTGTGCATTTCAAAAATAAGCCTGGAAGTCATTTTATTGTCTTTACTAAAAAGGAAAGCTCATTAAGATTTGAGCATGAATATGTGTAGGTAACTTTCCTAAAATATATAAAAAATAAGTGCTTAAGGCACCCAAGTCAATCCACTAAATAGCTTAGAGTACAAGCGGTACCAGAAGAGGATGCACTGGTTGGATCCTCTTTTCAACCAAGGGAAAATGTTACAGGTCATTTGTCAGGCAATGTCAGCAAAGCATGGTGTCCAAAAAGATGGACACAGGAATTTTATTGTACAAGAGATCCCTTGAGAAAAGAGACAGCACTTGAACATTTGTTCAGAAACGCATTTTGGTTGCAATGGTATGGGCTTTCCTGTATTTTACCATCACTTCTAGTTTCTAAAACTTATATTTATTAGCAATGACATTTATATATTTCATATTTGAGACTAACAGAATTGAATTTAAAGGAAATTCTAAACAAAGAACATGAAATGATTCTTTCTTCAAATGTTTCTGAAAGCATTTCTCTAAATAGACTTGTGTTTATATCCTAGTCTTAATGTCAGAATTATTGCATGCATCAGAAGATGAAAAGCCTATATAACTCATTTAGGAATTCAACTTTCACACTCTTCCCAGGAGAACACTATACTACCTAAATTCACCGTTTTACAGTATATGTTCTCAGATTTTCCCAGTGACTGAAGTTACTATATCTCCACAATATTCTACCTGTAAAGAATCTGAAACAAAATGAATCAATGATAAAACAAAATCTTCTAAATGATTGAGACCAAATATCTGAGAATGATTAGGCTTTTTTCTTTTTTTAAACAAGATAATCTTTTAAATAACAAGATAACAAATACTTCTCTTTACACTGAATCATCTGAGTTACCTTTGTTTCAAAATTGCAGAATATACAAACAGTAAAATACACAAATATTGAGTATGTATCCCAATGAATATTTATAAACACATGAATGTACATAAACATATTTATAATGCATTAATCCGATGTAGAATTAACATACTAAATGTATAAAGAATTCTATGTAGAGCAGAAAATATATCAACCCTCTTAAAAATGGGTAAATGAGTTTAAGAATTGTGGTCCCATGGGATACTCTGCTGCTTGGGATGCCCACATGCCACTTTGGGGTGCCTAGTTATAGTCCTACCTCCACTTCGGATCCAGCTTCTTGGGCTGAGCACTATGAGAAACAACTGATGATGACCCAAATACTTGGAGACTGGATGGAGTTGCTGGCTCCTGGTTTTGGTCTGACCCATTTCTCACTGTACTGTGCCCTTGGGGAACAAAATCGCACATGCAGAATCTCTCTCTCTCTCTCTCTCTCTCTCTCTCTCTCTCTCTGTCTCTCCACCCTCTTCTTGTTCTGTTTTTCAAATAAATGAAGATAAATATTTTTAAATGGGCAAATGACCTGAACAAACTTTTTTTTCAAAAGAAACCATACAATTGTTAAATATGTATAGGAAACTAATCATAACTAATAATAAATACAAATTAAAACCACAGTGAAATATCACCTCACACCTTTTAGAAAGTTATTGTTGAAAAAACAGACTATAAATGAAATATAGAAAAAGGAAACTTATGCATGCTGTTGTTGGGAGTATATATTGGTACAGTAATTATGGAAAATGATATGAGAGTTAATTTAAAAAATAGATCTGCTAATGTGGCCCAACTATCCAACTTCAGGGTATAGAGATCCAAAATTTCAACAGACTTGGTAAGAAGACATGTCATGAGCTTCACCTCTTTTTTTGGGCTTCATTGAAGGACAACATGTTGAAGAATCCAGTCATTCAATCTCACCCTACCTATAGTCAAATTATTTTAAGATGTAATTATTGAATTCCTACCAAATACAAATGCTTTAGGGAATGAAAATCAATAAGCAAGCAATTGCTTATTAGATTAATGACACATTAAAATAATTTAATATTAATGCCACACAATATACATATGTAATATGAATATTATTAATAAGATAATTTCCTTGTAATAAAATAAGGTTGGCATGTTACACTCAATAGTCTCTTCTTATAGGAGAACAATTTTGCTCTTTTTTACTGACTGATGTTTGGTTAATTTTTTGGTAGACTTTTTTTTTTTTTTTTTTTTGACATTCAGAGTGGACAGTGAGAGAGAGAGACAGAGAGAAAGGTCTTCCTTTTGCCGTTGGTTCACCCTCCAATGGCCGCCATGGCTGGCGCGCTGAGGCCGGTGCACCGCACCGATCCGATGGCAGGAGCCAGGTGCTTCCTCCTGGTCTCCCATGTGGATGCAGCGCCCAAGCACTTGGGCCATCCTCCACTGCACTCCCGGGCCATAGCAGAGAGCTGGCCTGGAAGAGGGGCAACCGGGACAGAATCCGGCACCCTGACCGGGACTAGAACCTGGTGTGCCGGCGCCGCTAGGTGGAGGATTAGCCTATTGAGCCACGGCGCCGACCTGGTAGGCTTCTCATAGTAACAATTTCTTCTTTTAAAAGGTCTAAGTCAAAGTTATCACAGAATAAAACATATTTTGTGGGTTTATTCAGATGTCATTTCATGTTTCCCTTTAAATTTTTGCTATATTCTCTGTAAATTGGAAGTTTGAATAAAACTATTGGTTAACCTCCTATTTACTGATAGTAATAATACTTTATAGGGCTTTAAATTGCATCAAATTAAAGAGTGCATCATGAGATTGACCCTAAATATTAATTGTAAATGGTTCAATTAAGCCTTCTTATTGTATTATATAAATTTTGATTCATTATACTTTTCTAAGTAATCATGTAACAAATCTAGATTTTTGTTTTGCAAATTTATCTCATAACTTTTTAAAACATGCTATGTTTCAATACTTTTTGGTATTTTTCCACAGTGCTTTTTTTTATTAATCACATTACAAATTGTTTTATTTACTTTAGTAAATATCATTTAAGGAAAAGTCAAAATCAAAGAATTCTATGGCATTCTATCAATTAATTTCTTTTTTTAAAAAGATTTATTTATTTATTTCAAAGTCAGAGTTACACAGAGATGGGAGAGGCAGAGAGAGAGAGAGATAGGTCTTCCATCCGCTGGTTCACTCCCTAATTGGCCACAACAGCCAGAGCTGTGTCAATCCAAACCCAGGAGCCAGGAGCTTCTTCTGGGTCTCCCACACTGGTGCAGGGTCCTAAGGACTTGGGCCATCCTCTACTGCTTTTCCAGGCCATAGCAGAGAGCTGAGTCAGAAGTGGAGCAGCCTGCTCTCAAACCGGCGCCCATATGGGATGCTGGCACCTCAGGCCAGGGTGTTAACCTGCTGCGCCACAGCACCGGCCCTCAATTAATTTCTGTTTTACTATTTTTACTTCTGCTTTCTTTTAATTTATTCTGTTTGTATTCTATATGTTTCTTGGTGGGATGTTTTTAGTTTAAATTTATGTACTTGCATTTTAACTGACATGAAAACTAGATGTATTTATGGGGTACAATGTGGTACCCCAATACACTTATATGTAGTACAAAGTCCCATCCAGGCACATCTCTATCTTGTCATATTCAAATTTCATCTTAGTAAATACATTCAAAATCCTTTCTTTTAGTTTTATAAGAGAAATATACAATATTATATTATGTATAGTTACCCTACTATGCAGTAGAACTCAAGAATTTAGAGCCTATTAAATATCCCTGACCATTCGTTCCCATCTTCCTCGTTTTCCAAGCCTCCAATCACCACCATTATTTTGAACTTCATGAGAGCTACTTTTTTATATTCCATGTATGAATGAGTTCATGAAGTTTTTCTGTGCTTTGTTAATTTCACTTAAAATAATTACCTTCATTTCCATCTATGTTGTCAAAATGACAGGATTGTATCCTTTTCATGGCTAAATACTATTCCAGGGTGATATACGCCACATTTTAAAAAAAACTGTATGTATTTGTGGGATACCATGTGATTTTTCATTGCCTGTATATATTTTATATTGTCAACTCATAGCAATAACTTTATCCTCTTAAGTATATACCATTTCTATATACTAAAAGCATACAAAATCCTGTCTTCTAGTTTTTTAACAGAGAAATATACGGTACAATATCTGTAGTCATCTTACTATACAAGAGAAACACAGGAATGTTTTCCCCTAAGTAGCAATAACCTAGTACTTATTAATTAACTTTTCCTCACCCTCCCACCAACCTTTGGTAACTATTATTTTATTTTAGCTTCCTTGATATCAACTATTGTTTATCTCACTTATGTGAGAAATCATGTAATAGTTGTCTTTCTATGCTTGGCTTATTTCACTTAACATAATGTCCTCCACTTCCATGCATGTTGTTGAAAGATGACAAGATTTGATTCATTTGTATGACTGAGTATTATTATATTGTGCTTATGTCCTATATTTTCATAATATATTCATTCACAAATGGATATGTAAGTTGTTTCCATTTCTCAGCTACTGTGGACAGTACTGCAATAAACAGGGGAATGCAGATATCTCAATAGGCTGATTTCATTTTCCTTGGATATACAGGTAGTAGTGGATTACTGGGTCATTTGGTCATTCTGTTTCTAGTTCTTCTAAGGAATATTCATACTGTTTTCCACAATGATGGTACTAATTTAAATTCCTACCAACAGTGTGCAAGTGTTCCCTTTATTCCACATCCTCACTAGCACTTGTTATCTTTTTTTCTCTTTGCTAATACCTAACTTGAGTGATTTTTTTTGCCTCTCCCTGAAGATTAGCAATGCAATGCATTTTTGGTGTATCTATTGCCCATTTATATGTCTTCACTTGAGAAATATCTGTTTAGACATTTCTATTTAGACCTGCCCATTTTTAAATTGCATAATTTTGTTATTTGTTATTCAGATGTTTGAGTTTTTATATATATTCTGGTTACTAACCCCTGGTCAAAATATGAGAATTATTTTAACCATCTGTATTCTGTGGTGTTCTATGATGTAAGTAATTCTAACTTGCCTATCCCTATAATCACAACCATAATTGGATCAGATAGATATTAAACATTCAGGATTTTCATTATTACTGTGCTTTATGAATTCTGTAATCTTGATTTGATTTCGTTTGACCCACATGTTGTTTACTATAATTTATTTTTCTGGTTGAGATTATTTTAAGTCAGGCATTTTAATAGTAATAAATGTAATTTAAGTAACATTTTTAAACAAATAATTAAATTATTGTTATAATAGAATTAGATGAACAGAAAAATCATGATGATAATAAAAGGAATCCCTGTATACTCAATACACAGCTTCCACTATTATGGACATCTTAAAGTATATTATGCATTTATAACATTGGTGGAACCACTGTAAATATATTAATAAGAATAAAAATCTATACATTATTCAGATCTTTAATTTTTAGTTGCATTTCTCTTCTAGGACCAATTGCAGCATATGAACTTGTATTTAGTGTTCTTATCTCTGTAATCTCCTCTGGACTCTACATTTTTCATACTTTGTTCATTTTTGGATGTTGATACTGCTGAGAAATACTGGTCAGATATTTTGTGGAGGCTGTTCTAATGGAATCTGTCTCATACTTTTATCATTATTAAAGCGAAGTTATAAGTTTAAAGGAAGAAAATCATGCAGTTCAAGTGCCTTTTTGATCACATTTGTTATGGGTACCTACTATCAACATCATTTTTCACTATTGATGATGTTAGTTTTGATTAACTTGAAGAGCTATTTGGATTAACTTTGAAGAACTGTTTTCTGATTATAACTTTACCCTTATACACATTCTACTCTTCCCATATTGTAATCATTTGAAAGAAGTCACTATGCACAGTTCAATTTAAGAAGTAGGAAGTTGTAGTCTGCCTCAAGGAGAGCAACATTTTTACATAAATTACATAAATTATGTGAAAATAGTATAAGAGATATGACTCTTATACTATATCTGTTAATTAATTTTAAAGAAATTTCTCAGATATGTGAGGTATTTAACGAATACAATCTAATGTAAAATACATTTAGACAGTGAAATGGCTGCTATAGTGAAGCAAGTTAACATATCACTTCACATGTTACACATTTTTGTGTGTGTCAAGAACTAAAATCTACTTATTTAGCAAAAGTCTCAAGTGGAACGAAATATTTTTAACTACAGTCCTCATGCTGAAGATCACATTTCTAAACTTGTTCATCTGCTTGCTCAGTTGTATCTTCTGAGCTACATCACCTCATTTCCTCCCACACTGTGTAAACAGTTTTACTCTTTATTTCCACAAATTTGACTTTTAAAAGATTCCATATGTAAATTTGATCATGCATATTTTTCTGACTGTGTCTGCCTTGTTTCACTTATAAGACTCTCCAAGGTCATCCACACTGTGACAATTGCCAGGATAGCTTTCTTTTATGAGGCTTCATGATATTCAGAATTTCTTTATCTTTTCGTCCTTTGGCAGCTGCTTAGGTTGTTTCTATATCTTGCCTTTGACGAATAATGCTGCATGGAACCTGGGACTGTAAATATTTTTACAGGACAGTGATTTCATTTCCTTTGGGTACACACACAGAAGTAACATTGCTAAATCATAATTGGACTTGGATATGACACCAAAAGCTCAGACAACAAAAGAAAAAAAAAAAAGTAAATGATGTTGTATCAAACCAAGTCCTTTGCACAACAAAAGAAACAATCGACTAATCAAAAGGAGACCTATGTATTGGGAAAAATCATTTTCAAATTTTATATCTTCATATAGGTAATATCCAAAATGTATAGAGAACAAACAAAACTCATAAGCAGATATATAAAAAGATAAAAAGTGGTTTAATATCATTAATTAGGATAATCTAAATAAAACCACAATGCTATATCACCTCACAGCTGTTAGAGTGTTGTTATCAAAAGGAGGGAAGGTAAAAAGTGTTGTGGAGAAAAGGGGCTGTTGGTGGGAATGTAGCTTGGGGCTGCCATCATAGAATATAGCATGGAGGCTCCTAAAGTAACTACAAATGTATTTATACCAATACAGACACTGGTTCACTTCCCAGACAGCTGCAACAGCCTGGGCTAGGTCAGGCCCAAGCCAGGAGACTAGAATTTCTTCCGTGTCTTTCATATGGGTGGCAGGGACCCAGCACTTTGGGCCATTTTCCACTGCTTTTCCCAGGCTATTAGCAGAGAGCTGTATCAGAAGTAAAGCACTGGGACTCAAACTGGCACCCACATGGGATACTGGGGTCTTGGGTGGTGACTTTGCCTGCTATGTCACAATGCTGGACCCAAAATATTTTCACAGAAAAGAAAAAAAGGAAATCCTAAAATCTGTGTGTAACTACAAAACACTAACTAGAATGGAGACTGTAAAAGGACAGAAAATTTCAAACAGGTAGGAGTAATAAGTTTAAGGGTGGCTATAGTAAATAAATATTTTAAATTATGAGAGTACATTTAAGAGATTTTACCATAAAAAAGTTAAGCAAGATGATGAATATATTGATCAGTTTAATCACTCCACATTGTATTATTTATATATGTAAAATATCACAATAAATTTAAATGCTCATTTTTTCATTTAAATAAAAAATAAACCATTAAAATTTAAAATTATAGAAACAAAAATAGTACAGGGAATAGATAAGTCAGGTAAAGATGGATGTGAAGAAAACTGTTGGTGGGAATTTAAACTGGCAGAGCCTGATGGAACAAGGACAAAAACCTCAGCCATTCTTGCTCATTGCCCAGAAGATAAACATTGGAATGTATTACTTTCTCTTGAATCTCAGTTGGGTCTCATAGCCTATTGCCTTCATAGCCCACCCGCCAAGCCAAGACTACCTGAAAGACCAGTTGCTCTGACACTTGGAAGACCAGTTCCAGGAATTCCCCTCTGCTTGCTGTCCCCTACCCCCACCCCCCATCTCTAGCCCTCATAAAATATAAAAAGGCCTGGCCTGAAGGGTTGGAGGGTCGAGACCTTCTGCCATGTGTTCAATCAATGTGCATGTGGGCAGTTGATCACCCACTTCTGCAAATTTATTTTCTCTAAATAAATTCGGTCTGGCTATAAAGTCATACACTGCCTCCTCTCTATTCTGCACCTCTTTTCCTAAGATTTTGGTGCCCCATGTGAGGAGGCACCAATCTGCAACTCTTTTCCTAACATAGCCATTATGGGAAACAGTGTGGAGAGTTCTCAAAACTTTTTTACAAATTACCCTATGTTCCATCATTCCTACTTCTGGGTACATACCCAAAAGAAACAAAATTAATTGCTTCTATAGACATCTGCATTCTCATATTCATTGAAATACTACTTAGAAAAACAAAGACTTGGGAGCAACTAAGCATTCATCAACGGATTAACTGAAAGAAAATTTCATATAAATATATACCAAGGAACATTTTTAGTCAACCATAAAGCTGAAGAAAATCCTGTCATTTCCAATAACGTGGATGAACCCTTAAGGCATTGTAGAAAGTGAAATAAATTCCCCTGACTTGTGTAATCTAATGTAGAACTCATAGAGAGTGAAGTTGTAGCTGCTAGAGTTTGAGAAAGGAGGAAATGGTGGGATCTTGGTGAAAGGGTACAAGTTTTCAGCTATAAAGTTAAAAGTTTGGGAATTTAATGTTCATCATGGTGACTGAATAATACCATATGACTGAATAATACCATGTTTATAGTTGAAATTTGCTAAGAGAATCAATCTTAAATGTTTTGCCATAGACACAAAAAATGGTAAAGTATGTAGGGATGGATATGTCAATATATGTTGTAATGGATATGTCAATTAGCTTCATTTACAACTTCTATTTGTCAATTTTACATAGTTAAACTTTTAAAAACACTTAAGCTTAGACATGGTTTTATACCTTCTACTGGTTCAATTCAGAGTCAGCAACTATGTGCCCTTACTCATGGAGGACCTAGGATAGTGGTCATATAGCAGAGGGAATTCTACATTCTATGATCATTTTTAAAGATTTATTTGTTTATTTGAAAGTCAATATTATAGACAGAGAGGTAGACATAGAGAGAAACATCTTCCATCTGCTAGTTCCCTCCAAAAATGGCAGCAACATTAAGGACTAGGCCAGGTGGAAGCCAGGAGCCAAGAGCATCATCTGGGTCTCCCACATGGCTCAGCACCCTAAACACTTGGGCCATTCTGCACTGCTCTCTCAGGCCCATTAGCAGCTAGTGGGATCAGAAGTGAGGCAGCTTTGCCCATATGGGATGTGAGTGTTACAGATGGCGGCCATAACACCCTGCACCACAGCTCAAGCGCCGGGAATTCAACACTTTAAAGAAAGGGACAGCATTTGTTCATTATCTTATTGTTATAGTTTCTGACCTTATTGAATGAGACTTGGACTGTACCCTACTACTAATGACCTAAAAGTCCAATAGGTAATCACATTTGCTGGCTTTAAGAAGCAGAGAACAAAATGCAGGACACTCACATGTACTGAAAATTGAAGTCCATTAAAAAGAAGGAAGTCAGAATGGGAAAGCCAAAGTCACTTTTTGTAGTAAAACAAATAATTTATCTGTGTTTTATTACATTTTTGGTGGATTATGGCTTTTCTTACAGTGAAAATTTACACTTAGCCCCCTCACATTAAGAATTTAAGGTAAACTATTGATTGTGACTTGATTAAACCAATTCTTCATGGTAGTCTTTATGATTTATCTATAGCATTTCTCTTTCTCTTCCTTTTAGGTACAAAGAAGGATTGCATTTTACTCCAACAGCTAATGGGATATGAGCAGAAATGACATTTAAGATCTCTGGAGTACCATGTGGAAGAATTAATGTGCCTTTTTCTACCTTCCCTCCAATTTCTATAGTTTCTAGTGGTATTTCAGGTGGTAGTCTTTCTGAGAGAGTGCAGCATAGGGACAAGGAAAATAAACCATAAGGAAAAGGAAACAGAGGAAAGTATAATCTCTATATAGACACAAAAGACAAACACATCCACAAACTAAGAGTGGAGGGCAAAACCAAAGGATGTAGGTTATCAAGGGAAAAACAAGCAAGAAATTGGACAAACGTTTGGCACAGTAATTCAGATGGTGCTTGGGATGGCTGCATCCCATATATGAGAGCCTGGGTCAAGTCCCACCTCTTCTGTTCCCATTCCAGCTTTCTGCTAATATACACACTGGGAGCCAGCAGGCAATGATTCAAATTAAACAGAAGATTCATAGTTCCCGATTCCTTTTTTTGGCCTGGCCTAACCCTGGTTGTTGGGGTGGGGGTGGGGGGTGAGCAAAGAGATGGAAGATACCTACATCTGTGTTTTTCAATAAAATTTAAGTAAGTAAGTAAAACGTTTTTAAAACAGAAAAGAAATAAGAAAATATATAATTAGAAATAAATGAAAATATATCTGGTGGATATTGTTTGAAGTCAACTAGGTAAACAGGATTGATTATTTGCATTCAATATCTGTACATCTGAAACAGGAAATGCTCACATGATCTTTATAAAGATGTCTCTTCACAAATTCACATGTGCTTGTCAATTTAAAAAGTGTTTTTCTAGAACTCTCAATCATACAGAAAATATGAAAAAAGCTGTCACATTTGCCAAGCAAAATGTGCTAAAAACCATCACTTTTCAGTATGGTTGAATATCATTTCAATACTGAAAGCTAGTGGAAAAAGGCTTACTTCCACATGGTAGCTGTAAGTTGTAGAGAAGAGTTATATAACTGGTGCTTTAAGAGGAAAAGTCCCTTTTAATTTCTTTACATAGTCTCCTGCCCCAGATAGCATGTAAAGGAAACTAGGACTTAACAGATGAATAATTATTTCATTTTATTCCAAAATATTTTTGGCTGTAAAATATTTACAATACTTTCTCTTTTTATTTATTCCTAGAAATAAAATTAGAAGCTTTGAATAGTGCAGAAAAGTCAACCAATCTCTTACAACATGATTCTTTTCTCCATATCAGGGCACAAAATGATTTCCCAAGTTCAAAGAAAAATGAAAGTAACTGGGCCTCTCTAAATAATTCGGACCTCACATGCAAAATAGATAATTATTGTGCTTATACTAGAAATGAACAAATCTAAATAAAAAAAAGTTCTGATAATACAAATTCACTACCTCACTGAATGTGGCACTAGGGAAACATAAAATGTGAGAATATTTGAGGAAAAAATATAACTATGGCAAAGACGCTCAAATGATCCCTCCATTTTTCAATTATATATTTTAAATTTTCATTGTGTATGTGTGAGAAAAGAGATTACAAATAAAAAAATCTGAAATATGTGAACATTTCATTCTTTCCTTACCTGCTTGACAGTTTACTGTACAATGGAATGTGACAGAAAAGTTTTTTTCTAGACATATTTAGCTTGGTTGGACACTCCAAGAGCATAATTTTCTATTTTCTTGTGGGCTAGCAAGTAGGAACCTCACATATCAGAATTCTGAAAGAGCACAGGTCTTCACTTGTAGTAAAATGCATTTTCTCCCTTGCTGCTCTATCAAGTTTAGTTATGCAAATACTATTGAGTGAAAGTACACTGCCAGACTCCCTGTGCAGTCCTGTCCATTAATGTTGCCTATATAAAAAATGTTCAAATGGTTCCTGTGGAAATGTTTAGACAAGCATAATAACATTTTTTTAAAAAACAGCTAGAAAGAAAAGGTAATCAAGAGGAGAAAATCATCAACAATTTGGAAAAAGTGCTCTGAATATTTTCAGCTAAAGAAGTGTTTAAGTTTTTTGTCTGCATATCCAAGTTCCAGGTACTCTGTGTCATTCAAAAAAAGTCTGATATGAATTTTGCATGAAAGAAACCATATATAGGAAGTTCTGACTCAGATAATGAACACTAAGCACATCAGAAGCAAAAATAATTAGGAGGTTTTTGATGAAAGTAGGGGGCTATATCATTTGTCACACATTCATTGCTTGCATCTTATGACCAAAACAATGCATTAAAACTTGAGAGGGGATAGACATGGCACAGTAGGTTAAGATGCTGCTTGGGACACATATCCCATATCAGAATGCCTAGATTCACATTCCACCTCTGCTTCTAATTCAGCTTTCAGCTAATGTGAACTCTAGGAGAAAGCAGATGATGTCCCAAGTTTAATTTACCAATTTATATTATCAAAAACATCCTATAAATTCTTAAAAGAGATTAATCTAATTAAAGAAAAGTAATCACAGATCATTAAATCTATAGTAATGTAACTTTTTTTAAGATTTATTATTTTTTATTTTTATTTTTATTTTTTTACCCTGGCCAGCCCGCCCTTCAACTGACCCCTCCCCCAATAAACCGGGCCTCGCCTGGTCTGTGCACGTTTAAAATATATATATATATATATATATATATATATATATGAATTCATAGAAGTCATAAAAGTATTTTCATACTTTTAATGGCTCAAATATTTCACATTCCTTTGTCATTCCTTTTCATCCCTTTGTATATGTGCCCCTACACTAGATAAACCTGACCTTCATAGACAAACTCAGGAGGACTTTTGGAGAATACTGTCTGTCAATGAATATGATTTCTAGCTTTGTCTACTATAATTTAAACTATCCCACTTGAATGGGATGAACTAGAAAATCCTTGGGTGGAATTATGTAATTATTTTTTTAATGTTCACAGAACTTGAAAAAGAGCCTATTGGTAGATGTAGTGACAGAAATTTCTTAAGGGATGTCTAGGTTATCATCAGAGTTGCTAGTATTTTACTAAATGAATAAAAGTATATATAATTTATTTACTTGGAAATATTGCTTATGTTTATGTCTGATTTAGTGGCATGCTTTTCTTCCTGTATTCTGATTAAGAGCTTTATTCTTTTCACAGAGACTATACTTGAAGATGTAGACAAAGTCTAGCAAGGCACCTGATAGAGTTCTACTCATTGTAATACATTCAGACTAAGTCCCTTGTTCTCTAAGAAAATTTACCTAACTGTTATATCGAATAGAGTAGGCTGACCTAACAAACCAAAATTGTAGTAAAGGCAGGGGACTTAACTTTTGAATAATGCACAGAGCTTAATATGAAGCCACGTAGCATCAATGCCAATGGTATGGAGAAGGTAACAGTGGATCTGCATGGATGAAGCAATCAGCAGAAGCTCAGCACTGCAGGAAGAAAACACAGAGCCATTACAGAAGAAGAGGCACTGGAGACAAGAGACAGGCTCTATTGGCAGAGTTCGAAATAATAATTCATCAAATTGCTCACGAGGGTATCAGAACAGAAGGGACAGGTGATCACCGTGTGTTTTATCACAGTTGTACATATGGGGAAAATAATAGCCACCAGAGCCATCAGAATGAAGGGCAAACAAATAATTATAATATAAATAAATACACATTCCTATAAGGGTACATTAAATCACTAGTCCTAGACACTCTGGTTGATTCTATGCCATACATGTGTACAATGTTATATACTTAATATAATGTTATATGACATAATTATAATATAATATTATCTTGCACTAGATGAAGAAACTCTGTAAGTTCCAAGGCCCAGCTATTTATCTGAGCTATAGTGATGTCCAGTTAATATTTATTGAATGAGTAAATATTGAATCATGAATTTAAACTCATACAATTGTCCTTCACATGCAGAGGTTAGAAAAGAAAATAAAGAACTTACAGATATTCATGTAATTTTCCCATTCTAATACCTTTAATTCATTTTTATATGCAAAATTAATAATTATAAAACATTTGGAATATAATAATGTTTCCACCACCCTGAAAAGGAAACATTTCAGTGTTACTTTTGCTTACAAATGGGCTATATAGTGTCTTGAAGTATGATATAAATAGTGTCAAGTCCAATAATGTTAACTGTGGGAAAACTAAAAGTAGGCATATCATAAGGATTACAAAAGATTGTCATGTTTCTTCTATTTTATTTTATTTTTTACTGGTCAATGAGCAAGAGATGTTGAAGCAATTGCACTAGTAGATCTAAAATTCCACCAGTTACTGGAGAATGTAGAGATGGAAATTGATAGTAATACAAACTTCTGGCCACAGAGTAAAGGTTTTGAATCTTGCTCTTGCCAGTTCACACATAAGTTTTGAGGAAAACAGAAAAAGAAAAAAGGTTGGTGGTATCAAGAGATTAGAGGAAAAACACTGGTGACTACAAGAACAAGAACAAGATAGATAGTACCTTACTATAAAGGAGAACACAGTGAAGTGAATCACACACTGTCATTTTCCTCTCCAAAGCAATTTCTAGCATGTAAGAGTTAAAGAAAAAGGAATCAATATTTTAATAAACAGAATACAGTTTTCATGAATTCTAGCATGCCAAAGAAAAAGGATTGCATTTCAGTCCTTAAAAGGAATATGGTAGGGCTGGACATCAATCAGGATCATGACTACTGTCCAAAGAGACAGTGAGTGTTTTTGAGGATGTTGTGAAATGGGAACCCTTCTAAACTCTTCGCGGAGTGTAAATTGGTACAGCTATTATGGAAAAAAATGTGGATGCTCCTCAAAAAATGAAATGTAGAAGGGTGGGCATTGTGGTACAGCAGGTTAAGCTGTTGCATGTCCTGTATGAAGTGCCTGGGATTCAGTCTCATCTCTCCTTCCAATCTGGCTCCCTGCTAATGCATACCCTGGAGGCAGGAGATGATAATTAAAGTGTTTGTGTCCCTGTCACCCACTAGGGGGACCCAGAAGGAATTCCAGGCTCCTAGATTTGGCTTAACCTAATAACAGTTTCATATATGTGGAAAGTGAACAAGTGGATGGAATATCTCCCTCTCTTTCTGTCATTCTACTTTTCAAATGAATAAAAATAGTAATAAATATTTTTACAGTATTTCTAGTTTTAATTTTTTGAGAAAACTCCATGCTGTTTTCCATAATGCTTGTCACAATTTATAGTCCCATCAAAGGTATTCAAACATTCCCTTTTCTTTACATCCCCACCAACACTTGCTATCTTTTGACTCTTTGCTACCAGCAGCCCAGTAGGTAAGAGATGACATCAAACTGTGGTTTTGCTTTGCATTTCCTCTTGAATAGTGATGTTGAGCACTTGTTCACATACCTGCTGACCACCTGTGTGTCTTCTATGGAAACATGTTATTCAAGTCCTTAGCCCATTTTTTAAAAAATACTACATTTTTTTGCTGTTGAGATATATAACTTCCGTATACATTTTGGATATTTAGTCCTTAATTGATAAATAAGCACAGTTAGCAGATTTTTCTCCCATTGTGTAGGTTAATGTTCTATTTTCTTGATCGTTTCATTTTCTGGGGAGAATTTTTTTAGTTTAATGTAATCTTATTTGTTTAACTTTGTTTTTGTTAGTTGTGCCTTGGGGTCAAATCCCAAAAAATCATTGCCAAGGCCAATTGTCATGGAGCCTTTTCCATGTTTTCCTGTCTCAGCACTTGCATTTAATACTTTAATTCATTTTGAGTTGATTTTTATAGATGGTGTAAAATAAGAGTCAATTCTCTTCTTTCTTTTTTGTTGTATAAAAATATCCAATTTTACTAAAGCCAGTAATTTAAATTTTCTAAATCTCGATTGTTTTGTGATTTTCCATTTGATTTCTTTTTTTATTGTAAACAGTTATATTTAGTAAATATAATTTTCCAAAGTACAGTTTATGGATTATAATGTCTTTTCCCCCCCATAACTTCCCTCCCACTCACACCCCTCCCATCTCCCGCTCCCTCTCCCATTCCATTCACATCAAGATTCATTTTCAATTATCTTTATATACAGAAGATCGATTTAGTATATATTAAGTAAAGATTTCATCAGTTTGCACCCACACAGAACATAAAGTGTAAAATACTGCTTGAGTACTAGTTGTAGCATTAATTCCCATTGGACAACATATTAAGGACAGAGATCCCACAAGAGGAGTAAGTACACAGTGACTCCTGTTGTTGTTGACCTAGCAATTTGACACTCTGGTTTATGGCATCAGAAATCTCCCTAGGCTCTAGTCATGAGTTTCCACGGCTATGGAAGCTTCTTGAGTTCGCTGACTTCAATCTTATTTAGACAAGACCATAGTCAAAGTGGAAGTTCTCTCCTCCCTTGAGAGAAACTGGGATCTCACTCACAGAGATCTTTCATTTAGGTCCATTTATTTATTTATTTATTTATTTATTTTTTGCCAGAATGTCTTGGCTTTCCATGACTAAAATACTCTCATGGCTCTTCAGCCAGATCCGATTGCCTTAAAAAGTTAACGACAAATATACTAATATGAGACATTTATAAAGAAAATGAGGTGAAGGGTATACAGTAACTTGTATTATACCTCACATTTTTTTAAATTAAAAACTGTTCTGTAATAGTTAAAAATAGATTCTTTAATTTGATTAAATATAGAGCTATCAGCAGCAGGTGTTTGGCTGTTGGTTTAAGACTGCAATTAAGGGGGTGGTGCTGTGGTGTAGTAGATAAAGCCACAGCCTATGATGCTGGCATCTCATATGGGCACCAATCCAAGTCCTGGCTGCTCCACTTCCGAAGCAACTCATTGCTCATGTCCTGGGAAAAGCACCAGATGATGCTCCAAGTGTTTGGGCCCCTGCCACCCACTTGGGAGACCTGGATGAAGTTCCTGGCTCCAGCCTGGACCAACACTGGCTTTTGTAGCCATCTGGGGAGTGAACCAGAAGAACAGAACATCTCTTTCTCTCAGTTTCTCCTTCTTCCTCTGTAACTCTGACATTCAAGATAAATAAATAAATCTTGTTTAAAAATAGAAAATGACTGCAATTGAAATACTCTTCCCCCAACTCTGGAACCAGATTTCAGCTCCCTACTACTGCAGACCCTGGGAGGCAGCAGAGTGGTGCAGGCAATTGAGTTCCTGGACTTTTCTTGGGAGAACTAGTTGAGTTCCCTGCTTCTGGCTTTGGATCCAGATCAGGATCATTGTTGGCATTTGGGGAGTTACCAGTGGATGGGGATTCTCTCTTTGCCTCTTAAAAAAAAGCAATTAAACATTTAAATAAAATAGAGCCATCATATCTCATAATCCCACAATCTTACCTCTGGTTAGATATACTTGAATCAAAATCAGCAGTATGAAGAGACAGTGGCAAGTCTACATACATGGCAAAATCACTAACAATAGCCAGAGTTGTGGCAGAATGGGTTAAGCCATCGCTTGCTGTATCAGCATCCCTTATAGGAAGACCAGTTAAACTCCACTCTACTTATCCAGCTCTCTGCTCATGTGCCTGGGAAAGCCGTGGAAGACGGCCCAAGCACTCATGCCTCTGCAACTCAATGGGAGATCTGGATGGAGTTCTAGGTTGCTGGTTCCAGCCTGGATGAGCCCTGGCCTTTGGGGTCATTTGGGGTGTTATACAGTGGATGCAAAGTCTCTCCCTCTCTCTCTCTCAATCTCTCTCTCTCATCACTGCATCACTTCACTCTGCCTTTCAAGTAGCTGAAAATAAACAATTTTTAAAAATTGATGTTGACTTCATAGTCACATCACACAAAATTTAATTCTATATAAATAACAATTTCATAGGTAATTTCATTTAAAAAATAACTAATATGTATGCTTATAATTTGTATCCATTTCAATATGCATCAATACTAACCTTAAAATATCTTTGCATATCTCCTTCCAGTGATTTCTGTCTACACAAATGTTCTTACCTAAATATTCTCTCAGATTATTGACAGTAATGTTAGTAATAATGTAAAGCAGTAATCTCTTATTAGGAAATTGTTGTACATTCATTATAGAAAATTAAGTAATAAATTTATGTGACTTTTGTATGCTTAATTATGTAGTTTAGTTATAATAGTACGGTCTGCTTGTTAAAGGAAAATGAGTTGTTATAGTCAATGTTGTCAGAAGGAATTTAACTATTGGTGATTTTATGACAAGTATTTGCAATGGGTTTATCAGTTTATGTATCTTTCTCAATTATAAATATATTTCAAACATTCAATATTAGTTTTAAAATGCAAGTTACAATAACTTGGCAAGGAACTGGCTGTTCTGTGATGGATTTGCTTTTCATTCTTACCACTGCACGCAAGTTTTCACTCAGTATTCCCTTATCTAGGTCTCTGATCCCATTTTATCTCTCCTACAACTTGATATCTTATTGAATTATACTTCTGCCACGAAGTGAAAAATCTTAAAGGATTTTACATAGGATGTTTGTAATTTTCTAAAAGATAATTTATAAACAAATACATTTCTATATCAGAAGATTACAAGATTATACTTCGCACACTAATCTGCAATTTTAAAAATAATACCTTCATTTTAATATAATATACATACCATAAGTTTTGCCCACTCAAATTTATATAACATTACTTTTAGCATACAGTTATATGTATAGTGCATATATTGTAAATTGTCATACAGCTGTGCAACCAACATTACACTGTAATTTTAGAACATTTTTTTACCCCTAAAAAGGAACCAATTAATGGTCACTCCCCATTGCTTCGTAAGCCCCTAGGATTCATAAATCTACCTTATTTCTTATTTTCCTGCTTTGAAAATTTTATAAGTGGCATTTTCAATACATGACTTTTAATGATATCTGCCTCCTTCATTTATCATATTTTCAAGATCCACCCAAGCATGTACCAGGATTTTATTCCTTATTATTCCCTAGTAATATTTTATTGTATGACTGTGTCATACTTTATTTATCCAATAAACAGTTAATCAGCATTTGGGTCAAGGTCACTTATAAATTTTTGTCTACTATAAAAATGATGGAAATCTTCTCTGCAACATTTATGAAAACAGATGTTTTTAATTTTCATGAATATCTGCCTGTTTGTAACATTTTGTGGAACTTTCAAGTATGTACCATTTACCATCATAACAATTGTCTAGAAGGGTTTTGACTTCTCCAAATTCTTGACAGCATGTACATGTTTGTGTGTCTTTTTAATTTTTCTTAATTGAGCCATTCTCATGAGTATGAAATGAAATGTTATGCTTTTGATTTTAATTTCTCTAGTGCTTACTAGTGTTGAGCATCTTTATATATGTACATATTGATGATTGTATATTGTCACTCGGAAAAAAAAATCCCCAGATCATTTACCCATTTTTAGTTGTGACATTTATCTTTTTATTATTGAATTGTAATATTCTTTATTTTTTTGGAAACAAGCCCTTTATTAGGTATATGATCAGATCATGCATATTTTTTGCATATTTTCCCTCTTTTGTTGTTGTAATGTTCTTTGAAATATAAGAATTTATAATTTGGTGAAGTCAACTCAATCTATTTTTTCTTGTTTTGCTCCTGATGTTGATGATATAGCCAACAAACTATTACCTGCAGGAAATTTATTCCCATATTTTCTTAGAAGATTGTTATAACATCAGGTCTGACATAGAGGTCTATAATAATTTGGGTTTTTCTTTCTTTCTTTCTTTTTTTTTGCATGTGGTATATAAGTGGAATCAACTGTCACTCTTTTTTTTTTTTTTTGGACAGGCAGAGTGGATAGTGAGAGAGAGAGAGACAGAGAGAAAGGTCTTCCTTTTTGCCATTGGTTCACCCTCCAATGGCCGCTGCGGCTGGCGCATGTTGCTGATCCGAAGCCAGGAGCCAGGTGCTTCTCCTGGTCTCCCATGCGGGTGCAGGGCCCAAGGACTTGGGCCATCCTCCACTGCCTTCCTGGGGCATAGCAAAGAGCTGGCCTGGAAGAGGGGCAACTGGGATAGAATCCGGCACCCCAACCGGGACTAGAACCCGGTGTGCCAGCACTGCAAGGCGGAGGATTAGCCTATTAAGCCATGGCGCCGGCCAACTATCACTCTTTTGCATGTGGATGTCCATTTGTCTCAGTACCATTTGCTATAAATATTATTCTTTTCCTATTGGATTGTCTTAGGGACTTAGTCTAAAATAAACAGGATACAAATAGAGACTTATATTTTCATTTTATCAGCTTTATCCTCAAGTCTTTCTATATGCATGTCTTTCTTTACACATCACTACAAAGTTTTTGAAGCTTTTTAGTAAAAGCAGAAACCTGGAAGGGTGAGCCCTCCCCAATTTTCTTCCTTTGAAAGATTACATTGAATAATCTCAGTATCTTATATTTCCGTTATAAGTTTAAGGTTCAGTTTTTCATTTCATACAAAATGCCAATTGGGATTTTGAGAAGGTTTTCAATTATTAGATCATTAGCAGTTATTCCCATTTTAATAATATTGTCTTCTAATTCATAAGCATCATGTTTTAGTTTCTTTTCATTTAGGCCTTCTTTAATTTCTTTAAACAATATCTTATAATTGTCACTGGACAAGTCATGAATGTGCTAGTGTATTGCTATTTCCTTTTTCTTCATGCTAATATTAATGGGATCATTTCCTAAATTTCATTTTTGGATTGTTTATTGCTATTTCATAGAAATTATTTTTACATTGGTGTTATATCCTGAAATCTTGACGGATCACCCTGCTTATTAGGTCAAAAGTTTTTCTGTGTGTCTATGTGTGAATTTCTCAGAATTGTCTATATATGATCATTTCATCCATGAATACAGACTATTTTTTCTTCTTCTCTTCTAATCTATATGAATTTTATTTATTCTCCTTGTTGTATATAGAACTTTTAATAAAATATTGAATAGACTTGATGAGGGTAGATATCCTCATACTGTCTCTTGTCGTAGAGGAAAAAGTATTCAGTCTTCACCACTGAGTATGATGTAGAGAAGGGTAGGTATATATTACATGACTCACCAGATTATGAAAGTTTTCTTCTATTTTTGACTTGTGGTTTAACTTTTATCATAAATGTATATTGCCATTTATCAAGTGATTTTTCTGCATCTAATGAGATGATTATGTGTTTTGTCATTTATTCTATTAATATATCAAATTGATCTCACTTATTCATGGTGTATAATCCATTTTATGGATTGCTTACATTTGGGTTTTTAGTATTATGTTGAGGATTGTTATGTCAATATTTACAAGAGTTACTAATCCACAATTTTCTTTTTATATGATATATTTGTCACATTGTGGTATCAGGGTATTTCTGCCTTAACAGAATTAGTGAATCTGGAAGTCAACTTACAATTTATCAAAGAGTTTTAAAGGACTGATATTAATTCTTCTCAAGGATTTCATAGAATTTCTCAGTTAAACTGCTAAGTTGACCTTTCTTCTACAGAACCCCTTTATTATTAGTTTATATTCATTTATTGCCTGCTTATAGTTGCCTGCTTATAGTTATATGATGGTGTCATATGGAGACATGCATTTGAAAATTGTTTTTCATGTCTTTACAGATTTGTGGATGATTATTTGATTAAACAATGGGGAGATTATTCTGTCATAAAGTTAGGCCCTAAATACTTTCACAATATCCTTATAAAAGAGGCAAAGAATGACTTGACGCATCTGAATGAGAGGCAGACATACCCAGAGGAGGCAGAACAGAGAAAACATGAAGCTGTTGACTTGGAAATCAGAGTGAAGCAGCCACAAACCAAGAAAAGCTGGCATGACCCAGAACCTGGAAGAGACAAGGAATGGGTTCTTACCTAGATAGAGCCGTTGGAGGATGGGATATTTTTTGGTACCCTTGTTTAGGCTCAGTGATCCTGATATCTGGACTCCAGAGACCTAAGGGAATAAATTTATGTGGTTTTAAGTCACTAAGTTTATGATAATTTGCATTTGTTTCTTTATTGTCTTTTTTATTTTTAATTGACAAAATAGTACATTTGAATATTTATAGTATATAGTATTTGTGTGAGGTTGGTATTAATTTTTCATCTTTTATTTCTGATTTTTGTCTTTTGAGGGCTTTGGTTTTTTTGTCTAGGCCACAAAATTAAAGGGAGGTAAAAAAGTATGAAAGAAAGGGGGGTTAGGGGATGGAGGGAGTGAGTGAGGGAACCATGGTTTCCTTCTTAGAATTGTATCCATGAAATACATGAGGGGCCAGTGCTGTGGCATAGTGGGTGGTGCCGTCGCTTGCAGTGCCAGCATCCCATATGGGTGCCAGTTCGAGAAACGGCTGCTCCATTTCTGATCCAGCTCTCTGCTGAGGTCTGGGAGGGCAATGGAAGATGGCTCTGATCCTTGGGCCCCTGCACCCTTATGGGAAGACATGGAGGAAACTCCTGGCTCCTGGCTTCGGATTGGCACAGCTCCGGCCTCTGCAGCCAGTTGGGGAATGAACCGGTGGATGGAGGACCTCCCTCTCTCTCTCTGCCTTTCCTTCTCCCTCTGTGTAAGTCTGACTTTCAAATTAATAAATCAATCTTAAAAAAAAGAAATACATGAAATCAATCCTCTCTATATTAATAAAAATTAAAAATTGTCAATTTTAATGATAAATTAAAATAACAAGCTCCAGTTTCATTAGTTTTCTTTGATTCGGCCTTCCTATTTCTTGTCTAGTCTTATTATTTTCTTCCCAATGCCTACTTGGGGTTTAATTTGATCTACTTCTTTAGTTTCATTTTTAAGCTTTATTATTTGAAAGACTGAGTGATAGGGGAGGGTAGGGGAAGAAGAAGGAGTGAGGAGACAGAGAGAGATCTTCCATTTTCCTGGTTCAATCCCACAATGTCCACAACATCTGGATCTGGTCCAGGCCAAAGTCAGGAACCAGGAACTACATTCAGTTCTCCCATGCGAGTATCAGGGACCAAAGTACTTGGGACATGTATTGCCTTCCCAGGAGCATTAAAGCAAGCTACATCAGGAGAGAAGCAATCAGAACTTGAACCAGCATTCTAATATGGGATGATGGTGTCATATGTGGCAGCCTAACCTACTACAGCACAGTGACAATCCATTTCTAGTTGTTGGGTTTGTTTTTTTTGTTGTTGTTGTTGTTTTGTTTTGTTTTGTTTTGTTTTTGTAAACATCCCACTCAGCACTACTTTACCTACATTGCATACCTTTTTATAGTTCATGTTCTCATCATTTCATCTCATAGCAATGTCCAATTTTCTTGTGTTTTTTTTTTCTCCTTAGTTACTTAGGGGTATCTTTAATTTCCACATATCTCATAAACAGAGTAAGGATTCATTTAACTATCAGTGGTACTTCAGATTGTTTTCTTTTCTTGCTTTTTTTTAAAGATTTATTTATTTATTTGAAAGGCACTGTTGAGAGAGAGAGAGAGAGAGAGAGAGAATCTTTCATCTACTAGTTCACTCCCCAATGGCTGTAATGGCCACAGCTGAGCCAGGCTAAAGCAAAGATGCCGGGAGCTTCATCTGAGCCTCTCAGGTGGGTACAGGCACCCAAGTACTTGGGCCATCTTCCACTGCTTTCCCAGATGCATTAGCAGGGAGCTGGATCAGAAGTGGAGCAGCTAGGACTTGAACTGGCACCCATATGGGATACCAACATTTCAGGTGCAGCTTAACCTGCTGTGCCAAAGCACTAGCCACTCTTTTCTGGCTAATCTTCAAGCAACTTCTCTATGAGGATCCCCTAGACAGAGCTCCTGAGCCTCTCCACCTGTCCTTTGCTACTGGTGTAATTTGGTGTTACCTGAAGAGCTTCTGCTGCACTCAACTCTCCCCTGTTCTGTCATACTGCTCTACTTTTTAGAAAGAGTCAGGCTCATTATTGCCCACAATGCAATGCTCAGTTTTCCCAAATAGCTCTTGCATAGTCTCTCTGTCAAATCAGGTTCTTCAAATCTTGAATGAAATGCTAATTAGTTAGGAAATGTCAGCTCCAGTGATTTCTTCTGAAAGCAATGAGGAAAGAATTCATTCTGTGCCTCTTTCCTTGGCTTAATGGCAATCAGCCTCTCCCTGTGTCCTTGTCCATTTTCTACTGCGGAACTTCATACCCAAATGACCTGTTCTTATAAGGACATCAGTCATTTTGAGCTAGTCCCACCTTAATGATCTCATTTTAATTTAATTACACTTTAAAGCCCTTATCTCCAAATATCATCACATTGTGAGGTACTTTGAAGATTTAACTGTAACATTTGGATTTAGGGGTGAAAAATTTGGCTGATAACACTATGTCTTTTTCTCCAAGGAATTCATAAGATGTACAAGTGCCCCTGGTTGTGTAGCTCAATGTTTTTCCTGTGATAACAGGGCATAACACTTCCAAGGATCTTGATGGATATTTGCAAAATGAATAAAAAGTTTCTATGTATTACGTGAAGATACTTAAATGATTAAAGGACCATCCCAAAGTCTGTTACAAAGACATTCCTATGAGTCTCTCCAAGGAGAAATCATGAAATTACTTCTGTCTTAGAAATGTTACAATTTCTTAGGATGGGAAATGTAGCGGAGCAGTTAAGTCACTTCTTGAGACTCCTGCATCCCTATCAGATTGTCAGTTTGAGATACCACCACTCTGCTTCCAATCCAGCTCCCTACTAATGTGCCTGAGAAAGCAGAAAAAAAAAGACCAAGTATTTGGGCCCCTATCATTCAAATGTGAGACCCAGATGGAGTTTCTAGTTCCTAACTTTGCCATGCCCAGCCCTGGCTATAGCTATCATTTGAGGTGTGAACCAGTGAAGAGAAGATCTCTCTCTCTCTCTTTCTCTCTAATAAATAATTAAATCTTTAAAAAAAATGACAACTTCCAAAACTTGCCAATTCTTATTTTACCTATTTGAGAGGCAAATTCATGAGGCAGGGTTGGTGGGAGGGAAAGAGAGAGGGAAACAGAGGGAGAGAGAGGGAGGGAGAGGAAGAGAGAGACAGAGAGAGGGAGAGGGAGAGAGGAGGAGGAGGAGGAGGAGGGGAGAGAGAGAGAGAGAGAGAGAGAGAGAGAGAGAAAGAATATTTTCCATCTGTTGGTTTACTCCCCACATGTCTCTAACAACCAGGTCTGGGCCAGGCCAAAGGCAGGAACCAGGAACTGCATCCTGGTCTCCCATATGGGTAGCAGGCACCCAGGTATGGCCATACTGATAGGAATCTGGATAGGAAGCATTGTAGTCTAGGCTCAAACAGGAACTCTAACATGGGATGCTCTCCTTGCAAGTAGGAGTTCACCCGCTGTGCCACAACACTGTCCCCATGATTATGTTAATTCTGATAACAACTACCACAGCTTATTACATTTTCAATTTTGTTTTTAATTTTTGAAGGCAGTTGCAGTCCTTTCCATTTTAATAAGTATAACTTGCTTAATTTACAGTCCTCCACTCTACCAACTGAGTTATCGAAAGAACCGCTAAAAGCTTGCTTAATTTAAAGCAGTAGTATATCATAGTGATGAAGAGTGGAGGCTCTTGAACTGACTTCTCAGGTTCAAACATCTCTGCTACACACTACTGCTATGATCAGGGAATATTCATTTAATTTCAGTGTCATTTACTTTTCCCACCAGTAAAATGTGGGAAATAATAAGGTCATTATGAGAATTAAGCTAAGGGAATTAGACATATGCCTGCCATGTAGAAAATAATGTAAACTTGGATATTCAGTACTTTGAGTTCCTTTGCATGATGGTGAGTCAGGTGTGACCAGAAGAAGGGACACAGGAGAAATCGCAGGTCCTTGAGACAATGGGCTCCATACAGTATGCAGGGCCACATCTAGGAAAGCCCCAGCTTTAGGTCAGAGGGAGACGTGTAAGTAGTCAAGGAGACACTAGGCAATGACCTTTCCTAGGGCTTCATCCAGAATGGCAAGGCAAGGCAAGACAGAATAAACAGTTTAGGATAATTGGGTGATTTCAATAATTCTAGTGGGCTGCATGCTATAAGAGTAGACCCTCGTTTCCTGGTACATGTGGGCCTGGGATGATGAGGCAAAGGAATATTACCTGTGAGGTGCATACACAAGATACAGGAGGTTTGGCTGTGGAATCATAGATGACACAAGAAATGGCAGCTCTGTGCTAGTTCTAAGAATTTGCTTGTCCCAAGAAGCCAGTCTTTCCCAGTAAGAAAGACTGTAAGATGTCCACAGAAAATGAAGAAACTAAATAATAAATAAAAATATCATATTTCAATTCATCATTTACCTAAAAATAGTCAGTGTATTTCTAGTTGACCTTAGGAGACTGCCATTCACCAGAGAAATAATGGAAGCCAGATACACATATTTTCTATTAGTCATCTTCAGGACACCAAACAGGTGAAACATCATTTTAAAATGTGTTGTATTTAAACAAATATTTCCAAAATATTTCTGATGTCTTATCAATTTGAAAACTGTAGCATAAAGTTACTATATTCCTTTCTAATTTACGTTAGCCACATTTTAAGTGCTCAGAGACACCTATGACCAGTAGATGCTGCATAGCAAACTCTATCTTCTGGAATTTAAGTGATACCTTTTAAGAAGCTGACTCCTCCCCAGGCCCTCCTGATTTACTTCTCAGGAAGAATCTGTTTACATGGACCTCAGCTGCTCCAGGGTTTATCAGGTTCTTAGAGCCTTTGATATCAGAAAGAGAAACACTTTTCTGATAGAGCTGCCTAGAAGTCTGTGCCGGGTCCCCATTTGCCTACCTTAGACTGCACGCCTGATACTGAAATGATGACTGCGGAGAGTTGCACTCATTGCTAGCTGCATGTTAAGTTGTGGGGATCTCTATTACAGCTGAACATAGGTTTACCTATATCCCAGAAAACTGATTTCCAGTGGAAATGCAGACACATGTCCCAAAGTATGGGCAAGCATGTTCATAGGAGCACTATTTGAAATGTGGCTGGGATGGTTCATTTTTTGTGTCAACTCTACTACAGCGTTTATTTATTAAATCAATACTAATCTGTTGCTGTGAAGAAGGAATTTTTCAGGTGTGTTCAACATCTATAATCAACTGATTTTAAGGAAAGGGGATTAATAATGAGCAGTGGGCCAGTGGACCTCATACAATCAATTGAGGACCTTAGTAGGAAAACCTGTGATTTCCCAGCCAAGACAAGAACTCAGCCTCTGGATTGCAGCATCAGATCTCATCTGAGTTTTTGGCCTATTGTCTTGCCCTGCATGCTTTGGGCTTCCCAAGCCCCAAAACTGTCAGTCAATTCCATAAAATTATATATTTATTTCCTCCTGTTGATCCTGTTTCCTGTATCTCAGAAGAATATAGGTCCCAAACTGGAAACAATCTCAAGAGGCTCATCACTAGTTTTCAATAATGCTACAGTAAAACCAAGCAATTTTTTATAAAGTACTGAAAAACAACAATCTAAAGCTATTACAACAACTTGGAAAAATTTCGCAAAACTAGTGAGTCATCTCACTAGTCCAAGTGATCAATTTCAGTTCACAATTAATCACACTGATAGGTCTAAGAGTCAAAGGGATCACACAAACAAGACTAATGTCTGCTAATACTAACTGATAGAATTAAAAAAGGGAGAGAATGATCCAACATGGGAAGCAGGATACACAGCAGACTCATAGAATGGCAGATGTCCTAAATAGCACTCTGGCCTCAGAATCAGCCCTTAAGGCATTCAGATATGGCTAAAGAGCCCATGAGAGTATTTTAGGCATGGAAAGCCAAAACACTCTGGGGAAAAAAAAAAAAGGAAGAAGAAGACCTAAATGAAAGATCTCTGCAAGTGAGATCCCAGTGGAAAGAATGGGGCCATCAAAGAAGGAGGTACCTTTCTCTGAAGGGAGGAGAGAACTTCCACTTTGACTATGACCATGTTGGAATAAGATCGAAGTTGGCAAACTCTAAAGGCTTCCATAGCCTTGGCAACTCATGACTAGAGCCTAGGGAGATTATTGACGCCATAAACAAGAGTGTCAAATTGTTAAGTCAACAACAGCAGTCACTGTGTACTTACTTCTCATGTGGGATCTGTCCTTAATGTGCTATTCATTGTGATTTAATGCTATAACTAGTACTGAAACAGTATTTTACACTTTGTGTTTCTGTGTGGGTGCAAACTGATGAAATCTTTACTTAATATATACTAAATCAATCTTCTGTATATAAAGATAATTGAAAATGAATCCTTGGCCGGCTCACTAGGCTAATCCTCCGCCGGGTACTGTCCCGGTTGCCCCTCTTCCAGGCCAGCTCTCTGCTGTGGCCAGGGAGTGCAGTGGAGGATGGCCCAAGTGCTTGGGCCCTGAACCCCATGGGAGACCAGGAGAAGCACCTGGCTCCTGCCATCGGATCAGCGTGGTGCGCCTACCGCGGCGGCCATTGGAGGGTGAACCAACGGCAAAGGAAGACCTTTCTCTCTGTCTCTCTCTCACTGTCCACTCTGCCTGTCAAAAAAAAAAAAAGAAAAGAAAATGAATCTTGATGTGAATGGAATGGGAGAGGGAGCGGGAGATGGGAGGGGTGTGAGTGGGAGCGAAATTATGGGTGGGGGGAGGAAGCCATTGTAATCCATAAACTGTACTTTGGAAATTTATATTTACTAAATAAAAGTTTAAAAAAAATACTAGTGAGTAAAAAGAGTCAGAAAAGACTAATTCCAATATGTTTTATGTACATGTCAAAACCATGAAAATTTGAAATATTTATAAAATTAAGGTAGTGCTCATTTGGAAGTGAAGCAGCATGAGAGGGGGCCTCTAAGTTGGTCATATTCTATTATTTCATCCTGATGTTTCTTACTCTGCTAAATAGTCTATAAATATTCACTGAATTGAGTTTTTAGAATTTTCTTGCTTCTTTTTCTCTCCTTTTCTTACTCTTTCTGTAGAGTATTTAGTAGCATCGTGTTGACCATAATGTAGTATTAATTTGAATTTCCTAATGACTAAGAAAATTATCAAACACAGAAAAAGTGTCCTATGTGTTCCTTCAGAAAAGGAGATTTCTGATTAAAATGTGCAGAAAACTTAGAATGTTGGGCTAAGGGAAAACCCTGAGAAGATAATTCACAACTGTGAAATAGAGAATTCCAGAAAGTTATTTTCTGTTATATATTTATATTTTTTCTTTGTGTGGGTGTATATATTATTCCTTCTTCTTTTTGATTTTTTAGAATTTTTAGTTAAACAAATTGCATGGATTTCATATAAAGATATTTAGGAACATGGTGATATTTTCCATCCTTCTCTCCCTCCCACCCACACTCCCACAATTCTTCTTCCTTTGTCTCTTATTCCCTCTCTTTATTTTTAAGAAGATCTACTTTCAGTTTACTTTATAATCATAAGATTGACTGTATATTAAATAAAGAGTTCAAGAAATAGTAAGAAGAAAAAAAAGAACCTTTCCTCAACTGTAGAGACAAGGACTCTAAGCAATCATCAAATATCAAAATGTCAATTGTGCTCATATACATTACATTATCTTGTATGATATTAGTTACCACAGATTAAGTAAAACATCCAGTATTTGTCTTTTTCAGACTGGTTTATTTCACCAAGTATAATGGTTTCCAGTTGCATTCATTTTGTTGCAAGATGCATGATTCATTCTTTTTTATGACTGAGTAGTATTCCATACCATATATATATATATATATATATATATATACCATATATATATATATATATATATGTCATAATGTCTTTATCTAGTCATCAGTTGATTATATGTTTATGTTTTAAGAGAAAATAACATCCTAAAGTTAGACCTAAAATAACATCCTAAAGTTAGACCTAACTTTAGAACCTGAAATCTGCAGACATCAAAGTCGTCTGATAATTAGAGATGTATTTAGCTTCCAGAAGGTTACAGTAAGAATCCAGCATTTTCCTCCAATCTCCATGGAGTATAAGTTTTATCTGTCTTTTCAGGTAGAGGGACAGGTGTCACTTTTTCCTGTACATCAGAAGAGATAATATACGTTTCTCTAACTTTTTCCTACAAAAGTTCTGGGCATTTGAGTGATTTGTTTTCCATCTTACTTTTATGAGCTCATCTCAGAGGTAAGCACTGGGGCAAGGGTTGCTAATATAGTTGTTGTTATTGTTACATAAATAATAACCAATATTTCTCTTTTAAAAATATATGTTGGGGTCAGTGCTGTGGTGTAGCGATAAAACTGCCACCTACAGTACCACCATCCCATATGAGCACTGGTTCCTGTCCTGGCTGCTTCACTTCTGATCCAGCTCTCTTCTATGGCCTGAGAAATCAGTAGAAGATGGCCCAAGTTCTTGGACCACTACATCCACCTGGGAGACCCAGAAAAGGCAACTGGCTTTGGATTGGCCCAGCTCCAGCTGTTGCAGCCATTTGGAGAGTGAATCAGAAGATGGAAGACCACTTTCTCTCTCTCTGACTTGTAATTCTGCCTTTCAAATAAACAAACAAATCTTTAAAATTTTGTGTGTTAATATTTTCAAGAAAATATTATAGCCAGACACTATGAGCCCTCTTTTCATGTATGTATTAGTCATTTAGAGTCCTAAACTTTTTACTGAAAAAGATTCATTTTATTTATTTGAAAGGCAGAGTTTACAGAGAGAGAAAGAGAGAGAGAGAGAGAGAGAGAGAGATAGTCCTCCATCCACTGGTTCACACCCCAAACAGTGGCAACAGCCAGAGCCAGGCCAGGCCAAAGCCAGGCGCCAGAAGCTTCTTTTGGGTCTCCTAAATGGGTGCAGAGGCCTAAGGATTTGGGCCATCTTCCACTGCTTTCTCAGATGCATTAGCAGGGAACTGCATCAGAGTGGAGCACCTGGAACTCAAACTGGTGCCCACACTGGATGCTGGTACCACAGGTGGTGGCTTTACCCACTGTGAACCACAAGGCTGGCCCCTAGAATCCTAATCTTTGAAGTGCCTGTGGAGAAATTTTGCTCATTTACCTATCAGACTCCTACTGATTTCAACTGTAAGTTTTAGTTAATGGGATAGCACTTTAACAACAGGTGAGGAACTCATAGGAAAGAGAATAAAAAGAAAAGATGAAAAGAAACCAAAAGAATAGGAACATAGAGAAGAATTCCCATATGAGTAACTAGAAAAAGATCTATGTTTATTAGAAAACATGTGAGTAACAGCTAGGATTCTTCCTTGTTTGTGAGTTTGGACAAAGGATAATGATTTCAAAGCTTACAGCCAATGTTTGAAAATACTGCTATTTAAAGAAGATCAATGATTTTCCAGACTAATAAAGAAGAATTGATTTTGTTTGGATAGATGATGATTCTAATGGGAATATATCTTTGAGTGGTAGCCACTTTGATGCAGTTTGCTTCTTATCCAGCATCATTCTTTGCACTTGATGGTTTATGATGGGTTAAATAAATAAAATTAGTTACTGTATTAAACCTGTTTTAAAATTGTTACGTGTGGTAGAAATTCTTAAAACACATTTTAAGCACAACTGATTTTGTTATGTGAGGTTCAATGTGCTGTTGTAATTTTATCTTTCTGGAGGGGAAAAAAAAGCCCTGCTGTTATATAGGACAAAGGCTGCAAATAAACTGAAGCGATGGTATTTCCCCGGAGAACAAGTATTTCAATAATAAATGTTAACAGCGTGAGTGAATTCCACCGTTAATGTGTTTGATTACTATAAAATCATTCACTCCCATCAGAAGCAGTTGCCACTTTGCCACACAGTGATACAGTTCTATTCAAGTAATTCCATCTTCCTCCCAGGGCAGAGACAAGAACTCCACTTTCACTGCAGACTCAGTGCCAGTAAGAGTCAGATAGTCAATATTATTCAAATAATTCACCTGATAATCCTTTTCCTGTTGTGAAATGCATGATTCTCTTTTGTGAACTACATTCAACTAAAGAGCATTATTACTTAACTTGGAGTTTTGAAACTTTCAAATAAGCATATACTAAACCCACTTTAAAATTGAGCTGTCCATTACAATTAAAATTTTGTTTACAAAGGATCTATGTTTTGTGTGTGTGTGTCTGTGGCACAAATATCTTCATGCTATTGTATGGGAATTTGTAAGTTTAATGAAGTCTAATTTATCAATCGTTTTTCTTATAGTTAATATTTTTGAATCTTGTGTAAGACATCCTTTCCTATCCTCAAATATGGAGCTATTTTAAGCTTTATTATTTCATATTTCATATTGAGATACATAATGATGCTCAAATTAATTTTTGTGTTTGGTGTTAGGTAGGATCCAAGTGTTTTGTCTGTTAGTGTTTATGTTGTGGTTGTTCATACAGCTACTCAGCCGATTCAGAAACATTCTTACGAAAGCCCACACTTCCTCATTAGGTCTCTTTAACTCTCCTTATATCACCACTGTACAATATTCTCATGAAAATGTAAAAATAATAAATAAAAGGTGAAATGACTCAGTAAAATACGAAAAATTATTTTAGATTCACTTGAGGCAGACATAGATGTAGTGATAAAATTCTATTGGTTGTGTTGGGTTAGAACTTCATGGTTATCAACTATGTTGCATCCTAAATTTTATGTTTATATATTCCCCAATGAGAAAAATATAAAACGAAGAGTAACCTTTCACGTTGGAAAAACAGTATCAATTCAATGGAGACACTTAAGAAAATGATTACAACACATGCAAATGTGTTTGATAATGTGTTAACAAGTGGAAACAACAAAACATGGCAGTTAATATTTTCAAAAATTACTTTCAAAATTATAACATAATTCTAACTGAAGAATGATTGACTTCAAGTTTTAGTGCAGTGCTATTGATGAGGATGCATACCTGAGTGTAGCAATGCTCTTTTCACACATTTCCTCAGACAGCAATATGGTACTTTTTAATAAGTCATCATAGTTCTAATTAGGAAGAAGTTATTTGCAACATTCCTTTATTTTTAAAGATTTACTTATTTATTTGAAAGACAAGCTTACACAGGAAGACAGACATACAGAGGGAGAGGGGAAAGGGGAGAAAGTGTAAGAGAGAGAGAGAAATATCTTCCATCCATTGGTTTACTTTCCAAATAACTGCAACAATCAGGACTAGGCCAGGCCAAAGCCAAGAGTCAGGAGCTTCACTGGGTCGCCCAGGTAGGTGGCAAAGCCCAAGTACTTGGGCCATCTTCCACTACTTTCCCAGGCAGTTTATCAGGGAGGTGGATCAGAAGCACAGCAGCTAGGACTCAAAGCTGTGCTCGTATGGGATTCCACCAACGAAGGAAGCAGCTTAACCTGCTGTGCCACAGCACTGGTGCTGTGATACTCTGCTTAACTGATACTCTTCCTTGTGGTCAGAATGTAACAGAGAACAAGGGCAAAGTTGGAAAAGCTCATCCAGCTAGAATGCATCTACCAAGCTATTAAGTGACACAGCAGGACTCCAGACAATCTGGCTCCAGCGTCCACATTTAACCCTGGACAGCCTGTTTTCTCCCTACAATATATGCTGATCATACGTTTTTTCATATGACCCTACTTTCTGTAAACGAGTTTTGAGAAATTCAGTTAGTTTAGAATTTCTCTTAATACATATATATTATATAGTGAATCAATCACCATTTCTAAGTCAAGTAAGGATAAGATTCACCTAAACTTATACAAATGCCTAGGAAGAAAGCAACCAACATAATGTTAATTTTAATTTAAATAATAAGATGTCATTCATAGAGGGAAAAAAATACAAGGTAATTATGATTAGTTATTGCAAAATGTAAGATCTTCTGAATGTTAGAGCATGCTATATCCACTACAATAATACTTCTCTCTGAGCTACATATCTTTTTATGTTCCATACTCAAAAATGTATTTCCCCCAAGAGAGTGATGCCTATGGCAGGGCAGGTGCACTTTCTCTAATGTGTTTCACTACATGAACATCTGACTGATTCATTTTTGTTCTGCTGTCTCAGCTGTTGCATGTAAATAACAATTATGTAAAGATTGTAAATGAAAAGGATGTCCTTTTCAATGGGCCCCATTTGATAATTCCCAACTCTATAAAGAGAATGCTTTTCAGACATCCATCTGTGCAGATGTCTAAGGTGGAAGCTATAAACTCTAAAATCATTGACATTCTATTTGAAAAGTGAAGGTCTATTAAAATCTGTTCAAGGAGGGAGTCATTTCCCATTGACAAATGTACGTAGTAATGGAAGAGGCATTTGTTCTACTGTCATTTTTGGAAACTAAGGGAAAAGTTACAGATCCGAACAGCAGGCATAAAAGAAAAAGTTGGTATATACCCTTCGCATTTTTAAACTTTGGAGTAGATTTAATAATAGGGGAATAACTGTAAGCATGTGCCATATTTCCAATAATTATTCACACACCCATCTCATTATTCTAGGTAATTTGATGTTCCTTCAAAAATAGATTTTATTTATAATAGAAATATATCAAATGAATTAAAAGAATGTGAGATTAATATTTAAAAATTAAAACAGATGGTCATAAGCCAAAAGGGGAAAATTCTGAATAACATAAGCAAAAGCATTTAGAAATATTTTCCAAGACACCTATAGCACAATTTACTGAATAAATCTATGGTAGAAGTGGACATGTGGTTTGTCACAGCTATGGAACATCTCAGATGAGACAAAAATTTTTTTTTCTCTTTTGGGACAAATTATTTTTATCAGTAAGAATAACCTCACTGAAATTCATGAATAGTCTATAATATTTTAAACAGAGCAAGATTAAGTAATTTAATGTGAATTACCAAATCACAAAGAAATGTTTGGACTCATTGTAAAGTTGGGCCAGGGAAATACTTGCTCATTTACCTATACTCACAGAAGTATATATTCAAAAAATTGTTTTATACTTACATATTTGAGATGCAGAGAAAATGACAACTCCCATCTGCTGGTTCATTTCCACAAAGGCTCACAATAAGCAGGAATGAGTGAGGCTGAATCCAGTAGTTAAGAACTCAATCTGAGTGTCACACATTGGTGGCTAGGTCTGCACTAGCAGGATGCTAGAATCAGGGAGACAGGTATTGAACCAGGTATTATAATGTAGGATGCAGATGTTTTAATTGTTAGGTCAAATGCACATTTCCAGAGGTATATTTTGAACTCTGATTCAATACAAGTAGATCCTTAAGAAAATTATCTATATTGAGGGCAATTGTTTTAACCCAACACAGCAAGAAACATAAGGGTGTCTTCTTCCTTCAGGTATTTATGATAACTATATGAAAGATTTTTAGCCACATAACAGCTTTAAAGATGAAAATCAGGTTAATTGGATCATGTCACCATTCCGGATACCAATCAACAATGACAAAATGTTACTCCATTTTTCATACTGATATTACATTATTATTTATTATTTCATAGCACACACTGTCTTCAAAGCCTGCTTGTAGTGTTTGAGGCATTTTGTAGTGTATGAGAAACTTAAAAATCATGTCTGTAATTGAGCCAAATAAATCTCCCTAAAAAGGAAAAATATATAAGACTAGATAAAGTTTTATAGGACAATTTTAAAATGTGTCTAGCTAATAAAGAAAATAATTTGGGGGACTATGAATTGGAATATTGGAACCTCAAGGATACACTGGCTGCTATGGATATGTTGAAGAGGACCCAGAGCTTGTGTGGATAAATCAGTCTGAAGATAACCACAGAGGTCATAGTACCATCTATTATTGTGTTAGATTCTGGAGAGATACTTTTGTGAGATAACCAGAAACTGGATGATAAATGGAGATTGGGGGCAGGTATTTGGTTCAACAGTTAACACATTGCTTGGGACAGCGGCTCCTGTATCAGAGTGCCCGAGTTCAAGTCTGGGCTCTGTCTCCAATAACAGCTTCCTGATAATGCACACCTGGGAGGCAGCAGATTATGGCTCAGGTATTTCAGTCCTGTTAATTACATGGGATAACAGGGTTGAGTTCTCAGCTCCTGACTTCAACCTGTCTCAGGTCTGGCCCACGTGAGCATTTACAGAATAAACCGTGGGTGAAAAATCTTCCTCTGCCTATCTGTCTCCTTCTCTCTGCCTCTCAGTCTTTCAAGTTAAATAAATAATTACATACAAGGAAGCAAACACACATACATACATAAGGAGGTTAGAGGAAGAAGGTGACCATGTCTAGGAATTATGTCTTCAAGATTTGGACAGAAATGGTAATATATATTCTGATAAGAAATGTGGAAAAATATATTTGTAAGAGTGATAGAAGATTATAAGGTTAGTTTTGGATATGGTGAATTTAAATTCACTGGGAACTTCCAAACAGATATGCATGTCTGAGAACTCAAAGCAGAGATCCAGCGTGGTATTCCTTGAAAGTACTGGCATTATCTGCAAGAATGATGTTACATCAGTTGTTACTTACAAAGGACATCTAGTAAATATTTTCTAAGTTAAAGGAGGACAAATATGTTAGTATAAACAAAATTAAAAAGAACTCAAAAATGACCATTTTGAAATGTCAGAAGAAACATTCTCTCTCTCTCTCTCTCTCTCCCTTCCTCCCTCCCTTCCTCCCTCCCTCCTTCCCTACCTTCCTCCCTCACACAGAGGAAGAAAAAAAAACAATGAAGTACATATCAAAATTCTCATTTAAAATGCATAACTCATGACTAAGAACACAATCTACCACTTACCTTAATAACAGACATTGTAGATTGAGTCATAAAGCGAAAGCTACCTCTGATGAACGATGACAGAAGCCTCAGCCATTTGAGGTTCATGTTACCCCTGCCTTCTTTCAAGAGACCAGTTCAGTCTCACATCCTATTGTTCCCCACCCCTCCACCTGCATTCTTCCCCATGTTTGGAAGCTAGGGAGCACAAACTTGAAGAACTTGTATGAAGGAATTCACCTTTGCATACTGTCCCCCACCCCTGACCCTACCCCTAGCCCACCTAAGGTATAAAAAAGCACAGCCCCTGAGGTCTGAGCCCTCTGCCACGTGTTCAGTATGTGTGCACACGGGCAGTTGGTCACTCACCTTTGCGGATTTATGTTCTTTGAATAAATTCGGTCTGACTGAGAGTCCATATTCTTCCTCCTCTCTGTTTCACGCCCTTTTTCTTACAACCTCTATGCTATATAGAAAACTAAAAGTAAAAACAAATTAGTCTAGGAAGCTAAACATCAAAAGATAAAGAAATATATACTGGAAAAAAGTAAGCATGAGAGAGGAGAAAAAAAAGAAGAGATAAAAGGAACCAATTTAAGATTCAAACAGATTTTAAAAAAAGCACATCATGAGAAAGAGATGCATAAACCAGAAAACAATGCTGGAAAATAGGTTTTTAGTATATACTGGTAGTTTCTCATGGAAAGTCTGGGTAGGAACAGGCACTCTCTCACTATGGCATAACTCCTTATGGGTGGCAGTTGGCTAATAACCTTCCTTGTTATTGCTCTCTCATTTGTCCTTGTCCCTGTGCCCAATCCTTTGTGGTTATAAGAGAAAGAGTTCTAACATTTCTAACAATGCAGCACAGAGAAAATTCTGTGACATTATGCTTGTTGATATAAAAATAGTATTTAAAGACAGTGAACATCTGAATGGGTAGAGGGGCAGTTATACAGATGTACAAAACTTTTTACCTTATATGTTTTATACTTTTTATATTTTATTTTTTTAAAGATTTATTTATTTGAGAGGTAGAATTACAGACAGTGAGAGGGAGAGACAGAGAGAAAGGTCTTCCTTCCGTTGGTTCACTCCCCAGATGGCTGCAAAGGCCAAAGCTGCGCCGATCCAAAGCCAGGAGCCAGGTGCCTCCTCCTGGTCTCCCGTGTGGATCCAGGGGCCCAAGCACTTGGGCCATCCTCCACTGCCCTCCGTGGTCACAACAGAGAGCTGGATTGGAAGAGGAGCAGTTGGGACTAGAACCAGTGCCCATCTGGGATGCCGGTACTGTTAGGTAGGAAGTCAGAAATGAGTTTATGTGTGCGTGAGAAGGGCCTAAGGAATTGACATATACAGCAGTCTAGCATCTGCATCTCAAAGTCACCCCAATAACCTTTCAGGTGCAGCCTAGTATCTTCACTTCAAAGTCCTGCCTGAATCCTGTTGACCTTCCTGGAAGTCCTGACCCTTCTACCTGGCCTGATAAACATCCTTCCTCTAAGACGGGCGACACCAGCCAGGCTTCCCCTGGCTGATAACTTCAGCGAAAAAACTCAGAAAGGAATTTTTTGTATTTACACCCAACAATTCCTTTGTTCAGGAGGAGAAGAAGGAGAGGGGGAGAGAAAAGGCAGGAAGGCAAAATCCATCCCCTTAAAAACCCAGCCTAAATGTAAACTGGGCCGTCTCTCTCAGGTTCTGTCTGGAGAGGTGCCCATCCGTTCTTATGGATGTCCCCACCCTAGTAAACCTTGCTATTTTGCTTTCCACTGCTCTCTGTCTCACGCCTGAATTCTTTCTTGCGTGAAGACAAGGACCCTTTGCTTCTCTGGTAACAGCACTGCAGGCGGAGGATTAACCTACTGCACCACAGCACCAGGCCCTACTTTTTATATTTTAAATATGCCATTGAATTAGCTTCAATAAATAACTTGAATTTTGAAAGCAGCATGAGTAGTCAATGATGTTGGCTAATGATCATAATTTAAGTAAACAGAATTGAGAAACTTGAAATCCTAGTAGGATTTATATATATATATATATATATATATACACACACATAACACTTGGAGAGTTGCTGCGATATTAAAAACCATATTAAAAAGCTTTTTGCTTATTTGACAGATACAGTCAGTGAGAGAGAAAGAGAGAGAGAGAGAAAAGTCTTCCTTCCATTGGTTCATCCCCCAAATGGCCACTACGGATGGAGTTACGCCGATCTGAAGCCAGGAGCCAGGTGCCTCCTCCTGGTCTCCCATGTGGATGCAGGGGCCCAAGCACCTGGGCCATCCTCCACTGCCCTCCTGGGCCACAGCAGAGAGCTGGACTGGAAGAGGAGCAACCGGGATTAGAACCGGTGACCATAAGGGATGCCGGCGCTGCAAGTGGAGGATTAACCAAGTGAGCCACAGTGCCTGCCCATTAAATAGCTTTTTAAGGCTGACTCAAAAGTTCTTTTTTTCACAAAAGAAAAGAATTCCAGATGTGAGACAGTTGCAGTAAGTATGTTAACCAAGGTTAATGAAGAGAATTTACCTGACAGTCAAGTGAGTATCTCAGCAAAGAACCTAGAATCCACTCTGCACTCAGATCAGAGTTTTATAAAAGATAGAGTATGAGCTCATTGTTTCTCCCTCTCCTCAACTCTTTTGGGATATTGGGTAGAGGACTTTCTGGGCATGGAATTCTTGAAATTCCATCCAAAACTTCATTATCACAGTGTTAGGGGACCTAAAGGACTGCTGTGTGCAGGGAAGAGAAGACGCCCTAATTTGCCCCTAGGATATGGAATAATGACAAATCTTTGGATGCGGAAATGCTGGTCGACTTCCAAGGTTAGCTTCCATATTTCTTTCCTGATTCAATCACACAAAATTTCCATTTTCTTCAGCCCCTCTGGCACACATAGGCCAATATCTACCTTACAATATACACAATTAATTTGATCATTTGTTAAAAAATAGTACATCTCAGAGATAACAATTAGTGTTATGTAATACTATGAGATATGTTATAGAATATTCTTATAAAACATGGAATTATGAATATTACTTCATAAATTTAAGGGAAAACACAAATTTCTGAGTAATTTTTCAGGCACTGAAAATCACTGTATTAAATATTTAATAATCTGGTGGACAGGTAAGGCATACATATGTAACAATGTAATTATAATTACCTTCACAAAAATGTCATATAACATAACCACTGCAAGAAATGGTTTGCAATAAGATAAAAAACTATTGGGATAGAAGTGAGCTTGAAGTCACTTCATGCTGAAAGAGCACCATTAGTCCTTTGAATGACCTACATTTTTAATTTGGCATGAAAACATTTTAAGCTATGTAGTGAAACTAATGAGGCTACTACAACTGTGCAAAGCAATAATCAGCATTGCTTTATTGTGGAGAGTTTATTAAGCCCATGCATGCAGTGAACTAAGGCAGCTTTTCTTTAAGAACAGAGACATGTGTTCATATTGTTTTCCTGAACAAAAATAAATATTCCAAATGTGTATGATGTCTGGAAGAAGTCCAAGATTATTAGTTATTTTCAAACAAATGTGAAGCTCTGAGAATCATTCAACACAATGATTACAGAGTGAGCTCTAGTGTTTCTTGGAATGTTTTTTTCAATTACTAAGGGAACAATGGCCCTGTTAGAAAACTAATGGTGTTAAATGACAAAAAACAGCTGCTCTGCCTTTGGACTGGGCAAAAATACTCATATACACTTAAACAAATTAAGCCAAGAGTCTTCTTAACAAAGTGGTGTGTTTCTTCTGACAGCAATTATGATAAATTATAGTACATCTAAGTATGTTGCCATAATACAAACGACAATGCCCCTAACAGCTAAAATTAGGATCAGGTTCATCCAAATGTTTTTCATGATAAGAAAAAGTAAACAGCAAGAAAAAATTAAAATTGTTCTGAGTCTCATTTTAATGATATATTATTCTTTCTTTTTCAGAATGTAAGAAAAAGCATATATAGATTTCATCACAATAGCATTTCCGCAATAGTTATTAACCTGGAAACTAGTTTCCAATGAAAATCAGTTTCTATCATTTCATTTGAATATGGAATTTCCTTATTGATAGATGATTGATACAAAAATGATAAATATGTGGATAGATGATATATGATTGATCATAAATAGATGATATAGTTGATAGATGGTGATAACACACCTCTAGATAAGCACAGCACGCTCTGTATGCTTTCATTTATGCAGCATCTACCAAGTCAAAGAACTATTTAATGATTTCATCAACAAGTACTGAACGTAATGTCATCTCAGCAAGGTGCTGCCTTTGATATGCAGCTAAGCCACACCACATTATTTCCAGTTCAGATCCTGGAGGTGGAGTCTGTATTCCATTAAGCATTCCCACCTTGGAAGCTATCAAGGGAGTAAGGAATCTAAATTACGTGGAGGATCAGAAAATCTTCTCTCAGGTGTCTGTCAGTGATCAATGTCTTGAAGTTTACCTAAGAGTCAGCCGGATGACAAGAGCAAGCAGAGCCCTGCCAAGGCCATGTTCAAAGCTAAAGAAAGAAGAAATGGCTAGATACATACTTGGAATGAAAACTAGTTCATGTAAGATTAATACAGGAAAAAGACAGTGATGGGGTAGAATAAGATTAACAAAAAGTGTTCTTGAATGTAAGAGCTTTAGAAATGCTGTGAAATTACAAAGCTCTCCAAATAGAAGATGTAGAAAGCAAAGAAATGTCCTGAAAAAAATATTTAAAATATAGCATATAGAGAAATTGAGTCACATGTCATGTTAAATGTGTATGTAACTGTTAGTCTCTACCACTGAAGATATAATATCCCAACATTGTTTTATTAGGTTATATGATGTTTTGAGAAATATATGTGTGTATATATATATACACACATATATATACATATATATACACATATATACACACTACACACACACACACACACACACATATATATATATATATATATTTATTTATTTATATATCTCAAGAGCAAAATGATACTGCCTGACAAAAATAAGTACCATATCTTGTGTGGCCAAGTAAAGGCCTGCAAATTATATTTAAATTGCACAAGTCACACCAAATGTGAGAGATTGTTTCTATTATTTAATTGTATTGAAGGATATAAAATTTACTTTATCAGTCATATGATTATGTAGACATATGGTCTTTGACTAATGAGAATGAAAACATTATCATGTTCAGCTTCATGTGGCTCCATGGGTATATTTTTCCTGGTGATATAGTTTAATATATTTCAGAGGTTCTCTAACTTCATGCGGGAAAATACACATGCACACGTATACTAAAAATATTTATGAGAAAATAGAATTCAAAGATAATTCGGGTGAAAAAAATGAAATCCATGCACAATTTTTTACATGAAGTTTTTGAAGACTCATATATAAACAAATATATAACCCTATGTATAATATATAGGTAAGTGCACACACACACACACACGCCCTACCATATGCTGCTAGCATTTATACTAAATTGCTTATCACTTTATTTTACGAATCCCAATCTGTAACTTTTACTGGATTATCCAGTTTGAGAGAGAGAGATGCCTAGGGATGCAATCTACATATATAGGAAAGCTTGGCATTCATACTTCTTCTGTCCTCTAAATAATTATATGCAAGTTAGATACCAATATTAAAGATTAGTTAAATCACTAAAATAGTAGAAATATAAAACAAAAATAACTTCAGGAATCCTGTAGTCTTCAGGAATTTAGCAAGTCACTAAACATTGTGTTTAGGGATGTTACAAACAAATTATTCCTTCCAACGGTTTTAATAAACAGATTTATTGGTCACTTTAATTACTCTTTAGATTGGTCAATTTCTTTTGCCAACTATTATCTAAAACTTGTAGACTTCCTAATTAAAAGAATGACCTTATAGGTAATAAATCTGTATTTTATTATTTCTCTATTTATTATAAGACTTGTCTCTTGTAAACATGTTTCAGAACTTTGTTTTAGACCGACAGTAATTTTTATTTTGGCAATTCCAAAAATCTATTGTCTTGCAACAATACCAGTTAAAAAAGGAATTATCATTTAATTTCATCCTAATGTAGAATCATAGTGTCATCATGCAAAAAAATACTATAAGCTGGAAATAAAAAATAAGTACTGAAATTTACCAAAACTTGCATCCCATCCATTGATTCCTCCAGCAAGGGAGTGCTTCATTTTTTTTTTTACATCTATGAACCTCCATTTCTCTAATTTAGTGCTTCCCATTGCTGGAAACTTTCCTCTGTCACCCATAGACATGAACCTGAGATTGATCCACAAATTTCCTGCAATTCTGTGTGCTTATCATCTAATTCTTTGCATGTCCCAGGATGAAAAGAAAAATCTTATGAAAAATACAGTCTAGTCCTTCTTAAATCCCCTTAATGGAAAAAAAAGTTGTCTTGAAAGAGTATCTTTAGATATGGAAGGGTAGGAGAAAAGAGCAAATTTACCTTGAACCTATTAAGCTTAAACTCTCAATTCTTGGTGTTGAGAATCTATACAAACCTTCATTTTATACCCTTAACTGTACAGCTAGCTGCACTTATTTAAAAGGGCAAACTGTTGAAATCTTTACTTAATATATACTAAACCGATCTTCTGTATATAAAGAAAATTGAAAATGAATCTTGATGTGAATGGAAGGGGAGAGGGAGCAAGAAAGGAGAGGGTTGTAGGTGGGAGGGAAGTTATGGGGTGGGGGAAGCCATTGTAATCCATAAGCTGTACTTTGGAAATTTATATTCATTAAATAAAAGTTTAAAAAAATAAAATAAAATAAAATAAGTAGCTCACTGCCACTAGTCCTCTCTTTCCAATGGCATAATTTATATTACACAGCACAGAACTAGCTATAAACCTAGGAGAAGTATATTTCCACTTACCCAGGTTTGATAAATATGCATGTGTCTTTCACCAACTCCAACTTATATAACTGGAAGGCACACATTCAAGGTCTGATGGTCAATCTCGAGGAATTCTTTTGACTGACGGGGTATTTTTCAAACTATAAACCTAGCTAAATAGACATTCACACCTAAGTGACCACTCTCTGACATCAGAGGAAAAGTCTATAGTGCTAGCAAAGGCCAGGAAAGAGGCCAACAACACACCAATCAACCTGACAACCAGGTATGGAAGCTGGCTGAGAACTTAGTCCCAGTGGTGGTGCCAAACTGAGACCCCCAAACACCTAAGGAACTAAAGAGATCAGAACTCCATAGGAATATGTTGCTGAAAGGCATGAAAGAAATAAGCAGGTATCTGCCTTGCAAATTGAAGTGAACTAAGAGAGACAATGGAGCCCAGGAGAAAATCCTTCTCCCTTCAGAGGTTAAGAAAGTGCCTGGGACAGTACACTTCTTGGGTTCTTGACTTCTATGGAAATCAGGTTGTTCTAAACACCTGCTTCATATCTCAGAGTGTTCCAGACATCTGAAGAAAGCTTCAAAGATTAGCTATTGGTCCTGAAACCAATCCCACTCAGTTAGTAGAGATTGCCTTGAAGGTTTTAAAAAACTGAGGCATGGCATAAGATAAGTGACAAAAAGATAAGAAGGCAGAAAGATATGAAGGCTTTGCTGATCATTGCCCTCCAGTATGTTGCACTTTATATCTGGGATGAAAAAGGAAGCTACAACAGATGAACAGCTACAGCCAGAAACCTGTGACCAGTAAGAGGCCACCAGTCAAGTCGGGCCTAACCAGTGCACTACTGCAAACAGGGGTAACACTGGAAATGGGATGGTCCAAGCTATCCCAGGAAAGGGTCGTTAAAGGTGAACCTGATGCCCTGACCCTTTTTAGCATTCTCTGACAGAAGAGGGGAAAGTTAAGGCTTCTCAACATGTGAGTTTCACTCCTCTAACTTAGGAGATACTGGTGCCCTGTTCAGAAGGTTGTTACGGCAGAATGGCCTTCCTCCCCTCCCCTATGAATGAGAAGTGAAATGTCCCAGGCTGAATTTGTAAACAAGGATATACAATAGTAATTGTGCAAGAGGAAGACACAGGGATATGGGAAGGGACTCCAAAATAGTTGATTTGCTTGAGCTTGTGTTTCAGAGGTTGTTCTGGGAAAGCTTATTTTGCAACATGGTACTCAGAGTGACCAGACAACCACAAACTAAGAGAGCTATAAGAAACCAACTTAATTGGAATCAGATTTTTGAATATACAACATATAAAGGTGTAGGTTGCTTCAGCAGAAAGGGCCCTCCTAATATATATATACAACATGTGTATGTATATTACATGTATATGTACATGTATATTACATGTATATGTACACATGTATGTATCTTACAAGTAGAAAGGGCCCTGCTGCACTTCATTTTCTATATCCTAGACACTGCCCCAACCCTTGCCATAACACTCCTGGAAAAAAAATGCTTCTCAGGAAGGAAGTTTCCCCAGGGAGCTAAAACCTCCCTCCCTGTCTGCTTTACTTGTCACCAGGAAATGAAGCTTTCCTCTGAGCAACTCCCACTTGAGGCTCATTACTTGGTAATAGCCCAAGCAAACAGCTACCTGTTAACTTCAAACAGTTTCAAGCAGTGTGCAAGAGGGAGAGTGAATTCTACCAGCTGTGAGAGCGACAGAGACATACTTTCAAATAAATCATCCAAGAAAAATATGAACAATAGCAAATTATCAGTACAAATCATTTCTGTAACATTATTTAAAGTAGTTAGTCACACCAACACAAACCTGTTGAAATTTTTCAAACCATTTGCATCCCAAGATTTCCAATTCTACTGGGTAACTTTTATTTTTTATTCATTTTTTTAACAGGCAGAGTTAGACAGTGACAGAGAGAGACAGAGAAAAAGGTCTTCCTTCCTTTGGTACACCCCACAAATGGCCGCTACGGCTGGCACACTGCGCCAATCCGAAGCCAGGAGCCAGGTGCTTCCTCCTGGTCTCCCATGCGGGTGCAGGGGCCCAAGCACTTGGGCCATCCTCCACTGCCTTCCCGGGCCACAGCAGAGAGCTGGACTGGAAGAGGAGCAACCGGGACAGAACTGGTGCCCCAATTGGGACTAGAACCTGGAGTGCTGGCGCCGCAGGCAGAGGATTAGCCTAGTGACCTGCGGCACCGGCCTATTCATTTTTAATATATAAATTTCTTTCAGGCATTCCTTTAAGCTGGTCCAGTGAGCAAAAAAATGTTGTTTATTTCTGCCTAATTCACTAACATCCTAAACGAATGCATATTGTAATAGATACAAATTTTCAGCCAAGGTAAAACTTGAAAATTGCTATTGGAATCTTCAATTCACAAACCTAAGTGGGGTCTGGGGAAAATGTACAGAACCTCAGAACAGTTTCCAAAAATCCTTTACTCAGCTTAACTGGTAGCTGAGGAGAATGTGCAATAAATAGTAAAGTGTCTGTTGTCATTTAACTTTAAGTTCCAAAACTTTAATTCTAATAGATTAATTGTGAGTTCTTTCATTGCCATTGATTATATATATATATATATATGACTACTTTAAATATAATTTTATTTAATGCATTAAGATTTGAAATGAAATACATTAAAAGTGGAAGTTAAAAATCTTTAAAGGGCCAACACTGACACAGGGGATTGGGTCATCATCTGCATTGCTGGCTTCCGTCTGCTCCCTTTTCTTGCACCTGAGAAAGCAGCAGAGGGTGGCCTGAATCCTTGGGACCCTGACACCAAAATGGAAGACCCAGATGGAATTCCAGACTCTTGGTTTCAGCCTGGCCCAGCCCTGGCCATTGTGGCCACTTACAGCGGATAGAAGACATCTCCCTCCCTCTCTCTCTAACCTTGCCTTTCAAATAAATACATTTTTTTTAAAAAAGAATCCCATTTGATAAAGCATTTTCTGATAGCATACATGTAACTGACATTTACAAAAGTGAGTAAACTGGATGTGTATTTTAAAAAATATAAAGTTATCTTCTTTTAAAAGTGACATGATGACCCAGATGTTCAAACTACACTTTTGGTTGCCAGAATCCATTACTAAAACAACACTGTCACTTTTAAATAGTGAATTTTTGCTTTTGAATGGAAGTGATTAAATATTTTTCCCTTTATACCAGTTTCCATGAAGGCTGACCTTTGATGTATTCTTATATAAAATCACCAGTTGATAAGATTAGGTTTGGAACAGTTCAAACTCTGAAATACTGGTTAACGCAAAGTCATTGCTTCATTTTCATGAATTAGTTCCCCAGGTTATGACAAAGGCTTGCTGTGTATCATGTTGACAAATTGCATTCCACTGCCCTTTAACCATGATCAAGTTTACATTGTTGACTCCTGATCTCATCAATAATGAGTGTAAATTCCTATCATCCTATCCATTCTTTTGAATTTCCTCTCTGGAACCCCGGCTGTAGCTTTACTCTGAGATCCCAAAGAAACAGAGAATAACAGTTATCAGATTAGCCCAATATTAGGATCTGGCTTATTTTTCTACAATGTTGGTAGACGACATTTTACTATGCACAAATATAACTAATGAAATGCTTATATGTGCAATATTAAACAAGATTTCATATAAGAGATTATCAACTCAAAAGTCTTTTAGCGACATTAGACTTCATTTTTTAAGCAGGATAACAGTGAATTTTATATTTTTTAAGATTTATTTTATTTATTTGAAAGACAGAGTTACAGAGAGAGGTAGAGAGAAAGAGAGGTTTCCATCCGCTAGTTCACTCCCCAGATGGCTCCAACAGCTGGAACTGCACCGATCCAAAGCCAAGAGCCAGGAGCTTCTTCCGGGTCTCCCACGTGGGTGCAGGGTCACAAAGACGTGGGCCAACTTCTGCTGCTATCTCAGGCCATAGCAGAGAGCTGGACAGGAATAAGAGCAGCCAGGACTCGAACTGGTGCCCATATGGGATGCTGGTGCTTCAGGCCAGGGCTTTAACCCGCTGCACCACAGTGCCGGCCCCGTGAATTTTATATTTTATTAGGTTTTATTTATTTATTTATGTATTTATTTGAAATTCATAGTGACAGAGAGAGAGGAAGAGAAGAGAAAAGTGATCTTTCATTCACTGGTTCACTCACAAAATGCATGGAATAGTCAGAGCTGGGTGAGGCCAAAGCCAGGAGCCCAAAATTCAGTCTGGGTCTACGATTTTGGTCAGTGTCCTAAGTACTTGAGTCATCACCTCCTTCCTTCCAGGGTTTGCTTTAGCAGGAAGCTAGACCAGAAGCAAGGATAGGACTTGAACCCAGGCACTCTGATATGGAATACAGGGGTCTGAAGCATCAGCTTAACCTGCTGTGCCAGATCACCTTCCTCAGTTTTATATATATATATATATTTTTGACAGGCAGAGTGGATAGTGAGAGAGAGACAGAGAGAAAGGTCTTCCTTTTGCCGTTGGTTCACCCTCTAATGGCCGCCGCGGCTGGCGCGCTGCGGCCCGCGCACCGCGCTGATCCGATGGCAGGAGCCAGGTGCTTATCCTGGTCTCCCATGGGGTGCAGGACCCAAGCACTTGGGCCATCCTCCACTGCACTCCTGGGCCACAGCAGAGAGCTGGCCTGAAAGAGGGGCAACCGGGACAGGATCAGTGCCCCGACCGGGACTAGAACCCGGTGTGCCGGCGCCGCAAGGCGGAGGATTAGCCTAGTGAGCCGCGGCGCCGGCCCAGTTTTATATTTTTAATTCTTCTATATGGATTCTTCCTTAAGAAACCAAATATATGGATAGATTATATGGGAAATAGAAAGTGACTCATAGTCTGTACAGCAAACATTTCAGGAGGACAAATGACAAGTTCTATAGCACTTGGTCCAGAACAATCAGGAGTTAGGGAATGGCTGTCAGCTTCTCTAATTTTTGCCCATACTTCCAACTCAGGACCAACCAGAGAAAGCTAAAGAAAGATGCTTTCTAAATCCATCACACAAGATGCAATTCTAGTTTTTCCACTTTCAAGTACCCTATGACAACTCCTGCAGACTTCCATTTTTCTCCCATAAAGCTCCCCAACTCTTCTTGCAGCCTTTGAGTCTTAACAAGCTCTCTGACAAAAATGATGGTTGCTTAAATCCGACCTTTATGACGCTTTGAATAATTCACCTTGGTTTGTTCTCTTTGGGGTTTTTTCAATTATTTCTACAGCCTTAAATCTGTTTTACAATTTCAATATTTTAGGAAAGACTAAGAATGAAGATCAGTATCTAGCTATTATTTTACAAGCTGAAGATTATCAAAGAATTATTTTTCTCCTCAGTCATTGTTTTAATACTTCCCAAAATCACCCTCATTTTTGAAGGTAATAATGTATTACTTTATATGACCCTCATCATTGAGTCAGGGCACAAGCCATAAGGCAAGAACACAATCCAAGTAGCCCACATTAGTGGCAGGAATCCAATTATTTGAACTTCACTGCTCCCTCTTGGGGTCTTTATTAGGAAACTGGTCTCAGGAGCTTGAGCTGGGTATTAAACCCAGGCAGTATGGTATAGGATGCAGGTATCTTAACCAACATCTTAACTACTGGGCCAAATACAGTTTGATAGTCAGAGCCAATATTTATAACAAGTTCCCAGGTAACACAAATGTTCACCAGAGCACTTTGTGTATCAAGGATCTAAAGACATTCAATTTGGGGGATGGAGGTAACATGCAATTATGCCTTAGGCGGCTCGTATATTTGTTTAGAAGGACAAAGTCAAAACTCTAGTTTTGATTGCATTCACATTGTGGAAACTCTTAATGATAGTCCACATTGATTGTGAATGTTGGAGGAACATAATGATTTTAAGCTGCTTGACTCGATACTTGGTGTGACTACATACATAATGAATGCTATCCATGATTGCAGCCTAGGTTTTTAATCTTACTAATATAGAACACTAACTTAAAATATATTGTTAGGCATCATTCTACATTATTCATGCAATATTCAAAATATAAACTATATATATATGTGTGTGTATGTAGAAATATATATATATATATATATTTCTAGCTTCAATATTCTGAGTAGGAAAGGCAGCCATTGACAAGTTCCATAACTTCCCCATAGTCAACAGGTAATAATCAGAAAACAAAGATTCAAGTCAAGGCAGACTCACACTAAAGCCAAATACCTTGAGCAAAATGACAAGAGCAGATTTTCAAAGAAGACTCAGGGATCCTCAGTGGTATAAAGCTGAACTAAGTAATGTCAAGGACACAAGCAATGGAAGAACTCATACAAAGTTATGATGCCAAGGGTGAGTTTCAAGGATCTTTTCATGTTAGAATAAGTCTCTCTGGTCCAAATGGTCCATAATCCAGGAGGTTTCTGTATTAGTGTATCATTACTTTAACTAAAATTCTTAACAAGAGCTTTTTGGGAAGCAAAAGGGTGTTTGTTTGTGTGTGGTTTTTTTTTTTGTTTCAACTTGGAGGTCCATGTTTCAAGACAGGTAGCTTCATTAGTGTGACATCTGATAGTGGTGGCAGAGCACGTGAGGAAAAATGATTCCTCTGGAGGCAGAGAGAGAAGCTAGGTATAAAACCAACCACCTCTTGAGAAATTACTTTCTGACCATAATTCCCCAAATAAACTAATGATCTCCATTTTGCCCACCTCTTAAACATATAATTATATCACATCTCAACGTTTAATCTATTAACCATCAACACTAATCTATTAACCATTGATATAAGATTTTGGGAACCAAGTCATCAATACATGGGCCTTTGTGGGCTTTCCAAATTATTATCCAAACCATAACAGCTTCTAAATATGGTTCACATGATCATTCACAGAACATTGGCTTTATAAGTGTAGAACATCTCAATTTTTCAGTGGAGAAAGTTGTATAGTTTCCATTACATTATCTAGGAAGCCATACTTGTGGATTCTGATTAATACTTGGGTAGATACCCAGCTAATAGCATTTCAGATGTAAATGTTCTTACTGATCTCCAACACCTTCCCTTTCCAGGCACCTAACAGTGAGAGCCATGAATAGATCAAAGGCCAGATGCTTTAAATTCTTTCAATCCTTTAATCAAGAGGCAATTCAAAAGCATATAGTGCATCTAGTATACCTAGACATCAACTTGACCCCAAATAAATAGTGATGATAATATAATTAGAAAATGGAGGAGCAATCAACAAATTATTTATCCACTTGAGAGTTCCCATTGTTACTGAAGATTTGAACCCTGGGAACTTGTTCTATCAACAACTAAGAAAATGGCCAATGATGGAGGAGGTGAGAAGGCAATTTTACCATAGTTTATTGGAAAAAGTGAAGACAGAAATTCCTACACCTGATAGACCAGGTAGGCATCTCAGTAAAAGACTGAGAGTCCTGTCTTCATTCAGACTGGGTTTTTTATGGACATGAGTATAGGTCCCCTGTTTTTTCTAGTCTTCCCCTTTTCAGGAAAAGTCTGGGTGGGGGATTTTCGGATGTGGGATTCCCCTAAACAAACCCCCTGGAAAATACCTGCCATCAGGTTTCTTATCTATCGGAGAAGCAAATGATTCCTTCAGTCCAGTAAGGCCAGCTGTATTATCCCTTCAATTCAGGGAATTCCTTTTGATAAAGGACCGGCAAGGACATCTTGGGCTAGGGGAGACAGGTAAGAGACTAGATTCCATTTTTAGAGCCTGTTTCCTCACTCCATTGCACATAAATTTATTTTCTTTAAAACTCCTCATTTTCTTCAGCCCCTCTTACATACATAGGCTAATATCTACCTAGCTGCCTTAACACCATTGAAAAAGAAAGCTGCAATTTAGAGAGGAGAGACTACTAAAAGGGCAAACACCAGGGTGCAGAACATGGCATGCCATCCACAGTTGGGCAAAGTGGAGACATATATTCCAAAGAGAACAAGATAAGATTTCAAAAGAACAAGACAGCCAGAAACAACCAAGAGTGGCATAGGGCAAAAGAGACTTGGGGGATAGCAGTTGGCACCAGGCACACAATAACACTAAAACTGCAGCAGCTATTTTCTCAAGCCAAACGTTATAAATAATTTCTGATAAATACGGTGGCTAATGCTAGTGCACTTTATCCATTTATTTTATTTTATTTTGTTTTTTTATTTTTCTAGAGGGAAGGAGATAATCATAGGAGCTGTCTAGAAGCAAGATGCTCAACTTAAAGAAGGTAGCAGCTCCAAGTCAGTAGTTTAGGCCTAACAGTACAGAAAGAAGAATAAACTGGGGACATTCCTGGGCATGATCATAAACTCAAAATTTGAAATAAAAAATTCCATAATCCCATTCTGATCAACTGTTTCATTTATACATGCTAGTATTGCCTAACATTTTGGCTCAGATAATAAATTCTGTTTCATTATCACTTCATTTTACCCAAAGTGCTTCTATTAATGCTCATTTCCCACAGAAGTGTGCACTCAGCCAGAATAAAACCCTTCAGTTGAAGAACATAGCATGCCAAGAAATCATTCTCTTACATAATGACTAATTGGAATTTAAGACATCTGGATGCATCAGCACATTTCAAAACATAATCTACAGATGCAAATATGCACAACATTTTGTGTCACTTGTTTGTTCTGATATGATGAGAAATAAATGAAGTGGGATTGATTTTACAGGGTAAGTGTGTCTGGAGATATGGCAGGAAGCAGCAACAGGGAAGGTAACACCATGTCTACAGAGACAGAGGAAAAGTGAAAGTCAATAGATGCAGGATTACACAGGCACACTTTTGAAATGTGTAGATTAATAAAAAATGTTTTAAAAATGATGACAAATTTTTCCTTTAAAAGACATCTCATAAAATCCAGTAGCAAATCTCATCATAAAGAGTGCAAAATGTTCTTGCCTTCACCAAATAAATTGTCATCTCTAATAGCACTGGGTGATAGATAGAAAAAGCATTCATGTTTGCTATTGATTTAGGACTCTGAGCTACTTTCCAAATCATTTGGCATTTTGTGATAAATTATTCCTATCAGTTCCCCTATAGTTTATTGTGTTCTGAGGCTATCACCCAGCAGAGAATTCGAAGAACTTACACTATAGCAAATGATATTATAATTAATTGCCTCAAACAATCCACATTCTAACTTCTATCGTCACAGATTTCTAAAAATACTGATTCCGTGGTGCAGATCATCCGCTTCTCTTCCTGTGACTTGTGCAAGCCATTCCTTGACTCTCATGTTCCTATGCTCTCAAAGAGGCCAGCATTTCTTGTTCTGCAACATTCACAAACGGAGAGAGCACAAAAATGTGTCTGACTGAAACATATAATTTAAGAGGTAAAAAGGAGTTTGAATACTAAGCTACTATAAGAAGGAAAATTCTGTTTGGTCTGTGCTTTTTTAATGTTAACTGGGTATTTTCCCAATGACAACTTTCCCTATCTTCACTTCAGCATTTCTGTCTACTATCACTAAGTTAAGGGAACACAATCAGTGCTTTGTTACAACTATACACGTGTGTGACTAGACTTCTTAGTATAAAACAATAACAGGGGGCAAAAACAAGATAGTCTACAAGATTTTCTAAGCCCATCTCTATTTGTTTTTCATTGCTCCTGGATTTAATGTTAGCCATTAAATGCTTCTTTCACAGGAGGGTCTAAGTAATTTATCCCCAGAAAGCTTATGCTGTGCTATTTTTTCTCAATTTTCTCTTCCAGTTTTGAATTTTTAAAAAGAAGTCAGTAGTAGACCCAAAATAATATATATATATATATATATATATATATATATATATATATATATATTTTTGTAGGAATGTGAACAGACAACATGATGACTGATTCAAGGATTTCCCCAGATCTCTCTGGCCATACATGCATTATTGGCATAGGCAGAGAGGGCTTTGCCAGCATTTTCACTAAGCAAGTAATCTTTTTGCTGGGCTGCTAATACTGACATAAACTATATCCCATGACTGAGTTAGGTGTCATAATCAATGGGGGGAAGAGGCACACTATATTTCAGGGAATTGTAATGCTCCAAGAAAACACTACACATATGCTGCATAGTTGTGCAGTAGGTAGAATATCCACTTATAATACCTAAAATAAACTAGAGCGATAACCAAAAATATTGGTGAGAGTGTTGGGAGAAAACAGTGCCTTCAAATCCTGGCTCCACATGCAGTTTGCAGATAAGCTGGTTAAAAAGAAAGAATCTATCTCTCCTCCCTACTCACTGGATCAGACACTCAGGATGAAGTCAAGGAAAGCTTATTTAAAAACTAGATCTAATTTACATGCCCTACAACCAGGCATTTGGAAATCACTGCCAAATCACATGGTCCAAATTCTTTGTATTCGTGATGTGGACTGGAGGTTAAATCTCAGAGACTGATCTGTTCATGTTCCAGGCACACAAGAAGCAAAGAGAACTCCAGTCTCCTAACTCTCACTTTCTTCTTCATTGGTTGTTTCCATATGGCCAAATGCTTATGGAGACATCATCTGTAATAACCTACATTAGTCTGTCCCAGCAAACACAAAGTCATCAATGACATCAACTGAAGTATCTCAGGTTTTATTTTTGTGCTTTTTTCTCCCTACAAAAACAGTTTCTTAAAACAAAGGTTTTAAAAAAACCTTTGCTTTTTTTCTCTTCTTAATGAAGTAAAAATGTAAATGAATCCATCTGCTTTCAAAAACCTGTGATACACACACTACTGTAGACACACAGCTGTATTTGTGTGAAGTTTACTAATAATCTCCCTAATTTATAACTACAAAATTATTCAAAGCTATTATTAACCACCATTTTGGGGACTTTGTAAGTCAATCAAAGAAAAACAAGAGATTGAGGAGCATTTATTCCTGAAAACTGCTGCAGTTTTATAAGAACACTGAGAAACAGTGACCTTTTTGCCAACCTCCCATCGTTTCTGCCAGCTCAGTTGGTGAGAGCTCATTTTACCAGTGTGCGCAAGGGAACGCACCATTGATGACACTGATTTGGTTTTAAGCAGAAAACATAAAGTAACAAATATATTATCTATAAATGTAGCAAATAGAGTTTTTATCAAAGATATGGTATTCAGCTGACCTAAAAAATTAATATGAAGAGTGTAAAAAGAGCCATAATTTCCTAAAGTCTCTATACTTTGCTAGATTGAGAAGTATGTACAGGTAAAGTGAGACATATATAGTCCATCTGCAAATGAAAGTCAAAGAGAGTTTGACAGCTGGTTGAACTTTAAATATGTTTGCAAGCACACACTAATTAGTTAAGAATGGAAGTATTCTAGGCAATGCATTCCACTAGAAATATAAGTAATTGTAAATTATGGAAAGGAGGTAAGGGGAGCAGATGCCATAGTTTATGTTCATACCTGTTCTAGAAGAGGAAGGAAAGAGGAAACTGGAAGTAAGGACAAAATTCAAATTCAAATTCACTGCAACATTGTAAGCAATACTTTCATTTTTGATAAAAATTTGAAGCAATACAAAGACTATATTTAAGAAAAACTAGTTAATAAAAGCTGATGGGACTAATTATTGTGTATACATATTAACATGCATGTTATGTATTAAAGGAAATCAAATTCAAATAAATAAAAGTAAATATGATGGTCATGATTTAAGTAATAGAGAATTTAAAAATTCCAATAGAAACTAAGAAAAAAAAGTTTGAAATTCAAATTCTAGGGCTGAAAACTTACTTTTACAGCAAGCCTCTAGAAACAGATAGTTTCTGAGAATTACTGAGTTATGTTTGTAATGCAGACATACTTAGGGAGTATGTAAAATAATCATTTTAACAAAAGAAATAGATATTTAAAATTTAATACTAACTACGGGAAAAGGGTCCATTGTGTAAAACATAGTTTATCTTTGGATTCAATGTTTGTCTTTGGTTTTACAGAGTAGCTTGTATTTTCAGTATTTTCTACATAATATGGTAAAATGTAGAGCAATTGCAATGCACCAATAAAATGGGTAAATTTTCTGAAAAAATAAAAAAAACTGAAATTACAGAGTCATTAGATTAGCTCATTATCAAATTTGAGAACAAATCTAAGTTTGAAGATACTTTGATAGAAATTATACAGTCTAAAGAATGATGAAAAATTTTGAAGGAAATAAAATGTCTCAGGATTTGGGGGACTACCTCAAGTTTATCAACATAACAATAATAGACTTCTAGAGGGATGTCAACTTGGAAAGCAATAGTTTAGCCCACAGTGCCACAGTGCTGACCCCAAAACACACGTTTATTTTTTTTTAAAAAAAGGGATAGGCCAGCGCCGCGGCTCACTAGGCTAATCCTCCGCCTTGCGGCGCCGGCACACCGGGTTCTAGTCCCGGTCGGGGCACTGGATTCTGTCCCGGTTGCCCCTCTTCCAGGCCAGCTCTCTGCTGTGGCCAGGGAGTGCAGCGGAGGATGGCCCAAGTGCTTGGGCCCTGCACCCCACGGGAGACCAGGATAAGCCTCTAGCTCCTGCCATCGGATCAGCGCGATGCGGCTGCCGCAGTGCACCAACCGCGGCGGCCATTGGAGGGTGAACCAACAGCAAAAGGAAGACCTTTCTCTCTGCCTCTCTCTCTCACTGTCCACTCTGCCTGTCAAAAAAAAAAAAAAAAAAAAGGGGGGGGGGTAAATTGGAAGACTATACAAATAAGCAATATCCAACATATGTTCTCTACAAAAAGCACATTTATAGTCAATGATGTTGAAATTGGTAGGATTAAAAATATGCATCATAGGATACTAATAATGACCATAAGAAAACTGGAATTGATACAATTGTACAAAATTGTAAAAATAATAATTTTTAGGCACAAGGGGCCAATAAAATGAGAAGCTAAAAAATTGCAAATATATAGATGATTAAAAAATTGGCATTGTAAGGGTGGATATTTGGTGTAGCAATTAAGAGTCACTTGGGATACCCACAACCCACATCAGAATGACTGGGTAAAGTGTATCGGACTCTAAAGTCCCATATCTGCTCCTGATTCCAGCATCCTGCTAATGTGCACCATGTAAAGCATCAGGTGATGGCCCTAGCAGCTGGGGGCCTGCCACTCATGGAGAGACCCCGTTTATGTTTCTATCGCTTGGCTTCAGCCTGGCCAAATCCTTCCTTTTATAGGCATTTGGGGAACAAACAAACAGATAGATCTGTCTATGTATGTATTGATCTCTCTATCTATCCATCTATCACCTACTATCTATATTGTTCTCTCTCTCTCTCTCTGCCTTTCAAACAAATAAAATTATTTAAAAAAATAAAAAGTTGTGGCAGACACTGGCTCAGTGAGTTAAGTTGCAGCCTGAAATGGCAGTCTCCCACATGGGTACCAGTTTGAGTCCTGGCTGCACACCTTCTAATTCAGCTCCCTGCTGATGCTCCTGCGAAAGGAGCAGAATATGGCACAAGTGCTTGGGCACAGATCAAGTTCCAGGCTCCTGGTGCACCATGGCACCAATTTTCGGAGTGAACCAGCTGATGGAAGATCTTTCTCTCTGTCTCTGCCTCTCTTTCTGTAACTCTTCATGCAAATAAGTAAATAAATCTTTTTTTAAATACAAAATAAAAGAGTCAAGGATTTTAATATCTCTCTCACTGTTTGAAGACAAAAATGGGTAAATCATGAGTAAAGATAAAGAAATACGAAACACTGGAAACCACATTTTATGTATATAAGTGTGAACATATATGTAAATGTATATAAGCATATAAATGTGAATAACATGCATGTGAATAAAATGTGAATAAATGTATATAGGTATATATGTGTGAATACATGCAAATAACTATACACACATGTGTATATGAGGGTATTTCAGAAATGTGATGGAAAATAGAACTAAAAGATAAGTTTATGTCCAGGAAAAGTTTTGAAATCCATTCACACTAAGGGAATTCAAAAAACGCAAAACTATTGTGAATGGCTAAATATTGATGTTAAAACATTTCTTACTAAAATTAACTTACCTTTTGAAAGTATTTTATCTTTTTTAAAGTATTTTCAATGCCCCAGAGTGACAGCCTTACCATTGTTTTCATATGTTCATGGAACATTCTCTGAGTTAAATGATATACTAGCCCATAAAACGTAATTATACACATTTGATGCTCTGCCAGGATGTTTTCTGGTGACAGAGAATTACTTAGATTGAACAATAGAAAGATAATTGGGAACACCAAAATATTTGGAAACTAAGCAACACAAATCTATGTAATTCGTGCGTCAAGGAAGAACTCAAAATGGAAGCTAGAAAATACCTTGACTCTAAATGAAATTGCAAAACAAAATATATAGAAATTGTGTGGGAAGTAGATATAGCAGTACTTACAGGGAAATTCATAGCTTTTTAAATACTTAACCAAAAAAGGAAGAAAAATACAAAAGCTGTAGTCGAAGTTTGCATCTCAAGATTTAGAAAACAGGGACAGGCGCTGTGTCAGTTGTGGCATAGCAGTAAAGCTGCAGCTTGAGACAGCAGAATCCCATGTGGGCACCAGTTTGGTCCCAGCTGCTCTGCTTCCTATCCAGCTCCCTGTGAATGGCCTTGGAAAAGCAGCAGAAGATAGACAAAGTGTTTGGGCCCATGCCAACTATGTGGGAGATCTGGAAGAAACTCCTGGCTCCTGGCTTTGGCCTGGCCCAGCCCTGGCTACTGCAGCCATATGGAGTCTGAAACAATAGGTTCTCTCTCTCTCTCCAACTTTCAAAGAAATGAATAAATAGATCTTTTTAAAAACATTCAGAAAATAAGAACAAATCAAATCAAAATAGAATAATCAAATAAGAAATTAAATAGGATATGAAAGAATACATTAATATAGAATAATGAATGAAGGCAATTAAAATCTTTATTAAAAAGGAGTTACTTTTTTTTAAAGACTTTATCTATTTGAGAGGCAGAGTTAAAACAAAGAGGAAGAGACAGAAAGGGGTCCTCCATCCACTGGTTCACTCCCAGCTGAGCTGATCCAAAGCCAGAAGCCAGGAGCCAGGAGCTTTTTCCGGGTGCAGAGTGCAGAGGCCCAAGCACTTGGCTCATCCTCCACTGCCTTCACAGGCCATAAACTGAAGCAGCTGGGACATGAGGATGCTGGTGCTGCAGGCGGAGGTTTAGTCAACTACACCACAGCGCCGGCCCCAGGAATTACTTTTCAATGGAAAGAAAGTTTCTGTTAATAAGGATAAGTAGAAAATACTCAGTAGAAAAAAAAAATAATCCAATTTTAAAAAATGGACAAAGACCTCAATATTTATTTCTCAAAAGAAGGCATACAAAAATCTAGCATATAAAATTATATAGAAAGGTGCTTAACATCATCAATCATAATGGAAACTAAAATTAAAAACTCAATGAAAGGGGCCAGTGCTGTGGCACAGTGGGTTAACGCACTGGCCTGAAGCGCTGGCATCCATATGGGCACCTGTTCAAGACCTGGCTGCTCCACTTCCTGTCCAGCTCTCTGCTATGGCCCCGGAAAGCAGTAGAAGGCCCAAGTCCTTGGGCTCCCACACCCACATGGGAGATCTAGAAGAAGCTCCTGGCTCCTGGATTCGGATTGGTGCAGCTCCGGCAGTTGCGGCCATCTGGGGAGTGAACCATTGGATGAAAGACCTCTCTTTCTCTCCTTCTCTGCCTCTCCTCTCTCTGTGTAACTCTAACTTTCAAATAAAGAAATAAATCTTAAAAAAAAACTCAATGAAAAACCATATCACATCTGTTTATTAAAAGATGAATAACAAATGTTGGTGTGGATGTGGAGAAAATGGACCCTTGTACACTGTTGGTGGCAATGCAAAGGAGTTCAGCCTTTATAGAAAACTTTGCTACCTTAAAAAGTTAGTTAGACCTACCATATAATCCAGCAATCCTACTTCTATGAATATAAAAAAAAGGAAATGAAATCAATATGTCAATACTGATATGTCAAGTGATATCTTCACTCTCATGTTCATGGGCCACTGTTCAAATAGCTAAGACAGTTAACCTAAATATCAATTAATAGATGAAGTGACAAAGGAAATGTGGTATATACACAAAATGGAATACTATTTATCCTAAAAAAAAAAAAAGATAAATGTGTCTAAGTAATCTACTGCATTTACTCATCATCAGACAAATATTACTTGATATATTTGCTGTATTATATCACTTCTATTGCAATGGTGGGAATGTCATTAGTATCCCTACATTTCATGAATATATAATCTGAAAATATGAGAAGTTTGTTAATGGATACATTATAAAGACTTTTAGGTTTTCCTAATTTCACAAAAATCTAGTAAAAAGCCTAAATGTATCTCTTTAGTCCATAAATTACAAAAAAATTCAGTGATTCATGTATAGACTAGAACAGATGCTGTTTGTTTCAGCAAGAAAATAAAACCTCATTCTCCTATGATTCATGTTCAGTATTCACTCTTTATGGTGTTTAGATTTTCATGTTAATATAGTGTTGATTTAACTTCAAGTTCATTCCCTTTATAGAGCTGATTCCTCCCGCTTTATCAATTATAGATAACAATGAAATCATTGAATCTAATGCATTTTGGCACTTGCATGCTCCCCCCAAACACTCTGCTTTAACCACATCTTCACTTTTTGTGAGACCAGTAGATGCACTGATACTATGAGAGTGAAGGTCAGGTTCAACTGCACCAAGGCTTAAAATCACAATTTAAAACGGAACTTCATTAATTTTGTAGAAAGTATAGATTGTATAACAGCTATGGACATATTTCAAAAATTATTTTTCCAACAAAATAAATGTATCTTTTTTTTTCATTTTTGACAGGCAGAGTGGACAGTGAGAGAGAGAGAGAGAGAGAGAGAGAGAGAGAGAAAGGTCTTTCTTTTACGTTGGTTCATCCCCCAATGGCCGCCGCGGCCAGCGCGCTGTGGTGGGTGCACTGCGTTGATCCAAACCCAGAAGCCAGGTGCTTCTCCTGGTCTCCCATGCAGGTGCAGGACTTGGGCCATCCTCCACTGCCTTCCAGGGCCACAGCAGAGAGCTAGACTGGAAGAGGAGCAACCGGAATAGAATCCGGCGCCCCGACCAGGACTAGAACCCAGGGTGCCGGTGCCGCAGGCGGAGGATTAGCCTAGTCAAAGTTCTTTCATGTAAGATTAAAACACATTGGATACATCCAGTTTATGAATTTGGATGCAAAGGTAAGTGTAACATGAAAAAAACTGAGCTGTTTATCTTTTGAAGGACCATATGGTAGGAAGCATAATTAACAGTTAAAAAGACATAATGTGTTGAATGTTGACCTTCCAAAAAGATACTTCCTCTGAAAACTGTGAACATGATCTTATTTGGAAAAAAGGTTTGCACTGATATGATTAAATTAATGATCTCAAAATGTTGATTCGCCACCCCTCACTATTCAGGCTCATGTGGGAAACAAGAATATTTTAAGGGAAGAGCATAATAATGAAATTTTAACTTATGACGAGTAATACTTCTGCTAATTTGTAGTGGACTGAATGTTTGTGTCCTCCCCAAATCCTTTTGTTGAAACGTTAGTTATCTTTCTGCCATGTGAGGATACAGTGACAAGTCTGCACTCTAGAAATGGGCCCTCACCAGAACTCAACCTTGTTGGCACCGTGATTCTTATGCTTCCAGACTCCATAAGTGTGCAGGAAAAATTCATGTTGATTATGAGCCACCTTGTCTATGGTACCATATTTTAGAAGTTTGAACTAAGACATCCTCATCTCTAATACTTGCAGTACTTAATAATACAATATTAGTATCGCCTCCTCACAGAAGAGAGGCACAAATGTAGTGACTTGCTTCAGATCACAGGTGACCAACGAAAGACCAGGATTTGAGTCTCAGTGTGGGTGTCTACAAGGTCTGCACTCTAAGCTGTTTTACATTACTCTCTTAGGAAATGAATGTAAGGACTGGCAGCCAATTCCCAATAAGTAATACACTATTCTGCCTGCATACAAACTGGCATGCAGAAATTCACCATCATCAGAAGTTATGAATACTATATGAAAAAAAGTAGTAAAGGGGTTGACACTGTGGCATAGTAGGTTCAGCCTCCGCCTGTGGCCCCAGCATCCCACATGGGTGCCAGTTCTTGTCCTAGCTGCTCCTCTTTCAATTCAGCTTTCTGCTTACAGCCTGGGAAATCAGTAGAACATAACCCAAGCGCTTAGTCCCTGCACCAGTGTGGTAGAACAGAGGACCTGGCTCCTGGCTTCGGGATTGGCTCAGCTCCAACTGTTGTAGCCATTGGGGAGTGCACCAGGAGATCTAAGACCTTTTTCTCTGTCTCTTTCCCTCTCTCTCTGTCTGTAACTCTACCTCTCACATAAATAAAATAAAAGCTTTAAAAAAATAAAATTTCAAAAAGTAGTACAAACATGATTTGTCTCAATCATGATTTATTAGGGGCCAGCATCATGGCACAGAGTATTAAGCTGCCACCTACAAATCCAACATCCTATATAAGCACAGTTTGAGTCTAGCTCATCCACTTCTAATCCAGTTCTCTGCTAATGCTCCTGGGAAAGCAGCAAAAATAATTAAGTTCTTTGGCTCCTGCCATCCACATAGGAGACCCCGGGTGAATTCCGAAGCTTCTGGCTTCAGCCTGGCTCTCTCTTGGCCATGGCAGCCATTTGAAAGAGTGAACCAGCAAATGGAAGATCTCTCTCCCTCTCCATCTCCCTCTCCTTTTCTCTCCCCCATCATTCCTTCCTTCTCCCCCCTCTCTCTCAAATAAATAAAATAAATATTTTAAAAATCATGAATTATTAGATGAAGGAAAGATAACTATAAATTCATAAGACATTTGGACTTGATAGTCAGCACACACATTAGATATCATTGCAAAGATAATACATAGTATTTACAAGAAGCAAAAGTATTACATTTGACAAATTTTAGTATGTTTTTGAAATTTTTGCTATATTAAAAAATAAATCATTATCTTTGTAATCACTCTATTTCATATTCATCTTATTTACAGATTTTGAGGTTTTTTTGAAAAATGGCAAAGAAACAGATGGTTAATTTTGAAAGTTTTGCCTCATGCAGTAAATGTGTCTCTATCCAGATGGACATCAGGCGTTAGTGCCAATATTGTACCTTTACCATATGGACAAAAAGATTTATTGCAGGAGACACTATGTTCAGTTTTGTTCCACAACACAGAAAATGTTTGATGAATTGTTATCCATCATTAATTTGTGCGGTCAGGGATTCAGGAAGCAACACATCATTTAAATAAAATATTTAAGCCATTGTCTTCTGAATATCTAGCCATATATAACATATATATATATATATATGCCTTTCTCAACATTTTCTAAATTCTAAATTCATGAAAAATTATTATATAATCAGTCTAATTTACTTGGAGTAGAAGTCACCTTTTTTAGTCATATATATCTACAATTTTTCACAGTTATTATCATCATGGGACCACCACTAAAATGAAGATAAAGGATACTTGTATCACTCAAAATAATTTTCTCATGTCATTTGCTAATGTGATGAGTTATATCATTTAAATTTAAATATTATACTCTTTATGATTTATTAATGGATTTAATTACTGAAATTTTGGGGTTCTTTTTTAAATATTTGAAAAAAATTTATAAACAATAACTCTGTACATCTATGGGCTTCAATGTGACATATCAATACACATATACAATGTATACTGGTCAAATCGTCAAATCAGGGTAATAAAATTTCTCCTTCTGTAAACATTATTTTTTTATTTCTTCATCTATATTAATGATTAAAATTAGTTTATAATCTTTTCTTGCAGTATCTTTGATTTCAGGATCAGCCTAAGGCAGAACTCATGCAATAAGTTGAAGAATGACTCATGCTTTTCACTTTGTGGCAAAGGAATATGCAGAAATGATATTTCCCTCTTAAAAATTTAGTTTCTTTAAAAAACACTAATTTCAGTTTCTATATATGTGTACAACTATAAAATTTTATTTTATTAATAAAAGGTGTACTATCTTTGTAAAAGAATTATTTTATTTATTTGAAAGAGTTACACCGAAAGAGAAGGAGATGCAGGCAGAGAGAGAGAGAGAGGTCTCTTCCATTCCGCTGGTTCACTCCCCAATTCGGAGCTTCTTCCAGGAGCCAGGAGCTTCTTCCAGGTCTCCCACACAGCAGGAGCCCAAAGAGTTGGGCCATCTTCTGCTTTTCCAGACCACAGCAGAGAGCTGGATTGGAAGAGGAGCAGCCGGAACTCATATAGGATGCTCATATAGGATGCCGATGCTGAAGCCTGGGGCTTTAACCCACTGTGTCACAGTTCCTGGCTTTAACCTGCTGCACCACAGCATCGGGCCCTGTAAATTAGCTTTGATTGTTTTTTTCAAAGTATTTGGCCATTTTATAAGAAATGTCAAATTTATTGACATGACAATTTTTATAACATTTCATATCGCTCTTTAAATAAGTGTATAATTAGTACTGTTGGCACCTCTCTCAATCTTGATATTGATGCTTTGTGTTTTCATTTTACTTTCATGATCATCTGGCCAGAGTTTTCTAAGTTTCATCGATCTTCTCAGAGCAGTTTTAATTTCATTGATTTTTGTCAGTAGTTATTTTTCCTTCTTCACTTTGATGATTGCTGTTATGATCTACATTGCTTTCTTACCTCTACAAATTTTAGTTGTCTTCACCTCTTCTTACTTTCTGAATACGTAAATTAGAAGGCACTACTTAGGATCTTTCTTGTTTTCTAATATACCCATTTTGAACAAGACACTTCTCTCCACTGCACAGGGAAATTCCCAGATATGATACGTTGGCATTTCATTTTAATTGTTTAGAAATATTCTAATGTCCACTTTAAATGTTTTTATATAAGTATATAAAAATGTGTTAATTAGTTTCTAAGATGTATCAATTTCCTAGAGATCTTTCAGCTATTTATTTCTAATTCTGTTGTATGAAAATATACCATGTATGGATTAAAAGATGCTAATTAATTGAAAAAAATGTTAATTGTTCAGTACATAAGCAGTCTTCATTCACTACAAACATATATTTAGCTGCTATTGCGTGTTATATTCTATTAATATCAACGGTGAAATTGCTTGATAATGCTCAAACATTCGCTATCCTTAATTATTTTCTGTCCACTTATACTATTAATTATTGAAAGAAGAACATCACGTTCTAAACAGTGATTATGGACTGGGGTGAAAGTAGGGAAATCGTGTTATGGTGCAGTGGGTGAAGCTGCTGCCTGTGTCATCTGCATCCCGTCTTGGAGCGCTGCTTCACATCCTGGTAGCTCTGCTTTCTTTTATTCTTTTTTAAAGACTGATTTATTTATTTGAAAGTCAGAGTTACACAGAGAGAGGAGAGGCAGAGAGAAAGAGAGAGGGCTCTTCCATCCACTGGTTCACTCCCCAATTGGCTGCAATGACTGGAGCTGCGCTGATCTGGAGCCAGGAGCTTCTTCTGGGTCTCCCACGTGGATGCAGGGGCCCAAGGACTTGGGCCATCTTCTACTGCTTTCCCAGGCCACAGCAGAGAGCTGGATCGTAAGAGGAACGGCTAGGACTCAGCGGCACTCATATGGGATGCCGGCACTTCAGGCCAGGGAGTTAACCCGCTGCACGATAGTGCAGGCCCCTGCTCTGCTTTCAATCCAGCTTCCTGCTAATGCATCCGGGAAAGCAGAAGATGGCCCAAGTATTTGGGCCCTTGCATCCACATGGGAAACTGGATGAAGCTCCTGGGCGCACCGGGTTCTAGTCTCAGGCAAGGCGCCGGATTCTGTCCCGGTTGCCCCTCTTCCAGGCCAGCTCTTTGCTGTGGCCCGGGAGTGTAGTGGAGGATGGCCCAGGTCCTTGGGCCCTGCACCCCATGGGAGACCAGGAGGAAGCACCTGGCTCCTGGCTTCGGATCAGCGTGGTGCGCAGGCCGCAGCGCCCCAGCCGCAGCGGCCATTGGAGGGTGAACCAACAGAAAAGGAAGACCTTTCTCTCTGTCTCTCTCTCACTGTCCACTCTGCCTGTCAAAAAAATATTCTTGATTTATGGACACTGGTGATATTTTCTTTCAGATTTTATATGTTTGAAAATAAATCTTTATGTCCTCCTCGGATTTGAAAGATGTCTACTAGGCATAAAATTCAAGGATAGTTTATTTTTTCTTTACTATGTTTAAAATAGTTGATTGTCTTATACGTGCATTAATTTCTGTGAGAGATCTACTATCACCATCACTGTGGCTGCTTATGAATCTTCACTCACCTGTATTTCGTCATTAATGCTTTTGGGAAATTTGATCATGTTGTACTTTGGTATAATTTTGTTTATATTTGTTCTATTTTAAGTTATTTTAGCTTCTTGGGTATTGGACTTTTTAAATTGTTTTTAATTGTTGTTTTAATCTAATTTATAAAATCTTTGGCCATAATTTCTTCAAAGTATTTTTTTGAAGTTCCCTTTCTTTTCTCCTTTTGGGATCATGATTTCACACATAGTAAGTTACTTGAAAATATTTAAGACCTCATATTTACCACCTGACACTATATTCACCTTTTAAATCACTTTTTCTGCTTTCAGTTTGAATATTTTCTTTAGCAACATTTTCTAATATACTGATATTTTCTTCTGTAATTGCTGATTGTCCATTAATTCCGTCCACCAATTTTTTGTTTTAAACGCGCAGTTGTTATCTCTAGATAACCCTCTAGAGGGTCATTTTGCATCTTTTTATAGTCATATCTCTACTTCATTCTTTATATGCAATTATTATAACCATGCTAATTTCCAACTATGCTAATCATAGTATGTGTGTTAGGTCTGGATTGGTTTTGACCAATTTCCTTATAGGACATATTTTCCTGCTTTATTGCATATCTGTCCTTTTTTATTAGACTCCAGATGTTACTGTGAATTTCATTTTGTTAGCTTCAAAGTGTGTTTGTATTCCCATAAATATTCTTACACTTTGTTCTGTAATATAGTTAATTGGAAACAATTTGGTCCTTCTGACCACCTGGCACTGTTACCTGTAATACCATCACTTAATTTTTTCCCCTTATCTCAGGAAATGTTTTGCTTCTGTTTTTGTTTTTATATACTTGTGTGTTCATTAGCACTGAGAAGAACACTCAAGGGTTAATATTTGCAAATACATGGTCTCTCTCTGAGAAGATCATGTCTTATTTTGTGCTGTGTGCTAGTCATTTCTATAGTCTGGAATGAATGACTCTATTGGAACCTTTCTGAGTTCCTACCCCCATACCCACATATAGAATCACTTTCACAGCAATAAGTCAGTACAATTGTGGTCCTTGCTGCATTGATTTCTTCCCTCTAAGGTAGCATTGTCTTCCAATTGATCAAGTCACTTTAAGAAACATGGTCACTGACTTTTAAAATAAATTACATAGAAATAATGGAACAGAAACATAAATATCATTTAAATCAGGATAAAAACTTAGGATGTCACAGATCCAAGTTACTGAAAATACTTGTTATAATAGTCATTTCTATTATATTCATTGATTCTACAGATAAAGCAATAGGAATAGCATGTCTTTGATGCATGACATCTATGTTCCTTGGGCAGACTTCATGTTTGGGCGTAACTCAAGAGCCAGAGATTAGAGTCATCTGGAGTCTTCTATACTCACTTATCTGGAGCTCAATGCTGGCTGTAAACTGTGATTTCAGATTCCTTTATGTACAACATCGTGGCCTCATAAAAGTCTATATTATGATAACTCAGGACTTAAAAAGAAGTTTGTCATTTAAAAGAAAAAAAATGGAAGATGGCTTCACTACCTTTACGGTATAGTTTTGGAAGTTGCACATGTGATCACTTTCTCAGGAGCTACATCATTACAGATAGAGAATCAAAATCACTTGAGATTATGAGGGAGGGGACATGATACTTTATGGAAAGATATCCAAGAGATTTATAAGCATGACTTTTAAAAACATGTACTAACAATTGTACACATTTTGGACCACAGTGCCACATTTCTGTGCATGTATTAATTGTGTACTATTTAAGTCAGGGTAATTAACATTTCCTCTTCTTTGAAGTTATGTAATGACTGATGCCCTGAGGCACCTCTCTTCCACTTGCTCATAAGATATATAATATGCTATTATGAAATATAGTCACACCAATACTCCATGAAACACCAGGATCTCCTTTGCCCTACATGTGTGTCTTTTCATTTTTTACTGATTTTTTTTTTGACAGGAAAAGTTAGACAGTGAAAGAGAGAGAGAGAGACAGAGAGAAAGGTCTTCCTTCCATTGGTTCACCCCCAAAATGGCCGCTATGGCCGGTGCTGCGCCCATCTGAAGCCAGGAGACAGGTACTTCCTCCTGGTCTCCCATGCAGGTGCAGGGCCCAAGGACCTGGGCCATCCTCCACTGCCTTCCCGGGCCACAGAAGAGAGCTGGACTGGAAGAAGAGCAACTGGGACAGAATCCAACACCCCAACCAGGGTGCCAGAACCTGGAGTGCCAGTGCTGCAGGCGGAGGATTAGCTTAGTGAGCCATGGCACTGGCCTCATAGGTACAATTCTAAGAATACTATGATATTCTCATTTGCAAGTTACAAAAATAATCAAATATTTAAGAACATATTTACCAAAGAAGTGAAAAATCTCTATGATAAAAATTATAAACCATTGATGAAGAAATCAGCAAGAACACACACACACACACATAAATGGAAAGATATTCCTTGCTCATGGATTGGAAGAATCAATATAATTAAAATGTCTATACTACCTAAAGCAATCTATGCTTCAATGCAACCCTTAATAAAATACCAACAACATTCTTTATAGAAATAGAAAAAAAAAATCCTAAAATTCTTATGTAATCACAGAAAAAACCCAGAGTAGTGAAAGGAACTCTGAGGAGTAAAAAAAGTCAAGCAGGAGGTATCACCATACCTGACTTCAAAGCATGCTACAAAACTGTAGTAATTAAAACAACACAGTACTGGCATAAAAACTGACACATAGATCAACAGAACAATATTGAGCCCAGAAATCAATACATGCATATATAGCCAACTGATTTTTGACAAAAGTGACCAGACTATACATTGGAGTAAAGGTAATCTCTTCAATAAATGGTGCTGGCAACACTGAATGTGTTTATGTAGAAGAAGAAACTAGATTCATACCTCTCATCATATACAATAGTAAAATCAAGATGGATCAAAGATTTAATTGAAGACTTAAGACTAATAAAATGCTGGAATAAAATAGAGGAGAAACACACAAAGATATTGGTGCTGGTGACAATTTACTGAACACTCACAAAGCTCATTAACAAAAGCAAAACTAAACAAATGGGATTATATCAAACTCAGAAGCTTCTACACAGCAAAGGAAATTATCAGTAGAGTGAAGAGACTTCCAATAAAATAGGGAAAAATATTTTTTCAGCTACCTATCCAACAAGGATTAATAGCCAGAATATAGGAGAAACTCATAAAACTCAACAATGGAAAAGTAACCAATCCAGTGGGGAAAAAAATGGGCAAAGGCCCTTAATAGTTTTCCAAGAAGAAGTACAAATGTCCAACAAATATTAAGAAAAAATGCTCAACATTACTAGTCATAAAGTAAATGCATATCAAAACCACATGAAATAGCACATCTTCTCCATCAGAATGAGTTTTTTCCAAAGAGTAACAAATGCAGATAAGTTTGTGAGAAAGGGGGAACACTTTTATACTGTTGGTCAGAATTTAAATTGGTGGAGTCACTGTGGAAAATAGTTTGTAGATTTATAACACATGTGTTCTTAATGCAGTTGATAAAGATTCTGCAGTAACAAATGAGCAAAATAATCAGGCAGCATTGTGGTGCAACAGGTTATCTTGTCAACTGCAATGCCCACATCCTAAATTAGAGTACCATTACGATTTCTGAATGCTTGGCTTCCAACCAATTCACATGCCACATCCTACCACACACTTTGGATCAATAGGTACTACATTCTTTTCAGCTCTTTATTGATAATCATGGATTTATTAGACACACTTTTGAAACATTAACTCAACAATTTTATTTAGGCAGTGAATTGCTCAATCCAGGGAAATGAGCAAACAGATCAAGTTGAGCATATTTAGTCTAACAGCCATTTTCTACAATCACTTGGCTTGAAGACACTAAAAGAAGTATGGGGCAATGTGACACACAGGGAGCTCTGCTGGAGACTCTGGGGAGAGCTATTTGATTCATAATCAGAAAGATATGACAATGTTTTCCTTACTGCTTTGGAGACTGGTGTGATAAGGTGGCCTGGTGGGACTGATGTTGTGGCTCAACAGGTTAAGTTGTTACTTATTTTAAAAAGCATTACAAAATATTTGCAAGTTTTATTAGAAATTGACTGATACTGTTCATTTTGATTGTTCACTTTGTCATTGGAATCTCAGATAGATGTGAGTTTCCTTAAGGGTGGATTACTATGTGCCCTTAGGAGTAGAAACAAAGTTTCTTCAGTTGACATTCACAATTTATAAAGTATGTGAAACTATACATTTTTGAATAGTTCGCATTGCAAGATGCAGGAGTATAGTGATAATCACGGACAGACCATTAGCTTCCCATGGTCCTCTGGGCAAGTCCCGCTGTGTGATTCAGAAGAGGGAGGGAAAATCCCAAAGTTGTTCAGAGACTAGTTTTCTCTCTAATTTTGCCATGAAGAAAGTTGTCAGGTTTAATTTGATAAGACTAATAATAAATGGTATGTCTTGGATATTACATGGCGTGCATGCGTATGCTACCAAAACTGTTAAGGAGGCAGAGCTGGACTCAATAACCCACAGAGAAAGTTAACTGGCAATTATAGGATGTGTGTTTCTAATAGGACCACCATTGCCTATCAGAAGTCCTTGGAGACCCATGTGTTCAAAATCTAGAATTCAGAATTTGGATCATGTTCTTATATTACCTAATACTTTGAGTAGGAACTAGAGCAGGAGCCCATAATTACATATGCTAATATTGGTGCAGTGAAGCATAGGATCATCCAAACTAAATGGGAAAATTAACCTATAAATAAAATATCATTTCAAGTCCATTCTTTTCTCCAAAATGAGTTACAATAGTGTTATTTATCTATTTTCAAACAACTTTTGAGTGGCTCTTTTGAGAAGGAATGTGAGTTTTGTCTCAAGCAGGATGCCATTATAAGTTTAATAGCATATATGAGTTAAATATTTATTTACTTTTCCAATATTCTATCATATTAAATGATTCAGGAATGTAATCATATTAATAAAATACATGCTAGTCTAATAATTTATGAAACATATTACTAGAGGAAGAGACAAGATGCTATAAAGAATTTGTTCATTTTAGTTGAGAAGGGATGGAGTTAGATTCAGAAGGCAAGCCTGAGTCAACACTTTTAATCCCTTGGCTTATCAGGATTCCATTTTGGGATTCTTCAAGAAATCAATTCCATCCAGTTGGAGCCAACTCATGGCCTTGTGAGACAGTTTAAATAAAACCGTTATTCTGAGGATTGTTGAATAAATTCCAAGTGTAATGCCTGTTTGCCTCCAATTAAAGATTGATTCTTAGCAAGCAATGCACTCTCCTGTAGATGGAAATAGGAGTGGACTTTTTTGATGATTATTTATTTTTATCAACTTGACAGGAAGAGGGATACAGATAGAGGTGATAGAGATAAAAAAATAGATGATGGATATTTGTGCTGATATCTGATAGATCTATATATACGCCGTTTTCCATTGTCATAGAATCCCTTAATAAGCTGACTTGTACAATGATTAAGGGACTTCTGTTTGGAAAAATTAATAAGCATGGGGAGATCACAAATAAATCTAATTGAAGTTAGATGAATTTGAGTCAGTATATGGCCACATCATATATAAGTATAAACAAAGATCTTCTAATTGAACATTCTTTAATAATTTAAGCAATGAATTGTAATTGTACTTTATAGTCCTGATCTTGTGAAACATGACAGAAATTTTATAAACTACTGATTGCTGATTTTTGGCAGAAAGAACCCAATGAAACTGATTTTGCTGTGTGAATTATTTTCAATTTTAAAATAAACAAAGATTTACTATATAGCTGTCCCTTGAGGAGATAAATTTGTTGACCCTGAATTAAGCATTTATTTCTCTCATATTCTCTACCTCTTTCTGTCTCTCTCTCTATATATATATATATATTTTTTTCATCAAGATACCACATGGCGCACCATATGTATAATTTTTAGATATCAGTAAAAGCATTAAAAACTTTAAAAATTAAAAAAAATATTAATTCAGTATTTTTTTGACAGGCAGAGTGGATAGTGAGAGAGAGAGACAGAGAGAAAGGTCTTCCTTTTTGCCGTTGGTTCATCCTCCAATGGCTGCCATGGCCGGCGCACTGTGCTGATCCAAAACCAGAAGCCAGGTACTTCTCCTGGTCTCCCATGGGGTGCAGGGCCCAAGCACTTGGGCCATTCTCCACTGTACTCCAGGGCCATAGCAGAGAGCTGGCCTGGAAGAGGGGCAACCAGGACAGAATCCGGCGCCCCGACTGGGACTAGAACCCGGTGTGCAGGCGCCGCTAGGCGGAGGATTAGCCAGTTGAGCCATGGCGCCGGCCTAATTCAGTATTTAAGTTCTCTAAAATATTTATATTTAAAAATAATGATTAAAAATTTACTTTGAGGATTCAACAATGCCACTTTAAATTAAAATTGAATTACATTAGAGAAAGTATAAATTTTTAAAATTGCACAGCCAAACACATGACTTCCATGAACAAGGATTTTTTAAATTCAAAGCAAGAGAGTTTTAATCAAAGTTTAGTTTTAAAAAGAACTTCAAAAAAGATTATTTACTTATTTGAAAGGGGGAGAGAGAGAGAGAGAGAAAGAGAGAGAGAGAGAGAGAAAGGATCTTACATCAGCTGGTTCACTTCACAAATGACTATAACCACTAGGGAAGGGCCACCTGAAGACAGGAGCTAGGAACTCCAACCCAGTGTCCCACATGCTGGGTTGGCAGGCATGGGTGGCAGGGGCCCAATCACATGTGCCATTGTCTTCTGCTTTCCCAGGCATATTCACAGGGAGTTGGATCAGAGTGGAGCAGACAGGATCTGAACCAGCACTTTGATATGGGGTGCCAATGTTGCAAATGGCAGCTTAACCTCTGTGCCTAAATACTGAGCCTTAAAAGGGACATTTTTAAATATTCTCAGCATACCAGGAAGCAGAAGTTCTCAAACAATGATTCCACTCTTACATATAAACGCAAGGTCACCCTTGACAAATTCCTTTACTAGAAATTCGAGAGCCAAAACCAAAATAGAACAAAGCAAAGCAAAGCAAAGCAAAACAAAATGCAATTTTTATGAATCAAAATTCACCATAAAGAAAATGTCACTTTTTAGAATGTTATACTATTCTTGCTCATGATATTCATGCTGATAATCTAGTATTGCAAAATGTCAAAATTTGTCAAAAGCAACTGTTATACATAACAGCACATTATTTATTCACTTTTATTCAGGAATTAAAGACTCTGAGTTTAATTCTATCAAGTCCCAACACCATTTAAACAATCACAGATAAAATACTTCTAGAAAATTGGAAAACATGAACACATACTTCAACAACATCAGACTTAAAAAAAATTTCATCTAAATGGTACCAAAAGATAAAGTATTTCCCATGAAGTTTTGAAGAAATCTCATCAATATGCATATATTTTCCGCCAAATTTTGGAATTCTCAATTATGTCTTTTCTATGTAATATCAATTTGCCACCAGAATCAATCCCAGCCAAAGCAGTTTTCCCAGGTGCTAACATAAGCCAGGATGCTGATCTTTTTAGATGTGGGTTCTTTTAAACCTTTTGCGTTTTCTTCTCGGCTGAGCTATCATTACTAACTCTAACTAATTGCTATTAGGAAACTCTTAGACAGTCATCTTCATGGGAAAGTATAGAATGCATATTTTGATTAAAGGCTTTGAGGGTAAATAAAGTGCTTGGACTTTTTGTATGAATGTCTTGGTTTTTACTTTAGTTTTAAAAAATATACTAAAAATGTCTCCACCATGTATTTCTAGATTCTTCTCTTTGTAATGAGAAGTTCTCAGCATTGTAAATCTTCTGGGCAATCAAGATGTTAAAATTTTTCACCTGCTACAAGCTACAGAGATTTCAAGAATCAAGATATAATCAAATTTGGAATACAAATAAGTTACTAGTAGTCTAGAAAATCTAAGTTCAAGTGCTTTTTAGTTTGATTCATTTATTATATTCTGAAACTTCACATTAAATCCAGGACACAAATTGAGGTAAAAACAAGAATATTATATACATGAAACATTAATAAGTATTAAAAAAACAAGTATCCATTCAATCGTTTATAATTCTCTTATATGGGCAACTGAAAAATAAACAAATTTTATTTGGTATTACTCCAGGATTTTATGGACATCAAGAAATTTGAAAGTATGTCAAATTTTCCTTGGCTTAAGACACAGATTTGATATAAGATGGAGAACTAGTCATAGGATTATAGATTTCTCCCTCTAGCCTTACAGTTTTATCATCCAAGAGCAAGTCTGTACTTTCTGTTCAATTTTTCTGTAAGCTTAAAACTGTTCTGAAGTCTATTAATTTTATTCATTAAACAAAATGAAGCACTCTCTTTTGATTCTGATGGCAAAAGGAGGATCTATAAGAAAAGCACATTGTACTATGTGAAAGGAACCAGAACCAAAGACTACCTGTTGAATAAATCCATTTATATTACATTCTGACAAAGGTGAAACTAAAGGTAAAGAATGAAAATTAGCTTCTGCCAGGGGCTAAGGAGACAGGAAAGGAATAACTACAAGAGCATTTTTGGAGTGAGGAAATGCTTGCTATCATGACTGTGGTGGCAACTGTATACCTACACATTCATGAGACTCAGTAAATTGTATACTTAAAATAAATTTACATTAAAAATTTTAAAAAAGAAAAGAAAAGCACTGTTGAGAACATCTTTAAAAAGCCATATTGGTATTGAGATACCATTTAGAGTGAGTGGCACTTGGGAGTCAGGCACTGAATACTTGATATTACTGCTAGTATTTCTCCTGTGATATAAACAAAATGATAACTTTTAACATGTAGGCAAACTCACCACCCCCATACAGCTATTAAATGGCAGAGTTTGGAATTAATTTAAAGTTAACCTAGTATGAAATTCCATTTTTGTCATATTTCCCCTGATTTCAAGATTCATAGTATCTGCAACTTCACTGAAACATCTTCAGATCTGTCTATAGCAGAAAAGCTATTTCAACTCAAAAGGTATTCTCAAGTAAATGCATGTCCATACTAGTGCAAATGCAAGCTTTTCTTTTTCTAGTTCCTATAGGTGCAGCCCTACAGGTATCAAAGAGCATTGCTTTTGTACTTTCAATGCATTTCATCCTCCATTAGCTGTAAATAAGACAGTGAATAAAAAATCATTTTTATTCTATTTGAAGATAAGAAGTTTGGAACTATAAGATAAAATAGTCTTTGGTAATCATTTGAAGATTTTTGTTTTTTCTTTTTCTCCAGTGAATAAAACATGTCTCAAATGCTAGAAATAATAAAAATATTGAGTTTATTTGTTGTCTGTCCCTTGCTATTTGCATAAGAAATGCTTTCTTTAAAAGCCAAGCAGAGCACAATTACTGAACTTCAATGTAAATATTTAAATCAAAATATTCAGGCACCAGTGCCTTTCATCAACCTGTTTATTTTTATGTAGAATGATTTTTCCCTGTACTCCAGATGAATAGATGCTATCAAAATGCTTATGCTTCGTGCATAGAAAAAAAAAAGAGTGTAACAAAGCACACTCCTTCAAGAGACACTACTATCTTCAGATTTTTTAAATTGCTATATTTACAAGAAAAAAGAAAATGGGAAAGAATACAAACAAAAGATGAATTCCCTGATCTTCAATTTGGCCCAGAAAAAGAAATTTTGCGGTTGTTTGGGGGATATTATATCTATTCATTACAACAAAATAAAATTGGTTCTTTAGGAAAAATGAATTGTGCCCAAAAGCTTGACAATGCTATTTAACACAATGAAAAACTACTTATTAAACGAGTCTGGGTCTTTCCAAAGAAACTGAGAAAAATAGTGTGAAGTCTTAAATATTTCTTTGTGGTGCTCTAGGAGAGCAAAGAGGACACTTGCTGATCAGTCAGTATAGCTCCTGCTTTTAGCACAGCCATAAATGAGTTAGAATAATTACCAAGTAGTAAATATTGCACAGAAGTACTGAGGTCTAATGCAGATATGAAGAGAAAAGTAGGACATCCATGATGGGGACAGAAGGTTTAAATTAGCAGATCAATCCATTCAAATATTAATTTAGATTATTAACCTAAAATGTTTATAAAATAAATGTCAATTCTAAAATTTTATAGTCCAGAGAGAAGGAAATGCCATCTATTTTCTAAGTAACTTTGAGGGCTTTGAGGGTTCTAATTTAGCTTTTCAAAACCTATTCAGAAATATCTCTGTTTCCTGATTATTCTCTTTGTTCAGAGAAGGGTACTGAAAAAATGTTGGATAAATAAGATACTGAAATATTTTGAGTGCCCACAAATATATCACACAGATATCTGCTTGATATTTTAGGAATGATCTAGGAATAATCAAATTTTGGAAACTGCACCCTTCCAAAGCAAAGGAATCATTTTATTAACCACAATACAGACTGAAGAAAAGTAAATGTAAGATTTTGAGAATCTATTGATATTCTCTACAATTAAAATTACAAAACATCAAGGAAAGAAACAGAAGAAAACACACAAAATGGAAAAATCTTTTATGTTCGTGGACTGCAATAATTACTATCATCAAAGTGTACTAGAGTAATTTACAGATTCAATGTGTGATCTAAATCAAAATATCAAGCATGTTCTGTTTCTTCCTTTATTGCCTGTGCTTGGATAAGACCTCAAAAGCACAGGCAGTTAAGGCAGAAACAGACAAATGGGATTGCATCAAGCTAAGAGGCTTCTGCAAATCAAAGGAAACACTTAAAATGAAGAGGCAACTGACAAAATGGAAGAAAATACTTACAAACTACACATCTGATAAACAATATCCAGGATATTTAGGTAACTCAGAAAACTTGACAACAACAAAACAATACAGTTAGGAAACAGGCTAATTATATGAACAGGAATTTTTCAAAGGATGAAATACAAATGTATTCAGGGTCACTAGCAATCAGGGAAATTCAGAGAAAAACCACAGTGACGTTTCACCTTACCACAGTTCAAATGGCTATAATCCAAAAATCAAAAAATAACAAATTCTGGCAAGGATGTGGGGAAAAATGTAGCCTAATACACTGTTGGTGGAAATACAAACTAGTACAACCATTACGAATGACAGTACAGAGGTTCCTCAGAACCCTTAAAATAGATCTATGCTCCAGCCATTTCACTCCTGAGAATTTATCCAAAGGAAATGAAATAAGCATATGAAAGTTATCTGTGCCTCCACTTTATTTTAGCTCAATTCCCAATAGCAAGAAATGGAATCAACTCAGATGTTCGTCGAATGTCTTGATAAAGAAATTGTGGTGTGCACATGCATGATGAAACACTACTCAGCCATAAGAAAGAATGAAATCTAGTATTTTGCAACAAAAATGAATGCAACTGGAGACCATTATGCTTAGTGAAATTACCCAGTCCCAAAATGACAAATATCATATATTTTCCCAGGTTTCTGATAATATATGGGTGAAATTGACATTTTTAGATTTGGTTGATGTTTATAGACCTTTATGCTCCTGAGGAACAGTGGTTTTCCTGCTTTCTACTTGCTTAATTATTTATTTACTTGAGGGTTGAGTTTGTGAAAGTATACTGAATGTATGTCATTGCAAAAATTAAGAAAAAAATAAGAAAGGAGGAGGAGGTAGAATGAGAGCGAGGGTGGGAGGGAGAGCAGAGTGGAAAGTATCATTATGTTATTAAAAATGTATATAGAAAATACATGAAATTGGGCCGGCACTGTGGTATAGTGGGTAAAGTCTGAAGTGTCGGCTTCCTACATGGGCACCAGTTCGAGTCCCAGCTAATCCACTTCTGATTCAGCTCTCTGCTATGGCCTGGGAAAGCAGTAGAAGATGGCCCAAGTCCTTGGGCCCTGGAATCCTCTTGGGAAACCCAGAGGAATCTCCTGGCTACTGGCTTCAGATCGATGCAGCTCTGTCTGTTGTGGCCAATTGGCGAATGAACCAGCAGATGGAAGACCTCTCTCTCTCTCTCTCTCTCTCTCTGCCTCTCTTTCTCTCTCTGTGTAACTCTTTCAAATAAATAAATGATTTAAAAAAATACATGAAATCAGTTCCCTTATAGAAATAAAAATATAAGATAAAAAAGAATGCTTGAAATGAGATTAAGGGACTGCCTGTTTAAACTTTTGAGCCCCACAATGAAGAATATCCCAGAATGTGTCCATAGAGAATTGGGGACACTACCACAGCCTGGAATGCCCTTCCGTTACTTATTGACACATCCACTGACCACTCTGGTTACACTAAATCTTGAAGGTCAAGTCTACACAAAATTATCTTATTCTATGACATTTTCTATAAACATTTACTACGCTCTTAAGTGTGACTAGCAAAATGATCACATAAGAATACATGTAGTATTCATTTCCTAAACCACAGATTTTATCAAATCTAGTCACAAAGCCTTCTTTTCCTCCTCATTGTATTCTTATATAAAGAGAAGTTAGCCAGATTTGCCCCAAACAATGTCACTGGCTTGACCTAATTCAAGTTTCCTCACACGTTTCAGCTCCACAAGAAAAAAAGGAATGTGTTGCTCACTCTGACTTACCTCCAATGGTGGAACTAGAAATGTGCCAGGGGATTTAAAATCAATCTTACCAAGGAGGCAGGTACCAATGCCAGCGCACTTTGTAAAGTGATAAGTATAAATACACAACCAATCAAAAAGATAGGGCATATGTTGAAGAGATTTCACAAATAAGACCAGTGTAAGCAAATAATGAAGGATAGAATTAAAAGGGGAGAATGATCCTGCGGGGGAAGCAGGACACACAGCAGAGTCATAGAATGGCAAATGCCCAAAACAGCACTCCTGCCTCAGAATCAACCCTTGGGAAATTCGGATCTGTCTAAAAACTCCATGAGAGTCTCACAGGCATGGAAAGCCATAACACGGTGGCAAAAAACAATCTAAATGAAAGACCCTGGTGAACAAGACCCCAGCAGAAGGAACAAGCCATCAAGGAGAGAGGCGCCTTTCTCTGAAGGGAGGAAGGAACCTCACTGTGACACGGCCTTGACTAAACAAGTTCAGAGTCGGTGAACTCAAGGGACTTCCATAGCCTAGACAGCTCATAGCAAGAGTCTCGGGTGATTGCTGACGTCATAAATAAGAGTGCCAATTGTTAAATCAACAATGGGAGTCACTGGGTACATGCTCCCCACGTAGGATCTCTATCCTTAATGTGTTTTACTATGAAACTTAAAAACACTACTAGTTGAACAATACCCTATACCTTGTGCGGTTGTGTGAATGCAGCCTGTTGAAATCCTTGCTTAGTATATACTAAGTTGATCTTCAGTATATGAAGGTAATTGAAAATGAAACTCGATAAAGGGTGGGATGGGAGAGGGAGAGGAGAGGGCCACGGGAGGGAGGGAGGTTGGGGGAGAAGCCACAACAATACAAAAGTTGCACTTTGTAAATTCACATTTATGAAATAAAAAAGAAAAAAAAAGGAATGTGTGTTAGACAAATGAATGTTATATTAACCATTTCTTTTTATGTATTTATTTATTTATTTATCTGAAAGTCTGAGTTACAGAGAGAGAGAAGGAGAGTCAGAGAGAGAAAGAGAGAGAGAGAGAAATCTTCCATCCACTGGTTCACTCCCCAGTTGGCCTCATTGGCCGGAGGTGCACCGATCCGAAGCCAGGAGCCAGGAGCTTACTCTGGGTCTCCCACGTGGCGCAAGGGCCCAAGCACTTGGGCCATCGTTCACTGCTTTCCCAGTCCACAGCAGAGAGCTGGATCAGAAGCAGAGCAGCTGGGACACGAACCTGCACACATAGGGGATACTGGCACTGCAGGCGGCGGCTTTACACCCTATGCTATAGTGCCGGCCTTTAACCATTTCTTAATTCATTCATTTTCCAGTCCTTTCCAATAGTGTCTGTATTGTGGCTTCTGATTTCAGATAGAGACCATAACTCTTTCTGGAAGTTCAGTCTTTCCCAATTGCACAAGAGCAATATCCTTGGAAATATTCATATTTTATTTTTCTTTGATTCATCTAGTTCATCTGGAAGGAAATTTTGTGTCTCTGTCCAGGGGCAGCAAATCTATTCTTGGTTAACTAAAATCTATAGAAATGCAAGGAAGGACTTTAAAGAAGATTCTCTTTAAAGAAGATTTTGGGTGCTGCCTTCAACAACATAATTTTGCAACTTATAATTCATTTCAACACTTGAAGCTTCTGTTCATAAGTGCTATATTATTTAAATGGTTCAGTAATAAAATATTTTCTCTTAGAGGAGTCTTCTATTTCTCCTATAGAATATTAATCATGTAATTTGCAAATAGGAATAATTTGACTTTGGTAAAGTTGCAGGCTATAAAATCAACACGCAAAAATCAATAGCATTCTTTTTCAAGATTTACTTATCCATCTATTTGAAAGACAGAGTTACAGAAAGCAAAAGTGATCATCCATTCACTGGTTCACTACCCAGATGGTCACAATGGCCAGGGCTGGATCAAGCTGAAGATAGGAGCCTGGAACTCCACCCAGGACTCCCATGACAATGGCAGGGGACTAACTATTTGGGCCACTATTCTGCTGCCTTCCAAGGAGCATTAGCAGGGAGCTCTATTGGAAGTGGAGCAACCAGGACTTGAACTGATGTCCCATATGGAATGCTGCTATTGTGGGCAGCAACTAAACAAATGAACCACAATGCTGGCCCTAATAACATTCTTACATACCAACAATTCTCTGGTTAAGAAAGAACTTATATGATCATTTCCATTCGCAACATCTACAAAAAATTTAAATATCGAGATAAATTCAAGCTAGGATGTGAAAGATCTCTACAATGAAACCTACAAGACATTAATGAAAGAAATAGAAGACACATAAAATGGAAAATTTTGATGTTCATGGATCATAACATCAAAGTATCTATACTAACCAAAGGAACTACAGATTCAGTGTGATCCCAATCAAAAATTTCAAAGAAAATATCACAAAACTAGAAAGAAAATCCTAAATTTCTTATGGAAACACAAAGAAACCTGAATAGCACAGGTAATCTTAAACAATTAAAGCAGAACACTGACATCACAATACTGGATTTCATGACACACTACAGGACTATTATTATCAAAACAGCCTGGGACCAGCACAAAAATAGACATGTCAACCAATGAAACAGACTAGAGACCCCAGAAGTTAACCCACATATCTACAACCAACTAGTCTTTGACAAATAAGTTAAAACTATACCCTGGAGAAATATTTTCAACAAAGTTGTCAGAAAAATTGGATTTCCACATGCAAAAGTTTTAAATTAGACCACTATCTTGCGCCCTACACAAAAATTAACTCAGAGGATCAAGGATCTAAACCTAAGACCTGAAACCATCAAATACTACAGGAAACACAGGGGAAACTGTGCAATACATTGGTCTAGGAAAGACATCCTGGATGAGACCCCCAACAGCACAGGCATTAAATGCAAAAATAGACCAATGGGATTGAATCAACTGAAAAAGCTTCTGTATAGCAAAGAAAATAATCAAGAAACTCAAAGGTAACCAACAGAATGGTAGAAAATATTGCAAACTATGTCACCAATAAATGATTAATATCCAGAATATATAAGGAGCTTAGGAAACTCTCCCAACACAAAACAAATAACCCAGTTAAGAAATAGAAGGGAAAAAATAGATAAAGGACATGAATAGGCATTTTTCAAAGGATGAAATATTTTCAGGTGTCAACAGATACATGAAAAAATGCTCAGGATCACTACCCATCAGGGAAATGCAAATAAAAACCACTTTGCTTCATTTCACTCCAGTTAGAATGGCTATTATACAAAAATTTTTAAAAATAACAAATGCTGTCCAGGTTATAGAGAAAGTATATCCTAATACACTATTTATGGGAATGCAAGTTGGTACAACCACCCTGGCAAACAGGATAGTGATTGCTCAGAAAGCTAAAAAATTGCCGGCGCCGTGGCTCAACAGGCTAATCCTCCGCCTTGCGGCGCTGGCACACCTGGTTCTAGTCCCGGTCGGGGCACCGATCCTGTCCCGGTTGCCCCTCTTCCAGGCCAGCTCTCTGCTGTGGCCAGGGAGTGCAGTGGAGGATGGCCCAAGTGCTTGGGCTCTGCACCCCATGGGAGACCAGGATAAGCACCTGGCTCCTGCCATCGGAACAGCGCGGTGCGCCGGCCGCAGCGCGCTACCGCGGCGGCCATTGGAGGGTGAACCAACGGCAAAAGGAAGACCTTTCTCTCTGTCTCTCTCTCACTGTCCACTCTGCCTGTCAAAAATAAAAAATAAAAAAATAAAAATTTCTACCACAGGACCCAGATATTCCACTCTCTAGAATATATCCAAAGGAAATTGAATCAGCATATGAAAAAGATACCTGCACTCCCACATTTTTAGCATTTAATTCATAATAGCTAGGATATGGATTCAACCTAGATATTCATCAAGATCATTGGATAAGGAAAGTGTGGTAAATATACAGGATACATGACAGAATATCATGACAGATACATTACAGAATACTCAGCTACAAAAAATAATGAAATCCTGACATTTGAAGCAAAATGGATGCAACTGGAGATCATTATGCTACGTGAAATAAGTCAGAATCAAAGAGAGCTATCACTTACGTTCTCTTATTTTTGGAAGTTAATATACAGAAAGAATACAAAAAATGCGAGGATGTCATATCATTTGATATTTATTTATAACTGTTTCATCACTGAATCATACCACATAAATGACAACATATTCTTCTTTACTTACATTAAAAAAATGGATAGAGGTGAATAGTGAGGACACTTGGGGTACTAGTAGTATTTGCTCTTAATTTGGATGTTGGTTATGAGTTTTCTCAGAAAAAAAAAAGCATATCTGTACACTTCCATGAATTTGTTGATATGAATATTGTATTACAATAATGTTTAAATAAAAATATTTTCCATCAGGTGTTCTCTTATTTTCATAAATTGATGCATACTTAAATAAATGAGTATTATGCCATAGCTCAACAGGCTAATCCTCCACCTTGCGGTGCCAGCACACCGGGTCCTAGTCCTGATCGGGGTGCCGGATTCTGTCCTGGTTGCCCCTCTTCCAGGCCAGCTCTCTGATGTGCCCTGGGAGTGCCGTGGAGGATGGCCCAAGTGCTTGGACCCTGCACCCGCATGGGAGACCAGGAGAAGCACCTGGCTCCTGGCTTCGGATCAGCACAGTTCACCGGCCACAGTGCGCAGGCCGTGGTGGCCATTGGAGGGTGAACCAACGGCAAAAAGGAAGACCTTTCTCTCTGTCTCTCTCTCTCTCACTATCCACTCTGCCTGTCAAAAAATAAAAAACAAACAAAAAAAAATAAATGAGTATTAAATAAACATACTTCATTCTATGTACAAATTTTCAAAAGAACTATTTAAAACATTTTCTGATAATGAAGCAGTATAATAATGGGAGTGTAAAATTATAACCTCAATTAAGTTGATCTAAAAATAAGAAAGTATTACCATTTATGTTAATAAGGAGAAAGTGTACAAGAGAAACAGGTGCCAGGCAAATCTGGATTCAAAACTCAACTCTACTGCTAAACTCTTTGGCTTTTGGAATGTTATTTTCTCATTTGGAACTTGTTTACTTTGTTATAATATCAACATCATGTGTGAGGATTAGAAGAGGTTGCAAATTAAGGGCTAAGATCATACCAATACACAAATAAGCAGACTCAAAAGAAAACAAAAATAGAATGACACTCCTGGAGGTTGAATTCCTTATTGGAAAAAAAAAATCTTGAAGAAATTGCAGCAAATGTAAAAGAAGTCAGAAATTAAAAATGGTAGAGAAGTTATCTTAAATAATAGTAGAGAAAAACAGAGATGGATCAAAAAAAACTGGAGGACTGAAGCAGCAAATTCAACAAATAACATGGCAAAAGCACTTAGGGTTGTAAATCAGAAAACATTTCTTTATGAATGAAAAGATCTCTATTTTAGATGGAAAAATTGCAAAAACATTTCAGAGAAAGGTAATCCAATTGAAATCCATGGTTAAACCATTGAACTTCAAGATAATGAAAAAAGAAACAGATTTTTCTATAACAACATTACATTTTTGAAGACAATCGAGCCATAGATATAGATATCTGAGGAAAATAAATATGATGAAAAATATCATATTAATGAAAATTGGTATTTAAAAATAATCAGGAAATTAGAGATTCCAGGTAAAGAGGAGAAAATATAAAATCTATTATTGCTTTACAAGACAGTAATTTGATGATGAAACATAACCAATGAGGCAGTGATTCAAAATTGAACACTAAGAACAGAAGTGATGTGTTTAGACAGCAGTTATCATTCTTTTGATATTTAAAGATGAACTTATCTTTTGATTCCACTTTCAAAAAATAAATTTTAAAGTATATTTTATTAGGGTGAAGGTACAGTAAAATTAGCCAACTGCAAGTTTCCTGACTTGGGGGTAATATCCTTCAAATTCATTTAAATGAAACTTTTAATTTAAATGTACTAAAATACATTCCTTAATTTTACAATAACCTATAGTTTACATAAGAATAAAATACAGATATATGAGGAAAAAGAATATTTCTTTACAGAAAGAAATATTTATCAGAATTTTTGATTAGGTTTCTTTGGCATCTTGAAATGTACTAATTAGTACTAATATTTTCATCTTGAAAATTTAAACAAAGCAAATATGTTACCCAATTCAAATGCTTTTTTATCTTAGCTGAATATTTCATATATAGGAATTTTTGGAAGTAAATAATAGTTAACCTCAGGTTCATATTATGCTTGGTGATTTTCATTTCCTCCTTTCACTTTGTGTTAGCAGAACTGCTTTCAATAAACACACATTTTTTCACTATTGACCTATTTCATTTAAAAAGCATTTTAAAAAGCTTATCCTAAAATATCACTGTGTTTAACATATAGCACCTTACCTATACATGGAATAAATGTTAGTCTATTGCAGAATTAGGAAATAATTTGAAGAATCACCAAGCTTTCTTTTTGTAGTTTCTATGCTATGCATCATGCATTCTTACTGTATTGTTGGAGGGTTTTTTTTTTTTTGCTTACTTTTCCTATTAGACTGAAAGTTATTAAAGGAAAAATTATACATACTATAACTCTATCTGGAACACTGAGTGTAAAGCTTGTCCTAAGCAACTTTCCTTAGGTGATAATAGACAAAAAAAAGCAACAAAAATCAATCATGCATTAACAACACAGAAACAAAAAAAGAAAGACAAGTGAAGAGACAAAAATGTCAACACATTTTTTAAATAAAAGTGCCTTTTTTGTTGCTGTTGAGTTTCCTGAGTCTTATATGTCCTGGATATTAATTCTTTATTGGATGTATAGTTTGCAAATATTTTCTTCCATTCTGTCAGTTGCCTCTTAACTTTGTTGAAGGTTTCCTTTGCTGTGCAGAAGCTTTTTAACTGCTGCAATCCCCATTTCTATATTTTTGCCTTTATTTCCTATGTTTCTGGGATCTTATCCAAGAAGCCTTTGCTTATGCCAATGCCTTTATCTGTATACCCTATATTTTCCTGTAGTAATTTGATGGTTTTTGATCCTTGATCCCCTGAGTTGGTTTTTGTATGGGATTTAAGGGGGGGGGGGGGTGGAGGGTCTTGTTTCATACTTCTGCAACAGAGATCCGAATTTCCCAACATGATTTGTTAAAGAGACTGTCCTTTCTACAAGGAGTGATTTTAGCTCTTATACCAAAGACTAGTTGGTTGTAAATGTGTGGGTTAATTTGTGAGGTTTCTGTTATGTTCCATTGGTCTACATGTCTATTTTTGTGCCTGTACCAGGATACTTTGAGAATTATTGCCCTATAGCTTGACTTGAAATCCAGTGCTGTTCTGCCTTCAGCTATGCTTTGATTGTCAAAGTTAGCTTTAGTTATTCGGAGACTCTTGTGTTTCCATATGAATTTTGGTATCATTTTTTTTCTAGACATGACATGAACCTCCTTAGTATTTTCATTGGGATCATATTAAATTTGTAAAGTGATTAGGGTAATATGGACATTTAGGTCATAGTAATTTTAATCCACAGAGATGCAAATTTTTTTCATTTTTTTTCTAACATTTTTGTGTTTCTTTCCTTAACACTTTGTATTATTAATTGTAGTGATATTTCACATTCTTGATTAAATTTATTCCAAGGTATTTAGAATTTTTGCAGATATAGTGTATGGGACTGATCTTGTGAGTTCTTCCTCAGTCATGGTAGGTTTTTTGTATACAAATGCTACTGATTTTTGTGTGTTGATTTTATATCCTATAACTTTGTCAAATTCTCTTTACGAGTTCAAATATTTTCTTAGTGGAATCTTCTGGTTTCCCTATATAAAGGATCATGTTATCTGCAAACAGAGATAACCTTATTTCCTCATTTCCAATTTGTAGGCTTTTGATTTCGTTTTCTTACCTAATAACTGTTGTTAATATTTCCAGAACTAAACTGAGTAGTAATGGTGAAAGTGTGAATCCTTGTCTGGTTCCAGATCTTAGTGGAAATATTCCAACTTTTCTTCATTCAATATGATGCTGCCTGTGGATTCACCATATATTGCCTTGATTTTGTTTTTGTATATTCCTTCTATTCTCAACTTGCTTAAGTTTTTTTTTCCTTTTTTCATCAAACAATGTTGTATTTTATCAATAGTTTTTCCTCATCTATTGAGATAATCATGCTTTTATTTTTCAATTTTTTGAAAATTGAGTCAAATTTATTGACTTGAATTCACATTTATTGCCTTAAAGTCAAGTATTTTGAGGTAAAATTCATTGACTTGCACATGTTGAACCATCCCTGAATGTCTAGGATAAATCCCCCTTAGTCCTAGTGGATAATCTTTTTGATGTGTTGGATTCAATTAGCTAGTATTTAGTTGAGGATTTTGCATCTATGTTCATCAGAGTTATTGATTTATTGTTCTATTTGATGTATCTTTTTATGGAATTGGAATTTATGTGATTCTAGCATCATAGAAGGAGTTTGGGAGGCTCCCCTCCATTTCAATTGTTTTGAGTAGTTCAAGAAGAATTATAAGGATCACCAGTCATTAGGAAAATGGAAAGAAAAACCACAATGGTGTTTCACCTCACCCTAGTTAGAATGGCTATTATCCAAATGTCTAAAAATATCAAATCCTGGTAAGGATATGGAGAAAAATATACCCCAGTACACTGCTTGTAGGAATATAAAGTAGTACAATCATTGTGATGATAGTATGGAGATTCCTCAAAAATCTGAAAACAGATCTACCATATAACCTATCCATCCCATTCTTAGGAATATATTCAAAGGAAATGAAATCAGCATTTGAAAGTTATCTATACTCCCATGTTCATTGTTGCTCAACTCACAATAGCTAAGATATGGAATGAACCCAGATGTCCATCAACTGATGAGTGGATAAAGAAAATGCAGAATATATGCATGATGGAATACCACTTTAGCAATTAAAATAATGAAATCCTGTCTTTTGCAACACAAACCAGATGCAACTGTAAATCATTATGGCCATTGAAATACCTCAAACCTTGGAAGACAAATATCATATTTCTTTTATTTGTAGTAGCTAATATATGGAGTACAAAAAAACTCAATATGTGAGAAAAATTGATATCTTGTGATTTGATTGCTATTCATAACTCATCTATATTCCTGCAGAACAGTAGTCTTGTTACTTTTTTACTTGTAGAGCACTTTGTTTAGATGAAAATTAAGCCTGTGATTATAAAGTAAATTCAAAATATGTTATTGCAAAAGCACTAAGGAAATAAAGGAAGGAGGAGGGAATGAGAGAGAGGGGAAAGGAGGAAAGTACAGTTCTATTTTCGGAATAGTATCTATAAAATTCATGAAATCTATTCTCTATATACTAATAAATTAAAATGTAAAAGAGTTCTTTTTTTGAAATATATATACACAAATGTTGTGGAATGATTATATCAGGCTAATTTATATATTCATTAACTCAACTGTTTATCACTTTTTGTGGTGAGCCTACTTAAAATCTGCTGTTAGCACTTTTTAAGTATATAATATATTGCTACTAATTACAGTCAACTTAATGTTCAAGAGATCTCTTGAACTTATTCCTCCTGTCCCACTGAAGTCTTGTATCCTTTGAGTAACACCTCTCCAACCCCTCATCCCAGCTAACCACCATTTTATAGTTTTGATGAATTAGACTTTTAAAATATTTTATGTATGTATATATATCAAAACATGTTATTTACAATAATTGTATATAATTTTTGTTTTTCAATTAAAAAGGAAAATTACTTCAAACAGTCCTTCAAACAAAATACCACAAGTTACCATTTTTAAAAGCGCTATCTGGCCGGCGCCGTGGCTCAACAGGCTAATCCTCCGCCTAGCGGTGCTGGCACACCGGGTTCTAGTCCCGATCGGGGCGCTGGATTCTATCCCGGTTGCCCCTCTTCCAGGCCAGCTCTCTGCTGTGGTCAGGGAGTGCAGTGGAGGATGGCCCAAGTACTTGGGCCCTGCACCCCATGGGAGACCAGGATAAGTACCTGGCTTCTGGCTTTGGATCAGCGCGGTGCGCCGGCCGCGGCAGCCATTGGAGGGTGAACCAACAGCAAAAGGAAGACCTTTCTCTCTGTCTCTCTCTCACTGTCCACTCTGCCTGTCAAAAAAAATAAATAAATAAAATAAAATAAAATAAAAGCGCTATCTTAGAAATACTAGGGAAACACCTTAGCTCAGAATATGGTCTTGAATATATCTAGCACATCTAATTGTCTACTCTAGTTAGTTATTTGCCATCTAGTTAGTTATTCTGACATCTATGTCAACTATCAGCAGATTTAAATGTTTAAGTAAAAGCTATTATTTAAAGTGTAGCAATTTCTCCTCATAATCTCCAAGTATTGAAATCAGACAATTGATGAAAAAATGCTTTCTTTTCTTCTTCTTCCAAAGACCTTGTCACAAAGGACCTTATACATCCTTCCCTGAGTTGAGCATGAGAGGAGCAACGCCTTTCCCACAAGCTCATCCTGAGGGAAGCCTGACCTCATTGCTTATGGTTTGTCAAAGGTTTCCATCCAGAATGGAGTGGATGTACCCCTCCCTTAAGAGATCTTGTCTGCCATCTGGACACTAAAGACACCTGCGGTTAGCAAGCAATGAGCATGGAATTCATATATGGGCTGATTTCCAAAATAAGGAAAAGGTAATTTTTCAAACTTAAAGTAGTGATAGTGATCTCCATGTAGCCTCCACTTGGTAGAAAGGGGAGCACAGAAAGGAAAAGCATGAGGAATAGATAAGCAGAAAGAAAAAAAAAATCATCCTATAAAGAAAGTATGCTATATTCAGAAGAAATGAAGTCACACTAAAGAGTAGAAACTCAGAAGAATGAATGAAAAGAGCAGCACAGATCCAGGAAAGACACAGGCAGGGAGCCAAGACCTCTTTTCTTTTTTTAATTCAGAATGATAACCATTAGTGCTTTTCTAAGTAGAGCAGTGTTCTTTTGCCAGCTCTGCAGGCCTGTGGTTTTCCAAACTTCACACAAAATTGACTCTAAACATTCAGTTTAAAAGTCATATAAAAAAGCTTCCAGTCCAAATTCAGAGTTAAACCAAAAGGGGCATCTCATCATTTTAAAAAATATTAAAGTCTTCCAAATTTGAGGGCAATAGGTAAGTCTACTTGGGTCATTTTACCCCTCTCTTTGCAAGGTTATTTGTTAGAAAGCTTGATTTTTCCAATTGTTTGCCCAGGAAAATAGAGTGCAGCCAGTGAAAAAGCATTATGATGCTTATAAAAAGCAGAATACTGCTTTAAATTCTTTGGATGCTACTAAGAAACTACATGAATTCATTTTCAGACATGTTTTATCTGTTTGCAATAGAAATTGAAAATTGCACTGAGCTACCAAAAAGCAGCCTGCTGAATGGAACTTGTTATATAATAGAGTTTCTTTCAAAGGGACCATTGTATAACTTTGGGCTACCACAAGCTGTTAACCTTGTAGATAGCATACATGGAATTGAAGGCCAGTGTACAAGAATACTTAAGAGCATAACTACTGAGCAATTATACTGTGGCAGCTACTAAGAGTAAAATGAAGAAAAACCAACCCTGGTCTTAACGGCATTAAAATTGTATTGTTTTATTTCTAGGATGATATATTGAAAGTGTTTTACTTAGGAAATACTGACAAAATTCAAAGAAGAAAGAATAAATTCTACATTGTTTAATATTTGGAAAAGTTAAAGGATCTGTTGTCCATATATATAATAGAATCGCTGCTCTCTTAATACAAACAAAACTCAAAACAGATAAAAATTAATTTAGGATATCCCTCAACCATAATTTTTCCTCCATTTTCTTATGATAATATATACTTAATGTATGATCATATTAACCACCTTTAAGCACAGAATTCAATAGCATTCAATCATTTCCTCAATGGAGTTCAGTTGTAAATATTGTACAATCATCACTACTATACATCCTCATAACTTTATATATATATATATATATATATATACACACACATATATATCATGTTAATCATGAAACTTTGAGACAGCATTGTGGCTCAGTGGATTAAGTTGCCATCTGCAATTCTGGTATCCCACATGTGCGCCACCTCTAGTTCCAGCTGCTCCATTTCTGATCCACCTCCCTGCTATTGTCCCTGGGAAAGCAGAAGAAGGTGACTTAAATACTTGAGTCCCAGCTACCAATATGGGAGACGCAGCTGGAGTTCCAGGCACCCAGCTTTGACTTGGCCCAGCCCTGGTCATTGCAGCCAATTGGAGAGTGAACCGGCAGATGGAAAATCTCTCTCTGTCTCGCTCTGTCTTTGTAACTCTGCCTTTCAAATAAAAAAAAAAAATTAAAACACACCTTGAAACTCTACATTCCTTAAACAATAACCCCTCATTCTTTCCTTCCTGCACCACCTGGCAACCCTCATTCACCTTCCACCTCTATGATTTTGACTGTTCAATTTACTAATATAAGTGGAATGAACATTACTTCCCTTTTTGTAACTGCCTGATTTTACCTAATTTTAGTGTTCCTAGTGTTATCCATGTTGTAGTATATGTAAGAATTTCCTTTCTTCCTAAGACTGAATGACATTTCAAAGGTTCCAGTTTCTCTTTATTCTTATCAACACTGCATTTTAACCATCCTCATGGATGTGAGGTGCTATTATATTATAGATCTGGTTTTCATTTCCTCAATGATTATTGATGTTGAGCATCTACTTATGTGTTTATTGGCCATTCATATACTTTATGTAGAGATAAGAGTATTGGTTAAGGTTAGAGAAAATATTCACACCCCAATTGTCACTTAGTCTTGTGTTTTAGAATCAACCTTCCTAAACCAGGTCCCTGAAGTATGAACAGAGTTCTGCATACTTGTCTCAGAACATGAGTATTACATCAGATAATGCATGCAAAGTGTGTATCACCGTGGCTGACCATAAATATTATGTGAATTTAGATGAATAGTAGCTGTTTTTAATCATGACCACAGGACTCCAACACAAATGCTAAATTCACAGTATCAGCCTAAAATACTTAATCAGAGGATGCTGGCTTTTTATTTTAATAGATGTAATACATCTAAAAAGATATATTCTACATTTGGTGAAGAAGTTGCAAATGGATTTAAAAACAAAACTTGCCTTTGTCAGATATTTCAAATATATTTTCCCTAAAATATAAACCAAGCTGGGAAATACATTTTGAAACAAGTCCTACTAGCATACCCTTGCTATCTTAGAAAAACTCACCAAGTGAAAGTGGTTTACATAACTTATTAAAAACTCAAGAACTGCTTCAAAGGCTCAGATAAACTTGAAGGTCTAGTGTACTTTTTGTTAATAAAGATTATTGAAATCAAAATAATTGAGGACAAACTGAGAAATATAAGAATGATGTTACTCATTTTCAATACTTCTTTTCTTAAAATTCACTTTATTTTTAAATATTTGATTAACATGTGATATTTATACCTTTTATGTGGTACAATGGGTATGTGGTGCTTCAACATATACATATTGTGTAAACTGATCAAATCAGGTAATCAGCATTTCTGTTCATCTTTGGAGCCTACTAACTCCACTCTTATTTCTGCAGACAGGCATGTAGCACATTGCTGAACTGCAGTGGCTCCACTGTGCTCGAGGACTCTAGAACTTGCTACGTCTGTGTTTTGTCATCTGAAACCCAAACTCCCTTTAATCCACTCTCGCCTCACCCTTGTACCCACTAGTAATCATTGCTCTGTGCTCCGGATGATTGTGCGTTTTTTAGCTTCCACAAATGAGAATATGCAATATTTGTCTTTTGTATCTGGCTTACATCTCTAATAATATTACAAACCTGAATGCCATTATCTGTCCCCTAGATACTGATTATGAATGGATACATTTCCATGCTCTATATCCTTCATTACAAATACATTTCCCATTCACTTGTCTCCTCGTGCAAATTCCTGAGTAACTTCTTTGTAAAAATCATTTTCTAAATTGACAGTTTGTTTTAAAATGGTGTCCAATGTGCAAAACTCACTATCTAGTTATAGATTTCTTGTACTTTCCATATATTTCACATTTACATTTGTTTCAAGTTTTTATTCCATCTGTTTGTTTATTCTGATTGTTCCTCAGCATATGCTTATCTTTAATTTCATTAAACAGTTTATATAGAGCTATTGTATATGTTTTAAAAACTGATTTTCTAGCATGTATAGTTTTGGGGCTAAATATGTTATTTTCAGTCTTTGTTGGTTCTTACTATGACAGCTTGCCTTTTAACTATTTAAATCTATTTTTATGTGAATTCATTTCTTTTATGTTACTCATATATTTATTTGAAAGACAGCGAAAGAGAAAGAGATCTTCTGTCTATTGCTCTACTCCCCGAAATGTCCCCAGTCACCTAGCACTGGTTTAGGGTGAAACTAGGATCCTGGAACTCCATCCAGATCTTCCACGTAGGTGGCAGAAATCCAAATACTTAAGCCATCACATGTTGTCCATTGCCTTCCAAGGTGTGCATTCGCAGGAAGCTGTAGCAGTAGCAGAGGAGGGACTTGAAGCAAGTCACATAAATGTAATACAAGGACCCTAGAGGCATCTAAACAGCTGTGTCAGATGCCTCCCTCCATGAACCCATTTCTTGATTGTATTATGTGGGATTCTTGTAGAACAATTAAGTGCATGAACTTATTTTACTTAAAATAGCTTGAGGACAACTTCAACTCACAATCATTCTAACCTCTTCTGAGAGTTTAGTTCAAGAATGGAAACTTAGACTTAGCTTCTGCAGAATCAGGATCTCTAAAGTAGAAATTCAGCCCTGAGCACTCCCGCCCACCCAGTGTCTTCTGGTGCCTATAATTCTGGCTGCTGCCCCAGTGTTCCCAGATCCCAGGCATTAATGATCAGGTGCTGGACCTCCACATTCAACTTCTGATTTTGCACAGCCCAATATAGCTCATGTTTATTCTTTGTGCGTTTAACTTATGAATTAATTTTTACATAATGGGGGGTTACCTGGGTATTTGTCCTAGATTTTTGAGATCAGTAAAGGTAAACCTCAGGGTTCTCCAGAGGAAAAGAACCACTAAGAAACAATAGATGTTACATTTATCTGTGTCTCTTAAAAACAAGGAATTTGGTTTGTTTGTTTTTGTTGTGTTTTACGAGCTTACCCACCTATGTGGACTAACTATTCTGAAATATGTAGGGCTACTCTTGGCCTGGAAATTCACATAAGAGTTGATGTTACAGAACTTAGTCTGAAATCCTCAAAACAGTACTGTAGGCTAGAAATTCAAAATTTCTAGGTTCAGGCAGAATCCCTTCTTCTCTGTGAAACCTCTTTCTTTGTCTTAAGGCATCTGACTGACTGGATGAAGCCTAGTCACCTTAGGGAGGTCAATCTGCTTTACTTAATGTCTATCAATTCTCAGAATGGGTGTTTGGTTTAGCAGTTAAGATACCAGTTATGATGTTCCCGCCCCATACCACAATGCCTACCTTCCATATGAGGTTATAGCTTTAGACTCCAGCTTCTCGCTAATGTGATTCTGGGACACAATGATGATGACTCAAGCAACTGGGTTCCTACAGCCCCCATGTGGGAGCTCTAGATGGAGTTTGGCTCCTAGTTTTGGTCTGACCTAAAATCAGCCATGGTAGACAATTAGAAAATGAACATGGTAATTCCTCTGTCTCTCTCTGCCTCTAAAATAAATATTTGTTTGGAAGTCTGCTGCTTCTAGATGTTAATCAGCTCAAAGACAATACCTTAATTCTAGACTAGTGTTTGACCAGTCAAGCACTATAACCCATCCAATGTGATCTGTATAATTAACCATCATTGCTAGTCCTCAAAATCTGTGAGTAATCTAAAGTCTACTTCTCATGAAGCAGGCTGTTCTTTCAGAATATCTGCTCAATTATGATACTAAAGTTAAAAATTGAATAGATATTTTCATTAAACACATCACTTAAGCAACAAAATCCACATGGTTATATGTGTATGTTAATATAAATGACTTTTCCCAAAATTCTATTCTTTTCTTACCACTAGTGTACTCTTTCCCTAGTATAATTTGATTTGAAAGAATATTTCTAATTATCTTTAAGTGTATTTATTTATTTGAAATTCAGAGTTACAGATAGAGAGAGAGAGACTGAGAGATGTCTTCCATCCACTGTTTCACTCTCCAGTCAGCTGTAATGGCCAAAACTGAGCCAAGCTGAAGCCAGGAGCCAGGAGCTCCCTCTGGGACTTGCACATGGTTGGCAGGAGCCTAAATATTCTGAACCATCTTTCACTGCTTTTCCTAGGTCGTTATCATGGAACTGGATTGGACGTGGAGCAGCAAAGACTTGAACTGGCTCCCATATGTAATGCCAGCATTGTAGGCCACAGTTTTATGTGCTATGTCACAATGCATGCCCCCTTTATTTTTTTTTTAACATCTCAAGTACTACCTGAAAATATGGCTTTAAAAGATTTGGTGGGCACTAGTACCTAGATAGGTTAGTTTTCTAGGGGGAAATAACCCAAAACAGTTGCTAAGGGGAAAAAAAAGTGTCTCTCCATAAACAGTTGCATCAAATTTGTTAGAAGATCTAGAGGACAGATGCTACATAAAAATTATGCTGTCGTTTTCTGGTTGATACTTTTAACCAGGTACTAAGGAACATAGCGATCATTCAAAGCAAGGCTACTGCACAATAATTAAACCAACCCACTTAAGGAGAAGTCATTTTCTCAGATAAGTATCCACAGAATCATCACTGTGGATGTATAAATAATATGACATGTTTATGAGACAAAAACCTGGGATATATTTTTTATCACACAAAAATGTAGTTATGAAGCAATGGCATGTGTATTATCTCATCCTATTTACTCATATATACCTATTGATTATATTCTACCTCATGGACTTCTCCCAAGACTGCACAGTGATGTACATCGGCCAATGCCTCTTTCTCTTTCTCTCTCTTTATGGGCACACACACACACATATATACCTAACATATATAAATATCAAATATAATAATTACATTGCCACACATGTGAGTAGATTAATATTACATATCAAAATATTTCCTTCAAAGTTATATTTTTCTGCTTTTAAAATACATTAAAACATTTTTGTGGGCCTCCTAGAAGGTTTATGGTCTGGAGAGAAGTTTGCCTGGTTTCGTCTTTCTGCTTTCCAATGTCTCTATCTACTTTCTAAGTCATCATGCATACATTTTTAACTGTGAGAGAGAAAAAAGTGCCTATAACTAGAGATAAAGAAAAAATTCTTCCACACGAATAGAAATCTATTCCTCTGAGTTTTAAGTGTTGAAGTATCATATCTTGGTTGGTGCCATGGCTCACTTTGCTAATCCTCGCCTGCAGAGCCGTCACCCGGGTTCTAGTCCCAGTTGGGGCACCGGTTCTGTTCCGGTTGCTCCTCTTCCAGTCCAGCTCTCTGCTGGGACCCGGGAAGGCAGTGGAGGATGGCCCAAGTGCTTGGGCCCTGTACCCCCATGGGAGACCAGGAGGAAGGGCCTGGCTCCTGATTCAGATTGGCGCAGTGTGTCGGCCGTAATGGCCATTTGGGGGGTGAACCAACTGAAGGAAGACCTTTCTCTCCCCCTCTCTCTCACTAACTCTGCCTGTCAAAAAAAGAAGTATCACATCTTTTACATGACCAAGGAAAGATCCTTTACAGGTGGAAATATAATAAAAAAATTAATATATATATGTGTGTGTATCACATTAGAATACAATCAAGATTTCACCATGAAGCATTACATTTAATCATTTTATTTTAGAAATGCAAATTTATGAAATAAAAACCAATGTGTTTAAATACCTTAAGTCTAGAAAAAGTGCAAATAAAAGGGATGCTGTGGTACAATACTGAGTAAGTATAAATTTTGAAAGAATGTTTTATTATGAAAAGCAACCATTTGCATGGAACTTTCACTCAGTATGTTTAAGAAAAATGTCAACATTCATTTCTACTCTTTATTTCTTGAATTGATGCTTTTCACAGGGTGTTTTTCATCTAACTCTCAACAAATAATTTATAGATGCATCTACTTTATAGCTTTTTCAAATCTTCCCGACCAAGCACATATATGCAATAGAAATAACCTAAAAACAGAACCATAATCAGGGACTGTCGATGAGGCACAGTAGGTTAAGCCTCTGCATGAGGCACTGACATCCCATATGTGCTCCAGTTTGTATCCCCACTGTTCCTCTTCTGATGCAGCTCTCTGATAATGGCCTCGGAAAGCTGTGGAAGATGGCCCAAATGCTTTGGCCTTTGCACCCATGAAGAAGTTCCTGGCTCTGGGCTTTGGATTAGCCCAGCTCTGTTCATTGTGGCCATTTGGGGAGTGAATCAGTGGTTGGAAGACCTTGCTGTCTGTCTCTCCCTCTGTCTGTAACTCTGCCTCTCAAATACATAAATCTTAAAAAAAGACCCATAATCTGTACCAGATTTACCATGGCAAATAAGTTTACATAAAATTCCAAAACCATTCAGATTTATGAATACACATGTATATATGAATTTATACACAAATATGGAAAGACTATGTATATACATACATATGTGCAATATTTTAGAAAAGTAGTATAATATGAACTTGAAAACTATGAATATATTCTTGTATATCTACATGAATTCTAATTTGTATCTAAAAAAGGGTGTAAAATATTTTGGTGTGCTATCAGTGAGGATATATATATATATATGTGTGTGTGTGTGTGGGTGTGGGTGTGGGTCTGTGTGTAATATAGTAATATAAATTTAAGCTATAGTTTGTATACCTTTGAAATACATTGAGACATATAGTTTATATTCTAATTTTAGTTTATTGTAATTTTCCATTACCTATGTCTAAATTTTCATTCTGTGTCAGTACGATATTCATATTAAATATGTATGCTGTATATACATACACACAGTAACACAATATTAGTACAATATAGTAGTAATTTTATTTTTAATTTATTTATTTATTTATTTATTTGAGAGACAAAAAAATCTTTCATCTACTGCTTCACTCCTCAAATGCCTATAGTAGTTAGGGTTGGGCCAGACCAAAATTGGGAACTAGAAACTTACTCTGGGTTCCTATGGAAGTGGGAACTATCAATGTGGAAGAATAGTTTTCAAATCATCATTATCATTTTGGATTTGAAAAGAAAAATAGAATACTGGAAATGTGCCAACTTATTAGAAATGGAGCCTCTTATTTCTTGACTTGTTTTGCTTGTTAAAAACTATCTTTTAAAGCTACTTGCAATCTTAATTGCTTATTGCTTTCTTATCTTAAGAGAATGACATAAAATCAGTGATGTGTTTTAGTTTCCACAGCCTAGCTGAGGGAATAAAATCTATTTACCATGAAAATATCCTTTTTTGTATTGAGGTACTTTTATCTTTAAAACTTACTATATACCTTTGAAAGAAAAATATGGTTTATAGGAATGAGAACATATAACTTTGATGTCTTACTCTTGATATGCTAATGAAAAGTCAATATATAAACACTAAATGAAATAAACTCATGAAACATGCTCATTCTCCTCTAGAATGTAAATGCCAGTGAAGTTTAATTAATCCAATTCTTACAGTTCAAATAAAATCCTTGATCTTAAATATCTTTTACAAAGGGAAAATAAAAACTGAATATCCATTATATCTCATTACATATTGGTGAACACAATGTAGAACTTACTAGAACAATAAGTCCTTGAGAAATCATGTAACTAATATAAGATAGAATTGCAAAACAAGTTTTTTAAGATTTATTTTATTTTCTTGAAAGACAGAGTTACAGAGACAGAGAGGGAGAGAGAGATAATCTTCTATCCATGTGTTCACTCCACAAAGGTAAGGGCTAGGCCAGGTCAAAGCCAGGAGCTAGGAGCTCCATCTGGATCTCCCACATTGGTGCAGGAGCCCAAGAACTTGGGCCATCTTCTGCTGCTTTTTCGGGTAAGGAGCTGGACCATAAGTGAAACAGCCAGGACACCAACTGGTACCCATTTGGGATGTTAGCTTTATAGGCAGTGGCTTAACCCTTTACCCCACAACACCAGCTCTGCAAAGCAAATTTTAAACAATAATATTGTCGTTTTCAGCATTAAAGATTTTAGTAATCTTTGCAGCAAGAAAGTGTTCACCAAAGATAAAACTAAACAAAAACAAATGTTCTGCTTGTTTCTGAAACTACAAAATCACAGTACTTTGCTACAGAATATTTAGAATACAGAGCACTTCAACTTCTTCTGAAGCTACCTTCTTTCTCCTCCTTTTCTTTTAAGGAATGGCCTTTAAAGATACACAATTTTGACAAAAAGAAATTTGAATTTAAATCTACTTAATAGGTCATTGTTTAGAACCCATGATGACTTTTAAATAAAATGCATACTGAGTGACATAGTTTATATTAGTCTCTGTAGTAGAAAACCATCAAAATTGAATCGTAACAGAATTTGAAATTTATTTAAGTATAAGATCCCCACTAACAAACTGCAATTTCTTGAACTATAGTTCAATCTCTGAACACACATTGTGATAAACAATATTTCAGTTCAAAATATATTTCATTTATTGAACTGTAATTTCCTGCTGAGCATCCAACATTGATTTTGAAGCCTGAAGCAATTTTTTTTAAAAAATGGATGGCTACGGTTTTTCTTCTGCAGTCCGTTAATGTGGTGTATCACGTTGATTGTTTTGCGAACGTTGAACCATCCCTGCATACCAGGGATAAATCCCACTTGGTCTGGGTGGATGATCTTTCTGATGTGTTGTTGCATTCTATTGGCCAGAATTTTATTGAGAATTTTTACATCTATGTTCATCAGGGATATTGGTCTGTAATTCTCTTTCAATGCTGCATCTTTTTCCGGCTTAGGAATTAAGGTGATGCTGGCTTCATAGAAAGAAATTGGGAGGAGTCCCTCTTTTTCGATTGTTCTCAATAGTTTGAGAAGAATTGGAGTTAGTTCTTCTCTAAATGTCTGGTGAATCCATCTGGTCCTGGGCTTTTCTTTGTTGGGAGAGTCTTTATTACTGTTTCAATTTCTGTGTCAGTTATGGGTCTGTTTAGGTTTTCTATGTCTTCCTGGCTCAATTTAGGTAGGTTGTATGTGTCCAGGAATCTGTCCATTTCTGATAGATTTCCCTGTTTGCTGGCATACAAGCCCTTGTAGTAATTTCTGAAGATTCTTTTTATCTCTGTGGTTTCTGTTGTTATGTTTCCTTTTTCATCTCTGATCCTATTGATTTGGGTCTTTTCTCTTCTTTTTTTAGTTAGTTGGGCCAATAGGGTGTCAATTTTGTTTATTTTTTCAAAAAACCAGCTCCTCGTTTGGCTGATTTTTTGTAATTTTTTTATTCAATCCTGTTGATTTCTTCTCTGATTTTAATTATTTCTCTTCTCCTACTAGGTTTGGGTTTGGTTTGCTGCAGATTTTCTAGATCCTTGAGATGACTTGAAAGCTCATCTATTTGGTGCCTTTCCAATTTCTTGATGTAGGCACCTATTGATATAAACTTTCCTCTTAACACTGCTTTTGTTGTATCCCATAGGTTTTGGTATGTTGTGCTGTTATCCACATTTACTTCCAGAAAATTTTTGACTTCTCTTTTAATTTCTTCTATGACCCATTGTTCATTCAGGATCATGATGTACAACCTCCATGTGTTTGCACATGTTCTAGGGATTCTCGAGTTGCTAATTTCCAATTTCATTCCTTTGTGGTCTGAGAAGCTGCATGGTATGATTCTAATTCTTTTGAATTTGCTGAGACTTGCTTTATGGCCTAGTATGTGGTCAGTCCTAGAGAAGGTTCCATGTACTGCTGAGAAGAATGTAAAGTCCTTAGATGTAGGATGAAATGTTCTGTAGATATCTGTTAGATCCATTTGGGCTATAGTGTCATTTAAATCTACTGTCTCCTTGTTGATCTTCTGTCCTGTTGATCTGTCTATCTCTGAGAGTGGAGTATTGAAGTCCTCCAGTACTATTGTATTGGGGTCTAAGTCTCCCTTTAAGTCCCTTAACAAGTCTTTTAAATAAGCTGGTGCCCTGTAATTAGGTGCATATACATTGATAATCATTATATCTTCCTGTTGAATGGATCCCTTAATCATTATATAGTGCCCCTCTTTGTCTCTCCTAACAGTTTTTGTGGTAAAGTTTATGTTGTCCAATATTAAGATGGCTACGCCTGCTCTTTTTTCATTTCTGTTGGCATGGTATATATTTTTCCAGCCTTTCACTTTCAGTCTGTATGGATCATTGTTGGAAAGATGTGTTTCTTGTAAGCAGCAAAAAGATGGGTTTTGTTCCTTAACCCAATCAGCCAATCGGTGTCTTTTAACTGGACAGTTCAGGCCATTAACATTTAATGTGACTATTGAGAAGGAGTAACTTTGCCCTGCCATTTGCCAAAGATATTTTCTAATATATGGTTTGAGACTCCTGTGATATTTTGCTGTGAGGTTTCCTTCCTTTACCTTCTTTCATATTGGTGACCATGTTTCTGTGTTTCTGTGTGTAAGACATATTTAAGCATCTTTTGCAGGGCTGGACGAGTGGCAACAAATTCTTTCAATTTCTGTTTGCTGTGAAAGGTCTTTATTTCACCTTCATTATCAAAGGAGAGCTTTGCAGGATATAATATTCTGGGCTGGCAGTTTTTCTCTCTTAGTACCTGGGCTATATCTCGCCATTCTCTCCTAGCTTGTAGGGTTTCTGATGAGAAGTCAGCTGTGAGTCTAATTGGAGATTCTCTGAGAGTGATCTGACATTTCTCTCTTGCACATTTTAAGATCTTTTCTTTATGTTTCACTGTGGTGAGTTTGATTACAACGTGTCGTGGTGAGGATCTCTTTTGGTCATGTTTATTAGGGATTCTATGAGCTTCCTGTACTAGGATGTCTCTGTCCTTCTCCAAACCTAGGAAATTTTCTGCTAGTATCTCGCTTAAAAGGCCTTCTAATCCTTTCTCCCTCTCCAGAACTGCTAGAACCCGAATATTAGGTTTTTTAATAGTATCCTGTAGATTCCCAACAATATTTTTTAGATTTCTGATTTCCTCTTCTTTTCTTTGGTTTGCCTGTTTCCTTTCCTGTTCTCTGTCTTCTAAGTCGGATATTCTCTCTTTTGCTTCACCCATTCTGTTTTTAAGGCTCTCTAATGTGTTTGTCATTTGATCTATTTAGTTCTTCATTTCATTGTGGTTTTTTGTCACTATCACAGTTTCATGTTCTACTAGTTGTTTCATTTCATTTTGATTCCTCCTTAATGTTTCATTTTCGTGTGACAGATTTTCTATCTTGTCCATTAAGGATTTCTGTAGTTCAAGAATTTGTTTTTGAGAACTTCTTAATGTTCTTATCAACTTTTTGAGATCTGCTTCTTGCATTTCCTCTATCTCTTCATCTTCATAATCTTGATTTGGGGTGTCTTATTCATTTGGGGGCATCATAGTGACTTCCTTGCTCTTGTTACCTCGGTTTCTGCATTTGTTATTTGGCATATTGCAGATGATTTATGGGTTTTTTTGCTGTGTTGTTTTTTTCTCATTATACTATGCCTCTAGATTAAGTGGGCTGTCTGTTTTGATGGATCCTTAGAGGCTGTGATGGGTGTGGCCAGAGAGCTCTGTTTGATTCTTCAGGTTTAAGGTGCCAAAGGTGACTCATCAAGATTGCTCTCTCCCTTGCCTGCTCTCTCTCTTTTTTCTTTCTTTCTTTTTTCTTTTTTTTTTTTTTTTTTGACTCAGTTGGGAAGTAATTCTGCATAGCTGAGTGGAATTGAGGGTAGTTGAAATCTAGCCTCTGTGGGTATTCGTTTGATTTACCCCTGGGACCACACAGAGTTTATGCAGCCCTCAATGTGTTCTCGAATTTCTCCACAGTCCCAAGGTTACAGAATTTGTGTACTCGGTGAGTTCACTCAACCCCTCCCTCGGATTTTCACAGTCTCACATTGTTAGCTCCACCTATTTTCACTAGATTCTAACATCCTGTTATTTCTCCCGACTAGAGTCAAGTTTTTCTGCTTGGCTACTCGTGGTGGCTGCTTTACATATGTAAAATGGTGCCTGCTCTTTGTCTTGCTCAGCTTTGTAAGGTAAGTGGAGAGAGAGGCTAGTGTCCATGCCGCTTCTCCTTATTAATTCTTTTTTTTTTCTCTCCTCCAGTCAGCCTGGTGAACTTTCCCCAGTGAGGTCTCAGGTCTCTGCCTTTCCCCATCAATGTCTTGGATTTCTGAGGTTTTTGTCTTATTTCCTGTTCCCGCACTGACGCAATTCTGTGGCTCGGCTCCCATGGTTGGGCTTCCACACCGTGGGGTCCCTATAGGTCCTCTGTGTCACATCCACTAGATCCTGAAGCATTTCCTCTGCAGTTTTTTTCTTGAGTCTTTTCCTGAGGCTACAGTGACTCCACTTTTATTAAACTATCTTTTCCTGGACTATTGGTGTGCACCATAACTATCCACCATCTTGGCTCCACCCCCATATGATTCTCTCAATAGATGCAGAGAAAGCATTTGATAAAATACAACACCCTTTCATGATGAAAACTCTAAGCAAACTGGGTATGGAAGGAACATTCCTCAATACAATCAAAGCAATTTATGAAAAACCCACGGCCAACATCCTGTTGAATGGGGAAAAGATGGAAGCATTTCCACTGAGATCTGGACCCAGACACGCATGCCCAATCTCACCACTGCTATTCAATATAGTTCTGGAAGTTTTAGTCAGAGCTATTAGGTAAGAAAAAGAAATTAAAGGGATACAAATTGGGAAGGAAGAACTCAAACTATCCCTCTTTGCAGATGATATGATTCTTTATTAAGGGGACCCAAAGAACTCTACTAAGAGACTACTGTACCTCATCGAAGAGTTTGGCAAAGTAGCAGGATATAAAATCAATGCACAAAAGTCAACAGCCTTTGTATACACAGGCAATGCCATGGCTGAGGAAGAACTTCTAAGATCAATCCCATTCACAATAGCCAGAAAAACAATCAAATACCTTGGAATAAACTTAACCAAGGACGTTAAAGATCTCTACGATGAAAACTACAAAACCTTAAAGAAAGAAATAGAAGAGGATACCAAAAAATGGAGAAATCTTCCATGCTCATGGATTGGAAGAACCAATATCATCAAAATGTCCATTCTCCCAAAAGCAATTTATACATTCAATGCAATACCAACCAAGATACCGAAGACATTCTTCTCAGATCTGGAAAAAATGATGCTGAAATTCATATGGAGACACAGGAGACCTCAAATAGCCAAAGCAATCTTGTACAACAAAAACAAAGCTGGAGGCATCACAATACCAGATTTCAGGGCATACTACAGGGCAGTTGTTATCAAAACAGCATGGTACTGGTACAGAAACAGATGGATAGCCCAATGGAACAGAATAGAAACACCAGAAATCAATCCAAACATCTACAGCCTACTTATATTTGATCAAATATCCAAAACCAATCCCTGGAATAAGGATAGTCTATTCAATAAATGGTGCTGGGAAAATTGGATTTCCATGTGCAGAATCATGAAGCAAGACCCCTACCTTTCACCCTACACAAAAATTCACTCAACATGGAAGAAAGACTTAAATCTATGATCTGACACCATCAAATTATTAGAGAGCATTGGAGAAACCCTGCAAGATATAGGTACAGGCAAATCTTCTTGGAAAAGACCCCAGAAGCACAGGCAGTCAAAACCAAAATTAACATCTGGGATTGCATCAAATTGAGAAGTTTCTGTACTGCAAAAGAAACAGTCAGGAAAGTGAAGAGGCAACAGACAGAATGGGAAAAAATATTTGCAAACTATACTACAGATAAAGGGTTGATAACCAGAATCTACAAAGAAATCAAGAAACTCCACAACAACAAAACAAACAACCCACTTTAGAGATGGGCCAAGGACCTCAAGAGACATTTTTTGAAAGAGGAAATCCAAATGGCCAACAGACACATGAAAAAATGTTCAAGATCACTAGCAATCAGGGAAATGCAAATCAAAACCACAATGAGGTTTCACCTCACCCTGGTTAGAACGGCTCACATTCAGAAATCTACCAACAATAGATGCTGGAGAGGATGTGGGGAAAAAATGACACTAACCCACTGTTGGTGGGAATGCAAACTGGTTAAGCCACTATGGAAGTCAGTGTGGAGATTCCTCAGAAACCTGAATATAACCCTACCATACAACCCAGCCATCCCACTCCTTGGAATTTACCCAAAGGAAATTAAATTGGCAAACAAAAAAGGCATCTGCACATTAATGTTTATTGCAGCTCAATTCACAATAGTAAGACCTGGAACCAACCCAAATGCCCATCAACAGTAGACTGGATAAAGAAATTATCAGACATGCACCCTATAGAATACTATACAGCAGTCAAAAACAATGAAACCCAGTCATTTGCAACAAGATGGAGGAACCTGGGAAACATCATGCTGAGTGAATTAAGCCAGTCCCAAAGAGACAAATATCATTTGTTTTCCCTGATCGGTGACAACTGAGCACCCAAGGGGAAACCCGTTGAAGTGAAATGGACACTATAAGAAACAATGACCTGATCAGCTCTTGTCCTGACTCTTGATGTACAATGTAATACTTTATCCTTTTTAGTATTTTTTGTTGTTGTTGTTCTAGTATTAGTGGTTGAACCTTGTAATTAACACACAATTATTCTTAGGTGTTGAAATTTTAACTGAAAAGTGATCCCTGTTAAATATAAGAGTGGGAAGAAGAGAGGGAGGAGATGTACAATTGGGGACATGCTCAATAGGACTTGCCCCAAATGGTGGAGTTACAAATGTGCCAGGGGATTCCAATACAATCCCATCAAGGTGGCATGTACCAATGCCATCTCACTAGTCCCAGTGATTAATCTCAGTTCACAATTGATGACTCTGATAGGTCTAAGAGTCAAAACGATCACACAAACAAGACTAGTGTCTGCTAATACTAACTGATAGAATCAAATAGGGAGAAAACGATCCAACATGGGAAGCGGGATACACAGCAGACTCATAGAATGGCAGATGTCTTAAACAGCACTCTGGCCTCGGAATCAGCCCTTAAGGCATTCAGATCTGGCTGAAGAGTCCATGAGAGTATTGTAGGCATGGAGAGCCAAGACATCCTGAAAAAAAAAAAAAAAGACCTAAATGACAGATCTCTGCGAGTGAGATCCCAGTGGAAAGAATGGGGCCATCAAAGAAGGAGGTACCTTTCTCTGAACGGAGGAGAGAACTTCCACTTTGACTATGACCATGTCGGAATAAGATCAAAGTCTGTGAACCCTAAAGGCTTCCATAGCCTTGGCATATCATGACTAGAGCCTAGGGAGATTACTGATGCCATAAACAAGAGTATCAAATTGTTAAGTCAACAGGAGTCACTGTGTACTTACATCTCATGTGGGATCTGTCCTTAATGTGTTGTCTAGTGTGAAGTGATGCTATAACTAATACTGAAACAGTATTTTTACACTTTGTGTTTCTGTGTGGGTGCAAAGTAATGAAATCTTTACTTAGTATATACTGAATTGATCTTCTGTATATAAAGATAATTGAAAATGAAAAAATTTGGTGTTAAATTGGAAATTGCATAGAAAATTAATTTTTAAAAAATATCATGTTGGATCTCTGTCTTTAATATGCTGTATACTGTTATTTAATGCTATAACTATTACTCCAACAGTATTTTTCACTTTGTGTTGTTATGTGGGGGCAAACTGTTGAAATCTTTGTTTAATACTGAACTTATCTTCTGTATATAAAGAGAATTGAAAATGAATCTTGATGTGAATGGAAGGGGAGAGGGAGTGGGAAAGGGGAGGGTTGCAGGTGGGAGGGAAGTTATGGGGGGAAAGCCATTGTAATCCATGAGCTGTACTTTGGAAATTTATATTCATTAAATAAAAGTTAAAAAAAATAAAGAAAAATAAAAACTGGATTGATAAAGAATGGACATATAAAAGATTTTTTCAAAAAAGTATATTGCTAGAAAATGTAATCCCTTCAAAAAAGGAAAACTGAATATAAGAAGAAATGAATTAATTCAATAAAAGAACAATAACTGTAACAATACTGATTACAATAGTTTCCATACAAAGAATTTCTGGACGGCATGAAAGTGAGCCCAAGAGAGGAAGTTATGCTCTACTGGGTGATTTTGCTAAATAAGCAGCAATTTGGTATCATGGCTGGGAAATATTGGATGTTGCATTATGGAACAATATACACAATTCTAACCTGGAATATTTGGATAATATACAAGAAACACACTGTTGAGTTCATTCTAAAAATAGCAATAACTATATTAGCAAAATAACAGTAGTGCTAAACACTTCCATTGGGTGGTCAGAGTCCTTTCCTGTATTTTGACTGCTTCTGAGACCCAAACAAGGGTTCTATCAATAAGGATCAATGTGCGTACGTGGAAATTTTCCCCTACTAATTTTTGGAAGTGGATAAAGGAAAAGGATATTAAGTTTGCTTTACTTTGAATTGTTTTATATTTTTTTTAACCTAAAACAGAATATTTATTCAGTTGTAACACCATGTCCTATGAGCTAACCTTCAGATAATTCCTTTTATTCAAAAAATTCATGAAAAATATAGTTTATGAAAAAACTATGCCTGTTTTAAAATTTTGAGCAACAAAATAAGTTCATACTATCAGCCAGATCAAATTTCAGGCACTAGAAAGGATAAGACATTAGTTTGAATACACACCTTATCAGAATAGCAGGAATTGTAAAACAGAAGCAAGAAAAACACAAAATTCATAGTGAAACTTAGTTGGAAAAAAAAATTATACCATTATTGATGCTTTGGGAAAAGTTTATGGGGAGAATACCCTCCAATAAACCAACAGTTTAGAAATACGTAATCCATTTTAAGAATGATTGAGATGGGGCTAGTGCTATGGCACAATGGGATAATCCACAGCCTGCAGCTTCAGCATCCCATATGGGAAATGGTTCACGTCCAGCTGCTCCAATTCAGATCGAGCTCCCTGCTAGTGCACCTGGAAATGCAGCAGATGGCCCAAATCTTTGGGCCCTTTCTCTCACCTGGGAGACCCTGATGAAGCTCCTGGCACTTTTTTTCTCTTTAAAGATTTTTTATTTATTTATTTGAGAGGTAGAGTTACAGACAGTGAGAGGGAGAGACAGAGAAAGGTCTTCCGTCCTCTGGTTCACTCCCCAAATGGCTGCAACGCTGGAGCTCTACCAATCTGAAGCCAGGAGCCAGGAGCTTCCTCCGGGTCTCCCATGCCAATGCAGGGGCCCAAGGAGTTGGGCCATCTTCCACTGCCTTCCCAGGCCATAGCAGAGAGCTAGATGGGAAGAGGAGTAGCTGGGACTAGAACCCATGCCCATATGGGATGCCAGCACTGCAAGCAGAGGATTAACCTACTGCGCCATAGCAGTGGTCCCAGCTCCTGGCTCTTGGCTTCTGCCTGGCCCAGACCTGGTTGTTGAGGCCATTTGTGGAGTGAACCAGCAGATAGAAGATCTCTTTTTGTCTCTACCTCTCTGTCTCTCTCCGCAACTCTGCCTTTCAAATAAATAAATACTTCTTAAAAAACTAATAATGGTAATTAATGCTACATTGACATTGTTAAACTTCTAGGACTCTCTGTTCTTTAGACATGGACCAAATGGTTGCCATCATTGCTTACAAAGGTGTCTTGAATTTGTTGGAGCTTATGTTGTGAAATAAAGATTATTTTTGTATTTTTATCTCTTAATTTTTTCCATGAAATATTTAAAGTCCTTTTGTATATCCACTTATTTGTGAAGGAAATATAATTCAACCTATATCTCTAGCTTCTAGAGTGAATATTCTTGAACTTATTTCATCAACATCATAGAAGAGGAGGTACATGTATGGCAATAGTGGAGGTAGAACAGGTGGAATGTGGGATAGGTGGATATAGGCGTGGAATTATTTACCTTTTCCCCCACAAAACCCACAGTTATATCAGTCAGACTAAAATGTTGAGGTTAAACCTATACAGAACTTTCTTTAGAAACTTACTTTTTTTTAAAAGATTTATTTATTTATTTGAGAGGTAGAGTTACAGAGAGAGAGAGAGAGAGAGAGAGAGAGAGAGAGGTCTTCCCTCCATTGGTTCACTCTCCAAATGGCCACACAACCGGAGCTGCACCAATCCAAAGCCAGGAGCCAGGAGCTTCTTCTGGGTCTCCCACGTGGTGAAGGGGCCCAAGGACTTGGGCTATCTTCTACTGCTTTATCAGGCCACAGCAGAGAGCTGGATTGCAAGGGGAGCAGCCAGGACTAGAACCGGTGCCCATATAGGATGACAGTGCTGCAGGCAGAGGATTAACCTTCTGTGCCTTGGCACCAGCCCCTAGAAACTTACTTTTAAAATGTACACAGCACTGAGAGGTTTTCTTAGCTTAAAATGCAGACCTCAGTTTTAAGTATTTCAGGATTCACTAGTTGATTAAAACTCTTTCTTTCCTTGTCAATAGTGCCAGTGTCTTCAGCACTAAGAAAAATATGAAAGCAAGGTACAGAATGTGTGCACTATAGACAATGGAAAAGCATGCATGCAGTTCCACAGTGTCAGGGGATTTATCAAGAAGCAAATGAAAGAAAGTTGAGAAGGGTCACTAAAGGCAGCTCACACAGTGTATGTTTTTCTGATCTGGCTTATGTGGCTTTGTATGAAGGGTTGTCAAAGACATAGGGGGAAAATAAAGTTCATCATCCTGGAGTGCTAATGTCACTTCTATATGCTGCAGGTAAATATCAGTAATTTAACCAAGTAATTTAAATATTTATGCTAGACAAAATAAATATACCATGTGTGGAAACAAACATGCTTTTAAAAGTTAAAATAAGAACTTTACAAAATATTTAGACTTTATGGTGGCTGTTCAAAGGTAAATCCAAGTCCAGTGGATGCACAAATTCTCTCAGCAGACTTTGTGATGAACAAATTGGGGAGCAGACATTTTGCCTAATGGTGAAGATGCCCACAACCCATGTTAGAGTGCCTCAGCCTGATTTCCAGCTCTGACTCCTATCTCTAGCTTCCTACCAATGTAGACCCTAGGAAGCAGGAGTGATGACTCAAGTAACTGAATTCCTGCCACTCATAAGTCAGACCTGGTTAGCTCTTGACTTCCACCCAACCCTAGCCCCAGACATGTGGGCATTTGATAAGTGAACCAGCAGATGGGAGTTCTCTCTCTGTCTCTATCTCCATCTTTCTCTCTCTCAAATAAATAAATACAATTTAAGAAAAAGAATGAATGAAAAGCACCAATTTCTAATTGGCCCTATTCTATAGGTGAAAAATATATTTTTTAAAAATTTTATACACAGAAATCATGTTGAAACTGCAAAGATTCAAAACAAATCGGCTCTGAAGGGAGGAAGGAACCTCCACTGTGATACGGTCTTGACTAAACAAGTTCAGAGTCAGTGAACTCAAGGGACTTCCATTGCCTAGACAGCTCATAGTAAGAGTCTCGGGTGATTGCTGACGTCATAAATAAGAGTGCCAATTATTAAATCAACAACGGGAGTCACTGGGTACATGCTCCCCATGTAGGATCTCTGTCCTTAATGTGTTTTACTATGAAACTTAAAAACACTACTAGTCGAACAATACCCTATACCTTGTGCGGTTGTGTGAATGCAGCCTGTTGAAATCCTTGCTTAGTATATACTAAGTTGATCTTCAGTATATGAAGGTAATTGAAAATGAAACTCGATGAAGTGCGGGATGGGAGAGGGAGTGGGAGAGGGGAGGGCCACGGGAGGGAGGGAGGTTGTGGTGGGGGGAGCCACAACAATACAAAAGTTGCACTTTGTAAATTCACATTTATTAAATAAAAAATAATAACTATATAACAAACAAAAAAAAACAAGAAAAAAAAGAACTTAATACTTTACCCTTTTAGTATTTTTTATGTTCTACTTAAATCTATTGGTTGAACTCTGTAATTAATACACAATTATTCTTAGGTATTTAATTAATGCCATAACTAGTACTCAAATAGTATTTTACACTTTGTGTTTCTGTGTGGGTGCAAACTGTTGAAATCTTTACTTAAAATATGCTAAATTGATCTTCTATATATAAAGATGATTGAAAATTTATTTTGATGTGAATGGAAGAGGAGAGGGGGTGGGAGAGGGGAGTGTTGTGGGTGGGAGGGAAGTTATGTAGGGGGGCGGGAAGCTATTGTAGTCCATAAGCTGTACTTTGGAAATTTATGTTCATTAAATAAAATTTTAAAAAAAGAATTAGAGACAAAAAAAAATCGGAGCTGCCATTGTGGCATAATGGGTTGGGCCGCTACCTGCGATACCACACCAGCATCTCAGATGGGCACCAGTTTGAGTCCTGGATGTTCCACTTCTGATTCAGTTCTTTGTTAATGTGCCTGAGAAAGCAGAGGAAGAAGACCCAAGTACTTGGGCACCTGTATCAACATGGGAGACCCAAATGATGTTCCTGGCTCCTGGCTTCAGCCTAGCCTAGCCCCAGCAGTTGTGGCCATTTGGGGATTGAACCAGTAGATGGAAGATTTCTCTCTACCACTCTGTATCTTTAAAAAAAAAAATTAAAAGAAAGAATGCAACTAAACAACATAGATTTACAATGTAGACATACAAAGAAACTGTTAACATGAATATGGAGCAACAGAATGTTTCCTTCCTCAGAATTAAGGCATCAAGGAATATATTATACTTGTGGGATCATTTGCCTCAACAACAATATGATACTCTAAGACATCCTAGACATCGAAAAGAAGTAAAGAGCACTCATGGGTGAACAGAGGATGGCATTAAAAGATTCTTGCTCTTCAAAGCCATTTTGAGGCACCATCTTCATGCTTCTTTATAGATGTAAATTATTGCCATTTTTAAAAGTAATATTTCTCTGGCTTATTTTACAAGGATAAGAATGTCAGAATGCTATACACACCTGAATCCACATTTGTTAGTACTGAACATGTCTAATGCTTGATTGCTTTATGCCTGACATTCTTTCAAAAGCTTTATGTGCTGCAGCTTATTTATTTTTCAACTATCCCATGATTTCAAGCTTATTATCACGATCATTTAGCAGAAGAAGAAATGACAGTTCAAAAAAGTTATATAATTTCATAAGATCATATTACTAGTGAGTTGTGGAGCCAGAATTCATACCCAAGAAATGTGGCTCCAGAGTTTCTACTTTTATTTATTTGTTTGAGTGGGGCCATTTCTGATTTTTGTAAATTTTTAAAAGCTTTCATTCAAAACAGAGAGTGAGAGTTAAAGCAAGAGTGAGAGTGAGTGCTCCCAATCATTGATTTACTCCTCAAATGTTCACAGAGCCTGGGGCTGGATAGGGGTGACAGCCCAGATCTGGGAACTGAATTTAGGTGTCTGATGTGTATAAAAGGCACCCAATTACTTGGGCCACCTCTGCTGCTTTCAAGGATCAACAGTGACAGGAGGTAGAGTCACAACCTGGCGATATGAAGTACATCCAGGAACTCTGATGTGAGACCTCAGCATCTTAACTACTAGGCTAACTGTCCACTGTTTTGTTGTTGTTGTTGTTTTTTAATGTTTTAAGCTTTTATTTAGTGAGAAAGATGCATAGGAGAGTGAGAGCTTTATTTAAGAGAGAGAGGTGAATAGGGATTCATACCAAGCACCAGGAACCAGCCACGTGGATGAGCATCTAGGCCAGGAAGCCTAGAGCACATGGCCTTCAGGCCTGGAAGTGTGGGGCTACAACAAGCCCCCTTCCTAGTAAGAGGCCAGGGAAAAAGTGCCAGCAGGGCCACACCGTGGCCCGGCTTTTAACCCACTTCAAAAGGGGAGTGGTTAATTAACCTGATTGGCTGGTGGGTACCCAGGTGTGGCCAGGTAGGGGAATGAGGCCACACAGGGGCATGGCAAAGGCATTAGGTAGGGGCATGAGGCCACGTAGGGGCATGGCGAAGGTGTGGTCTTCCAGTTCACGAATTTGATCAATTTTAACCTGTATGCCTGCCTGCTTCATTCCCCCCTCAGAGACTCCAGACCTTAATCTTAAGGGGATGTTGATGGGCATCGAGTCACCATCTTCTGTAGCTACTTCCTGCTGATTAGGGGCACAGACCCTGCCTGTTCTCAGTCCGGAAGTCTCTGCCTAGCTCATCTAAGGAGTTCATTTCATGAGCTGGATCTCTCTCAGTCACTGCCATCCTCAGTGGCTCTTGCATGGTCATCATTATTCTAAGAAGCTGCTGGGTTCTTCTGGGTTATTTTAGATATAAATGAAGGTCCATTGAAACTCTGGAGTGACTGTGGGAATGTGGGAATCCAAAGCGTGGCAAAATGTCTTTCAACACGGCTTTAAACACCTCATGTGCTTTCTCCATTCAGGTCAGAAAGGCCTCTATCCTCCTGTAAAAGTAACAATAAAGACTAGAAGGTTCCTATAATTGCTTGTTGGGAGCATATTGGTAAAATCAACCTGCCAATCTACACCTGTTTATGTTCCCCTCCTCTGCACAGGAGTCAACATGGGAGGTGGCCTTACATGGGGAGGGTTATTCTGTAAACATAGTGGCCAAGAGCGAGTCACTTCCTTTATGACCGTATTTGGTCCCATTCCTCCAAAAGCCCGGGAGACCAGTTGTACTAAGGCATCTCTTCCCAAGTGGGTAGAGTTGTGTAATTTTCCATTAAGTGGCCATTGATAGCATAATTCTGTGATTTAGCATCCACTATCCATTTGCGTTTTTAGTGTAGCCTCGCTATTGGGCCCATTCATTTTCAGGTTCCGTATAGTGAGATTCCTTAGCTACTTCCGCAGATTGAGGTATAAGGGCCATTTCCAAACTTTCCTGTGTAGCTGCTCTATCTGCTAACGCATTTCCCTGGTTAATATAATTATCTCCCTTCTTATATCCCTTGCAGTGGATGTCGGCCACTTCTACAGGCTCCAGCACTGCCTGAAGTAGAGCCAGTATCTCTTTTCCATATATAACAGGGGAACTCTTTGCAGTCAGTAAGCCCCTCTCTTTCCAGATGCTGCGTGTGCATGTAACACATATCTGTAATCTGTATATATATATATCATCTGCCTTTCTAACTCCTTCCTTCATATAGCTGCTGCGATCAGTAAGCCATTTGGCATTTGGATTTTCCAGAGGCTCATCTCATAGGTCTGGCCTGCGAGAGTACACCTGCCTAATTCATTCCCCCCTCAGAGACTCCATCCCCTTAATCCTAAGGGGAGTTGATGGCTGTCGAATCATCTCTTCTGTAACTGCTTCCTGCTCAGGAGGGGTGTAGTGCAAGCCCTGTCTATCCAGTGTCTGTGAGTCTCTGTCTATCCTGTCTAACAAATTTGCTTGTGGGTTGGAGCAGTCTTGATCATTGCCAAGGTCTGTGTCCCTGCATAGTCAGTTACTCCCAGAAGTTCTCAGGTTTCTGATTGCTTATAGGAACAGTCAGGAATGTCTTTCGCATTCACCTGTGAAGACTTAAAAGGGAGAAGTTCAGTCCTAATTTCACGGAAGTAGTCGTGTTCCCTAGCACCTGGTAAGGTCCCTTTTATTTAAGCTGAAACTGATCTGAAGAGGATCTTGTTATGAATAGCTTGCTCAGGAATTTCTAATGTTGGAGTTTTTGTTAAAAACTCCTTAATTCCTTGGAACACCTTTGCAGCTCCCCTGTCCAGCACAGTGTCTGTTTCAGAGGCTTTTAAGCAAACACAAGGTTTAGATCCATATCCTGGAATCCATAACTCTTGTAGCGACCCTTTTCAATACAGAGTCTGTGTCAGGGCCTCTTTAAAGCTGTATACAAAAGTTCGGAATCCAAATCCTGGAATCCAAGTTCCATAGAATCCTGTCATCAGCAATTCCCAATACTGGAGCATTTATTTAGAAGCTCCTTAGTTCTCTGGAACAACTTTTGCAGCTACCCTTTTCAGTACGGAGACTGTCTCAGGGTATCTTTAAAGCTATACACAAAAGCTTGGAATCCAAATCTTAGAATCCAAAGTCCATAGAACTTCGCCATTCTCAGAAATCTCCTCGGCTGTCTTTAAATCTCTGACCCTATGTTAACACATACTAGATAGGAATTTCACAGAGAGACATGCATGCAAGATTTCCCATTTGAGGCACTTACTAAACCTTAAATAAATATCTAAAAACACAGGCAAAGGAGTCTGACACTTAGACATAGCTATTACTTACGATGCACACTATCACACAATAGAGCAAAACAAATCTTTGGGATAAGTTTTTCCATTAAAGTTACTACTGTAGCTCTTTGGAGAACAGAGATACTGCAGGGGAAGTTAGTACACAGTGACTCCTGTTGTTAATTTAACAATTAACACTCTTATGTGTGACGTCAGTGATCACCTGAGGCTCTTGACATGAGCTGCCTAGGCCATGGAAGCCTCCTGAGTTCCACAAACTCCATCAGTATTCAGACAAGGTCATAAGCAAATGGAAGTTTTCTCCTCCCTCTGGAGAAAAGTCCATCCTTCAACAGCCACTCTTTTCCACTGGGCTCTCACCCAGGGAGGTTCTCCACATAGAGACCTTCTGCACAAGTGTCCTGGCTTTCCATGCCTGAAATGGTCTTCCGGGCTTTCCAGCCAGAACTGCCACTCTTATCAGCTTGTAATTTTAATGACAATGTTGTACTGTCTTCCAATTAACTCACATTAATTATTTAGATGCATAAGCTACTTACTTCTCATGCATATTTCTGTTTTAATAAGTGGGTTTTTAAATTCCAATAAGTGCTCATAAACATCAGTATACACATTCTGTTGTTTCAGAAAGGAAAATAAGCATCATAACTTTATAGCTACAGATCCAAACTAGCATTTTTTTTTTACTATTTTAAAATTTATATAAAGGGGCCGGCCGGGTTCTAGTCCCGGTCGGGGCACCGATCCTGTCCCGGTTGCCCCTCTTCCAGGCCAGCTCTCTGCTGTGGCCAGGGAGTGCAGTGGAGGATGGCCCAAGTGTTTGGGCTCTGCACCCCATGGGAGACCAGGATAAGCACCTGGCTCCTGCCATCGGAACAGCGCGGTGCGCCGGCCGCAGCGCGCTACCGCGGCGGCCATTGGAGGGTGAACCAACGGCAAAAGGAAGACCTTTCTCTCTGTCTCTCTCTCTCACTGTCCACTCTGCCTGTCAAAAATAAAAATAAAAAAAAATTTATATAAAGGGACCAAATTTCATGTATTTCATATATATATATATATATATATAATTTTAAGAGCATGATGACAAAATTAGCATTTTTAAAAGCTAAATGAAGTTCAGAAAATTTCACAAGTTAATGACTCATTTATTACCTGGCCAGCTTCTCTCAGTCCTTTTACATCTCATTGAAGGAAGTGTTAGCTTGGCCAAAAGTGCTCATTTGCTATCCAGTGATGACAATTACCTGTCTCCTCCTCTTTCATAGATGGTTAATCTCTAAACAGAATGTGCTGTCAGCCAAATTTATAGATATCCTCATGTGAGACAAGGATGTCAAAAATAGAGATTAGGTTGAACAGTGAGAATGCCAGAAACCAAGCCTATGACGTAGAGAACAAATAACACAGGAAGGCACCCAATGAGCAACAAAGTGAAATGATGTCTGACAAATTATGGTTGCTTGATTGAAGGCCACAGGCCAGGTTTCCAGGATTAGGAATGGATTAAATGATTAACCCACATGGCTGGAAGAGCTCACTGGGATATCAAGTGGCATTCCAGTGACCTACAGGGACTCCCACAGACTAAGACAGCTGCTTATTCGGATGTAAGCCTCAGTGCCAGCAACACAGACTGACTCCTCTTTCATTTTCTCAGCTTTGTAATTAATACTATGAAACACAATAACATGTTTATATCCCACATTCCATCAAGATGTAATTGGACTGGATTATTACTATCTCTCTTTTTTAAAGATTTTATTATTTATTTGAGAGTCAGAGTTACAGACAGTGACAGGGAGAGACAGAGAGAAAGGTCTTCCTTTGGTTGGTTCACTCCCCAGATGGCTGCAGCCACGTCAATCCGAAGCCAAAAGCCACGTGCTTCTTCCCGGTCTCCCATGTGGGTGCAGGAGCCCAAGCATTTGGGCCATCTTCTACTGCTTTCCCAGGCCACAGGAGAGAGCTGGATTGGAAGAGGAGCAGCCAGGACTAGAACCGGCACCCATATGGGATGCTGGCCCCTTAAGCGGAGGATTAACCTACTGTGTATGGTGCCTATCTTTTATAAGGTATCAATGTAAACATGCATCACAGTTTCTCAATGTGATGCTGCTACCTGCCTCCACCTTCTCCTTTGTGAAAAAGAGTTGAATGGAATTAGATCCGTTTTAGGTCACCATCTCCACAAGTAATTCATGCTCTGACTTGTGCTGTCCTTTAACTCCTGTCCCTTCTGGACTGTGACTGCATGGAAAAGCACCTTGACCTCCAGCTCTCCAGCTAAATGACCCTCATGATGAGCTTGGGCATCATGGCTTTCATCCTGCTATTATTGCCCAGATTCCCCTGCTTCACAATTCCATCCCATGCCTCTCTTCCCTGCTATAAAACAAGGCTGCATTCCTGGACTCTATGACAGCACCCAATTGCACAGTGCTTGGCTGGGTTTAAAGTGTTACTACCTATATTGTCTCATTTCAGCTTTAAATTTCCTTTAAATTTAAATCTGCTACAAATTGGAGAGTGGTTTCTATTGTCACTTCAGAGATGAGGAAAGCAAGCTAAAAAGATTAGCAGACTTCCTGAAGGGCACATAGTGACTAAGAAGCAATTGTGTGGCTGAAGTCTGACATTTGCATCACCAGACCTCGTCTAGCTTTCCCTTGTCACAGATTGCTTTGTGTCTCCTTCACCGGAACAGAAGACACAGGATTCCACATTTCTTCTGCCACCTAATTTAGGAAGCTGCGCGCAATGCGCGCAATGTGTGATCAAATCTTTTCAGAAGAGTACCTGAATTATCATTCTTAAAAGCTACTCTCCAGCAGCAGAACTCAGTCCTTAAGATTAGTAAATATAAAATTCAAATGTAACTCACTGAAGTGACTTTGATTAGAGGAAACCACAACATCAGTGTCAGAGACAAAGAACCAGTTTTCCTTTTCTTTCTTAAACTGCAAATGTAGTGCCTCACTAGTGCTAAACACTTACATGTCTGAAAATTCAAACACCATAAAGAAAAACTCTTTTATCTTTATTCACTCAGTTGCTATTTGTCAAAATATTATTAGGTGTAGGCACAATTAATGAAGCAACTTGTACAATGATAGAAGATTCAATGAAGAACAAGTCCTCTTGTCTTCAAAACCACCTTGAAACTTGAGCAATTGAAGTGGAACTAGCTTATGCATCTACTATGTGCAGGATACGCTGCTGGAAACTTAGTAGGGTTTTCTTTCTGTTTTCATTTGACAGATCAGAGAGCTGAGCACAAAAATTATGCTCAGCAACCATCTCAAATTGTCCACTGGAGAAGTCAGGATGTATTCCTATCAAAATAAACTTAAAGAAACAAAATGTGATCAGGGTTGGCAATGCCAGCATCCGATGTTGGAGTGCCAATTTGGAGTCCTGGATACTCCACTTCCAACTCTAGCTTCCAGATAATTGTGCCTGGGAAAGCAGCAGAAGATAGCCCATCTATTTTGGTCCCTGCCACCCCTGTGGGAGTTCAAGGTTCTGGCCTTGACCTTACTCAGCCCAGTTTTGTGAGCATTTGGTGAATGAACCGGAGGATAGAAAATTTCTCTGTGTTTCCCCTCCTCTCTCTGTCATGCTGCCTTTTGAATAAATAAATAAATATTTAACAAATAAACCAGTTTGATCAAACATAGTTTACTGGCTTCTTGGCCCACAGTGTTCACTTTTCCAGCCTTCTCCTTAAAGTAATTTCCTAGGAAACCTGTCTAAAAGTCCACAAATATATTAAAAATAAACTGTCAAGAGGGGTGGACACTGGCCTTGCTGTTAAAATATCCATGTCCAAGATCAGAGTGCCAGGTTCAAAACTCATCCCCAGCTCCTGAATCCAGCTCCTATCAAAGAGGACCCTGGGAAGCAATGGTAATGACTCCAGTAATTGAGTTCTTGTCACCACACAGGAGAGATGGACTGAGTTCCAGGCTCCCAGTTATGGCCTGGCTCCTTCCTGGCCACTGGGGGACTGGGAAGTGAACCAGTGGGTTCACTGTCCATCTCTCTCTCTCTCTTTCTCTCTCTCTCTGTCCCTCTCTCTCTCTCTCTCTCTCCAGATCTCACTCTCACTCTCACTCTCAAATAAATAGTTACATAAACTAATAAGAGTCACCAAACTGGGAGAAGAAGAAAGAATATTTATGAATAAGAAAGACCTTTGTTAACTTTGCTGGCTCTCTTTGACAAACTCAATGAGTACAACTTAATTTGAAATGTTATATGAGAAAGACAAAAAGGAAAATATTCTTCCCCAAATATCCTCAGTGTGTGCATTACAGGGAGGATTATGACATGAAATGTAGGAAATGGGAAAAAAATCAGTGTCAGAAAATATTTAAGTTGTTGCACATGGAAAATGTAAGGCACAGGTACAGGAGCTCCTTTACCCCATTCTCTGGAGGTCCATTCCCCATTATCACAAAACACTACCCTGTCAGTGGTGGTACAGTTGCCATGTGGTAACCACTTTAAATATAGCCATACCTCATTAATCAATAAGAACATGTGCATCTATTATTATTGCAGTAAATAATGATTTAGCAGTTATGCATACTATAATAAAGCTTGTGTGAAATTTGGAAAATAGAGATAATACTTATATGACTTAGAAATTCTAACTTGCATGATTTATTTTATTTCTTCTATGAATAAATATGAACTATCTCTTCTGTAGAAAGCAAATAATGACTTTGACCTTAAGCAATGCCCATGGCTGTTAATATCTCAGTGGCATGTATTTGGCTAATCAATAAGACAACCATAAAGTAATTGACTTTTTTGGTGTTTCTTTTCATTTGGTTTTAAATTTACATCTCATTTCTTATTTCCTTTACTTTGTTAAAGTCATCCAGCTTCTCTCATTAGTAAATGAAACTCATCCCTGCTCCAATTCATGTGACTCACTTGCCATCTCTCTTGATTCATTCCCTCCAAGACTTGTAAGACCTGTGCTCATTGTTTTGCCATCCTCAACTCCTTCTCAATGCTAATTAGTATAATCTGATTTCTGACACAATCCCTTCACTGAAAATGTTGTTGCTCTTGCTCATAAAAATTCTAAGGTAAATTATCCAATGGACACTTTCATCTCTTTACTGATCATGTGACTCATCTAGCATCATTTGACAAAATGTCTTGTTCCTCCATGCTTCCCTGACTCTATAGTCTCCTAGTTTTCCTCCAAAATCCATTTGTTGTGTTCCTTTACTTCAGGTCACCATTGATATATTTCTTTCTGGGTTTGCCACAAGTAGAATTCTCTAGAAGAGGACATTGAGATGGATATTGGGGAACAAATTACTATTAGGCAAGTTTTCCTGTGATAGGAAATTGAGAAAGCAGAAGTTAGCAAATAGGGGGCAGGAATGGCTATAAGGACCATCAATGCCATGGCCAGCCAGCATTATCATGGTAGTAATTAGAGAGAGAATTACTTGTTAGAATGTTTAACTTAAAAATTCCCATCTTTTCTACTTCTACTTTTCATAGCCATTGAGTATGGGGTCCTTAGAGAAGGACTTGAGCTTGAGTGAGGTGGATTTCTGTGGCTGAGCAGACCCTAAAGCTAGAGCCTTTCTGATCTCAACTCTCCACTTGGATTTTCAACTTGCCTCTCAAATAAGTTTAGAAATAAAACTATCAGTTGCCTCAAAATAAAGGAATTCCCAGCATCAATTCTAATCATTGTCTTCTAAATTTCAACCTTATTCCTATTATCTCAACCTAAGAAGATTTTGATTACAATGAAATCTTCACCTTTCTCATTCTTCAAACGCATGGCCTCTTCCCTCCATAAATGGATTAAATTCTTTGGTCTACCATTGTACCTATTTTAAATATAAGTACTAGTCTATATCAGCTCATAGAGCTAGTCATTGAATTCCACTATGGTGACACAGAGGCTAATGAATGTATCCAAAGAAGAAAAGAGTTTGCATCTCTTTGAATCATTAGAAGCCAATATCGTGAAATAAATATCCAATACTTTAAACATTTCTCATGACTATTTTTAAAAAATTATTTATGTTGTGATTACCAATGATTCATTTACTCTCAGATATTATGAATTTCAGCTTATCCTGCTTGGTATAGTTATATGAAAGAAAGCTATGTGAATTCTGATCCATAAACAATGGGGGTTTCCTTTGGAAATAATGATATTGTAGTGATAGATTGATTATCTGACAACCAAATTTTTATAGAAAATTATGACTTGCAGGACGAATATTTTCTTCCTCCTTTGCAATACACTGTACTGTGCCAGCAAGCACAAGTTTATCTTATTGTAGAATAAAGCAGTAAAGAAAATGGAGAAAGAAGAAAGATGTATTTATTATATTATCACATATGAAAGAATGCTTTATATTGGTGCTACAAAATTATATTTTAAAATATACTCTAGACAACTCTATTGTCTAAAACAATTTATCATTTCCAATAGGCTTACTTCAGTAATAAACTACAACTTATAGAGCATTAAATCCTTCTTAGAGCCTATCAATGGTTATACAGTTGGCCAGAATAATTTCTTTTGAGTTTCAAATAATTTATTTTGAAAGTTGAAGGTGTCATAAAGGAAGACTTAATTATGATATTTGTAAGCACTATACATTAAAAACATAAGGATTAACAAATAATGTATGTTGGAAATTTTTGTATACCAAAAATAATCTAATGCTGGTCAACTGATCAAGAAATAAATGTAGCTTTCTGAAGCATTTTCCAAATGAATTTGTATATTCAAATCTCTACCACCAAACTTCAACAAAATAGTGGCTCCAAAATATTATAATTTCTTTAGTTATAAAATTGCTACATATATGTGTGTATTTTATGGAAATAATTTACAAAATATTGTAAGATAAATGATCCCATATTAAATGAATATGTAATATTTTAGGCAGATTTTAATCATTAAAACTAAACATCTGACATGGTATCCCAAAGGGACACTTTCAGACATTATAATTGGATTCCATCTTAAACCATTAACCATTAATGCTAATCCATTAATAATTAGCATAAGACTTTGGGGACCAACACTTTAACACATGGACCTTCAGAGGACACCAATTGAAAGACAAAATGCTGAAATACAAAATGCAATCATGATCTCAAAGCTTTCTTTTAGCTTAGAGTAAATCACTTACCAAATATTTGTAATTAGGAATGATGAGATAATTTATATTTGATATTTTAGAAAAAGTGCATATAACTTTTCATGATGGTCTCATGTGGGATCTGTCCTTAATGTGTTGTCCAATGTGAATTAATGCTATAACTAGTACTGAAACAGTATTTTTACACTTTGCGTTTCTGTGTGGGTGCAAACTGATGAAATCTTTACTTAGTATATACTGAATCGATCTTCGGTATATAAAGATAATTGAAAATGAAAAAAAAAACTTGGTGTTAAATTGGAAATTGCATAGAAAATTAATCAATTCTTTAAAAAAAAATCATGTAGGATCTCTGTCCTTAATGTGCTGTACATTGTGATTTAATGCTATAACTAGTACTCCAACAGTATTTTTCACTTTGTGTTGCTATGTGAGGGCAAACTGTTGAAATCTTTACTTACTATATACTAAACTGATCTTCTGTATATAAAGAGAATTGAAAATGAATCTTGATGTGAATGGAAGGGGAGAGGGAGCAGGAGGGGTGCGGGTTGCGGGTGGGAGGGAAGTTTTTGGGGGGGAGCCATTGTAATCCATAAGCTGTACATTGGAAATTTATATTCATTAAATAAAAGTTTTAAAAAAATTTAAAAAAAGAACTTAACTTTCACAGTTTAAAAGTCTTAGTAGAAAAAAATACTAAACCAAGACAGGCACACAGATAACACTTCCAACACAGAGATTAAAATTGCTTATAATTAAGATTTAAAGAAAATTGGGTTTCAAAAATTCTTTTTTCCTATCTTAGATAAATAACATTTTCAAAGAAAAAACATCTTTGTGCATATATGTAACATAAGTACATTAAATATTATAATGAAATATAATATAGTGTATAGTTATATTGTAAATATGTGTAGGTATAGTTTTATATCTGCCCTGCATTTTAAAGTACTTTTTATAGTTAACACTAAAATTGTATGAAATAATTATTTTTATTACACAATCAAAATCTGAAAATCATATAAATACTAACTACACCTTGTATACATAATAAATGTCTAAACAAATCTAGTTAAACATTGCTTGATTAAAATTATTCACAATGGACCAAAAAACTAGATTAAAAGATGCTAATAGCATGCATGCTCTTTTATTATACTAGGATAATAACTTGGTTTAACAATAATCATGAATATATGGTCATATGAGATAATTTATCAATTAGTATTATTTAGTCTTGTCTTATTACAGATTAAAAATAAGTATTTTCTTAGGATATTTTCAAAACTGTGAATGTAATTTCAACAACAGATCACATAAATGTCTACTTTGTAAGAGTTTATAGTTTTAAGAGCAGTTTTAGTTACAGCAAAATCGAAGAAAAGGTACAGAAATATATTTCATCTTCCCTCTCATATGCACAGCCTCCTTTTTAGCAACATTACCCACCACAGTGGGGGCATTTACTATGTTTATGAATCTGAATTGATACATCATTATTACTGAGAGCCAATCATCTACATTAGGGTTTACTATTTGTGTTGTACATTCTATGGGTTTGCATGAATTTATACTAACATGTATACATCGTTATCCTCTGATGCAAACTGTTTTCACTGCCCTAAAAATCCACTGTGCTTCCCCTATTCATCCCTTCCCTCTCCCCACACTTGTAATAACCACTGGGGTTTTTACTGTCTCAGCAGTTTTGTTTTTTCTGCATTGTGATATTTGGTGAATCATAAAGGATGTGGCCTCTTCAGATTGGCTTTTTTCAACTGATAACATGGATTTAAATTAAGTCCATGACACTTCATTGCTTAATAGCTTATTTTGCTTTAAAATTGAAATATATTCCATTGTCTAGATATACCACAACTTATTTATCCCTTTAACTACTGAAAGGCATCTAGATTGCTTCTTGATTTTGATAACTATGGACAAAGTTGTACCCATTTATGTGCAGGTATTTGTGTGGACATGACTTTTTAACACCTCTGATTAAATATCAAGAAGTAAAGTTTTTGAATCATATGGTAGGAGTATGTTTGTTTTGTAAGAAACTGCCCAAATGTCTTTCCAAGTGGTTGTACATTTTGCATTCCCTCCAAGATTAAATAAGATATCCTATTGCTCTACAAACTTTTGAGTATTCTTTGCTATTTTTGTTCTAGATAACTTAATAAGTATGTTGTGATATATTATTGTTTTAACTTATCTCTCTATGATGACCTACATTTATTTGATCATATTTTTTTAAAAAGTTTTATTTATTTATTTTAAAGATTTTATTTATTTATTTGAGAGGTAGAGTTACAATAAAGTGAGGGAGAGACAGAGTGAAAGGTCCTCCATCTACTGGTTCATTCCCCAAATGGCCATAACAGCCAAAGCTGAGCTGAACTGAATCCAGTATCCAGGAATCTCTTCCAGGTCTCCCACATGGGTACAGGGGTCCAAGCACTTAGGCCATCCACTCCTGCTTTCCCAGGTTGTAGCAGAGAGCTGGATGGGAACAGGAACAGCCAGGACATGAACTGACACCCATATGGGATGCCGGTGCCACAGGTGGAGGCTCAACCTACTATGCCACAGCACGAACCTCAAAAAAGATTTATTTATTTGGAAGTCAGAGTTACAGAGAGAGAGGGAAGGACAGAGAGGGAAGAGACAGGCCTTCCATCTGTTGGTTCACTCCCCAGATGGTTGCAATGGTCAGGGCTGGGACAGGCTGAAGCCAGGAGCCAGAAGCTTCTTCCAGGTCTCCTATGTGGGTGGCAGGAGGCCAAGCACTTGGGGATTCTTCCAGTTCTATTCCCAGGCCATAAATGGGTAATGTGGCAGCCAGGACATGAACAGGTGCCCACATGGGATGCTGGTGTCATATGCAGTGGCTTTACCTGTCATGCCACAATGCGACCGCCTCTTGATCATATTTCATGTGGTGCCTGTTAAGGAATTTTGCTCACTCTTTAAGAAGGTTGTCTGCTTTATTGTATTTTTTAGTTTTAACCATTCTTTTTTATATTTTATAAATGAAAGTTTTATAAGATATGTCCTTGAAAATATGTTTTCCCAATCTGTCATGTCCTCTTGTTCTCTTTACAGTAAATATCTCCTGACATTTACCAATCAGAAGTGTTCAATGTTTTAAAATTTGATTTATTTATAATTTTATATGGAAGAAAGAGAAAGAGACTCACAGAGATCTTTCAATCATTGGTTCATTTCCCAAATGCCCACAATAGCAGAACTCAGGCCAGGTTGAAGTAAGAAGCCCAGAACTCAATCCTGTCTTCTGTGTAGGTAACAGTGACCATACTACTTGATCCATCATCTTATGCCTCACAGGGTGCTCATTAGGAGGAAGTTGTAATAATAAGCTAATCCAGTACTCAAATGGAGGCACTTCCATATGGGACTGTATAAGGGTTGGGTCTGTTTTTACTTTTGTGCCTTTCCAGTTAATTCAGAAACATTTGTTGAAAGACTATCCTTCATTATAGTGCCTTTGCTTCATCAAAGATCAGTTGACTATATTTATATGGATCTATTTCTGGTTTTTCCATTTTGTCCCATTTGTCTAGTTGTTTATTTTCTTAAAGATTTGTTCATTTTATTTGAAGGGCAGATAGAGAGAGAGAGATAAAGGAGAGAGAGAGAGAGAGAGAGAGAGAGAGAGAGAGAGAGAGAGAGAGAGAGAAAGGGAGGGAGGGAGAGGGAGAGAGTTCAGAGAGAAAGAGAAAAATCTTCCATCCACTGGCTCACTCCCTAAATGACCACAATGGCCCAAGCTGGGCGGATCTGAAGCCAGAAGCCAGGAGCTTCCAAACTGACATTTTAAAATATTGGGTCTTCCTCTCTTGGATATGGAATATATATCCATATTTTGATCTATTCTTTGATTTATTTCATTGGAGTTTTGTACAAAACTTGCCAGATTTATATCTAACTAAGTATTTAATTTTGGAAATTGATGATTCAAATGATTTGTGTTTTTAACTTCAAATTCCACTCATTCTTTGCTGGTATATAGGAAAACGATTGAATTCTATAACTAGCCTAAAATCCTGCAATCCTGCTGTAGTTGATTGGGAGTGCTCTATTTTTCTAAAATGCTTTGCTATGAATATGTACTGGTATTTTGTCCCTAGATGAATTTTATCATATAAAAATCATTAAATGATATAAATGACTATTTAGTTAATAATATTTATTAACTTTGAATAAATGATTTTTTCTTAAAACAAGGAAGAGAGTCCAGCATTTTCTGTGGAATGTGTTAAGCCAGTGCCCATGATGCCAGCATCCCACATAAGGCTCAGTTTAATTTCCAGGTTTTTCTCTTCCTATCTAGTTCTCTGCTGAGGCTCCTAAGAAAGCAACAAATAATAGCCCAAGTGGGAAGCCCATATGGAGTTCAGGCTTCTGATTTCAGCATGGCCCAGTCCTCTGACTTCAACCTGGCCCAGTCCTGGCCATTGCAGTATATTGGGGAGTGAACCAGTGGAAGGGAAATCTCTTTCTGTCTGTCTCTTCCTCCAACTCTGCCATTTAAATGGATAAAACGGATCAAGAAAAAGAAATAAAGAGAGGCCAAGGGTTCAAACATGATTTTGATATAAAGAGCTTCAATGTTTAAAGATGTATTGGTTTGAAAGTCAGAGTGCCTGAGAGATAGGAAGAGCAGAGAAAGAAAGAGTGAGACCTTCCATTCACTATATACTCCCCTAAGGGCAACAACATTAAGGCCTAGCCCAGGCCAAATCCAGTAGCCAGGCTCTCCATCCTAGTGTCCCACTTGGGTGGCAGGGGCCCAAGAATTTGGACCATCTTCCATTGATTTCTCAGGTGCATCAGCAGGGAGCTGGATTGGAAGTGGAGCAGCCAGGATTCCAGTCAGCACTCTAGTAAGGGATGACAGTCTTGTAAGGGACAGCTTAACAAACTGCACCACAATTCCCATTCCTAAACCTTCAAATTCTTTTTCAAATAATCAAATTTAGATTGACATGTAGATTGACATGAAACGATCAATTAAAAAGGTAGTTTATATTTTACATTTTAAGGGAATAATAAGTGATGTACACAAACATGCAATAAGAAAAATTTTCTCTTTATTGCTTTCAATAAAAAAAAAATACCTCAGGAGTGGTTATTTAGCATAGTGGCTAAGAAGATGGTTAAGATTCCTGCATCCCATATCAGAGAGCATGGGTTCAATAACAAGTTCCTAATCCCAGACCCTAGGAATCAGCAGTGCTCGATTGTGCAAATAATTGGATTGCTGCCACTTATGCGGGAGACCAATCCCAGTCTAGTCTCAGTTGCTGCAGCCATGTGAGAACTAATCCAGTGGAAGGGAATGCACACACACACACACACACCTCTCTGTCTCTGTCTTTGTCTCTTTCTTTCTGTCTCTCAAATTTAAAACAAAAATACCTCTGAAAAGTTAAAACATGTTGATAAATATTGATTAAGGTAAACATTTTTTATGAAACATATGCTTTCTAATATTTGAAAAATGTATACAGAACAGATTTAAATGTAATAGTGATTCTACATGAGACAACACAGTGTCGGCCCCCAAAAAAGCAACAAGAATTAGATTATTATAAAGACCATGTAGTAAAATTAACTTCCTTTAAGAGATAGCCAAGAAAATATACTAGAGAATTAATTATAAATTATTGAGCAACTACATCATATTATACAAGAAGAAATTATAAAATACTTAGATTTTTTAAAAATTTTTATTTAATGAATATATGTTTCCAAAGTACAGCTTATGGATTACAATGGCTCCCCCCCCGCCATGACTTCCCTCCCACCTGCAACCCTCCCCTTTCCCGCTCCCTCTCCCCTTCCATTCACATCAAGATTTGTTTTCAATTCTCTTTATATACAGAAGATCAGTTTAGTGTATATTAAGTAAAGATTTCAGCAGTTTGCCCCCACATAGCAACACAAAGTGAAAAATACTGTTGGAGTACTAGTTATAACATTAAATCACAATGTACAGCACATTAAGGACAGAGATCCTACATGATATTTTTTAAAAAATTGATTAATTTTCTATGCAATTTCCAATTTAAAACCAAGGTTTTTTTTTTTTCATTTTCAATTATCTTTATATACCGAAGATCGATTCAGTATATATTAAGTAAAGATTTCATCAGTTTGCACCCACACAGAAACACAAAGTGTAAAAATACTGTTTCAGTACTAGTTATAGCATTACTTCACATTGGACAACACATTAAGGACAGATCCCACATGAGGAGTAAGTACACTGTGATTCCTGTTGTTGACTTAACAATTTGAAACTCTTGTTTATGGCGTCAGTAATCTCCCTAGGCTCTAGTCATGAGTTGCCAAGGCTATGGAAGCCTTTAGGGTTCGCCGACTTTGATCTTATTCCGACATGGTCATAGTCAAAGTGGAAGTTCTCTCTTCTCTTCAGAGAAAGGAACCTACTTCTTTGATGGCCCCATTCTTTCCACTGGGATGTCGCAGAGATCTTTCATTTAGGTCTTCTTCTTCTTTTTTTTTTTTTCCAGAATGTTTTGGCTTTCCATGCCTGAAATACTCTCATGGGCTCTTTAGCCAGATCCGAATGCCTTGAGGGCTGATTCTGAAGCCAGAGTGCTGTTTAAGACATCTGCCATTCTATGAGTCTGCTGTGTATCCTGCTTCCCATGTTGGATCGTTCTCTCCATTTTTTTATTCTATCAGTTAATATTTGCAGATACTAGTCTTGTTTGTGTGATCCTTTTGACTCTTAGACCTATCAGTGTGATCAATTGTGAATTGAAGTTGACCACCTGGACTAGTGAGATTGCATTGGTACATGTAATTTGATGGGATTGTATTAGAATCCCCTGGCACATTTCTAACGCCACCATTTGGGGCAAGTCCGATTGAGCATGTCCCAAATTGTACATCTCCTCTTTCTCTTTTTCCCACTCTTATATTTAACAGGGATCACTTTTCAGTTAAAATTTAAACACCTAAGAATAATTGTGTGTTAATTACAGAGTTCAAACAATAGTACTAGAACAAAAAAAATACTATAATGGATAAAGTATTGCGTTGTACATCAACAGTCAGGACAAGAGCTGATCAAGTCACTGTTTCTCATAGTGTCCAATTCACTTGAACAGGTTTCCCCTTTGGTGCTCAGTTAGTTGTCGCCAATCAGGGAGAACATGTGATATTTGTCCCTTTGGGACAGGCTTATTTCACTCAGCATAATGTTTTCCAGATTCCTCCATCTTGTTGCAAATGACTGGATTCCATTGTTTTTGACTGCTGTATAGTATTCTATAGGATGCATGTCCCATAATTTCTTTATCCAGTCTACTGTTGATGGGCATTTGGGTTGGTTCCAGGTCTTAGCTATTGTGAATTGAGCTGCAATAAACATTTAGGTTCAGACAGCTTTTTTGTTTGCCAATTTAATTTCCTTTGGGTAAATTCCAAGGAGTGGGATGGCTGGGTTGTATGGTAGGGTTATATTCAGGTTTCTGAGGAATCTCCACACTGACTTCCATAGTGGCTTAACCAGTTTGCATTCCCACCAACAGTGGGTTAGTGTCCTTTTTTCCCCACATCCTCTCCAGCATCTATTGTTGGTAGATTTCTGAATGTGAGCCATTCTCACCTGGGTGAGGTGAAACCTCATTGTGGTTTTGATTTGCCTTTCCCTGATTGCTAGTGATCTTGAACATTTTTCCCGTGACTGTTGGCCATTTGGATTTCCTCTTTTGAAAAATGCCTATTGAGGTCCTTGGCCCATCTCTTAAGTGGGTTGTTTATTTTGTTGTTGTGGTGTTTCTTGATTTCTTTGTAGATTCTAGTTATCAACCCTTTATCTGCTGCATAGTTTGCAAATATTTTTTCCCATTCTGTCGGTTGCCTCTTCACTTTCCTGTTTCTTTTGAAGAACAGAAACTTCTCAATTTGATGCAATCCCAAATGTTAATTTTGGCTTTGACTGCCTGAGCCTCCTGGGTATTTTCCAGGAAGTCTTTGCCAGTACCTATATCTTGCAGGGTTTCTCCAGTGTTTTCTAATAATTTGATGGTGTCAGATCATAGATTTAAGTCTTTCTTCCATGTTGAGTGAATTTTTGTGTAGGGTGAAAGGTAGGGGTCTTGCTTCATGATTCTGCACATGGAAATCCAATTTTCCCAGCACCATTTATTGAATAGACTGTCCTTACTCCAGGGATTGGTTTTGGATCCTTGATCAAATATAAGTAGGCTGTAGATATTTGGATTGATTTCTGGTGTTTCTATTCTGTTCCATTGGTCTATCCATCTGTTTCTGTACCAGTTTCATGCTGTTTTGATAACAACTGCCCTGTAGTATGCCCTGAAATCTGGTATTGTGATTCCTCCGGCTTTGTTTTTGTTGTACAAGATTGCTTTGGCTATTTGAGGTCTCCTGTGTCTCCATATGAATTTCAGCATCATTTTTTCCAGATCTGAGAAGAATGTCTTCAGTATCTTGATTGGTATTGCATTGAATGTATAAATTGCTTTTGGGAGAATGGACATTTTGATGATATTGGTTCTTCCAATCCATGAGCATGGAAGATTTCTCCATTTTTTGGTATCCTCTTCTATTTCTTTCTTTAAGGTTTTGTAATTTTCATTGTAGAGATCTTTAATGTCCTTGGTTAAGTTTATTCCAAGGTATTTGATTGTTTTTGTAGCTATTGTGAATGGGATTAATCTTAGAAGTTCTTTCTCAGCCATGGCATTGTCTGTGTATACAAAGGCTGTTGATTTTTGTGCATTGATTTTATATCCTTCTACTTTGCCAAACTCTTCTATGAGTTCCAATAGTCTCTTAGTAGAGTTCTTTGGATCCCCTAAATAAAGAATTATATCATTTGCAAATAGGGATAGTTTGAGTTCTTCCTTCCCAATTTGTATCCCTTTAGTTTCTTTTTCTTGCCTAATAGCTCTGACTAAAACTTCCAGAACTATATTGAATAGCAGTGGTGAGAGTGGGCATCCCTGTCTGGTACCACATCTCAGTGGAGATGTTTTCAATTTAGTTAATCCACCTCATTTATTAAAAGCATACTCTGCCTCTTCTACAGTTTATTTTGTGAATAGAAATATAGGCCACTCCCTATAAGAGATGGTCACCCGATTATTAATTATGATGCCATTCCACTAAAAGAAGAGATTTCCTTCATCTATGACAATGAACCAAAAGTTCTTTTCTTTTTCTTTCAAATTAAGTTCAGCTTTCAAAGAAGTCTATTCAAAGGCAGAGAAACTTTGAAGGAGCAATATTCAGCAATCTGGCTGTGAACATTGTCCTCTATAAACAAATAAGACAGATAAACATAGTCTCCAAACTATCTACTTCCCTGACCATCTGTTTGTATGGCATGGTGCCCTCACTCAAGGGCTACTTCCAATTTAAAAAAAGACACAATCAAGATAAGGTGACTTGCATCATCTCTGCAGGAGCAAGGCTGGCTTTGTTTGGACCTGCATGGGTAGTTTTGATTTTGGTTTTGGTTTGGTTTTGTGTTTCCTCTAACATCTCCTTTGTGAGAGAAGAGAAGAGGGCATGCTAAATGAATCCCAAAATAACATGGGGAGAAGGGAAACTTAGAGTAAAATAAACTCTTACCTCCTCATTAAAACTGGCAATGTGTGAAATTACAAGCATCATTTTATCAATGTGATGATCACTCTCAGCAGTATCATTCACATTTACTAACTCACACTCCTTGTAAGGAAAAGGCCTTTATAGTGGAAATGAGTGAGAGTGACATTAAGAGAGTCCAAGACTTGCTTCACAAAACATTTTTCAATTAGAGATTAGGCAATTGAAGAACACAGAAGTATGTGCCTATGAGATAAAGAAATCAACCAGTGGGGATTTCATTCAAATGAAATCTCTAGAAAGACATCAATATCCAATTTAAAATTAACAGAGCAATAGAAGTAATCTCAACCAAGAACATTTTATAATATTGTTTCAGTTTCACATGTTCTTTCTGAAGATGTGCAAGTACCTGAAAAATAAACAATGAGACCACAAACCTTAGTAGGCCATTAAATGTAATTGGCTTTTTTTTTTTTTTTGGCTTGTTTCTTTGTTTCTTTACTCTTTCAGTGGAGTTTTTGTCTTTTTCCAAAGCAGAGTCACATTAAAGACAAATGCATGTTTGCCATAATGCTTCATGTTTCTCTTTATGCTATGATTAAATAATATTGGTATCATAGGTGCATTTTTTAAGATTTATTTTTATTTATTTGAAAGAGTTACAGAGAGAGAGATAGAAGCAAAGAGAGAAGTCGTCCATGCATCAGTCCACTCTCCAAATGGCTGCAATGGTCAGAGCTGATCCAATCTGAAGCAAAGAGCCAAGAGCTTCTTCCCGGCCTACCAGGTGGGTACAGGGGCACAAGAACTTGAGCTATACTCCACTGCTTTCCAAGGTGCATTAGCAAGGAGCTGAATCAGAAGTGGAGCAGCTGGGACTTTAACTGGTGCCTATATGGGATGCCAAAGCTGCAGGCCAGGGCTTTAACCCACTGTGCCACAGTGTTGGAAGTACCATAGATTCTTATTCATGAGAAACAGCAAATAATTTTCTCTACCACTGTTTGTCCTTAGAGAGGAGGGAGATTGCAGGTTACCTGTAGACCAACATGCACAGTTGATGCATTCTGGTGATGATGACTATATTAAAATGCAGAACAACTTTTGTGTGAAGAATCTACATTATAAAGAACACAATGTTTTTTATTGAATGTTGTTTCCCTCATGATATATATTTATTGATGTTGACTCTATTTTGCCTCAAGAACGGTATGTACATATTCAGAAATCAGAATTTAATGGTTTATCCATACAATGTATAAATGTTCACACCTTGGCCAATGACTTTGAAAAGCTAAACTATGATATATATTATATATTTTATGATATTTTACTTGGAGATATGCTGAGTAGAATTCTAACATTTATACTCTTTACATAATACAGCTATACAATAAAATAATATAAACAAATACATAATATACTTCTACAAGTCCTATGTAGACATTGTTTATAAATGTATAAATCTTAACGACTTTTTAAAATCAATGTTATACTTATAAACTGGTCAGTTCTAAGATTCTTTCATGTTCTGCATCAATCAATTGAACTATCCAACCATCCAGCAACCTGTTCATAAATTTCACATTTCATTAATCCCTAGGGTTAAAGAACATAAAGTATATTCCAATGATAAGCAGCATTGGATGCTGATAATCATTATGCAGTGAAAAGATGGTGAACCAAGAGAGGTTAGAAAGATTTAAAAAAAAAATCCCTGGGAATGTTAAAACAGATCTGCTCCACAACCCAAGGATGGAAATAGAAAATATACTTCCTCTATTGTAAAAAGAAGAAAAACAGTGAACATGGCACCAATATTTGCTGATTTACAAATCTAAACATGGAGAGTAAAGGGAGCAGTTGCTAACATGTATTTTTTCAATGAAATATTAGGTAAGGTCATCAAATTAAAGCCATTTGGGAAACATACACGTTTTGAAAAGTGAAAATGAGATATGAAAAGTCTTCTGACAGATGCAGAGTGAATTGACTACAGAAAAATGAGATCTCAGGACAGTGTTGAGGTATGACAGTATAAAACCATGATCACCCACATTTCTAGATGTGATTAGTAACAGTGATTAGCTTCTGGGCAGCTGATTACAACAGGTATAGAATTTTGTCCAGTAACCATAACAGAGTTAGAAAGAATTTGTAAAAGAGCAATAAAAATTATATGTGAGTAATCTAAGTTGGATATAAGGGGAACAGAATATGGACAATAAAGGACTTAGACTGGTAAATTTTGTGCAATATTTTTAGTGTCCATACAACATGGTAGAAATTGCATATTATTGCAAAATGCATTTCTTCACAGCATGTGCCTGCTTCAAGTATAGTACTGGTTTTTATATACATTAAAGAACAATGAAGAAATAGAAGACACAAAAAATGGAAGAATCTTCCATGTCTGTGTTTTGAAGAATTAATAGAATCAAAACATCTGTACTACTGAAAGCAATTACAGATTCAATGTGATCCCAACCAAAATACCAAAGACATTCTTCTCAGATCTAGAAAAAAAAGTATGCTAAAATTCATAGGGGAATACAAGAGACACCCAAAGAGCTAAATCAATCATATACAACAAAAACAAAGCTGGAGGCAACACAAAACCAGATTTCAAAACATACAACAGGGCCATTATAATCAAAATAATCCAGTTCTGGCAAAAATAGATGTGTAGACAAATGAAACATAATACAAACTCCAGAAATCAATCCAAGCATCTACAACCAACTTATCTTTGACAAAGGAGCTAAAATCCATCAGTGGAGCAAGGAAAGTCTCTTCAACAAGTGGTGCTAGGAAAACTGGATATCCATATGCAGAAGTATGAAACAAGACCTCTATCTTATACTTTATACAAAAACCCAGTAAAGATATATCAAAGACCTAAATCTACTATTCACCCAATACCATCAAATTACTATAGAACATTGGGGAAACTCTGTAAGACATGGCATAAGAAAATATTTCTAGGAAAAAAAAAATCTCAGAAGCATAGCTAATCAAAGCTGAAATTGACAAATGGTATTACACCAAGCTGAGAAGCTTCTGCACTGCAAAAACAAACAAACAAACAAATAAAAAAAAACACTCATCAAAGTTAAGAGGCAATCAATAGAATGGGAGAAAATATTTGCAAATTATATAACTGATAAAGAACTAATATCCTGAATCCATAAAGATCTCAAGAAATTCAAGAACAACAAAGCAAACAAACCAATTAAGAGATGGGCAAAGCACTTGAACAGGCATTTTTCAAGAGAGGAAATTCAATTGGCTAACAGATACATGAAAAATGTTCAGGATCATTAGCCATGAGAGAAATGCAAATCAAAAGCACAATGATGTTTCACCTCACCCCAGTTAGAATGGTTTTCATACAGAAATCAACAAACAATAAATGCTGGTGAGGATGTGGTGAAAAAGGTACGCTAAACCATTGTTGGTGGGAATGTAAAATGGTGCAGCCACTATGGAAAACAGTATGATGGAGATATCTCAGAAATCTAAATATAGACCTACCATATAACCCAGTCATCCCACTCCTGGGAATTTACACCCCCAAAAAAAGAGAAATCAGCATATGGAAGAGTGATAAGCAACCCCATATTTACTACAGGTCCATTCACAATAGCTAAGATATGGAATCAACTCAGATTTCCAACAACTGATGACTGGATAAAGAAAGTATGGTATATACACACTATGGAATACTACTCAGTCAAAAAAAAACCCTGTCTTTTGCAACAAAATGGATGCACCTATGTGAAATAAGCCAGTCCCCAAAAGACAGGTAACATATGTTTTCCCTGATCTGGGTTAACTAATAGAGTACCTAAAATGTAATGTATAGGAATGATATTGACATTTTGAGATTTGATAATTGCTTACTGCCCTTGTCTTTACTGTTGAGGAACAGTGTTTGGTTTTTTTTTTTTTTTACTATTTGTTGAACTCTTAGTGTACGGTTAATTATATGAGTATACAGTAAACTGAAAAAAAGATATTTGTAAAAATTAAAAGTGGGTATAGGTGAAGGAGGAGGAAAAAAGGTGGAAGCATAGGCAGGAAGAAGGGTAGGGTAGGGTAGGAAGTATAGTTAAGTTCTAAATCTGTATATATGAAATTTGGATACCTTAAATAAAATTATATAAAAAAAGAACAATGGAATTGCATGGAGGTAAGAAGTCCCTTGAGTGTTAACAACAATCAAAAGCTCATATCTTAGATTATAGCTTTGATTACCTATTATTATTTGACCATGTTTGTGAATATGTGCATGTGAATGTGTTTTACTTCATATAATCTACATGCCCCAGTACATGTTCCAGATTGATAGCAAACAAATGATAGTTGTTTATAATGCAATATTCATATAACTGCACATTTTCTAATGAAGTAAAATTTATAAATCATTTAATAAACATCTCCAAATTTTTACAGATAAATTTGACAAATGATATATTATGAAGCCTTGTATAGATGCACCTTGTTAGACTGAAAATTTGTAGTTATTCCCCAACAATTCACAAATGAAACAACTGTGAAGCTAAAGATCAGAGAATTATGTATTATAAAAATGAATTCAGTGAAATTTAGTCTCCTATGATGAACTGATTCAAGCAAAATTCATTCAATTATTATAACAATTAATATTTTTGCATAGTATTACAAAACATCACCAAAATGGGGCAGATTTTGATGTAGTGGTTAAGATGTCATTTGGAGGCCAGTGCCATGGCTCATTTGGCTAATCCTCAGCCTGCAGCGCTGGCACCCTGGGTTCTAGTCCCAGTTGGGGCTCCAGATTCTGTCCAGGTTTCTCCTCTTCCAGTCCAGCTCTCTACTATGGCCTGGGAAGGCAGCGGAGGATGGCCCAGGTCCTTGGGCCCTGCACCTGCATGTGAGACCAGGAGGAAGCACCTGGCTCTGGGCTTTGGATCAGCGCAGTGTGCCTGCCACAGTGCGCTGGCCGTAGCTGCCATTTGGGGGGTGAACCAATGGAAAGTAAGACCTTTCTCTCTGTCTCTCTCTCTCACTGTCTAAATCTGCCTGTCAAAAAACAAAACAAAACAAAACAAAAAGATGTAATTTGGAATACCTTCATGCCTTATTTTAGTGCCTAGGATCAGTCTCAACTCTTCCCTTGGTTTCAGCTTCCTGGTATTCTGCACTCTAGGAAGCAGCAAGTGATGGCTGAAGCTCTTGGGTCCCTGCCACACATATGTGAGACTTGGATTGTGTTCTCCACTCTTCAACCTGGCCCAGCCCTTGCTGTTCTGGGCATTTGGGGAGTGAATGAGTAGATGGGTAATATTTCTCTCTCTCTCTCTCTCTCTCTCTCTCTCTCTCCCTTTCTCTGTCTTTGAAATAAATTTAAAAAACTGTTTTAATTCTAAAATGTATATAGAGAGGATAAATTAATAAAAAAACAGGTAATTTTTTAGTCCTTTGAAAGGCAGCCTCGCTATTGAAAATTACTCTTATTATATGCTTCTTAACACTCCATATAACTTCTCACTGAACTTCATTTGATGTTGTTGATCTATAATAATGGATTTATCTCAACATTGCATTTTAGTCTAATTCAGAAAATATTACTACCACATATAATTAGGTTACATGGATAAGCTTTCTATAGATAGAAAAAATTGTCTAATATAAAAATTATATGTTTAGTAGCTCTTTCATTTCCCTAATTTGGAAATCATTTTCAAAACACTAAAACCCTAATGACAAAAACAATGTTGTGTTTTACAACATTATTATACAGATCCCTACTTTATCTGCTTTACTAAAATTAACAATGAATTCTCTACTTCTAAAACTAACTTCCAATGACTGAATAAATAATTTAGTTCATGATAGAATGAAACTACACAATGTTTAAGCATACATATGATATAGTATTTTCACAAGAATTACTGAATTTGGAATGAACAAGATTATATTTTCTGATTATTTTTAGATATTGTCACCTTTAATGCAAAAACAAATTTGATATACAGAGTGAATACAAACTCAACAACACAAACTCCATAATGTACAAACATGTATGTAGAGTAATAACAGTAATTTACTGCTTGGAAAAGATTAACCTTTCTTTTTTTAACACTTTCAAGCATGGGGAACATATGGCCCATGGGCTATTATAAGGCCCCTGAAATCATTTGGTTTGGCCCTGCCAAGGCAAGCACAGGTGGGAATTGAAATTCAATAAATTTATAGTAAGTTACTTTTTGAGTTAATAATTTTGTATGTGCCATGTTATAAATATCTAAATAGTCCTTGTGTGATAAATGTTCACTCCTGCTACATAGATTGACACAGGGAAAGAAGTTAGAAAAACTTCATTAAAGTGGGAAAGTAAAAATAAAAAGCTAGTGACTGATTTGGTTGAAATCTATGCATATGACAGTATCAGAAATAAGCCTGTAATACGGAAAAGAATTTGTAAGTTAGCAGTAGCTTTACTTTTAGTTATGCATATAACACTTTATTGTCTATTAGCAATGTATTCTGTTGGCACTGATTTTCTAATTTTTTAAAAGATTTATTTATTTATTTGAAAAGCAGAGTTACAAAGGCAGAGGCAGAGAGGGAGAGAGAGAGAGATCTTCCATGCGCAGGTTCACTCCCTAAATGGCTGCAACAGCCAAAGCTGTGCGGATCCAAAGCCAGGAGCTTGGAGCTTCTTCCAGGTCTCCCACATGGGTGCAGAGGCCCAAGGACTTGGGCCATCTTCTACTGCTTTCCCAGGCCATAGCAGAGAGCTGTATTGGAAGTGGAGCAGCTGAAATTTGAACCGACATTCAAATGGGGTGTCAGTACTGCAGGTGGAGGCTTTATCTGCTATGCCCCAATGCCAGCCCCAGTAATGATTTTCATAAACAGAGTTCTATGTATTTATTATTTGAAAATAAGACAATAGAGCAGTATCTGTAAACATTAGAGTTTTTATACAAGTAACCGTCAAGTAGGAACAATCTCAGAACACTCCCCTTTTTCTCCATTCTCATTAACTTATTCATCCCCATACTCACACCTCTCCAGAGACTTACTCTGAAATCTATATTATTGCTGTCACATCCTTAAGGTATAACACAGAGGCCAATTTTAGAGACACAACAGAACATATAAATAGCTGGATGCATGCACAAAGTTGGGAGAACTATCTGGGGAGACAGAGACAGTCAAAACTGTGCTTGTGGGCAGCGAGTAGATGAGAGGGAAGGCCTGTATTGCTAGATAGATGTCAAGGTAAAAACAAAGTCCACTTTCCTCTGACTCTTTACCATCAGGCTCCAGATGAATGAGCCTCCTCCACTTGAAGAAAGGCAGAAAAGTAGTAGTGCCTTCCCCTTGCCAACTGTTAGCTCTGAAGTAGCATAGGTGAAATCAGATATGACCCCCTAAAATTTACACCAAAATGTGGCCCTTTAGAGTTCCCCAGAAGTGCTATCTGGGGTGCCACACATGCTACCGGAAATTGGGGTGCCATTCGATTTCACCATGGGCTTATTACTAACTCCCCGATATTAATAAGCCCAAGAGGGTTCTTGCTTAATATTTAGAGAAGAATTCTAAATACCGACAAAGACAAACGAGGCAGCATGTTACGTTTTAGGCTTTTATTTAGTGCGAACAGTAGCTAGGAAAGTGAGGGCTTTAGTTCAGGTAGGGGAAAGGGGAAAGTCTGGAAACTAGGGTAGCGTCCATACTACTCAGAGAGCAGGCCAAAAGCCGTGTGCAGCAAGCACCTGGAGCTGCTATCCACCGCTTATCACCAGCAGCAAAGCAGAGGCAGAGAGCCTTTTGGGACACTCCTTGCCTTTTTATATATTTTCTGCAGGGGAGTGGCTTGTGGGCAGGTAGGCACTCAGAGATGGTCAGGTAGAGCCTGGTGTCACATGGGGGCATGGTGGGGTATCAGGTAGGGTGTAAGGTCACACAGGGGCGTGGCGAAGGCGTGGTCTTCCAGCTCAAAAACCTAATTGGTTTTAGCCTGTATGCCTGCCTACTTCATAGGGAAGTACAAGAGCTAGGGTCTGCTGGAGAGAAGGTAATGAGTAGGAACACAAGACTCTGAACATCCTTGTCCCAGCCCTCTACTCCTAAAACCCCATGCTCCTGTTACCATGGCTTAGCTTATTTTTGCTATAGAGAACAGGTCTTAGTAAAAGTGCAGAAAATTGAAGCAGAGAGAAGGACCCTGAGCACCAAGAGAGGAAACCAGTCTCCTCGCCCACAGTGAGTTGTCCCTCCACTTCATCTAGATTCTCATGCACAGGCAGCAGAATTTTCACAAACTTAACCCTGACGTTTCACCCGTGCCCACACAAAAGTGATCTCACAAAGCAGCTGCAATTTGTAAGTAATTGTGTACTCCCAGGGATAAACAACAACGTGAGGACCACAACTACAGTGAGAGCAATCAATAAGTGGCCAAGCACCTGAATGCTCCCTTCAGCACCACTGAAAATTAACCAGCTTTTGCTGGACTCTGGGTCACATACCTCTTTCCTTGAGCCAATTACGAAAGGAAATTTTCTTTGTAAATCCTTTCACTATGCCTTTGAAATGTAAATATTTTTAAAAGCACTGGTCATTTGTAAAACTCAAGAATGTCTTAAGGATCTGGGAACAATCTCTTTGAAATGTAATCAAGCAAGAAAATAGTGCTCTAGTTTCCTAGTGTCTGGAAAGGGTAGGACCTTAACTTCAATAGCTGCCTGCTCCAAGTTCTAAATTATCTCCTGGGGCCAGCGCTGTTGCATAGCAGGCCAAGCCTCTGCTTCTTGCGCCAACATCCCATTTGGAAACCAATTTGCTTCCTGGTTGCTCCACTTCTGATCCAGCATCCTTGTTAAAGGCCTGGGAAAGCAGAGGAGGATGGCACAAGTGCATGGGCCCCTGCACCCACATGGGAGACCTGGAAGAAGATCCTGGCTCCTGCTTCCGGATTCCTACAGCTCCAGATGTTGCCACCAAATGGGGAGTGAAACAGTGGTTAGAAGACCTTTCTTTCTCTGTCTCTCCCTCTCTGTGGCTCTGCCTCTCAAATAAATAAATATAATTTTTTTAAAAAAATAAACTCTTTCCTGTTATAAAATGTAAGAAAATATATTTTTCCTTTGTGTGAAATCAATTAACATGGGTGACTGAGTTGAGAACTCCTTCTCATCAAAGATCTTAATAAACACCACTACATTTGTTTCAGAAGAATAGAGTGCAGGATACTATTCTGATCTCTCCTATTCTAATAGCCTTGCACAGAAACTCCCTTGCCTGTTTTACTTTGTCTGCTGTATTTCGCTTTAAAGATAATGAAAGGAAAAATAAGCAGGAATGATGGAACGGGTAGAAGGTAATTTAAATAACATGAAAGTAAACTTGAAGGAATAAGGTGATATATGGATACATGAAGCAAAAACAGCCACAAAAGTGATCAAGTGGAGTCATTGGATATGAAAAAATATAATAATTGAAATAAATTATTCAGTTCAAGGATTAAACAGTACGGTGCATAGAGCCCTAGAACAAATTAGAAAACAAAGAAAGAAGATCAAGAAATTCATCCACAACAATATCAGGAAGAAATAAAGAGTGGGAAATATAAAATAAGATGAGATAAAAAGACGTAAATTTAATTTTTATGGTACAATCTTCAGAAGTAGGAAAAAAAGAGAACCATAATACCATATAGTTAGAAATCTGTAACCAAATAACAGCTTAAAAAATGTCATAGTCACAACAACAAAAAAGGAAATATGAATTGTAACAAAAGGTAAGGATGCCTGAAATAAATACTGGGTTGTTTAAAAGCACATGTGAATTAATGCTATGACTAGTGCTCAAACAGTATTTTGCACTTTGTGTTCTCTGTGGGGGCAAACTGATGAAATCTTTACTTAATATATTGATCTTCTAAATTGATCATCTGTATATAAAGATAATTGAAAATGGGCTCTGTGGCAAGTAGGCTAAACCTTTGTCTGCAGTACTGGTGGGTTTAAGTCCTGGCTGTTCCACTTCCTAACCAGCTCTCCTCTTAAGGCCTGGGAAAGCAGCAGAAGATGGCACAATTGCTTGGGCCCCTGCACCCACATGGGAGTTCCAGAAGAAGCTCCTGGTACCTGGCTTTGGATCAGCCCAGGTCTGGCCCTTGTGGCCATTTAGGGAGTGTACCAGGGGATGGAAGAACTTTCTCTCTCTCTGTGACTACCTCTCAAATAAAAAATAAATCTTTAAAAAAAAATTTCTTTAACAAAAAATACATTATTTATTTAAAAACACAATAAAGCTTGAATATATTATTGAGCAAAATATTTAGTGAAAGAGTTGCACATTCAACCCAACAACCAAAATAACAGATTCAAGAAGCATCAAAGAAATATAAAAGAATAAGAAAATACAATACATAAGAATCTATAAAGAAAAAAGGCAAGAAAATAAGAGATGGTATTTCAAAAGATTGGAAAATTTAAAGTAACTCCTAGAGAGATACAATTTTAAAAGAAGATGTAAATAAACAGCAGAAAAAATTTAATTGCTAAAATTAAGCACATATTCTAAAATAAAAAATCTAAATTTCTTAAAAATCACAAATTTCCAAAGCTCAAAATAACGACAAAAATATGTTAAAATAGACTTCAAAAATAAAACAGACATAGTAATCATAATATACATGGTCCAAACAAGTTCACATGGAATTTTATGTGATTTCTACAAGGCTATCAAATATTTAATCTGATTTATTAACCCTGACTGGATGGTACACAATGTATACATGTATCCAAATATTACATAGTATCCTCCAAATACACATTTTTTATGAGTCTGTTAAAATTGTTTTTAATTTAAAAAGGCAAAATTAAAAAGATAAGGCAAGATAGATTTGTACACTTTGGGGTATGAGGCCAGTGTAATTTTATTAAGAAAACAACATAGAAAAATACCTATATGCCCAATCAATATGTGAATATTATAAAAATATAAATTTATAGTATTAAATTTTATAATACAAAGATACAAAAATTGTCTGTAGAACTCCCGCTAACTATGTACAAGAATGCATCAGAAATTATATATCCTGATTAAGTAAGACATCACTATCATGTCTTGGCAGCCTATTAATGATAATCCTCATCATTGGTCTCCTTGTTTCCATTTCTACCTCCATGTGGGTGATCCTCTGTCTGGCTGGGAGACTGCCTGCCTACCCAACGCAGGAGGTGAAGAGGGCATGGCACATCATGCTTCCTGGGAAGGACACTGGGCAGGGGTTCAGAAACACTGAGAGCCACACATGACCTGATGGCTGGCAGGTGGCATGAGCCCCAGGAACATTTCTCTCACCTCCCCCCACTTCCTGTTGAAGGGCCTTGTAATTGTCAACCAGGTAAACAGCTGCTGGGTGTGGCCTAGACCCATAAGGACCACCTGGAAGACTACTTAGGCTACGTGACCTTCAGGCTGATTGGAGAAGCATAGAGGCACCAGCATCGGCTTTATCCTATAGAATTACTGTTGCCCTGACCTAGGTATGCCCCCTCTGCCTGCCCCATAAAAGTTCGTGCTTGATTGTTAATAAACAGGACACATTCACCAAAACTTGTCTCCGGTGCTTCTCGTTGAAGAATGCCGTCACCCCACCATCCTGACAAGCCCACACCTCCATATATTTTTCAGTATTCAGAACTGGTCTTTCAATGCAGGCCTAAGACCAAGCCACTCCCCTGCTTAAAACCCTCTACTGCCCTGCCACCAATCTCATCACAGTAAGAGCCAGTCCTGCAGTCTATCCTTCACCCATTACACGTCTATCTTTATCTCTTACCTCTGCACCCCCATTGCACTTGTCATTCTGTGTTAGTCACACTGGTCTGTTTGCCCAAACACTGCAGGCATGCTCAGCCTTGCCGCAGAAACACTTTTCTTCTAGTTATTCACTGAAGTTTCCACAGTTGTTTTTTTTTTTTTTTTTTGAATAAGAGAAAGCACTTCTCTAACAAACTCTACAAGAAACATAAATCCCCTCACCCCTGTCATACCATGGCCTTGAGCATACTTCTTCCCCCAATAGCACTACTCACCATTTACCTGGATGAGAGCACTCTGTCCAGTGACATACTCATGTCAGTGTCAATACAGAAAACAGAGAAAAGATAAAAATGGGAAATACAGTAAAATCCAAACAGATGAGGCTTAGAAAATGTTAATCTTGGAATCAAACATTTTAATTTCAATCATTCTTCTATCATCCTTTGGCTGTGTTATGTAAAACAAAGAACTTCTCTATGCCTCAGATTCAATTATATATGCTTGAGATAAAAGTTCCTATCTCAGAGGTAGGTTATACTCTACTGAGAGCTATCTAAATTGGTACCACTTAAGGGCTTATAAGGGTACGTGGAATATAGTGATTGCTAAATAAATGTTAAATAAAAGCATTAGACATTTGAAATCATAAGCAGATAAATTATAATTTATATTAAAACAAAATAAATATGAAAGATATTTATCTGTCTCTAAAACTTCCTCTTTGCCTTTCAAATCAAAGTTGAAAATGGATCATTAAAAAATTTAAAAAGAGGTACCAGGGCTCTGGCATAGTAGGCTAAGCCTCAGCCTGCAGAGCTGGCATTGCTTATGGGCTCTGGTTCATGTCCCAGCTGCACATCTTCTAATCTAGCTTTCTGCTTGTTGCCTGGGAAAGCAGTGGAAAATCATCCAAGTGTTTGGGCTCCTGCACCCACATGGGAGACCCAGTAGAAGCTCCTGGCTTCTGGCTTCAGGTCAGCTCAGCTCCAGCCGTTGCAGCCATTTTGGGAGTGAATTAGTGGATGGAAGACCTTTCTCTTTGTCTCTCCCTCTGTCTGTAACTCTACCTCTCAACACTCAGGGAAGTTGAATATACCCAAGCAATGGGACCTAGCAATTAAAATGCTAGTTTGAACACCCCAAATACTCATCTTGGTAGGGATTTTATTTATTGTATTGCCTGTAATGACAGGATGTTAGAAATTATATGTCAATAGTTAAAACAATACCTAAACTAGGTGATATATGTTATGAACTATGAAACAGGAGTCAGAAGTACATCAAACAACATTGAGAAAAGTTTTCAAGATAATAGACAGGTTCAGGGACACATATTCAAGTAGGTGACAAGGAGTGAGAAGAACTGGGTTATGGGATGTGGTAAAGGAAAAAAAAAACAATTTAGGAAGACATAATTTTCATTAATGAAGAAGAACCTAGAATTTTATAGTCTAGTGAGAGAAATGCTTTGAACTAAGTAGGACACTGTGGTCTTCCTCAAATCATGCTCTGTCATTTTTCCTCTAGCCAGGCCTCCATGGAAAACCAGTCCTCAGCACTCTCCTCCAGAGGAATAAAAATATTTTATAAAGATGAACATGATTCTTTCGGCTACAGAAGCAAAAACAAGAAGAAGCTCACAAATGTGACATTGTGAGATTTTATATTTAATCTCTAATTCATTGCTCCTGTCTAGCAATTTTTAATTTGAGCCCAATTGCTTAAGGCTCAGAATTAATGAGCACTTAGAGAAACAGCTGCATGGATGATTTCTAGAAAGCCAATGGATGAGGATAAATAATATTCAAGAGTATTCACCATTATTTTTATTCAAAGTATATTATTACTATGTAAGAAATTGAATTTAAATTTTTCATAGAATTTAAAATTCTTCTGTTCAACCAACATTTTTAAGCTGCTCCTAAGTTCTCTTTTGGCTCTTTTAAAAAAAGACATATTTATTTATTTGAAAGTCAGAGTTAGAAAGAGAGAGAAGGAGATAGAAGAGAGACACAGATCTTCCATCCTCTCGTTCACTTTCCAAGTGGATTCAATGGCTAGGTCTAGGTCAGGCTGAAGTCAGAAGCCAGGTGCTTCCTCTGGGTCTCTCTCGTGGGTCAGGGGCCCAAGCACTTTGACCATCTTCTGCTACTTTCCCACACGTATTAGCAGAGAACTGGATTGAAAGTAGAGCAGCTGGAACTTGAACCTGTGCCCATATGGGATACTGGTGATAGAGACAACAGCTTAACCCACTGACCCATAGCATCGGCCCCAATGCTTCTAAGTTTTCATCATCATGTTATGTGCCACTCATGTGGGATACCTGTATGGAATTTCTGGCTCCGGGCTTCAACGTGGCTCAGCCCTGGTGGTTTCAGTCAGGGAGTGAACCAGTACATGGATGATCTCTAGATCTCTTTTTTTGTCTCTCCCTCTCTCCTTTTATTACTCTACCTTTTAAATAAACAACAACAAAAAAATTCTTGAAGTAAAAGATATGTCAGCATTAACTATTATGGAGAATGATAAAATAGGCAAAGAAATGCAAAATGACAGGCATACTTTTAGAATTGGTGTCTTGGAAGGCTTCTCTGAGGAGGTGGCATTTGAGCAAAATTTTGAATAAATGGAGGAGTCAGAAATGCGAGAATCTGTGAAAACACAACTCTCCAAAGAGGAAATAGCATTCAAGGAAAGGAAACAGCAAATTAAGGGTTCTGATGCATAAAGGACCTTGCTGATTTGAGAAATGGCCAGAAAAATCAAGTAGCTTGAGTTCAATGGTCAGCGAGATGGGTGGCAAGCAAATGAACTTGGACAAAATGCCAGGGGGCAGATCATATGGACTCTACAATGATGAAAGCCATATTTCATTGGTTGTCAGAAGGCCAGAAGGTAGACAAGACCTACCAGGAGGCTTCTGCTGAGAAACATGGTGGCTGTTCTAAGAGGGTTGGAGTGACTATCATGAGACAGCAGAGAACCTAGGCTATTGTTATGTAGGGCAGGAAGAATGTGCTGAGGATTTGAGAGTGGCAAATGAGAGAAAGAATAAAGCAATGGTAACATCAGGACTTGGGGCTCAAGCAAGTTGGTAGATGGTAGAACCATTCAATGAGATGGACATCAACCATTGTGAGCACTGTGCTCAAAAGTTCAGTGTTAAGTGAGCAAGTATTAGCATTTGAAAATCCCTCAGCATGTTTCAAAACACAAACGGTTAAATCCAGGACATTTACAGCTTTATTAACTTAAGATCTTTAAATGGCCACTATTTCAGAATTCTTTGTAATGTCATTGACAACAAATTTCAATATTTGTTTTTCTAAGCCGGCTTACATAGGTGAGACTTCCAGAATCAAAGTGATGGCAGGGGGCTGGTGCTGTGGCACAGCAGATTAAAGCCCTGGCCTGCAGCATCTGCATCCCATATAAGGAATCAGTTCGAGTCTCAGTTGTTCGACTTCTGATCCAGCTCCCTGATAATGTGCCTGGGAATGCAGCAGAGGATGGGCCAAGAGCTTGGATCCCTGCATCCACATGGGGGACTCGGAAGAAGTTCTTGGCTCCTGGCCTCTGCCTGGCTCAGCCCTGGTTGTTGTGACCACTTGAGGAGTGAACCAGAGAATGGAAGACCTCTCCCTGTTTCTGTCTCTACCTCTCTCTAACTCTGCTTTTCAAATAAAATAAAAATAAACCTTACCCTAAAATGGAACAAACAAAAAAAACAAAAAAGTAATGGTATGACTATTTCAGATAAAATAAATACTTTTGTTAATGCAAAAATAATAATCTTAAAAAATTACTCAAATACATCACAGCTAAGTCACCTAGAATGTGTCATAGATATTCTAAATGTAATTGTAATTAAATTTAAGAAAACAGGTTCAAAAAAGATCTTCAGCTTAAAACCAGATGGACAAATTTAAATTATATTTGGATTTAACATTTAATATGAGAAACTAAATGTAAGTGATCCTTTGGAAATCTGAATAAATACTTGTATATTCAGATTTCTGAAACTTTCATCTTTTTCCTTAAAAACTCATAGAGAAAATTTACTGTTTTGGTAGAGTTTCACAAATTTGAATACATACTTAGAATCCAATTTCAATAGCTTCTCCTCATAAAATCTTACTTTCATTGTAACATTTGTGACCATGTTCTCTCTTTTTCCTGTTCTCGAGAAAACCCTGCACTGCTCATCATGGAAGGAGTATCTTGTTAAGTGGGAGAGCTCTCTGTTTCCTGAATATTGCTGGCTGTGTACTTTCTTTGGAGACGTAGTGTTGTGTCCGAATTTCCCAATCAATGCACAAGGCACAGTCACGGATGCAAAAGCAGAGGTTTATTTGTTGTCAGCGGACTGGGACCCTCTACCCGCACACAGCCCTTTAGCAGTGCCCAGGCAAAAGGCCCCTTCGTTTGCATAAGAGAGGTTCTTATAGCCTCACACTTACAAGGGTGCAGGTCATCTCCTACTTAGGTCATCTTCTTATTCTCTATATGGCAAGGTATTGGGACCTAACATGTTCATTGGTTCATTAAAACGTAAAGACTATATACCTTACATGGCGGGAAGGCCACACGAAGGAGATGGCAAGGGGAAGAACTGGCGGGAAGCATCGGGCCATAAATCCCAGAAGAGCTGGTTGTGGGCAGGAGGTCATAAATTCCAGGGGAGCATAGCAGGCAAGCAAGCAGCCAGAGTACAGAAGAGAGACCGGCATAGGGACTCCAATCCCTCAATAGTCCATTGTTTTCTTAAATGTATAATGAAAATTTTCCTTACAGTTTCCTATCTCTTATGGAAGAATTTTCCTGGGGTATATCCCATGGAAGAATTTTCCTGTGGTGCCTGTCACCTACAATCTTATTTATCCCTGTTTTTTTTTGTGTGTAATATCTTTTTTTTTAATTTATTTATTTGACAGGTAGAGTTATAGACAGTGAGAGAGAGAGACAGAGAGAAAGGTCTCCCTTCCCTTGGTTCACTCCCCAGGTGGCCGCTACGGCTGCCGGAGCTGCGCTGATCTGAAGCCAGGAGCCAGGTGCCTCTTCCTGGTCTCCCATGCGGGTGGAGGGGCCCAAGCACTTAGGCCATCCTCCACTGCCCTCCCAGGCCACAGCAGAGAGCTGGACTGGAAGAGGAGCAACCTGGACTAGAACCAGCGTCTATATGGTATGCTGGCGCTGCAGGCGGAGGATTAACCAAGTGAGCCAAGGCGCTGGCCAATGTAATATCTTTTATGATTAGTATTTTTAAAAAGATTTCTTTACTTATTTGAAAGGCACGGTGAGAGCCAGAGAGAAAAAGAGAGATCTTCCATCTGCTGGTTCACTCCCCAAATGTCTACAGTAGCCATGGCTGGACCCGTCTAAATCCAGGAGCCAGGAACTCCATCTGTGTCTTTTGTGGATGGCAAAGTTTCTTCAGTCATCATTCACTGCTTCCCAGTTGCATTAGCGGAATGCAGGATTAGAAGCAAACTAACCAGGATTGGGACCAGCACTCTGACACCAAATTGTTAGGAAAGAAGGGCTGGACAAAGAGGAAGTGAGATAAGAACTCACAGCCAGAATAATTTTATTCAGGGGAATAAACCTGAGAGGGGCCTACTACCAACATGCACACAGGACAAATATCTCATTCACAGGCTAGATTTATATAGCGTAAGGAAGCTGAGGGTCCTAGTGTTAGGTGGGGCTGATGTGGTTTGCATAGGCTTTTCATGAGGCTAACCAGTGGTGGGGGTGGAGCTAATTTGAGAAAGAATGCAAGGGGCTAGGAAGTCCTTCAGGGGGATTGGATCTGCTTTCAGTCACATAGGCAAGGAGCTAAATGGATCTAAGTCTTATTATGACCTTGCTCCTTCAGGATTTCTGGTGAAGTGTCTTACTGTCATTTGGTCTCTACTTCTACCCCAGGTAATAATGGTAGGTAAACATGGATTTCTCAATCAGGAAAGATTTTTCTTCTCCATGCATTTCATGGAAATAGATTGCTATTTACAAATGAGGCTCTACCTATGACTCCAAGTTTATATTCACCACTTCATTTCTTGTAGTTAAATAAAATCTAGGGAAGATCTTGACAGTAACACCCCACTGCAAAACATAAGATTTAGGATTCCGACCTCAGGCTATGCCACACCCCGCTGCTCAGTGCCCCAGCTTCCCTCCCCCACCCCCCAAACACACACACACACACACCCTGCCATTCCTAAAATGCATTCTTTTGGAGGGGACAGGAGAATATATTGCTTCTTGTTGTACTTTTACATTGTGTATACTTTTTGAAAGTAGGAAAGATTTGATTTAAGCCCCGATCTTCAAACTAAAAAAAAAAAAAAAAAAAATACCAGCTGTGTCTTCTCTTCAAACAACTTCTCCCAGCTTCAAAAGGACCTCACAAGAGACCCAGAACTCACAGAAATGTCATCCACACGGTATAGTCTGGTCAGCTCTTGTTTACAACACAATCTTTTCATACTTGAGGCTCAAATTGCACTTCTGGAAAAGTATGTATAACATAAGCACTGTCATTTAATAGAATTTGGAAAACACCAGATTGTCATGCCTAATTTTCCTTTTTATCATATCCACAGTCAGGGTAAAAGCAGAGTGAATGCAGGGATGCCTCACTCCTTATCTTGTTAATCTGAATATTATTGCACCAATCATAATTTTCTAAAATGTATTTTTCAAAAGCACTTAGACAAAGATCTAGCTACAAATGTACTCTCCAAAGCCCCATCTGAAGTATTTTATCACAATTAGCCCTCCTGTTTACTCACACTATGAAGATATTGCCAGAATATGCAGAGAGCTGTTTAATTAAAAAGTGACAGTAAGTGATGTATAATAACCAAGTAGTTGACACACAGTAATTACATTATTATCATTGGTTCTCCCAAGATTTTCACAATAGATGCTAAAATGTCTCAAGAACCCACTTTGGAACAGTATAAACAACAAGAACTCACTCAAATTAATAGAGATCACCATAGCAATTGCTTCCTTTTCAGGGGAATTTTATGGTCTTTTCGTTAATGTGTGTATGAATCTGTAATTATATTTCTCTCTGTGCAACTCAATAATGACTTACAAGAATCATCCACTACATGATTTCAGAAAAGACATTATGGAAACTCTGAGGTTGGTTGCAGATATAACATTCAGTAGTTTTTACATGCAGTGGCCAGAAATGCCTGTTTATAACAATGATGAGCAAAACCTCCGATCCTGCTCTCTCCAACATCAATAATGTATGCATGTATATACAGATGTGTTCACAGATGCACACATATATGTCACACAAATATGTATGAATATGTGAGTTTTAGAAAACTCTAAGGTAAGCATTCTAACTTAAAATCAGTTACTAATTTCAATGCAAATTTCCATCAGATACAATAATAGCTTGTTTTCTTAAAAGATGCATCTATAGGTCTGGTGATTGTAGTACTCTAGCATCTCCTGAAATTGATTTTAAAAATTATAATCTTTAATCCACTAGTGTCTTCAGAACTTGCCATTCTCAGCTCCAATGCTTGTTTAACTAAATTTAATATTAACCAAGTTATTTATATTTAATCCTCAAATATTTAAGAATTCCTTATATATTTACTGTATGATCATGGCAAATCCCTAAATTTCTTCTTTCTTTAAAAGATTGATTTAATTATTTGAAAGGCAGAGTTACAGAGAGGTCGGGGGCCAGGGGAGGAGAGCTATTCCTTCCGCTGGTTCATTCCCCAAATGGTCACAATGGACAGAGCTGGATTGATCCTAAGCCAGGAGCCAGGAGTTTCTTCTGTGTCTCCCAAGTGGGTAGAGGGGCTCAAGGACTTGGACCGTCTTCTACTGCTTTCCCAAGTCATAGCAGAAAGCTGGATTGGAAGTGGAGCAGCGGGGCCTCGAACCAGCGCCCATATGGAATGCCAGCTCTACAGATGGCAACTTTACCTGCTATGCCACAGCGCTGTCCCCAAGTCCCTAAATTCCTATATGGTACAATTGTATGTCACCTTGGACTGGCTGGCTTGAACAGCAGACATCTACTTCTCATCTTATGGAGGCTGGGAATTCCAAAGACCGAGGCAACAGCACAAACCCTATCCAAGCCTTTGCCTGTTGTTCTTAGTCTACTAAGCCACAGTGCTTTGCTTTCAATTCTCTTAAAACATTTTGCTCTTGCTATTCTCTTCACCAGGAAGTATCTACCCTAGGTCTCTACACTGCTGGCTCCTTCTGATATCTCAACGTTCAACTTTCTACTTTCAAGAAAATCTCAGGTCAACCTTACTAAAAGAAACTCCATATACTTCCTGGTTGTAATCTTCAAAACACCAAATATTTGCTATTGTCCTACTCGTGCACTCATTTACTTCTGGACAGTCTTCTCGAAAAAGTGTTAAACTTAAGAGTTGAGACCTTGTCTTGTCGACTGCTGAATCCCGGGTGCCTAACTTGCACATAGCACAGAACATGCATGCAGTAAAGAGTTGTAGAATAATTAATTATGAAATTGCATTTCAGCATTCTTTATTTGAGAACTCAATAAACGGAATATGTATTAATGTATTCATATTACAGAGCTGATTATTTTAACTTGAAAATAATAGCCAACATAGCTGTGTTTTAATTTTGAAGCTCAAGGGATATGATGAAAATTTTAAAACAGTAAACATATTATCTTGTGATTCTATCTGCTTCTCTGTATAAGTTTACATCAGCTCACCTTCATATGTTAGTTACATGTAATAAACTGTGCAGTCAGTGTTTTGTCAATACATATGTGAGTGTTTTTACATCTGCTAATACAGAATTACACTTTTTCACAAAGTGAAAATACTCTCAGACTCTTTAGGTGGGGGCAGTGACTAATTAATTTAATAATCAAGGATGCGGTAGATGATTGAACAGAATACTAACACCATATACTACAGAGATGACTGGAATAAAACACGGTTGTACCCCATTGATGGGCCTGCCACCTTCACTCTCAGGCCTTTCCTCTTTTACCATCAGTTTCTTTTTTATGATTTAACAGTGTGCTCCCTTGTGCATAACTGGTCATTTTCCCTTATAGTCTCTACATAAAATATTGTATTCTCCTGGGGCTGGCGCTGTGATGGAGCAAGTAAGGCTGCTGCCTGCAGAGCTGCCATCCCAGCAGCTCCACTTCTGATCTAGCTCTCTGCTATGGACTGGGAAAGCAGTGGAAGATGGCTCAAGTCCTTGGGCCCCTGCAGTTTCATGGGAGACACGGAATAAGCTCCTGGCTCTTGGCTTCCCATTTGCACAGCTCCAGCTGTTGCAGTCATTTGAGGAATGAACCGGTAGATGGAAGATCCCTCTCTCTGCCTCTGCCTCTATGTAACTCTGCCTTTCAAATAAAAGAATAAGTCTTTCTAAAAAAATCTTGTATTCTCCCATCTTCTCATCTCTTTACATTATGTTTCATATCATTTTTTTCAAAAACAATCAATGCAGTTCTGTTAAGTAAAAGACACAAGCTGAAAGTATTAACTAGAAAAAAACTGCTGGCATCACCTTTCCTCGCACAGGCACTCATTTCGACTTCCAACTTCCTGCTATTCTTCCAATTTTACCAATTAGAAACACAGGACTGCAATTTGTTCCAACTCTATTTTGCTGCTTATAAAATGTTACTAGATATTATTGTTTTGTCTCACAAAATGACTCAATTTCAAATATCAGTTATTTGGCCTGTTCCCTGGTACAGTCATAGAATATAAAAACATCTCCAATTCAAAAATATGAGTTGATTTTACAAAATGGGGTGCATTGCCCTTGAAATTCAAACCTCATTACCTCTTTGTTGGAAGCAAGAGTTACGTCTTCTGCCAAATTCACAGCACCAGATATGTAGAGGAAAAAAAATGCTAATACAGATTAAGTTCCCTAAAAGGACCAGCCTATCCTTCCTCACTATCTCCCCACATCAATACTTGACTTCACTCGAGCTGTTCTTCCTGATTTCTAATAATGTACTGTAAATTGTCATTTCTACCATATACACCATTCTCTTCTACAAACCCCTACTCACTCCATGACACAGACTAGTCCTATACCTTATCCTTTTAAAAACCATATCAATTGTCATCTATTATCATTTACAAACCTTGAAACAAATCTCTCCCTGATGCAGAAATAGCTGTACCCTTATCTGTCTGGGCAGTACTTCCTCAGATATTTCTATTTCATCATTTACCTTATGCACAGCTGATATTATCTTTATGCATTTTATAAGGACAAGAGTTCTTATAAAAATTAATGGTATAAACTGATTTTCTATTTACAGCTAGCTTCAGTTAACATACTAACTTGGAAGTTTAAAATTAGAATTTGAAAAATTGACAACTGTGTAGGGACGTTTTTTGTCAGTTACAAAGCAATGTATTTTTTTTTTTTTTTTTTTTTGGACAGGCAGAGTGGACAGTGAGAGAGAGACAGAGAGAAAGGTCTTCCCCCGCCGTTGGTTCACCCTCCAATGGCCGCCGTGGTAGCGCGCTGCGGCCGGCGCACCACGCTGATCTGAAGGCAGGAGCCAGGTGCTTCTCCTGGTCTCCCATGGGGTGCAGGGCCCAAGGACTTGTGCCATCCTCCACTGCACTCCCTGGCCACAGCAGAGAGCTGGCCTGGAAGAGGGGCAACCGGGACAGGATCGGTGCCCCGACCGGGACTAGAACCCGGTGTGCCGGCGCCGCAAAGCGGAGGATTAGCCTACTGAGCCACAGCGCCGGCCTGCAATGTATGTATATTAATGAGACATTCCAGAGGACATTTTAAAATTTCAAAAGTACTGGGACAGATGTGGCACAGTGGACGAAGTTGCCCATTTGGATGTCCACAACCATATCCTAGTGCCTAAGACTGAGACCCACTTCCACTTCCAAACCAGCTTCCTGCTAATGTGTAACCTCGTAGACTGCAAGTGATGACTAAAGTACTTGGGTCACCCACTTGGGTGCTCTAAATTGGGTTCCTTGCCTTCAGCCTGGACCAGTCTTGGCTGTTGTGGGTCTTTGGGGAGTGAACCAATGAATGGAAGTCCTTTCTCTCTCTCTCTTTTTCTTTCTCTTTCTGTTTTTCTTTCTCTTTGCCTTTCAAATAAATAAATCTTTTATAAAAATAGCAACCACTCATGAAGGTATGACAATTATAAAAACATATATGTATCTTGCAAAAATTCCCCAAAACACATTTAGTGCAATGAAGAAATAGTTCAATGATAAGAGATGAAGACTTCAATATACCCTTTTAAAAATGGACAAAGCAATTAGGCAGAAGAGCAACAAGCATGTAAAAATATTAACAGCACTATAAAACAATGGGAATTAACAGATACATCACTCCATCCAAAAACAGCAGGATAAACTTTCTTCTCAAGTTCACATAAAACATTCTCTAGGACCGACAACATCCTAGACACAAATGAACCTCAATAAATTTAAAAATATTGAAATAAATTTAAATGTATTTTCCTACTCCAATAGGATGAAATTATGAATCAATAAGAGAACTTTTTAGAAATTCATAAAAATGTGGAATTAAACAACAGCAGCACACTTCTAGGTAGACAGTAGATCAAAGAAAAAACATAAGGAAATTATAGATAAACAAAACACAGAACACTGAAAGTTACTGTATATACTAATACAAAGCAGAACTTATAAGGAAATGAATAGCTTTAAATTTTTATTAAAAAAGGAAAAATATCTTATTTCAATAATCTGCTACTTTAAAATAATAGGGGATAAAGCAAAATAAACACAAAAGAAACAGAAAAACATGAGTTAAAGTAAAATTCAATGAAATAGAGAATAAAATAAACTCAAAAAATCATTTTTGAAAGAATCACCAAAATTTAAAAAAAAGCTTTTAGCTACTTTAATCCAGATAAAGAGAGAACAGAGAAAAGTTACTAAAATACTAAATAAAACCAGAGGCTGACAAGGAAGGAAGGAATGGGGATGACTGATTGATGAGCCCCACCTTATAATTATAAAGGAATAAGAAATTTTGGGGTTCTGTTGCACAGTAGAGTGACTATCTATAATGCTAATATCCTGTAAACACTTTGACTTTTGATGTTTTCATTAGACAGATATGTTAAAAGTTTGAAGAGATAAATATATTTACCCAGATTGAACATTATAAAATCTATACATGTAACAAAACATCACATGGAACCTATTTACAGTTTTATATGTATGTAAAGTTTTAAAAATAATAATTAAAAATAAAAAATTAAAGAGCACAACTGCAAATCTTACAGAAATAAATATCATCGGAAAACTATATATATATATATATATATCAATTAGTTAAATAGCTTAGATAAAATGGACAAATTTGTGCAAGGACACTAGACACCAAAACTGACTGAAAAAGACATTTAAAAAAAACCTATATACACTTACAACAGAAAAAGAGATTGAAGTAATAATATGGCGCCGGCATCCCATATGGGCGCCATGTTCTTGTCCCGGCTGCCCCTCTTCTAGTCCAGCTCTCTGCCGTGGCCCAGGAGTGCAGTGGAGGATGGCCCAAGTGCTTAGGCCCCTGCACCCGCATGGGAGACTGGGAGGAAGCACCTGGGTCCTGGCTTCGGATTGGCGCAGCTTCGGCTGGCCGTAGTGGCCATTTGGGGAGTGAAACAACGGAAGGAAGACCATTCTCTGTCTCTCTCTCTCTCTCTCTCATTGTCTAACTCTAGCTGTCAAATAAATAAAAACAAAAATTAAAAAAGAAGAAAATAATTCTGTTAACAATAATAACATACATAGGAATAACCAAATAAATGTACAGTTTACTCTGCGCTTTGGTCTAATTCTTTTCCCCAAAATTTATACATTGAAATCTTAACTCTGATGGTGATGGTATTAGGCATTGGGCCTTTGGGAGGTCCTTAGACCCTGAGGGGAGAGCCCTAACACTGGAATTAGTGACCTTATAAAAGAAACCCCACAGAGTTAGCTAGCCAATTTTACCAAATGAGAACACAGTAAGAAGTCATATTCATGGGCTAAAAGCAAGCTCTCATCAGACACTGATTCTGCCTTGACCTTGGGTTTCCCAGCCTCTGGAACTAAGAGAAATAGTTTTTTGTTTAAACTCCTCTGTTGTCACTGGAGCTGTGGCATAGTGGGTATAGCCTCTGCCTGTGGTGCCAGCATCCCATATGGATGCTGCTTCTAATCCCAGTGGCTACACTTCTGATCCAGGTCCTTGCTAATGAGCCTGGAAAAGCAGCCAAAGATGCCCCAAGTGTTTGGGTCCCTGTCACTCATGTCGGGGTCTCAAAAGAAGCTCCTGGCTCCTGGCTTTGGATCTGCCTAGCTCTGGCCAATGCAGCTGTTTGGGGAGTGAACTAGGGGATGGAAGCTTGCTCTCTGTCTCTCTAACTTTGCCTTTCAAATAAAATAAATCTTAAAAAAATAAACTGTGTTATGAAATTTTGTTATAGCAGCCCAAACTAACTAAGACACTGGAAACTGCAAGAGATTGTTAAATGAATTTAAAAAAAAAAAAACAACATAATGTATGGAATAGCATCCTATGTTCTGGTAATGGAGGAATTAATTTATCTAATATAGCAATATTACTCAAAATAATCTACTAACTCAACATAATTCTAATCAAATCTCAACTGTTTTTTTTTTACAGATATCAATAGTCTGCTATTAAAGTTCATTCAGAAATAGAAACAACCATAATAATCACACAATCCTGAAACAGAACCAAGTTGGAAGACACACATCCTAACTTTAAAAGTTATTCCAAAGTTTCAGTTATCAGAGCTGGTGCTGTGGCACAATGGGTAAAGCCGTCATTTCGTATGGGCACCAGTTAGAGTCCTGGCTGATCTACTCCCAATCCAGCTCCCTGGTGATGGCCTCGGTAAAGCACTAGAATATGGGCCAAGTACTTAAACCCCTGCCATCCATATGGGAGAGCCAGCTGAAGCAACTGGCTCCGGGCTTCAGCCTGGCTCAGCTCCAGTCCTTGAGACCATCTGGAGAGTGAACCAGAAGACAGAACATCTCTAACTATCCTTGTTTTCCTCCTTCTCTCTGCCTTTCAAATAAAACAAATCTTTTTAAAAACAGTTTCAGTTATCAAGACAGAATAGTACTGGCATGAGGACAGCTGCATTGACCTTTACTCTGAACTAAAATTAAAGAAATGTTAACTTGAGTAAGCAGAACTGCTGGGTATTTAGACACAAAATTAAAACAATAAACAAGAAAGTAAAAGTGATCTCCAATGCAAAATGATGTACTAGAAGCAAACTAAATTGACAGGATACCTAGAAAAGATGTTATAGAACTGTTTGGAAAATATTTTAGTTAGATAATTCATTCTTCCTCATTATTTGGAACTGAATATTTTCACTACATAGTAATGGAAGGGTACAATATTTTATTTAATTTTTGATTATTAAAATCTTATAATACTTTGGGTAAACCTTTCTAAATTTCTATTACACTTAAACTCTTATAATTAATTAAATTGTCACCTCTTTCAAGACTGGTACAGATTTATTTGAAAGGAGAGAGATATAGGTAATTGCCAGAGTAATCAGGAGAAGGATCAGCACTCAAATAATAATCTAGTCCAGTTTTCTCAGATTGTGTACTTGGCCTGGTAATATTGGCATCATAAGGAAACTATTGGACATGTATATTTTGGAATCTATCCTAGTTAAGAAATTCTAGTGAATGTGTGATGACAACTCTTCTTCCAAGGGATCTGAAGCACAAAATTTGAAAACCACTGACCTGGCAAAGTAGTATGGATCTGATATTTTTATGGCAAGTCTTTCAATTATTTATACTTTAATGGCTGGTTACCAGAGGCTGGTGACTGAGGAACAGAGAGTTTGATAGGAGAAATAATTCAGATTTTTTAAAGATCACCTGAAAAGCATGCTGAATAAAGCTAATATATGAGTATTCTTAATTTCAGCATTGTTAAGAAAGTAAATTGCTAATTTTCTCATCACAAAACGTTAAATATATTCAATGATGGGTTTGATAATTAGCTTAATCATCACACATTGTATTCAAAAATTGTGCCCTCACTTTATATATCACGAATTATGTCACTATAATTTGTCAATATTCAGTCATTTAAAAGCTGCAGGATTGAAATGATTGGCTTCACATATAAAGCAAAAAGTAAAAGCAGGCTATCTGAAATGGCAAAAAAAAAGGTTTATAAATGAGGATTAATTAGAGATTATGAAAATTCTATAAGAACAATTAGTCTGACACTATTTGAAATCTGTGTCCATAAACAGATTGAGAATATTCAGATGGTGAGCACTGCTGCTCCCTTCAGTGAAGAATTTACTGATAAAGTTCAAGTGTGCTTGAGGTTAATTGGGGTGAAATTTGCATTCTCTAATGACTAGTGATGTTGGGCATTCTTTTAAAATATTTATTTATTTATTTATTCGAGAGGCAAAGTTACTGACAGAGAGAGGGAGAGACAGAAAGATCTTCCATCTGCTGCTTCACTCTCCAAATGGCTGCAATGGACGGAGCTGGGCCAATCTGAAGCCAGGAGCCGTGAGTTCTTCCGGGTCTCCCATGTGGGTGCAGGGGCCCAAGCACTTGGGCCATCTTCTACTGCTTTCCCAGGCCATAGCAGAGAGTTATATCAGAAGAGGTGCAGCCGGGACATGAACAGGTTAAGCAGAGGCTTAAGTTACTATGCTACAGCACCAGCATCAACATTGGGAATTTTTTCATTCATTGTTGGTCATTTTTATTTCTTCTTTTGAGAATTGTATATTTAGGTCTTTTGCTGCTTTTTTAAAAAACTGGATTTTTTTTTTCTTTTCGGGATCCTTTTTGTGAATCCTTAAAAACTCAACTCTAGGAAGCAACTACTGTTTATTATACTAAAAGGCTGAAAATAAAGTCGACGGGCCAGACTGTCGCAGGCTCCGTGCTAAGCTTTGAAATTCCTGAGAGGTCCCAGCCTGGGATGATTCTGCTTGTTCCAAGAAAGGGTAAAGCTTTGCAACCAACATCTTCTCCTTTTTTTTTTAGTTCCTCATGGTTTCTGAATACTAACACTTAATCAAATAAGTAGTTTGCCAATATTTTCTCAAGTCAATTGGCTCTCCACAGTTTGTTTTTTTTTTAATATTTATTTATTCATTTGGAAGGCAGAGTTACAGAGAGGAAGAGACAGGGAGAGAGAGGTCTTCTATCTGCTGGTTCACTTCTCAGATGTCCGCAATTGCTGGAGCTGTGCCAATCTGAAGCCAGGAGTCAGGAGATTCCTCCAGGTCTCCCACTTGGGTGCCGGGGCCCAAAAACTTGGGCCATCTTCCATTGCTTTCATAGGCCAAAACAGAGAACTGGATTGAAAATGGAGCAGCTGGGACCCATATGGGATGCTAGTACTGCAGGTGCCAGCTGTTGTGTTTGCTATACAGAAGCTCCTTAGTTTCATATAATATCATTTGTTAGTTTTTTGCTCTCAGTCTACATTGTTGACTTGTTTTCCCTATGTTTTCTTCTAGCATTTCATGGTTTCAGTTCTTACATTTATTTAGATCTTTGATACAACTGGAGTTGATTTTTTTATATGGTGAAAGGTAGAGATCTAATTTAATTTTTTTGACGTATGTTTGTTCATTTTTGTCAGCAATATTTACTAAAGAAACCGTCTTTTCCTCAGTTTTGTTCTTAGTACCTTTCCCAGAAATCAGCTGGCTGTGTGTGTGAACTGACTTCTGGGTTCTACTCCATTCCATTGATCTATGTGCCAATTTTTATGTCACTATAATCACTATAGCTATGCAATATGCCTCAAAACATGCATTGTGATGCCTCCAGATTAACTTATTTATTTATTTATTTTTGCTCAGAATCAGTTTAGCTATTCTGGAATCTTTTTGGTTTCATATGAAGTTTAAGACTATTTTGTCTATCTCTGCAAAGAATGTCTTTGTATTTCGATTGGGATTGTATTGACTCTGTAGATTGCTCTGAGCAGAATGGGTATTTGAAAAAATTAATTATTCCATTTATCCATTAATATAGATTAATTAATCCATTAATATGGATTGTTTCCATTTTTGTGTCTTCTATGATTTCTTTTATCAGTGTTTTATTATTTTCATTGTAGAGATCTCTTATTTTTTTGTTAAATTTATTCCTAAATGCTTTATTAAATCTTAATTGTTGCTACAGTAATTTTTTTGATTTTTCTCACTTATATGTTAATTATACTACTCATGCCTACTTTCATATTAAACTTAAGTCAATTGTCTATACTAAGGGTGTTATGCCTGAGTATGTATACCCAAGAATGCTTCAAAAATTTCATGTAAAAATGCAGTCAAATATGTTTTTGTTTGTACAAAAACTTTTGAAATGTGTGCATGCCTTTTTGATAATACCTGTTTTCATAAACATTTTGATGAATACTTATAGGTACAGATTTCAAAATTTTTGAACAAAATTTAACTATTTTGAGTTCCATTTTTAAGAAAATTTTGAAATATTCTTGTATAGGAAAGGGAATAAAATCTGATGTAAAAACTGAACACTAAGCTCTAATAAGCAGTATATTTCTGTAACAATTACTTAATTATTTATAAAGGGAGAGGAAGACTAAAGAAACACATAGAAAGTCATGGTTTTTATTGCACAAGGGAAAGGCCTTTGGAATGACCATATTACAGACTAACTTTGAACCCCAGGTTCTCTCTATTTCTCTCTCTGTGTATGTGTGTGTGTGTATGTGTTGCTTTCTAGGCCTATTTTCTTCTATAAGGCAGCCACAACCATTGTGTTCTACATATGGGAAGACCAGATAAAGCCCTCCAATTGTTAGGCTTCTTTATAGTCTTCTGCAACGAGAATCTCAATAATTTTTTCATTTCACAGATTTTAAACTGTACTCAAATGGCATAAAGGAAAACAGTGTCTCCAACAAGTGTAACAGTGAAAGCAGCAGCTTTCAATGACACACTGGCAATTGTGACCAGCTGCCGAGATAATGAATACATTCTCAGAGCATCTTCTTAATCTCTTGATAATGCTTTCTGCTTTGCAAAATCAATTATTCATAGAGTGATAGTTCCTCTAAACAAAAATGAATAAATATGAAATGCATTACCTTATGGCACTGACACTGCTCACTACAGTATCATAATTGGATATTATAAAGCACATACCGAAATAGCTGAAGTATGTGCATTATTCACATGTTTTGATCTAAGATTTTGAGAGGAACACCAATAGCAAATGACTACAGGTGTATATTAAGACAGAGCATTAAATAGTTACTGAGAAGTCATACAGTTAGTCTTGGAGTCAAGAGTACAGTTTGGAACATCATCTTCCAAATTCTAATGGCAATTGCTTTCTGTGTTCTCATTCATTACGATTTGGATTATTTTTGTTTTGAATTTGTGCCAGTCATCTAGAAACATTCCCTGATAGTTATATGCATAAGTGTCTTCACTAAAAGTGAAAGCACTAATTCCTGTCTCCTTCATGACCAGAAGCAGCAGAACCAAAAACCCAGCTGAGCACTTCAGATTTTGGATGTCTCTGTTCACCTTGTAGTCACCACATGTAGTTGGCTTCTTAATTCCTTCAGGCATTTCTAGATTTTGTACTGAACCAACAGTGATTGATTTGTTTTGCCATTTATTCTCCTGGTACCATCTGATAGCCAGATCCCTTATTCTTCTGACATTTCTTTTTTCTTTTTTTTATTGTCCAGTTTTCTTTTTTTTTAGACTTTTATTTAGTAAATATAATTTTCCAAAGTACAGTTTATGGATTACAATGGCTTTCCCCCTCCCATAGCTTCCCTCCCACCCGCACCCCTCCCATCTCCCACTCCCTCCCCCATTCCATTCACATCAAGATTCATTTTCAAATATCTTTAAATACAGAAGATCGATTTAATATATATTAAGTAAAGATCTCATCAGTTTGCACCCACACAGAACATTAAGTGTAAAATACTGTTTGAGTACTAGTTATAGCATTAATTCACATTGGACAACACCTTAAGGACAGAGATCCCACATAAGGAGTAAGTACACAGTGACTCCTGTTGTTGACTTAACAATTTGACACTCTGGTTTATGGCGTCAGAAATCTCCCTAGGCTCTAGTCATGAGTTTCCAAGGCTATGGAAGCCTCTTGAATTCGCTGACTGATCTTAATTAGACAAGGTCATAGTCAAAGTGGAAGTTCTCTCCTCCCTTCAGAGAAAGGTACCTCCTCAGAGTGTCTTGGCTTTCCATGCCTAAAATACTCTCATGGCTCTTCAGCCAGATCTGAATGCCTTAAGGGCTGATTCTGAGGCCAGAGAGCTGTTTAGGATATCTGCCCTTCTATGAGTCTGCTGTGTATCCCACTTCCCATGTTGGATCGTTCTCTCCCCTTTTTATTCTATCAGTTAGTATTAGCAGACACTAGTCTTGTTTATGTGATCCCTTTGACTCTTAGACCTATCAGTGTGACCAATTGTGAACTGAAATTGATCACTTGGACTAGTGAGATGGCATTGGTACATGCAATCTTGATGGGATTGTATTGGAATCCCCTGGCACATTTCGAACTCCACCATTTGGGGCAAGTCCGATTGAGTCTGGCATTTATTTTTTCTAGAATACATCTCCAAGTGCAGCCATATGTTTTCAATGCCTTAGCTCCTTTCTTAAGGAAGATCTTTCTTTGACATCTAATCTAATTCTACTCTAACACCTACATTACAAATTTGGCAAGCACAAAAATGATCAAACAACAAGATTTCATCATATACCAATAATTAATTTAGCACCTTTGCATATTATATGTCATTAATTCTTACAAGGTAACTTTATTGTGATTTCCAATTTGTGCAGCGAAGGAAAGTGAGCCACGTTATATTTAGATAATATTAAATCATTGAGAACAGAAACAATTACTTCAACAAATGAGGAAATTCTTCACTCCCTTTGTGGTCAACTCTAAGGAACTTAAAACAAACTGCTTTTCACAAAAAGCTGAAATGTAACTCCATATAGCTTAATAAAGCAGGAGTTTTAATAACAACAAACTATATTCCTCTTCAGGCTTAAAATGCTATATTCATGGGGTTAATAGGCAAAATTAATAAATATTTTGCTTTAGTAGAGAAGTAAAATTCTAAACAATTTCCATATATCTGCCATTAATTAATTAAAATTTTCGTTGTACTGAGTAAACTGCCACATAGAAACAAAACATTATTATTACAATAGTATAATAATTTGTTGTGAACATGGTGTTATAAATAGTTAGTATGTATATTTCTCTAATATATAGAGATGAGGCATGTATCTATAAATATGTCTTTATTTAGTGCGATTGTAAACTGAATACTGACTCCAGAAAGTTACTTATTCCATTTTCAGAATTTGTGAAAATTTTTGCTAAAAACTATTACCAAAATTAAATTAATAAACTTACAATTAAATGAATTTTCATAACTACAAAGGTAAATAATACTAATTTTTTTAATTTTCTGATTATTTTACCACATATTATAAATTTACATGTTCATGATATTATTTGTATATATTGTAATTGTATGGTATAAATGCTATATACAGGTGAACTACTATAGTTCTCTCTCATGTTTTGTTTAACAATGCTACCTCTTTTAACTTGAAGTAGGCCAGGAGGAAAGTATTTTGACCAGAAAAATTATGAAACAGTATAAATTAAGTTTTTTTTTAATAAATTCAGCTGTTAAATATTTGCACTCTACTGAATGTAGTTATTTCATTAATTCTTAATGACCACCATATCAGTAACATCACTGCAGCTGATATATGAGTTAGGCAGATGGAGATAAAAATATGAACTTTATTAATGATGAAGTTATTTTCAGATCTACGCTCTTTTAGATCTACACTCAAATGAGCTTGCTAGTCCTTTTCGGCGTAATTAGATGGATTTACTCCTGGTCATCCACCCAGCTGACATCTGCAAGCTACCATTGAGCAATCAATCCTGAATGAAGCCACTCTATGGGCAGACAAATCAGAAGATCAGGAACACAGAGAAGAAAGGCTGAGCCAAGCATGTTTTGCAACTTTTCTCAAAGTCAGAGGATCACTTCATGTTTCATTCCTTAGCACAGAAAAATCCCAAATAGCAAAGGTTAAACAAGGTAGAGCCCACATGATGACAGCCTGGATGTTCCAGGAGAAGTATGTCTCTGCTTAAGTTTCTGAACACTGTTCATTGTTCTGTACATTGTTCTCAATACTGAACAAATCACTGCATGTCCCAAGATGAGTGCAGACACACCATCTCATTTGCATTCCAGCCACAGGAAACAGAAAAGAAAGGAAGAACCATGTCCTGCCTTCTAAAGACTGTCACTAAAACATCATGCAACTCTCTTCACCCATGAAAGCTTAGGCACATGGGTACAAAAGGCTGCAATGAAAACCTGTAGTTGTGGTCTCTACATTGGGCACAATGTGATGTTCAGAATAAATAAGATTATGGATAGAAAGGGAAATCTTTGTCAAACTCACTAATTTTATAATTAATATATTGAATGGGAAAAGTTATAAATGTCAAGGTAGTTTCATGAAATAAACATAAGATGCGATAAAATCAGAATACTATCATAACATCTACTTTTTGGCTGCTTGAATCCATTACAAAAAGATATTAGAACTCTCACTTGTAAGAATGTATATAATAAAAAAGAAGGAAAAAAGAATGTCTATAATAAAATTGCAAATAAAACCCTCCAAAATGTAAAGGACTAGACATAAAGTAAACAGTCCTGATGATGGCATACAATTAATCTTTCAGCTTATAACATGGGAGGAGAAATTCTGTATTCTTACAAAGTATCCCATATGTAACATAAAAAATGACTTAAGTGAAACTCCAGTAATTATGACCCATTCAGAAAAGAAAAAACTACTCTATCGGATGGCAAAAATGAAGCGTATCTTAATGAAAAAATGTAACTTACTTAAACTCATTGCTAATAGTCTGCAAAATTGGATTAAAAGAGCATCAGCAACACAAGTCTTTAATAATCAGTCATAATAAATGGATAAAAATTATCAGTAAACATACAGATTACTTCCAACCAAGTCTGTTTTCTGAAGAAATTGAAGGTGTTTAAAATGTCTTCTTAAGTAGCTTACTCATTGCAGTATGCATTTATGTAGCAAATACTTTTCTTTGTGGGTGGTATGAATTTCACTATCAATCCAATGATTGTATAAATTGCCAAATTCTGAAACACTGATGTCTGAATTAACGAAATTATATTCTAAATTCTAATTTTTTTTTTTTTTTTTGACAGGCAGAGTGGACAGTGAGAGAGAGAGACAGAGAGAAAGGTCTTCCTTTTGCCGTTGGTTCACCCTCCAATGGCCGCCGCGGTAGCGCGCTGCGGCCGGCGCACCGCGCTGTTCCGATGGCAGGAGCCAGGTGCTTCTCCTGGTCTCCCATGGGGTGCAGGACCCAAACACTTGGGCCATCCTCCACTGCACTCCCTGGCCACAGCAGAGAGCTGGACTGGAAGAGGGGCAACCGGGACAGGATCGGTGCCCCGACCGGGACTAGAACCCGGTGTGCCGGCGCCGCAAGGCGGAGGATTAGCCTGTTGAGCCACGGCGCCGGCCTCTAAATTCTAATTTTTGCAAGGACACAGGAAGCTTCGTCATCAGTAATGTATTTTTCAGTCCTTGATGAAATGCCTGAAATAAGTACTGTGTCATTATAAAGTAATTCCAGCCAGAGGAGAACATTGAATGTGCCTTAATATTCCCTGGTAATGTGACTCTGCAGCGCTTTTGTAAGCATCAATGCAGAGACATTTAATATTATGTGATTAAGTTAGCATGTTTTAAACATTTCCGATTTTTATGGCACTAGCAATAAATCAGCATGTTTGTAGATGCTGCTGAGGAGGAGTAATCTCCATTTACAGAACAGAAGTTTTAACATTGGCCCAGTATGATGCCCTTGCTCTAAGATTTCCTTCGCATTCAATTTCAACACATGAATCACTTTTAATCAGAAAAGATAAGCATGATAATCAAATGCAAAGCAATGTAGGCTCATATTGAATGTGTGTTCTAATGAGAACTTAACTTCTGCTTATGTCAGATCATTTAGCTCTCAAAGATATAACTGACTATCAAGCTGAGGAAAAGTCTAAGCAAATCTATTATAAATTCATCCAAGAAGCTAGAAAAAAAAAATTCCCCTATAAACCTCTATGCATTTTCTCAGTGTTAAAAAAGTCTTAGTTTTTCTGGAGCCACAAGTTCAGAAGCATCATATGCCTCAGGAAGTCTTCGTCTGTGTATAGCCTTCCCTTCATATCTCGGGTGATGCTAGAAACAGTAACAAAAACTAGCTTAATTGTTGAGTTTGCAAGGTTAAGTAAGTCTAATTAAAGGTGTTGGTGAATTGTAAATGAATTACATTCTTCTATCCTCCAGACATTGTTCAAAAGACTTGAATTTTAACACTGTCTCCATGCTCATTTTTAATGCATAATCCCTACATAAAATGAGTCAGCCCATGAAAACAAAAAGTGCAATGTAAACTAAACTGATATCATGAGAAATGATACTATAAAGAAAACAAAATTATTAATTTGTTTTCTTGAGCAGGAGAATACATAAGGATTTGTTTGCCCTAATTCATCAAGGTTTTCCCATTACCTGTTTTTCAGGACCTTGAAAGAGATACTCTATTCAGGCGAGGTTATAGCAAAAGAGTTTGAGGATGAATTTCAAAATTACAATATGTCTAGGAATGATATTGTGGCAAAGTGGGTAAAGCCACTGCATGTAGCACCAGCATTCCATATAGGTGCTTGTTAGTGTCCTGACTGCTCTACTTCCTATCCACCTCCCTACTAGTGGCCTGGTGAAAGCAGTGGAAAATGGTCCAAGTGTTTATCTTTTCTTTTCCCATATGGGAAACCAGGATGAAGCTCCTGGCTCCTGGATTCTATTTGGTCCAGTGCTAGCTGTTGTGGCCATCTGGAGAGTGATCCAACAGATGGAAGATCTCTCCCTTTTTCAAAAAATAAATATTTAAAAAAATTATAATATGTCTATAATTTACCCCTAAATAGACTTACACTGAAATGTTGAAAACGGCAATATTAGATGCCAAAGAAAGTACTGACAATATGACATGAATCTTATTGAATTAAAACTTTCATCTTTTGTCTCCTTATTTCTCATTTAGAATAACTGGGAACCTCAGATACTAAATTTGTTTATCTAAAGGCTACATGGGAAAGATGTGTTTCTTGTAAGCAGCAAATAGATGGGTTTTGTTCCTTAATCCATTCAGCTAGTCTGTGTCTTTTAACTGGAGAGCTGAGGCCATTAACATTCAAGACACTCCGGCCAAAAAAAAAAAAAACCACCTAAATGAAAGATCTCTGTGAGTGAGATCCCAGATCCCAGTGGAAAGAATGGGCCATGGGCCATCAAGGAAGGAGGTACCTTTCTCTGAAGGGAGGAGAGAACTTCCACTTTGACTATGACCTTGTCTAAATAAGGTCAGAGTTGGCAAACTCAAGAGGCTTCCATAGCCTTGGCAACTCATGACAAGAGCCTAAGGGTGATTACTGACATCATCAATAGGAGTGTCAATTGTTAAATAAACAACAGAAGTCACTGTGCACTTACTCCCCATGTAGGATCTCTGTCCTTAATGTGTTGTCCAATGTGAATTAATGCTATAACTAGTACTCAACCAGTACTTTACACTTTGTGTTTCTGTGTGGGTGCAAACTGTTGAAGTCTTTACTTAATATATACTAAATTGATCTTCTGTATATAAAGATAATTGAAAATAAATCTTGATGTGAATGGGATGGGAGAGGGAGTGGGAGATGGGAGGGGTGCGGGTGGGAGGAAAGTTATTGGGGGAAAGCCACTGTAATCCAAAAGCTGTACTTTGGAAATTTATATTTATTAAATAAAAGTTAAAAAACAAACAAAAAATGTGCTAGGCATAGGTATGTATAGTCTGGAGAGAAAAAAATGAAAGAATGTGAGCAGTAACAATATTTTAAGCCTCTCCATCACACTTCCATTCATTCAGTCCTCTTGCAAATGGAAATTTATATTTTTTAAATAAAAGTTAAATAAAAAGTTTAGGGTAAAACTCCTCTAAAACAATCCTTTTATAGAATATTCTATGGATGTACCACTTAGTGATGAACCATCTGTATTTTTCTAAATTAGTTGATATTTTTATATTTTTCAGTTTTTATGTGGTGGCTTCAAGTAATTTATATTGTCCTATAAGATCATTTCCTTGAGATCCTCCTTCTGCTTTTTTACATGGAATTCATCATGTTGGACACATGATTCTATTATTTCCTTCATGGTTGATATTTCCCTTATAGCACCTTTATACAATGAGTTGGGGACTTTTCCTTCTACATTATTATTGGTTTATTATTCTGTAAATAAACATTGTTTCCTGTTAAAATTAAAAAAGGCTATATGGGAACTATTTATTTTTTCATTTATTTTTATTCATTTGAAAGGCAGAGAGACATAGGGAAAGATAGGCGCACAGTCAGATAGAGATATTTCCTATGGGCTGGATTACTCCCTAAAATGCTGCAATAACGAGGGCTGATATGGGAGCTGGGATCTCAATATGAGTCTCCCATGTAGGTGACAGGGATTCAACTTCCTACCACCTACCCAGATTACGCATCCACAGGAAGCTGGAATTGGGAGCTGAGAGTGAGGGCCAGAATCCAGACGCTCTGGGATTTAACATGAGCAACCAAATGCTTATGGCATCTTAGCTGTTATGCCAAGTACTCACTCCAATACATTTAGACTTCTTGAGTATTTGGGTTAAACACAGGGAAAATATTGAATGCAGTTTGAAAGACAGAGGCAAAATAATATAAAAAATCAGGTACAAACTTTTGGTTTTCACTTAGTTATACAAAGCAGGAATTATTACTTCCAATCTATAGAATTATAACTTTTTAGATTCTGTCTGGGACATGAGATAGCAGGTCAGTCAAGTATCTGAAAATTAAGGAAACATAGGCATCTTCAAGAAGAGATGGCATATGAACACATGTAAGATTCAATTGATCTTCCTTTAAAAAAAAAAAAAAGAAACCCAAATGGTCAAAGAATGAATATTATTCGTGTGAGTGCTAAATGTGTAGAACTCCTTGGATCTGTATGTTATAAGGGTAGAGTTTCTTCTCCAAGGAACATCACTGACTACTCAGCAGCAAGAACATGGGCAGGGGAGGTAGCAGACAAAACCTCTATTAATGATGTCAGTCTCAGGGCAGGAGAAGTGGCGACTGTGGCAAGGAAGGCAGAAAGACTTGCAGAAAGCCCTTTCTGCACTATTACTCCTACAGTCAAAAACTTTAAGCTGCTATGCAGAAGGAAAATACACCTGTTGTATGCAAAGATAGATGGCAAGATTCACTGCAGCTGAGAGAAAAGGAAGTGATATGCTTCCACCAGCATCACGGGGCTACCCTTGTTCAGACCAAAGGAGACTCCAGCATAAAGAGAAATTGGAAAAGCTCCATTACAGCGATCAGGTTCAGGTGTTGCCTCTGTCTGGGTCTGGACAACAGAAAACATCCCTACTCGAGCACAGATAGTAAACTCTGAGTTAACGAGTTAACAATACTTTACTGAGGAAAGGACAAGCGTTAAGAGGAACTCTGAGAGAACAGTGAGGAAAACCCTAAAGTTAAGGTGGGAAAGAACAAGAGAAACTCAACACTGCATCCCTCACTTTATGTCCTAGCTAACACTAAATAAATCATAAAGCCAATGTTACAAGGAAATAACCATAACAAAAGCAACACCCAAATTTATGTCAGCATTGATCACAACAATTATTCAGTTCCTCCATGGTAAAGACATAAGAGACAAGTAGCCATGTCCATACTCAGACTTCAGTATAAAGTATCATAGTGGCCACAATATAGCATATGATGTTTAAGTTTTAACAAAATGTTACAAGACACGCAGAAAAGCAATGAAAGTGACCCACCATCAAAAGATAAAGCACTTAGCAGATCTAGGCTTATAGAGCTCAACTGGATGAACTTCCAGACAGAGAATTTAAAACGATTAGGGTAATCTGTAGTAGTATAGCAGGATAAACTACCACTTGCAACACCAGAATCCCATGTCGGAACATCATTTCAAGTCCTGGCTGCTCTGTTTCAGATCTAGCTTCCTGCTAATGTACTTAAAAGGAAGTGGATGGTGGTTCAAGTACTTGAGTCCATGCCATCCACATGGGAAATCCAGATGGAGTTCCTGGCTTCAGCCTGGTCCAGTCCTGGCTGTTGGAGGCATTTGGGAACTGAAGCAATGGAGAGGGCTCTATCAGAAATGCAGCAGTTGGGACTCAAACCTGCGCTTATATAGGATGCTGGCATTGCAACCAGTGGCTTAACCTGTTACAACAAAATCAATTTCAATTAAGGAATTTATGAGAAACATGGAATTAAAAGAATATATAGCTATAGGAAATCATAGATCTGTGAAATTTGTTTGGTATGTGAGAATGTTCTCAGCATCTTAGAATTCAATATAAACTATAGGGGCTCTCTCTTCCTCCTCCCCAGTAGATATTCTACAGATAAGTAGCTAGAAGCATAGAAAAGTTTTTTAAATTGAAAACTCAATATTTTAAATTAATTTTAATTTAATTTGAATCAGGAAAATAGAACCAAATCATAATTCAACTCTAAGCTGAAAAGAAAATGATTAAATGTGCATCTGGAGAGGCAGCAGATGATGGCTTGAATATTTGTGTCTCTGCAAACCGTATGGGAAATCCAGATTAAGTTTTGGGCCCCTGGCATTGGCTTGGTGGTCTGGGCTATTGTAGGTATTTGGGGAAACAACAGAGGGCAGATATTTTTCTGTTGGTCTGTATCTATCTGTCACTCACTATTTCTTCTCTCTGTCTCTCCGTGTCTCCTTTTCAGATAAGATTAAAAGGAAAATGAATGAAATGCAGAAAATTTATGATTAAACATGTAAACAGGAAACTATTCTCTCTGTTCATAAAAATGGCATTAGTGGTAACAAAACGACATAAAGGGAAACGAATCCAACACAATCCACAAATTGGATACCTTAAATCTTGGTTAATTAAGAGATTTGCCATGGTTTACAACAGCAGTTATTCGATTTTTTAACAATATTTTAAAAATATATAGCAGAAAGTTTCTCACTCTATTCAAACCCTGAGTTTAAAAAATAAGAACTTTATTTCTGTTAGTCAGTCCCTACCAAATAAATAAACAATAACAAAAACCAAAATCTGCAAATGGTGAGGCTCTGAAAGTAGTTTCTTCCCCAGAGTCAACATTTAGAATAAAAACAAAGTTCTCCTAAATGATAGATGTTTTGTGAATTTGTTAAATTTTGAATAGACTGTCTTCATTGTCTCACTCCAATCTCAAAATAATTGTACTTTCCACCAAGTTAACTTGTCAAAGCATTTGCCCTGAGGTAGAAGTTATTGTTATCTATTGTTAGCTATGGCCCAGAGATCCAATTTTAGGTTTTTAGCAAATGTAATATCTTAAGCTTATAAAGTAAAAATGACAAAACCAAACTTTGATGCTCTAGTGCTTCAATTTGCTTATATCAAATCAAATATTTCATCACATTCCATGTAGATTATGAATTCTAATTTAGTAAAGAGATTTTAAAAATATTTTTATTTATAGGATTTTTTTCTACACATGAAATATTAAGTCTAATATGACTAAAGCTGAAAAGAATAGTTCATAATTAAAAATAACTCAAAGAGAAATTTTCTTTGCAAGATAATTTTATACTAGCTACTTGAGAAAAGAAATTTGAAAAATTCAAGAATGATACAATTTCTAGAATTACTTTTACTTTTTGATAAAAGTAAACAAAATTAAAGTGGTCACTTTTTACCAAACAACAAATTATTAGTTTTTAACCTAATGAAGAAGCATTAGTTTTAACATTATCACTTAGATCAATAATATATATATTCTGTGTGAACAATTATTATTTCCCTAAATTAAAAAGGTATCTGATTTTAGATTTTGTTTTCCATAGAAATAGAAATAAACAATATAATATATCTAATACAATTAGAGTTAGCCAGCTTATGCCATCAGTGATTATTCAATCATAAATTGATATTAAGGATATCATTTATTATACACAGCAACTTTCTAACATTAAGTGCCAAAAATGCAAATTAACCACAGAGCTATTCTGAGCTAATATCACTTCGGATTTCTCTGACATTGTGTACTTGGAAAGGAAATTGTGTACTTGTTTGTGAGAATAGACAAATAAATTATAATAATCTTCTACTGAGCCAAATATTTATTTGACAAATAAATAATGTTTCTGTGTTTTTGTAGATGCTGAGATATACTGATGCCTTAATAATATGTGCCTTCATGGGTTGTAATGGACATAAATGTGGGATATTCACTAGGGTTGTGAGGAACTACTGTGGCATTACAATTTTATTTGTGTGATAAAGCATTTGGTTTTGGATTTGTTACCTTAATAATGTTTATTTGTCCTTAAATTGGAGATGTTGAATAGACACTTGTGTCTGGAGATCAGGTTTCATTCCAGATATTTCAATCACCAGCATGAATGACAGAGATTTGAAATCATGAGACTGATCAAAATAAGAGATTATATAGGGGTAGAAATTGCAATAGTAGGAATAAATCTCATAGGACTTCCAGGTAAGAAATAAGGTAGGAACTGAAGAAACCAGGGAAGATGAACACAAACACATAGCCACTAACATACAAGGCTAATCACTCCAGTACCATTTGTTAGAAACTATCCTTTCTTCACTGAACTACCTCGGCATTTTGCCAAAAATTGTTTCTTTACAATACAAATCTCCATATAGGTGAGTCTCTCTCTAGACTATTTTTTTTTTTTTTTTTTTTTTTGGACAGGCAGAGTGGACAGTGAGAGAGAGAGACAGAGAGAAAGGTCTTCTTTCCATTGGTTCACCCCCTAGTGGCTACTGCCACCAGCACGCTGCGGCTGGCACACCGCGCTGATCCGAAGCCAGGAACCAGGTACTTCTCCTGGTCTCCCATGCTGGTGCAGGGCCCAAGCACTTGGGTCATCCTCCACTGCACTCCCGGGCCACAGCAGAGAGCTGAACAGAAAGAGGAGCAATCGGGACAGAATCTGGCACCCCGACCGGGGCTAGAACCCGGGTGCCGGCGCCACAGGTGGAGGATTAGCCTATTGAGCTGCGGCACCAGCCACTCTATTTTCATTCAACCATATTTCTATATTGTTGGAAGCCACATTTTCTCAATTACTGTAACTCTTAACACCTTTTGATATCAGATAATATAATTTGCCTCTATTTCAAAGTTGTTTTGACTAAAGTTTCCAACAAAAATGGAATTTTTATTGGGATTAAATGGAATCTATATCATTTGGGGAAAATTTATTTTAACATAACATTTTATTATTTTTGAGATAGCATATTTAAATTTTTTTAAAGATTTATTTATTTATTTGCAAGACAGAGTAACTGAGTGGCTGAGACAGAGGGAGGAAGAGAGAAGTCTTCCATCTGCTGGTTCGCTTCCCAAATGGCTGCAATGGCCGTAGCTGTGCCGATCTGAAGCCAAGAGCCTAGAACTTCTTCCAGGTCTCCCACGTGGGTGCAGGTGTCCAAAGACTTGGGCCATCCTCTACTGCTTTCCCAGAACATAACAGAAAGCTGGATTGGAAGTGGAGCAGCTGGAACTAGAACTGGCAACCATATGGGATGCCAACACTGCAGGCAGTGGTTTTACTCGCTACACCACTGTCCTGGCCCCTTAAATTTAGGTTTTACTCAAAGGCACATAATACTCCACTAAATAAAAGTTCAACAAATTAAAAGCAAAAAAGATCATAGTTCAGCAGAAACATAGGCAAAGCCTATAAACAATAACAGTTTGTTAAATATGTTCAACTTATATAATCTTTTCCTTCTCAAAACATATTTTTTAATTTGCCTTATAGTCAAAGGCTTCATACTTCACTAAATAAAGAGCAAAAAGTAAAAAGGTCTTAGTTCAGCACAAATATGGGCAAGGGCTCTACAAAGTAATCAAATGAAAAGATGTCAATTTCATTCAGATAAATTTTAAAATGATCACAGATCATTAGAACTATAGTAGTGTGATCATTTTTCCATTTAGTTACTGTTCATAGCTATTGCCTATATTCCCACTAAACTAGGGTCTTTTTGCTTTTTACTCGTTAAACTTCTTATTCAGTGAGTATTCAGCCTTTTTAATGTAATGTAAATTTAAAATAGATTATCATAAAAACTAAAAAAAGGAAAGAAAGGGAGAAGGAAGGAGGGTAAGAGGAAATAGGAAGATGGAGGAAGGGAATATTATGAAGGTCTTAGATTTGTGTATACAAACAACATTAAATCTGTTAAAAAACTAATTAAACATTAAAATTAAAAAAACAATTTATTGGACAGAGATATAAAACAGCTTGACAAAAAACTATTTTGCAGCAATACTATTACACATAGGCATTTCTTTCTTTTAAAACTGAATATTCCAATTAATGAACACAGCAGGAGTTTCTACTTAGATATTCTTTTATCTTGGGAATAATTAATAAATTTCACCATGCAAATATTGGTACAAGATTTATACAAAGTATACGAAGGATTGGATATTAATGTTGCTATTATGAATGCTTTAAATTTAATGTTTTTTTTTTTACTTTTCATTGCTTGTATAAAGCCATACTAATAAGTTTTGTTTAATTAACTTTATTATGTAAACTTGATAAACATAGTTACTAAAAGAATTCTAGTATAGCTCATGAAATTCCCTACTTTGCCTGCAAGTAATGAAAATTTTTACCTTTTGTCTTTCAATAGATGCCTGTGGTTTACTTTTCTTTATTATCTTTATTATATTGCTTTACTGATTTCTTCTTTTCTATATCACTGATTTATCCTCTTATCTATATTATTTCCTCCTTTTTCTTCTTTTGAATTGAATTTGCTTTCTATTTTCTATTCCTGCAAAATACAAGCTGAGGTATCATGTTTTAATATATTGTATTTTTTAAAAAATGATGTGTTTATCTGAAAAGCACAGAGACAAAGAGGGAAAGATAGGACAGAGTTCGCATCAACAATTTCTATCCCCAAATGCTTGTGATGGCCTGGGCTTAGCTGATGCCGAAGCCAGGAGCCAAGAACTCAATCCTGGTCTCCCAGTGTGGATGGTAGGAACACAATTACTTGAACCATCACTGCTGCCTCACAGGGATACGTTAGCAAGAAGCTGAATTAAGGAGCTGGAGGTGGGTTTTGAACTCAGGAACTTAGATAGGAAGACTTAACCAGCATTTTATCAACTAGGCCAAATACTCTTCCCACATTGTATTTTTATTTCAGAATTCTCTCTGCCTCTCTCCCTTTTTCTCATCTTCAACAGTTTGCTTATTTAGAAATACACTGCTTAGTTTCCAAATATTTGATATTTTCTAGGCATCATTTTATTACTAATTTCTAATTTAAGTCTACTGTGGTGAGATTATATATATATGTATATATATATCTATATATATATATATTCTATTAAAAATCCTTTTAAATTTATCATAACTTGGATGATCCAGAGTATAGCCTGGACTGTATTCACTGTCAAATAAGATCTAAATTGCTCTTTGTGGTTGAATGTGATTTAAGTTTTTTACTCATTTGTTAAGTTTCTATCTGGCTGGTTTCTCTGTCATGGAAAGAAGGGTGACACAATTTTCAGCTGTTATTCAGCATTTGTTCCTCTTTGGAACCCTATAAGCTTTTGCTTTGTGTATGTTAGAGTTTTGTATATGATATGCAATTGTTCACAAATGTTATGTTCACTATTCCTGGTAATACCTTTTCTTTCTTACTCTGAATCAGATCTGATGAGTACAGCCAATTGCACTTATTTTTTTAAGGATTTATTTATTTTAGTTGAAAGACAGAGTTACACAGAAAGAGGAGAGGCAGAGAGATAGAGAGAGATAGAGAGAGAGAGAGAGCGAGAGAGAGCTGCGCCGATCCAAGGCCAGGAGCCAGGAGCTTCTTCCAGGTCTCCCACGTGGGTGCAGGGCCCAAGGACTTGGCCCATCTTCTACTGATTTCCCAGGCCATGGCCATAGCAGAGAGCTGGATTGGAAGTGGAGAAGCTGGGACTCGAACCGGTACCCATATGGGATGCCAGCACTGCAGGTGGTGGCTTTACCTGCTACACCACAGTGCTAGCCCCTACACTTATTTTTTTAATTTGTGTTAATATGGTATATCTTTTTGATAGTTTCATTTTCTACTTAGTCTTTGGGAAGTTTGGTTCATTTTTTGTAGTAACTAAATTCATCACTTTCACAGGAAACCCCTACTTATGCATATAAAATCAGCCTCTTTTTTAACATCAAGTTTATGTGTTTTTCATTTTATTTTATTTTTTTAAAACAGAGCTATTAATATCACAAAGTAAGGAATTCATGACAGTGATTATAACATGGGGAAACAGTATTTTGTCATACTGCATGATTCAATGAAGCAATATTTATAACTATGTACCAGTTGATATGAAATTCATACAATTTTGTAAGTATACAATAACTTCCACAAATAACAGAAAACATGTGATACTTGTCTTTGAGACTGGCTAATTTCACTTAACGTAATTATTTCCAATTGCATCCATTTTGTTGCAAATGTCAGGCTTTCATTCTTTCAAATGTCTAAGTAATATTCCATTGTGGATATACATCATTTTTTTCTTTATCCAATAATCAATTGATGGACATCTAGGTTGATTCCATATGTTTGCTCTTGTGAATAGAGCTGGTATAAACTTGGGAGCACAAGTAACTCTTTTGTGTGCTGATTTACTATCTTTTGGATGTTTTCCCAGGAGTAGGGTAGCTAGGTCATATGGTAGATCTACTTTTAATTTACTGAAGCATCTCTGTACTGTCTTCTACAATAGTTGTATGATTTGGCATTCCCACCAACAGTGTATGAAGGATTTTTCTATCCAACCACACCAGCATTTGTCATTTTTTGTTGTTGTTTTGGATTATAGCCATTCTAACTGCAGTGAGATGAAATCTCATTATGGTTTTTATCAGCATTTCTAGGATGGTTAGTGATCCTGAGCAGTTTTTCACATGTCTATTGGCCATTTGTATTTCATCCTTTGCACAATGCCTGTTTGTATCATTTGCTCATTTCTTAACTGAATTATTTGTTTGGTTGATGTGCAGTTTCCTGAGATTCTTATGTATTGTGGAGACTAATACTTTATGGGTTGGGACCAGCTCTGTGGCATAGGGGTAAAGCCAGCACTGGCATCCCATAAGTGCTCCGGTTCGAATCCGGCTGCTGCATTTCTGATCCAGCTCTCTTCTATGGCCTGGGAAAGCAGTAGAAGATGGCTGAAGTTCTCGGGCCCCTGCACCCATGTAGGAGACCCAGAAGAAGCTCCTGGCTCCTGGCTTCAGATCAGCTCACTTCTGGCCATTTCAGCCATTTGGGGAGTGAACCAGCAGATGGAAGACTTTCTCTCTCTCTCTCTCTCTCTCTCTCTCTCTCTCTCTCTCTCTCCCTCTGCCTCTGCCTCTGCCTCTCCTTCTCTCTCTGTGTAACTCTGACTTCTAAATAAATAAATAAATCTTTAAAACAATATTTAAATAAATATTTAAAACAAATACTTTATGGGTTTGTCATTTCTAATGTAATATTAGCCTTTTTTATGCTCTTAAGAACTTTCTATTATCAATGGTAATTAGCAATTTCATTAGATTTCTTCTACTCTTTGTTATTCTTTGCCTCTTCTTCTTGATCTGTTGTGTTATGATATTTTGATAATCTCAGTCAGTATTTCTTCAAATATTTTCTCTCTACTCATTTCTCCTCTCCTAAGTGGTCTAGTGAGTACAAATACAGTATCTCTAGGACTTTGACTTGTGATATTTTCCTTATCTGTACTTAATGTGTGAACTGTTGCTTTCTTGAAGTTTTGTGATATAGAAATAATTCTGTATTTCACATATGTGTCATTATTATCAAATTTTCCCCCTTTAATAATAGGTCATATATTCTTCTATGCTTTATTTTTTTTTTGTTTGTTTGTTTGTTTTGTTTTGTTTTGTTTTGTTGACAGGCAGAGTGGATAGTGAGAGAGAGAGACAGAGAGAAAGGTCTTCCTTTCTGCCATTGGTTCACCCTCCAATGGCCGCTGCGGCCGGCGCATCTTGCTGATCCAAAGCCAGGAGCCAGGTGCTTCTCCTGGTCTCCCATGTGGGTGCAGGGCCCAAGGACCTGGGCCATCCTCCACTGCTTAAACGGGCCATAGCAGAGAGCTGGCCTGGAAGAGCGGCAACCGGGATAGAATCCTGTGCCCCAACCGGGACTAGAACCCGGTGTGTCGGTGCCGCAAGGTGGAGGATTAGGCTGTTAAGCCATGGTGCCAGCCCGCTTTATTGTTTTTATTGGCTTCTAGATAAGGCGAATTTTACCTTAGTATATGCTGAATATTTTTGTTTACCTCTAAATGTTCTCATGGTTTACTTTAGAAATCAGTTTAGTTACTGCAAAAGAGTTAACATTATATTTTCTTAGATAAGAACAAGAGGACTTTAGGGACAGTTTTGCCACAATACTGAAGCAAACAAACCTGTACATGTTACCCAGTGTCCCCTGAGTTATAATGTTGATCTTACTATGAGAAGGCAGTTATGCTCACCACTATACCACCAATGCTGATAATACTATTAGAAACACAAACTAGTCTTGATTCTGTTTGATTCCAAGAATTTTTTTTTCTCTGTTTTGGAAAATTTTCCTCAGCCTTGTATAAAATTCTGACATGATGTGCATTCATAGCACTCAGTTGAAAACTTAAGTGATGTCTTCCGCAGATACACACTTAGCTCTGGAGTTCTATCATTTTCAGTACTCTGCGGTGTGAATTCTAGTTACTTTGGTCTTGTATGTCTTTCAACTCTGCTACTAAACTCAGGGAAACTCTATTCTGTTTTGCCATGCTTCAGCCTGGAAATTCTCTTGTCAGTAAACTGCATATTTAGGGGATCACTTTGTTCCCCTTTTCAGAGTTCACTGCAGCATTCTGCTCAACAAAAGTATGATAATCACTTTAATTTGTATTTTTTAGCTGCTTCAGTTAAAGAGTAAATCTAATAAAAGATACAATCTTTTCATTGACCTTTAAGTAATTTGTCTATTGTTATTTTTGATTCTCAAGGATTGTTTTCCAGGTTTTTACACTAAATGAATCTTTCTTTTTCTGGGGTGATTTTATTTCAGATTGGGTCTTTCTTCTCTTTTTTTAAAATCTTCTCTAGAGTTTTCAACTTTCTTCAGATTCTGACTTACTCATTACAATAAGTTGAGTGAGAATAAATACTTTGGCTTTTAATATTGTCCAATGTTGCTTGTATATTTTTCTACTGCTAATAATATAGAGTTACCCATCTTCTACTTATATTGAATACATTGGGTTTCCATCACTTATTTGTTATTTTTTATAGCTTTTGAGGATGTGTTGAGACATTCAGTGTTGTGTGGAACTAATACCTCAGATACTCCAGAACTTCTTATTATAATTTTTAAATTTAAGTAACTACAGGGACAAGCTAAGAGAAACATAGAGAAACAATACATTTGCTTAGTGATGAGGGAAAAGTCACTGATGTCTTGCTATTTTAGGAAAAATTAAAATGTAAATTAAAAATTAAATTAAAAAAATAAAAATAACATGTGATTATAAATTACAATTCAATATAAAGTTAAATGTAACATACATAATTCCGTGATTCTATATTTTAATTTTGAAGCCTACTGTATGTATATAGAATCAGTTTGTCATAGCTAGAAAACAAACGTTAGTTATAGGCTTTGAAGTTGAATTGCTATAAAATGAATATTAAATGAAAAACATAAAGTTTGACATGTATTTAATCATCTACATTTACATAGAAAAGCTTCAATACTTAAACTTATACTTATAAGGATTATTTTTTTTAATTTTGTTTCTAATATAAAATAAATGGGAAAATAATGAAAAATACCTAATTACTTATCAGTCAGGGAACAATGGAAGAAATATTTATAGTCGTATCAGAATTTTACGTAATTATAAAATGAATCACATCTATGTTTTAGTAATGTTTTGTAAAGAGAAGTGCCAGCTTGAAACTGAAATGTGAAGTTTGAGGGAGTGCATATAAACAACAGGTCAGAAGAGAGTAGAATGGTACATTCAAGGTCTTGAAAGAAAAAAAGCCCTTCCGACCAAGAGTGAAGCTATTCTGAGAGAATCCATCACCACCAATAAATCTTGAAGTTCTCCTACAGCAGAAGTAACCATCATTAAAACATACAACAGTACAAACTTCACTAACAGAGTTGACACACAAAAGAGAAAGAGAATCCAATTTTATTATGATAAACAACTACCATAACACAAAGATATATATTAAGAGAGGACAAAAGAAACCAAGAATCTATAAAACAATAAGTAAGTGATGAATAAAATGATAGAAGTTAGTTATATTTTATCAACAATAACCTTGAATATAGGTATAAGTTATATAATAGATCTTACAAGCATATGAATTTCACATTTGATCTTCAAAGAACTCTACTTGTATTTAATATAAAAGTAATATTAGTACTAATATTATCCTCACATTTATCTCTAATTGTGTCTGTGTTGGAGGATGAACATTAGGGCATATAACCAATTTTAGTGACAAAATAAGTTTGTAAAATAAAACATTGATTATGTAATTTAAATAAAATTTAATTTTCCAATCATCAATTATTTCTTCAGAAGTCAGCACATATAGATTTCATCAGAGCACTTAAAAATCATGGCAAGAGATAGATGTTTTATCAAAATTTTTGGACTTTTCTTATTCTGTGTTCTTAATAATCAAATAATCAGTCTATTTTCAAAGAGAAGCATTACTAAAATGTATGAAATGTCCTTTTTATAGAATACATCTTTACTAACACACACATATTTCTTATCTGGTTTAAAATATGTTAAAGTAAGTTAAAGGCATAGAATGTTAAATCTTAACATTGGTAAAGTACTAAACATAAAAACTAAGAAAAAAAAACCCAAAATGCCAAATAAAGTATAAAATGTTATTTTTATAAGTAGTTTTGCTAACTATAGTAACTTTAGTTACATTTCACAGAAATGTTTCCCTGGTGTATCCAACATTATCCATGATACCACTGTCATGATCCAGACTATTAGGTATTAATGTCTAATTCAGACATTAGGACCACAATCAAACACTATAACATACTTCAAATGCACCTGACTTGCAACTCCAGGATTTGGCAGTTTAGTCTATTTGCTTGAATAATCAAAATTCTAAATATTATCAGTGGAAGGTAAGGTAACTGAACCTAAGCTACATAAGAGAATTAAGCACATGTGTAAGACATAACACGAACATTTGTGAATGAATATAAAATGTGTTTTTTATTTCAATAACAGAAAAAAATTCTTGGCAACAGATCATATTGTAAACACTAAATGTCTAATGTTATGCATAAGTGAAGAAAAAAGAACTGTTGTTAAGTGATGAGAAATCTATGAGAAAATACAAATTTTTATCTTCAAGTTGTCAAGAATGTTAAAATATCAAATAAAATGTTGCTCAGAACTATTTGGAATGTATGTAAACTAAGGAAAATACATATATGAGATATGGCATTGGAAATGGTTTTCCTGTGAAGATTACCTATCACACAGGATGATGGGTACTGTTTAAAAAACAGTAGTTATTATTGTCTATGTGACTTATGTCATAAAATGTTGCCTGTACTCAGGGGTCTCCAAAGAATTAACCCTAGCAAAATCAAATTCAAGACTTTCATCTGAAGAAAAATCTGTCATCAACCACAACACAGCAGTCACTATTCTGAGTATCAAAGATGAGCATCTGGGCAAGTTATTTCAAAACCACATCAGGTTCTTCCTCTCCCAGCAGTGCAGCACAATAAAGAGAAAGTCAGTAGAAGAAACACATAATCACAGCCTTTTACAGACAGAAGAGTCATGTAATCAATCTCCATCTCAATGAGCAAATATGTTGCACAGCACCCTTAAGAAAAGGTCATCAGTCTCCCCTTGAATGAGACCTGCAGCAGACAATGGGTTGTGGAGATGGTTACTTTATCTATTTGAAGAGCTTATTCCCAGAAAGTTCTTTGTTACTTGGAATGAAAATGTGTCTGCCATTATTCAAAGTTCTACATTCTGAAAACACCCAAAATGCATCGAAAGCAATAATGTTTACAGCTTTTCTTTTCTTCTTTAGGTCAAGTCTTCAGTTTCTATACCTTGTATCTCAGAACAACTCTTCAAATACTGGGATAATTTGCTTGTATTGTATTAATTCTCTACCCTTCTTTTTCTGTGTGGTATCCCCAATGGGATATTATACTTCATCTGTAGAATGAGAGTTATGGTCAAATAGTAGGCTTCTGTACCTGGACACTATACTTCTGTAAAAGCAACTGAATATGGATATCCTTAGAATATTACCTATGTGTCTCCTTGCTGATGTTCAGAAGGTACATCACACACTCATTTCTATACAACTTAATGTCAAAGGAAAAAAATCCTATTTGTGATATACATGTCCTCTCAACCTGAAAGTATAATAAATTTTTAAAATCAAAATGTAAAAATTTTAGCCTACTCTTCCAGTATGTACTTTTTCATTTCTTCTCATCATTAGAGTTCTTTATGATCCTCACAGTCTACGCATACTGAGCCACTTCACTGTTCTCTTGTTTGCTTCAAGGTCATTGCATTTACAATTCCTTCTATCTGAAAGATCCTCTCCAATCCCATACTGCCTCAGTCCATACTGAATGTTAAAATAAAATAAAATAAAATAAAATGAGTGGCTTAAATAACAAACATTTAATTCTCATCATTCTGAAACTTTGAAGACCAAGATCAGAGTGAGACCAACTTTTTTTTTTTTTTTTTTCTGAATAATGGTCCTTCTTTGCTTTATGGGCTGCACATAATTGCTGTACCCTCCCATAGTGAAGAGAGACCTAGTTAGTTCTCTGGTCTGTTCTTTTTTTTTTTTTTAACTTTTATTTATGAATATAAATTTCCAAAGTACAGCTTATGGATTACAATGGCTTCTCCCCCATAACTTCCCTCCCACCCGCACCCCTCCCCTTTCCCACTCCCTCTCCCCTCCCACTCACATCAAGATTCATTTTCAATTCTCTTTATATACAGAAGATCAGTTTAGTATATATTAAGTAAAGATTTCAACAGTTTGCACCCACATAGAAACACAAAGTGAAAAATACTGTTTGAGTACTAGTTATAGCATTAAATCACAATGTACAGCACATTAAGGACAGAGATCCTACATGAAAGTAAGTGCACAGTGACTCCTGTTGTTGACTTAACAAATTGACACTCTAGTTTATGGGGTCAGTAATCACCCTAGGCTCTTGTCATGAGTTGCCAAAGCTATGGAAGCCTTTTGAGTTCACTAACTCTTATCATATTTAGACAAGGTCGTGGTCAAAGTGGAAGTTCTCTCCTCCCTTCAGAGAAAGGTACCTCCTTCTTTGATGACCTGTTCTTTCCACTGGGATCTCACTCACAGAGATCTTTCATTTAGGTCATTTTTTTTTCCAGAGTGTCTTGGCTTTCCATGCCTGAAATACTCTCATGGGCTTTTCAGCTGGATCCGAATGCCTTAAGGGCTGATTCTGAGGCCAGAGTGCTGTTTAGGACATCCACCATTCTATGAGTCTGCTGTGTATCCCACTTCCCATGTTGGATCATTCTTTCCCTTTTTTGTTCTATCAGTTAGTATTTCCAGACACTAGTCTTGTTTATGTGATCCCTTTGACTCTTAGTCCTATCATTATTATCAATTGTGAACAGAAATTGATCAAATGGACTAGTGAGATGGCATTGGTACATGCCACCTTGATGGGATTGAATTGGAATCCCCTGGTATGTTTCTAACTCTACCGTTTGGGGCAAGTCAGCTTGAGCATGTCCCAAATTGTACATCTCTTCCCTCTCTTATTCCCACTCTTATATTTAACAGGGATCACTTCTCAGTTAAGTTTCAACACTTAAGAATAACTGTGTATTAATTACAGAATTCAACCAATAGTATTAAGTAAAATAGACCAAAAAATACTAAGAGGGATAACGAATTAAGTTGTTCATCAACAGTCAGGGCAAGTGCTGATCAAGTCACCGTTTCTCATAGTGTCCATTTCACTAAAACAGGTTTCCTTTTTGGTGCTCGGTTAGTTGTCACCAATCAGGGAGAACATATGATATTTGTCCCTTTGGGACTGGCTTATTTCACTCAGCATGATGTTTTCCAGATTCCTGCATTTTGTTGCAAATGACCGGATTTCATTGTTTTTTTTTTTTTACTGTTGTATAGTATTCTATAGAGTACATATCTCATAATTTCTTTATCCAGTCTACTGTTGATGGACATTTAGGTTGATTCCAGGTCCTAGCTATTGTGAACAGAATAGAAACACCAGAAATCAATCCAAATATCTACAGCCAACTTATATTTGATCAAGGATCTAAAACCAATTCCTGGAGCAAGGACAGTCTATTCAATAAATGGTGCTGGGAAAACTGGATTTCCATATGCAGAATCATGAAGCAAGACCCCTACCATACACCTTACACAGAAATCCACTCAACACGGATTAAAGACCTAAATCTATGACCCAACACCATCAAATTATTAGAGAACATTGGAGAAACCCTGCAAGATATTGGGACTGGCAAAGACTTCCTGGAAAAGACCCTGGAGGCGCAGGCAGTCAAAGCCAAAATTAACTATTGGGATTGCATCAAATTGAGAAGTTTCTGTACTGCAAAAGAAACAGTCAGGAAAGTGAATAGGCAACCGACAGAATGGGAAACAATATTTGCAAACTATGCTACAGATAAAGGATTAATAACCAGAATCTACAAAGAGATCAAGAAAGTCCACAACAACAAAACAAAAAGAGATGGGCCACTTAAGAGATGGGCCCAGGACCTCAATAGGTATTTTCTAAAAGAGAAATCCAAATGGCCAACAGGCACATGAAAAAATGTTCAAGATCACTAGCAATCAGGAAAATGCAAATCATACCACAATGAGGTTTCACCTCACCCCAATGAGAATGGCTCACATTCAGAAATCCACCAACAACAGATGCTGGCGAGGATGTAGGGAAAAAGGGACACTAACACACTGTTGGTGGGAATGCGAGCTGGTTCAGCCACTATGGAGGTCTGTCTGGAGATTCCTCAGAAACCTGAATATAACCCTACCATTCAACCCAGCCATCCCACTCCTTGGAATTTACCCAAAGGAAATTAAATTGGCAAACAAAAAAGCCGTCTACACATTAATGTTTATTGCAGCTCAATTCACAATAGCTAAGACATGGAATCAACCTAAATGCCCATCAACAGTAGACTGGATAAAGAAATTATGGGATATGTATTCTATAGAAAACTATACAGCAGTCAAAAACAATGAAATCCGGTCATTTGCAACAAAATGCAGGAATCTGGAAAACATCATGCTGAGTGAAATAATCCAGTCCCAAAGGGACAAATATCATATGTTCTCCCTGATCGGTGACAACTGTCTGAGCACCTAAAAGGAAACCCGTTGAAGTGAAATGGACACTAAGAGAAACAATGACTTGATCAGCCCTTTCCTGACTGTCGAAGAACAACTGACTAGTTTATTCCTTTTAGTGTTTTTTTGTTCTACTTAATACCATTGGATGAACTCTGTAATTAACACACAGTTATTCTTAGGTGTTTAAATTTAACTGAAAAGTGATCCCTGTTATTTATAAGAATGGGAATAAGAGAGGGAGGAGATGTATAGTTCAGCACATGCTCAATAAGACTTGCCCTTAATGGTAGAGTCAGAAATGTGCCAGGGGGATTTCAATTCAATCCCATCAAGGTGGCATGTACCAATGCCATCTCACTAGTCAAAATGATCAGTTTCAATTCAGATTTGAACATAATGATAGGACTAAGAGTCAAAGGGATCACATAAACAAGACTAGTGTCTGGAAATACTAACTGATAGAATAAAAAAGGGAAAGAACAATCCAACATAGGAAGTGGGATACACAGCAGACTCATAGAAGGGCAGATGTCCTAAACAGCACTCTGGCCTCAGAATCAGCCCTTAAGGCATTCGGATCCAGCTGAAAAGCCATGAGAGTATTTCAGGCATGAAAAGCCAAGACACTGTGAAAAAAAAAAAACAAAAACCTAAATGACAGTGAAATCCCATCAGAAAGAATGGGCCATCAAAGAGGGAGGTACCTTTCTCTGTAAGGAGGAGAGAACATCCAGTTTGACTATGACCTTGTCTAAATAAGGTCGGAGTTGGAGAACTTAAGAGGCTTCCATACATAGCCTTGGCAGCTCATGAGAAGAGACTGGGGTAATTATTGACGTCATAAATAAGAGTTTCAATTGTTAAATCAAGACTAGGAGTCACTGTGCACTTACTCCTTATGTGGGATCTCTGTCCTTAATGTGTTGTACTATGTGAATTAACGGTATAACTATTACTCAAACAGTACTTTATACTTTGTGTTTCTGTGTGGGTGCAAACTGTTGAAATCTTTAATTAATATATACTAAATTGATCTTCTTTATATAAAGAGAATTAAAAATGAATCTTGATGTGAAAGGGATTTGAGATGGAGTGGGAGATGGGATGGTTGTGGGTGGGAGGGAGGTCATGGGGGGAAAAGCTGCTATAATCCAAAATTTGTACTTTGGAAATTTATATTTATTTAATAAAAGTTGAAAAATATAAAAAATACATAAAGAAAAGTTCCTAATACATACATGAGAGAATTGACAGACTATATTCAGAAGATCTCCAATTAGACTCACAGCTGACATCCCATCAGAAACCCTACAGACCAGAAGAGACGGTGAGATATATTCCAAATCTTAAGAGAAAAAAAAATCTTTCAGCCTACAATACTATACACTACAAAGCTAATTTATGAATGCAAATAAAATAAAGACCTTCCATAACAAACATAAATTGAAAGAATTTGTCATCAGTTGTCCAGCTTTACATTAGAAGCTTAAGATTATGTCACACACAGAAACACACCATTACTGTGAAAGAAGTTGAAGCCAGAAAATCTCCTAGTAAAAGTGCAAAGGAAATCCAAGTAAACAATAGGAATATTTATGGAAAAATGGAGGACCAAGTCATTATTTATCAATAGTCACTTTGAATGTAAATAACCTCAACTCTCCTGTTAAAAGATACAGATTGGCTGAATGGGAAAAAAAATCTATTTCTGCCTACAAGAAACACAACTCACCAGCAAAGATACACACAGACTGAGAGTGAAAGAATGGAAAAAGATATTCCATGGTAACAGAAACCAAAAAAGAACTGGTGTAGCCATCCTAATATCAGACAAAATAGACTTTAACACAAAAATTGTTGAAAGAGACAAAGAGGGGTATGATGCAGTGATTCAGGGATCAATTAAACATGAATATATGACTATAATAAATGTATGCATACCTAATTACAGGGAACCAGGCTATTTAATGAAATGTTAATGTATCTAAAGGGAGACACAGACTCCCATACCATAGTAATGGGGGATTTCAATACCCGACTTTCAGCAATGGACAGATCAACTAGACAGAATATCAGCAAGGAAACAACAGTTAATTGACACTATAAATGAAATGGACCTAGCAGATATTTTCAGAACTTTTCTTCCTACAGTTGTAGAACATACATTCTTACCAGTGCATGGAACTTTCTCTAGGATAGACCACAGCCAGGCCATAAAGCAAATCTCAGAAACCTCAAAAAATTGAACTAATACCATGCATCTTCTCTGAAAACAATGGAATGAAGCTGGAAATCAACTCAATATTCTCTAGAACATATGAAAACACATGGAGACTGAACAGAATGCTCCTGAATAAACATTGGGTCACAGAAGAAATCAAAAGAGAAATCAAAAAATTGGTGATGAATTTTTTTTCATACTGTTTGTTGAATCCTTTACTTAGTATAGAGTTAATATTATATGTATGAAGTTAATTGAAAATAGATGTTAATAAAAAAAATAAGAATGGAAATAGGAGAAGGAGAAGGAAGAAATGTGGGATTGGAGGTGTGAGGGTAGTTATGGTGGGAAGAATCACTGTCACTATGTTCCTAAAGTTGTATTTATGCAATGCATGAACTTGGTATACCTTAAATAAAAGGTTCCTGGGAAAAACAACAACAACATCAACAAAAATGTATCCTTTTCAGATAACTCCTCTCCTGATTTTTGATTCAACAGAGATTACAAACGTAGATCAGAAACTACTCTAGTAAGTTTCAGAAGCTCAAAAATGTTTTTTTTTCTAATATTTCCCAGTAGTTGGCAAATTTCCTACAAAGGGACAGACAGTAAGCATTTTCAGCATTGTCGATTCTACCATCTCTGCCTAGGCTTACTACCTTTGCCTATGTCATAAAAGAAGATATGTTCAATATGTGCATGAAATAGAGCAGCTGTGCTCCAATAAAACTTTATTTGCAAAAGCAGGCATCTGGCTGCATTTGGCCTCAAGGTCATAGTTTTTCAATCCCTTGTCTGTGATTTTGAGCCCAGATGAAAATAGCAACTTGAACTCATATTTTCTGTGTTTTACCATGCATATGCCACAACTTCATATTTGAAGAGGAATGTATTGGCATAAAAGAGAAGAAATATAAAACCTACACATTTCTTTCTTACTCTAATAAATCTGATTGTATTGACTCATCATTTCTTTGTTCATCTTGTTACTACGTTAAGGCTTCAAACATACTTCATTACTTAAAGCACTTTTCAAAATTCTCAGTCTTGATCTGGACTTTCCAAGGCCATTGTTAATGACTCAAAACAATGCCCCATATTTTCAACATTTGTATGCATTAATATTTCTGAAGTTGAAGCATTTTATTTCACAATTTGAGGTTATAATACAACATCAGTATTTTCTTTAGATCATTATCTTCCCTTTCTCACAGAAATTGTTCTTGATTGCAGAGTTGGAATTGTGCTTTAGAAAACTCTGAAGTATTCTTCCATTGCATTAATTTTTTATTTTGTAATCCTAATCTTTACCTAACATCTTAAAGAATTTTAAAAAATCTTATTGAAGTATAACCCATATATAAAAGTAAGAAATAAGTGTATGGCTGAATTGATTCTCACCAAATGAATAAACCATATAACAAAATCAAAAATAGTAAAAATCCAGCACTGAAAAGTCTCACAGTCAATACATAACCAAAAAGTAAGCATTATTCTTATTTACATACAACCCACTAGATTTGCTTTCTTTTGCATTTGATATAAATAAACAATACATTATACACTGGCTTTATATTCATCATTATGCAGGTTTCATTCATTCATGTTGTAGATGGAGCCGTTATTCCTTCTTTCTCATTGTGGTATTTTTAAAATACTACTTAAGTAGTATTTATGTAATGTTTTATTTTATGTAATTTTATGTATTTTATGTAATGTTGATAGGTATTAACCAGTTTGTGTTTATTTCAAATAATGCTAAGTAAACTCCTTTGCATTCTTATTTGTAAACTAAGAAATCAATTCTTTTGGGTTATACCTAGCAGACGAATTACTTGGTCATAGCATCAGTCTTAATATTTACAAACAAGCTATTTTCCAAAGTGATTGTATTATATCACACATTAATCCACTGTATATAACAATTCCACCTTCTCCACATTCTAATCTCACACTGGTGTCATTATTAATAATTGGGAAAGCACTCACACATGTTTAATCTAACCCCAACAAAGCAGTTTTGAACTTTTCTTTTTTCACTTACTGATTGCATTAGTCCATTTTCTATTGCCAATAGCACAAAATCACAGACTGAGCAAAATTTTATTACCAATATTTTATCACCTGAACTACAATATAGAAACCTTATCACTATATAGGTTATTTTGCCTTCCCCTCATGTTCCAGTTGTCTTCATATTATATCTACATATGTTGGAAACTCCATTAGACTGGCTCAGTTTTTAAAAAAGTTTATTTTTGCTCACAACTCAGGAGGTTCAAAGATGAGAGGTCAAACATCAGATGAGGCTTTCTCACTAGAAAAATTAAAAGCAAGTGCTCTGTTATCACTTGCAGAGAGACTGGGAAACTAAGTGTGTGTTGGGACAGGAGGGTCCTGGGGCCTCTCTCCTTCTTCTCATAAAGCCACTGGTATTAAAATAATAGGAGAATATGCAGGAGGAGTTTATGTGTTTGACTGCTGACTGCAATTTCTCTCCAAATAGTTGGTTCCCTATCACTGATATGAGACACCTAGCTTGAGTTTCAGCTCCCAAGGTTGGCCCTAGGTAACACCTGGTTTTTGGGGACATTTGGAGGGTGATCCAGTGGTTGGAAGGGCTCTCTATCTTGAATAAATAATCTCAAATAGCCGGCGCCTTGGCTTAACAGGCTAATCATCTGCCTTGCAGCACTGGCACACTGGGTTCTAGTCCCGGTTGGGGACCCGGATTCTATCCCGGTTGCCCCTCTTCCAGGCCAGTTCTCTGCTATGGCCTGGGAAGGCAGTGGAGGATGGCCCAAGTGCTTGGGCCCTGCACCCGCATGGGAGACCAGGAAAAGCACCTGGCTCCTGGCTTCGGATCAGTGAGATGCGCCGGCCGCAGCGGCCATTGGAGGGTGAACCAATGGCAAAAAGGAAGACCTTTCTCTCTGTCTCTCTCTCTCACTATCCACTCTGCTTGTCAAAAAAATAAAAAAAAAAAAAAAGAAAAAGAAAAAAATCTCAAATAAATGATTTTTTTAATGAAAAAGTTGTTAGAACTCCATGCTGTTGGTCTTATATATCCTTAATCCACTCTGGAAAGTCCCATGGCTAAATGTCAAAGTCAGATTAAGTTTCCACCTGGTTAATACTTTGAAATAATGATAAGTCTTAGCACATAAACCTTTGCAGAATACACTCAATTCATATCCAATTATAGCACCAACAGTCAAATAATCCATCAGACAGGTAATTATATTTCTATACTTTCTGAATAATACCTTATCTTGGAATAATCCGCTAATTAGTTACTGTTCTGGGTCACAGTCATGTACATACTTGCCATAAGATAGCACAAAACTGATCCAACCAAATCCAAAGTACAAGCTCTTGTGACATACAATGAAAACTTGACTTTTTCAGAATTGCGATTTCTTTTGTTCTTCCTTTTTCATAAATTTATATTTTTAATTTTAAAATTTATAAATTTTTAACATTTTGCCACATTCATATACACACATATATAAACTGTTTTTTCTTGATAATAGGGACACTGATATTACAAAATACGGGATTCATGACAATGACCACAATGTTGGGACAAAAGGGTTCTTGTCTTGTACTCAGTATTATTCAGGGACATAATATTCATACCATTTTTTTATAAATTAATAAAGACTTCTTATCCAATCTAAATGCATTTGATGAAAAGAGAGTTCTTCTATGTAGAGTCACTAGTAATCTTCCTGCATTTTTTAAAATTTTATTTAAGTTATACAAATTTCATGTATTTCATATATGCAGGTTTAGGAACATAGTGATACTTTACCCCCTACCTTCCCTCCCACCCATGCTCTGAACTTTCTTCAGTTGGCAGACATTTGAGTTGATTCCATATCTTAGTTATTGTGAATTGAGCTGCAATAGACATGAGAGTACAGATAACACTTTCATGTGCTGATTTCATATCCCTTGGGTAATTCCCAGGAGTGGGATGGGTGGATCATATAGTAGGTCTATATTCTGATTTTTGAGGTATCTCCATATTATATTCCACAGTGGCTGTACCAGTTTACATTCCTACCAACAGATTAGGGTAGTTTTTTCCTCACATCCTTATCAGTATTTGTTGTTTGTTGATTTATGTATGAAATCCATTCTAACAGTGCTGAAGTGAAGCCTCATTGTGGTTTTGATTTGCATTTCCCTGATACCATCAAATAAATGAGCTATCAATACATCTCAAGGACCTAAAAAAACAAGAGCAAACCAAATGCAAAATCAATAAAAGAAAAAAAAATTAGAGTAGAAATAAAACTGAAAACAAAACTATAATACAAAAGATCAGCAAAATCAACAGCTGGTTTTTTGAAAAAATAAAATTGACACCCATTGACCCAACTAACCAAAAAGAAAAAAAAGAGAAGGCCCAAATCAATAAAATTAGAGATGAAAAGGTAATGTATAAGCAGATACCACAGGGGGGAAGAAATTATCATCAGCAATTATTAAGCTCCACAGCGCCAGCCCCTCAATGATTTATTTTATATATTAAAGGAGTACTCATTATTGATCCTAATCTTGCCAGCTTTCTTCTTCTTCCCTTTCACATATCCACTCTTAATCTTTACAAAGATCTATTTTCAGTTTACTTAACATTGTATGGTTAATCCTAAGCTAAGTAAAAGAGTTCAACAAATAGAATGAAGAAAAAAAAAAAATAAGCACTGTTCCACAATGGAAGAGACAAGGGCTGTAAACAATCATCAAATCTCAAAATGTCCATTTCAATAGAATAGTTTAGGTAACCTATTATTTACCTCCCATCAGGGGAAACATGAAATCTGTCCTTTTGGGACTGGATTATTTTCCCAAGTACACATTATTTTCCTAAGTATATATTTTCCTAAGATTTACAGTTACATTCATCTTTTTGCAAAATACAGGATTTCATTTTTTATTTTTACAGCTGAGTAGTACTCCATAGTGTATATATACACCATAATTTCTTTATCCAGTAAACAGTAGACAGACAATTGGTTGATTCTATACCTTAATTGTTGTCAATTGTGCTGCAAGTAACATGGGGAACAGATAATTCTTTTAGATGCTGATTTCTTTTGGTTAGGATAAATTCCCATGAGTGGGATAGCTGAGCCATATATGGTAGGTTTATATTCAGATTTCTGAGGAATATGTACATCATGGAATACTACACAAGGCAAAGAAAATGAAATTGTTTCCTATGCAACAAAATGGATGCAACTAGAAAACATTATACTTACTGAAATAAGCCAGACCCAAAAGGACCAATATCATATGTTCTCCCTGGTTAGTGGTAACTAATAGAGTACCTAAATGGTCCTGTATAAAAGAGAAAGTCACACATTGAACAGTCTTTGTCTTGACTGTTGAGGGACATTTTCTTCATGCTATTTGTTTAACTCTTTATTTAGTATAGGGTTAATCTTATGAGTGTAAAGTTAATTGAAAATAGATCATAACAAAAAATAAGAATGGGAATAGAAGAGGGAGGAGGAAAAAGGGTGGAAAAGCAGGTAGGAGGGTGGGCAGAGTGGGAAAGATCACTATGCTCCTAAATTTGTATTTATAAAATGCATATTTGTATATCTCAAATAAAATATTTCTGGGTTAAAAATCATGAATTTAGCATTTCTTTTTGTATAGAAAGCAAATCTGTTGGTACTCTGGTTACATGAATTGTTTTGTGCAGTTTAAACACCACTTTTTTTTATAAAGAGGAAGCCAATAACAGCATTTAGAAATTAAACCTTACAATAAATAACAAAAGTACTAGGCATAGGTATGTATAGTCTGGAAAGAAAAAGTGAATGAATGGGAGCAGTAGCAATATTTTATAAGCATCTGCATGATACTTCCATTCATTCAGTCCTCATGCAAATTATAATCCTTCAGGAAATTCTGTTCCTGTCTGCAATCAAAACAGCTGCTCTAGTCAGAGGTCTTTTTCTCTTTGAAGGCTTTCTTGACATCCCACCCCACTCTTGAGTCAGGAATTATTTTATTTACTGTCTATAGGATCTCTGAATGTACTTCCTTCACAGAATTGATCCTATTGCTCACTAATCTGGCTTGCTCACATTACAAAGAATGAGATTTTTCTTTTAACTTTTATGTAATGAATATAAATTTCCAAAGTACAGCTTATGAATTCCAATGGCTTCCCCCCCATAACTTCTCTCCCACCCGCAAACCTCCCCTTTCCTGTTCCCTCTCCCCTTCCATTCACATCAAGATTCATTTTCAATTCTCTTTATATACAGAAAATCAGTTCAGTATATATAAAGTAAAGATTTCAACAGTTTGCCCTCACATAGCAACACCAAGTGAAAAAATACTGTTGGAGTACTAGTTATAGCATTAAATCACAGTGTACAGCACGTTAAGGACAGAGATCCAACATGATATTTTTTTTAAAAAATTAATTAATTTTCTATGTAATTTCCAATTTAACACCAAGATTTTTTTTTCATTTTCAATTATCTTTATATACAGAAGATCGATTCAGTATATATTAAGTAAAGATTTCATCAGTTTGCACCCACACAGAAACACAAAGTGTAAAAATACTGTTTCAGTACTAACTATATCATTACTTCACATTGAACAACCAATTAAGGACAGATCCCACATGGCACGTAAGTACACAGTGACTCTTGATGTTGATTTAACAATTTAACACTCTTGTTTATGGTGTCAGTAATCTCCCTAGGCTCTAGTCATAAGTTGCTGAGGCTATGGAAGCCTTTAGGGTTCGCCGACTTTGATCTTATTCCGACAGAGTCATAGTCAAAGTGGAAGTTCTTTCCTCCCTTCAGAGAAAGGTACCTCCTACCTTGATGGCCCCATTCTTTCCACTGGGATCACACTCACAGAGATCTTTCATTTAGGTCTTCTTCTTTTTTTTTTTTTTCCCCAGAGTGTCTTGGCTTTCCATTCCTAAAATACTCTCATAGGCTCTTCAGCCAGATCCTAATGCCTTGAGGGCTGATTCTGAGGCCAGAGTGCTATTTAAGACATCTGCCAAAAGAATGAGATTTTTAATATACATTTTTACATTGAGGATCTGATACAAACTTTGACTACTAGACATATGGAGAGTGAAGGATTTGCTGAATGGATGAAGAAATAAATTAATAACATACAGAGGGAGGAGTAGATTTATAGTTGACATTCTTATGTGCAATTTAGAATATTTAAAGTTGCAGATTTCAGGCCATTATAAAAAAAAGACATGACTTTAAGTATTGTTAAGCAAAGTGCTGGCACCTTTTAAAAATTTTAGGTTGATACCACTGAGTAAATGGTCATAGAATGGTGGTCAGAGGTGATCTGGATAAGATTGTTGTGTCTGAAGAGTTTGTATTAAAGATATTCAAATTACCTAATTACCATTCGCATTAAGAAGGATTTTTTAAATTAATGATTTATTCTTTTATTTGAAATGGTGATTTATTTCCCAATTGACTGAAACAACTGGGGCTGGGTTAGGCCCAAGCCTGAAGCTAGGAACTCCACTTACATAGGTGCCCTACTTGAGTGGCAGGGGTCCAAGTATGATGTCGATATCTGTTGGACATCAGCAGGGAGCTGGGTTGGAAATGTAGCAGGCAGGTATCAAACAAGCACTGCAATATGGGATGACCATATTCTAACTGCCTCCACAATGCCTGCACCTAGGTAGGACCATTCAATAATCTGCATCAGATATGCCTAAGCATTTCGAGTAGAATTATTCAATGTTTGAATTATTATCCATATTCAAATATTTATTTTATTTTTTTAAAGGATTTATTTATTTATTTGAAATTCAGAGTTACACAGAGAGAGGAGAGGCAGAGAGAGAAAGAGAGGTCTTCCATCACTGGTTCACCCCCCATTGGCTATAACGGCTGGAGCTGCACCAATTGGAAGCCAGGAGCCAGGAGCTTCTTCTGGCTCTCCCAAGCAGGGACCCAAGGACTTGGGCCATCCTCTCCTGCTTTCCCAGGTCATAGCAGAGAGCTGGATTAGAAGAGGAGAAGCCAGGACTGGAAACGGCACCCATACGGGATGCCAGCGCTTCAGGACAGGGTGTTAACCCGCTGCTCCACTGTGCCAGCCCCTCAATGATTTATTTTATTTATTAAAGGAACACTCATTATTGATCCTAATCTTCTCTTTGTAAATATTACTGAAAAGGGACTGGTGTCATGGCACAGTGGGTTAAGTCACTGCTTGGGACGGTTCAAGGCCCAGCTGCACTGCTTCCAATGGAGCTTCCTGTGAATGCACCTGGGGAAGTGGCAGAATTTAGCTTACCTGCTTGGACCCCTGCCATCCACACGGGAGATCAGTTGGAGTTCCCGGCTCTTGACTATAATCTGGTCCAGATCTAGCTGTTGTAGGCATCTGGGCAGTGAATCAGTGGATGGAAGACCTGTCTCTGTCTCTCCCTCTCTGATGTCACCATGCCTTTCAGTTAAAATACATAAATGAATATTTTAAAAGATTAATGAAAAGCATAGTGTATAGAATGAAATTCTGTGTGATTGTATATTTAATTATGTTCAATTTAATTTAGTTGATCAAAGGTATTTAATTATACTTCCATTTCTGCCCTGAATCAGAATTGTCCTTAAAAAAAAGTAATTTCAGATCTGCTCATAACTATGAAAAATTATTAGACTTACCAATGTATCTGGTATATTAATGGATTAAATTTTCTAAGTTTCTTCAAAATGTTCTCCAATAAGTAAAATACAGTCAACAATACTATCATAATCTTGTTCCGACTCACCATTAAAATTCTTCTTTACTTGCCTTAACTTGTTTAAACAGAATGTGTTTTCAGAAGAGCTAAAATGATTCTAAATGGTTTTTAAAAAAGAAATTTATTATCAATTAATGTGTTATCCATATAGGGAAAGTAGAAATGAGATGTTTACAAGATATAACATGATAAGCCTTTGCAGAATTTTAACTAGCTACCAAAACATATTTAACTTTTTTGAAGAAACTGTTCATCAATCAAACTCAGACACTACCAGAATTAAAGGATTAAAGGACTTGTAATTCTGGAAACATAGCTTTCGATAGCTCCAAATCAGTGCTGCAAAGAAGCAAAGTAGGTGGGAGCTTATATGAACAGTGTTGCTTAATTACAAAGAAACATATATTCTTTTTGTGTGAAAAATCCTGTTAGAGTTGAGAACAAGGGCTGTGTGTCAGAAGTTCCTACAAATTGAGCGATGGCAATTCATCTGATTTTTGAAGTTTAAAACCCTAGATAATGGCTAATCCTTTATTATGGTCTCACTAAAGTTATCAAATCCTCTTTTCTCAGATGAAGCACAACAAAAGATACCTTATAGCATGCTTACTTTTTATAAAACACATACCATCTCATCAAGGATTCTTTCTATGTTTAGTTTAAGATAAAATGGAAACTTCTAAAACCATGAAGAGAAATTTGAGAAGTCTAATTAGTAGCGTAAGAATTTGTCTTATATTTTCCAAGTTCCTGTAAACATTAGAACTATCTAATGGTATATAAGTGATTAAAAATGTAAATTTTTAAACTAATTTTTACATGCCACATTTTTAAAAATTTTGATTTATTGAATGTATTTTTACATAGATAAAGCTTTAGGAATATAGTGGTTCTTTCCCCCATAATCCCCCTGGCTCCCATCCCACCTCCCATTCCCTCTCCCATCTCTTTCATTATGGTTCATTTTTAGTATGACTTTATATACAGAGGACCAACTCTATACTACTCATAGATTTAACAATTTACATGTCATATTTTAAAATTAGCAAAATCGTTAACATTTAGAAACAACTAAACAAAAAATTTATTATTTTTACTCAGGTAAAATAAAAATCCTGAATTAAAGTATTATACACATATAAGAAGTCATAGTTTTCAAAAGAAACATAATTTGAGTTAAGTATATTAGTGAGTTCAAGTGCTTAATATTTATTTATTAATTTTTTAAAGATTTATTTATTTACTTGAAAGTCAGGTTACACAGAGAAAGGAGAGGAAGAGAGAGAGAGAGGACTTCCATCCGCTGGTTCCCTCCCTAGATGGCCACAACAGCTGGAGCTGCATTGATCCAAAGCCAGGAGCCAGGAGCTTCTTTCGGGTCTCCCACATGGGTTCAGGGGCCCAAGGACTTGAGCCATCTTCTATTGCTTTCCCAGGCCATAGCAGAGAGCTGGATTGGAAGTAGAGCAGCCGGGACTTGAACCGGTGTCCATATGGGATGTTGGCACTGCAGGTGGTGGCTTTACCCATTATGCCACTGCGCTGGCCCCAAGTGCTTAATATTTATTTTAGTCAGGTAAAATAAAGTTCCTGTATTAAAGTATTATAGACATATAAGAAATCAGTTTTCAAAAGAAGCATAATAGGAGTTGAGTATATCATTGAGTTCAAGTACTGAATAATAAGTTTAATTTAATTTCTGAAATTTCATATAAATATTATAGATTTTTAAAGATTTTTTTAAGATTTATTTATTTATTTGAAAGGTAGAGTTAGAGGCAGAGGCAGAGAGAGAGAGAGAGAGAGAGAGAGAGAGGTCTTCCATCTGCTGGTTCACTCCCCAGATGGCCACAACAGCTGGAGCTGCACAGATCCAAAGCCAGGAGCCAGGAACTTCTTCTGGGTGTCCCACATGGGTGGCAAGGACCCAAGCACTTGGGCCATCTTCTGCTGCTTTCCCAGGCCATAACAGGGAGCTGGATCTGATGTAGAGCAGATGGGAATTGAACTGGTGCCCATATGGGACACCAGCAGTGCAGGCAGTGCTTTACCCGCTACGCCAGAGCGCCAGCCCCAATAATTTTATTTTTTAAGTTCAAGAGTAAAATCAATTTATGTTCATTAGGTTTTATTTCCATTTATTACTTGAATTTATGCATTTAGTGATTTACTCAGTAAATATTGTTTGAACACTTACTATATGCAAAAAAATTAAAACATGCATTTTTTTCTTCTTTTTTAGAGGGCATGTATACTTATTCAAAAGGCAGAGCAACAGACATAGAGATGGAGAGACAGAGAGACAGACAGAGGTATCTTCCATCCGTTGACTCACTTCCCGAATGCCCACAATAGCCAGGGCTGGTCCAGGTGAAAGCCAGGAGCTAGTAAACCCATCCAGGTCTCACACATGTGTGGCAGGGATTCAAGCACTTGAGCCGTTGTCTGATGCCTCCCAGGCAAATTAGCAAGAAACTGGATTGGAAGCACAGAGTAGCTAGCATTTGAATCAGAAACTCCAATATGAGATGCAGACATGCAAAGTCTCAGTTTAACCTGCTGCACTACAGTGCCCACTACCTTCATAGTCCTTCATACATGCTCATCAGTCAGGTGGATTGCTAAGGTGTTAACATTTTCACACAGTTAGTGTCATTATTGGTCTTCTGAAGGTGATATGATTTCTGACTCAATGAAATGACCACCTGTCCCTAGAATATACGTTTACTATATTTTTATTAACTTATTGTTTAGAAATGCTAACTCAACACAGAAACCACTTACATAGTTCTACAGCAAATTTTAGAAGATAAAACTAAGTAATTCTCAGAGTGAGGGAGAAAGCAGTACATAGCTAAAGAAAAGTCTATAGAACATATGTAACATCTATGTTACACATAGAATATTAAAAACATATACGGAATTCTTACTTTGAGAGGCTATGTCCTGTATCCCAGCCATCCTTAAAATCTCTGTCAAAGCCTTTTCTTTAAGAATCACTATGCAAATAGTTTGTTTATGGTGTTAAGAGGTTACCTCCAGTACCTGGGCCAACATCTCTCCTGAGAGACATTGGACAAAATTGTGAATAATCAAATGATATCTCTTTCTTCTGTTTTTTTCTTTCTTTTCCTTTCATGTTTCTCTCAATATCCTTGCTTTGCTCTTTTTAGTTGTAAATACAATTGAACATATTCCCTTTTCAGCCAAACTGTAATAATTTAAGATCAAGAAAAGAGTTCAGTCCAATCTCTGTTAACATATAAGACCATTGGTACAACCATGATCACAGTCATGAGCAATAAGGGCCACCAGCATGGGAAGTGATAGGCAGTGATTCCACTTGAAGAGAAGAGATAATTATGGACTAAACACCTCTTCAAAGAGGTGGTTATTACGCTTATCAACATTACATTTCAAGGATTTTAAGGTCTCTTTTACTAAAACAATATTCAGAAATATACTTATCTGTTCATTAATTCTAATTAATAATACAGTAGTAAAGACTATGAATATTTCTGTCTTTAATTCAGAAATTACATAAAATCAAAGGACTTGCAAAGTATAATGTGACCAAATTATGGCCAAATAGTCCTAAGATTCTACAGAAATATTAATATTTTATGGAAAATATTAAGGAATTTATCCAGAAAAAAATGAAGAAAAAAATTAAAACAAATAAATTCTTGGACTGGTGCTTGGTATAGTATGTTAAGCATACAACTGTGGTGCCAGCATCCCATATCGGTGCAGGTTCAAGTCCAGCTATTCCACTTCTGATCCAAATCCCTACTAATAGCCTGGGATAGCTGTGAAAGTAGGCCAAATGCTTGGGCTCCTACATCCACATGGAAGATCCAGAAGAAGCTCCTGGCCCCTGGCTTCAGAATGGACCAGCTCACTACTGCAGCCATTTGGGGCTCTGTCTCTGTCTCCCTCTCTCTGTCTGTAACTCTGCATCTCAAATAAATAAATAAATATATATATATATATATATCCTAAATTAAAATAATTGCAAGGGTTATATATTTATAGCATAATGTTTAAGGCCTATATTATTTAAGAATGTAAGATAATATTGAATAAACATAATGTAACATGGAAAGAAAATTGTGTGAAACAAAATACAATTAATAAAAGAATTTCATCTACATTTCTTTTTTTCTCAGAAACCTTTTATTTAAGGTAGATAAATTTCATGCATTTCATAAATACAACTTCAGGAACACAGTGATTCGTCCCACTGTACCCACCCTTCCATTGGCTCTCCCACTATACTTCCTCCTCCCTCTTCTATTCCCATTGTTATTTTTTACTAAAATCTATTTTCAGTTAACTTCATATACAGAAGATTAACTCTATACTAAGTAAAGAATTCAACAAATAGTATAAAAAATAACTTGTTCCTCAACAGTTTTTTTTATTTCTTTTTTGATTTCTTCTATCACCCACTGTTAATTCAGGAGCATGATGCTCAGTCTCCATGTATTGACATATGTTCTAGAGATTCTTGAGTTCTTCATTTCCAGGTTCGTTATGTTTTGGTCAAAGAAGATCATTTGTTTTTAATTTGCTGAGTGCTTTATGGCCTAGTCTGTGGTCTCTCCTGGAGAAAGTTCCATGCACTGGTGAGGAGGATGTGTATTCTACAATTGTAGGATGTGCAACTGTGGGTGAGTAGTTCTATAGATATCTGTTAGGTCCATTTGTTCTATAGTGTCAATTAACTCAAATACCTTTGAGTTTATATATACTGATTTTGCAAAAATGGAACAAATTTGTTGGAGTGACATTTTAGCACTACATATATTAACAAAAACCCTGTTTAGATTACTTTCTTTTCAACAATGGTTGATATTTTTGACTTCTTAAACATATTCTGTCTCATATCTTCCATAGAATACTTGATGGGGCATAATAAAACAAATACACGGATATTTTATTATCTGTTTTGTATGACCACTGCATATATTTATAATTGTTATCTATAAAATATGCATATTCAGCATTTAGTCTGTACAGAGTTTTTTCATACAGTATATTTTTATCTTTTCAAACAGTAGCTTATTAAGAGATAAGATAAAAGCTTGCCAAAATTATTTTAAAAATCTAATCATCAGAGGTTGATAAAGATAAAAATATTGACTCTTTGGGCTGTGTGGATAGGCTGTAGACAGTAGCTGGAAATATAAAGCTGATAAAGTTTTTTCCTTTAGAACTTTAAGATTTAGTAAGAGAAGCCAGAAAAGTAAAAGCAAAATGTATCACGGAAGATACAAGACAGTAAAACAGCAAGAAGGAAGTAGAAGGTCATGGCAGAAAGATCCTCTCAATGAAATTGAAAAATCTGTTAGGGGTGTGATGCTCAAACAGAATATTGCAAGGAACTTCATTTGTGTGATCAGATAGTGGTGCCTAGTGTTTTCCATTCATATTTTAGACTTCAATTTAGGAATTATCTCTAATGTACATTATCTTGCAAAGATATCTTTAAGAGAGAAGAATTTATCAGTGACAGTCTAAACTAATATAGCAAAAACAGCAGCACACTAACCCTGGTTTGTATAGCCTGATATGTGAATCAGTTTATTTGATAGTATGATTAAAGAATTTAAATGTCACTAAGACAACTTTTAATACATGAACTAGCTGCATTGGTCATAGTCACCTAGAGTTCAAGAATCGGTCAACATTTAGTACTAGCAGAATCATGAAAAGAGTCATAAACTTCCCAAATGAAATTTCTCCCAAAAACGAAGAAAATACTGCATGAGTTGCAAAAAAATCCCATGAAAAATATTAATTTTCCAAAAAATATTTGGAAGTATGTAATTTCTTATGAATAAATTGAACTCATGTCCTGTCTTTCACAAAAAAAAAAAAGATACAATATTCAGACCTCCCACCAACTTTTATTACTGAAAGGTTGAAAACTGATTTCCAAGATGTCATTAAGGTGTGTCACAGTGGGTGCTTGCCTACGTTGTCTTCCACATTTACACTTTCCTCATAAAACCGTGTAGAATCCAGCCTGCAAACTGATGTGATGAAGGCTCAGTAAATGAATCTGCAGATTATAAACACCAACAATTCTGAAATAAGAGAAAGGTACCAGCAGAGGAAGATTATGATAAAAGTTGTTATCACTTAAAAGTCATAAAAATAAAGGCGATATATTCTGGTTTACTGGCATCCTTATTTCACAGCTGTGTTCAGTAACAAATGTATATAATGGAGGGACAAAGTCATTATACACTACATAAATATGCCATACTTAAGGGGACATGGAGAGGGCAGGAGCTGCGGCTCTATAGGCTAATCCTCCGCCTGCAGCGCCGGCACACCGGGTTCTAGTCCCAGTCGGGGCGCCGGATTCTGTCCCGGTTGCTCCTCTTCCAGTCCAGCTCTCTGCTATGGCCCGGGAGTGCAGTGGAGGATGGCCCAAGATCTTGTGCCCTGCACCCGCATGGGAGACCAGGAGGAGGCACCTGGCTCCTGGCTTCGGATCAGCCCGGTGCGCAGGCCGCAGCACGCTGGCCGCAGCGGCCATTGGGGGGTGAACCAATGGAAAAGGAAGACCTTTCTCTCTCTTTTTCTCTCTCTCTCTCTCTCACTGTCCACTCTGCCTGTTAAAAAAAATTAAAAAGAAAAGGTGACATGGAGATGCATAATTCATTTTAGATTTCAGTTGCAATATAAAACACCCAAATATTTTTGTAATTTGAGTGATAACTTATATTTATGTAGAAAATCTACAGCTATATATCATAATTTAAAATTCTGGAAAGTAATTCTGTTCAATTTTAACACAACATTTTGGTGATTTGTATTTTAGCAAGATATATTTTCACAGTTTCTTAGGTTTAAAAAGGAAGACATTTTCAAAAATCTTATAATCATGCTAACTAGATTTTTTTATAATTTTAAATAATTTTCACTTAAACAGTCTTTGATATAGTAAAAAAACTATCAAAATGGTGGTCCCACGAGTTAAGCTACAAAAGTCAAAAACTAGTTCCATACAATATGATATATTACTCTTGTGATGAACTTCCTCAGCTTAGAATCCATTTTCTCAAGAAACTTCCTTTGGTGGACTTCATCTAATAATTTGATCCTCTAGTTACTTGCAGGTGTTGGCATATCAATGTAACTTTCTCCCTCTATTTCTTTTATAGTGAAGGTCTATTCTAAAAATAGAGCTTTTTAGTAACACTAGACATCAGGATGAAGCTTTTCAACTTAATAAAGGGCAGAAGCCTTCAATTAAGTCAACTCTGGCCTCGACAAACTTTCCTTTCTGAGATAAGAAGTAACTTTAGTGTTGTTTGTACTTTGCTTTATTATTACATTTTCATTAATTTTATTCATATGAAGAATCACTTTATCTTCAATCTGAATAATACCTCTTCACTCTAGGCAAATATTTAATATCTATTGTATTTATTGAAAATAATTATTGATTCAAATCGTTCTATATAATTTTTATTTTTAAAAGATTTATTTATTCATTTGAAAGGCTGGATTACATAGAGAGAACACACACACACACATACACACACAGAATTTTCCATCCACTGGTTCACTCCCCAAATGGCCATAACAGTCAGGGCTGGACCACATGACATCAGGATCTGGGAGCTTTATCCGTGTCTCCCACATGTGTGCAGGAGCCTAAGCACTTGGGCCAACTTCTGCTGTTTTCCCGGGCATGTTAGCAGAGTTGGTTTGAAGTGGAGTAAATTGGACTAGAACCCATGCCCATATGGGATTTGGCAATGCAGATGGCTGCTTAACCTGCTGAGCCACAGCACTAGCCCTCTCTATATATTTTTTAAATATGGTATTTTATGCTTTTCTATATCATTTAAAATATTTTAAGATAAAAACATAATATGAAGAAAAATATTTTAAAGTTTTGGGAATACGCCAAGTGTATAAAATGATGCCAGTTGATTTATTTTCCACCACTAATATTTCTATATGATACATTAACCACAATGTTAGTTTCTTATTTTAAGTTACAAATACTTTTTATTACCTAGCAATATATTGCATAATATATTTTACAAAAATCTACTCTTTTTGGTCATTGTTTTTTAAAAATAATCATAACAAGTGCTAAGTGGAACCTAGATATTTTCTTAATGCATTTAAAACTTATGTCCACATAAAATATGCCTATGAATGTTTATAGTAGTTTTATCTATAATTGCCAAACCAGAAAATAAGTAAGCTGCTGTTCAATAGGTGAATAGATAAATCCATTGAGATATATCCATATCACAGATAAGTATTCAGCATTAAAATATACAATGTGACACCAATTGGAACGCAATACACCCCATTATCAGAGTACTTGGGCTTGATTCCAGGCTCTGGCTACTGATTCCAGTTTCCTGCAAATGCAGACTCTGGGAGGCCACAGTGACAACACAGGTAATGGTTCTCTTGCCGCTCTCTGGAACGCATTCCTGACTCCAGGCTTTAGCCCTGCATAGTCCTGGCCACTGTTGGGCATTTGGAGAGTGAACAAAAAGGACAGGAGCTCTCAATCTCTTTCTCTATTTTTCTGCTTCTCAAACAAAAAGAATAGATAATTAGTTATCAAACCACAGAAAAACATAGGCCAATCTCAGATGAGTCTACGTAAAGCAAGAGAGGTGACTTACTGTATAATTGTATGACATTCTGGAAAAGCAAAACTAAAGACATGATAAATAGGCCGGCACTGTGGCTCAATAGACTAATCCTCTGCCTGTGGCGCTGGCACACTGGGTTCTAGTCTTGGTCGGGGTGCCGGATTCTGTCCTGGTTGCCCCTCTTCCAGTCCAGCTCTCTGCTGTGGCCCGGGAGTGCAGTGGAGGATGGCCCAGGTGCTTGGGCCCTGCACCCCCTGGGAGACCAGAAGCACCTGGCTCCTGGCTTCGGATCAGTGCAGCACACTGGCAGCGGCGGCCATTGGAGGGTGCACCAACGGCAAAGGAAAACCATTCTCTCTGTCTCTCTCTCTCACTGTCCACTCAGCCTGTCAAAAAAAAAAAAAAAAAAAGACATGATAAATAGATTAGTGGTCGCCAAGTGTTCTGGAGAAGGGTAAAGGCAAAATAGGCAAAGTACAGGGAATAGTTTTATGGCAAGAAAACCATTTTAAATGATTTGGAAAAAAAGTGAGTAAACTAAACTATGAAAAAAAAATCAACCTAATGTATGCACATTTAAAAAAACATTTAAAAAGCTAAAGAATCATAAAACACAATACAAACTGTATCCTAAGTATCCCACTGTATTATAAATTTATGAAACAATCTCACCAAGCAGAGGAGAAAGCTGATTACATAAGGAAGTTTCCAAAACAATTTCTCTGTAAACAACATTCTCTACATGATAAAGTTGTTTGTCATAAGGGAACAAGTTAAAAGCTTTGAAACTACTATATAATGTGTCTGTGTTTGTATAGGTATGTATTAATATCTATATGCATACATACACACAAACACATACACACAGGAACTAACAAATAAACTGATAATAGATGATATGATCAGTTTCTCACTAATTGGGTGAGATGTTATAGATAATGAAAAGGAGGCGCCAGGAATCATCTGTGTGGTGATGGATTAGAGCTGGACACATCAGTAAGAATTTATATTTAGATGAACAGAATACAAATGTTTACATAGTACAATATTTATTGATATGTGTACATGTCTCAGTTTTCTAATTTTTAAAGTTAGCTTGCAACACCTATACATTTATAAGACCCATAGTGCACTATTTTAGCACACGCATATATCATACCAGGCATGTAGCAAATCAATTTCCTTACATCTTCTTTGGGACTTGAGCTTCCTGGCTCCTTTTTTTCTAGTTCTTTATACAGTACATAATACATTGCTATGAACTACACTCACTCCACTGTGAACACCATTTTTTAAATTTTTTTATTTTTATTTATTTATTTTTTGACAGGCAGAGTGGACAGTGAGAGAGAGAGAGAGAAAGGTCTTCCTTTGCCGTTGGTTCACCCTCCAATGGCCGCCGCGGCCAGCATGCTGCAGGCAGCGCATTGCACTGATCCGAAGCCAGGAGCCAGGTGCTTCTCCTGGTCTCCCATGTGGGTGCAGGGCCCAAGGACTTGGGCCATCCTCCACTGCACTCCCAGGACACAGCAGAGAGCTGGACTGGAAGAGGGGCAACCGGGATAGAATCCGGCGCCCCGACCGGGACTAGAACCCGGTGTGCCAGCGCCGCAAGGTGGAGGATTAGCCTATTGAGCCACGGCACAAGCCTGTGAACACCATAACACATTACCTCTATCCAATGGCATTTTGGTGCCCTCTATATAATTGTTCCCCACATTTTCTAGCTTCTACTCATCATAATTTTAAGCTCAGATAAACTATTTATTAGCAATCATATATGAAAGAGAACATTTGGCATTTGTCTGTGTCTGGATTATTTCTCACATGTGTCTCCTTGTTTTGTCAGCTAATAGGGTTTAAAAGCAAAGTCATCCCAACAGTATGGAGCACAACAAAAATCAAAATCCTTGTTTGTTTGTTTGTTTGTTTAGTAGTTTTTTTAAGATCTATTTATTTAAACGGCAGAGTTAGAGAGAAAGAGGGAGAGACAGAGACATAATTCTATCTACTGGTTCACTCTCCAAGTAGTTGCAAGAGCTGGAGCTGGGCCAGCCCAAAGCCAGGAGCCAAAAGCTTCTTCCAGGTCTCCTACTTGGATGTGTGGTTCCATGGTTCCAAGGACTCTGCTGCTCGTCCAGGCACACTAGCAAGGAGCTGGATCGGAAGCAGACCAGCCAGAACACGAACTGACACCTGTACAGGATGCCAGTGCTGCAGACAGTGGTTTTACTTGCTAAGTTACAACACCAACCCCAAAATCCTTGTTTTTAATACAAATCTCCAGAAAAGGAACCAGGCATCCTGGAGGGAATGGTTGTGTCTTGGATTGGAGGATCAAGCAAGCAAGTTAAGGCTAGAACTACTTGTAATGCCACAAATTAAGGATGTACTGAAAGACAGAGGGCAGGGGATAAGGTGGAAGAGCAGGAGGAGGAGGACTGAGTGGGAAGAGGAGAAACATTATTTATTATGGCATTATGTAAGAGAGAGAGAGAAAGGAACAAACACAAAGGGTTTCCATGTCCAAACCTGAACAATTTGAAACAAAATAAATGAAGTATGTTGGGTTGTAATACAAAGTATAATATAAAATATGAGTCCATACTGAGAGGGAGAAAGGAAGGCAGTGAAGGAAAGAGGGAAGGGAGTAAGAATAATAGGAGATGGGGCCACACTGTGGAGTAGTGGGTAAAACTGCCTTCTGCAGTGCAGACATCCCATATGGGCGCCAGTTCAAGTTCTGACTGCTCCACTTCCTATCCAGCACTCTGCTATGGCTTGGGAAAGCAGTACAAGATGGCCCAAGTCCTTGGGCCTCTGCACCTGCATGGGAGACCAGGAAGAAGCTCTGGACTCCTGGCTTTGGATTAGCGCAGCTCCTGCCACTGCGGCCAACTGGGGAGTGAACCAGCAAAAGGAAGATCTCTCTCTCTCCCTCTATGCCTCTCCTTCTCTGTGTAACACTGACTTTCAAATAAACAAATAAAAAAATAAAAAATAAATATTTTTAAAAAGAATGATAGGAGAGAGAGAAAGAGAGGCGAGAGAAAGATCTTCTATCAACTGGTTCACTTTCCAAATGGCTGCACTGGCCTGGCCAGGGCAGGAACGAGGAACTTCTGGGCCTTTCAAGCACTTCAGCCATCTTCTGCCGCCTTCTCATGTGCATTAGCTAGGAGCTGGTTCAGAAGTGGAGCAACCAAGAATTGAACAGGCACCCATGTAGGTCTGCCAGCATTGTAGGCAGTGATTTAACCCACGTAGCACGATACTGGCTCCTAAAACTAATTATTCTTAATAAAAAGTACTAACATAGGGCAGGTGTTCTATTTTCCAGTTGAGGCACGTATATACTATAATCAGAATGCCGGGTTTGAGACCAAGTTCTGCTCCTGATTTCAGATTCCTGCTAACAAGCATCCTGGGAGGCAAAAGGTGATATTGCAAGTGTTTGTGTTCCTGCTATACACAATGGAGACCTATATTGAGTTCCCAACTCCCAATCTGGCTCACCCAGCCACAGCCACTGTGGGCACCTGGGGAGTGATTCAGCAGATGCAAGTTCACTCTCACTCTTGCTCTCTCTGCCTCTCGAATATTTTTTAAATAAAAATTAAAAACTGCACAAATAGCCGGCACTGCAGCTCACTTGGCTAATCCTCCACCTGTGGTGCCGGCACACCGGGTTCTAGTCCTGGTCGGGGCGCCGGATTCTATCCCAGTTGCTCCTCTTCCAGTCCAGCTCTCCGCTGTGGCCCAGGAGTGCAGTGGAGGATGGCCCAAGTCCTTGGGCCCTGCACCCCATGGGAGACCAGGAGAAGCACCTGGCTCCTGGCTTTGGATCAGCGTGGTGCACCGGCCACAGCGGCCATTGGTGGGGGGTGAACCAACAGAATAAAGGAAGACCTTTCTCTCAGTCTCTCTCTTTCACTGTCCACTCTGCCTGTCAAAAAAAAAAAAAAAACAACTGCACAAATATGCACATATCTATGCCTATGTTATTCAACATTCTAAAGTTACTTTTACCATTGCTACACATGTCAAATAATGATAGAAATCTAATAGTAATTAAAATTTCGGACTTTTAAGATGATCGTGCATTAGATGATTTGGTATTTAAGTGTAGTCTTTAACCACGCTATTTATCAGGAAATTTTTTATCATGGATTTTTCCACACCTCCACCCAGAAAAGATTATAAATTAGGGTGAACCATTTGGAATAGTATTTAAAGTGTTGATTGGGATGATCGCATCCCATATTGGAATAGCTGAGTTAAAGTCTTGGCTCCACTTCCAACACAGCTTCCTGCAAATAAGGTACACCATAGAAGGCATCAGGTGATGGTCCAAGCCCTTGGGTCACTGCCATCCATGTTGGAGACAAACATGCAGTTCTGGGCTACCAGATTTGTCCAAGACCAGCCACAAATTTTGTGCAGATTTGAGGAGCGATCCAGCAGAAGGAAGATATCTCTCTCTGTATGTTTGTTTTGCAAATAAACATAAATAAATAGGGATATATTAAAAATGTTAAATAGGGATGGGTGGATGCTGTGGTGTAGTGACCTGGGCTTCAGCTTGGGACACACACACATCCCATATTAGAATACCTTTCAATTCCTGGCTGTTCTGCTTCTAATCCAGGTTCTTGCTAAGGTGCCTGAGAAGGCAGTGGATGATGGCTCAAGTACTGTGTCCTGCCATCCACGTTGGAGACCCAGAAAGAGTTACAGGCTCCTGGCTTCAGTTTGGCTTGGCTCTGGATGTTGCAAGCATTTGGAGAGTGACCAGAAGAAGGAATATCAGTTTCTCCCTTTCTCTTTCATTTCGCTTTTCAAATATTTTTTTTTTTTTTTTTAGCCAGAGAAGACCGTTTCTAATTATATACATATGTAAGGGAGTTCACAAACTCCAAGGGGCACTTAGAATTTGGGGTTTACATATCATGGTCACAGGTGAAGGGCAGGAGAAAGTATGTTTATGGGAAAACAGATGATCTTTAGGGGAGCTAAATGGATCCTTCAGAGAATAAAGAAGATATAATAGTGACTTATATTTTAAAAACATGTTAAGTAGAACAACCTATTTAAGGGAGACATTTTTTAACAATTTGACTAAGTTATTACAACTATTCATTCGCATATTTTTATTTAGAGAATAGTATGAGCTTTTGAATATAGTCCAAATAGTTGAGGAAGACAAAATATTTTAATCATGACCTCAGTTTATCCAATAATCTTATATTTCAATTCAAGTTTATTGAACAGATATGTTTCAAATCATTGTATGGTCAGTATTGATAATTAACAGAAATGAAAATGTGTTAATTCAGTAGACATATTTGAACAGCAATGACAATTTTGCAAAGTATTTATTTTTCATCTACCTGAAAGGGTGAATGACCGAGTGTCCAAATGTATGTGCATGTTAGAGGGGAGTCTTCCACCTGTTGATTCACTCTCCAAATGCCTGCAAGCAATAAGAGAGAAAAAATGCAATAGCTAGGACTGACCCAGTGCAAAACAAGGACCCAGGAACTCCATCTGGCCCTCCCACATAGATGGCAGGGGCCCACATACTTGAGCCATCACTATCTGCCTCCCAAGATGCGTTTGCAAGAAGCTGAATCAGAAGTAGTGGTGCCAGGATCTGAACCAGCACTCATGTGTGAGATGCGGGCAGCCAAAGCAGCAGCTTAATTTCCTACCTCACCATGCCCAGCCTATGTGACATCAATTTACACTGGGTTACTCATATTGACTTAGTTAAGACAGCTTGTAAGGACATGAGTTATGTTTGAGGTGTTTTCAAAGACAGTATCGTATTTTCAGTCCAGATGACTACACCCAAAATGAGTTCTTTTTAAGAACCAAATAAAATGAAATTGTCTCTGAATTGGTTTACAACGGTTTGTGATATATATATATATATATATATATTCTTTTAAAATATGATTTCACATAAAATATTAGAAAATTATGATAATTTATTTTCATCTCTAACACATTCCAAGGAGGAGCAGTTACTCAACTTTGCCTCACTAATGAGTACTGAGCCATCCAACAGTACATAGAACTTTACATCCCTATAAAGGGAAGTTTTCCAATTCTTTGTTTTATCGTAACTGCAGCAGTGACCTAACTCCATTCAAAAAACTACTGTCAGCCACAGTTGATCAGAACTCTGGAGAGCTGTTCTAATTTTCCTGGTGGCTGGGGCAGTGCCAACTCAAACTTCTCAGCCATCTTAGGTGTTAGTGAGTATCAACCACAACTTCTTTGGTATGCTTTGAATCCCTGTTCTGAATTTCTTCTTTCTTTGATTCTGTCCCTCAATTCTAGAGTATCCTCCAATTCCCTTATTCCCTTCCTGTCTGTACAAGTATTCTTTTACGACAGCTTAATCGTTCTCCATATGCAACTGCCTCTGTTTAAAGCAGGATGTGGATGTTTTTGGGAAAAGTTAAATTGGAAAGTGCTGGTTGCTTCCATCATCATTGCTTACTGGTAGCCATGATTGCAGGAGGATACAGCCCTCACAGGCCTTAAATCCAGTCTGGGATGTTACCCGAAGTTAGTGACTGCCGTGCTCCAAACAAGGAATTCCTATTGGATCCTCTCAATCCCTGAACACGGGATGCTGTGACATCATCACTATCAGACTTCATCCTGTCTTGGGTGCCTGTAGGTGAACCCACAACAGTGCCAGAAGTTCTAAAGCAAGAGCAGAGCATTGGCCCCTCACCATCTTGTGATTGTAAGACCAGATCTAAGGCCGGCGCCGTGGCTCAACAGTCTAATCCTCCGCCTTGCGGTGCCGGCACACCGGGTTCTAGTCCCGGTCAGGGCACCGGATTCTGTCCTGGTTGCCCCTCTTCCAGGCCAGCTCTCTGCTATGGCCCGGGAAGGCAGTAGAGGGTGGCCCAAGTCCTTGGGCCCTGCACCCGCATGGGAGACCAGGAGAAGCACCTGGCTTCTGCCTTGGGATCAGCGCGGTGCACTGGCCGCAGCACGCCAGCCGTGGCGGCCATTGGAGGGTGAACCAACGGCAAAGGAAGACCTTTCTCTCAGTCTCTCTCTTTCACTGTCTAACTCTGTCAAAAAAAAACAAAAAACAAAAAAACAAAAAACAACAACAACAACAACAACAAAAACAGATCTACCAGTTCCAGAAGACATCACTAACACCTACCCCAGGGGACTTGGTGATGACCTTAAACTCTAGGGCTACAGCTTTGCATGCCATCAATCCTAGCTTCAGCCAGAATCACCCTGCATGACCTGGAATGGCCTCCTCTGCATCCTGCAGAAGTGCACTGTACATGACTCGAGGACAGGAATCTTTGGAAGCCCACGTCCTCCGTAAAATTACACTACCATCTCCAAAATCCACTGCAATGCAGACTACTGAGAAACTTATAAACAAGCTGACATTGACTAGAGATGAAAAAAAACACAGAGGTTACATCTCTGAGTGCATCTAGAAGCAAAACCAAAGTATCTGTCCAAGCAACATCATAATCCCATTTAAATGAAAAGAACATTTTTCTATCAATCCCATTCTATAGAGTGAGAATAAATGATTATTATACATAGAAATCGATAGAACAAAAGAACTGTAGGAAGTAAGGAAGCATGACACCTTCACAGGAACTTAATAATTCATCAGAAACATGTCCCAAGTTGAAGGACATCTATGGAATGTATGAAAAATAGTTCACAACAATGATCATAAGAAAAATCAGCAAGATTTAAGAGAATACAGATAGACAATTAATTGAAATTAAATGAGGCAAACAATCCATGGTATGAATGAGAATTTAAAAAAGAGAAGTAATAAAAGAATCAATCAGAAATCATGATACTAAAAACTTAAATCAGGGGCCCAGCACTGTGCTGTAGTGGGAAATGTTACTGCCTGCAGTTCTGTCATCCCATATGGGCGTTAGTTCGAGTCCTGGCTGCTCCACTTCTGATCCAGCTCCCTGCTATGGCCAAGGAAAACAAAAATAAGATGGCTAAGTCCTTGGGCCCCTGCACCCATGTGGGAGACCTGCAAGAGGAAGAAGCTCCTGGCTTTAGATCGGCCCAGCTCTAGCTGTTGTTGCCATTTGGGGAGTGAATCGGTGGATGGAAGATCTCTCTCCCTCTCTCTCTGTATCTATCTCTCTGTAACTCTGCCTTTCAAATAAATAAATAAACCTTTAAAGAAAATCCTTAAATCAGTGAAACACAGGATATGGTCAAGAGCTTTAATAGAAGATTAGATCAAGCTAAAATAATTCTTAATTTGGGGCTGGCATTGTGGCATAGCAGGTTAAGCCACCACCTACTATGCTGGCATTCTATATACCCCGAAGTTCTAGTCCTGACTGCTCCCATTCTGATCCAGCTCCCTGCTAATGTTCTTGGGAAAGCAGCAGAGGATAGCCCAATTGCTTGGGCCCCTACACCCATGTGGGAGACCTGGAAGAAGCTCCTGGCTCCTGGCTTTGACTTGGCTCAGACCCAGCCATTGTGGACATTTGGGGGGCTAATCAATGGGTAGAAAATCAATCTCTCCATTGTCTTACATTTTGCTGCTGTTCTCATAATTAGAGACTTGAAAAATGTTCTGATCTGTCAAGTTTGTAAAGCTTTTGTGTAAACCTCTAAATGTCATTCATTAGTCATTGTGTTGGCCATTTTTCCCCATCTATGTCTTCCGTTTTTCAGAATGAAATACCATGTCTGATACCTTTAAATCTGTATGCATTATCCAGTTTTCTCATTTTCCCACTTTTTCTTGGGCTAACAGAATAAGTAAAACAGGGTATTATTTATTTATTGGCTAGAAATGTTGGATATTGTTTTTATTTTCTTCAGAATGTTATGATTAGCACAGATCAGCCGTGTATGTCTTTTAAAAAAATAAACAAAGGTTGCTTTAAAAAAAAAAAAAAGAAAATCAATCTCTCTCTCTCTCTCTCTCTCTCTCTCTCTCTCTTTCTCTCCATGCCCCATCTCTGTCTCTCCCTGTCTCTGTCTCTGTCTCTTCCTGCCCCTCTCTGCCTTTCAAATAAGTAAGCAAAGCTTTTTATTTAAAAAAAAATTCTGAATTTGAAATAGTCTAGCCTCTCTTTCTGTGTGTCTCTGTAAAATTAATTGAATGTGTTCTTGTGGATATTTTTGTAATTAAAGTTTACTCAAGTAAGATATTTATAATGATTATTCATGAGTGTATTTATGTATATGAAAAATCAAATATCTGGGAGCAAAAATATAAATTTAGAGGGATTCAGAAACAGATGAGAATTAGAAATAGCATTCATTATTTCTAGGACAATAAACAATGCAGAAAGCATTCTAACATATAGAAAAATCATGTTTGGCCAAGTGGCTAAGACAGCAGTTATAATACCCATAGCCCATATTAGAGTGCCTGGGTTCAATAATCAGCTCTGGTTCCTGCTCTAGCTTTGTATTATTGCAGACACTGGAGATAGTGGTGATGACTCAAGTAACTGGGTCCTGGTGACCTGCACTGGAGAGAGACCTGGACTGAGTTTCCAGCTTCCAGTTTCATCTTTGGTCCAGCTTCTACTGTTGTAGGCATTTTTGCAGGAAATGAGCACAGAGATAGAAGATTTCTCTCTCTCTCCTCTTTTTTTGTCTACTAAATAAAACCAAATAAATAAAATATAGGACTTCACAATGGAAAGTTAAAAAATTATGGATTAGCTTTTTTTTTCCCCTTACTATGGCTATCAAGTATGATTAAGTACACATACTGTTAGGAAACTTTACAAACTGTCCTTAATAAACATTGTATTGCATTTTAGATTTTAAAATATCTTTCACAAAGAGGTTAAAAATAACTTAAAATTGCAGTAAATCATGTTACACTAAGATAAATTTAGTGATGTAAAATATGTAGGTTGCACTAAATTTAAATTTATAACAAGAAGAATTAAGCAGCAGAAGAGAAGAACATAGAGACGTTCTTCATCCTGAGAAGTGGGAGAAAGAGAACTAATGAAGTCAGCTTGTGAGAAATGATGCCCTGTTTGACTATCCCACTCCGAAAAAAAGCACTATTGGGATAAACTGTAAGTGTAAATTCTATGCTATTTTCTGGGTTGCATCTCAAGGATAGTGAAGTTAAGATAACTGAATTTTGAACTTACCTTACTAAGCTGTAATCAGATCATTCAGTTTGAATTTTATTCAAGGAAACTAAAAGATACGCATTTCTAATTAAGAACATTTGAAACAACTTCAGAGTACTTACTAGCAATGAATCATGTAAAAATATAGATAGGATATAAAACACACTTACTATTTATGCAATGCATTCAATATGTCTCACAAATTGTAATACACACTTGTCATCTATTTTTGAGACAGATCAAAAGCATTTTAGGCCCATTTTACAGGTGAGGAGACTAAGTTTTAGAAAACATTATATTTAAACTTACAGCAGTAGTGGTGTCAGAATCTACGGGATTTCGAAGGCAATTCACTGAGGATTTGGATTTTGTTGGCAGGAATGCAGTGATGGATTTCAGAGCACTGCTGGTCAAATCATCAGATCATTGTGCTCCAATTTGTAAGAGATCTGAGTGGCACATTTCCATGATGACTATAGCACATGCTCTGGACCACACATATTCATATGGGTAGTATTGACCTCATGGGCCTCTCTTCCTAGAAAGAATGCCAGAATGGGAAGGTTAGTGGGGTTAACTATATTCCCCCCATGACTGCTGTTTATTTCAGGACTATAATGGGTACTCCTCTGCCTCATCCACTATCCATTGACAAAAATTCTTAATTTTATTTTAATAAGTTTTTAAATAGATTCATTTATTTATTTGAAAAGCAGAGTTACAGAAAGAGAGACACAGAGAAAGGAAGATCTTACATCCACAAGTGCACTCCCCAAATGGCCCCAGTGGTTGGAGCTGCACTAGGCTGAAGCCAGAAGCCCAGGACTCCATCTGTCTCCACACAAGTTGCAGGGCCCAGCACTTGGGCCATCTTATGCTGCTTTCTCAGTTGTATTAGCAGGGAGCTGCATTGAAGTGGAGCATCTGCAACTCTAACAGGTGATAATCTCTCAACCCTGATGTCTTTGCTTAGTAATTTCCCACCCATTTTTCCACTCAGTCTAATAATTGGCAGTAAGTCCTCAGCTACCTTTGCTGCACTTGCAGTGAATGTAGTTGGGGGACATAGTACAGGTCCAGGCATCATCCATGTATGTCCTGTGGAAACTGGGGAAAGCCCTTTATGTGCCCCACAACTGTTGGATTGTTGCTGCTGCTAGGACCCCTGCCGTGACCTCATACTCATCTGTGATACCTACAAGGTCCTACCTGAATTCCTCTCTTCAGACTGGTGACTGCCAGTCCACAATCTACAGAATATTTGAAACTCACTCTGAGTCATGGGTAAGGAGCCCATTGTATCCTGAAGCCCCAGGACTGTGCCTATTGTACCATACTCCTCAGTGTCACTATTATATACACTATGGGACCTGTGATGGAGCCTATTTGCATTCCAGTGCTCTAGGCCCACACCTGTTAATGAGAAATCCTCACAGTAACCTTATTCACCCTGTGTGATTGGCACAAGGTCCCTGTATTTTCTCCCAGTGCTGGGACTTGTGTTCCTGGACCCGTATGCTCTAAGATCCATTCCAAAGCAGTCAGAACAAAGGAAGGACCAAACCATCAGTATCATTCAAGCTTGCCCTGCAGGGCAAGTGGACAGCTCTCTCCGTGAATCACAGCACTAGAAATGTGGTTACAGCAGTGACATATACTACTGCAATTGAAACCCGAGTCTCTGGGGACAAAAGACACACAACTTTGGAGATTCACAATATATCAAAATCACACGATTGCCTCCATACACTGCTGAAGACCAGAAGACAACTCTTGCTATTGCAGAAATTGTTACACCCAATTACCACTGAACAAATCACCCAGGGGGCCAATATCTGGGCTTAGTTTGTACCAAAACCAAGTCAACAACATAAGTGACACCGAATATTTCATCTAAACACAAGTGTTTTCTAATAAAACCCATTCCATTAAAAAGAAACTATTGTGCCGGATGTGCAGATGTCAACTTAGAAACATGGAAAGCATGAAAAAGCAAGCATGCGTGATTTCTCCGAGGGAATACAATAGCTTTCCTGAAATATTTCAGATCTGAGGGAAATATATGGAATGCTTGAAAAAGAATTAAAATAATAAAGTTGATGCAATGTAAGAGAATGCATATAAATAGTTTAGAGAAATGAGAACAATAAATGACATGAATGAGAAATTCACAAATGAGATAGAAACCATTAAAAAGAGTCAAGCATAACTTTTGGAGATAAAAACTTCAATTAATAAAACAAAATTACAATTATATGCTTTGACATCAGTATAGATCAAAAGGAGAAAAGAATTTCAATTTCCTAGCCTATAAGAAACTCACTTCACAGGTAAGGATACACTCAGAAAATGAAGGGCTGGAAAAAGATGCACTATGCAAATGGAAATCAAAAAAGAGTTGGGGTAGCTATACTCACATCAGATAAAACAAATTTTAAAACAGGAATTGTAAAAAGAGACAAAGAAGTACATGTAAGTTTGACAAAAGTATTGGATCACTAAGAAGATAGAGTAATTATAATTATATATGCACCTAAAACAAAACCATGCATCTAAATAGAGCAAAAATTAGTAGATGTAATGGGAGATATAAACCCCAATTGAATAGCAGTAGGGGACTTCAATATCTCACTGTCATCAATGGACAGATCATCCAGAGCAAAAAATCAATGAAGATACATAAGAGTTGAACTATATTACTGAACAAGTGTGCCTAACAGAATTTCATAGAACATATCACCCAAAAGCTGTAGAATATGTATTATTCAATTCAGCACATAGAACATTTTCTAGCATAGATCATAGGCCACAAATCAAATCTTGGAAATCATACCATGTACTCAGATCATAAAGGAATAGATCCAGAAATCAAAAGCAAGAAAAGCAACCAAAAATTAACAAATATGTAAAAACTAAATCACATGCTGCTAAATGACCAGTCATTGAAAAAACTCAAAGGAAAGCAATGTATCAGAACCTGTAATACATTTCAAGGACTTAGCAAAAGAAAATAAACCAAACCCCAAATTAGCAGAACGTGAGAAATATTACGACTTTGATGATAAATAAATGTTAAACTAAAAAACAAAAGGCTAACAAAACAAAAAGCTGTTTGATTGAGATACAAACAAAATAGACAAACCATTAGCCAGACTAACAAACAAAAATAGAGGAAAAAACTCAAACTAAAATAATTAAATTAGAAGTGAAAAATACACATTACAGTCTGCAGAGCAGAAATACAAAGGACAATCAGAAGCCTCTATGAACAACTATGTACTAAGAAACTGGAAATCCTCAAAAAAATGGATACATTTCCTGATAGTTATAAATTATAGAGATTGTATCAAGAATATACTCAGACATTCTAAACAGACCCATAGTAAGTGACAAGTCTGAAGAAACAATTAAAGGTCTCCCACCAAAGAACCAAACAAGTCCTGAATGCTTTATACTATTGAACTCTCAAAAATATTTAAAGAGGAACAAACTCTAATGCATTTCAAACATTCCAAAATATTGAAAATGATGTAAAGCATATAACTCTCCTATTCATTTTACCAAAATCAAACAAAAAGATGATAAGAGAAAACTACAAACCAATATCATTGAGGAATACAGGTGCAAAAGTTCTCAATGAAACAGAAGCAAATCAAATCCACGACTATGTGAAAAGTTCATACATCATAATTAAGTGGGATTTATCAAGAGATGCAATGGTGTTTCAATATTTGAAAATGAATAAACATCACAAATTATATCAGGAACAAAAACCATATTATCATCTCAATAGATTCAGAAGAAGAATTTGATAAGATTCAATACCCCTTCATTATAAAAACCAAAAAACCTCAACACATTAACTATAGAAGGAATATAACTCAAAACTATAAAGTCTTTATGTGACAAAAATAACCAAAATCATACTGAATGGGTAAATGTTTAAAACAGGAGCTGGCATTGTTGCATAGTAAGTTAAGCTTCCACCTGTGATGCTGGCATCCCACGTGAGCACCGGCTCAAATTTACTTCTCATCCAGCTCCCTGTGGAATGCACCTAGGAGAGCAGCAGATGATGTCCCATGAACTTGGGTCTCTATCACTCACGGGTGAGGCCCAAAAGGAGTTCTGGTCTCCTGGCTTCAGTCTGGCTCAACTTTTGACACTACAGGCATTTTGGGAGTGAGCCACCAAAGATCTCTCCCTCTCTCTTTCTTTCCACCTCCCTCTCTTTCTCTCTCATCTCTCTCTCTAACTCTTTTTCAAATAATCTTTAAAAAAAAAAAGCTTAAGTCATTTGATCTAGGGCAAAATAAGAATGTCCACTTTCACCACTCCTATCCAATACAGTATTAGAAATATTATCAAGAGTAATTAGGGAAGACAAAGACGTAAAGGACATTAAAATAGGAAAGGTAGAAGACAAATATTGGTGTTTGCAGACAACATGATGTTATAAATGGAAAACCCTAAATACTGCACCAAAAAGTAGTTAGAACAGATTAACAATTCAGTAAAATTGCAGGATACAAAACCAAGAAACAAAAAATGGTAGCATTTTTTAAACACCAATAATGATTTCACTAAAAGAAGAATCAGAAAAGAAATCCCACTTACAATAGCTACCAAAATCAAATATTGAGCAATTAATTTAAATTAAAAGATATCTATAATGAAACTTATTTACAGAATCAGAAAGACACTCCTAACATTGGTATAAAATCACAAAAGACCCAGCACAACCAAAATGATTTTGAATAGAAAAAAATCAAGCAGGAGGCATCACAATACCTAATTTCTAAGCACAATATAAAGCTATTCTAATTAAAATTGCATAGTACTAGCTTAAAAATTGGCACACAGATCAGTAAAACAGAATAGAGAGCCCAGAAATTAATCCACATACATATAGCCAATTGATTTTTCACAAAAGCAACAAAAATGTGCATTGGAGAAAGGACAGCCTTTTCAAGTATTACTGGCAAAACTCAATATTTATATGAAATTAGAAGAATGAAATTAGAGCACTGTTTCTCACTGCATTAAAAAATCATCTTAAGATTAATCAAATACCTATCTAAGAAATGAAACTATGAAATTGCCAGTAGAAAACAGAAGGGAAACATTTCAACACATTGGTATATATGATGACTTCTCGGATAATACCTCAAAGGCACAGGCATCAAAAGAAAAATCAGACAAGTAGAATCATTTCAAACTCAGAAACCTCTGCACAGCAAAGGAAACAATGAGTAGAGTGAACAAACATACAACAAAACAGGAGAAAATATCTGTAAGCTATGTATCTGACAAAGGATTAACATCCAGAATATATCAGCAGCTCAAACTCAGCAACAACAAAATCCAGTTAAGAAATGTAAAAGGAACTGAACAGACAGTTCCCAAAGGAAGGAATACAAATGACTAGCAAATATATGAAAAATGTTCAATTTCCACAGCTCTCAGGAAAATGCAGATCAAAACCATAATGAGATATCACAGCACCACTATCAGATGGTCATCATTATACAAAAGACCGAAACGAATCCTGGTGAAGATGTGGAAAAAGGGTGACTCAAATGTGAATTAACTCAGTCACTGGGAAAAATTATATGGGGACTTATTAAAAATTAGAAATGGAATTGTCATACAATCTGGCAATCCCACTACTGGGTACATACCAAAAAGCTCATTGTTACCACTGTATCAATGATTTCTACTCCACCATGTTTATAGCAGTGCTATTCCCAATAGCCAAACTATGGACTCAATCAAGGTGTCTATCATTAGTTGAATGGATTAAGAAAACGTGGTATATACACATAATGTAATATTATTCAGCTATAAAAAAGAATGAAATCATGTCATTTATAACAAAATACATGAAATTTAAAGATATAATGTTGAATAACTTAACCCAGATATAGAAAAACAAATATCATTTTTTATAGCTGGGAGCTAATATTTAGAAAACACAAACTCAGTCTGAACACAGAATGTTGAATTCTAGACGATGGAAGTGGTGGGAAGGGTAAAAGGAGTTTATATAAGACAAACTAGGTGAAGGTGTGTGTGGTTCATTAATTTTGACATAGACACAAATATGAGCTGTTAACATTGGGAATGGAGTGAGAGGTATATATGAAGTCTGTATTACAACTCACAGTTTTGTTTTGTAAATTTGAAGTGACTCTGAATCAAAGTATTAGATAAAATAAAATAAAATAAAACAAAGCTTACACACAAAAATATGAACAGTGGGCTTTAATGTGAAACACTACAAAAGTTCACAACTGTGTTTTCAGATTACACATTGAAATGAACTATTTTTTGCTATTTTGGTAATCAAAAAATTCACAATTATCTAGAAAGTCATAAATATACTGAAAATGTAGCAAAAAACTAAACTTACAATGTAAAACTTGCTTCACTACCTGTTATCTAGAACTATAATTCACGCTTCCATTTTATCAATTGTTCTATTAATTATAGGAAGCTTATCCATAAATTTTCTTTGTAGACAGTACTTTTCCCACTTTGACATGATTTACAAATGAATAAGGTAGTTTATAATAATAATCTGTAAGCAGTAATTTAAAAATCAGTTACAATTTGTGGAAGAAAATGTTTCTAACCCATACATCATAGAATAAAGGACGACTATTGAAACTCAGGAATGATATATCCATCAATTCATATGCTCTGAGACAAACATATTCATGACATGCAATGTAAACTATACTTATTGTTAATGAAGACTATCAATACAAGCTGGTGAAATAATAACCCTGTTGTTAGTGTAATATTCCCTTTCCACAAAAATAATTCCACAAAGCAAGAAGTGATCAAAACAACTCTTCAAATCCTTGTCTCCTAGTCATACTGTTTTTAATCAGAGACTTTCTCAGATTCTAAGATCCTAAAATACTGAAAAAAAAAAAACACAAGTAATGCTCTTTATCAAGCATAACAATAGAATTTACATTCTTATGACACAAAGTCTATATGCTAGAATAACACCCAAAAGAAGTCACTCTCCTTATAATAGAAACAAAGTTTGATTCCAAATACTTGTGACCACTCACATCAGTCATGTTAATATCATAGCCAAGTATTGACAGTATCTTGTCAAGATAATGCACAGACACTCCAGGATAGATAGTGAGTGAGTTCATTCAGGGAACACAGTAAAATTCAAAGAGTTCTCGCACTCTGTCTTAAACATGTGTTGACTAGTGACTAATCTGTTTTATAAGTAAAATTGTTTTTGAACTTATATGCCTAGTTATATTTTATTTCTCATATTTTATAATAATGACTGGTAACAACTTCTCACTAGGTTTTTTGATCCTCAACAGTCTACTGAAAATTTAATTATTTGTTTTCATCAAACTCTTGAATCAATTAGGAAAACTTACTTTAAAAAAATCTGTAGTAGGGGCTAGCACTATGGCACAGCAGGTTAAGCTGCCATCTGCAGTGCCAGCATCCCATATAGGTACCAGTTCATGTCCCGTGCTCCACTGTTGATTCAGTGGGAAAACAGTGGAGGATGGCTTAAGTCCTTGGGACTCTGTACCTACATGGGAGACCTGGAAGAAGCTCTTGACTCCTGGCTTCAGCCTGTCCCAGATCCAGCCATTGTGGCCATTTGGGAATGAATCACTGGGTGGCAGATAGTTCCCTCTCTATCTCTATCTCTGGAATTCTGCCTTTCAATAAATTAAATAAAATCTTTGCAAAATATTTGATAGTAAAACTTTTGGAAAAACATGATATACAATTGAATTTTAGGTTTTTTTGTACATAAGATTTTTGAAACTGAAACATATTGTGGCTCTCAAATAAAAATAAAAATTATTCTTAGGCCCATGGTCAACCCAGCAAATTTCTAGTATATTTACAAAAATAAGATCATGTTTTTATTTATTTATATATTTAAAATTTTTGATTGACTTGGAAATCAAATTTACAGAGAAAGAAGACCACCACCACCACACACACACACACACACACACACACAATCTTCTATTTGCTGGTTCACTCCCAAAATGACTGCAATGGCTTGGTCTGGGCCAGGTCAAAGTCAGAAGCCTGGAACGCCATCCAGTTTTCACATGTGGGTTCCGGGTCTCAAGGATCAGAAGTGGGACAGCCAGGTCTCAAACTGGAACCCATATCGGATGCCAGCATTGCAGATGGTGGCTTAACCAATTCACTGTGTCACAACACCAGTCCCAAGCTCATGCTTTTGAGTAAAGTGATCTAAACAAGTTTTTTTTTTTCTTTCTCTTTTTTTTAAATTTTTATTTATTTTTATTTTTTTTTTGACAGGCAGAGTTAGACAATGAGAGAGAGAGAAAGAGAGGTTTTCCTTCCGTTGGTTCACCCCCCAAATGGCCACTACAGCCGGCATGCTGTGCTGATCCGAAGCCAGGAGCCAGGTGCTTCCTCCTGGTTTCCCCTGTGGGTACAGGGCTCAAGCACTTGGGCCATCCTCCACTGCCTTCCCGGGCCACAGCAGAGAGCTGGACTGGAAGAGGAGCAACCGGGGCAGAATCAGGTGCCCAGACCAGGACTGGAACCCAGGGTGCTGGCACTGCAGGCGCAGGATTAGCCTAGTGAGCTGTGGTGCCGGCCATTAAACAAGCTTTAAGAAACAGCTAATATCATCTAAACTTGTTGCCAGGAATTGCATTTGCTTATTCTCTCTGTCAGTATTTTTTGATTCTTTTCAAGATTTTAAGGTTAGTGCTATTGAAACAAAGTTGATTAAAATACAACTGAATTTTATTCTCATGGGCTTACATTGTCATGGGTGAGATATAAAATCAAATACTTTATGAAAATTGTTTATTATGTCAGAACGTACATTTATACAACTTTAGCAAAAATTTGTCACTAATTATGGGATGCATCAGCACACAGAATGAATTGAGTATCCATTTCTAGTGTATTTTTCATCAGTGAAATATGGTGATACTTAACATAGTGGTCAGAAGCCACAAGCTAAAGACAATCCAGCAATAGAGATTTGTGCTAAAAGACTGGAAACAAAAAATTTAGAACGTATAGAAAGTTATGGCATAATACTATGAGAGCACATGTGTAAATTTGAATATAGAACCAATCAAAACTCCACTTCAAATGGACAAATATTTCTATCTATGTTTGATATTTACAAAGAGTACCAAGAACAGAATCATAGGATTATATAATCAGACAGTACGCCAAAAAGTAATGCAAATAGCTAACCCATAAGGTCATTTGTAATCAGGAAATGGAATGTAAAGCAGTGACACACATTACTGTTTTCCACTCTTGAAGTGGAAAAAATGATAATGTTTGCTAATATTAAGTATTGATGAAAATGCAGGATAACAAAACATCTGGTTTTTTAAAAATTTTTTTGACAGGTAGAGTTGGACAGTGAGAGAGAGAGTTATAGACAGTGGGAGAGAGACAGAGTGAAAGGTCATCCTTCCATTGGTTCACTCCCCTAATGGCTGCTACAGCTGGCGCTGCGCCAATCAGAAGCCAGGAGCCAGGTGCTTCCTCCCGGTTTCCTATGTGGGTGCAGGGACCCAAGCACTTGGGCCATCCTCTGCTGCCCTCCCAGGCCACAGTGGAGAGCTGGACTGGAAGAGGAGCAACTGGGACAGAACCCGGCACCCCAACCGGGACTAGAACCTGGGGTGCCAGCGCTGCAGGCGGAGGATTAGCCTAGTGAGCCATGGCGCCGGCCCACATCTGTGGTTTTGAAGGGAGTATTAGTCCAAACAACACTTTTTTTTTTTTTTTTTTTTTTTTTGTAGAGCAAGAAATTTAGATACACGCTGAAGGGTGGGTGTTGTGGTAAAATGGGCTGAATTGTAAATTTCTATGCTCTGGTTTCCCATATCAGAATATGGGTTTGAGCACCAGTTGCTCTGCTTCTGATCCAGCTTCTGCTAATGCCCCTAGGGAGGTAGTGGATGATGGTTAAAGCCCTTGAGCCCCTGTTACCCATGTGAAAGACCCAGATGGAATTACTGGATTCTGGCTTCAGCTTGGCCCAGCCTGGTTTTTGTGGGAATTTGGGGAGTGGAACAAGAGATAGAAGCTATCTCTCTTTCTTTCTCTCTCTTTCTCTCTCTTGGCCTCCCCATATTTCTCTGACACTCTGCCTTTCAAATAAACAAATAAATAAAAACACATGCTCAATTATCTAGCTAGAAATATATCATAAAACTAAATTTTCCAACATGTTTCAAAGAATAATGCCGTATTTTTTCCTTTTTTGGTCTGTGGCATTACTCCCTTATGTGAGTAGATGGATTTTCCTGACAACAGCTAAATATTTTTGATTAATTTAGAAATTTTATTTTTCAAGAAACGCAACTTCCTTGAGATCTATAGTATTAACTAACTCAAATAGTATTAACTCAAATTATCAAGGGGAGTCAAACATGGGTCAGTGATTGCCAGTGTGTTTTCATTTTGATAGATTTTCCAAGGATAAGCCAAGTCATGAACCTGTATGTGTAATTAAAACTATGATAGACACCTTGATGTCTTTTTGGATAGAGGAAATACAGCAAGAAGTTGATCTCCTAATTCTACGTATGAGCACCACATGTATACATATGAGATTCAAGAAAGCATTGAAATGTCTTAAGTTATTAAACTGAGATTTAAACAGGGATTACACCTAGTGAGTCAGGACTTAAAGATTGAATAAAATGTACAAGTTATGTGTATATCTGTGTATGCATATATAATAAAGTATATTAAAATATGTAATATAAAATGTCATAGTAATCGAAAATACTTTGTAAATATCTCTATCCTTATAAGCATGCATTTCTTAAGCCTAAGTCTCTCTGGGCAATGAACAGAAATATACTATGCCAACATAAAATCCATGAACTCATACCAAAAATGTTCAGTTCTTTATTAAGTGAAAAATGCTATAGACTATATCTATACAAGGGGGTACAGGTACATAAATAATAACTTTTTGTATCTCTTTCAGATCACAGCAACTCCCCGTATATCTTACATTCATTGATTCTCTATGTTCAGATTTTTTTCCCTAAACATTAACTTGTACATGGCCCAATATAATGACTGTAGCACCTACCCTTTGTTTCAAGTTCCATTCATATATTCCTCCCAATTGACTTAGTGTCTGACAGAGAAACAGATTGCCCTTGCTCATATGCCTAAGTTTGAACTATTCTTGCCTTGAGTCTTCCCATGATCCAAGCAGATGTGGCCAAAAGAAAGGCCATGCAAAGGTAGATAGGGCCATGAAAACAAAACAAAACAAAACCCTTGTGATTGGGATGTTTTCCAAGGATGGTGCTGTGGACTAATCAGGAAGTGGAGACCATGGTGCTTGCACTGTTCTTCTGAATAAGATAGCCAGTAGTACATTTTATCCTCCAAACAGATATAGAAAAATTGCCATGGTTAAGAAGGTGACCTGAAGCAAGATATAATTTCAGTGGTTTATTTGCGCTAACAGCAATCTGTGAATCAGAAAGCTTCAAACTTGAAGTGGTTTGGGTTACTCAAAAGGAACCCAACTGTGAGGACTTTACAGGAGAATACAGAAGTGAAGCAAAGAAAAAATATTTGAATGGTTACAGCTGTAAAGTTGTTTTATTTTTGTCTATCCTACCACAAAGTCCCTATTTATATAACTATTAGTTAAGTATTTCTGATTAATTGAGTTTAAGTTCTGTTTTTCTTTAATATGGACATTTATAAGAAATAACACAAGTTAAGTTTATGTTTGCAAAGCACGCCAGGTTAAAGTGATTTGTGAGAACTAACTGGCTTTGTCTGTGACAGGGGTTCTTCGGAACTGGCCTCCCTTTTAATCCACTTTAAAACTACATGAGTGGGCATGATGGTGCAGTGGTGCAGAGGTTTAAGCTGCCACACAGGACACCAGCATCTCACGTGGGAGTGCCAGTTTGTGTTTTGGCTACTCTACTTCCCATCCAGAATCCTGCCAATGCATCCCCGTAGGTGGTACATGGTGGCTCAATCGCTTGGGCCTTTGCACTTCATGGGAGACGCAGCTGTTAACTCCAGGATCCTTTCTTTGGCGTGTTTTACCCCTGGCTGTTGTGGGAATTTGGGGAGTAAATCAACAAATGAAGAATCTCTCTTTGTCACTCTGCTTTTCTATAAAATATTAATAAAAATGAAAATTAGGCCGGCGCTGCGGCTCAATAGGCTAATCCTCCGCCTAGCGGCGCCGGCACACCAGGTTCTAGTCCCGGTCGGGGCACCGGATTCTGTCCCGGTTGCCCCTCTTCCAGGCCAGCTCTCTGCTGTGGCCAGGGAGTGCAGTGGAGGATGGCCCAAGTACTTGGGTCCTGCACCCCATGGGAGACCAGGATAAGCACCTGGCTCCTGAGCCCTCGGATCGGCGCGGTGCGCCGGCCGCAGCGCGCCAGCCGCGGCGGCCATTGGAGGGTGAACCAAGGGCGGGGGAAGACCTTTCTCTCTGTCTCTCTCTCTCACTGTCCACTCTGCCTGTCAAAAAAAAAAAAATGAAAATTAGTATTAAAAACAAGTATACACAATGCATTCCTTTATTGAAATATCAGTTAATTCATTTAATTCATTTAATACCCCAAAAACATGCACAATTTTTGTGTGTCAGTTAATAGAAACATCTGTGTTTTCATCAGTTACTTATTTACATATGTTGGCATTTCACTTATGGTCATCTAATAGAAATTCCTTTATTCAGGGGCCAGCTCTGTGGCACAACGGGTTAACACCCTGGCCTGAAGCACCAGCATCCCTTATAGGCGCCGGTTCAAGTCCTGGCTGCTCCTCTTCCAATCCAGCTCTCTGCTGTGGCCTGGGAAAGCAGTAGAAGATGGCCCAAGTCCTTGGGCCCCTGCACCTGTGCAGAAGACCTAGAAGAAGCTCCTGACTCCTGGCTTTGGATAGGCACAGCTCCGGCCATTGCAGCCAATTGGGGAGTGAACCATTGGATGGAAGCTCGCTCTCTCTCTGTAACACTGACTTTCCAATAAATAAATCTTTTAAAAAACATAAAAAAAAATCCTTTATTTGATAATGCAAGCATTTCTTTATTGATGTATTTCTTTTGACTATTTTAGCTACTTTTTGACATTGGGCTCAAATCTTGATCCATGCTTTATTTCTGATCCCATCCCAGCTGCCTGGTCACCTATTGTTAGTAATCAAATGAGAATATATATTCAAATAAACAGTCCATATTCAGACAAGTGAGAGGAGACAGTTTTTACTAACAGAACTCTAATAAATTGCATTAAAAACAACCAAGAGCTGTCAGATCTGATAGTAATTACCTTGTAAAGTACTTTTGCTTTGTCTAATTCAGAACAGTGCATCATGCTACCTCAGTGTTGCCAAGCAACTTACAGACTCTCCACAGGACAGCGCAGAAGTGTGATACACAGATGTATCCCTAGTTACAAGTTGAACAAACATCAGATTTGCAATGATAACATTTTCAGACAGCAATTGAGTACAAAATCTGAAATATATTCAATTGAATTTTCAGTGAGGTTTGAACATATGAGCATGGAACATGTAAAGAACTTGAGGGAAAATATGATGTTTCAAATCATTTAAAGATGTCCAAAATCATATATGTTGATTTCTAAAATTGAAATATTTATGCTTAATAATACAATTTTCTAAAATAAATAATTAAAAATAAATAAAAAATATCTCTTAAAGTAGATTATATAATTTTTGTGTGTTCAATAACTGGCTATTTGATCTTTGCCAGTAACATGCCCTCATATATAAACAATCATATATCTACTATAGGAGAAAAATCCAAACTATTTTTTCTTTTAAAATCATTTTCTAACTTTAAATTGACATAAAATTGTATATATTTATGGAATACCATCAGATGGTTCAATTTGTGTATAAATTGTGTAATGTTCAATCAGAGAAATCATTTTATTGTGGCCTTCATTTTTGCATAAACAGCACACTAATGATTCAATGAAAACCAATGTACAGAAGTACTATCATATTTTTATATGTAATTTATGTCAGGGTACCATTTTAATTGTTAAGGGCATCCAAATGTATAGCTACATCTAGAAAGGATTTGGAACAGTTAGTATTCAAGGGCATGTAACAGAGCAACATTAATGAAAATTCTTTAAAGACGTGGCATGCCAAACAAAAGACATTTGCAGTCCTCAATAAAGGTATGTATATATTTTGATTAGTCTTCTACCATCAAAGTCCATCCATTCGCTAGCAAGTGCAGCTTATATATAAACATGCCCTTCACTCTGTTGACTCCCAGGCCACACTTCGTCACAATACTAAGTTACTCTGTTCCCCTCTGTGCTCCTTGACACAGTAGTCTTCAGTGTAGAGTGCTGGAAGCACTTAACTAACAAATCAGCTAAGATCTAAAGTTCCACCCTCCTTGAATTCTTTGACAGTCTTTTGCCCTTCCCACTGTGAACCCACACTTCAAAATTATCTAATACATTGAAAACAAAGCAATAAAATTTCATGCTGAACCTGTATTAAACTTACTAGTTGTAACAGATACATATTACTTAATTAGATGTTTATGGCCTAACATAACAAGTATAAAATATCATTAGGCTTTTATGCTATGTTATAAATCACTACTAGATCCCAAAGAAAATATTCTGTATCTAATGTGAGAACCCCACACCAGATTTCTTTCAATATGAGCTATCTCCTTTTTGGGGTTCTGATCAATTAATCACAAATAAATTAGCCAGTGAGTTCTTCAAATATGTTCATATGTATTGGATCATATTTTATGTATATGTGTGTACACATAAATATCCTTTAGCTGATATGTGTCATCATAGAAAACTAGCTATTACATTTGCCCAAAATACAGCATCATCATTTTCTTTTCAGAAAAGGAAGCTGAATAATTTCGATAATTGTGTGTCATAACACTCAATTTAAGAAGTATAATGGATTCCAAGAGAAAAAAGGTCATTAAAACTTTGGAAACATTGCAAGATCATGCAAATATTGCTGATCCTTTTGTTGTAATTAAATAGAAAAGGGTCTTTATTCATGAATATTCACCCATAACTAGCAATAATGCTTTGTAGTTAAAGTTTAGGATCATCATATACTACAAAATAAAGAACAGACCAATGTCCTAATGACAGACCTTGCTGGTAGTCATCTTTGTGTTTCTGTTGTAGGTAGCCATATAGAATAAAATTGATCAGGTTTGTGAGCTGGAAGACCACACCTTCACCAGGCATGTGTGACCTCATACCCCTACCTGGCCACACCTGTGCACCACCAGCCAATCAGGTCAATTAACCACTCCCCCTTGAAAGTGGAATAAAAGCCTGGGACAGTGTGCCTGGCCCTTTCATTTTCTGGCCTTTTGCCAGTGTGGGCCCCTGCCTTCCTGGCCTAGATGCTCTTCCACATGGCTGGCTCGTGGGACTCAGTATGAATCCAGATTTATCTCTCTTAGATAGGGTCCTCACTCTCCTATGCATCTTTCTCACTGAATAAAAGCTTCACACGTAACATGTTCATTTATGCCAGTATTCAGAATTCTTCTCTGAACATTAGGCAAGAACTCACACAGGCTTATTAATATTGGGAATTTATTAATGAGCACACGGTGATATCTTATGGCACCCCAAATTCCAATATTACCATATAAATCATGTACTAGAAGGCTAAAAATACACCATATAGTGACTTTAAAAATACCAGTTAGCATATAGAAATCAATCTTGGCCATTTTTAAATTCAGCTTCCTTCCATTTTCTACAAGGGTGGAAGAAATTCTGCAATCTGTTTAAGCATATATTGCAGGAACAGGACAGATCTGAGGGACTCCTAATAAAGTCCTCCTGTCACAGGAAAACAGCGGTGGAGAAATTATTATTGCTACTGTTACCTCGGTTCTTTGTCTCACATGGAAGAAGAATTTCCAAATGGACAAGCAGAGGGATTTAAAAAGATTTATTAGAGTCAAAGACCTCCAGCCAGAGTGGCCTGGAGGGGGGCTTCCAAGAGAGGAAAAAAACAAAGAACCTCATAGCGCTGGGGTTTCTTAAGTACAGTTTTGAAGAAAAAATACTTGACAGTCAGATTGACATTCAGCTACCAGGCAGGGACAAAACCCATCAAAAGACCTGATTTATAATTCTCCATCTCTTCTGGCCTGCTCATGATAAAACAACCAACCATCCAGAAGGGTGGGACAGGTAATTTGTTTTCACAATAAGCTGTGAGCACAGGATGAGATCCCTTGCTATTCTCATGGTAAATTTAGAGATTTCTAAGGAAGGAGGACAATCTGCTTGTTTTTGTTAGAAATAAGTTTTGCGAGAAGAAGCAAATATTTTACACCCCAAATTCCACTGGGACCATCCTGACTACCTAGGATCCCATCTGACTCCTCACACTCCCCTCTAAGGGAGAACCACATGGAAATAATTTCAGAAAGTTAAGTATTCTGCTATCAATTTGCACAGATGAGTTTCCACAAACTGTTTAAATACTCTCACTTGCACAGATTAAATATTTCATTGTCCTACCATCAAATTTCATATCTTAAGTATTTTTATTTAATTTTTAACACTGAGTGTTGCATTGATTTCTCAACAATGTTGCAGTGGATTTGTTTCTGAGAGGAGAAGTGTGGTGGGGGCAAGAGGTGCGGAGTCACCACACAGACCCCGGGAGTTGGGTGAAAGCGGGCTTGAGGCAAGCAGCCCGCAGACTCGTTTATTTCAGTTACTACAACAGCTTTTATAGCCAAGACCAGCCAATCCGGTCAAGTGGCGGTCTATGCCCCAACCAATCACAGCCTGTTGCCAGGCAGTTTCCAAATCCATCCAATCACAGCCTGTTGCCAGGCAGGCTCCGTTGCCAGGTGGGTTTCAAAGCCATTCCTGACTAACTGACGCTCACTTGCCAGTGGCCACCTTCGCATGGCCTTCTCATTCCACTACATTTCCCCCTTTTCATTTATTTTTGAGCAACGGGAGGCATGATTCTTGGCCATACCATTGTTGACCCCGTTTCCATGTGGTCTCCGTATGCAGCTGTGCCTGTCTTAGGTTGTCCCCCAGGGGATCTTACCCGTCATTGACTAACCAGCACTCAAATCGAGAGACCACAAGATTGCTTGCTCAGATAGGGGTAGGAATGAGGAATAATGGTTATCAGGAATGGCATGATTGCACACAGGCTGTGGGCCATTTGAGTGGCTGACCAGAGCTAGTGGGGTACAAAACAGTAACAAATATGGCTATGGGCAGTTCCTCAGGGTAGGATGATAGGGCAGGTGCATCTGCTAACAAGGCGGAGTCTTGGTCTTGTTCAGCTGGTTCTGGTTGGCTGTCAGTTGCAGGCTTGATGTTTCTGGCTGGTACCCAAATGGGCTGTCCCGCATGCTCTAGAAAGACACAAGCATATCCTCTACCCTTGGTTAGCAGAAGCCTTTTTACAGGCGTTGGAATCCAGGGCCTGAATTTTGCGTACAATTCGACATTAACAGCAAATATGTGGGTGGCATGAGGCCTAGCAGCTGCCCTGAGAGCTTGGGGTGCCTGAGGACTGCCACAAATGTGGGGATCCTCACTGGGTGCGGGTGGGATGACCTCGAATGAATTATTGTCTCGAGGTTCTCTAAGTTCATCCCACCAGTATGTGGGGGGTGACTGACTAGGCATTGCTACATTGTTAACTACCTTGTTTGCTACCTTCTTTGCTACATTGTTTTTTTCACTGTTGGAGCTCTGTGTCCCTAAGTTATCAACTGTTGTCTGTGAGACAGGGACCTGGGGTGTCAGGCTCTTATCACTCACAGATTCACTATGTTTGATAATCTGCGTGGGATTCTAAGAGAGGAGTATCTTTCCCATGTTTGAGCACTTAAGAGCGGTGCGCCACGCCAACTGTAGCCAAAGGAAAGACACACACAGCACTGCTGCCATAACAAAGCAAATTCCTAGCACCTCAGCTGTTGATGGCATTTTGTAGGAGGCTTTCCTACATTAGACAAACAGATAATGGTGTATCAGATCATAAGTATGTCCTGTGCTTAGTGGGGGACTTCGTTGATCCGTTAGGTCAAGGCCGTATGCCCACACGGTGTCTCTCGAGTGAGGGAAGATGCTTGGTTCCGAATTCTGGGATGATCAATCCCTTATGTGAACTCGCTGGGCGAACTGAAAGTAAAAGGAGGAGCCGAGAAGTGACATATGCTTCTGGGTGGTGTGTGCTAACCTGGGGTCACTTAGACCGAGGACAAGGACAAGGAAAGGGGCGCAGGAGGGGGTTCTGTGCTCACCCTCACAGAACCGAACAGCACACAAAACACCAAGGGGCCTTTTTGCCGAAATCCAGGGGAGACCTTGCCGAGTCTGACACACTGTGTCTTTCTCAGTCACATTGGCGCGCCAGATGTTGCAGATGACTTCTCAACAATGAGGAGTGTGGTGGGGGCAAAAGGTGTGGAGTCACCACACAGACCCCGGGAGTTGGGTAAAAGCGGGCTTGAGGCAAGCAGCCCGCAGACTCGTTTATTTCAGTTACTACAACAGCTTTTATAGCCAAGACCAGCCAATCTGGTCAAGGCGCGGTCTATGCCCCAACCAATCACAGCCGGTTGCCAGGCAGTTTCCAAACATCCAATAACAGCCTGTTGCCAGGCAGGCTCCGTTGCCAGGTGGGTTTCAAAGCCATTCCTGAGTTACTGACGCTCACTTCCCAGCAGCCATCTTGGCATGGCCTTCTCATTCCACCACAACAGAGAGTATTTTTATGGCTGAGTATTAAATCATCCCAAATAATTTTAATGTATTAGCCATTTTCCTTGAGAAAGATAACATATATAAATAAATTTCATATGAATATTTTGAATACTTATTAATTTTGTCAATTATTAGGAACTGTAGAAGATACAAAAATTGAAAACAATCAAATATTAGATGAAGAAATTAGTGCTCTTATTGGAAATTAGAGGAATTAATGTAAAACAGCATGCATATCTATGAAGTATTGAACAAAACAGCAGGGGACTACATGTGGTCCAGCCTTTAATACATACTTTTCCTATACAGGAGTTATCTGGGTATTGGACCCCACTCCAGTTCCTCACTTCAGCTTCCACTAATGTGCACCCTGGGAGACAACAGGTGATGGCTCAAATAGTTTGGTACCTCTGACCCACATGAGAGACCTGACTGTGTTCTCAGCTTGTATCTTTGGCCTGTCCCAGTCCTGGCCCTTGAAGGCATCTGAGGAGTGAATCAGTGGATGGGAGTTTCCTATCATTCTCAGTCTCTGTCTCTATTTCTCTCTCTCTCTCTCTCAAATACAAACAATACTAAAACATTAAAGTGTTAGATTGAAACAGTGAAACTGAGACCTATGAAATACTTTGCAATCAGGTCTCAAACACATATTAAAGACATTAATCTCTATGAAGTGTTAGGAAATTTAAAAAGAAAAATTTTGCTAGGAATTATCAAAGGATACTTCTTGTAGCATTCAGAATGGAAAGAATCCTTCAGTAGCCTATAGACTACATTTAAATAAAGATGTTAAAAAGGTAACATTCTATGTTTGAGAAGAAAGCAAAGACAGACTTGTAATTTTGCAGAAATGAGGGTTGATTTACTTGAAATGTAAATCAACATCTCTGGAAGGTTACTAAATGGTTGAAACTGCAGGAAGACAGTTTCAGAAAAGGGGAATTTACTGTAACAGAGATGAAAAGTTTGAGTTTGATCTCATAGGAAATCAGAGCTAATAGTGGGTTCTTAAATGAAAGTCACTCTTCTATAGCAAGCTTTTGGCATCACATTATAGATTTCATTTCAAATAATTTTCGTATAATTAAATTTGAACCATAGCTTTTATTAAATTCTGGTTATGAAAAATACCCCCCAAATGGAAATTAATTTCTTCTTCAATTATCCTCTTAGATATATGAATATCAAGCATACTTGAATAAAATGAAAGATTGTGGTTCATTGCCAATTAATCTAGTATATAATCCTCTAAAGAAAGTTAAATTAAAAGCATCATAAGATATCAGATGACATTTTTTTAAAAAGTGACAGAAATATTGAAATAGAATAAATGTGAATGTTAGAAGGTAGGAAAGTAAAAGCAAAATAAAAAATATACATACCATACATTCCCTTCAGAAGAGATGCATAACAATTCACAAAAGAAATACAATTTTAAATTGCCTTTGGGCATACTGTCTATGCCTCATAGACTTTGATATTTTCATTTAGAAATTATTTTAATAGAATGATGATTCATAGTTTGTTTTTCATAAGTAATTATATTTACTTTTTTGATATTTTAATAAAATGATTTATTATTTACTCCATTTTTACAAGTGACAGAAAATCTATTAACAAAGCATTTTTATATTAGTGGACATAAATTTTGACACATTATTAAATGATGCACAAGGAAGCAGGATTCTTAATGGATTAGTTCTCAAGGTTTGATTCCAAGCTTAGTATTATCTTGCTTACTTGGAACAATTGAGTACACACACAATGCAATTCCAATTTAGACTCGAAGACAATTCCTAGCATAAGGACTTAGGGAGTGCTTTTTTTTTTTCTTTTAGAAAACATACCTGAGGCCAGCTCCATGGTGCAGTGGGTTAATCCTCTGCCTGCACCGTCGGCATCCCATGTGAGCGTAGGTTTGAGTCCTGGCTGCCTCTCTCCAATCCAGCTCTCCACTATGGCCTGAGAAAGCAGTAGAAGATGGCCCATGTCCTTGGGCCCCTGCACCTGCTTGGGAGACCCGGAAGAAGCACTTGGCTCCTGGCTTCAGATAGGCACAGCTCTGGCCATTGCAGCCATCTGGGGAGTGAACCAATGGAAGGAAGACCTTTCTCTCTGTCTCTCCCTCTAACTGTCTATAACTCTACTTCTCAAATAAATAAATAAATTCTTTATAAAAAAAAAGAAAAAAGAAAGCACACCTCTTTCATTTTTTATTTAAAGCATGTGTAAAATTTGTAAGTGTAAACTATCTCTTCAAAATTTACATGATGTAGACTATCAAAATCCCTTTTGCTTTTCTCATCAGCAAGCTGTTAACAACATTAAGATGATTTTTTCCATTTGCTCTCTACTTTTCAGTTTTGGTTTTTAAAAATAAATTGTTAAGCTCTGACATAGAAATGAACTTTAAAAAAAATACTGACTTATGTAGAATAGTCAACACTAAACTGTTTATTCAGCTGATATTCTTACCTATGTGAAAAATGTACCACCCCAAATACCTCCTACAATTGTTTTTGGTTAATGATAGCTGCCCAAATTCTCCTCACTACTAGTTATTTACATTTATTTTACAATTGTAGCATGTGTATGTTCTAACATGAGGAATGCCTGAGAATCACTAAAGATACTATTGTCAACATTACTTCTGCATTTACCACTTTCCTCAATTGCCTTCCTCCAAGTATTTCTGTATTCTTACACTCATCAATAACTATCATACTTCCTTGGAAGGTTTAACACAGGATAGCTTAGTGGGAAAATAATATAATATAAATATTACATACCAACTTGTGTTACATTATAAAATAAATATAAAAGTATCTTTATGCTATAAAACAGCCTTAAACACAAGGGTATATCATAAACATGAAAAGCACCAATTTTTTTGTTCAGACATTAAGGGAAAAAAGCTGATATAGAAATTATTATCCTGTCATAATAACTAGAAAATGCCCCAAATATATAAGGTACCTACATTTAACAGAAGAAATATAGGCAATACTGTGGTCTGGAAAAATGTAAAAAAATAAAGTGAGGCTGCAATTTCCCCATTTAATTCAAGAGGCAATTTCCAGACTGCACAGTTAGGGCAGAGGGACCTAAAGCCCAGTGATCTCTGTTACAAAGAGACATTGTGATGGCAGGATTTGTAGGGTAGGATAGCCCAGAAGAAGAGGCACAAATGGAAAGTCCGATCCTGCCATATACTTCATTCCAGAACCAATCTCAATATTCTTTAAAAGAATAAGTCAGTCTGGCCGGCGCCGTGGCTTAACAGGCTAATCCTCCGCCTTGCGGCGCCGGCACACTGGGTTCTAGTCCCGGTCGGGGTGCCAGATTTTGTCCCGTTGCCCCTCTTCCAGGCCAGCTCTCTGCTGTGGCCTGGGAGTGCAGTGGAGGATGGCCCAAGTGCTTGGGCCCTGCACCCCAAGGGAGACCAGGATAAGCACCTGGCTCCTGGCTTCGGATCAGCACAGTGCGCCGAATGCGGCGGCCATTGGAGGGTGAACCAATGGAAAAGAGGAAGACCTTTTTCTCTGTTTCTCTCTCTCACTGTCCACTCTGCCTGGCAAAAAAAAAAAGAAAAAGAAAAGAAAAAAAGCCAAAACGTTACACTCTGTTGAAAAATATTTAATGGTTTGTCAGACCAATAAAGTAATACAACAATATATGATTCATGCAGATTGGAAAGTAAGAATAAATGAACTTTATTTTACACATTATATTGTTACCTATATAGAAAATTCTAAGGAATTTATAATAAAATTACAAGAACCAATAAATGAGTTAAGTAATGTCTCAGGAAATAAGGTCAAAATAAGAAAAATCAATTTTATTTCTATGTAGTAGCACTGAGAATTTGCATTTGATGTAAAAATTTTCAAATATAAAAACAACATTTTCCATCCCACTGAAAAATGAAAGTTGAAATAGCTAGGAATAAATTTAACAAAGTAAGATGTAAGTGCTGCATATTGAATTGATAAAACATAGCTAACAGAAATTTTGAATGCCTTCAAAATGTAGAGAGATACGGCCGGCGCCGTGGCTCAACAGGCTAATCCTCCGCCTTGCGGCGCCGGCACACCGGGTTCTAGTCCCGGTCAGGGCACCGATCCTGTCCCGGTTGCCCCTCTTCCAGGCCAGCTCTCTGCTGTGGCCAGGGAGTGCAGTGGAGGATGGCTCAAGTGCTTGGGCTCTGCACCCCATGGGAGACCAGGAAAAGCACCTGGCTCCTGCCATCGGAACAGCGCGGTGCGCCGGCCGCAGCGCGCTACCGCGGCGGCCATTGGAGGGTGAACCAACGGCAAAAGGAAGACCTTTCTCTCTGTCTCTCTCTCACTGTCCACTCTGCCTGTCAAAAAAAAAAAAAAATGTAGAGAGATATCTCTTCCATATGTATCCACAGGAATTATAATTCCAAAGCAAAGAGGGAATAAAAATTTTCTTAGAAAAATTAGAAGTGATTCATTCCTGGTAGACCTACTTTGTAATAAATGTTAAAAGTTCTTCAGAGAGAAGAAAATGGTGTAGGTCAGAAATCAAGTTGTGAATAATGAAGAAAGAGTATTAGCAAAGGAATAAATGAAAGTAACACCAAATCGTTTATTTTCCTTATTCTTAATTTATCTAACATGCATGGTTTTGTTGAAAATATTATAACAAAATAATTAGTGACTGTAGCTTATCAATAATTGCAACAAATGACAGCAAAGTAACAGCAGATGAGAAGGGCCAATTTTGAACTTGAATAATTACTAGAAAAGTTTGTGAAACCACATAGTTTTGTTATAGAATGAACTTAGTTTAATTGTACACTGAAACTTTCCTAAGTTTTTAAAAAACGTGTAATTGATATGCTAGGAGAGAATGGAAATGAAATTACTTAAAATACTTTATTAAAACTAGAGAAGCCTTCCCCTCCCCTCAAGAAAAAAACAAAATATTTACAAAACATATATCTGGCAAAGGCCTTATACCCAAAACACAGAAATAACTCTTAAAACTCAACAGTATAAAAGTAAGCTTAGGAAAGATATTTACCATATTATATATCATTAGGAAATTGTAAATTAAAATAATATGAACTATCTTAACAGCATCAATGCTTCAAGGATGAGGAGCAATAGGAACTCTCATTCATTTTCTTTAAGATTTATTTATTTATTTGACAGAGTTACAGAGAAGAAGAGGGAGGCTGAGAGAGAGAATAAGAATCAATCAATCTTCCATTTGTTGATTCACTCCCCAAATGGCCTCAGAGGCCAGGGCTGGGCCATGTGGAAGCAAGGACCTGGGAGCTTCATCCGAGTCTCCCAAGTGGGTCCAGGGGCACAAGGAACTGGGCCATCTTCCTCTGCTTTTCCGAAAGCATTATCAGGGAGATAGATTGGAAGTGGAGCAGTCAGGACACAAACTGGCCCCCATATGTGTTGCCTGTGCTGCAGGTGGTGAATTTACCCACTAGGCAACAGTGTGGGACGTAGAACACTCATTCTTTGGGATTATAAGATAGCACAACTATTTTGGAAGATACTGGTCATTTGGTGCAAAGCTGAGCACTGCTTTACTGATGCTCCTTGATGTTTAGGCAAAAGATTGAAAATCTATGTTTGCATGAAGTCCTGCACACTTATGTTTATTTTAAGTTTATTTATAATTGCCAAACAAAAGATCTTTAAATACTGAGTGGGTAAGGACATTATCATATATCAATACAATAGGATATTATTCAGAAATAAAAATAAATGAGTTACCAAGGTACAAAAAAGCGTTGCTGGAAACTTAGTGGATTATTAATAATGTAACTCAGTCAGAAAAGTCTATGTATTATATAATATCCCAGAAAAGGTAAATTTTTAAAATAACCCAGAGATCAGTGGTTACCAAGGGTAGAGGGCAGAAGGTAGAAAAAAGGAATAGGTAGAACACAGTACAGTGAATTTTTATGGCAGCAAAACGCTATTCTTTGATACAGCAGTTGTGGGTACATGGCACAAAACATGTGTGGCAACCTGCAGGGCTATGCAACACCAAGAATGTATTATATTATAAATTGTGGACTTTAATTAACATTAATTCATTACTATCAGTTCACCAAGGATAACAATTGTACTGCATTAATTCAAGATGTTAATATTAGGGCAAACTGCATGGCAAAGGAAATGGGAGATACAATAACTTTTTATACTTTTTTCTTAATTTTTCTTTAAACCTAAAACAGCTCTAAAACTAAAGTCTGCCAATTACATAACAAAGTAAAACCACAAATATAAACTATTATAGAAGCATCTTTCATCACTAAAATATGTAGTACTGAAATATCAAGTGCTGTCAAAGATGTGTAGAAACTAGCCCTGTCATGCATTGCTGTGGAAATGATAGATGGCATGGCCACAGGGACAAAATTTTTGGTCACTTCTCACAGAGTTATAAATGTACTTACTATGATAACTCAGTACTGCTACTTCTAGGTATTTACCCAAGAGAATTGCAATATATATAAAAATATATGCACTTTATGATTATACATATGCTATGTGAATCCATTTATATTACATTCTACATAGAGCAAACAGTAATGCTTGTGAGAGATTAGGCATGCAGAGTAATTTCTCATTGAAAAGAAGCAAAAGGTAGCATTTTTTAAAGATTTATTTATTTATTTGAAAGTCAGTTACACACACACAAACACACACACACACAGAGAGAGAGAGAGAGAGAGAGAGAAGGAGAGAGAGAGAGAGAACTTTCTATCCGCTGCTTCACTCTTCAGTTGGCCGCAATGGTGAGAGTTGTGCCAATCCAAAGCTAGGGCCAGGAGCTTCCTCTAGTTATCCCACATGGATCCAGGGCCCAAGGACTTGGGCCATCTCCTACTACTTTCCCAGGCCATAGCAGAGAGCTGGATGGGAAGTGGAGCAGAGGGGTCTCGAACCGGTGCCCATATGGGATATGGGCACTGCAGGTGGCTGCTTTATTTGCTACACCTAAGCGCAGGCCCCATAAGGCAACTTTGTATGGTAATGTATTTTCACCTTAGTGATGATGTACCTGACAGCATATTTTTGTCAAAATTATTAAATTGTACAATAAAATTGAATTTTACTACATGCAAAAAAATATCAAGTAAGAAAACTGATAAAAATTTAAAGTTCCGTGCTCTCCCCAGTAACTCTTTATGTACCCTTTATAAACAGAATGATGACCACATCATCAGACTTTCAGAAACACATGTAAATCTTTCAGATATGTGTGCATGTGTAGCCACAGAAATATCTTTAGTACTGAGCAAATTGGTATATTTAATTTACATCCTAGTTTTATCAACCTAGACAGCCAAGCCTAGGAAGTCCTGGTAACATTCCAAATGTGATAAACAACTTAGTTTGTAATAAAACCAAAGTAAAATAACCTGGACTGAAAGAGTTTAGCCCTGGCCATTTTAAAAGAATCAGAAAGTTTCCTATCTCTCACTATCACAACAAAACTATAAACATGGGAGACAGTTCTTTTCCTGGTAAGGATGGAACAGTTCTTACAATAAATAATCTGTTTAAACATTGTCATCCACTTTCTGACATTAAGTATGCTTTCTATAGGGGAATTTCTGAGCTTCGAAGTCTGAAGGACATGGTATTTAACTCAAACTCTCCAACACAGGTCAAGTCTGGTCAAATTACTAAGCTTTTTGAGCCCTATATCCCATATCTGTCAGTATATTCATACTGGATGTCCTGATGTGTTGTGTAGCACCTAGTGTAACTGCAGAAACTCAACAAGTGCTCCCCTTTCCTTGAGCCACTCCATGTAACTTTATAGTTCATCCAAAGCTGACAAATTATCATATAATCAGATTGGCAATTGCATCCCATGCTTATTTTAGCATATGTTCACTAATGGGGCTGATGAAAAGATTTGTTTGCCTATTGATGAAGAATGATGGTCTTGAAGAAGAGAGAAAATAAGGTCCTGTAGGAAGCACGTAGGTGAGGACAGTCCTTATTATACATTAGTCTCTTTGCCCAAATTCCAGTATCAGGCCAATAAAATGGCTGTTAAGGGTTATTTCTGGAATTGCTGATGCTTTCTTGGAGTCCTTGCCAGCAAGAGGACTAAAACAATCCCCATAAGTTAAAAGATAAGCCAGAGTGGAGAGTTGCCTCCAGGTAGTCCTTAACCCTTGCCAAAACCTGGACGGATTTCATTTGCACAGTCAGAGACTTGGAAATCAAAGAATTTAGCTGTATATGTTCATTAAGTCTTCATTAACCTTGAAATAATTACATCTTCATATTTGAAAAGATGAGGCATTTTTGGACCCTGATTATATTTTGAAGGAATTTTGTTGTATGTGATAATATATTAATCATGTACTCTGTATTCTGGAGATTCTTCTACTCCCAAGGCTAGCTAATGTCTAGAGATGGTAAGCAAAACAATATGGAACCCAGAAACCCATAGTCCACTTCCTTTATTGAGTACTTATACTGCATACAACTGCCCTCCTCTAAGAATCACATCAGGACCAACTATAAATTAAAATCACTGCTGAACAACTAAAAATGAGTCTGATGAAATTATTCAAACTAGCCAATCCTAAGCCTACTCCCTCTGCCTTGCCTTACCTTTCTCACAGAAACCACAATAAAGGTTCTTGTCCATGCATTTCTTTCTGGCTTCTGAATGACTTTGCTTCCCTGAGAAGCTCTGTGTGGCCTGCTGTGCTTCTCCCTCTTAGGACTAATTGAGGACAGTCATTTTCTGATCTGTTGGACCCACCATATCTGAATAACAATAAAACTTTCATTTTAAAATGCCAATTTTGATTATTTTTCACATTTTTTTTCCTTTTGGGTTTATCCCTTCCATCTAACTAAAATCAAGTATCTTTGATCAATATCTTCCAGTTTTCACCAACTTCCACCCCCTGGCAATTGCAATTCTACCTGTTTCTATGAATTTGGCTCTTTTTAGAACCCACATGAATAAGATTGTATAGTACTTGTTTTAGCCTGGCTTATTTTGCTTAGCATAATGTGTTCTACAGGTTTGCCCATGTTGACACAATGATGGGAGTTTCTTCTTTTTTTTTAAGAGCAAATAATAATTTGATGTGTGCATATACTATCCTTTCTCTATCCATTTGTCACTCTAAGGACACAACAATTACATTTCTAGGCTATTGTGAATAGTGTTGCAATGAACATGAGAATGGACAGTTCTCTGTGAGGTGCTGATTTCATTTTCTTTGGACATATACACAGTAGTGTGACTGCTGCATAACATGAGAGTTCTGTTTTTAATTTTTGAAGACTCTCCATGCTGCATTCCATACTGATTAAACTGATTCATGTACCCACCAAGAGTATGCCGGAGTTTTCTTTTATCCACATTCTCATATTTTATCCTTTATCATTATGAAAATATATTTTGGTAGGTATGAATGATTTATTTTTCACATTTCCTTGATGATAAGTGATGCTGAGCATTTTTTCATACATTTATTGGCCATTCATACTTCCTCTTCAGAGAAAAGTTTATTTAGATCCATTGCTAAGTTTTAATTAGCTTTTTTTAATGAGATGAGATATTTAACCAGTACTCCTCAGACTTTAGTGTGCAAAATAATCACCTGCATGTCCTGTTAAAATTCAGGCTTCGGGAGATTCCCAGATGGGAGAATAGGGAGGGAGCTTACTACTCTGGGGCAGGGGAAGATAGCTTAAAAAAAGTGGAGAGAGTGAAATCTCAGGGAACAGTTAGGGAGAAAACTGCAGTGTAAATCCCATGGAAGGAAGAGGGATGCTGTGGATCTACGCATAGGGTGTGGATACGCAGCACCAATACGGACACAACACTGGACCCCAGCAGTCAAGAGCTCAATGCCAGCTTTGGAGAGAGATGTGAGGCCAGACTGCAGCAGCCAAGCCACTGGTGATATAGCTGCGGGTAAAACCTGGTGTGAGTCTAATCTGGAGCCCTGGAGGGGACAGAGTACCTGACAACTGTGCACTGCAACTGGCAGGGACAGGGTAGGCATCATTTTGGACATACATAACAGCCATGCCAGCTTGTGTCCATGTAACCAGAAATAAGCCAAGAGGATATGTCTGAGTCTGGTGGGGAGGACTGACAGGGGACTGTGCACCCACATAGGACAATGGGGTGCCATTACAGGCTCTGGGGCTCAAATTGCCTAAGTGGAGCACCCACAGGCACCTGGCTCTGGGAGCATCTACACCTCTCTAACAGTGTGGAGTGGATCCTTGGAACCCTACGACTGTGGGAGACTTGTGTGCTGGGACTATGGAAACATTGGCTGCAGGGGAGGGTGCATGGCATAGCTGTGTCTCGGGTAACAGCTGTGGGCTGGTAATGTGGCAGGATATAAAATCAACACAGAAAAATCAATAGCCTTTGTATACACAGATAATGTCATGGCTGAGAAAGAACTTCTTTTTTTTTAATTTTTTTTTAAATTTTTGACAGGCAGAGTGGACAGGGAGAGAGAGAGAGAGAGACAGAGAGAAAGGTCTTCCTTTTGCCGTTGGTTCACCCTCCAATGGCCGCCGCGGCAGCGCGCTGCGGCCGGCACACCGCGCTGATCCGATGGCAGGAGCCAGGTGCTTCTCCTGGTCTCCCATGGGGTGCAGGGCGCAAACACTTGGGCCATCCTCCACTGCACTCCCTGGCCACAGCAGAGAGCTGGCCTGGAAGAGGGGCAACCAGGACAGGATCGGTGCCCCGACCGGGACTAGAACCCGGTGTGCCGGCGCTGCAAGGCGGAGGATTAGCCTAGTGAGCCACAGTGCCGGCGAGAAAGAACTTCTAAGATCAACTCCATTCATAATATCTAGAAAACATTAAATATATTGGAATAAATTTAATCAAGGATACCAAAGATCTCTATGATGAAAATTAAATTAAAAACACTAAAGAAAGAAGACCAATAAAAATGGAAAGATCTTCCATGTACACGGATTGGAAGAATCAATATCATGAAAACGTCTATACTACTGAAAGCAATTTGCGGATTCAGTGCAATCCTAGTTGAAATAACAAGGACATTCTTCCAGATCTAAAAAAAAATGCTTAAATTCATATAGTAACACAGGAGCCACTGAATAGCTAAAGCAATCTTATACAACAAAAACAAAGCTTAAGGCATCAAAATACCAGATTTCAAGACATACTACATGGCAATTATAATCATAACAGCCTGTAACTGGCAACAACACAGATGGGTAGAGCAATGGAGTAGAATAGAAACTCCAGAAATCAATGTATGCATCCACAACCAATTTACATTTGACAAAAGTGCTAAAATCAGTCCCTGGATTAAGGGTAGTCTCTTCAGCAAATGCTTCTGGGAAAACTGGATCTCTTCATGCAAAAGTATGATGCAAGCCCCCTACCATACATCTTAGACTAAAATCCCTCAAATTAGATCAAAGAGTTAAATCTATGAACTGGTGCCATCAAATTCCTAGAGAAGATTTGGGAAACCCTGCAATACATTGGCATTGGCAAAGAGTTCTTAGAAAAGATTCCAGAGGCACAGGCAATCAAAGCCCCAGATTGACAAATGGGATTGCATCAAACTGAGAAGCTTCAGTACTGCAAAAGAAACATTCAGCAAAGTGAAGAGACAACTGACAGAATGGGAGAAAATATTTGTGAACTGTGAAATTATTATTCTCAGAGTTTTAGAGACTTCAGAATGATGAAACTCATTCAGGAAATACCCTTTCAAAATTGAAATTATCTGTATTTTGTTAAAAAAAAATGGATACAATTGGAAACCCTTTTATTTAGTGAAATTATGCAGATTCAAAAAGACAAATGTCATGTTTTCTCTGATATGTGGTAGCTAATACAAAGAGTACCAAAAAAAGAACCTTGAACAAATAAGAGTGAAACTGAATTTTAATGATTTGATTATTGTTTATAGCCTTAGACTATATTTCTCTCTCTTTTTAAAAAGATTTATTTATTTGAGTCAGAGCTACACAGAGAGAGAAGGAGAGGTAGAGTGAGGTCTTCCATCTGCTGGTTCACTCCCTGTTGGCCACAGCAGCTGGAGCTGCATTGCTCTGATACCAGAAGACAGGAGCCAGGAGCTTCATCTGGGTCTCCCACATGAGTGCAGGGCCCAAGGACTTGGGCCATCCATATTCTACTGCTTCCCCAGGCCGCAGTAGAGAGCTGGATCAGATATGGAGCAGGCAGGACTCGAACAGGTGCCCAAATGCGTTGGGGGCACTGCAGTTGGAGGCTTTACCTGCTACGCCACAGCTCTGGCCCTGACTATATTTCTGTGGAACAGTGGTCTTTTTATTTTCAATTGTTGAACACTATTGATTATAAAGTAAATTGAAAGAATGCTATTGTAAAAATTAAAAGGAGAAAGAGAGGGACGAAGGGAGGGAGGGAGGGAAGGAAAGAAGGTAACAAAGAAGGAAGGAAGAAAAAAAAGTAGTAAGTGAGGAAGGAAGGGATGGCAGCACAGTTATGTTCTTTCAATTGAGTCTATGAAATACATGAAATCTATTCTCTTTATACTAATAAAAATGTTAAAAAATTAAACTATAATTCTGTGAATAAAAATAGTATTACTTAAGTTTATATAAAGTATTTTACAATACCTCACATATATCAAACCAAGTAATTCTAATGGTAATTAGCTACCAATAAAGTAATGCATCTGAAATCTGCATAACAATCTAAACATAGCATGTATTCATTTTATTTTACTCTATTAGAAATTTGAGAAATATCTTGTGACGTTTTGTGGTTGTTTTGTTTCTATTTGGCTATTCAGATATATTAATACCTGTATCTGTAAAGAATTAATCCGAAAATATATCTCATATTAACTGTAATTAATCATAATATGCTATTTGTGTGTGTGTATGTGTGTGTAGGGAAAAAAAACACAAGCATTTGTAGTTAATAAAGTACATGGAGCTTATCACTATTTTTCATAACATTAAAAATATACATTTATTCTACTGAAGTAAATCATGCTTTCAATTTATGTTATAATCACAGGGTTAATGCACTACTAACCATAGTGTTCACAAAGTGAAAATAGAAAGACCACTATTCCATAGGGATATGAAGCTATGATAATTACACACTGCTAAGTCTTTTAAATTGTTACAATAAACCATTAAAAGCTTAAATAACTTTGTTGGCATGGAACCCAGGGATAAACAGGCATAGCATTTGTTATTTTGTATTTTGTAAACTAACTGAATAATTTAACATGTTTTATAAGTTTTTGATTTTTATCATAGACATACTCTTTGTACCCTAAGTCAGGAAAAAAAAAATTCAAATAGTCAAAATAATTAATTATCTTTGACAAGAAGCTAAAGTCAATCCCTGGACCAAGGACAGTCTCTCCAATAAATGGTACTGGGAAAACTGGATCTCCACATGCAGAAGTATGAAGCAAGACCCCTTACAAAAAATACACTCAAAATAGATTAAAATCTCAATCTATTACCTGATACCATCAAATTATTAGAGAACATTTTGGAACCCCTTCAAGACACTGGCACAGGCAAAAAGATCTAGAGTGTGCTTGCCGCAAAGCCAAGATTAACAAATAGGATTAAATCAAACTGAGAATCTTCTGCACTGTCAAAGAAACGTGAAGAGGCAATTGACAGAATGGGAGAATTATTTGGACACTATGCAACCAATTAGGGATTAATAATAAGAATTGATAATGAGTTGAAAAACTCAACAACAACAAAACAAACAACCCAGTGAAGAAATGGCAAAGGGATTGAACAGGCATTTTTCAAAAGAGTAAATCCAAATGACCAACAGACACATGAAAAAATGTTAAGGGTCATCAGCCATTAGGGAAATGCAAATCAAAACCACAATGAGGTTTCACCTCACCCCAGTTAGAATGGCTTTCATACAGAAATTAATAATCAAATGCTGGCAAGCATGAGGGGGAAAAAGTATCCTAATCTGCTGTTGTTGGGAATGTAAACTGTCACAGCTACTGTGGAAGATAGTATGGAGCTACTTGGAAAATCTGAATACAGATTTGCCATATGATTCAGGCATCACACTCCTGGGAATTTACCCAAGGGAAATGAAATGAGCATGTGAAAGTGTTAACTCTACTCTGATGTTTATTGCAGCTCAAGTCACAATAGCTAAGATATGGAATCAACCCAAATGCCCATCAATTGAAGATTGGATAAAGAAATTATGGGATATGTATACCATGGGACACAATGATAAAAAAAAATGAAATCCTTTCATTTGCAACAAAATAAATGAAACTGTCCAAGAGGACAAGTACTATGTTTTCCATGTTCTGAGATAAGTAATAGACCACCTAAAAGGTAATTTTTAGGAGTGAAACTGACAGTTTGAGATTCAATGACTTTGATCAGCCCTTGTCTCTACTGCTGAGGAACAGGTTTTAAAATTAATTAATTTAAAAAATTAATTTGATTTCCTTATCATTTCAGGTAATAACATCAATTATCCAGGATCTCCCAATATCAGTTGTACTGTAACTGATAGTTAATGCCAATTTTTCTTTTGATATAAATAGACATAATTTTGTCAGTGGAAGATGCAATTGATTACTGTATTGTTATTGAAGCATTTAAAATTGCCTCTACTTGTACATGTGTCTATGTTTGAACTGTTTGAAATAATAATGAATTAAATAAAATATTTGATGATTGTTTTATTATGAGAATTTCATTTTAAACTTCTAGAATGTATCTTTAAGATTTCAAGAAATTCATATACCAATAGAGAGTTAAAAAATCACAGATCCTTAATTCTTTCTAAGCTTTTGCAAGAGAAAAATTATTTTGATTATGAATTAGTAATGTTAAGAAATTATAGGTCTTTCTCATATAGATATTTGAAAGTAGTGGTATATATATATATATATATATATATATATATATATATATCTTACACCATCATAGAAAGAAAAAAAAAATCTACTTTTGATTTTCAATGCTTCTGAAACCTTAACGTGAATGAGTCATGTTGTTAAGATGCAGATCCTAACTTTCTGTGTCTGCATTTCTGAAATGTTTCCACATGATGCCAATGCCTCTGCCACTGATGAATGTCACTTGTGCAAGAAATAGACCACAGCCCGTTATCTCTACATTTTCTCTCCCTTCTGTAACACATAACAGTCAAAGGCACTAGAGATTGTTTCAGATACAATTCAGTCAAAACTCATAAGGTAATGACTTTCCTTTAATTGTGAAATAAGCCAAATAAAATGACATTGAAATAGAATCATTATTGTCATGTATCAAGTGTGACTGCCTTGATACTTATATATCATCTAGTGTTTTAATTTATGATAAGAAAAACTGTAGTTTTACTGTTAATTCGCATAGTACAACCCATTAAATTTTAGAATTTTCTATAATTTATAAAACAAAGTAAACAATAAACATAGAAATGCATAATACTGCCATGAAGCCTAAATTGCAACAGGTTCTGATGTACACTTTATATAAATATATATATATATAGTATGTATATATATGTATATATATATATATAAAGTATGTTAGAAATTAAGTTATGGGGGCTGGCACTGTGGCTCACTTGGTTAATCCTCTGCCTGTGGCACTGGCAGCCCATATGGGTGCCGTGTTCTAGTCTCGGTTGCTCCTCTTCCAGTCCAGCTCTCTGCTGTGGCCCGGGAAGGCAGTGGAGGTCCCTTCACCCACATAGGAGACCAGGAGGAATCACCTGGCTCCTGGCTTTGGATTGGCGTAGCTCTGTCTGTAGTGGCCATTTGGGGGGTGAACCAATGGAAGGAAGACCTTTCACTCTGTCTCTCTCTCTCACTGTCTATCTGTAAAATAAATAAAAATTTTTAAAAAGAGTAATAAACTCACCACACCTATTAAATAGATGACAATGGTATTTTATGTAACAAAATTATCTTTGAGGATAATTTATGGTGATAATTTAGGAGATGGCATCAACTGGAAGAATTTTCCAAATTTTGGAAAAGAACAAAGTAACTACTGCTGTCCTTTAAATTTAGCTCTGGTAATTCAATGGATTCAGATTGCATAAAATCATACACTCTAATGCCCCTGTGCAGACTAAGCTTTTTTATATTTATGCTATTTTTAACAATTCATCTTTTCATTTTATTATTACTTGTAGTCCTTGCCTATCTTCCTGCCAAACTATGGTCTTCTTTAATTTTTACTTGTTCAACTATTTATTTAGTAGAGCACTAAGCCACTGACTACAAAGTCAATTAAAAATACATTATCTAAAAATTAAGAGGGGGGAGGGAGAGTGGGAGGGAAGTACCATTATATTCTTAGAATTGTATCTAGGAACTACATTGAATCTGTTCTCTTCATATTAACATCACATTAAGATGAGAGTTGATGATAATTGTGTTGTAATTATCATGCATTTACTGTGACCCTGAGAATCTATTGTATCAATAAATTCCTTAAAAAATAAAATTCATTATTCCAGCTCTTCATTGCTGGTAGGTAAGTAAACAATTAAATTTTGTATACTGACCTTTGATCCTGGAGTCTTTCTACACTTTCCTGTTACTTCCATTAGTTTCTTAGAACATTATTTGGTGTTTCAGTGAAAATATTCATGACATCTGTAAATTACATATGGTTTCCGTACTTCTAATTTGTTAAGGTATATTTTTAAAAAAGGAATTGACTAGTTTATTAATTATGTTGAAAAGCAGAGTTACAGAAAGAGATGGAGCGAGAGAGAGAGAGAAAGACAAAGAAAGCTTCCATATGCTGAAGCCTGGAGGCAGGAACTTCATCCAGGTCTCCCATGTGGGTGGGAGGCACATTAGCACCTTCCCAGGAAGCCTCATTGGAATAGCATTGGAATAGGACTGGAACCTGCACTCTGATACTAAATGCCAGGATCAGAAGCAACATCTTAATCCTATGTGCCACAATGCCAGCCTTGTTGATACATGTCTTAAAGATCAGAATGCGGTCAATATTGATGAATATTTCATATGAGCTTGAAGAGATACTGTATTGGACACTTGCTGGATAAATAATCTATAAATGCCAATTAGATCAAATTGATTGATGTTCAGAACAACTATATTTTACTGACTTTTTATTTGCTGAATATGACAATTAGTTATAGAGGGATGTTGGAGTTTCCTACAAGACTCATTTGTCTATTTCTTTCAGGTCTATCAATTTATGCCTCATGTATTTCAATGCTCTGTTTCATAGTTGCACACACACTAAGAATTATGAAGTATTCTTGAAGAATCAACTTTTTAAAAACCTTTATTTAATAAATATAAATTTCCAAAGTACAACTTTTGGATTATAGCAGCTTTTTCCCCCCATAACCTCCCTCCCACCCGCAACCATCCGATCTCCTGCTCCCTCTCCCAACCCTTTCATATCAAGATTCATTTTCAATTTTTATATACAGAAGATCAATTTAGAATATATTAAGTAAAGATTTCAACAGTTTGCACCCACACAGAAACACAAAGTATAAAGTACTATTTGAGTACTAGTTATACCATTAATGCACATAGTATAACATATTAAGGACAGAGATTCTACATGGGGAGTAAGTGCACAGTGACTCCTGTTGTTGATTTAACAATTGACACTCTTATTTATGGTGTCAGTAGTCACCCGAGGCTCTTGTCATGAGTTGCCAAGTCTATGGAAGCCTCTTGAGTTCACCAACTCCGATCTTATTTAGACAAGGTCATAGTCAAAGTGGAAGTTCTCTCCTCCCTTCACAGAAAGGTACCTCCTTTTTTGATGGCCCGTTCTTTCCACTGGGATCTCACTTGCAGACATCTTTCATTTAGGTCCTTTTATTTATTTATTTATTTTGTCAGAGTGTCTTGGCTTTCCATGCCTGAAATACTCTCATGGGCTTTTTAGCCAGATCAACTTTTTTAAGATTTATTTACTTACTTGAAAGTCAGAGTTACACAGAGAGAGGAGAGGTAGAGAGAGAGAGGGAGAGAGAGAGAGAGAGAGAGAGAGAGAGAGAGAGGTCTTCCATCTGATGGTTCACTCCCCAATTGGCCGCAAACATAAACCTATAGAGAACTTTCTTTAGAAACTTACTTTTTTTTTAAAGATTTTATTTATTTATTTGAGAGGTAGAGTTAAAGACAATGAGAGAGAGACAGAGAGAGAGAGAGAGAGAGAGAGAGAGAATGTCTTCCCTCTGTTGGTTCACTCTCCAAATGGCCACAATGACCAGAGCTCCACCAATCCGAGGCTAGGAGCCAGGAGCTTCTTCTGGGTCTCCCACGTGGGTGCAGGGGCCCAAGAACTTGCGCCATTTTCTACTGCTTTTTCAGGCTATAGCAGAGAGCTGGATCAGAAGTGTGAGCAGCTGGGTCTTGAACCAGCACCCATATGGGATGCCAGCACTTCAGGCCAGAGTGCTAACCCGCTGCACCACAGCACCGGCCCCAGAATCAACTCTTTTTAACACTATAGAATATTTCTTTTTATTTCTGATAAATATCTTTATGTTCCTTGTTCTGAAATCTGCCTTTATACTAACACATCATGATGCATTGTTTTCCATTTTCTTACCTTTAAAAACACTTTAAAAATGTATTTGAAAGTCAGAGGCAGACATCCAGAGTCACTCCTCTTTACCCCGTCTACTGGTTCACTTTTCAAATGCCTACAATACCTGGGGATGGGCCAGGCCAAAGGCAAATGACTGGAACTCAATCTGGGTCTCCCAGGCAGGTTGCAGGGACCCAATGAATGTGGCTACTAGCCACTGCCTCACAGCAATATGACCTGGCAGAAAGCAGAGATTGGCTTCAGAAAATAGACTCCAACCCAGGCACTCAGATATGATATGTGGGCATCACAAGCACTGTCGTTTTAGGCCACTAAAACCCAGCCATTTACTTATAACCTCATTGAGTATTCATATTGAGTGGATTTCTTATAGGCAATATAGTTGGGCCTAATTGTTTCATCAATTTTGATAATTTCTACCTTCAAACTCTTATATTTATACCAGTCACATATAAAACAATTTTTGAGAGCTGGCATTTAGCCCAGTTGGCTAGATGACAACATCCCATCTTGGAGTGCCTAGGTTTGATATCTGGCTCTGGCTCCAGATGCCAGATTCCCGTGAATACAGATCCTGGGACACAGTGGTGATGGTTCAATCTTTGGGTCATTATCGTCCATGTGGGATCCCTGGATTATGTTCCTGGCTCCTCATTCCAATCCAAGCACAGTCCAGCCCAGGACATTATTAGCAGTTGGGTACTGGACCAGCAGATAAGAGCTTTCTGTTCTTCTCTCTCTCTCTCTGTCTCTCAAATAAATATTAAAAATGTGAATAATAATTTTGATATATTTGGGTATTTACCATATTTTAAAATATATTTGGTTAGGCCGGCGCCGTGGCTCAACAGGCTAATCCTCCGCCTTGCGGCGCCGGCACACCGGGTTCTAGTCCCGGTTGGGGCACCGATCCTGTCCCGGTTGCCCCTCTTCCAGGCCAGCTCTCTGCTGTGGCTAGGGAGTGCAGTGGAGGATGGCCCAAGTCCTTGGGTCCTGCACCCCATGGGAGACCAGGAGAAGCACCTGGCTCCTGCCATCGGAACAGCGCGGTGCGCCGGCCGCAGCGCGCTACCGCGGCGGCCATTGGAGGGTGAACCAACGGCAAAAGGAAGACCTTTCTCTCTGTCTCTCTCTCTCACTGTCCACTCTGCCTGTCAAAAAAAATATATATATATATATATTTGGTTAGTTCATAGGTAATACTTTTATTTTACTCCTGGCCTCATCTTCCCTTCTTTAAGTCCAATATTCCTGATTTATTTCCTTGAAGTTGACCTTGCCAATGGTTTTCTGTTCCTGTCTGGGGGATTAGAGTCTAATGGTCAGAATTAAGCTTTTGTAAAGTTAAACATTTTCTTGAATAATGCTTTTGATTATATTTCAATTATCATTCTTCCTAATTACCATAACTACTGTCCTAAAAATACCAATTAAATCCTTACAAAGCACAAGAAGCCTTTTATTCCTCATCTTCGGCACCATAAAAAGATGGGCCAGTTAACATAAGTTCACATACCTGCATCATATAAGACAGACCTTTTCAAGGTCAAAGATATTCTAAATTTTTTTCATTACATACAGAAAATATTTAACATGAACCTAGCATGGAACTCACGCTTAATAAATTTCTGTGAGCTATACTAATAAGTAAGGTCCTATTTCCTTCATGATGCCTAGATATGATCACATTATAATATAGTAGAATGTAATAAAAATATAAAAGCTAAAAAACCAGTAGAAGATACTAAGTCATTGAAAGGATTCATTACATACCTGATTGGTATGAAAATAAAATTTCTTCATATGGAAATAGGTGTCTTCCTACTCAATCTACCAAAATTATAGAAGTAGATGAAATTCTTTGAAGTGTATTATCACAAATATAATCATGCTGAATTTGATCTTCACTGGCATGTGGCAGTTTACTTCCCAGCATTTTAGTATATAAATATTTTTGTTCTCCTTCATAAGGTTAAATTGCTTCTTAAATTTAATTACAAAATGAAACAGGTCATTCATTAAAATCATATATTAAAATGGAGGTAGAACACGTCATACTTTTAATATAGGCCTAGAAAAATAACTAATGATCTCAATGTGCAAGACAAATAATTGAAGATTATATGTGGAGCAAATACAGTTCAGCTCACTCAATATTATATAATGCATTGATACAATAACCATTGCCATATACATTTGCTATCTGGACTATAAAGCAAAGTGTTATAGTGCCATCTCCTGGAATGTGTAATGATCTGGAAGAGGAGGTGTGTGATTTAATATGAACTCTAGTAAGTGGTTCATTAATCAAAACAATAAAGTGAGAGAAGAGAAGGATAAAGAGGGGAAGAGAGAACCATAAAGTTCTAGGTTTCTCTACTGCAGGTAATCATATTTTTAATGTAAAGTAAATACAAGATTAAATATGTCACCCTTATAACATTACTATTCCTTTATCCTTTAGGAGGTTACATCCATACATATCATTAATTCTTTCAGTATTAATATTCAGGATACTGGCTGAGCTTATATACCATATAATGTTAGGAGCTGTTATGAACAGTGAGTTAAGTCACCACTTGTAATGCTGGCATCCCATGTTGGAGTGGCTGTTATAGTCCCGGCTCCTCTGCTTCTAATTCAGTTTCCTAGCAATGTGCCTGGAAAGGTAGCCCCATATTGGAAAAATGAATGGAGTTACTTGCTCTTGGCTTCAGTCCAGACCACATCTGGTGTTGCAATCATTTGGGGAGTGAATCAGTAGATGGAAGATCTCTCATTCTGTGTCACTGTTTCTGCTGTTCTGCCTTGCAAATAAATAAAAAATAAATATAATAAAAGCACACAATCTTAACCAGCTCAGATCATGAGATTGACTTTCTGTTTAAAGTCAGGACTTACTTTGTAGGGATTCCTTGTTCCTTTTTTTTTTACTGTGATTATTTTCCATTTTAATGAGAAATAAAGTTTCTGAATAAAAAGTGGTACAAAACATCAATTTACAAGTTTGGAAAGTTGTTAAAGTGCATAAATTATTAGACAATAAATTTATGCACTATTTAAACTTTATAAGCAGCATGAATAATCATTTAAAATATCATTACTTTTTTAATCCTATGACATTTATAGCTATGATTTTAAAAGTGATTCGATATAGAAGGTATTAGAGCCATGTACTAAAAGTCTGCAAATTATCTGGGAAATAATTCTTGGTGCCTCTGTATAATCCTTCAATTGTCATTTCTACATGCATAGCTATGTTTGTATAGATATACTGAAAAGCCATCAGAGGTTTACAGTAATTTCTGTGCTTTTCCTATTAGAAAGTCAGTTCTGACCTATTTAAGCCCTATTCTCAACACTTAAATCATTTCATCTTGGTTTACTATCAATGGAGCCATTACTCAAAATGCAATTTTATTTTCCTTTTAATATTTTGTGTGATTTTCCTGCAATTTTGTGTTGAATTTCTGGTCTTCCATTATTTCCAAAAAATATATCAAATTATATGCACATCAAATTCCTGTTGCATTATATGCTTTTGCTCCTCTTTCTTGATGATCAGTGTATTATTCAATGTATTCATATGGCATTGTTATTCTGCTTACACAGGAAATGTTATAAAATTGCATATTAAAATTATGAAAAAATAACATTAATTATAATATCATATCTTATTATGAATTAACAACAAAAACTATGGAAATTTATAAATAAATATACAATGAAATAAATAATATAATGACCCCTTTTAAAATGTAAATCATCCACCAAACAGCCATAAATATAAACAGTATAATTGCCACTAGTTATTTTAGATTTATATGTTTTTGGGTTGAGAAACCAGGGTGGTGATTACTGAAAGGTAATTTTAAAGTTTCCTTAAGTCATTCTTTCAACTTTCAAGTTCACTCTGGAATCATTTATATACAAAGCACTGCATCCATGTAGAGTAGGGAACTCATTGAGTTTGCTATTGTAACCACCAGCACAGTGGTGATTGGAACAGCATCCTTGTCTCAACATAGTTCATCTCCTCTCAAGCACTTGCCCCGTGCAGCAATCACTGGCAATTTATCTTGTTATCATAATTACTTTTACAAAAATGTAATGTTACAATATTTAGCCCTCTGTTTTTAGGTTCTTTCAACTCAACATAATGATTTTGAGATTCACCTGTGAATATCTGTTTACCAACAGTTAGAAAGACTTATTAATGAAGCAAGCATATTTAAATTTAACTGTAAATTATCACCTATATACATCAGCAAAAGATTCTTCTTTTCCCCCTAAAGTCTCATAAACTATTAGGCATATCTACTTTTGAAAATGACCATATCCAGTCTGTGTATTTGTCATGTGTATATATGCTTTTTAAATTCTAAATAATTACAAAACCATATGAAGTTGAGTATCTTCTCACTTCTATTTTAAATACAATGCCCTACACATGGAAGGTGTTTAATAAATGTGTGATTCATAAATGTGTGATTTAAATTTTAATGCAAAAGCATTTTCACGTTTTGGTCTGTCTTGTCTCTTCTCTTAGTGACATGAGGCACTCACTAGACGGCTTCTATATTTAATATTTTTCAAAATTGTTTTAAAGGAAATCAAATATTCCTTTTAAAGGATATTGGAATGTGGGCCGGCGCCATGGCTCACCAGGTTAATCCTCTGACTTGCGGCACCGGCATCCCATATGTGTGCTGGGTTCTAGTACTGGTTGCTCCTCTTCCAGTCCAGCTCTGTGCTGTGGCCTGGGATGGCAGTGGAGGATGGCCCAAGTGCTTGGGTGCCTGCACCCACATGGGAGACAAGGAAGAAGCACCTGGCTCCTGGCTTTGGATCTGTGCAGCGCCGGCCGTAGTGGCCATTTTGGGGATAAACCAACAGAAGGAAGACCTTTCTCTCTGTCTCTCTCTCACTGACTAACTCTCTCTCTGTCAAATAAATAAAAAAATAAAAAGGATATTAGAATGCTGAAAGTAAAGTCAAGTTATTTCCAATGTAGAGAAATGAGATCATAAGGTGTCATCAGATCACTAGAGTATTAAATGCCGATAGAGACAAGGCTGTTAAATAAACTTGATACAAGGAGAAAGCATTGTAAAGGCATTTTTTGAAATGGCTAATACACAGCACATATTACTACAAATAAGATAGAAATGAAATCAAATTTTTACCTCACTGAGATTTTAACCTTGGCTACCCTTGTCTCTTCCTTTAATGTCAAGGTTGTATGTGGACCAACAAGAGACACATGCAGAAAGGCAGGCACGTATCCATCAGAGTGAGCTTCCATGTGCTTTCATGAATTAAATGCCTTCAGAAGACTCCAGGTGCTAATTAAAAGTATTCTGGAACACAAATAAGTTGGATATCTCAGCAGCAATTATAGTCGAAATAGTTGTAGTTAACTAGCCAAATGATGCACCCAATGCAGTAAGAACCTCTCTTTCCTCATCAGACATGATATATAAGAATCATCCATCCTTTCTCAAAAATTAATTCCTCATTATCAACAGACATAAATTTTCCATCTAGAAGAAGGTTTTAAAGATCTGCTTAGGGTGAAAATAATACTGTAACATTCCATTATGCTTTCAGTAATGACAAAATGGGAACATAACCATTGGTGGCAATCTTTTTGATAATAATACTAATATCTAAAGTGGATTCATTTTTACTGCTTCAAAAACCTGTCTTTTAAATAATTTCACTGAAATGATTAAAAATCAGTTGAAAATTACTGAAAATTTCCATCAATGATATATATTAGAATCAGAAGTCAGATAATTCAATTTGAAATAGTAAATATGTACTCCAGAGATAGTGATAGCAAAAGAGAAATAGACACTTGCTGTTAGAAGGTTATTCCTGTGAAAGGGAGATACATAGGTAAAGAGAGGGCTATAAATACTTTAGAGCATTGATTTCTATTACCAAGGTAAACTATTTTAAAAGGCAAATTTACCTTAGATTATTTTAATCTGTGTTAATCAATCAGTTATTTAATGTTATAGTGAATTAGTTAAGCTACAAATCACTATACCCTTTATCTACTATCCCAATGTTTCCCCATCCTGTTCTATCAAAACGTATACCATTTCAAAAGGTATTCATATATTCTGTATTGAAATGTATACCAAACTCTAATTTAATGAAGTTAGAAAGTACTCAGAGTTACCTGTTTCTAAAAGAACTCTATCAAAAACACCATCATCACACTGGTCACTTTACAAAATCTGTGCTCAAAAGTAAAGGCAAAAGTAAACCATGACTGACAAACATCAATTAAAAACATGATTGGAACACTTTAGTACACATATAACTTTGGATGAGTTACTTATCCTTTTAGCCATAGTTTCTATATCTGTAAAATGCAGACAGTAACAATTGTTTTGCATGATTATTTTGAAGATTATGGATTATTTACTGAAACACCCTTAACTTGGTTTAATAAACAGTAATTATTTTATAATAAGGTACTTTTTCTACCTTTTTTAAATAAAATATTTCTAACATCTTTCAATACTGCTTAGTGTTCACTTAATATGTCAGATTTAAAAAAGCCATATTTTATCCATGGTACTACTTAAATAAATATTCAAATTCCTTCAAGATTTATGTAAACAATATGAGGCTTACCAGGATAATAAGATACACATCTATATTAACTACTTTGATAAAAGTGTGAAGCAACACAGCTTGACATAAACACTTAGATTTTCTTACTTATTTGGCTTTGCAAATTAAATTGTCTGACAAACAACTGAAGACTGCATAAAGAAATTATGGGATATGTTCACTATGGAACACTACACAGTGTTTAAAAAATGAAATTCAGTCATTCGCAACAAAATGGATGAATCTGGAAAACATCATACTGAGTGAAATAAGGGAGTCCCAAAGGGACAAACATCATATGTTCTCCCTGATTGGTGACAACTAATAGAGTACCTAAAACAAAATCTGTAGAAGTGAAATTGACACTTCGAGAAGGGATGACTTGAACTGCCCTTGTCTTCACTGTCAAGGAACAGTTTTGGTTTTTCTGTTTGTTTGTTTTTTCACTTTTTTTCTTCATACTATTTATGGAATTCATTACTTAACATAGAGTTAATCATATATGTATGAAGTCAATTGAAAATAGATCTTAGTAAAAAAAATAAGAATGGGAATAAGAGAGGGAGGAGAAAGTTTATAACTGTAAAGCTGTATAGTTCTGCATACATTCCTATGGACTTCTAAGGATACAATTTAAAAACTTGTCATGGGACTCCAAATCCCATTAAGCTGGGTGGTAGAAATGTCATCTTAAGTGTTAAAGTGATAATATTAAGTGTTAAGGTGAAAATATAGATAGGATTAAGTATTAAAGTGAGCATATAAATATAATCAAGTGTCTGGTAATAATAATAGAGAGAATTAATAAGGAGATAATTTTCCAACATGGGATGCAGTCCACACAGCAGATTCATAGAATGATAATTGCTTTAAATAGTAGTCTGGCCTCAGAATCAGCCCTTATGCCTTCCTAGTTTAGTTGAAAACCCCGTGAGAGCATTTCAGGCATGGAAAGCCAAGACACTGTAGCAAAAAATGTTATACATAAACAATCTCTGTTAGTGAGATCCCAGTGGAAAGAAGTGGCCTTCAAAGAAGAATGCATTTTTCTCTAAAGGGAGGAGAGAACTTCTACTTTGCTTATGGCCTTTTCTAAATTCTGACAGAGTTTGAGGATTCAAAATGCTTCCATAGATTACACAGCTCAAATCAAGAGCCAAAGGTGATCACTGATGTCATACATAAGAGTGTTAATTGTTAAATTAATAACAGGAGTCACTGTGCACTAACTCCCAATGCAGGGGATATATATATATCTGGCATTCATATTCTGCTAGATTTCCTAATTGTGCCTTATTCTCATTTAACTAATACTGTACAAGAATACAAACAAATATTTATATATGCAATCATCACTTGGTACCTGCAGGGTATTGGTTCTAATACCCCTGAAAATACCAAAATTCACAGATGATCGGAGTCCCTTATAAAAATATTATAGTATTTGTACGCTGTGGCAGAGCGGGTAAAGCCTCTGCCTGCAGTGCCAGCATCCCATGTGGGTGCCGATTTGAGTCCTAGCCACTCCATTTCTAATCCAGCTCTCTGCTATGGCCCGGGAAAGCAGTAGAAGATGGCCCAATTCCTTGAGCCCCTGCACCCGTGTGGAAAACCTGGAAGAAGCTCCTGGCTGCTAGCTTTGGATCGGCACAGCTCAGGCCATTGAGGCCAATTGGGGAGTGAATCAACAGATGAAAGACCTCCCTCTCTCTCTGCTTCTCCTTCTCTTTCTGTGTAACTCTGATTTTCAAATAAATAATTAAATCTTTAAAAATATAGCATTTGCATATAACCTAAATAATCCTCCTCTCATATATTTCAAATAATCTGAGGATTACTTATAATATCAAACACAGAATAAAGACTATGATAATAGTGCTTATACTATTTTGTTTAGGAAATGACCAAAAATCCATACATGTTCAGAACAGATGCAACTGGCATAAGCCTAACAGTATAGTACTAGAATGAGATGCAAGATAACAATGCTTAAACGAGTGTTGAAGAGACTAAGTATCTGTGAGAAATGGGCAGGGGGAGTCCATAGCATGATAAACCTACCCACCACTTTACTTGTATGCACTCAAAGTAGTGCTCAGTACATTTGTTTTCCTTTTTGGGTCTTTCTGGGTTACTTTTCCAAACATTTTCCAAATACAATTTGTTGAATCTGTGGATGAGTGACCTGTAGATATGAAGGTTCTACTGTATATGCAGATAGCTATATATTAGTTAATTGAGAAGTGATACTTATCAATAAGACTCAAATATTAAATTAATTAATTATACCCATTCAGTGTCCCCTTTATGTCTACATGTAGCCATAAATGTATAATTAAATTTGTTATCCATAGCCATAGCCACTAATGTATAATTACATTTGTTCATCCATTATGCAAATATTGCTTTCTAACAATTATGACATCATAATTGGCATCTGATACAAATAAGGATTAATGAGATTATTCAACTTCTGATATGTCATAAATCAATGGAAAAAATAATAAAAACAGTATGTAGATTAATTTTATAAATCAGAAGGCATAAGAAAAATTCTCAAATAATGTAAGTGTCTTAAAGAAAATATACAATAAAATGAAATAAAGGCTGGCACTGTGGCTCACTAGACTAATCCTCCACCTGCGGCGCTGGCACCTCTGGTTCTAGTCCCAGTTGGGGTGCCAGATTCTGTCCCGGTTGCTCCTCTTCCAGTCCAGCTCTCTGCTGTGGTCCGGGAGTGCAGTGGAAGATGGCTCAGGTCTTTGGGCCCTGTACCCACATGGGAGACCAGGAGGAAGCACCTGGCTCCTGGCTTCAGATCAGCGCAGCGGCTGCAACGGCCATTTGGGGGGTGAACCAACAGAAGGAAGACCTTTCTCTCTGTCTCTCTCTCTGACTGTCTAACTCTGCATGTCAAAAAATAAATAAAAAATAAAAAATAAATAAAGTAAAAATCTGGAAGGAAATGAAGTGGACTGTGTTTCATAAGAATTTTGATTTCCGTCTGCATTAAGTTCTATACAGCAGGAAGAATTTAAATGCTGTGCTGAAGGAATAGATGTTCATAATTGTATCTTGCAGCATTCCTCTGTGCTGCCTCCATCCCCCAAGCAGAAGAAATCTTGAGTTAAAAAAGGGGACAAGAATTTGCATCAGACAGAAGATAATTAAAGTCTTTTCATTATCCAAATGAGAAGTAACAAGGTACAAATTTTGTCATAGATCAGTGAAAAATCAAGAAAAAATGGTGGGTTTGAGAAATAATATGGAAGTTTAAATGAGAAGATCAGAAAATTGGTTAGATACTGGCTATCAACAAATTAATTTTGTAAGAAAAGAATGAAGGCACTAAATAGTGAAGTTACACATTGAAAAGCCCATATTGTTTGTAGATAGAAGATATAGCCTGAGAAGCACTATAGAGGAAGAAGATTATAAAAATATAATTTTATATTTAGTAAATTTTAGGATTACTTCCACTTTCATGAGATTCCTCACTGCCTTTATGTAGGTGATTCTTAGGTATATGCAAGTATTCCCAAAATCAATCCAGAGTCTCCCAATTATTTTCTCAAAGTTTCAAATTCCTTAAGATCACACTTTAGCTCTTCATTTCTCTGCAATCTTCTCCTATTCCTACATTCTTTCCAACTGAATGATTTACTATAAATCTGTTTTTTATTGGCACAAATAATAGCAAAATCTTCTAGTCAGCGGTGATGAAAGTTATGGATTTTCTTGAACGTTGTATTCCCTCTTTTCAAGGACTCTGAAGGATCTGAAATTTTGCCTTACTTTGAAGCTAACAATGTATGTTTCAAGCCACTTTTCACACCAATGGAAGACATACGACTTTTGAGTCAGAGGCAAAGGCTTTATTATTTCCATCACAGCCAACACTATGACCTTCATACTCACATTGGTTGTCCTTTCCCTCCAGACACACAGGGGTCACTGGCAGCTGTGCAGTGAATTTGTGCCAGCTGATAAACCCCAAACTTAGAATCCAGTGTTTCAAAAGAAGCTAAGAAACTTGCTTGGGTTTTGCCTTAAGGAGGACATTATCTTTTTTATTATGTTCAGGAAGCAAATCTGCCCTCTGTACTGGTAGAAAAGTGTATATCTATTTTCTAAAGCTACTTGCTATACAAACATCAATGAAACGGTACAGAAGAAAGCTAATACAAGACTAATACAAGAAATGTCAGGGAGAATCATCTCCCAACACTTCTTACTTCTTGCCTCTGGTTCCCTATACTGTCAGTCAACATTGTTGGCTTCTTTGTGTATACATGTAGGGGGAGAAGTTCCCCCTTAATGCACATCTTCAAAATCTGAACAGCTTTCATGTGTTGCAATTCCTTAAGTAAACTTGTTGATGACAGCCCATATTAGCTCTTAGGATGTTTTATTAACCTAAAATGACAGAAATTCTCAAGTGCTGTTTTTTTTTTTTTTTTTGCAGGCAAATATTATTCTTTCCCCCAGAGAACTGCCTTTATTTCAATAAACCATCTGCACCTGGTAGAAGATGCTGTTTACAGAAGCAGAATCACACCTTAGACAGTAGTGGGGGTGGGGTATGGAGTCACTAACAAATGACTATGGGACTAATATGCTCTCAAGAAGCCACTTTTATAAAAATAAAATATTTGTTCAAAGAAGTTTCTTATATGGACAAATCCCGAGGATAAAGAAGGACCCAGTGTATTCAATAAGAGTTCTTAATAACTACAGTGTTTAATAGTCTTCTGTGTAACCTTGCTGGAGATCTGGAAAAGCTGAAATCGTCACAGATTTCAGAGCCTTGAGCTCACCTCCAAGGTTAAAAGCATGTCAGCAGCAATCTCTGGAGTTGATAACTGGAGTGAATGTCAATGATATTCTGTTTTGTCTGTTAGAAAAAGTCTGCCAGGATGAGCTATAAAAATAAACACAAATGGGATTTATGATAGTTTTTAGGAGGTGCCAATCTTCAGGATCAAGGTATTTGTTTCTGACTTTAATGCTTAGAATGATTCCTTTATATACTTTGGAGTAAATAGCTTATCTAATGTTATTCTTTTGGAACATACAATAAGGGGAATTTTCTTCATCAAAACGAACTGTTTATTAATGGAATCAAGTTAAAGTTATTGATTCTTCTCTACAAAGTTGTTATAATTCCTGAGATTGTACCGAATTGTGTAGCTCACAGAGGACTCCCTTCTAGAAATACCATATTTCTAAATGATAGTGGCTATAGAGTATAGCCAAGTGATAGTAAATGACAGTGATTAGGAAGAACTCAAAACAAAAAACAAATGTCATAATGCATTTTAATTTGACCAAAAATTCCTAAAATCATCATATGTCAAATAAAAGGGGAAATACTAGAAGAAAAATAATTCTGGGAGTGTGAATTAAAATTAGCATTCATTAACAGATATAATTATTAACACAATCTATATATAATACATATAAAGCATTCATTACACACAGAGATTTATGGTGTATATTAGTAAAATAAAATATATTATTTAAATATCACTTATGTGAACATTCGATGGGGATGGACTTGATACTGTTTATAAATTATTGAATCATCCACAATATTAATTATATATTTATAAATTCATTCATATTAAGGGATATGAACATCACTCATTATAATTGAGTTCATAAATTCTTAAACATTATGGAAATGCTAGGATTGTATTGGAAATGAAACGTATTTATTTATTCACTATTTTATTTAATAGCTATGAATTTCTACCACTATGTTCTAGACCCTGTGCTGGTCCTATGAATGGAAATGATCCATGAGAACTTATCTTTAAAAATACCTCCTAACCCAGATTGCCCAGTGGTTAACCTTGCGCTATAGAGAGATATAATTTAATTTTCAAATACATTGAGGATATTTACTTTCTTTTTTTTTTCTTTTTTCTTTCTTTCTTTCTTTTTTTTTTTTTTTTTTTTGAAAGGCAGAGTGGATAGTGAGAGAGACAGAGAGAAAGGTCTTCCTTTTTGCCGTTGGTTCACCCTCCAATGGCCACTGCGGCCAGCGCATCTCGCTGATCAGGAGCCAGGTGCTTCTCCTGGTCTCCCATGCGGGTGCAGGGCCCAAGGACTTGGGCCATCCTCCACTGCCTTCCCAGGCCATAGCAGAGAGCTGGCCTGGAAGAGGGGCAACCGGGATAGAATCCGGCACCCCGACCAGGACTGGAACCTGGTGTGCCGGCGCCGCAAGGTGGAGGATTAGCCTGTTAAGCCATGGTGCCAGCTGAGGATATTTACTTTCAAAAGAAAAGTGAATTTTGATAAACTTAAAATCAGAGTATTAAAGAGCAGAAGCAAAGGATACAATCACCTTACAGAGGAAGAAGCTGAGAGTTTACTTGAGGTGTTAGAAATCAAAAATCTAGTGTGTGGCCCAGGGTTCTAGAATGGTGGCCAAGAAAGCAGGTTTCAATGTTCCCGATTAGTGTGTTTAGGTTTATTCATGAAAAATGAGCCTTTCAGACATTTGGTGTTTTACTTTTATCAGCATTAAAAATTCATTTTACTAATATTAAAAATTCATTTTACTGCCATAGTACAGTAAGTGAAAGCAGTAAGCAAACTATAACTTAATGTAGAATATCATATCAATACAATAAAACTTTCAGTAAATAAAAGTAAAAGGCTGATTAGGAAAATAGTTTTCAGTCTTCTTAGTAGATTTTTTCCTATAAACTCAGTAACAAAATATTTAGCTGAATTTTTTACACCATCCCAGAATGTCTAGACAAAACATAGCTATAGCAGCAGTTACTATTTATCTGCATATTTTCAAGAGCATGACAAGAGATTGCCAGAAACTCCCACCAGTATTCACAAATGGTTCTAAATATAGTCTTTGAGTTATCATCCTGTATCTATATTCAATCTACATAAAAAGATAAATCAAAATATACGAACGGAAAAGAGGGAATTTATAGAGATAAGGTGTTAGTTCTCACTCAAGAAGTATGGAGTATGGTGAATGCATGATAGATATATAAAATCTTTTCAATTTAAAATAAGTACTGTCAAAAGTATGGTGGTGTTGGCCTTCATCTGCACAAAGACAATTATCTCCCTTCCAGGCAAAAGTAGAGGGGTTCCAAGGAACATACTCACAAATATTCAGGCCTCTACAAAAAAAAAATAAAAAATAAAACAAACAAACAAACAAAAACATTTTATTGATGTACCTCACAGCTCAAGTCATAAGGAAATAGAGAAATGTGGTTTCTTCATATATTGAAATGTATGAAGGCAGGTAGTTGCAAAATGCATTCATTAACAGAAAAAGGAAGCCACATTCTCATAGTCTGAATCTGTTTGACAAAGGTACAAGAATGTCTTGTTCATTAAGTGAACAATGTTAAAGACAATAATATTTGATATGTAGAGGGTAACCAGCACAAAATTTTGTCCTTTAAGAGCAAGGGATAAGCAAAATAGAGATCAAAGGCAGTACAGCTGGGAGAAATAGTGATAAGTTTGTCCCAAAACACAGGAGTGTTCATTGCTTGTGTAGTACTGAGTTCCTACTGGGAAGAAGAGGAAGAAATCACCTGTGGCTCATAGAAAGTTGAACATTTAGTTATTCTACTGATTATTTTAGCATTTACCAGTTCAACAGTGACATCTGTATACTTTGTACTAATGTCACTTGATCAATACAACTGGGGAGTTGGGGGGAAGCAATGCATTGCATGTGAGATTAAAACTACATAATACATTAGATTGGACATTTTAATATATAAAAGTGTCACAACTACCAAAATAATTTAATCTGATAACCAATATCATCAGAACTACAAAGTTTGTGTGATATCTTATTAAAAATAAGCAATGTGATAGATAATAAGGTTTTTCTTACTATATAATCAAAAATCAAATCATTCAATTAGATATATTTAATATTATCTTTATACAGCAACTAATATTGTACTTGACATTTTAAAAAATGAAATTGAAATGATCTTTTTCTTTTATAACATATAAAACCTATTCAAATGTGCAAGATTATATAAGAAATGTATTTGTCTGAAAAGCAAAAAGACAAAGAGAGAAGGACAAATAGATAGACAGACATTTCCCATCCAGTGGCTTACTCCACAAATGACCGCAACAACCAGAACTGGGTCAGGCAAAATCCAAGAGCCCAGAACTCGATCTGTGTCTCCCACATGAGTGGATGGGACTCAACAATTTGAGGCATCACCTTCTGCCTCTAAGGGTATGCATTAGCAGGAAACTGGCTGTGATGTGGATCAGCAGACATTAAAATCAGGCACTTTGATATGGGATGGAGTCTTCCCAAACAGAGCATTAACCATTGAAATTAAATAAATAAAAAAAATCTCTAACCTTAAAGTTAGTTTGTTTGTACCATTAGAACAACTGAATAAGTGGAACAAAGACATACTAACAGCATCTAAGTAATTGGAAATATGTAAAACTTTCATGAAATATTCAATGTGACTAACACGACAAATTGTTCCCCAATGTTTTGCTCATTTAATAAAAACTCAATAATAATTTCAGTGGAATTTTTAAAGAAATTGACAATCTCACTCACCCATTTGTCATCTGCAAATAGGGATAGTTTAGCTTCCTCCTTTCCCGTTTGTATCCCTTTAATTTCTTTTTCTTGCCTGATGGCTCTGGCTAACACTTCTAGGACTCTATTGAATAGCAATGCTGAGAGTGGGCATCCCTATCTGGTACCAGTTTTCAATGGAAATGCCTCCAACTTTTCCCCATTCAATATGTTGCTGGCCATTGGTTTATCATAAATTGCCTTAATTGTTTGAGGAATATTCCTTCTAACCTCAATTTGCTAAGAGTTTTCATCATGAAAGGGTGCTGTATTTTGTCAAATGCTTTCTCTGCATCTATTAAGATAATCATAAGACTTTTGGTTCTCAATTTATTAATGTGATGTATCACATTGATTGACTTTCAAATATTGAACCATCCCTGCATGCCAGGGATAAATCCCACTTGGTCCAGGTGAATGATCTTTCTGATGTGCTGTTGGATTTGGTTTGCCAGAATTTTGTTGACTATTTTTGCATCTATGTTCATCAGGGAGATAGGTCTGTAGTTTTCTTTCTCTGTGTGTCTTTTCCGGGCTTAGGAATTAAGATGATATTGGTTTCATAGAAAGAATTTGGGAGGATTCCCTCCCTTTCAATTGTTTTGAATAATTTGAGAAGAACTGGAGTTAGTTGTTCTTTAAATGTCTGGTAGAATTCAGTGGTGAAGCCATCTGGTCCTTGGCTTTTATTTTTCGGTAGTGCGTTTATTACTGATTCAATTTCTTTCATGGTTATGGTTCTGTTTAGGTTTTCTATATCTTCATGGCTCAGTTTAGGAAGGTTGTATGTGTCCAGGAATCTATCCATTTCTTACCGGTTCCCCAATTTGTTAGCATACATCTCTTTGTAGTGGTTTCTGATTATTCTTTTTATTTCTGTTGTGTCTGTTGTTACATTTCCATTACTTTCTTTGATTTTATGGATTTGGTTCTTCTCTCCCCCTTTTTTGGTTATTTGGGCCAATGGTATGTCTATTTTGTTTATTTTTTCAAAGAACCAGCTCTTGGTTTTGTTGATCTTTTGTATTTTTTTTTGTTTGTTTGTTTCAATTCTGTTTATTTCTTCTCTAATCTTTAGTATTTCTTTCCTTCTGCTGGGTTTGGGCTTGATTTGCTGCTGTTTTTCTAAATCCTTGAGGTGCCTGGAGAGTTCATTTGTTTGGTTCCTTTCCAGATTCTTGATATAGGCACCAATTGATACAAACTTTCCTCTTAGCACTGTTTTTGCTAAGGTTAACCCACAGGTTTTGATAGGTTGTGTTATCATTTTCATTTGTTTCTAGAAATCGTGGTCAAGGAAGAACTTCTAAGATCAATCCCATTCACAATAGCCACAAAAATAATCAAGTACCTTGGAATAAATTTAACCAAGGATGTCAAAGACCTCTATGATGAAAATTACAAATTGTTAAAGAAAGAAATAGAAGAAGACACAAAAAAAAATGGAAAAACCTGCCATGCTCATGAATTGGAAGAATCAATATCATCAAAATGTCCATTCTCCCAAAAGCAATTTATAGATTCCATGTGATACCAATCAAAATACCAAAGTCATTCTTCAAAGACCTAGAAAAAATAACGCTGAGATTCATATGGAGAAAGAGGAGACCGTGAATAGCTAAAGCAATCCCTTACAATAAAAACAATGCTAGAGGCATCAGAACTCCAGACTTCAAGACATACTACAGGGCAGTTATAATCAAAACAGCTTGGTACTGATACAAAAACAGATGGATAGACCAATGGAAAAGAATAGAAACACTGGAGATCAATCCAAACATCTACAACCAACTCATATTCAACAAAGGAGCTAAAACCAACCCCTGGAACAAGGATAGCCTCTTCAACAAATGGTGCTGGGAAAACTGGATATCAACACGTTGAAGTATGAAGTAAGACCCCTACCTTACACCTTATACAAAAATCCACTCAACATGGATCAAAGAACTAGAGATACACCATGACACCATGAAACTAATTGAGATCATAGGGGAAACCCTTCAAGACATTGGAACAGACAAAGAATTCCTGGAGAAGACCCCAGAGGCACGGGTAATTAAAGATAAAATAAACAAATGGGATTACCTCAAATTGAAAAGTTTCTTTACAGCAAAAGAAATAGTCAGGAAAGTGAAGAGGCAACCGACAGAATGGGAAAAAATATTTGCAAACTATGCAACAAATAAAGGATTAATAACCAGAATCTACAAAAAGATCAAGAAACTCCACAGCATCAAAACAAACAACCCACTTGTGAGATGGGCCAAGGACCTCAATAGACATTTTTCAAAAGAGGAAATCCAAATGGCCAACAGACACATGAAAAAATGTTCAAGATCACTAGCCATCAGGGAAATGCAAATCAAAACCACAATGAGGTTTCACCTCACCCTGGTTAGAATGGCTCACATTCAGAAATCTACCAACAACAGATGCTGGAGAGGATGTGGGGAAAGAGGACACTAACCCACTGTTGGTGGGAATGCAAACTGGTTAAGCTATGGAAGTCACTATGGAAGTCAGTCTGGAGATTCCTCAGAAACCTGAATATAACCCTACCATACAACCCAGCCATCCCACTCCTTGGAATTTACCCAAAGGAAATTAAAATGGCAAACAAAAAAGCTGTCTGCACCTTAATGTTTATTGCAGCTCAATTCACAATAGCTAAGACCTGGAACCAACCCAAATGCCCATCAACAGTAGACTGGATAAAGGAATTATGGGACATGTACTCTATAGAAAACTATACAGCAGTAAAAAACAATGAAATCCGGTCATTTGCAATAAAATGGAGGAACCTGGAAAACATTATGCTGAGTGAAATAAGCCAGTCCCAAAGGGACAAATATCATATGTTCTCCCTAATCGATGACAACTAGCTGAGCATCTAAAAGGAAACCCGTTGAAGTGAAATGGACACTATGAGAAACAATGACATGATCAGCCGTTGTCTTGACTGTTGAGGAACAACTTACTATTTTATTCCTTTCAGTATTTTTGTTGTTGTTGTTGTTATTTTGTTCTACTTAATACAACTGGTTGAACTCTGTAATTAATACACAATTATTCTTAGGTGTTTAAAGTTAAAATAAAAGTATTTCTGTTAAATATAAGAGTGGGAATAAGAGACGGAGGAGATATGCTCGGCACATGCTCACTCAGACTTTTCTCCAATGGTAGAGCTAGAAATGTGTCAGGGGATTCCAATTTAATCTTATCAAGGAGGCATGTACCAATGCCAGCTCACTTGTGAAAGTGATAAGTTTAAGCACATAATTGATCAAAAAGATAGGGTAAGTGTCGAAAAGATTTCACAAATAAGACCAGTATCTGCAAATAATGAAGGATAAAATTAGAAAGGGATTGAATGATCCTGCAGGGGAAGCGGGACATACAGCAGACTCATAGAATGGCAAACGCCCTAAACAGCACTCTGGCCTTAGAATCAACCCTTGGGGCATTTGGATCTGGCTAAAAGGCCCATGAGAGTCTCATAGGCATGGAAAGCCAAGACACTGTGGCAAAAACAACCTAAATGAAAGATCTTGGTGAACAAGAACCCAGCAGAAAGAACGAGCCATCAGAGAAGGAGGCACCTTTCTCTGAAGGGAGGAAGGAACCTCCACTGTGATATGGCCTTGACTAAACAAGTTCAGAGTTGGTGAACTCAAGGAGCTTTCATAGCCTCGACCCTTGGGTGATTACTGACGTCATAAATAAGAGTGTCAATTGTTAAATAAACAACGGGAGTCACTGTGGACTTGCTCCCCACATAGGATCTCTGACCTTAATGTGTTTTACTATGAGAGTCAATGATAACACTACTAGTTGAACAGTACTCTATATCTTGTGCGGTTGTGTGGGTGCAGTCTGTTGAAATCTTGGCTTAGTATATACTAAGATGATCTTCTGTATATAAAGATAATTAAAAATGAAACGATGAAGAGTGGGATGGGGGAGGGAGTGGGAGATGAGAGGGCTGTGGGAGGGAGGGAGGTTGGAGGGGGAAGCCACAACAATGCAAAAGTTGCACTTTGTAAATTCACATTTATTAAATTTTAAAAAAAATTAAAAAAAGAATTCAGCGGTAAAGACATCAGGTCATGGACTTCTCCTTGATGAAAGACTTTGACTTTTGCTTCACTCTCATTGCTTGCTATGGGTCTCGTTAGGGATCTATATTTTCTTGATTTAATCTTGGTAGGTTCTACAAATCCATGAATTTATCCATTCCTTCAGAGTTTTCCACTTTATTAGCATATATTCACAGTAACTTCTTATGATATTTCATATTTCAGTGGTGTCAATTCTAATATTTCCTTTTTATCTCTAATTTTCTTTATTTTTAGTCTGGCTAGAGGATTTTTATCTTCTCAAAAAAACAACTTTTTGCTTTGTTGATCTTTTGTATTTTTTTTAGTTTCAATTTCATTTATTTCTGCTCTGATCCTTATTATTTCTTGTCTCCTCTTGATTTTAGGTTTGGTTTATTCTTGTTTTTCAAAATCTTCAAGATGCATCATTATATCTTTAATTTCAGATGTTCTCTTTTTTTTAATATAAGCACTTAATGCTATAAACTTCCATTTTAATATTGCTTTTGTTGTATCCCACAGGTTTTGATATATTGTGTTTTCATTTTCATTATTTCAGAAAATTTTTGATTTCTTTTTTAATTTCTCCAATAACCCATTGATCAGTAATATATTTTCTAATTTCCAAGTATTTGAGTATTCCATTGTTCTTTGTTGTTGATTTATAGTTTTATTCCTTTATGGTCTGAGTTGATGCATGGTATGATTTCAATCTTAAACATTTGCTGAGACTTGATTTGTGGCCTAATATGTGGTCTACCTTAGAAAATTTTCAATGTAGTTATGAGAAGAATGTTTATTCTGTAGCTCTTGAGTGAAATGTCCTGTATATGTTACATCCATTTACCCAAAAATATGTTTCCTCTCTGGTGTATCTTCATTGATTTTCTGTCTGGATGATCTGTCCATTGATAAGAATGTGTGCTGTTGGAATCACCCACTATTATTTTATTAGATTTTATCTTTCCCTTTAGTTCTGATAGTATTTTCTTTATATTTCTGGGTGGCCTTGTGTTGGGTGTTTATGTATTTATGATTGTTTTGTCTTTTTGCTGAATTGAAACATTAAAATATAATCTCCTTCTTTATCTCTTTTTACAGTTTTTGACTTAAAGTCTGTTTTCTCTGATACCTGGATGGCTACACATGCTTGCTTTTGCATTCCATTTGCCTGACATATCATTTTCCAACCCTTCACTTTTAGTCTGTTGCATTTTTGTCTGTGAAGTGAGTTTCTTGTAAGCAGCAATTAGTGGGGTCCTTATTTTTCATCCATTAGGCCAACCTAAGTCTTTTGCTTGGTGAATTTAATGCATTTACATTCAAGGTTAGTATTGATAGATAAGAACTAAGGGCTGTAATTTTGACTGTAATGATTCTACATTTTTCTATTAGTGAATTTGGTGGTGTCATGTTTTCATGATATTTACTGCTAATGTAGGATGACCTTTAAAATGTCTCATAGGCTGATCTGGTGGTGGTGAATGCTCTCAGTTTTTGTTTATCTGGAAAATACCTGATTTCCCCTTCACTTTTAAAGGATCCTTCACTGGATAAAATAATCTTGTTGGAGAAGTTTTGTTTGTTTGTTTGTTTGTTTTCCTTTTAAGCCTGATATATCATCCCAGTCTCTTCAGCCCGTAGAGTTTCTGCTTAGAATGGTACAGATGGACCCTTCTTCAGGTCCTGCTAGGAGACTCCATTTGGAGTTGTGGTTTATAACACAAACAACCCTAGTTCTAGCATTAGGGGATGTGATCCGGACCCCCTTCCAGTCCTATAGTGTGACTACAAGGTATACAGGAGATTTTACTCTGGATTAAATGAGTACAGAGAGGTGGAATACAGGTAGGTTCCTTCCTATGTAACAAATTGTTATAGTCCTGGTGTTACAGAGTATAGGGGGGTCATTGCCCAGATCTCCCAGGGAGGGAGCAGATTTTTTATGGGCTGTTTCTGGTGTTAGCCCCCAGAACCTAAGGTGAAACCTCCTTGCTCACGTAGAGCGCAATATCATAGCTCTGGGACTAATGCCCTCAATTTCCACAGTTGCAGGATGCAGGAGATCTACCTGTTGCCCCATACATGGCCCTGACTCTAACTATGATGCTGGTTGGAGTGGAATAAAGTCATGCTGCATGACTTTCCATTGATGAGTATGGCACTCTGTTGGAGTGGGGGAGAGGAAGGGAGAAAGTTGGCTTCTCTTCTCCAAGTCCGGTAGTTGCTCAGGCTCCAATCAGCTCTCCAGACTTAAGTAAAAGTCCATGGGTGATTGTAGAATCCCTTCCCAGCTAAAACAGCGAATGGCAGGGCACGTGGCAATTTCTTCCTATCTTGGCGTGTAAAGATGGTGGCTCACAGCCAGCAGGGCTGGCTGTTGTAGTGTCTGTCTTCTCTCACAAATGTCAATTTTTAAGTACTTCAAAAATGCTGTTTCAAAGATAAGATTAAAAACATATGCCAGGAGAAAATATATTTTATAGTGTTAGTAGGAAAATAAATTGTCACAACTATTCTTTTTGAATTTAATCACACTTATTATGGCACCTAGTGATTCTTGCTTATTTGTCCAAAGAAAAGAAAAGGATATGTGTACATAAAGACATGTCAATTTATATCCAAGTCAATTTTATTCATGATATACCAAAAAAGAAGTAGGCCAAAATAAAAAGGTGAATGGATGTACGGTGTTTTTATACAAAATGATACCATAGTACTAAACTAAATCAAACTGTACTAAATAAACAAAATGAACGGAATACTACTAATGCACACAATAATATGGATGAATATCAAAAATATTATGTAAAGCAAGATTTGATTGCTATGACATTCCATAACAGGTAAAGCTAACAAACTGTGAGCAAAAGAAAACCTGTGGTTGCTAGGGACTGGAGTTGAAGAAAGGCTACCCAAAAAAGCAGCATAAGGGGAATGGGGACTTTGAGAGAGTAAAGAAATGTTTGATGTCTTGATTGCAGGAGTCATACATTTATATATATTTGAAAAAAATATATTGAACTACATGAGAAAGGTCCATGCATTTTATTCTATGAAACAGTGCTTAAGTAAAGTTTGATGGGGAAAATGTATCTGCAGGTAACATTAACAGCTGACATAATGGAGTACTGCAGAAATTCCACATGACACTCTCAGTGGGGGTTCACTACTTAATCCTAATGAAATGATATTATCTCCTTGCTCTAGAATATCCTATCATCATGAGGCCCGATTTTAGCTGTGTGGATGTGATTATATTCACTTCATTACTAATGAAGAGATTTGAAGTGGGCAAGCTGCCACATAATAATTACTTATTTCTAAATGCAGTTTAACTGCTTGTCTACATAATAATTAAATGAGGTGCAAATGGTATACTTCCCTCTCTCACGTGTTCTTTTACTGTATATGTAATGCACATGTGTTTATATCTCATATTGCCAGATAGATAAACTATTAAAATGAATTTTAATAATTTTAATAATTTAATTTTACCTTGTGCCACAGGTATTAAGCTTCCACTTGTTGAGCCAGCATCCCTTATTGGAGGACCCGTTTTAGTCCTGGTTGCTTGGCTTCCAAACCAGATTCCTGCTAATGTGCCTGGGAAGGCAGTAGATGATGGTCCAAGGACTGAAACCCCTGAATCTCCTGTTGGAGACACAGAAGGAATTCATGCCTACTGGCTTTGCTCAGCGTGGCCCAGCACTGTCATTTGGGATAGTGAACCTACAAATGGAAGATCTCTCTCTCTCCCTTACTCTGTCACTCTGCCTTTCAAATAAATGTTTAAGAATACATTTTTGGAGATTTTTTTCTAGTTATGATAAATAATTTTGTATCCAATCACAGGGAATTTCAGTATGCTGCATCTTTGCATGAACTAATATTCCTAATAAAATTTCAAATTATAATAGCAAAGTGAATATTTGATCTAGTGAACATGAGTACAAATCTGTTCATGGCTCCTGACTCCAGCTTCCTGCCTACACAGATCTTGGAAGGCAATGGTGATGACTCAAGTAATTAGGTTCCTGTGACCCATGTGTTAGACTTGCCTGAGCTCTTAGTCCCCACACGTAGGCTGTTGCCCAGTTCTATTCATTGTGGGCCCTGGGGTAGTAAATGGAACAATCTTTCTCAGTCTTTTTGTCTCTCTTTCTGGGTGTGTGTGTCTCTTCCTTTCAAATAAATGAATAAGTAATTTTTTTAGAAATCATAATATTACCTCCCACATACCTAAATGCAATCAATAAGTCATTGCATAAAATCTCAGCAATATACCAGTAATAATAAGAAACATCACATTGAGGCTTGTTATGGGTCAGGTAGAATTCTGACTTGTTATATATAATTGCTTGTAATCAACCTCTGAGGAAAGCATTACCGTTATTTATCAATTGTGTGAATGAGGAAATAGATGCCTATGATGTTAAATAATTTTGTTTAATGTCTTTTTAATGATTAAGAACCAATTTAATATAGTCATTGAATTTGGACTTCTTATATTCCAGGTATATATTTTTCAGATTAATTCTGTGAGAAGAAACTGCTACTTGTTAGTATTGTAAGAAGATAAAAATAATGATGTATATGTCATGTTTACCTTGGCTACCTAATCATGTGCCTCACCAAATTTGAAAGTGGAATCTACAACAGATTTTTGTGATCTGCCTCTTAACATTCTCACTCCAGCTAGTTTATCCTCCAGGAAACAAGCTCTTGATGAGTTCTTCTCTCCAGGTCATCTGACACGCAATACTCCCCTGGGGGGAAATAATGACACTGGGCAGAGGAGCTCTGGTTAATTCTTTCCTTTCTATGTTAGCTCAAAGGAACTTTCCAAAATTTTATTGTGAACTGTAATTCAGGAATTAGAAAACTGGATTGGGGGCCGGCTCTTTGGCATAGCAGGTAAAGCCGCCACCTGCAGTGCCAGCATCCCATTTGGGCATCCCATATAGGCACCGGTTGAAGACCTGGCTACTCCACTTCCGATCCAGCTCTCTGCATATGGCCTGGGAAAACAGCAGAGGATGTTTCAATTGCTTGGACCCCTGTACCCGCATGGGAAGACCCAGAAGAAGCTCCTGGCTCCTGGCTCCTGGCTTTGGATTGTCGCAGCTCCAGCCATTGCAGCTAGTTGGGGAGTATACCAAAGGATGGGAAACACCTCTCTCTCTGCCTCTCCTTCCTCTTTGTGTAACTCTGACTTTCAAATAAATAAATAAATCTTTATAAAACAAACAAACAAACAGGGGCCGACACTGTAGCGCAGTGGGTTAATCCTCTGCCTGTGGCACTGACATCCCATATGGGTGCCAGTTCTAATCCCAGCTGCTCCTCTTCCGATCAAGCTCTCTTCTATGGCCTGGGAAAACAGTGGAAGATGGCCCAGGTCCTTGGGCCCCTGCACCCACATGGGAGACCCGAAGGAATCTCCTGGCTCCAGGCTTCAGATTGGCTCAGCTCCGGCCAGCTATTGCGGCCATCTGGGGAGTGAACCAGCGGATGAAAGACCTATCTCTCTGTCCCTACCTCTCTGTAATTCTGTCTTTCAAGTAAATAAAATAAATCTAAAAAAAAAAAGAAAGAAAGAAAGCAAAGAAAGATAGACTGAACACATTCCAAATAAAACATGCAGATAAATAGAAAATTACCAGAAATTGCACTGTGGCAGTTAACCCTCAATTCATTTATTCTGATACAGCTGGTATCAATGAAATACTGAGAAAACTAATTTTGAAAATATTTAGCAACTTTTATTTGAAACTGCTAATGAAAAGTAAGTTATGGGTATATTTGATTTTTGGTCACAATCCTTTCGTTATTATTTGGTTTATAATTAATTTGTGGGTCAATATTTTGCAATGTAAGCTGATTCAACACAGGACAGGTCAATGTGAAAGTGATATTTTTAATTCTTCCAAAGTTTTTGAGCTATAACATGCAAAATATTATTGCTGATTTTTATATACTTATCATCAAGATTTTTCTTCTATTTATTGAAAGCCCCAGCTCTTTCATATGTGTTCCCAAAAAGAACAACTGCTAAAACAAATTGTTCAGACAGAAGGTAACTTATATTAGAAACTTGTAAGATAAGGAATTAAGAAAGAACAAGATAGGTGAAAAATAAGAATGAATATAATAAAATATTGTGTATCTCTTAAGTTTTTAAAAATACAGCAAAAAGTTTAAGACAACAATTGTGCAATTATCTGATGTGGTTTTCAATGCATACACATGGAGCACATAAGACAAACAGAGCATAATATTAAAAGGGAACAAATATGGAAATGTTATATCTCCCTGCAAATCAAGGTGATAAAATGTTGATTCTAAATAGACTGTATAATAAAATACTAATTTTCCAACTCCTTGAGAAGACATTAAAAAAAGAGATATAGTCAAAATCAGTATAGCTAAACTAAAATTAAATAACAATGAATGTTCAAATCTCCAAAGAGAAGGAAGAAAACACAGAGGAAAATGGAAAATAGGGGAAACAAAGAGAAAAATAAGCAAGGTGATACACCCAAACACAAACATATCAACAATTATAAGTGTAAATGGTTTTAACACATGAATTAAAAATAGGCATTTTCAGAGTAGATTAAAAAATATGACTCAACTATGCACTTTTTATAACAACTTCACTTAAAGCACAATTACATGGGTATAATGAAAGAATAATAAAAGGTAAAACAATATATCATGCTAACACAAATCAAAGAAAGAAATAGTAGCTTATATACATATACTGGATCTGCAAAATTGGAGAAATGTGATAAAAATAGCATTTATAATTATTCTGGCATTAAAGAAGTTAATATTTATTAATCTAATAAAAGATGTGCAGGATCTTTATGCTGAAATCTATAAAACACTGATGAATGATGACTTTGGAAAATTTACATAAAAGAAGCAGCATTCCAAATTCATACATTGGAAGACTCAAAAAAGGATCATGAGAATTATCCATGAATGTATCTGTAGATTTAATGCAATAGCAATCAAATTTGAACATTTTTTTGGTATGTAGACAACTGATTCTAAACCCACTTTAATAACATTACTCTAAAGGCAAGGGTAAATAAGTCAGGATAACAAATGACTTATATAGCTACAAGGTTTCACAGAAAGAAATGAATATACTTATAGGAACAATGCAACTCAATCTGAATGTCACTCTAAATTTACTATAATAAAGACAGAATGCTATTCGTGAAAAGTCAGAGTTTGAAAAATATAGAATTCTCAAACAGACTCACACAATTTCTCATAAAGTTTATCCTTATCATATGACCCAGCTATCATCCATCACTTAGATTTTTACCCTAGAGAAGTTAAACACTATCTTCACACTAAAGTCTCCAGAAAATGATCAAAGCTTTAATTGTAGTCACCCCAAACTGGAAAGAACTTCTTCTTTGGGTAAGTGATAAATACTTGTATATCAATACAATTGGATATTACTCAGAAATAAAAATACATGAAATATTGATTTATAAAACAACATAATACATTTAAAATCATTATATACAATGACAAAAGCCAAGCAGAGAAGGTTACATATTGTATGGTTTATATAATTTTACTGAAATGGTGAAATTACAGTGATGGGGACCAAATGCATAATCGCAGGACTTGGTTTAGTGGGATGAAGAAGACTTGCAACCTCTAAAGGATTAGCATCTTTGGTCTATTATAAAAGTTCTGCATCCCAATCATGTGTGGTTACATAAACCTACATATATGTTAAAATTAATAGAAATAGACACTCAAATAGGAAAATGGTTATTTTTTTACTATAAGGTATTTTTTCAATAAAATTAGAAAGAATAATAGGAATGGGGAATGGCTGATTAAAGCTAACTCATGACATTAGAAATCTTCACAAGCTGCTCTTAGTTGACATTTCAAGGAACTCAGCAATTCCTGTCATGGGGTCTGTCACACAGGAGTCACTTGCATGCAAACTTCAATACAAGTTTGCATTGAAACAAAGCATGATGAACAGCTTATTTGAAATCCAGTTCTCACAGTTGAAAAACAAAAAAGAGAGGTATCTAAATTATTGATTTTTGGCTGTAGCTTAACAGTTCTGCTTCAGGTTGTGCATGGACTGTAAGTCTGTCTCTACGTCTTCTCATTGTCAAGAGTAGATAATTATCCTGAGGCAAGGTTTAGTTCTGATGAGAAGCTGACATAATGGGGTAAAATTTTATTATCCTTACAATCAGCATCAGAACTGCTTTTAAAGGAAGACCATAAGTGTTTTGGAAAGTAAATTAAAAACCTCTCATGTCAGTGATTAGAATGATCAGTGGGTGATCTGAATGAAAAGTCCTAACTTCTATACCAAAATCCAGAAAAGACGATTAAAAAATAAATAAAATATCAGATGGTTAAAAAAGAAAATAAATACAGTAAGGAAGGTAGATATAATGTTAAACATTCTTACCACAATTAAAAAAGAAAAATGAAAACAAGAAATAAAACATCAGATGCTAAATATCTTTAATATCCAAAAATAAATTGGGAAAAAAAAGAATAGTAACTATTAATGTCTTATAACAATGACTACAACTAAATTAAATGTTTGACATCTAAATGACTGCATGAAATTTGGCCCTCTTTGCTGCAAAGTAAAAATCTCAAAATTGAAATGAAATAAAATAAAATAAAAAATATTTAAGAAATCTTGGAAAATTGTTTTTACTTAAACATGAAAAAAATTAGAGGTCTTGGAAGGGAAGAAAACATAAAATAAAGGAGAGAATTTTATAGAGGAGTCATTGAGATGATGTAAGACTGAGTAGTGTAGCTAAATCAAACACTAAAAATATTCCCAAACAAAAAGAAATCTATAACAGACATTCAGCTGGTTTTATTTTGATACACAGTAAATTTTTCTTGGCTCCTTCCAATTCCTTAGTAAGATCTGCTAAACTTAACTGCCTCATAGGAAGAGTAACTTGGTAAGGAAGATGGTGAGCATCACTATCATGCACCAGGAATTACCACTGAGAATACAAAGGGTACCTACAGGTAGTGTTAGGCTGAACTGGAATTAAGGTGGCACAGGGGATAATATCTCCATATCAGGAGTAGGAGACCTTTATACAACAAAGAACTTTTGGATATTTATTACATCTTTCAAAGGACATCCAAAATTACCAACTTAAAAAATAGCCTCTTACAGATTTGTTGAATTGTAAATCCCACCTGCAGCTGGCTTTGCATGCCAGACCAAATGGTTTTCCCTGGTCCATGTATGCCCCACCTTTGTGAGTCTTACACAGAGGAGAAGGCAGAGGAAAATGGTGAAACAGGAGAGAGGAAGACAGGTAAATATAGATGAGGGCTTCCAGGTAGCCTTATGGAAATAGCTAAAAGGTGAAAGTAGAGGCATGAGTGGTCACCACTTCCAACTCTGGAGACTCAAATGCTCTCCTTACCCTTTTGTTCCAATACCCTTGATTTTATAGAAGCTACTTGAATAGTCTAAAGCAAAATTTCCCTTTCTGTGCAACTAAAAGAACTTTCACTGGAGAATGGCATTAAAGAATATGGTCTCTAGGTTCCATTAGCATCTACCCCATCTTTCTTTTCATAACACCCAGGTTTACTATAGTATTCACACTTATAATCATTAGTTTACATGTAAGGTCAGGAACATTTCCTACTAATATCAGTAGCCTAGGCTTAAGCATAGTTGTTTAATGAATGGTTCAATGGAAACAGAACCCACATCCCTCTCCTCTCTTAACTTCTCTAAACCAAGGAAAAATGGGATGAATCATAACAGCATCATGTTACTCACATAATTGAGGAAGGAGGAAAAAATGAGGTTAGGATGAAGTCAATACAAGGAACAGAATTCTACCAGTCTTTTAATAAGTGATATTGGTGGGGGAGGAAGACATCAGCAGATGAGGTTGAATTGGCTATTATGACTGGAATGTTGACACTTTTAGTTCTGAAAATGATTAATTCATTTTCTAATAAAATAAACCAAGGCATTACCTGGATTTGGATCCATCACTCCCTTCCCCTCCTGCAGGCCTCAGTAGTTGCAAAGCCTCATGTCCATTCTTCTTGCTATGAAACACAGTATAATCAAAGGACGAGAGTCTTCAAAGGGGGTGGTTCTTGGAATTATAGTAGTGTTAAGAATCTCAAGTACTGGCCGGCGCTGCGGCTCACGTGGCTAATCCTCTGCCTGTGGCACCGGTACCCCGGGTTCTAGTACCAGTTGGGGTGCTGGATTCTGTCCCGGTTGCTCCTCTTCCAGTCCAGCTCTCTGCTGTGGCCTGGGAAGGCAGTGGAGGATGGCCCAGGTGCTTGGGCCCTGCACCTGCATGGGAGACCAGAAGGAAGCACCTGGCTCCTGTCTTCAGATCGGCGCAGTGTGCTGGCAGTAGCAGCCATTTGGGGGGGTGAACCAACGGAAGGAAGACCTTTCTCTATGTCTCTCTCTCACTGTCTAACTCTGCCTGTCAAAAAAAAAAAAAAGGAACCTCAAGTATTTCATAAAATTTATAAATTATTGATAGCAGAAATTCAAGGGCAAAAGAGGTTGTGATCCATATATACTGAACTCTTAGGACCCAGGACATCAAATTTTGGTAGCCAGTCTGGTAGGAGGGCAGTCCTCAGAGTTGTCACAGGAGCTGGGACAGCATCTGTTCACCTGAAGGCACTTGAACTATAACAACTTGACTCAGAATTTACATCATCTTTAACAAAGCTTCTTTGACTTGATTTCTTTTCTCTCAGTAATATAGCCATCTGCATTACTCTCTTTTGACATCCTAAGAAGGCCTCCATAAATATGCATTTTTCCTAGAATTTATGATACAACCCCACCGAATACATCCTTGACATCATGTCACTTCCTTAGTCATGCATTGACATTATAATGTTATTTACTACAAAGTCATATTGACAGCATCTTGGGAACACTGTGACAGCACTGTATTTGTCAATGAGGTAAATATTGAAAAGCACATTTAGACAAAAATTGCTTGGAGGAAAAAAAATAAGAAACAGAACCAAGACATAGTTATTGAAATTTTTGAAAAAAATTCAACAACCTGAACACTTGTTACAAGTTTGTTCTAGATCAGTGCTAGGTAAGAAATCAAATGTTATTCCTTCGAAAAATATGGAAGGGAATTTTGGCAGAAACAGGGAACAGATAGATTCCAGATAATTATCTTTTATACTTATGTAATTGACTATACAGAATTGAAAAGCTACCTCTAAATACTATTGTCAGAACAAGAGAAGAAGGAAAAGTAAAATATTTAATATTTATGGAGTACCAAATGCTACTCAAACAATTTATGTGCATAACCTCATGCTGCAGTGGTAGGGGGTTATATATAATTTTTTTGACAGGCAGAGTTAGACAGTGAGAGACAGAGAGAGAGAGAGAGATCTTCCTTCCATTGGTTCATCCCCAAAATGGCCGCCACAGCCGGCACGCTGCACCAATCTGAAGCCAGGAGCCAGGTGCTTCCTCCTGGTCTCCCATGTGGGTGCAGGGCCCAAGCACATGGGCCATCCTCAACTGCCTTCCTGGGCCACAGCAGAGAGCTGGACTGGAAAAGGAGCAACCAGGACAGAACTGGTGCCCCAACTTGGACTAGATCTGGAGTACTGGCGCCGTAGGTGGAAGATTAGCCTAGTGAGCCGTGGCGCCAGCCTATATATAATTATTATTCATACTCCACATTGAAGAAACAGCCTTCAAGAAGTGAACCAGTTTCCCTAGTGCACAGGACTTGTGAGTGATGGAGGTAGGAGAGGAGCATCCATGAATCCAGTAATATGTTATAGTAATGAATATGGCATTGCTGTGGAAGCTACTGCAGGATTAAAGGTCAAACAAGGGGCTGCTGAGGACCAGGACTTCAGGAGGACAATAGGCTGGGCTCCTCTAAGGACATATATAGTGCCACCAAGTCTGCTTATTTTTAAGTGATTGATTATAGTCATGTGAAAATATGATGTATGTGTGTGCTAATATATTCTATTTTTTAAATCTGAAAATGCCCTTATTTCACCACCATTATGTTTATAGACTGACATTAAAAAAAAAAACTTGAAATATGTCATCCAATGACTGTTCTGTGTCTATTTTCCTAAAGTCACTCATTTTTATATTATTGTTCCTCTGTCTGTAACATGTTATTTTTTAACTATTCTCAACTTTTCTGTTATTTCTGAGCTTTCAAAAGTCATCTATAATGTAACTAAAAGTGATGTTTGCATAATGATAATTATTCATTTTGTAAGGGTATGCAGATTTGTGGCATAATAAAGAAATAAAGAAATAAAGAAAGCAAATAAATTATCTATAAATACACAAATAACTTAATGTATACTATTGAAAACTATCCATATTTAAAATTGTCTTTAAAAACATAAAAATAAAAATAAATTAATAAATAAACATTGTATTTATGGGACTGGTGTCATGGCTCACTTGGCTAATCTTCTGCCTGCAGCGCCAGAATCCCATATGGGCACTGGTTCTAGTCCTGGTTGTTCCTCTTCCAGTCCAGCTCTCTGCTGTGGCCCAGGAGGGCAGTGGAGGATGGCCCAAGTGCTTGGACCCCTGCACCCACATGGGAGACCAGGAGGAAGCACCTGGCTCCTGGCTTCGGATCGGCGTAGCTCCGTCTGTAGTGGCCATTGAGGGGTGAACCAACGGAAGGAAGACCTTTCTCTCTGTCTCTAGCTCTCACTGTCTAACTCTGAATGTCATATTTAAATAAAATTGTCTTTGCGATACTTGATGATTAACTTAAATCCTATTTTGTGCTGGATTTGGCTGATGATATTGATTGGCTCACAAGAGCTACTTCTTAGCATTTGTATTTTAAAACTTATTTTAAACCTCTGAGAATTCTAATTTGGTTATGGGGAAGAAGTTGTACAATGGAGTTTAGGAAATTTTGGAAATATTTTCTCTCCCTGAGAGTCAGTTCTTAAACATTTGTTAGTACACCACTACTACACCTAAAATCTTGATCCACAGTAAAAGATGTATTAGTGTCAGTAATACAGGGCTATTCATATAACAAACTATCCTTTATCTTAATGTATACAATTTTGAATATTTAAATACCATTTTATTATTAATCAGAAGTGAAACTCCTGAATATACTTATGTGCTGTTGTTATTTGTAAAACTCTATAAAAAGTGTATAGCCTATGTGGTTTTAAAATAAAAAAAATAATTATAATGAATACAATTTTCATAATATAATATTATTTTATTAAAATGCCAATCAGGATACATAACACAGTATCTTGTCAAGGGAGATCTGAGCCTCCTAAACAGAAGCATAGGAAGAAATATTTTTGATACCATCTTTTTCTCAATAAAGCAATAAGTGAGTAAAAATTCATCAACTCAGCTATGATTGAGAAAATGAAAATGTAGCAATTTCATGCATATTTACAAAGAGAAAACCATAAAGTTTTCAGCTGAGTCAAACACATAATTTATGTGAAAGTAGTTTGGCAATAACATAATTTACTTCCTAAGAAAAACTATTTTTTCTTAGACCTCAAATATCACAAGAAATTTATCATGGATGAAGCGTGGGACCTGCTAAGAAAGTCGTGGGGATCACATTGATTGAACACACAATTGGCAAGTTAATATGTTAGACTCATTCATAATCTGAACACTAATTTTTAAAAGAATAATATAGCTTTATTTTCTCTATTAGACAAAGAATTGAGAATTCTACGTAATATTTTTAGGTTTAAAGGGTGTGTAATCTATTCACTAGATAAATGAAATAAAGATTTAGTAGAAATTTGCATATTATTACAGTAAGAAATACATCACCATTTGAAGCTTCAATTCAGAGTGGGCATTAAACCTAGTCGTTAAGATAATAGTTGGGACTACTGAGTCCCACATTGGAGGATCTGGACCCAAAGCCCAACTTTAGCTCCTGACTTCAGCTTTCTGCAGTTGTGATCCATGGGGACAGCAGGTGATGGTTCCCACATGGAAGACCTAGAATGATTCTCCCAGCTTCAGCTCTGGTCCGGTTTCAGCCGTTGTGGGCATTTGAACAGTGAAGCAGTGAATGAAAACACCCCCATCCCCACCTCTCTCTTTCTCTGACACTCAAACCTTTTTTAAAATGTTTTAATTAGAATATTATTAAATGAAGTATTCAGAAAAACATATAAAATAGTTAAGCCAATAATAGTGGATATTTACTTCATTTAAGGAGTCATTGGGAAAAAAGTAATTCAATGAAAGGCAATTTGATAAATGTTGTACTATTTGTAAGTGCTAAGAATGATTAGCAAAAGCATAAAATTCCACTCAGAAAAGTAGAATGATGCTTTCAACACATCTTTTCTGTTTAGACGAAATTTGAAACTTCCAAAGTGAGTCAGTATTTCCTAGCAGAATACTGGTACAGAAGGAACTGAGTTTGGCATTGTATGGATTTCAAAAGGAGGTGATAAGAGACTAGCCATAGCCATTGCACAAAGATACAAAGGCCTTGAAACAATCCCGCATTTGATGAGAGGATGTGGAAACAGGTAATGAGTTGCAAATTCTTCTCAATCCACATCATGCAATAAATCTACCTCTTTTTCTTCCTGTCTCCTCAGTCCCTCACTTTCTCCCTGTCCCCAACTCTTTCTTTCTTTCTTTTTTGATATATGTATATAAATTAGATAAAGGGGTTAAAACATGATTTTTCCCAGGACTAAAAATTTAACTCTAATGTTTAAGGATTCCACAGCTTCAGGACCTCTGAAATTTTTCTCACAATCATCCTTTGGGTCGGTATGATAAAAAGACTAAATTAACATGCCAAGGTGATATTCAAATAAATGGCAAGGCTACTAGGGTATGAAACCCATGGAAACCTAACTTCTGAGATCATGTTCCAATCTATTCCCAGGTGAGCTTCAATAGCACAGAGAAATTATAATAAGATTATACAGATAGGCATCAAATGTCTCATTTCTTCTGCCATCCCTGTGAGCTTCTTATGAAATGGCACTCTAAATTTACATGTTATTTTATGTCCTACTGTGTTGCATACAAGTTTTTTTTTTTTTAAATATGAGGGTGAATTTTGGCAAAGTAGTTAAGTTGCTGCTTGGGACACCCACATTCCGTTTTAGAGTCTCTGGGTGTGAGTCCCAGATCTGCTTCCAATCTAGCTCTCTGCTACTACACACCCTGGAAGGCAGTAGATGATGGTTCATGAGTTTGGGTCCTTGCCACCATAGTAGGATAACTCAACTGAGTTCCAGGCGCCTGGCTTTGGTCTGCCCTAGCTCCAGATATTGTAGGCATTTGGAAAGTAAATAAGCAGATGAAAATCCTGTCCATCCATCTCTTCATTTCAAATAAAAATATAATAAAAATTAAATAATAAGTAAATACCTAATAAAACATATAGTAGTCTCTCACATTATCCAAAGGTCAAATCACCCAAGAGAGAACATCCTCTGTGCTCTTGGTTTCTTTTGAGCTTACCATATGTCTTAAAAGAGAAAATGGCAGAGTACAGCTTACTTATGGGATCAAATTAAATTATCGAGACACATACATTAACATAGACAGAGAAACGTTAAAGTAGGGATAACAAGACGACAAATATGTTTATTTTTTGATAAATATCACTTCTAATAACTTTTAAGTATTAACTTTCCCTACATTAAATACTACCTTAGAGAAAAATGGCAAGTTCTTTAAAATTGATCACTCATCACATTAAAGAAAATGAAATGCTGCACTATGCATTCCAGTATTAAATGCTGAATGACTGTTCCAAAGAAAATGGAAGAAAAAAGAAATACTAAGCAATGCAAAAATGGCAAGAAAAGACATGGCATTTTAAAAAAATATCCAAGAATATATCAATCTCCTACTGTCTGGGATAATGGAATTTTATAGTAAATCATCATCCATATCTAGTATACTTAATTCAGGCTTTAAATTTAAACCCTGGATTTATGCCTATAGAACTCACAAGTCTCATTGCCATTCAACACCACTTTCACGTTGGCTACAAAAACAGGGTGATATTAAAGATGCAATGTTAAAGTCATATTCAAGAAAATTGATTTTCTCTAGTGAGCAATGATGACTTTGGAAAAGTGAAAAATGCATACCTAGAGATTTAGAAATAAAAAAAAACAGGAAAAACACTTATTTTGACTTTTTGTTTTCAATTAGATATCCAAAAGTGATTGTGTGTGTGTGTTTTATTAGCAAAATCATTATGCTTTTGTCCCCTTGTGACTGAAAGTGATTGACAGAAGCCCATCTCTACACATGAGATAATATTCTAGAAATTAGGAGAACCTGCCTTCCTCCCTTCCTGAATAGGAAAGAAGCTCACTATTGCAGACTCTATATTAAAATTAAACAAATATATTAATTGCATTACATTGACATGATTTTCCTATTGTACTTTAAGCTGATAAATCATATACATGTCCAATACTTTAAGCAACTTGTACACTACTAAGTATTTATACATACTACCACTTTTATGAATGATTAACTTGTGCTTTAAAATACTCCTGGGGAAAATGTGTGGCAGATTTTTTAAACAATGTGGAAATCCCATGGGAATGAACTTCAACTTTTAATACTGAAGTTGATTCAGGAGGGCTGAAAAGAGATGATCTCCATTCACCACCATCATGAAGAAGAATCAGAACCACAAAGAGCCACGCCTGATGGAAAATTTCAGTAAACAACTGAGAGAATCCTAAACAGCACAGGTCTGGAACGTCAGGATAGAGAGGAACAAAGCACACTGCAGCTCTACCCTGGCTTCTCTGCAGTGCAGGGGACTCCACCTTGCTGGGACAAAATCAGGGGAAAGCTTAGCAACCCCCTTCATAGCTGCATCCTGGCAACCCTAACTGCAAGAGAATCTTACAGTCCTCACAAGCCTTAAATCCAATCTGGAAAGCTGACTGATATTCGAGCAACAGCTTTGCTCAAAAGAAGGAACCCACATTGCCCACGCCCTCAGCCCCGCATCCTAGCTGCTACTGCACAGTGACTACTAGACTCCATTATACGTTAGGTGTCAATAAACATCCTCATTGCTGTCAGAAGCCCCAGAGCTAGTGTGTTTTGCAGGGCAGAGAGCAGGACGTTCTGCATGCTGCATCTGCAGAACTGCTGTGTGCAAGTCCTGGAAACATGCTTTTACACTCTGCAGGACAAAGAGGAGTATCCCCCACATGCTTCCTGAGGAGCGACACTACCAAGAACAACTGATGCACAAGCCTTAAAGGGACAGACCTGAGATGTCTCTACTCTCAGCTTAGGGGTCTGGGTTGCCAATGCATGAGCCCCAATGCTAATTTTACACGTCTAATGGAAACTGGGTTCAGCCTTCCATGTCTGGTAGCTCTGAAACCATGACTATTGGTTTATAAGTCCCAGGGATTGCTGTGCTCGTCCTGTGGGTCCTGGTAAAGTCTGTCTGTATTCCACTGCTCTAGGCCTGCACCTGCAGTTGAAAATTCGTTACCATAACTTGAACTCACCTTGTGGAACCTGAACAAGGTCTGTACAACATCCTGCGGCTCTGAGACTGTTCTGTAAGTACCAGGGACAACTTTACACACTCTATGGAACTTGGGAAACTATAACAGCATTCTAGTGTTTCAGAGCCATGCCTGTCAGTTAACAAACTAGTGCTTAGCCTATGGGCTATGGGAAGCTATACTTCATGTCCCATAGCCTTGAGATTATGATCATTGGAGCTGTATTCCACAAAATCACATGCAATCATATTGTGGGACCAAGAGAAGTGTCTGTCTGCATGCCCCTGCTCCAAGCCTGCATCTACCAGTACACAATCCAGAGTATAACCTACATTCACCCTGTGGACTTGGAGTCACCTGACCTCACCATGTGGAACCTGGAGAATGATGTCCCTGTATTCTACTGTCCTAGACCCATGATTACAAATGCATGACTCCAGCATAACCTATGTTGATCCGGTGGGACCTGAGCAAGGTCTTTTACCCATCCTCTAGCACTGGGACCATGGTCAGTAGTGCCAGAAACAGGACCTGGGGATATTGGAAACACCCATGTAGCAGAATAAGAAAAGGTCCCCTCTGAGCCCAATACCTATTATATGACTGTTGTGATAACAAAATCCAATGTGATTAGCACTGATACCCATGAGACATGAGGACACACACTTTAAGAAAACCAGGTTTACCACAAAGTCACACTAGTAACTCTATATATTGCCTTAGACTACAAAATTGTAGCACTCCTGTACACTGTTGATATTAGTTACAGATGAAAAAATCACATTAAATTTCACTCTGGGCTCACCAAGATTCAAAATCAAAGAAAAAGTTTCTGGAAACTAAGGAAGATGATAATACAGCATATCAAAAGTTATGAGATACAGCAAAAGTGTGTTAAGAGAAAAGTTTATAACAATTGGTGCCTACATCAAGGAACTGGAAAGGCACCAAATAAATCAGCTGTCAGTACATCTCAATGATCTAGAAAAACAACAGCAAAAATTTTAAACTACTAGGAGAAAAGATATAATTACAATTAGAGAAGAAACAAACAAAATTGAAACCCGAAAACAATACAAAATATTAGCAAAGAGCAGATTTAGTGAAAAAATGAAAATTGACACATCTATGGGCCAACTAACTAAAAAAGAAGAGAGAAGACCCAAGTAAAATTAGAGATGAAAAAAGAAATATAACAAGGACACAAAAATACGGAAATACAGAGAATCCTCAGAAATTATTACAAAGAGCTGTATGCAAAAAAAAAAAAAAAAACAGGAAACCTAGAAGAAATGGATAAATTCCTGCACACATTCAAACTACCTAAATTGAGCCATGAAGACATAGAAAACCTAAAGAAACCCATAATCAAGACAGAAATTGAATCAACAATAAGGACCCTCCCAACAGAAAAAAGCCCACGACCAGATGGCTTCACTGCTAATTCTGCCATTTAAAGAAGAATTAACTCCAACTCTCTCAAGCTATTTAAAACAATTCAAAGTGAGTAAATCCTCCCCAATTCTTTCTATGAAGCCAGAGTCACCTTAATTCCTAAACCTGAAAATGATGCAACAGGCAAAGAGAGCTACAGAGCAATGCCCCTGATGAACATAGATGCAAAAATCCTCAACAAAATTCTAGCCAATCAAATCCAACAGAAGATCAGAAAGATAATTCTTGCAGACCAAGTGAGATTTATCCCTGGTATGCAGGGATGGTTCAACATCCATAAATCAATCAATGTCATACATCACATTAACAAACTGAAGAACAAAAACCATATGATTATCTCAATAGATGCAGAGAAAGCATTTGATAAAATACAACACCCTATCATGATGAAAACTCTAAGTAAATTGGGTATAGAATGAACATCCCTCAACAAAATCAAGGCAATCTATGAAAAAAAGCTTTTAAAGAAAATCATGGCAACCAAAAATATTATATCCAGTGAAGATAGTCTTTAGAAATAAAGGAGAAATAACGTCTTTCAAAGACAACCAAAAACTGAGTGAATTCATCACGACCAGATGAATTTCCCAAGAATTCTCAAAGAGAGTCCTACATTAGAAACACACACACACACATACACACAGAAACACACACATACATAATAAAATCATAACATGAAAACACAACAAAGAAAAACTTATCAACAGAGCAGATAAAGGGAAAAAAAGCAAAAGAGAATCAAACATTATAATGACAGAAACTACCAAAAAGAAAGGCAAATAATAAAAAAAGAAAAATAAATAAAAAAATTAAAAAAGACAGAAAGAAATGATGAATGTTTAAGGAAACCAATAAAAAATTTAAAAAGACAGGAGTTAGTTTTTATCTATCAATATACACTAAGAATATAAAAAGATTAAGTTCCCAATTCAAAAGATTGGGGTTGGCTGAATGGATAAAACAAACAAACAAAAAAGATCTATCTATATACCACCTACATGAAACTAATTTAACAGGGTGGGAAAAAAAAAGGATGGGAAAACATATTCCATGCAAATGGAAATTAAAAGAGAGCAGGGCTAGTTATATTCACATTACATAAAAAGGGCTTAAATAAAATCTGTAAAGAGTGCACAAGGAAGGCTATTTTACACTGGAAAAAAAAGAATCATAAAGAAGATATAACACCAGTCCACACACATATATAAAGCAAACACTATTACATCTAAAGGGAGAAATAGACTCCAATACAATGATAGTTGGGAATTTCAATACATCAATTTCAACAATGGACCGTTCATCTCTACAGAAAAACAACAAAGACACATCGAAGATGAACCATACTATAAAGTAAGTGAGCATAAGACATATTGAAAAAACATTTCATCCAGCAGCTACAGAGCACACATACTTCTCATCTACACTTGGAACATTTTCCAGGAAAAAAACATAAATTAAGCCATAAATCAAGACTTAGCAAACTTTTGAAAACTGAAGTCATGTCATTTATCTTCTCAGGCCACAAAAGAATAAAACTACAAGCCAACAAGAACAATAGAATATTTATAAATACATGGAAATTGAACAACATGTTCATGAATGAACTTTGGGTCACTGAAGAAATTTTAAAAAAATGAAAAAAATAATATTGAAACAAAGGAAAATAAGCATATAACATGTAAAATCTATGTGACAAAGCAGAGCAGTATAACAGAGACGTTCACAGGAATAAGTGCATACTTAAAAAACAAATCAGGCACCAGTGTTGTGGCATAGTGGATAAAGTGGCTGCCTTCAATGCTGGCATCCCATATGGGCAAGGGTTTATTTCCCAACAACCCCACTTCTGATCCAGCTCTCTGCTAATGGCCGGGAGAAAGCAAGGTAAGATGGCCCAAGTCCTTGGTTCCCTGTATCTGCATGGCAGACCTCTCTCTCTGTAACTCTGACTTTCAAAATAAATAATAAATAGTTCTCTAAAAAACAAAAAGGAGTTCCCCAAAACAAGTTAATGATGTACCTCATGGACTTAGAAAAGCCAGAATAAACCAAACCCAGAGCTAAAACAGGCAATAAATAAGATCAAAGAATAAATAATCAGGCTGGTGTTTTGATGCAGTGGGTTAGTGGCCCTTTGCAACACTGGCATCTAATAATGGAGTGTAATGTGCCTGGGGAGGCAGCAGATGATGGCCCAATTGCTTGGTTCCCACATAGGAGTCCCACGTATAGTTACAGGCTCCTGGCTTTGGCCTGGCCCAGCCCTGCATGTTATAGCCATTTAGGGAGTGAACCAGCAGATGAAGAATCACTCTTGGCCGGCACCGCAGTTCCATAGGCTAATCCTCTGCCTGCGGTGTCAGCACACTGAGTTCTAGTCCCGGTCGGGGCGCTGGATTCTGTCCCAGTTGCCCTTCTTCCAGGCCAGCTCTCTACTGTGGCCCGGGAGTGCAGTGGAGGATGGCCCAAGTCCTTGGGCCCTGCACCCGCATGGAGATCAGGAGAAGCACCTGGCTCCTGGCTTCGGATGAACACGATGTGCCAACCACAGTGCGCCGGCCGCGGCGGCCATTGGAGGGTGAACCAACGGCAAAGGAAGACCTTTCTGTCTCTCTCTCTCACTGTCCACTCTGCTTGTCATCTTGTCTTCAATCTTGTCTTTCTGTTTCAAATGAATAAACTATTTAAAAGCATACATACATGAAATTAAAGCAAACAAAAGAAGCAATAAAAAAGATCAAAGAGAAAGAATCTGTTTTTGTTTAAAAGATAAATAAAACAAGCTCATCTTTAGCCAGAGTAACAAAGAAAATAAATAAATAAAATTAGAGATGACAAAAGAGATATTACAACTGATATCATAGAAATATAAAGGATAATAAGAAACTCCTATGAATAACTATTGCTAACATATTTGAAAACCATGAAGAAATACATAAGTTCAGGATACATGCAATTTTCCAAGACTAAATTAAGAAAATATGTAAAATCTAAACAGAGCAGTAATAAGTAATACAATCAAAGCAGGAATTAAGTCTACCATCAGAGAAAACACCAGAACCTGAAGGCTTTACAACTGACCTCTACCAAACATATCAATTTAAATAGATCTCAGTATTTCTGAGTATTCTAAAAAATTGAAAGTGATGAATCTCTGCCAAAGTCTTTTTACAAGGCTAGCATCACTGCGATACCCATAACAGAAAAGACAAAAAAAAAAAAAAACAAAACAAAACTAGAGACCCTTGGTGAACTTAGATGCAAAAATTCTCAATAAAATGTTAGCAAACAATCAAATAACACATCAAAAAGATCACACACCATGATTAACTGGAATTTATCCAAGGAATGCAAAGATAATTGAACATTTGCAAATAAATACATAAATAATTGTAATAAGTCACATCAAAAGGACGAAGAACAAAAACTATATTATGTACATGAAGAAAAAACATTTGCTAAGGTCCAGCTTTGTATAAGAATGAAATGGATATCTTATGATTTGATTATTGTTTATAGTCTTTGTCCTGTTCTTTATAGTCCTGTTCCTGTAGAACATTGGTTTTTCTACTTCTTACTTGTTGAACATTATGGTTAGTGTTTCATTAAGCCTATGATTGTAGAATAAATTGAAATTATATTATTGTAAAAACTAAAGAAAAATGCAGCAAAGACAGGAAGGTGGGTGGATTGAGGGGAGGAGGGAAAGAAGGACATATGGTTATCTTTGTAGAATTTTAACTACATAATACATAAAATCTGTCGTCCTTACATTAATAAAAATTAATTTAAAAGCTCAATAAATTAGATATAGGAGGATCTATCTCAAAATAATAAAGGCTATATATAACAAACCCATAGGCAATATTATAATGAATGGGAAAATCTAAAAGCATTTATAGTAAGATTGGAGAAATACAAATAGGTACCCTTTTATCATTCTTATTCAGTATAATATTGGAATTATTAGCAAAAGAGCAATAAAGGAAGACAAATAAAAGGCATCAAAATTATGAAGGAGGAAGTCAAAATATCCATGTTTACCCATGTTTACAGATGGCATGGTTTTACTTAAGCACTCCACCAAAAGTTGTTAGAACTGATAAATGGGGCTGGCACTGTGGCTCACTTGGTTAATCCTCCGCCTGTGGCACCAGCATCCCATCTGGGTGCCAGGGTCCTAGTCCCGGTTGCTCCTTGTCCAGTCCAGCTCTCTGCAGTGGCCCGGGAGGGCAGTGGAGGATTGTCCAAGTGCTTGTGTCTCTGCACCCGCATGGGAGATCAGGAAGAAGCACCTGGCTCCTAGCTTTGGACTGGCACAGCGCCAGCTGTAGAGGCCATTTGGGGAATGAACCAACGGAAGGAAGACCTTTTCTCTGTCTCTCTCTCACTGTCTATAACTATAACTCTACCTGTCAAATAAAAAAAAAAAAGAACTGACAAATGAATTCAATAATGTTTCAGGCTACAAAATCAACATATTAAAAAAGGTAGTGTTTTAATACATCAGTATCCTGGTTCATTCTTGGGTTTCGGCACCAAAAAAAAAAAAAAAAAAAAAAAAAGCATCAGTAACAGTCTTGATGAAAAGGAACTCAAGAAAGATATTCAACTTATGGTAGCATATAATATAAAATATTTAGAAATAACGTAATCAAAAAGTGAAAGATCTCTTCAATGAAAATTACAAAGCATTCATGAAATAAATCATAGAGAACAGAAAAATATGGAAAGATATTCCATATTGGGATTGGAGAATAGTGTTAAAATGTTTATAACCCACAAAAGCAATCTACAAAGTTAATGCAAATTGTATCAAAATACTAATGATACTCTTTATAGAATTATAAAGAAAATCCTAAAAATTCATAGAGAACCACAAAAGACTTAGATAAGCCAAAGTTATCATGAGCAAGAAAACAGAGCTGGAGGCATTGCAATATCTGATTGCAATGCATACTGCAAAGCTACAGTAATTAAAGCATCATATGATACTGCCGGCAGAAAAACTGATACACAGATCAGTGGAACAGAATAGAGAAACCAGAAATTAATCCACATCCATATAGTATACTAATTTTTAACAATAAGAATATACACAGGTAACAAAAGCAAAACAAGGTAAGTGACAGTGATGGGGACAGTTAGATCCGAATCAGTGAAAGAAGCACTAAGAATGTCAAGGTGCATGATTAAATATTTGAGTAGAACAGAAACAAGGTTAGGTAGGTGAATGCTAGTTGCAGAATCTGGCAGATAGATAGAAGGGTAAAAATCTGACGTTGTGAAGAGAGATGCTTATTTCAGAACTTCCAGTCCAGCTGTAAGAATTTCTGCACATAGGCTTGTATGTGTTACAACACTCCCAGGAAATACATGCTCAATTTTCCTCTCAAAGTTGTTTTAGGAATTCTTGTTTAGTTTAAGAATATTTATTTAGGAAATATAAATTTCTTAAAAAAATAAACAAAATTCTAAATGGCACCTATAACCATGCCAATAAGATACAATAACTAACTTAAAGAGCTCTCATTAATTAGTACCACATACAGTATGGTCAAGTAATTTAGGAAAATTATGCACTGAAAATCCAAACAAAGCCTGATTAAGTTTTACAAGGTTTGCATATACAATAATATCTATTTCTTTAAAAATTTTCCAAAGGCCTCATAAAAGCTTTCATAGGTAATTGTTTAGAAATTGTGTAAGCAGCTGCTTAGCCTTGGGATTAAGATACTCATGTCTCACATCAGAGCAATGGGTTTTATTCTCTGGTCTGCCTTTGACTGCAGCTTCCTGCTAATGCAGACCCTGGGAGGCAGCAATGATGGCTCAAATCATCAGGTTTCTCTCTCCCATGTAGGAGACGCAGTTTATTGTTCCTGGTTCCTGGCTCCAACTCCCACCTAAACTGGTAGTTGTAAGCATTTGGGAAGTAAACCAATAGATTAGAAAGCAATCTCTCAGCCGGCGCCGTGGCTCAACAGGCTAATCCTCCGCCTAGCGGCGCCAGCACACTGGGTTCTAGTCCTGGTCGGGGCGCCGGATTCTGTCCCGGTTGCCCCTCTTCCAGGCCAGCTATCTGCTATGGCCCAGGAAGGCAGTGGAGGATGGCCCAAGTCCTTGGGCCCTGCACCCCATGGGAGACCAGGATAAGCACCTGGCTCCTGCCTTCGGATCAGTGCGGTGTGCAGGCCGCAGTGCGCCGGCCGCGGCTGCCATTGGAGGGTGAACCAATAGCAAAGGAAAACCTTTCTCTCTGTCTCATTGTCCACTCTGCCTGTCAAAAAAAAAGCAATCTCTCTCTAGGTATCTGTGTGTGTGTGTGTATGTGTTTCTTTTTGTCTTCTTTTAAAATGAAAAACAAGTGAACAAAAACTGTATCAGCAATGGTAATGAACACTAATGTTTGTTTCTCTCTTAATAAATACTAGAGATTGCAAGGTGTATTGCTGCAATATCCTATTATAAGAGTTCTTACATAAAACCCATGAGGAAACTACTTCTCTAACCCCACTGAAACTGACATGGCAATTTACAGCAGCTCATGATATAGAAGAAACTTGAGGTCATAACTGCTGGACAATTTTCTTTGGTGCTAGATGATCATACTTATTATCCATTTCAATCACAGTGCATTCTCTTGCTGTGTTTAACTGTGTTACTCCCCAGGGTTTTGACAAGATGATGCAAAACTAAGTAATTTAATTGATTTCAATTCATGAGCAGTTAGTCCAATCTAAACTAATCTATTGCTTAAATATTCATGACTACTTTACATTTGGCTAAGAAATGATACCTTAAATGCATCCAAAATAAGAATAAGTATTTAGTGAATAATGAATGTAGAGTTTGACAAGGCTCGGAAACATACACACAAACATAAATAAATAAATAAATAGGATGAGCCTTTAGTGCAGTCATTAGGATGCATTGTGGGATTCCTGCACCTCAAATCAGAGTTCCTGTGTTCAGGTCCTGGCTCAATTCCCTATTGCAGTCTGTTGCTATTGGCATTCTGGGAAGCAGTAGGTGACATCTCAAGTAATTGTGTCCATGTTGCCCTTACAGGAGAGCCACACTGAATACTCAACTCCCAGCTTTGGTCTGACACAGGGAATGAGAGATTCCTCATTCATTCATATCTCTCTTTTACTCCTTTTCAAATAAAATATGTGAACAAATAAATATGAAGATTTTTCTTGAGAGGGAAAGAGGATACAGAGACAGAAAGACTGATAGAGGGAAAACCACCATCAAGAGTTTCCTTTCCCAAATGCCTACAATCCAGGGGCCCCACACAGTAGCGGAAAACCAGTTATTTGCACCATCACTCCTATTTTCGTGTCTACTTTAGAAGGAAGCTACAATCAGCAGCCAGAGCTAAATACTGAACCCAAGTACTCTGACGTAAGACAGATTTCTTAACCTCTAGGTCAAATGCCCACCCCTAAATACAGAAACTTTTCTTTCAGGTGTGACTTTACTGATTGTTCACATAATCTATATTTGAAGTTACAAGACTCCTGTTAGTTAAAATGTTCTGCTGCATATATTTTAAATTTCACTTGTGACCTAGATCCATTTGCCTTACTCCCTCACTCTCTTTGCTGTGATAAAAAGCTCATTCTTGATTATATATTTTGTTCACAGTTTTTGAAGGAATAAACATAACCATGTGATGAAAATAGTGAATCAGAAACCAGAATTGATTAATCTGGCATTGAAACTTCTGTGATATTTACATTAAAACTCACTTTATTTCTTTGTGTATTTGCTTATAATTTATATATAACAATGCCTTACAATGAAGTTGAGAGAAAAATGTTCTTATATTTTTAGCAGAGATACTTTGTTTTCTCAAATTCTGCTTAATCTGCTAATAAAGCAAAGTAGTAAAATATTTCTTGAAGAAACATAATTAAAGAGAATAACATCCAAGGTGTAGCACGTAAGAATCAAAATTAATTATATGGTCCATGTCATTTGGGAGAGAACTCATCTCTGCCCAAGTGCCCTGTTTTAAAACCATAGGTAAAGTTCATTCAACCTGTTTATAATGAACATTTCCTTCCTTCAATCAAGAGCATCAAAAAGTATAAGAAGACATCTCATAACATTCCTGTAGGATCAATGCTTGTGAAACTCTGTCCTGAATCTGACTAAAAAGAATTGTCAGTGAGAAGATGAATGTAATATTCTCCAAATACAATGATTTTGGTTTTCAGTGTAATGTCAATTGTTATCTGGGGTTTATGTTTATTGTTAATGGCCTGGGACAGCAGTAGAGGATGGCCCAAGTGCTTGGGCCTCTGCATCTGTGTGGGAGACCTGGAGAAGGCTCCTGACTCCTGGTTGGATCCGCCCAGCTCTGGCCATTGGGTCCATTTGGGGAGTGAATCAAAAGATGGAAGACCTTTCTCTCTGTCTCTTCCCCTTTCTGATGGTAACTCCACCTCTCAGATAAATAACATCTTAAGAAAAAAATAACATATCCCATTTGTCATTTTACGATGACATTTTGAAACTTGGGGAACTGACCCAAATAAATGCTGATAATCTAACCAGTGATATTGCTTTGAATAATAAATACCCATTTTTCACTGGCTCAACAGTCTCATGTTAGCTACCAGAATCCATGAAATTGTGGCAAGATAATTGCAAGCAGAGCAGATTGTAAGACTCTTCATAGTCCCTACCAGAGGGTGATGTGAAATATTGGATGAAGTTGGCCAACAAGAAATTACAGGTGCTCAGAGTGGAAGCTAAGAGGAGAAAAACACTGAGTGCATTAGATGAAATATCCTTCCTGCCATGCTACCCAGAAGCCAAACATTAGGGAAGGAATCAAGAGACTTCCCTATATAAGTAATCCACACATCCATTTGGAGTTTAAAATGGAAGATAGCCTAAATGAATAAGAGCACTGGTAAATATTGCCAAAAATCAATTGGATCTCTTTTAGCCCATACCAGTATTTTTATCATTCAGACGAAAGTTCTATCAGTAACCTTTCTTAGTAATTTAAATGTTTTAAGATTTTAAGCATAGATTTTTAGTAAAATGATCATTTTCAACTCTTGCCTCCTGATTTTCAAATGAAATCTTAGATAAAGGAAAATCTAAAAATATGAAAACAGGAAGCTATTCACTCTACCATTCTGAAAAATTTTATTTCTGGTTGGGTCATCAAAAAGTTTACCCATTTTGGGTAAAAAAAGTTTACCATTTTGGTTAACCCAAATGAATCTCTCAGAATAACAGCATCTAAATATGGTGTTCATTTTTTCTACTTACTACATCTAACTTGATGTGATAGAAATGGAAACATTACACCACGGTGGCTTTTAGTCATTTTCTCTGAACACAAACAGTCTTTTCTCTGTGAGCTTGATTTGAGTGTTACTAAGATCTTTCTGATTCTCTTTAGAAAAATCAATGGAGGAAATGGTTCAATAACTTATAATCTTACTGTGAATTTTCCTAGGGGCTCTCAGGACAGAAAGTGTGATCATCTCACAGCTACAGGCTGAAATAAGAGTTTCTCTTTATTAGTATTGTCTACACACATTCCTCTCATCATGACACATGTGGAAAATTGCAATCTTTGAGTAGTACACGGAGGCAATTGGAGAAGGTTGTGACTGACCCATTCTCAGGACAACAGCGTACATTTGATCACTCAATGGGATGAAAACCTCTGAGAAGGTCACTCTATTCAAAACATCAGAAACACATTATCTTTGATGTATGCATATCTTTAAATATTTAAAGAATATAATAATAGAATATCCATTTTTAAAATTTCAGTGTTTTCTTAGAAAGCATTACTTGGGAACTTAGAAGTCATACATACAAAATAAGATGCCTTATGTATTGTTTTAGTATACATTTTCTTCCTCTTTTCCTTTTGCTTTATTCCATAACACTAAGTATACATTTGTTTTATACAAATATGTATGCAAAACCAATTACTATGATGACCTTAAAGTAAAGGATCTATATTTTAATGTAAGATCAAGTGGCAAATTTAATGTAGGATTAAAATTTTTCATAATCATGATTCCTAAATTAGTCATGCATTAAATCCTGAATCTCAGTGAATATCTATCCAAAAAGGTATAACTCAAAAAGGATAATAAATTTCTAGTTCCACTCCAATAGCTAGGAAATTTAATTCATTCTATTTTTATTATAAGCTTAGTGGCAAACTTCTTTCTATTTCCTTTGGGCAACATAAGAAACTTTTCACCAATGTGAGATTTCACAAAATCCAGCCAATAAACCAAGTTACCAAATTCATTTGTTTCTTCTAATTATATTTCTAATTATAACTATATGCTTATATATAGATTTTTATATTTTGAGATTGGTTTATTATATTTTCCCCCAGGAACTTTATTTAAGGTATACAAACTTCATGCATTTCATAAATGCAACTTTAGGAACACAGTGATAGCAATTCATCCCACCCTACCCACCCTCACACCCCTACTCCCTCCCTCCTTCTTCCTCCCTTTCCTATTCCCATTATTATATTTTACTAAAATCAACTTCCAATTAACTTTATACAGAGAATATTAACTCTATACTAAGTAAGGAGTTCAACACATACTATGAAAAGAAAACTGTTGCTCAACAGTTTGTTTGTTTGTTTGTTTTATTTCTCTTTTAATTTCTTCCATGACTGTTTGTTCAGGAGCATGTTGTTCAGTTTCCATGTGTTTGCATATGCTCTAGAGATTCTTAGGTTGTTGATATCCAGCTTCATTCCATTGTGGTCAGAGAAGATGCATGATATGATTTCATTTTTTTTTTTTAATTTGCTTAGACTTGCTAAATGACCTAGCATGTGGTCTGGTCTTTTCTAGATTAAGTTCCATGCACTGGTGAGAAGAATGTGTGCAAATGTAGGATGAAAAGCATTGCAGATATCTGTTAGGTTCACTTGTTCTATAGTGTTGACTAACACTGTTGTTTCCTTTCTGATTTTCTCTCCATAGCTGAAAGTGGAGTATTGAAGTCCCCTATTTACTATTGTATGGGAGTCTTTGTCTCCCTATAGATCCTATAGCATTGCTTTTAAGTAGCCAGGTGCCCTGTAATTAGGTGCATAAACATTTATTATAGTCACATCTTCCTGTTGAATTGATTTCTCAATCATTGCATACTACCCATCTTTGTCTGTTTTAACAGTTTTTGTGTTAAAGCCTAGTTTCTCTGATATTAGGATGGCCACACCAGGATTTTTTTTTTTTTCTTTTTTGGTTTCTGTTAGCACGGGATATCTTTATCCATCCTTTCATTTTCAGTCTGCATATACCTTATACCTTTCTTGGTGAGATGTGTTTCTTATGGGCAACAAATAGATGGGTTTTATTTATTTTTTTTTTCCATTCAGCCAGTCTGTATCTTTTAAGTGGGGAGCTGAGGCTATTGACATTCAAGGTGATTATCCAAGTAATAACTTGGCCCAGCTGTTTTCCCATAAATATTCCTATTGCTTACTTTGGATTTCCTTTATACTTTTACTGGGAGGTTTTCTGCCTTTACCTTCTTTTATAGTGATAATTATGTTTCTGTGTGTAGCCCATGCTTAAGCATCTTTTGTAAGGGTACACAAGTAATGACAAATTCTTTCAATTTCTGTTTGTTATGGAAGGTCTTTATTTCACCTTTATTTATAAGTGAGATCTTTGCAGGGCATAGTATTCTGAGTTGACAGTTTGTTTTTGTTTTGTTTTGTTTTTGTTTTTGTTTTGTTTTGTTTTGTTTTTGTTTTTGTTTTGTCTTAAGACTTGAAATGTATCTTGCCATTGTCTCCTAGCCTGTAGGGCTTCTGATGAGAAGTTAGCTGTAAGTATAATTGGGGATCTTCTGAAAGTAATCTGGAGTTCTCCTTATAAATATTTTAGAATCATTTCTTTATGTTTTTCTGTGAAGAGTTTGACTACAAGGTGTCATGGTGAAGATCTTTTCTGGTCATGTCTATTCGGAGTTCTGTGTGCTTCCATATTTGGAAGTCCCTATCTTTCTCTGATTTAGAGAAGTTTTCTGTAATTATTTCACTAAAGAGGCCTTCTAATCCACTCTCTTTCCATGCCTTCAGGAACTCCTGAGACCCATATGTTGGGTCATTTGATAGTATCCCATAGATCTCTAACAATGTTTTTTAGTTTTCTAATTTTTTTCTTTATTTTTGGTCTGATTGAAATATTTCCAGAGATATGTCTTGTACTCTGAAATTATTTCTTCTACTTCATTTATTCTGTTGTTAAGGCTTTACAGCATATTCCTTTATATGTTCTATTGAATTCCTCATTTCCAATATTTCATTTTGATTTCTCTTTAAAATCTCAATTTCATGAGAAAAGTTTTTTTTTTTCACATTATGTATGGCTTTCTTTAATTCATGGATTTATTTCTGATTACTTCTAGGTAGTGCTTCAATCAAGTTTTTAAAATTCAATTTAGGCATTTCTTCAATCTCTTCTCTTTCACATTCTAGTATTGAAGTATTATGTTCCTTTGGAGGCATCGTGTTGTCTTCTGTATTCTTGTTTCTTGAATTGCTGGGTTTATTTTTAGGCATTTGTGGAGACACTTGTTTATGTGTCTTTCCATGTGATGGCTTTATCTATGGACTATGCCTTTGTGGATTAGTGGAGCGTGAACACCCTGAGGCATGTTGTGGGTGCAGCAAGGGAGCTCTGTTCAATGCTCCAGGGTGAGAGGAGTGTTCACAGTGACTCCCAAACTGGGTGTAAAAAACATTTTTTTTTTTTTTATCAGAGAAGATGTCTGTTCAGCTCTCTTGGCATAGTCTCATGCTCATATCTTCTCCAAGGAGAAAAATCCCTGGGTGCCAGCCCCAGTGGGTGCAATATTCATCCACGCTGCCACAGAAGCCACACAAAGGATCTGGGCAGTCGGGTGTGAACACAGATCCTATAGCAATGAGCCTCACCAGAGAATCACAGTGACTGCCCAAAGACCCAGTCACAACCTGTGCTCTCACACGCAGCCACGGTGTTTTCACAGTACCAGCACACAAGGCTCCCATAGTCACAAACATCCATCCATCTGTAAATTCTCCCAGCTAGGCTCAGATGTCTCCTCTGGGCCAGTCACTGGGTTCACAGACACAAGCTGGCATAGTTGTTAAGTTCATCCAAAATGGTGCTCTCCCTCTCTCAGCTAGTTACAAGGCACCAGTTACAGGTGCTTCGGGAGAGAGAAATATGCACCCTTTTTTTCCTTCTAGTTGGCAGGTATACTGTCCCCTACAGGGCTTCAAGTCAGACTAACATCAGGCTCTTCCCACAGCTTTATCGGCAGTGGCTTGGGCTGTTGCAGTATGGTCTCACCTCAGTCTCCAAAGTTGATGCAGAGGTTCTCGGCTGCTGGGGTCCTGAGTTATGAGTGTCTACACCCTCCATGTAGACCAACATTGTCTCTCTAATTTGCATGGAGTTTCCTCTGCCGTCTTCTCTCTAACTTTTCCATGAGATTGCATTCTCTCCATGTTTTTTTTTTTTTTTTTTTTTTTTTTTTTTTTTTTTTTTTTTTTTTTTAACTATCTTCTCCTAGACCAGAGCAGTAAGTTTCCTCCCTACTCGACCATTGGGTGCCTCTCCTAGAATTTTTATTCCATGTCTACTGACAGCATTTAAAAAGTAGGATTTTAAGAGGAAGAACTACAGCAGATAGAGTGATAGAGGGAGATAGAGAAAGAAAGGGAGCAGGAATTCAGCAATGTAGGTATAAAATTAAAATGAACCACATGTGGAGCCGGCACCATGGCATAGCTGGTAAAGCCTCTGCCGGTAGTGCCAGTGTCCCATATGCATATCAGTTCGAGTCTCTGCTGCTCCACTTCCAATCCAGCTCCCTTCTAATAAGCCTGAGAAAGAAGTGGAAGAAGTCCCAAGTTCTTGGTCCCCTGCACCCATGTGGGAGACCCAGAAGAAGCTCGGCTTTGGCTCGCCCCAGCTCTGGGCATTGCAGCCATTTGGGGAGTGTACCAGTGGATGGAAGATCTCTCTATATACTTCCCTCTCTCTAACTCTGCCTTTCAAATAAATAATCTTTAAAGAATAATCTTTAAACCACATGAAATCATTGACATATTGAAGTATTCATGACAATATTAACTAATCTTTAAAACATGTTATGTCATTACATGTCATTATATACATACATATAAAATCCAAATAATACTTTCCTAAGTATCTGTTGCCCAAAATATGAACAATATTTAGTATAAACTAATGATTTCTTTGGATAAATATATACACATAAATATATATATATATATATAATTAAATATTTTATTTATTTATTTGAAAGTGAGAGTTACACAGAGGTAAAAGTGTGGGGGAGATGGAGATAGATCTTCCATCTGCCGGTTCACTCTGCAGATGGCCCCAACATCTGGGGCTGGGCCATGCCAAAGCCAGTCTGGGTCTCCCACATGGGTGGCAGGGCCTAAGTACTGGGGCCATATTCTGCTGATTTTCCCAAGCCATTAGCAAGGAGCTGAATCAGAAGTGGACTAGCCAGGACATGAATTGGCATCCATAGGTGGTGCCAGAGTTCCAGGTGGCAGCTTTATCTATTATGCCACAATGCCAGCCACATGAAGATATATTTTAAAAGAATAAAAGTATAATCACTATACTCATGAAGACTATACAAAAATTCTCTAGGTACAGACATTTGGTCCAGCAGTTAAGATTGAGACAACTGCAACCTATACTGGACTGTCTGATTGGAGTCCCAGCTTCGCTCCTAACTACCTTTCTGCTAATGTACATCCTAGGAAACAGCAGATGATAACTCAAGTGCTTGGGTCCCTGCCACCCACATGGAAGACCTGGATTGAGTTCTAGGCTCCTGGCTTCAACCTGGCCAACTCTCAGCTTTTTTAGGCATTTGGAGAATGATCAGAGAATAGATTCTCTCTCTCTCTCTCTCTCTCCCTCCCTCCCCCCCTCTCTTCCACTTCCTGCCTCCCTCCTTTCCTACCTCCTTCCCACCCTCTCTCCCTCTCTCTACCTTTCTATATCAAAAACATGTTCTTCTACCCTTTATTTTCCCCCTTCCTCTGTCCCTAAGTCTCCAACTATATGAGTGTGCCTATGATTCTGGACACATTTAACACTATTTTAAAGATTTTATGAAGACAAAAAGAAAAGTAGGCAACTGAAATTAATATACTGAAAATCATAAAAAAAAGGAAATGGTCATTGGAAGACTGGTTTTCAGCTAACTGAAGTAAAACCTAGTTCTGCTGAAGTCTGGCTCTTCTAAAGGGATGATAGTCAGAATTTCATTTGGAGTTGGCTGGAGCCCAGCCATGTTAAGTATCCATAGAGAACATCCTCCCATCTGTTCCTCATTACACTGTATCTCAAATATGATCCTCTTTGTCGTCATTATAGTTTTTTAGTTTTCTTTTCTTCCCAACTTTGTTCTTCTCACCAACATTTTCAGACTCCCTGGGGAAATAGTCTAAATCAAGTGAACAGGGTTCAGCTATTAGGCTTACAGATATTTATTTAAAGATATAAAATTTGTTTTGTTTTGAACATTTAAGTTTCCTCACAATTCATTTTCTATTCCCAATTTGCTGAATATTTGCTTTTTAATGGCTCATTTAGTTATTCAGCAGAACTTCTGCTGAATCTTCATTGCACATATTTTGTTATAGTCATTTGCACATTGAGATATATCCATCTTCATTCCCTCATCACTGACATTCTTGATAGATATGCTATATCCAACTGTCCTAATGAGACCCCACTAAGGCAGCTGCTTATAAACGTAACCATACTATATTAATAAAATGTATTGTGTCTCCAACTGATTTTCATTGGCAACATTATTCATTCTCAAGATTTAAGTGTCATATTGGTAAACCAAAATGTTTAAAAGGATCATAGCATTTTAAAATTTGAAAAACAAGAAAAATCTTCCAAAATACAGATCAGTATTCTTCATATCACAACTATAATCCCCACAAAAGTGAAAGCAAATTAAATATTTCTACATATTTAAAAGTAAATTATGCATTTTCCACCTAAAATAAATATATGTGTGTGATAACTTGAAATATTTCCATCATCTAGTACCAGGAAATTTCAAAGCACAGCTTGATATGTAACAGTTTTCATACTTATTATTAGGCAATAAAAATGACTGTATCCTCAAAGGAATCAAAATAATTTATCAAATCAAAATAATCAGAGCAACTGTTTGCAAGAAAACATTATAGAGTCTTTGTTCTCAAAATTATTCACACTGGTCTGGCATTCATTGTTTTGCTTCATTTTTTTATCGGACCAAAGAAGCAGTGCTTAAAAAAAAACTTGCATTGATAAAATTTTCTCTGTTTAAATAAACAAGATATTTTATTCTTAAATATTTATAGTTTATCTAATAAAATTAAGACTTTGAATGTTCTCTGAATTTTTTAAGTGCACAACTTCTGGCTTGGTTCCCATTGTGAAAGTTAGCAGCTCATTTTAGAAGCACCATAAATGAATACAGGAAAGAAACTATAAGGAGGTAAGTAGAAGTAGTTTATATAGTGACCTTTATGTAACTTTACAGTCAACTATCTCTTGGATTTTTTTTTAAGATTTATTTATTTACTTGACACAGAGTTACAGAGAGAGAAGACAGATAGACATCGTCTATCCACTTGTTCACTCCACTTTGGCTACAATAACCAGGTCTGGGCTACCTTTTCACCATTATATTAATTAAGTCTATGCTCACAATAATAGAGAGAACCAAGGACAGGAATCAGAACAAGAAATGAGCTGAATAAAGTGTTCAATAAAGCAAGTCTAAATTAGAAAATATGAGAATCTGAGCAGACATACTTCTAGCCCATATTCTTTATTTTGTTTAATATCTATCAATGTGAGCAATTACAGAAATTGTTTTTCCACTTATTAAATCTATATATAAGTATGTGTACAGAAGCCTTGAAAAATTAGAGGAGAATTCATATGGAGCAGCAGTTAGGCTTTCACTTGCGATGCCCATTTCTCAGGTCAAAGTGTCTAAGTTTGAGTCTCTGCTCTACTCTCTGTTCCAGCTTTCTGCTAATGAATGCCTGGGGGGCAGTAGACAATGGTTCAAGAATTTGGGTCCTGCTACTGCTCATGGGACATGTAGGTTGATTTCCTAGCTCCTGGCTTTTGCCTGGTCCAGCTTTGGACCTTGCAGGCACTTGGAGAGACAACCAGTAGTTCAGAGATCTATCTCTGTCTCTCTCTGTCTATATCTCTGTCTTTCAAATAGGTTTTTGTAATGATTAAAGCTAAATATGTATTGTGAAAAAAATCTATGCATGGATGTTTTAAAAATTGCATACAAAATAAATGTCTATTAACTTGCTATAATGTGTCTGCCTAGGGACTATTGTAAAGCATTGGTCTCAGCATGACAAGAGCCCTTATCAGTACAAACTTGAATTCTACAGAAATAGAAGAAAAAGCAAATATCAACTTGATGATGACATTTAAATGGAAGAATGGTAAAATCAGTTTTACAAAAATTTAAAATGGATAGTGCACCAAAGAAAACAGGAACTTAGAAATGTATGTATTGTTTTAAAAGCAGGATGCAATGATGTTGAATATGAATACCATTTTATAATCATTTGCTAGGAAACAATGAATGTTGTCCATGCCCTATTTGAAGAGGTGTTACGATTATGACGAAAAGAAGAAATAATAGACAATTACATAGGCATATGAATTAATTTAATTTACAACAGTCACTAAAAAAGTGGAGTAAATTTCTCCTCAATGGATACCGAAACTATTATACTCAGAATAGCTTCAGAAGACAACCCAGCTTTCAATGGAAATTTGAGTTGATTCCATATCGTAGCCATTGTGAACTGAGCTGCAATAAACATGGGGGTACAGATAACTCTGTCATATACTGATTTCATTTCCCTTGGGTAAATTTCCAGGACTGGGATGGCTGGGTCATATGTTAGGTCTATATTCAGATTTCTGAGGTATCCCCATACTACCTTCCACAGTGGTTGTTCCAGTTTACATTCCCACTAAACACTGCATTAGGGTACCTTTTTAAGAAAAATTTAGAAGTATTTATTTCAAGAACTGTAATGCAGATAGAACACATCCTGATTCAGTGCAATCCTGAAGACAAACAGTAATCGAAGAGACAGCTACCAAGAAGCGGAAGAGGTCACCTCAAAACAAGTTGGGGAAGTCTAGAGCAAAGGTTAGAGCAGCAGTTTTTCTGGATACATAGGCCATATTCTAATTTCCTGATCCTGTCAAATCTCTCTATTATATACCACCAGCAAACCGGCTACCGCCCCTCTGGATGATATATCAGGATTAAATTTTTTTTCTTTACAATTTTTACCATAGCAAATATCGGAGATCTGCACAGTAAAGAGAATAACATACAAGTCGTTAAGTATCCATCAGCTAGATTCAGTGTGTGGTCTGAATGCTTGTTTGCCTTCAAAATTCACACACTGAAATTCTAACCTACAAAGTGATACTGTTAGGAGATGGGGCCTCTGGGAGGCTAGGAGGTCACAGGGGCAACTGAACAGTATTACTGCTCTCATAAGGAAGCTTAAGGGAGCTTTTTCATCCTTTTGGCCACTTGGGAACACAATGAAGAGATGGCTGTCTATGAGCCAGGGCTCTCACCAGGTGCAAAATCTGCCAGCACCTTGATTTTGGACTTTCCAGATTTCAGACCTATGAGAAATACGTTGTCTATAAGCCATCCAGTATATGCTATTCTGTTATAGCGGCCTGAATCTTCTAAGACAAAATCCCAAAAACTAGCATTTTTGGTTATCTTACTTCACCATGTCCTCACCCATAATCCATAAGATGATTTGGGATAATGCTCATTTCACATCAAATTTTATATATACATATATATGAATATATATACACATATATATATATAATTAAAAATTTAAATGTTTGTGTGATTTTTTTAGACTTTTATAGCTGTCCTCCCCACTGAACTATAAACTTTAAGAGCAGAGGGACTGTATATGTCTTTAATCCTCATTGTATTAAATCATTTAATAACAATTTAGATCCTCAGCAGTTTTTCCATACTATGAACATTTTTGTTGAATCCTTTTATAAGTTTTGTTTTATTTTTTACTTTCAGTCTAGTGTTTATCATCTTATTTCTGCTTTTATTATGTTTTTCATTCATAATAGAAATTACTACCACAGGGGAGTGTCAGTTAGTGTTTCAGAGGGTTCATCAGCATGCCAGACAAATTTACCAATCTTGATTCAGTTGCAGCTGAAAAATTTCTCTCAAGAGAAGGCTGACAGAAAAATGCATCAAACAGCAGCACTGAAATTCTGTGGAGCTTCTGGATGACAGTTTCCTTAAAGTTGAAATAGCATACAAAAATTTTGAAGTGGATATTAAAACAAAATGCAACACTATGAAATTTAATAGAAAAACATGATATTCTACAAATGGCTAAAACTATTTCAAAATTTCTGATAGAGACCATTATTTAATGAAAGATCTATGAAAAAGAATGGTTTTCACAAAATACACTTCACTAAAATGTAAATGCTCACTGTTCACTGTTTGCCTAAAACAGAGGCCTTGTACTCAGTAGGTTCATTAAGTATTTGTCCAATGCATAAGTAAATTAATGAGAAGTCTAAATTCTAGCTTGTCACAAAAAGTCATTTAAACCTTAGGCTGAAATAATAGAATTATAAGAAATAGAACAAGGGAAGAAGCAGTCCTCACAAACATAGTAGGATCAGTTCAAGTTCTGAACAACGTAAGTATGAGAATTCTTCAACATAGCCACAGAAAGTGGAACTAGAAGATAAATTTATTTTGATGCAAAAAGTTTTTAAATCAATGTATAGCTTTAACATGGTATCCATTTTCCATAAACTTTTGAAGACCCCTTGTTATGAAATTCTTCAGTAGGAGGTTGTCAGAAAGTTCCTGACCCTGAAAACCAATGGAAATAGCAAAATACATTGATGAAGATAGGGTTGCAGAATAACCGTATTTAAATATATAAAGAGTCATTTATCAGGATGGGGGATTAGATTTCTTTTGGATAGCACCAATAACTAGTACTAAACCAAGTCATTAAATTGAAGTTTCAGCTCAAAACAAAGAAAAGATGTGCTAGATGTATCCAAAAATGGCAAGGAAGAGCTAAAAATTAGTTATATTTGTCTTAAACTTATTTTACCTTTTGAGATCATCAACCATAAAGGAGGCAAATACTAATCAAATACATCAGAAAGAAGTATCTTGATCCACTTATGCTTTAATTATTAAAGATTATTTATGTTAAATTATATTCATTTATCATAATTTCCATTTTCATCCTAGTCCTATCCTCCAAGACTTCTCAAAATTGAGTGCGAACCTTTCCACAAAAGTGAGTCCTTGACATAACAAACAGAGCTGTCAAGTTCCCAAAGCTTTCCTTCTCCAGATGAAACATTCTCAGCTCTTTCAAGGGTATCCTCACGCCAAGATTTCCACATAGTAATACAGATATGTTCTTATTGCTTCAGTGGGCATTATTCCATTTGATTAAAATATTTCAACAAGGAACTTTCCAGAAGAGAACAGAGTATCCCAGATGAGGTTTTCCTAGCTTGGAGTAGAGTAGCTCTGTCCTATCCTCTCCACATGTAAAAAGGCAAAAATCACAGGATACCATTGACTTATATTGAGCTGATTAACAACTAAAGCTAAAACCTCCCACTACTCAGTAAAGCCGCATTTCAATTAGCAGTAGTATTGGTTAACAAAAAGAGAAAAAAAAAAAAAGGTTTCTAACAAATGGTATAATCAAGCTCTCAAATGCAAATTAATGGGTAGAACTTTATCAGAAAATAATGAAGGGAAGGAGGTAGTATTGTCCCCATTTTACAAATGAGAAAGTCAAGACACAGAAAAAATTATGTGTGCAGGCCAGTAACCAAGGAGTAACAGAAATTAGAACTATCAAGATCAGGGCATTCCATATTTCACTACACCATAATATAACCTTGTGATTTCCATGATCTCTACCTATAGCACTGTGTGTAATAAAGTCTTTCACAAATAGTAACATGCGGACGGACTAATGAATACATAGAAATGCATACTTTTCGTTGCTTATTTTTATATCCTCCAGTGTAGATTATTAAATATACAAACAAAAAGTTTTTGGCTTATTCATTTCTTTGAACAACAGAAAGTTTTAAAAAATATTTTCCGAAGAAACTATCTTTAATTGAAGTTGGCAGGTAATTTTTCTTATGGGTCTACAATGATTAGAATAGTGTTTTATGTTAAGACTCTGGAGATGGTAAACAAAATTATGCGCTTGCACCACAATTTATGAACTATGGATTCAAAATTTATTAGTATGGATGTAATGATTATTTTAAAAATTGAACATGATTTTTTTTTCAGCTTTGCAGATTCTTTCCAGGAGTGAATGAAACATAATCCATTAAAGCCATACACATATTTCAACATAGTCCCATCTACTCTTCACTTTCATTCCAGTTCACCTGCTAATGCGCCTGGGAGGTAACAAAGGATGGCCCAAGTATTTGTGTTCATGTGGGAGACCTGGATGGATTTCCTGGCTCCTGGATTCCAGGCTGCTGGTTTTGGCCAGGCAGAGCATTGGATGCTGCTAGAATTAGGAGAAGGAAGCAGTGGATGAAATAATATTCATTCTCTCTCTCTCTCTCTCTCTTTCTCTCTCTTCCTCTCTCTTCCTCCCTCCACTCTTCTCCTCTCCTCTCCCTCTTTATGACACTCTGCCTTTTAAATATTTTAATGTTTACACTTGAAAAATTTATAGAAAGGGATTAAATTTCAAATTTCACATATTTCATATATAAGGCTTTTTAAGGATTTATTCATTCATTTGAAAGTCAGGGTTACACAGAGAGAGGAGAGGCAGAGAGAGAGAGAGAGAGAGAGAGATGGAGAGAAGGAGAGAGAGAGGAGGAAGGAGAAAGAGACAGAGAAAGAGAGAGAGAGAGAGAGGTCTTCCATGCGCTGGTTCACTCCTCAATTGGCCACAATGGCTGGAGCTGCACCAATCTGAAACCCAGAACTAGAAGCTTCTTCCGGGTCTCCCATGTGAGTGCAGGGGCCCAAGGTCTTGGGCCATATTCCACTACTTTCACAGGCCATAGCAGGGAGCTAGATCAGAAGTGGAGCAGCCAAGACTTGAACCGGCGCCCATATGGAATGCTAGCACTCCATTCGGCAGCTTTACCCACTACACAACAGCTCCTGCCCCACATATACAGTTTTAAGACCATAATGATATATCTCTCCCTCCCTTCCACACTCCCTTCCCCTTCTTTTCTTATTTTTCAATTGTCTTTATAATCATAAGCTTAAATCTCCACTAAATAAATAATTCAACAACAAAAAATTTTGCCTGGCTTTCTTCAAAGTCATAGAGTTACATGCAGTGACGTTACCAAGGGAAACTGCTTGACAAATTGTAAAAAATACTTTTAGATAATGCTTATTTATCCACTTCAATTAACAAAGCTCCTATTGAAACAGAATTGTGAGTACTTTTAATGCAAGGGAACATATATTAATAGATATAAGTATATATTGGTATTTCTGTATCACAGTAAAATTAATTCCTGGAATTTGAGTCAGTTCATGGAAAGATTGTTTCATAGGGAAATATGTGTGGAGGATATTCCTGGGCTCAGCTTTTTCAGTTGTCTCAGAAGTCTAAAAACCATGCCTCCTGAGGGTACACCATTTAAAATAAGAATAATATAAATAACAAAGGTAAATAATAAGTTAAAATAATCCTAACAAATGAAAATTTAATGTAAGAATGATAGATGTTTTGAGCATAAATTTAAATAGCAGAGGAATCCTGGAGGACTTTTAGGGCAGTAGGCACATTTATAAAATATACACATTGCCCCAATTAGGGGGGCAATCTAATATCATTTCTGTAAATTGGCTTCAGGATATATTATCATATTTCTAAAAAATAAAAGCATAGAAAACACTGAAAATTTACAATGCTCCTTAAGGGCATTCATGAAGATGGATGCCCTCTAGGGTTTAAATCTTACAGAGCGTCCTGGCTAGTGTTCCCAGTCACTCACACTTCTTGACACTAGCAATGCAAAGAAGAAACCGGATTCCTAAGGAAACCTGGTATGGTGTTAGCTCGGAGACAGTCTTCCAATGCAGAGCTTGTCACATCATTACTCTGATCTTTCCAGACACTAGGCTAGAAACTCAAATTACCACAAACTCATTTGAACTGACACTTCCTTCAAATTTGAAAGTATCCATTTGACTTGTTCCCCAAGGTGTCTCATTACTTCTTTTATTGTTATGCTACCTATAGAATCATATCACTTAGTTAGCAAACAACACAAAGAATTTACGTGCTGCTGACATCTGATTTTGACAGCTACTCACAATACATGTTAACATTAGTTTGGCAGCTTTTCAGTGTAAAAAATGATATTCCACCTGTCTTTCATGCTGAAAGTGTCTCATTTTATAATGTCCCTACAAGCAGTCTCTAGTCTCATTCATGGTAACTCATATGTAGCTCATTCTTGTATGTAGCTTGTTTCAGCTATTTGCTGTCTGTAGTTTTTATTCTGTGATATCCCTTTTCCTTAAGTTTTTTTGTATTTTTTTCTATCAGACATTATCAAAACATACACAGGGAAGGACAAAATAACAGGTCTTGAAATTAAGGGAATTGAGTTGATAGACATGATTCACTTTTACTGAAACTCATGATGGGTTTGGATAACCATTTTTATTACATGTGTTCACATAATACCTTTAGCATTATATTGTATTCACTGTTTAATGTTTTATTGTGAGAATTAATTTGGAACAATTTTCTGTTGCAATGAATGGACTGGATAGTAAAATTGATGGACTGTATCCAAGTCTGCTAAAATGTTCCAAAGAAGGAGTGGATGCATGTAAAATCTTTCAATAAAAAGTCTTATTTCTGGGCCGGCGCCGCGGCTCACTAGGCTAATCTTCCACCTAGCGGCGCCGGCACACCGGGTTATAGTCCCGGTTGGGGCGCCGGATTCTGTCCCGGTTGCCCCTCTTCCAGGCCAGCTCTCTGCTGTGGCCAGGGAGTGCAGTGGAGGATGGCCCAAGTGCTTGGGCCCTGCACCCATGGGAGACCAGGAGAAGCACCTGGCTCCTGGCTTTGGATCAGCGCGGTGCGCCGGCCATAGCGGCCATTGGAGAGTGAACCAACGGCAAAGGAAGACCTTTCTCTCTGTCTCTCTCTCTCTCACTATCCACTCTGCCTGTCAAAAAAAAAAAAAAAAGTCTTATTTCTGCCAATAGTATTGTTTTCAAGACACTGGATTTTTTTTTCATTGTTTCTTGGCTTGTCTCCTAGGGATCTTGCATATATGGCATTATCAATCATGGTTAGTTTAGACAATTAAATGTAGTCTAGGGAACAGTTCCTGCATGCCATATAGGCACTGGTTCCTCTCCTGGCTGCTCTTCTTCTGACCTAGCTCTGTGCTATGGCCTGGGAAAGCAGTAGACGGTGCCCCAAGTGCTTGGTCCTCTGCACCTGCATGGAAGACCCTGAAGAAGTTCCTGGCTCTGGGCTTCGGATTGTTCCAGCTCCAGCTGTTGCTGCCATTTGGAGAATGAAACAGCAGATAGAAGCCTTTCTCACTGTCTCTCCCTTCTCTGTCTGTAACTCTACCTCTCAAATAAATGAATAAAATCTTTAAAAAATATAGTCTAATATGATAAATCTGGTCATGTGCAACAAGAAAATTTGAAAGGGAAAAATAAAAATTCTAACTCCATGATAACATCAATGAAGGTATTTTTGCTTTGATTATGTAAATCCCACTATGTAATTAAAATACAAATCAGAAAAATATCTTTTAATTACTAATCCTCTATAATATGGCTCTCTAGGCAATATAAGTTAATGGGAACAATTAACATCTTCTGCAATTTATATAGTTTATTTAATTCCCTAGGATCCAGAAATGGTGTTATTATATCAATAAATTTAGAAATTGAGAAATACCATTATTTCCCTGCCTGCAAGTTTTGCCTATGTTTTTTTTTCCTTATTTTCTTGTGTTCTCCTGGCTCTGATTTTACCTTTGTTATATACATGCATATATTAACAATCATCAATCGTTTTAGATAAAGAGAATCATAAAATGAATGAAGAGATGGGTGAATACTTATAGCCAAAGGCAGACTCATCATTTAAAGTAACAAAAGTGACTCTAGGTATCAGCAAGGGTACTTGAGAATCTCCAGGTCACCATGTTTCCAGAAGAAAAGTATTATTTCCTCCTCTCAGTGAAAAGCACAGAAGAATTTACAGACTGACACTGGCAAACTTTCTCTGAGGAGTTACAGATAGTAACTATTTTTAGGATGTGTTGGCTACAAACATTATTTTTTACATATTCTTATTTTTTTTCACCATTTAAATATGGAAGACACAATTCTTAGTTGACAGTGTAACAACAGACCTTGGTCTAGTTTCTCCAGCAGGTCTTACTTTGTGAAACTCCAAGGACAATGTGAGGAATCTGGGGGCTCTTGTACTCTTGCAAGGCTGTCTCAATAACATCAGCTTTCAAGAACCTGGCCTCTGGAATCTGTCCTCTCTCTGTCCCTCACATGGGAGCTTCAGCTATAATCCTGGAGCTCTCCTAAAACACACTCTGAGCAGGACCCAGTAAGCCATGGCCATCAAATGTCCTGAGCTTTGGAGTTTTAGAAGCCTGATTCAGACGCTGGTTGTGTGATATCCTCACAATGTGGCTTTTATTTTAAATAAACTACTAGATGTGCAATTTCCTCCCTGGTAAATTGGGAATATTAAAACTACTGCTGTTTAGATAAACCAAAACGACATAACATTTGAGAAATGCAATCCCCTCCTTGCTAGAGCCTCGAGCCTTGTGTTGGCTCAGACTCTGCTGGTTTCCTTCTTTCCCTCTGGGCAGCTGTCCAGCAGCAGAAGCCACAGAAAACGTTAACATCTTGTAAAGTCTGTGCTGCATGGCTCAGGCCATTCCCTTCTCTCAGCAACTGGACAGCTCAGCATTACTACCTCAGAACTCTTAATGTCCACGGAAATCTTCTTTTTTTTTTTTTTTTTGACAGGCAGAGTGGATAGTGAGAAAGAGAGACAGAGAGAAAGGTCTTCCTTTTTGCCGTTGGTTCACCCTCCAATGGCCGCTGCGGCTGGCGCATTGCACTGATCCAAAGCCAGGAGCCAGGTGCTTCTCCTGGTCTCCCATGTGGGTGCAGGGCCCAAGCACTTGGGCCATCCTCCACTGCCTTCCCGGGCCATAGCAGAGAACTGGCCTGGAAGAGGGGCAACCGGGATAGAATCCAGCGTCCCAACCAGGACTATAACCCGGTGTGCCGGTGCTGCAAGGCAGAGGATTAGCCTGTTAAGCCACGGCGCCAGCCCACTGAAATCTTTAACTGCAAACATTTATGAGGGCACAACTATTTGCTAAAGACTTGATCAAAATGCCAGAGCATAGCGCTGAGGCATGATGGGTGTTCTACAGCTGTTCTACAACTCTCATCTACACCAGGAACACTTCTTCTCCAAGCTAATCCCAAGAAGGCCTTGTCTGATTACATGAATCTAGTGAGATCATGTACAAATTAATACTCAACATTTTGTCCCAAGAACAAAGTATATCTTTAAAAAATGTTATTGCACCATTGTATCTGTGTCCTGTCACCTGAAAGCTATATTTAATCACAAAGCCACGTTATTGTTAATATTTTACATCTTCTTAGATTATGTTTCTTAAAGTTTGGTCATCAGATGTTACAGGAAAGGGCACATAGCATACAAATCAGTGCACTAGCTTCTAGACCTAAAAGAGAGCTATTTCAAAAAACAATCAGTCCCATCAAATGTTGCAAAACACGTAGTTTAGATCCCATTTTAAGTTTCCAGGATTATGAAGAAATTTTATGTTGAAATCCCCTGCATCTAGTCTACAATGATGCTCACAAAAAGTATTGATGGTTTTAGAAGATATAAGATTCTTCATTCAGACTCCTTACCTAAGACACAATGTCCTGCATAGGTTTATCTGGTTTTATGTTATTCCTATGTGCAAAATTACTCCTCATGCCTCTTTTTTCTATTATTACATAATCAATGAACCAATATTTCATTTCCTGAGCCTTCAACATTATGCTAGGCTAGGAGTATTTAACCCTGACTACTTTGCCTTTGAGGCTGTTGTAGGAATCTTTCAATATTATATAGATGCCAGGGCCCTGTGCTAGGATTGTTTTGGGGTATAATTTTCAGGAGTATGTACACAGATGTAAAAATGAAATATGCTGTTGTAGGTAACTCTGAAGTGTTTCAAGGACTGAGAACATGCTTGGCCTTATAGGGAAACAGAAGGGTAAATGGAACAGATAAATTAGAAGCAACTTAGAAAGTTCTAGGTCTTCTGACAAATTATTAATTATGTGCAAATTAATCCTAGTTATTATTCTACAAAGGATTCTAATTTTCTCCTATTATCAAAAATTATATGCTGATAATGAAATAGCTCCCAAGAAAAAGCCATATCTCTTATCCCAAAGCCCATGACTTTTCCATTAAAAGAAAATCCACAGCCTATTTGAGGCAATGAAGTATTCAGTGACCACCAGGAACTCTGTGGCTTGATCCTGGGGTGCACAGTGCCCCATCTGCATTGCTGGCTCCACCCAGTTGCAAATATTTAAGACCAATAGTTTGCAGATTCAAATCCCACCAGGGTTTAATCCCAATTCTGCCTGACTAAGCCTTATAGAAGTTAAACTTTCATTCTCTAAGTGATGTTTAAAATGTATTTTCCTCTCTAAACTTGGTGAGTATAATTGAAAGATCAGAACAACTTTGATGCTAAAGATCAAATAAGATGCTGTATGTAAAATATCCATTAATAACTTAACATGGGATAAGTATCTTAACAGACACAGTTTTTGTTCATTTGTTTTTTCCCTTGAACTACCCTCTACCTGATAAAGGAAAAGGCAAAGCAAAACAATAATACCCGGAGTCCTGCTAAACAATAGTTCATCAGGCTGGGATGCTGAGGCCTACTTATCCTTTGAGTCTGTTGCCTTATTCTGTATGGACCACCATCATCATCACTCTGCCTACTGGATCACAGGCCAATATCAACCCTCCTATATGACTTTACAGGTAGTGTGGTAGTTAAACTTGGGTGTTAACTTGACCATACTGAAGGATGTCTAAAGAACTGGTAAAGTATTGCTTCAAGATATGTCTGCAAGAGCACTCTCCAAGTCAATCAGCATGTGAGTCAGTGAGCTGAATGAGGAAAGATGTGTCCTCAATGTGGATAGCACCATCTGACGGTCTGGAGATGAATGGAACGGGAAAGTGGAATAAGAAAACTCTAGATTTTCCTTCTGGATTGGGGTACACTTTTCATTCTGATGACTTTTGGACATCCGACTTCAGGTTCCTTAACCACTGGACTCTGGGACTTGTACTAGCAGCTCATTCGGGATTCTCAGGCCTAGAATTAGGGGTAGCACCAGCACTTCCTGGTCCTGAGGCCTGCAGCTTCTGGTACTGGGCCATGACGAGGTTCTCTGTTCCCCCACCTGTAGATGGTCTGTTGTGGAGCTTTTTTTTTTTTTTTTTTTTTTTTTCCTATGAACATGTGAGCTAATTCCCACCCCCACCCCCAAAATCCCAATAACCTGACAACAGATTTTCAGGAGTAGAAGCTTTCCCAGCCCCAATTCTAACTATACCTCTTTCCTTTTTCCTGCCTCCTTACTGCGCTATAATGCACTTCAGTTTTATGGGCTTTGTAAGTTTTAATGCTATGAAAAAGTAAGAAATTATAATTTATTCTTCTTCCTCATAAAGTTCTTTCAATGGTCTAGGGGAAATATTCATTTTAGAAGACACTGTTACGTGGCCGGCGCCGTGGCTCAACAGGCTAATCCTCCGCCTTGCGGCGCTGGCACACCGGGTTCTAGTCCCGGTCGGGGCACCGATCCTGTCCCGGTTGCCCCTCTTCCAGGCCAGCTCTCTGCTGTGGCCAGGGAGTGCAGTGGAGGATGGTCCAAGTGTTTGGGCTCTGCACCCCATGGGAGACCAGGATAAGCACCTGGCTCCTGCCATCGGAACAGCGTGGTGCGCCGGCCGCAGCGCGCTACCGCGGCGGCCATTAGAGGGTGAACCAACGGCAAAGGAAGACCTTTCTCTCTGTCTCTCTCTCTCTCTCACTGTCCACTCTGCCTGTCAAAAAAAAAAAAAAAAAAAAAAAGAAGACTGTTACGGAAAAGGAAGGCAATTATTCACCTCTACTTGGTGCCACTCATGATGTGAATAGTTATATAACATAGTTATTAGAAAAATCAAATTTAAGGGTGGGTCTTGTGGAACAGCAGGTTAAGTTCTCACCTGCAGTACTAACATCCCATATAGGTGCTGATTCAAGTTCCTGCTGTTCTACTTCTGATCCAGCTCACAGCTAGTGTGGCTGGGAAAGCAGTGGAAGATGGCCCAAGTCCTTGGGCCCCTACCTCCCACATGGGAGACCCACAAGTGAGACCCAGAAGTTCCTGGCTCCTGGTTTCAACCTGGCTCAGCTCTGGACATTGCAAACATTTGGAAAATAACCCAACAGATGGAAGATAGATATTTCTCTGTCTCTGTCTCCTCTTTCTCTCTCCCTGCAACTCTGCCTATCCACTAAATAAATAAACCTTTTAACAAAAGAAAACAAATTTAAAATATTGTCACTTATTTTCCTTCCATTCCTTGGCCATTCATTGATTATGTTTATGTGAGGACAAAGACAGGGTGAAATATTTGATGAGAAAAACAAATCTCCCTATCTATAGAATAGGAAACATTTCATATGATATACTTGGGAAGGAAAGATGAGGGGTGTAAAGATAGCTGTTACTTAATATTTTTACTACTATTATTATTATTATTTGAGAGAGAAAGACACAGAGACAGCACTTATATTTTTGCTTTACTCCCCAACTGCCAGCAAAGACTGGGGCTGGGCTAGTATGAAGATAAGAACTGAGAAATCAATCCATACAGATGGTAGGAACCTAATTACTTGACCCATACCCACTGCCTTCCTGAATCACAGAAGCAGGAAGCTAGAATAAAAAGAAGATCTGGGAGACAATCACAGGCACTCCAAGTGGGATGTAGGTGTCCAAATCAGCATCTTAACTGCTAGACCAAATGCTAGATATCTGAGGTTCAAGTTGAGAAATCCAGAAGCATCATGTGTTGTGGGGAGGAGAGGAGAAAGCAACTGTAGTTCATCAGCCTTTGCTCTAAGGAGAACATTCTGTTGCTAGCATCTGACAACTGCAGATAAATTCAGTTAGGACCCATATACAATGTCACTATCTATTAACAAGAATCATACATTTCTATGTCACTTATCCCTTGAACATCCCATTGTTCACCAAAGGCCTTTTTTCTACAATGACCAACATACTGACAGGTAGCCCATGATTACCTCACAAGAGTGATGCTCTGTGCCCCACCCTAGAGTTCACTGGTACCTGCTCTTGGTGATCTCACACATTCCCTGTTTCACATCCATGGGGATGTTCAGTTCAGTGAAACCAAGGAAAGTCTATAGACACCTATAGATGGTGACTGTATGAAAAAGAAAGATATCCACATGTGCTTGAGAGGAATTCAGTCAAACTAGTTAGGTACACTCACTATCCCACACTGGGAAAGAAGAAATCCTCTAACCAACTATGCAGCTGCAACCTTTTAATAAGCTGGCAATATTTATTGAGTCTTTCTAAACCCAACAGCCTATGTTCTGATTTACAAGAGTGCAATGGGAAGCCGCAGGTGATTTCCTGGGTAGAAAAGCAGCAAGATGGGCCTCACCTCAGACAGTATCTTGCTGGGCTTTCTGTTGAGACAAAGGCAAAGACACACCTGAGGTAAAAGCAGGAGGACTGGTTGTTAGGACAACGCCATCATCCCACCAGGATGAGAGGAGAGGTGCTTGAGTACTGGGTGTGCTTCAGCACAGGAACAATGGGTACAGTGAGCAGAAACTAGAGAAGTTGTAAAGACACATGTTTAGGCAGATAGGCCTGGGGAGCTCATGCTGCCTTCAATTCCAGCAAGGAAACTGACTCTACATTTCCTCAGGCTCTTTGACTAACAAGCAATGTCCTCACCCATGCCCACCAAAACTCCTGATGACTAAACTAATCACTGTTTGTCTCTACAGAACCCTCCCTATGTCCTAAGGCAAAGAGCTCTAAGTGGACAAGCGTGTAGGTCACCATGCCAGAACGTGTACAGATTGTGAGACAGAAGTGACCAGAGGGTTTGAATAAGGTGCACATGTGGTAACAAAATGCATCATGGGGAATGTGCCCTTGATCAAGGGTATGAAGAAGGCATAATTTATGAGGGGTAGAGGAGGAGGGGAGGAATATAATTGCACAACAGAGATGAACCCCTTAGACGAAAGAATAGCCAGGTCAAATTCACTGCACCCTGTGCCCTTCTCTGAGTTCCGAAATCTTACCTGTCTTTAAAATTTTAGTAGAATAGTAAATAAGGCTTTTAATGGGCAAATCATCTCCTTCAAGAAAGAATATTAAAAGTGCCATTGAAGATGTGTAGACTGAAGAAAAACATCTGTCAAAACTAATATTCAGAAGAAATGTATAAAACTACTGTTTCTGATGCTTTCTGAAGTGGCATGGTGATTACACTAGAGGATAACACCTCTAGTCTAAAACCAAAAGACCATAATTTTTCAAATGCTTATCAAATACACAAGACAAGAAAGGAGAATATTATCTACAATTGTGTAAACAACTACTGCCCCGCTTGGATTCCTTACATGTAATGAGAAAACTGAGTCTCTGTGAGGTTAAACACTTGTCCAGAAGATAAAGCTTGATTCAAACATGGCTATGTTTCAGGCTCTTTCTAACTGTTAATACTTTATACAAACAGCTTGGAACTATCAGCATTTGGTATAAGATCTTTTTCTCTGGCTTATTTGCTGCTTTAAAAAACACAGATAGATGGGCTTACATTTCCAATCAAAATAGAACAACAGGACAAGAATTGCCCTATCTCCTGAAACCAAGCAAACAAAATCAGTGACATACATTGAACAATAGCAGACTCAAACATCGGTAATACAGACAACTCAGGCAATTTCCCTTGGGAAACAGAAAACAACATGAGCCATATGATAACCCTAGCTTACTTCCCTGAGAGAGTTTTCAGGCAAAGTTCCTGAGAATTTCTTGAGTTGAGGATGCAGACTGAGATTCTAGTCAGACCAAGGAGGACAGAGATAATAGCAGAGAACTCTGGAAGAGAAATATGCACACCTAGAGAATTGTAGGGATCTGCAGGAGTAGCAGTAGCCAGTCCATCTTCATCTGAGAGTAGCACTAGCTCTCATAACCCAGACTGTGAAGTCTCATAAATCATAGAGCATTAGGTGGAAAGAATCTTGTGAATATTGGGATGCCAATTATTGCACTGTTATTTCCTATTTGAGATAAAGGCAAGGCAAGGTGTAATAGCATCAAACTTCTTTCAAATAACTTAAATGAGTTGCAGAAAAATGCAAAAACATTTAAAGGAATACAAAAATATCCAATACCCAAAAAGGTAGAATGGATGATGGTCAGCATTCAATAAAATATGACTAGCTTATAGAAAAAGCAGAGCAAGTAGTTGGGTCTGTGCCACCCTTGTAGGAGACCTGGTTTAAGTTCTGGACTCCTGGCTTCAGTTTATCTTGTTCCTGGCTGTCACAGGTGTTTGAGGAATGTAGAACCAGATGGGAGATCTCTTTGTGTGTCTGTGTTTCAAATAAAATGGAAATAAAAATAAATGTTTTAAAAAGAAGTGAACTTGAAGATACAGGTACTAGTACAGAAGCCATACAAAATAAAATTGAGAGTACAGATAACTTTTTTTAAAGAAGAGAATAAGTCAAGGTCACTAAGTTGTAGAATAACTTTAAGGGTAGGAGAGGAGTTGCAGAACAAATATTTGATAAAATAATGGTCAAATTTTCCCATACTTAAAGGAAATTGTAAATCTACAGAGCGAAGAAATGTAAAAAAGCTTAACCATAGGCATCATAAAAAAAAAAAACTAAATCAAGGTACATTCTGATTACATGGGTCTAAGTCTGTTGCAAAACAAATATTTTAAAGCACCAAGAACTTAAGGCCATGAGGTACAGATATATAAAGATTAGAATGATTGCAAATTTCATGTTACAAAAAAAGGCAACAGTTAATAGAAAAGGACATTAAAGTACCATAAGAAAGAAACTATAAATCTAGAATTCAATGCCCAATTAAATTACATTTTAAGAAGAAAGATAACAAAATTATTATTCTTAGACATATAACAGCTTAGCAAATTTATCACTATCACACTTTTACTACATGGAATATTCAAGGAAATCCTTCAGGAGGAAGACAATCATACCACATTAAAATATGGATCTACACAAAAGAGTAAAGAACAAGAGAAATGGTAACTTATCAGTGAAAAAAAATGAGGTTTTATTGTTTCATTTAAATATATTCAAATTGCAATTGGCTACTTCCAACAAAATAATATAATAATATAGTATGAAGTTTCTAGCATAAAACCAAAAAATCAGGAGGAAGATTGTTGTTTATGGTATTTTTTTTAAAGATTTTTCTATTTATTTGAAATGGAGAACTACAGAGATGCAAAAGCAGAGAGAGAAAAAAGAGGTCTTCCATCCGCCAGTTCACTTCCAAAATGGCCACTACAAACTGAGCTGCGCCAATCCGAAGCCAGAAGCCAGGAACCTCCTCCTAGTCTCCCACGAGGGTGCAGGGCCCCAAACAATCGGCCACCCTCCACTGCTTTCTCAGGCCACAGCAGATTGCTGAATGAGAAGTGGAGCAGCCTTGACTCAAACCGGTGTCCAGCTGGGACGCCAGCACTGCAGGCGCTGGTCCCACTCACCATGCCACAGCGCTGACCCTGTTTATGGTATTTTAAACTTTCTGCTTTCAGTTAGGATATTTCCAGTTATAGTTCCATTGGGATATTAGATAAATATTCATGTCCAAATAACTATTGTTTTAAAAGGGAGAAAGTAAGCCAATACTTATTTATATGGTGCTTTCACACTAATTTGAGAAGAAAGTGTCATATTGGATAAAAACAGCAGGACCCAACCATATGCTGCTTATGGGAACTATATTTCCAATAAAATGGAATAAGATAAGAGAGTATATGTAGTAGGAGGGCAAGAATTTTGTTTGTTGTTACCATTATATTCCCATGTTCAGAAAAGTGTCTGGTACACACAGAGAGTGATCAATCAGCATACACTGGTGAATATGCCATGAGACAGCCCATTTTAATTTGTGGCCATATACAAACAGGAAAAATAATGAAAATTAAGAGGAAAAAATATGTGCAACATAGTACAGTACCACATTTACACAGTTAAGAATTTACTATTTTTCATCATCACTCTTCTCTTAGGACATTTGCTCATCCTCTGTTCTGTTCTCATTACTATTCAAAATAAAATTGGAATCAGCTTTTTTTCTTTTTCTGGGAAAAACAGATTAGTAGAAAAGATACTGATACCAACAGATTCTGCCTTTTATTAGTTGCTTTCCAAATATGATTATTGGTGTGTTTCAAACATTTGCAATAAAAGCATTTTTTTTTTAAAGAGAGAGCATTATAAAGGGTCAGCATTATGGCACAGTGGGTTACGTGGCTGCCTGCAATTCTGGCATCCCATATGAGCACCGATTCAAGTTCTGTTTCCTATCTACTTCCTATCCACTTTCCCGCAGATGCACCTGGGAAAACATCAGAGGATGGGCCAAGAGCTCAGGCCTCTGGCACACACGTGGGAGACCAAGATGAAGCTCTTGGCTCTTGGATTCTTCCTGGCCCAACTCCTGCCCTTGTGGCAATTTAGAGAGTGAACAAGTGAATGGAAGATATATCTCCCTCCCTCTCTCAAGTCTGCCTTTCAAATAAATGAATAAATCATTTTTAAAAGATAATATTACAAATAATACTGCTCTAACAACAACAAAATAATCAGGGTGGCCATATCAATATCAAAGTAGTTTTCAAAAAAAAAGAACAGTGTGTGTGTGTGTGTGTGAGTGTGTGTGTTGAGAGAGAGAGAGAGAAGTCAGCGCATAAAAAATACCCCTCATTTAAATTACTAGAGAAGTCAAATAAGAAAAATGACATTATAATTCCAAATACTTTCCAGGGTTTCAAAGTGCACAAAGAAAAATGATTGGGCTTCAAAACAACAGGAAGAAATATGTAAATACAATATTTCAATACCCCCTTCTCAGTAACTAATAGAACAAGTACATAGAAAATAAGTATGAAAAGAGATAATTTGAAGAAAATAATTAATAAAATTGATTCTACCAACATTTAAAATACTCCATCCAAGGACAGCAGAATACACATTCCTTATAAGTGTGTAAAAAATTTTGCCATGATAATCAAATTCTAGGTCATAAAACTTAATGATGTAAAGTCATATAAAGAATGTTCTCTGACCTTAGAGGAATTAAAATATATTTCAATAACAGAGAAAGATCTGGAAATGAAAAAATATATTTCAAAACTGAAACACATGCTTCTGAATAAATTATAGGTCAAAGACAAAATCAAAATGAATATTAAAATGCATTTTTAACTGAAGGAAAAACAATATACAACAGAAAAGTTTTAGAAAGTCATTAAACCATTATTAGGGTCCATTTATAAGAGTAAATATTTATACTACAAAATAAAACCTCATATTAATGATCTTGGTCTTTACCTTAACAAATATATTTACTGGAAGTCCAAGCAGTGCAATTAAGTAAGAAATAGAAATTAGTCTGTGAGGGTCATTGGCTCCCCTCCTACTACTGTGACCATCATGGTGTTGGGTGTCTGCCCTCCTTAGCTGTTTCTGATTCCCACGATAAAGATGGCCATAATGCTAACTCTGACAAGTAACAGAACCAGGATGATGGTTTCAAAGGGTTTCAGACAGTAGTCATTCATTTCATTCCACCCATAATATTTCTGTGAGAGCTAAGTTGATTATTAAAGATATTGCAGAACTTAAAATGCATTTATTTTGCAGGTTTAAAGTGAGTTTTATGATCCAAACAATCTTAATTTTGATTGTGTCCTCAGATGAGGATTACTAGTGGAGAGGAAGATTCAAACCTGAAACTGCCTCCCCAAGTGAGAAACCTGACCAGGAACTGACTCCCAACATCGGTGAGACAGGTGAAATAAGACTTTGTCTACATTTACTGAGACAAAACTAGAGTGATGGCACTGGCTGAGCTCCCACCGGAACGTTAAAGGATGCTATTTGAGGATGAAACTCTTCAGTGATCTTTTGGATTTTGATGGTCCACTGAATGTGAAGTTGCAGAACATCACTTATGGAACAGAATAAAGTGGCTGAGTACATCACATGTTATACGAGGTGATAAAGAGGGAGGATTGCTGGCCCATGGACTCTGTATTACAGTTTATTTCTAACACTGAAAGGCAAGAAATGGCTACTTCTTCCCACTTTTCTTGCTCCTTCTCAGTCTCATTGAATTTTCTCAATCCTATGACCGTATTTTCTTGAAAAATACTGTCTTCCTGACTTACCATCTTAGATAGAGAATTCAATGTAAATATGGAAAGAAAATGTGTTTTTGTTGAGAGAGAGAGAGCGCAAAAGAAAGGGAAGGGAAAGGAAAGGAGGGGACAGGGAAGGAGGGAGAGAAAATGGAAAGGTTGGAAGAAAGAGACACAGGGAGGTGGGAGAAGGACAGAGAGAGAGAGAGACAGGAAGGAGGAGGAAAGAGAAGAAATGGAAGATATTCTAATTAGAAATGAAAAGGTAAATATTGGGGTTGTATTGTCACTTGTAATACCGGCATCCCATATTGGAGTACCAGTTCAAGTCTCAGCTGCTACGCTTCCCATCCAGCTCCCTGCTAATGTTCCTAGGAAGGCATCAGAAGATGGCCCATGTACTTCGGTCCCTGCTACCCACATAGGAGACCCAGATGGTGTTTTGGGTTCCTGAATTGGGCCTGGCCCAGCCCTAACCTTTGCAGCCATATGGGGAGTGAACCATTATCTGCCCTTCTCTCTATAGCTCCAACTTTCAAATAAATAACATATTTAAAAAAAAAAAAACTTAAATTGTCTCCATTTGTAAACGACTTCATGGAAGACACTAAAGACTCCACTAAAATATGTTAAAATTAATAAATTCAGTAATGTTGAAGGCCACATTTCAACACAAAATCAGTAATATTTCTGTGTACCACTAGCAAAGAATGTGACAAAGAGGTTATGGGAAAAAGTCTATTATGATAGCAACAAATAAAATAAAATCCTTAGAAATATCACTCCCTTGAACATTATGAGTCACTGATGAAAGAAACTGAAGAATATACCAGGGGCTGGGGCTGTGGTATAGCGGGTAAAGCCACCACTCACAGTGCTAGCATCTCATATGGACACCAGTTCCAGTCCTGGCTGCTCCACTTCTGATCCAGCTCTCCGCTATGGCCTGGGAAAGCAGTAGAAGAAGGCCCAAGTCCTGGGTCCCTGCACACATGTGGGAGACCTGTAAGAATCTCCTGGCTCCGGGCTTCAGACCAGTGCAGCTCCAGCCATTGTGGCCATCTGGGGAGTGAACCAGCAGATGGAAGACCTCTCTCTCTCTCTCTGCCTCTCTTTCCCTCTCTCTGTAACTCTAACTTTCAAATAAAATAAATAAATATTCAAAAAAAAGAATATACCAAATAAATGGAGCAATTCCTCTGGTCATGAGTTGAAGAATTATTATTTAAATAAATCCATAGTTTTCTATAAATCAAAGTGTTATATAAAAATATATAAATCAAAGTATTCTATGGATTCAGTACCTATCCAAAAGCCAACAAGATTTTTCACAGAAATTAAACAAGTACTAAAATTCATATGCAACTAGAAAAGATACAAGTAGCCAAAGTCTTCTAGGAAAAAGAGACTTTAAAAACTGAGCCATCCCTCCAACAGCAACTCTAAAATGGAATAAAGCTGAAAATTAACAACTGAATGAACTCTAGAAATTATTCAAATACATGAATTCTGACCCCCATGTGCCTGAATGAACAGTGGGTCACTGGATAAATTAAAGGGAAGCTAAAAAATTCCTTCAAAACTAATAAAAGTGGAAGCAAGCTTACCAAAACTTACTGGGTATAACAAAAGCAGTACTAAGAGAAAAGATTATAGCAAATAGTACTCACATCAAAAAAATTGAAAGCTAACAAATGTATAGGTAACAATGAATCTCAAGGTCCTAGAAAAATGAGAACAAACTCAAAATCAGTACAAAGAATGACGGAATAAAAGTTAAAGAAATAAACAGAACAGAAATTAAAAGAAACAGAGCCAGGATGTCTAGTGGGTCAAGACACCACTTGTAACACTGGTATCCAATATTAGAGCACCAATTCCAGGCCTGCCTGCTCTGCTTCCTACCCAGCTGTGTGATAATGCATTTGGGAGAGCAGCAGAGGGCCAAGTATTGATGTTCCTGTCACCCATGTAGGAGATCCAGATGAAGTTTCAGGCTCCTTGCTTCTGCCATCCAGGCTGTGTGGTTATTTGGAGAAGGAACCAGGAAATGGAATATCTGGTTTTATCCCTCAGTCATATTAACTTTCAAATTAATTAATTAATTAATAATTAAATAAAAATTATAAAAGATAGTTTTTTTTTCTTCCTACTATTTGTTGAAGACCTTACTTAGTGTATAGTTAATTTTATCAGTATAAACTGAAAATAGATCTTTATAAAAATTAAGAGTGGCAATAGGAGAGGGAGGAGAAATAAGGGTGGGAGCAGGGGCAGGAAGGAGGGTAGGATGGGAAGTACCATTATGTTCCTGAATATATACATGAAATTTGTATACTTTACATTTAAAAAGGGAAACTGGGGAAAAAAGAAATGAAGAGCCAATATTTGAAGATAAATAAAATTGATAAATCGTTAGCCAGATTAACCAACAATTAACAGAGAAGACTCAAATTAATAAAATTAACGATAAAAAGGGATATTAGAACTGATATTGTAGAAAAGAAAGTAGTATAAGGAACTATTGTAAAAAGTTATCTGGGGCTGGCACTGTGGCATAGCAGGTAAAGCTGCTGCCTGCAGTGCTAGCATCCCATGTGGGTACGTTTCAAGTCCCAGTTTCTCCACTTCTGATCCAGCTCTCTGCAATGGCCTGGGAAAGAAGTGGAGGATGACCCATGTCCTTGGGCTCCTGAACCCACGTGGGAGACCTGGAAGAGGATCCTGGCTTCTAGCTTTGGATTGGTGCAATTCTGGCCATTGTGGCCATCTGGGGAGTGAACCAGCAGATGGAAGATCTCTCTCTCTCTCTCTGCCTTTACCTCTCTGTAACTCAGCCTTTCAAACAAATAAATAAATCTTGGAAAAAAATGAATATTTGCCAAACTTTTTAAAACTAGAGAATTTGCTACATTTCTGCAAATTGAATCATGAAGGCATAGGAAAGCTGAACTAATAACTCAGAATATTGAATCAATATTAGAGCCTCAACAACAAAGAAAAGCCCAAGACCAGATGAATTCACTATTGAATTCTACCAAACGTTTAAGGAAGAAATAACACCAATTTTCTTCAAAGTACTCTACACAATTGAAATGGAGGGATCACTTCTATACTCTTTTTATGTGGCCAGATTTACCTTCATTCCAAGGATGCAAAAAGGAAGACTATAGACCAATGCCCCTGATGAACGTAGATGAAAAAATCTTCAACAAATTACCAGCAAAATTAATCCTGACCAAGTGTAATTTGTCCCAGCAGTATAGTAATGGTTCAACATACACAAATCAACAAATCTGATATATCACATCAACAGAATAAACAATAAAAATCATATAGTTATCTTAACAGAAGCAGAGAAAGAATTGAATGATATCCAATATCCTTTCATGAAAAAAAATCTTAAACAAGGTATAGAATGGACATACCTCAACACAATAAACACTATACAACAAGCCTACCATTAACATCGTATTGCATGGGGAAAAGGTTGAAGGATTTCCATTAAGATCTGAATCGATCTTCTGTATATAAAGATAATTGGAAATGAAAAAAAAAAAAAACCTGGTGTTAACTTGGAAATGGCATAGAAAATTAATTAATTTAAAAAAAAATATTATGTAGGATCTCTGCCTTTAATGTGCTGTACACTCTTATTTAATGCTATAACTAGTACTCCAACAGTATTTTTTCTTTCACTTTGTGTTGCTATATGGGGGCAAACTGTTGAAATCGTTACCTAATTTATACTAAACTGATCTTTTGTATATAAAGAGAATTGAAAATGAATCATGATGTGATTGGAAGGGGAGGGGAGCGGGAAAGGGGAGGGTTGTGGGTGGGAGGGAAGTTTTGGGAGGGGGAAGCCATTGTAACCCATGAGCTGTACTTTGGAAATTTATATTCATTAAATAAAAGTTTAATAAAAAAAAAAGATCTGGATCCAGACTTGGATTAATTTTGCTGGTAATTTGTTGAAGATTTTTTCATCTACGTTCATCAGGTGCATTGGTCTATAGTCCATTCTTGTTCTACTTAATCAATAAAATTTTGAAGTTTCAGAGCAATCAGGAAAAAGAAATAAGTGAAGGTATACAAATCAGAAATGAGAAAGTCAAATTATGGCATAATTCTATATGTAGGGAAACCAAAAGACTCCACCAAGAGATTTATTAGAACTGATAAGAGCATTCAGCAAAGTTGGAGAATGCATAAAAGCCAAAAGCACTTTTATAGAGTAACAATGGTCTTTCTGAGAAAGTACTTATAATTCTATTCACAACAGTTAAAAAATTAACTACCATGGAATAAATTTTTCTAAGGATATAAAAAACCTCTACAATGAAAAATAGAAAACAATAATGAAAGAGATAGAACACACACACACACACACAGGAAAATGTGCTTCATGTTCCTGGATTGGAAAATTTAAAAAAAATGTCTACTTAACAAAATATCATCAAAATGTCAAATTACCCAAAGATATTCTTCAAAGAATTAGAAAAAACCCTAAAGTTGATATGAAAACAAAAAATCTCCCAATAGTCAAAGCAAACTTGTGCAATTTAAACACAATATGAGATTTCAAGATTTGTTACAGTATTAATTTAACCAAAACAGCATGATATTAGTATAAAAATAACATATAGACCAATATAACACATATACATAACAGATCAAGATATTAATATCATATAACATGGGATTCATTTCAAAGATTTTACAATGAGGAAAGAAGGGTATAGCCGGAAGACAGTATGGATATTCCTCAGAAATCTGGCGATAGACCTACCAGCAATCCCACTCCTGGGAATTTACTCAGCTAAAAAGAAATCAGCATATGAAAGAGTTATCTGTACCCCCATGTTTACCATAGCTCAACTCACAATAGCTAAGATATGGAATCAACTCAGGTGTCCCCAGACTATCACTGGATAAAAAAAAAAAATTACTGTATATACACTATGGAATACTACCCAGTAATAGAAAAATAAAATTAAATCATGTCTTTCACAACAAAATGGATGCAACTGGAAACCATTATACTTTGTGAAATAAGCCAATCCCAAAAAGGCAAATACTATATGTTTTCCCTTATCTCTGGTAACTAATAGAGTACCTTTAAATGTAGTATGTAGGAGTGAAATTGATATTTTGATTTTTGATGATGTTTATAGCCTTTGTCTCTACTGTTGAGGAATAGTAGTTTTTCCTCATACTATTTATTATACTCTTTACTTAATGTAGGTTAACTGAAAATGGGTCAGTTAGAGGGAGGAGAAAGAAGTTTGGGAGCTTGAGCAGAGAGAGAATAGGGTGTGAAGTATCACCATGTCCCTAAATCTGTATACATAAAGTACATTAAATTTGTATACCTTAAGTAAACTTTTAAAAAATCAAAAGTTGATGACAAATTTTAAGGAAAAATAAATAAAAATATATACCATATTTATGATTATCAAAATCTCAGTATTTTTTCTTTTGAAGATGTTTTAAAATGTATTTAAAATGCACAGAGAGAGAGAGACAGAAAGAACACATACACACACACACACATGCAGAGAGAGAGAGAGAGAGAGAGAGAGAGATTCACTGGTTCACTTCCCAAATAACCACATCCTTAGATCTGTGTCAGGATGAATCCAGGAACCAGGAACTCCATCTGGGTTTCCCACTAGTGTGGCAAAGGTCCAAGCACATGAGCCATCATCTGCTACCTTCCCAGGCATATTAGCAGGGAGTTGGATCAGAAGCAAAGCTGTCAGAACTCAATACAGCACTCCAATGTGGGATGCTGGAATCCCAAGCAGCAGCTTAATCCCCTGTGCCACAGCACCAGGCCCCAAATCTCAATGTTCCTAAAATTACATTTTCCATAGTTTCTCAACAGATTCAGTATATCTGAAGTCAAAATCCAAAATATTTTCTTGTACAAATTAAAAGATTTCTAAAACTCTAATAAAAATGCAAAGGACATACCATACCAAAAAACACTTTAAAACTGAAGATCAAATATGAAAGATAAATATCATCTGATTTAAAATTTAAATTATGAAAATCAAAATAATGTAGAATTGGAGAAAAATGGAAAATAGCTTAATAGATCAAAGTAAGTGCCCACAAATTGTGTATAATGCATGACTTTTTAATATTCATCCTTATTAATTTTATCCTGAAAGTGTACATGAAATTGTTCTGAATTGGAGACAGAACAACCATGTTTATTTTTATAATAATCCTGTCACCCACTTATTGTCCCGGTTCTTGCTTCTATGATGATGTGATGAGAGCTGGCTGGAACAACCTCCTTAAGCTGGCGACCCGATCCTCTGCAGTTGAGGGATAGTTTGATTGCTTTTTTTTTTTTTTTTTTTTTTTTTTTTTGCTGACCATGAAGCAAATATGGCAAAATGCTAAAAACTGTTAAATCTTAGATTAAATTATAAAAAGGAGGGGAGCAGTTGTTCCTCCCTATGCTCATCAAATAAAAGGGGGAAATCTTTGTTCACTAGAAACGGGGTGGAAAAGACTACAGATCTCATTACAAATATTTAGGATAATGGCACACTTATCAAAGGATTATACAAGCCAGAGTCTCTGACCTTTCCAATTTAGAAATGTCTCCAAGGTCCCAGTCCTCATTTTACTTTAAAATGTAAACAAGTGTTTTCAAAGTTAGGTATTGTCTCTGGAGTTTTCCCATCATGTATACACAATTGTAAATTAATTTTCCAAGGTTTTCCTCAGCCCAGGATCCCAAGTGTTGAGTAGAATGTATTCATAAATCCTCAACTCTGCAGAAACACAAAAGTATACCCTCTATACTCCACAATAGATGCAACAGAACACTACTCAGCAATAAAAGGCATGATTTATTCATATGCATTTCAGCATGGGTAATCTCAAAAGTAATTATACTGAGTGAAACAAGCTAGACAGAAAAAAATTCAAACTGCATAATTCTATGCACATGAAATTCTACATGATGCAAATAATCCGTAAGGAAAGAAAGAAAACACTGATTATTTAGAGAAGGGGCAGATAGACTGAAGAAAGTGATTACAAAAGAAAGCAATGAGATTTCTGTCTGTGATGCACATATTCATTGTCTTGATTATAGTGATAATTTCACGAGTATTTGGATATGTACATCTGTATATATACACTAATGAAATGTATATGAGGAATATTCTATAAGTGTATGAAAATACATATTATGAATAATCTATACATGGATTAAACAACTACACCAAAATAAAATAACTTTTAACTCTATTTCTTCATTTTTTGAAGTATTGATGTCTACCTATGTATAATTAATTATACATACAAATTTATACATTTATACATATGTATATTGTGCACCAAAACCAATTAATTTTATGCTTTATATATGTTTGATTTATCTTTTGTTATTTATATTTCAATTTTAGAATGCAAAATAAACACATGAAATTTTAGATACAGATGTCAAATTAGATTAAGAGCTTTTTAAAAGTTTTTATTTATTTGAAAGAGTAATAGGGAGAGTGAGAAAGAGGGAGAAATGAAAGGGAGGAGACACACACACACACAAACACACAGTTGTGTTTTTTAAAATGTGATTCATGGGGCGGGCATGTAGAGCAGCAGTTATAATACTACTTGCTTTGTTTTGTTTTGTTTTGTTTTGTTAACTTTTATTTAATGAATATAAATTTCCAGTGTACAGCTTATGGATTACAATGGCTTCTCCCCCCATAACTTCCCTCCCACCCACAACCCTCCCCTCTCCCATCCCCTCTCTTCTTCCATTCACATCAACATTCATTTTCGATTATCTTTATATACAGAAGATCAATTTAGCATGTATTAAGTAAAGCTTTCAACAGTTTACACCCACACAGAAACACAAAGTGAAAAATACTGTTTGAGTATTAATGATAGCATTAAATCACGATGTACAGCACATTAAGGACAGAGATCCTACATGAGGAGTAAGTGCACAGTGACTCCTGTTGTTGACTTAACACTACTTGTGAAGCCTACATCCCATATCAGAGTCCCTAGGTTCAAGTCTCAGCTGTGCTTCTGCTTTCAATTGACATTCTTTCTAGTGTACACCCTAGGAAACAGGAAATGATGGCTCAAGTGTTTTGTCCCTGCCATGGAAGAATTGGATTCATTTCTAGGCTCCTAGATTTGCTCTAGCTCAGCCCTGAATGTTTAGCTTATTTGGGAAGTGAATTAGCATTTCTCAGATATATATCTCCCTTTCAATAAATAAATAAAATTTAAAATGTGATTCATGAAACCTAAGGTACAAAATATCACAAATCACTGATTCCTTTTAGCCTGAGGAGTCTGTGAAAGTTGTGACCCTTATCTTAAATGATTATCATAGTTTATAAAAGACCTACTATCAGCACAACATAGGTGCTTAATTAATATTCTCTATTATTTTCTGTCTTTTTTCTATTAAAATTATTACACATCACTAATTATAGCTGGAATACTATTAAAGGGAGGGTGTTACCAATGTTAGAATACCATACTTGATGTGATAGTTCTCAGAATATGAAAAATCAGAATAAAATAGAATTTAGTTTCATAAAATACTTCTGGAAGCATAGCCTACCACTGTCCTTATGTATGCATGAGTATCTTTCTTCCTATAAGACCACTCAGAAATTGCACCACCATTGCTAGGAATACCGAACTATCACTCAGTTTTTGTAAACTACATAGCTATTCTTTCTTTCCAACTTTTATAAATGCATCTTCATGGTTCTTCTTTTGGCCTAACTTCATTTTTTATTTTTAACATCATCTTTCAGTATGAGCTGTAGGTGATATAATCTTAATTCTGTTCAAATTATTCCTTTCTCTAGTCCCAATTAATATGCTCAGCATTAAGAAAAGTGAGAAAACTTGTGTTACTGCTTTCCAAATATTTTGTGAATAATGGCATTTTCATGGATAACTGGTGTGAACTGGCTGTCCACATCTAAAGCTTCCTACATGTCAGGGCTCATGCTTGGGCATTTTCATATTTAAATATATGCAGCTTTCCTGTAAATATAGTGATCTCTTTCTTTCTCTTAAAATTTTGCAGGGCATATTTTAGTTTTTCATGTTTTAATGGTTCTATATTGATCACATTTAGTCTCTTCCAACTTATGCATCTTTCCAATTTCTATATAGCTTTACATTAATGTTTTGGTAATGTTGTGATGTTCTACATTCTTTCATTTCATCACAAAATGTTATCCTAGCAGGTTACATAATATCACCATTAAATATTTCTTACATTCACTTCTTTGTTTCTGGGCAAAATCCTTCTAGAATAATTCATAAGTCCATTTTCTATGAGGTAAAATTAACATTGCTTCATCATAACAATGTACATAATTGCAAATATTGTCATTTTGTATAAAACTGGTAGATCATACACATAAAACCATAAAATCAAGTCAAGCAGCTTTCACATCTTGAGGACATAACCATTCCAAGACTTCCCAACTACTTTAAGCCCTAGAAAAACAAGGTCACCATTTAATGGAAACTGGATTATATTTTGATTCTTTTTTTTTTTTTTTTTTTTTTTTTTTTTTTAATTAAACTTTTATTTAATGAATATAGATTTCCAAAGTATAGCTTATGGGTTACAATGGCTTCCCCCCTCCCATAACTTCCCTCCCGCCCGCTACCCTCCCCTTTCCCGCTCCCTTTCCCCTTCCATTCATGTAAAGATTCATTTTCAATTCTCTTTGTATACAGAAGATCAGTTTAGTATATATTAGGTAAAGATTTCAACTTTTTGCCCATATAGCAACATCAAGTGAAAAAACTACCATTGGATTACTAATTATAGCATTAAATAGCAATGTACAGCACATTAAAGACAGAGATCCTACAGAATTTTTTTTTTTTCAAATTAATTAATTTTCTATGCCATTTCCATTTTAACACCAGGTTATTTTTTTTTTTTCATTTCCAATTCTCTTTATATACAGAAGATCACTTCAGTATATAATTAGCAAAGACCTCATCAGTCTGCGCCCACACAGAAACGCAAAGTATAAAAATACCGTTTCAGTACCAGTCGTAGCATCACTTGGCTTTAGACGACACATTAGGGACAGATCCCATATGGGGTGTAAGTACACAGTGACTCCTGTTGCTGATTTAACAATTTGACACTCCTGTTCATGGCGTCAGTAATCTCCCTAGGCTCTAGTCATGAGTTGCCAGGGCTATGGAAGCCTTTAGAGTTCGCTGACTTTGATCTTATTCCGATAGGGTCATAGTCAAAGTGGAGGTTCTCTCCTCCCTTCGGAGAAGGGTACCTCCTTCTTTGATGGCCCCGTTCTTTCCACTGGGATCTCACTCACAGAGATCATTCATTTAGGTCTTTTTTTTTTTTTTCCCATGATATCTTGGCTTTCCATGCCTGCTATACTCCCATGGGCTCTTCAGCCAGATCCGAATGCCCTGAGGGCTGATTCTGAGGCCAGAGTGTTGTTTAGGACATCTGCCATCCTATGAGTCTGCTGTGTATCCCACTTCCCATGTTGGATCTTTCTCTCCCTTTTTGATTCTATCAGTTAGTATTAGCAGATACTTGTCTTGTTTGTGTGATCTCTTTGAGTCTTAGACCTATCAGAGCTATCAATTGTGAGCTGAAATTGGTCACTTGGACTAGTGCGATGGCATTGGTACATGCCATCTTGATGGAATTGTGTTGGAATCCCCTGGCACGTTTCTAACTCCACCATTTGCGGCCAGACCGATTGAGCATGTTCCAAATTGTTCATCTCCTCCCTCTCTTTTTCCACTCTTAGATTTAACAGGGATCACTTTTCAGTTAAAATTTAAACACCTAAGAATAATTGTGTGTTAATTACTGAGTTCAACCAATAGTACTAGAACAACAACAATAACAACAAATACTAAAATGGATAAAGTATTACATTGTACATCTAAAGTCAGGACAGGAGCTGATCAGTTCATTGTTGCTTATAGTGTCCGTTTCACTTAACAGGTTTCCCCTTTGGTGCTCAGTTGTCACCGATCAGGGAAAACAAATGATATTTTTCTCTTTGGGTCTGGCTTAATTCACTCAGCATGATGTTTTCCAGATTGCTCCATCTTGTTGCAAATGACTGGGTTTCGTTGTTTCTTACTGCTGTATAGTATTCTATGGAGTACATGTCCCATAATTTCTTTATCCAGTCTACTGTTGATGGGCATTTGGGTTGGTTCCAGGTCTTAGCTATTGTGAATTGAGCTGCAATAAACATTAACGTGCAGATGGCTTTTTTATTAGCCAAATTAATTTCCTAAGAACTCTACTAAGAGACTGCTGGAACTCATCGAAGAGTTTGGCAAAGTAGCAGGATATAAAATCAATGCACAAAAATCAACAGCCTTTGTATACACAGGCAATGCTTCGGCTGAGGAAGAACTTCTAAAATCAATCCCATTCACAATAGCTACAAAAACAATCAAATACCTTGGAATAAACTTAACCAAAGACGTTAAGGATCTCTACGATGAAAACTACAAAACCTTAAAGAAAGAAATAGAAGAGGATACCAAAAAATGGAGAAATCTTCCATGCTCATGGATTGGAAGAATCAATATCATCAAAATGTCTATTCTCCCAAAAGCAATTTATACATTCAATGCAATACCCATTAAGATCCCGAAGACCTTCTTCTCAGATCTAGAAAAAACGATGCTGAAATTCATATGGAGACACAGAAGACCTCGAATAGCCAAAGCAATCCTGTACAACAAAAACAAAGCCGGAGGCATCACAATACCTGATTTTAGGACATACTACAGGGCAGTTGTTATCAAAACAGCATGGTACTGGTACAGAAACAGATGGATAGACCAATGGAACAGAATAGAAACACCAGAAATCAATCCAAACATCTACAGCCAACTTATATTTGACCAAAGATCCAAATCTAATCCCTGGAATAAGGACAGTCTATTCAATAAATGGTGCTGGGAAAATTGGATTTCCACGTGCAGAAGCTTGAAGCAAGACCCATACCTATCACCTTACACAAAAATCCACTCAACATGGATTAAAGACTTAAATCTACGACCCGAAACCATCAAATTATTAGAGAGCATTGGAGAAACCCTGCAAGATATAGGCACAGGCAAAGACTTCCTGGAAAATACTCCAACAGCACAGGCAATCAAAACCAAAATTAACATTTGGGATTGCATCAAATTGAGAAGTTTCTGTACTTCAAAAGAAACAGTCAGGAAAGTGAAGAGGCAACCAACAGAATGGGAAAAAATATTTGCAAACTATACTACAGATAAAGGATTGATAACCAGAATCTACAAAGAAATCAAGAAAATCCACAACAACAAAACAAACAACCCACTAAAGAGATGGGCCAAAGACCTCAATAGACATTTTTCGAAAGAGGAAATACAAATGGCCAACAGACACATGAAAAAATGTTCAAGATCACTAGCAATCAGAGAAATGCAAATCAAAACCACAATGAGGTTCCATCTCACCCCGGTGAGAATGGCTCACATTCAGAAATCTACCAACAACAGATGCTGGAGAGGATGTGGGGAAAAAGGGACACTAACCCACTGTTGGTGGGAATGCAAACTGGTTAAGCCACTATGGAAGTCTGTCTGGAGATTCCTCAGAAACCTGAACATAACCCTACCATACAACCCAGCCATCCCACTCCTTGGAATATATTTTGATTCTTTAAATTAAAGGGAAATGAAAATGCTAGCAACCAAGCAACACGGTTGAACTGTCTCTTAATTCCCACTCTGAAAAGTGACAAACAGTACTTGGATACTACTATCCATCTTTCCAACTATGCTGGAGTGGGATTGTGTGAGCTCCCTAAATATTTTAGACTGCAAGTCAGCAGATTCTGTCTGAAGTTCAAAGTGTGAACATAAAGCCTGCAGAGGTCTAAGTCAGCCAGGAGGCTGTGTGTGCTGAGAAGCCCCCTACTGCTGGTTCCCAGGTAACAGGACCTTGAAAAGCAACTCAACCATGATTGTGGAACATAACTCAGGGACAAGGAAGCATCTGGTCTACATTAAGAGGTGAGGTATCTGTCTTGGGTCCATTGTAGGAAGAATAATTAATGCTCTATGGTTTGCATCTCCTTAAATATCAATAATATCCCATGTGGAAATGAAAGTTGAAATATAACATACCTCTTTGATCAATAATCCAATCTGTTAGCTACTACTGGGTAGTGGTATTCTTCAATATCTAATGGAATATTCTTTGGGTTTCATTATGACTAATAACCACAAAATAATCTGTATTGTTAAATCTAACTCAATGCATGTACCAACCCTGTAATAAAACTATAAAAACTGTATTCAAACAGGTTTGCAGGACTGGCTGTTTCTGGGTTTAATTCCTCAGTTTAACTAGCTGAATAAACAGCAAGGTTGATATTCAAACTAGGCTAATTTTTCAGTTAACAATAGTAAAGCGTTATTTGGCCATGTGAAGGCTCCAGGAAAAAAAGAGTTGTCTGTGTACCTTTTCTATGTAATCTCAGGAAGAAATCAGGAGACTTTGGTGGAATTCTGTAATTGTTTTATTGACGTTTCTAGGATGCTGAAGGCCAAATTTCTTATTGTTCCAAAACCCAAATCATATAACGTCTAGAAAGTGTGTGTTTTTTCTTTGCCTTTTAATATTTTTACCAGAACATGTGCTTCATATCTTTGGAGGGAGATAGATTAGTTTCTATTTTTGTATAACAAATTACTACAAATTTAGGAGTTTATAATACCCATTTATGATCTCACAGCTTATCAGAAGTGCTGATGGGTCAAAAATGGTTGTTTCCTTAGGATCTCATGATGTGAAAACAAGATGTCAGCCAGCCTGGGCTCCTACCTAGAAGTTCTGTGGAAGCACCCTCTTCCACAGTTATTCAGGGTGCTAGCAGAAGGCTTCTAGAGATGACTCACATCTATTACTGCCTGATGAATCCATCCTCAGGCCAGCAACAACATATCAAATCCTTCTGACTCTTCACAGAATCTCTCAGACTTCCTTTTTTTGCCACAAGACAGAAACTTGCAGTTTTTAAAAGGTGCTCTGATTAGATAAGGTCGATGTAGATAATCCTCATTTTGATTAATTCAAAATCAAATAATAACTGTAACTGTATCTGGAAAGTTACATTCCCCATATCTTTTCCGTTGTCCTAGAGATTAGTGTGGGAAATCTCCAGGGGTCACTTCAGAATGTGTAATGGTCTGGATTTGGGTTTAGTGTGCCTCCACTCAAATATTCATTTGTTGAAATTTAATCGCTGTGAAAGTATGTTACATTAGCAGAAACTTAATCTGACTGTGGTATTAGAGAAGGTGCCTTCAGGAGGTGTAGGCACCTTCATGATGATGTGCCTGGGAAAGCAGCAGAAGATGGCCCAAATCCTTGGGCCCCTATGGGAGACCCGGAAGAAGCTCCTGGCTCCTAACTTTGGATCATCTCAACTCTGGCCATTGCAGCCTTTTGGAGAGTGAACTAGCCGATGGAAGACCTCTCTCTCTGTCTCTACCTATCTCTGCAACTCTGTCTTTCAAATAATTAAATATATCTTAAAAAAAGAATTACTGCATGAGAGATGACATGATTCTATATATAAGGGATCCAAAAGACTCCACTAAGAGACTGTTGGAACTTATATAAGAGTTTGGTAAAGTGGCTAGATATAAAAGTAACACACAAAAATCAAGATCAATCCCATTCACAAAAGCTATGAAAGAAATCAAACATGGAGGTACTTTGGAATAAATTTAATCAATGATTTCAAAGATCATCTATGATGAGAATTACAAAAAAAATTTAAATAAAGAAGATACAAAAAAAACCAGAAAATATTCCATGTTCATAAATTGGAAGAATCAGTATCATCATAATGTTCACACTACTGAAAGCAATTTACAGATTCAATACCAATCAAATTACCCAGGACATTCTTAACAGATATAGAAAAAATGATGCTGAAATTCACAAAGAAACATAGCAGACCCCAATTAGATCAAGCAGTCTTATATAACAAACAAACAAAAAAATAAAAAAAAAACAATGCCTAGGAATCACAATACCAGATACCAAAACATACTGCTATGCAGTTATAATCAAAACAGCCTGGGACTGGGTATAAAAACAGATGGATAGACTAATGGAACTGAAAAGGAACACCAGAAATCAACCCACACATTCACAACCAACTTATCATTGACAAAGGAGCTAAAATCAATCCCTGGAGCAAGGACAGTCTCTTCAACAAATGGTGCTGGGAAAACTGGATTTCAACATGCAAAGTATGAAGCAAGAACTCTACCTTACCCAAAAATCAACTCATAATGGATTAAAGACATAAATCTATTACCTGATACCATCAAATTATTAGAGAATATTGGGTAAACCCTGCAAGACATTGGCATAGGCAAAAAGTTCTTGGAAAAGACCCCAGAGGCACAGGCAATCAAACCCCAAATTGGCAACTGGGATTGCATCAAGCTGAGAAGGTTCTGTACAGCAAAAGAAACCCTCTGAAAAATGAAGAGGCAATTGAGAGAATGGGAGAAAATATTTATATACTATGCAACTGATAAAGGATTTATAACCAGAATACATAAAGAGCTCAAGAAACTACAGCAATAGCAAACAATCCAATTAAGAAATGGGCAAAGGATTTCAACAGTCATTTTTCGAAAGAGGAAATCCAAATGGCCCACAGACACATGAAAATCCGCTCAGGATCACTAACAATCGGGGAAATGCAAATCAAAACCACAATAATGTTTCACTTCACCCCAGTTAGAATGACTTTTATACATAAATCAACAAAAAAAAATCGTGGCAAGGATGTCAGGGAAAAGGTACCCTAATCCATTGTAGGGGGCAATGTAAACTGGTACAGCCATTGTGGAAGACAGTATAGAAATACCTAAGAAATCTGAATACAGACCTACCATATAATATAGCCAACCCATTCCTGGGAATTTACTCAAGGGAAATTAAATCAGCATATGAAAGAGTTATATGTATTCCCATGTTTATTGCAGCTCAGTTTACAATAGCTAAGATATAAAATCAGCTCAAATGTCTGTCAACTAAAGATTGGCAAAGAAATTACGGTTTATATACACCATGGATACTACACAGTGGTAAAAAAAAAATCAAATCTTGTCATTTGCCATAGAATGGATGAAACTGGTAAACATCATACTTAATGAGATAAGCCAGTCCAAAAGGGACAAAAACCATCTGATCTCCTTGACCTGTGATAATCAATAGGGCACCTAAAAGGTAATCCATAGAAGTGAAATTGACACTTTGAGATGCAAGACTTTGAACAGCCCTGTCTCGACTGTTGTGTTTTCTTTTTTTATATATTACTTGTTGAACTCATACTTAGTATAGAGTTAATCCTATGTGTATAAAGTTAATTGAAAATAGATCTTAGTAAAAAATAAGAATTGGAATAAAAGACAGAGAAGGAAGAGGGGTGAGAGTGTGGGTGGAAGGACGGCTATGAAGAGAAGAAATGCTATATTCCTAAAGTTGCACTTATGAAATCATGAAGTTTGTATCCTTAAATAAAAGGTTTCTAGGGAAAAAAGTCATCTGGGGAACCTGTCTGCATCCCTCTAAAAGGCAAGCATGGAAGTTCTCATCTGTCATTTTCTGGGACATTATAGTGTGACCTGATGATGTACCACACAAAACATGAAATGTGGTACTATTAACAATTTTCCTGGGACAGCCTGTATACACTGTGACTGGTCCTGGGTCCACCAAGATGTGTAGTTACCCCACTTATAAAACAAACAAAAAAAACCCATGAGAATTTCCTCTAAAAAAAAGAATTACTGCACCAGAGTTCATTCTAATAAAATAAAGAATTCAACATTAGTTTGTCTTGAAGCTGCAGTCAGTGTAACGATTAACACACAATTATTCTCAGGTGTTTAAATTTTAACTGAAAAATGATCCCTGTTAAATCTAAGAGTGGAAAAAGAGAGGGAGGAAATGAACAATTAGGAACATGCTCAATCGGACTGGCCGTAAATGGTGGAGTCAAAAATGTGCAGGGGATTCCAACACAATTCCATCAAGATGGCATGTACCAATGCCATCGCACTAGTCCAAGTAATCAATTTCAGCTCACAATTGATAGCTCCGATAGGTCTAAGAGTCAAAGAGATCACACAAACAAGACAAGTATCTCCTAATACTAACTGATAGAATCAAAAAGGGAGAGAAAGATCCAACATGGGAAGTGGGATACACAGCAGACTCATAGGATGGCAGATGTCCTAGACAGCACTCCGGCCTCAGAATCAGCCCTCAAGGCATTCAGATCTGGCTGAAGAGCCCATGAGAGTATAGCAGGCATGGAAAGCCAAGATATCATGGAAAAAAAAAAAAAAGACCTAAATGAATGATCTCTGTGAGTGAGATCCCAGTGGAAAGAACGGGGCCTTCAAAGAAGGAGGTACCCTTCTCCGAAGGGAGGAGAGAACCTCCACTTTGACTATGACCCTATCGGAACAATATCAAAGTCAGTGAACTCTAAAGGCTTCCATAGCCCTGGCAACTCATGACTAGAGCCCAGGGAGATTACTGACGCCATAAACAGGAGTGTCAAATTGTTAAGTCAGCAACAGGAGTCACTGTGTACTTACACCCCATGCGGGATCTGTCCCTAATGTGTCGTCTAAAGCCAAGTGATGCTAGGACTGGTACTGAAACAGTATTTTTATACTTTGCGTTTCTGTGTGGGCGCAGACTGATGAGGTCTTTGCTAATTATATACTGAAGTGATCTTCTGTATATAAAGAGAATTGGAAATGAAAAAAAAAAAAACAAAACAACCTGGTGTTAAAATGGAAATGGCATAGAAAATTAATTATTTTGAAAAAAAAATTATGTAGGATCTCTGTCTTTAATGTGCTGTACATTGCTATTTAATGCTATAATTAGTAATCCAATGGTAGTTTTTTCACTTGATGTTGCTATATGGGCAAAATTTGAAATCTTTACCTAGTATATACTAAACTGATCTTCTGTATACAAAGATAATTGAAAATGAATCTTTACATGAATGGAAGGGGAGAGGGAGCGGGAGGGGGGAGGGTTGCGGGTGGGAGGGAAGTTATGGGAGGGGGGAAACCATTGTAACCCATAAGCTATACTTTGGAAATTTATATTCATTAAATAAAAGTTTAATAAAAAAAAAATTAGAATATTTCACTTTTGGAAAATAACATCATCAGTGTTTTTACATTTTTATTGAGAAAATTAAGAATTTCATTTCAGAATCTACTAGACCTAGTAAAAAGTGACAGAAAATACATAACAAAATAGAGGAAACTAGATCTCCATGACTTCTGTCCTCAGCCATAGTGGAGTAACTGGAGCCGGATTTGACTCCTTACCAAAAATGACTAAAAGTTAACAAGGTCTGTTAGCAATTTCCAAGATGGTAGGCATCAGGCAGTGAAGAACTGTGGTCCTCAAGAGATGGGTAATTAATGTGGTAAAGACACAACATTTCTTCTCTTTCACTGCTGATGTTTTCCCCCCTTCTGGATTCTTCTTGTCATTAAAATGTGAGTTACAGTGTTTTTTTTTTTTTTCTTGCTATATTTCATGTGTTTTTCTTTTATCACCTCTTACACATAAATCTAATAAGCATGTCCTAGACTCTCACACATTTTACTGATTTAATATTGTTTTCAAAGAGAAGAATAAATACCACATCAAATTAGGGTAGTTAACTTATTATCTTACATATCATTTGAGACATACAGACATGTAGAAGTAGTTGCTAATTAGTAGATTACTTCAATACTTACAATAGAATTTCCTGCTTGTGTAATAATTAAACAGATGTTATGACAATAATGAAGGGATATTGGAACATAAAAGTAGTTGTTGTTAAGTTTAAATGGTATTGGAAAATTTAAGCATTACTAAGTAACTGCACTGTAAGCTTGAATTCACAGAAAAGAGAAAATAAAATTCCTATCTAGGTGAATTAAAAGTTTATGCGGTAGATATAAAAGAATACCAGAATATATATTATATGTAAAGATTGAGAGATGATAGGTAGTTAGCAAGAATTAACACATGTTTATATATAACACTATTTGCCAGCATAAACCTATAATTTAAATATTTTTAATGTGGAATTCAGTTATGCAAATTTTGGTTAAATAACAACTACACTAAAATATTAAGACTACAGTTGATCTTTCTATTCTCAAATGCATATGGATTACACCATGTTTAAAAAGTCTCAAAGAATAGCATCACACTTTCAAATTAAAAACACCTAAAAAGCTCCCCAAAATTCTATGTCCTTTTAATAAAATATTTTTCATAGAAAAGCCTTTTGGCAATATAGGGTACAGTTAAAAGACAAAGGGTAAATAAAAAATTTTGACTTTACTAAAAATTTTTAAATCTAACTCTTTATCCATAATTAAATTTCCCTTTTTATATAGTGTTTTTGTGCCAGAAGTTAAAACATGAAAATAAAATATCAGGAGACATAAATAAATCAAGTTTTTGCTATATAAGAATCTTGAGTAATACATTACTGTTTTGGATGTTAGTAAATCAACTTGAGTTATACTGAAATGTACATTCACTGTACAGAAATGTCCTCACTTTCTAAAAAGAATGGGGCTGCAAAACACATTAATCAAAAATCTCCTCTCCCCATCTGTCACAATGTCTCCAAAGACATTTTTAGCTTTGAAACGGCAAGTACAGGTCAGCCCTCTTATGAAAATTAAAGTTTATGGACTTACAGAGGTTAGCATTTAAAATAAAGTGGATGCAACTACTTACAAGTGTATTCTATAATCTCATTAAAGAAAATCCAGTGAGGTTTATACTGAAAAATGTGATCACCACTACTTTGAAGCAATAAAAATGCATTTGTTTTAAAAGATTCTCTAACTCATGATTTTTAATGTATTCAAGACATGGCAAAAATATGCATACCTAAAATAATAATTTCATGTAACAATACAATAATAGGTCAATTATTAGATATTTAATGTGTCATTCAGATGATAAAGTATTTTTTTTGTGTTGATGTGACAAGCTGCCGAGTTCCCAAAAACTTGGTTTCAATTGTAAACAAAATTTTTTTTAAAATGTGGCTCTACTTTTTCTGTCAAGAATGATGATTATAGCCAGAGGGAATAACATTTTGGAATATAATTTTGAAAAATTAATGCCAAATTTTGACATTATAAACTTAAAAATGGGATAACTGATTTTTAAAGGCAGTAGATAGATATTGATAATGAGGTTATATAATTGTGTTTAACTTCTGTATATGAGAAATATTTCTCAAATACAATAGTCTCACAAAAGCTTATTGCCAAATATATTTGAAATGTACTAGTTTTATCGACTTTAAAATTATTTTCATAACAATTCGTGTATTTATAAAACGTTTCTTGTGAAGATAGTTTATATTTTATTCAAACACTGTGGATTTGTATTTTATTTCCATAGAAAATTTTAAATCACTATTTCATAGGTTCTAAAGTCATCAAATTTGTTTTGACTATATTTATTTACTTTTTTTTTTGCCTCTTCATCATTACATATATTATTAAAGTTTACTTGGAAAAATAAAAGCCCTTTGTAGTACCAAATGTTGCATACTCCAGGGCCATATACTTTCCTCCAAGAGGCCCCAGTGTTTCTCTACATTTTGATATTGTTGGAATTTCAGCCTTTGTAAACACATGGCTGCAGTGTTAAGTATTTCCCTTTTGAGAAATTTCCGAAGTATGCTGTTGTCACTTGTGGTCCAAGGGCTTCTCAGTCACAATCACTCACAATGCAAACACATACTTAAAAACATATCAAACTTGCTAAGATGGCAGTATAGCAACAGGACGATCCGAGTTATATAGGGCAAAATAGATAGTTAAAAAGGAGAGAGGATACACACTGGAGACAGAGCCATGGGAAATTTCATGCAGGGAAGCCCAGGAGTCCAGTGCAGAGTGGGCAGGTCCCCTTTTCAGCATGAAGCAGCCAGAGTAGTGATCATTGCCCAGTTTTTCCTAACAGATATTAGGGTTTCTATCTTCAGGAGGTGGGAATGTGAGGAGTCAGATGGGTTAATAGGGGAATCTCCAAATTTACCATGAGAATATCAAGGGAGCTCTTCTTGAACTCACAGCTTATTGTGAAAACAAGTTACCTATTCCACCCTTAGCAGGCCAGACAGGGTGGAGAATTGCAAATGAGGTATTTTGATGGTTTTTGTCCCTGCCTGGTAACTCAAAGCCAATCTGATTGTCAAGTTTTTGTTTTTGTTTTTTTTTTTTTTCTTTTGAAATTATACTTAAAAAGCCCACTGCCACCCGTCCCTTTGGGTTTATTGCTCTCTTAGAAGACCCCATCCATGCCGCTCTGGCTGGAGGCCTTTGACTCTAAAAAATACTTAAAAAAAGAGAGAGAGAGTGTGGGCAGGTCCACACTGAAGGAGCCAATAAGAAAGGGAAGCGGTGGAGACATGGCGGAGGTGTGGCAGAGACACAGAACAGAGAGGCTGATGCCAGATGGGAAACTGTAGGTTCACAGAGCTGAAGATAGTAGCAGGAGGGGGAGCTTGGCAAACTACACTAGAAGTTCCATGTGGGGGAAAAAGAAAAAATACAGAGGAGCTAACAGAGAGGTTGGGCACACCCCTCTGCTCATTTATGGCTCAAGCCTCCCTCCAACCGGACCTGAAGCTGGCTGGGAGAACCCATATTTATTATTTTCAAATGTAAGCAGGGGCTACCACCTTTGCCTCACGTGGAGTTGCCCATCAATTGTGGGGGCCACCTTACCACATCCCCTACCTAGAACTAGGACCACGACATTTCAAAGTATTTTCTTCCCCACCATGCAAGTTGTACAACTAGGAGAAGTCCTGAATACTGAAAACTCGAGTTGTTTCATGCACCAGTGAGAAGACAGCTGGGACCAAGTAGGCGGGGCTCAGTGCACTAGAGCTGGTATGATTGAGAAGAGAGCTGGACTCCAGGAGGCGGGGCTGCATGCTCCCACTTGCAGCATACAGACACATAGCAGTTCATTTTAGAGGGAAACTTCACCACCACAAATTTACAAATTAAAGAGTAAAGCAACCAGACCCCCCACCCCAAGAAAAAAAGAAAAAAAATGCATTCCTCAACACAATCAAGGAAATTTATGACAAACCATGTCCAGAGTACTATTGAATGGGGAAAAGTTAGAAACATTTCCATTGAGATCCGGAACCAGACAAAAATGCCTACTCTCATAACTGCAATTCAATGTAGTCCTGGAAGTTTTAGCTAAGTAAGAAAAAGAAATGAAAGAGATTTAAATTGGGAAAGAATCATCAGAAATTACTACAAACAGCTGTAAGCTAACAAATCAGGAAACCTAGAAATATTGGATAGATTCCTGGACACATACAACCTACCTAAATTGAGTAATGAAGACATTCAAAACCTAAACAGACCAATAACCAACACAGAAATTGAATCAATAATAAAGATCCTCCCAACAAAGAAATGCCCAGGACTAGTCAGCTTCATTGCTGAATTCTACTAAACACTTAAAGGAGAACTAACTCTAATTTTTCTCAAGCTATGTAAAACAATTGAAAGGAAAAGAATCCTTCTGAATTCCTTCTATCTAAAAGACTCCACCAAGAAATTATTGGAATTCATAGAAGAGTTTGGTAAAGTTTGGTGGAAGAGTTTGTAGGACATAAACTCAACACACACACAAAAAACAGCTTTTGTATACATAGACAATGCCACGATTGAGAAAGAAATTCTAAGATCAATGCCATTCATAATAGCTGCAAAAAAATCAAATAACTTAGAATAACCAAGGATGTCAAAAATCTCTACAATGAGAATTACAAAATATTAAAGAAATAGACAAAGATATAAAAAATGGAAAAAATTTCCATGTTCATGGATTGAAAGAATCAATTTAATCAAAATATCCATTCTTCTTAAAGCAATTTACAGATTCAATGCCATACCAATCAACATACCAAAGACATTCTTTTCACATCTAGAAAAAAAATTGTGCTGAATTTCATTTGGAAACACAGGAGACCTTGAATAGCTAAAGCAATTTTATACAACAAAAACAAAGCTGGATGCATCACAATACCAGATTTCAAGACATATCATAAGGCAGTTATAATCAAAACAGCCTGGTACTGTCACAAAAATGGACAGACAAATGGAATAGAATAGAAACACCAGAAATCAATCCAAGCAATTACAACCAACCTATATTCAACCAAGGAGCTAAAAGCAATCCCTGGAGCAAGGACAGTCTCTTTAACAAATGGTGCTTGGAACACTGGATTTCCACATGCAGAAGTGTGAAGCAAGACCCCTATCTTATACCCACAAAATCCATTCAAAACGGATTAAAGACATAAATCTAGGTTCTGGTACCATCAAATTATTAGAGAGTATTGGGGAAGCCCTGCAAGACATTAGCACAGGCTAATGGAAAAGATCAGAGAGGCACAGCCAATCAAAGCCAAAATGGACAAATTGGATTACATCAAATTCAGAAGCTTCTGCACTGCAAAAGAAACAGTTGGGAAAGTGACGAGGCAACTGACAGATTGGGAGAAATCTCTGGCAAACTATGCAACTAATAAAGGATTAATAACCAGAAAATATAAGAGATCAAGAAAATCCACAACAACAACAAAAACAAGCAACCCAGTTAAGAAATGGGAAAAGGACTTAAGCAGATATTTTTCAAAAGAGGAAATCTAAATGGCCAACAGACACATGAAAAAATGTTCAGGATCATAGCCATCAGGAAAATGAAAATCAAAACCACAATGAGATTTCACCTCACCCAGGTTAGAATGGCTTACATACAGAAATCAACTAACAACAGATGCTGGCGAGGATGTGGGGACAAAAGGACACTAACCCACTGTTGGTGGGAATGCAAACTGGTAAAGCCACTATGGAAGTCAGTTTGGAGATTCCTCAGAAATCTGAGTACAGTCCTACCATATGACCCAGCCATCTCACTCCTGGGAATTTACCCAAGGGAAATAAAATCAGCAAATAAAAGAGTTATCCATATCTCCATGTTTATTGCAGCTCAATTCACAATAGCTAAGCCATGGAATCAAGCTGAATGTCCATCAACTGAAAACTGGATAAGATTATCAGATATGTACTCAATGGAATACTACACAGCTGTTTAAAAAAATGAAATCCGATCATTTTCAACAAAATGCATGAATCTGGAAATAATCATTAGTAAAATAAGCCAGTCCCAGAGGGACAAATACCATATGTTCTCCATGATCTGTGATAAGTAATAGAGCAGCTAAAAGTAAACCTATAGAAGTGAAATTGACACTATGAGAAGCAATGACTTGAACAGCCCTTGTGTTGACTGTCAAGGACCATTTTTTTTCTTGCTTAATACTATTGAACTCTTTACTTAATATAAAATTAAACACATGTGCATAAAGTCAATTGAAAATAGATCCCAGTTAAAAATAACAATGGGCATAAGAGAGGGAGGAGCTGTATAGTATTGCCTACATTCCTATGGAGTTACTTCTAAGGGGGCTGTTTAAAAACTTGCCTAATGACTCCAAATCACATTAAGCTGAGTGGTAATAATGCTATATTAAGTGTTAAAGTGATCACAGTAAGTGTTTAATTGATCATATAGTTAGGATTAAATGTTAAAGGGATCATATAAATGAGATCAAGTGTCTGGTAATAACAATAGATAGAATTAAAAAAAGAGAGAGAATGTTCCAACATGGGAAGCAGTCCACACAGCAGACTCATAGAATGAAAAATGCTCTAAACAGCACTCTGACCTCAAAATCAGTCCTTAAGAAATCTTGGTCTGCCTTAAAAGCCCATGAAACAATTTCAGACATGGAAAACCAAGACACTGTGGCAAAAAAAAAAAAAAGGCCCTACATGAAGGATCTTTGTGAGTGAGACCCCAGGGGAAAGGAGAGGCCACCAAAGCAGGATATACTTTCTCCGAAGGGAGAAGAGAACTCCCACTTTGCTTATGAACTTGTCTAAAGACAGACAGAGATTGTGGACTCAAACGTCTTCCACATCCTAAGTAGCTCACATCAAAAGCCTCAGGTGATCACTGACATCACAGATAAGAGTACTAATTGTTAAATCTACAACAGGAGTTTATGTGCACTTAGTCCCCATGCAGGACCTGTCCTCAATGAGAATTAACTGTAAAATTTGTTCTCAAACAGTTCTTTATATTGTGTGCTGGGGTGCAGATCGTTGAAATATTTAATTACTATAGAGTTAGTCTTTTGTGTATAAAGTTAATTAAAAACAAATTTTAATGAAGGATGTGATAAAGGTGGGATGGGAGTGGGAGTGGGACTGTGGATATGTGGGGAAGAACCACTATATTCCTTAAGTTGTAATTTTGAAATTTGTACTTATAAAATAAAAGGTTTCTTTGGAAAAAAGAAAACAATAAAAATAAAAAGAACTTTTTTTTTGACAGGCAGAGTAGACAGTGAGAGAGAGAGACAGAGAGAAAGGTCTTCCTTTTTCCATTGGTTCACCCTCCAATGGCCACTGTGGCCAGTGCACCGCGCTGATCCGAAGCCAGGAGTCAGGTGCTTCTCCTGGTCTCCCATGCGGGTGCAGGGCCCAAGCACTTGGGCCATCCTCCACTGCACTCCTGGGCCACAGCAGAGAGCTGGACTGAAAGAGGGGCAACCAGGACAGAATCTGGCGCCCTAACCGGGACTAGAACCCAGGGTGCTGGCACCTCAGGCGGAGGATTAGCCTGTTGAGCCACGGCGCTGGCCAAGAACAAATTTTAACAGAAAAAACATCAATGTGAGGTCTTGAGATTGTTCCCATTTAGCAATTTCAACAAAGAGCTTTGTACAGAATTAATCGTACCAAGGGCTGAATGAATGAATGAATGAATGAATAATTGAATGCAAATATTGATGAAATAATTTGCAGAATGATTTTAATTCTGATATCTTCCATGAGGTATTCAAATATTTTCTTCCACCTCACTCCAAAATAACTTCCTATTTTTCACTACTTCCCGTCTGATAGCACACAGTCTACTCTATCATGCCATCATTAACAAATTGTTTTCACTGAAAAACAATTTACCTATTATATCAACTAATATCAATCTGAAGGGATTTTCTTTGTTTTCTTTTTTTAATCAAATGTTTTAACTTCCTAGGAATCGATCTAACATCTGTCAATGTTGAGATAGAAATTTACATAGAAAATAAATTTAACAAAATATGGTTTGCTTCACACAATTTTGCTCTAGTTCACTGGATTTCTTTATCCATTCATCTGCTGATGAACACTCCCATATTCTGGTTATTGTGAATAATGTTAGAATGAACAAGAGAATGCAGATATCTCTTTGGTATACCTATTTCATTTCTTTTGTATATATACTCAGGAGTGGAGTGTTGTATTATATGGTAGTTCTATTAGTTTTTGGAGAAACTTCCATACTATTTCCTATAATGGTGGTACCAATTTACAGTATACAAATGTTCACTTCCTCCACATCCTTCTCAACCCCTATTATCTTTCATCTTTCAGTCAATATCCAATTTAACTTGTGCTAGGTGATCTTTCACCATGGTTTTAATTTGCATTTCCCAGATCACTAGTGATATGCAACATAGTTTTCTGTGCCTGTGAGCAATTTGTATGTCTTCTTTGAAAAGTAACTATTAATGTCCTTTGCCTATTTTAATTGGATTATGTCTGTGGGAGTTGCTATTGGTTTCTTTCAGTTCCTTATACATTTTGGATATTAATATCTTTTCTGAGGCTGGAAATGTGGGTGCTCATTCAAATCCTGCTGCTCTACCTCCGATCCAGCTCTCTGCTTATGGCCTGGAAAAGGAGTGGAAGATGGCCCACTGTGCTTGGGCCTCTCCATACATGTGGGAGACCTGGAAGAAACTCCTGGCTCCTGGAATCACATTGGCCCAGTTCCAGCCTTTGTAGCCATTTGTTGGAGTGAACCAGCAGATGGAAGACCTTTCTCTCTCTCTCTCTCTCTCTTGCTCTCTATCTCTATCTCTATGTCTCAAATAATACCTTATCTGATATAATTTGCAAATATTCACTTTATGGGTTCACTTTCTTGATCTCTTCCTTTGCTATATAGAAACTTTTTAGTTTAATAAAATTTCATCTATTTATTTTACTTGTATTGCCTGTACATTTTGTGTCATACCCAAAGCAGTATTACCAAGACCAATGCATGGAGGTTTTCCCCTTACATTTTCTTAAAGTAATTTCATAATTTTTGATCTTACAAAATCAATGTATTTTTAGTTAATTTTTATGCATATTATAAGCTAAAGACACAATTTTATTATTTTCCATATCTACATGTAGTTTATCCAATACTATCTGTTCAAGAGATTTCTACTTTCCTATTGCATGTTCTTAACATATTTGTCATATTTGTGGATTATATTTGTAAATTTATGTCTTGGCTATTTATTCTGGTTTATCAGATACATTAATATTACACACTGTTATAATTTCCATATGTCATTAACAATATTCTCCTGAAATTCAGAAACCCAGGTATATTATTGTGACAATGAAAACATATGGAGGACTACATTAAGTATTTGTATTTACTGCTTTTCATAATTGTACTGAATGGTAAAATAAAAGCTCGAGGTACTTGGAGTTAATATGTATAACAAAAGTTGGTAACTATATTTTGTTAGTTTATTGTTATAGTGTATTGTTAGTTTATTGTTATAGTGTATTGTTATAGTTGGACCCCACAACCTGAATTCTGCAGTTTTATTAGCACATTATGAAGTTAACTTTCTGACTCATTTTACAACCCATACTGTGAACTGTGCACTTTTAAAATATATTATCACTATTGAAAGAAAGCATGTTTTGACTTGATCACAGTAAGTAGTTTGTGAGGATTTAAAACTTATCACTTGGCACACTAGGTCAATCCTCTGCCTGCAGCGCTGGCATCCCACATGGGCACCGGGTTCTAGTCCCAGTTGTTCCTTTTCCAGTCCAGCTCTCTGCTGTGGCCCGGGAAGGCAGTGGAGGATGGCTCAAGTGCTTGGGCCCTGCACCTACGTGGGAGACCAGGAGGAAGCACCTGGCTCCTGGCTTTGGATTGGCGTAGCTCTGGCCATTGCAGCCATTTGGGGGGTGAACCAACAGAAGGAAGACCTTTCTCTCTGTCTCTCCTCTCTCTCTCTCTCTCTCTCTCTCACTGTCTGTAACTCTACCTGTTAAATAAATAAATAAAAATCTTAAAAAAAATTATCATCTTAAACCACACTTGCTTATGTCTACCTCAAAAAATAGTAAAGATTCTCACATGCAGGGTATTCTATCCCAGTGACACTCTCTACCCAGATGAAATGATGTCTCATTACCAAACTGGGTCATGGAAAACTTTCATTTCCTATGTATGTAATGATGAAAAAACATCTTAAGTATATATAAATTCTAACCACTTCTTGTAATATTAATGTGGCTAAAACTAAGCCATAAATATACAGAGGTATTCTCAGAAAACTAGCTCTCCACAAAAACTGACCATGTTAGAGTAAATACTCTAGTATTTTTTTATAAGATAACACTAAATTCAATAACATCTCCAAAGAGGAAAAAAAAAAAAAAACACAAACATTTCACTTCTAGCTGTGCTAGAATGCTTTATTTTAGATTAAGTATCCACTCAAAGTTAAATAAATATTGAAACAGTAGAGAGAAGAAAGAAAGAGCAAGGGAGAGAGAGGGAGGGAGGGAAGGAGGGAAAAATATAGAAGAGAAAAAGAAGTGGGAGTCAGGAATGGGAATATTATTATATTCTTATATTGTATCTATGATCGGTTCTCCTTGTGTTAATAGCACAGTAGCATGAGAACTGATGAAAATTGGTTGTAGTGATTATCATGCATTTGCTGTGACTCTGAAAATCCAATGTCTTAATAAATTCCTTTTTGAAAAATAAGTAAAATACCAAAACAAAAATAAAATTTGTAATGAAATATGATTTTTCATATTTCAAAGAGAAATCAAAGAAGGAAGGAATGGATGGGCCAACCATCCACAGAGAAATAAAGGGCTGGAAAAACAGTTTAAAAACTTGGCATGCAAAGCACAGATTTAATTTTAACTGCTTTAAATCAAGGCCTATTTTTCTAGAAAAAAGAACTATTGTAGATCACTGAAGGAAATCATTCATAAATAGTTAAAAAATGTATATCTTTTAAATAAAACCTTTTCAGAAGCAACTATGCACATGTTTATAATGTATCCTTTAGTGTTTTTTAATGAAAGAATCATTTTCTTTGCAATTTAATTTTGGTAGTTAAGAAGCTCATTGTCTTACACCATGAGAAGATATTATTTGGATACATCTTCTAATTTTCTTCTTCTGGGGATATTTTATTTCCCTGTATCTAAGATGAACAAATCCAAAATTCCAATATGTCAAATATTCCTCCAAATCTCTCAATTTTATGATACTGAAAATCTACATTATTATCCCACCTGGCATCACTTTATATGTTAAGATGCATTTATTTTAATTATTCAACTATATACAGCAATATATTAATACATGAATATATCCACATAGAAAATACATGAATTACAATTGCATGCAATTTTCTTGAAAGTGTTGCCCCTTTAGAAAATCATTCTCTAATGTTCAGTTCTGCAGAGAAGAAATTACTATAATACAGAAAACTACACTGCACTTTCCCAGAGCTAAAGACATCTGACACAGGTAAATTACAATATATGAGAACAACACAAGGGTGTTATATATATTAAAAACAGATCTTTAAAGAACTTTTACTGTTAAATACCAGCATCTCTGGAGTAAGAAAAACAAACCAAATTCTAAAACCCATGCAATCTGCTAAACTTAGACAACGTAATAACGGATGAAGACAGCAATATACATCGTAATCTACAAAATGAATTTGTAATGACTATTATAAACCTCCTTTCACATCAGTTTGTGAGCTCCCAATCACACAAATAGGAAATTGAGAAACAGTGTTTACAGAAAAATAGTTATTAGCATACTTTTCTTGTGTGACGGGGACAGAGCATTATTGAGCTGTCACCATAACGGGAAATAAAAGGCAGGATGCTTGTGAACTATGCTTAAACTCAAGGCAAGTACTGACTTTCCTCACTGAAGGAAATAGGCCCCACACATAATTCCTGGGACCATGCAATTTGGCCTCATTTAAAAGCACCTGCTAAGAAGGTGTTGGAAGCAGAAATACCACTTGGGCTCCATCTGCTAAATAGTTCAACCTGCTACAGACCTTGGTCCAGAGAGAGGGAAGAATACTCTACAGGCTACAAAATGTAGGCAGCCATCCAGTTTGAGCTCAATGGCTATTCTGTTGGTTAGTGATACAGCACTTCTCACTGATTGCCCTGAGCTGGAAATGCACAGCCCCTGCCCACACCTCTGTTAAGGTTCACAGCCAAATTCTTTGGCTCCGGTAGCTTAATCACCTCTGCAGCATCATCTCAGAAATGACCTCTCACACCTCCAAAACATGGTTAAGTTTTTGAATTCACCATTTTATTTTTATCAAAGTAGCTGTCAAGAGAAACCCACAATCACTCAAATGTGTAGTACAGGTGACATTCCCCCTAAGAAATCAAGCTCCATTGCTGCGACTGGCTTATTTCTTCAGACTTCACTTTTATTTCTTTTTCATTTTTTCCTTTCTCAGACACAGTGACCATAAGATTGCCTGAACTGAAAGATGAATATGATCAAAATCTTGTATTCTAGAGCTCAATGAACCTCTTTGTGGATTGGGAGATGCAAGTGGACACTCGGATTGGGGTCAGCAAAGTCCTTTTGCTAGAAGTATCTGGTCCCCACTGTAAATCTTCACTGGAGAGTCTTCTAATTTCCTGCTCACTGAGAGATAATCTATGTAAACTCTAAATGTTCTTGTATGAGATAAATCTATAATCATAACCACACTGAACACATCTTTTTTCCTTTTCATGTTCTGTTGAACAAAAGCTAACTGCTAAGTTTGCGACTAATTAAGGCAATTTGTTCAAGTTAACAGATTAATAATGCCTGTTTGAGAATTCAAGAAACAGGTCTTTAAAAAAGGGGGCTGAAGTTCCAAAGTAAACTGGAAACCCCATGTTGCAAGACCAGAGGAAGATAGTTAAAACCACACAATAAAAGGAACCTATGCAGACTCATCCAGTCCCTTATCACCTGGCCAGAGGCAACCTGCAGCTGGCCTTACCTTTTTTACTCTTTGTTCCCAATCTCCCCATCCCTTGATCTCACCATCCCTTTACCTCCCCTTTCTGTTCGTTTTAAAAGTCCTCTTTCTAGCTTAACAATTTCAGAAGAGCATATTTGGCACTAGTCTGACTTCTTCCAAGAATGCTAGCTTCTTTAATATATTTATGTGTTTGCATTAACGCTCATCTCTGGTGAACTGGCTGCGCAGCACTCAGAAGCCCAGGACTAATTCTGACTGATAACATAGTACGTCAAAAGTAAAAGATTTCAGATGCCTTTTATTATAGCAGACTATTTCAACAAGTTAAAATATTTTAGCAAGGTTAAGCATTAATAAAGTTAGCAAAGTTCGTATTTTCATGTGATCCTTATTTTTCTGTTGCTTTTCCTCCCCTTACCATAAGAATCATAGCAGCTACAATTTTCTCGTTTAAGAATTTGCATCTGGATTATTAATAGCTACCATAAACTAGTTAACCTCATCCACTACATGCTTTCAAATATAAGTTGACAATACAATTATGTCAATCTCGTCACTGGATTATTTCATGTGAACCTTTATTCCTGCCACTGATGTATTTGTCATACAACTGTGCTGTTCTCAGTATACAGCAGGGCTGCAGGTTCATTAGACACTTTCCAGTGCTAATAGGAGATGCTGAGCTCAGCACTGTGGCTATTCAAAATATCTAAGCATATTTCTCTGTTGAGTAATATGCAGTAGTATGTGACTTTATGCAGATAAATTAAGAGTAAATGTTTCTGCAGTATGCTGATGAAGTTACTCTCAGTGCAGAGAAGATGAAAACAATGTCACAAATAAAAACAGCAGGCTATGTTACTGTCCCTCTCTTCCTCCAAACCCCCCATGAAAAGATACACACACACACACACACACGGAGAGACAGAGAGACAGAGAGAGATGGTGCTTCCCAGTTCACCCTGGACAATGGATTTGAGTTTTGATAGGATTTTTTGCTTTGTAAGTGAACTGAGACTAGAAAACATTAGAACATGACAAATCCAATTCCAGTAGGTTCCTTTTATCCAATTGGTTAACTATGGGCACAGTGACTGTGCTCATGATAGCAACTAAAGAAGAACCACACTAGTGAAAACCCACACACAGGAAAAATGCCATATACTATTGGTTTCTAGAGTTAGTCAATGGCACACTGAGAGAGCTCAATAACTTCTTTGATGTGTCATCTATTATCTAAAACCACTTCATGAGACAACTTTTAAAAAATATTGACATTATAAATTCATTTATAAATGTATTTAATTAAAATTTTTAGATAACATTACAATAAAAATGAAAAGAAATGTCAAATTATTTAAGGAATATTCTATAAGCTACCTGAAATACACCACACATTTCCTACATAAATTAAGTTCTCAGTAAAAGCAGACAGGCTACTTAATTGAGTGCTTATTCCACCTTTACTCCATAAAAGATCCTCAGCTCTAGTCGCACATACATCTTAGCTGAAGCATTTTTTTCAATTACCTAGAACTTTTGTAAACAAACTTATCTTTAAGGAACCAGCCATCCAAAGTGAAAAAGAATTAGAAATTCACTTATGATTCCCTAATTTTCTATTCTAATACATTAAAATTTTCAAGGAATATAACTCCTAACTAAAGGAATGTAGTTATAGTAAGTCCTTGAAGAGCACAAAAATAGTAACAGAAATTAAATATATGCACTGATTTGTACTTTACATTTAAATGAAAACTATTTTATAATATAGATGAGAATTTGCCTAAGAATGATTTTTACAATTGAAAGCTTTTTTTGTAAATCGACTGTACACTCATATTGTGCTGACACTTGAAGAAGCACACATATAAAATATGTCTCTGTATATATACTTACACATTTGTGTATAAGCATATAAGCATATACCAATGTGAGTACGTGTGCATGTGTGTGTGTGCATGCCCTTGGTGTATCATTCAAATCCAGCCACACTCAGTGAAGTGTTAAAGCCCACCCAACACCACCCATGTCTCCTGAAGAATGTCTCCACCTTTACTGCAGTAGTTAACCCTCTTCATGATAGTTTCTTATAAAACTATGAGACTTTTTCTTCACTTTCTGGTCAAACTGGATGAAATTGTACCTATATAGAGTATTTCCATGCTGTGTGCATACTTCTATACCAATAACATCTTCCAGAAGATAAATGGAAAATTCTCTTTAAAAATGATAAAGGAACACTTTGCTTCTATTTATTTCTTTTTCTTATTTTCCCCTCATTACCTGAAGCTGACAACTACAAGCTATGTACTGGAAATGTACATAATAGTTTTTATAATAAATTGTATTTATTGACCAAAAAAAACCTTAATGTTTCCATCACCTGGATTTAAAGGTTTGTTTGTTTTTTTTTCTGTTTCCATGTTTTAAAGATTCATTTATATTTATCTGAAGGTTAGAGAAAGAGAGAGAGAGAGAGCGTGCCAAGAGCCTGACACTCCATTCTTATGGGTGGCAGGGGTCCCTGCACTTGGGTCATCTTCCCCTGGCTTACCAGGTATATTAGCAGGAATGCAGCTGAGACTCCAACTGGCACTCTGATATGGGATGCCAACACTGTAGATAACAGCTTAAACCACTATGCAACAATGCCAGCCCCAATAGAGATTTTTTTGTTTTTACTTTCTCTAATGATTGCTCCCTGATATCCCCTTTATTAGAGCATTTTCTGTACAAAATATGAACATGGGGACCGGTACTGTGACATAGCGAGTAAAGCTGCTGCCTGCAATGCTGGCATCCCATATGGGTGCCGGTTTGAGACTCGGCTGCTCCACTTCCCATCCATCTCTTTGCTATGGCCTGGGAAGGCAGTGGAAGATGGCCCAACTCCTTGGGCCCCTGAACCCACGTGGGAGACCCAGAAGAAGCTCCTGGCTCCTGGCTTCGGATGGGTGCAGCTCTTGCCGTTCCAGCCAGCTGGAGAGTGACCCATCGGATGGAAGACCTGTCTCTCTCTCTCTCTCTGCCTCTCCTTCTCTCTCTTTGTAACTATGTCTTTCAAATAAATAAATATATCCTTAAAATAGGAATATGAAAATAAAGATTTTTCTCTCTCTCCTCAACCCCCCACCCAGAAATAAAACATCCTCTCAGCCTCCTGCCAGTCTTACAACTCAACAACATCTTTCTTGAGAACCTGGGCACCAACCATTTAAAATATAATCATCTTTGAAGACAGAGTTCCTATCTTCCAGTCTCATTGGAAGGGTTGATGCCTAACTGCCAACAGGACCATCAGTAAATACAAATGACCTAATTGCCTTGGCAAATGCTCCTCTTATTTTTTCCCAATATGTTACCACTAACTCACACCAACACTTATATCTCTCTACCATTTGTTTCGGTTAGAATTTAGTGCAATTACCCTCTCCATTTGCAAATAGTCGTAAGTCTTCCTTCCTTACTCAACTGCATGTGGTACACTGCTTGACTTAATATACTAGTTTCTTTTAAGTAATATTTCAGTCTCAGGGGTACAAATGATGTCCTGTTCTGTTACTGACTCTGAAGTGAGGATAAAGTATACCTGAGGAGACTATGGGAAAAGTATTTATTTCATTTTAAAATGATCTAGTGAGATTGCATCCCGGGAGTAAGACAACAAACAAACATAGCACCTAATGTTCATTCTTCATGTATATAATTAAATTCAAAAATTTTCCATGACAGATCATGTTACAGAGAAATAAGATTTCTTTTAGAGACTTGGACACTCAGATCTAGAAAACAGCACAGCTGGAATACCAACTCAACCACCAGAAGTAAAAACCTAGGTTTGCTCCTTTTATGTATTTAAGGAAGATTTGGTGAAGGCTAAGGGTCAGAGTGGGAAGCATCAGACAAGGCTGAACCATAGCCTTTTTCTTGGATTTATTGTGAAGCGCCTGGGGCAAATACACATCAGGAAACAATGGCATCATAATATATAAACACATCCATATAGTCTAGTGTCTAAGGCAAAAATGTTCAAACCTCAGATGGTGATTTTTAAAAACTCTGTATGATTGAGAGTTCTGTGAGTTGTTTATTCATTATGTTTGATTGGACTGGGGTTTGTCAAAAAGAATAATGACGAACACTAAAAACATGGAAACAGTCTCATCACTACTTGTTTCTAAGCCCTCAAGTTAGCAATATTTCCCCAGAGAATGAAGGATAAGCTTCCAATTAGTCTTGCAAATAGATTTAATAAGGAGGGGACAAAATAGTAAGGTGAGGGCAGAGATGACAGAGTTGGAAGACAAGGAGTTTGTTCCCTAGGAAAAGGCCTGCACACACTTAGTTACGTTTGTGCCTGGACCCTAACATTATTTTCCTCTGAGAATAAGATGGCTTAAAGACAGAATTTTCTCCCTGGGCCAACTGGTTTAAATCAGTGAGATCCAATATGCTGCCCATGTCACCTTAAGCCTCATTATAATCTCATTTCCATACCAAAAACCACTCCCACCTGCACTACAACACTTGACAATCATCCAGCGGAAGAGACCAAAAAAGGACAAAAAGAAGGCAGCTCCCTGATTCCAAGGATTACTTCATCCCTTTCTCAAAAAATCCATGAATGCTCCTCCCACTTATTATATTCTCCCCACTCATATATATTGTCCTATATCCATGACTTATCAGCTCCTAGCAGATTGACAAGTTGATTGGCATGTGAGGCTCCTGCTTTTCTGTTCTATGGTCATTGACTGAAGCTCATATTGTTGATACTCAGTGTTAGTTTCATTATTGGCTTTGCAACACCAAATGATCAAAAGACCTGATTTTGTGGTCCCTCACCCCTAAAAAAGGGGTCACAAGTTCACAATACCAAACAATAGACTTAATCATATTCAGAACACTTTCTGACACATTATATTTGAAATATCATATTTCTGACACTGTTAACAATTTTTCCAAGCAGGAATAAATTGAGTATTAGCACATACAAATAAAAGGCTTTTACTAAGCAATGTTTATTCAACATGAAAAAAAGAAGTCAGAAGTTAAGAGCTACTTTGAATTTCCTATTATTATTGTTGTCAACAAACTTTACTTAAATTATTTTGTATACTCTAATAAGATTGCATCCCAAGAGAAAGAAAAAAATGCAGGCATCAGCCAGGACAGCCAGCTCATTTTACAAATAATGAGTCTGATCCTCAGATATAACATATAATACCTAAACTAATTAATGGTAGAAAGATGTTTAGACTTTGGAAGAGAGCGTCTAGAATGCCTACCCAGTATTTTTTATTGCACCATATACTGCTTCCCATTCATCTGCTAAATTAAGTATATATTTACTTGGAAAAAAGAAATGTCATATTCTATAATTAAGCTGCATATTACATTAGATGATCCTACTAGTAATATCAATAGTAGTATTCAAATAATATTATCAAACATTAGGAAAACTAACATAAAATACATTATCATTTACTACCATTAAGATATACAAGATACGTCTGAGAGAAAAAAAAACACTTCATTTTATACAAATTATAATTTAATAAAATGGACAGATTTGTACCATGTAATTTGTAGGTTGTTTGAAACTTTGGACATAAGCTTATTTGTATGTTTTGTAGTAAATGAAATGTAATTACTACTGTTAATATTACAAAAATCATGTCAGTCATTGATTCACAACTTTACTACTTAAAACCCTCTTGCATGCTGTGCTATGTTATGTTTGGAAATGTAAATTGAATTTTAATTAATTTGAAAACAAATTATATTTCCAAAGAAGAGAGCAGGAATTATCAAATTTGTTTGTGAAACTCAAATGCCATCTATTGCTCAGAAAATTAAATGTGATTCGACTTAAGAAATATTTTGTTCCCAACAACTTGTGTATCTACACAATGTTTATATGTTTGACACTTAGAAATACAAAACACTAAGTGAGGTTCTAGTGGACTTATATTAATCTGGAAGACATAAACATTAAGTAGCTATAGCTACAGAGCAAAAATTTGGTACAAAGTATCTTCTTTCCTCTATTGACTTTTGAGATGAGCTTATTGCTATTATTGGATGTAAAGTGAGAAACCCACAATAAACATTATTTAATAAGGCAGCTTGAAAGTGAACCATTTTTACTTTTTATTTTCATTTTAGTTTTTAACAGATTCAATATGGTTTGTAGATACAATTCAAAGAACATAATTGATATTCACTTGCTCCCTCCTTGCCCTCTCTGCTTCCCATTTTCATTCCTTCTCTCTTTTTTAGTTTTTGAGATAACATATTTTAAACTTACATTACAGTAAAAAGGCTTACTAATTCACTGAAAAAGAAATTTAACATGTAAAATGCTAAAAGGGGATATAAACAATGGCTAAATAATTCAACAGAAAAATGACCAACTCATCCATATACAGTAAGTTTTAAAATAAACACAGCTCATTAAAATTATAGTAGTACTACATTCGTAACCATTGGTTTGACAAAAATATAAAGCAAAGTTTCAAGAAATTATATTTGCAACAATATTGATAAACACAGGCATATCCCCCCCCTCATTTTAGCTCTCACATTTAAAGGAGGACATTCAGTATTTGTCTTTCTGTGTCCAGTTTCTTTCACTCAACATGATGTCTTGCAGTTGTATACATTTTGCTGCCAATTGTAGAATTTAATTATTTTTATAGTTGAATAATATTACATCATTCATTTATATATACATACATATATATATCACATTTCTTTTTTTTTTTTTTTTTTGACAGGCAGAGTTAGACAGTGAGAGAGAGAGCAGAGGAAAGGTCTTTCTTTTCCATTGGTTCACCCCCCAAATGGCTGCTACAGAAGGTGCACTGCACCAATCCAAAGCCAGGAGCCAGATGCTCCCTCTTGGTCTCCCGTGCAGGTGTAGGGCCCAAGCACTTGGGCCATCCTCCACTGCCTTCCCGGGCCATAGCAGAGAGCTGGCCTGGAAGAGGGGCAACAGGGATAGAATCCAGCACCCCAACCGGGACTGGAACCCAGGGTGCCGGTGCCACAGGCGGAGGAGTAGCCTAGTGAGCCAGTTCATGTACTGGGTGCTCCACTCCTGATCCAGCCCCGTGCTAAGGCATTGAGGAAAGCAGTGGAAGAGGGCTCAAGTGATTAGGCCCATTCCACCCATGTGGAAGACCCAGAAGTTCCTAGCTCCTGGTTTTGACCTGGCTCAGGCCCAGGCATTATGGCCATCTGGGGAGTGAATCAGTGGATGGAGGATCTCTCTGTTTCTCCCTCTCACTCTGTAACTCTGGCTTTCAAATAAGTGAATAAATCTTTCAAAAATACACAAAAGCTGTCAATGAGTCATTGCATTACAGCTATTCTGTTGTCATAAAGGAAACAGAATAGGACTTGTATGAAACAATGACAGGAACACAAGGTCCTATGGTCAATTCAAACAGTGCTTCCTAACATAAAAGTCCTTATTTTTACAGGGAGAATATGTGTTCTTATTAAGTTTTCAAAATGGAAACTATGGGAATTGTCATATTACAGTTCAATTTAATTAATTCTCAGATTATAGGAACATAAATTTGAGAGCAACTTCCTGTCCTCCGATTTGGAAGCGAGCATCAAAATCTTTAAAGTTTTCATCTTATTTATTTAACGGCTTATGAAAATAGCATTATTCATTGTGAAAAATTTTGAAAACCTAAATGTCTTACAAAATAAAACTGTTAGAATATGGTACATCCACTCATACTGTATAATATGTAGTAATTAAACAAATTATAGAAGAATGCACCTTTAATCTCAAAACTTACTTATAACACATTATCCAGTAAAAAACCAGGTTTCATGTAGAACGTGACATTCATTTTATTTGTATACATACACACACTCTGAAACACCTATGTATTTCAACATATATAAATTATAGTAGTAAGGGTGATTTTTACTTTTTGTCACATTTCCTCCTCATTTATGAACAAAGAGGGACAGAAAAGTCATAGCAACAAACAGAGCTGCATAATTATCAGAGCCACTCTGACAATAGGACTGATCAGCAAGCAGAAATGTACAACTTCATTTCCACACCAAGGCTGTCAGCATGCAGAATAAAAGGATATAAACCTCATCATGAAATGTTGATGTACTTCCTATTAATGGATCTTTAATGGACTCTAATTTTTACCGTAACAATTAATTCTGTGATAAGTGTCTTTCTGCAATATATTTGTCCTCATTTCATGTTTATTTTCTTAATAATATGTGAGGATGCAGAATACTCTCACATCAAAGACTAAGGTGATGCCTATAATTGAAGTTATTGATATAGGTAAGCTTTAATAACTGACAAAAGTTCATCTTTCAGAAATATAATCATACCGCATATATTTCCTTTTTAGTTTTTAAAATTCTAGGTCAAAGGGAAGGCATCGGGGTGCACCAGGTTAATTACTCATTAATGATATAAGCTGTGGATGTTTGGGCACCATGGATCATATTAAAAATATAAGACAACAGATGGAATCAGTCTACAACAGGGATTCCTGAAGACATTTAGGGGACCAAATAACATGATAGAGATCCGGAGGCATCAGATCCAACCTAGGCTTCACACAAAGCCCCAGAAGCCATGGACACCTGAGAGAAACAGGGCTTTCAGAGGGCATGACCTACTCCTTCCCCTATCTCCCTTTTCACTCCCCAGGTCAGAAAGAGGTTTTTTTCAACCATGAGTAATTCCTTATCCAACCCAATGGACTTATCCCTGAGCTGCTTCCTGAACAATAGAGAAACTCTTAGACTAGATGAAACAGGTTATTTTCCTTTACAAAAAACTGGTCACACTATAAACTCAAAAATGAAGAACACTGGGAACCTATTAGGAACCTTAATTTTAATACTATCTTCCAGTTTTATCTCTTTTTTAAGAGACAATAAAAATGGTACTTCTGCTAGAGGATAGCCTTGTTACAATCACTTAGTGGGGCCTGCTACCATTTGGGAAAAAATACAAGATAAAAGTAGCTAAGAGATGCTGTGACAATTTGAATACATGTTCCTCACTCTCAACACATGCTGTGTCCTCGATTCAGCTACTCTTCTACCACCTAAAGGCACATTCTTGTGTAGAGATCACATAGCTGGTCTTTTCCTGTAGATCTTGTCTATAAGATAAAACTCTCAGGGCCAGCATTGTGGCTCAGTGGGTTAATGCCCTGGCCTGAAGCAATGACATCCCATATGGGCGCCAGTTCGAGACCCAGCTGCTCCACTCCCCATTCAGCTCTCTGCTATGGCCTGGGAAAGCAGTAGAATATGGCCCAAGTCCTTGGGCCCCTGCACCCATGTAAGAGACCTGGAGGAAGCTTCTGGCTGCTGTCTTCAGATCAGCAGAGCTCCAGCCGTTGCGGCCAATTGGTAGTGAACCATCGGATAGAAGACTCTCTCTCTCTCTCTCTCTCTCTCTCTCCTCTCTCTGTATAACTCTTTCAAATAAATAAATAAAACTAAAAAAAAAGATAAAGTTCTGGAAAATTCAGATGTTCACTGGTTCCCTGATGGTAGTAGTTTCATGAAAGAAGAGGTTAGAAAATCAAGCTATGCCATGGTAGACCTTATTCAATTTGTGGAAGCCAAGATGTCACCACCCAATACATCAGTTCAAGAAGTCAAACTCCCCACATTGACCAGAGCCTTAGAACTGAGAAAAGGCCAGAGAGTCAATATTTATACAGAATACAGGTATGTTTTCCTTGTCCTACACATATATGCAGCAATTTAGAGAGAAAGAGATCTACTGACTGCAAAAAATACACCCTGTTAAATTCAGCCAATAGATTCTAACTCCCCTCCAAAAGTTCCATAGCCTCTGCAAGTGGCTGTAATTCATTGCAGGGGACACCAAAAGAGAAATAACCATATCATCAGAGGAAACACTGACAGGACAGCAAAGAACACTACCTCTCAGGAAGTTCTTGAAATGCCTTCAGTACCCCAGCCTCTGGAGACAACTGGAAGTCCCACTTTGTCTATAAAATAAGTCTGTATCATTCCACATTATGAGTAAACAAATACATAAAACTTCCTACAATCTTGTTCAAAATGTAATGGGTTCTCCTGTGATGCCATAAAAGTGAATTTTATCATCCTGTAATGTGTCCAGTTCGCAAAAATATGTTTTTTGAGGAAAATTGGATCTCTGTTTATTTTTAATTATTCATGCTAGAAATCTGATCTTCTGCAAGCTACCCATTCATTCTAAAGCCAAAGTCATTGAGAGCAATGTATTTCTTGGTAGTTTAAAAATACTTTAAATATGAAACACATACATAAAAAATTCACTAAATATAGAATTTAAATGTGAAATCTGAGTCAGAGTTGTTTTAAAACATGCCATGCCCAAATCAATATGATTTTTAGAATACCAGGTTTTTCTTTCAATTGTCCCTTAGTGATGTTTATAGCTGCTTCAAGGAAAAGATATTTGTCATCTTTATATATCATTAGATGGTTCCACTGACTCTATCTTAATCTGTTTCTTGATTTTATAGCATAAGTACCCTGAAATATTACTTACTCATTCTGGTAAAACACAAAATGCAAGATAAGAAGTTTAAATGTTTTTACCAAGTAAGTAAAAATGGAGTGTTTAAAAATAAAACTCATTACCGATTGACTTAAATATAGTAAGGTTCCACACGTTTAAAATTTCTGATTTCATCAGACCTGAGCAATTTAGACAAAATTGTAGCATGATTAGACAACGTGCAAGAATGTTATAAAAAGTACATAGAAAATGTAATTACTATAAAATGCAATGTCCCATGAACTTTTTAAAGACCCCAGTACTTGATTAACATGATCAAGTGTTCTACGCATTTTTCATCTCTTATCATTTCATGAAGAAAATAGTATTACCATATACTGTTCAAAATAATAAATTGAACAATAGGTCAAAGGAAATCCATATTAATCATATACCATCCAATGTGGGGAAAATTTAATAAACAATTTTATTATTTTTGGGCAGGTATAGTGTTATTGCTTCTGAACAAGTTCTGCCAGAAGATTTGTTGGAAATATCATAATAGGAGTCTCTGAAGATATTGCATACAGTTAAAATAGTTCTTATAGATGGATATGAAGGAAAAAGCAAAGTGTGATTTTAGATATATTTAAATATATATTTTATTTATACAAAGAGAACCGATTTCATGTATTTTATAAGAACATTTTTTTTAAGTACATAATGATATTTCCCACCCTTCTTCCCTCTTTCTTTTTCTTTCAACTTTTGTGACAACATACTTCCAATTTACATTATAATCACAGGCTTAATTCTCCATTATATAAAATATTCAAAAAAGTAGAACGACCACTATTCCACAGAAGTATAGACAATGGCTATAAGCAATAATCACATCTCAAAAAGTCAGTTTCACACATATACATTAAATTTTTGTACTATAACTATTAGCTACAACAAATAAGATAAAACAGATGATATTTTTCCTTTTAGGTCTGGCTGCATCCATTTTGCTGCAAAGACAGGATTTCATTCTTTTCTGTGGCTGAGTAGTAGTCCATGTTGTATACATACCACATTGACATATGCAGAAGTATAGTAAATAAAATTAAAAAACACAGACAAATGTGATTACATCAAGCTAAATAGCTTCTTCACAGCAAATGAAGCTTACAACATTGTGAAGAGGCAATGCACAGAATGGGAGAAGTACCTGCAAACCATGCATCTGATAAAGAATTAATATCCAGAATATATAAGGAGCTTAAGAAATTCAACAACAAAACAAATAATCCAGTTAAGAAATGGACAAAGGACATATACAGGTATTTTCAAAGGATAAAATGCAAATGACCAACAGCACATGAAAAAATGCTCAGCATCACTAGCTATCAGGGAAATGCAAATCAAAACCACAATGAGATTTTACCTCACCCAAAATGCTGGGTGGAATAGAAACATTATGAAAAACAACATGGCGATTCCACAAAAATCTGAAAATTTATCTACCATATGTGCCTTGGTTCCTACTGGCAATGCTCTATTGGTGTTGGGGCTCTTATAGATTCTTCAACAGTGCACATGTGCAGTAGAGATTAGTCTATTACCTGGTCACAATGACCCCTGCTTTGAAAAGCTCAGTGCTCAAGGTTGCCTGTAAGGATTCCACCAGGAAGCCAGACCCTGAGATCTAGAACTAATGCTGCCATCAGCAGGAGGAGAAAAGAGAGTCAGGGCACCCCAAACCACCAAAGGGCAATGAAAAAGGTTCTGTTATGTCTTAAAAGGAAAGGCGGGTGACGTCTGGCTCGCCGAAGTGTAGAGGAGAGGTCACAGAAAGTGAGCAGACGACTGGGGCAGGACATTGCTTTCTGTGAACAAGCTTAGAAAACCCTCAACACAGGTCAGCCGTGATAGGCAGCCATGGTCTCAAAGAGTCATAACAAATGGTTAATACAACAGCTAATGTGACTGTGTGACAGGAAGCCAACCAACAATGTGAGAAAGAGAAGACAGACTCCAGGAAGGTGCACTCTGGCCCTAACTCCACCTGCAGGCAAGCTGCACACATACCCAGCAGCCATGTAACAGTATCCTTAGATGACCAGTTTTAAATGAATCAGAAAACAAAAATTGTGACAAATAATCCAATATAAGATATTAATATTAGGGGCCAGCCTACTTGTACAGGGAGTTAAGTCACTGGGTGCCAGTCAGTGTCTAGGTGCTCCATTTCCAATCCAGCTCCCTGCTAGTGGCTAAAAAAAGCAGCAGAAGATGGTCCAAGTATTGGGGTCCTGCCACCCATGTGTGAGACCCAGATGAAGCTCTACAGCCATCTGGGGAGTAAACTAGCAGATGGAAGATTTTTCTGTCTGTATCTGTGACTCTGACTTTAAATAACTAAATAAATCTGTTAAAAAAATGTTAATATTAGAGGAAGCTGGGTAGCTAGATAAAAGGCAACTCTGTATTACTTCACAATTTTGAGTTGCAAATTTAAAGCTAGTCTAATTTTCCTTTTTAAAAGGATTTATTTATTTATTTGAAAGGCAGGGTTACAGAGGCAGAGGCAGAAAGAGAAAGAAGTCTTCCATCCAGTGGTGCACTCCTCCAAAGGGCCTCAATGGCTGGAGCTGGGCCAATCTGAAGTCAGGAGGCTGGAACTTATTATTCCAGGTCTCCCACAGGGGTTCAGGGGTTCACCTTCTACTGTTTTCCCAGGCAAGAGCAGAGCGCTGGATTGGAAGTGGAGCAGTCGGGACTGGAACTAGCACCATATGAGATTCCAGCATGGCAGGCAACAGTTTTACCTGCTACACCGAAGTGCAGGCCCTTAAAACTAATTTTAAATATAAAGCTATTAAAAAGTAATATAAGAATGACAATACTACCCTAGAAAGAAAAACAACTGCAACTTCATTGAAGGAGAGTTTACAGACATATCTATAAGATGATCTAATAGAATTTCAACTATAATAGAAAAAAAATTAAGCTCAGATATCAGTTTTCTTTTTAATTTGGTAAACAACAATATTGGGACATTGTTGAAAAGATAGGCAATCAGATGGAAAGCTTAATATATCAACTTTGTTGTCAGAAAAGGCTTTTAATAAAATTCAAATTATACACAATATACACACAGTATCACAAATGTATCGACACATACTGCATCACAGATAACTAGAAAATATTTGTTTTCTTTAATGCTATCACAGATTAAGAAATAGAGTCACATGAGACGGCTAAACCTCTGCTAGTTTTCTCGAAGTAAGAAATAGAAAATGAGCATCTTAGACTACTACTATAAAGCAATACAATAAATGGGAACTTTTTTTTAAAAAAAGAGAAATATATAGCATACTAAAAACAGTTAAAATTTATTCAGGTTCATTGAAAAGGAAAGTGTGACTAAAACTCATTATTGTGCTCTCCAAAGGAGATCTCATCCTCCAAATCTGATCTCTTCCAACGTTAGCCTTCAATTAACAAAAGTCCAATCAGAATACCAACCAGATTGTCATTTTAACAAAAATACATAAAGTGGTTGTGTAAAAATAACAGGGTTGTAATGATAAAACATTTTATAGTGAAAATGCTTATAATGACAGAATACCGTTTCAGTAATTGAAACAGGATCTAATTGACCAAGAGTCACAAATATTAATGAAATGGCACTTTTAAAAGTTACTCTAATGGGCTTTGATGTTTTCTATCAGAATAGATCTGTGATCCATTCTTACTCCAACTTGGGGATCCTTTATTCATACCTTCCTTGACAACAAATACCCAAAAATTGATCCATTTATCTCCTACTCAGCTTTCAAAATCACTGAAAAGAGTAAACAATCAAAATGGAGCTTGCAGAAGCTCCCAAGTCTACATTTAGTTCCCTGAATGCAGTTAGCCTGCCATTTGTTCGTTCTTTCCTGTTACTGTGAAATGTCCCAGCTCCAGTATAGGCTAGACCTTCATCTTTGGAAACAGATATTCATCTCTTGCCTTAAAGATATTATATGATTAATTCTTCCTTCTTTCTCATAATTTTTGCTCCTCTTTCATGAATATATCTTGCCATTTAAAAATCTTAAAAATATTCTTTCTTTTCAGCAGCTGTCTACCTTAGTTTTAATTCCCAAACTCCACTCCACTGCTTTTACATAGCCTTATTTAAAATTATATAGAAAGTCTAACGATGGATTTTTATTTGTATATTATAGCCTTCTATGTTGAGAATAACTATAATTTATTTATTATCAACTATGTTCCTGGATTTTCAACCAATATTCTATATACAGAAGTATAATATGAGGCACTATGAATTATTAGATGTTTCATTACTTAATATACCAATAAAAATCTTAAATATTGATAATAACTTGAATATCAGTGATAAATCAAACTCTAATATCAGAATGCTAAAATATGATGCATGATGATCTTATAATTACTATGCAGTGTTATCTCTAATGCTTAAAAATTCAATAAAAAGTATAATTAAATTTATTTAATTGTATCAGTACTTTTTTGTTAAATAACATAGTATTAAAATGTAGATGCTAACATCACTAGCTTACATTTATTGAGCACTTAACAAGAAACTATTAAAAAACAGTTTACATAAATTCTTGCTCAGTTAAACATTTGGATCCTGTAGTAGTTATTGTCATCATCTCTAGTTTACTGATATGGAAACTGGGACACCAATAGGATAAGGCAAGGCTTCAAGGTGTCAGTTAAAAAAAGCATTAAAGAATAAAGAATCTTTAGTTACAATCACTATAGTATGCCTCAAATAAATGAAATATCAAACATTTAGAAATAACAATGATATATATTTGAATACTTGCACTACATGGTGATACACTGAATATGTAGGGATCAAGATGATGTGATTCATAGTGATGAATGTACCTCGTTGCCTGGAGCTGCCTTAACAAAGCACTACATATTACTGTCATAAACTTGAAAGAAATTTATTGTCTCACAGTTGTGGAGTCTAGAATCTGAGATCAAGGCATCAAAAAGTGTTGGTTTCTTCTGAAGGCTGCAAAGAAGAATCTACCCTATGCTTCTCTCCCAGTTTCTGGTGGTTTGCTGGAAATCTTTCATGTGCCTTGGCTTCTGCTCCATCATCTTGATCTCTGCCTTCATGTTCACATCTCTGTGAGCTGTCCCTGTTCACATGTTACATGTCTAAGTTTTTTTTGGTAAGGCCTTTTTGTAAGGCCAGATGTCAGGTTCAGATTAGAGGATCATCCTAATCCAGAATGATCTGATCTTACCTGGTTCCATTTACAATGGTCCTAGTCCCAAATAAAGTCATCTTCTAAGTTATTGGAATACGAACTTCAGCACATTAATGGGGGAAGGGGAGAATGTAAACCATAACAGTGAGCAATTAGTACTAACAGTTTAAAATTCTTGATTATAATTGTTACCTTAAGGTTTGTTCAGGAATACAAGTATACCTCTTTGATAACCTAAGAAAGTGTTTAATATTTAGAATTGAAAATGTACTTCATATATCGTGAAAAAATACATTATAAAATCTTGTCATTTGCAACAACATGTATGGAACTCGCAATCATTATACTAAGTGAAATAAACCAATCACAAAAAAGGCAAGTATCACATGGTAGCACTGGTATGACAATTTACAACTAAAGGGTGATCTCATAGAAGTTAAGAGTATAATGATGATTATCAGAGGCTGTGGATGAAAGAAGGAAGGGGATGAGAAAGGCTAATTAACAGGAGCTAAGTTACGATTAGATCAGAGCAAGAAGTTCTAGAGTTTTATTGCACAGTAGAATGACTATACATAATGTTGATGTGCTGCATGTTTCTCTATAAAACAAACAAAATAGATGATAGACTTTTGGATATTATCACCATAAAGGAATGTTAAATGTCTGAGGAAATAGCTATACTTACGCTGGTTAAACATTACAAAATTTATATGTGCATTGAAGAACATAACATTGCATACCATTTATATGTATGTGTCTGCTAAACATTTTTTCTGGAAATAAAATCTTCATAGGGTCCTTCGATTTGGCAGAGCCACTCTCCATTTTCCCTGTGCCAATACCATTTTCAGGTGTGGTCTCTCCCGGTACAGAGAAATGCCAGTGTGGTCCCACCAACAGTGCTATTATAGCTCATATTCTGCCTCTGTTCTGACATAAAATTGATTTGACTCATATTCACAAATTTAAGTAAACTGACCTCATGTAAGTAGTACTAGCTAATTAAAACTTTGAGATAGTAACTTTTTATTTCCCAAATTTAATATGTTATAGTTCATAAGCAAAGTGTCTTCTGTATATAAAGTTAATTAAAAATGAATCTTAATGAAGAATGGGATGGGGGAGGGATTAGGAGATGGAACAGGAGAGGGGTGGAAGGGCAGGCAAAGGGGGGTGAACTGCTATATGCCTAAAGCTGTACCTATGAAATCTGTATTCATTAAATAAAAGTTTTCTTAAAAATAATTAAAGGCAGATTCTACCCCAAAAATTCAGTAAGTTCAACAGGTCTCATAAGTCCTCAAAGTAAAGGCTTAAATCTACTATATCGCTTCCTACTTTTGATATGACCTTAGTATTGCTTTTTCACTGAGACTTTCAGTGAAGCATTAAAAAAAAAATTATTCACTTGAGAGAGAGACAGAGCAAAGTCCTCCTGTTTTGCTATCCACTGGCTTACTCTCAAATGCCCACAATAGCCAGGTCTGAATTACGGTGGAAGCCAGAAATTGAACCTGGGTTTTTAATGTGGGTGGCAGGAAACCAATTACTACAGCCATCACTGCTGCCGTTCAGGATCTGAGTCAGCGTGGGGCTACAGGCAGGAGTCAGAGGCAAGTATACAATCCAGGCACTCCAACCCAGGACATAGATACCTTAACTGCTATGCTAAATGCCTGTCCCAGAATCTTTTTACTATCTCTGTGTAATATTGTCAGAACTGTTGTACAAAAAAAGGGCTTTTTAAATTTTTTCTTGTTGTTCTTCTTGCGTTGCTGAACAATACCCTAAACTAGTTGCTGGTATTGCAAGAGAACCCCCAAAATGTGCCCACTCCCCTGACGTGCAGAAAGCCAATCACTGACATTGGGGTGGCAGAAGAAGATAGGTATTTGTTGTGAATCACAGAGCAAGAAAACAGGCAGCTGTTATTTAACTTCTGGGTTCCCAAGGAATCAGTGGTGAAGGTTCTTATAGATTGAAATTTTTGCTGAGACATGCACAATCAGCTTAAAACCAAGTTTCTTGCTTGGTCAGTGGTGCTCCTGAACCAATCTTTGATAGGTAGGTGATGCCGTTCTCTTTAGGGAATTTATGGTGCCCAGATAGCTTCAGTTGAGCTGAAGGTGTTATAGGCAGGTAGTAGTTACTTTTTACTCCAGGCCTAGAATTCCCCTGCCTGGAATTCTCCTACACAAACCCCTGTGGACAATACTGGCCATCAAGGTTTTATATATTGGAGAAGCAAATTACTCCTTGATTCTGATAATTAGAATCTAAAGGGTAAGCTGTATCACTCCTTCATTTCAGTGAATTCTTTGATAATGGACAGGCTAGGACACCTTGGGTTATAGGAGACAGAAGAGAGGCCGGGTCCTGCTTTACATTATAGGGGTTCAGTCTCACTTGGAGCTAGTTTATGATGGTGAACACCGGCCCACATAAAATATCTTATGCTTACTTCTGTCTATTAATAGTTATACAGTGCTCTTCTAGCTGAACAAATGTCCACCCTGAGAAGCACGCCCCATTTCTCTGCCTACAGGCAGCAGCCATCCTGTCTTGAAGATTTCCCTTTGGTTTCCTCTGATAGGATCAGCAGGGGCAAGGGTAAGCTCAGCAGTATCACATGTACTAGCAACCAAAAGTATCACTTCAAAGTGCATAAAAGCCATTTGGCCCAAAACACAAAATTAGGGTAAGTCTCAATATGCTAAATCTAAACAGGATGACTGTCAAAATAAAATATTCAAAGCCAGGTCAGAGTCTCATTGTAACAGCAGAAATGTCCAGGATACTATTAGTATGTCAATGCATAAATCACTTCTGAATAAAATAAAGTTAAGGATTTTTTTTTTTTTTTTACTTAGATGACAGCAGGAATAACTATGGTGAAATGCTAATTCACTCATGTTTTTCATATATTTAGTTTTCTTCTATCCATGAGCTGCTTCATTACTACACAGCATTCATTCCATGCCCATCATTTAATCAATTTCCTTTCTATATCCTAAATGTTTTTGCTCCATTTACCTCTTACTAAATCAATGTGACAAAAGCCCCATCATTAACACTAATTTGTCCATCTGCTTTCTCTGAGCCTTAACTTGAAATATAGAGTACCCAGTGCTTTTGAAGAAAATTACAGAAAGGAGAAATTTCCTCATCTAGGAAATGGTCCTTACCCTTTACTTGACCCTAAATACGGCAATCCTTTTATTATCCTGGAGAAATAGTTCTCTAATTCTCTGTGAAAGCTGTCTTTTAAAAACTGGCCACACATAGGTATCTAGGAATTTTTCCTCATCCCTTTCTTTGCATCTACTGAAACCAAAACTCTTCCTTTGTTCTCTTAAACCACTGGGTGTAAACTACCACAGCTTTCCACAACCTTATGCTTCCAGTTCTTAGCTTTGGTCCTCCAGCACTATAAAATAAAATAGGTTGCCTTTTCCTTTTTGCTCAAAACCAGTTTTCAGTATTTCCTATTTGGTGCTGGAGGCATCCTTTCTAGGAGATAACCACACATTAGCCCTGCTCTTGTGAATGTTACTGTGTATAACAAAAGCTCTCATTGTCGGCCAGCTCAATAGGCTAATCCTCCACCTGTGGTGGCAACACCCCTGGTTCTAGTCCCTGTGGGGCGCCAGATTCTGTCCAGGTTGCTCCTCTTCCTGTCCAGCTCTCTGCTGTGGCCCGGGAGTACAGTGAAGGATGGCCCAAGTCCTTGGGCCCTGCACCCGCATGGAAGACCAAGAGAAGCACCTGGCTCCTGGCTTCAGATCAGCGAGGTGCCACAGTGGCCATTGTGGGGTGAACCAATGGAAAAGGAAGACCTTTCTCTCTGCCTCTCTCACTATCCACTCTGCCTGTCAAAAAAAAAAAAAAAAAAAAAAAACCTCATTGTCGTTATTGCTGGCGTTCTTTTTTTTTTTTTTTTTTGACAGGCAGAGTTAGACAGTGAGAGAGAGAGACAGAGAGAAAGGTCTTCCTTTTGCCATTGGTTCACCCTCCAATGGCCACTGCTGCTGGCATGCTGTGGCCAGCGCACCTCGCTGATCCGAAGCCAGGAGCCAGGTGCTTCTCCTGGTCTCCTGGTCTCCTGGTCTCCCATGCGGGTGCAGGCCAAGTCCTTGGGCCATCCTCCACTGCACTCCCGGGCCACAGCAGAGAGCTGGCCTGGAAGAGGGGCAACCTGGACAGAATCCAGCGCCCCGACCGGGACTAGAACCCAGTGTGCCGGCGCTGCAGGCGGAGGATTAGCCTATTGAGCTGCGGCACTGGCCCTCTGGCATTCTTAAGTAATTAACTGATAGTATTTGACAGCTCCTTATATGAAGTCTTACCTAATCCAAGCTCCAAGAATAACTCTGGAACTTGCTTAATTTCAGTTTAAGAGGTAGGAATGTGTTGTTGTTGCTGTTAATGCATGATAAAATTCTCCTGACTTCTCCTTAATTACAAAAGTAACATCAAATTTACATAATAACTTAAGCTGTCCAGTGAAATTTTATCCTTAAAAATGTTTCTCAGAATCCAAATACAAACATAATTGTATCGAATACATATTTCTTTCCTCTTCGCATTCTGATTAACAAAAGCTAACTGATGATCTTCTGGCTAGACATCTTAACTGCTATGCTAAATGCCTGTCCCAGCATCTTTTACTATCTGCAGGTAATAGTGTCAGAACTGCTGTATACAGTTGTATACTGTTGTTCTTGTGTTGCTGAACAATACCCCAAACTAGTTGCTCGTATTGCAACAAAACCCCCAAACTGTTTAACTTGAAAGATCAATGATGCTTGCTTAAAATTTCCAGGATCAGGCCTTTAAAACAGGTGGCTGAAGTAACAAAGTAATTTGGCCCACCACAGTCAGCATGACCAGAGGATGGGATTTATGACGGAAAGTTAAAAGTAGCCACTGGGTGTCCAACTAGCTCCTTATCGGCTGTTCAGAGGCCAACAAGGAGATGAAACTATCCTTCATTCCCCTTGTTCCTGATTCCCTTTACTTTCACTTTCTGTCCCATCCAAAGTACTTCTGAGGGGCCCACATTGTGCTGTAGCAGGTAAAGCTTCCACCGGTGATGCCGACAACCAACATGGGTGCCGGTTTTTGTCCTTCTGATCCAGCTCCCTGCTAATGGCCTGGAAAAGCAGCAGAAGTGGTCCAAGTGTTTGAATCCCTGCGTGGGCTGAAGATTCTGGCACAGCCCTGGCCATTGAGGCCATCTGGGGAATGAACCAACAGATGGAAGACTTCTTTCTCTGTATCTCCCTCTCTCTGTATAATTTTGACTTTCAAATAAATCAGTGAATCTTTTTAAAAAGTATTTTCGCTAACTTGCAAATTGGAAAAAAAAAATATTTGAAGCTAAAGATGTCTCCTACTTTCTCCAAGATTGCTAACACCTTGAATAAATCTGTTTCCTTACACCAAGTCTCATAAACTGGATGTCCAATGGCAAGTAAAGCAGTACAAATTTTAGTGGCAACAACTGGCAAGCCAGCGAGGAGAGGATGTTCACACTCCAAGCAGTCTTGCCCTCTCACCTTAGTGGGGAAAAGCAATGATGACCTATGTGCCCTGGCTGCTCATTGCATACAACCCTCTGGTTAGGATTTCAAGGACATTCCAGCATGTCCCAAGAGTCCTTTCCTTGGATATTCTCTCTGGTCCCTCTGCCACAGTGATATAGGTAGGAGAGAGCAAGCTAGTTCAGGTTAGACTTAGGTCACACAGCTAATGATGGGTGATGGGGATGATAAGGTAAGTAGAGTGGCCTCTGGTTAGATGCAAAACAAGGGCATGTACTTCAGAGATATGCTTTGAAAAACCTAAATCAGGAACTTAAAAAGAGAAGGACTGGATATATTATAAAATAATGGGATAAATTAAAGGATGAAAGCCCAGGACATTCAGTTAACAAGCTAAAGAAAAATGTGGATGTAGACACCTGGATGAGACTGACCAAATGGGAGGAATGGGAGATAAGAAGGCAGGATGAGCTCATAAAGGACCCTGATAGCCTTTCTAGAGGGTAAAAAATCCCCAGATCATTTTCATTCAATGATATTTTATTTTCTTGCTGAGGAAACCACCTCCCAGCTACTTTTCGGGGAGTTTTACCTCTGCTCTTTGCAATAAGGCCTTTCTGTTTCAGAAGGTCCCTCTCACTGAGCCACCTGACTGCAAGAGCTGTTCACTTCAATAAAACGTTGTCTGTTCACTTCAATAAAATGTTGCTTCATTCTTTGCTCACCCCTGTCTATTCTTCATCACACGACCCAATGAATATGAGTGACTAAGGATACCCAGGACACCCGTACCTGCACAAGAGCATCAGCTGTCTATGAGTGCTTTGTTCATGCAAAGAAATGCTACTTTGCACACAATGAGATCAAACAGTGCGTACGTCAAACCATGGGGCAAAGCGGGAATGCTCCTTCTCCATCGTTTGGGCTTAGTGCTATTTGGACCCATATTGGGTCATCTGATTCTGGTATCAGATGCTATGACACAAGATTCTGAGACTGCTGTTTCAGTCCCTTTATAAGGAAGATCAAGTTTGGAAGAGTATTCTGTTTGTCTCTTTATGTGAGAATTTAAGGGTGACTCAATTTCCCTTCCACCCAAATGTCCTCATGGGCCGCATACTAGCTGATTAGAGCAGTCTGGAGTTATGATCCTATGACTAAGAAAAAAACTGTAATACTACATGTGTTATATATGTGCTCCATTGTAAAGAATGAGGAAGTCTAGCAAATCCCCTTGATTTCTTGAAGCCAGTTGTAGTAACCCATGGAAGTCCCTGGTACAATGAAAAGTGGTGGGCAAGAGTAAAAAAATGATGCAATTAGAATTTTCCTATTAGGGGCCTGATTGAAGGCTAAAATTAAGTGTAATTTCTTTGAAATGTGAAAATGTTCAGCTCCATTAATGGAACTAGAGTTATTTTGCAAACTGAATGTCCAAGAAACATTTTTCCCCTTGAAGATTCCATCTGAAATGTTGTTAACAGAAAATTTATAGTTGTTTACTAGGTTTTTATTAAAAATTAAGGTTACTTAAGGTTACTAAGACCAAGAAGTAATTCTAATCAGGTGATTTTAAGTTATGGAAAAAGAATAAATTTTTAAAAACTAACCTGCTATAAGAACTGCTTGATTTTTCAGACTCATGATATGTTTTATACAGGAATTATGCTGTATGTTGTGCCTACATAATAAAACATATATTTTAATTGACATATACATAAAAAGGCTTATGTAAAACTGTTAAACAGAAATTAATTTTAGCTCATGTGAATTATTTAAATCTTTGATAAACAAGCTATTTTAAATTTATTGGTAAAACAAAATAATGATATCTTCAAATTGTTAGCATATGCTTGTGCTATCTATGTAGGATTATATTTATCTGTTGTATGTCTTAGGTCATAGAAATATAACTTTAAATATACAATATAGAATTCTGTGTACTGAATAACTCTAGTTTTGTAAATAATCTATCCACATGGATAAAAGTAAATCTAAGATATATAATTTTTCTAAATATAAATTTAAAAACTCTTGACTTCTTAAATTCTATGGAAAGAATATATTTATGTATATTAATATATTTTGATAAATTGTTGATATGAAAAATTCATCAAAACTATATTAAAGATTAAACTATATATAGTCTTTTATTAAAAAACTTTTCCTGTTAAATTTAGAGATTTGCAAAGGATTTTAAAAATATAAATTAAAAGTATGGCAAATAGAAATGTAAAAGAAGCCACAAATATGAGAATTAATTTTGAAATCTGTTAATATTTTCAACCATCTTCTGAACTGCTGCTTCCCCTTTTCACAGTTTTGATTTGATTTGTGACTTCCTCACCTTTCTATTCAAATCCCATGAGCCCTTAACTTCTCCCTGGTTATGACTCTTGTTATGACCTGTCACTAAAATGTTTAATCTTAGAGGCCTAGGATAACGGGATAATTTGACACATTACTCTTTGATCACATTCTATTCCCATGTCTAAATAAATGTGAATACTGTTTCATAAGATTTGGCTTCCAGCTTATCTGAATGAGCTTCTTCCAAAGAGAAACAAAAACATTGCATGATGTTTTTGCTTATCTTGTGATAATGTCACCCAAAGCTTGGTCCCTGTCCTTGGTGCTGTTTCAAAATAGCAAGGACATTGTATGAAGGTAAAGAAAAGTTTAATCTATGGATAGATGAAAAGATAATAGACCTCTGGCTCTCAAGAAATATCCCTCATGAATGACTATAAGAGGCTGTTTTGGAGGTCTTAAAGAAGCTGCAAGGAAGATGATCTGGGCTGGGAAAATCGCAAAGGAGCTGAAAATTTGGTGTCAAGCACCAAGGCTTGCGCCAGATCAATGGCAATATATCCCTTCTCAATTTCATCACAGAGTCTTTGAGGTCCATGGGTCATGAGAACAGACCAGCCTAACCAGAATATTCTGCTTTGATTGTCTGCAAAAGAAGTTGAGATAAAGTGTAAGGCAGTGTGTAGGAAGCCAACAATTAAGCTCTGAAGCTCAATTTCTCAGCTTTATATTTAACATAGTAGTTAAACTTGTTTACATTCTTTTATGCAAGGTTATAGTACTGACCAAGAAAATTAAATTTTTTGTTTTGTCTAGATAATCTCTTCTATTCTCTGATGTATTTATTGGGTTTTGATTGCTAATAAGACTGGATCTTAATATGTTTTATATCTATTGTTTTTTTTTTTTTTTTGACAGGCATAGTGGATAGTGAGAGAGAGAGAGACAGAGAGAAAGGTCTTCCTTTTTGCCGTTGGTTCACCCTCCAATGGCCGCTGTGGCCGGTGCATCTTGCTGATCCGAAGCCAGGAGCCAGGTGCTTCTCCTGGTCTCCCATGCGGGTGCAGGGCCCAAGCACTTGGGCCATCCTCCACTGCCTTCCCGGGCCATAGCAGAGAGCTGGCCTGGAAGAGGGGCAACCGGGATAGAATCCGGCGCCCTGACCAGGACTGGAACCTGGTGTGCTGGCGCCGCAAGGCGGAGGATTAGCCTGTTAAGCCACGGCGCCGGCCTGATATCTATTTTTTAAATAGATGTAACTGCTCTATAACAGTAATTAAATTTGGTCTATAACTCTGCTTAAATTTTCCTTATGGGATGAATGAACATTATTTTCCATTGATCAGGGTTCCTATTTGGCCAAACATTTGAAAGCTTTTGATAATTTTTGACAGGTTTTCTCAGACTCAAAGATTGAAATTAAGTCTTTCAACATTAAGATTTCCATTCAGGCCCTTAGATATCCTCAAAGGATATAGGTCTCATATTGCAGAGATAATTGCTAATTAAGCTTACTTGGATCTTACAGAAAGTATTGTAAAATCATGCTAGATTTCTTCAAAAGATTTATTTAATTATTTGAGAAGCAGAGTTACACAGAGAGGGGAAGACAGAAAGAGAGAAAAATTTCCCATCCATTGGTTCACTTCTCAAATGGTAGAAGTGAAATATGTGTTACTTTTACTATTTATTACTGAAACTTATTAATAAAAATGTCCGATGTTTATCTCATTTAATAATCAAATTGTTGGACTTGTAAATCCAGACCCTGTTCATATTGGAGGTACAATTTACACCTCATTGAAAATAAGTTTGTGACAAGCATTACTAAAGGAAAGGTAACAGACTTCTTCCAAGTAAACTGTTATTCTACTTAAAAATGTTATTTGCATTTGACAAATACTAGTAGCATATATTTACAGAGTGAAAATTGAAGCTATGATACATGTGTATAATAAAATAGCTAATTGTGATTCTTAAAGTAATTTAAATAACTCCATTAGTAATCACTTTCCGTTATTCTTTCCAGAGACTCTGGTAGTTGCTACTCTCTCTGTAAGGATTTGCCTACTTTGGAACACTTATATACATTGACTCATACAACATGTGGTCTATTCTAACTACCTGCTTTCATTTTGTCTAATATTTCCAAAGTTTACTTTTAGGTCAAAGTATAAAATGAACAAACCCATTTCCTTGTATTGTTAAACAATATATCACTGCAAGAACTGCCACGTTTTCTTGATCTATTTATCAGTTGACAGATATTTGTGTTGCTTCCACTTTTTGATTATTATGGATAATGCCACTGTAGCTGTAGCTAAAATGAATCCATTTCTGCTTAGCAAAAGCTCACTGCTGACTTTGAACTAATCAGACTTTGTGTTTAACATAACTGATAATGCTTAAAAATTCCAAGGACTGACATCAGGCAAGGTGACTAAAATTGTGGGACTTCAGACACAGAAATAATTTATTATCACCAGTTGTGAATAACCAAGTCAAAGGACAAATAGACCACCACTTGGTCAGTTTCAAGGCAAATATTGGAATAGACCTTGAAAGTCTGGCCATAGCTGACTAAGCCCACTAACCTCCTAAACTGCCCTCAACATTTCTTTTCCCCTTTAAAAGTCCTCCTGCTTCTTGAGAATGACTTTGCCAGAGAATACCATCTAGCATGTTTTGAGATGTTTAAAATGGTATAATGTGAAACATGGAGAGGTTATATGATAAATTTATAGATGCCAAGGAATTCAGTGACATACAATTTGCTATGTAGAAGTGATACATCAATTTAGTAAAGTTGCAGTTCAAAAACCATACATACAAAAGTAATATAATATATACACTAATGATTAATTCACTGAAAAAGATATAAAGAAAGAAATTCCATTCACAATAGCCATAGAAAAATCAAATATTTAGGAATAAATTTGTCCAAAGAGGTGAAAGATCTCTACAATGAAAATTATACAACACTGAAAGAAATCATCAAGTACACAAAAAATGGAGATATTTCTTGCTCATGGATTGGAAGGATCAATATTATTAAAATGCTTATACCATGGCTCACTTGGCTAATCCTCTGCCTGCAGAGCCGGCACCCCGGGTTCTAGTCCTGGTTGGGGCTCCAGGTAATAGTCCCGGTTGCTCCTCTTCCAGTCCAGCTCTCTGCTGTGGCCTGGGAGGGCAGCGGAGGATGGCCCAAGTGCTTGGGTCCCTGCATCTGCATGGGAGACTGGGAGGAAGCAACCAGCTCCTGGCTTTGGATCGTCACAGCGCTGGCCGCAGCAGCCGTTAGGGGAGTGAACCAATGGAAAGAAAACCTTTCTCTCTGTCTCTATCTCTCACTGTCTATCTCTGCCTGTCAAAAAAAAATTTTAAAAATGCTTACACATCTAAAGCAATGTACAGGTTCAAACAAATCCCTATCAAAACACCAATGACATTCTTTAAGAATTAGGAAAAGCAACCATAAAATTCATATGAAGTTACAAAAGACCCAGGATAGGCAAAAGCGTCCCCAGGAAAACAATTAAGCTGGAGGTGTCATGACACTTGACTTCAAAACATACCACAAAGATAAAGTAATTAAAACAGCATGGTACTGGCACAAAAAACAGACACATAGATCAATAGAACAGAACAGAGAGCCTAGAAATGAATCCATGTACACACAGTCAACTAATTTTTGACAATAGCAACAAGACCATATATTGAAATCAGGACAATCTCTTCTTCAACAAATGCTGTTAGCAAAATTGGATATAGAAGAATGAAATTAGATCTATTTTTTTTTTTTTTTACCATATACAAACATCAACTCAAGATGGATCAAAGGGGCCGGCGCTGTGGTGCAGTGGTTTAACTCCCTGGCCTGAGGCTCTGGCATTTCATATGGTTCGAGATCAGATGCTCCACTTCCAATCCAGCTCTCTGCTATGGCCTGGAAAAGCAGTAGAAGATGGACCAATTCTGTGGGCCACTGCACCCACATGGGAGACCTGAAAGAAGCTCCTGGCTCCTAGCTTCTGGCTTCAGATCTGCGAAGCTCTGGCCGCTGCAGCCAGTTGGGTAGTGAATCATCGGATGGAAGACCTCTCTCTCTCTCTCTCTTTCTCTCTCTGTCTCTCTCCCTCTTCCTCTCCTCTCTCTGTGTAACTCTGACTTTCAAACAAATAAATAAATCTTTAAAAAAAAAGATGGATGAAAGACCTAAATGTAAGACTGGAGACTATGAAGTTCCTGGGAAAAAATTGTAGTGGAAACACTGCAAGACACTGGTTAGAAGATGACTTCTTGGACAAGGTGCACAAAGCACTGGCAACAAAAGCAAAACTAAACAAATGGGATTATATCAAACTCAGAAGCCTACACACAGCAAAGGAAGTGATTAACAGAGTGACCAGAAATCCAACAGAATGAGAAAGATATGTATGAGCTACCTGTCTAGGAATAATATTCCAAATACATTTTGTGACCTGGTCTGGTCGGACCCTGAGGATGTGGATACCTGGGCAATCAGCCCCCGGGGAGCAGGTTGGCTTTTTGGAGCAAAAGTCACAAATGAGTTTGTTCATATCAACAACCTAAAACTCATCTGCAGAGCACATCAACTAGTGCATGAAGGCTATAAATTTATGTTTGATGAAAAGCTGGTAATAGTATGGTCTGCTCCTAATTACTGCTATCGTTGTGGAAATATTGCTTCGATCATGGTCTTCAAAGATGTAAATACAAGAGAACCAAAGTTATTCCGGGCAGTTCCAGATTCAGAACGTGTTATTCCTCCCAGAACGACGACGCCGTATTTCCTTTGAGGCCTTCGCCCATCCTGCTGACCCACTTCTCTGCCCTCTTCTTACCCTGACTCTCTTGTATTACCCTCTGCAGTATACTTTTTATTGAGCACTTTGCTGCTGAAATGCTGCCTCTTGCCTTTTTTTAATTTTAAATTATCTGAGTTTATTGTTTGTTATGGTGTCTATAGCAATGTTTTTCTATCAATTTCTCCTCCATCCCATCCCCACCTTGGACTCATTTGAGAAGACTTGAGAAATGTCTTAATACTCATACTGCTGCATGTAGCTCTTGCATATTTACTGGTCTGGGGAAACAGGATGTGTTTCCATTTTTAAAAAAGCCAATTGAAAATTACACCGAAATCACCTTTTGTATCATTGAGCCTTTTGTTTTAATTTGGTAAATTTTAAGAAATTTCAGCAGCAAAGTTGTTGTTCAGTGGGCACGATGGACTACAGATGCCTCGAGTTATGTGCACCTGTCCCAGCTGTAAACTTCCGTTGTCCTTTGTTGGATGATATTTTAAATGGATATAAAATAAATTGGTCTAAAGGGCAAAAAAAAAAAAAAAAAAAACAAAAAAACCTCAGCAATAATAGAAACACCAATCCAATTAGAAAATGAGAAAAGGACCTCAATAGACAGTTCTCAAAAGAAGTAGTACAAATGGGCAACAAATTTATGAAAAAATACTCAACATCATTAGCCATTAGGGAAATGCAAATTAAAACCACAATAAGATAGCACATTACTCTTGTCAGAATGGCTAAAATTCAAAAGACAGAGAGTAATAAATGTTGACAATGATATGGCGAAAGGGGAACTCTTATACACTGTTGGTGAGAATGTAAATTAGTGCAGTCACTGTGGAAAACACTATGTTGATTTATTTAATAAACTAGAAATAGACTTGCCATATGACTCAGTAATTCCATTTCTGTGTATATAGCCAAAATACATGAGTACATTATTTCAAAGAGATACCTGCAATGCCATATTAGCAATACTGTTCACTACAGTCAAAATATGAAATCAATCAAGGTATGCATCATCACAGGAATGCATTAAGAAAAATGTGGCATACGTAAACAATAGACTCTTATTCAGCAATAAAAAACAAAATTTTACCATTCATCAATGTAGATGCAACTGGAGAAAATCTTATGGAGTATATAATATTCATGTGCCCAGGAAATAATCTGGGCATAGAAAGACAAATATTGTTTTTCCCTTAAATGTGGGAGCTACAATTTAAAAAAAAAAAAGAGAGAGAGAGAGAGAGAGAGAGAAGGAAATGTCTGTGTGTATACATACTACTGAAACACTTTTGTCAATATTTGCTTTATACCTTTGTTAAATCCGTTTAAGAAAGTTATATTACCATACTTTAAATTTATGGTATATGGATGGAATGATCCTCTTTCCATTCAATTATTGCTTATAGCCCTTGTCTATATTACCGCTAAACCAGTTATTTTGCTTTTTACTGTTAAACTTTTTTTAAAAAACTTTAAGATTTTTATTTAAGGTATACGAATTGCATGTATTTCTCATATCCAAATTCAGTAACATAGTGATACTTCCCACCCTTCCCTCACTCCCACCTTCGCTCCAACCCTTCGTCCTCCTCCATCTCCTATTCCAACTATTCATTTTTACAAAGATCTCTTTTTGGTTCATACTCAAAAGATTAACCTTACACTAAATAAAGAGTTCAACAAATAGTATGAAGAAAAAATTCACTGTTCCTCAACAGTAGCGATAAGGGCTGTAACCAATCATCAAATCTCAAAATGTCAATTTCACTCCAGTACTTTACATTTTAGGTACTCTATTAGCTACCACAGATCAGGGAAAATATATGGTAACTGCCTTTTTGAGACTGGCTTATTTCACTAAGTATAATTATTTCCAGTTGCATTCATTTGGTTGCAAAAAACAGAATTTCACTTTTTTTTTTTTTACAGCTGAGTATTCCATTGTGTATATATCTCATAATCTCTTTATGCACTCGTCAGTTGATGGACACATGTATTGATTCCATATCTTAGTTATTGTGAATTGAGCTGCAATGAACATAGGGGTAGAGATAACTCTTTCATATGCTGATTCCATTTAGTTTGTGTATATTCCTAGGAGTGGAATTGGTGGGTCATGTGGTAGATCTGTAAAACCTTTTATCTGGTAGAGTATTAAGCCCTGGACTGTAATATAAATAAAAACTGATATCTCAAAAACTAAAAGAAAGGCAGGAAGGAAGAGAGAGAGATGGAAGAAAGAAATTTTATATTAGAATTGTATCCATGAACTCTATTAAGTTTGTTAAAAATAAAAATGAAATAAAAACAGTAGATACAAAGAAGAAGGACAGTTTATGAGAGCTGGAAATATCTACAAGTTTAAAAACCTGCTGTTGCTAATAAGTAACCTTAAATAATTCACAAATACTTTTGTTGAGAGACTATATATATATATATATATATAATCACATTTCACTGACACCAGAGTCAGTGATACGAGCAAGGTGAAAGCCAAAGGGAATTTCCTGTTTGGCTGTATTAGTTATACTACTACATAAAATAACAGAGCTATGACCTCTAACATGCAGGCAGTCACAGTAGCATCAATGGAAAATGGACAGCAAAATATTCTTAGAGGACACAATGAAACAGTGCAACAATTTTTTTTATTAAATGTAAGTGATACCGATTTGGTCTGTTTTTATCTGCTTGATTTAAAATGTCAGATTTAAATCGCTTTAAAAATACAAAAACTTAGTGCATAAAGCTTAAACATATATTAAAGGGTTAATAAAACAGTTAAAATAAGTGGCTCTATCAGAAGACAGAAAATTATAAACATGTTAAACTTGTTCTTTACATATATTATTTGTTAGCTGCAATTGCCTAGTTAACCACTTCCAACAGCAACTGGTAAATGTTATTGTTGTTTTATTTAAGTTATAGCATTTGCATAAAAGAAAAACAAAGAAGAAGAACTTGTTTTGATTCCTAGTAATTCTTTCATAACTTAGAAAAATTCATGAAAATTTTGACAATATAACTTGAAAAATTGAGCTGATTATATCTAAAGAATCCCAAATTTCTATGTTTCAGAATACATGGTTTTGATTAATATATTTAATTTGATTAATATATTTATAAATACAAAAGATTAGAGTAAATACAGCTTTCTTAAAATTATAGAAGCAACAAAATAATTGTCCAGGTAATTTGAGAATTGGGGATGGTCTTTGTGATGAATGTCTATGTTCCCTTCAAGTTGTTGCTTTCTTGAATAAACCTAATTTCACTCTATCAACTCTTGCCTCTGAAATATTGGCCTCTGAGTGACTCCTCCTCTTTTTACTGGTAACAATGTCATAAACATTCATGTAGAAATTTCTCATGGGTATGTACCTAAGAATGTTATCAATACATCTGTGGTAACTGTTTCACATCTTAAGGCAGTATGAAATTGTTTGCTAAAGTGGCTGCAGAAGTTCACAGTCCAACAAGATCCATGACAGTTTCCCTTTCTTCACGTTTTTTTGCAATACTTCTTGTCATCTCGCATTTTTACAAAGTAGAAAGCAAATTCCTGGTGAAATCTGTTCTCTGTATTAATAAATAAAAACATGATTAAATGGGGCTGACACCATGGCACAGCAGATTAATCTTCTGCCTGTGGTGCCGACATTCCATACAGGTGTCAATTCGAGTCCCGGCTACTCCACTTCTAATCCAGCTCTCTGCTGTGGCCTGGGAAAGCACTGGAAGATGGCCCAAGTCCTTGGGCCCCTGCACCCACGTGGGAGACCGGCAGGAAGCGCCTGACTCCTGGCTTGGGATCACCACAGCTCTGGCCATTGCAGCCATTTGGGGAGTGAACCAAGAAAAGGAAGACCTTTCTCTCTGTCTCTCCATCTCACTGTCTGTAACTCTACCCCTCAAATAAAATAAAAATCTTTTTTTAAAAAACATGATTAAAAACAAACAAAAAAAAAAAAGAAATGTATAATCCAAAAATAGAAACAAAAACATGTGCTGTCAGTGTTCAAGATAAACTTAAATTAAATGAGTTAATTTTTGCCAGATGACCCATATATTTTAGTGGTTATAGCTGCATTATATTTCTTTTCTTGTTCTCTTCCATTTATGAGATTTCTTTAATAAATTCAGCTGTATAACCGCTTCTTACTTCTCACACTGCAGAGAATTCAGAAACTAGATTTTGAAGAATGGTTTTCCTCATGTGATTTCAAATGAAAGTTTCCAACAAAATTCCCTCAACCAATATTTCAAAGGCTGAAGGGAAGGAGAGGCTATCATTCTCCCAAACCAAGTAAAAAATGAGTAGCTAGTTGATGAAAGGCTTGGAATGCCTACATCAGGGCAACAAGTGACAGGATTTGCAGGGCTTCACAAGTCTTGTCATTTGCAGAGACATATTTTTAACTCTTCAGAAACAAATCTTGGTTGCTGTAGGTAGGGAAGGATTGACTTTTCTACCTTCCATCTCATACATTCCACTGGTTGTACAGAACACTGTTTACCTGCATGAAAGCACTCTCTACTTAGAATACAAGAGTAGCTTCTATTTTCTTGATTAACCTTAACATATACACAGATTGTTTCTTTCTGTGTTCCACTTTTGAGTTTTGCTTCAGACCCTTCATTGTCTGAACTTCACAATGCATTAGCCAAAAGGCAAATATATGAGAGTGCTTTTAAAAAGTTCAAGAAAAAGGAGTATTATAAAAAATTACACATGGGTATCTACCTTATAGAGAAGTAGATTACTGACTCTGAAAACAGATTATAGAAAAGAAGGCTACTGATTAATTTTTTCAATAAACTATTTCAGAAGTTTCATATTTAAAAAACAAAATTGATAAGTAGTATAAAGAGTTCCCATTTTCCCTGTATATAGTTTCCTCTATTATTATATTTATAACAAATAAATCATACCAGATTTTCCTACTACTAATATCTGATATTAGTATATTTGTCACAAATAAAAAAACCATACTCAGTTTCCTTCTTTTTAATCTCAAATCCCTCTATTCCTCCTACCCCATAGTTATCAACATTCTATATCCAGATTGTGTTTTTGTGTAACTCTTACATGTGAGGAAGAACACGTAGTATTTGTCTTTCCTCGTCCATGATGTCCTCCAGTTCCATCCACTTTGCTGCAAATAATAGAATTTCATTATTTTTTATGGCTAAATAGTATTTCATATTTCTTTTTTAAAAAAATATTTATTTCACTGGAAATGGACCTGCCCTGGAGTTGAAAGACGCCCAGGTCAGAGCCACAGATCTTATTGGCTCTAAGCTGAAAAGCCCTTCACTCAGCCCAGCTTCCAAGGTGACCACTGCTGCTGAGGAAACGGCCAAATAGGGTCAGTAACACTGCAGGCAGCACTGTATATTTCCTATTGGAGTTACCACTTGCCTTTACCTGGCCAGCTCTCCTTCCAGGTCAGCTAGGTAATGGAAGTCAACAGGGTGCCTTCCCAAGGAGGTTCACACCTCCCTTAGGATGTAGGCTATATGAAGAGATAGATGAGTCTGAGCCTCATAATTTACAATGCTTTAAAGCCCACCTGATTATTATCAAGCCCCTTCTGTCAGGTTTTATTTGCCTCTCAATCAGAAAACTTATTTGTAGCTTAGCACCTTTCTTAGGTTCTCTAATAACAACTGTGTCCTCTGTATCTAGCCCACTTGGGCCTCATTCTTTTGTAACCATAGCCTCTACTCTACCACCAATGGCTCTACTCCCAACCTGTGTGTACTGATGGTCCTCTTCCCCAACTAATGTTGTATGATTGTTCAGAATTTCTCTACAGACAAGCCCAGCTACCTGCAAAAGCTAAGTGGCCTTTTCTCCCAGTCTTGGCTGGGACCAGCTTTAAGCCAAATCCATCAAACTGTCCCCGCAAGGGTCCAGACCCCCTCCCCCCCCCCATTTCCTCTCCTCTATGAAATGGTTAATGCTACTCTTAGGATCATTGGTTACTATTCTCAACCCTGTCTTTTATTCTACAGTGTCTAAGCGTTTACAGCAAGTTATAATTGAACAAACGAAGGCCTTCAACAACCAGGTGGTCAACCAAATGCTGCTACAGGAATATATTCGGCTCCCCACCCAGGAGACAGAGGCCTGAGACATTGCCCCATGCCAGCAGAGTACCCCCTCACCCCATGTCAGCAGGAAGTAGCTCTAAAGACAGATCATCATCCCTCTATCCGCCCTGGACTTTTGGGACTAATGTAACCCCATACAAATCCTGCTTTATAAAAAACAAAAGGGGGGAAATGTTAGGAAACTGGCGCAGTTTTAGCCAGGTGGCTGCACAGCCCAGCTACCCGAGCCAGGCTCCACCCCCATCCTCCTGCTTCCCTGCCTGCCCTCAGGCTAAGTTTTAAAAGGGCCTGTTCCTGAACACGTGCTCTCTTGGCTCTGCTCCCTGCTCTCTTGGCCTCTCTTGGCTTCTCTTCCTCTCATCTCTCTCCTCCCTCCTCCCTCCTCTCTGTCTCTCTCTTACAGTCTCCTTCTCTTTTTCCTTCTCCGCCCCTTCACTCCGGTCTGTAGGGTATTCTCCAATAAACCCTTTCCCTTAAAAAAAAAAAAAAAGATTTATTTTTTATTTGAAAGTTAGAGTTACACAGAGAGAAAGAGAGACAGAGAGACAGAGAGAGAGAGAGAGGTCTTCTCTCTACTAGTTCATTCCCCATTTGGCCACAACGGCCTGAGCTGCAATGATCTGAAGCCAGGAGCCAGGAGCTTCTTCCAGGTCTCCCGTGCAGGTGCAGGGGCCCAACAACTTGGGCCATCTTCTACTGGTTTTCCAGGCCATAGCAGAGAGCTGAATCGGAAATGGAGCAACAGGGACTTGAACTGGTGCCTTCATCGGATGCCAGCACTGCAGACAGTGGCTTTACTCACTACGCCACAGCGCCGGCCCCTCATCATATATCTATACCACATTTTCTTTATTCATCTAATTGAATGTGTTGGTTGACTCATATTTTGGATATTGTGAACAGTGCTACAATAAACATGTTGGAGCATGTATTGCTACCCTGATTATGTCTTTTGGGTATATACCCAGTGATGGGATTGCTAAATTACTTTTAAGAATGCTATTCTCGGCCAGTGCCGCAGCTCCATAGGCTAATCCTCAGCCTGTGGCACCAGCACACTGGATTCTAGTCCCGGTTGGGGCACTGGATTCTGTCCTGGTTGCCCCTCTTCCAGTCCAGCTCTCTATTGTGGCCTGGGAGTGCAGTGGAGGATGGCCCAAGTCCTTGGCCCCTGCACCCGCAATGGAGACCAGGAGAAGCACCTGGCTTCTGGCTTCGGATCAGCGTGGTGCGCCGGCCGCAGTGGCCATTGGGGGGGGGGGGGGTGAACCAACGGAAAAAGGAAGACCTTTCTCTCTCTCTCTCTCACTGTCCACTCTGCCTGTAAAAAAAAAAAAAAAAAAAAAAAAAAAAAAAAAAAAAAAAAAAAAAAGAAGGCTATTCTCAGCAATAGATAAGGCATACGCAGTTAAAGAACAAAAGATTACGCAAGGTTGCTCCAAATGGCAAAAATAAAACACACTCTTATGTGTACATCACCTAAGTCAAATCCAGGTGATAGACATCATTAAGAGCCCTGTCCATCCATTCAGAAAAGTTTCAGTGGCTGTTTAGATGTAATAGTCTGTAGACTTTTATGGAGCTTGTTCTGCCCACATTTGGTTTTCTTCAAATATCTAAAGATGCTTAGTTGCATAAAAATTTGTTGCTGATATAGTATTCTTGGAGATTTTTCCCTGATATAGAAGTTTCTCTAGAAATAATAACATGAAGATATTCAAACAGGATACTTCTTTAGAATGAGTGGAGAACAATAGGTAAGTTGATGAGTTCCTAGATAAGACGTGTAATTAAGTCTTCCCAATACATGTTAAAAACTTTCCCTTTATTCTGAGTTCATAATGGAAGTTCAACAAATAAATCTGATTGGATTCTTTTTCTGACTGATACCACTGTTGTGTTTGCACTCCTAGCATTTTCCAGTCTGGTGATTCTCAAACTTGGCTGCACATGGAAATCACATGAAGAGCTTTAGCAATTACTGCTGTCTAAATCCCACCTGTAAAGGTAGTGATTCTATTGCTGCTAAGGCTGAAAATCAATGTACTCAGAAGATTGCTCTATTTTTGCCCAATTGTTTTATGCATTCTGCTTGCTGTTTTTACCACTGACAGACATTACTGGAGATTACTGACCAGTTAGTATGGCTGAAAATTCTTTTATGATTCTGATGTCCACCTCACAGCTTATCTCACACTCCCAAACATTGAACGAAGGTTTTCAATGCTAGCTGCATATGAACATGCCATGAGGAGATTAAAATATATACCTACACTGGACAAATCAGATCTTCAGGTATCACAAAAAGTGATAGGTTGTTAAGTTTTCCAGGTGAGTTTAATCTGAAGGTAAGGATAGAATACTGTCATATGACCTCATGCCCTGTCCATTGTTGAACTTCCATTGTGAACTCAGAGTAAAGGCAAAGTCTTTTACATATATCAGGAAGACTTAAAAAAAAAAAAAGATTTGTTTATTTATTTGAAAGTCAGAATGACACAGAGAGAGGAAAGGCAGAGAGTGAGAGAGTTCTTCCATCCGCTGATTCACTCCCCAAATTGCCACAACAGCCAGAGCTGCACTGATCCGAAGCTAGGAGCCAGGTGCTTCTACCTGGCCTCCACGTGAGTGCACGAGCCCAAGGACTTAGGCCATCTTCTACTGCTTTCCCAAGCTATAGCAGAGAGCTTGATTGGAAGTGGAGCAGCCAGAACTCAAACTGGCACCCGTATGGGATGCCGGCATTGCAGGTGACAGCTTTACCTGCTAAAGCCACAGCGCTGGCCCCATATCAGGAAGACTTAATTACTCCTCTTATCAAGGAACTCACTGAATAACATAGGATCTTATCAAAATGCATCCTAATGCTTAGGTCCATGATGGGGCCAGAGATTCTCCATCGCTAAGAATACCTCTGTGGATTTCAATGTTGCTGCTTGCTGACCTCTATGAGAATTAAGCCTTTTGGATTTAGGTGGTGATAGTGGGGGAATAGTAATGTTAGCAGTTTCAATCTTGTCAGTAATCTGAAACCAAACTGTTGAATATTATCCCAAAATTCCTAAAACTTTTTATCCACTAATAGGATGTTTTTCCCCATTTTTTAATTAAATAGTCTTATTATTTCTTTTCATTAAAAAACACAAAAAGCAGAAATCCTCATCAATCATTTTAATTGAATTTGTGGCGGGGAGAAGGCAAATGTCTGTTTATTTGGTCATCTGTCTTGAAATACAAAATCTAATAGTTTAAAATAAATATTTACCTTTCTTTTCAAAATAACCACTTGATACATGCTTGAAATTTTCTATGAAATTTTAGAAACTATCTTAAAAGTTTTCTTTTCAAGTAAAAATCAGGGTAATGATAATTGATATATACAGCCAAGATAGAATAAGTTATCTGTAAGGAAAATTTGTAGTTAAAAGAACACACCTCTGAGGATAGGCATTTGGCACTGTAGTTAAAATGCCTGCATCCGGTATCAGAGTTCCTCAGTTCAAGTCCTGGCTTTACTCCAGGTTCCAGATTCCTATGAATGTGTACCCTGGGATGCCATGGTGATGACATGTATTTGGATCACTGCAACCCACATGAGAGACCCAGACTGAGTTCGAAACCTGAAACTTTGGCTTGACTCAGACCCAGTAGCTGTCAGCATTTGAGGAGTGAACCAGCAGATGGAAGATTCACCTCTGTCTGTTTCTCTTTCATACACATAAAAGAATAAATGAGATACCTATGGGATTATCTTGCATACTAAATACTTACTGAGTGTTCTAAAGTCTTCAAAATCTGTTTACTATGTAAAATAAAGTAGCATATATATTTAAAAAACTATATTTCATTCCATAAATGAAACTGTTATCTCCACCTCGTAGGATGTTTTATTTTCACATTCGACATGCTTAGTTAAAAAAAAATAGAATGCATTGATACATATATTTATACAACTTGGAATGAGAATATAAAACTCATGGGGAAGTATCTTTCATTAAGAAAAAAATGATGACCCCAGTATTGTTTGTTCATCTTAATGAAGTAAAACGTTAAAAATATAATCACATTTCCAGGACATTTTCCTTTAGTTGGTAAGACATTCCTTTCTCACAGTTGAGAGGTATGCCACCAGATGACAGAGTAAAACTAAAATGCTCCTCCATTACAGAACCAGATCCATGATGGATCGTGACTGCATGCATCATTATGACATTGGCCATAGAAGTCAGGCTTTCTTGGTCCATGGAACAGATGTTAGACTTTCTGTCAGATACATCTCTGCCATGTGTGAAGAAGCAGCACACATTGCATTTCACTTAACCAACCCTCCCAACCCTTGAAAACCAATGTGACAAACTGCCCAACTGAAGACCGAATTTAGGTTCTAGTAATTCAACCACCAGACTGACTCCCCTTCTGTTTGCTACCACCCTCCTTTGGTAAATGCCCGCAACTATACTTACTGAGTTTACACATTTTAGACATGACAGGGACCTTCGAGTGCACTGCCTCCTTTGTTTCAACCTGGAATCTGAGGGGACCTGAGAGGTCCGCTCAAAGGCTGCTGTCCGGGCGGGTGAAGCTTTGGGCCTCATCACTGGTCACTCATCACAGCTCAGCTGGCTGGGTTTATATGGACCACCTATCCCTCCACATGATCTTTCTCTGTTCACTCTATGTCAATTTTATTTCATCAAACAATTTTGTCTCCTTTGTAATTTTATTCCTTAAAGTTGATTGTTACAGTTCTGTAAGAAGACTGAAATATTTAAAATGGGCTAGGTTTTTTTCTTCAACATGAAATGTATACCCATTTTTCAAGGTTCCTTAAATTAATGATTAGGAGTGTTTGGATTTCATATAAATGTTCTTATTTCCTTCTTGTCTCCATGCCCCCCCACACACACACACTCACACTTACACTCCCAATATATTTACTTCCCAAAAGATCTCTGTAGCTCAGACCTCAACCATCCTTGGAAAATGACCCACAGCAGCCCAATATAAAATAGCTTATTCACTTCTGTGTTTGCAACTGAAATTCTCTCAGGAGATTTATTTTACTATCACACTTATTTTTGTTTGTCTCTATAGTTGCATATCATGTTGCTAGCATTTCTGGTCATGGAGAAACCATGTCCAGCAGCATGTCATGGGAAGACTTTCCAGAGTCAGAAAGTCCTGGGTATGATCACTAGCTGGGGCAATGCAGCCCACTTTCTATATTGACAGAATGAAGCTAAACTTATCTAGGTATCTACAGCTAACATCAGCCCTCTTCTTTTAAAAAAAAATATTTATTTACTTGATAGAGTAACAGAGAGTGACAGAGAGAGTGAGAGAGACTGAGAGAGTGAGAGAAAGAGGCAGATAGAGAGAGAGAGAGAGAGTCTTCTATCCACTGTCACGCCCCAAATGGCCTCACGGGACAGAGCTGTGCCAATCCGAAGCTAAGAGCTTCTTCCGGGTCTCCCACACAGCTGCAAGGGCCCAAGGACTTGGGCCACCTTCTACTGCTTTCCCAGGCTGCAGCAGAGAGCTAGATCAGAAGTCACAGCAAGTCTCGAATCAGTGCCCATAAGAGAAGCCTGTGCCGCAGGCGGCTGCTTTAACCCCTAACACCACAATGCCAGCCACAAAGCAACTTTTTAAAGGAATAATTTATAAGGAGTATAGAAGTGCACCTTCAATAATGTTTAACACAGATGTTGGGCATCATCCTCTGCAATGGAGCACACTGATTTTGAGCACACTGTAGCATCAAAAGGTTAACTTCTAAACCAAGGGCATCTATATTCTCAAATTCTTTTAATTTTTCTACAATCTTCATATTCTTCAACTAATCTGTTTTTGAAAATGTGTCTTCTCAATGATTTATTTTTTGTTGGATATAGTATTGCACCAGCTTTTCTTCTGTTGTGTTGCATGTAACATGTGGTTTAATATAATTTTATTCAGTTTCTCTTCTCTTCTATTAGGAATAGCATTTTTGCTTGAGTAGTTTTCATACCTCTAATTAGCATCCTTCCCAAACATCAGCTGAACCAGTTTTTCAACTAAGAAAATCTACTCAGGCTCAGCTTCTTACCTACTATCCTAGTCTCTCTTGGCTGGTACCAATATCCTTTCAAATCTGTGCTCTTATGTCAGCTTAGGATGCCCACTGAAAAGTCTTGATTATAGTTTGCTTCTCTTTTTATCTATACAGTGCAGCTTTGCTACCATTTTGATTTCCTCCCTGTGTCCAACCCAAACATTGGGGAGTTCATTCTGAATTTAGTGTCAGGGGTTCTCATTTTTCTAGAATGGGAAGTAAGACAGCGAAAGCTTGAAGAGTTCTCAAATCAGTAAGATGATAAACTGATCCCAACTAGATGTCATATCCTTTTCATTGGTAGGGAACTTTATCTTTTTCTATATAGTTATCCAAATTCACTTAAGAGAAATTTACAATATTTTAAAATTCAATTCTAGTTGAAAATTTCTTTATATAACTATTGACTTGTTGTTTTAAGGTTTTAGAGATCCACAATAAGCAAATTATTCCAGTTACGTTCAAGAGTTGCATAACCTAAAGGATCTGTCCTTAAGACAAAACACAAATCAACAATTATTCATAATGCCAGGTATTTAGCTTAGTTGTATTTTTTAAACAAAATATCTTACTTTATCTAATGTTTATGTGATTAAATATGAACCTGTAGATGTTACCTTTCTTTTTTTGTACAATTTGATAAATTTAGAATGGATTAAAAATAATTTTTAAAATCCTTTGGTTGGTTTAAACCTAGTCTTAACACATGAGCTAAGCTGGATCAAATGAGATTTTGTTGGTAGTATCAGCATGAATCTATATTTAAATTCAAGCACAAAGTTCAAGAACCAAAGAGGTGCACAATTTAAATGAGTTTGGACTACTGGAAAAATTAAGACCCCATTCATTTTACTGAAGTTACATTAAAGATCAGAAAAAATAAATTCTTACTTCCTGGAGAAATTTTTAAGTAACTTTATTAAGGGGATTTTTAATCACTGAACACGAAATTTCACAAATTGAGTGGCTTAAAAATAACACATTTATTACCTTACAGTGTCCATGGGTTAGAAATCTGGTCATAGCTTAGCTGAGCTTCTGTTTAGGCTCTTGTAAGGTTGTATTCATGATGCCAGTCAAAGGTGGGTTCTAATCAAATACTGAGTGGGAAAAAAACCAATGTCATATTCTCATGATTGTCAACAGTTTCCATTCCCTCTGAGTATAGGATTCACGGAATCTTACTTTGTTCACTTAGCCTAGTGATTTATGGTCTTTCTGTGTTATAACATGTATCTTTATTTCATTTATTTTATCAAACATAATGCTCATTCTCTAGATATAACACATTTTACTTATCCATTCACATTGGCATTTGAGTGGTTTCCACCTTTAGGCTATTTTATAAATCATTTCTTAATATACACATTCAAGTCATTTTAGGATACACTTTTTCATCTCTCCTGGGCAGATCTTTTCTGAAGAAATTTGATTTATATCTGTTTGGACTTTTTTTTTGTCTTAACAGTTCTAGCATTACATTTTGGATATCTGATATAAGCAGAAATTAAACTGTTATAAAAGGAAACATCACCTTGAGATAATGCTGTTTTACATTCGATTTCCAAGGTTGAATTCTTTGATTAAATGGGACTTGTATGTAGAATTTGAATGTAAATGCAATTTGTAGTGAGGGCATAATAGTTAGATAAATGGGAAAACTTCTCTTCCTTGACAAGAAGTTACCACTGCTCAGCAGCACCAGAAACATGCTGATTTATGACAAGTTTCAAAAGATACCAGAAATGCTTAAGACATGCAACTTAATCATATGTTAAGTATTTCTGCATCTGTACTTACAAAAGTAATATAAAATAACATTAAGAAGGAATATTTAAGCCACATTCAATTTTCCTCTCTATTTGGAATTCTATTAAAATGACAGTATACTTACCTCAAGCATTTCATCAAGAGTTGAAAAGTACAATATTGAGGAAGGGACTTTCTTGATCCTTATGAATTAAATAGTAAAGATAATCTCAAGTAACACTACATAAATTTACAGTTCAGTGGTCCAGAATGTTTAGTAATCTAGGTAAAGGTTAGAACAAGGTTTCAACCCCCACTGCTTATAAAGTTTTGTAGTAGAAATGAATTAATGTTTTAGTAAAAAGTTCATCTATTTGTCAGCAGAGGTACACAGACAGAGGAAGAGGTAGAGATAGAGATAGAGATAGAGAGAGAGAGAGAGAGAGAGAGAGAGATCTAACAACCACTGGTTTACTCCCCAGATGGCTGCAACAGTCAGGCCTGTGCCTATTCAAAGCCAGGAGCCAAGAGATCATCCAGGTCTCCCACACAGGAAGCAATAGCCCTAATAGTTGAGCCATTTTTAGCTACCTTCACAGGCACATTAGCTGGGAGTTGGGCCAGAAGTGGAGCAGCTGGGGCTAGAAATAGCACTCATATAGGATGACAATGTCACAGGCTGTGGCTTAATGTGCTGTGCCACAACTCTGGCCCCAATTGAATTCTTTAACAATTATTAAATCACTTGCTATGGATTGAATTCATCTCCCCTACCTCCAATTCATATATTGAATCTCTATCCTACAAGGTGATGGTATTTGGAGTAGGGGCTTTGGGAAGTAGTTCAGTTTGGATGAGTTCTTGAAGGTAGAGCTTTCATGAAGTAGGATTAGAAACCTTACAAGCAGAGGAAGAGAAACCAGGACCCACTCTCTAACATGTTAGGGTACAGTGAGAAGGTGAACATCTGCAAACCAACAAGAAAACCTCTCCAGACACCATCCCTGATATCACCTTTATCTGGGCATTTAAAATTGTGAGAAGTAAAGTTCTATTGCTTAAATCACACAGCTTATAGTATTTTGTTAGAGCAGATCAAGCTGACCAAAATGCCATTTGAGTGCAAACATGTTTTTATCATCCTCAATACAGTCCTATAATTAGTTAAAAGTAATATCGATTTTAATTACAGATTATTTTTATGTATTCATTAGAAAAAACATGTATTTATGTTATACTCCTTGATATAATTTTGATACTATTGCTATCTTAGTTTAATTTGGTCAAGCTGTACTTAATTATTTTTATAATGCTAACTTACCAAAATGCTGACTTGTTTTCCTACAAATGCATATGAATTACTAGGGTTTATTATAGTCACTTCTTTATTTGAAGTGGAAGATTTTCTGGAACATGGGTGGCATCTTCACTGATATTCCAACAGTATATTAATCATGGAGGACATAAGAAATAGCAAGATAGTCCTTATTCATGGATTGAAAGGATTAACATAATTAAGGTATCCATACTACCTAAAGCAATCTACAGATTCCCTGCAATCCCATCAAAATATCAATGCCATCCTTTACAAAATTAGGGAAAAAAACAATCCAAATATTCAGATGGAACCCTGAAAGATCCAAAGCAGTCAAAGAAATCCTGAGCAAGTAAAACAAGCAAGCAAACCAGCTAGTTAATACAATAACAATATATGACCTCAAACATACTAAAATACCATAGTAAATAAAATAGCTTGGTACTGTCAGAAAAACCCACACAGAGATCAAGAGAGCATAATAGAGAATCTAGAAAAACCTATATACCCATCATATTTTGATACAATCATGCTAAATAAGGTAACTCTTTAGAATCTCACAAAATATCTTCTGATTTATTTTCTCTCAAAATTGATTTTAGTTATTTTATTTTGTAATGAGTACTAATTCTACATCAAATAAGTATATATGAACATTATGTTTATCAATAGAATATGGTGCTCATTTTATCCATAATTATTTATATTACCATATTTCAATTTCTTTTAATATAAATCAAACCTAATTAAGCAATGTTATGCATAGGCAGACTATATGGAATTGAAATATTCAGGTTATACATGGTCAAGACTGAATCAATTTTCTATATTTACATGGAATCTTGTGGTTTTACTAGTTAGTGATTACAGTTTTTCTTTTTAAGATTTATTTATCTATTTGGAAGTCAGAGTTAGAGAAAGAGGGAGAAACAGAAAGTGAGAGAGAGATCCTCTATCTGTTGGTTCACTCTCAAGATGGCCACGACAGCCAGAGTTGGGCCAGGCTAAATCCAGGAGCTTCTTCCAGATCTCAGAAGTGAGTAGCAGGGGTCCAGATATTTGGTCCATCTTCTGCTTTTTTCCAGGCCATTAGCAGGGAGCTGGATTGGAAGTGGAGCAGCCAGGACACAAATCGGTGCCCATATGGGATGCCAGCATAGCAATTTACTTGGTATGCTACAATGCTGGCCCAGTGAATACGTGTATTACCTTTAATTACTTCCTAGGATAATTGTACCCATCAATTCCAAGAATATAGGGTTTCAAATCTAATGAGGGATAATATTCTAAGCATTTAATTATGAGAGCTGTAATGTGTTTATGACTATGCCAGAAATTCTCAAATTCCATATTACTAATGTTTTGATTGAATAATTATTTGCTTCAGTAGACTTTCCTGTGAATTAGAAAATGTATAACGGCATCCCCCAGCCTCTATCTAGAGTTGCTGGCAGTAATACCCTCTCTACCCTCTGTGACAAACCAAAAATAACCCTAAACATTGCCAAATGTCCCCAAATGGGACAAAATCACCACTGGTTGAGAACTATTGAGCTACATATTTTAGTGAATGGATAATAGAGTTTAAATTGTTGTGTATATTTGAATCCACTTTGAAAGAAATATGTTTATCATTTACAACTCTATAATATTTGCAGCTCGGTTTATTGATAAATCATTTAGACAATAACATACTGAATTAAGTGGAATAAGATGAACTATGTGAAACCACTAAAGTACTAATTTATACATATTCCATATTTATACAAATTTATAAATGTATCCATATTCTATATTTATACACATTTATAAATGTATACTAATTATACAAATTCCATATTTGTTCATTCCTTCTTACTTTACTTGAGTAAGACCAAATTTGAAACTTAAGTATTAGAAATGGCTAGGAGGTCTCTTAGTAGAGGAATTAATGATTTCTGCAAATTTTGTAAAACCAAAAAAGTAGTCAAAATCAAATTGTATAAGGTAAAGGATCTAAACATCAGGTTAACACAAGCAAGAGTAAATGAGTAAACAGCAAGCAATACTATTACTTTTAGCCCCAAACATCTAGAAGGACATTGGAGGAGGCTAAATGGTTAAACTTTTCAGTGTTTGAGGGGTGAGTTGCTGTACTGAGGTTTTGTAGAGTTTATGAGGGTTGTTGGCTCTAGCAGCCTTTGTAATTAAAGAAACTGAGAACAGACTGGCTAGTCTCTAAAACATAAACTATACCAATAACTAGCAGGGGAGATTATTAAACAATTGACAGGAATATAAAACAGGAACAATTGATTGAGAATATGGAAGAACAATGAGTATCAGAATTTGCAAGCTGGTTCTCCAAAGCACACTTTCAATTTCACAGCTTGCCACACAGATTTTTAGCTACTATTGGAAAATGTTCATAACAGACATTTTGATTCAATGAGAAATATAAATAATATATGAACTAGATTTTGAACTTCTTTAGACTGAAGCTACTTTTGTACTCCTTAAATTCAGGTTATATTGTTATTATGAGTGATCTCCGTCTTAGAAAGTTGCATTCCAAATTCTGTCATTTTAATTTAAAAGGATTGCGGCTTTATAAATAATTGATTTTAGAAAACTGAGAAGCTCATAAAGGGATAATGTTGATGATGTTCCGAGATTTTAGTCATCTGGCCACTGGCACCCAACTCCAAGAGTGACATTCAAATATACAAGCCTTTATGTTAAGGTTGATGGTTTCCAGGGGCAGTGTTAGCCCTGAGTTGTTACAAAACCAAAAATATAAGCAAACCTTTACTACCCGAAGGCTCACTTCCTCTATTCACAAGTAGAGAACAGTATCTGTGTCTCTCTTATGTAAGAACATAACAGTAGAATTTTCACTTACCACAGTATTCAAGGTAAGATGCACTTTGAACTCTCCAGGGAGTTTCGAATAATAAGAAACAAATGACCATCGGCAGTACATGAATATGCATATCATGACTCCTTACTTGAATTCTGATTTAGCAGCTAGTGCAGAAGTCTTCTGCTTTTGATAAACTACCCTTGGGTTCAGATATTAAACATGATTCCCTTTCTTCTATTTGTATAATAATGTGCAGTGTCTTTTTCATAGGCAATTTACTCAAATTTATATTATGGCCTAGAGACTCTCACATAAAAACAAACCTTATAATTGTCTTGAATTTAAAATATGGTAACATTTAGCTAATTTTAATGTTAGGACAGGTCCAGTGTTGTGATGCAGTTGGTTAAGCTACTGCTAGCAATGCCAGAATCCCATATGAGCATTGGTTTGAGATCCAGCTACTCTAGTTCCAATCTAGCTACCTGCTAACATGCATGGGAAATCAACAGAAGATGGCTTGTGCGCTTGGAACCCACATGACATTCCTGGGTGCAGTTCCTGGCTCTTGCTTTGGGCTTGGCTCACCCCTGGCAGTTAGGATCATTTGGGGATTGAAATAGCAGATAGAATATATCTCTTTCTCTCTATATCTCTGTGTCACTTAGCCTTTCAAATAAATAAATGTTCTTTTTTAAAAAAGAAAGTAACTTTTGGATTTTTTAATGTAAATAAAAATACTAAGCGAGAGACTGGTATTGTGCATTAGGTTAAGCTACTGCCTGCAACACTGGCATCCCATATGAGTGCTAGTTTGTTTCCAGCTCTCTAGTAATACACCTGGGAAAGTAGTAGGAAGATGGCCCAAGTACTTGGGCCCCTGCCACCCACATGGAAGGCATAGATGAATTTCCAGGTTCCTGCACTCGTGTGGGAAACCAGGAAGAAGCTCCTGGCTCCTGGCTTCGGATTGGTGCAGCTCCAAAGGAGAACTTGGGCCATCTTCCACTGTTTTCCAAGGCCATATCAGAGAGCTGGATTGTAAAGTGGAGCAGCCAGGACTCAAACTGGCACCCATATGGGATGCCAGCACTGCAGGTGGCAGCTTTACCTACTATGCCACGGTGCCGGCCCAAATATAGCTATGTTTATCATAATTTATTCACCCTTGATTTATTAAAATTCTCTATCTTTTAAGATCAGGGAGCATTACCAAAACACAATTTATCCCTACGTTCACAAAAATTATTTAAAAGTCTGCCTTGTTGACTTTTCCAGCAGCTGTTGATAGAGTTTCTGTGCTGGTTCAAGGAGGCCAGGCCTTCACAATGGTCTTGAAGTGACTCTGACCACCTACCAGAGACCTCAGATTATTGAATTTAAGATTCTGGCACTTGTTCAAGCTTAAGTGCACCAGTAAGATGTGACATCTCATAAGATATGGATACTTAGTTATCTCAGATACCTACTGCTGTGTCAACTTACTTCAAATCTTTGAACCAAAACAAACAAGCAAAATGCTTCACTGTATTGTCATAACTGTACTTTTGTGGGTCAAGGATTTGTCAACTTTTTCATATCAGCTTAAAAGTAGTTCTTCCCAGAACTATATAATGATTCCTCAAGGAGTTTTGTTAATTACATTTGAATCTAGAGCATTGACTCTCATTGGGAGAACATTTCCATGCTTCTAGTGTTTCAGATCTAATGTTTAAATTTGTGATATCATAATCTTTACAGATTAGAGCTTGTAAATTACTCTTACCAGAATGCAACACATATAAGAGATGAGTTTAAGTAATTGATCTGGTAAAATGATGATCAAAAACTGATACAATGATTCAAATCATTTAAAATTCATACCAATTATTTTGAATAAGTTTTAAAATACAAAATGTCTTAAACACCGTGACAACAGAGCTATCCTTAAATAATGTATTTCAATTAATTCTCAGTAATAAGCTGAGCATGAAAATTTATATTGTGACATATGTTTACAAATTTTAAAGTGCTATGATTCGTTTGGAAACATTTTGTTTGGTGGATCCTAGAAATCCAGTAATACAATATGACATCTTCATGACATATAGAGTGCTCAATGATTCCCATTTGTAACTCTTTTAATCTGTGAATTGCATTTTCAATATGCTATATGGCATCTGGCTTCCCAAATAAGAATCAGTAAGTTCCTACATATTTTATTTTTTCAAATACATCATGAACACTAGCAGCATCTTTGAATAAGTTCTTTCATACCATGTTACATCAGTTGTGCCTGAATATTGGCCAAGTTTAACTAGAAAGCTAAGGTGAAACACACATAAAATGCCCCTTTTCCCATTTAATTGGAACTCAAAAGTCCAGAAAAAGGAATATACGTGCAATGTTTTTAAATGATAAAATTGAAGTGTCAGATAAGAATATAAATACCAGTGCCGTAGCTTAACAGGCTAATCCTCTGCCTTGTGGCGCCGGCACACCGGGTTCTAGTCCCGGTTGGGTTGCCCCTCTTCCAGGCCAGCTCTATGCTATGGCCCGGGAAGTCAGTGGAGGATGGCCCAAGTGCTTGGGCCCTGCACCCGCATGGGAGACCAGGAGAAGCACCTGGCTCCTGGCTTCGGATCAGCGTGATGCGCCAGCCACAGTGTGCTGGCCGCAGCGGCCATTGGAGGGTGAACCAGCGGCAAAGGGAAGATAGCTCTGTCTTTCTCTCTGTCTCTCTCTCTCTCTCACTATCCACTCTGCCTGTCAAAAAAAAAAAAAAAAAGGAATATAAATAATTCTGCTTCAAGAAGAGCTATGTTCCAACAGCTTCAATAGTAGTTTGTGAGAAGAGCTAATAACTGAGCTGAATTTATAGAATAAATAAATTGCTTTGATAAAAGGAAGAGATTTTGATTTTGGGGAAACTGCCCTAGTTTGTGATATGAAAATTCACAACATATGGCTTTTGCACTGGAAATGGAACAAATCTTGGAGTCAAGATATACAAAAACAGAGAGATAAGGAGGGACATTATTGAAGGTGTATTTTTAGAAATTTCAGCATAATTCTCTAAGAATTTATTATATCTTACTATGTTCAAGTTATTATAAATCTGGCAACAGAGGAGGCTGTCGCTGACATCCTACAGGAAAATACTGAGGACCTGGATCAAATTGATAGTGTCTCCATTTGCCTTTCTCTCTACTTTAGCCTATTATCCATATTTGTGTAAGCCATGGATTATGATAAGGAATGAATAACTGAACCAACAAAGGCTCAATTTCCAACTAGCAAAATGTTAGGTAGGAATTATGTCAAAGTAAAAACCAATAGCATTCGGATATGACTAAATAGGGGCAGAGAGATTTGGGACATAATAGAATCCTTTGTTTCTAGTTTTGAAATTGGAAGAACACTGGAATTAATTGCAAGAAGGTAAATCAATAAAATAAGAAATAGGAGATGGGGTAAGGGTGCAGTGTTGTGGTGGGTTAAGCCACCACTTGTAACACCAGCAGCCCATAGGGAGTGCCAGTTTGTGTCCCAGCTGCTCTGCTTCAGTCCAGCTTCCTGCTAATGGACTTGAGAAGGTCACAGAAGACGGTCCGAGTACTTGGGCCCTGGCCATCTGTGTGGGACACCCAGATGGAGTTCCTAGCTTCTGCCTTTGGGTGTGCCACTCATGGATGTGCAAACATTTGGGGAGTGAAGTACTGGCTGAAAGCTTGTATTTGTGCTCTCTCTCATTCTGCCTTTTGAACAAATAAATAATGAAGTATTTAAAGAGAAAAGAAAGTTCCAGATGTGGAAGAAATGAAATCAGTTTTGAACTTTTTTCCTGAGTTCTATGACAACAGACTACATTAATACATATATACATTTGATTTTACCCTCATATTAAACTCAATGTCAAAAGAAAAAAATCATGATACTGTAATTTAGAGAGAAGTAAACATCCTTCACAAAATGAACAATCAAATCCAGCATTATAATAAAAGATTATATATGATTAAGTCTAGCTTATCCCAGAAATGCAAAGTTGTTTTTTAACATCAGAAAATCAATTAATGTAATAAAACATATTACTATAATTAGGACAAAAATCATATGATTAGGGGCCAGCTGTGCCATAGTAGGAAAGCCATTACCTGCAATGACAGTATCACATATGGGACCCAGTTCATATCCTGGCTGCTCTACTTCTAAATCAGCTCCCTGCTAACAGCCTGGAAAAGGCAGCAGAGGCTGGCCCAGTAATTTATGCCCCTGCCAACCATGTGGGAGTTCCGGAGGAAGGTACTGGCTCCTGGCTTCAGGGTGGCCTAGTCCAAGCCATTGCAGCCATAGTGGGGTGAACAAGTGGGTGGATGATCTCTCTCTCTCTCTCTCTCTCTCTCTCTCTCTCTCTCTTTCCACCCACCTCTCTCTTTGTAACTCTTTCAAATAAATAAATCTTTTTAGAAAAGCACATGATTACTTTATTAGATGCAGATAAAGCATTTGACAAATTCAGTTTCTGTTCATTATTAAAAACAAAATCTCAACAAATCTGCATAGAAAATAATGTCCACAACCTGATGAAGAGCATCTATGGGAAACCTATGGCTAGAATTATTTTTAATGGCAAAAGAGTTCTGTGCCATGCAGTGTTGAAGCCTCTGGCACCTGCACTGATAGCCTTCACATACTATTTGCAACTGAGATTTGGAAACTGTAACCCAGAGATGTTAAACAACCTATTCACATCACACAACTTACTAATGACTCAAACCAGGCTATCTGCTTCTGGACTTTTTGCTGTTAACCTCCTTTTCCAGTACTTATTGGTTATTTGAATTCTTCCCTTCATGAATTTCCTACTTATACCTTTCGTCTATTTTCTATATTGATCCTGAGATTTATCACTGAACAAGACAGTGAGACTATCGCTTTTTGCTGGGGGTAGAGATGAATCATTCTGTGGAGAGCAGGGAAAGTGGGTGTACTCACCTCTACAGTTGTTGCCAAGATGACACTTCTGATGTTGTGATATCACTGGGTAAGGGTGAAGAAGTCCAGGGGAAAGTCTTAAGAATCATTGGGGGAAGAGTGTTTTAGGCAGAGAAACAAACAGCCATACCATGGAGAGGAGCAGGATTATATTTCAGTTGGGAGACTTGTTGATGGGAACAGAGTGACCAACACCCTGAGGAAAAGGTTTCAGAGGTGAAGATGGGATGTGGCAGGATTAGGGGATAACTATAACTGCACTGGACTCTCGGGGCCTTGGATGACATTGACTTTTATTCTGAATGGGGCAATAAAGGGTTTGGAGCAGAGGTGACCATAATTGCAAGCTTTTGCTAAGAGTCTTTGAAAGAGAATGGAATGCAGGGCCGGTGCCACAGCTCACTAGGCTAATCCTCCACCTGCAGCGCCGGCACACTGGGTTCTAGTCCTGGTCGGGGCACTGGATTCTGTCCCGGTTGCCCCTCTTCCAGGCTAGCTCTCTGATGTGGCCAGGGAGTGCAGTGGAGGATGGTCCAAGTCCTTGAGCCCTGCACCCGCATGGGAGACCAGGAGAAGCACCTGGCTCCTGGCTTCAGATCAGCATGGTGCGCCGGCCACAACACACTGGCCGTGGTGGCCATTTGGGGGTGAACCAACGGAAAAAGGAAGACCTTTCTCTCTGTCTCTCTGTCTCTCTCTCTCTCACTATCTAACACTGCCTGTAAAAAACAAACAAACAAACAAAAAGAATATAAGGAGGTAAACATGAGCAAGACACCATGTGGGAAAACATCAGAATTATTTAGAGAAGTGATAATGATATCCTACTCAGTCATGATCTATAATTTTTGATGCCATGTTGCAGAGAAATAACTGAAGTTCTATTTACAAAATTCTCACTTAAATTTATTAGTTGTATAGTGTTTCCTGACTATCCTTATCTTTTTTTGGAATATTTTATTTAATAAATATAAATTTTGAAAGTATAACTTTTGGATTTTAGTGGTTTTCCCCCCATAACCACCCTCCCACCCACAAACCATCCCATTTCCCACTCCCTCTCCCATCCCATTCTTCATTAAGATTCATTTTTAATTATCTTTAAATACAGAACATCAACTTAGTATATACCAAGTAAAGATTTCAACAGTTTACACCTGCATAGACACACAAAATATAAAGTACTGTTTGAGTACTAGTTACAGCATTAAATCACAATGTACAACACATTAAGGACAGAGGTCCTACATGGGGAGTAAGTGCACAGTGACCCCTGTTGTTGATTTAACAATTGACACTCTTATTTATAACGTCAGTAATCACCTGAAGCTCTTGTCATGAGCTGCCAAGGCTATAGGAGCCTCTTGAGTTCACAAACTCTGACCTTATTCTGACAGGGTCATAGTCAAAGTGGAAGTTCTCTCCTCCCTTCAGAGAGGTACCTCCTTCTTTGATAGCCCCGTTCTTTCCGCTGGGATCTCACATACACAGATCTTTCATTTAAGTCATTTTTTGCCACAGTGTCTTGGCTTTCCATGCCTGAGAAATTCTCATGGGCTTTTTAGCTGGATCCAAATGCCTTAAGGGCTGATTCTGAGGCCAGAGTGCTGTTTATGGCATTTTCCATTTATGAGTCTGCCTTGTATCCTGCTTCCCATGTTGGATCATTCTCTCCTTTTTAATTCTATCAATTATTATTGGCATACATTGGTCTTACTTATGTGATCCCTTTGACACCAAATCCTATCTTTATGATCAATTATGATCTTAAACCAATCACTTTAACTAGTAAGATGGTACCTGCCAACTTAATGGGATTTGGAGTCCCATGGTACATTTCCAGCTTTACCCTTAGAGGTAAGGCAAATGAGAGTGCACCGAACTGTGCATCTCTTCCCTTTCTTATTCCCACTCTTATTTTTAACAGGGATCAATTTTCAGTTGAATTTAAACTCCTAAGAATAATTGTGTGTTAATTAAAGAGTTCAACCAATGATATTAAGTAGAAAAAGAAAATACTAAAAAGAATAAAATAGTAAGCTGTTCCTCGACAATGCTGACTATCTTTATCAAAATCATGCTGCCTCATAATCTGAAGTGGGAAGATTTCCCTAACATTTCCTTATTTTCTTCTTTTTCTAATAGCAATTTATGTTAGAGGCATTGTTCTCTGAACAAAAGCATCATTTCAACTTCATGCATTATGATTATCATTTCAATTCCTTTAACATTTATCCTTTTTGCACTTCTAATTATCCACATATCATTTTGATACACATTCTTTCTTTTTTTTTTTTTTGACAGGCACACATTATTTCTTAAATTTAGTCCCTCCGCATTTTATATGGTTGTCTTGACTTTGGGGCTTTCTCTCTGGTTGCTGTTGTTTTCTATTACCTGACACTACAGAGAATAAATGACATTTTAAAATATAATTAAGGTTCAATCTTTAGAACTTTTAAAAATTATTTCTAAACTGAGATAAAAAAATCCCAAGATATCATCATTATATTCGATAATGTTGTCACTATAGAGAGGATGGTCATGAAAACTTGAAAATGACTGATTTGTAGCAGTGCTTCTTATAAGGGACTAAGTATGTGTTCTTTAATAGTAGAAAATGAACACATTGAGTACAGTTCTGCAAGGACTTAGTGTAGCAGTACTAATGTAGCCAATTCTTAGTGTAGCAGTACTAATGTAGCAGTACTAATGTAGCCAAAAGTATCATACTTTTCTCTAGTACAGGTGTCAATTGGGAGTAATTAAACAAATATCATATTCTGTTTGTCAGTTTGTTCAAACTGTGATTTTGAGAATTTTTTTCTTGAAATAAACTTTCAAAATGCAAAATTATTAAATAAGTCCTCTATTTTGAATAACTTTCTAAGAGCACAGATACATACACAAATAATAGATCAAATATGAAAATAGATCTTTCTAGTCGCCAGATCAGGAAGCCGATCCACAACCTCTATAGCAATTAGCTCTTAATGATTAGGGATTGGTAAGGACTGCCACCTTCATCATCATCATTATTATTATCATTGTTATTATTATTAACCTTGCTTCTATCTCAGAACCAAGTGACATGCTATATGCTCTCCAAACCAATTACCTAACATTCTTCATTTGTAGTTAGCCCATCTCCTGGTTTTCCATGTCAAGGACCTCCAAACACAGCATTCCTGAAGCCTGTCCCACAACTTTGTTCTAGTGATGCATTTTTGAATAATTATAAAGTGATTTAAGTTCATCTGTCTTGCAGTTCTTATAACCACATAATTGGTTCGAGGGTAGTTTTACTAACAGATAATGTAGCATGATGCCTCATAACACAGCTTCTCAATGAATTGATGGCCTTTCATGAACTTTATAACCACAAATAGGCTAGGCATGTTTGATATAAATGACTTAACTTTTCTGCATTAAGAAAATATGGATATATATATATATATATATATATATTCCATTACTGCCAGCCACTGTGTCATTTGCTATCAGACTGGCACATATGCTGAGACATGCTGATGGTATGAAATACACATATAGTCCTTTCTCCTCAAAATACTAGTAGGTGGACAGACAATCCAACTTTTGCCTCTGGACATGCCCAGTTAGTGCTTTAAAATAGCCAAAAATCAATACTGAGCCTACCAAACAAAAAAATGTGTGCAGTATTATTGTATACTAGCCACCATGTTAAATGGATATTGCAAATATAAAATGCAGTGGGCACTCCAACTCCTCTACTGCCATGTTTAAACTTCTTTTATATGTAACTTATATTCTAAAATTTTCATTATTATAGTTGATTTTAAAATAGCCTCTTCTCTGGTTCACTCACTTTTGGGGGCTTAAATTTTGCTTCACCAAATGTCTAATAACTAATTGCTGCTACATAAAGTCACAAAATGTAGCCAGCATTGTGGTATGGCTGAACTACTGCCTGTGATGCTGGCATCACCCAAGGGCATGGGTTCGAGACCCAGCTACTTTACTTCTGATCTAGTGCCCTTCTAATGGCCTGGGAAAAGCAGCAGAAGCTGTCCCAAGTGTTTGTGACCTTGCCACTCACATGAGAGACCTGGATGAAGCTACTGGCTCCTGGCTTCAGCCAGGCCCAATGCTGGCTGTTGTGCCATCTTGGGATTGACCCAGCTGATGGAGGATCCCCCCTTCTCTCTCTCTAACTCTAACTTTCAAAACAAATATTTTTAAATAAGTCACAAGGTAGAAATGCGGATACTGGAGACTTTACATTGATAATACTCCAAAAGGTCCTAATGTTGCACTACAATCTCACTGCCTCTCTTCACAAAAACATCCATACTTTCCTCCCTCCCCTCTCCTTCCCTTCCTTTATTTGAAAGGCAGATTTACAGAGAGAGGATAAGGAGGAGGAGGAAGAGAAAGGAACAAGGGGAGAAGGGTGAGGGGAAAGGGAAATGTTCCATCTTCTGGTTTATTCCCTAGATGGCCACAACAGCCAGGGCTGGACTAGGCTGAAGCCAGGAGCCAGTAGCCAGGAGCTTCTTCCACATCTCCCACATGGATGCAGGGGCTCAAGCACTTGCGCTACCTTCTGCTGCTTCCCCAGATTCATTAGCAGGGAGCTTGATATGAAGTGGAGCAGCCAGATCTTGAATCCATGCCCATATGGGATGGTGTTGTAGGCAGAGGCTTAATTTGCTATGCCCCAATGACGATCCACTCATCTTGTCTTTATTTACAGAAATCTCACTGTTTTTCTGTATCATTCTCTATTAATGATCTTATTTCATGTCTTGTGGGCTAAATAAAAGGCACCAGAAAAATGCTTCCCTACATTCTCATAATTAAATTTACAGACAAACCGATCGCTGTGCTCCCATTTTTGCCCTATTTTCTTCTCTTGCAGTGGAGGAAGTTGTTTCCTATCCTTGCTTTTGGCCCCACAGACTTATGAACATTCACCCTCAGGGATTTAATTTCTATGTGAGCCCTTTTCTGTCCTATGTCAGAAGCTGCTCACTGTGTCATTCTCACTGACTTACAAGTAGGTGTTGTTTGTCATTAGGAAATACAACCCCCACCCAGACACAGACACACACACACACACACACTCACACTCACACATATTAGTCCCAGGCATGAGGGACTCAAAAAATGTAAAATAAGGCCGGCGCCATGGCTCAACTAGCTAATCCTCCGCCTTGCGGTGCTGGCACACTGGGTTCTAGTCCAGGTTGGGGCGCCGGATTCTATCCCAGATTCTATCTTCCAGGCCAGCTTTCTGCTATGGCCTGGGAAGGCAGTGGAGGATGGCCCAAGTGCTTGGGCCCTGCACCCGCATGGGAGACCAGGAGAAGCACCTGGCTCCTGGCTTCGGATCAGCATGATGCGCTGGCCGCAGCAGCCATTGGAGGGTGAACCAACGGAAAAAAGGAAGACTTTTCTCTCTGTCTCTTTCTCTCTCACTATCCACTCTGCCTATCAAAAAAAAATGTAAAATAAATACATAAATGAACTGATACTGAATACATTTGTTTCATCAAAATTGCCAATTTATAAAGATTGTACTGATAAACTGTACAAGTTCTAAAGACTAATTAGGTTTCCATAGCCTTGGCAACTCATGACTAGAGCCTAGGGAGATTACTGACGCCATAAACAAGAGTGTCTAAGTCAACAATAGGAGTCACTGTGTACTTACTCCTCATGTGGGATCTGTCCTTAATGTGTTGTCCAATGTGAAGTAATGCTATAACTAGTACTGAAACAGTATTTTACACTTTGTGTTTCTGTGTGGGTGCAAACTGATGAAATCTTTACTTAGTATATACTAAATCAATCTTCTGTATATAAAGATAATTGAAAATGAATCTTGATGTGAATGGAATGGGAGCGGGAGATGGGAGGGGTGCGAGTGGGAGGGAAGTTATGGGGGGGAAATCCATTGTAATCCATAAACTGTACTTTGGAAATTCATATTTACTAAATAAAAGTTTAAAAAACTAATTATGTAATAAGCAACGCACATGATTTTATATCAATTAGATTATACATTTTTCTGTATGTCCACAAAATGTTTGTGGGCATATCTGTAGGTGATAGTTTATATTTTGATCCTAGAAACCACATCAGTATGAAGGAAACTCTGAATCTCAAATTATGCATTATAAAGAAACAAAACCTGAGTTGGAAGGGCCAACTTTGTAGCACTTTTGGTTAAGATGTTACCGGTGACAACAGCATTCTGTATCAGAGTGCTCGTTCAAGTCCCAGCCACTCTGCTTCTAATCAAACGTTCTGGCAATGCATAAAGAGCCACGGAAGACAGTCCTAATGTTTGGACTGCCATTCATGTGGGAGAAAAGGGTTGTGTTCCCTGTTTCCCACTTTGGCCTGGTTAGACGTGGCTGTTGTAGCTATTTGGGTTATCAACCTGCAGATAAGAGATCTTTTGCTCTCTTTTCTTCTGTCATTCTTTCAAATAAATACTATTTTTCCGATTTTAGTTAGAAACTTGTTTATCTCTACAGTATCCTTTCCAGATGCATCAGATATTGGGTGTCTTACTAAATGCAACATCACTGGAATGCAAGAACAGTAAAAGGTGTTTTCCACTTCACCAATAATTATCCAGATATTGAAGAACTAATTGTAATGTGGGAAATTATTTGTCCTTTTCCTAAAACTTTGAACAGTATGCCAATCTCATATAAACAATGAGAACATTAATATAAAAACACATCATTTATTTTAGGGAATTTTCCTCCTAAATTTAAAATATTCTATCAAATAAGTGAAAAAGAGGAAATAAAAATTATCTCCAATACAATCAGTGACTTACCAAAAAAATTAGTGTTTCTGCTTATTATTTAGACAATTTCTTAAAAAGAGAGTGTATCATAATTAATTCTTTGTGACCCCATCTTGTGCTGCAGGGAATAGTGACAGTCTCTATACACAAAAAACATCCATGGGAAATGCAGAGTATGATTTTCAGTAAGAAGAAAACGACGTGTGAGTTGTGGCAATGTTGAAATTTACATGAGCCCTGTGATCCTAAAGAGGAGGAGGGACAGGGATTAAGAAAGACATCCACCTTTTTGTGTTTCAAGGAAAGGCTGACACAAAAGAATCAGGCTTTCATACACAATTAGATAAGACTCCTGGATAACCAATTTTTTAAAATAAGTCCAGACACAGCCACAGATCCTCCAAATTCCCATTCCCAAGTTCATAAATGATTCACTGAACTCTTGGCTATCAACTAACCAAATACCTTCTAACTTGATCAAATTTTAAGTCAATTTATTTCATTTTTCCAGTCCACTGAACTTGGACCCCTCGTCAGCCCAAGCTGGCAGCAAACAATCCATCCTATCCCCTCCTTAGAAAAGGCAGACTTCAGTGCAAATCACATGCTGATCACACATCTAATCATGCCACCTGCTACCCCTCACTCAGGTTGCTCTAAACTCATTCATTCCATAAAAGCTCTTTTCTGTATGACATTTGATACACTTGCAGATCTCAAGAGAGATTTCTATCTTCAATAATATTCCTCCCACTGATGCAAATAGTCCCTTTCTCTGGACTACAATAATCCTTTTGAATGAAGTTTTTTTCTTATTTGAGTATATGTATTATTTCCCTAACTTATAGCAGCACAGTATGATTGCTCAATAACATATCTTTCATTCTTTATCACTGTTTCTTTGTTATCCCAACAAGGAAAACCCTAATACTGTATGATTTGTGGATTAGTGTGATTTGCCTAATCTGTGTAGACTGTGAGAATATACAACTCGGGTTTGCTGTGAAGACCTCACTTGATTGATAGCCATCAGAATATTTAAATGATCAGCTTATTCTAACAGTTCAACTCAAGAAAAACTCACAAGAAATTTAAATATTTTCTTCACTCTGGAGCATTGGTCCAGCACGGTGAATTCTGACCCTGCAACCTTTCCTTTATATATATTAAAGTTTTTTGTTGGTTTCAGAATAGTTATCCTGTTTCTGTTTAAAGTTACATATTTTAATAGGATGAAGGAAATCTATGGTAAGTAATTGGTTCCAACAAAGATTTTTTTTTTTTTCCATCTTTCTCTGGTCAGGTTCAGATCCCTCGCACATAGAGGTGCTGAGATTAACGTTTTTTTAACTGTGTTCCCAACCAGGGTCAGATTTGTTGCTAGGTGTTGTGAAGAGTTTTGAAAATTGCAGCAGCCCAAACCTTTCAAACTTCAACTTTGAATGGGAAGGTGAGCTTGGATACACCACTGGATGGAAGGAAAACCAGTGACCTAGGTCAACTCATTAGCAATTATGTGTAAAACTCCTTGGATAATTTAAGATTTTCTCTCTCTCAGACAGACCTAAACTTGGTGGATGTGGGTCCTAAAAGCCTCCCTGAGGTATTAAAAGTTTCCAATGAAGACTCACATATTCTCATCCTCCAAAACTCTTCATCTACAGTCTTTTATATTCGTGATCTCTGACTCCTGTACCTCATTGCTCTGGTTAAACCACAACTGCGCTGTCTACAACCACTAACTCATAAAAACTGTTCTTCATCTTCCAAGAAGTAATTTGGATCATTTATCTTGAATCTGTTTGAAAATAGGTTAATTCCATCTGTTAACATTCTAGGAAACATCTCTTCTTCTTTGGCAAAGCATAACCGAGTTCTCCTGAATAAAGATTTATGCTTGAGGATGCTTTGATTTCTTTCACTGCATTTTAAAAATTTACACTCAAATATCTCTTTGGCATATAATGCCAGGTTCTGCTAAAAGTGGGGGGTGTTAAAGAAGGGTTGCAAGTTAGTTTTTTTCCCCTGAATTTGAGAAATAGTAACATATGTTCTACCAATGGTTTTTGATCAGACACTAGAGTCTGTTTAGTGCTGATTAGCCATGCAATTAATATTATTCTGAGAATCCATCTGGTTTGTTAAATGATTTTAACTTTTTTTTTTTTGACAGGTAGAGTTACAGACAGTGAAAGAGAGAGACAGAGAGAAAGGTCTTCCTTCCGTTGGTTCACTCCCCAAATGGCCACTACTGCCGACTGGAGCTGTGCTGATCCAAAGCCAGGAGCCAGGTACTTCCTCTTGGTCTCCCACGTGGGTGCAGGGGCCCAAGCACTTGAGCCATCCTCAACTGCCCTCCTTGGCCACAGCAGAGAGTTGGACTTGAAGAGGAGCAACCAGGACTAGAACCTGGCGCCCATATGGGATGTTGGCGACGTAGGTGGAGGATTAGCCAAGTGAACCATTGCACCAGCCCCCTTTAAGTAATCCTTAAGTGAACTGAACACCCATCTACATGGACTGAATGTATTTTCTGTGATTTTCTCTTGACTCCCTTTTTCATACTCTCCCTATTTTTTTCTTGTAGAAATATTTATCATTCCACTTGTAAAACACTATTTTGTTTAATTGATTGTGTCTCTACCTTTCAGACTATAATCATTTTAAAGGAAGGAACCATGTTTTATTTATCTTCGTATACCAGCACCTAACACTGTTTTGGCACAAATAACTGAATCAATGAGGAAATGCGAGAGACTAGAAAAACCAAATACAAGTGATAGGTGGAAAAATCACATAAATGTGCATAGCTTTGATAACAAGTCATGAAGCTCCCTGTCAAAGTAGCTGCATAAATGGCAGGGGGTGAAATGTTAAGAAATAAGTTTAGGAATAATATTTCTTTGTTGAACACTTGCACAAAGGATGAGATTTTTTGTGTTTACAGATTCTATTTTGAAGATTTATTTTAATCATTTAAGAATAGCCTATTGATAGCTCATTAAAATATCTGGTTTCTAAAGGTCTAATTCTCCAACCAACAATAACACAGAGTTGTTTTAGAGTTTGGTTGGTGGCCCGCGCCATGGCTCAACAGGCTAATCCTCTGCCTTGCGGTGCCGGCACACCGGGTTCTAGACCTGGTCGGGGCGCTGGATTCTGTCCTGGTTTCCCCTCTTCAGGCCAGCTCTCTTCTGTGGCCAGGGAGTGCAGTGGAGGATGGCCCAAGTGCTTGGGCCCTGCACCCCATGGGAGACCAGGAGAAGCACCTGGCTCCTGCCATCGGATCAGCGTGGTGCGCTGGCCGCAGCAGCCATTGGAGGGTGAACCAAAGGCAAAAGGAAGACCTTTCTCTCTGTCTCTCTCTCACTGTCTACTCTGCCTGTCAAAACAAACAAACAAACAAACAAAAAACAAAAAGAGTTTGGTTGGTAATGGTTCAAAAGAAGACAAAGGGATCATTTTCTACTTTGACTGCATCATTAACCCACCGTGTAAGTTGTACACATTTTTAACTTCTCTTGCCTTAGACATCTCAGGCATAAAATTGGGAGGAAATCTGTAACTGATAATGCCGCTGAGTGGTTTGGTTAAAGATGTCCAAGATAATAAAGTCAGATTGGATTTAATGTATGATCTAAGACTAAAATTAACTCAGACAAAATATTTCATAAAGTTGTTTAAGTTTCTATAGTGATCAGAAAATGCCTCAGTTTCTTTTCAAGTCTAATGACATTTTAGCAGAATAAACTGGATTTATAATAGATCATTTGTTTTCAAGAAATATTCTCTATTTACGTTTTTCTCTAGGAAGATTCAGATCCTAGGATTTAAATACTGCAAACCTAATATGGTTTGCCAGATCTCACGAGGATCCTTTGTGGTTACAGCTCTTCTGCCTCCTCCTCCCCTCTCTTCCCATTACCTCCTTCCCCTTCGCCTTTTCCTGTTTTACCTTCTCCTCCACTTTAGCTTCATTGTGTATTTACCTGGAGTGATAGGTTGTCCATACTAAAAAAAAAAAAAAAAAAAAAAAAGAAAAAGAAAAAAAAATCCTGGTACAGCGCTGTGGTGTAGCAGGTAAAGCTGCTGCCTGCAGTGCCAACATCCCAAATGGGTGCTGGTTCAAGTCCTAGTTGCTCCACTTCTGATCCAGCTCTCTGCTATGGTCTGGAAAAACAGTGGAAGATGGCCCAAATCTTTAGGCCTGGCACCTGCATGGGAGACCAGGAAGAAACTTCTGGCTCCTGGCTTCAGATCGGTGCAACTTCAGCCACTGTGGCCATCTGGGGAGTGAATCAGCTGACGGAAGACCTCTCGTCCTTTCTATCTGCCTGTGGCTCTCTGTAGCTCTGCCTTTCAAATAAATAAATAAATCTTTGCAAAAATCCATTTAGATATTTTACTGATATGAATATCGAAGTAGAAAGTGGGTGAAAAGTCTTAGGATACTACTGTGAATTACTTAGGTTAAAGAGAGAACAAATTGGATAGATTAGTTGTATATTACCTCAAAACCTAAAAGTAATAGTTTAGATTTAGAAAAATTGTAAAACTTTAATTTTTGTATGAAGCATATTGTCTTCATCATAACTGACAATAGATGAAGACAAATTCCTCTAACTTTTTTTTTTTAGATTTTATTTACTTATTTGAGAGGTAGAGTTACAGACAGTGAGAGGGAGAGAAAGAAAAGTCTTCCATCCACTGGTTCACTCCCCAAATGGCCACAGTGGCTGAGCTGTGCTGATCCGAAGCCAGAAACCAGGAACTTTTAGCAAGTCTCTCATACAGGTGCAGGGGCCCAAGCACTTTGGCCATAGCAGAGAACTTGACAAGAAGAGGAGCAGCTGGGTCTAGAACCTGCATCCATATGAGATACAAGCTCCGCAGTCTGATGATTAACCTACTGTGCCATAGTGCTGGCTCCTATAACATTTTTTTTTTTTTTTTGACAGGCAGAGTAGACAGTGAGAGAGAGAGAGAGAGAGACAGAGAGAAAGGTTTTCCTTTTGCCGTTGGTTCACCCTCCAATGGCCGCTGCAGCCAGCGCGCTGCGGCCGGCGCACCACGCTGATCCCAAGGCAAGAGCCAGGTGCTTCTCCTGGTCTCCCATGGGGTGCAGGGCCCAAGCACTTGGGCCATCCTCCACTGCACTCCCTGGCCACAGCAGAGAGCTGGCCTGGAAGAGGGGCAACCGGGACAGAATCTGGTGCCTCGACTGGGACTAGAACCCGGTGTGCCGGCACCGCAAGGCGGAGGATTAGCCTGTTGAGCCACGGCATCGGGCCCTATAACATGTTTTAAAAGCAATAAATATTGCATAAAAAGACAGAACATCCAGAAGACTCAAAAATAGTTAATTTCCTAAGTTTAAAAGTATGAAGTAATGAATTGAAATATATATCTTTTTTACTGAAGATCTCAGAAGGGGTTTAATTTCAGTAAGTGGAAGTTTGAACAAACTTGCACAATTAGATATATTTTGTTCAAAGTAGAAATGCAAATCTATTTTAGTTTCGCCAGCTACCATAAACAAATTCTACCAGAAAATTGTGTTATGTACAGTTCAATGCATTCATTAAAATGAATTTAAAAAATAATTACAAGTGTACATTTCAGTTTGGTTATACCTTAGTATTTGAGATGTTTACTTAAACTTTATATGATCTTTATACTAGCCACACTGAAGGACTCACGGCTATTTAATTAATTTTAAATGAATTTTTGTTCTAATTAGCATTTATCATCAAGCATGATATACATATATATATATATATGTATTTCTGTTGATTTCTCTGAATCCCACACATCAGTGTATTTCCTAAAACAGATGAATAGTCATCTGTACAAATTTACTCCCTCATATAAATTTACATTTTATTTCATGACTAGACTGGTATCAATGCAGTGAAGACTAACACAGTTCATGGGCCCAAGCCCCACAGTGGTGTTAGGTAGGACTCTTTATCCTTTAAAGCACATTAATGTGATCATGGTAATATTACTAAAACAGTGTGATGACAGACAGCGCAGCAGCTCACTAGGCTAATCCTCTGCCTGTGGCGCCGGCACACCAGGTTCTAGTCCCGGTTGGGGCACCAGATTCTGTCCCAGTTGCTCCCCTTCCAGTCTAACTCTCTCCTGTGGGCTGGGAAGGCAGTGGAGGATGGCCCAAGTGCTTGGGCCCTGCACTCGCATGGGAGACCAGGAGGAAGCACCTGGCTCCTGGCTTCAGATCGGCGCAGCGCTGGCTGTGGCGGCCATTTGGGGGGTGAACCAACGGAAGGAAAACCTTTCTCTCTGTCTCTATCTCTCACCATCTAACTCTGCCTGTCAAAAAAAAAAAAAGAAAAAAACAAAAACAGTTTGATAACATCAGAAGCGACTGCTATACCAGAAATACAACTCTGGACTCTACCCTCAGACCTGCAGGAAATGAGTTCAAAATTGATAATATATGAAGCGAAACGTCAATTTAGGGGAAACATTCAGTTCATTTTATAATTTCTCCATTTGACTGACAAGTATATTTTACATATAATCTGGGGCAAAAAAATTATCTTTGATTTGGAAGTATTTTAGGAACTTAAATTTTTCTAAACTTGTTATTGAATCTTTGAGACCACTGAATAACCACTTTTGATCCTCAGTAGGTCATTGTATTGTTTTGAACTAAAGAACTTATTTTTAAAAGAAGTAAACAGAGTCTGTGTTAACAGCTACAATTCCGCACAGCAGTCTACCTGGCTGATCACACCTTCCCTTTTGACAAGCACATGCCCAAGGCTCTGGGTTACTGTGTAAACACACTGATCTAGTTTTCTTCCTACTTCGGTAGTCAATTCTTCTCATTCTCCTTTCTCAGATACTCCTCTTCTTATCAGTCTAATTACTGATATTACTGACTCCTTGGGTTTCTTCTTTTCACGGTTATGACTACCAATTCTACCATTTTTATACACATGTACATCCAAATGCAAATTATTTAACCAAATGTCTTTTTACCATGTTCCATTCCCCATTTTCTGCCTCTGTACATCCTAAGCTCTTGATTTTTCTTTTCTTTTGAGCACAGCCACATTCTGGTAGCTATGCAGGTTCTGTTTGTCTTCCTTTGGTGAACTTGGCAAGAGCTTTGTTTAGTATCTCTGATCTATTGCTAAGGAAGTCCAGATTCATGCTGACAGTTGAGCTCCAGAGGTATCTATCATGAGACCTTACATGTTATCAAAAAACTCCTGTTAACCAACAGTCAAGAAGATGTTCTTAGTATTTCATTTATCTACAAGTATAGAGAGCAATGGAGAAGATGGTCCCTTTATTGGAGAGTATTTCTTAGTAAACCAAGCTATATATCATCCAAGCAAATAACTAATAGGATGAAGTTAGACAGGGACCCAGTAATTATATTACAACTTTTAAGTTTCTATAGAAAACTTATATTATCCTTTTTTTTAATTTTTTAAATTATTTTTTTCTTTTGGGTTGTCTTTATTAAAAAAAAGAAACAAATTAGTTACAAAAACTTTTGTTCCAAATAGATATTAAGTATCTTAAATGTTTGGTTTTTAGTTTTAAAGATTACTGTAGAAATTCAAATATCATAAAGTTTCCTCAGAATTGATTTTGTAGTATAGTATTTACAAAAACTGAGTAAGTAAAAAATGACAGTTTATAAATGTGTACCATTTAGGGAAAAATGTATTAACTTTGTGTAGTGTTGTTTATATAATAGCAAATAAAACCATTTAAGATTTATAGTTTCACAAGGATGGCAAAACTTTAAAACAGACCACAACATGCATTACATTAACATATAAAATGCAGCTGTTCATTATTAAAATACTTATTCTTGGCTCCAACTATGTAAACATGTTGTAAAAATCTTATTTTTAATAGTAAGTCCAATTAATAGCTTTGAAGGCATTGTTTAAAATAATTTAAAACAATATTCAACACTGTGACCCAAAACTCAACAACTACTATGAAATCAGACATTCTAGCAACATAAAAATGAAGTTGTAGAACAAATGATTTTTCAAAATATGAAATGACTATCTCATGTTTATCAAAGAAAATTGTTGTTAGGCATCATTCATGAATAGGCAAGCTTCAGTCCAATCACCAATAGCTACTCCTAAATGGAGATGCTACTTTTTGTATATTTTCAATGAAATCATTTACATCTGTAACAAGGATTCCACTATTTTCAAAGACTTCTCTGGATACAGTAGGCCTATCTGTAAGGAAGACAACAAACCTGACATCAATATGCTGAGTTTGCAGACTTATCAGACATTTCAAAATTTCTGTTTTTGTTGATGACTGAGAGTCTACATGTACCCTCTTTCCATGTCACTCTTCTCCCCAAATGCATATTTCCCCTAATAAATGACACCATTAATGACTGAGTTTTTTTCATTTTTTATGTTTTTAAAGATTTATTTATTTGAAAGAAAAAGGTATAGAGAGGTAGAGGCAGAGGCATAGACAGATCTTCCATCCACTGATTAATTCCCAAATGGCTGCCGTGAACACAGCTGAGCTGATCCATAGCCATGAGCCAGGAGCTTCTTTCGGGTCTCCCATGTAGGTGCAGGATCTCAAGGACTCAGGCCGTCTTCTACTGCTTTCCCATGTTATAGCAGAAAGCTGGATAGGAAGTGGGGCAGACAAGTCCTGAACTGGCACCCATATGGGATACCGGCACTGTAGGCGGTGGCTTTACTTGCTTATGCCACAGTACTGGCCTTTACAGAGTTGTTTTAAGCCATGAGTCAGAGATCCCTCTGTATTCCTCCTTCTTTCTTATCTCCACATTTTGTCAATTATGTTATTAAATCCTGTACCAATGTGCATCTACAACTCTGTTACCATTATCATTCCTCTGTCCACATTCACCATTATCTCTAATCTTAATCATTTAAATTACCTCCTAACTCATCTCTTGGCTTCCAGAAATACCATCTTCAATCTGCTTCCCCATGCTGCCAGTGGTAAAAGTGAACAACTTTGGATTGGGTATGTGGTACAGCTGGTTAAGCCACAATTTGGGACAGATGCATCCCATATTAGAATGCTAGTTCGACTCAAAGCTCCAGTTATTCCAAACAGACCTCCTGCTAATGTGCCAGGGAAAGCAGCAGATGATGGCTCTATTGCTTGCGTGTTTGGTACCCTCAAGGGTTATCCAGATGAAGTTCCAGGTTCCTGGCTTTAGCTTGGGCCAGCCCTGACTATTGAGGGCATCTGGGTGTATGAACTAGTGAATCAAAGACATTTATTCATTCACTTACTCTTTCTCTGTCCCCTTCATTACTCTGCCTTTCAGATAAATAAATATATTTTAAGTGAACAACTGAAACTCTCTGCTTCTAAGTTTAAAGGCTTTGGCTTCTGATGTGCTTGAGCCAGCATTCAGCTTTTTCACCAATGCATTATTAGACTTTAATCTAGATCCTGCTTTTATCTGTAATCTCATTATCCATTGTTGAATTTCAGCAGCTTCTGGTTTCTTTGCTTTAATAAAAAGGCCTCATTCTTTCCCATCTCAGTCATTTAGGCATTCTAACTCCAATGATAGAAAAATTGTTTCCACAATAGCTCCTGTTCCTGTCCATCTCTCTGCCATTCACCTACTTCCTATGTAAATAACTTTCAGTACTCCAACTTACACAATAAATATTATTCTCAACAAAAAGCATTGGACACATTTCCATTTCAACATTTTTAGAATGAGTTTTTATTCATCATAAAATTATTTTTATATTTATTATTTATCCACTGTCATTGTTTCTACTTCTTCAGTGGAATGTGGGTTTAAAATTCCCTTATGACATGCCTAGTGTTGATAATCTATAGACATCTGATAAATAATTTTTGACTGACTGAAGGACTGGTTTAACCTAATTTATAAGGATCATGACTTGTATAAATTTGAACTCAGATTTCAAAATCATAAAAGTAGGTTTTGCTCTATCAAGTTAGTATTTTCTTAGTGTAGTTCACAATAAATATTCAAAGCTTTAAAAGAGAGAATTTTAAAAATTTAACAGCAATAGTTACTATTAAAGTGTAAATTTCCAATTTCATTCCTTTGTGGTCTGAGAAGCTGCATGGTATGATTCTAATTCTTTTGAATTTGCTGAGACTTGCTTTATGGCCTAGTATGTGGTCAATCCTAGAGAAGGTTCCATGTACTGCTGAGAAGAATGTAAAATCTTTAGATATAGGATGAAATGTTCTGTAGATATCTGTTAGATCCATTTGGGCTATAGTGTCAATTAAATCTACTGTCTCCTTGTTGATCTTCTGTCCTGTTAATCTGTCTATCTCTGAGAGTGGAGTATTGAAGTGTAAACATTTTCAAAATGGTAATAGATCATCAAAGACTGGTATTTTACATTTTTCATCATAATTTATATTATTGAAAAAGTTGAGTAGGCACTAGCTGAGGAGAGAAGTACTGTGTATGTGTGTGTGTGGTATGTGTGTGTGTGCCCATGTATACCAATCTCTTTAACACATTATCATTTCCCATTACTTTCAACAGTTAAAATTCTAAACCTAAAATAACTGAGTAACAAGGGTTATTTCCTTTCTTCTTTTCAGAATCGTGGTGTTTCCATATTTTCTCTTTGGTTTCATCAGAAACTGTTATCATCTCATAGCTGTGTGTTTCCAATTAAGAATTCATCTTGGTCCAAGTATTGGTGAGCGTTTTGTTGGTGGTGTGTTTCAAGCCAGTTCAAAGTGATTCTTAGCCAATTTTATGGTCAAATCAAAAAGAGAACAAACATAGTAACTAAAATTAAAGGAATCCCTTATTGCTTCTTCTTTATAACCCTTTGAAGCTTCCCCTCTGTCTTGGGGCTTAGAACACACCAGGGGTTCTCTGATTGGTATTCCATTAAATACAATGTGAATTCATAACAACCAGTTCATTCAGCTTTAATGAAAAATATAGAATGGTGCTGCTTCCAGTGATTCAGAAATTATGTCATCCTATTTGGCCGCATTCACCCATGACCTGTTAGTTCACTTGCTCTTTGATGTTTAAGCAGTAATTTTTTTTTTCTTCCTCCATTTGCAGGAGAATTTGATTTGATGCTGCTCAAATCAGAATATTGTGCGGCCTAGCTCATTAAGGTTTGATAAGATAACGTATTTCAGATACATTTATACATGATAATTTAAAAAATGACAGCTATAAATTCTGATTCTTATCATCTAGATGTACCACCATAGAAGACGTGAAGATGGCACTCTGTGGTTAACTGGAAACATTGGAAATTCCTTTTCCAAGATATGGCTAATGGTATGCCATGGGATATCATGGCAACCAAAGTTGTGTTCAGTGGAAGATGTTCTCAACTCATAAACCGAGGAAATGTTGCTCTTCCTATGAGTAAGCCCATAGGAGAAATCACACTCTGTTCATTCATTTTACCATGAGAACGTGTCAGAAAGCAGCAGGAGCTGCTTTGTAGAATACAGTGGGCTTGGGGTTAACAGAAAATTGCTGGAAAAGGTAAGGATGGAGAGAGGTCCTAAGTAGGACAGTAAGTGATCATAGGTACTGAATAGTGGTATTAAGATAGTTAACTTCCTAAAGATTAGATGCATACATTCCACTTCAAATGCACTCTGAACAAATCCAGAAGTAGAAACCGAATGTTCATGTAAGATGTACTATACCATCTCCCCACCCCCCAATAAATAAAGCAGCCCAGACATGAAGAATTTTATATCATGGAGACTACATTAGTTAGAAATTACAGGAATGATGTGTTCCAGGAGAATCCATCGTTCTCTGCCTAGTGCCTAGTACAGTGCCTGATTCAAAGGAGATGTTGGGTAAATATTTTGAGGTAGAAGAATTAGTCTATAAGAAACCTTGTAAGGCACATCTGATTTTCTTCCATTTTAGTGAAAAGAGAATTGGAAATTAATTTAGAATGTTTATTTTAATTTTTATTTCTTAGCATATGATTATATAATCTGAGTAATAGTTTTAAAGGGACACTCCAAACAGTCTCAAATTACCATATTATTTCATTTTTAAAATAAAAATCAAAACACATTTTTCATAGATACCCAGGCTTTATGGATTGCTGCCAAGACTTTGGAGTCCCGAATTAGTAAATTGCAGTATTCCATATCTTATATAGGGTTCTGTCTCACCTAAGTAAATTTTGTTTAGACAAAATACCTCTTACATTGAACCATGCACTAAGGGACAGTCATCTTACTTGCTTGTGAAAGAAAACATATCTGGTCATTGAATGTTTCAATATGAACTAAAATGGAAAGCTTATTAACATACAAGGCTTGAAATAAAAGTTTATTCCAAGTTCTGCTTAAATTTCCCTTAATTTTATTTCATTAGTATTTCTGCTTCATTCAAAGTTGTCATATGAAACTGAAACATTTGAATATTTTATTTAGGGTTTTTTATTTATATGCTCTAGGAAATTTTCATGGTTTCTTTGATTATTTTTACTGGAATATACTTTGGAAGTTCTCATAGTATGAATTTTTAAAGCCACCTTTGACTTTTTGAGATTTCTTAGTAAGGGACAGTGCTTAATTTATGTGTAAAAATGAGCTAAGAGATTTTCTCAACTCTACTAAAACTCTCCCTTCTGGAGAATGTCTTAGGAGTGATCCTAATATTGTGCCCATCACCTATCCACATATGCCACGCCTTCAGATGAAGTGCTACACAGGTTAAAACTAATAGAAGCAGAGGATCTGAGTGCAAGGATATCCAGTGTTGTTTTGCAGAAAAAATGTGAGAAGAAATACAGATGGGCACTGCATCTGGGATCTGGAAACCAGAGAGAACAGACACAGAGGGGAAGGCTGAGAGAAGTCTGGCAGAGCCCTGCGCTGACTTGGAATGACTGGTTTTTAAATAGCCTGCTGTGATGTTTGCTTACAGGGTTCTTTAAGGCATTCGTATATCTGATCTCAGTAGAAGAGAGTAATCTGTATTGTTTTAAAATAAATTCCAAACATTATATTCATAATTAAGACTATAGACAGTAATAGATTCTAAGAAACACCTAGAAATAAAGATACTTTATTATAATCTGTTTTATGACTGAATATGTAACTCAAACATACTGACAGTGAATATGAAGTATACATAAAATACATTTTTAACTCCACTGGCAGAAGTGACAAGTTGATCATACTGACTAGAATTATTGCCCCTGTGCCATATATACTATATAAAAATATATGTGAGCATATATAAGAGGGCTTCAAAATATAGAAAAACAGAATTAAGACATATGTTCATTTTATTCAAAAAATTTAAAGTCATGTTTAGTGTTTTTCATAATATACATTTTCCATGTATCTTTGCCTCCTGAGAGAAAGTGAATCATAATATTTGCATGTTAAGAACACTCTCCCTTTTATAAATATAAACTAGCAGATACTTCATTGCTTTAAATATATTTAAATATATTAAATTTAAATATATATTAAATTTTAAATATATTTAATTAATCTCTCATATTAGTTATGACCAATGGGTCAGATTCTTTAAGGCATGTTGCATGTAGCCTGAAGATCTTAGGTCCAATTCATTTTGAAATGCTCAAGTTTATAGAGCACATAGAACTCTTACTTGAAGTTTATGCTGTCATCACCCTATGGTCCCTTATTACTGATTGTAGTGACTTTTTATGTCTCATTATCTTTCTTCAAAATTTTTTGCCATCTCATTTTTCCTATATCAGATTATTTCAACCACTCTGTGCTTAAAATAACTATTAATAAAGCAATTTTAAAAATTAGTAACCTAGGAGCTGGCACTGTGGCACAGTGGGTTAACGCCCTGACCTGAAGTGCGGGCATCCCATATGGGCGCCAGTTTGAGACCCGGCGGCTCCACTTCCTGTCCATCTCTCTGCTATGGCCCGGGAAAGCAGTAGAAGATGGCCCAAGTCCTTGGGCCCCTGCACCCACGTGGGAGACTGGGAAGAAGTTCTTGGCTCCTGGCTTCGGATCGGCACAGCTTCGGCCATTGCGGCCATCTGGGGAGTGAACCATCAGATGGAAGACCTCTCTCTCTCTCTCTTTCTTTCTCTCTCTCTCTCTCTGCCTCTCCTCTTCAAATAAATAAATAAAATCTTTAAAAAGAAATTAGAAACCAAAATGACAATTAATTACCATTTCACATTCATTAAGATGGCTACCATAAAAAAGAAAAGCAGATAATAACAATCATTGGTAAGGTTAGGAAAAATGAAAACCCTTATGAAAATTAGAAGCCTTTGCAATGTTGATGTATCCCCTGTAAGATGGTGCAGTCACTACAGGAAACAGAACAGTAGTTCCTCACAAACTGAAAAATGGAATGACCAAATGATACAGCAATTCCACTTCTAAACAAATTGAAAGCAGAGTCTTTAGGAGATATTTGTGTAATCATATTTTGGTAGCATTATTTGTAAGAGTCAATTGATAGAAGCAATGCAGAGGTCTGTGAACAGATCGATGGACAAGCAAATATGGTATACACAAACAACGGAATTTGTTTTAATGAATTACTTACTTTACTATCTACTTATTTATATATTTGACAGGGTTACAAAGGCAGTAGGGGAAGAGACAGAGGGATCTTCCATTCAATGGCTCATTCCCCAAATGGCCACAATGGCTGGGGCTCAGGCTGAGCCAGAAGCCAAGAGCTTCTTTCAGGTCTGCCACATAGGTTCAGAGGCACAGCACTTGGGCCATCCTCCACCACTCTCTCACAAACATTCACAGGGACCTTGATCAGAAGTGGAGCAGCCAGAACAGGAACAAGCACCCATATGGGAGGACAGGGTCACAAGCAGTTGCTTAACCCAGTAAGTCATAACACTGAACCCCCCAAAATGGAATATTATTCTGACATATATTACAAATTATATGTACCTTGAGGATATTATGCTAGGTACTTATATGGTAGTCAGACTTAGAAATCAAGAGTGGTTAGCAGGGTTAGCAGGGGCTTGGAGTAGAACAGGGCATTATTGTTCAGGGCACGTGAGTCTCATATTTGCTAGATTTAAGAGTTCTGGATATCGGTTGCACAACAATGAATTTCCTTAGCACTACTAAACTCAAAAATAACAGAAATGTTAAATTCTGTTATATACATTTTACCATTAAAAATCCAAAAAATAAATACTAGAGGCTTTAAAATGTTAATGAAAATTTTGTATTATGAAAGAAATTGTACAGGAGTTTAAAAAGCCTTTTGTTTCAAAACAAACTTGTACTAATTCATTATGTTTGAACAAGATCTAGTTTGCACTACTAAGAAGGATAGGCTCAATTTTAAAAGAGCCCCTATCAGAGCAATGGGGATTCTGCTAAAACTGAAGCAAGGACAAAAATCAAATTTATAGTGAAGCTTGAGTGGAAGAGCGATAAATCACTGATGGTTTACAGAAAGGTATAGCGACAACACCCTGAAGAAATCAGCAGATTGCTGATAGATAACTCATTTGAAGAAAGGACAAAATGATGTTCAAGATGAAGCCTTGGGAGATGGATCATTTGGGGAGGAAGAAAACAACTGGCCATGCCCGTCTGCAGAGGACTGACAATTAGCAGAGGAAATAATACTCAACACACAGTCATGTCAATGCAGCTCACATAGTTCTGACTGAAAGCAAAAGTGACACAAACTTTCTGTCACTTGGGTGCTAAAACTCACCCCTCGATCAGTTACAAGAACAGAGCACTCAGTGGAACTTTTAAACAAGTGTGAACAAGATCCTGAAGCAGTTATTGGAAGAACCGCAACAGGAGATTGAAACTATCTCCCCCAGGACGATCCAGTAGACTCAGCACAATCAAATCAAGGACTATCCACAGGTGAAAGTGGTTCAGTCAAAGCAAACACACACCCCTAAAGAATAAAGGTCATCACACCAGTTTCTTGAGATGCTCCAGGCATTTTGTTTGGGATCTTTCAGAGGGCCAAACAATGCTAACATCTGTTGATTAGGAGGGAGCTTGGAGAAAAGCAGCAAAGATTTAACATAAAAACACCAAGATCCTTAGCAGAGTCTTCCTGTGCTATAACAATGTTGCCCTTCATTCTTTTCACCCAAAAAAGGACAAATAAAAAAATAGCAATTCTGATGGGAAATCATTAGGAAACCACTTTAGAGTGTTGATTTTATTCAACTTCCTTCTTTTTATTTCCTTGAAAAGTCTTTACAAGGCATTCATTTTTTTCTTCAGTTAATAATATAAAAAAAGAATGTCTTGACATGGATAAATTCCCAGGGCCCTCAGTTCTTCAGAGATGGACTAAATGTCTACAACGATTACTTAAAAAATGCATTAAACTTGATGAAGATTATGTTCAGAAATATAGTTTGCATTTTAATTGCCTTTTAATTCCATTTCCCCATACATATTTTGAGGTGCTCTAAAATATAGCTTCAGTTAGACATGAAAGTTTTCTTCCCCTTTTATAATTAACAATGCTTTTACTTATAAATTTTTTTTTTTTTTTTTTTTGGACAGGCATAGTGGATAGTGAGAGGGAGAGAGACAGAGAGAAAGGTCTTCCTTTGCCGTTGGTTCACCCCTCAGTGGCCGCTGTGGCCGGTGCATCGCGCTGATCCGAAACCAGGAGCCAGGTGCTTCTCCTGGTCTCCCATACGGGTGCAGGGCCCACGCACTTGGTCCATCCTCCACTGCCTTCCCAGGCCACAGTAGAGAGCTGGACAGGAAGAGGAGCAACCGGGACAGAATCCGGCGCCCCGACGGGGACTAGAACCTGGTGTGCCGAGATTTTATTTGTTTGAAAATCAGAGTTACACAGAGAGAGGAGAGGCAGAGAGAGGGAGAAAGAGAGATGTCTTCCATCTGATGGGTCACTCCCCAATTGGCTGCAACGACCGGAGCTGTGCTGATCCAAAGCCAGGAGCCAGGAGCTTCTTCCAGGTCTCCCACGCAGGTGCAGGGGCCCAAGGACTTGGGCCATCTTCTACTGCTTTCCCAGGCCATAGCAGAGAGCTGGATTAGAAGTGGAGTAGCCGGGTCTCGATCTGGTGCCCATATGGGATGCTGATGCTTCAGGCCATGGTGTTTACCTGCTGCTCCACTGTGCAGGCCCCACTTTTTTTTTTTTTTAATAATTAACATTGATTGACAGTGTGATATTGTATCAATATTTGGTGATTGAGAGTAAGGCAAGTTTAAGTTTCACTTGAAGGGTCTCATTTCTCTGTACTCATTTAACATATGAATAACTTATTTATAAATTAATTGTAACTTATTTATAAATTAATTGTAGCATTTTTGTCCAGTCAACATATATTTACATAGAGACACTTTGTAATAATAACATGACATTGTAGTTGTAACTGGACTTTTATGATTGGTTATAATATGTATATGAATAAGCATAGACATACAGTTTTTCTAATGACAAAAATATTTTGAAAGACATACATTTATCTGTGCAAAGTTACTGGCTACTTTCAATTTCAATCAAATGCTACTCTACCCTCTTTTTCAACCATATTTCACGTGGAATATCTGAAGTACATTGTATAATAATAGTGTCTACAAGCAGCATGTATGAGATTCTCTTTGTGATTTTAAAATCAGGAATAGAAGGCAGAATTCTAAATTCTTAAATAAATTATTTAAACCCCCAAGGAAGTTATGTTGGCCAAGTATATATAACCATGTTTAGGGTCTAAGAGGGACTCAGTTTTCTGAAAATTATACTTTATTGTTGAATAAAGTTCACTGAAATAAAGAAATCATTTCTCTGAAAACAATTGCCAAAGGTACTCTGTAGAAATGAATTTATAGTCATATAAAGCAATGCTTTTCAGGAGGCATTCTCACCTCTTCCTCTGCTCTCTGCATGTGCCTAGACCACATTATTCTCCAAAGGGAGGCACGTGTGTTTACTAGCACAACATAGCATATTACAAAGGAAGAAGAAAAGACTCAGCCTTTAAAATGTACATACTTCGCTGTAAGACTAACAATTAATGATTGATTTGTGGCCAGAGTTAGATATTATTTACAAAGAAACCTTGTTTGTACAATCTCCCTCAAAATGCTTAAACAGAGTAAGTCCGGTGCATTATATGTTAAAGCTAGCAAGAAAGAGAATTTAAATTTGTCATCTTAAACAACAGGTTTCAAAATGTCTATAATTTTCAAAGCAAATTTTAGTTAGGAAGATCTGTGAAATTGGAGGTTGATTATGAAAAAAATATTAATATTAGCTAAAGAATTACATAAATTGGTCTATGCCCACTGTATTTTCAGATGATGTTTGTGGAGTCAGATGACTCCACTCAACCTAAAATGAACAAAATGATGACTTTTTTTCTAGAAAATTATCACATTAATGTAACTGCCAGTAATCCAAATAAGGTACCATGTTATGCTCTGGGAAAAAACTTTGCAAAGGATTAGATGGTGTTATTGCCAAACCTTGACTGTTATTTCATTCGTCTTCTTTTAGTTTTATTAGTTTGAAAGGCAGAGAGGTGGATAAACAGAGACAGAGATCTCCCATGCTTTTTTACTGGCCAAATGTCCTGATGGCCGGGGCTGGCACAGCCTGCAGCCAGGACCCAAGAATTCAATCCAGATCTCCCACATGGGTGTCAGGAACCCAACCATTTGAGTCAGCACCCACTCCTTCTTAGGGTACACGTCACCAGAGAGCTCAAACAAAGAGCAGAGTTAGGCCACCAATCCAGATACCCCAATATGAAATGCCTCTATCCCCAGTGGTGGCAAACCTCTAAGCTAACATTCACCCTATTCTTCTATTAACAAAGTTATTACTGAAAGTGCATGATATGTCATGCAGGGTTTTATGTTTTATAAATCTGAGTAAGGAAAACATAGACTGAATGTGATGACAACAACTATGTGCTCAGTGACTAGGAAGAGGGCTTTGACGTGCTATTTAAGCCAGGATGTATGTGATAGTAAGTGAGGTAGGGGACCATTTGGACACAGTAGGGCATGTTTCAGAGCAAAGAATGAAAGCAAAAAAATTTTAGTAAGACGTGTGCATGTTATGTTTGAGAAATAGCCAGGGGTCTAGTTAGTTTGGAAAAAAATGAACAATTAATAAGATATAAATGGTCATGTGAACAACATATGAGTCTTTGTATCTTCCTCCAAACAAAAGGAGAAATCATCAGAATGCTTTGAGAATACTGAAAAATCTGAATTACCTTAAGTTTGTTAAGAACAGAAGAAGGGAAATAAGTTTGAAGATTATTATAATGGTCTCCTGAGTGGCACAGATAGATGGGTTAGATCAGTAACAGATGAGAAGATGTTGAACTGAATAACTTACTGAAGGTAAAGGCAACAGGGTTGGATGCTAGTTTAAGCATTCAGTATGACGGTAAGAGAGGACCAAGATGGCCTCAAAGTTTTGGCCTGAATAAATGAAAATCTTGATTTCCCAATTATTTAGATAAGAAAAATGAAAGAAGAACAGATTTAGAGAAGAAAACATGGAATTGGATTTGAGCATAATGTATTTATCATGGATGTTGAGATTTACTGATCAAAATGCCAAGTTGGCACCTGCAGATACAAGTATAGATTTCAAGGAAAACAGTCACTCTACTGAGAGATAGGTATTTTGTAACTGTCTACATGCAAACAACATTTATCTCAGAAAACCAGATAAGATTACTTAGGGAAATGGCACAAAGAGAAAAGAGAACACATCAAAAACTTGGGTACCAGGGTCATTTCTGACATATCCAGGTTAGGAAATGGAGATATCAATAGCGAGGAAGGAAGGGAAGTGAGCTACCAATAGGCAGTAAGGAAAGAGAACTAACGGTGAGTATTGTCCTCAGGGATTCCTGGTACAGTTAGGCAGAGTTAGTGCCATAACAGTAAGCCTACAATGCAATTAGAAGACAAAACCTTTCATTGTCTCACCAGGCCATAAATCATCACACAGGGCTGCATTTTCCTGAGGCATGGAGATTGTTCATTAATTCAAACCCAGTAATCTCACAAGCTAGCTGAAAAGGTGACTATCCCTAAAGAGAAGCGAGGAGGGCATTTCAAGGCACATTTAGCATCACTGCTAAATGCAATGGATCGCTAATACGGCGATGTTCTCAGCTGGCCATTGTATTTGGACACATGCAGCTGTGTTGGAATTTGAGTTCTGTGTTCTAGCGTCTTGCTCCTGAATCTGTGTCTTCAACCATATGACATAAAATCTAGACCATAGAGACCATTAAATTCAGAGAAGTCACATGTTCCTTTAAAAATATCCATTGAGAAGATGTGACTTCAGAAATAAATGGGAAACTTTCAAAGAAACTACAACAATAAAAACAACCCTCAAAACATAGTTTGTTTTGTGGATGTTACATGATTAAACAAGTGCAAATGACATATATTAATAGACATGGATCTTGCAAAAGGTAACGATACTTTTGCTTTATGTCTTCGCCAACAATAATTTTTATTTATTCATGGAGAAATCATGAATCATATACACTGGGGCTTTTGTCAAGATGATATGTGTATTACCCCTGTCTTCCTAAATCTTACACAAGCCTTATTCTAGCACGCACAGCTGCTAAATCATTATTCTCGGCATGAGTAATTGTTGCAGATGTTCGTACTGATTAATGGGGAACAGCTACACTTATGGTGGTTTCAGCATGGCAGCTACACAATTGTGACTGCTCTTAGGACAAAGAACACTGTGGGCTGATGCTATACTATGTGGCTGCTGGTTGACTGCCATTGTTCACTGCTTTGTATCTGCGGGCTTCTCTTTTCCAATCTTGTTCCCTCCCATGCGCTGACATCATCCTGCTCTCACTACACACACAAGAGATATGTTTAGGAGAGATATTTTTATAATACCTTTAGGTATGCCCCATATCACAGATAAGATTTGTTTTTTCTTATGTCAGATGCAAAGATAGCATCGACAAAGGAGATCACCAAAAAGTGATTCTTGGGCAGAGGGTGGGGGACTCATCTATTTGTTGATTCTTTCAATGGATGACTATTTCTTGTTTGATTATTACATTTTTAAATGGATTGACAAGGACATAAACCTTCATAAAATGATTGTAGAGGCAAATAAATTGGGTAGGAAGCATCACAGAATGTTCAACACAGCAGACATCATATATACATATATGTTTAATTCATTTATTTGAATCTATTTTTGAATTTTACCAGTGGTAGGGTAGCCAGTTCTGCTAGGCCAGCTGGAACTGAAGGTGTTTTTGGGATACAGGACGTTCATATTTAAAACTGGAAAAAAACAGGTAAGATGGTCAAACCGCAGCGGGGTGAGTTGACCTGGTTGCTTAACTTTAACGTGCAAAGTGTTTGCTGTAACCATCTATCAAATAGCATGTGCATATATGATAATACCTTTTCTATTCCTTCATGAAATTTAAAACTGTATTTACCACTCAAAGATTGAGAATAACTACTTTTCTTTGTAACTATTCTTTATTGGTACCATCATAAATAATAACTGGCACCCAAATATCTAGGAGGTGCTTGTTCAACACCTAATGAATGAATGAAATTATAAGGTTGATTCTGAAATACCTAACAATATGGGTATTATCATATTATTGTTAGAAAGAAAAAAAATGGAAAAATTCTTATTTTTTTAATTTTTCACCAACATTATCTGGCCTCTAAGACAGTGTTCCCCAACTGCTTTTCACATCTAAGCAGCAAAATAAAATGAAATGAAATGTCCCCTAATAGGAAAATATAAACACTATAGAATAAAATTTTGTCAGATGGGACTTAGCCACAAAGTATTATCATATCTAAATGCTCTTCTCCATCTCTTCTAAGAAACAAGTTTGCTGTTTACTGGTTTTTGTTTTAAGATTTACTTATTTTACTTAAAAAGCAGAATGACAAAGAAAGAGGGAGACACACATTGGTTCACCCCACAAACGGCTGTGATGGTTTAGGATAGGCCAAGCCAGAGCCAGAGCTTAGAACTTTATCTGGGTCTTCCACATGGGTTTTAGGGATTACAACACTTGGGTCATCTTCTGCTGCTCTCCTAAGAACATTAACCAGGAGCTCGATAGGAAGTAGAACAGCTGGGACTCAAACCAGTGCTCAAATGGGATACTGGAGTTGCAGGTGGTAACAACATGCTGTGCTGGTCTCCCCAAATTTGTTCTTTTGGTGAGCAATCAGTCCTGTAGGTCACATGGATCATTTGATACTAAACTTTGTGTTTTTAAATTTCCATGAGTAAATTCTTGATTTGTACATTATTTTAAGAATGGTGATTCATACACTCTAAAGGAGATTACTGATCACAATGACCAATGCCAGCCTTAGGAGCCACAGAATGGCACCTTGGCATCTATGTTGTTAATCGTGTGCCACTGAATAAGCCTATTAGCCATTTAAGCTTCCTTTCTCCATAGGGAGAATCACAAGAAACACACAACATATTTAAATCAAAGACTGAATTTAAAGTAGAAATGAGGCAATGTAAGTGATAATACTTTGGAAACTTCCAAGAACCATGCAAATGTGTGTTGTTGTACAGAACAGCAATACAGTCTTGTTTTAGAGTAGGAAAGAGGAGTATGAGCTGGAATTGCCAGAGCAGTGAAACATGGGTAAGAAAAGGAGGACACAGGTTGCCATGTCCTGCTTATCCAAAAAGCCAGAGTTGAGAGCTGGAGAGCTGCAGCCAAGGTGCTTCTCCATGCATTCAGGAGGGGTAGAAAGCTGAAGGAAAGCTCAAGTTACTGCCTGAAATGGTTTTGTGAATAAGGCATTGCCAAAGCACTGAATTTGTCTCAACTCCAAATGGAAGAGAGATGGAAGCATCATATTGAGAACTCTTAAGAACAGCTAAAATGATACTTATAAACAAGGAAGAGGTAATTTAGTTCAACTATGCTTGATGGGACCTGAGGCCAAAAAAATTTAAAAATGATGTGTTTCATGGCGTTAATTAGGAAGCTGAGGTAGTAGATGTGACTATATCCTGTGCATTGTTGACAACAAGGATTGAAGCAGAAGCAGCAGCTGCTTCAGTCTGTGGGGATCCCTCCAGGGCACATGGTTTTAACTGGAATCCCAGTGAGCTCTTCCAACCAGCAGTTTAATCATTTAATCCAAACCTGATACTGCAAGCCTGGCTCATTGCCATTGACCAAACAAGCAGCGCTTGGGAGCCATCATATGACTTTGTCGCCTGCTGAGTATCTGCCTTTGTTATTTACTTTCTACACTGTGGGCTTCATTTGTTGGCATACTTGCTGCTAAACATAATCTCTAGATTTTGTGTCCTTGCCTCCAATGAGGATACCTATAAATTTGGCTGACAGCACATTCTGTTTAGAGATTAAGAGTCTATGGAAGAGGAGGATATAGTAATTGTCATCACTGGATAGCAAATGAGCATTTTTGGGCAAAGCTAACAGTTCCTTTGGCACCTTGTAAAGGTACTGAGAAAAGCTGGCCAGATAATCATACAAGACACTACATCTGAGTAGTTAAATGTTTGATAGCTTGTCAAACACATTTTTCTCCAGAAATATTAGTTTATGTCAGTAGCTTTTACTTATTTAGAACATTATAATATTCTCTAAAGTAAGAAACAGAGGAAAGCATTTACTAATGGATGTGGAGACTTACTTAGGACTTACAAAGCCAAAGGTTCAAAACAGGAGAAATGAAGAGCAAAAAAACCAACACTTTGGGCATAGCAACCATTAGGCTCCCTAAATTTGGAAAATGCAGAGTAGACTAGTGTTTAAAAACAGAACTCTGGAGGTATGAATCATCACCTAGAATTCACTAGCTGTGCCCGCTTTCTCAATTTTTCAAGCTCTACAGGCCTTCACTTATAAAATGGAAATAAAAATAGAACCTCTTCATTGTTGTATAGCCAGTTAAACTGCTGTGTGCAACACTAATATCCCTTAGTGGAGTGCCAGCTTGAGTGTCCGCTGACCCACTTCCAATCCAGCTCCTTAATGCACCAGGAAAGGCAGCAGGGGATGGTGCAAGAGCTTGGGCCCTGACATCTACGTGGGAGACCTAGATGGAGTTCTGGGCTCCTGGATTCTGGCTGGTCCAGCGATTGTCATTCCAGACATTTGGAAAATTAACCAGTAGATGGAAAATCTCTTGTTCTCTCTGTCTCACCCTCTCTTTCATTCTTTCAAAGAAATCTTTAAAAAATAGTATGCAGTAATCCATAAGCTGTACTTTGGAAATTTATATTCATTAAATAAAAGTTTAAAAAAAAATAAAATTGGCAAATTAAAAAAAATAAATAAAAGAAAATGGGAAGTTCACTTTCATTTCTGTTTATTTAATAAGCAAAGAAAAAGAGAGAAAAAAATCAGTATGCAGTCATCAGCACAGAGCTATTGTAAATACTTTACCTTCTTAACAGGACTGTTAGGAGAATTAAATCAGTTTCACTACACAAAGCTCCTAGAAGAGTTTAAAGTGCAGACTGTTGATTGTTCCTAACTCTAACAAACGTTTAATGACTAAATTATTAAATAAAAGGAAAACAAAGTAACAAAGTCATGTGTACTGTCTGAACAATGCTGGTATCGGTGCCCAAGTCATTGCAAGTTCCATTTACTGTGCTTTAAAATATAATCCAACATAATGGACAATGAGATTGTTTTGTTCCTTCTATCTCAGAAGAAACTTAAAGACTTGGAATGATTTACTGAATTGGAATTTATGAGTAAAGAACTCCTGTTGATCCCTAATGCATCAAAATATCCTTTTCTACATACTTAAGAAAGAATTTTATTTACTCTTCCAAATTGATATTTTCATATTAGTAAGAATTTAGAAGCGAAATCTCATTATTTTCTTTCCTAAACCATATTTTCCTTTTATAGGCATATAAAAATGGCCTGAAGATAAAACCTCCTCATTGCAAAAAGGGCCAAGTCCATGTAAAGTAGATTTTATTACTTCACATTATGTTTTTGGCAACCAAAACAAACAGTTCACGACTTTTGTGTCATCATCTCCCAGACAACAAATAATGAGCAAGTAGGACTGCAAGTCGCCTTAAAAATCAGTTCTCTAATAAGAAAGATGAATAATGAGTTAATTCATTTCTTATGGCTTAATCCATTTCTAGTTTTCTTGAAAAATTAAAAAAGACAATATAAAAACTGCCTTCGTATATTGAGTTTTTGAAACTGCACTTCTCTGATTCTTGTATTTTAAATGCAGCAACAATTTATTTCTCAATTATGCATGGAAGTATGTGTGTCTTAATCTCTCATGCATGCTGCAAAAAATTACAAGTTTTATGACTTAAAATAGATAAAACACTTTATCCCACAATTTATAATGCCAGAGTTGAAGCTACTTTGAAAAAGCCCTGGACAGGCTGTACTCCCCTTGCAGGTATCTAGGGAGAATCTATTTCCTGCCTCTTCTAGTTTCCAGTGGCTATATCAACACAATCTTTTTGCTTCTGTGGTTCCATTTTTTGTCTACTCTTTTATTTATGTAATACGTTCCTCAGAGTGCTAATGGCAAGCACACATGTGAATACGTTAGTGCCCACCCAGCTAGTCCAGGACAATTTGTTCACCTCTAGGGCCTTACCTTAATCACCTGGGTAAAGGTGACATACACAGGTTCCAGGGATTCAGATATGATCTCTTTCAAAGGGGTCATTTTACAACCTACCACCATATCTTTACAACTTTTTGGGCTCTTTGAGATCTAAATCAACATTTAAAATGATGGTACTAACCATTACCTTGTGCCTATTTGGATAGTAAAGCCACTCTCTCTCCCCTGCACCATGGTCTCTGTCTCTGAACTCGCCTGCACCTGCTCCATTATCATCCTGCACAATGACCTTCATGGAGAATAAGATCAATGCTTTCATTAAAATAGCTTGTATAGGCCGGCGCCGTGGCTCAACAGGCTAATCCTCTGCTTAGCAGCGCCGGCACACCGGGTTCTAGTCCCGGTCGAGGCACCAGATTCTGTCCCGGTTGCCCCTCTTCCAGGCCAGCTCTCTGCTGTGGCCCGGGAGTGCAGTGGAGGATGGCCCAAGTGCTTGGGCCCTGCACCCCACGGGAGACCAGGAGAAGCACCTGGCTCCTGCCTTTGGATCAGCGAGGTGTGCCGGCCGCAGTGCGCCAGCCGGGGTGGCCATTGGAGGGTGAACCAACGGCAAAGGAAGACCTTTCTCTGTGTGTCTCTCTCTCTCTCACTGTCCACTCTGCCTGTCAAAAAAAAAAAAAAATAGCTGATATAAATGTTGAACATTTTTGGCCTGGGTTGTTCATAAGGGTCTTGGCTCTTGTCAAAAATGGGAGCCTGATGTGCAATGTAGGGGCTGGTGGATTTATCCCAGCAGCTGGTGCCATTCTAGGAGGAGGTAACTGTTCCCTCAGACTCCTCTGCTTTTGATCTAACTAACTGTTAATGTGCTGGGAAGACAGCCAACAATGGGCCAAGCTCTTGTGTTCCTGCCACCAAAGTAAGAGACTGAGATGGAGTTCTATGTTCCAGGCTTGACCCAGCCCAACGTGGCAATTTAGGCATTTGGAGAGTGAACCAGAGGATAGAAGATCTCTTCTAATGAAAGAATAGAAGAATTAGCTAAATAAAACTACAGTGGAAAATCAAAGAACAAAGAGAAACAACTAGAAAAATTCTTGGAAAGAAACTTATCCTCTCCTGCTTATATCTTCTTGTAGATTCCTTACCTAAAGGATAAACTGAGTAAAATTATTTATAAATTGTAGTATAATCAATGATCATAATTTTAAGGAATCATTCTATTCTCTAACACTATAAACAAGAACACACATCCCTTGAAACTTAGTTCACTTTAAAAAGTAGAGGAGAACTCAGGAAATAATGCAATTATAACAAATAATAGAAATAAATGAAAACCAAGTAAATGAGAAAGGTGAGGATTATTTAAGGCTTGCATATGGAGGGATTCAGCTACTATCAGTTGTCTTGGAAGTGACTCAAAGGCAAGGAGAGGATGAAAAGCCTTTATAATAGCAAAAAGGAAGGACTTGCTGTATGCCCCGAGTGGAGGCTCTGGCCATGGAGAATCATTGCATGAGCCAACTAGACGCAGGGCATCCTATATGATTGGCTATCTCCTTCTGAGATAGTAATAAATGGGTAGCTCTGATAAAAAAGCAGTTTTCAGTTATTAATTAGAGTCCAGCCTTTGTGGACCAATTGCTAAAGAATCTACTGTTTCGCTTACTGCATTGTCACTAGAGATAGCAATCTGGCATCCTAGAAGTCCAACAAAGTTCAAGCTACCTTTCCTGGACTGTTTGTTGTAAAAAAGGGGTTTATTTCCTAGGCTGGTTTTGGGTGAAAGTCCTATTTTTATACATGGTTTTTCTCTTACCTGTTTGTATATCCAATTTCTTTACAACAGGTAACAAACAACAAAAAGAAGTGATGACCAGGCCTACAGTAAATCAAGGTAGGGCCTGAAAGGTTAGGAGATGAGCAAGCCCCTGGACATGGGTAACTTGAATGCAGGTCCATATAGTGGAGAAAATGAGAACAGCAGAGAACTTCCCTAAACCAACTCACAGGGTGGGGCTTTCCTGAAGCTTGAATTATTCTTGGGGACTTGACTCTAGAATAAAAGAAGGGTGAGAAAGTAGAACCTTCAAGGATATTGAAATTGTCAGGTTGGGTGGACTCTCAAGATAGGAGCAGAATAGGAGAGGGAGGAAGGGCACAGGAAGGAGGGACAAGAAGAAAACTTATTTTATGTTATTTCTGTAAGACTCTCATAAAAGAAGATCAAGAAATATAACCACCAAAGTGGATTATCAATCGCTTTCCAAGGCAAATCAGAGATAACTAATAGAATCCAGAAGCTGCAGGTTAAGCCCCACAGTGACTACAGAAGTGTGAATAATCAGCTAAAAAATATAGACTATTTACATATGCAAGTCTTTGAAATGAGAACAGTTATAATAACATAAGAGAATATAAAAAAAACTATCAAAATATGCAGGTAGAAAATTAAGTTCCTTCCTGAAGTGAAACTTATAATTATGAGGTAATACATTCACTAGACAGATTACTCTGCAGATTGAATGCAGATGAAATGAGAATTAATAACAGGAAAATGTATGAAAGAGAGTATTAACTGACATGAGGATGGACGAAAAAGGAATGCATCCCAGAAGATCCTAAGGAAATGAGAACAGAGCAAATGGTTGATAAATTTCTATAACTGAAGACAAGAATGAGTCCACCTATACTTTGATGCACAATATTTAATATCACAAGAAATAAGAGAAATATGCATTATAATGATACTTCAGAGCTCTAAACACACACACAGAAAATCTAAAATGGAACTAATGAAAAAATGCATTTAGGATAAAAGGAATAGCAACCAAACTAGTAGCTGTGTAATACAAGTATCCAAGTGCTTGAATTATCCCCAGTGATTTGATTACAATTACAGTACTTGCTATGGGCATACACGTAACTTTTAAGCATACTTGGGAAATTAAGTTACAGTTTTTTAAAAAAATAATTTCTCTAAAATAATCACATTATTTTTAAGAACTAGATTTATACTGTGAAGCACAGATACACCCTTTAAATTAGATGGACATAGCCATTAACTTGAACTTAATCTATTAAATGGGAGTTAATATTATAGAAATTAATTCACTTGTATGTTCAAGAAATGACTGAGGATTCTGTGCCAGGGTTATGCCAGACATTGAGCATGAACATATGAAACCTGTTTGTTCAAAGCTTTGAAACTTCAGAACTGCAAGGTTAGGAAAAGGAAAATTTCTGTATTTCAAACTGCAAGGGAAGTATCTTGACGGCTGCCGTTCTCTAATTTTGTGTTTTTCTATTTTTCCCCCATCTGTTGGTTCTTTTGCAATGGTTTCCTCTGTCTAACCCCTTTTACCTTTGTGTGTGTGTGAGTGTGTGTGTGTGTGTGTGTAGGCACGCATATTCATGTCCTCTGTTATTCTGTTTTTATTTATACTTTTTCCACCTTACTTTCTTTTGATGCATTAGTTTCTGATTGTGACTATAACAAATCACCACAAACTCCATTTCTGAAAAAAACCCACAAATTTATTTATTATCTTAGTGTCCTAGAGGTCAGAAGTCCAAAATTGTTTCTCAAGGCTGCAAATTGTTGGCATGGCCATTTCCATTCTGAACACTAAAATATAATCCACTCTCTTGACTTCTTCAGCTTTTGTGTCTCCCCCACATTTGTCTCGTGACCTTCTTCCATATTCATAGTCAGCAGCTGTAGTTGAGTGTCATGATGCCGTCTTCTTGATTCCTACACTGCTGTCTTCTGTTTCATCATCTAAGATCTCTTTGCAATTAGTGATTCACTCCCCAAGTGGCTAAAATGTCCAGGACTAGGACAGGCCAAAGCCAGGAGCTGGGAGATTCATTCAGGTCCCCTACATGAGTGCAGGGGCCTAAGCATTGGGGGTATCTCACTGCTTTCCCAGGCACATTAGTAGGGAGCTGGATCAGAAGTGGAGCAGCAGAGACTTGAGCAGGCACAAATATGGGATGCCATCATTACAGGTGGCAGCTTAACCCATTATTTCACAACATTGGCCCCAAGATTATAATTTTATTAATACTAGTCTTCCTTCTATGCTTTTTGACTAGCTATAACTAGGAAATTGAATTGCATAAATATAGATTACATAAAAGATTTAATGTTTGAAATCCAATTAATCTGATACTTCAGTTCACCAATTAGCTTTAACAATGTGGACTCTTCAATGATTTTTATACAAAATAATTTTAATATTAGAATATAAGAAGATAGGTATATTCATTCAATCCCTTATTGTGTAATGAAACTTGAAATATAAACTGCATATAGAGAGAGCAGTTCATGGATTATTTTCTATCATCATTTTTTTCTTTTCTCAAATGAATTGAAGCAATTTACAGTCTGAAGTTTCCAGTTTCCATAGCTCAGTTAAGGAAAAAGTTAAGTGTCACTTTGCACAACTCTATCTAAAACTGATAAATTCTATCAAATGCTGTTTTAAACTTCTTCAAGATTAATGGCAGGCCCTACATATTTTCTTAAAAAAAATCACAAAGAGGAAGAGAAATGCCTTCCACTGAAATGCTATTATACATTGTTGCTTCTTTGGGTTTGGTTATTTCTTAACTAATTTTTAAAAAGTAAATAAAAATCAAATACTTCTAAGAACTTCAAGAATACCAGCTAAAGTCCCGGCTTCTCCATTTCTGATCCAGCTCTCTGGTATGGCCTGGGAAAGCAGTAGAGGATGGCCCAAGTCCTTGGAAATGGAAGAGGCTTTGGATTGGCATGGCTCTGGCCATTACAGTCATTTGGGGAGTGAACCAGCAGATGGAAGATCTCTCTCTGGCTCTACCTCTCTCTGTGAATCTTTCTTTTTTTTAAGCTTTATTTATTTATTTGAAAGTCAGAGTTTCACAGAGAGCAAATGAGAGGCGGCAGAGGTCTTCTATCTGCTGGTTCACTCCCCAGTTGGCTGCAATGACCAGAGCTGTGCTGATCCGAAGCCTGGAGCCAGGAGCTACTTCCAGGTCTTTCCCTGTAGGTGCAGGGGCCCAAGGATTTCACTCCCCAGTTGACAGCAACAGCCAGAGCTGGGCCCATCAGAAGCCAGGAGCTTCTTCCAGGTCTCCCACATGGGTACAGGGGCCCAAGAATTGGGACATCTTCTATTGCTTTCCCAGGCCATAGCAGAGAACTGGATTGGAAGTGGAGGAGCCAGGACTTGAACCAGCATCCATATGGGATGCCAGCACTGCAGCCGGCAGCTTTACCTACTATGCCACAGTGTCAGCCCCCCTGTCTTCCAAATTAATAAAATAAATCTTAAAAAAAAGTGTTAGAGATTTATGGGGCACTATGAAATGACCCAACCTACAGGTTTTAGGAGTTCCTGAAGGTGTGGAAACAGAGAATGGACTAGAAGTCCTATGTAGTGAAATAATTACAGAAAACTTCCCCACTTTGGGAAAAGAAAGGACCATCCAAGTACAGGAATCACAAAGAACTCTTAATAGATATGACAAGAAAAGGTCTTTACCAGGACACATGGTAGTCAAACTCTCCACAGTAAAACAAATAAGATTCTAAAATGTACATGAGAGAAATGCCAGATTACTTTCAGAGGATCTCAAATTAGACTCACTGCTGACTTCTCATCAGAAACTCTTCAGGCTAGGAGAAAATGGAGAGACATATTCCAATTCTTAAAAGAAAAACACTGTCAACCTAGAGTTCCATACCCTTTATGAAAGAAGGTGAAATAAAATACTTCCATAACCAACAGAAATTGAAAGAATTCATCACCACTCACCCAACCTTATAAAACATGCTTAAGGATGTGCTACAAAAAGAAACACATAGCCATCATTATGAAAAAATATGAAGTCAGAAAATCTCCCAGTAAAAGTACAAAAGGAACTCAAGGTAAACAATAGTTATATTCATGGAAAAATGACAGGGACAAGTTGTTACATATCAATAGTAACCATGAATATAAATGGAATAAGCTCTCCAATTTAAATATACAGACTGGTTGAATGGTTTAAAAACCAAGACCCATTTATATGCTGCTTAATAAAAAACACACAACACCAACAAAGATATATACAGACTGAAAGTCAAAGGATGAAAAATAATATCCCATGCTAATGGAAAGCAAAAAAGGCATGCATAGCCTTCCTAATATCAGACAATACAGACTTTAGTACAAAAATTCCTAAAAGAGACAAAGAAGTACAGTATGTAATGATTAAGGGAACAATTCAATAGGAAAATGTGATCAAAATAAATGTGTATGTACCCAATTACAGAGCACCTGGCTATTTAAAAGAAATGTTAATGGATCTAAAGGGAGACATAGACTCCATTACAATAGTAATAGGGCACTTCAATACCCCACTGCCATCAATGGACAGATCAACTAGACAGAAAATTAACAAAGAAGCAATAGAGCTAATCAACATCAGCAGTATCTCTTAAAGATGTGGGTTATATTGCTCTCATTTTTTATTTTTTTAGAACAAATCAAAGGTGCATTTGATAGAAACTACTCATTTGGACTCTGGGTAAAGTTTGCTTCCATAAACATGAACAGACTGATACATTCTGAAAGCTAACTAGTGTCTCAATAGTTTTTTAAAGATTCATTTTTATTTATTTGAAAGGCAGAGGTACAGAGAGAGAGAGAGGCAGAGGCAGAGACAGGAGAAAGTCTTCCATCCAAAGAGGGAGAAGGAGAGGAAGAGAGGTAGGGGAAAGAGGAGGAGTAAAGGGGGGGGGGGGGGAGAGGGAGAAGGCGAAAGGGAGGTCTTCCATCCAGAGAGAGGCAGACAGAGAGGGAGAAAGTCTTATATGTCCCGTCCCGCGGGACATCAACTAGGGTCAAGCATCTAGAAGGAGGAATGACAGGGACAGGAGACACAAGGAAGGCAGCAAGACAAGAGTTCTGATCAAGCTGCTAAGTTTATTTTTTACACAGGGGTTTATACACTTCTTAGGGGAAGCAGTAGGGGGTGGGAAAGAGGAGCTGTTTCAGGATCTGTTCAGGGTTGAAGGTCAGGTGGCAGGACATAGTTATCACAACAGGCACATGTTATCTTTTTTTTTCCCCATTTATTAAACTTTTATTTAATGAATATAAATTTCCAAAGTACAGCTTATGGGTTACAATGGCTTCCCCCCTCCCATAACTTCCCTCCCACCCGCAACCCTCCCCTTTCCCACTCCCTCTCCCCTTCCATTCACATCAAGATTCATTTTCAATTCTCTTTATATACAGAAGATCAGTTTAGTATATATTAGGTAAAGATTTCAACAGTTTGCCCCCATATAGCAACACAAAGTGAAAAAAATCTTAACCACAGGATGTTCTTTAGTTATTGCAGAATGTTTCAGTCCTCAGGGCAAGAGGCTATGCAGGCACCTTTCCACGCCTAGAGCTATTAGGGAGGGGGGGGGAGTGTCCCCATCCACTCCCTAAATGGCCACAACAACAGAAGCTGCACTGATCCAAAGCCAGGAGCCTGGAGCTTCTTCCAGTCTTCCACATGGGCCATTTTCTACTGCTTCCCTAAGCCATAGCGGAGAGCTGGATTGAAGTGGAGCAGCCAAGACTCGAACCAGTGCCCATATGGGATGCCAGCACTGCAGGAAGCAGTTTTACCTACTATGCCACAGTGCAGGTCATGTGCCTCAATATTTTAATGTAAATATTTCCATTAAAGTTCTTTTTTAAACAGCTTTTATACCAAAGCATTTCTCTTGGATAAAAGCAACAGATGAGATAAAATTAAACCCATGACTTTTAATATTTCTAGCAATTAGAAATATGATTCTTGAGAGTCCTGATTTCTGTTGGCCTAGATGTGGCGGTTGTGGTCATTTGGAGAGTGAACCGGCAGTTAGCAAGGGAAACACATGTGATTAGTATATGGATTTATTAATTTCCATTGGGTTGTGCATATTTGTTTCTTATTTCAATCACAAAAGTTTCATAGATTTGTAGTGGAGCCTCACAATATAGTAAATCATTTTGATGGGCCAATCTTCAAAACGAATTTTCTACATTAACAATGGCATCTCTTTTCCAACTTTTGATTATAACTTGTTTATTCCTAAGAAGTCTAGAAGTTATGTGCAAAATTTATTTGGAGGATGTTCAACTGGTTTAAGATTTTACTTGTACCCAAATTTTCCAAAAATTCAGCTACTTAGATTGAAACAATGATAACTCAGAATAGGTAGATACATTTTTGGTGTATTTTAAGAACTTGAAAAGAATATTTTTAGAGCCCATGCAACTCAAAGACTAAAATCAGAACATGCCTAATATAGTATATCTGATTTCTCCCCCAATGACAATCAGAGAAGTTACTGTTTGAGAAATAGTAACAGTAACTTTAGGATAGAAGAGAAATTTAGGATACAAAAGATTCATGCATTGTAAGAGTTTCTGATGGCATCATCAATTTACAGTCTATTAAAATACTATGTGCATGGCCAGAGCCTTGGCTCAACAGGCTAATCCTCCGCCTAGCGGCACCAGCACACCGGGTTCTAGTCCTGGTCGGGGCGCCGGATTCTGTCCCGGTTGCCCCTCTTCCAGGCCAGCTCTCTGCTGTGGCCAGGGAGTGCAGTGGAGGATGGCCCAAGTGCTTGGGCCCTGCACTCCATGGGAGACCAGGATAAGCACCTGGCTCCTGCCTTCGGATCAGTGTGGTGCGCCGGCCGCAGTGCGCTTACCGCGGCGGCCATTGGAGGGTGAACCAGCAGCAAAAGGAAGACCTTTCTCTCTCTCTCTCTCTCTCTCTCTGTCTCTCACTGTCCACTCTGCCTGGCAAAAAAAAAATACTATGTGCACAAAAAATTATACACATATATATAAAATACTTTAGAAAGATGCATCAATATTTTCAAAAACTGTGCTGGGGTTTATTCTACAGCTCTTAACAGGAAATATAACTGGAAATTTTATAAAATCTTCCAAAGATACATTTTATTTTATTTTTTTATTTTTATTTTTGACAGGCAGAGTGGACAGCGAGAGAGAGAGAGAGAGAGAGAGGAAGGTCTTCCTTTTCTGTTTGTTCACCCTCCAATGACCACTGCGGCCAGCACACTGTGGCCAGCGCACCGTGCTGATCCGAAGCCAGGAGCCAGGTGCTTCTCCTGGTCTCCCATGGGGGTGCAGGGCCCAAGGACTTAGGCCATCCTCCACTGCACTCCCGGGCCACAGCAGAGAGCTGGACTGGAAGAGGGACAACCGGGACAGAATCCAGCACCCCAACCGGGACTAGAACCTGTGCTGGCACTACAGGCAGAGGATTAGCCTAGTGAGCTGCGGCATCGGCCCCAAAGATACATTTTCTACCTGGACATTAGCATAGAATGAAAGTAATAGAAGGGGGAAAACTGATTAAATAGTGAAATTTTCCTCTATTGACAATTAAAATTACTTTGGAAATTTCAAATACAAATAGTAGTTCCATCCTTTTTGTTATTGCTTGTTTTGCTTTTCATGTCTCAGATTTGTAACAGTTTTCAATACCTAAAAATACAAATGATGAATTTGCTATTTATACCAATGTTGGCAAATTTCTCAGATCTGCTCAAATATTTGTTGATTGGATTTTTCCTAGTTCTGCTTTTTAACATTTGAATTTTCCAAAATAAATTTGTAAACTTACAAACTGACTTGAATATGATTTTTCATAGAAAAACTATTTTCTACAGTTAATTTAAAAACAGCAACATTTGATTTTTTAAACACATTTACTATGTTTTCAGAATTTTAGATGGCAGATGTCCATAATTATTTTGAGTAACATACACATGGCAGACAGTTCTTTTCTAGTTCACAATAAAAATAATACTACAATGCCAACCTCATTTGGTGAGGTTTTTGAATATGTGTATGAATGTTTGTGGACTTCCAGAATTTTTGCACAGGATCAGTAATGTAAACTAGATATCAAACCGCTAATCACTGTAATGATTGGTGAATGTTTAAATAGTGACCTTCAGTTTTACATTCATATGGTGGAATCATATATTGAATCACACAATCTTTCCATGATAGCCAGTCTTAGGTTCAATTTGCCTTTTCACTCCGTGTATGTATAAATTGTCCTTTTCATTTCCAGCTATGTTTTGAGAGTGTGTCATTTAATTCTTAAAAGTTTTTATTGTATCTGAATTAGTTTTTAAATGTTTTTCCTCCTGTGAATTATGTTTTAATAATAGCCACCTCTTCTTTATCAGCTTCACTTCTATCTTGTCACTAACTATGCCCCAGTTAAATGACGTGTGAAGCCCCTCAAGAGATGGAGAACACACATCATCACACTTGAGAACTGCATAGACTAAATGGCTATAGTTTATTCTTTGCCTATTATGAAAATAAATCTGTTATATCAATCAACAATTAACACTAACAAGGAAATGTTCCCGTCAAAATAGGTAATTGGGCTGCGGGTGTTTATTCTATGAGGTAAGACTCCCACATTCTACACATCATGGTACCTAGGTTCAACTCCTGGCTCCAGCTTCCTGCCAATGCAGACCCAGAGAGACAGCACCAGATAATTCAATTTATAGGATCCTGCCACCTATGTAAGAGACATAGATTGAGTTTCCAGCTCCCAGCTTCGGTCCTAGCACAGCCTGGCCATTGTAGGCATTTGGGGAGTAAATCAGCACACAGGAGTGCTTGTTCTGTTGCTTGCAGATGCATTCTCTCTCTCGCATGGATGTCTATGTGTATGTATGTGTTTGCCTTTCAAATACTTTTAAGGATAGGCAATTGGTGATATTTGTCTTATAAAGCAGTTTCTCAGCAGCCAGATTTTTAATTGACGGCAAGCTCCACACATTATGCCTCAACCTTCTTCAGCAGCTTTCCCACTCACAGCTTTATTCAGCTCTCTAGCAGGTTCCTGCATGGGCTCCAACAAGATGGTTTGGCTCCCAGGGAGTGGCAGGGAATGGTGACAAAGAATCAGAAGTGTTTGCTGAGACTGCTCACACTTTCCCTGTCTCAGAATCTGGTTCCACCTGTTTTCTCTCATAACATGCTAAGTTTTCAATAATAACTGCTTCTTCTGCTCAAGTAGTGATTTTCAGCTGGGAGAAGTTTAGCCCCTCAGGAAATACATGCCAAGGCACGGTGACACATTTGGTTGTCACTTGGAAGGAGGTGCTATTGGAATCTAATGATGGGAGGCCAAGCATGCTACCAAACATCTTGCAGTGTGTGGAACAGCTCCTGATAACAAAGAATAATACTTTCTAAGAATGCAATAGGGCTGAGATGGAGAAACTCTGCTCTAGAGGAATTTAGTTGTGGAAAAAATCCAGCCCAGTGAATCCCTTTCATATGTAAACTTTTATTGGAGCACAGCGATGACTGCTTGTGTGCATATCATCAATACCTACTTTTGAGAAGCTGTGTCAGAGATTCTAAGGCCCACACGTGTACATATTTTTGCATTTTGTCCTTTATGAAAAAGTTTGCAGATTGAAGTATGGTCCTTGAGCCAACATGCAACAGCAGCATCACTTGGGAACATATCTGAAATGCAAATTGTGGAGACCCAGAATAGACCTATTGACTTAGAAACTTTGACAGTGGACCCTAGCAACTGTATTTTGACAAGACCTCCAAGTGAGTCAGATCCAGGTCAAAGTTTGACACTGCTGTTGTAGAGAATTATATTCATTAAAAGTTATGCAGACTAATATATAGTTTATAATGTGAACACTGCTTTTCTTAAAAATTAGCACACTTAAATATTGAATATATGTTGTTAGATTTTGCAATAAGGTAGGACTAAATTTAATATCGATCAAAATCCATTATTTCAAATTTGAAAGTCCAGCATGCTCAAATCCTTATTTTTATAAAATTGTTTGGTGGAAAAAATGTGACTTGACTGACCTGAACATAGGTATAGTTATTATCCTTTTTAGTGTAAATATTTAGATGCTTCACTACAGCAGTAATACTTTTTGTCAACAGCTTTTATAGATAGCATCTCAATCTGAGGTCCTTCCACAAGAGAGCTCTATGTTTTTAAATGGCAATGCAAGTGATTTGGGGCACCAACCAGACCCAGAAAAAAACTGAATTATGCAAATCCTTTTCATTTCTAGGGTCAAAGTCAAATTATTTTATTTGGGATGGGCATTGTGGCACAGCAGTTGAAGCCCCTTGCAACACCAACATCCCATATAGACACCAGTTCAATTCCCATATGCCCTACATTCACCCAGCTCCCTACTAATTTACCTGTGAAAAGCAGTGGAAGATGGCCCCAGTGTTTGGGTCCTTGCCACCCATATTGGGAGACCTGGAGGAAGCTCTTAGCTTCTGGCTCTAGTCTAGCCTATCACTGTTCATTGTGGCCATCTGGGGAATGAACCAGCAGATAGGAGATCTCTCTGTGTGTGTGTGTCTTTCCATCTCTCTCTCTCTAACTCTTTGAATATAAATACATCTTTTTAAAAATAAAAACCAACACAGATATATTTTGTAAAATTCACATTTCAGAACTTGCTTAAATATCTCAGAGAAAGTTATAATGGGATTATTGTTAAACACTATTTACTCAAGAATATTAAATCATTTCATTCCAGGGGATAAGTGATTTTTCTATGTTGGTCTCTCCAAGTTCATTAATGATATTTAAATTCTATGATCATAAAAATTGAATAAGGGTTAAATAATTCATATCACCAAATGAAGGCTATCAGAAGCTAGAGAATGTAGTAGGGCAAGAGAAATAGTACTGGTTGATTAGTGGTTTTAATTATAATTAAGTAGATTTAAGAAGTTTCTGCATTCTGTTGCACAGTAGGTTGATTATAGATTGTGATAATGTACTGTATTTTTTCTAAAAAGCTAGAAGAATTCTGATGTTTTCATGATAAGGAAATGATGAATTGAACAGATATGTTTTAAGATTTTACAATATATAAATGTTTCAAAACATCACATGCTACATCATAAATATAACTTACTATATTAGCTAAGATAAAAAGTAACCAATACTGAAATTGTTTTATTTTCACTTCACATTAAAACTTAGAGTGTCATTATCTGTCTTGAAATTACACTATTAGTCAACTCAAGTTAATATTTTGTCCTATCAAGAGGATGAGTTATAATACATGACAGAGGGTTTGTTGTTTTATGACCTACATGACATATTTGTAATGCAGATGACCTTCAATAAAATGCAGTGAAGGTGATCTGCACTGAACTAGAAAATAGCGTTTCCTCTCCACAGAGCTACTCAGAGACATTTCTGATTACAAACACAACTTTTTTCATTTAATAAAATCTGAAGTGCTGGTGATAGGTTCCACTTAGGAAAAGTAATGTTTCTATCCACTTCTTCAAAAAAAGTGACCTTTGTAACTAAGAAACAATTTTCTCCTTTTCATTATGGGTCCAAATTCATAATTTAATCATTTGAGGATCTTATTTCTGAGTCATAAGGGATTTTCAGTGTTGACACTGCCTCAACTGTATTATTACCAACTGTAGATAATTTTCCTGACAGTTCCTACAATATATAAATTGACACACATAGAAGTTGCTGTTTTTAAACTTGTTTTATATTTTAAAACTTTTATAAATTTGAAAAAGTATTCAATGCTAATGTGCCATTTGCTAATTATGAACAATATTAAAATGATTATTTTTATCTTTTATTTATAAGATTCAACATTCTCTAGTTCTCGAACAAGAATTAATGAGTATGAACAAGTAATCAAACATTATCTGTGTTAAAATATAAAGAGGAACATAGTTTATCTTGCCATAAATCTTCCTATCCATATGGTAAAGGTACAATATTGGCACTGAAGCATGCAAGTCCATCTGGACAGATCCTCATTTTCCTGGATAAGCCAAGGCTTTTTAAATCAAGCCATCTGTTTGCAAGCCTTAAAAGAACCTGTAAATAAAATAATGCAATATGTACATGTGAAAAGAGATCAGAGTTAGCTTGACATTGATTAACACAATACAGAGCCAATTATGATCACATACTGATAATTGTCAAGTGTAGTATTTTCACTGCCTTCATTCAATACATTTTGCAGGAATGATTAGCAAGATATATCTTAAGAAATATAAAGAATGGTTTGAATGTGTTGCTGTAAGAATTTTGTGCTCAAAAAGTTAATGTTTTCTTCTATGCAGTAGCTTTAATATATTGGTGAGATGGTCAGAATTCTCAAATGCCTTCTATAACCACTATTGACCCTAGATTTTAATGTTGTAATTATATTACTTGACATGTTAAGAATGATTGTAATTAACGTTATTAACCAGTTAGCCTGAAAACAAGGTGATAATCTACATGGGTCTAATCTATTAACATTAGCTCCTTAAAAACAGTTTTTTCCAGCAAGCAGCACAATAGGAAATCAGAAAGATATGCATGAAAGAAAGTGAATGTGCAGTTTTTGAGCTGCCTATAAGTGCTACATGGCCAGGAACTTTGGGCAGCATCTAGGGATAAGGGCAGCCTTAGGTCAAAAGCAAGCAGTGAAATAAAATCCTCAGTAAGCTAACAGTAGAATTTAAATTCTGTCAATAAGGATTTTGGGGAAATAGCTCAGGAGCATTTCAGAACTTCAGACCTGGACAGCACCTTGATTTCACGTTAGTAAGACCTGAGCAGGCAATCAGCAATGCTATGCGTGAACTTTAAAATAATTTGAAATTATGAAATAGGAAATTTGTACTGTGTAAATCTGCCAAGTTTGTAGTAATTTGTTATATAGAGATACAGCACAAACATATGTGTTTATATGGCTGTCCTCTCTGTGTGTCTTTTCCCTGAAGTATCTGGCAAGTTAGAACGCGATGATGCAGGACATTTGGAACCATTAGCCTTTCCAGATTGGGTTCACAAGAAAGTTTCCACCTGTATTAGCATATTATTTGTTGCTTAACAGGAGAAAAAAAAAGTAATCAGAGGTTCCCCAATGTTTTCTTGGTTTTATTCAATCTGAGTGATTGAGGCAGATAAGGAGTTTCAGTAAAGTTTCTCCATGTGAAAAATACCTTTGTTAGAATTCAAAGGTCCAATTAAAGAATCAGATGGCACTTGTAAGTATATTTCCTATGAAAAACAGTTCTGTCATATAGGGGCACATTTTTAATAAAATTTTGTCACTTTTTTTTTTTTTAATTTGACAGGTGGAGTTATAGACAGTGAGAGAGAGAGACAGAGAGAAAGGTCTTCCTTCCATTGGTTCACTCTCCAAATGGCCACCACGGCTGGCACTGCACTGATCCGAAGCCAGGAGCCAGATGCTTCTTCCTTGTTTCCCATGCGGGTGCAGGGGCCCAAGCACTTGGACCATTCTCCACTATCCTTCTGGGCCACAGCAGAGAGCTTGACTGAAAGAGGAGCAACTGGGACTAAAACCTGGCACCCACATGAGATGGCGGCACTGCAGGCAGAGGATTAACCAAGCGAGCCATGGTGCTGGTCCCTTGTCACCTTTTTTTTTTTAATGATTTATTTACTTTTTTTTAACTTTTATTTAATGAATATAAATTTCCAAAGTACAGCTTATGGATTACAATGGCTCCCCCCCCCCCATAATTTCCCTCCCACCCACAACCCTCCCCTTTCCCGCTCCCTCTCCCCTTCCATTCACATCAAGATTCATTTTCAATTCTCTTTATATACAGAAGATCAGTTTAGCATATATTAAGTAAAGATTTCAACAGTTTGCACCCACATAGCAACACAAAGTGAAAAATACTGTTTGAGTACTAGTTATAGCATTAAATCACAGTGTACAGCACATTAAGGACAGAGATCCTACCTGAGGAGTAAGTGCACAGTGACTCCTGTTGTTGACTTAACAAATTGACACTCTTGTTTATGGCATCAGTAATCACCCTAGGCTATTGTCATGAGTTGCCAAGGCTATGGAAGCCTTTTGAGTTCACCGACTCTGATCTTATTTAGACAAGGTCGTAGTCAAAGTGAAAGTTCTCTCCTCCCTTCAAAGAAAGGTACCTCCTTCTTTGATGACCTGTTCTTTCCACTGAGATCTCACTTAACAACTTAATACGTTATCCCTCTTAGTATTTTTATTTCTTTGTTCTACTTAATACTTTTGGTTGATTTCTGTAATCAATACACAGTTATTCTTAAGTGTTGAAACTTAACTGAAAAGTGATCCCTGTTAAATATAAGAGTGGGAATAAGAGAGGGAAGAGATGTACAATTTGGGACATGTTCAAGCTGACTTGCCCCAAACTGTAGCTTTAGAAGCATACCAGGGGATTCTAATTCAATCCCATCGAAGTGGCATGTAACAATGCCATCTCACTAGTCCAAGTGATCAATTTCTGTTCACAACTGATCATAATGATAAGACTAAGAGTCAAAGGGATCACATAAACAAGACTAGTGTCTGCAAATACTAACCAATAGAATAAAAAAGGGAGAGAACACTCCAACATGGGAAGCGAGATACACAGCAGACTCAGAATGGTGGATGTCCTAAACAGCACTCTGGCCTCAGAATCAGCCCTTAAGGCATGCGGATCCAGCTGAAAAGCCCATGAGAGTATTTCAGGCATGGAAAGCCAAGACACTCTGGCAAAAAAAAAAAAAAAAAAAAAAAAAAAAAAAAAAAAAAAAAAAAAAAACCTTTAATGATTTATTTCTTTGAAAGTCAGAGTTACACAGAAAGAAAAGGAGAGGCAGAGAGAGAGAGAGAAAGGTTTTCCATCCACTGGTTCACTCCCCAATTGACCACAACTGGAGCTGGGCCCATCCGAAGCCAGGAGCTTCTTCCAGGTCTCCCACATGGGTGCAGGAGCCCAAGAACTTAGGACATCTTCTACTGCTTTCCCAGGGCATAGCAGAGAGCTGAATGGGAAGTGGAGCAGCCAGGATTTGAACTGGTGACCATATGGGACGCCAGCACTGCAGGCGGCGGCTTTTCCTGCTATGCCACAGTGCCTGCCCCATGAAATCTACTTTAAGTAGCTTGAGTTCATACAAGTGACTTTACCTCTATGAATTTTAAGTTGGAAGCAAATAACTGTACACTAGCAAAACAGTTGATTGTTCTAGAATAGCAACTCTGATGTCACTAGGCAGGTTTATATATATAATCTAGTGTAACAATGATGTGAATATAATTATTCTGATACATGTTTAGTTATATGAATAGTAAATATTACAGATCATGGTATTTGGCATAAATAGTATTTCACAGCCTTTGTAATTTTTTGGTTACCCAATATATGCAAGTATGTTTACCCATACACATCCAAGGTTAGATCAAGAAGTTTGTAGAAAAGTGAAATCATAACACAATTCATATTTTCCATGAACATATGCAATCATGTTCATTATCCTAATTAAAAGACTCATGTTTACAGAAACATGGATGCTTGCATTTGCTTTTGATTGGATTCCTGAATACAAACATTATCCAATTATAGCAAGAGATTTTCATGTCAACCTTAAGAGAAAAAAATTACTTAAAAAGACAAAAACATGGGATAAGTATATTTAAATGATTGTGTTATTAAAATACATAATTTCAGATAAGATCTGTTTTGATTTTGATACAAAAAGTCAGGATGTTGAATTGGAAAAGATGAATTTGATTAAAGATGACAAAAGAATAAAAAGAAATATCAGTGACTCAGAACAAATTTCCTCATCTTGGGCAATTTGGCAAATTGCCACATTATTTAACTTGATCTGTGTAAAAACGAAAAATAGCTACTGTGACTCTAAAGGAAGCTGTATCTTTGTGGACCCATTCAACCGTGTAGGTTACAGTTCATAACCATCCTCTTATACTGAAAAACTCTGCCTTCAATTCTGAGTAGCAGAGCGCTTCTACTCCTAAATTATTCCAAAAGATCTAGGAAATGCTTACAGCCTGCATTTTAAGAGAAAGGTAAGAACATTTTGATTTGAAGAGATTCCCTGTTAAGGAATAGGAGTGCAACTCTTAGATATCTCTTTTGGCAAAAGGCCTGCTGACTAGCTCTCATATGAAGATCGGTAGGAGAAAGGTACCATGGAGACATGCCATTGGGTTGAGCATATCTAGGATGGTTTATCTAGGACACTTATTAGAGAAGTTAGGTAGGCTACTGCTGATTTGTGGATTGGAGGATCACAAGAACATATATCCTGGGTTTATAGTCTACTTGTTAGAGCTGAAAATATACGAAAAGATTGATTTGTAGCTGAAACACTCTCCACTCTGCTGATGATCTGAAAAACAGGCATGCTTATAGGACACAAAAGCCCTGGCAAAGAACAAGCTCCAGAGAAGGCAATAGGTGTTAGCACGGTAAGCTAGAGCGTCAGTAAAGACTAAGAGAGGAATTTAAGAACCAGTGAAGTGGCTGGCACCGTGGCTCAACAGGCTAATCCTCTGCCTTGCGGCGCCAGCACACCAGGTTCTAGTCCCGGTTGGGGCACCGGATTCTATCCCGGTTGCCCCTCTTCCAGGCCAGCTCTCTGCTATGGCCCAGGAAGGCAGTGGAGGATGGCCCAAGTCCTTGGGCCCTGCACCCGCACGGGAGACCAGGAGAAGCACCTGGCTCCTGGCTTCGGATCAGCACCTGGCTCCTGGCTTCGGATCAGCACGATGCGCTGGCCGCAGCGGCCATTGGAGGGTGAACCAACGGCAAAAGGAAGACCTTTCTCTCTGTCTCTCTATCTCACTATCCACTCTGCCTGTCAAAAAAAAAAAAAAAAAAAAGAACCAGTGAAGTATAAAGTCATCTGTCCTCTTCCTCATTAGATCTCTCAACGATGCCTCATTCTAACACCAGAAGAGAACTAGAGCATGCAAAGCAGATATCAGAATCAGAATAGTTTCCCATCAATCTATGTTTTAAGGTCCTGATGGAAGAATACAAAATCATTCATATTTACACCTCCCTGGAGTGTGATTAAAAACAAAAAAGTGTCACTTAAAGCTTATGAAATTGATGTATTTTTCAAAGACTTTTAGATACAACTATCCAACCTAAGAAATAGTGCAGGTATCCAAATATCAAAGATCTTTTTTTTGCCCCATTGATGGGATAAATTATTCTATGCACTCAACTAAGCAGAAAAAATATAATTTCATAGAGTTTCTTTGTTTTAAAGTTTTAATTTTTATTTATATTTCCTATTTATTTGAAGCTTGAAGAAACTGAAGAGATAGATAAAAATGTTCCCTTTTCAATGATTTCATTAAAATAAAGATAAAGCTATTTGATTATATGCCATAGCTTTCATAAAGTCTACACTAACTGCTATATTAAAGGGATATTTGGGAGGTAATTCTATTGGCTGCATTAAATAAAATTCCATATTAAAAAGCAGATGCATTCAGCAAACGCATTATTTCTGAAAATTTGTCATATATTTGACATAATTATTCCTACACACAAATTCAGAAGCTCCACTTTTGTTCAAAATTTATTAACTAAAAATTGTGTAAAGTAAGTCAAAACATTTATAGAGGAGTGAAAATTTAGCACAGTACTTAATAGGCTGCTTGAGATGTCATCATCCCATATCAGAATGCCTCCATTTGGGTACTGGCTCCTTTTTATTCCTGTTACCTGCTAATCAGAACCCTATGAGGGAACTGGTGATGGTTCAAGAACTTGGTTTCTGTCATCCATGTAGATTGAATGCCAGAGCCTGGTTCAATGCCTAATGTTGTGGGTATCTGCAGAATAAATCAGTGGAGGAAGATCTCTATCTTTCTCTGCCTCTCTCTGTAGTCTTTCAAATAAAATGAAAAATAATTAGAAGTTTTTAAAGGTAAGTTTATTTTGATGCAAAAATATTGAAATATGTGCATGGTTTTTGTATAATGTGATTTTCTATTAACTTAGTTTTGAAGACCCTTTGTGTATCCTCATGTTCCTTTGTATGTTTTACTACTGTGCCATAGAGTAGCTGATTCTAAATTTATCCCCAGGTAGTTTGAGAACACGTGCTAATCTTAATAGAAAGTGATAAATTGAGTGAATGTTGAATTTCTTTTGTAGAACTTGGGAGTGTGGATATAAAAACACTATGCTGGAGGGATTTAGACTTTATCTGAAATTGAAAAAGTTGGAAGAATAGAATCTTTAAAAATTATGCATTTGCTTTTATAATCAATCCAACTTTATGTTAATCTCAGAAAAATCAGACAACAAAATACTAATCACAAGACAGTAAGATTTCATTTCTTGCTGAAACAAATCCTAGCTTAGCCACTGAGTTTTTCAGCTTATGAAGAAAAGTTATCAATGTTGCATAATCAGATAAAGATAAATATTACAGCCTTTAAATAATGCTTCAACTACTCTGGCTGACAAAGTCTTAATATGCAGCTGTAAGGTACAGGAGCAATAATTATAATAATTATATAATAAAATAAGCAAAACCTCACAAAAACTGTTTTTCTCTGGAAAATGTGAAGTATTTGTGGACAGTATACTTTCAGATAAAATTATGATGAAAACTAAGACTGACATTTTATATGTAAACTTCTCCTGAGTTGTTATGACTCCACATAGAGCACCAAAGTCTTAAGAATATGGAATTTTTTATTATAAAATAGTACTTTACTAATAACAATGCTTATATGCTTACAAATGTGTTACTGATTGATATAGTAAAAAGCAGATGAGCAATGTTTGAAGTTGACTTCTTAGATACAATGATTTTGAACCATCACATTTGCAAGTCTTCAAAATACTTAATAATAACAAACTCCCAGGTTTACAGGAAATTTTAAATTAAATTGTATAAGTAATGACAACTTAAAATATGCAAAGATAAACGTACTTACATCAGACTCTCACTACATACTGGTACACAGTGTAAGTAATATTGGTTTCATTACATTCCATTTGCATTTAAGTTTAATAATTGTTAATATTTACAATGTTTCCTTTTTTAAAAAATTTATTTATTTAACTGAAAGTCAGAGTTACACAGAGAGAGAAGGAGAGGCAGAGAGAGAGAGAGAGGTTTTCTATCCACTGGTTCACTCCCAAAGTGGCCGCAATGGCCAGAGCTGCGCCAATCCGAAGCCAGGAGCCTGGTGCTTCTTCCGGGTCCCCCACACGGGTGCAGGAGCCCAAGGACCTGGGCCGTCTTCTGCTGCTTTCCAGGCCATAGCAGAGAGCTGGATCAGAAGTAGAGCAGCTGGGTCTGGAACCAGCGCCCATAAGGGATGCTGTAACTGCAGGTGGTGGCTTTACCCACTACACTACAGGGCAAGCCCCTACACCTCAAGTTCAGCCTATTTCATTCTAGGTCTTAAGAAGACAATAGCTCACTGCAATACTCTCTCACACACATATGTAAACACACATATCATATATGTGAAAATTGTATCACTCATTCCAAAGCAAAGGTCATTTTACTATATCTCCTAACTCATTCAGAAAAATCATTTTTACAAACATGATTATCTTTATGTTTTGATCTTCTGTGTAGTCAGAACTTGTGACTACAGATTATTCAAATGAAGTATATGAAAAAAGAGACACAGAACAAAATATAACTCAAAATTGATACTCAAATTAAATCAATCAAATGTCAGGCAATCAGTGAGTATTCTAGCCCATCAGAGAAAATAGAGATTACTGATGATCCCACATAGCCTCACAAAGCCCTCTTAAAAGAAATTTAGGGAAAGTTGGTTTCTAAAGAATGGATACAGCATAGATATAGAAAGAGGAAAAAGAAAGTAACTTAAGGAAGACAGTATGAATGCACTGAGAGAGTTTGGGATTCTGTAATAGAAGGACACAGAAAGTGAGCTTTTAGCAACCTGGCTCACATCCTGGGGATAAATGTGCTAGAGTGTCATGATCTTAGCAAAATAACCCATGGAGTGGAAGAAATCCACACAGAAGACCAGGGTTCTAACACCAAGGAGCAGCTGGGGGTGAGGGCAATCAGGCAATCTAACAGGTTCAGCTTTCTCATCTGAACTATATGGGGCTTGGGCTACATGACTGACAGTCATCCTCACATACCCGGCTTTAAAGTAGCTTGCTTCAGAATCACCTGTGAAATAGGACTTTCTGGTATTATTCTGAGACCCTGATTTTTAAAGTTCCTGATACTTTTATTTTTACCCAACTCTCCAGGAAATCCACAAAGGAAGCTAAGATCTGGAGGCATGGCTATTGGTGGCATAAAGCATTACGAAGTAATGATTCTTCCTGTTACACATTTCAGAGAAGAAAATGTATATTTATTCTTTATATGCTCATTTACTCAGCATTGGTTAGGGTGCATTAAGTTCTGCAAAATCTAAAAGTTTGTCTCTCTACTACCCCTATAAATTATGGCTCTTGCTTCAATCACTGAATACACTTATGTTGGTGGATCAACTTAGCCCAAAAGAAGATCCCTTATTTGATGAAATGTCAGCATAGCCCTCTTTCTATGTAAGTATGATGGATGCTAGCTCCAGAGAGGTCAGTGAACATTCCTGTGCCAAGAATCATAATTTCTGCCTATATCCCATAAAGAAACAGCTTCTCTCTTTGGCATACTACTGAATTCATTTTCAAAACTTGTATCTTAAAAGAAAAATGAGGAAACATAATACAACCAGAACTTTCTAGGGATCTATCAAAGCATGTAATACATTAGGTCTGCCAGCAAAAAAAGCATATGTTGGAATACTCAGAACTGAAATAAAATTCTGGACAGTGTGAAAAATAAGCAGCTGCTTATAGACCAGGGGCTAGAAAACTATGACCTGTGAGCCAAATCTGGCCCAATGACTGTTCATCTAAATGCAGGTTTATTGGAACATGGACACATCCATTTCCTAACACAGTGTCTATGGATGATTTCATATTACAGCAATAGAGTTGTGTAGTTGCATAGAGACCATGTGGTCCACAAAGCCTAAAAAATTTACTATCTACCCTTTATATAAAAAGTGTTTGCCAACTCCTGCAAGGGATTTTCTTCTGCCTCTGACATATTTTTGTTTTACAGAAATTCTGTGGGTAACACATATCTGTGGTTGCTGTCAAGACTGTGTGTTATCTCTCACTCCAGTTACAGAGTGAGACTAAAGGGAAGATGAGAAAAGATTTAATCGGTAAAAAAAGTCTGCATTTTACCCAAATAATAATCATGGGATAAATTAAATATTTAACAACAAAAATTTACAGGAGAAATGGATAAGCTGCATTGAACACTCAGCATCCTTAGAAATTTGCAACCAGAAAAATTATCCAAACAGGCAATTAATTGTAACATCATTACATGATTCAGAAGTTTTTACGTATCTGCTAGGTGATGGGCTCAGACCTTAAACAAAACTATAAATATCCCTGGAAGTTAGTAGACCATTTATATAAAAATGCCAAATGATCTGGAAGATAGCACAGTATCCTAAATCAACAGTAAATGTGTGTGTGTGTGTGTTTTTTTTTTTTTTTTCATCACCCGGTAAAATCAAGAGGGTGATTTATTTGGTAAAGCCAGCATCATCTTGCACATTTTCTGATGAGATTTGCTCCTGATTCTGTGAGGGCTGTTTTTACAGAAAGCCTTGTCAACATTTTGTTAAACATTTTTATTAATCAGCACATTTCAAAATACATTTGTGCAATTCCTGGAAGTGCTGAATTTCATTCTTCTTCTGCTTCCACATGAAATAATGCCCCACTCCCTAATGCTGGTTCCTAACTATCCCCAGGCACACTAAACCTTTAAAATCAATCTCACTTCATTCATTTGTCATCAGAACACAGCAAACAAAGGACACAGAACATCCCACCTGCTTTGACATTATAGATGATGTTGTAAAATGTGCTGATGCCACCAAATAACCTAAATTTAAATTAACTACCAAGTGAGAGAACAATTTCCCTCCATCGCTGTACTTCAAATTGATGGTGCTTTTATCCTAGGTGAGTACTTAGCTCGGCTCGGGCCGAGTGAGCACAAACTGAAAAACACTGGATAAAGAGAAACAATTAGAAAATGTACTATGTCAAATAGCAGGTAAATTTGAAAATTTAATTAAGATGGTAATGTGAACAGAAATGTTTCCAATAAAATTGTAAAATTTTGGTTTATCTCAATTAAAAAAAAGCCCAACTATTCTTCTCGCAGAGCTTATAGGCTCAATTTTGTGAAAGGCTATAGCTGCTATTTTCCCCAGCCTAGGCTTCTGGCTCCAAGACAACTGTTATCTATGACCAGCTCAACCTGCAAGAACCAGGCACAGTACATGGGTATCAGCCTCAGCCTCATTGGCAATTATTTGAAAGTCCTTAGGCGAGCCAAAGCACAGCCCTGATTCTTCAATACTGCTGAAGGTGAGTCATTTTGCTGGCTTTCCATGATCCATTTCTCCTTCGGCCCTCGGGTTCTGCGTGAAACTTGGCATTTTGATCTTTCATTGTGTGCCTTGCTACCGGCTCTAGTGATTGGATCATTGGTAATACTGTTCTTCACCTAATCTCTGACATAGACATATACCATGTCTAGCCTACCATGCAGAAAAAAATTAAAAATGCTCTCAGTTGTCTAACTATTAAAGATGTTTAAGAAAGTTTTGGAGTAGCTAACTTCTGACGGATTCGCTTCCTGGTTGGGCAGGTAGGCTTTCAGGAAGAAAGGGAGGTGACCAACGATGGTTACCGTCTTGCAAATGGGATCTCCAAAGAGATAAACCAAAGGTATTTCCCAGGAAGAAGAGACTAAATCTCGGTAATACGTTTAGGAAGACTTTCATGTTCAAGGTTTACCTACAGTAAATGGAACCCCAAATCTATAAGGCATGAGTCCCAGGAGAATGTCATGTAAGTGACGTTACTCCCTAAAGATATATGTACAATGATGTTTCACTATTTAAATGTTCTCCATTATATGAGTGGTTACTGGAAATTTGTCTTCTGGAGCAAAGAGGCAGGAAAAATTCAGCTCCCTGAATTTCGCTCAAGGCCTATGACATCCCTCTGCTACAGCGGAGACTCTTGTCTGTAGCCTTGATATTGTTGGGTAGGTTCTGAGACTGGTGTAATCTGCTTTCTCTGATTTGACAGTTTAATCTTGTCTGGTGGCTCAGAGTTTTTGCCCTTTTGTAACACTGCCTACTTCTGAATCATGGGCTTTCCAATTAGTACCTGTGCAAGTTTGGACATGTTACTTAATCCTAGTGAATGTTTCAATCATGTAATTATATACTTAAAATAATAATGATGAATAGTTTCTATCTTGAATTGAGGAAAATCTAAAACAGTGGTTGAGTCACTGTTTATCATTAACATTGAAGAAGTTCTACCCAGAACTATTTAACATTATTTTTTACACGTTACATTCCAGGCACTGTCTTAAGCACTTTATCATAACTATTTCTCCTCTAATAACCTCATTAAGTAGCCAGAATGTTTTCTACAAATATAGAAAAGGAAGTTGTGACTAGAGTTATCCCTATACCATTTATTTATCTTAAATCAAATACTACATACAATTCCCTCATCCAAAATAATCTCTAGGATCTTGCAACACAAAATAGCAAGCATCTTAAAATATCTGTAGCATCTGTTTCTCCTGAGCATTACCAGAGACCTACTGAATTCAAATATGTATTTTAACAGGATCCCTATGTAATATTTATGCACATCAAAGTTTGAGAAGTAGTGCTATGGCTCAATCTCTGTCTCCCACCCAGGAACTGAGTGAGCCCAGAATCTTCTTGTCCAGGATCCTGTTATCCATTCTAGGGTTTAGCCCAGCAGATTGTAGACTAGACTCTTTCTGCCTATTTATCAGTTCTGGCTGGGAACTTCAACTGTTTATTTCATATATATATATATATATATATATATACACACACACACACACACACATATATATGTCTTCTATTATTTGCAATTAAAATTATCTTACTATATTTCTACTGATTTTTAAGGTTTAATTTTCATCTACATGGCTGACAATGTAATTTATGATTAGTAGAAATATTCATAGTGGAAGAATGTAACATAAAATTAAGGAGGAATATTAGAAAGAGAATGTTATTCAGTTAAGCTATTTATCTTGGAAAAATGCAATTAAAAATAAATTTTTCTACAGAAAAGTTTGAAATCTATACACAGATTTTTTCATAATATGTATTGTCCATGATTTTTGTTGGAATTTCTATACCTGAATCTGAGAATGCTTTCTTAATGCTTTATTTAAAAACAAGGTAACTGATCTCTAAGATTTACAGACACCTAAATTTCTTGACAATTTTTTCCTTTCATTTTTAATAGTATAATTCTGTTAAAATTTAAATTAGTATGTGAGATTAATTAGTTATTGATTTAGTTTCTTCTTTCTCTTTTCTTTAGAACAATATCATAAAACAACTATCTTCTTAAAAAAGATTTGTAGTTGACTAACACAGAAAATAAATATTTTCAAAAGCTCAAAGAGGTTTTGGAACTAGTATGTCAGGATGGATTAGCATTTAATTGTACATACATATAATCTATGTGCAACAGAATAAATCAAAAAAACTATTAGGAAGTCTGTATTATTGAAAAAAACTATCCATAGATTTTTAAAAAGTTTTGTACCAATATAAACTCATCTTTAATTCCATTTCCATGAATTTTTTAACTATCCTAATATGTACTGATATTCATGTATTTATGCTCTTATATCAATATATACTTATGTTATCCATACTTTAATTTTTTTTACTATCAACTATATAATTACGAATTTGAAAATCTAATTTTAGCAGTTAAGGATGAGCTCTTCCCTAATCCTAAACAAAGAAAGCAGACTCCCAACATAATTGCATAGCAAACTCTCTACCCACAAAGGCATCTTTTCAACTGACTTCGCACAAATGTAATCTCTTTGTTTTCAATCATTCATCACATCTATCTTAAAGCTTAGAAAAAGAAAAAAAAGTACAATTAACAGAAACTAGCCCTAAAAACAAGCTATCTACAGACTTGTCTCTGAGGCCTCTATAAAGTGACTTTTCCCATAGGGTACATGATTCTTCACCAAGATGTAATAATTCTCTCATAGTAAAATTTCTTACCAGTTCTTAAAAGTATGAAAGTTATGCATATCTATACATGAGTAATCATCCAGTTTAACTACATGTATTCTTCTTTAATATTTTATGCTAAGGAACCCTTTAAAGTAAACTATATCTCACCATTCCCTTCTAGCCTATAGGGTTTCTGATGAGACTAACCGGAGAACCTCTGAAAAATAATCTGTCATTTCTCTTGTGCATATTTTGAATCTTTTCTTTATGTCATGCTTGGAAAGTCTGACTATAGTGTGCTGTAGTGAAGATCATTTCTGGTCATGTCTGCTAGGAGTTCTATGTGCTTCCTGTACTTGGATGTCCCTTTCTTTCTCCAAAGTGGGGAAGTTTTCTGTAATTATTTCAGTACACAGACTTCCTAGTCATTCTCTTTTTCATCTTCAGAAACTCCTAAGATCCATATGTTGGGTTCTTTGATAGTATCCCATAAATCTCCAACACTTTTTTTTTAAGTTTTCTACTTTCTTTTTTTTTTTTTTTCATCTGATTCTAAGATTTCCAAACACTTGTCTTCTAGTTCAGATATTATTTCTTCTGCCTCGCCAAGTCTGCTGTATTTTTTATTTGACCTATTTAATTCTTCACTTATAATATTTCATTTTTATTTCTCTTTAAAATCTCAATTTCATGGGAAAAGTTTTCATTCATGTAATACATGGTTTTCTTTAGTTCATGTATTTCCTTCTGATTGTTTTTGAGTAATCCTATGATTAACTTTTTAAATTCCATTTCCAGCATTTCTTCAAAGAAGAATTTGCTGAAGAAATCAATATATTCATAGATGTGTGACTGGTGAATTGATGAATATACGCACAAATGGTCATGTTTTGGTTGCCTATACACATTCTATTCTGTCTTCTTAAGATATATTTATTTGGAAGTCAGTTACATAGAGAGAGGAAGAGAGAGAGAAAGAAGAGAGAAATCTTCCATCTGCTGATTTACTCCCCAAATGGCCTCTACAGGTGGAGCTGGGTCAGACCAAAACCAGGAGCCAGGAGCTTCTTCTGAGTCTCTGACATGGGTTCAGGGGCTCAAGTGCTTGAGCTATTGTCTGCTGCTTTCCCAAGAGCATTAGCAAAGAACTGACTGGGAAGCAGAGTAGCTGGGACTTCAACTGGTGCTGATATGGGATGTCTGCATCGTACGTGGCAGCTTTACCTGCTATGCCAAAGTGCCGGTCCCCATTCTCCTTTTAAGGTAATACCAAAATCATTTTCAGCAGTTATGTTGTTTTCTGAAACAGCATACTATATAAAATAACCTTTTCATTTAAATTTATATGTGAGTAAAAGCACTGTAACTCATTCGTAAGTGAGTCATCAGTTTTTCTGACACTGCACATCACTTGGATAAGTTGGAGCTAATTTTAAGCTGTCAGACATTTAATGCTAACATATATATATATATATATATATATATATATATATATATATATATACTGTCATGGATCATAATTACTTTGGAGAAAGACCTGCTATTTTGATGCATGGAATCTGTTAAATGAAGACATGTGATTAATTTAAATACATGTATATTTATGTCCAATTCCTAGGCAGAAAAGAGACCTTTGTCTTTTAAATCATCGTACTGAGTTATTCTCAGGATACTATGCTGTTTGAAAACAACTAATGATTTTTAACTTCTAGGCATGCATATTTTAAATGGTAATTTTTTCCAAGAAAGCAATATAAATACACAACAAATTACCTTTTGAAACAAATAAAAAAAGTTCAATTAGCTCACCTGTTGCATGGATTAAATACAATTTCTAACAAGAAAATATATGTTGATTATTGCTTTGCACTGTTGTAGCAACTTCATTTGTTTCATTAGACAGCAAGAAATGGTGTCATGCCAAAGTAAAAACATAGGTTTACGGTTGCTGGTTCAGCCTTAAGAAATTTCAAGCTCACCTGCATTAAGCATTTCATTTCCTTATATTACACTACAAACCATTTTTCACAATGGTTATAATTATATATGTTGTCTTTTTCAAAGCACTTGTAATTAAATTGTTAAAAGTATATACCTTATGTTTACTAGACAATGGCAATTTAAAGGCAGTAATTGTTAGTAACAGAAAAACTATTTGAAGGTTTCTATGTCATTAAAGAGCATTTTCCCAAAGTGCATTCCACATAACATTAATTTATCTGGTTATTGATGTGTGGTATTGACTAATCATTCAATGATCAAATGCTGAAAGTTGATTCAATTATATGAAGTTGGTTAATGTAAAAGTTCTCAAAGGCTGTTATAGTCTGGAAATGTACAATGAAAAATTAGAAACAGCATTCATTAAGAACATGGATTATAACAAAAATATTTGACACTCTTCATTACCCTTTTTTAATTTTTAGCTCTAGTCTACATTATCAATGGCCCTCCATTATTTTATTGAGAAAGTAATAAATTTGTAGACACCAAAATTTACAATCATAAAAGTGTGAAGTTTCCTTCAACCAACTTCACACTGTTACCTGCATGATCATCATATATTCAATGTCTAATTTATGTTTCTACAGTTTATTTATGCATTGTACAGTATATACCTACATATATCTTTCCTGTTTTAAGCAAAGATTATCACAGGCATACATCACAGGCATACATATATTAGAATACTTAATCACTTTGCCATTTTACTTAATAGAGTAACCTTGATATCTTTCCAAATCATTACATTTCATAGCATACAATTATTTTGTATAGATATAATTCATCTATGATCTAGAGTTAGATATTAAGTTAGTTCTACTATCCGTATTAAATTACTTTGTAACTATGCTAGTGTATTTAGTGATTATTTCACCAAAGTGACATTGTGAAGAAAAAATAATTGCCTTTGTAATTTTGATAGAAGTTATGAAATTACCACCGATGGGAATTACAAAACAAAATAAGAACCCCATACATTACACTAGAAACAAAGTCTGGCTAATGTAAGGTAGTACCACTTGTTTGGTTCATGCCAATATGATAGACGGGAAATACAATCTGAGTGTCATTTTGATATATATTTCTTTACACATCAATATGTTAGGAAGATGGATAAATATATATAGGTAGTTATATCTTTCTTTTGAATTCATTCCAAGTTCTTTAAACATTTTGTGTTGTTTACACACACATACATACATACACAAACATACATATATGATCTTCTTTTAAAAGTTTATTTTTATTTACTAGAAAAGCTCTACATTTGTCTCTACTTTCTCAACTTTTTCTGTGCTTCATTAGTTTTTATTGTATAATTTCTCCTATATAGTTATACAATTGTGATTATGTTAATTGCAATGTAATTATATACACTCACAATACAATTTTATCTCAGAATATTTAGTCAAGTTATATAGAACTACATGTTTTCTGTATTGTAGATCATGTTAATACTGTTACATTACATCCATTAATTACTTACTGAGTAAATAATGACCATTTTTATTAACATTTATTTTTTCACCTAAAATCTAACAAAGTGTAATAATTGTAGACAGTTGTAAGACAGATTTTATTTCTTCCAATGGCTTAGAAATAACCACATGATTCATATATATATATATATATATATATATATAATTGAGAGAGTTATATCATTAAATTCCTAAAATTTGGGTTTTTTGGTTCTTGGTATAGAACTCACTGGTCACAGCATAGTATGTTATAGTGTGTAATATGTAATTATTATTAATTTTGTGTGTTTATCTCCAAATTCCTAAACTCTATATTGCTGGATCCTTGCAAAACTCTTAGTGTTTCCTGTTTTCCTTCTTCCAAATGTACTAGGTCTAATCTTAGCTGTTTTCTCTAGTATTAACTTGCTTTTATAATCTGCCAGTTAGAATAAACATCATGCTTGTTTTGATAAAACTGATGATTATTTTTATTCTCTTGAAATGCGTCACTTTCTCCCCTCTCTAAATCTTTCTTCCTTTGGCTCATGCTTTCTCTCTTTGTGGCTAGCTCCCCAACCGTTTTGTAGGAACTTCTTCCCTTCTCTAGGGAGTAATTGTGTGAGTTCCTCTCATTTTGAATCTGTGCCTTCATTATATATTCCCCTGCTGGGCACTTAACATTTTTGGAGTTAATTAAGAGAGTACTCTAAATGTTATAGCATCACATTGTCATTTCTCTGGCTTTCTCCAACATATATGAGATATTTATTTATTATTTATTTCATTTGAAATGCAGAGCGACGGACAGAGATTTTTCTATCTGCTGGTTCATTCCCCAAATGCCTGCAATAGCCAGGGATGCACGAGGCTGAAGACAAGAGCTGGGAGCTCAATCTGGGTTTCCTACAGGAGGGGCAGGGACCTTAGTACTTGCGTCATAATCTCCTGCTTTTCAGGTGTACCTTAGCAGGAAGCTAAGTGAAGCCAGAACTCAAACTTAGGCACTCTGATATGGGATACAGGATTCCTACGCAGTGTCTTAATAGCTTTGCCAAACACCTGGCCCAAGTACAGGGTATTTCATATAATCAAAACTGATCTCATTACCTCTCTTGCAAAGCCAAGGAGAGCAGAAAGACCGTAGGTTGGCCTCTTGATCACTGCTTTTTTAATGTGTTTATACCAATCTCTGATGTCTTGAGTGTGAGTGTGTCTTCCTTTTAATAAATAAAAAAAATATAATGTCTATACAAGGTGTATGTATTCATATCAAGTAAGATGTAACATTTATCTTTTAAAAAAACTATCTTTTGCTGAACTGGCACTCAGGAAGCAGGCAGCCATTTTCAAAAGGGTCACAAGGTTACAGAACTGGGGTTGCCTCCAAAAGACAAACTAAGGCCCAGAGTAAGACCTTAAAGTGAAGATAAAGTGAATAGTGCCAAGATGTTTTATATTATATATGGATACTAAAACTGCAGGCAATATATTGACTTCAATTTTGTGAGACCCTGAAGCAGAGGACAAAGCTACCATGATCAGATTGACATGACATGTGATAATCCTGTGATAAGACATGAGTCTTGTATCAAGTAAGCAATACACTGTTTATGTTCCCAGACTTCAGTAAGTTCACCACTTTCTAATCAATTATACAAGCCAGGGAGCTTGTGATTCTCTCATTACTTATTCTATCACTGACATATCTTATAAAACCATTTTTATTTCCACCTCTATAGACTGGTTTGATCTCAGAACATTTGTAACTTTGATGTCTCTATTAACTTTCATATTGGTTTACTCAGATCACCTCTAGTTTATCTCAGGATAGTCTTAACTATCATGTTAACTATCCTTAACTACCCAGGATAGTCTTAACATAAAAACAGGGTCATTTTACATTGTATGGATTTCCTTCCTCACCAAAAGCACAATTCTTGATTGGTTCCAGGGCTTTGAAAGCCTGGTTCTTCATCACAGCTACAGAGCTACTTTGTCTGAGTGTCACTTTCATCCCTTCCACTGAGCATTTGCTTGTATTTATCACTCTCTGGAAACTTTTTGTTGCATCTTTTCCTGGTTAAATGCTACACATCCATTTATTACATCTATCACTTTTTCAAGAAAGCTTTAGTTGATTGTCAAGAGCTACAAGAACAACAGAGTATTAAATACCTTTAAAATTGTTGCTTTGCACAACTTTTTATGATTGCTTTAATGCCGTTTACTTCATAAGACATATTAACTGACCCTAGATCACACTGCAGCATATGTACTATGCACTGAATGAATGAAATGTGGGAATTACCAAGGCAATTTGATCATGCAACTCCAATTATCAGTCGTATATCAGGACTAAGGTTTTGAAACAAAACCTTTGGAAACAAGAAAAAAAATAGTGGCTTTATGATTGAGTTGAATTACTTTACTGTACATACGATAGACTTGATGCTAAATGACTTGAGTGACACTGGTAGGGTTAAAATTAGAATATATATAAATATTTATATATATATACATATACATATATTTGCTGACATTTAATCTACTTTTATTCCCATGATGCTGTAGAAATACAAATAGATATATAAAATTATATAGTTTTTTTTGTTTCTGTATGTATTTTAAATATTTTAATGTTAGGATTTTCACATTTAATGAACAATTATATGAATTAGGAGAAAGTAGACAAACCTCTGATTTTTAAAAATCTCTTTAAAGGATAGTTGAGGAGATAAATTAAAAATATTTATTATATGAGAGAATCTTCATTTAAATGAACATCCAGAATGAAATATAAATTATCCTTGCAGAAATAAAAGAAGGTTTTTCCCAATCCACAGTCTGCCATTCTACCTTAACCATCACTACCACTTACCACAAAGAGTGGAAAGTTAACTTTTCCAGCTCATTTGTAACTTTTCCTGTTACAAATGTGTCTTGATCAGCATTCTTCCATGTGATCTTTAGAATAAAAGTCAGAAAACACTCAAAATTGATCCTTAGGTAGCTCAGCATTATTCTGTGGTATGTAAAGATAATCAAATTGGAAGAATTTTTCACCTATCTAAATAATTTATGATACTAATTTTGGCTTCTTAATTCCAAATTTGTTAATTAAATATGGAGACTATCATAAATCTCCTGGAAAATTATTAAGTTTCTTGAGTGAAAAATCATTGTCCCTAACAACATTTCAAAATTATTAGATAACTATGCCATCCACTAAATCCACTTGGCTGTGCTGAACTATTCTGAGCTCTGGAAACTGACTAGTCATGTTTTCATCAATCTCATATGATTTGTATAAAGTTCATTATGGATTTGGGAGCAGATGGGCTGCTTATGCCATCCAAAGATACATGATGTTCTGGATAGGTCTACTGTCATAATGTGCAATTCTTTTAACAGAGGAGGAAATATGAGTGAAGTTTCTCTACCTTTTATATAAAAATAGACACGTACATACCCACATATATAAACATGTGTACATGCATCATATACATATATAATACTGTGTGGTAAGCACATTATTCCGAATTTTTGATAACAATTTTTAATTTTTTAAATTTTTAGTAAGTTTTTAACAGGTTCAATGTGATTTTTAGATACAATTTTAAGAACATAATGATATTCACTTCCTCCATCCCTCCCTCATTTCCCCCACAAATCTTTTTGTTTGTTTTTGAAATAACTTTTAGGAATGTAGCATACAATTCAATTAAAAAGTTGATTTCCCTAAGTCACCATCAATTTAACAATTACAAAAATCATACTCCATTACTGGTATCAGAAATGTTATTGGATTAATATATAAAGTTCACTTTCAAATATTAGCTTCCAGGTAAACATTATAATCTTAAAATTCTCAGTGAATATTAGCCAAATTTCTCCACTTGCCTATAAACATTACCTGCCATTCATATTGCTTAGGAGAGAATAATGAGAGGGTTTCCAGGGGGCCAATGCTGTGCTGGAGCTGATAAAGTTGGCAGCCTATGATGTTGGCATTCCATATGGGTGCCAGTTCATTTCCAGGCTGATCCACTTCTTATATATCTCCCTGCTGATGGCTTGGGAAAAGCAACAGAAGATGGACAAAATGTTTGGGCCTCTGCCAAGCACATTGGAGACCTTGAAGAAGCTCCTGGCTCCTGAGTTTGACCTGTTCCAACCTCGGCCATTGAGACCATTTGTGGAGTGAAACAGGAGATTGAAAATACCTATCGTTCCCTCTCTGTAACAATGAATTTCAAATAAATAAATGAATCATTAAAATATATCTTTCCAGCAAATCACTCAAAATAAGTATTTTGAGGCAACTGCAATGCTCACATTAAGAATATTTGAATGTAGGGATGGTCTATGGCATAGCAGTTAAGCTACCATTTGCAGTGCTGGTGTCCCATAAGGGCACCAGTTCAAGTACTGGCTGTTTCACTTCTAATCCAGTTACCTGCTAATGCCTGGGAAAACAGCAAAAGATGGCCCAAGTATTCGAGTCCCTGTACCCATGTGGGAGGCCTGGGTGACGCTCCTGGCTTCTGCCTGGCCCAGCCCCAGCCTTTGCAACCATTTGGGAAATTAACCAGAGGATGGAAGATCTCTTACTGCCTCTCACTCTTGGTTTCAAATAAATCATTTTGAAAAAAGAATATTTCTATGTGAATCTACAAAATGAACAAAATTTATATAATTAAAATTACGAAATTCTTCTGAAAGAAATCAACAAACTAATATAGAAAGCTATTCCATGATAATAGATATATGCAAAATTATTATCAAGATGTCAATTCTTGCAATTTTTTTGGATTTTCTTTTTTTACCTTTTATTTAATAAATATAAATTTCCAAAGTACAGCTTTTACATTACAGTGGCTTTTTCACCCCATAACTTCCCTCTCACCCGCAACCCTACCATCTCCTGCTCCCTCTCCCATTCCATTCACATCAAGATTCATTTTCAATTCTCTTTATATACAGAAGATCAATTTAGTATATACTAAGTAAATATTTCAACAGTTTGCACCCACACAGAAACACAAAGTGTAAAATACTGTTTGAGTACTAGTTATAGCATTAATTCACACTGTACAACACATTAAGGACAGAGATCCTCATGGAGAGTAAGTGCACAGTGACTCCTGTTGTTGATTTAACAAATTGACATTCTTGTTTATGGCATCAGTAATCACCCTAGGCTCTTGTCATGAGCTGCCAAGGCTATGGAAGCCTTTTGAGTTCACCTACTCCGATCTTATTTAGACAGTCATAGTCAAAGTGAAAGTTCTCTCCTGCCTTCTGAGAAAGGTACCTCCTTCTTTGATGGCCCGTTCTTTCCGCTGGGATCTCACTTGCAGAGATCATTCATTTAGGTCTTTTGTTATTGTTGTTCTTGTTCTTGTTTTGCCAGAAGGTCTTGGCTTTCCATACCTGAAATACTCTCATGGGCTCTTCAACCAGATCTGAATGCCTTAAGGGCTGATTCTGAGGCCAGAGTGCTATTTAGGACATCTGCCATTCTATGAGTCTGCTGTGTCTCCCCGTTCCCATGTTGGATCCTTCTCTCCCTTTTTAATTCTATCAGTTAGTATTAGCAGACACTAGTCTTGTTTATGTGATCCCTTTGACTCTTAGTCCTATCATTATGATCAATTGTGAACAGAAATTGATCAAATGGACTAGTGAGATAGCATTGGTACATGCCACCTTGATGGGATTGAATTGGAATCCTCTGGCACATTTCTAACTCTACATTTGGGGCAAGTCAGATTGAGCATGTCCCACATTGTGTATCTCCTCCCCCTCTTTTTCCCACTCTTACATTTAACAGGGATCACTTTTCAGTGAAATTGAAACACCTAAGAACAATTTTGTGTTAATTACAGTGTTCAACCAATAGTATTAAGTAAAACAAAAAAAAATACTAGAAGGGATAAAGTATTAAGTTGTTCATCAACATTCAGGACAAGGGCTTTTATCTACTTATTCAAAATAATCTCAATAAAAATTCAGTAAGTTATTCTGTGGATATAAAAAACTTGATAAAAAATTCCATAAGTGAAGTTATAGAGCAAGAATAGCCAACACAATACTGAAGGAAAAGAACAAAGTTGGAGGACTGACACCACACAACTTCATGTCTTAATTATAAATCTACAAACAATAAAGACAATGTGGTGTTGATCAAAGAACAAATAACAGTGGAATAGAATGGCTGAAGACATAGATCCTCACAAAGATATTTAACTAGTATTCAGCAAAGGAGCAAAGGAAACATAATGCAAATAAATAGAAAACATCTTTTCAACAAACAGCACTGGGACAATGGATTTAACACAGGAGAAAATGCAGATGATCTTGGGATTGCCAAGAGGATCTTTAAATTTTGATCATCTTATATTAAGAAAACATGTTATATGTATTTCATATATAAAATTTTAAGTGCATAATGATACTTCTAATCCTTCAATATTCTTCCTTTTCATTTTTGTAATAATATGTTTTCAATGTATTTTATTATCAAAACCTTTATCCTCCACTAAATGAAGAATTCAAGAAGTAGAAAACCATTTTTCCACAGGAGTATGGAGAAGGGCTGTAAATAATCAAATCTCAAGATGTCAATTTCACTCATATACATTAAAATTTTTGCACTTTATGTATTAGCTGGCACAAATTGGAGGAAACAAGATATTTGTGAGGTCTGGCTTATTTCATCAACCATAATGTTCTCTGTTCCATCCACTCTTTTGTAAATGATGGGATTTCATTTTTTATGGCTAAGTAGCATTACACTCTGTATATATACCACATTTCCATTATCTAATCATCAGTTTATGGAAACCTGGGTTGATGCTAAATTTTAGCTATATGAATTGAGCTGTTATAAGCCTGGGGTTATAGAAAACTCTTTCAAATGCTGATTTCATTTCCTTTGGATAAATTCCCAGCTGTGGAAAGACTGGGTCACACAGGTAGATAACTTTCAGATTTTTTAGAAATCCTCATACTGTTTTTCATAATGGTTATACTAGTTTACATTCACACCAGCAGTGTAATAGGATAACTTTTTTTAAAAAAATATTTTATTTGAAAGGAAGAGTTACAGAGAGGCAGAGGCAGAGAGAGAGAGAAAGGTCTTCCAACCACTGGTTCACTCCCGAGATGTCCATAATGGTCAGAGGGAGCTACAGCGTTCCAAAGCCAGGAGCTTCTACTAGGTCTCCCACATGGGTGCAGGGGCCCAAGGACTGGGACATTTTCCACTGCTTTCCCATGCGACAGCAGAGAGCTGGATTGGAAGTGCAGCAGCCAGGACTTGAACCAGTGCCCATATGGGATGACAACACTGCAGGTGGCAGCTTTATCTGCTATGCCATAGCACTGGCCCCAGTAGGGTACCTTTTTCTCATATCTTTATGAGCATTTGCAATGTTTTATTTTTGAATGATAGCCATTCTAACTGGGTGAAGTGAAAACCTCATTGTAGTTTTCATTTGCATTTCCCTGATGGCTGAACAACTTTTCATGTGTCTGTTGGCCATTTGTATTTCATCTTTTGAAAAATGCCAGTTCATTTTCTTTGCCAATTTTTTTTCCACTGGATTGTTCCTCTTATTGTTGTTGAGTTTCTCGAGTTCTTTATATATTTTTGGTAATAATTATTTTTATCAAACATACATTTGCAAATATTTTCCTCCATTCTGTCAACTACCTCTTAACTTTATAAAATTCTTTCTTTGCTGTGCAGAAGCCTCTTATTTTGAGGTAAGCCAACTTGTCTATTTTTCCTGTTATTGCCTGTACTCTTGAGGTCCTATCCAAGAAATAGTTGGCCATGCCACTGTGATACAATGCTTCCCTAGATGTTTTCCTCTAGTAATTTGATGGTTTCAGGTCTTAGGTTTACAGTCTTGATCCATTCTGAGTTGATTTTTGCATTGGGATGTAAGCTCTGGTTTCATATTTCTGCATGTGGCGATCCCATTTTCCCACGCCGTTTGTTGAAGAGACTGTCCTATTTTCAGGGAGAGATTTTAGCTTATTTGTCAAAGATCAGTTGGTTTAGATGCATGGAATAATTTCAAGTGTTTCTAATATGTCATGTTGGTCCACAACTTAGTATCAGTTACTTGGCCCACATTTAAGTCATGGATCCTCAGTTCACATACTATCCTTTCACAGTATACAATATGCCTTTATAAAATATAATTTGGAATATAAAGTCACAGAGTAGTGAAGTAGTGGTATGTATAATTATGCATTCTATGCTTTAACTTTTCTTCTCAGGAATAGTTTTTATGAGCCCTACTGTAGTATCCAAAAACCTTACAAAGTGTTTTTAACATATCTTTCATGTGGCATAACCTCTCTCCATGACTAACATTCAACTTCTATAGTTTTCCTTCAGTTTTCAATGTGGACAATTGAATAAATGGCTAATATATTATTCTATGTTCTGACTAAGAACATTTGAATTATTCTGTTCTTAAATTTTGAGCTCTTCATTTCATGAATAGAACGGCAATGATTTTAGAGCTTATGGCCTTCATTTTAAACATCTGCACAGATGAATGTTTTTCAAATACTCTTTTTATAGAATTGGGAATTATGAAGTGGGGCCAATTGGAGAGGACGACCTTTTCATTTCAAATCTTTGTGTGAATTATCATTTGGTTGCAGCAGCTGAGGTTGCAGAATAAAAATGATTCAGTCAGATGTTTATTTAATGAAACATGATTATAGAAAGTGCACCTGCCGTGCCATAGGCATGACTTCTTAAGGAAATTTGCTTGTTTTCATATCTAGTATAAATTTACTGAGGCATTTTTGGAACTAAGTTTTGTTACTGTAGACAGTTTTGACTTCAACATTCATGATATATCTAAATTAGAGTACTCAATATAGATATAATTATTTAATAGATACTGTGCCTATAATAAGATCATTCCCCAAAGTATAAAGACAGAAACACTTTATTGCTCAATAACTGACCTCAAGATCATATTACCCAGTGATGTCATAGCTAACTTAGTTTATGTAATTATTCTATTTGATGGCTGAGAGTGATAGAATTATTTCTCAAAAGAAATTCCCATAATTAAGAGGTGATTGTGCACCTTATAGAGAGTCACTAGCCTAGGGAACATTCCAGCATGGAGTCTGGAACCAAGCTACTTGAACTGTCATTATTCTGACATTCAATAGATCTGTGGCCTCAGGTTATAACTTAATTTCTCTGTGTTTCAATTTCTTAAATTGTAACACAAGGATAATTATGTCATCAACCTTAAAAGTTAATTATAGGATTAAATAGACTAATAGCTGCCTGGTAGATAGTAAGGTGTCATGATGATATTGATAATGATGTTGTTGCTGATGATGATTACTACTTTAGTCAACTTGTTATTATATAGGTACTTTGTTTGTCACTCAGAAAAACATGATTAATTTGGAGAAGTGAAGGTAAAGTCTCAATTAATGTGACTTGGAAAATTGTGTTTCATTTCTTCCAATCACCCATTTTAAATGTGCATTCTAATTCACATGATGCCTAAAAAGTTAAAATCATTTTAATTCCTCTCCATTCAAAACTATTTGAGGGAAACAGTGATAGTGAATTACAATCTGGGAGATAAGTTGTGTTATTCTAATTCCACTAGTTTGACAAGCTTTTTTTTTTTTTAACATTCCTGAGTTTCTATATCTATATCTGTAAGTCGGGGCTTATAAATTATTACAGGAAATACAGAGATAACCTTTGTATAACACTCAGCTGTGTTCTAATTCCTTTCAATGATTTTTGAAGGCATTAGTCTTAGGAAAAATTCAAAGGTATTATTTAAATTAGAATGTGAATTTTAAGAAAGTTGAAAGTGTTTATCTTAAAACTATTAGGGACAGAATTAGAACAGTCTGTATTTGGCACATCTTGATAACAAACAGTAGGATTCTGAAAAATAGGCAGATCAATTATTTGCTAAGAAAATGAGGTAGAATTAGTTTTCCATGTCCCATTTCTCCATCAAGTGATACAAGAGTGGTTGTCATATTTTATATATAGACAGAGTTTGTACTACAGGAATGAATTTCTGCAATTATGAATTTCAGAAATTTGATAAGGATACCCTAGTGTAATCATACCATTTCTGAAAACAGAAGAGGAAAGTACTCAGGTTGTAACAGTACTTTGTAATGCAAGCAAATATAAATGGGTTTACGCTCCCTTCTGTTCCTCCTACTCTGTTTGTTCCTCCCCCTCCTCATAATCAATCATTCTCTGGACCATTCACAGATAGCTCCAATTCAGATAAACATGTAAATCTGCCAGGGATATTTCACCATCTTTCACTTCAAGATTTGCTTTTCATTCATTCATCTTCTCATTTAGGTTACCATTTTTGCCCAGAAAGCCTTCACCAGGCAAAAACATGAAAATATTCTCATTATTTCCTGACACACAGTAGGTTCTCAGTAATGAGTGACTGGTCCAGTACTGGAGACTGGGACAAACATTTGTGTTGCCACAGAATCAATGACAAACAGGATATGTCTATATATGGATGAAGCTTTTCTTAGTATGACTCTAACCTACCACATTAATGACTTTTTCTATCAGTATGCCACCATTCCATATTCTGGCCACATCAAGTTTACTATTCTTCTATTTGTAATATTCTCTTTTCTTTGCAAGGAAAGATGTTCTCACTTTTTCAGTGCAGCTCAAAACTCCTTTCCTCTGTGGATTCTTCTCAGGTTTTGCCAGTGCCAATTTGGGGACCCTTTCTTTGTTCCCCCACAGTAATCTATTTAAATAACGGTGAATATTCAAAACACAACATTGTAATATGATCTAGTACTTACCTACCAGCTATCTCACATGGAACATAAAATAATGAAAACAACTTCAAAGAGATAATGAGTATATATGTGAAGAGTAATTTTAAAAAAAAATAAAAAGCTTCCAGATAACAACATAAGAAATACATTCATGACTTTAGGATAGGCAAGGTCAAGAGAAACCAAATGTTAATGACTTAAAAGAATAGAAATTAAACTTGAAAAAATTGAACAGGTACTTCACAAGTAAAATCATATGATGTGTAACTCAACATCCCTAATCATAAAAATTTAAATCAATTCTACACACACTGAAAGTTACTACCACACATTAACAAGAATTGTTCAAGGAAAAAAAAAATCTGACCACGCCAAGTATGTGGGGTGTTGTAAAACTGAAACTCCCATGTATTTCTTACACCATTGTAAATTACAACAGCCACTTGGCAAAACTTTTTGATAATAGACTGGACAGTAGTTAAAGTCTGTAATTTAACAGTTATATTCGGAGTTATACATTCAATAGAAATTAGTGTTTATGAGCTATAAAAGGTATAAGAGAATGTCATAAGAGCATTATTAATGGCCAAGCAAATTTTAAAACAATCCAGCCACCCATGAATAGAATATATTTTTAAAGATTTCACATTCAAAGGGATATTACAATGCAAAAGAATAAACTGCTACAGTACCAGCATGGATTAATTGCACAAATGTAAGTTCGATTGCAAAAAAGTGAGACATATAAAGATTACATGATTGCATTTATGGAAAGCTCCTTACAGTGATATAAACCTGAAAAGTCTTCATGTTTGAGAGGGTAATTTTCTAGGAAGGCATCTCCCAATAGGAATGTATAAGAGAAAGTATTTTGAGATGAAAATAAAATAAATCATGATATGAAAGATAACTCCCTGAGTATAAAAAATGCAAAACTTTTGAACTATATACTTATAAAAATTAGGGGCAAGTATTGCTGCACAGTGAGCTACACTGTTGGCTGCAATGACAGAATCACCAGGCAGAGCACTGGTTCTAGTTCTGGCTGCTCTGCTTCCACTCCACCTTCCTGCTACTGTGCCTGGGAAGAACATGGAAGACGACCTAACACTGAGGTGCAGCCACCCAAGGGGGAGACTCGAATGGAGTCACGGGCTTATATATTTAGCTAGGACTAGTCCCAGATGTTACATCCTTATAGGGAGTGAACCAGCAGTTGGAACATCTGTTTCTCCCTATCGCTATCACTCTTTCAAATAAATAAATTTTAAACATTAAGGTGTAACTCTAAGATCTATATGCTTTTACATTTAATTTTCCTTAAATAAAGTAAAATATGTTCTTAGCTGTGGCTGACTTCCTGCATTGTTATCTAAATTTTAAACTATACCATCACATAATACCCATTTAAAAAGTTGTTGGGAAGGCATTAACTTTATAGATAAATTTGAAAAGAATTTTTATCTGGAAAATATTTTTAACTAGTTCCAGAATTGAGTACATATTTGCTTTTATTATAGTCTTTCTTCATTTTTCAAAAATACAATATTTTCAATGCCTGAAATTTTCTATTATCTCAGATTTATGCTTCCAATTGTTGTTTTTGATGCTATTTGCAAAAAAAAGTTTGGAATAGCAGTGTAAGTTTCTTTATTTTTCTTACAATCCTTTGAAGCTTTTCACAAACATATTTCTATATTTTAAATTAATTTCATGAAATTTTAAGTAATTAATTACACAAGTTAGTTTCTATCTCTGAATTATATACTAATTTTAAATTTGTACTGTCAATTGTAATGTGTTATCGAGTATTTTTAACAAAGTGTGATTTAAATATTTTTGTTTTTTTAAAACAGCAACCATTTATAATCATGGCAAACATGTACAGTGTAACTGTAATTGCTAAACAATGTGCTAAGCATCTCACATATTAATTATAATTCACCTTCACACACACCTATGGTTTAAAATCCATAATTAAGCATGTTTTTAGGTGAGAAAACTAAGACCTAGATATTAATATCTGAGAATGAGTTTAAATATGATTTAATTTCTCCTCCATTAATTGTAAGATTGAGCTGATTAAAAACTATCCATGGTCCACTTTTGCACGATTATTTTTAACAAAGACTATTTATGATCCTCCTTTATATTGTGGGATTTAGTATTTTAACCATTTAAATAATTTGTCATTACTAATTTCACTTCATTCTAAATAGAATAGTCAAGTGTTTTGATAATGACAAACTAATATTTCAGAATGTATTATCTGATTAGTGTGGATATAAAATATTTTATCATAAATTTATTTTAATGGTTATATTTTTTAGTGAAAAGCATTGATGGTTTAAGCTAATAATTATCCTCAGTATCTTTAATAAAAGTCTATTTTTATATTTAGTTAAAAAGTAATATTAAGATTTATGAGTTTAAAGAAGGCCATCAGAAAATAGATGCTTTATAACTGATTCTTTTATATGCATTGCAATCAATTGACTTCCTTAATATTTGTAAATAAGTTGTTTACTTAAATGGGATTTTATAAATAATTAAGAAAAGTATCTTTGAAACCACCTGTAGGATTTTACAAGTATTTAACCCTTTAGGCCTCTGGGGCTTTCTCATTAATATAACTATCATGTCTAGTAACACAAGATCATTAGACTTTTTAATTCTCAAACATTTGTATTAATAGCATTTTCCATTATAGAAACTTAAAGTTTGGTACCACATCACATCTTGACAGTCCTTCTAATATCATCCAAATAGCCTCATTAGTTGGTGTCTCTATAAGATGAGAGACATAGGTCCTTCGTTTTTTCAGTTGGGCCCAAACTGGAAAAACCAAAGTCCAGGATTTACTGGAAATTTTAGAGACCAGATTGTTTGAAACTTTGATTTTTTGAATGCCTGTCCAGAATGCCAAGAAGGCTCAAAATCCAAAATATCTGGTTGAAATAAGATTCCTTAAAATCATGACATAATATAGACCAAATTTGATCATTGTTACAGGTGATTATTCAAATCTTTGAAAAAAGCACATATTTAAATAACCCATAGCTCTAAATAAAAATTCAGCTGTTTTTGAACAATTAGAATTTAACAGACATCAAGAGAACATAATAGATTACTTTAACACATTGCTTTACTTTCAAAAATACTGTGAAGTAGCAAGTGCTTCTTGTTGGTTGATGAGTTTATAATTTTAAACATGGCGACTTAAAGTCTTTTGTCATCCATAGTTATATATGATTTGCTGCTCATAAAACTAAAGCATTGTTGGTTCTGTGTTTAGCTGTCCTCCTATATGTTCCTATGGACTTTTTCCAGCCACTTCTATTGTATTCAGTACTTTGGGATGGCTCTGTAAACAGATGAAGCCAATAATGTATTAATAGTACCAACTGAGAGAAAGTATGGTTAACTGAGGTTACTAAAAACAAAAAGCAATTCAATTCAATTGGCAATCTACAAAAAGAGTTAAAGATTTTAAAAGCTATTATTAAAATTGCTATATTGGTCTACTATGCTATGTTATATATGTGTACATATTGTATGTCCACATGGGGAAATTTTATTAAGAGTTTTATTTTAAATGGCTTATAGATAAAATTGTCCATAAATTTAAGCTGCTAAAATCAATCAAAGATACATTTTAATTTGTGTGATCTGAATCTGTGTATCATATGTTTTAAACTTGTTGGTAGAAAGAAACTAAAAACATTTTATATGGTTGTGCATAAGTTTACTGGTTAAACAAACTACACCATGTTAGATATTTAAGAGGTGTTTTCAAATACATGATTCTTAAAATTTATAGAAGGCATTGGACCTTCTGGTACATGATTTCTTAAGTTGTTATCTAATGGTTGAAACGGTTTGCTAAGTATTCATGTGATATTGCTATTGTCAGCAAGCCATCTAGGACTTGCTCCCTCATTTCTCTATTCTAAGCCCAACTTGTTCTTTCATTTCTCTATTCTCTTCAAGGTAGGAAACTAATTCTATTATGAAGGAATCTGTAGGACACACAATTTAATCTTTAGACCTTATAAAAGAGATGGCTAACATTTTTCTGTAATAGCATAGCCAAAATAAGAACTTAAATAATAATCTCATAGCTAGATTCACTTCGCCATCAGTGAAGTATACAGTAAGTAGAAAAACCCTCCCTTTCAGACCAAAGGGAAAGAAAGTTTTAAAGTGAGAATATAATTTTCCTCATGGGCATTGTCTACCTTAGAAAAACTACTACAGAACATGCCTGTGACTATAGACTTGTAGTTCAGGCCACCGAAGATTAGAGATGGGACTTGGGCACTCCCTTGACTTGCATCCTCTGGTCTGCTTTAACACAAACCAGGAGGAAAAGAAAGCTCGGCATCAGAAGCAATGGGTGGCAGGCCTATTAATGGCTGATCTGTACAGTGATCTGCCCTCAAGGAGACCCAACAGGCCAGTCCACTGCAGTGGCTTTCAAAATGGTAAGCCTGGGCTTCAGCAGAAGTCAGCTTGTGAAGAGCCCTGGCAGCTCTGCCAAGAGTGGGATCCTTGGAAATGGACCTGCCCTGGAGTCGAAGGATGCCCAGGTCAGAGCCACAGATCTTATTGGCTCTAAGCTGAAAAGCCCTTCACTCAGCCCAACTTCCAAAGTGACCACTGCAGCTGAGGGGATGGCCAAGTAGGGTCAGCAACATTGCAGGCAGAACTGTAAATTTCTTGTTAGAGATGCCACCTGCCTTTACCTGGCCAGCTCTCCTCCCAGGCCAGCCAAGTAATGAAAGTCAACAGAGTGCCTTCCCCTAGGAGGTTCACACCTCCCTTAGGATATACCCCATGTGAAGAGATAGATAGGTCTGGGCCTCTTAACTTACAAGGCCTAAAGCCCACCAGATTATTATCAAGCCCCTTCTATCAGGTTCTATTTGCCTCTCAATCAGAAAACTTAATTGTAGCTTAGACAGCACCTTTCTTAGCTCCTCTAATAATGACTGTGTCCTTTGTTCTAGGCCCTGTCTAGCGCACTTGGGCCTCATTCCTTTGTAATCACAACCTCTACCACCAATGGCTCTACTCCCAACCTGTGTGTACTGATGGTCCTCTTCCCCACTTAATGCTGTATAATTGTTCAAACCTGGTAAATGCCACTCTTAGGATCATTGGTTACTATCCTCACTCTGTCTTTTATGACCTTGTCTAAATATGATCAGAGTCGGCAAACTTGGAAGGCTTCCATAGCCTTGGCAACTCATGACGACAGCCTAGGGTGGTTACTGGCGCCATAAACTAGAGTGTCAATTTGTTGGGTCAACAACAGGAGCCACTGTGCACTTGCTCCTCATGTGGGATCTCTGTCCTTAATGTGCTGTACATTTTGATTTAATGCTATAACTAGTACTCAAATAGTATGTTTCACTTTGTGTTTCTATGTGGGTGCAAACTGTTGAAATCTTTATGCTAAATTGATCTTCTGTATATAAAGAGAATTGAAAATGAATCTTGATGCTAATGGAAGGGGAGAGGGAGCGGGAGAGGGGAGGGTTGCTGGTGGGAGGGAAGTTATGGGAGGGGGAAGCCATTGTAATCCATAAGCTGTACACTGGAAATTTATATTCATTAAATAAAAGTTAAAAAAAAAGTATCTTTAGTAAATTTAACTAACCCCACACTATAAAGGAGGGTCATAAATAAAAGCATCTTTTGTTCAAAGAGGATCATATTTTCTACAGGAGGTAAAGGGATATCAGATGACTTATTTTAAAATCGTCAATGAGCCAGCTGGTTTTCAGTAACACATAAGGCTATATTCACGATTCTGCTGTAGGAAATAAGGAATTACTCAAATGAGATTGTATCACTGTATAGGGAATGGTGGCAACTAATTCAGTTTTGAGGGAGAGATTTTATAGCAATAAAACCTAGTAAAGTTCACTTCTGTAAATCATGCTGTTAAACTTGCTATTGAAATGTTCTAGAAAATGGCCACCCATTCAGCTCAGCTGAAGCCTCTGTCCTGTACAGGCAGCAGGATAATTTTCCTCACAAAGATGAAACTGCAATAGCACAGTGAACATGAAAACAGCAAAAGCAATAGCACTTTTGAAAAATGGAAAACATACAGATCACATTTAACACATATTCATAGGTTTTTAGCTTTTTTTGATTTAGAAATTGCCACCACAAATAATGTATTTTACACAGATTAAAAACAAAGATTATTTTATTTAATGAATCCAGAGTAAATGGAACTTACTGATGTTTATGAAAGTATCTTGTTAATGATACAGATATATATCTATTCTGTCAAATTTAATGAATTTTATCTGTATAAGGATGTTACACAAAAAACACATTTTTTAAATATTTATTTAATTTTATTTAAGGCAAGTTACAGAGAGAAAGGAAGAAAACAAGATCTTCCATCCACTGACTCAGTCTCTTAATGGCCAGCCACTGGCAGGAAGAAGGCACCGATTGGACAGCACTAGAGGTTGCAGTTGCCCTCAGGTGCATGTGTGACCAGGGGATTTACCAGAGGAAAAAGCCACATCCCCTCACTGAATTTGAGTCCGGCTGGGACGGCCGACTGGGGGATGGGCACCCATCTGGACCGTGAGATGCCCCCATCCTCTAAACAGATTATAGGCTCTGAGGCTCAAAGTGCCAGGATGGAGCACCCACAGGCAGGAGGCTTCGGCAGCGCCTCTGCCCTCTCTGTGGATGGGAAAGCTAGCAGAGCAGGTCCTTTGAACCTCTAACTGTGGGATCCTTGTGTGCTGTGACTGTGGGAATTCTATGACTGTACAATAGTGCATAGGGCTGGATCTCTATGCAATCTCTGTGTCTGGCATTGGAGACACTGAGCTCCCTGACTCCCTGGAGCAGGTTATTGCAGAGGGTTCCCTGCTCACACAGAGGACTACACAGATCATTTGGTTCATGTTCAGTAAGGATGATAATTATACCCACTGTGGGCTAACCCACATTATTGATCCCCCTGGAAAAGAGGAGCTGAGGTTATGATTTTATCAACTGGAATGATCATACTGACTCTCCCGCTGACAATAAAGATCTACCATGCCCAACTTGGCTGTTACCCTGGATACTTGCCCATCTCTGGAGCACTGACCAGAACCCAGAATACACCTCCTGGTACACACTGAAAGTTATTCACTCCACTAAACAACAGAGGCATAGTTCAAAAATAATATCCATCAGAGGATGAAACCAACAAGTATTTCTAAAAATGACTGAAAATAAACCCAGAAATTGAAGAAATAAGAACAAGGGAACACAACAGAACTTCAATATTAGAATGTGAAAATCAAGATTGATAAAAAGAATGTCTGAAAAGGAATTCAGGCCAGCGCCTTGGCTCAATAGGCTAATCCTCTGCCTGCGGCGCCAGAAAACTGGGTTCTAGTCCCTGTTGGGGCGCCAGATTCTGTCCCGGTTGCCCCTCTTCCAGGCCAGCTCTCTGCTATGGCCGAGAGTGCAGTGGAGGATGGCCCAAGTGCTTGGGCCCTGCAACCCATGGGAAACCAGGAGAAGTACCTGGCTCCTGGCTTCAGATCAGCACAGTGTGCTGGCCGCAGCGCGTCAACCGCGGCGGCCATTGGAGGGTGAACCAATGGCAAAAGGAAGACCTTTCTCTCTGTCTCTCTCTCTCTCACTGTCCACTCTATCAAAAAAAAAAAAAAAGAAAGAAAGGAAATAAAGAAAAGAAAAGAAAAGAAAAGAAAAGGAATTCAAAACAATGATCTTAGAATTACTCAGAAGAAGGCCGGCGCCGCGGCTCAATAGGTTAATCCTCCGCCTTGTGGCGCCAGCACCCGGGGTTCTAGTCCCGGTCGGGGCGCCGGATTCTGTCCCGGTTGCCTCTTTTCCAGGCCAGCTCTCTGCTGTGGCCAGGGAGTGCAGTGAAGGATGGCCCAGGTCCTTGGGCCCTGCACCCGCATGGGAGACCAGGAGAAGCACCTGGCTCCTGGCTTCGAATCAGCATGGTGCGCTGGCCGCAGCACGCCGGCTGTGGTGGCCATTGGAGGGTGAGCCAACGGCAAAGGAAGACCTTTCTCTCTGTCTCTCTATCTCACTGTCCACTTTGCCTGTCAAAAAATTAAATTAAAAAAATAAAATAAAATAAAAAAAGAATTACTCAGAAGCAATGAAGCAAATCATGAGATAAGGAAATCCACACATGACATGAATGAAAAATTTTCCCTTGAGATTTTCAACAGATATAAAACTGAAATATTTAAATGAAGAATTCAGTGTCAAATACAGTAGAAAGCATTAACAGACTTGGTGATGCAGAAGAAAGCAAATCCAAGATAGAACACAAATCTTTGGAAATACCTCAGATCAAAAAAGAAATTAGATTAAAAATCGTGTTGGAGATTTATGGAATACTATCAAATGACACAACATACATCTTATAAAGGTGTGGAAAGAGAATGAATTAGAAAGCCTATTCAGTGAAATAATAACACAAAATTTCCATAATTTGGAGAAAAAAGGGACATCAATATATATACAAGGAACATAAAACTCTTAGTAGACATGACCAGAAAAGATCTTCACCATGATACATTGTAGTCAAACTTTCAACAATAAAACAAAGTAAAGATTATAAAATCTGCACAAAAAGAACCAGATTACTTTAAGAGGATCTCCAATTAGACCCACAGCTGATTTCTCATCAGAAACCTTACAGCTTAGGAGAGAACTGAGAGGCATAGTCTAAGTGTTAAAAGGAAAAAACAAAACAAAATCCCATGAGCCCAGAATATTTTACCCAGCAAAGCTCTCATTTGTGAATGAATGTGAAAGCAAGACCTTCCATAGCAAACAGAAATAGAATTTGTCAGTGTGTGAATATGAAGACAGAATCTACTAGAGCTCTATGCAAGATCAAAAGTTTCACAAACTCTATTTTGAAACCTGGTGTCTTCAGGTATAAAGAACCTTCCTTCTCTAGTTCCCAAGTTTTAGTAGGCTATTTTAGAGGTTCCCAACCAGGTTCCATGGGAAGGAACCAGGTGCAGAAGAACTGGAAGCCTCTTGAGTGCTCTGGGAATCTCTCTTTAGTGCTGAACTCAGTTGGAGCAACTCGTCTATATTTTGAATGCAATGGGGTTTCACCAACAGCAAAATGTGGCTAGGTACTGCAGTTCCTGAAATTAACATTCTTTCATAAACTTCATAAATATGTGTATTAATTTTAATACAAGTTGGGGTATATTTTTGTCATTGTTTCTTTGAATATTATTTATATACTATCCTCTCTCTCCTTCTGAATTCTAATTATAGCAGTTAGACTTTTTCAATGTTTTAGCTTGGTTGCTTAATATGATTTGACTTTCCAGTGATCTATTATATTCTATTATTAAGCACATGTATTGAATTCTTAGCTTTTTCTGTTATAAAATATCCATTAGCATGAATAAATGTGTTTTCTAATGAAGTATTATTTTATTTCTTTATATTGTCCTCTTTGTTTTTTTTTTAATTTTGCCCTCTATTTTATTAAGGATGAAAATTTTAGTTATTGTAAATTATTTTTTCTGCTTCAGGTTTTCTTATGTTTCAGCCATATATAATTAAATATGCCTGTTCATTTTTACTTGTAATTACTTATAATTAAATGCTGGACATTTAATATTTCTTATTGTAACTTATGAATTAACATATTTATGCATATTAATAAATTTATTAATAAATTTATTAATTAATTTTCTTCACTCAAATTTATAATTCTTTTGCTAGACACATTAGGGAAATATCAGGGACTTTGCTTAATCAAGGCTGAAATTTTGCTAAAGTTCTTCAAACCTTTTTTTCCTAGATCATGGCATAAATCATTCATTTTCACAAGGCTTTTATTCTGGTGGGTCCTGAAATACAAACTTTACTACAATGGCTCTCCCAGAGGTCTGATCTGCTTTCTGAAGGGTGGTTATAGTTTTAAATTCTTCTTGCACTGTACAGCTTCAAAAGTTGGAAAATGTCTTATGGGAAAATCTGGCAGCACAGCAAACTGTTTCCAAATCTCCATAGGATTTTACTCTGCAAGACTTTATTTTGGATTTCTTATCTCATGAAATTACCTAAAGTAGTGCTTTATTCTCTAACCCACAATAGCAGTATTTGTCCAGGGAAATAATAAATCAACTGCTACACATTCTCTGCCAGGAATTTGCAAATGCCTCTCGAGGAAACATGTCTGTGAACCATCAGCTGGCATATCTGAATTTCTATCATCACTGAAATTTTGGCTCCCTAATTCTGTTGACTAATAGCTCTCTGGAGTATCAAATGGATTATTTTGAAAATGTAAATATTTATTAAGGGATGCTTGGTTGGCCTCAAACTATTCCTGTAATATTGAGAAGGTACATGACACCACTATATTTTAAAATGACAGCATTCACAGTAATAGAACTATTTCTTTTTTGCATACCCTAACATGTTTTACAAGCATCATTTATGTGTAAAAATCTGTTAAGTTATTGAGGAGACAGGGAAATTATGGAATATTTTAAGAACTGATATAGTCACTTGTGACATAACAGAGTAATAGGATAGAAGATGGAGCTAATGCCCTCAGGTTTCATTGATTTCCTTTCTCCTATGGCACTCATTTCACTTTGCTTTCAGTGTTTGAGTCGTTTTCAGATTATAAAAATTATTAGTTTAAATGTAGTGCTTCCACAAATATGCATTGAATTCTCCCTTTAAAAGTGTAACATTGCACCCTATGTGAGCACTTGTTCAAGACCTGGCTGCTCCACTTTCTATCTTGGTCCCTGCTAATTCTCCTGGGAGAGAAACAGAGGGTAGCCCAAGTGATGCAGCCCATGCAACTCATGTTGGAAACAAGGCTGGACTTCCAGGCTTCTGGCTTTGGCTTGTCCCAGGCCTGGGTACTGGGACCATTTTGGGAGTTAATCAGCAGTTGGAAGATTTATCTTTCTGTATCTCCTTCTCTCTAACTCTTCCTTTCAAATAAATAACAAATATTTAAAAATAAAAATGGTTCTATGATCTAAACAATTTAGAAATCAGATAGTACAATCTATTCCTGAAGATTAACAATGCTTGAATTTAAAATATTCTTGTTATGTCTTATAATAAAGAACCTTTTATAACTGTGACTCAATATTTTCCAAGTTTGAAAACCACATGAATACTTTTGCTTTATTTAATATTTTCCATGTATTTGATAGAAAAGTGATTATTTTAAACTCATATTTTTTTCAATCTCATGCAACTATAGTTCCACTTTGAAGAACACTGCTTCATTAAAATAAAAAGATAAATTTATAGTCACTAAATGTAAATGTAAATGTGAGTCCCCTGTTTCTTTTCTTTTTGACTTTATTTGTTAAAGAGGCATTGAAATGACATGCAGGAATACATACACACGCACACACACACATACACACAGGGGTGGGGGGGAGAGAGCACAAGCACTCAGGCCTGATCCATCTGCTGGTTCACGGGCATATGCCTGGGCCCAGGGCCACAGCCAGGAGTGCAGAAGTCAATCTAGGTCTCTCACATGGGTGGCAGATAGCCATCAACTTGAATTATCACCTGCTGCTTCCCAGGGTCTGCACTGACAAGAAGTTAGAAGTAGGAGCCATAGCTGTCAATCAAATACACGCACACTAATGTGAAGTAAAAGCATCCTAGCGGGCAAGTAAACTGCTAGATCAAACTCCTGCCTCTTCTTTTCTATGTAGTGACACTTATAATTATATATACTTAGTAAGTTTCTGGGCCAGCGCCATGGCTCAATTGGCTAATCCTCCGCCTGTGGCGCCTGCACCCCGGGTTCTAGTCCCAGCTGGGGTGCCAGGTACTAGTCCCAGTTGCTCCTCTTCCAGTCAAGCTCTTTGCTGTGGCCCTGGAGAGCAGAGGAGGGTGGCCCAGGTGATTAGGAGACCGGGAGGAAGCACCTGGCTCCTAGCTTCGGAACGGTGTAGTGCACAGGCCGTGGCGGCCATTAGGGGAGTGAACCAACAGAAGGAAGACCTTTTTCTGTCTCTCTTTCACTGTCTATAACTCTACCTGTTAAATAAAAAAAAAAAAGTAAGTTTCCTTCCAAAATTTTTCTTAATCAAAGAAAATAATATAAAAATCATACTTCTCTGCCCATAAGATGATTTGTTTTGTTTTGTTTTTAACTTTTATTTAGTAAATATAACTTTCCAAAGTACAGTTAATGGATTACAATGGCTTTTCCCCTCCATAACTTCCCTCCCACCTGCAACTCTCCCATCTCCTGCTCCCTCTCCCATTCCATTCACACCAACATTCATTTTCAATTATCTTTATATACAGAAGATCAATTTAGTATATATTAAGTAAAGATTTCATCAGTTTGCACCCACACAGAACATAAAGTTAAAACACTGTTTCAGTACTAGTTATAGCATTAATTCACAGTGGACAACACATTAAGGACAGAGATCCCACATGAGGAGTAAGTACACAGTGACTCCTGTTGACTTAACAATTTGACACTCTTGTTTATGGCATCAGTAATTTCCCTAGGCTCTTGTAATGAGTTGCCAAAGCTGTGGAAGCCTTTTAAGTTCGCCAACTCTTATATTTAGACAAGGTCGTGGTCAAAGTGGAAGTTCTCTCCTCCCTTCAGAGAAAGGTACCTCCTTATTTGATGGCCCGTTCTTTCCACTGGGATCTACTTTGCAGAAATCTTTCATTTAGGTCCTCTTTGTTTTTTTCCATGGTGTCTTGGCTTTCCATGCCTAAAATACTCTCATGGGCTCTTCAGCCAGATCCGAATGCCATAAGGGCTGATTCTGAGGCCAGAGTGTTGTTTAGGACATCTGCCATTCTATGAGTCTGCTGTGTATCCCGCTTCCCATGTTGGATCATTCTCTCCCTTTTTGATTCTATCAGTTAGTATTAGCAGACACTAGTCTTGTTTGAGTGATCCCTTTGACTCTTAGACCTATCAGAGCCATCAATTGTGAACCGAAATTGATCGCTTGTACTTGTGAGATGGCATTGGTACAGGCCACCTTGATGGGATTGTATTGGAATCCCCTGGTATGTTTCTAACTCTACCGTTTGGGGCAAGTCCGATTGAGCATGTCCCAAATTGTACATCTCCTCTCTCTCTTATTCACACTCTTATATTTAACAGGGATCACTTTTCAGTTAAAATTAGACACCTAAGAATAATTGTGTGTTAATTACAGAGTTCAAACAATAGTATTAACTAGAACAAAAAAATACTAAAATGGATAAAGTATTACATTGTACATAAACAGTCAGGACAAGGGAAAAAATGATGCTGAAATTCATATGGAGACACAGAAGACCTCGAATAGCTAAAGCAATTTTGTACAACAAAAACAAAGCCGGAGGCATCACAATGCCAGATTTCAGGACATACTACAGGGCAGTTTTTATCAAAACAGCATGGTACGCCGGCGCCGCGGCTCACTAGGCTAATCCTCCGCCTTGTGGCGCCAGCACACCGGGTTCTAGTCCCGGTCGGGGCGCCGGATTCTGTCCCGGTTGCCCCTCTTCCAGGCCAGCTCTCTGCTGTGGCCAGGGAGTGCAGTGGAGGATGGCCCAAGTGCTTGGGCCCTGCACCCCATGGGAGACCAGGAGAAGCACCTGACTCCTGCCATCGGATCAGCATGGTGCGCCAGCTGCAGCGTGCCTACCGCGGCGGCCATTGGAGGGTGAACCAACGGCAAAAGGAAGACCTTTCTCTCTGTCTCTCTCTCACTGTCCACTCTGCCTGTCAAAAAAAAAAAAATTAAAACAGCATGGTACTACTACAGAAACAGATGGATAGACCAATGGAACAGAATAGAAACACCAGAAATCAATCCAAACATCTACAGCCAATTATATTTGATCAAGGATCCAAAACCAATCCCTGGAGTAAGAACAGTCTATTCAATAAATGGTGCTGGGAAAATTGGATTTCCACGTGCAAAAGCTTGAAGACCCCTACCTTTCACCTTACCAAAAAATCCACTCAACATGGATTAAAGACTTAAATCTATGACCCAACACCATGAAATTATTAGAGAACATGGAGAAACCCTGCAAGATATAGGTACCGGCAAAGACTTCTTGGAAAAGATCCCAGAAGCACAGGCAGTCAAAGCCAAAATTAATATTTGGGATTGTATCATATTGAGAAGTTTCTGTACTGCAAAAGAAACAGTCAGGAAAGTGAATAGGCAACCAACAGAATGGGAAAAAATATTTGCATACTATGCAACAAATAAAGGATTAATAACCAGAATCTACAAAAAGATCAAGAAACTCCACAGCATCAAAACAACCCACTTGTGAGATGGGCCAAGGACCTCAATAGACATTTTTCAAAAGAGGAAATCCAAATGGCCAACAGACACATGAAAAAATGTTCAAGATCACTAGCAATTAGGGAAATGCAAATCAAAACCACAATGAGGTTTCACCTCACCCTGGTTAGAATGGCTCACATTCAGAAATCTACCAACAACAGATGCTGGAGAGGATGTGGGGAAAAAGGGACACTAACCCACTGTTGGTGGGAATGCAAACTGGTTAAGCCACTATGGAAGTCAGTCTGGAGATTCCTCAGAAACCTGAATATAACCCTACCATACAACCCAGCCATCCCACTCCTTGGAATTTACCCAAAGGAAATTAAACTGGCAAACAAAAAAGCAGTCTGCACCTTAATGTTTATTGCAGCTCAATTCACAATAGCTAAGACCTGGAACCAACCCAAATGCCCATCAACAGTAGACTGGATAAAGAAATTATGGGACATGTACTCTATAGAAAACTATACAGCAGTAAAAAACAATGAAATCCAGTCATTTACAACAAAATGGAGGAATCTGGAAAACATTATGCTGAGTGAATTAAGCCAGTCCAAAAGGGACAAATATCATATGTTCTCCCTGATTGGTGACAACTAACCAAGCACAAAAAAGGAAACCTGTTGAAGTGAAAGGGACACTGTGAGAAACAGTGACTTGATCAGCCCATAAGATGATATTAAAACATCTTCTCATATTCATGTTTGGTGAAGTCCAAATATAATATATTTCATATATTTTAAATGTCTCAGATGTGTTTATAGTAATTCAACTATCATGAACTTCTTGTAAAAGCAATTTCTCCAATTTACTTTAATTCCATCTTATTTTGATAATTCCAGTACAATTCTTCAGAACATACCTTTTTTTAAAAAAAATATTTATTTTATATAATAGGCAGAGTTACAAAGAGGCAGAGGGAAAGACCTAGAGAGGAAGAGATCTTCCATCTGCTGGTTCACTCCCTAAATGGCCACAATGGCCAGAGCTGGACCAATCCCAAGCCAGGAGCCAAGGACTTGGGCCATCTTCAGCAACTTTCCCAGGTGCATTAGAAGGGAGCTGGATCAGAAGTGGAGCCAGGACTCAACAGGCATCCATATGAGATGCTGGCACTGCAGGTGCCGGCTTTAACTGCTATGCCAACAGCATCTGCCCAATTTTCTATGTGTAAATAAATATTTAACTTTCGAATTTGCATTTTAATACTGTATCTACACATAATTTAACATTATCTGTGAAGGATTTTCAAGATGTAAATTGTATATTTTTCTCTAATGATTTCAGAACTTGTATTTGATTATAGTTCATATTTAACCTAAATATATCATGTTTTTAACATTAATGTCCCTTTATTTTGCTCATAGTACATGTACAATATTTTAAAAAATACCTAATAAAAGTTTTCTCTGGTTTTCTCCTAATAGGATGATTTTTTTTCTTCTTGATATAAAAAATATTAAATACTAAAAATATCAGGTCTTCAAAGAAAAGGGCCAAGTCACACCTTTGTCCATTATAAATTGCCAGGAAGAGGGCTCAGCAAATAGACCTTTTCGAACATACAATGCCTAGAATAGGACTCTATCAATAACAAAAAATAAATATTTGTTATATTGAAGGATTCAAGGCAGTAGTTTCCCATACTGTTGGTAATTTAGTCTGCAATAAGATAGTCATTTTATTATTCATAGAAGTATATCTTTGACTCTTGCATTTAAATATATACAATTGTATATATATATTATTTATTTACATATATATGGTATTAAACACTGCCTTAACTTTTCAAGAAAAATTGGAATGTCTTGTGTTTTAATGACAGTTGGAGCCACTAAGGAGTCTTGTTGCATTTGATAGCACAAATTGATTTATACAACTAAGCTTAATTGAGAAGCCAGGAAGATAAACACTGCCTTCTAATAGGTATCTTCAGAGATCAGAGATTAGGCACATTCAGGGTGGTGTGGTTGTAGACCTAAAGGGTATCTTATACATACTGCTCCTTATTTTGATGTCATACAAGAAAGTGGAGAATTATAAACTAAGTCTGAAAATAGATTTTGGGGGAACAATAAGTTATTATCAGGGATCTTTTAAAAATCATGGAAATATATAAATAGAAAATGTGCAAATAAAAAATCTTATACATGCATTTAAACTGTTTTACTTCACAATAAATTAATGTATTAATTCCATGTGTCCATGAACTTTCAGAAGTACTTACAGATGTATAAACAGTGTGTGTGATGCATCCCATTAAGTTCTTTACATGGGAGTAAAACTTGAACAAAATGTTTACATGAATATAATTTTATATTCAACAATTATTTCTATTAAATGTTTAAATCTAAAGTTTAAATCTATACAATTTAATAGACCTTTTACTTTTCTATATATTTTACTTTTCTAAGTATTTCATTTTTTCAGATGTCTATGTATTTTCTTAATTTCATATTCAGTGAGCTAGAACTGTTTCATTTTATTGGTATCATCAGAAGACTCATGTTCTCATTTTTACTATGTACCATAATGATGAGCTCCATTTATAATGATGAGAACCTCTTTCTGCACTATTGTTGAGAAATGGAACACACTGATGAAATACCACTTACTGTTATTGCCATAAATCACAGCTCATTTTCCACCAACAGAGACAGCATTTTAATATTTGTGAATCAAAGTACAGAGAAATCCATTATATAGAGATACTTGAACTACACTTTTAATTAATTTGTATATTTTGAATTTTCATTTTATGTTATTTTGGATGGGGGGTGTTACATATGAGAGAACAAAGACTGGTTGCCACTCTGAAATGCCCTGACATCACTCAGCTATCATTTCACAGATTTTATTCACATTCTATACATTCCACTGATGGCCAGTAAAAAGTATCATCTATGAGTATTTATAGTTTAGTTACAAATGAGCAAATATTCATAAATTCATTCTTTGAGAGGTCTTTACAAAGCACTTTTAACCTACAGTCAAAATCAGTTTGATATGCGAAGAAATATCTTTGAAAACACCTGTGCATTTATAGTTCCAATTAAGAGCTGGATTCAATCATTTGCCTTTAAATAGAAACCTCATTTTCCATTTTCTCTTTTATATATAATTTATGCTCTCTCTTTAAAATCTACATTCTTCACTTTCAAGTGCTGTCTTTGGTATGTATGTGACAACAGGGAACATATTTTTGACTCTCCATCGTCTTTTTGTTATGTTCCTGTATTACTACCACAGGCTTACAAGAAAGAAGCCAAGATATACTGGGTAACAATTCTAATGAACACTTTAATACATGATGCAACTCAGTTAAAGTCTGTAAAAGTCAGCATCTAGTTATTACACAGAAATCTCATCAATAAATTGAACAGGGAAAATTTATTGTGGAGATCCGTTAGCTGTGTAAAAGCTGATTAACTACTAACATGCAGGAAAAAAACTTCAGAAATCAGTCTCTATACATACCCAGAGCTAAGGAAAGAGTAAAACAGAAAGAAATATAGAAAAATCAAGAAGGGTTCTGGAAAGACAGAGATTCAGATCATGTCTTAAAGGATACAGCTGCCACAAAAAGACACTAACTCTACAGTGAAGGGAAACATTGTTATAGCATGCCTCCTATTGATCAGAGAGACCCACTGCCATAGTAAAGATAAAGAAACTGTCTAGAGGATGTTAGTATCACAACCACAAGGGCTGACATCTCTGTGCCACTGGATGCCAGTGATCTTGCCACCACACTGGACACACTAAGTACCCGAGGGAGATAAAAGTCCCTGCACCTTCCTCCACTTATTCAGTATCCCTTAGCAGCCTCATTAGCAGAGCACAATATCAGACCACCTGACAAAGCAGAAATGTAGTCTGCAGAGCCCCAGTTCAGCCACCACCAAAATAAGATGAAGAAGCATGAGTTTGGAGCTGAAAGGCGATAAATTAATAATTAGACCACTTTTTTGATTGTTCAGCATGTTGTTACATTTCACACACCTCTGAACTTATATGCACCCACATCAGCATGTGCTTCTACCTAAAAGTGAAGCTACGCTTGGTAAAAGGAAAGAAACTCTTATCCTGTTCTTAAGATAAAAGATGGTCTTGGCCAGCGCCACGGCTCACTAGGCTAATCCTCTGCCTGCGGCACCAGTACTTTAGGTTCTAGTCCTGGTTGGGGCTCTGGATTCTGTCCCGGTTGCTCCTCTTTCAGTCCAGCTCTCTGCTGTGGCCCGGTAGTGCAGTGGAGGATGGCCCAGGTCCTTGGGCCCTGCACCTGCATGGGAGACCAGGAGGAAACACCTGGCTCCTGGCTTCGGGTTGGCACAGTGCACCGGCCGCAACATGCCAGCCGTAGCGGCCACCTGGGGGGGTGAACCAACAGAAAAAGGAAGACCTTTCTCTCTATCTCTCTCTCTCACTCTCTAGCTCTGCCTGTCAAAAAAAAAAAAAGATGGTCTCAAGTGTCATTGGTTTCATCAGTGGCTATTTTAATCATACCTCCATATTCTAATTAAATATTTATATAAATACTAAACTATAACAGTAACTAAATATAAATTTCAAGTTAGAATTGTATTAAGCACTAGGAAAACAGGTGAAAACTTCAATATATTCAACATGAGCCATAATGTACTTCTGAGTGGTGGTATATATGGCCCAATACTGGTCCAATTGCTGAACCTTCTTTGCTGTCAAAAGAGTTCCTTTATTTAATTCAATCCATGTAAAATACCGTGGTTATACATAAGATACCTTGTACATAAAGAGATTGGTGTTAACAGAATTACTATGGGAAAAGAAGGCATATCTACATCTGGAAGTACTGGCTATCCCAGAGGGAGTGAAGCTTTTCCTATTCTTTGGTGGAGAGGGTTCAACGTAAAGAAATTACTACCAAATAGGTGGCATGTTCTGCCAGAAAACCCCAATATTGAAGGCTCGGAATTGAACTTGCTGTTGTACACTAAGAAACTCAGTTGTAGGGGTAGCTGACTGAGCTCTGGTGAGACAAATTCCGTGTAGCTAGGCCTATGTTCAGCCTCTATTCCTGCCCATGAGTTAGTTGAGTAAATAGAGAAATAGTTCTGGAGAAAGAGTGGGCTGTCATCCATAAAGTATGTCACTTTGTCCACTGGATTATTGAAAATTTCCTCTACAGTTATTTTTTAATTTGTAAACTTTCACATGGATTACGCATACCTTCATATTGTGTATTTGAGAGATCTGTTCAGTTGGTGACTTCTTATCAGCATTCTCAATTTTATTCCTTCCAAGCCTCTGATTGCCTAGTAAATCCATCAGAAACTACATACGTATCATTGTATACCCACTGTTGTGACTGTGCAACAGAGAAAACCAAAAGCGTCATTTGAGGTTATGCTCACTAGGCAGAATTAGCTCCACTATAAACTTTTTTTTTTTAATCAACAATTAAGGGCCAGTGATGTGGTGTACTAGGCTAAACATTTGCCTGTGGTGCCAGTATCCCATATGGGTCCCAGTTCAAGTCCTGGGTGCTCCAGTTCTGATCCAGCTCCCTGTTGATGGCCTGGGAAAGCAGTAGAAAATAGCTCAAGTATGTGGATTCCTGCACCCATGTGGGAGATCGAGGAGAAGCTCCTGGCTTTGGACTGGTACAGCTCTGGCCATTATGTCCATTTGAGGAGTCAACCAGTGGATGGAAGATCTCTCTTCCTCTCCGTTTGTCTGTAACTATACCTCTCAAGCAAATAATTAAAATTTTTAAACCTCTTCTGGATCTGCATGATCTTCACTTACTTCCCTTATACACAGTTTTCATTTAATTATAACTCACTGCCACCCTTGCAAACCTACATAGGTTCGCTGGTCTGTACTAGAAATGTTAGGTTGTTTGATCACCTGATGATCCATGACAAACTATTAATTTTCTATGTCTCAGTGCAGGAACAAGTGAGTAGCTACTTCACAAAAATTTATATAAAAGGATATTTTTATAAGATATTTCAATTCTGATGTGATTGTCTCATTCATGCTTGAATGTGGCTCCTAAAAGAGTCCCATTAACTGCACTCTAATAAACATCAAATTTAATGAATCATAAGTCTCAAGTAGAAATGAGTGATGCACTGTAGTCTGCATTTGGCATAGAGTTTTCTTTTTCTTTGGTATTTCTCAACCCTGGCAGCTTACTGAGTGATTTAATGAACAGATGGAAGTAGTACAGTGAGCTGTTCTATATGCTAATACAAAAAATGTTTAAAAATGACAAAAGTTTAAACTCTGCAAAGCATTGCCCCTCATTTTTTGTGGCAGTGGTGTCAGGTACACTAAATTAATTTTTATTATTAAAGGGTTATCTTGTCATGCTCCAGACCATTTGGACCCTGGACGCTTTGCTGCGATGGTGGGACCCTCTGGAATCTGTCATTCTATCACCATATCTTTTGTGAATCCTTTAATACATTACTTACTCATCATTAAAACCAGTTAGCATTGTGTCATCCATGCTGTAAGCTAATTTAAAGCTATGAAAAAATGTTAAATCATGGAAGTGTAGTCTGGGCCTTACCAAGTTAAAAGCGAATACTTCTCATGTTCTTTTAAAATTAGGATGACAGGCCCATAGTAGAATATAAGGTACCTTGGTATACATCACTTTGTTCCTTCGAAGATATTACACTAAAAACCAAATCTGCATTGGAGTCATACCTGATGAAGTTTATAATAGCCCCGCGTAATTCCATATGATCCCCTCAATTTTTGAATACACAAATAGGTAAGCTAAATGGAGATGTGATAAATGTCAACACCAGTGCCTTTTTCAAAGTCTTGATGGGGTTACTCATCTCTGAAATTATTCCATGTTGGGTTATTGCTTTGGTTACTCTCCTGGTATAAAGTAGAAGTTCCATTTGAATGCATTACCCTTTCTGCAGTGAATTTACTAAAACGGTTAGAGACCCATATAGGAATCCAGGCATTTGCCAAAAATCTTTTGTAATTATATATATATATATATATATATTTTTTTTTTGACAGGCAGAGTGGACAGTGAGAGACAGAGACAGAGAGAAAGGTCTTCCTTTTGCCGTTGGTTCACCCTCCAATGGCCGCTGCGGTAGCGCACTGCGGCCGGCGCACCGCGCTGATCCGATGGCAGGAGCCAGGTGTTTATCCTGGTCTCCCATGGGGTGCAGGGCCCAAGGGCTTGGGCCATCCTCCACTGCACTCCCTGGCCACAGCAGAGAGCTGGCCTGGAAGAGGGGCAACCGGGACAGGATCGGTGCCCCGACCGGGACTAGAACCCGGTGTGCCGGCGCCGCTAGGCGGAGGATTAGCCTATTGAGCCGCGGCGCCGGCCTATTTTTTTGACAGGCAGAGTTAGACAGAGAGAGAGGTCTTCCTTTTCCGTTGGTTCACCCCCCAAGTGGCTGCTACAGCTGGCACTGCGCTGATCCGAAGCCAGGAGCCAGGTGCTTCCTCTTGGTCTCCCATGCGAGTGCAGGGCCCAAGGACCTGGGCCATCCTCCACTGCATTCCTGGGCCACAGCAGAGAGCTGGACGGGAAGAGAAGCAACTGGGACAGAATCCAGCACCCCAACCGGGACTAGAACCCGGAGTACTAGCGCCACAGGCAGAGGATTAGCCTAGTGAGCCACGGCGCTGGCCTTGTAATTATATTTTAAAAACCTAGAAAATGACCAAAACGTTAGTAGAACTGAGTCATTTTGAACTGACTTTAGGCTCCATATCACCTTACCAACAAAAGTATCAGATTCAATTTGGGACTAGACTGGCATTGTGTGACCCCAGGATTCCAGTCAATTCAGTGTTCACTAATCCCTGAGTGGCTCAGTCTCTGCATTTTCACAATTCCCCTTTTTATCTAGTAAATAACTGCAATTTCCTATAAGAACTTACAAGAAGATTCAGTCAACTGTGGCACTGATATGAAATCATTCCTGAAGGGAGCAGATTTGGCTCCAACAAATGGACTCCAGTGTACACAGATTTGGCATTTCATAAAAAGATAAACAGTTGTTGAGGTAACACACCAGATTGTTGAGAAACAAATCTTTGAGATGGTGTTTTTTATATTGATCAAGGAATATTCTTGTAAATAGAAAAGCTATTTGATTCCTGCACAAAGTGTAACCAAATAGCCATTGACAAAATCTCTTTGGGTAAAAAATTTTGATTATTGATGTGTTCCTGTTTCCACTTAATGTAAATGCATCTAATTTGTCTTGGTACATAAAGCACTGCTATACCCTAAATCCATTACTGACCTTCAAAACCTGGAGTTTACTCATGGGAGAATAAGAGAGTATGTAAGAAACAATGGAGGTGGTGCTGCTTCTAGCTAAACTGAAAAACAGGAAGGAAATTTGAGCTTTCAGTATTGTAAAAACAACCAAATACATAAAATCAACATTTTGTACATTAAATATAAGGAATAAAGGACTGTTATTGTCCCTGAGACAACATAAACAAAGCAGATCTAATGTCCCCAACTTAACTGCCTAGAAAGAGAAGTCCAGGTGGTGTCTGCCAGTCATTCTACAGTGAGGAGATAGAGCTAGAAGACTAGAGAAGCTAAGGCAGAAAATATTCACAGGACACACACAGAGGCTGAGAAAGACGTAATCCAAACGACAAAACACATGCACACATACATTTTAGCTGAGCAATGATCAGTGTAACACATAGGTGTGAGGAAACTTTCAGAGGTAAAGACTCACCCAAAAGACAATGAGTAAACAATTCCAAAGATTTACTAAGGTCTGGGAATAGCTCAAAAAGAAAGATCTGGGCTGTTTGAAATTCCCATTGAGACATCAGGTGGAATACCTACATCCCAGATCAGAGTGCCTAGGACGAGGCTCTAGCTCAGCTTCCTATTCAATCTTCCATTTAATCTGAAATCTGGGAGAAATAAAGTGATGGCTCACATCCTGGGGTCCCTGCCACTGATGTGAGACCTGGATGTAGTTCCTAGTTCTTGGCCCAGCTACTGTGGGCATTTGGGGAGTAGACCAGTTGATGGATATCTCTGCCTGTCTTGTTTTTTCTCTGTCTCTTCCACCTCTCTCTCTCTTTCTCTCTCAAACACACACAAACATAAACACACAGACACATTTTTCTCTTTCTCTGCCTTTCAATAAAATAAGTAATTAAAACATTAAAAAACAAAGATCTTACAAGTTTAAGATCTTAAAAGAAAAGTCTTCAAATTATCAGGATGAGAGTAGGTTACTCAGAAGAATGCTGTCTCAGTAAAGTCATAAATTAGCACTGTATTAAAGGTTGCTTTCATCCCATCAAACATGGCTTAATAGAAAGTCTTAAAGAATCTAACCATCTGTAAGTAACTCAATTATATCTAATTTCAGGAAAAACTTTTAAAGAATTCAGATTATTAAAATAGGAATAACGGGACCAGGAAATAACTGAGGCCAGGTGGGGGTTCTTAATTATTAGGAGTTGGGGAGCAATAGTGAAAATATTACAATAACTAGTGAGCCTAACAGTCAGCAAGGGAGGCCAAGATCTGCTCAGCTTCTTCCCACCAAATTCAAAGTCACTGTAACACTTTTCAGGCTTCTGTTATACCAATACCCAATTTCCCGGATGTGGGTCTGTATTGTTTTCCATTGCTTTTGAAACAACTGAAAACAAACTTGGTGACTTAAAAACATAGAGAAATTCATTATGTCACAGTTCTGGAGACAGAAGCATAGAACAGGATTCACTGAGCTAAAACCACGTTCTCCCCAGGACTGCCTCTTTCTAGAGGCTCCAGGGGTGAATCTATTAAATCTACTTCCTTGTTTTTTGGGTTTTTTTTTTTCCCCGCAGTAATTAGAAATGTCTCCCATTCTGTGACTCACGGTCCAATTCCTTCATCTTCAAACACAGCAACCTAACCAAATTACTCCCACACTGCTATCTTCCTGGTCTCCTTCTCAGTCTTCCATTAAAAAAAAAAAAAAAGAGAGAGAGATTCTATTTTTCTATTTAATGGTTCATTTTCCGAATGCCCTCAAGATATTGGGCTGGACTAGAGCAAATCCAGGAACTGAAAACTCAACCCTGGTCTCCCATGTGGGTGAAGGAACCCAGTCAATTCAACTGCCACCACTGCCTCACAGATAAATACTAGTAGGAAGCTGGAGTCAGGGGCTAGGGTTGGGGTTCGACCCTGGGATTGAGCACAGGTCTTCCAACATGGAATGTGGGATATCTTAATGGCAATTTAACCACTAGGTCAATAACCTGTCCCAATCTTTTTTTTTTTTTTTTTTTTTTTTTTAAAGGCAGAGTTAGACAGTGAGAGAGAGACAGAAGTAAGGTCTTCCTTTTCTGTTGGTTCACTCCCCAATGGCCGTTACGGCCTGTCACGCTACAGCCAGCATGCTGCACCGATCCGAAGCCAGGAGCCAGATGCATCCTCCTGGTCTCCCATGTGGGTGCAGGGCTTGGGCCATCCTCCACTGCCTTCCCGGGCCACAGCAGAGAGCTAGACTGGAAGAGGAGCAACCAGGACAGAATCCGACGCTCCAACCAGGACTAGAACCCGGGGTGCCGGCACCGCAGGCGGAGGATTAGCCTAGTGAGCCGCAGCTCCGGCCAACCTGTCCCACTCTTAAGTTTTTAAAAATCCTGGGATTACATTCAGGCCACCCAGATAATTCTGATACATGTGAGTATATGTTGATTTTGTTAATTTGTTCTGCTCTGACCTTATCAAAAACGTAGAATGAAAACTGTTCATTTACATGAAATGAACACTAAAATAAATTTACATATATATTGTTGTATGGTTTTGGTATGACAAATCCTGATATTCTACAGGATATCACTTTGAAATATTTCATCAGTGACATCTATGTATTGGCCCAAATGATCAAAGTTTGCACAGGATCTGGAAGACATCTGTAGAACAGGTATGTTCCATGTATGACAAATAAGCCCTATGTTCCGAGTCTGCATATGTATTGTGTTCCGGATTTTAATGGTTGGGAACGTTTATAAGACATAACATCCTTAGTAAAATAGAAACAATTATTTCAGCTTATGCTTTGTTCTAAAGAAAAACAAGTACAACATACAGCAGACTTCTTTGAGTTTTAATATCACCATCTTATTAGAGCTACTATTCCAGCTTACTGGGCAAAAAAAATACCATCAGTATGTAAAATACAGAGACGGCAAATCATGAATAATTCTAGGGAGCAGATTTGATATTTATTAGAGGCAAAGGTGATGGAGAAAATTTGTAGTCTGTGTCAAGTCCCAATGAGACAATCTTAACACAGACATTTGGGCTTCAGTATCAAGACTGTTGAGTAGCATAGAATTGTCTTCTGACAATCTACTAGCAGGCTACTGGGATATGGAAGATATGGCTCATTGTGGGGCACCAATTGTTTGTAGATGTAACTAACCAGCCATTCTATGCTGAATTATCTCAGATCTATCAAATCACTATACATGCCCAATAACAAATTATAATAACTTGTAAGTGGTACATCAAGAATAAGGAATGATCAGAACCCAAATGCACAAGATAGCTATGTGAGGATGTGTCTTAGACATCCTGAGTACCAATCAATTTCTTTAAGCAGATCTTCATCTTATGGCTATACCTTAATATAAGATCTCCTATTACGTTATAAGAATAGGAAAGTTCTTGAGCTTTCCTCACATCTAGGATATGTTCATAGTGGATGGGAGAGGGAGTAGGAGGTAAGATGTGAGTTGGGGGTGGGAGGGTAGGTACGGGGGGAAGGAAAGAACCGCTATGTTCCAAAGGCGGTACCTATGAAATTTATATTTATTAAATAGAAGATTCCTAAAGAAGAAAAGCCCTTCTCTATGGAACATTCATATCAGAATATCCCTGTAGGATTGATGATGACAAATAAGGTTACAATCCATGGAATCAGGAAGCTGACTCCCTGGAAAATATCAAGCAATCTCTATAACTATCTTGATAAAAAATTAAATGTCTTAAAACCTGAACACTGTCACCATATGGAGTAACTCACTCACTTGAGAAAAACCTATATAATATGTTTCAAAAATAGCTTCTTTCTGTCATTTTTAGATATATTCATTGAGGCTGGCTTTAATTTTTTGGTAAAATCTGATAAAATTTTTTATAAAAATGAATTATACATACTATTGACTCAAATATTACTTAGAAAGCTGTATGTCCAAAATATGAGCTTAAAGAAAGATGTGAAGCACTAATAAGTCATTGAATAAATTTAAATTAATCATCTAAACTATATAATAATTTTATGATGATGATGATAGCTTATAATACAAAGACATATTTAGGATATACCTTAAGCATGGAAAAATGTTTTTAAATAATTAACTCAAAGAGTGGTATTTTCTTCAGTGTACTACCATCCTTAACCTCAGTTGAAACTCATTTTCTGTTGGTGATTCCCTCCTTGTCTCAGAAAACATAAGACAAAAGCCATGCATTGCTAGAAAAATGATATTGTCTAGCAAAAAAAATTATATTGTATAGCAAAATTTTCCAGATTAGATGGTTGTTTTTCTGTCTTAAGGGATCTCTGATGCAACAAAATTCTTGTGTTCAATGGATTCTAGGCATTTTCTTGAACAGCATTATAGCAGAAGCTTATCTATATTTTCCCATGAGAGATGAAAGGAAGCTATCTCTGCCTAGCTTTCTGAAATCTCTTTAGACTGACTGGCATTAATGCAATGAATTTCCTCAGTGCTTACGTGTCACCAACTTTATAACATTCTTATAAAAATCTAGTACCTACCCTTTATTTTAAGCTTAAAGAGATTAACTCAGTTATAGAGTTGTTATTGAGATCTATAATGGGAACTTCAGGAAACCTATACATCATCACTTCTGAATTTCTCCCATGAATTTATGATTTAAGAATAAAAGAGTAGGATCCTGATTCTCCAGTAACACTTGTTAAAGTTGCCTATATAATCTACTTTAAAAGCAAGAATGAGTCTTCCTGTCAAATAACTTGCATAAATATCATTAAACAGGCAGACTATCTGATACAAAATTAAGAGGCAGCTTTGCAACATCTGCCTCCTACACTGGAATGCTGGGAGGCAGTAAGTGACAGTTCAAGTGGTTGAGTCCCTGCCACCCTGGCTCCTGGCTTTGGACTGGCCAGCCCTGGTTGTTTTAGGTGTTTGGGGAATTAAACTGGATATGGGAGATTTCTCTTACTCTATTTCCATGGGTGTGCTTTCAAACAAATAGAATAAAAATTCTAAATATCTATAAGTAGTTAATGAAATATTATTGTATAACTACCTTATTTTTATTATTTAAAAATTGTCTTATAACATAAATCAGTTTTTTTTTTCCAAAGGCGTGCATAGATCTGTAGTATTATTTCCTTTTCTCTTTTTAAAACTAGGTTTTCCTACCACAGGCAGAAATACTTCTCAAGCAAAGCACTAAATCAAGCTGTTAGCTCTGCCCCATTATTTTACACACTTCAGGTTACAACTGGAAATACCTATATGGGAATTTATATGGTTGCATTAAATAACTTCAAACTCAATGTGTTTCTTCAAGGATAAACTAGGTGCTCATATGCTGCAAGCACTTAATAGTCAAGCAGCAGCACACTGCAGATACTTAATGGCTGAGAAGGGGCCGAGACCTTCTCTAGTTTTCAGCACTTGAGCTGAAAGTTTTACTCATGACAAAAATGTTCTATTAAGCACAACACTTTTTATGGGCTTATTTTTCTGGATGCTGTACTGATCTAAAATATTTTGGAGGCTAAAACGGAATAATGGAATAATGTTCAAATTCTTACATGCAACCAAATAGCAGCCTGATGTAGTAAATGAAAAGCAGACAAAAGGTCCCTAGGAGAGCACACCATATGCAGTATTACAGAATATAAAATCCACTGTATATAGCCGGTAGTATTTAAGAAATATTGAAATTTAGAGTTTGAAGCTACAGATTTAGAAACATTATCTTTTGTACTAATCCTTTCCTAAGAGACAGATCCTGGATTTGATAGGAATTTAGTTTCAGGTAATGTTATTTTCCCCTAAACTGACCAAATTATATGAAAAGGAGAATGCTTAGCAGAAAATATATTTTTGGAAATGGAAATCTTTGCAGCATTTTGCTAAAAATTTTTCTAAAGTGGAATCATGACTTTTACTTATTTGTTTTTATTTATTTTATTTGTTTAAAAGTCTGTCTGCAATGGTGCAAATTAGCAGCAAGGTAGAATGGACAGTAGAGCTGGGAATCAAAACCAGTCACTCTAATATGGGATGCAGTTATTCCCAAATGGTAGCTTAACTTCTCCACCAAATGCCCACCCTGGCACCACAATTTCTAAATAGACTATGCACTAATCTAATAAGATATGATGTAAAGGCAACCAATGATCATGTTTGGTGAAATGTAGAACTAAAAATTTCTGAGGTCAAGTTGGTACATGATTAATTCTGAAAACCTATTTTAAGTGTATCAGACAGTAATACAAACAAAACATCTGTAAATTCAGGGGCACTAATGGACAAAGTCTGTTCCAATGTGTAAGAGCAACCTATGTTACTGCAATGTTTAAAAATATTAGCTATCGGAGCGGGATTGGTTCCAAGATGGCAGAATGGGAGGGAGCTTACTGCTCTAGCCCAGGAGAAGATAGCTTAAAAAAAGAAGTGAAGAGATTGTAGTCTCAGGGAAGAGTCAGGGAGAAAACTGCAGAGGAAACTCTATCAAAATTAGAGGGACACAGTGGACCTACATGGAGGGTATGGGCGCCCAGGGCTCCGGGCTCCAACAGCCAAGAACGTACGCACCAGCGCTGGAAAGTGAGATGAGAACAGACTGCACCAGCCCAAGCCACTGGAGAAAAAGCTGCAGGAAGATCCTTGAGGGAAGCCGGCTTAGAGCCCTACAGGGGATGGTGTACCTGCCAAACTAGAGAACCAAAAAATATATGTAGAGAGAAGACAGGACCAGCACATTTCTCTCTCCCTGATCACTTTACCACAGCATCCTGTAACAAGCCAATAGAGTAGGCAACATTTTGTACATATGTAACAGCTGTGCCAGCTCATGTCTATGCCCAGCAACCAGCTGAGTGAAGACCCTGACTCTGGTGGGGAGAACTAACAGAGGACTAGGAGCTTATGACTGTGTGAGGCTTCTGTACCAGGACTGTGAAAAATACAGAGGGTGTGTGGGAGGACTCAGGTGTGGCTGTGACTTTGAGCAGTCACAGTGGGAGGCTCCATAAGCTCAGGGGTTCCTGGTTACCTGGTGAGAGACGTTCCTGGGAAAACTGAAGTTACACTGATGACTGCACACACCTTTGTGTGGTCCTTGGGACACAGCAGATGAATATTGTGTCTACTGGGGCTGGCACTCAGGAACTGGTCTCAATTGAGGAGAGGAGCCCAGCTGAGCAGAATAAATTTCTCTTCTGATTAAATGAGAGAGTGAGAGTGAGAGAGTGAGAGTGAGTGGAAGAGAGAGAGATATTCACCATGGCAAACCTGGGTGTGTCACCTTAGGCACGCCCTGAACCTGAACTTAACAGAGCTCTCTGGCCACACCCACTACAAGCCTCTAGACATTCACTTAAAGCAGACATTCCACTTATCTACAGAGTTATTGTACAAAGATAAAAGCTGCTACAGCAAAAGAAAGAAGGAAGGAAGGAAGGAAGGAAGGAAGGAAGGAAGGAAGGAAGGAAGGAAGGAAGGAAGGAAGGAAAGAAGGAAGGAAGGAAGGAAGGAAGGAAGGAAGGAAGGAAGGAAGGAACCAATGAGCATCTCCACAAATGCCAAACAACAAATGCACCAATTCAAGAAACAAGAATAAGGAAGACAACATGACACACCCAAAAGAACACAACCCTTCAATACTGGATTGTGAAGAAGATAAGACTGAAGAAATACAAGAAATGCAATTTAAAAAATTGATCATAAGATTACAAAGAAGTAACCAGAAGTAAATGTACTAACTTCTGAAATCCAAACAGGGCATGAAAGAAAATTTCTCCCATGAAATTGAGACTCACAGAGAAATCAAGATGAAATGAAGAATTCAATAGAACATGAAGTTGAGATCTTAAAGAAAAATCAACATGAAATGAAAAATTCAATAAAACAAATAAAAATGCAGTGGAGAGCCTTAACAACAGAATCGGTGAAGCAGAGGAAGGAATATCAGACTAAGAAGACAAAGCACAGGAAAACATACAGTGAAACCAAAGACAAGAAGAGGAAATTAGAAAGCTAAAAAACACTGTTGTGAATCTACAGGATACTATAAAAAGACCCAATATACGGGTTCTAGGAGTTCAGAAGGCATGGAAAGAAAGGATTAGAAGGCCTTCTTAGTGAATTAATAACAGAAAACTTCCCTAATTTGGAGAAAAAAGAGGACATCCAAGTATAGGAAGCATACAGAATTCCTAAAATACATGAACAGAAAAGACCTTCGCCACAACACATCATAATCAAACTCACCACAGTAAAACATAAATAGAAGATTCTAAAATGTGCATGAGAGAAATGTCAGATTGCTTTCAGAGGATCTCCAATTAGACTCATGTCAGACTTCTCATCAGAAACCCTACTGCTAGGAGAGAGTACTTTATACTCTGTGGGTGTAAACTATTGAAATCTTTACTTAGTATAGAGTTGGTCTTCTGTATATAAATATAATTAAAAATGAACCTTAATGAAGAATAGGATGGGAGTGGGGGTAGGAGGGTGGTTATGGGGGGAGGGGGAAGAACCAATATATTCTTACACTTGATCTTAGCCAAAAGGCTGAGAAGCGATGAACCAATATATTCTTAAAGGTGCACCTATGAAATTTGTATTCATTAGATAAAAGCTTTCTAAAAAAATTTCTATTTGAGGGGCAGAGAGAGGACCTCCCATGCACTGTCTCATTTCCCAAAAGCCGTGAAGTCCAGAGACAGTAACCAAAACCTTGGAACTCGGTTCAGGTCTTCCTTGTTTGTGCCTGTGGCCCAGCAACCGTCATTGCTACCTCCTAAGTTCTGCTGTAGCAGGATGCTAGAATCAGGAGTTAGAGGCACACAGAGAACCCAGGTACTCTGATCTGGGAGACAGTGTCTAACTGGTAGGGCAAACACTTGCCCCTATGGCATACTACATTCATTAATGAATTAATGAACTTAAAGCGTTTAGGGAAGAATACCCTCAGGGTATCTACAGAAAATTAATCTTTGCATATGAATGGACAAATAGGTGATCTGTAATTATGATTTACTGTATAAACTATTTCAAATGTTTTTAAGATTCAACTCAAATCACAACACTGCTCCAGTTCAAATACAAACCCTATTACAACTATTATTATAAAAATTCAACTATTATTAGGCTTTCTGAAAATGGTCAGGTAGGTATTAGTATTTATCTGAACTTCGCATGCATACTTCAACTCCCATTGAAAGACTTTTCAACATGGCCTTTAACATTTAGTAATCCTGATTTTAACGTAGGTGATCATTTTTGAAAATATCAGCCTAGACATCAGTATTTATAAATCTGTAGCCACAGTTATTGACAAATTAGTGAGAATTTGAATTAAATTTGTATAGAATAGGCTACCATGGTAACATTTCTAACATCATTAGTTGTGTTGTGCACATTATATATAATTTAATAACATTATATACATAGCATGTGAAGTGATATCATATTCTTAGAATATGTAAGACATGAATGCAAATTTTCAAATAAGACTTACAACATTAATACAGCATTAAAATCCCACTATTCAGTATTCATAATATCTTGATCCAGAAAAACTGCTTGACTATTTAGTGCATGACAGAGAATGCATCATTGTGAGAATTTAGGTTAATTTTCTTACATCAGTATTCACAAATGGTTATCTATTACAACAGAAATAAATGGATTCATGTATGTAAATTTCAACATTTAGAACATACTGTACAATGTGCTACATGTACTTGAAAGAAATAACATTAACTCATAAGCTCATAAGCAATAAGGATCATAATTAGTAAAATAATGAAATCAATATATGTTATAATTTATATACTATAATACTTAGTATACATACATATTCATATATGAAAATAATGTAGTCACAAAAATAATAACGAAAATCACTATTCATTGTCAGAACATAAAATTAAAGTTGTATTTTTAGTAATGAATATATAGCATCTTCAAAAAGTTCATAGCAAATGTCCAGTATGAAAAACTATACAAATTTTCCATATTTTACATCAAAGTAAGCGTATCTTTTAATTCCAATTTTTCACAAACTGTGTGAAGTTCCCTTGTATACATTTTATTTTTTCCTTCATATTACATTTATTACACATTTCAAGTATGCCTTGATAGAATATAAAAATAGATAGATTTACTATGCTGTCATGATTTCATTCCATAGAATGAACCCAGCTATTTTAATTATAATATCAGTACACATTTGTTTAACCATAAGTTTCTGAAAAGTGAAAAATAGTATGACAAGTTGCCTTGGTATATTTTTCTATTTTGGATCATTTTTGCTGTTGTTTGATTACTGAATTGTCATGTCTGTGTGATGATGTATATGTAGGTTCCATGACTCTATTATAATTGGCTGTGGAATTTCAAAGACATGAACCAGGTACAGATATTTTTAAAACAATTACTAAATTATTTCCCATAATATATATGTTGGATTAAAAACTCTGGGGTAAATTGAATGTTCTCATATGCTAGACAGAAAAAAAAATGTTTCTCAAATTTCTCACTTCAAAACACAAATATAAATGAAAGGAAGTCATTATCAACCCCTTGCTTTAGTCCTTGACCTTCAAATAGTACATTGGTTATTACCTGTGTGTCTGGGTTGTTTCTTGGATTGCCATTGTGCTTCACTTTGCTGCTGATACTATTTAAAAGACATATATTTGTCCATCATGTGTAATACACGCATTGAAACAATAAGCTTTGTTAAAGAGATGTAACTCACACGCCTCACTTTTATAACCAACAGGTGTTACTTGGTGATTTTACTCTAAACTGGGGCTTAAAAAGTTAGAAAAGGGGCTTCTTATTTTAAAAAAGTTTCCAATACTCTAAAGCTACTATATTTAACCTAATACATATTAAACTGGTACAAAATAACATTGACTTCTAGATCTTGAGTCCAATTTTCTGGTGACAGGTATTGAGTGAATGAATGGGCCAGTTCGTGTCCCAGCTGCTCTACTTCCAGCTCCCTACTGATATCTTAGGAAAAGCAGCAGCAGATGGTCCAAGTACTTGGGACCCAACCAACCAACCAACCAACCAATCTCTCTTTCTCTCTCTAATTGACTTTCAAAACAGATAAATAATATTTAAAAAATCAATAATTGACAAAACTAAAATTGTTGCCAACTTATGAAATACACAAAATTCCTTCACACTTTCTATCCTACATTGGTATACAATTACCTTACAAATGTTCATTGAAATTAACTGGAATCTGTTTTCTAAATGTGACAAATTTTTAAGAAGTCATTTCTTGCCCAAAGTATACATGCTTGCCTATGTCGTATGTTGTGATTATGGATATTATTTGAAAAAAGACCTGGGTACTGTGGCACAGCAGGTTAAGGTGCCAAGTTGCCTTTTGGGATGATTGCATGCCATATCAGAGTGCCTGGGACCAAGTCTCAACTGCACTTCCAATTCAGATTCCTGACAGTAGGTACCTTGGGAGGCATAAAATGATGGCTTAGGTAGAGGCAATTAGATAGTGTTAAGGAAGAGAGCTGGTATTTGACAGCCCCAGCTAAACTGTGGTTTGTTAGCTGCACTTCGACCCACCATGTGACAGCAACTGTGGCCCACCCAGGGTCTCAAAGTCCCTGCTGACTCACAATCTGGCAGCTGTGGGAGACCCACGCAGGAGTGCAAGCTTCCATTCGACAGCTCCAGCCAATTCATGTGGTAGCGTGCCTACCACTGTGTGACCACAGTGTGCCTGGCCCCTGCATGACAGGCTACCACAGACCACAGACAGCTTGGTCTGTACCACCCAAACCTTCCTTTCTGTATACCACCTACACTTCCCCTCCCAGTATCAACAGTAAATATTCAATATGGTTGCAAGATAAGTCCCTGAAATGACCTTTACATCATTAAAAAGCCATTATAGTAAAATGAACACAGCCAGCATTCCCACTCTCATAACACAACTGATGCCATGACATTTCTGGTATTTCCTAGAATTTGGCATGGAAATCAACAGTATTCAATACCCACACAAACTATTCAGTTGGGCCTTACCCCAGATACCATCCCCTATGACTCCATATAGTGTAAAAGGGCAGACCCCACCCTTGCTGTGGGTTGGGTGGATATTTTTTGTGTTTTGCCTTTCATTCTCTCTCACACACTTTTCCTTTGTTTAAATAGCTCCTGTTTCCCTACATATTTTCATGCTTCCAATTTGAATTCTTTCATTATAGAGCAAAGAGCCTGGAATAAGCCCATTGAGGTACCTCACTACCAACAACACTTAGGTCCCTGTCACATACCCCGGAGATCCAGATGGAGTTCTGAACTTCAGGATTGAGCCTGGCCTAACCCTGGCTGTTGTAGGCATTTGGGGGTGTGAACCAGTAGATGGAAGATAAAACTCTCTGTCTGCCCTTCAAATAAATAAAAGTAAATAAAATTTTAAACAAAAAAGAGGCTCAGCAATTTAAACAATAACATTGAGATAAAATTTAATGTAAAATATTATTCATTTTAACTATAACACCCAGTAGTGAAATGTTGCTGATATGACAACATTTTTATGTATACTAATTTTGGAAATGTATGCTTTTCATAAGGTTGAGAAACTCCAAGGCAGTTTTTTTAAGGGATATGTTTATTTATTTGAAAAGCATAGTTAAGAGAGAGGAGGAGAGAAGCAGAGAAGGAGATGACAAGAGGGGAAATTGATTGATTCCATCTGTTGGTTCACTCAGCAAATGCCTGCAATGGCTGGGGCTTGGCCAGGCCAAATCAAGGAGCCACAAACTCCACCCAGGTCTCCCATATGGATGGCAGGAGTACAAGTACATAGACCATCTTCTGCTGCTTTACCAGGTGAATTAGCAGCCGAATTGGAGCAGCTGGAACTAGAAGACATTCATGTGGGATGCCAGAGTTACAGGTGGTGGCTTAACCTGCTGTGACACCATGCTGCCCCCCACCCAAGGGATTTTTCTGTATTGTTTTATACTTGGTTTAATTTTCTTAATTGCTAATGAAATAATCAATGACAAATGAGAAACATGTTTGCTTTGCTTTGGTGTCCAGTTTTAAAAACTAAACATGTTGCAAAAGAAGGCATTCTATTTTGTGTAGCAACTAATAAATATTAAAGAGTAAATTTTTCTGAAAATTCACTGCCCTAAAATAAGAATGCAGGCTCATCTGAATTCCATCTCACTTGTTAGCTGTTGTTTGGTTTCCCATGGGTATTTGCTGTATGCTTTTACTTAAAATTATTTAGAGTGGAAATAATTGTCTATGTGGTAGTATATACTTATATACTGGTACATGATTAAACCATCATGTTTATATTTACATGTATATGAAACTATAGTAAATCATGTTAATTATTTCTCTGTATCTATTTTGAAATGATTTATTATTAACTCCAAATTAATTTTGGCTTTTCAACTCCAAATTATTATATAAGAACTCTGAAACATGACAGAGAAAGCAATTTGTGAAAGCTATTTCCAGTAAACCCAAACCACATTCTGATCATGCAGTCACAAGAATTAGTGCGATTCTCATTTTCACAATGTTGCTTTTGCTGTAAATACACCCCCGGATCTGCTAGGATCTCCCTCCATCGGTTTCCTAAATTTGTGGTTGCTTAAGCCAGAACCTAGTGCCATCCTAAACTGCATCTCTTTCAGTGCATATCATATCAGTCACCTTATCTTGTAGATGCTGCCTCCTTAACACTTTGATTCTTCTCACTTGTGGCTTTTTTTTTTAAAGATTTATTTATTTATTTGAAAGGCAGACTTACAGAAAAGCAGAGGCAGAGAGAGAGAGAGAGGTCTTCCAAGCTCCAGATCGCTGCAATAGCCGGAGCTATGCCAATCAGAAGCCAGGAGCTTCCTCCCAGTCTCCCAAGCACTTGGGCCATCTTCTACTGATTTCCTAGGCCATAGCAGAGAGCTGGATCAAAAACGTCAAGCAGTTGGAACTGGAATCAGTGCACATATGGGATGCCGGCACTGCAGGTGGCAGATTTACCAGCTACACCACAGCACCGGCCCCCACTTGGGATTCACTGACCTGGTAAAGGCTACCATTGTCCTTTACCTGAAATAATGTATTGTCACCTAAAGGGCATGCCTACATCTAACAACATTCTCTATTATCAGTTTTACATGATGCAATCAGATTTAGATTTCCTCATTCATTTTTATGATGCTTCTCCCTCATTTATCTCCATTGTCCTCAAGATAGTATTTACAACTCTAGTTTATCAGTGCCTTCCACACCTGTGTGTCTCAGCAGAGGGTAGGGCCACTTCCCTGGAATAGATTTGGAAATGTTAGAGGTTTTTCACATGTCACAATGTCTAGAAGTGATAATGGCATTTACTTTCTAGGAGTCATGCGTAGTAATCATCCCACAACACACAGGAAAATATTTTAAAATGAAGCATTGTCAAGTAGAGCCACTACTGATAACACCAACCTCTGGACCATAATCACCTTCTCACTTATTTCTTGATAGTTACTCTTCATTACTCCAATACATCCACACATACATACCACATGCATGCACACAAAGGCATATATACACTGAGACCCAGCTTAATTAGACTAATTTAACATTCTAAGTGTATGATAAGAAGAGGCTTTCCATAATAACACTCTGTCGTTGAAACTACTTTATTATTTACTATGGTAACTGTTTTCATGGCTATCCCTTGGTCAGAAAACTCTCCAGTTCTAACAGAATCATACTGTTCAACACAGAACTTCCCAAGTAAGTGCTCAGACTTAATAATTGTTTACAAATTGAACAAATTATCTTACCCTTTAATTTTATGAATTATTTTTCCTCTTACCCTGTTATTTCACAAGGTACAGAAAACACATTTTCAATTTTATAATTGATAAAGTGCCAATCATGGGTTCCAAACATTTCTTTATACATATCTTTTAGTCTTAGATTAATCTAGTAATAACACAGTTTTTTTTTGTTTGTTTGTTTGTTTGTTTTTGACAGGCAGAGTGGACAGTGAGAGAGAGAAAGAAAGAAAGGTCTTCCTTTTGCCGTTGGTTCACCCTCCAATGGCCGCCGCAGTAGCACGCTGTGGCCGGCGCACCGCGCTGTTCCGATGGCAGGAGCCAGGTGCTTATCCTGGTCTCCCATGGAGTGCAGGGCCCAAGCACTTGGGCCTTCCTCCACTGCACTCCCTGGCCACAGCAGAGAGCTGGCCTGGAAGAGGGGCAACCGGGACAGGATCGGTGCCCCGACCGGGACTAGAACCCGGTGTGCCGGCGCCGCAAGGCGGAGGATTAGCCTGTTGAGCCATGGCGCCGGCCATAACACAATTTTACAAAGCTATTTAGGTCAGTTTCTTTGTTTGCAGAAGCAGTCATATAGGACTTACATTTTACATTATATCTCATGATTTTTAAAAACTGTAAAAAGTAAAATTTACTTTTTCTTTTTTTTGTTTTTGACAAACACACACAACTGTGCGCCCACTGTCATGGTGCTATACACAAAAGCTCCATTGCAACAAAAGTTTGCTTATTTTACTCCCTTTTCATATCAGTTCCATTTCTGATTCATTTTATGAACTACTGTTATTTGATATTCTATATACTACTTTGACACACAGTCTCTTGGTGGTTGTACTGTTTTAAAAGTATTTTAAATGCATTTATTTATTTGAAAGGCAGAGTGACAGAAAGGGAGAAACAGAGAGAAGGTTTTCCATGTACTCATTCACTAACCAAAAGGTCAGTACAGCAAGGGCTGAGTGAAGCTAAAACCAGGGAGTCTGAACTCCATTCTGGTCTCCCATGTAGGTGGTAGGGTCCCAATGCAACTGCCTGAGCAGATGCAGTACCTGGGAGCTGGATCAGAAACACGGCAGCCAAGACTCTAACCTACACTGTGATATGGGATGATGGCATTACAAGCAGAGGCCCACAATGCTGGGAAGACCCCTGCTTTAAATTTTATATGGATTTCTGTGAATTTTTTAAATATAAATTTCCTGAAATCATACCATCCTTTGTTTTAATCTAACCACTTCCCAGAATTTCTGCACTTAAACCTCATGGTATTCTTCCACAAAAATGATTTTTTACTAAGCAATTTATAATTCATGAGGAAATATTTGTGTTCATTTTCAACTGCAGAATGGTAGTAGTTTGTTTCCGATTATTGTCTTTTGCTAGCCAACATATTTTTCTTGTAGTTTGTTTTATTTTACAATATTTAAGAAAAAACTATTCTGCTTCTTTTTCATTATCCATTACTGAATGAATTTGGTTTATCTATTCAACCTCCCTGTATAATGTTTCTCCATGCTGGCGACAGGCTAGGAAAGCTTTTTTGTTATGTTCAATTTCACAAGTGAAAGGGGCTTTTTTGTCAGTTGCCACAAAAATAAATTGCTTTTTGCAAATATGACTTATATGTACAATGATAGTGAAATATCACTGCCCTGGTCCCGTGAAATAAATTGAGTTGAAATGACTTCTGCCATGTCCCCGACACTCCAGTGCTGACTCCAGTCAGGCTAAACGTATATCCTTTACCTTCACAAAGTTCTTGTTTGTCGGCACTGGATACCCTGCTCTAGATGGGTCAAGAAATTGAATATTTTCTTAAAACTTACCCACTTCTCCACACACTACTCTCATATAAACTTGGTATATTTTAATTTTACAAAAGCCTTGAACGTTTATTTTCTATTCTCCATGTTATTATTTCATGATTTATTGAATAAAACAATAAAAGTTTTCAGCCATTTATGTACAGTTTAAATATGGAACACTAGAAAGTTTATAACTAATTCCTGAAGGATTCTAGAGGTCCTTCTGGATCTAGGACTTCTATTATTGTTTTCAACTGAAATACAATTCACATACAATAAAATCCAGTCTTTTATGGTATACAATTAATTTTGTTGTATACTGAGAAAGTGCTATAACCACCAACAAGATCAAATTCCAGAACTTTCCATCATCCAAAGAAGAAAATGCATGCCCATTAGTAGTTCCTCTATAGACACTGGAAATCAGTTGTCTACTCTTTGTCTCCATGATATTGGCTACTTGAAATTTTTTCATATAAACTATATTAAACAATATGTGGCTTTTAGTGTCTTGTTTCTTTCACTTAGAATTAATTTTCAGGGCACAGCAGTTTAAGCTGCCATCTGCAGCGCTAGCATGCCTTACGGACACCGTTTCAAGTCTTGGCTGTTCCACTTCCAATCCAGCTCCCTGCTAATAAGCCTAGGAAAGCAGTATAGGATGGCACAAGTACTTGGACCCCTTTACCCACATGGGAGACCCAGATAAATCTCCTGGTTTCAGCCTGGCCCAGTCCCAGCCATTTGTGGAGTGAACCAGTGGCTTTAAGATCGTTCTCTCTATCCCTCCGCTCTCTAACCCGGCATTTCAAATAAAATAGATCTTTTAACCTTAACGGTAATATTTTCAAGGTTAACTTATAATGGTTAATAGCAATACTGTGTTCCTCTCTATGGATGAACAATATTTCATTGTATGAAAACTTGCGTTGTTCCACTGTTCTTAGTTCTTTTTATTTTTTTTAAAATATTTATTTATTTATGTGAAAGAGTAACACAGAGAAAAGGATAAGCAGAAAGAGAGAGAGGTCTTCCATCTGCTGGTTCACTCCCCAGTCGGCCACAACAGCTGAAGCTGTGCCAATCCGAAGCCAGGAGCTTCTTCCAGGTCTCTCATGCGGGCCCAGGGGCCCAAGCACCTGGGCCATCTCCCACTGCTTTCCCAGGCCACAGCAGAGAGCGAGCTCTCCCCGGAGGTTCACAAGTTCTTGAGATAGGGTTTTGTGTTGTTTCAGGGATTCCTCCCGCTCGGAAAGGAGGCGCTGGATCACAACTGCCAGGGCTTCAAGCTTGACATTGCCTCGGGAAAGGAGCTGCTTGAGTCGCAGGATCAATCCACTTTGGTTTTCGCATTTTGTTTTATATTGCGCCAACTCAAGCATTCTCTCAGTGGACAGCGCATCTGGAAATGTCTGCTCTGGATGCATAAACTGGAATTTTTCTGCCTGCCCTTTTCAATCACATTAAAAGCTGTAAATAGATTTTTCCTTGAAGGACCTTTTGGGGGAGTCTTCAGCAAATGCACATGAGCTCTGGGCACCAAGGGCTTCAGATATAAGGATCCTGAAGAGCCATTCTGAAATGATGGCTTGAGAGGTTTCTCCTCATACTTGATGGCGGCAGCATTACCAGAGTTATTGCTGTAAGTGCTCTGCTCACCGTGGGTGCTGGCAACCGAGTGGGTGCTTCCTGCCTTCCACAGCACCGAGCTCTTCAAAGAGGCTTTGGATTTGGGGAGTGGTCTAGGCAAGTTCACCCAAGAGGGCTGTGCTGTTTTCAAGGATGCAGGTTTTCCGGAACTCGACACCCGCCGGATCCTCTGCGGAGACAAGGCCCGCTCCGAGCCCAGGCTCCACCCCTCGCTGTTCCGCCACAGGCAGGAACCAGAAGGCTCCCCTTTGGCTTTGAGGCCAGGTGTTTTCCTCCAACTGCAGGAGTCCGGCTTGGATATATTCCGCCCGAGGGGGTTGTAGACTTTGAAGCAGAACCCAAAAACAGAGAACTATATTCAAAAGTCTCATTGAGGATCTCCTTTTTTAGCTCTTGTTTTTCCAAAGGTGCCTCATTTTCTTTTTCACCCTTCTTTTCAGGGCTAATCCACTGTTTAATTCTTATGTATCACTTTGATATGAATATTCATGTATAGGTTTTGTGTGGGCATATGCTTTCAATTCTCTAGCTTAGGAGTGGATTTGCTATGGTAAACTAAGTTGAGATTTTGAGGAAATGCCGAACTGGTTTTGAAGATTGCCTCACCATTTTGCATGCTTATGAGCAATGTATGAGGATGTTAATTTTTATACAACCTTAAAAACACTTAATATTGTTTGATTTATGTTAATCATCATACTATGTGCAAAATTATATCGTTATGCTTTAAATTTGAATTCCCCTCAATAAATAAAGATATTGGACGTCTCTCAATATGATTATTATTCATTTGAGTACCTTTTTTGGACACATGCTTATTATAATCCTTTGCTCATTTTTAAATTCAGTCAGTTGTCTTTTTGTTGCTGATTTGAAATAGTTCAGGCCGCCGCAGCGGCTCAATAGGCTAATCCTCTGCCTGCGGCGCTGGCACCCTGGGTTCTAGTCCCAGCTGGGGCACCGGATTCTGTCCCGGTTGCCCCTTTTCCAGGCCAGTTCTCTGCTCTGGTCAGGGAGAGCGGTGGAAGATGGCCCAAGTGCTTGGGCCCTGCACCCGCATGGGAGACTAGGAGGAAGCACCTGGCTCCTGGCTTCAGATTGGCGTAGTTCTGGCCTTTGCGGTCATTTGGGGAGTGAACCAAAGGATGGAAGACCTCTCTCTCTCTCCCCCTCTACCTCTCAAATAAATAAATAAATAAAATCTTAAAAAAAGAAACAAAACAAAACCACAGGTGTTATAAAAGGAAAAAGAGACAAATTAGATTCTACCAACATTAAAGTCCTTTTTACTTCAGTGAAAATATTAATGCACAGTATTGGATAAAAGGTAAGTTACATCTAATTATCAAGTGTACATAACATAAAGAACTATTTTTTTTTAATTTTTAATTTTTGACAGGCAGAGTGGACAGTGAGAGAGACAGAGACAGAGAGAGAGAGAGAGAGAGAGACAGAGAGAAGGTCTTCCTTTACCATTGGTAAAGGAGCTCAAGGACTTGGACCATCTTCTACTGCTTTCCCAGGTCATAGCAGAGAGCTGGATCAGAAGAGGAGCAGCCAGGACTAGAACTTGGGCCCATATGGGATGCTGGCACTTCAGGCCAGTGTGTTGACCTGCTGCGCCACAGCACAGGCCCCTATGGTTTTGGTTTTATATCTAAGGCATCCCTGCCTAATCCAATGTTGCTCTTATACCTATTTCTTGTAGAATTTCATATATTATACAGAGGCCTTTCAAACATTTGACAATCAAACTCAGAGGACTTTACTTTTTCAGTGGTGATCCTTTTTAGTTTGGCAATCCAAGAAAACAGAAGGAAGCCTTAAATAAATAAAAATTACTAAAAAAGAAAACATTACCATTGACAATAAATACAAAGGATCATGAAAGACTATTATGAAAAATTATATGCCAGCAATTGGGTAGCTTAGAAATAATGGATAAATTCCATTTTCTTTATTTCCCTCAAAAGGCATCAAATTGGATGATGTTAGTAGCCTTGAAGCTCCAGAACTTTAAGTATCCATGAACATTTAAAGAATTTAAATGTTTCCTGTACAGAAATTCATTATATTTTCATTATTTTAAAGTTAATATGTATTCCATTTTTGATAAATGTAAGTATATATAAATAAGTATAATTCCATTTTTGATAGATATAAGTACATCCATATTCAAAATTTATAGTCCTAAGCAGTGATCACGTATCCTGCTTCTTTGAACAGAGCAGTTGGAGGAAAAAAAACATTACCCTTGAATCTGCTTTCACATTTCTCTGGAGACATTTATATTGTTCTCATGGTTCTGTATGCTCATCTCTCCCAAACTGGTTTTTAAACACTTTAATTACAGGTTCTAGGTTCACTTCTATAAATGCCCATCACTATCGTTGTATCATAATCAGAGGCTCTCATGTGTTTAATTAATGAACAAATGCTAATTAAAAGCCTGTGTAACAAAGAACAAAGAACCAAAGACAATACCACCTTTCATATATGCAATTTTAGGATATCATTGTCTTTCATTATAATACTTAAGACACACATGGTAAGTCATAATATTTAGATACATACATTTAAATGCATACATTTATGACTAAGAATGAAGATAAGCAAAATTATGTTAGCCAAAAAAGTAAAGTCATAACTCATAATTCTTAGAAGGTGGTCTACTTACACCGAAAAAAGAATTTTGGTTAATATGTCAAATACTTCTGATGGGGGAGGATTAATGTAACTGAGAAATGATTTTGAAACCAACCTTATGGAAATAGTTGAACATGAGAAAAAGTTACAATGGAGTTATGGAGCAAAAAGTCATACTGAGAGGTTCTAGGAGAAGATATTTGTCAACTTATTCCTTCCAAAATAGTATACTATTGAGTAGTCTCACTCATTGTCCAGACAGAATAAGGGACACTGGAGATTATTAAAATGTAGTATTAGTGTGGGACAAGCATTTGATGGGGCTGTTAAGATGAGTGAGAGAGACAAAATAGAGAGTGGGGGTAGGGCGGGGAGGGAGGCTTCAATGATGAATTTTGCCGAACTTTTGAAGAACTAATTCTAATTCTTCTAAAACTATTCAAAACAATTTAAATGGAGAGAATCCTCACCAACTACTTCTATGAGGCTAGAATTATCTTAACTCCAAAACCACAAAGAAGTACAGGGATGATTCAACAGGCACAAATTAATGCAATTAATCACATTAACAAATTGAATAATATTAAAACCCATATGATTATCTCAACAGTGGCAGAGAAACCATTTGATAAAATATACCATCCTTTCATGATAAAAATCTTATGCAAATTGGGTATAGCAAGAACGTTGTTCAACACCATCAAGGCAATTTCTAACAAACCCATGGCCACCATCAAACTGAATGGGTAAAAGTTGGAAGCATTTCCACTAAGAGCCACATCCAGACAAGGATGACCACTCTCAGTTATGCTACTCAAGATAATTCTGAAAGTTTTAACCAAAACTACTAGGCAACAAAAATAAATCAAAGGAAAACTAATTGGAAAGGAAGAAGTCAAATTATCTTTGTTTTGGGATGATATGATTCTATATATATGGGAACCAAAAGACTCTACTAACAGACTATTGGAGCTCATAAGACTGAAATTTTAGGACATAAAATCAATAGACAAAACTCAATAGCCTTCATATTCACATACAATGCCATGGCTCAGAAAGAACTTGCTTAAGCTCAGTAGCATTCACAATAGCTACCAAAAACATTTAAATACCTTGGAATAAATTTAATCCTGTATGTGGAGGATCTCTACAGTGAAAGCTACAAAATATTAAAGAAAGAAATAAAAGACACACAAAAAAGGAGAAATCTTTCATGTTCATGGATTAGAGGAATATCACCAAGAAGTTAATACCAAAGCAATTTACAGATTCAATGTGCTCCCAATCAAAATACCAATGACATTCCACTCAAATATAGAAAAACTTAAAATTCATATGGAAACATAAGAGATCCCCAACAGCTAAAGCAATCCTATATAACAAAAACAAAGCCAGCGGCATCACAATACCAGATCTCAAGAAATACTACAGGAGAGTAATAATCAAAATGGCTCAAAAAATAGATATGTAGACCAATGGAACAGAATAAAAAACAGAAATTGATACATAGATCTACAACCAAGTTATATTTGACAAAGAAAGTCAAACTCAATTATTGAAGCAAGGACAGTCTCTTCAACAAATGGTGCTGTTAAATTGGATCTCCACATGCAGAAGCATCAAACAAGACACCTACCTTACACCTTATAAAAATTCAACTCAAAATGGATCAAATATCTTAATCTAAGACCTGATAGCATGAAATTACTTGAGGAAAACATTGAGGAAACTATGTATGATATTGGCATAGGCAAAGACTTCTTGCAAAAGACCCCAGAAGCACAGACAATGAAGCCCAAATAGAGAAGAAAATATTATATCAAGCTAAAATGCTTCTGCACTGCAAAAGAAACACTCAAAAGGAGGCAATGAACAGAACAGGAGAAAATATTTGCAAACTATGAAACTGATAAATATTTATATCCAGGAACCATAAAGAAATCAAGAAACTCAATAACAAAGCAGACAATTTAGTCAAGGAATGGGCAAATGACATGAACAGGCATTTTTCAAATGATGAAATGTAAGTGGCCAATAGACACACACAAAAAAAGCTCAAGATCACTAGCCACCAAAAAATGCATATCAAAACTACAGTGAGGTTTGTCCTCAACCAAAATAGAATGGCTATCATCCAAAAATAACAACAACAACAAACACACACACACACACACAATAAATGTTGACTAACGTGGGGGAAAAGTGGCCTAATACAATGCTGGTGGGGATGTAAATTATTACAACTATTATGGAAGTAAGGAGATGCCTCAGAAATATGAAAATTAATCTTCCATGTGACCCAGCCATCCCACACATGGGAATCTACCCAAATGAGATGAAATTAACATATAAAAGACTTATCTGTACACTTGTGTTTATTGCAGCTCAATTCACAATAGCTAAGATATAGAATCAACCCAAACAGCAATCAACTGATGACTGGATAAAAAACTGTGGTATATATATACTATAGAATACTATTCAGCCATGAAAGAATGGAATCCTCCTTTCACAACAAAATGGATCAACTGTAAAACATTATGATTAGTGAAATTAGCTAATCCAAAAAAATAGAAGCATCATTTTCTCTGATGTGTGTCAGTTAATATAAAATTAAAAAATGTATAGGAATGAAATTGACATATTGTAATATGATTTTCATTTTCAGTCCTTATTATAGTCCTGTGGAACTGTTGTCTTCTTACTTTTAACTTGGTGAACATTATGATTAGTGGCAAATTGGGCCTTTGATTATAGATTAGATCAAAATAATATCTTTGCAAAATCTAAAGAACAAAAAGAAAAGGTGATTGAGGTATAGATGGGGGAGGTAGAGAACTACGGTTGTCTTCTTGGAACTATGAAGTAATTGAAATCTGTTCTCTTTATATTGATTTGAAAAATTTTAAAAGTCATACCATATTTATAATCTAAATATAGATAATATGGTTTGAAATACAAAGAAATATTAATCTCATAAGAAACCAGAGTATTAATTCATTAAAATATTCAGTTATTCCTGATTAGTTCTGTATGTTTATATGTTCCACAATCAAATGGAAATTTTGATTAAAACAACTATTCGAAAGCTAACATTTGATGGAGTTGCAGCACATGGGAGCATTTATAATTTTAAATCTCAATCTGATTCTAATGCAAAATCAGATTTTATAATCAACTTATCAACCATTGTTACAGCCCATTGTCATAGGATAACTTAAGAAAAGTAAGAACTAAAGATAAAAACTTGGCTGTTCTTTATCCTACTGGCCTTCAAACCAGGGGCTAAAACTGTTTATATACTGGATGACAAAGTAGTATTCCAATGCTATGGATGATGAGAGAATTCGGAACAGATGAAAAATTTTAAAAAAATGAGAATTCTCCTAAAAGTTTATGGAAAATTTGTCTTATAAGAAAACTCTATGTGAGTTTCAAAGATTGCACCAAAATAAAATTGTAATTCCTCCTTCTCTAAACTTATTGAAGCACCCTTGTATGGACAACCAAATTTCTCAATTAAGATGAAGGAAGAATAATGATTTCACAACTTTCATGGAGGGATAAACAATTGAACTTATGTTTTTTCAATGTTTAAACGTTAAACTAACTGGAAAGGGAGATGTTTATTTTCTTTTATTCCTCGCCAACATGATTGACTTATGTAACTAAATTTCATATGACGTTCATTACTAATGAACGAGATGTACTTGTGAACATCTAGTTGTCTAGTAGAAAGCTGCAGAAATAGTGCTTAAGTAATTAAAATGACTTACATTTGATGTCTTAGACTATAATTATCACAGTTATTTTGAGAGGCACAGAGAAGCATAGTGCACATGCACACTCTAATAATCAGGAGCAGAACCAGAACGTGAACCTAGGCATTCTAATATGAGATGCATCAGTATCTCCTAGTCCCAGGCACTGTGTCTACTTAGGGAGTAAACTACAGGATGGGAACTCTCTCTCAGCCTCCCTCCCCAGCTTACCCCCACTCTCTATTTTGTCTCTCTCACTCATCTTAACAGCCACATCAAATGCTTGTCCCATACTAATACTACATTTTAATAATCTCCAGTGTCCCTTATTCTGTCTGGACAATGAGTGAGACTACTCAATAGTATACTATTTTGGAAGGAATAAGTTGACAAATATCTTCTCCTAGAACCTCTCAGTATGACTTTTTGCTCCATAACTCCATTGTAACTTTTTCTCATGTTCAACTATTTCCATAAGGTTGGTTTCAAAATCATTTCTCAGTTACATTAATCCTCCCCCATCAGAAGTATTTGACATATTAACCAAAATTCTTTTTTCAGTGTAAGTAGACCACCTTCTAAGAATTATGAGTTATGACTTTACTTTTTTGGCTAACATAATTTTGCTTATCTTCATTCTTAGTCATAAATGTATGCATTTAAATGTATGTATCTAAATATTATGACTTACCATGTGTGTCTTAAGTATTATAATGAAAGACAATGATATCCTAAAATTGCATATATGAAAGGTGGTATTGTCTTTGGTTCTTTTTTCTTTGTTACACAGGCTTTTAATTAGCATTTGTTCATTAATTAAACACATGAGAGCCTCTGATTATGATACAATGATAGTGATGGGCATTTATAGAAGTGAACCTAGAACCTGTAATTAAAGTGTTTAAAAACCAGTTTGGGAGAGATGAGCATACAGAACCATGAGAACAATATAAATGTCTCCAGAGAAATGTGAAAGCAGATTCAAGGGTAATGTTTTTTTTTTCCTTCAACTGCTCTGTTCAAGGAATTAGGATACGTGATCACTGCTTAGGACTATAAATTTTGAATATGGATGTACTTATATCTATCAAAAATGGAATTATACTTATTTATATATACTTACATTTATCAAAAATGGAATACATATTAACTTTAAAATAATGAAAATATAATGAATTTCTGTACAGGAAACATTTAAATTCTTTAAATGTTCATGGATACTTAAAGTTCTGGAGCTTCAAGGCAACTAACATCATCCAATTTGATGCCTTTTGAGGGAAATAAAGAAAATGGAAATTTGAGAAAAGATTTATACAAAAACTAATTAGACATAGTCATTTACAGTTCTAACAGTGCCAACTGAATTTCTCTGAAATTCAGATCATTTTTCCTAGGCAGCTATTTAAGACTTGTCAGGGGTAGGGACCTTTAGTGGAAGTATTTGGACCTGTTGGACCTGTTTACTTGTGTTAAATGAATAGAGTCTGTGCCTGAATAACAGAAGTGCATACCCTCTGTTAGATGATTCTATAAGAGGAATTCTCATTCTTGGTACACCTGAATTTTCTATTTCTAGTTGGTACTTAAATCAAAATACATTTCTCATTACTATATTTTCTTCCAAAGTACTTGAGAATTTGGAAGTGGTGCTTAATCCTTATTATGCAATTAATAGTATAGACATGGGAAAACTCTTTTGACCTTCTTGCATATTGATTTTTCTCATTGGTTAAAAGAGGAGATTCCACTGGCTACCTTCCAACTTATGTCTAACACTATTTTTTTTTTCTTTTGGCACAACTGGACTGCATTATAAATCTTAAAATTGGATTTTACCTGACAGAGAGTCTATGAAATTGGCTGTTGGAAACAAAAGTGCCCAGTTGTATCGACAATAATTAGTTGCTTCACTGAAATTGCATCACTTTTTATAAAATCTTCCCCTTTACTCCCAGAAATGATTGCATTTTTCAGAGTAAGTTGCCTTTTCTATTTAATGCATTGTTTAAAATCCAAGCAAGTATAAAAATGGGTGGTTTTTTTTTTTTTTTTTTGCACTGTAATTACATGCTTTACTTGGCTTTTTTAGAGCGTTGCTACAGAATTGTTGTAAAAATCTGTGTTGAATGCAAGTTAGCTGCAGGATGAAGTACACCTGTACTGGACAAATAAAGTTATACAACACATGACTGTAATTACAAGGTGTAATGGCAAGATAAATTGAATTTTTAGTGCATTCACTCATCTCATTTTCAGCTGGAAATAACAGCTTGCTGAAAGATGTCACTTTAATTACCTAAGCAGGGTACTGGTTGAATTACATCACACATTTAATTTTTGAGGCTACTCTTGTTTTCAGGTTACTTGCAGAAAAAATGCTGAACTTTTTTTTTTAATCCAAGAGATATTATTCTTTTTAAACTGTCACCTCAAGGCTGAAATCTTGTTTGTAACATGAGAAATAGATGGCCATTTCTGCAGGTCTAGTGCTCACCTCAGCAGCTTTTCCAAGAACCCAGGAGCAGAATCAAATTATCAGATCATGAAGATGCTGCCCCTGGCTATGTGCATCATATGGCGGGGGTCATCACTGATGGAATCATCATTTTTTTTTGTCAACATCACTCACTCAACACACACACACACACACACACGTATTGTGTCAAGAGCATTTAAGATCCACAACTAACCTGAAGATTCCTGCCATTTCACAATACTGTGCCATCTCACTAAAAACAACCTGTTAGAACCCAGCCAACTCCAGAAGTTTATTCAACTTTAAAAATATTGTTGGCAGTCCAACATTTTGTATGGAAAGCTCCTCATCCTAATTTTAAATCATTTATATCTTAAGCAGAATGAATGTGATATGTCACATTTTCTTTACCGATTCCTTCATAGATGGACACTTAGACTCACTCCAGACACTATTCTGAATAGTGTCACTATGAACATGGGATTGCGTTTTTTCTACCATTATTTCCTTTGGCTGTGTATCCAATAATGGGATTGCTGTGTCACACATTTTAATTTTTTGATGAACTTCCATACTGTTTTCCATAACAGCTACACTAATTTACATACACACCAACAGTATGTGAGAGCTACTCTTTCTCCACACTTATGTCAATATTTTTCATTTTTCTGAAATGAATGAATGTAACTGAGTTAGGTGATACTGTAATTATGATTTTCATTTCCCTGATGATTACTGACACAGTACATTTTCATACCTATTGGCTATTTATATCTCATCTTTTGGAAAATAACTATTCATATATTTTAGCATTTATTTATTTTATTCATGGGAGGGAGAGAGAAACAGAGAGAGGAGCGAGAGAGAGAAGGGGGGGAGAGACAATGAGACTTTCCACCCAATTCAGGTGTCCCAAAGGGACAGCAGGGACCCAACTACTTGAGCCATCATTGCACCAATGTGAGATGTAGTTATCCCATTCGTTAGCTTAGCCACTCTGCCAAATGCCTTCCTCTTATGCCAGTTTTTGAATCAGACTGTTTTCTGCTACTGAGTTATTTGAGTTATTTATATATTCTAGACAATGATCCTTTGTCAAATGTCTTATTCTTAAAAAATTAAATAGTTCTTTCCACTTACAGTAAAATTGACCAAAACCATAATTTCCATGATTCATTGGAAGAGCAGATAAAGAGGCATAAATCAAAGTATATTACTATGTGTGCCTATGTTGATACATATGGATTAGAAGTATTTGACTCAGGCCGGCGCCACGGCTCAATAGGTTAATCTTCCACCTGCGGCGCCGGCACCCCAGGTTCTAGTCCTGGTTGGGGCGCCGGATTCTGTCCTGGTTGCTCCTCTTCCAGTGCAGCTTTCTGCTGTAGCCTCGGAGTGCAGTGGAGGATGGCCCAGGTCCTTGGGCCTTGCACCCGCAAGGGAGACCAGGAGAAGCACCTGGCTCCTGGCTTCGGATCAGTGTGGTGCACCGGCCGCAGCGGCCATTGCGGGGTGAACCAATGGCAAAGGAAGACCTTTCTCTCTGTGTCTCTCTATCTCACTGTCCACTCTGCCTGTCAAAAAAAAAAAAAAGTATTTGACTCATTGTATATGCCTCTTTCCACTCTTTTTGTAACTAACCTATAAGACTTTTTGACCAGCGCATTTTTCCAAACCACTATTATAAAAATGTGAAATGACTTTACCAATACAGTTTCTTAAAAAAAGGCAATACATTTTAGGTGTCTCTCTTGTATTGGACTACTTTAACATTTTTGCTCAACCAATATGAAAAATTGCCTAAGTTTGAATCATTATGGAACTTAGATTTAAAAAGAAAAGCTGAAACTAATAAAATTCATTGTTGCTGGCAGTTTAATACATTGCATGGAATGTCTAAAAATATGATTATTTTTAAAGACATCAGAAAGAGCAAAACAAATATTAATGTGAGACACAAAAATGGAGGATGAATAAAGGAAAGCAAATAATTCTCAGTGTGATTTATCTTTGTTAACAAAATTAATCATCCTCCCTAAACTAATATGTAGTTCAGCTATAAACCAAAGTAGCATATTAAATTAAATTTAGCTAATATTAACAGAATTAATGGTCACTAATTATGCATAATAGGCTTATTTAAGCTTTGTGTTCAGAAATTAATACATAAATACTTAAATCATGCAAACCAACCCTTAAACAGTTTTTAACCTCTTACTCATAATTTTCGAAGATATTTTATAAAGACTATTAAAGGCTTCTTATATTGGAAATATCATTAATATTTAAGACTAAATACCTAATATGTCAACTTCCTTGAACTAACATTAATTTATGAAGATTATAGAAATAATGTTATTTTACTGACATAAGTGGATATGGAAAATAATTGTTATCCCTAATTATAGGAATAAGGATTATTCCTAATTGTTATATATAATTGTGGAAATAACTTGAAAATGTAAAAATGTACTTGATGAAAGCAAGAACTCTGTATTATAAAGTAAAAAAAAAAATCCCTTCATAACAATCCAGATTTAAGTCGCAGACTATTTTCATTAACTGCAATTATCCGTGCTATCAGCTATTGAGTAAATTAACAATACTTACATTATGTATATAATAATTAATGATGAGTTGGCATTCATCATTGATTAATAGAATTAATCTAAATATATCTCATTATGATCACATTTAATAGCTCACATTAATTCATGACTAGTATAGTATGCTGATTCTTCATACATCATCAAGACACAATTTTTACAAGAATGAGCATATCAAAGATACAGAACAATTATGTAATTTAGTTGAAAATTTCTTGGTTACATTATGAAATGCATTTTTCCCCACAGAATGTCCATCATGACTATAGCAAATAATTTGCTTAAAGCATCTCTATATATTCAATATTTTTCAATGTCCTTTGCTTATGAAGCTCACAGTTTTGCAGTTCTCATAGGTTGTCTAGGAAGTGAAACTGAAACAAACAGGTTTTTAATAATGTGTAAAATCACTTAGTTTAACAGATACATGAGAGCATATGTGCATATATGTATATTTCAGTATATATTTGTATATATACAACCTTGGTCTTTAAGAATATTTTGCATTTGCACATATATTTTAGTATCAGACTATCACTTTCTGCTTTTCCTATTTGGGTCACCTGCCAAGGGGATACCTGTCCACACTGAACAAGATCTTCCCCATTCACTCTGATTCAAATACAAATCTCCTCACAAACAGACCAAAAATAAAGCTTTATTAGTTCTCTGGACATTCCTTAATTTAGTCAAGGTGGCACCAGAAATTAACCATTACAGCACTACAACCCAATTCCAGAATAACTGTTGTCACAGAAATATTGATATTTATATTGAACATGGCATTGTCTCCATTAATTTAAAATTTCAGTTTCTCTAGCAGTGTTTGATAGTTTTGATGATACAGGTCTTCAAAATATTCTGTCAAATCTGTTTTTAAATGGTATAGTCTTTTCATATTATTCATGCAATTTATTATTTTCAGAAAACTTACTGCTAATATATGGAAATATAATTAAGTTTCATGAAATAATCTTGTAATCTCTAACTTTGGTAAACTCATTTATTAGTTCCTGTATCTATGTGTGTGCTTTCTTAAAATATTCCATGTGAAGTATCATTCTATCTGGGAATAAAGATACTGTATATTTTCCAATCTGAATACCTTTTATTTCTCTTTCCCACCTGACCATACTGGCTACTACCTCCAAGAGTATTAAGTGAAAGTAAGAAAATGTAAAGGCTTGCCGTGTTCTCAAACGTAGGACGGTTTCTATGTTCCTAAGAAACCTTAGGAAGGTTTCCATCTTTCACCCATAAGTATGATATTAACTATAAATGTTTTCTAGCTCTCTGTTGTCAAGTTAAGGAACCTCCTTTCATTTCTAAGTTTTTGAGAGCTTTAAAACCTCCTTATCCTGGAGACCATATGATGGCACATTGTTTTTTTTTCTGGCTGCCCACAATCCTGGATCCTACATGAGTACCAATTTGAGTCCTAGCAGCTCTACTTCCAATCCAGTTCCCTGCTAATGTGCCTGGGAAAGCAGCAGATTATGGCCCTACTGCTTAGGTCCTGCCAACCACATGGGATGACTGGAATGACTTCAGGTTCTTGGCTTCAGCCTGGCACAGCCCTGGCTGTTTTAAAGCATTTCTGTAGTGAATCAGCAGATGGAAGATAAATGTGTGTGTGTATGTCTGTCTCGGTCTCTCCCTTTCTTTAACATTGCCTTTAAAATAAATAAAATCTTATAAAGAACAATAAACTACTTATCCTAAATAAGTTTTGTATTTTTACAAACACTTTTTCAGACAATCATGTGAATTTTATGATTTACCTTTTACAGTATATTCCATAAATCGGTTTTAGAATTTTATACAAATTATGCATCCCTAGCATAAACTTCTCATTTTCAGTGTATGGTTCATTTTGTATACTGCTGGATTGTTTTGCTGAAAATTTTTGTCTCTAAGAATTTTTTTAATGAGCCTGATGGTGTGGCATAGAGAGTAAATCCTCTGCCTGTAGTACCAGCATCCCATATGGACTCCAGTTCATGCCCCAGCTGCTCCTCTTCTAATCCAGCTCCCTGCTAATGACCTGGGAAAGCGGTGGATCATGGTCCCAAGAGCTTGGGCCCTTACACCCTAGTGGGATACCAGAAAGAAGCTTTGGGCTCCTGGCTCCAGATTGATTCAGTTCAGGCCATTGTGACCATTCGGGAAATGAACCAGAGGATGGAAGACCTCTCTGTCTGTCTCTCCCTCTCTCTGCAATTCTGTTTCTCAAATAAATAAATCTTAGAAAGTTTTCTTATGATGTTTTTGTCTGTGTTTGATATCAGAGTAATACTGCTCTCACAGAATAAGTTTGGAAACACATTCTGTCTTCTACTTCCTGAAAGTGTCATGGGCTTGGTTGGGCCTAAATTAATTTTCCAGATTTTTGCCTTTTGCTTAGAGAAGAATGCTAAGTAAAGGCACAAACACAATGTGCTGTGTGATCAGCATTATTTACAAAGTGAGAAAAATGCACAGGCACATGACGGTTTTATTAAGGGAGACGGGGCCAGGGACGCTAAAGGGAAATTTCTATCCTGTGCTGCTCATTCTAAGTCCATGAGGAGGGAGTGTGAGCTTTGGTTCTACTTGACTTTTTACAACCTTAGAAAATTGGAAGTGTTTAGATGGTCCCATCCCCATATCCCACTGGTAAGATAAAATACTTCCAAGGAGGGGTCACCTGATTGACAGGTAGGTGAACATAGCAACACAGAGAGAAGGAGGTACAGCTTCCAGTTTACGTACTTAAAATTATCTAAGCTTCCCCACACCAAGGGTATTTATATGAAAAACAAGTATTATTTCTTCTTTCTACATTTAGCTGCACCAATTTTCTTCATGGAATGAATCCAATTACTTAACTTGTATACAGATTCCCTACTTCTTCTTTAATAAGCTTCAGTAATACAAATGTTTTGGAAATATGTCTGTTCCATCTAAGTTGTTAATTTACTTGGCATAAAGCTCCAACAAAGGTAATTCATTTTTCCATATAATCCTTTTGGATTTCTGTAAATTTTCTTCTGAAGTTATATTAATTTTTGTGTTGTCTGTTAGCCTCTTTCTATACGTCTCACTTTCTCATCATCTAGCTCAAAGGGTATCAATTTTGTTGATCTATTCAAAGAATGTTATTTTAGTTTCATGTATTAGATCTATTTCTGCTTTATAGTTCACTGATTTCTACTAAATTCTTCATTTCTTTCCTTCTGAATGTTTATGCTCAGCTTTTTGCTTCCTAAAGCAAAAAAGTAAATTCCTTAATTTCCTATTAAGAAAATTTTAAAATATCCACATAAGAGAAATAAACATATTCATGAAAACTTTTATGTAAATGTCCATAGCTACTTTATTCGTAAGTGTGAAAAAACTGAAATTAACCCAAATACCCTAAACTAATAAAAGCATAATCTGTGATATTTCAGTGCAATAAACACTATACAGTAATAAGGATTACATTACCAATGTAAACAACAGTATAAATTTCAATATGGCATATCCACATATAGGTGTTCATTTTACAGTATGGAAAAGTAAAATCTAAAGGAACAAAAATAAGACAATTAAGAACAGGCATTTAGCTTAGTGCCCAAGACGCCTGTATCTGAAATCAGTATGTGGGCTAAAACACTGACTCCAGCGTCCTGACAACAAAGACCCTGGGAGACACTGATGATGGCACAAGTCACTGTGTCTCTGTCACACATGTAGGAAACAGGTTTGTGCTTCACTCGTGGCTTCAGCCCCAATCCAGCCCCAACCATTGTGAGCATTGGCAGGAGTGAACCAGCAGATGGGAGCACAGTTTCTCTCTGGCAATCTCCATTTCTACCCTCTGTGTCTCTTCACCTCAAATGATTAAATTAAAATAAGAGAATAACTTTTGAGGATATGATGCCAGGGAGAAGAAATTGTTTACAGAAAATCATGGAGTGACTTTGTGAAATGCTGGTATCAGCTGTCCTTAAATGCCATTGTCACTGCTACATGACAATATATATTCATTTAACAAGGAACATGGGGTGTTATATCAAGAAATATTAATGTTACTACATGTAAGTTATACTTTGATACCCTGACTTAACAAAAAGTTAAAAATGGACAGCCTCAAATTTGGATGTGATATAAATGGAACATGTTTGAAAATTACTAACCACAGATAATTTTATACACATTCTGTATTCCTGATGTATTCTCAGTGATGAAACTCCCTTGTAGCATTTAAAAGGAAATACTATTTTGGAGATGATAACTTAATGAAGAGAAATTGAACTAATAAATATAAGTGGGCTTGTGGAATACCCATTCAAGAAACAATTCTTCACCTCCCTATAATTAAAACATTCCCAGGAGAATTAAATGCATTACCCAGGGCTGGTCTCAAGAGAATAGCTTGCTTCCTCCTTTTTAATCTGCATACATGGTAACTCTTTTATCATACTAAAACTGAAAATATTTTCACATGAGTTAATTAACCTAGAGTAGTTGTTATTGTATGCTGATGGATCAATAAAAATTTGTATAAGCAGTAATTATAACAATGATTCTTAACATTTCAGCCCACTCAACTGTAGACTATTTTGTATACATCATTCATATTTTCATATAAGGCTGAACACGCAACTGTTTGCAAATCAATGTACATGAAGGATTCAAGTTTATAATATTTAGATGTCAGGTGGTCAAGAACATACTGATTACTGATGGGCAGAGAGGCAGCTTTGGAGGCCTAACCTTGTCAATAGTATGATCTACTCCTAATAACCTCAGCACAACAATTTGTTTCTATTTTTTTCTCATGAATATCTATCTGCTGTAGAAGTTCTACTATTAAGTTTTTACATGAATTTCATGTACAACCAGAGTCAACTATTGAAGGCATAGAATACATAGGAACTTTTCATCCTATACTTAAAGAATTTATGTTCTTCTCAGCAGTATATGGAACCAGCTCTAGGAATGACCACGTACTAGGCCATAATGCAAGTCTCAGCAAATTCAAAAGAACTGGAATCATACCATACAGCTTTTCAGACCACAGTGGATGAAGCTGGAAATTAGCAACTCAGGAATTTCTAGAGCATAAGCAAACACATGGAGACTGACCACCATGCTCTTGAATGAACAATCGGCCATAGAAGAAATCAAAAGAGAAATCAAAAACTATCTGGAAGCAAATGAGGATAACAACACAATATATCAAAACTTATGGGATAGAGAAAAAGCACTGTTGAGAGGAAAGTTTATAGCAATATGTACCTACATCAAAAATTGGAAAGGCGCCAGATAAATGAGCTTTCAACGCAACTCAAGTATCTAGAAAAACTGCAGCAAACCAGACCCAACATGAGTAGAAGAGAAATAATTAAAAATAGAGAAAAAATCAACAGAATTGAATCCAAAAAAAAAAAAACATTAGAAAAGAACAGCCAAAAGAAGAACTGTTTTTTTGAAAACATAAACAAACTCAACACACGATTTACCCAATTAAGTAAACAAAGATGAGAAAAGACCCAATTCAATAAAATCAGAGATGAAAAAGGGAATGTAACAACAGACACCACATAAATAAAAAGAGTCATCAGAAATTACTACAAAGAGTTGTATTCCAGCAAACAGGGAAATCTATCAGAAATGGATAGATTCCTGGACACATACAACCTACCTAAATTGAACCAGGAAGACATAGAAAACATAAACAGACCCATAACTGAAACAGAAATTGAAACAGTAATAAAGGCCCTCCCAACAAAGAAAAGCCCAGATGGATTCATTGCTGAATTCTGCCAGATATTTAAAGAAAAACTAACTCCAATTCTTCTCAAACTATTCAGAACCATCAAAAAACAGGGAATCCTCCCAAACTCTTTCTATGAAGCCAGCATCACCTTAATCCCTAAGCCGGAAAAAGATGCAGCATTGAAAGAAAATTACATACCAATATCCCTGATGAACATAGACACAAAAATCCTCAATAAAATTCTGGCCAATAGAATGCAACAACACATCAGAAAGATCATCCACCCAGACCAAGTGGGATTTATCCTTGGTATGCAGGGATGGTTCAATGTTCACAAATCAATCAATGTGATACACCACATTAACAAACTGCAGAAGAAAAACATATGATTATCTCAACAGATGCAGGGAAAACATTCAATAAACTACAACACCCTTTCATGATGAAAACTTTAAGCCAATTGGGTATAGAATGAACATTCCTCAATACAATCAAAGCAATTTATGAAAAAACCATGGCCAGCATCCTATTGAATGGGGAAAAGTTGGAAGCATTTCCACTGAGATCTGGAACCAGACAGGGATGCCCACTCTCACCACTGCTATTCAACATAGTTCTGGAAGTTTTTGCCAGAGCCATCTGGCAAGAAAAAGAAATTAAAGGGATGCAAATTTGGAAGGAAGAAGTTAAACTATCCCTCTTTGCAGATGATATGATTCTTTACTTAGGGGATCCAAAGAACTCTACTAAGAGACTACTGGAACTCATAGAAGAGTTTGGCAAAGTAGAAGGATATAAAATCAATGCACAAAAATCAACAGCCTTTGTATACACAGGCAATGCCATGGCTGAGAAAGAACCGCTAAGATCAATCCCATTCACAATAGCTACAAAAACAATCAAATACCTTGGAATAAACCTTACCAAGGACGATAAAGCTCTCTACGATGAAAATTACAAAATCTTAAAGAAAGAAATAGAAGAGGATACCAAAAAAATGGAAAAATCTCCCATGCTCATGGATTGGAAGAATCAACATCATCTAAATGTCCATTCTCCCAAACAATTTATAGATTCAATGTGATATCAATCAAAATACCAAAGACATTCTTCTCAGATCTGGAAAAGAAATGAAGCTGAAATTCATATGGAGACACAGGAAACCTCGAATAGCCAAAGCAATCTTGTACAACAAAAACAAAGCGAGAGGCATCACAATACCAGATTTCAGGACATACTACAGGGCAGTTATAATCAAAACAGCATGGTACTGGTACAGAAACAGATGGATAGACCAAAGGAACAGAATAGAAACACCAGAAATCAATCTAAACATCTACAGCCAACTTATATTTGCACAATAATCTAAAACCAATTCCTAGAGCAAGCACAGTTTATTCAACAAATGGTGCTGGGAAAACTGTATTTCCACGTTTAGAAGCATGAAGCAAGACCCCTACCTTAAAACCTACACAAAAATCCACTCAACAGGTTTTAAAGATCTAAATTCACAACCTGACACCATTAAATTATTAGAGAACATTAGAGAAACCCTGCAAGATATAAGCACATGAAAAGACTTCTTGGAAAAGACACTGGAGGCAAAGGCAGTCAAAGCCAAAATTAATAATTGGGATTACATCAAATTGAGAAGTTTCTGTACTGCAAAAAAAAAAAAAAAAAAAAGTCAGGAAAGTGAAGAGGCAACCGACAGAATGGGAAAAAATATTTGCAAACTATGCAACAGATAAAGGGTTAATAACCAGAATCTGCAAAGTTATCAAGAAACTCCACAACAACAAAACAAATAACCCATTTAAGAGATCAGCCAAGGACCTCAATAGACATTTTTCAAAAGAGGAAATCCAAATGGCCAACAGATACATGAAAAAATGTTTAGGATCACTTGCAATCAGGGAAATGCAAATCAAAACCACAATGAGGTTTCATCTCACCCCGGTGAGAATGGCTCACATTCAGAAATCTACCAACAACAGATGCTAGCAAGGATGTGGGGAAAGGGGACACTAACCCACTGTTGGTGGGAATGCAAACTGGTTAAGCCACTATGGAAGGCAGTTTGGAGATTCCTCAGAAACCTGAATATAACCCTACCATATAACCTCAGCCATCCCACTCCTTGGAATTTACCCAAAGGAAATTAAATTGGCAAATAAAAAAGCCATCTGCACATTAATGTTTATTGCAGCTCAATTCACAATAGCTAAGACCTGGAATCAACCTAAATGCCCATCAACAGTGGCCTGGATAAAGAAATTATGGGACATGTACTCCATAGAATACTATACAGCAGTCAAAAACAATGAAATCTGGTCACTTGCAAGAAGATGGAGGAATCTGGAAAACATTATGCTGAGTGCATTAAGCCAGTCCCAAAGGGACAAATATCATATGTTCTCCCTGATCAGTGATAACGAACCAAGCACCAAAAAGGAAACCTGTTGAAGTGAAATGGACATTGTGAGAAACAATGACTTGGTCAGCCCTTTCCTTGACTGTAGAGGAACAACTTAATACTTTGTCCATTTTAGTATTTTTTTGTTCTAGTACTAGTGGTTGAACTCTGTAATTAACACACAATTATTCTTAGGTGTTTAAATTTAGCTAAACATTGATCCATGTTAAATATAAGAGTGGCAATAAGAGAGGGAGGAGATGTACAATTTGGGACATGCTCAATTGGACTTGCCCCAAATGAAAGAGTTAGAAATGGGTCAGATGATTCCAATTCAATCCCATCAAGGTGGCATCTACCAATGCCAGCTCACTAGTCCATGTGATAATTTTCAGCTCATAATTTATCATAATGATAGGATGAAGAGTCAAAGGAATCACATAAACAAGAATAGTGTCTGCTAATACTACTGACAGAATTTAAAAAGGAGAGAAGGATCCAACATAGGAAGCAGAATACACAGCAAACTCATAGAATGGCAGATGTCCTAAACAACACTCTGGCCTCAGAATCAGCCCTTAAGGCATTCGGATCTGGCCAACAAGCCCATGAGAGTATTTCAGGCATGGAAAGCCTAGACACTCTGGCAAAAAAAAAAAAAAAAAAAAACAACTAAATGAAAGATCTGTGTGAGTGAGATCCCAGTGGAAAGAATGGGCCATCAAAGAAGGAAGTACCTTACTCTGAAGGGAGGAGAGAACTTCCACTTTGACTATGACCCTACTGGAATATGATCAAAGTCGGCGAACCCTAAAGGCTTCCAAAGCCTTGGCAACTCATGACAAGAGCCTCGGGTGATTACTGATGCCTTAAACAAGAGTGTCAATTGTTAAATCAACAACAGGAGTCACTGTGCACTTACTCTGCAGGTAGGATCTCTGTCCTTAATGTGTTGTACAATGTGAATTAATGCTATAACTAGTACTCAAATAGTACTTTACACTTTTTGTTTCTATGTGGGTGCAAACTGTTGAAATCTTTACTTAATATATACTAAATTGATTTCCTATATATAAAGAGAATTGAAAATGAATCTTGATGTGAATGGAATGGGAGAGGGAGATGGAGATGGGAGGGTTTCGGGTGGGTGGGAAGTTATGGGAGGGAAAAACCATTGTAATCCATAAGCTGTACTTTGGAAATTTATATTTATTAAATAAAAGTTTAAAAAAATCTCATACAAAACTGTCAGATTCCCAACACAAGTTCAAAGAAAAAATGACCACAGATCTAGTAAGATTCCCTTAAAATGGCTTTATGCAAAATATATGGAAATATATTTATGCATATTTGAGAACATATGATTTTTGTTCATCTGTCTTGCAATGCAATTCCAGGACTTAATTCTAATATATTCAGTTCCTGTTTCAAGTAACTTCTAATTTTTATTTACTCATTTTCTTTTTGAAAGACAGACATCTCCCACCACTACTTAGCTGCCCAAATGCCTCCAACAGCTGGATATGTCTAGGCCAAACCTAGGAGTTCCTGCATCCAGATTGCAGGGTCGCATTTATTTAAGCCTTTACCTACTGCCCTCCAGGGTGCACATGAGCAGATACCTAGAGTCAGGAGTGGAGCTGGTACTCAAACCCAGGCACATTCATATGAGATGTGGGCACCCCAGATGGCATCTTCTCTGCTGTGCCAAATTCCTCTGCCTCCAGCCTTGAATGCTTTTCGGAGTGGATTACAAGCATTGTGATTTCTATTATCTTACATAGGCAAGAATCATAGTTTAAACACGAAACACAGGATTTGGTCTCCCATGCTCAGCTCTGACAGACTGGCAAGAATATCAGTAAATGGGAATTATTGATCTCTTAACAGAAGTTATATCTAAAATCTGCAATACCAGACATACATTTATGGATAACATGCAATACAGTGAAAGTACACACGGCGTGTATGTTCTGTTGAGGCCCTGCACAAAATTTCTTACTCTTTCCACAGCAATGTTTTCTATTACTTCTGAGATTGACAAGCTACAGCAGCATTAAATAAAAGCTTGCTAGAAATTTCAGTTACTGTAAAGCTATTGTGATATTTTCCTCTACACAAAACTTACCAGAAAAGAATCTGTAACTGGAATAGTGTTATGTTGACAATATTTGAGTTTTAACATCACATCTCCCTCTATAAGGCTCTTTAAAATGCAAGATATTTTAAAGTGCTTAGTAAGCTGGGTAAACTGAAACCTGTTCCCAGCATACGCATACTGAAGCCCTGCTCATCAACATAATGTGATGTGTGTCCTTATACGAAGAGGAAGAGACAGCGGGAGTCCATGAGCACATGGAGGAAAACACCAGGAGAGCACACAGCAAGAAGGTATTCATCTGCAAGACAAAGTCAGAGGCCCAAGGAGAATCCAACATTTTTGTCTAGACTTCCATTCCCATAACTGGGAAAAAATAAATTTTTGTCATTTAAGTCACCCAGTTTGTGCTATTTTCTTACTATGGTGTGAGCAATCTCACATAATAAGCCCACTGTGATGAAAAGAGTGTAGGATAATATTAGTAACCTAAGTTTAGTAAAGAATTCCCATGTAAAGTTCCCTTTGCTGTGTTTTTTAAGTGATTCCAACTTAACTGAGCTCTACCATTTGTCCATCATATTTCTTCCTTGGTTTATTTTTTGTAACATTTATCTATGATTCCTTATTTAATTACACTGTGTGTGGATTTCTCTGTTTCTGTATTTACTCGTTCCATATATAGATTTCTACAAGATAAGCCTTTTTATGATTTATATTGGAAATGAGAAAAAATATACTTTTTAGTTAAGAATGAAATGTAATAAAAATAAATCCTTCACTGGATGGATAGATTGATTTATGGTTAACCATGTGGTACTACACTGCTCCTTGTATACCGGTCCTGTTTACTAAGACCTAAAAATAATTTCAATCAGATCAATGTGCTACCTATCATTTTTTCTTTGACAAATGAGTTTAAACTAAATTGTTCATATGAATGTGTTGAGAAAAAAGAAAAAAGTTAATGAAAACAAATAATTATGAATTTATTTAAGAAAAGGCTGTTTAGGAACACAGTTTCATTTAAAACTATTTAGTTTGGATCCCCACATTTAATTCTGTGATGGTCTTCCCTTGTTGACAGTAATACACAAAACATCTAGAGTTTTGTGTACACCAGGACTATAGACTGACTTTATAAGCAATTTTATGGAATAATTTATGAAATGTGTTATGAAGTGATAAAATGGTTAAGGAGTTATAAGATCTCCTGCTAGTTTGAGAGAATAAGAAAAAAAGGAAAAAGAAGTAAAGAAACATGAGATTAGATTCACATGACACGCTCTTAAAACCATCAATTTCATGATATCCTGCTTGTACAAGGAAAATTACATTAGGCTCAAATATAAGGTGACATATTTTAGAATGCAAACTGTCACTCTGTGAGCTAGGCAGGCTTATATTACCTCTGTTTACAGAATTCTCAGTTTTTTAATTCAATGATGATATATGAAAAGTCACTTTTTCGTCCTTACCACCAGTGTTGAAATTCTCAACACTTTTAGCAAGAAAATCTAAATCTGTATGAGGATTTCTTATTATTTGGCTTGGAAATTTTTCCTTCAGTAGATGAACATGTTGATTGATCTTGTTCCTCATTGTAGAGAGTGTCTAGTATGAAATAGCTTTTACATTTTTCTTTGTTCCACTATTAAGAAAACATTAGGAAAAATAACTGGGAAACATGATTTCTAAAATACCAACAAAGAGCAGATGATTGAAACTTTACTAATGAACATCTGTAATACCTTCTCATATTCATTTGAAAAGCAAAGGTAAACATTTGACATCATGCAGCTTATCTAAGTAAACATGTGTTCAACTGGTAGACTAACAATTAAATGGAAGGATCTTTACATAAGCATCTGAGTCCCTAAAGGACCATAAAGCAATTTGCATAACCCATCCATTCTGCAGCCAAGAAGCATACCTGTACATATCACACGACTTACCCAGCCACCTAAGTATTGGATGAGAGCTCACTGAGAATTCCATTATAGTGATAACATTTAAATAACATGTGAAGATGCATTATGAGTTTCATAAAACTATATTTATGTATTTTATAAATTTAGTAAGAGAAATGTTGACAAATTTTATATAAAGTTAATTTTGTGCCACCAGATTGGCTATATTTTCAATAATTCAGGAAGAAGCTTTATTGTTTTAACATGTTACAATTGTTCAAAATCCATAAAAATCAAACATAATTTTATGTTTGGAAATGCATTACCAAAAGTCAATGTAGAACTAACATGATTATAGATGAATGAAAACATTATATTGCAATAGTAGCTTCAAAACCAGACATATGGATTCTAATTCCTTCTTTTTAAACTCAGATACATTTGCAAAACTGTATAAAACAATAACCACAAGAGGAAAAGCCTAGAAGTAATTTAAAAAGTAATTTGGGAATATATCAGTAATATTAACAAAGTATTTATTATTCATTTATTCATGAATGAATAAATGAATGAATGACAGGCAGAGAGAGCTCCTATCTTTTACTTCATTCTCCAAATGCCGGCAGTGGCTAGAAGCAGTTGGAGAGAGGGCAGCAAACCCGGGGGCAGAAATTTCACTCCAGATTTCACCTGAGTGGCAGGAATCCAACTACCTCAGTCCCCACCGCTGCCTCCCAGGAGGAATCTGCGATCAGGAATCTTAGCAGGGCTTCAGACCCAAGTATTCAGATGTGGGACACAGGTGTCTTAGCCAACAAATTCAATGCCCAACACAGAAATTACAACTCTGAGACTGACATTCGCTATATAACAGCTGTCCAAGATTTATTTACTTGAAAGGCAAGAGTGACAGGAAAAAACAAAGACACTAACCCTGACCCGGTATTTATCATCTCACAGTATTTTTTGAAGATTTCTCTTAATTTCTTGAAATGCAAAGTGAAATACACACACACACACACACACTCAGGGAGAGAGAGAGAGAGAGAGAGAGAGAGAGATCTGCTTATTCAATCCCTCAATTGCCACAACAGCCCAGGCAAGGACCCTGGAGGTCTATCCAAGTCTCCCATAAGGGTGGCAGGGACTCAAGTACATTAGCAGGCATCTGGATGTGAAGCAGAGCAGCAAGGATCCAAACTGGTGCTCGGATAGCAGATGCTGGAGTCACAAGACAGGTGGCATAGCCCGCATGTCACAACACTATCCCTGCCATTTGATTGTTGAGCTTCCTTCAGCAGAATGCAGCTGAGTTACACTACTAAAATCTTGAATTTTATATTTGCTTTTAATTTTATACTGATAGTTCCTTCTCTTTTAATGTACTGAATGCAGTTTCAACCATTAATTTTTTAATAAGAGAAATTTTCCTCGTGTCTAATTCTCAATCACTTGAATGAAGTCAAGTGAAATTTCTTCCTGCCATTTGGTAGAATTATTTGGCATATTAGCCTTACTTTTTTTTTTTTGGACAGGCAGAGTGGATAGTGAGAGAGACAGAGAGAAAGGTCTTCCTTTTTGCCGTTGGTTCACCCTCCAATGGCCGCTGTGGCCGGCGCATCATGCCGATCCGAAGCCAGGAGCCAGGTGCTTCTCCTGGTCTCCCATGCGGGTGCAGGGCCCAAGGATTTGGGCCATCCTCCACTGCCTTCCCGGGCCACAGCAGAGAGCTGGCCTGGAAGAGGGGCAACCGGGATAGAATCTGGCGCCTCAACTGGGACTAGAACCCGGTGTGCCAGCACTGCAAGGCAGAGGATTAGCCTGTTAAGCCATGGAGCCGGCCAGCCTTACTTTTTTCAAAAGGCAACACAACTGAATAATGAGAAAACACACAGATAATGGATTATAAGACTTAGTAAACTTCATGGGTTTAAATATTTTCAAAGATGAAGAAAATTGTATTTTGGAAATGCTGATAAAATACTCAATGTTAAATTTTCTCATTTCTAATTTTCTTTTTAGAATTAAGGAAAATATGGACCCTTTTGTGATATCCTCTCATGTGCATGGCTCTGGGTCCACATATCAATAATACTAATGCAAATTATATTATTTTTTCAACCTTTGAATCAAGGACACAATATAATTGTTACAATCAGCAAGTAATTCATCATGGTTTGACATCACTTTCAGGACTACAGAATCGAATACAGAAAATAAATAGCAAGTGGATTGGTTGAAAGAATATGTTAGAGGCCAGTGCCATGGCTCAATAGGCTAATCCTCTGCCTGCAGCGCCTGCACACTGGGTTCCAGTCCCGGTCAGGCCACCAGATTCTGTCCAGGTTGCCCCTCTTCCAGTCCAGCTCTCTGCTGTGGCCCAGAAGTGCAGTGGAGGATGGCCCAAGTGCTTGGGCCCTGCACCCTCATGGGAGACCAGGAGAAGTACCTGGCTCCTGGCTTCGGATCATCGAGATGCGCTGGCCGCAGCGGCCATTGGAGGGTGAACCAATGGCAAAGGAAAACCTTTCTCTCTGTCTCTCTCTCTCTCACTGTCCACTCTGCCTGTCAAAAAAAAAAAAAAAAGAATAGGTTAGTAATGGAACTTTTTCCTATCCATTTTGAAATAGATTCCATATATTTTTCTCTTAATTCTTCCACATGTACCTACACATAACACTAAAATTCATGGGAGCGAAACAGGATATTTTATTACTTTCAAACTAAAGACTCTTGCCCCTACATAAAGCACCTGGAGAACTGAGATATTTGAAATGACTCTCAAGCATATGTTTTAAAATACACTGTTACTAAATGTTCAGTTCTTTAAAGATTAGAATAGGGGTTCTATTAACATTCAGATAATTACTACTCCCTTTCTAGACTTCTGTGGCCATAGAAGGTAAGTACTGTTTTAGCAGAGGAAGAAAAACAAATGGAATTGGTGAAGTAGGAAAAAAAACATACATTTTCTCAGAACTTAAAAATTTGGTATGGGGGCAGGTGCCGTGCTGCAGCAGGTTAAACCACAGCCTGCAGTGCCGGAATCCAATATGGGCGCCAGCTGAGTTCCGGCAGCTCCACTTCCAATCCAACTCCTTGCTAATGCACTTGAGAAAGCAGCAGAGACTGGCCCAAGTGCTTGGGTCTCTGTACCCATGAGAGAGCCCCAGAAGAATCTCTGGTTTCCCGGCTTCAGCTTGGCCCAGTCCTGGTTGTTGGGCCATCTGGATAGTGAACCAGCAGATAGAAAATATCTGTGTGTGTGTGTGTGTATGTATGTCTCCTTCTCTTACTCTGTAACTCTGCTTTCAAATAAATAAACATTGTAAAGATTTGGTAAAGGGCCAGTACCGTGGTATAGCAGGTAAAGCTGCCAGCATTCCATATATGGGTGCCGGTTTCTGTCCCAGGTGCTCCATTTCCATTCCAGATCTCTGCTATGGCCTGGGAAAGCATTGGAAGCTGGTCCAAGTCCTTGGGCCCCTGCAAGTCCTTGGGAGACCCAGAGGAAGCTCCTGGCTCCTGGCTTCGGATTGGCACAGCTCCAGCCATCAAAGGAGTGATCCAGTGGATGAAAGACCTCTCTCTCTCTGCCTCTGCCTCTCTGTAACTTGCCTTTCAAATAACAAATAAATAAATAAATCTTTAAAAAATATTTGGCATGAAAAAGCCATAGTCAATAGGGTGGCTTATTTTCTCTGAATTAATAATCAGTGTTTGACTGTGGTATTTTAACCCAAAAAGAAAATGAAAGCATTAGGTTGTGTATAAAGGAGCTGTGTTCTACAAATACCAGTCATTAATTTTAATTCCAGTGCCTTTGAAAGTTATAATCTAGGGATCAGAAGCATGAGGCTGCAGCATATTCCTGCCATCAGACGCAGTCCCTAGGAATCCTATATTTCTGAAATGCTGAACAGCACCACCTCAGTGATTCCTTGCCTTGTAGATTTTCAATAAATATTTTATACACTTTCTGTGTGTCTTAAAAAAATAAACCATACAAGGTACAGGGGAAGTTACAGTTCTCCAAACTTGAACAACAGGGCATTATACAAAAGAAGTGAAGAGATTTCTGTAAATAATTTTCGCAATAAAAATCAGTAAGAAATTTGAGCTGGCCTCATTTTTGGCAGCTTTGCCTTCCAACATCTGTTCATCCTCATAGTCTGATTTAAAATTCATCTGTGTATTTTCCCTATTGATCTAGCTGTTTGTTTACAAAAGTGCCAAGATTTCTTGCATTGGTCAAGACACTGAAAGTATTTTAGGTTACCACTTCGAATAAGTAGGCTGGGAGAAGGTAAAGTGCACAAGAACTGAAGAGCTAAAAAACACTCAAAGTTGATTACACAGGCACCATCATTTTTAATTTGGTTTGGGCTATTATCAATGGGCTATGTGTGCATAACTACACGAAACAAACTGCAGGCTGCATTGAGTCTTTTTCATTTTCTGTCCGTAGTATGAACAGGAAGGGGGAAATTTTGACTTGTACATTCTCAGATACTGAAAATTTCTGGGATATTTGCTTCACATATTATGTCAGTTTACTAATTCATGTATGAAAATATTTCTAAAAGTTTTTGGAAAGGTGGAATTAACAGTTCAATTTGGTGGAAAAAATTTTAAATTCATGCATGCTTTTATTACAGGGTAACACTCCTATGTTGACTTTAATGTAAAAAAAAAAATCCTCCCTCTTTACAACTATGGTCTCTTTTATGCTGGTTACCTGTAGTTTGAAAGACAGGAATCAACAGATTTTTTGACTGTTTGTTTACTTTTACCAATTTTCCACCAAGATCATCTGCTTCACTTTTCTAGTTTGCTAATTCTAGGTTCACAGAAGTGGAAGATGGAGGCGATGAATGGTCAGTGTTCTCTGGGCTTGGCAGGTGATTTAAGCTGAAACACCCTCTAACATTTGCATGAGTGGTTCCCAAAAATGATCACAAAGGAATAAAGAAAGCAGGATTAGGCATATGGAGAGGTTGAGCTCTGATGTATAAGCAACAGAGGCCTCCACTGATCTCATGGGAAGGTCTAATTGAGGGATTGCGGGACTAGAAGGGCAGACTGGCTCCTTCCCAGCACACACACACACACACACACTAAATAAATCAGGATGGAAACCCCTTGTAACAAATATGTATCAATGATGACAATCCGCAGTCAAAGGATACAGATTTTTCAGAATGAATAAAAGAAAAAAGACCCGTCCATCCAATGATTACAAACAATTGACTTGACAAGTAAAGATAAACATAGACTGAAAGTGAAGGGTTGGAAAAAGACAAAAATGGAAACCAACTGCGAATGTACACCAGCAGCTTTCCGGAGTGATAGCTAGATAGAACTCTGATAAAGTAGATATTAAATCAAAAACTGAAAAGAAGGCAAAGCCATTATATACTAATTTTATATAAATATATATACATATATATATATATGTGTGTGTGTGTGTGTGTGTATGCGTGCGTGTGCAGCCAAACACAAGAAAACTAAAATATGGACTGCAAATACCTTAAGATCAAAAGAGAAAGGCAATAGATGATGTGTGAAGGACTTCAACACCCCATTGTCATCAATGGACAGATCATCCTTCAAGAAAATAAAGAGATACTTCAGAGTTGAACCTTATTATGGACCAACAAGGTAAGGTAGACACACAATATTTCCCCAACAGTTTCAGAATACATTTTCTTCTCACCAGCACAAATAATTATTTTTTAGGATAGAATATATATTATGTCACAAATCAAGTGTCAGATAATTTTAAAAAGAGAGCAAACGTGTCATCTATCTTCCCAGACCACAAATGAATAAAACTACAAGTCAACAGGAAGAATAAAAAATTGAAAATTGAATAACATGTTATGGAATGACCAATTGCAAAAATTTAAAAAATTAAAAATTCTCAAAATACATGAAAATGAGAAACCATCAAAATCTGAGGTACAGTAAAATCAGTATTAAGAAGGAAGTCTGGTAGAGGGGATTCCAATTCAATCCCATCAAGGTGGCATGTACCAATGCCATCTCACTAGTCAAAGTGATAAATTTCAGTTCACAGTTGATCACACTGATAGGTCTAAGAGTCAAAGGGATCACACAAACAAGAATAGTGTCTGCTAATACTGATAGAATTAAAAAGGGAGAGAATGATCCAACATGGGAAGCGGGATACACAGCAGACTCATAGAATGGCAGATGTCCTAAATAGCACTCTGGCCTCAGAATCAGCCCTTATGGCATTCGGATCTGGCTCAAGAGCCCATGAGAGTATTGTAGGCATGGAAAGCCAAGACACTCTGGAAAAAAAAAAAAAGACCTAAATGAAAGATCTGTGTGAGTGAGATCCCAGTGGAAAGAACGGGCCATCAAAGAAGGAGGTACTTTACTCTGAAGGGAGGAGAGAACTTCCACTTTGACTATGACCTTGTCTAAATAAGATCCGAGGTGGTGAACTCAAAAGGCTTCCATAGCCTTGGTAACTCATGACAAGAGCCTAGGGTGATTACTGACGCCATAATCAAGAGAGTCAATTTGTTATGTCAACAACAGGAGTCACTGTGCACTTACTCCTCATGTAGGATCTCTGTCCTTAATGTGTTGTTCAAAGTGAATTAATGCTATAACTAGTACTCAAACAGTATTTTACACTTTATGTTTCTGTGTGTACAAACTGTTGAAATCTTTACTTAATATATACTAAATTGATCTTCTGTATATAAAGAGAATTGAAAATGAATCTTGATGTGAATGGAATGGGAGAGGGAGCAGGAGATGGGAGGGTTTCAGGTGGGAGGGAAGTTCTGGGGGGAAAAAGGCATTATAATCCTTAAGCTGTACTTTGGAAATTTATATTTATTAAATAAAGGTTAAAAAAAGAAGGAAGTCTGGGGCCGGCACTGTGGTATAGCAGGTAAAGCTGCCACCTGCAGTGCTGACATCCCTTATGGGCTCTGGTTCGAGTCCCAGCTGCTATACTTCTGATCCAGCTCTCGGCTATGGCCTGGAAAAGCAGTACAAGATGGCCCAAGTCCTCGGGCCCCTGCACCCATGTGGGAGACCCCAGAGAAGCTCCCAACTCCTGGCTTCAGATCAGCGTAGCTCCGACCGTTGCAGCTATCTGGGGAGTGAACCAGCAGATGGAGGACCTCTCCCCCCGTCTGTCTGTCTGTCTGTCTGTCTCTCTCTCTCTGCTTTTCCTTCTCTCTGTGTAACTATTGCAAAGAGACAATCTAATGTTGCAACTCAAGGACTCACAAAAATAGGAACAAATCAAACACCAAATTAGCAGGAAGTGAGATATAACAATTTAATGATGAAAAATGAAATTCAAACTAAATATATACAAAAGATCAATAAAAATTTTTGAAATGAGACCAATTTTTAGCCAGACATACAAAAAAATAAGTAAAATTAGAATGAAAAAGCGGACATTACAAGTAATACTTCAGAAATACAAAGGATCCTAAGAAACTATTATGAACAACTATAAGATAATGAATTGGCAAACCTTAAAGGCATGCACATATTCCTGGATACATATAACCTAAAATATTAAATCAAGAAGATACAGAAAATGTAAACAAATCCACAAATAGTAATTAGATAGAAGCAGTAACTAAAAGTCTCCCAGCAAACTAAGATACCTGAATGCTTCAACAAAAGCTAAAGAGCAAATAATTCCAATAAGCAAACTGTTCAAAAAGATTGAAAAGGAAGGAACTCAGCCAAATTCACTTTTGATACTAGCATTATTCTGATACGAAAACCAAGTAGAGATGCAAAACAAAAAAACTATAGATTGATATTTTTGATGAATAAACATGTAAAAATTCAACAAATACCAGCAATCTGGATTCAAGAGTATAATAGAAAGATCATACATAAAAATCAAGTGTTTTTTTTTTAAACCTGGGATGTAAGGAAGGTAAAACATTTGCAAATTAATGAATATCATAAATCCTATCAATAGAATGAAAGGAAAAAAATCCACATTATCATCTCAATAGATGCAGAAAATCATTTGAAAAGATTCAGCATTCTTCATGATAAAAACCCACCACAAATTAGGTACAGAACAAACATGCCTTAAATTGATAAAGCCTCCCTTGACAAAACAACAGTCAATATCATTGAATGGAGAAAATGTGAAAGCATTTCCCGTGAGATCTGGAACAAGAGGAAGATGCCTACTTTTACTATTCTTATTCAGTATGGTAAAGAACATCACAATTGCAAACAAAGAAATCAAAATACCCACATTTGTAAATTACATGATTTCATAGATGGATAAAACAAAAAATTCCAACAAAATGCTGTTAGAACTGACAAATAAATTCAGTAAAGTAGATGAATAAAAAATATTTAAAGTATCATTGAGGGTCCTGGTGCCATGGCGCAATGGGTTAACACCATGGCCTGAAGCACCTGCATCCCATATGGGCCTCGGTTCAAGACCCGGTTGCTCCACCTCAGATCCAGCTCTGTGCCTGGGAAAGCAGTACAAGATGGCCCAATTCACTGGGCCCCTGCACCCACGTGGGAGATCCAGAAGAAGCTCCCGGCTCCTGGCCTTGGATTTGTGCAGCTCTGGCCATTGCAGCCAAGTGGGGAGTGAACTATCGGATGGAAGACCTCTCTCTCTCTGCCTCTCCTTCTGTATAACTCTGACTTTCAAATAAATAAATAACTCTTTAAAAAAAGTGTCATTGTCACCCACATGCAGAACAGATTGGAGGCGGCAAGATGGCAGAATAGGAACGGAGCACACGATTAGTCCGGAGAGAGAGACAGGTTAATATAAGTGGAGATACTGCAGGGTCAAGGAAGAGTAGGGGATGAAACAGCATAGGAAACTCTTCCGGAACTAGTGATTCACAGTGTACCTGCGTGGAGAGCGTGGGAGCCCAAGTTCGGGACACCAGCAGCAGACTCAACGCACCAGCGCTGGAACGCGAGGTGAGCCAAACCACAATAGCCCGAGACACCAGCAGGGAAGCAGAAAGAGGAGGCTAGAGGGAAGGAGGCTTGAAACTTCGTGGGGAAAAGTTCACCAGGCTAACTAGAAGAGAGAGAGGAAAAAAATAAAAAAAGCGACCGATACGGACACAAGTTTCTCTCTCTCCGCTCACCTCTCAAAGGCGAGCAAGACAGAGCAGGCGCCATTTTGGACATACGTCATAAGCAGGGCGACCTCAGGTCTGCACCGGCCCTGAGCCTAACAGAAAAACCTGACTCTGGGGGGAGGGGTGAAATAACAGGAGATTAGCATCTAACTTGGCAACCCAGTGGGAGATTTCAGGAGAATTGGAGCCCACACCCAGGGCAGCAGAGATTCCCTGTGTGGTCCGTGGGAAAGAGCTTCCGATCTCTGGCTCCTGTGGGTATACCATTTGCCTGCTAACTACCTCCAATTACGTTCAGCTGTGCGGAATTACTTCCCTTTTGAATCAAAAAAGAGAGAGATTTACCACACCTAACCTGGGAGTGTCATCTTTGACACACCCTCAGCCCTGAGGAACCAAACACAGCTCTCAGTCCACACTCATCTCAAGCCTCTAAGGCACCACTGAAAGCAGACAGTCCACTTAATATAGAGCCATAGTGTAACAAGAAAAAACACCACAGTGAAGAAACCAAATATCTCCAACATGCCAAACAACAAACGCAAAAACCGAGGTAACAAGAACAAGGAAGACACCATGACACCCCCAAATGAAAAAGACACCCCAATTCAAGATTATGAAGATGATGAGATAGAAGAAATGCAAGAAGCAGATCTCAAAAAATTGATAAGAACATTAAGAAGTTCTCAAAAACAAATTCTTGAACTACAGAAATCCTTAATGGACAAGGTAGAAAATCTCTCTCATGAAAATGAAATATTAAGGAGGAATCAAAATGAAATGAAACAACTAGTGGAACAAGAAATGGTGATAATGACGAGAAATCATAATGAAATGAAGAATTCAATAGATCAAATGACAAACACATTAGAGAGCCTTAAAAACAGAATGGGTGAAGCAGAAGAAAGAATATCAGACTTAGAAGACAGAGAACAGGAAAGGAAACAATCAAATCAAAGAAAAGAAGAAGAAATCAGAAATCTAAAAAATACTGTCAGGAATCTACAGGATACTCTTAAAAAACCCAACATTCGGGTTCTAGGAGTACCTGAAGGCATGGAGAAAGAGAAAGGATTAGAAGGCCTTTTTAGTGAGATACTAGCAGAAAATTTCCCAGGTTTGGAGAAAGACAGAGACATCCTAATACAGGAAGCTCATAGAACCCCTAATAAACATGACCAAAAGAGATCCTCACCACGACACGTCGTAATCAAACTCACCACAGTGAAACACAAAGAAAAGATCCTAAAATGTGCAAGAGAGAAACGCCAGATTACTCTCAGAGGATCTCTAATTAGACTCACAGCTGACTTCTCTTCAGAAACCCTACAAGCTAGGAGAGAATGGCGAGACATAGCCCAGGTGCTAAGAGAGAAAAACTGCCAGCCCAGAATATTATATCCTGCAAAGCTCTCATTTATAAATGAAGGTGAAATAAAGACCTTTCACAGCAAACAGACATTGAAAGAATTTGTCGCCACTCGCCCAGCCCTGCAAAAGATGCTTAAAGATGTGTTACATACAGAAACACAGAAACACGGTCACCAATATGAAAGAAGGTAAAGGTAGGAAACCTCACAGCAAAAGATCACAGGAATCTCAAACCATATATTAGAAAGTATCTTTGGCTAATGGCAGGGCAAAGTTACTCCTTCTCAATAGTCACATTAAATGTTAATGGCTTGAACTGTCCAGTGAAAAGACACCGATTGGCTGATTGGGTTAAGGAACAAAACCCATCCTTTTGCTGCTTACAAGAAACTCATCTATCCAACAATGATCCATACAGGCTGAGAGTGAAAGGCTGGAAAAAGATATACCACGCCAACAGAAATGAAAAGAGAGCAGGTGTAGCCATCTTAATATCGGACAACATAAACTTTACCACAAAAACTGTTAGGAGAGACAAACAGGGGCACTATTTAATGATTAAGGCATCCATTCAACAGGAAGATATAACGATTATCAATGTATATGCACCTAATTACAGGGCACCAGCTTATTTAAAAGACTTGTTAAGGGACTTAAAGGGAGACTTAGACCCCAATACAATAGTACTGGGGGACTTCAATACTCCACTCTCAGAGATAGACAGATCAACAGGACAGAAGATCAACAAGGAGACAGTAGATTTAAATGACACTATAGCCCAAATGGATCTAACAGATATCTACAGAACATTTCATCCTACATCTAAGGACTTTACATTCTTCTCAGCAGTACATGGAACCCTCTCTAGGATTGACCACATACTAGGCCATAAAGCAAGTCTCAGCAAATTCAAAAGAATTAGAATCATACCATGCAGCTTCTCAGACCACAAAGGAATGAAATTGGAAATTGGCAACTCAGGAATCCCTAGAGCACGTGCAAACACATGGAGATTGAACAACATGCTCCTGAATGAACAATGGGTCATAGAAGAAATTAAAAGAGAAATCAAAAATTTTCTGGAAGTAAATGAGGATAACAGCACAACATACCAAAACCTATGGGATACAACAAAAGCAGTGTTAAGAGGAAAGTTTATATCAATAGGTGCCTATATCAAGAAATTGGAAAGGCACCAAATAGATGAGCTTTCAAGTCATCTCAAGGATCTAGAAAATCTGCAGCAAACCAAACCCAAACCCAGTAGGAGAAGAGAAATAATTAAAATCAGAGAAGAAATCAACAGGATTGAATCCAAAAAAACATTACAAAAAATCAGGCAAACGAGGAGCTGGTTTTTTGAAAAAATAAACAAAATTGACACCCCATTGGCCCAACTAACTAAAAAAAGAAGAGAAAAGACCCAAATCAATAGGATCAGAGATGAAATGGGAAACATAACAACAGACGCCACAGAAATAAAAAGAATCATCAGAAATTACTACAAGGACTTGTATGCCAGCAAACAGGGAAATCTATCTGAAATGGACAGATTCTTGGACACATGCAACCTACCTAAATTGAGCCAGGAAGACATCAAAAACCTAAACAAACCAATAACTGACACAGAAATTGAAGCAGTAATAAAGGCCCTCCCAACAAAGAAAAGCCCAGGGCCAGATGGATTCACTGCTGAGTTCTACCAGACATTTAGAGAAGAACTAACTCCAATTCTTCTCAAACTATTCAGAACAATCGAAAAAGAGGGAATCCTCCCAAATTCTTTCTATGAAGCCACCATCACCTTAATTCCTAAGCCAGAAAGAGACGCAACATTGAAAGAGAATTACAGACCAATATCCCTGATGAACATAGATGCAAAAATACTCAATAAAATTCTGGCCAATAGAATGCAACAACACATCAGAAAGATCATCCACCCAGACCAAGTGGGATTCATCCCCGGTATGCAGGGATGGTTCAACATTCGCAAAACAATCAACGTAATACACTACATTAACAGACTGCAGAAGAAAAACCATATGATTCTCTCAATAGACGCAGAGAAAGCATTTGATAAAATACAACACCCTTTCATGATGAAAACTCTAAGCAAACTGGGTATGGAAGGAACATTCCTTAATACATTCAAAGCAATATATGAAAAGCCCACGGCCAACATCCTATCGAATGGGGAAAAGTTGGAAGCATTTCCACTGAAATCTGGTACCAGACAGGGATGCCCTCTCTCACCACTGCTATTCAATATAGTTCTGGAAGTTTTGGCCAGAGGTATTAGGCAAGAAAAAGAAATTAAAGGGATACAAATCAGGAAGGACGAACTCAAACTATCCCTCTTTGCAGATGATATGATTCTTTATTTAGGGGACCCAAAGAACTCTACTAAGAGACTGCTGGAACTCATCGAAGAGTTTGGCAAAGTAGCAGGATATAAAATCAATCCACAAAAATCAACAGCCTTTGTATACACAGGCAATGCCACGGCTGAGGAAGAACTTCTAAAATCAATGCCATTCACAATAGCTACAAAAACTATCAAATACCTTGGAATAAACTTAACCAAAGACGTTAAAGATCTCTACGATGAAAACTACAAAACCTTACAGAAAGAAATAGAAGAGGATACCAAAAAATGGAGAAATCTTCCATGCTCATGGATTGGAAGAATCAATATCATCAAAATGTCTATTCTCCCAAAAGCAATTTATACATTCAATGCAATACCCATCAAGATTCCGAAGACCTTCTTCTCAGATCTGGAAAAAATGATGCTGAAATTCATATGGAGACACAGAAGACCTCGAATAGCCAAAGCAATCCTGTACAACAAAAACAAAGCCGGAGGCATCACAATACCTGATTTTAGGACATACTACAGGGCAGTTGTTATCAAAACAGCATGGTACTGGTACAGAAACAGATGGATAGACCAATGGAACAGAATAGAAACACCAGAAATCAATCCAAACATCTACAACCAACTTATATTTGACCAAAGATCCAAATCTAATCCCTGGAAGAAGGACAGTCTATTCAATAAATGGTGCTGGGAAAATTGGATTTCCACATGCAGAAGCTTGAAGCAAGACCCATACCTATCACCTTACACAAAAATTCACTCAACATGAATTAAAGACTTAAATCTACGACCCGAAACCATCAAATTATTAGAGAGCATTGGAGAAACCCTGCAAGATATAGGCACAGGCAAAGACTTCCTGGAAAATACTCCAACAGCACAGGCAGTCAAAACCAAAATTAACATTTGGGACTGCATCAAATTGAGAAGTTTCTGTACTTCAAAAGAAACAGTCAGGAAAGTGAAGAGGCAACCAACAGAATGGGAAAAAATATTCGCAAACTATACTACAGATAAAGGATTGATAACCAGAATCTACAAAGAAATCAAGAAAATCCACAACAACAAAACAAACAACCCACTTAAGAGATGGGCCAAGGACCTCAATAGACATTTTTCGAAAGAGGAAATCCAAATGGCCAACAGACACATGAAAAAATGTTCAAGATCACTAGCAATCAGAGAAATGCAAATCAAAACCACAATGAGGTTCCATCTCACCCCGGTGAGAATGGCTCACATTCAGAAATCTACCAACAACAGATGCTGGAGAGGATGTGGGGAAAAAGGGACACTAATCCACTGTTGGTGGGAATGCAAACTGGTTAAGCCACTATGGAAGTCAGTCTGGAGATTCCTCAGAAACCTGAATATAACCCTACCATACAACCCAGCCATCCCACTCCTTGGAATTTACCCAAAGGAAATTAATTTGGCAAATAAAAAAGCCATCTGCACATTAATGTTTATTGCAGCTCAATTCACAATAGCTAAGACCTGGAACCAACCCAAATGCCCATCAACAGTAGACTGGATAAAGAAATTATGGGACATGTACTCCATAGAATACTATACAGCAGTAAGAAACAACGAAACCCAGTCATTTGCAACAAGATGGAGCAATCTGGAAAACATCATGCTGAGTGAATTAAGCCAGTCCCAAAGAGAAAAATATCATTTGTTTTCCCTGATCGGTGACAACTGAGCGCCAAAGGGGAAACCTGTTAAGTGAAACGGACACTATAAGCAACAATGAACTGATCAGCTCCTGTCCTGACTTTAGATGTACAATGTAATACTTTATCCTTTTTAGTATTTGTTGTTGTTGTTGTGCTTCTAGTACTATTGGTTGAACTCAGTAATTAACACACAATTATTCTTAGGTGTTTAAATTTTAACTGAAAAGTGATCCCTGTTAAATCTAAGAGTGGAAAAAGAGAGGGAGGAGATGAAGAGCTATGGGTTAATTAACTATGTGCTTATTTTCAAAGACTTGAATAATCACCTTGTAACAATGATCAGATTTGGTCTATGTTATGTCATGATTTTAAGGAATCTTATTTCAACCAGATATTTTGGATTTTGATATTGGTCTATTATGCTATGTTATATGTGCGTACATATTGTATGTCCACATGGGGAAATTTTATTAAGAGTTTTATTTTAAATGGCTTTTAGATAAGATTGTCCATAAATTTAAGCTGCTAAAATCAATCAAAGATACATTTTAATTTGTATGACCTGAATCTGTGTATCATATGTTTTAAACTTGTTGGTAGAAAGAAACTAAAAACATTTTATATGGTTGTGCTTAAGTTTACTGGTTAAACAAACTACACCATGTTAGATATTTAAGAGGTGTTTTCAAATACATGATTCTTAAAATTTATAGAAGGCATTGGACCTTCCGGTAAATGTTTTATTAAGTTCTTATCTAAGGGTTGAAACGGTTTGCTAAGTATTCATGTAATATTGCTATTGTCAGCAAGTGATCTAGGACTTGCTCCCTCATTTCTCTATTCTAAGCCCAACTTGTTCTTTCACTTCTCTATTCTCTTCAAGGTAGGGAACTAATTCTATTATGAAGGAATCTGTAGGATGCACAATTTAATCTTTAGACCTTATAAGAGATGGCTAACATTTTTCTGTAATAGCATAGCCAAAATAAGAACTTAACTAATAATCTCATAGCTAGATTCACATCGCCATCAGCGAAGTATACAGTAAGTAGAAAAAAAAAACCTCCCTTTCAGACCAAAGGGAAAGAAAGTTTTAAAGTGAGAATATAATTTTCCTCATGGGCATTGTCTACCTTAGAAAAACCACTACAGAACATGCCTGTGACTATAGACTTGTAGTTCAGGCCACAGAAGATTAGAGATGGGACACGGGCACTCCCTTGACTTGCATCCTCTGGTCTGCTTTAACACAAACCAGGAGGAAAAGAAAGCTAGGCATCAGAAGCAATGGGTGGCAGGCCTATTAATGGCTGATCTGTACAGTGATCTGCCCTCAAGGAGACCCAACAGGCCAGTCCACTGCAGTGGCTTTCAATGTGGTAAGCCTGGGCTTCAGCAGAAGTCAGCTTGTGAAGAGCCCTGGCAGCTCTGCCAAGAGTTGGATCACTGGAAATGGACCTGCCCTGGAGTCGAAGGATGCCCAGGTCAGAGCCACAGATCTTATTGGCTCCAAGCTGAAAAGCCCTTCACTCAGCCCAACTTCCAAAGTGACCACTGCAGCCGAGGGGACAGCCAAGTAGGGTCAGCAACATTGCAGGCAGAACTGTAAATTTCTTGTTAGAGATGCCCCCTGCCTTTACCTGGCCAGCTCTCCTCCCAGGCCAGCCAAGTAATGAAAGTCAACAGAGTGCCTTCCCCTAGGAGGTTCACACCTCCCTTAGGATATACCCCATGTGAAGAGATAGATAGGTCTGGGCCTCTTAACTTACAAGGCCTAAAGCCCACCAGATTATTATCAAGCCCCTTCTATCAGGTTCTATTTGCCTCTCAATCAGAAAAATTACTTGTAGCTTAGACAGCACCTTTCTTAGCTCCTCTAATAATGACTCTGTCCTTTGTTCTAGACCCTGTCTAGTCCACTTGGGCCTCATTCCTTCGTAATCATAACCTCTACTCTACCACCAATGGCTCTACTCCCAACCTGTGTGTACTGATGGTCCTCTTCCCCACTTAATGCTGTATAATTGTTCAGACCTGGTTAAGGTCACTCTTAGGATCATTGGTTACTATCCTCACTCTGTCTTTTATGACCTTGTCTAAATATGATCAGAGTCGGGGAACTTGGAAGGCTTCCATAGCCTTGGCAGCTCATGACGACAGCCTAGGGTGGTTACTGGTGCCATAAACTAGAGTGTCAATTTGTTGGGTCAACAACAGGAGCCACTGTGTGCTTGCTCCTGATGTGGGATCTCTGTCCTTAATGTACTGTACATTTTGATTTAATGCTATAACTAGTACTCAAACAGTATGTTTCACTTTGTGTTTCTATGTGGGTGCAAACTGTTGAAGTATTTATACTAAATTGATCTTCTGTATATAAATAGAATTGAGGATGAATCTTGATGTGAATGGAAAGGGAGAGGGAGCGGGAGAGGGGAGGGTTGCGGGTGGGAGGGAAATTATGGGAAGGGGAAGCCATTGTAATCCATAAGCTGTATACTGGAAATTTATATTCATTAAATAAAAGTTAAAAAAAGTGTCATTGTAAAGAATCATTTATTTGAAAGGCAGAGTTACAGACAGAGAGAAGAGAAAGGGTGAGCTACTATTTGGTGGTTCACCACTCAGATAATCTCAAAAGTCAGGGCCTAAACCAGCTGCTTCATCCAGGTCTCCCAGGTGGGTGGCAAGGGCCTAAACACTTGGGTCACCTTCTGCTGCTTTTTGCATGATGTTAGCAGGGTGCTGGATCAGAATCAGAAAAACCAGGCCTTGAAGTGGCACTCATTTGGGATACCGGCATTGCAGGCAATGGGGTAACAGCTTTAACTGGCATGCCACAATGCCAGCCACAAAAGTGGTATTTTTATAGACAAATAATCATCTTTCTGAAAGAGCAATCAAAAATTAAAGCCATTCATAATTGCTGCAATAATTTAAACATTAAGGATAAATTTAACCAAAGATGATAGTACTTAACAATACAAATTATAAAACAATAATGAATAAAATCAAAGACATACAAATTCAAAGATATGCCCCGTTTATGGACTCAAAGAATATTGCTAAAATGTCCATCCCACCTAACTCAATCTACAGATTCAATGTAATTCCTATCAAAATGCCAACAACATCCTTTGTAGGATTTGAAAAAAAAAAATTCTGCAATTTACATGTTAGACCCATTAAAGACCTACAATAAAGTAAATAGCCTCAACTCTCCAGTTAAAAGACACATGCTGGCTGAATGGATTCAAAAACAAGACCCAATTATTTGCTGCCTACAAGAAACTCATGTCACCAAAGATACAAGCAGGCTGAAAGTGAAAGGATGGAAAAAAATTCCATGGTAACAGAAACCAAAGAAGAGTCTTTGTAATCATCCTAATATCAGACAAAATAATACAAAAACTGTTAGAACAGACAAAGCAGAGCACTGTGTAATGATTAAGGGATCAATTCAATAGGGAGATGTGACTATAATAAACGTATAGGCACCCAATTACAGGACTCCTGGCTATTTAAAAGAAATGTGAATGGATCTAATGGGAGACATAGACTCCCATACAATAATAACAGGGGACTTCAATACCCCACCTTGAGCAATGGACAGATCAATCAGACAGAAAATCAACAAGGAAACAACAGAGATAATCAACACTGTAGACCAAATGGACCTAATGGCTATCTACAGAACTTTCCATCCCACAGTTGCAGAATACACATTCTGCTCACCAGTGCATGGAGCTTTTTCTAGGATAGACCACATGCTAGGCCATTAAGCAAGTCTCAGCAAATTCAAAAGAAAAATGAAATACCATGCATCTTCTCTGACCACAGTGGAATGGACCTGGAAATCAACAACACAAGAATAAGATGACATCAAGCTCAGAAGCATCTGCACTCAGAAGGAACACAGCAAAGTGAAGAGGCAATCAACAGGATGGGAGAAATTAGCTGTAAACTATGCAACTAATAAAGGATTAATTACTTGAATCTATAAAGAGCTCAGGAAACTCAACAACAACAAAACAATTGAGTTTGGATGCAACTGGAAACCATTATATTTAGTGAAATATACCAGCCACAAAAAGACAAATACCACATGTTCTCCCTGATCTGTGGTAACTAATAGAGTACTTTGAGATGTGATGATTTTGAATGTTTTTTTTTTCCTCATACTATTTGTTGAACTTTTTACTTAGTATAGGGTTAATATTATGTGTATAAATTTAACTGAAAATAGATAATTGCAAAAAAAAAACTAAGAATGGGAATAGAAGAAGGAGGAGGAAGTGTGGGAGTGTGCTGGGAAGGAGGGTGGGTTGGGAATAATTGCTATGTTATTAAATTTGTATCTATGAAATGCATGACATTTGTATATCTTAAATAATAGTTTTCCAGATTAAAAAAAAGAATATTTAAAAAATAGTAAATGAGACCTGAGTGAATACTGCATCAATAGTTCTCTCCATCTGTTAACCTAGATAAAAAAAAAAATCGGAAATTTTACCTTCATTCTTATCAAGTTGTCTAGCTTCTTCATTAACTAATTTATTTTTTCTTAAAAAAAGTCCCAGAATATCCAAAGTGATTGTGAGCAACAACAAAAAAATCAAGATGGGGGCTTCATAGTACCTGATTTCAAAGCATACTACCAAGTTATAGTAATTTAAACAGAATGATACCAGAGTAAAAGCCAGCACATAGATCAATGGAACAAGATGAAGAACCCAGAAATTAATTCACATACACAAAGCCAACTGCTTTAAGAAATGTGCTAAGAACACACAATACAGAAAGTGTACTCTTCAACAAATGGTTCTTGCAAAACTGGAAATGTGTATGTTGAAGAACAATCCACATCTATTATAATATAATTGTAATATACCTACCACATTATAATATATATCTAACATCCTTATTCTGACAGGGAGGAGGTCGTTATCTCATTATGGTTTTGATTCATATTTCCCTGATGGCTTGTAGGTTGAACACGTTTTCATATATTTGTTGACAATTTGAAGTGGTTTGATCAACTCAAGAGAGATTAAAGACCCAAATATAAGACCTAAGGCTAAGAAATTGTCACAAGAAAAAACAGGGGACACATCAAAACATTATCAAAGGCAATGACTTCTTCAATAAGAACCCCAAAATAGAGACAACAGAAGCAAAACTTAGACAAGAGGGACTACATCAAATTCAGAATCTTGTGCACAGCAAAGGAATTATTCAACAAAATTAAGCGATATATGTCAGAACGGAATAAAGTATCTGCAATGTAATTACCTGGCAATTAATATCCATAACATATCAGTGACTCAAAACACTCAACAACCAAAAACAACCACTCACATTATGACATGGGCAAAGGACCTGAATAGACAGTTCGCAAATGAAGACCTTCAAATTGTTAATAAATATGCAAACATGTTCAACCTACTAGCCATCAGGGAAATGAAAATCAAAACCATAATGAAATAGCTACTTCACTGCTGTCAGCACAGCTGTTATCAAAAATACAAAGTAAAAAACACTGGCAAGGATGTGGAGAAAGGGTGAATTTCTTTTTGTCTTTTTTTTAAACTTTTATTTAGTAAATATAAATTTCCAAAGTACAGTTTATGGATTACAGTGGCTTCCCCCCCCCCATAACTTCCTTCCCACCCAAAACCCTCCCATCTCCCGCTCCCTCTCCCATTCCATTCACATCAAGATTCATTTTCAATTCTTTTTATATACAGAAGATCAATTTAGTATATATTAAGTAAAGATTTCAACAGTTTGTACCCACACAGAAACATAAAGTGTAAAGTACTGTTTGAGTACTAGTTATAGCATTAATTCACTTTGAACAACACATTAAGGACAGAGATCCTACATGAGGAGTAAGTGCACAGTGACTCCTGTTGTTGACATAACAAATTGACTCTCTTGATTATGGCGTCAGTAATCACCCTAGGCTCTTGTCATGAGTTGCCAAGGCTATGGAAGCCTTTTGAGTTCACCACCTCGGATCTTATTTAGACAAGGTCATAGTCAAAGTGGAAGTTCTCTCCTCCCTTCAGAGTAAAGTACCTCCTTCTTTGATGGCCCGTTCTTTCCACTGGGATCTCACTCACACAGATCTTTCATTTAGGTCTTTTTTTTTTCCAGAGTGTCTTGGCTTTCCATGCCTAAAAGACTCTCATGGGCTCTTGAGCCAGATCCGAATGCCTTAAGGGCTGATTCTGAGGCCAGAGTGCTATTTAGGACATCTGCCATTCTATGAGTCTGCTGTGTATCCCACTTCCTATGTTGGATCGTTCTCCCCTTTTTAATTGTATCAGTTAGTATTAGCAGACACTAGTCTTGTTTGTGTGATCCCTTTGACTCTTAGACCTATCATTATGATCAATTGCAAACTGAAATTGATCACTTGGAAAGGGTGACTTTCATACACAGCTGGTAGGAATGTAAATTGGTACAGCCACCATGGAAACAGTATGGGGATTTCTTTAAACACTGAACAGAGTTGTCATGCAATCCAGCAATCCCACTACTAGGTATATATACAAAAGACATGAAATCATAACATCAAAGAAATACATTTTTCTACAATGTTTATTGCAGCACTGTTAACAAGAGTCACAATATGGAATCAACCATGGCATCCAGTATTATATGAGTGGAGAAAGAATTGTACACACACACACACACACAACACACACACACAACACACACACACAGAGATATACTATTCAGCCATAAAAAAGAATGAAATCCTATCATTTTCAGCAAAATAGACTGCTCTGGAGGACAGTATGTTAAGTGAAATGAGTCAGACGCTGGAAGATGAATGCTGTATATTTTTCCTCATGTGTCAGCGTTTAAAAAAAGAAACCTCAACCTGAGCACAGAATGCTGATTGCTAGCATCCAGGAAGTTTGGGAGGATAGAGGTAGTTTGGCTTAAAAAAATAGGGTAAGTTGGGTGTGGTTTATTCTTACAAATATATTATTATTAGATGTTAATAGGGGAAGCCATATGTGGTTTATATATTTTGAGAAATATCTCATCAATATAAGACTTTAACAATAAGGAGACCTAGGTGTGGGTATATAGAAACTCTGTACTACTTTAAAATGTTTTATTTCCAAAATTTAAAACTATTCTTTAATTAAAAGCTTTAAAATTAGAAACACATTTCCCATATTCCAAATAACAGTGAATGTCAATTTCTACTGAGAAAATTAATCAAAAATTACACATTTTTAAAGCTGCTCAACATATAAAATCAGAAAATAGGGTACTTTTATTAATCCTCTTGATAACTTATCCTTTGTATTTTAAATGCTTATATATATATATATATATGTGGAATATATATATATATATCTGGAATAGTCTCTGTATATGATAATATATCATGTTCTATATAAGTAAAAGAAAGAAACCAGCATTTTGGCATAACAGGTTAAGCCACCACCTGCAATGCCAGCATCCCATATGGGCTCCAGCTCTATTCTCAGCTGGTTCCTTTCCCATGTGTCTGCTAATGCACACTAGAAAGCAGAAGATGGCCCAAGTGCTTGGTCCCCAGTACCTATATAGGAGACCTGGATGAAGCTCCTGTTTCCTAGTGTGACCCTGGCCATTGCAGCCATTTGGGGAGTTGAACCAGTAGATGGAATTTCTTCATCCCTGTCATTCCTCTCTTTGTAACTCTACCTTTCAAATAAAATGAATTTTAAAAACAAAGTAAAAGAGTCTTTTCTGGCCGGCACCACAGCTCAATAGGCTAATCCTTCGCCTGTGGCGCCGGCACAACGGGTTCTAGTCCCGGTCGGGGTGCTGGATTCTGTCCCGGTTGCTCCTCTTCCAATCTAGCTTTCTGCTTTGGCCCGGGAAGGCAGTGGAGGATGGTCCAAGTGCTTGGGCCCTGCACCCGCATGGGAGACCAGGAGAAGCACCTGGCTCCTGGCTTCACGCCGGAGCGGCCATTGGGGGGTGAACCAACAGAAAAGGAAGACCTTTCTCTCTGTCTCTCTCTCTCTCACTGTCCACTCTGCCTGTTAAAAAAAAAGAGTCTTTTCTAATAAAAAATAAACTTTTGTTTCACATGTGAGTGGTGTAAAATTTTCCCTTCACCCTATTATTGGTAAAGTTATATAAAAATTCACGATATCACACATAACAATCTTTATCAACTTTCTTTCACTGATGAGCTAAAAAATTCCATTTCAAAGATTCTTAGACATTCATTAACCAGTTTGTCAGCAATCTCATGATTTCAATGGCATGTTAATTGTTTTATTTCCACTTTACTCTAATCAGCATTTAAACAATGTTCCTGTCAGCATTTTAGTTATATTTGCACACAGTCTTTGTTCATCAAAATATGAATATAAACATATTAGAAAAAACTGAATTAAAATAGATCTGCTTCCTTTATTTTCATGTATGTTCACCAAGAGGTCCCCTGATCTATAATGTGCTACGTGAGTTCACTTAGTCAAGAGAAGTGAGTGCTCTGTGTGTGTGATGTGCATCCTGTCTCTATCCAGTCCCAGTCTCATAAAAGATGAGAAAAGTAACATCTCTTATGCAAACACCCAGCTGTTTCTCAAGACCCAGGATTCTTTGAAGTGGAAGAGGGAAAACATGTTTTTAAAATTATAAAGTTAAAACCTGGCCCTGAGATATACATACAGGACTAACTGATACACAAATGTCCTGAATAGTGTTTTGAATATTCCAGTCTCTCTCCTACAATTATTACACTTGGGCTGCCAAAAAGATTGCTTAAAATGTACTTAGCAGAATAAAGCAGGCTATATTCATCACTAATTACTCTAATTTATGAAAAGTAGACTTAATAAACATTTATGTTATTTATAAATTAGTTTTTAGGAAAATAGAAAAATCAAAGGAGAAAAAGACAACTTTGGAGCGTTAGCATAAGCATTCATAAGACAACCCTAGCCCAAGGGGTTCCTACTTTCCAGGGAGTGTGCGTTGGAAGAGAGGGCACAGGATCTGTTGACCACGTGAAGGTGGAGGACAATGCTTGGGGACAGTGGTAAAGGAAATTTACCTGCTGCAAAACAACACTGGCTGTAGGGCATTTACTAAATGCTGGTGTATCTTTAGCTTTTTGCTAACAATGGCTTTAAATTTCATTAAATGGTAAACATAGAACTGTGTGTGTGTGTGTGTGTGTGTGTGAGAGAAATAATTTGAATTCCTTGATATCTTTTCCCAAAACCAGAAATAAGTAAAAGCCTTTGCATAAACATCTAACTCACTTCATAATTCGAGGTCTCAAGAGAGATAGCAGGGGCTGGTGCTGTGGTGTAATGGGTATACCCGCTGCCTGCAGGGCCAGCATCCCATATGGGTGCCGGTTCGAGTCCCAGCTGCTCCACTTCCCATCCAGCCTGCACTAAGCGGAGACCCAAGGGGGAAGAAGCTCCTGGCTCCAGATTGGCACAGCTCCTGCAGTTGCAGCCAATTGGAGAGTGAACTAGCGGATGAAAGACACCCCCCCCCCAACTCTTCCACTCCTTCTCTCTCTGTTTAACTCTGACTTTCAAATAAATAAATCATAAAAACAGACAGCAAATAAAATACATGTCCATGTATTTTGGAAGCACCTAATACATACCAGTTCCTGTACAGATGCTTGGACATAGCTCTTAACCTCAGAGGTACATACTTTTCAACAGCCAAATGTCAAGCCAACTGAAGGATTTCCCACCCATCTCTCGGTGACTCCATAACTGTGAGACTCAGTTGTCACTAATACAGTATCCAAAGCATCTCAGGCTAAGAGCAGGGCTCTGCTTGCCTTTGCAGGATTTCTGCTGCTTTTTCTGAGGACTAAGCTGCTATTGTGAAGAGCAGACTGCTCCTCCTGCTCTGCTCCTGTTTTCTTTTTACTTCTTGCTTCCAAAGTGGCTGCCACAAATTGAGATTTGATTCAGAATCCTTAAATTTCAAGTCTGTTTACCAATATGGTGACTTAGAAGTCTGAGAACTTTGAAAGAAGAGTCATTGTCCTGTCTTTAGTAACTTTCTCACTTTCTTAAATGGTGTAAAATTGGCTACACACCTCTGCTCTACCAAGTTCTACTATTTCTGCAATAAAATCCATAATGACATTACAGGGAAGTCTTTACAACTGTCAGAGTATATATTTCATTTCTATTGATTAATCTTTGCAGAAATATAGAGTTGATCATAATAATCACTATTTAGTATATGTGTATACAAATGTGTGGGCAGGATCAGGAGTGGGATGGACAGAATATGAATCAAATGAAAGTTTAAGTATGTGAGTATTCACAGACAATCAGCGTTCTACTTTTGATTTATTGTTTTCTCATTTCTCCGATTTCCTCACTCCTGAAGTTACGGTGACATAGAGCCTGTTCAGAATTTACTCCTGTTCAACAGATGGCCTGAGAAGTGAACTGTATTCTCATCCACTCAGATTTTGGTGTAGTACATTGCCTTAGTACAGAACTTAAGCTGACCTGAGCAATATAGTGAACCTACTTCCATTTCTGCGATGAATTGTGGTAAATGATTTCACAAACATGCTTAGAAGTTACATTCATCTACATTTTATACAACTGGGCATATTTTAAGTACTATTCTAAGTGTTTCAGTTTTTGGCATCACAGTTCTGACAGTTTCATAACAGAATCTATATTAATTTCTATGTTTATATAGCTGTAGGATATTTTAAAGGATTATCTATAAATATTGCATTTGAAACAATATGCTTCTTAAAATTAAGTTGCAAGTTAACGTCTGCTACATTTTCAATTTAGTCTATAATCTTCAGTTATGTGTTAATTTATTTTAGGTCACTTTTTATTAATTTATATTTATTTATCCAAAAAACATAAATTAGAAGAAACTAACAATTTTATTTATTTTTATTATTTTAAAGTCATTTACACTTGTGGCTAGTTATGCTTTCTCTTTCTTCATGGCTTTTCTTCATATTTTTTTCATAAGTGGATTTTTACCTGCAGATCTATTTCAACAAATAGTTCACAGAATTATTTGTACTGTATTTCTGCTTTCGAAATCATTGACTTTTCTCTGATTTTTGCATTTTTCTTATGTTAATGTATTTAAATATTTATTTGGGAGGCAGAGGGATTCACATAACAGAGAATGGTCCTTTTTACTTGCTTCATCTCCAGATGTTTTTAATGGCGAAAGCTGGCCTGAGGCCAAAATCAGGACCCAAGAACTCAATCCAGCTGTCCCATATGGGTGGCGGGAACTCAACTACTTTTGTTATTACCACTGACTCCCAGGGTCTACACCAACAAGAAGTCAGAAATGGAGCCAGATACTGAATTCAGACATCAGCGTCTGGGATGCTAACATCTCAACAGGCATCTTAATCACTAGGCCAAACAACTGCCTCATGAGATACATTTTAAATGCAACAAAACAAATCTTAATTGTTAGATGAGTTCTCTCTATTGTATATTATCAAATAACATCGAATGAAACCTTGAAAGAAAATATCGTAATTTTTCAACATTTTTTTCAAGATGCTTTTGGCTACTCTAGATTATTTACATTTCTTGCAAACTTTCAGTATCAGCTTGTCTTTTTTTTTTTTTAACTCCAAGAAGTCTTTGCAATCTGTTTATATTTCACTGAAAGAACTTATCAGTAAGATAAAAATTGACTTCTTAAACGTTAATTCTTCTAATTTATGTGTGGTATATCTCTGCACTAATTCATAACACTTATTTGTTTTCTGGTGTTTTTAAATAATTTTATAATTTAGTAATAAGAGTATAAATATGATGCTATACCTTTTAATGAACTTGCCATAATATTGTCAATGTACACAACTATCGTACAATCACTAAAATCAAGACAGTACAAGCTTAGAGATGGGACACGGGCACTCCCTTGACTTGCATCCTCTGGTCTGCTTTAACACAAACCAGGAGGAAAAGAAAGCTCGGCATCAGAAGCAATGGGTGGCAGGCCTATTAATGGCTGATCTGTACAGTGATCTGCCCTCAAGGAGACCCAACAGGCCAGTCCACTGCAGTGGCTTTCAATGTGGTAAGCCTGGGCTTCAGCAGAAGTCAGCTTGTGAAGAGCCCTGGCAGCTCTGCCAAGACTTGGATCACTGGAAATGGACCTGCCCTGGAGTCAAAGGATGCCCAGGTCAGAGCCACAGATCTTATTGGCTCTAAGCTGAAAAGCCCTTCACTCAGCCCAACTTCCAAAGTGACCGCTGCAGCTGAGGGGATGGTCAAGTAGGGTCAGCAACATTGCAGGCAGAACTGTAAATTTCTTGTTAGAGATGCCACCTGCCTTTACCTGGCCAGCTCTCCTCCCAGGCCAGCCAAGTAATGAAAGTCAACAGAGTGCCTTCCCCTAGGAGGTTCACACCTCCCTTAGAATATACCCCATGTGAAGAGATAGATAGGTCTGGGCCTCTTAACTTACAAGGCCTAAAGCCCACCAGATTATTATCAAGCCCCTTCTATCAGGTTCTATTTGCCTCTCAATCAGAAAACTTAATTGTAGCTTAGACAGCACCTTTCTTAGCTCCTCTAATAATGACTCTGTCCTTTGTTCTAGACCCTGTCTAGCACACTTGGGCCTCATTCCTTTGTAATCATAACCTCTACTCTACCACCAATGGTTCTACTCCCAACCTGTGTGTACTGATGGTCCTCTTCCCCACCTAATGCTGTATAATTGTTCAAACCTGGTAAATGCCACTCTTAGGATCATTGGTTACTATCCTCACTCTGTCTTTTATGACCTTGTCTAAATATGATCAGAGTCGGGGAACTTGGAAGGCTTCCATAGCCTTGGCAACTCATGACGACAGCCTAGGGTGGTTACTGGCGCCATAAACTAGAGTGTCAATTTGTTGGGTCAACAACAGGAGCCACTGTGCACTTGCTCCTCATGTGGGATCTCTGTCCTTAATGTGCTGTACATTGTGATTTGATGCTATAACTAGTACTCAAACAGTATGTTTCACTTTGTGTTTCTATGTGGGTGCAAACTGTTGAAATCTTTATACTAAATTGATCTTCTGTATATAAAGAGAATTGAAAATGAATCTTGATGTGAATGGGAGAGGGAACAGGAGAGGGGAGGGTTGCGGGTGGGAGGGAAGTTATGGGAGGGGGAAGCCATTGTAATCCATAAGGAGTACACTGGAAATTTATATTCATTAAATAAAAGTTAAAAAAAAGACAGTAGCATTAATAAAATATTGTTAATGAATTTGTAAAGATTATTAAATATTCACCATTTTCAATAAAATATCCTATATTTCTGTTCAAGTTTGGGCTGTTCCACTTCCAATTCAGCTCCCTGCTAAAGCAACTTGGAATGCAGTGGAAGATGGCCCAAGTGTTTGGGCTCTTGCCACCCATGTGGGAGACTCAGATGGGGTTCTTAGATACTGGTTTGGCCTGGCCCAGCCCCAGATATTGCAGTCATTTGGGTTGTGAACCAGCATATGGAAGATACATCAATCAATCTCTCCCTCTCCCTCTCTCTCCCTCTCCCTTTCTCTTTCTCCCTCTCTGTCTTCCCCTAACTCTAACTCTGCCTTTCAAATAAATAACTTGAACTTTTTTAAAAAAAGCATCTGTCTTTAAAGTAACGTATCTGTTTTCTATGTGTTCATGTGGGGGTATACATGCATATGTGTATATACATGTATGTGTATGTTTATATCTACCTAGGAAGATAGTGAGCTTCATTCCTGGCTGTCATTTAATGCCCATAACAATCCATTTTACTTGACAGTGTAAGATTGGTGGCTTTTTCATTATACTTATTTCTCTCCTGTAGCTCCCTCTCCTCACCCCATCTCTCCTTGACCTTCTGTGCATATGGGTGTATCTGTATGTATGTGTGTGCAAAAGAGGTTATGTAAGCTTAATACCAGATGGCAACTGATGGTAAGTTAAGACAAGAAGCCTTAGAATGAAACATTTCCAACACTCTGATCTTGGATTTTGTAGGCTCCAAAAATTTAAAACAGAATGCCTGTTGTTTAAGAAAAGTAGTTTCTGGCACAGTGAGAAGACCAATACACAATGCAATTCTTAATTCTCCCTCCAAGCGCTGAAGATATCTGTACTGATGAAAACATGCCACAGACACTCCACCAATAGGTTGCCTCTGATATAAGTGCACAATAAACACCAAGCACAAATTTAAGAATGAGGATAACAGTTTTAAATATATAGTTAATATACTTGAGGTGTTTCCAATAAAATATATTTTGTTAAAATTGAATAGACAATCTGTGATTCAATAAAAGACTAACAAATGAGAATATTCACCTTCCAGGAAAAAATATGGCAAATGGTAATAGAAAAAAACAAAGAAATGTGATATTAAATAATAATCATTTTACTTATTTGACTTATCTTTATCTCAAATTGTCAGTTTGAAAAAAATAACCTATCATTCTTACCTCAAAAAGAAATTGCATATTTTCAATGTGATAATTTTTAAAATTTCATTACAAATTACAAGAAATCACATAAATCCCAATCATTATTCTATATAAAGGATGAAAACAAAAAATACCTTAAGTTTATTAAAACCTAGATTTATTAAGCAATAATTGAAGAAAGTTTCCAACAATAAACTGTACCAGCCTATTGTTGTAGCTCTTTTCAACAACCCTAGAAAGCTGCAGGACATTTTAAATGAGAAGAAAATTTCCATGTCCAATGTGGAAAAAATAAGTTTATGGTAATTTTAATGAATAACTTTAAATTTGAAATTTCTACATTTACAAGAACGATGAGATTATTATACTGAATAGAAATAATTTTTATATATGGAGAATATAACAGTCATAAAGATTAAACAGATTTAATAGGAAAAAGCATCCCAAAAAAACATTAACTGCCTAAAATTTTAAATTAGATATATAGAACTTGAGCATAAGGACATTAATATATTTTTTAGGAACATACAGAAAACAAACAACCAGGGCTTGACACAGGTTGTACTTATAATATTTAACTTCAATTAAAAACAAGTCATGGCCCTGTGTGGACATTTGGCCGGGTAGTTAAGATGCTGATTAGGAGGCATTCGGCTCACAGTAGAGCGCCTGGGCTAAGTCCCAGATCCATCTCCCAACTCAAGATTCCTGCCAATGCAGACCCTGAGAAACAACATTAATGTCTCAAGTAATTGGGATCCTGTCACTCACATAGGAAAGCTGATTGAGTCTGTGGTTCCTACCCTCAGCCCAGGCAGGTCTCAGCCTTGGCTGGCTTTTGGGGGTGGAGGGGTATAGGGTGGGATCAAATTCTCTCTCCCTCTCAAATAATTTTGTTTTTTTGTATTAAAAATTTTGACTTAATAAAATGAAAAGCAATGAACATAAAGGTATGTAAGGCAGAAAAAACAGCAACGTTCAATCTGAGTTTGCTACCTCTAACAAAATGTTAGAACATTTGTTAAGTTTGGTCTTTCGAGTGCTTTTGGACAATAGCCTGTGCTGTGAGGCTGTAACCATATCTTAGCCTAGAAGAACTGAAAATTATGGTGTACGAGGTGACTTCCAGGAAAACTGAGTGTATTAAGTAGTCAAGCAGAAGATAATTTTAAGGTCTAGGAAGTGTACAACAAAGCAAGGAAGCTTTTCCTGGGAGATAAGAAGCAGTTTGTCATAGATAAAGCAGACAGTTTGATTATGAAAAGCAAAAAGGTAGATATAAAATCCATTAAAATTTAGTGTCCAGGCCTGCATATATAAGAAAATTGTAAACACAGAACAGAGATTTTTAGTCATGGGAATAAAACCTATTTAAACTATAAGTAATGTGACCTCATCCAAGTGGGAAAAGATTACAAGGCAACTAAGAGAATATTATAAAGCAGAGTGAACTAGGAACTTAGTGGACTGAAAATCTAAGTTGAATTACATATCTTGGATATGAGGATGAAAATTGCACTTAAATATTGTCTTAATATTGCTTTAATACTTTTTCCTCTGTCATAAAACAGGGATAATAATACTTATGTCATTCATATAAGGGTTAAGATGTAATCAATGTAAAGCTATCACACAACCAACTCTTATATGTGTTTAATATGTGCTTAGTAAATCATAAGCTTGTTGTGGTTATTATTATCATACTAAATATTGAAGCTATAACATAGTAAATAACTGAACATAACATACACATACTATGGTGGATCATTATTGCTTCTCCTAATTTGGCAGTTAAGTATAAAATAAACCATTAATAACTTGTTACTTTCATTAAAGGCTAACACCCAGACCTTCATTAGAAAAATTTTTATATTATAAAATGCATATTTATTTCTTTGAGGGAGCAGTAAGACAAAAATAGAGTGAGTTATCATCCACTAGTTCATTCTCTAAATGTCCAGTTTAATGGAGCAGCTTCCTATGTGAGGCCATAAAGAAATCCTAAGTTGCATAATATTATTCAACTGCCTTCACCTCTTATTTGACATAGAAATAGCCCTCGCTAGATGGAAGGTAAAAAGAAGCAGTGCAACCACTTCTGAGCACCTCTTATCATTTTCAAGACTGCAGTCACTAAAATCAAAAGCCTCAGATATGTGCGGAGGGTCCATCACCAGCTGAATTAGTGGCCAAGTTCCCACCACACAATCATTGGAAAGGCAGGACAACTTTCCCTTGTGAAATGGTTCCTCTAACACTATTTTTTTATGCAAATATCTGCCCTCAAAGTTAGTGCCCATAGGAATAAAACTTGCTACAATTACAGAGCTTAGGCCACAATCCACAATCTTAGACTTCTGATTCAGTCGGACTTTAAAAGGACATACAATTTTTTTTTAACATAAACCTTTAAGAAAATCCTAGGACAAGTGGTTCAAAGGCTCCACTGTGAGAGGAACCTGCCTTAGAAAATTGTTCTCCTTCTTAGAGTAAGAGGACATGTTTTTCTTTGCTTGCTCCCTCCATCAACCTCCTCATTGTCCTATAGAACATCACAGCCAAACCCGGGAACCTGTACATTTTTCTTTTAATTCTTTTATATTCCTTTTCTTCCTCAACTTCCTTTTCTGTATGATTTATATGCTGATTTTTCTTTTATTTTCTTTGTTTTTTATCATATTAGTTATAAAATTTATTTGAAAAATTCTCCAAAATATATTTTCTGACATTTATTTTCCTTACATTATAGAGGTTTATTCTTTGTTCAGACTAAATACGTACCTCTTATAATCGCTTATTAATAGCAGCTTGTGAGATATACCCATTCAATATTCCATTGCTTCCCCAAATTGACCTGCAAAGCTTTCCAGAAAGTATCACTTTGTCAACTTTTTCAGTTTCCTCTAGCTTTCAGTGCTGTGATCATTTATCATCATTCATTTGCTCTTTCCTTTATAGTTTCTGTGAACAAACTGTAAAATCTGCATTGCCTGTGTCTGCTTAGAGGAGAGATCTTCAAAAAGTTCAGAGGATGTATATTATGAGAAAAGCTATGCATAGATTACAAAAGTTTCTGCACCAAAATATGCTTGCCTTCCACTTCCCTTCCCCCCTCAAAATTTTGAGGTACTCTCGTATTGCTTTACTTTATTATTCCTGTGGTCACATTATTGTATTTGCATGTATTTCTTAAATTGGATATGTTGAAGATTGTGTATAAATGAACAGAGTGAAAGATTTCTGTCCCTACCTGGCTCCACCAAACCCTTTTTTTAAAAAAGGTTGTTGGTGACCTTTTGGATGTGGCACCAACTCAACAATGAGCAAGTAAAAGAGACCCAAGTCTTACAACCACGTGGAAGTGGATTCTACAGACAAAATAAATAAGGTTGATCTTTCCCAGACCCTCAAAGCAAGGGCCCAGCTAGCTGCTGTCTTGAAATCAGCCTTGTAAGACTCAAGGCAGAGAATCCAACTGAGTTCACCCAGTTCCCCAGCCCACAGAGCTATTAGATTATAGATGTGGATGTTTTAAATCAAAGTTTGTAGTAATACAAGACAACTAAAATGCTTCTGATTGTCTCTGTGTCCTCTCTAGAAGTTACCTTAACTCAAATGCTAAGACCTGGGAAAAATCTGGTTTTGACCTTTGGTCTTTCTTACTCCAGCTCTTGGGTCTTCTGATCACCTAGTTTTGGATGGTAACCATGGTGTAGGAGGAGAGACTGACAGCACAAAGCCCTTCTCCCACGGTCTTATCTTCCTGGATAAGCTTCCTTTGTGAAAACGTTGAAAGCCCTTATTGATCCTACAATTATGAGGCTTTCAATTATATGTTGCAGTAATTTGTTTGCCTTTATTTATTCCATCTCTACAGGCAATATTAACTTTCACTGATCTCATCATGCTCTGAACTAGAAAATTTAATTAGTAATCTTATACTTAGTGACTTCCAGAATTTTTAACTACTTGGAAATTTAGGCTCCTGACAAACTTTGATCCTAGGGAACGGGAAGGCTAACTCCTGTGCCATGTATTTTGAAAAGTTTAGAAGGAAAATAAAGTGGCTTCCTGTTTCTGATTCTTAGGTGATATTTATTTCATGAAAATTTGTGTTTATATGTTCATGTATGTACTTGTGTGCTTTTATTGATGTAAATTAAACATTTCTAAGCAAGTATAGTATCACTAGAGGTGAAGAAAGATACATAGGGAAAAAAGAATTTGTACTTCTGAGTTCTGGTATTCAATCTTTTAAAATTAATTTTTTTATTCTCTAAGTTTCTGAAAATAGATTATACTGCATTTATACTGTTTTGTATTATGAAAGATTCAACATAATTAAAAAACACCCTAACAGCAAAGCCAGCAGACTTAGTCCTATGCAGGAAAACACAAGGTACAAAGTGATCCTTCAGGGCTGGCAATGTACATCCTCTTCTCTGTGTAGACCAGAAGGCATCCAAGTCAAACAATAATTTTCTGTAGGAAGGAGGAAAATGAGCAATACCTCTCAAGATGTTTTGTGAATTTATTCAATTACATTTGTTTTATGTATTGGTGATTTGATTTAGTTATATTTGATGGCATTAATATTTAGAATCTAATTTATTATCCAGTTTATTTGAAAGGCAGAGAGCTTTCATCGTATGTTAATTCCCCAATTGAACATGACAGACAGGACTGGGTTAGATCCAGCCTGGACTCCTTTGGGTTTTAGGATTTGGACAAACAAAGGCCCCACTTCCATAAACACAGTGGAGTAGGATAAGGTGGGTTACAAAGCAGACCGAGACAGAGAATTTACAAACACACACACACACACACACACACACAAAAAAAACAAAAACAAAAAAACACAATATTCAGTTACCAATGCTGAATCTGTTTTACCTAAGAAGTTTGAGAACAAACCAAACTCACATAGACATACTTATGGTAAAAAGACTATACCTCAAAGTGAAGGATTTTACACTCAAAACAAGATCAGGTTGATTTGGCTGTGCAATTCTGGTAAGTCTATTGCTTCTGTTGAAAGCTTCTCTAAAAGTGAAGAGAAGAGAAACTTTAAAATGGTATCTAATTTAATCAGGACTTCCAGGAAAATCTCTCAGAAAATGTATTCACATAAATTAAAATTAAGACAAATTAAATCCTTCAAAATTAATTTGGAGGTGGGTACTTGCTACAACAGTTGTGACACCACAAGGGATGTTCACACCTCTTGTTGGAGTGTCTGGGTTCAAGTCCTGAATCTGCTCTCTGGACCAGTTTCCAGTTAATATAAACCTTAGGAGGCAACAGATAATAATTCAAGGATCTGGGTCATGGCAACTTATATGAGAGACTCAAATAGAGATCCAAGCTTCTGCCTTCAACCTAGCCCAGCAGTGGCTAATGTAGGCATTTGGAAGTGAACCAGATACAGAAGATCTCTCTCTGCCTTCTAAAAAAAGATGAAAATAAGTAAAATTTTTAATGAATTGAATTTAATGAAATGGTAACATTATGGCAGGTGCTGTGGTACAGTAGGTTAATCTTCCACCTGCAGCATCGGCATCCCACGTGGGCACAGGTTCTATTCCCGCCTGCTCCTCTTCCTATCCAACTCTCTGCTATGACCTGGGAAAGCAGTGGAAGATGACCAAAGTGCTTGGGCACCTGCACACTTGTGGGAGACTCGGAAGAAGCTCCTGACTCCTGGCTTCAGATCAACCCAGCTCCAGCCATTGTGGCCATTTGGGGAATATACCAGCATATAGAAGACCTTTCTCTCTCTCCCTCTCACTGCCTGTAACTTTTACTCTCAATTAAATAAAATAAAAATTTTTTTTCAGAAAATCACATATTTCATTTCATACATTGTGGACAACTGTCCACAGATACATATTCGGAGATTAACTTCCTTCTCCTAACTGCATAATACAGTATTGAATAATCAGAGTTTAAGCAATCTGCTTGGCAGACACTAAATTCTTACTTGTAATTAGAACAATTCTGTAATAAACAACCATATATATTTATTCCAATGGGATAAAGTTCCTAGATAGGAAATTATTGTTTCTAAAGGAATGCATGTTTATAATGTTGTCAAAACATGCCATATTGTCAGACAAAAATGTAGGAAAAAAATTTACACTGCTAAGCATAAATAAATGCTTGTTCCCCCACACTGACACCAGAACTTGATCTTAAAATAAAATTTTAGATTCTAAGCCACCAGGAAACCAAGAAAATTTGTTTTAATTGATATTCTTCTGATCAATGAAGTTCAGAACTTCACAAATCATCCTTATTCACTTGAATTCTTTAGCTATGACATAACTTTTAATATGCACTCCCATTCTTCCCCACTGCTTTGTATGTGGTATCCCTTTCCTAAATGGCATATTCTTTTATGTAAGTTGCAAGCATTTCCTGTCAGCTGTTGTGGTTTTGGTACTTGTAACCAGGTCAGAGATTTTACTTTGCAGGGTCACTTACTCTCTTCTTTTATACTTTTAGAACCCCTCATGCTGTTTGATTAAAGCTTCCTCTTTCTTATGTTTGCTTCCAACATATTATTTCTTTCTTTTCTTTTCTTTTTTTTTTTTTTTTGACAGGCAGAGTGGACAGTGAGAGGGAGAGACAGAGAGAAAGGTCTTTCTTTTCCATTGGTTCACCCTCCAATGGCCACTGTGGCCGGTGCACCGCGCTGATCCGAAGCCAGGAGCCAGGTGCTTCTCCTGGTCTCCCATGCGGGTGCAGGGCCCAAGTACTTGGGCCGTCCTCCACTGCACTCCCGGACCACAGCAGAGAGCTGGATTGGAAGAGGAGCAACTGGGACAGAATCCGGCACCCCGACCAGGACTAGAACCCGGTGTGCCGGCGCCGCAGGTGGAGGATTAGCCCAGTGAGCCGCGGCGCCGGTCTCCAACATATTATTTCATAATTAAAGACATTTAATGCAATTCTCCTATATTTTCTGTAAGGTACAAATGTGCTTCTACTTTTTTTTTTCAGTGAAGGGTGGTAAATAACTCCACTGTCTCCTCAATACTAAAATGCCAATACTGTAATACCAAATCTCATATGCAAAGAAAACGTTCAAAAGTTTCCTCGCTATTCCTGTCTAATTACTCTTCATTACATTGTTTCAAATAAAACCATCAAAGTAAACATATTCTACTGGGACTCTGGAGTAACAATGTACAAACATTAATAGTATTGAGCATTTCTTCTAGAAAAATATCATTATTTCCCTTTTGGGGCTTAATTTCTATCTTTCAATATAGCTTAATAGTCTTCTTTAATCTCTATTCATAAATTGCTTTAGTTTGTCTTCTTTTAATGTCAGAGACTTATTATCACCATAAAATTAGAACTATTTGTATATTCTCCTCTACTCCAGAGTAGAAGTTGGCAAATATTCTATGAACGAATAATAAATATTGCAGGCCACACAGTCTCTGTTGCAAATACTCAACTTTGTCACAGTGGCCTAAACAGCCACAGACAATAGGTAAAAAAATGATCATGGCTATAGCTCAGGAAAACATTTACAAAACCAGATGGTAGACAGAATTTGGCCCTGTATCTTTAGTCTGTTGACCTGTGGTCTACAGCAGGGATTGGCAGCATCTTACTGAAAAGTATCAGAGACAGTAGACATTTTTGGTTTCTGGCCACATAGTCTATGTCAGAACAGCTCAAGTTTGTCATTTTGATCTGCAAGCAAGATGTAGATGATATGTAAATGAAATGTGTGGCTCTATGTTGATAAAATTTTATTTAAATACGAACAGAATTAAACTTCATAGAATTATGTTAAAAATATTCATTTTTTACAACCTTTTGAATTTTTTTTTTTTAAAAAATTAGCCATGATAGGCCGGCGCTGTGGCTCACTTGGTTAATCCTCTGCCTGCGGTGCCAGCATCCAATATGGACACCAGGTTCTGGTCCCAGTTGCTGCTCTTCCAGTCCACCTCTCTGCTGTGGCCCAGGAAGGCAGTGGAGGATGGCCCAAGTGCTTGGGCCCCTGCACCCGCATGGGAGACAAGGAAGAAGCACCTGGCTCCTGGCTTCGGATCAGTGTAGTGCCGGCCATGGCAGCCATTTGGGGGGGTGAACCAACGGAAGGAAGACCTTTCCCTCTGTCTCTCTCTCTCACCATCTAACTCTGTCAAATAAAAAAAAAATAAAATAAAAAAAATTAGCCACAAACTATACAAGAACAGCAAGTGACTTTGTTCATAAGTCAGTTTGCTAACCTAAATCAGTGTACCTCAAAGTTAATGATTCCTCAAAAGTTTAATATAATTTATTCAGAAGCCAAGTGACTTCAAAGAGAGATCAAATCTTGACAACTTTTCTACTTCTTCGGTAGCATGTCAGTAGTTATAAACCTTGCATATTTCTGATTGTTTTAATTCATTTGTCCTAGTGGCCTACTCATTTGTGTTCACTAGGGTTTTTAAGACTGCCATCAAATGTATATAGTAAAGTTGAATTTTCTCACCACCAAGTTCATATCAGTTTATACTCATGAAGACCCGATGGAAAGGGCCAATATTAACTCAGTGCTATGGAATCAAATCTTAAGACAACATGGCAAAAGCTTAACAACTACCTCAAAAACTCCAATTCTTGATCTCAAATCTGGTTTCTCCTTGTCTCATCCTACTACATCATTTTTTTTTTAAATCAGAGCTGACTATGCTAACTTTTTAATGCTCTAAATAATACTATTTTTTTAAGAGCTAAGTTTACTGAATACCTAGTATGGCCCAGTAATCATGTTAAGCAAATCTTATGCACTAAGCAATTTAAAAGATTTCAACACAAGTATTTTTATGAGTGAAATAAATACAATTACATCTAAAAAGTCAATCTGTCTGCAATATAAGGGACAAAAGTAGAATAAAACAAAAGGGCAGGGAGATCAATTTCCAAACTATTGGATTGTCTGGCTGAAATGATGCAGTCTTCCTACTATGCCAATGGAACTGAGGATGGATTCCAGAGACATTTGGGAAACAGATCCACAGAACTTGGTGTGGAAGGTAAAGAAGGGTGTGTTGAGGACTCTCCAGTGTGCATTCACTGATGGTGAGCAAAGTGCATGGTTGGCCTAAAGGCTCTTCGACTTTTCCTATTGTTGTAGGATCTCTCTCCAGTATGAACTCTCTTATGTTGATTGAGGTGTCCAATTTGGATGAAGGTTTTCCTACATTCCTTACCTTCACACGGTTTCTTTCCAGAATGAATTATCTGATGCACACTAAGGGACTGGCGATGGCTGAAGGCCTTGCCACATGTACTACCTTCATATGGTTTCTCTCCATTGTGACTCCTGCGATGACAAATAAGGGATGACTTTGTCTTGAAGGCCTTTTCACATTCAATACATTCATAAGGTCTTTGGACGGTGTGGAGTCTTTGATGTTGAGTACATGATACCTTATCACTAAAGGCCTTCCTGCATTCCATCCATTTATATGGTTTCTCTCCAGGATGAACACTCTGATGTTGAATGAGGTGTGTGGTCTGGCTGAAGGCTTTACCACACTCCTTACATTCATAAGGTTTCTCTCCTGTATGAGTTTTCTGATGCTGTGCAAGATGAGCCTTCTGTGTAAATGCTTTACTGCAAACCTTACATTCATAGGGCTTTTCTCCAGTATGAATCCTCTGATGAGTGGCCAGCTGTGAACTGATGCTGAAGGCTTCCCATATTCCCCACATTAAAAGGTTTCTCCCCAGTACGAGTCCTTAAATGACTAGCAAGGTGTATATTCTGCCTAAAAGCCTTCCCACATTCTTTACACTTAAAAGGCTTTTCTCCAGAATGTACTCGTTGATGTTGAGTGAGAGATGCATGATGGCTGAAGGCTTTTCTGCACACACCACATTCATACAGTGTTTCCCCGGTGTGAATCCTCTGATGTACAGTAAGGGGTGAGCCATACCTAAAGGACTTGTGACAAACATCACATGTGTAAGGTTTCTCTCCAGTATGAATTCTCCTATGTTGATTAAGCCCTGTCTGATCACATAAGGCTTCCCCACAATCATTGCTGTCAAAAGGTTTCTCCCCAGTGTGACAGCATCTCCAGTGACGGCTAAGGGAAGTGTTCTGTATAAAAGCTTTCCCACATTCACTTCATTCATAGGGCTTTTTGCCAGTGTGACATCTCTGATGACGTGCGAAGGAAGAACCATCACTAAAGGCCTTTCCACAGTCTTTACATTTATAGGGCTTCTCTCCAGTATGAATTATCTGGTGAACAGTAAAGGATGAGCTCTGGGTAAAAGTTTTCTTACATTCATTACATTTGAAAAGCTTTTTTCCTGCATAGATTCCTGTTTGCTTTATTACGGCTTAACTTTTTGGGAAAATTTCAATTGAGTCGTGATTATGAAGTCTCTCTTCTGAATTGTCCAAGTGGAAACACTTTCCAGATTTGTTATACACACTCTCCTTAGAGTGGGTTTTGTTGTGAGTAATGGTCCCTTGCCTGAATTGTGTCTCTTGACTTACTTCTTTCCAAAACACACCCTCAGAATCCCAATTTTCTCGGAAATTGGAACACTCAAGTTTAGTGTGGGAAGTCCTGTCCATTATCTCTTCAGCACATGAGTCCTGCTTTGGAAATAATTCCTGAGTCTCACTGACAGATTGCTGGCCTGCACTGGCTTTTCCACACCAGGCTCTCGCACACTCACGTGAGAACAGGCCTCCTGCCACATCTCTCCTCCCCATCCAGGGCTCCTTCCCTTCCTCCCATGACGAGAGGAAATCGGGCTTGGAAACACGATGTTCTGAGGCTCCCAGGTCGCTGTGGTTCTCCCACACTGCGCTCTTCCAGAGGCTCCTCTGCGCTGGGTCCGGTTGCTGGGAGGACTCTAAGGCCATATCCGTGACACTGCCCAAGCCCGGGCGTCCCCCAACAGAGTATTCCAGACTGCAGTTTCTGAGTCTCTCTGTCCTCACTGCCTGGGAAACCTTTCTTCACAAAAGTCCCTCTTTGGAGGAAACTTCGTACTTCCCTTCACAGTCTTCAAGCCTGGGCTCCAGCCTCTTGCCATCTTTCTCTTCACTGCCCAAGGCTCTTTTCCTTGTTCCAAAGAGGCGATCACAGCGGGCTTGAAACCACGAAGTCCCAGCGATGCCAGGTTCCTGTAGCTCTCCAACATCACCTTCCGGTACAGCATCCTCTGAGCAGGGTTCAGCCACTCCCACTCCTCTTGGGAGAAATCTATGGCCACATCTCCAACCTCCACGAAGCTCTGGGACATGGCTTTCCCTCGGGTCCCCACGGCCTCCTGCTTGCGCCCTCCGTCCTGGAGGGGGGCAGCGGCCCTGGAAGGCAGGGCTCTGAGCGCAGGCCCCCAGGTGAGGGCTCCGCGCAGCTCCCGGGCCGTGAGCCGGCTCTTGGAGCTCAGCCTTCCGCGGGCGGAGCCTCCCAGAGCTGCTGAAGCCCCCGCCGCTGGGCCGCGACCCGGTCTGGGCTTTGTGCGGGGCGTGGGGGGGTTGGGGAGCCTCACACCCGCTGTGGCCCGCATGTCACCCGCAGACACACCCCCGGCCACACAGAGCCAGGGGCCCGCCTGGGCTCCCGCACACCCGGCACCTGCGGGGCTGTGCCCCTCCCCCAATAAAAATCTTTAATTAAAATGGTAACATTAAGTATAAAATACTTGCTGTGGAATCAAAATTTAGAAATACAAAAACATTCAAAATGAATTCATAGCCATATTTTAAATGTGTCATAAAATAGCACGAGTACATAACAATGATTTAAAAATACAAATTGTACTTATATTGTTCTATTCTAAATACGTCACGATTATCAACTTCATAAATGTATGCAACATTTATTTTTAGGGCTTGCAGTATTCAAGGCACAACTAAGAATGAATTCTGCTATGGGTGCCCAACTATTGAACATATAAAATGAAAAATAAAGCAATGTGAATGTGAAATAGAAAAGTAAAGCCATATGAAAATATAGCATCTTAATGTATTGCTTCAGATAAGATAAAAATTGTAAGTTGAAAACCTAAGCAGTTAGATGTTACTTTAGATATATCAACTCAAATTGTAATTTCTAAAATGCACAGGCAATGCTTAAAAATGGTACCTATTTTCAGTGCTTTTCAATGTGTTTTTTTTTTTCTTTGTGGCACTAATTTACATTGCAAATGATGATATAATAAAGAAAAAGGGAATGAAAGGAAAACAGTTAAATTGGACTTAACTATAGAAAACTGAATGATATTAAGAAAACTCCAGGATCTTGCTGAAAGTTTAGCTTACATTCAAAAAGAATTTTAATTCCCAGCCTTTTAACAGTGTTAAGCTCAGCACAGCTCAGGGGCTAAACCAAGTATCTGAAGTGTCTTCACAGTTTTGGCACTAATTGGTCATTTAGACCTCAGGGAGCTGTCAGGGTTGACATAAGGAAAATGAAAAGCTTTTACTTGTCACTGAAGTTTTAAGTGACAAAAGTCAAGAACAAAGTTAATTTTACTCCTTGGAACAATTTTGAGAAGTTCTTCAAAAACGGTTGATTGGTGTCTGGAGAAAATATCTGTGTCGCTTTATTTTCTTTTTTCTTTGTTTTATATATATATAAGGTGCAAAGCACCATGTTTTCATTTACATATACACAGTGAAATGGTCACTATATTCAAGCAAATTAACATATCCATCACCTCAAATGTGTGGTGAGAGCATCTAAACTCTACATTTTCTCCCAGCAAATTCCCAGTATACAATGCAGTATCCTTACCTTTAACTCCCATGCCATGTATTAGTCTCCAGATTTACTCATTCCACAGAGCTGCACCTTTGTACCTTTGATCCACATTTCCCTAACCACCCCAAGTTCTCAAAAATAGTAGCAATAGTTGTACAGTGTATTGCTATGTATTAGACCTTTTTTTTTAAATTTCACAGTACAATCATGTACGTTTTTCTTCCTTTCTCTATTTCACTCAGCCTAATATCTTTCAGATTCACCCATGTTGTCACATGAATCTCCTTTGTAAAGGCTGAATGATGTCTCATTTCATATATATGGATATATACAATACACATATTATAGTGATAGTATTTATTTATCCATTCATCCATAGACAAGCACATAGGGTTCTCCCCCTGCCCCCTCTACTTGAAAGGTCAAGCAACATAGGTAGAGACTGAGAGATCTTCTACCTGCGGGTTCACTCTCCCCAATATGCCTACAACAACCATAGTTGGACCAGGCTGAGGCCGGGAGCCCACAATTCCCTCTGGATTTCCCACAAAAGAACAAGGGGCCCAAGCACCTAAGCCACCATCCAATGCCTCCCAAATGCCTCAGCAGGGAGTTGAATCAGAAGTACAGACTAACAAGGACTCACACCAACACTCTGACATGAGATGCAGATGTCACAAGTAGCACTTAACCTGCTGCTCCACAATGCCTGTCTGCTTTCATGTCCTGACACAATTGTGAGGATAGCTTTATCAAAAGTTCATTTCCAAAAGCAAATTAAAGTTGATTAAAGATTTAAGAATAAGATAATTCATGATTTTTATACACACATTCAGTAACATTTTATTTCCAGGAATTTTTATTTCTTAGGCAAGCCAAATAAAAAACACAAAGCTCCATAAGGTTATATGTTAGAATTAAATCAACTTGAATCACATTAATATTGCACCTGTCAAAATGTTGGATGTGTGTTATAGATGCTGAGCAACTGTTCATCAATTACTTATCAATATTTGAATATATAGTACAAATGGGCTCAACCCACTGCAAACTGGATTTCCAATAAATGGAATACAATTTAGACTTATTAAGCAATATTCCATGAGCAATTTCTGCTAACTATGGGCTATTGAGACAATAAAACCTTACATTTTTCTGAGGCAGTACTCATACTGCAAACTTTTGCCTGACATTCTGAAAATAATGGAAGTGAGATTGTAGCAAATTATTCTGTGTTCCTGTATGTCATGAAACTGGATCACGTAGTCACATGTCAGATGTCATACTATATGTAACAGTTAAAGCATAGTTAATGTGACTCTTTATCTTAAGTTTACTGAAAAATGATGAGTGATTGCATAATCTCTTATTTAAAAGAAAACACTTCTATAATTACATATAAGTACAATTTGAGTGGCAATTCTAACTGAATTTTGTTAAGTTATGAACTACATTATGGTCACCTCGGAGCTTAGAAAAATATTGATAGAATTTAATATTCTCTTCTTCCTTAGATGTTCAGATAACTTTCTCTATCTTGCAGTTCTTGCTTTAGTTACTACCACTAGTGGCTGTGTTTTCAAGAATTCTGTTTTAAGGACTTCATACTCTACCACCTCTCTCTCCACTCACTTGCCCTATCTGAGGGTTTAGTAATCATTAGTTGGGTAGTTGGTTGGATAGAATGATAGATCGAAATTTGGCTATCAAAGACTTTTCTAGGAGTCAGTCACTCCTGCATCTGTAACAACCTCCTGGGACAACCCTCTAAATACTTCAAAATCTGCATCCAATAACATTTTATTTTATAAAAAGAATTGGAAGAGATGACCTGGTAGGCTCCCAACATAGAGAAAAGATAAGGATATGGACATCTAATTTCCTAACTCAATCAGTTTATGGTGTATACATGTGTGGAAATACTGTACTGTATCCCATAAAAATGTAGAGGTATACTTATAAAATCTTTAAAAATTAAAAGATCAGCATCCATATCTGAACACATTATCTTTCTACTTTTCCTGTATGTCCATTGTCCTCAATTACACCATCATCCATTCACTTGCATGCATCAAAATAAACTTGACATCAATATAAATATGTATTTGTGATATTTCAAATAGGAACATATTCTTCAAATTTTTAGAGGACTAAAATAAGATAACTTGTATTAACTATTAGTCTACAAGGCAGATAAAACTATGAATTCTATAATATTTTCAAATATCTTGCTCATTATCACTATTAAGAAATATAAAAAGGTTTTTAAAAAAATATTTGTGTGTGTAGGAAGGTTGCCATGTTTATACAATTTTGATACAATGCTTAAGTCACACCTTATTCCATGAAATTTTCAGAATTCTATGGTTACCAGATTGAAAAACACAAACCTCTCTTTGAAAATTCAACTCTTGGGACCTGCGTTTTGGCACAACAGGTTAAGCTGCCTCCTGCAATGCCAAAAGTCCCTATCAAATTGACAGTTGAAATCCCAGTTCTCAGCTTCCTATCCAGCTCCCTACTAATGCACTAAGGAAGGCAATGGAGTATGATCCAAGAGCTTGGACACATGCCACACACATGGGAGATGCAAATGGAGTTTCTGGCTCTTGGCTTTGGAGTGGCCCAGTCCAGGTCATTTCAGCCATTTGGAGAGTGAGCCAACACATGGAAGATTTCTATCTCTCTCACTGCCATTAAAAAAAATTAATCTATTTTAAAAATTAAACCCTTTTGATACTGATCTACTTTAGATCTTCACTATGTCTTTTCTAGATTATTGAAATAACTTGCCAAAGGTCTTTCCTCTCTCTCCAAAACTATAAGGGCATCAACAATTGCTTGGTGTCTACATATTGAATTAACCCAATCTTTACCAAAAGACCACTGGGAATCCAAAACTGAATTATATATGTAATAAAAACTGAAAATATTAATATTTTTCACATTCCAAATATTTGTAGCTTTGAACATGACTTGAATTATTATGAAAAATGTCCTAAGACAATTGAGAACAAAGTTATCTATAAAATATAGACTAATAGTAACAGCCTATCAAAAATAGTTGAGGAAGAAAAATTAATTCTGGCTCTCAACTTGCTTTTACAGGGATTATTAATGCTAAGGTAAACAAAGCTGTCTTTTCATTGAAGAAAGAGAGTGAAGGAGTAGATTAGTTTATTATGGAATTGCTGGGGAGACACAAGGGCTTCTCTGAGACTACAGAGGCTCAGTTTCAGAGAACAATTGTACATTCTTATCACAATATATAAAAATACATTTTAAGAATCCCTCAGTTCTCCAAAAATTCCCATCAGAATTCTATACATGCAGTAGGTAAACAAAAATAGTCTGTAAACAAATTGAACAAAAAATAATTTTGACTACTGTTGTGTTTGCTGTGGCTTAAGCTATGAATAAACTACTCAATTAGTATGCATGGACACATTCACTTATCTAATATTTTAGTTCAATAAATTAGAATGCACCAATGTTTTAATGCTAAATAAGGTAGAGTCATGTTTCAAAATGTTTTTATATTACAATTGAACTTGTGATTGCCTTGAATTATTTGAGTAAAATGTAAGGAAAACCCAATTAAGGAAGTACCTTGTGCTTTCTCCCTGAAATACAAACTACTTATTCAGTGTAACATACGCAAAATAAATAAGTTAAAAAAAAAAAGGTTAAAATAATTCTGATCCTGAACTATTTTTAGTGTTTATTGCATTCAGGGGAAATAAAAACATCTTCTTACTTAAAGAACTCAATAAAAGAGATAAAAGAGTAGATTAACTAAGTCAGCCTGTTATTGAAATGGAGATGAGGCCCAGAGGCTTCTTCTCTTTCAGTTAAAAGCTTAATTTTAGGAAACATTAGAAGTTCCAATCACAATGCATAAAAGAACTCACAAAAATGCATCTTTTCTTAAACTGCTTCATATTGTCTACACAAATTTCCTTTTCAGTGGAAGGTGTGATATTAATGAACATTCCGTTTGAGTTCTTGTCTGATGCTGTCACATCTGGTGTGATAAGTGGTTTAGGGAACAGAACTACCTTTGGAGTTCTGGAAGACAGATTTTGCTGAAGGCGCTGAGAAGCCTCAAGACTTAGAGCTAAGTAGGAAGGTCCCTCAGAGTGCTGAGTACCTGCTGGACCCAGGAACCTGGGGTCCTCTGGAGAGCATGTGTGGGCAGAGAGGTTACAACAGGGAATAAAACAACATTTCATAAAGGATAGTATGAAACACAAGTGCCTCTTCTTCAGATCAATATTGCATAGACAGAGAGAGATAAAGTGTGGCTTTTAGGTGGGGAATCTTGGGGATCACAAGTTTGATTAAAAAAAAAAAAAAACAGGAATCAATCCCTGATACTCTGATGTAGGATTTAGGCATCTTTTTTTATTTTATTTTTTTGACAGGCAGAGTGGATAGTGAGAGAGAGAGACAGAGAGAAAGGTCTTCCTTTTTGCCGCTGGTTCACCCTCCAATGGCCGCTGCTGCCGGTGCATCTCGCTGATCCGAAGCCAGGAGCCAGGTACTTCTCCTGGTCTCCCATGCGGGTGCAGGGCCCAAGCACTTGGGCCATCCTCCACTGCACTCCCGGGCCACAGCAGAGAGCTGGCCTGGAAGAGGGGCAACCGGGATAGAATCCGGTGCCCCAGCTGGGACTAGAACCCGGTGTGCCGGCGCCGCAGGTGGAGGATTAGCCTGTTAAGCCACAGCGCCGGCCACAAGTTTGATTTTAACAGAAACATGCAGAGGTGGCAGCAAATGGATATGACCATGAGAAAGCACTATCAAAGATACTTCTGAGACAGGGAAATTCTAGGAAGACTAGAATAAAAGAGCACAGAGAGTTGGTATGCGTGAAACACAAATTTTTAAGATAGAGTGAGGGTTTTGAAAAATTTGAATGTTCGATAACCCTAAGCTGATAGGAAACAGATTCAGTAGAATTTGATTTATTTCTCTTAATGTAATCTAATTATACCTATCCATGATGACCTACAGGTCACTTCTATAATAAAAGCTACTTTTCATTAGGAAGCATTTCATTACAGCATCCTGTTCATACATTAAATGAAATTTGCATATAAAATAAAAAACAAACATAAAATAGGAAATAATATCCCTTGCCACATGAATTTTCCATCCTGGGAACAAGTACCCATTGTATGTCTGCCCTCTGCAAAATGAATGTAATGAGATTGACCTCAATTAATTCTATTTACATAACTACAAGAGTATATACTAATGTTGTAATGTTATTTTTAGGTTCCTCAAATGACAGTTGTTTTATGAATTTGCTAACTTGATAATTTTACCTATTAAGTTATATTAGTTAATTCACAAGAATGCACATATGCATCGTTTTCTGTATTCATCAGTTTCTCTCATTTATTCATTCATCAGTTTTATTGTCAAATTTTTAAACAGTGCATTTTATCCAAATCAGATATGTTCTAATGCAAGAATATAGTTCTACTTAATATGCTGTCTATTTACTATGAAATAAAAAGTTCAAAATAGTCCATTCGTCTCAGGATAGTACCTTATTCAAAACTGAGAAATCTTTGTATGGATAATCTATGTTTAATAGAGTAATCCAAGTTCCTACCCTGTGTGTCTTTTTTGTTTTGTTAAATATCAAACATGGTATGATCCAAAATATGGTATCAAATGGTAAGAAGTTAATTTTCCATTTATTTTTGTACCATATTCAATATGATTTGTTAATTTCATGATTAACTGAATAAACAGATATCATTAAGTACTCAATTAAAATTGATTTTATATATGATTTCCAAAAGTGGAATTTTAAGTAATTTAGGTAGAAACAAATTTTAATTAATTAGAAAGTATTAAACCTTCAACTTATTTTGGTTTATGTAACACACAGGATATACTAGTGTAGGTCAAAAGAAAAGATTGAGAGGCCAGCATTATGGTGTATCAAGTTAAGCCTCCACCTGCATCACAGGCATCACATATGGGTGCTGGTGCAAGTCCCAGCTGCTCCACTTCCAAACCAGTTCCTAGCTAATGCACTTGGAAGATGGCCCAAGTGCCTAGGCCCCTGGCACCCACATGGGAGACCAAAATGAAGCTCCTGGCTTTAGCCTAGCCTGGCTCAGCTGTTGCAGCCATTTAGAAACTGAACCAGCAGATAGAAGACCTCTCTCCCTCTAAATCTGCCTTTTCTTTTTCTTTTTCTTTCTTTCTTTTTTTTTTTTTTAATTTTTTGACAGGAAGAGTTAGACAGTGAGAGAGAGAGGGAGTTATAGACAGTGAGAGAGAGACAGAGAGAAAGGTCTTCCTTCCACTGGTTCACTCCCCTAATGGCCTCCACGGCTGGCACTGCACTGGTCCGAAGCCAGGAGCTGGGTGCTTCCTCCCGGTCTCTTATCCTCCAATGCCCTCCCGGGCCACAGCAGAGAGCTGGACTGGAAGAGAAGCAACCAGGACTAGTACCCGGCACCCCAACGGGGACTAGAACCCTGGTGTGCTGGCGCCGCAGGCAGAGGATTAGCCTAGTGAGCCACAGCACCAGCCCTAACTCTGCCTTTCAAAAAATATTTTTAAAAAAGATAACATTGATAATAGCAAAATTATTTAAGAATAGATCTAAGAACAAATAAATTATAGCTATACAATACATATTTAACTAAAACTTTGTTGTCAATAACGTACCTGAATAAATTTCAAACTAGTTCAGTAACTGATAAAAAAAATGACCTAACACAAACTGCCTGTTTTTTTGGCTGTAGAAGTTATGAGAGAATGATAGCAATCTCGGAACTATTATTGAAATCAAAATATGTGGATATGTCAGAAATATGGTAAAGTCACCTTTGTCAAAAGGGTCCATAGTTGAGAAATGAAAATCACATAAGCTTTCAGGGGTATTCTATGTATTTACCAAGATACTCATCATTGAGTGGTAGATACACCTGTTCTACAACTTGTTAATGGCTTTTTTTCTTTTATTAAGTCACGGCTTTCTGTCATCCAATACATTGGTTCTTGGTGTGTTTCTGTTATTCATTTGTAGGTAGGAAGCTATATCTAAGCGTGCAAGTCAGTAAACGTTCAGAAAGTGAATAATCCACGTAAAAAGCACTGTGATCCAAGCACAGAACATTGTCAGCACCCACAGATCTCCCACCATCCTTTTTCCATTTATAACCATGCCACCCCCCAGGGACAAACTCCACTTTCCAATGACATAAGTAACACAATATCCGTTGTTCTAAACCTAATTTCTTGTTCTCATCTTTACGCGTGTAATGTTCTGTGCACTGGTAATCTGTCCATTCACAATGGTGTTGCAGTCACCCATTGTAATGTATTTAACAATTTTTCATTTTTGTACTTTTTTTAAAGATTTATTTATTTGAAAGGCAGAGTTACAGGGAGGCAAAGGCAGAGAGAGAGAGAGTGAGAGAGAGAGATAGAGAGAGAGAGAGAGATCATCCATCTGCTGGTCATTCCCAAGATGGCCACAACAACCAAAGCTACAATGATCCACAATCGGAAGCCAGGAACCAGGACTTGGACCATCTTCCACTGCTTTCCCAGGCCACAGTACAGAGCTGGATAGGAAGTGGAGCAGCCGGAACTTGAACCAGCACCCATACGGGATGCCAGCACTGCAGGCAGCAGCTATACCCACTAAATCATAGTACCAGCCCTTGATGTACATTTTGACAATCTCCCCTTACAAGCTCTAATTAACGACTTGGCTGTAAACATTTCTGAATGTTTCTTTTGATTAACTTATGTACACAGTTCTGTCCGTATACTGATAAGAGAAAACTGCTGGTCGCAGAGCATGAATATATACTGAACTATAGTAAACATCGATAAAAAGTTAGTAAATAATTGGCAGCAATGCATGTTTTTCCAAATACTGCAAATGAGCTACATTTATTCTACAATCATTTTATTGAATTCAATACCAAATTTCTATTTTGACCTTTTTTTTTAGTTTCAGCCAATTTTTATGGTGTTTTACTGCTATTGAGTTATAGCTTTTTTATGGCGTTTAACTGCTATCAAGTTAAAAAATATTTACCTGATTACTAATGAGTTTTTAAACTTTTTGATCATTTGGATTCTTTTTGTCTCATCCTTGTTCAGATATTTTATCTAGTTTTGTGCTGAGTTTTCTACTTTATTGATTTGTAAATTTTTTTTGCAGTCTCATCATTTTAATTAAAATGTACTACTGTAGGTATCTTACTATGTAACATTGCTTTTCTAGCTTATAATGGTGCCTTAAACAAAAATTTTAATTTTAATGTAATCTAATGATTAAAAACCTAATGTGTTAGCAATTTTTAAATTGGATTTAGGAAATGGGGGGGGGGGGGCGACACTGTGGCATATTGGGTTAAGCCTACACCTGGGGTGCCAGCATCCCTATGGGCACCAGTTCTAGTCCCGGCTGCTCCTCTCCCAGTGCAGCTCCCTGTTATATCCTGGGAAATAATAGGGGATTGCTCAAGTAATCTGGCCCCTATACTCTTGTGCAAAGACCAGAAGGCTCCTGGCTCCTGATCGACACAGCTCCGGCCATTGTAGCCATTTGGGGAGTGAACCAGTGGGTGGAAGACCTTTTTCTCTGTATCTCTGTCTGTAATTCTACCTCTAAAATAAATAAAATCTTTAAAACAAAAAAATGGTCAATACCACATCAAAAAAGGTCATTTATTTTTAATATACTGTTTAAATTTTTAAACCTATAATATTCTTTATTGTTTTCTAGGAAACAGGGTAGGGATCAAAACTTTTTAACACACAGATGTGTAACTGAACTTGTACTGCCCTCTGAATGAACCATCATTTCCTCACTGATTTTTTTTTTTTTCTACAAACCAGGTGTTGGTGCATGTCTCTGGTACTTGGCTGGACTTTAAAAAATCAGTTCCAATTTTCCATTTGTCTTACTTTGTTCCCATGTAGCAGAATTTTCTGGTGCTCTTTAGTAGACTTTGAAATCTATTAATGTAAGACATTCACTTTGATTTTTAGTGTAAAATTCCTTTCGCCTCTCATTGCATCTATTATTAACTTTCGCAAGCAAAGTTGAAAAATATGCTTGATTTTTGATTGGGGATTGTGTTGAATCTATACACTGGGGAAATCAAACATTCACAACATTGGTTCATGCTATATAAACTAGAACGTTTACACTTATTTATGAAATTGTTATTTTTACCTAGACCTAATTTCTAGGTATATTTACATGTAATTATATATCAAAACATGCTACTAGTACTGTTTTATAAAGTTAACATATTGATCCCCATACTTGTTCTTTGGCTCTTTATTCTTTGTGATACTTCTGCGTGGTTTCCTGAGAATTTTTCGGCCTGAGGAAATCTAGTACATTTTAATGTTTGTTTGTGGACAATAAATTCTCTCGGATGTTGTCTAACAAAAAGGGTATTTTGACTTACGTAGGTAAAACAGTTGTGCTAAGATCTGGAAACAGTTTTATTCATTTATTTATTTATTTATTTTTGACTACTACATAGCACCCAATCACCTTCTGTCTCTCGTTGTTTCAGTGGAGAAGATCATGGAATTACTGTTATTCCCCAGATGGAAAGGTGTCCCTTTTCTCCTCATTTCACGTTTCTCTCTGCATTTGCCAACAGTTTCATTATAATGTGTCTAGGCGTCACTCTCACTGCAGTTTTCATCCTTGTTTTGGTAGCACTTCTGAAATCTGAGATTTAGTACATTTTACTAGCTTGGTTACTTCTGGGCTTTGTGTATATTAATATTTTTTCTACTCATTATATTTCTTTTCAATATTTCCCACTTCATTTCTTCTCTTTTGTACACACACACACACACACACTATCTTGGTTTTTCTATTTCTTTTCATTCAAATAGGTATCAAGGCCTAATCTTTCATTTCATTTATTTCATCTTCTGCTGGGGGTGTTTAATTCACCTAGGAATTTCAGTATTTCAGATATTGTGTTTTATATAGAATTTACATTTGCTTTATTACTTGTAATTGATAAATGTCTCTAATATTTCATTTGTGAAGATGCATTCCTCATATTTTAAGTTGTGATGAAGTAGCCAATGGAGGAATAAAACCATACTTGATGTTTGTAGTCTTTCTGAAAGAGCAGCAACACAGTCCAACAGCAATCAAAAACCTAAAAGAACAGCTGAGTGCACGAGGCAGCAGCCCAAATTACAAAGAAGGAAATTTTCAGTAAAGGCTATTTTGAGCAAATTTCAATTATTTAAGCAGCTGACTCTGAAGTAGCCTTGATAAAGCAGTTACAGCCTCTACTAAATCCATAAAAGTCAAAAGCTGTTATAACACAGCCATCATACCCAGTTGTGCAGGCTGTGTTTCTACTCAGTCTCTATTTCTAATACAGTTCAGAGTTAAAATCTCAAAAGGAAGAAAATGCTTTATTTGCTTCCTCATAAATAAACACAGAGCTAGGACATTGAATTTAAACAGGACAACTCAAATGGTTAGATTTTAAACAGATGATCATACTATCTCCATTACTGATAAACAATTAGAGTTTATCCTAATAAGTACTTTTAAAAGTTATTTTAATACTAAAAGTAGTTGTGCTAAGTTTGTATGCTGAGATTTTAACTCTCAATGTGTCAGGGCCTTTAAGAAGTAGTTGGGGTTAAATGAGGAAAGCTACAGGAATCTTAATCCACTCCTCATCTCTAGGACTAAGAGGTTACTCTCTCCACCACTTGAGGACACACAAAGAGGGCAGCCATTCACAAAGCCACAAAAAGAACCCAATCTGAGAAAACAATCAGCCAGCACCCCAAAGTTTCCAGAATATTTAGAAAATATATTTTTATTATTTAAGCCATCCTTTCTACAGTATTTCATTATGGTAACTCAAGACTAATTTCAGCTCTATTCATTGAGTTCCTGGCACTCTCCTAGCTTCATTATGGACATTACCACATTTAACCCTACACTAAAGGTAAAAAGTATTAACAGAACAAAGATTAATGGTCTGAAAAATAACATATTATAGATGTTTGACTCCAGTGATCATTCCACATAAATAATCCTTCACCAAATAAAAGATTCAGGCTGTAAACAAAAACTACATAAATAAAAAGAGAATACATCGCAACAAACCTGTCATCCAGGTGAACAAGAGGGATTACGTAGCCCATATTGAATTAAGAATTTCTTGGGGACTTGAATGTGCTCAACAGGTTAAGCTGCTGCATGCAATGCTGGCAACCTCTATGGGCACAGGTTCAAGTTCTGGCTGCTCCACTTTCTATCCAGACCTCTGCTGATGTGCCTGGAGAGCTGATTAGCGTCTGAGCGACTGCCAGGCTTGGAGCAGGGAAGCCACATTGCTGTCCTTTCCCCCTTCCCCAATCTGAGCAGAGTGCCATCCCAGGAAGCAAAAGGCCTTGCAAAGCAACCCTTTTCTGCTCCCACCAGCATCACAGTCAGGGCAATGTGTGAAGCTGAGGACAGACCTCCCGCATCCTCCCGCATCCTCCAACTGTGGGAGTTTGGGGGCATTAGCATCAGAGCTACACTCCTGCACTCTATCTGAGCCAGGAGGATTCGTCTAAGCTGCTGAGGACTAACACTAGAAATAGTCCATAAAAAAATAATCCACTCCCAGCCTGGGAGATATAGGTAATGACCACTATACCCTGCAATACTAAGACTATAATAATTTGTTCTAAATTTGTCAGTGCCACTGGAATCCAGCCAGTGGACATAGAGAAGAACCTACCAGCATTCTACCTCTCTGGACTCAAGCGCTCCAGAGTAAAGTCTCCTATATACCTTATAGTTACCCTGTAGGACTGAAATAGGGCCCAGTTTACATCCTCTAGTTCTGGGACTGGGATTGTTCTTATAAGCCACAGCACCAGTTGGACTCTCCCAGCAGGACCTGAGGAAAGGCCCATCCTTATCACACAGAGCTAGAGCCACAGCAATTGGTGCCACAACCCCTGGCATCACTCAGGCTCCTCAATAGGGGAAGAGGGCAGCCATGTGTGTCTCCCTCAGTACTAAGAACAAGGCTGTGGGCTGTCACAGGCCTCAGGGAGCCTCACACTGAACTCTATGTGGGAAAAAGATACACATTGAAGGAAAACTTTATTCATCCCAAAACCATACTTCTACCCCTATGAACTGTAGCTGACTAGATCACTGTATCACTGATATACAAGCTGACATAAATACAAAAGAAATCACTCAGAGACTATACCCCTGGGCTCACTTAGAACCAAAACCAAAGCAATAAGACAAGATATACCCTGCACTCTCACTAAACCACATACTCTTTTCCAATAAAACTTATTCCATGTAGGAGACGAGCACACCAGATGGGCAGACATCAATACAGGGACACATGAGACATGAACAAGGTAACATGACACTTCCAAAAGAACACAGTATGCCTCCAGAATTAGATCCTGAATTGAAGAAAATCTATGAAATGATGGTTATAGAATTCAAAATAATGATTGTAAGGAAACTCGACAAGATGAAAGAGAATACAGACAAATTAAAGAAATGAGGAAACCAATGAGTGATATGAATGAAAACATAACTAAGGAGATATAACTCATTAAATACTAAACAAATTTTGGAGAGGACATTTCCAAAAAGTAAAATAAAGAAAAATATGATGGGCCAGTGCCACAGCTCACTAGGCTAATCCTCCACCTGTGGCGCTGGCACTCCGGGTTCTAGTCCTGGTCGGGGCACCGGATTCTGTCCCAGTTGCTCCTCTTCCAGTCCAGCTCTCTGCTGTGGCCCGGGAGTGCAGTGGAGGATGGCCCAGGTCCTTGGGCCCTGCACCTGCAAGGGAGATCAGGAGAAAGCACCTGGCTCCCGGCTGTAGTGGCCATTTGGGGAGTGAACCAATGGAAGGAAGACCTTTCTCTCTGTCTCTGTCACTGTCTAACTGCCTGTCCCAAAAAAAAAAAAGAAAAGAAAAATATGATTGAGAGCTTTAACAAAAAAGACTGAGTAAAGAATTTCTGACTTCGAGAATCGGAACAGTGCGCGGCCGCAGTGCACCGGCCGCGGCGGCCATTGGAGGGTGAACCAACGGCAAAGGAAGACCTTTCTCTCTGTCTCTCTCTCTCACTGTCCACTCTGCCTGTCAAAAAAAAAAAAAAAAGAAAAGAAAACCATCAAGCTACATATAAAGGAAAGTCAATTAGATTAACATCAGACTTCTTAGCAGAAACCCTATAGGCTAGAAGAAAGTGGGTTGATATTTTCAAGGTCTTAAAAAAAAAACTTATAACCAAGAATATTATATTCAGCAAGCTATACTTTAAAAGTAAAGGAGAAATAAAGTACTTTACAGACAAGCAAATACTGAGAAAATTAACCACCACCATACCAGCCTTACAAGAAGTACTAAAGGTTGTCCTGCATTAGAAGTAAGCTTGAAAAGTGTTTCACTACCATTTTCACCACAAGAGCAGTAGAATCATTATCTAATCAGCAAAATGTCAGATCTTAGTTCTTATCAACACTAACCTTGAATGTAAATTGATTAAATTCACCACATGAAAGACTTAGGTTGGCTGAATGGATAAAAAAAACTAGGACCCCATTAAATGCTACCTGAAAAAAACTCACTTCAAAAACAAAGATACACACAAAACAAAAGTGAATAGCTGGACAAAGATATACAGGCAAATGGAAACCAAAAGTGAGCATGTACAGCCATACTGATATCAGATATACTTTAAAGCAAAAACTGTAAAAAAGAGATAAAGAAGGACATTACATTTTGAACAAAGGTTCTATTCAGCAAGATGCATCATAAATATATATGCACCCAACACAAGACCACCAGGTATATATAGAAAATACTATTAGACATAAGGGCAAAAATAGACTCTAATACAACAACAGTGTGTGACATCAATACCCCACTCTCATCAATGAATGGAGCATCAATAAAGATACATTGGAGAGGAAATACACTTTTGAGCAAATGGATCTACCAGACATTTATAGGGCATTTTACCCAACAGCTACCAAATACACATTCTTCTCATCACCACATTGAACACTGTCAAGGATAGACCACCTATTAGGACACAAATCAAGTCTCAGCAAATTTAAAAAGACTGAAATCACACCAGGTATCTTCTCAGACAATAAAGGAATAAAACTAGCAATCAACAACAACAACAACAATGGAACACTCATCAATACTTGGAAATTAAACATGATACTGAATAATCAATGGGTCATTGGAGAAATTAAAGAGGAAATGAAAAACTTTCTTGAAATATCAAATGAACATGAAAAAAATAACATTAAAATCTGAGATACAGCACAAACAGTATTAAGAGAGAAGTTTATAATATAAAGGGCTAACATTAGAAAAAAGAAATGTCTCAAAGATCTAATGATCCACCTAGAAAATTTAGAAAAACAAGAACAAACCAGACCATAAAGAAGCAGGAGGCAAGAAATAATGATCAGAGTAGAAATTAATGAAATTAAAAGTAAAAAAAAAAAAAGATCAACACGACACATAGTTGGGTTTTTTTGAAGATAAATAGATAAAACTCTAGTCAGACTAACAATGTAGAAAAGAACAAAAATCAAATAAAATTAAAAATGAAAAAGTAGACATTACAACTGACACCACTGAAATACAAAGGATCACAAGAAGCTTCTATGAAGAATTACATGGTAATAAACTGGAAAACCTTCAAGAAATGGATAAATTTCTGGACTCATAACTTACCAAGATTAACTTAAAAAGATATAGAAAACCTAAATAGGCCCATAACAAGCGATGAAATTGTAGCAGCAATCAAAGTATTCCATTAAGGAAAAATCTTGGATCTGATGGCTTTAATACAGAATTCTACAAATCATTCACAGAGGAATAAATTCCAATACTGTTCAAACTATTTCACAATATTGAACAGAATGGAACTCTGCCAAATTCTTTTTATGAGGCCACCATTACTTTGATATCAAAACCAAAGATACAAAAAGAAAGCTACAGATCTACATCTTTAGTGAACATAGATGCCAAGATTCTCAACAGAGTACTAGCAAACTGAATGCAAAACCACATCAGAAAGATCATACATCACAAATAAGTGGGATTTATCCCAGAAATGCAAGGCCAGTTTAACAAGTGTCAATCTATAAACATCATAAATTACATTAATAGAATGAAGAACAAAACTGCATGGTCACCTCGAAAGATGCAGAGAAATTATTAAAAAAGATTCAACATCCCTTCATGATGGAGAGCCTCTACAAATTGGGTATAGAAGGAACATTCCTCAAAATTATAAAGGCTGTATATGTCAGACCAATAATTAATATCGTACTGAATGGGCAAATGCTGAAAGCATTTCCCTTCAGATCTGAAATAGGACAAGGATGTCCACTTTTGCCACTGTTAATAAAATGCTGGAAGATTTAGCAAGAGCACTTGGGGAGGAGAAAGAAAAAAAAGGCATCACAATTGAAAAGGAAGAAGTCAAACTGTTCACATTTGCAGACCACATATACTGTGCATGTAAAAACCTAAACATTCCACCAAAAAGCTATTAGAATTGATAAACCAATTCAGTGTAGTTGAAGGTTACAAAACAAACATAAAAACATAGCTTTTGAGGCTGGCTCCATGGCGCAGTAGGTTAATCCTCCGCCTGTGGCACCAGCATCCCATATGGGTGCTGGTTCCAGTCCTAGCTGCTCCACTTCCAGTCCAGCTCTCTGCTATGGCCTGGGAATGCAGTGGAAGATGGCCCAGGTCTTTGGCCTCCTGTACCCTCGTGGGAGAGCAGGAAGAAGCTCCTGGCTTCGGATCCACGCATCTCCGGCCATTGCGGTCAACTGGGGAGTGAACCAACAAAAGGAAGACCTTTCTCTCTGTCTCTCCCTCTCATTGTCTGTAACTCTACCTCTCAAATAAAATAAATAAAATGTTTTAAAAATATTTTAAAAACTTTGCATCTTTGTATGTAAATGATGAACTCAGAGAATTCAACAGAACAACCGCAGTCACAATAGCCACACAAACAATCAAATGTCTAGGAATAAATTTAGTGAAAGAAGTGAAAGATCTCTGCAATGAAAATTTTATAACATTGATGAATTAATCAGCAAGGACAAATAAAACAATGTAAAGATATTCCTTACTCATAGATTGGATGAATCATTATCGTTAATATGTCTATCCTACCTAAAGCAATCTAAAGATCCAATGTAATCCCTACTAAAATACCAAAGACATTCTTTACAGAACTAGAAAATGCAATCCTAAAATCAAATGAAATCACAAAAAAACCAGAACAGCCAAAGCAATACTAAACAAGAAAAATCAAGCTGAAGGTATCATAAAACATGACTTCAAGGCATGCTACTAAGCTATATTAATTGTATGGTGCTGGTATAAAAACCAATACATGGCCGGCGCTGCGGCTCAATAGGCTAATCCTCTGCCGGCGGCGCTGATACCCCAGGTTCTAGTCCCAGCTGGGGCACCGGATTCTGTCCTGGTTGCCCCCCTTCCAGGCCAGCCCTCTGCTATGGCCCGGGAGTGCAGTGGAGGATGGCCCAAGTCCTTGGGCCCTGCACCCGCATAGGAGACTAGGAGAGGCACCTGGCTCCTGGCTTCGGATCAGCGTGATGTGCCAGTCGCCGGCTGTGGTGGCCATTGGAGGGTAAACCAACAGCAAAAGGAAGACCTTTCTCTCTGTCTCTCTCTCCCTCACCGTCCACTCTGCCTGTCAAAAAAAAAAAAAAAAGAAAAAAAAAAGAAAGAAAAAAAAACCAATATATAGCATCAATGGAGCATAATAGAGAGCTCAGAGATTAACCCACATAAATATAGCCAACTGATTGTTGACAGAAGTGACAAGACCATATAGTAGACTAACAATAGTCTCTTCAACAAATAGTGCTGGAAAAATTGGATGTTTACAGATAGAAGAATGAAATTAGATCCATAACTCTCATCATATGGAAAAATCAACCCAAGATAAATCAAAGAACTAAATTTAAGAACTGAGACTGTGACTATAAAATTTTTGGAAGAAAAATGTAGGGGAAACACTCCAAACATTTGCATAGCTTACAACTTCATGGGCAAGACCCCTGAAGCACAGGCGACAAAAGTAAAACTAATTAAATAGGACTATATCAGACTCAGAGGCTTTTGCAAAGCAAAGGAAACGGTCAATAAAGTTAAGACACATCCAATAGAAAGGGAAAAAATTTTGCAAACCATCTGACAAAGGAATACTATCCTAAATATACCAGCAACTTTAAAAAAAATTAATATTCCAGTTGAGAAATTGGCAGAGGTCTTTAATAGACAGTTCTCAAGAGAAACATAAATGGCCAATGAATACATGCAAAAATGCTCAATGTCACTACTGATCAGGAAAACGCAAATCAAAACCATAATGAAATATCACCTAACCCCTGTCAGAAGAGCTAAAATCTAAAAAGCAGACAGTACTAAATGCAGACAAAGATGTACACAAAGTTGAACACTTACGTACTGTAGGTGGGAATGTAAATTAGTGCAGCCACTGTGGAAAACAGTGTGGCAATGTCTTAGAAAATGAGATCCAATCCCACTATTGGTTATATTTCCAAAAGACTTAAACAAAACGTATCAAAGTGAACCTGTACCATCATGTTCATACCAGAACTATTCACAACAGCCAAAATTGGGACTCAACTAAGGTGTCCATTATCACATTAATTGATAATGAAAATGTGGTGTATATATATATATATATAATATATATAATAGACTATTATTCAGCCATAAAAATGAAATTCTATGATTTGCAGCAAAACAGACACAACTGGAGGACATGTTGAGGGAAACAAACTAGACTCAGAAAGGCAAATACTGCGTGTTCTCCCTTATATGTGGGAACTAAAGTTTAAAAAAAAAAAAAAGAAACAAGAAATGTCTGTGTGTTAGTATTTCTGCAAATATTTTTTTGTAAAACTTTGTGTTATCCCTTTGTCAAACCAGTGGTTTAGAATGTTTGATACTGTATGGACTCGTATAGAATGACTTAATACTGTAAGTTATTAAATATGTACATAACTACTTTAATGTTTTTATATGGGTAAAATAATAATTTTTCCATTCACTACTGTTTATAACTATTGTCTATATTCCTACTACAGAAGGGTGTTTTTACTTGTTATATTTCTTATTCAGTGAAGTATGAAGCATTCTTACTGTAATGTAAATTTAAACTATCTCAAGGACTAAAAAAAATAGAAAGGGAGAAGGAAGGAGGAGGAGAGGGGGAAGGGAGAACTGAAAGATAAAGGGAGGAAAGGAATATCATTATGTTCTTAGAATTCTATCCACAAATTACCTTGAATCTGTTAAAAACTAATAATTAAAATAAATTTTAAAAAGTCTCAATTTTACAAACTCAGTTTTATAAACAAAAATGTACATATACATAAAATATATATATACAAATAATTTGCTATTGAGACACTAGAATTCATTTACATGGAAAATGTTAACTTTGACTTTCAATGTAACTGTTAAACAAAATTAATGAGGATGAACGTGTAGCTAATCAATTTACCATCTACTCAAGTTTCACTTTAGAATACAGCTCTTCCGGAGAATTGTTCTGACTTCTTAATTCTGTGATCTCTTACATATAAATGGATATACATGGCTGTTGCTACTTCTTTGTGTAAAACTATGTACTGAGAGATTATTAGTGCTATTTGTCAATATTTGAATTAAATGAAAAATAGTTATCTGGAAAACTAGACCATTTTCACACGTTACAATTTGTAATGTTAAAAATTTATAGCAATTGGTTCCTACATCAAGAAATTGGAAAGCCACCAAATAAATAAGCTATCAATGCTTCTCAAAAATCTTGGAAAACAGCAAACCAAACTCAACCAGAAAAAAACAAATAATTAAAACTAGAGAAGAGGGGCCAGCACTGTGGCGTAGCAGATAAAGCCGCCATCTGCAGTGTCATCCCATATGGGCTCAGGTTTGAGTAGTGGCTGCTCTACTTCTGAGCCAACTCTGCTATGGCCTGGGAAGACAATAGAAGATAGCCCAAATCCTTGGGTCCCTGCACCCTCTTGGGAAACCCGGAAGAAGCTCCTGGTTCCGGATCAGTGCAGCTCCACCCATTGCAGCCAATTGAGTAGTGAACCAGCAGATGAAAGACCTTTCTCTCTCTCTCTGCCTCTCCTTCTCTCTGTGTAACTCTGAATTTTAAATAAATAAATAAATCTTAAAAAAAAAACCTAAAGAAATCAACAAAATTGAAACAAAAAATACAAAAAAAAACCAAACAAAACAGCTAAACAAAGAGCTGGGTTTTTGAAAAAAATAAACAAAATTGACAGACCATTGGACCAACTAACCAAAAAAATAAGAAGTCCCCAATCAATAAAAGAAATGCATAGATTCCTGGACACATACAACCTACCTAAATTGAGTCAGGAAGACAGGAAATCTAAACAGACCCATAACCAAGAAAGAAATTGAATCAGTAATAAACTCCCAACAAAGAAAAGCCAAGGACTGGATGGCTTCACTGCTGATTTCTACCAGAAATTTAAAGAACTAACTGCACTTCTTCTCAACTTATTCAAAACAATTGAAAGGGCGGGAATTTTCCCAAATTCTTCCTATGAGGACAGCATCACCTTAATCCCTAAACCTGAAAAAGATCCAACAGAGAAAGAAAACTACAGACCAATTTCTATAACAAACATAGACACAATAATCGTCAACAAAATTAAAAAAAAAAAAAGTGTCAATCAAATCCAACAACACATCAGAAAGATCATTCACCCAGACCAATTGGGATTTATCCCTGGTATGCAAGGGTGGTTCAGTATTCACAAAATCAATGTGGTATGTCACATTAACAAACTAAGAACAACAGATGTAGAGAAACCATTTGACAAAATTCAACATGCTTTCATAATGAAAATTCTGAGCAAATTTGGTATAGAAGACCTAAGTCTAGGGGCTGGCTCTGTGGTGCAGTAGGTTAATCTTCCGCCTGCGGTGCCGGCATCCCATATGGCTGCTGGTTCTAGTCCCAGCTGCCTCTCTTCCAATCCAGCTCTCTGCTGTGGCCTGGGAAAAGCAGTAGAAGATGGCCCAAGTCCTTGGGCCCCTGAACTCACATGGGAGACCAGGAAGAAGCACCTGGCTCCTGGCTTCAGATTCACGCAGCTCCAGTTGTTGTGGCCATCTGGGGAGTGAACCAATGGAAGGAAGAATTTCTCTCTGTCTCTCCCTCTCACTGTCTGTAACTCTACCTCTCAAATAAATAAATTCTTTTAAAAAAAAGACCTAAGTGTATGACTTGACATCAAATTATTAGAGAACATTGATGAAACCCTGCAGGTTATTGGCATAGGCAAAGAGTTCTTGGAATAGACCTATAAGCACAGGCAGTCATAGCCAAAATTATTAAATGGAATTACATCAAATTGAGAAGCTTTTGTACTGCAATAGAAACATTCAGGAATGTGAAGAGGCAACTGACAGAATAGCAGAAATTATTTGCAAACTATTCAACTGATAAAGGATTAACAACCAGAATATATAAAGATATCAAGAAACTCAATAACAACAAAATAACCAACCCAGTGAAGAAATGGGCTAAGGATTTAAACAGACATTTTTCAAAAGAAGAAATCCAGTGGCCAACAAACACGTGAAAAAATGTTCAGAATCACTAGCCATCAGGGAAATTCAAATCTAAACCACAATGAGGTTTCACCTCACCCTAGTTAGAATGGCTTTCACACAGAAATCAACAAACAGCAAATGCTGATGAGAATGGAGGGACAAAGATATCCTAATCTACCATTGGTGGGAATGTAAACTGCTAAAGCCACTAAAGCCAGTATGAGATACCTCAGAAATCAGCATAGAAACTTACCATATGACCCAGCCATCCCATTCCTGAGAATATACCCAACAGAAATGAAATTAGTAAATTAAAGATTTATCTGCACCCCTATGTTTATTGCAGCTCAGTTCACAATAGGTAAGACATGGAATCAACCTAAATAGTATTCTGGGTTGATTGGGTAAAGAAATTATGAGATATGTACATAATGGAATACTGCACAGTGGTATAAAAAATAAAATACAGTCATTTGTAACAAAATGGATGAATCTGAAAAACATGATACTTAGTGAAATAAGCCACTCTGAAAGGGACAAATACCATATGTCCTCCCTGACCTATGATATCTAAGAGTACCTAAAAAGGAAATCTATAGAAGTTAAATTGACTTGAAGCAATTACTTGAACAGCCCTTGTCTTGACTGTTGAGGAACAGTTTTTTTTCATAGTATTTGTTGAACTTATTAACAGAGTTAATCATATGTGTATAAAGTCAATTGAAAATAGATCTCAGTAAAAAAAAGAGTAAAAATAGAGAGAAATGAGGAAGTTTGTAACTGTTAAGCTTTATAGTTCTGCAAACATTCTTATGCACTTACTTCTGAGGGTGCTTTTAAAAACTTGCCAAGGGACTTCAAATCCCATTAAGCTGGATGATGACAGTGTCATTTTAAGTGTTAAAATGTCCATGTTAAGTGTTAAGGTGAACATATAGATAGGATTAAGTGTTAAAGTGATTATATAAATAGGATCAACTGTGTGTTAATAATAATAGAATTAAAAAGAAGAGTGTTCCAACATGGGAAGCAGTCCACACAGCAGACTCATAGAATGACAATCACTTTAAGTAGCAGTCTGACCTCGGATTCAGCCCTTAAGTCATCTTGTTTTGGCTGAAAAATCCCATGAGAGCATTTCAGGCATGGAAACTCAAGAAACTATGGCAAAAGATGTTCTACATGAAGGATCTCTTGAGTGAGACCCTAGCAGAAAGAAATGACCATCAAAGGAGATATTTCTCTCTGAAGGGAGGAGAGATCTTCTACTTTGCTCATGGCCTTGCATAAACTCTGCTGGAATTTGTGGATTCAAAAAGAGCCTAAGTAGCTCATGTCAATAGCCTCAGGTGTCACTTATGTCATATATAAGAGTGTTAATTGTTAAATTAACAACAGGAGTCACTGTGCACTAACTTCCCATGCAGGGCTTCTGTCCTCAATGAATTGTATTATGAGTGTTAGCTGTAAAACTTGTCTCAAACAGTTTTGTGTGTGTGTGCAAATTGTTGAAATCTTTACTTAGCATAGAGTTGGGCTTCTGTGTATAAAGTTAATTAAAAATAAAAAAATGCTAAAAGTAGAGTTTGGGTTATACAGAAATAAGAATTCTCAATGACATCTCATTGCTATCCATTTAATTGTGCTGTATCCAGAGGATGCTTCTCAAACACAACTCCATTATTAAATAGAAAAAAAGTTATTCACAAATGCTATCAAAATCAATTATAGTTTGTCTACTTTTAGAGGTCAATGAGGCAGAGAATTAACCTCCAACTAATTTCCAAAGTCATTTACCAGCTTATGACTTAGTACATTTACAGCCATAGGCACCAGGCACATTGGAACATTTGCAAAATGCATGCTTTCGGGTGCAGGAAATGTATCTTTTGGGTCATGATAAACCCCCAGGCTAGTTTTGTTTATTTTACACTCACCAAAACCCATGAAGTCCAGAAAATATACAGTACAAATTTATTATTAAGTAAATCTCTATAGTCAACATGAGATCTTGTGCTCCTTGTTATAAAATGAAACTCTTTCAATCACTTAAGTTAAAGGACACAAGAAAACTGGAAGATTAGTATGAGATCATCTGAATGTTGAATTCCTTTTATAATATGCAGAAACCTCCTCCAGGCATTACAACTTTTACAGATGATGGTATCTATTAAAGTAATCGATTCCTTCAAGTAAAAAAGAAAAAAAAAATCATAATGACTTTATAAAGTCTGTGGTCTAATTACCTTCTAGGTTCCAATTACTGGAATAGATAATACAAACATTCAATCTCCATGAACACACTTCTAAATTGTTTCAAGATTTACCAAAAATCTTATCATCTTGCATTTCACAGTAAAAACTGTCTACACCATTTTAAAGTTCTATTTGAGCTTTATTCTATAATTTGGAAAATTATGTATCTTCTATTTAAGTGTACAAATATATTACTATAAATGGGTAACAAATATCACTTTACATAAAAGCATTAACAATATGAAATTATCTAGAATGAAAATTTTCCCAAAAATGTCAAGGCCTCAGGACAAGAAAATCCAGTAGTATGCCAAGTATCCACATGCCTAAAAACACTCTCTTCATGTGTTCTTTCAGAGAAACTGATTTGTATCAGCCTCTAACAAAGATAACCTAACAAAGATGTAGTGTGAAAGGAAATTGGTATCAGATAAAGCATTTCCTGGGTTTATTCAGCCTACAATCTCCAAAATTTTACGATTGAATGTGAATTTTAAAAATATTCATTTGAAAGGCAGAGTTATACACAAATCTTCCATTCACTGGTTCACTTCCCAAATGAATGCCAACACCTGGGGCTAGACAGATCCAAAGACCGGAACCAGGAGTTTCCTCCAAGTCTCCCACATGGATGCAGGAGTCCAAGTACATGGCCATCTTATGATGCTTTCCCAGATGCATTAGCAGGGCACTGGATCAGAAGTGGAGCAGTCAGGACTTGAACAACTGCCCATATGGAATTCCAGTGCCATCTTGTACAAACAAAAGTTTTGCTTTTCTGCTAATCAGGTACAGTGTTTTCTAATTTCACCTTGATGGTATTTTTCTCATTAATTCAATGACCTTTGGCATGCAATTATCATATTATATACACAGGAACTCCTTTCAGGACCAGAACAACATCAGACAAATACATTCATGGGATGGTTATTAAAATTGACAAAGCTCATAGAACAAACAATCAATCTGAAAATACTGCAAAAATGCACACATTCTGCCTAATTATGTTCTATTCCAAAGCATAGGAGTCTCACTGTTAAAACCCTTCCCAACTGAAATGAAGGAGTCTTGTTAGAATGGAAAAGGGCAGGCAGTCAGAGAGGACAGAGGGCCCCTCCGGTAATGTGAACAGTTTTCTTAATCTCGCTGGGAAACCAGCCTGAGCTAGGAAGCAGGTCTGATAATGAAGGAGACTTAAAGAGTTTTGCTCATTAGTAAATTAGTAAGTAGGCTCTGCATTCAAGGCCGCATTCAAGGCCACATCCAAGGCCAGGTGACTGCAAGTGTCTGTGACCAGCCTAGACAGTACAGTGAAGATAAACAGGTCCCCCAACAAGCCAAAAAATAGAGCTTTCTCTTTGCTGTGGGAGAAATGATTCTTGTTTTACATGTATAATCCCCTAGCACTAGACAGACACCAGGAAAACTCTTTCCAATCCTGAATATATGAACAGGAGTTTCCTATCTTTCCTAATAAACTGTTTTCCCCCTAAAACTGTCTTCTTGTGTGCTCATCTGCTTCATACTTAATCACAGAGTTAGTTCCGGGGTTTGTCTTAGCTGTTACACTAGAAAGCATCTCTGTGGACTTGACTCTGGTATGCAGCCTTCCACCATATGAAAACAGTCATCAGTCCACAAGTTGCAGACAGAGGAGTAGGCACTAACCTATGAAGATGCTCAAAAAGCATAAACTGGCCTAAGGAGATGCTAGAAAGGGCTAGGCTATTCAAAAAGGTAAGAAGGACCATAAAGATACATATTTTCCTAATTGATTTGGTCACTGAATTTTTATTCCTTTAGACTAGAATATTTTAATGACACGGTATCTACCAAACCAACTATAATTCTGGGCTTGTCATTGAGGTACAGCAGTTAAGCTTTTACTTGTGACACAGGCATCCCAAATTGGAGTGTTGGTTCAGTTTCCAGCGGCTCTACTTCCAATCCAACTTCCTATTAACGTGCCTGGGAAAGTAGATGATGGCTCAAATCTTTGGGCCACTGACACCTATGTAGGAGACTTCAATGGAATTCCTGGCTCCTGGTTTTAGCCTGGCCCAGTTCTTGCTGTAGCTGTCATTTGGGGAGTGAATCAGCAAATGAAAGATCTCTCTCTCCCTTCCTCCATCTTCAAATATATAAATACAGATTTTTAAAGATCTATGATTCTATGCTATCTACCAAAAAGAATTTATTATATACTAGACATTGTGCTAACTACTAGTTTTAGGGTCTCTTTAATGAACAAGTACTTTAAGATTTTTTTTGAGAGGTAGAGTTACAGAGAGAAGGAGAGAGAGAAAGGTCTTCCATCCACTGGTTCACTTCCCAAATGGTGGCAATGGCCAGAGCTAGGCTGATCTAAAGCCAGGAGCTTCTTCTGGGTCTCCCAAATACTTGGACCATTTTCTACTGTTTCCCAGGCCATTCAGAGAGTTAGATCACAAATGGAGCAGCCTGGACACAAACTGTTACCCATATGGGATGCTGGTGCCACAAGTGGACACTTAATCTACAACACTAAAGCACCAGCCCCATGAACAAGTACTGCTGAAGACATGAACAAGTACTTATGAAGATTTTTTTAGTGGGGCCTCCTCAAATCAAGGTAGCTAACAGTTTGCCAGAAAAAAGTTCTAGCCTAAGGCAGTATTTCATCAATAGAGGTTCTTAGCCTTTAGCTATATAGTTCTTTAATGAAACAGTTGAGAAGCACTGATAAGGGAAATAAGACTTCAATAGGACTCATTGTTTTATTTATTTATTTATTTATTTATTTATTTATTTATTTATTTTTGACCAGCAGAGTGGATAGTGAGAGAAAGAGACAGAGAGAAAGGTCTTCCTTTGCAGTTGGTTTACCCTCCAATGGCCTCTGCATGCAGCAGCCAGCGCACCGTGCTGATCTGAAGGCAGGAGCCAGGTGCTTCTCCTGGTCTCCCATGGGGTGCAGGGCCCAAGCACTTGGGCCATCCTCCACTGCACTCCCGGGCCACAGCAGAGAGCTGGCCTGAAAGAGGGCAACCGGGACAGAATCCAGCGCCCCGACTGGGACTAGAACCCGGTGTGCCGGCGCCGCAAGGCAGAGGATTAGGCTATTGAGCCATGGCGCCGGGAGGACTCATTGTTTTAAAAAGTTAAGGGGACAACATTGTGGTGCACAGGTTAAGCTGCTGCCTTTAACACCAGCATGCAATATTAGTGCCAGTTTGGGTCCCAGCTGCTCCACTTCCAATTCAGATCCCTGCTACTACGCCTGGTAAAACAGAAGATGACCCAAGTGCCTGGGCCCCTGTCAGCCACACAGGAGACTTAGCTGGAGTTCCCTTTTCCATCTTCAGCCTGGCCCAGTCATGGCCATGACAGTTATTTGAGGAGGGAACCAGCAGATGGGCAATCTCTTCATCTCTGTGTCTCTTCCCTTAAAATAAATATGTTTAAAAAATTTAAGTGAATTTATCATGATGGATTTGAAATAGGTATTACCTCATAAGTAAATATTGTGTCCTCCTGCAACATCCTTGCCTTATAAATTATAGTCACAATGACACACACAGAACCATTTATGTATAAAAACACCAAATAAATCAAGCATTGCCTAGGTTATTCAAACCCTTCTATTTGACAGTAGCATCAGAGAATTAAATGTTTCAAATGAAACAGATGGCAGAAATAAGCAGCTTATACCAACACACAGCATGTGTAAAAGGTTAATTGAACTGCTTTATCATGAATTGTAAATATACTTCCCATCAGGTTAGCAACATTTAAAACGAAATAATGCCCCCCATTTCAATTAGTGTGAAAAAATTATAATCATAAAATTTCTAGCACTAATAAAGATAAACCATTATCATATCTTAAAAAAAATCAAATGTCATTTGGCCCCTTAAAGGCCTATGTTATGTTCATGGTATTGGAAATGACATTAACACTAAAAAAGAAGCATGACCTAACATAAGGACAATGATGTCCCAGGGCTGGTTTTCTTCACAAAAGCCAGTGCAGACTGTAGGCCCCAGGTGCTTTCTCAAAAACAGCGAGCCCCAAAAAGTGTGTGATGATTTCACAATGGTACTAAAGTACTGGAAATGCTGTTTGCTGGATCTAGTTCCCAACTCAGGAAACAAACCCGAGAAGGCAGTCAACACAAAGTCATAGATTTCAATTCGATCATCCTAGGCATCTCTGGGGCCACATATTTATGTCTATTTCCTGTTTTGAAAGTTCTGTTCCTTTTATTTTTCCTCATAAGTGTCATTTCAGCTACTTCAGAATTTTTTAAGCTAATTAGTCATAGAGCTCTAATATTCTGAGGTAAGGTTTGAATGGCCCAATGTTGTGAGTATCTACACATGCACATGACTACACACACCTGGGGCTGTCATTTTTGAGTCTCATTACTAAGTCCTCATTTTAAACATGTTTATTTCTATTATCTAGTAGAAGCATAGTGATTGGCCTAATGTTTTTAAAAGAATATAACATTAGCTGCTGATCCCAATATCTTACTCTCTCAGGCTTAGGATACAGACAGATGGGGGTTAAATTACTTACTGTCAGACAGAAACCATAACTTAAGATAGATTTTTTAAAAATTTCTCTGGGGCTTTATTAAAATGAGAAATTATTCTCAAGTTTAATATAACAATTAAAAGAGAAAGCATGCATCAAATTGGCCTCCAAATAGACAATACTCAATAAATGTTCTTATGTGTCTCGGAGAGCTCAGAGTCTTCATCCTAATCATTACCATTTGTCTTTCCTTCTTCTCCCTGTAGACCTGACCAAATCAGGACTCCTTATTCAATTATTTTAACTCTGCTGTCATCTTACTCTTAATTTTTTAAAAGATGTATTTATTTATTTAAAAGCCATAGTTGAAAGAGAGAAAGGGATATTCCATCTACTGGTTCACTCCTGTAAATGGACAAGTTTGGGCCAGGCAGAAGCCAGGAGCTTCATTTGCATCTGATCTCCTGATTCCCAGGCAATCAGCAGGGAGCTCGATTAGAAAGGGCACATCTGGGACAATAACATGTGCCTATATGGGATGCTGATGTTACAGGCAGTGGTTTAACTCTCACCAGCTCCTTATATTTAACTTTTAAAGATATTGTTGATATCTATCTCTTGGCTAAATGTTCTGTTTCAGATATCTTTTTAGTTTTTGAAACTGTACTTACTAGAACACTCCACACACCCAGAGAAAATCATACATAATCTAACTAATTACATATATTATTCACATCTTTTCTAAAATTGAGTCATGTCAGAACTGCTGATACTGTTTCAGATGAACATCAAACTGAAAATAATAAAACCTCAAATCTTGTCTTCTTTCTCAAACGTTGTCTGTCAGTATTCAAGCTTAAATATCAACTCACTATTGATTATCCTGATGGGAGTTTTTGACTATGTTCAATTATTGCTTATGTTATTTTCCTAAATAAAAATCCTTTCATATTATGACACTGTTTAAAAATTTTGACTGCCTATGTTTGATTGAGAACATTTAAAGCCTTCCTCAATGTTGCTTTTACCATTTTTCCTGCAGTTTTCTGAACCATACTCTCCCTCTCCCATTCCACTTTACATGTCATACAATTTTGTCAGGCTGTTTCCCCGGAGTGTAACTCTCTCCTACTCACTGCATTAATTCCCTCAGGCTATGCTCACACCTATCTTTCAGTTTCCATACAATATATTATCTCTCCCTTCCATCCTGCAACACATCCATCCATATCTTTGTGTTTATTATGAGTCACATGTAATTCACGTTGCAAAGACAAAATTATGTCCCTGTTCTGGCAAAGCTCACATTATATTGCGGAGATACAGAAGCAAACACACACTTGGGGCCAGTAGCTATTTAATGTGACTGTTTTCAGGGACTGTAAAAATTGAAGTCCAGAGGAATTTCTAACTACTGTTCAGGAATCCATGGCTTTTCCCAGAAACACCAAGCATCTTGAGGCTGTCTGTTCTCATCTTGAATGAAACCCATGACTGTGGCAGATGACATTTTTCCCAAGTTCTCTACTGGGGAAAGATAAGGCTGAAATCTGAGAAATATGTAATTTTAAAAAATAATTTTAAACCATTTTATTGTTTCAAACAGAGTACCTGACTTACAGTGGTTGAATTTAATGATTTTTCGACTTTACCTTGATCCAAAAGCAAAGTAGATGGAACAAAAATGCACTTTGATTTTTGAGTGTTGACATTCTCCAGATTAGCAATAGGTGATGTGATATTCTCTTGTAATGCCAGACAGCAGCAACAGCAACAGTGACCTGCAGCTGCCAGTTAGCCACACTACCATGAGGAGACACAACTCTGTTGCTACCCTGATGTTTGGCAGCCTAGGTGATTTCAATGCATTTTCAACTTAGTATTTTAGCTTATCTGTACATAATTACAGTAAATGGAAGAGCAACTCTATATCTTTATACACCCTATAGGAAAGCATATTTTATAAAAAATCTAAAAGTACGTATTTCAAAGAAAAACCTACACAACTTTTAATTGGAGTATGTCTGCTTCTTCTATATCACAGCAAAATTACTCCCATCTTTTCTAACTCTCTTAACTGTTATCTCCTGATAAAAGTAATTTGCTATCATCACGTCATTGAAACAACTTTTGTCAAGGTTTCCAACAAAACTTCCCTGTCCTCATCTCCTTTTATCCTCAAAAGCAATCATATCAAGGACTAACTTGTTCCTTTCAGTCTGCTATTTCTTATTAATGGCGCACTGTCTTCCAGGTTTTCCTTCTTCCTCATTGATTTATCACTGCCCTCCCACTTGATTTCTGCTGTTTTTCTTTTTTAATGCTGTGCATTGTCCATTGCCCAGTGGGATCTTGGTGTTCCCCGTCTGTATGTTTGCTATCTGGATGACTTAATTAGTTCCCACAGATCCATACACTACCTCTGCCAGCATGTCCTTCTGACATCCACACTTAACATATGCTACTACTTTTAGAAATACATATAAAGTAATTCTAAGTACTAAAAGTAATGCTAAAAGTATTACTAAAAAGTAATATATTTGTATACATTAATTATATATTAATATATTATATATCAATATCAATATTATATTAATATATTATATATCAATATTAATATATTAATATTATATTAATATATTATTAGTTTTTTCTATGATTAGTATATACTAATACTACTACTAATACTAATAATACTAATACTATTATTAGTTTTTTCTATGATTAGTATATACTAATAAATATATATTAGTATATATTAATGTAATATATACTAATATAACATATGCATTAGTATATATAGTATATATTAGTATATACACACACACACACACATACGCTAAGGGGGAGAAAACCCATAATTCCATGAATAAAGTAAGACTCATCTCTCTTCTTCCAAAGTTCTTTCAAATCCTAGCCTTCTTAACTCACAAAATAGGACCCACTACCTACCAGGATACCCAGACCAGAAACTCAAACATCCAGCAAACATCCAATCTCTCTTATGTTTTACAAATCCTCACATCCTACACTCTTCTATCTCTACATTCAATATTTTCATTCTGTTAGCCTGATTTTTTGCTTAAATTATTGCAAATGTCTCTTGCCAAGGATCTGTTTTTGTCTGACTTCAATCAATTCTTCATAGTATAGCAAAGCGTGTTTCCTTTAACAGAACATAGATCGTATCTCCACCCATTCAGCTAAGCTCCTTCAGAGTTCCTAAAACTCTGGATTCCTTCTGATGGCCTCCAAGGTCCCAAATAATCACTCTTTCCCAGCATCCCACTGTGCACCATGCCATTCTACCTGTTCTCATTATATTCTCTCGTCATGCTGTTGTTCTAAAAGCCATGTTTATTCCCATTCTGAGATGTCAGTATATATTATCCTCCAACTCAAATGTGATTTTCCTGTTTAAATTTATGTCTCACACAATTTTTCCCTGATCATTCTTAATTTTGGTTAATTTCTCTCTCGTCTTTTGGTTCCCTCTATTGTCAGTAATAACAAATTTAATTTGTATTTTACTGGCTTTCTTGTTTTTTTTTTTTCTATGTTAACCATTAGCACAAACCCAAACAGAGCAAGGCACTTCCCTGCCTTCCTCATCATATTCTCTAATAGAGTTCTTTGGAACTGAGCATTAATCTAGCTTTCTTAATTTTTTTTTTTTGACAGGCAGAGTTAGACAGAGAGAGAGAGACAAAGGGAAAGGTCTTCCTTTCGATGGTTCACCACCCAAATGGCCACTACGGCCGGAACTATTCTGATCCAAAGCCAGGAGCCAGGTGCTTCTCCTGGTCTCCCATGCGGGTGCAGGGCCCAAGCACTTGGGCCATCCTCCACTGCCTTCCCGGGCCACAGCAGAGAGCTGGACTGGAAGAGGAGCGACCAGGACAGAATCCAGCTCCCCAACCAGGACTAGAACACGGGGTGCTGGTGCCGCAGGTGGAGGATTAGCTTAATGAGCTGCGGTGCTGGCCTAATCTAGCTTTCAAAATGAACAAATTAATGATAAGTAGGTGCTCAATAAATGTCCATAAATTCTGTCAATTCTAACTGAATGCAAAGAATGTGGCAAGCCTAAGTGGTAAAGAACAATTCTAGTGTAGAAAAACACACAAAGTAAGAAATCAATTTAATTTTTATTCTACAAGAATAAGTGTATTTCCAAAATGTCATTGATGGATTAAATTGCTTACTGGAGGCAATATTGTGTGGTTCCATTTTGAAATATTACAGTTTTGCTACAACTGTAGGTTTCTAATGTCAGATGCAAAAATTGTTTTATGATATAAGGATTTAATGTGTGTTCTAAAATGTTTCAAAATTCTCTTCCAATTAAATTAATTGAAAATATCTTGATAAATATCTTGATAAGAGGTTTGACAATTCTATTTTAGTAATTAACATTTTCCATATACTGCACAAATGATTTACTATCTACTCAACATGCATAAAATATGTGAATATAGGCATTTTATGTGTATGTATGGATATGTGTGTTTATGTCATTTATATGTATGTGAGTAGCAGTTCATTTGTGTATATCTGTGTAATTGTGAATGTGAGCAAAATGTACCCCACATTTCTATTATTGCTTTTCCTCTGTGAAAGGACACAATGTTATTAAATGTATTGAAGTACAAGAAAAAAAAGTCAGCCGGCGCCGTGGCTCAACAGGCTAATCCTCCGCCTTGCGGCGCCGGCACACAGGGTTCTAGTCCCAGTTGGGGCTCTGGATTCTGTCCCGGTTGCCCCCCTTCCAGGCCAGCCCTCTGCTATGGCCCGGGAGTGCAGTGGAGGATGGCCCAAGTCCTTGGGCCCTGCACCCCCTGGGAGACCAGGAGAAGCACCTGGCTCCTGGCTTCGGATCAGCGTGGTGTGCCGGCCACAGCATGCTGGCCATGGCGGCCATTGGAGGGTGAACCAACGGCAAAAAGGAAGACCTTTCTCTCTGTCTCTTTCTCTCACTGTCCACTCTGCCTGTCAAAAATTTTTTAAAAAAGTCAAAACCAAAGAAAAATTCAGAATTTTCCATCAACTTGTCTCTACTCAAAGAGCAAATGGCCTATTTACACTGCTAAGTTAACTAACAATTATCTCTGTGGTCTGAGAATTGCAGCTGAACCAAACCCTGAAAGTAATCATGCCCTCAGGATGCATGAGGATACTTCAAAAAGTATATAGAAAATTGTGTTAACATTATGCCAAAATTTTTTTTAAGTTCTTCCATGAAATGCCTTAAAAATCACAGAAAATAAGTATTATGAACAAAACTATTCATACATTTCAAATATTTTCCCCTAAATATATTTGGTTTGTGTTCCATTATTCCATAAACTTTATAAAAGTTAGCTTTGTAAATAATCATTCACAGAACAAATAATATTGTCGGTCATTAATTTTGTGTTTCCATATTCATCCAGGTACTCATTATTTTTCCTTCATATTTCCTAATATGTGTTTTCTCGTGAGTGCCTGCTGTCACACAGCTTGACAGGGCTTAGGGGCGATGTGTCAGAGCACGGGGAAGAAGGGACACACGACACACGGCTGTCTTTCCAAGTAAAGGCTTTTTATTGCTCACAGGATTTCACTCTAAGCCTTGACCACTCTGCATACCAATGTATATAGTTATATTCTTTACTCCACAGATCATAACACACATCTAACATCAAAGCAGACTCAAAGGCAATCCAACTATAATAATATAAGTACAGAAAAGCATACTACATTATTCTTAATCATAGGGTCGAGGCACATTCCTTTATATTACACATGGCTAATCTCATTATAAATGTGTTCTCAAGGCTTATATCACAGTCACAAAAAGTCAAAGTTCAAAGTCCAGAGTCCAAAATCTGTTACCACTCGGAGAGATGGATCTCAGAACAGTCACTTACAGGCAGGAAGTTGTGGGATGGCCGTCACTATGGGCAGTGGGCTTGGAGTACCCAGGTAGATTGCAAGGCGAGGAGTTGGAGAGGTCCCCTGCTGAGAAGTCTGGTCCAGCTCTTCTGTCATGTCAGGCAGCAGGCTGATAAGAGGTCCAGGTGAGGCAGCGAGGTGGCGGCTCCGCTTGAATTTTGATCCCGTAGTCGCTTTGTGTCACTTAGCAAGGGGGCTGCCTTTCAACTCTTCAGCTCCAAGTATGAGGAACTGAAGTTCACAAGCACTGAGCCACCCATTGTCCGCTTGTGTCGTCACCTGTTCCTCACAGAGTAGCGGGCTGCCTCTTTAGAGCCAGATGTGTGGAGTTCCAGAGGTTCACATACACGGGGCCATGATCTTCAAGGATGAAGAGCAGTGCCAAAGGCTCTCCTTTATCCAAGTTTTCCTGGAAGCTCTCTTGCTTGATCAGTTCGGGTGCCACCAATCCAATGCCTAGGATAGGGTGTTTCCAGCTCATTCTCGGGGTGCATCCAATCATCGTGCAAGTAGGAAGCTAACTTGAGGTTATCGTCTGTAGGACACACGTTATCAGACTGCCAAGGGACGTCTGTTCAGTCTGATGAGGAGCATCCTTCTTGGCAAGCATCAGCTTAGCATAAGCGATATCATCAGTCTCTGGCTTGACATGATTGACTCCATTTTTCTTTTTCATTTTGTGGATAGTGGTAGTGTTTGACTCTAGGATTCTCTGTGGAGTTTCCACAGTTCACCTACTTCTGCTGGTCAGGTAAGTGGTGATCTGTGACACTCTTTCTAGACTCCTGGGGGATTCCCCACATGTTTCTTTTAGATTTTCTTAACTGACTTATTCAGTGAAAAAAATATCTCATTCTGCAAGTATTTTAAGGCCTATTAATTGCTTTGGGAGATAAGCACTCAGTCCAAATTTGACTTTTTTCACCTCAAGTAAATGGTTTATAATCCAAAATACTTCTATAATAATTTCAGAACATTAGTGATAATAAATAAAATATATTAATCATGTTATGGTAGATGTCATTATATAGAGCTTGCTGGATCATTAAATATTGTTTATACTGGGAATGGAGTTTAGCCAAGCAGTTAAGGTGCCCTCATCCAACATCAGTTTTGGGTGCGATTGCTGGTTCTGGCTCCTGATCTCAGCTTCCTGCTAATTCAGAACCTGGGAAGCAGCAATGTTGGCCCAAGCAATTGGGTTCCTAACACCCATGTGGGAGACCTGGTTCAAGTTCCCAAATCCTGGCTCTTGCCCCAGTACAGCATCAGCCATTTTGAGTATTTGAAAAGTCAATCAACTGATATGTGTTTTTTTTTAAAGATTTACTTATTTATTTGAAAGACAGAGTTACAGAGAGAGGGAGAGGCAGAGAGAGAGGTCTTCCATCTGTTTGTTCACTCCCCAAGTGGCCACAATGGCTGGAGCTGTGCCAATCTGAAGCCAGGAGCCAAGAGCTTCTTCCAGGTCTCCCATGTGGGTGTAGGGGCCTAAAGACTTGGGCCATCTTCCATGCTCTCCCAGGCCATAGCAGAGAGCTGGGTAGAGCAGCCCATATGGGATGCTAGCATAGCAGGCGATGATCCTACCCTCTACATCACAGCACCACTACGATATGTGTTCTTTCTCAAATGCCTCCCCCTACCAATCAAATAAATTTATATTTTTTAATTAAAAAAATTTCTAATGACAGAAAGTCACGCTTATTATTGCAGTACTAAATCCACTGAAATTAAGAAAGTTCTGAGGGGTTACCACCTGCAGTGTGGGCGCCAGTTCGTTTCTTGGCCACTCCTCTTCCAATCCAGCTCTCTGCTGTGGCCTGGAAAAGCAGTAGAAGATGGCCCAAGTCCTTAGGCCCCTGCACCCACATGAGAGACCCAGAAGAAGCTCCTGGCTCCAGATCGGCGCAGCTCTGGCTGTTGCCGTCAATTGGGGAGTGAACCAACAGATGGAAGACCTCTCCTCTCTTCCTCTCTCTCTTTCTCTCTGTCTCTCTCTCTCTCTGTAACTCTTTCAAATAAATAAATCTTAAAAAAAGAAAGTTCTGAGTTCCTAAGGACATTTAAAATATCATTTTAATAGATTTATGTAATCTTAGATTAAGTTAGTTATTGAAGGTAATTGCTGTATAGTTCTTCTATAATCTCAGTACACTTCTAGTATTTCATACTTATCTTCTAAAAGCCATTACATTTGATATAATTTTTGTTTGTTTATTTGTTTTTTTGGCAGGCAAAGCTAGACAGTGAGAGAGAGAGAGAGAGAGAGAAAGGTCTTCCTTCCGTTGGTTCACCCCAAAAATGGCTGCTATAGCCAGCGTGCTGCATCAATCCGAAGCAAGAGCCAGGTGTTTCTCCTGGTCTCCCACGCGGGTGCAGGGCCCAAGCACTTGGGCCATCCTCCACTGCACTCCCGAGCCACAGCAGAGAGCTGAACTGGAATAGGAGCAACCGGGACAGAATCTGGTGCCCTGACCGGGACTAGAACCTGGGGTGCCGGCACTGCAGGTGGAGGATTAGCCTAGTGAGCCGCTGGCCTGATATAATTTTTGATAATCAAAAATATTATCTAGTGTATACTTTGGAATAAAGAAATTCTTCAATGGTTTAAAAAAATTGTGGGGGAGCAGTGCTCTGGTATATTAAGCTAAGACTCTGCCTGTGGCACTGGCATCATATATGGGTACAGGTTCTAGTCCCAGCTGCTCTGCTTCTGATCCATCCTCTGCTATGGCCTGGGAAAGCAGCAGAGTATGCCACAAGTGCTTGGGCCCCTGCACCCATGTAGGAGACCCAGAAGAAGCTCCTGGCTCCTGGCTTTGGATCAGCCCAGCTCCAGCCATTGCCACCATTTGGGCAGTGAGACAGCAGATGGAAGACCTTTCTCTGTCTCTCCCTCTCTCTGCAAAAAAATGGACGCAACTGGAAACCATCAATCACACTTGGTGAACTAAGCCAGTCCCTAAGGGCAAGCATCATTTGCATTCCCTGATTTGTAGTAACTAAGAGTAGCTAAAAGGTAATATCTAAGAGTGAAATTGACATTTTGAGATTCCATGATGGTTTACAGCCCTTGCCTATACACCCGAGGAACAGTATTTTTCTTCATGCTATTTGTTAAACTCTTAACTTAGTGTAGGGTTAATCTCATGGGTATAAAGTAAACTGAAAATAGGTCTTTGTAAAAATTAAGAGTGGGAATAGGAAAGGGAGGAGAAAGAAGGGTGTGAGCATGGGCAGGAGGGAGGGTAGGGTGGGAAGTATCATTATGTTTCTGAATATGTATTTATGAAATACATGAAATTTGTATACTTTAAAACATTTAGGAAAATAAAAACAAATTCAATTTTAAAAGTTTAAACACAAAGGAACAGAGTTGTGGTGCAGAAATTTAAGCTGCCAAAATCTGCATACCATACTGGAGCACCACTTTGAGCCCCAACTGCTCTGCTTCTGATCCTGCTCCCTGCTAATGTCCCTGGGAAAGCTGCAGATGATGGGCCAAGTAACTGGGACTCTGACACTCACATCAGATAATCAGGCGGTATTTCCTGGCACCTGGTTTCCACCTGGTCCTTCCCTAACTGTGTGGCCATTTAGAAAATGAACTAACAGACAGAAGTGTGCTCCTTTTTTTTTTTTTTCTCCTCCCTCCCACCCTCCCTCTCTGTTTCGTTCTTTCAGATAATTAAATCCAAAAGAACATTTAGACACAAAAGCAATTAGCTAATAAGGGATGAAATTTAAATATAAACAAATAGGTCCAAAGTGGAATGATTTTTTTAGTTTTTTTTTTTTAAAGTATACAGGCTTCATACATTTTATATATACGAATCTAAGAACACTGTGATTCTTCCCACCCTACCGCACCTTCCATCTGCATTTCCACCCTTCTTCCTCCTCCCTCGCCTATTCCCATTCTCCTTTTTTTACTAAGATCTATTTTCAATTAACTCCATATACGTAAGATTAACCCTGCACAAAGTAAAGAGTTCAACAAAGAGTATATAGAAAAAATAACCTGTTCAACAGCTGAGACAAGGGCTGTTCAAAGTCATCACATCTCAAAGTGTCAATTCACTTCTGTAGATTACCTTTTAGGTATTCTATTAGTTACCACAGATCAGAGAGAACATACAATATTTGTCTTCTTGGGACTGACTTATTTCACTAAGTATAATGGTTTCTAGTTGCACCCATTTTGTTAAAAATGGCAGAATTTCATTTTTTAGTGCTGTGTAATATTTCATGGTGTACAAATACCATCATTTCATTATCCAGTTGAAGTGGAAATATTAAAAGATACACACAATGCAAACACTTAAGAAGAAATATGAGACCAAGATGAATTCAAGGAATGGGTGATTAGCAGAGGAAGGTAAAGACAGAAGTGTTAATTCTTTGAGGACAAAGTAGTAACCCTAGATGTGAAAACAGCTAATAACAAGTTTTCAATGCAAAAAAAGCAAAGTGTAAAAGATCAAAAATAAATATAGATGAATCTGCAGGTAGAGTTGGAGATTTCTGCATGTTTCAGGAATTGGTAAAACAAGTAGATAGAAATATTAACACTGAGGACCAGCACAACACTGTCAATGAACTGGACCTACTAAACACCTCAGAACAAATCTCTTTGCCTGCAATGTAACCACAATACCATGGACTTGGCTAATAAGGAAAGTTAAACATTTACTTAAAACAATTGTGACACTGTTTTCAGCAAAACCCATGAATGATCTGTAAATATTTTATATCAGAAAGTTGCTAGAGATCAAATCTGAAATTTGGGCTTTACCAGAAGAATAATATCTTAATGTCATAATTCTCTAGACTGTTCACCATCTGTGAAGACTGTCAATCAGTATCAAGAATTCTTATTCCAAACATATATTTCTAATTAGAAATAAAGCATTGAAATAAACTTTTACTAATTTTATATACAACTTAGTGGATTCAGCACTGGAAAGATATAATTTATTTGTTTAAAAAGAAGTCTTACAAATATCTTATGCCTAATAAGAAGAGAATTATATTCCCTATTTTTTCCAAGATTTGGGATAGGTAAACCTAACAGTTTTTACCCAAGTTCTGCAATTCACAATGTACTCACATTCTAATAGTGGATACTAAGATGATAATTATAATATTTATTGTATAATATGTGCATAACTACATACAAAAAAAATCTCATAACTTCTATGCAAACTCAGCACATCTGATTTTTCATGATTACCAACAGCCACAATTTCAACAGCCAAGTTTTATGTATTTTCTTCCTCAAAGTCATCTTTGCAGAGTACCAAAAACTGAATTATGCATATAATCATAAATACCGTGTATTCTTCAATTGTACAAGAATTGCATCTAAGATTCACTTCATAAAACTAAGCTGAAGTCCCTAAGGCATTATTCTGAGTATTGCAAAAGCAGAAGAACCCTTCGAAGTGAATATCCCCGTGACAATCCCACAGTCTGAGAGCTCATTGCTTCCTAGCAATCCTCTATCTCATTTTCCAGAATTATTCAGTAAAACAGGAGATAACAAACTTGAGATGCCAGAAGTCATGTCTGCTTACTCTGAACACAAAGGAAAATACAAATGCTGACAATTTTTAGAACAATGTAAAAACATGTAACATGAAAAAAAATTGACCACTTGCTGTGTCATGTCTCATCTTGAATTTCAAGTCAACATTAAGAAAAATATTTGAATAAAAATATGAAGACAGTAATATTACAGTTTAAGCTATGTTCATGCAGGTAGGGCAAAATATGTATCTTCACCCCTTCCAAAAAGGTTCTATACTATGTTTCACAAACAACTTTTTAAAATTAGTTTTTTTTTAAAAATTTTGCTTTTTTAAAAAAGACACTGCTGGTACAGTTAAACACTGTATTGGTATATAATTCATATATAAAAATCTGTATTTAGTGTACACAATGTGATGAGTTTGGCAACACACATTCACATGCAATCACCACAGTCAAACCAATAAGCCCATCCCACCACTTCTAAAATTTTCTTTGTTCCTTTTTGTAGTAACAACCTTTAACATAAAACTTACACTTAAATTTTCAAGTACATAATAAGTGCTGATTTTAAACGTCATAAATATTTCACAACTGACCTCTGGAACTTACCTTGGGTACCATTTTATATCCATTGAATGATACTTCAATTCCCTCTGTCCCTCAGAGTGTCAACTGCCACTCTTACTATCTGCTTCTATGAGTTTAAGTATTTTAGAAACCTCACCTGAATAGAATATGTTGTTTGTCTTCCTGAGACATGTTTATTTCACAATGCCATCTATATTCTTTCATGTTATCATGAATGGTAAGATTTTCTTTTATAGGACTGAATCATATTACATTTAAGGCATATACCACATTTTGTATACCCACTCATTTGCAGTTGGACATTTGGGCTGTTTCCATATTTGGAAATTATAAAGAATTCTGCATGAAATATTGGTGTGTGGATATGTCTTCAAGATCTTTAGCTTATTTGCTTTGAATATGTTCTCAGTAGTATAGGAGCATATAGTTCCATTTTTTATGAATCAGTATTGTTTTCTAGAATAGCTATCTCAATTTGTATTCAGCAATAGGCAAGGATTTCAATTCCTCCACATCTTTAGTCATATATATTTTTATAAATATGTAATACACATATTAAGAGATAAATGGAGTTATTTCATTCTGAATTTGATTTGCATTTCCTTGATGGGTAATAGTGTTGAGAATCTTTTATATACCTTATGGCCACATGAAGAATAAAAATTGAATCTGTGCTTTACCTCATATGCAAAAATTAACTCCAAACGGATTGAACACTGAAATGTAAAATCATAAACTTCTAGAACAAAGGTGGACAGTTTTCTAACATGGGTGTTAGAAATTATGACTTCTGAGATATGATACCAAAAGCACAGGCAGCAAATGTAAAAAGACATAAGCAGAACTACAATAATCTAAAAAGTTTCTCTACAGCAAACAACAATCCAGAGTAGGAAACAACAAAAGAAATCAAAGAAAATATTTGTAAACCATTCATCTGATAAGGGTTTACCATTTAAAATATATAATAAAGTCCTACAACTCAATAGTTAAGAAAAAAATTTTAAATAGACAAATAGTTGACTAGATTTTTTTTAACTTTTATTTAATGAATATAAATTTCCAGTATACAGCTTATGGATTACAATGGCTTCCCCTTCCCATAATTTCCCTCCCACCCGCAACACTCCCCTCTCCCGCTCCCTCTCCCTTTCCATTCACATCAAGATTCATTTTCAATTCTATTTATATACAGAAGATCAATTTAGTATAAATACTTCAACAGTTTGCACCCACATAGAAACACAAAGTGAAACATACTGTTTGAGTACTAGTTATAGCATTAAATCAAAATGTACAGTACATTAAGGACAGAGATCCCACATCAGGAGCAAGCGCACAGTGGCTCCTGTTGTTGACCCAACAAATTGACACTCTAGTTTATGGCGCCAGTAACCACCCTAGGCTGTCGTCATGAGTTGCCAAGGCTATGGAAGCCTTCCAAGTTTGCCGACTCTGATCATATTTAGACAAGGTCATAAAAGACAGGTTGAGGGTAGTAACCAATGATCCTAAGAGTGGCCTTAACCAGGTCTGAACAATTATACAGCATTAAGTGGGGAAGAGGACCATCAGTACACACAGGTTGGGAGTAGAGCCATTGGTGGTAGAGTAGAGGTTATGATTACAAAGGAATGAGGCCCAAGTGGACTAGACAGGGTCTAGAACAAAGGACAGAGTCATTATTAGAGGAGCTAAGAAAGGTGCTGTCTAAGCTACAAGTAATTTTTCTGATTGAGAGGCAAATAGAACCTGATAGAAGGGGCTTGATAATAATCTGTTGGGCTTTAGGCCTTGTAAGTTAAGAGGCCCAGACCTATCTATCATTAAGCCAGTCCCAAAGAGAAAAATATCATTTGTTTTCCCTGATCAGTGACAACTGAGCGCCAAAGGGGAAACCTGTTAAGTGAAATGGACACTATAAGCAACAATGAACTGATCAGCTCCTGTCCTGACTTTAGATGTACAATGTAATACTTTATCCTTTTTAGTATTTGTTGTTGTTGTTGTTGTGGTTCTAGTACTATTGGTTGAACTCAGTAATTAACACACAATTATTCTTAGGTGTTTAAATTTTAACTGAAAAGTGATCCCTGTTAAATCTAAGAGTGGAAAAAGAGAGGGAGGAGATGAAGAGCTATGGGTTATTTAACTATGTGCTTATTTTCAAAGACTTGAATAATCACCTTGTAACAATGATCAGATTTGGTCTATGTTATGTCATGATTTTAAGGAATCTTATTTCAACCAGATATTTTGGATTTTGATATTGGTCTATTATGCTATGTTATATGTGCGTACATATTGTATGTCCACATGGGGAAATTTTATTAAGAGTTTTATTTTAAATGGCTTTTAGATAAGATTGTCCATAAATTTAAGCTGCTAAAATCAATCAAAGATACATTTTAATTTGTATGACCTGAATCTGTGTATCATATGTTTTAAACTTGTTGGTAGAAAGAAACTAAAAACATTTTATATGGTTGTGCTTAAGTTTACTGGTTAAACAAACTACACCATGTTAGATATTTAAGACGTGTTTTCAAATACATGATTCTTAAAATTTATAGAAGGCATTGGACCTTCCGGTAAATGTTTTATTAAGTTCTTATCTAAGGGTTGAAACGGTTTGCTAAGTATTCATGTAATATTGCTATTGTCAGCAAGTGATCTAGGACTTGCTCCCTCATTTCTCTATTCTAAGCCCAACTTGTTCTTTCACTTCTCTATTCTCTTCAAGGTAGGGAACTAATTCTATTATGAAGGAATCTGTAGGATGCACAATTTAATCTTTAGACCTTATAAAAGAGATGGCTAACATTTTTCTGTAATAGCATAGCCAAAATAAGAACTTAACTAATAATCTCATAGCTAGATTCACATCGCCATCAGCGAAGTATACAGTAAGTAGAAAAAAAAACCTCCCTTTCAGACCAAAGGGAAAGAAAGTTTTAAAGTGAGAATATAATTTTCCTCATGGGCATTGTCTACCTTAGAAAAACTACTACAGAACATGCCTGTGACTATAGACTTGTAGTTCAGGCCACCGAAGATTAGAGATGGGACACGGGCACTCCCTTGACTTGCATCCTCTGGTCTGCTTTAACACAAACCAGGAGGAAAAGAAAGCTAGGCATCAGAAGCAATGGGTGGCAGGCCTATTAATGGCTGATCTGTACAGTGATCTGCCCTCAAGGAGACCCAACAGGCCAGTCCACTGCAGTGGCTTTCAATGTGGTAAGCCTGGGCTTCAGCAGAAGTCAGCTTGTGAAGAGCCCTGGCAGCTCTGCCAAGAGTTGGATCACTGGAAATGGACCTGCCCTGGAATCGAAGGATGCCCAGGTCAGAGCCACAGATCTTATTGGCTCTAAGCTGAAAAGCCCTTCACTCAGCCCAACTTCCAAAGTGACCACTGCAGTTGAGGGGACAGCCAAGTAGGGTCAGCAACATTGCAGGCAGAACTGTAAATTTCTTGTTAGAGATGCCCCCTGCCTTTACCTGGCCAGCTCTCCTCCCAGGCCAGCCAAGTAATGAAAGTCAACAGAGTGCCTTCCCCTAGGAGGTTCACACCTCCCTTAGGACTAGATATTTTTTTAAAAATAATTTTCATACAAATGGTAAATATGAATAAAAACTTCTTATGATATAAGTGTGGATAAATTATGACATTAATATTACTATATACTATATTAATTATATATAATAAATAATATAATTAACTTATATTAATAAGATATGAAATCTTATTCTCACAGTACATTTTATGTGGTTCACCCACTTTTTTGAACACTTTCTTACCAGAGAATGAACAACAATTTTTGTGGCCCACATGCCTCTTTTATTACTCCAATAGGAATTTGAGTTCCTGAGCTCACTAAAATTTATGCCATGTTGTTTTCATTGTTTTTAATTATTAAGAATAATTAACCACCTCCTCAGATTGTCCGTATCCCACAACTTTCATGGATAAAGCACTTAGAACAAGTGCCATCCTGGTGACTGGTCCTGAGCAGATTAAGAGAGAAATGAGGCCAATCTTCTCTCCAAAGCTCTCCTCACTGCCTCTGTGAACAGTGCTGCCAAAGAAGTGCTCTGGCAGTGTCTCTTTGTGCCTTCCCCTGAAGGCAGTCAGTGTCTGTGAAAGCTCAGATCTGGTATCCACACAGGCACATGGTTGCTCTTGGAAGATTTTATTGTCCCCAACAGTAGAAACTCATAAAACTAAAGATTCATATTCCTTGCAGAAGAGTTGCGGGTGGGTGCATTCTTCATACCCGGAAAGCATAGGACGATGTTCTCAGCTCCTCGGTGTTGAAAGGATACTTGCTTGTGAAGATTTAGCACAACGGAAGCTCTAAGAATTAGCCAACTTAGCAAAGATGTTGAGGTATGCACTAAGGCATTGAGAATTGATTCCCAGTGAAATACATGTGCTCACCAAGAGTACTTCACCTGTCTCCTTCTGTGCCCTGGGAGTGCAGTGCCTGGCCACTGAATCTGATCCCCATGGCTTCAGCTTAATATGCTATGCATGCCTCTTCCTTTCTAAGACTTTGTAGACAAGAAATCAGGGTCTCAACTTGCAGGAAAGGACCTGAATCATAAACCAATTAGCTGACCCTCCACATTCCTATGGGAACCCAGGTCACTTCTTATTATATGCCAGAATAGTAGCAGGCATTTGCTATCAAAATTAGATATGTATTGTTTTATTACAACTAAAATGTTTTAGGGGCAGATGTTGTAGCATAGAAGGGTAATCCACAGCTCTGGAAGCCCACATTCCATATTGTAGTATTGCAGTGCCAGATGGAGCCCTGGCCTTTCTGCTTCCAATCCAACTAACGTGCATCCTGTGAGGCAGCCGATTGTTCAAGTACTTGGGTTCCTGCCAACCACACAGGAGATTCAGATGATGTTCTGGGCTCCTGGTTTCAGCCAGACCCAACCTTGCCTATCGTAGACATTTGGGGAGTAAACCAGAAGATGCCATTCTGCCTTGCAAGTAAAACTCAATAAATCAAAAATGTGCTGAAAATATTTAGTTTTCATAAACAGTGCTGTGATAGGCATATTTATTTAGTTAACTAATGACCATTTCTCATTTTAATTTTAAAATGTTTAAAAAGTTTAATTGGCACAAATTGTGTATATACACATATATATATATATATATATATATATATATATATATACAGGATATGATATATTGTTTTGATGCATGCATACATTACATAATGTCTTATCAGGGTAACTGTATCTATCTGTCAAACATGTATCATTTCTCTACGGTAAAATATTCAATGTTCTTCTAATGCTTTTTATATTTTAATCCTTTGGTAGTTTTTATCATGTGAAGCAATAATGTACTTTGGAAGTTAGCCCATGCCATGCCAAGGAACTGAACTACAATTGTTCTAAAACAATCAGGGAAATCAAGAGTCTTCTTGGCCACTGACTGGTTTAGGTTTAAGAACTTTCTGGGTGGTGAAGGCAGGGAGTAAGGAAAGAGAAAATCTTCTGGAGGCATTTGGAAGATGTTTGACAGCCCAGTTAGAAGATGTGAAAACAAAGTACCTCTCCTTTGCTTTTAGATGCAGTTATGCAGGATTAAGTCCAGAGCTGTTGCAACCATCTTTCTGTGAGGATCAAGCCTCAAACTAAAAATCACCAAGTGATAATCTTCTTGCTATAAGAGTCCAGGGAAGATGCAGAGCATTAAGGCAAAAAGACAAGAAGCACACTGGTATATCCACTCTCTGGTTCTTCTCTCTCTGCTTATAAAAGCATGGAGGTCCCATCCTGCTGACATTATTTAATGTTAATCACTTTCCAAAGGACTCTCCCCTAAGAAGCAGCCTCTTAATTTTCCATCCTCTTTAAGCCTCACAAAAAAGGGATCAAACTCCAACAATAGTTTTAGTGGAGACAAACCATACTCCAACCACAACACTGATAACACTAGAGCTCTATGCTAACCAGCCCCACACTACAACATCCAGCTTGATGTGAAAACAAGCTATGCAAAGGACCAAAGTACTGATACATGATCCTACATGGATGAAACTCAGAAATACTATCCCAAGGTAAAGAAGCTAAAGGCCACATATCATAGGATTCCACTAATCCAAATATCCACAATAATCAAATCTAGAATCTGGAAAACAGATAAATGGTTGCCAGGGGATGTGGAAATGGGGGGGGGGGGCAGTGAATGATTATGCAATAGATGCAAGATTCTTTTCTAAGGTAATAACTTCAGACAGAAGTGATACATGTACAAGACTATAAATGGAGTAACACCACCGATATGGACACGACAATGGTAATTGCATTAGGTGAATTTTACCTCAATTTATAAAAAGTACGGGATCAAAAACAGAGCCCCTTTTTTCAAGCCACATTTCTTACCTGTCATTTGTTCTCTTGCTTGCAATTAAAAACATCCTAATGGAAACTGAAGATTCATTATGAGACTGTGAAGACGACAGTTAAGCATGCTGTTTAGGTAGAATCCTAGTTTGGCCTCCATCCTCCCCATTCCCTGTACACCCTGTATTAGTCATAGCTTGTAAATCCTTGATGTTGAATAAAGGTATTCTAGCCATTGGAATGCAGGGAAGGTAATGGGATAGTCAGTCCTTTGCTGTACATGATATATAGTCCATGCTGTAAAAAATTGCCTTCGCTGACACTAGAGAGAAAAGTTTAAAGAGTTCTAAATATCAAACGGCCATGTGGTGGAAAGGACCATGTGAGAGACCTGGTGTGTAGTCTCCAGGACATGAGGCCCTTCCAACTACAACTAGGGAAGAAACGCTGTGAAAACCCAACCCCAGAGTGTGGAGGAGGACTTCAAGCTGTAGATGAAGTCACAGCCCTAGCAGGCATCTGGTTTTCAACATATGGCACCCTGAGCACAGAGAAACTATGAGATTACAAAAGGGTATTATTTTAAACTTCTAAGGTGTTAGTAATGTATTATGTGTCAGGAGAAATCTAAAACAAGACTTGAGCCACTATCTACTGCTTTCCCAGGCCACAGTAGAGAGCTGGATCAGAAGAGGAGCAGCTGGGATTAGAACCGGTACCCATACGGGATGCTGGCGCTGCAGGCAGAAGATTAACCTACTGCGCCACGGCACTGCACTGATCTGAAGCCAGGAACCAGGTGCTTCTTCCTGGTCTCCGACATAGGTGCAGAGAACAAGCACTTGGGCCATCCTCCAGTGCCCTCCCGGGCCACAGCAGAGAGCTGAACTGGAAGAGGAGCAACTGGGACTAGAACTTGGCACCCATATGGGATGCAGGCCCCGAAGGTGGAGGATTAACCAAGTGAGCCACAGCGCCGGCCCCAAGAAAAACATCTTTATGTTTAGTTTGTTTGGTGGGATTTCCTTTCCAGGAACTCCAGGCTGGAAGCAGTATGTAAGTACCACCTGAAAACAATCCATATTCTAACTAGAGTCAATTTTGCTATCACCAAAATTCATCAAAGAACACCAATCAGAGGAGGATGAGGAACAACCAGGAACTCACAAAATATGAACATGCCTTTTTTTTTTTTTTTTTTTGACAGGCAGTGTTAGTGAGAGAGGGAGAGACAGAGAGAAAGGTCTTCCTTCTGTTGGTTCACCACCCAAATGGCCACTACAGCATGCTGGCCAATCCGAAGCCAGGCGCCAGGTGCTTCCTCCTGGTCTCCCATGTGGGTGCAGGGCCCAAGCACTTGGGCCATCCTCCACTGCCTTCCCGGGTCACAGCAGAGAGCTAGACTTGAAGAGGAGAAACCAGGACAGAACCGGTGCCCCAACCAGGACTAGAACCCAGAGTGCTGGCACCACAGGCAGAGGATTAGCCTAATGAGCTGTAGCACCAGCCGAACATGCCTTTCTCAACACCAACTTCAATCTACAATAACCTTATCACTAACCACTCAGGGAGCCAGGGCATTAAGGAATACATGTTTGACTCATTGTTCTGTGCTTTAAAGTGAATACCTACTTTCTCTCACAAAAGTGATGTCAGCAACTAGCTTGCAGTGTGCTGGAGCAGACTCAGTTTTGGGAGTTTTTTTTGTTGTTGTTGTTGTTTTTTTTTTTTTTTTTTTTTGACAGGCAAAGTGGACAGTGAGAGAGAGAGACAGAGAGAAAGGTCTTCCTTTTCCGTTGGTTCACCCCCCCAATGGCCTCTGTGGCTGGCACACTGCGGCCGGCGCGCTGCACTGATCTGAAGGCAGGAGCCAGGTGCTTCTCTTGGTCTCCCATGGGGTGCAGGGCCCAAGCACTTGGGCCATCCTCCACTGCACTCCTGGGCCATAGCAGAGAGCTGGACTGAAAGAGGGGCAACTGGGACAGAATCTGGTGCCCTGACCGGGACTAGAACCTGGTGTGCTGGTGCTGCAGGAGGAGGATTAGCCTATTGAGCTGTGGCGCCAACCCAGTTTGGGGGGTTCTATAGCAATTCCTCCAGCAAGCTGTCAGTGTCATCTGCAACATGGTGTCTCATTCATAAAGGCACTAATCCCATTAATGAAGATCCTACACTCATAGTTTAATCACCTTGCAAAGGTTCCATATCAAATACCCCCACATGAAGCCCTGGAGGTAGAGTGTGGGGGACAGACACTGGAAGTCAGTAACAGTGGCCATATCCAAATGGTCCAAAAATGAGTTAAACTGTCAACTCTATTGTGAACACACATTCATACACAATGACATCTTTAAACACAGTCTCTCAGAAAAATATCTTCCAGTGGGCTTTGATTCCTTACACTATCATACACTCAGAAAGATGAGTAGTACAAAATAAATATAGGAAAAATAGACAAGGACAATGCATGGGAAAAGGAGCAAAGTGAGGAAGAACAGTAATTTGGCCTGCTTTTTAAAAGTCTCTACAGAACCAGTGCAAATCCTGGCTTCTCCACTTCTGATCCAGCTCCCTGCTAATGCACCTGAGAGAGCAGCGGAGGATAGGCCAAAGTTTTCCAGCCCCTGCTGCCCACATAGGAGACCTGGATGGAGTTCCAGGCCCCTAGCTTTGCCCTGGCCCAACTCAGCTGTTGCTGCCATTTGGGGACTGAACCAGCAGATGGAAGATTGTCTCCCATCCCCCTGTTTGTCTCTGTAACTTTCTTTCAAATAAATACACAAATCTTTAATAAATTAATAAATAAAAGTAAATTGAAACAAAAAAAGTCTCTACAGAGTAAACATGGGGTTAAATTCGTACCGGCTTATTAAAACGTGGCTTATTTTCCAACATTAACAAATGCTCAATTATTGCTCAGATATGGAAAGTCCAGGAGCACGTTGTGGTCTTAATACATTCATGTGGCTGTAATTTGAGAAGGAAGAAGCAAGGTAAATTTCCTTGTGAATGTTTGTGACTGGGTGTCAGTAGGTATGCAAGCATGTAGAGGCAGTTCCAGAGGAATGGTTTCTAGGGAAAATGTGCTAAGATCTGCGAGTATTGTTTATCTGGATATATAAGGCTGTAATATGGAAAAAAATTCCATTCCATATGTCTTCCATTTTGTAAAAGACAGGCTATCTTTGTTCTTTCATTTTTCATAAATTACTCAGTCATGTTTATTCATCTATTAAGTATTCTTTGTCTTTGTCAAAGTTTGCAGTTGACCTAGATCACCAACTGAACTCTGGTGCTTACTGTAATGCTGACTGCAACTTATATTTAGGATCTAAATAAATTGACATTACTCAAATTTTATCTCCTTTTATCATGAATACATATCTAGTTTTTCTGGATCATATAAGCTATTGCAACATGATTTGTTAGTGTCTAAAATATCTTTGCAAGATAACAAGTAGATAAAGCTTAAAAATCTTTTCAATAATCTATTATTAGGCTTAAAGTTAAATGATTTTTATTACCCTGGAAACCAGTGACCTAGATGGAATGCAAAATTTTCTTTGGAAGGTGTCAGAGAATGGTTAAAATGAACTTAATGAAAAAACTACACAGAGTAATTTGAACTGGAAACGAAACTGGCTTTTGCAGATAAAAATAGCATGGTCACTTCACAAATCATTTTGATAATTTCTAAGTGGCTTTAAATGTCAAAAACTCCTACTGTATTACTAAGACCTGATTTTTAAAGTCTCAAATTTCTAAATTGTTCATTGAATGTGTTGGATTCTTTCAATACTAAGATGCAAAAAGATCTGTGACAATCCACTAGAAAATGAACAAAGGAACTACATTTGGGGAAAAAAAACGTATTTCCTCACAGAAATAAAATGATGACAGGAAGAACTGAAAGATAAAGGAAACTGAGTACAAAATATTTTGCATATTTTTATCATTACCAGTGACGGAATGAAACAAAACTTGCCAAAAAGCTAGTAGTTAGATTTACATGATATTCCTGACACTCAAACTGCTTCTATACTGAACATTCTCAGGAAGTAAAATGTCATTTTGTAAGCACTTGGGAAACTGACAACAGCTAAGCCATATTTAATATGATGTAGAAAAATGCATGGTGTAATATTGCTGATAATGCTAACTCTTCTCAAAAAATATAACTATAATAGATATTTTGCCTATGATTTGATATTAACTAGGAAAAATATACCTTGTTCTAAGTGGAGTAAGTATACCAAAATTGCTAAAGATGGTAGGTCATATAATTCCTTGCTGATCATCTACTCCAGCCTCAGGTTGGAAAAGGTCACTTGTGCCTTTAGTCACCCAAAATGGCATGCACTTATCCATTACAAACCCATTCTTGATATATTTGCAGCTAGATACTTATAATTTTTCTCAGTTTATCTGTAATTATTTCCTTTTGGCATATTTAGCACCTATGCAATGCTTGGCACAGAGTAAGCACCATTGAAAAAAATACTGAACAACGTTATTAAGACATCACCCAGCATAATGACTCCCATAGAATAGTCAGGTCCCATCTTTGAATGTAAGCTGCCTTTAAAATCTGGATCAGGACAAACTATGTATGGGAGCTAAGATCTCCATAGATTTGCTTTGTTATTACAAATGTGTCCATGTTATTTAACTTCCATAGTTGTCTTTATCACTAATGTACTAAGAAGGAGTCCATGGTAACTTGAGACACAATAAGGTAGAGAACTGGTTGGCAGCACAAAGACTGCAGAGTGAGAAGCTCCAAGTCTCCTCAGAGTCAGCAGTTGGAACAGTTCCTCACCTACCTAGCTGTCTTCACCAGAGCTAAAGAAGCCAGTAAAAGCAGTTATGGAACAACACAGAAACACCATAAAACAGCGAAGATAAAACACATATACCACTGTGGCTGCTGGTGCTGGCAGCTGCAGCTCCTACCTCTCTGGCTCCCGGTCAGAATGCCATCTTGCCAAAAGCAAAGAGAACATAAAAAAGATAAGGTGGCACCATGACCCTGGAGAGCAACATGAACCAGCAGTCCAGACTGTGAATGAAGTCTATATTCTTTGCAGGCTGTAAGTCCAGCCAAGATAGACAACCTTGCATTCTCACAGCACAGACTGAGCCCTACTAGTCCTACTGGGCCCAACAAGGCAGCTGCAATCCCACAGTCCAGGCTTACATATCACTTCCCACTGCTCAGCAAACAGTGATGAAGGACAACTGGGATGGAAAGCCGCTAAGACTGATAAATAAGGAGGCCTGCCCCATGAGAACCGGGAACCATACTCCTCCCCACTGCTTCCTCTCCTCTGACCACTTAAACTCTGTTCTGACTAGGGAATAGTGTGAAGTCTTGTGGAAGGTGCCAGGGATGGGATGGCTTGCAAGGCAAAGAGAGAAAACCCTGTACTCTGTGACTGGAAGTTCTGAACACAGGACATGGAGCTGAGAGAGTAGCTCTTTGAAGCTGGGTTCCTGTTCACTCCAGTCTGAATGCAGGCTAATAATGGTGTACTGTACATTTCAAAATCATTGACAGTAAATTTCAAATGTTATCACAACAAAAAGTATTTGAGGTGATTGATATAAATTATTTATTTTAATTTAGTTATTCCATATAGTATCAATGAATCCTAACATCGCTTCATGCCCCACATACACAATTATGTTGATTTAAATAAGACAAATTTAATAACTCTATTGGTAGGGGATTAAGATGATGGAGTTAGGGAGGAGGCTTGTTGCGCTAGTCTAGAAGACAGTTTAAAAAAAGTACAAAGAGTGCAGTCTCAGGAAAGAGTTAGGGAGAAAACAGCAGAGGAAACTATGCCAATTAGAGAACACAGTAGACCTATGCGGAGGGCACGGATGCACACAACTCAGGACCTTAGCAGCCGAGAACCTCCACACCAACATTGGAAAGTAAGGTTTTCAGACCAGACTGCATCAGACCAAGTCACTGGCCAAAATGCTGAAGGAAGAGCTTTAGGCTTTAGGAATCTGACTTGGAGCCCCATGGGGGATAGCGTACCTGCCAAACTATAGGAGTGAAAACAAAGTGGAGGAACGTTTTTTCTCTCTCCGATCACCCTGCAACTACATCCTGTAAGGATGGTAGAGAACAGGCACCATTTTTGACTTACTTAACAGCTGTGCCAGCTCATGTCCACGTCAAGCAACCAGCCAAGCAGAGAATCTGTGTCTGGTGGGGAGGTCAAAGAGGGGTCCAGGTGCTCATGACTGTAGGAGGCTTGTGTGCCAGGATTGTGAAAACACTGAGGCTGCATGGGAGGATTCAGGGTGTGGCTGGGACATTGGAAAGTCACTGTGGGAAGTAACACACAATCAGGGCTCGCGTGTTACCTGGTAAGGGACATTCCTAGGAAATCTGAGCTTATACTGAGGACTGCATAGATCCTTTGTGTGGACCTTGTGACAGAGCAGACCAATAATATGTATACCCATTGGGGCTAAAGCCCAGGCACTGAACTCCTTTGAGTAGAGGAGCTCAACTGAGTCTATGACAACAAACAAGAACAAACCTTTCCTCTGATAAAAATAAAATTAAAAGGAGATTTACCACAACAGACATGGCTTTCACACTGGGGAACTGAACAGAGCTCCTTGGCCAGTTCCACCACAAGCCTCTAGGTATTCCCAGAGAGTAGACGCTCCACTAATCCACACAGACATAGTCCAAAGAAAAGACACCATAGTGAAAAAACAAAGAGTAAGTCAACAAGTATCTCCACAAATACTGACTAACAAACACACCAATTCAAGAAACAATAAGGAAGACAAAATGACGCCCCTAAAAGAACACAACACTTCAGCACAAGATGGTAACAACTGGTCTAACTAACCAAAAAAAGGAGAGAGCAGACTCAAATCAATAAAATTAGAGATGAAAAAGGAAATTTAACAACAGATAACACAGAGATAAAAATAATCATCAGAAATTATTACAAGGAGCTGTATGCCAACAAACTAGGAAACCAAGAAGAAATGCATAGATTCCTGGACACGTACAATCTACCTAAATTAAGCCATGAAGACATAGAAAACCTAAACAGATCCATTACCAGAGAGAAATTCAATCACTAATAAAGATCGCCCCAACAAAAAACAGCCCAGGACCAGACGGTTTCATTGTTGAATTCTACCAGACATTTAAAGAAGAACTAATACCAATTCTTCTCACTGCTATTCACAACAACTGAAAGAGAGGGAATCCTCCCAAATTCTTTCTACGAAGCCAGCATCACCTTAATTCCTAAATTCAGAAAAGACGCAACAGAAAAAGAGAACTATAGATCAAATTCCCTAGGAACATAGACACAAAAATCCTCAACAAATTCTGGCCAATAGAATGCAACAACACATCAGAAAGATAATTTACATGAACAGGGGTGATTCAGCATTTGCAAATCAATCAATGTGATACATCACATTAACAAATTGAAGAACAAATACCTGATGATTATCTTAATAGATGCACAGGAAGCATTTCATAAAATACATCACCCTTTTATGATGAAAACTCTAAGCAAATTGGGTATACAAGGAACATTTCTGAACACAATTAAGGCTACTTATGACAAACCAATGGCCAGTGTCTGACTGAATTGAGAAAAGTTGTAAGCATTCCCACTGAGATCCGGAACCAGACAAGGTGCCCTTTTTCACCATTGCTATTCAACACAGTCCTGGAAGTTTTAGAGCCATTAGGCAAGAAAAAGAAATTAAAGGGATACAATTTGGGAAAGAGGAAGTCAAACTATCCCTACTTGCAGATGACATGATTCTATATATTGGGGAATCCAAGAGACTCCACCAAGAGAATACTGGAACTCTTAAAAGAGTTTGGTAAAGTAGCAGGATATAAAATCAATACACAAAAATCAACAACCTTTGTATATACAGACAATGCCAAGGCTGAGAAAGAACTTCTAAGATCAATCCCATTCAGAATAGCTACAAAAGAAATCAAATACCTTGGAATAATTTTAACCAAGGATGCCAAAGATCTCTATGACTAGAATTACAAAACATTAAAGAAATAGAAGATACAAAAAATGGAAAAATCTTCTATGTTCATTGACTGCAGTATCATTAAATGTACATACTACTGAAATCAATTTATAGATTCATTGCAATACCAATCAAAATACCAAAGACATAGATATAGAAAAAATGATGCCTGAATTCATATGGAAACATGGAGACTTCAAATAGATAAAGCAATCTTATACAATAAAAACAAAGCTGGAGGTATCACAATACCAGATTTCAAGACATCCTATAAAGCAGTTATAACAAAATAGCCTGAAACTGCCACAAAAACAGGTAGATTGACCAATGGAACAGAATGCAAAAGCCAGAAGTCAATTCAACCATCTACAACCAACTTATATTTGACCAAGGAGCTAAACAAATCCCTAGAGCAAAAACAGTCTTCAATAAACGGTGCTGGGAAAACTGGATTTCCACATGCAAAAATATGAAGCAGGACCCCTACCTTACACCTTACACAAAAATTCATGCAAAATGGATTAAAGACCTAGATTTATGACCCAAAAACCATCAGATTATCAGAGAACATTCAGGAAATTCTAGAAGATATTGGCACAGGCAAAGATTTCTTGGAAAAGACCCAGAGGCACAGGAAATCAAAGCCAAAATTATCATATTGGATTACATCAAATTGAAAAGCTTTTGTACTTCAATAGAAACACTCAGGGAAGTGAAGAATAAACCATAGAATGGGAGAAATTATTTAATTAAAAAACAGAATATATAAAAAGATCAAGAAACTCCACAACAACAAAACAAACAACCCAGTGAAGAAATGGGCAAAGAACTTAGACATTTTTCTAAAGAGGAAATCTAATGGCCAACAGACACATGAAAAAATATTCAGGATCACTAGCTATCAGGGAAATGTAAATCAAAATGACAATGAGGTTTCAACTCACTCCAGTTAGAATGGTTTTCTTACAGAAATCAACAAACAACAAATGCTGGCTGGTAGGGATCGGGAGTAAAAGGTACCCTAATCCATTGTTCGTGAGAATGTGAACTGCTTTTGTGTGTGTGTGTGTGTGTGTCTTTGAAACTTTTATTTAATGAATATAAATTTCCAGTGTACAGCTTATGGGTTACAATGGCTTCCCCCCTCCCATAACTTCCCTCCCACCTGCAACCCTCCCCTTTCCCGCTCCCTTTCCCCTTCCATTCACATAAAGATTCATTTTCAATTCTCTTTATATACAGAAGATCAGTTTAGTACATATTAGGTAAAGATTTCAACAGTTTGCCCATATAGCAACATAAAGTGAAAAAACTACCATTGGAGTACTAATTGTAGCATTAAATAACAATGTACAGCACATTAAAGACAGAGATCCTACATAATAGTTTTTTAAAAAAAATAATTAATTTTCTATGCCATTTCCAATTTAACACCAGGTTGTTTTTTTTTTTTCATTTCCAATTCTCTTTATATACAGAAGATCGATTCAGTATATAATTAGTGAAGACCTCATCAGTTTGTACCCAAGAGAAACACAAAGTATAAGAATACTGTTTCAGTACTAGTTATAGCATCACTTCACATTAGACAACACATTAAGGACAGATCCCACATGGGGTGTAAGTACACAGTGACTCCTGTTGCTGACTTAACAATTTGACACTCCTGTTCATGGCGTCAGTAATCTCCCTAGGCTCTAGTCATGAGTTGCCATGACTGTGGAAGCCTTTAGAGTTCGCTGACTTTGATTTTATTCTGATAGGGTCATAGTCAAAGTGGAAGTTCTCTCCTCCCTTCGGAGAAAGGTACCTCCTTCTTTGATGGCCCCGTTCTTTCCACTGGGATCTCACTTGCAGAGATCTTTCATTTAGGTCTTTTTTTTTTTCCATGATATCTTGGCTTTCCATGCCTACAATACTCTCATGGGCTCTTCAGCCAGATCCGAATGCCTTAAGGGCTGATTCTGAGGCCAGAGTGTTGTTTAGGACGTCTGCCATTCTATGAGTCTGCTGTGTATCCCGCTTCCCATGTTGGATCGTTCTCTCCCTTTTTGATTCTATCAGTTAGTATTAGCAGACACTTGTCTTGTTTGTGTGATCCCTTTGACTCTTAGACCTATCAGAGCCATCAATTGTGAGCTGAAATTGATCACTTGGACTAGTGTGATGGCATTGGTAGATGCCACCTTGAAGGGATTGTGTTGGAATCCCCTGGCACATTTCTAACTCCACCAAATTCGGCAAGTCCGATTGAGCATGTTCCAAATTGTACATCTCCTCCCTCTCTTTTTCCACTCTTAAATTTAACAGGGATCATTTTTCAGTTAAAATTTAAACACCTAAGAATAATTGTGTGTTAATTACAGAGTTCAACCAATAGTACTAGAACAACAACAACAACAACAACAAATACTAAAAAGGATAAAGTATTACATTGTACATCTAAAGTCAGGACAAGAGCTGATCAGGTCATTGATTCTTATAGTGTCCATTTCACTTAACAGGTTTCCCCTTTGGTGCTCAGTTATCACCAATCAGGGAAAACAAATGATATTTGTCCCTTTTGGACTGGCTTAATTCACTCAGCATGATGTTTTCCAGATTGCTCCATCTTGTTGCAAATGACCGGGTTTCGTTGTTTCTTACTGCTGTATAGTATTCTATGGAGTACATGTCCCATAATTTCTTTATCCAGTCTACTGTTGATGGGCATTTGGGTTGGTTCCAGGTCTTAGCTATTGTGAATTGAGCTGCAATAAACATTAATGTGCAGATGGCTTTTTTTTTGCCAAATTAATTTCCTTTGGGTAAATTCCAAGGAGTGGGATGGCTGGGTTGTATGGTAGGGTTATGTTCAGGTTTCTGAGGAATCTCCAGACTGACTTCCATAATGGCTTAACCAGTTTGCATTCCCACCAAGAGTGGGTTAGTGTCCCTTTTTCCCCACATCCTCTCCAGCATCTATTGTTGGTAGATTTCTGAATGTGAGCCATTCTCACCGGGGTGAGATGGAACCTCATTGTGGTTTTGATTTGCATTTCTCTGATTGCTAGTGATCTTGAACATTTTTTCATGTGTCTGTTGGCCATTTGGATTTCCTCTTTTGAAAAATGTCTGTTGAGGTCCTTGGCCCATCTCTTAAGTGGGTTGTTTGTTTTGTTGTTGTGGATTTTCTTGATTTCTTTGTGGATTCTGGTTATCAATCCTTTATCTGTAGTATAGTTTGCAAATATTTTTTCCCATTCTGTTGGTTGCCTCTTCACTTTCCTGACTGTTTCTTTTGAAGTACAGAAACTTCTCAATTTGATGCAATCCCAAATGTTAATTTTGGTTTTGACTGCCTGTGCTGCTGGAATATTTTCCAAGAAGTCTTTGCCGGTACCTATATCTTGCAGGGTTTCTCCAGTGCTCTCTAATAATTTGATGGTTTCAGGTCGTAGATTTAAGTCTTTAATCCATGTTGAGTGATTTTTTGTGTAAGGTGATAGGTATGGGTCTTGCTTCAAGCTTTTGCACGTGGAAATCCAATTTTCCCAGCACCATTTATTGAATAGGCTGTCCTTATTCCAGGGATTAGATTTGGATCCTTGGTCAAATATAAGTTGGCTGTAGATGTTTGGATTGATTTCTGGTGTTTCTATTCTGTTCCATTGGTCTATCATTCTGTTTCTGTACCAGTACCATGTTGTTTTGATAACAACTGCCCTGTAGTATGTCCTGAAATCAGGTATTGTGATGCCTCCGGCTTTGTTTTTATTGTACAGGATTGCTTTGGCTATTCGAGGTCTTCTGTGTCTCCATATGAATTTCAGCATCATTTTTTCCAGATCTGAGAAGAAGGTCATTGGTATCTTGATTGGTATTGCATTGAATGTATAAATTGCTTTTGGGAGAATAGACATTTTGATGATATTGATTCTTCCAATCCATGAGCATGGAAGATTTCTCCATTTTTTGGTATCCTCTTCTATTTCTTTCTGTAAGGTTTTGTAGTTTTCATCGTAGAGATCTTTAACGTCTTTGGTTAAGTTTATTCCAAGGTATTTGATTGTTTTTGTAGCTATTGTGAATGGGATTGATTTTAGAAGTTCTTCCTCAGCCGTGGCATTGCCTGTGTATACAAAGGCTGTTGATTTTTGTGCATTGATTTTATATCCTGCTACTTTGCCAAACTCTTCGATGAGTTCCAGCAGTCTCTTAGTAGAGTTCTTTGGGTCCCCTAAATAAAGAATCATATCATCTGCAAAGAGGGATAGTTTGAGTTCTTCCTTCCTGATTTGTATCCCTTTAATTTCTTTTTCTTGCCTAATACCTCTGGCCAAAACTTCCAGAACTATATTGAATAGCAGTGGTGAGAGTGGGCATCCCTGTCTGGTACCAGATTTCAGTGGAAATGCTTCCAACTTTTCCCCATTCAATAGGATGTTGGCCGTGGGCTTTTCATATATTGCTTTGATTGTATTGAGGAATGTTCCTTCCATACCCAGTTTGCTTAGAGTTTTCATCATGAAAGGGTGTTGTATTTTATCAAATGCTTTCTCTGCGTCTATTGAGAGAATCATATGGTTTTTCTTCTGCAGTCTGTAATGTAGTGTATTACGTTGAATTTTTTGTGAATGTTCAACCATCCCTGCATACCTGGGATAAATCCCACTTGGTCTGGGTGGATGATCTTTCTGATGTGTTGTTGCATTCTATTGGCCAGAATTTTATTGAGTATTTTTGCGTCTATGTTCATCAGGGATATTGGTCTGTAATTCTCTTTCAATGTTGCATCTTTTTCTGGCTTAGGAATTAAGGTGATGCTGGCTTCATAGAAAGAGTTTGGGAGGATTCCCTGTTTTTTGATGGTTCTGAACAGTTTGAGAAGAATTGAAGTTAGTTCTTCTCTAAATGTCTGGTAGAACTCAGCAGTGAATCCATCTGGCCCTGGGCTTTTCTTTGTTGGGAGGGCCTTTATTACTGTTTCAATTTCTGTGTCAGTTATTGGTCTGTTTAGGTTTTTGATGTCTTCCTGGCTCAATTTAGGGAGGTTGTATGTGTCCAGGAATCTGTCCATTTCTGATAGATTTCCCTGTTTGCTGGCATACAAGTCCTTGTAGTAATTTCTGATGATTCTTTTTATTTCTGCGGCATCTGTTGTTACGTTTCCCTTTTCATCTCTGATCCTATTGATTTGGGTCTTTTCTCTACTTTTTTTAGTTAGTTGGGCCAATGGGGTGTCAATTTTGTTTATTTTTTCAAAAAACCAGCTCCTCGTTTGGCTGATTTTTTGTAATGTTTTTTTTTTTTTTTTGGATTCAATCCTGTTGATTTCTTCTTTGATTTTAATTATTTCTCTTCTCCTACTGCGTTTGGGTTTGGTTTGCTGCAGATTTTCTAGATCCTTGAGATGACTTGAAAGATCATCTATTTTGTGCCTCTCCAATTTCTTGATGTAGGCACCTATTGATATAAACTTTCCTCTTAAAACTGCTTTTGTTGTATCCCATAGGTTTTGGTATGTTGTGCTGTTATCCTCATTTACTTCCAGAAAATTTTTGATTTCTCTTTTAATTTCTTCTATGACCCATTGTTCATTCAGGAGCATGTTGTTCAATCTCCATGTGTTTGCACGTGCTCTAGGGATTCCTGAGTTGCTAATTTCCAATTTCATTCCTTTGTGGTCTGAGAAGCTGCATGGTATGATTCTAATTCTTTTGAATTTGCTGAGACTTGCTTTATGGCCTAGTATGTGGTCAATCCTAGAGAAGTTTCCATGTACTGCTGAGAAGAATGTAAAGTCTTTAGATGTAGGATGAAATGTTCTGTAGATATCTGTTAGATCCATTTGGGCTATAGTGTCATTTAAATCTACTGTCTCCTTGTTGATCTTCTGTCCTGTTGATCTGTCTATCTCTGAGAGTGGAGTATTGAAGTCCCCCAGTACTATTGTATTGGGGTCTAAGTCTCCCTTTAAGTCCCTTAACAAGTCTTTTAAATAAGCTGGTGCCCTGTAATTAGGTGCATATACATTGATAATCGTTATATCTTCCTGTTGAATGGATCCCTTAATCATTATATAGTGCCCCTCTTTGTCTCTCCTAACAGTTTTTGTGGTAAAGTTTATGTTGTCCGATATTAAGATGGCTACGCCCGCTCTTTTTTCATTTCTGTTGACATGGTATATCTTTTTCCAACCTTTCACTCTCAGCCTGTATGGATCATTGTTGGATAGATGGGTTTCTTGTAAGCAGAAAAAAAATGGGTTTTGTTCCTTAACCCAATCAGCCAATCGGTGTCTTTTAACTGGACAGTTCAAGCAATTAACATTCAATGTGACTATTGAGAAGGAGTAACTTTGCCCTGCCATTTGCCAAAGATACTTTCTAATATATGGTTTGAGATTCCTGTGATCTTTTGGTGTGAGGTTTCCTTCCTTTACCTTCTTTCATATTGGTGACCGTGTTTCTGTGTTTCTGTATGTAAGACATCTTTAAGCATCTTTTGCAGGGTTGGACGAGTGGCAACAAATTCTTTCAATTTCTGTTTGCTGTGAAAGGTCTTTATTTCACCTTCATTCATAAATGAGAGCTTTGCAGGATATATTATTGTGGGTTGGCAGTTTTTCTCTCTTAGTACCTGGGCTATGTCTCGCCATTCTCTCCTAGCTTGTAGGGTTTCTGAAGAGAAGTCAGCTGTGAGTCTAACTGGAGATCCTCTGAGAGTAATCTGGCGTTTCTCTCTTGCACATTTTAGGATCTTTTCTTTATGTTTCACTGTGGTGAGTTTGATTACGACATGTCGTGGTGAGGATCTCTTTTGGTCATGTTTATTAGGGGTGGGTTCTATGAGCTTCCTGTACTATGATGTCTCTGTCCTTCTCCAAACCTGGGAAATTTTCTGCTAGTATCTCACTAAAAATGCCTTCTAATCCTTTCTCCCTCTCCATGCCTTCAGGAACTCCTAGGACCCGAATGTTGGGTTTTTTAATAGTATCCTGTAGATTCCCGACAATATTTTTTAGATTTCTAATTTCTTCTTCTTTTCTTTGATTTGCCTGTTTCCTTTGCTGTTCTCTGTCTTCTAATTCCGATATTCTCTCTTCTGCTTCACCCATTCTGTTTTTAAGGCTTTCTAATGTGTTTGTCATTTGATCTATTGAATTCTTCATTTCATTATGGTTTCTTGTCACTATCACTGTTTCTTGTTCTACTAGTTGTTTCATTTCATTTTGATTCCTCCTTAATATTTCATTTTCGTGAGAGAGGTTTTCTATCTTGTCCATTAAGGATTTCTGTAGTTCAAGAATTTGTTTTTGAGAGCTTCTTAATGATCTTACCAATTTTTTGAGATCTGCTTCTTGCCTTTCTTCTATCTCATCATCTTCATAATCTTGGATTGGGGTGCCTTTTTCATTTGTGGGCATGAGAGTGTCTTCCTTGCTCTTGTTACCTTGGTTTCTACGTTTGTTTGGCATCTTGGAGGTGTGGCCAAAGAGCTCTGTTTGGTTCTTCAGTGTTGCCTAGGCTAAAGAGTTTGTTTTTCTTATGTAAAGTGGTCCCTGCTCTTTGTCTTTCTGGGGTTTGTAAGGAGAGTACAGAGAGGCTAGTGTCCCAGCTGGTTCCCCCCCCTTTTTTTTTTCTTCCAGTCAGCCTGGTGTAGTTCCCCCTCCCCCCGGCGTGAGCTCAGACCTAGGTCTAACCTTCGCGGCCAATGTCTCGGGTTACCTGTGCTTCCAGCGCTGGGGCTCAAATTCTGTGGGTGGGCTTCTGTAGCTGGGTTCGCTGTTTTCCCAACTCTAGTGACCCCCGTGTCCGTGGCGCGGCTCAGTGCGGATCGGGTCGGCGCGGCGCAGCTGGGCGCTGCTAGGTGCGGCTCAGGGCAGCTCTGTGCGGCTCCGCAGGGCTCGGTGCGGCGCGGCGCAGCGTGGCAGTGGGCCACTTTACTCTCCTCGTAGATCCTCCGTGTCACATCCACTAGATCCGGAAGAGTTTCCTCTGCAGTTTTTTCCTCTGAGTCTCTTCTTAAGGGTACAGTAACTCCACCCTTGTTAAAATTTCTTTTCCCAAACTGTTGTGTGCGCCCTCACTCTTCCGCCATCTTGGCTCCGCCTCGAGAATGTGAACTGTTAAAACCACTATGAAAGACAGTTTGGAGAGACCTCAGAAATCTGAATATAGAGCTACCATATGACAAAGTCATCCCACTCATTGCAATTTTCCCAAGGGAAATAAAATCCATATATAACAGAGTTACTTATACCCTCATGTTTATATCAGCTCAATTCACAATAGCTAAGATACAGAATCAACCCAGATGTCTTTCAATGAACACTGGATAAAAAAAATTATAAGATATGTACACCATGGAATACCACACAGTGGTTAAAAAACAATGAAATCCTATCACTTGCAATAAAATTGATACAACTGGTAAACATACTTAGTGAAATAGGGCTGTCCCAAAGGAACAAATACCAAATGTTCTCCCTGATCTGCGATAACTAATAGAGTACCATAAAGGTGATTGTAGAAGTGAAATTGACACTTTGAGAAGCAACGAATTTACCAGCCCTTGTCTTGACTGTCAAGGAACAGTTTTTTTTTTCTTCATACTATTCGTTGAACTCTTTATTTAGCATAGTTAATCATATGTGTATAAAGTCTATTGAAAATAGATATAAGTAAAAAGTAAGAGTGGGAATAAGAGGGAGGAAGAAGTTTGTAACTATAAAGCTGTATAGTTCTGCATACATCCCTATGAACTTACTTCTAGTATGCAGTTTAAAATCTTGATATGGGACCCCAAATCCCATTAAGTTGTGTGGTAAAAATGCCATCTTAAGAGTTAAAGTGACCATGTTAAGTGCTTAAGTGATCATTGCATAAGATTAAGTGTTAAAGGGATCTTATGAATAAGATCAGATATCTGGTAATAGAATTAAAAAGGAGAAAATGTTGCAACATGAAAACAGTACACACAGCAGACTCATAGAACAATTGCTTTAAATAGCACTCTGACATCAGAATCAGTCCTTAAGGCATCCTGGTCTGGCTGAAAAGCCCATGAGAGCATTCCAGGCATGGAAAGCCAAGACACTGTGGCAAAAAAAAATGCCCTACATCAAGGAACTGAGAGAGACCCCAGGGGAAAGAAGTGGCCATCTAAGAAGGATGTAATTTTCTCTGAAGGGAGGAGAGAACTTCCAATTTGCTTATGGCCTTGTCTAAATATTGACAGAGGTTGTGGATTCAAAAGGCTTCCATAGACTTGGCAGCTCATGTCAAGAGCCTCAGGTGATCACTGATGTCATATATAAGTGTTAATTGTTAAATTAAAACAAGAGTCACTATGCATTTACTTCCCATACAGGACCTCTGTCCTCAATGAATTGTATTATGAGAATTAGCTGTAAAACTTGTTCTCAAAGTGTTTTTTTTTTTTTTGTACATTTGTGTGCAAATTGTTGAAATCTTCACTTAGAGTTGGTCTTGTATGTATAAAGTTAATTGAAAATGAATTCTAATGGAAAATGGGACTGGGAATGGGAGAGGGAGGAGGTGGTGGAGTGGGAGTGGATTAGGAGGGAGGATATGGTGGGAATAATAACTATATTCCTAAGGTTGTACTTATGAAATCTGTACTCAATTAAAGGCTTCTTTGGGGGAAAATAACTATCAGCAAAACAAAAGGAAACAGATGAAATTAGTATGAACAATTTTTTTTTTAAATTTTTGACAGGCAGAGTGGACAGTGAGAGAGAGAGAGAGACAGAGAGAAAGGTCTTCCTTTGCTGTTGGTTCACCCTCTAATGGCCGCCGCGGTAGCGCTGTGGCTGGCGCACCGCGCTGTTCCGATGGCGGGAGCCAGGTGCTTATCCTGGTCTCCCATGGGGTGCAGAGCCCAAACACTTGGGCCATCCTCCACTGCACTCCCTGGCCACAGCAGAGAGCTGGCAACCGGGACAGGATCGGTGCCCTGAACAATTTTATTTATCCTGCGTTATTTGAATATATAATTGTTGTAAAGAAAGTACTAGTGAGATACTTTGTATCAGAAATGATTTGGATTTTCACTCCAATACACTATGGTATATGATACGATCCTTCAACTTAAAGACTCATAGTCCTAATGAAGCAACACGCTGTTCAACAGGAAATGTATATATATATATATATATATATATGTGTGTGTGTGTGTGTGTGTGTGTGTGTGTGTGTCGTGTGTGTATCACTTCAGTATTTACTAAAAGCAAAGTAAGTATGTAAATAAAAATCTAAGGACCAGTGTCATCCTGTCACAAGTTAAGCTGCTGCTGTGATGCCAGCATCCCTGATGGGGGTGCAGGTTCAAGACCTGGCTGCTCCAATTCTTTTCCAACTCCCTGCTAATGTGCCTGGGAAAGCAGCAAAAGACACCTCAAAAATTTGGGTCCCTGCACACGCATTGGTGACCCAAATGGAACTGCAGGCTCCTGGCTTAAGCCTGGCTCAGCCCTGGACTTTGTGGCCATTTAGGGCATGAACCAGCAGATGAAAGCTTGCTCTCACTTGCTTGCCCTCTCTCCCTCACTCCCTGTCACTCTGCCTTTCAAATGAGTAATATAATCCTAAAATAAAAATTTTGTTCCTCAGTTGCATCCAGCATGTGGCATGTGCCTATCATAGCAGACATGATTGGACTTGAGTGCTCTAGGAATGTAGGTGCAGTGCTCTAGAGGGTTTAAGATCTGGTTTATCCAATGGAAAGCAACAATGCTGACTCAATGTCAGTAAGTTATTTCTATCCATCTATTCCATTCTTAGAAAAGTTGTAACTGCCTCGTCACATTTTTCCATAGCATGAAATAGTTAGGGAAAGAGGAAAAACAAAACAGCCTAGCCTCCACTAAAGTGTCACTATATGCCCAACTGGGGAAATTCCATTCAACTTTAATTTGCTCCAAGAATTAACCATTGCTCATATTCTCAGAAGGCAGACTTGAAGCACTACTAGGGCTATGGTTTAGCAAAATCTGTTAGGACAATTTTGTTTTAGTGAAAAATATAGGGGAAGGATGAAGAGAGGGCATAATTCAAGCTAAGATCCCCAAGAAGCACAAAAGAAATTTTCTTTAGCTTTCAAGGTCTTTTGGATCCCTTCCTTTGTACCAGCATTGATTGTTCTCAGGTCAGCAAACTGTATCTGGACCACTAGCTGAGGTTCTGGGATCTGAAGAGCTAGTGAGGTGTGATCCTAAGACACAAATGAAATTAGGATGCATTCTTCAGTCTCTTATATTACCTCTGTTTTGTGTGTGATTGCAGTTATTGTTTAAAGGAGCAGCTACCTAGCAGTTCTTAGGACTCTGGATATAATACAATGTAAGATCTGATGGAAAATAAGCAGAATCAGTAATAACCACTTGAATGCTTTACTTACTACTCCAGTTATTTTACCTAATTCTCACTTCTGGATAGCCCAGAAATTACTAAGGAGGTAGAGTCTCCATAGTTTTTTAAATAAATCTCTTCGGCCTTATCTCTTATCGTATTGGTTAGATTTTGCCAAAGCACTGAAGAACAACCTTTAGAAACCAAGGTGTTTGAATCAAACAGGAAGAATAATTGAAAATCTCATTGTTGATAACTGAATGTTAAACTAAGTGAAAGTTAGTGAAAGATAATATAAACCAAAACTAAAAGACAAAGTATTTAGCAGTTAGTAGTTCCTGTAATTCGATGTTTTTGTTCTGAGATTTTGGGCCATAGCTAACCACATCTGGCAAACTGCTACCTGATTTAGATTCCTGGGAATGTTTTCTCCTATAACTTCTCATGAAAACATGAGATTCTCGGTTTCAGATCCCCAAATGTCACAACACTTTTATGGAAGTTCATATTTTTTAATTTGAAAACAGGTCCAGGATCTATGCCCTGTAAGCAAATGACTGTGCAATCAGTTAATTTTTTCTTTTTTAAAATTTATTTGACAGGTAGAGTTATAGACAGTGAGAGAGAGAGAGAGACAGAGAGTAAGGTCTTCCTTCCATTTGGTTCACTCCCCAAATGGCCACCAAGGCTGGAGCTATGCCGATCCGAAGCCAGGAGCTGGGTGCTTCCTTCCAGTCTTCCACGCAGGTGCAGGGGCTCAAGCACTTGGGCCATCCTCCGCTGCCTTCCCGAGCAGCTGGACTGGAAGAGGAGCAACCAGGACCAGAACCCTGAACCCATATGGGATGCTGGTGCCGCAGGCAGAGGATAAACCAAGTGAGCCACGGCACCAGCCCCCACTGTGCAATCAGTTAATTTTTTCTAATATTTTTCCAATAACGTTCAAGAACAGTCAAATACTGTTACGGCTTTCAGTAAAAGAGGATTTTTGTCACAAGTTCATACAGAGGTTTCTCCTTTAGAAAAACCGCATTTGCCCCCTCACATATAAAGTAGCAATCAGCAATGGAATGCATAATTTCAAATCCCACAAAGTGATTTATGATCAGTTCATCAATCTAGTTTATGAAATCACAGGCTTTAAAAAGTAAAAATAATTTGACCATTGTTTGTATAATTCTTCAGATAATTTTAAGCTGTGTTTTAAGAGTATCAATTTTCTTTTGATTTTCCCTAATGATTTGGAAAAATAATTTTCTATATTATGGGTAGTGTATTGCAAAATCATAACTGAAACTCAAATGGGAAACCCATCCCTGGACAAAATAAGTTTGTATTCCCCTAATTGAAAATAAAGTAAACTTTTTTATTACTATTAAGACACTTGCCTTTGAACATAGAAATCTTACTGTACAGAAACAAAGTACCCATAGTTAAGAAAATATTCACATCCATCGGCGGAGCACTTGTTTAAAAACCCATCTGTAAACATTGCAATGAAACGTGAAGGCATGTGTTCTTGCCTAAATTGGGAGATGGCATACATACCAGAAACATTGTTAGCAACTTTTAATAAAGTTGCCCCACCAGTTCTGGTTTAAGATTGCACCAATTTATATCTGCAGTGGAAATAAAATTCAAAGAGTCTGGATACTGTCCTCTTTATTACCAGGAAGGAGACAGTTAAAACCCATACCTGAGGAATAACTGTACTTGTTTCACAGGACACAGCCAATGATTAACCTTCCTGTGAGCACATATTATAATCAGTGAAGAAACAGACCACTCGGCAAAGTCCTGGAATTTCCATTTATCACAAAGTTCTTACAATTTTCACCTAGAATCTCTAGTTGATATGCAAGTCAAACTTTAAAAGCAAAAATTCTTAGCAGTTATTCTGTTAGTCTTTATGGATGAACACATGCATATTTTATTTACTGATGAGAAATCTGCAATCATGAAAACTTGACTCTATTTTACTACACAGAACCAGGAAGCTTGGGTTTCCCCTAGATTTTATGATTTATTTTTTATATTAATTTTGTAAACAATGAGCTTTCATAAGTTATAGTTTCATAAAATTTTAGGAATGTCAAACATGTAGCTATTTATATTATTTTCTAAAATTATTCCATTTTCAGAAATGTAGTCAAAATATTTGGATGATATTCACTTATATTTTAGAAAGAAATTATGTTTTGAAAGAAATTTTTAATGTTACAGATGCCATTAAGTTGAGAAATTTTTAATGTTACAGATGCCATTAAGTTGAGATTATCCTGAAAATAAATTGAATCCTGAATCAAATGACTGTTGTTCTGTTGAAGAGAAAAGAAGGAAATTTGTAACACATAGAGAACAAAGCCAAGTAAAGTTAGAGGAAGATATTAAAATTCTGAATTCCTAAACCAAAAGTTACTGACATAACAGCAGATTAAGGATTAAGTCCCCACTTATGAGACCAGCATCCCATATCAGAGCACTGGTTCAATTCCTAATGTCTCCACTTCCAACACAACACCTTGCAAACGTACCTAGTAAAGTGGCAGACGATGGCTCAAGTACTTGGGTTGGAGTTCCTGGCTCCTGGCCTCAGTCTGGCCCAGTCCTATCTATTGTGGTCTTTTGGGGATTGAACCAGCAGATGGAAGATCTTTCTCCCTGTCTCCCTGCCTTTCAAATTAAAAAAAAAATGCTTAAAAAACAGAGGGGAGGGTGAGGGTGAGGATGTTTGTGTGTGTGTGTGTGTGTGTGTGTGTGTGTGTGAGAGAGAGAGAGAGAGAGAGAGAGAGAGAGAGAGATGAGAATTAAGAGATGTGGGCAGAGCTTCCAGTAGTTAGAAGAGCAGCTTGGAAGAGATTCTTCTCCTTGGGTCTCCAGAGGCAATAAGCCCCTGCAACACATTGATAATGGACCTCTGGCCCTCAGAACCGGCAGGAATATGCCATGCCACGTTTTGTGATAATTAGTAAACAAGTGCTGTCTTCAAAATTGATTCTACTTAATTCTCAATTTTTTCTGTCAACTTGTGTATTTTCAAGGCTCAGGTCTACATGGTGTGCATCAACATAGCCATTCAGTTAAATCTATCAGGTATTGATTTGCTTAGTGTTCCAGATTGGACTTGTGACATAATTTTTATGAAATACTTTGAATATCACTCTCATGTTTATTCTACGGATTCATTCTGTGCATCAAGACAATAAGCATGTATTATAGCTCCTGTGTATCTTGGGAATAGAGGTGAATTTAGAATACAAGCAGGGGTTGGACATACAACAATGTGTGGAAGGCAAAGAATAGGCTCTAGTGAAATTTATATTATTTTGCCTTCTAATATAGGAAATGCTATACACCTTTGCACAAAAATGAGAACTATTCATTGTTCTTGAGAATAGAAGTATGTGCAAGCACACATACCATATGCTTGAAAATAGAAAGCGCTAAATGTGGCAAAGGAAGGCAACAAACCAGATTGTGTCTCAAGGTCTTTTTTAAGACTAAAATTCTGTGACCTCTTGGCTAGATTCCAACATCTCTAGGCAGCTTCTCACTAAAGGTATAATTAGGTTGGCAGACTCATATAGAATTCCAGGTATTTATAGGAAGTGAAAGTGAACAGCATTTCATGTTCTCCAGCATTTAAAAGTCTAATTAAAGAAGTGAGAAGTATACACTTGAAATTTAAACAAGCAGTAACAAATTATAAATGTCATCCAAAAAGAAGCAGTGACAGAAATCAATTCCTGACTTCGTTGTTCATTATGGATACAGAAAAGAGCATGCTGTAGGCTATATACACTGAACCATACTCATGTAATGCATATAGCTTTTCCTTTCCAAGTACGATTATCACTAACACCCCTCCCAAATACATACCTCTATAATACTATGTTTTTAGCAGAGTTCTAATCTTCATCTAGATGCATTTAGTAGTAAATAACAGTATATTAAAAAGTAAGTTTTCCTGTTCTTGAAAAAACAATTTTCCCCTAATGAAATTGAGTACTGCTGTTTTAGGAATTTAGGAGAATTTGATATTTAAAATTCTTTGTTTTATTATACCATTAAAATATGAGATTTTATAGTATTAATATCTAGAAGAAATTGTCATGATTGCCTAAAAGTAGACCTTGACTTTTTGCTTCTCCCTACTATCTACTTATATGAGCAGTACATACTTAAACATACCCTTGCTTGGAAAAGAGAAAGGAAACAGAAGGAAGGTTTCTTTTTTTATAAAATGATGTAGCTATTATCAACCTTGGGAGAAAACGAACAAAGAGAAAAATAACAATATTTGTCAAATAACTTTTCAGAGAATTTATTATTAAGTGGAATACTTTGAATGTAAAAGACACGTTTATCTTTGATTATTTTATACCATGAAAAATGATTGAGAAGAGCTTTATTTCCAGTTAATTTTTAAAGAACTAGTAAATATGATATAAACAATAGGTGATCTCTTCTATATAGAACAATTATTAGAAATCTGCTATAATATACTCTGGCTGGTTCACTCCTCAAATGCCCTTAACAACCAGAAATGTGTGGGACCATACCAGGCTGGTACCAAGAACTGAAATCTCATTCTGTGTCACCTGTGGGTGGCAGGAACCCAAGTATTTGCTGCTTCTCAGGGGGCACAATAGCAGGAAGTTGGATTGGAAATGGAGAGAAACCAGGTATTCCAATATGGGATGTGTGTGTCCCAAGTGGCACCCCATGCAGTGATTTAGACAAAAGACCATACCCCTGACCACTCCTTAAATTTATGTGGAAAAGGAAAAATGAATAACCACATGACAGAAAACAAGTATATAAATACCCCCACTAATTTGGCTGTGTTCTAGCTAGAGCCAAGTCTAGTTCTTTTTTTTTTTATTTAGTAAATATAAATTTCCAAAGTACAGTTTATAGATTACAATGGCTCCCCCCCCTTTAATTTCCCTCCCACTCGCACCCCTCCCATCTCCCTCTCCCTCTCCCATTTCATTCACATCAAGGTTGATTTTCAATTATCTTCATATACAGAAGATTGATTTAGTATATATTAAGTAAAGATTTCATCAGTTTGCACCCACACAGAAACACAAAGTGTAAAATACTGTTTCAGTACTAGTTATAGCATTACTTCACATTGGACAACACATTAAGTACAGATCCCACATGAGACATAAGTACACGGTGACTCCTGTGACTTAACAATTTGACACCCTTGTTTATGGCATTAGTAATCTCCCTAGGCTCTAGTCATGGGTTGCCAAGGCTATGAAAGCCTTTAGGGTTCGCCGACTTCGATCTTATTCCAACAGGGTCATAGTCAAAGTGGAAGCTCTCCCCTCCCTTCAGGGGAAGGTACCTCCTTCTTTGATGGCCCATTCTTTCCACTGGGATCTCACTCACAGAGATCTTTCATTTAGGTTTTTTTTTTTTTTTTTCCAGAGTGTCTTGGCTTTCCATGCCTAAAATACTCTCATGGGCTCTTCAGCCAGATCCGAATGCCTTAAGGGCTGATTCTGAGGCCAGAGTGCTATTTAGGACATCTGCCATTCTATGAGTCTGCTGTGTATCCCGCTTCCCATGTTGGATTGTTCTCTCCCTTTTTGATTCTATCAGTTAGTATTAGCAGACACTTGTCTTGTTTGTGTGATCCCTTTGACTCTTAGACCTATCAGTGTGATCAATTGTGAACTGAAATTGATCACTTGGACTACTGAGATGGCATTGGTACATGCCACCTTGATGGGATTGTATTGGAATCCCCTGGCACGTTTCTAACTCCACCATTTGGGGCAAGTCCGATTGAGCGTGTCCCAAATTGTACAACTGCTCCCTCTCTTTTTCCCACTCTTATATTTAACATGGATCACTTTTCAGTTAAAATTTAAACACCTCAGAATAATTGTGTGTTAATTACAGAGTTCAACCAATAGCACTAGAACAAAAAAAATACTATAATGGATAAAGTATTACATTGTACATCAACAGTCAGGATAATAGCTGATCAAGTCATTGTTTCTCATAATGTCCATTTCACTTCAACAGGTTTCCCCTTTAGTGATCAGTTAGTTGTTGTCGATCAAGGAGAACATGTGCTATTTGTCCCTTTGGGACTGGCTTAATTCACTCAGCATAATGTTTTCCAGATTCCTCCATCTTGTTGCAAATGACCGGATTTCATTGTTTTTGACTGCTGTAAAGTATTCTATAGAGTACATGTCCCATAATTTCTTTATCCAGTCTACTGTTGATGGGCATTTGGGTTGGTTCCAGGTCTTAGCTATTGTGAATTGAGCTGCAAAAAACATTAAGGTGCAGACCGCTTTTTTGTTTGCCAATTTAATTTCCTTTGGGTAAATTCCAAGGAGTGGGATGGCTGGGTTGTATGGCAGGATTATAATCAGGTTTCAAGTCTAGTTCTTAACATTATCTGGGAAGACCAATGTAGCTTGGTATAAATGATTCCCAAGTTTTTAAACAACAGCCCCTTTACTACAGATAATTATTTGAATGTGAATGAGAAAACTCTAGAACATTTCTTTAAATCTGACCACCTCAACAGCCTTGAGACTCTGTGGGCTTCAGCAAAAATCTTCTGGAGAGGGGACTACTTTCCCATGAAACAACATTCTTCTTAAACATTCTGAAGCAGATTCAAGACATAGTTTTCTACAATATCCAGGTATTCATCCACTGGTCATATGATGCAAGAGCACAATTTGTCTCAGGTGACAGAAACAAGTAAAAGAAAACAATGCTTAGAGTTGCACCCAGACTGACTAACGCTCCAAGATTTTCCCTTGTCATAAAAGCTGGAATATGGAAGAATCTGATGTCTCCACTGTACCAAATGTTGGAATTTATTGCTTCTACTAATAACCTTGATTATTCTTCACATGCACATACCTGAACTTTGTTCTGATCAGGGGATTCCAAATGTAAGCATCATATTAAAACCTTGAAAGATCTAAATCTCCTCAGATCCAGACCACACCCCAAACAACTAAAATGAATCTGTGGCAGGCATTTGGCATAGCAGTTAAGGCAATGCTTTGGATGGACACATCAAAAATCAAAATGCCTGGTTCAAATCATAAAAGTGCTCCTGATCTAGCTTCTTCCTAATGGAAAAGGCAATGGTTCGGTTCGCTGGGACCCTGCCACCCACACAGGAGACTTCCATTGATTTTTTGGCTCCTGTCATCAGCTCAGTGGCCATCGCAGATGTTTGGGGAGTGAAACAGTGGGTGTCACGAGAGTTGTGTGTGTGTGTGTGTGTCTGCCTCTCAAATAAGTTAAAAATAAAACAGAGGGGCTGGGAGGAGGGCAGTTCCAAGATGGCAGAGTAGTAACAGGGCATTCTGACGTAGGCTAAGTGAAATTAGTAGAAAAAACGTGGAGAAAGTACACTGTCAGGTTAAAGCTTCAGGGCAAACTGCAGTGGAAGGTACTGAGAAAGCAGTGCCCGTAGCCTGGACAGTTGTGGAAGGTGCAGACATGCAGCAACTTGCAAAGACACAACAAGGGACCCAGCAGCGTGGATCTGAAAAATGTGCCCACTCTGCTAAGCAAGGTGAGGTCAGACTACACCAGCCCGCACCACCACTGATACAGCTGGAGGGAGAGCCTAGTGGACTATACTACTTTAAGTCCAGCCCAGATCCCTGAGGGAAATAAGGCGACTGCTCACCCAGAGGAACAAAAAAAGAGGGGAAGCACGTCACTCTCTTCCCATCTGTACCAAAACCCCCACAACAGCGACCTGCAGCCAGCTGTAGGAGGGCTGACATCTTTTTGGATATAAGCAGGTAGCAGCTGCTGCAGCTCCTGTGTGTGCTCCCAGCAAATAGCAGTGGTGACAGTATCCACAATCACAGCAATCACAGCAGTTCAAGAGTACCTGGCAGGGATGGCCTCCACCTTGCCAGCTGCACCCACCTGGCAACTGGTGGGGAGGAGGAGCCATCCCAATGGAAGAGAAGTACCGCCTGTGGGGACTCTTGTACATGCCCGGCATAACTGAAACAAGTGGGGCTACAGCCAGTGGGTATGGTGCATGCATGTGATCCAGAGATTTTACCAGAGGGAAAACCCCACATTCCCTGCTGACTTTGAGTCGAGCTGGATCTGCCAGGGCAGAACACATACAGGCACTGCTCTGGGAAACTGAGATTCTCTGTGGGTGGGACATGTCAGTGGGGCAAAGTGGTCCCTCTTGTATCCCTTGACGTGGGAGTCCTGGGTGCCGAGACTGAGAAGACACTGTGACTGTGTGAGAGGAGACAGAGAGCAGACTGTAGACCAAATGCACTAAATATGTATCTACAGAACTTTTCACCCAAGAGTTGCAGAATACCCGATCTTCTCGCCAGTGCATGGAATTTTCTCTAGGCTAGACCATATACTAGGACATAAAGCAATATCAGCCAATTAAAAAAAAATCAAAATCATACCACGTATCTTCAATGATCACAGTGGATTGAAGCTGGAAATCAACATTTCAAGAATCTTTAAAACATATGCAATAACATGGAGACTGAACAACATGCTCTTGAATGAACAGTGAGTCATAGAAGAAACCAAAAGACAAAAAAATTCCTGGAAACAAAATGAAGATGACAAATCAACTTATCAAAACTTATGGGATACGGCAAAAGCACTGTTAAGAGGAAGTTTACAGCAATTGGTGCCTTCATCAAGAAACTGGAAAGCCACCAAATGAATCACCTATCAATGTATCTCAAGGACCTAGAAAAACAAAAAAACCAAACCACAACAGGAGGAAAGAATAATAAAATTAGCAAAGAAATAAACAAAATTGAATGCCAAAAATACAAAAGATAATGAAATGCAGAGCTAGTGTTTTGAAAAAATAAACAAAATTGACACACCATTGGCCAAACTAAAGAAAAGGGCAGTGGGGGGACGAAAACCCAAATCAACAAAATCAGAGATGAAAAAGGAAATTTAATAACAGATACCAGAGAAATAAAAAGAATCATCAGTAGTTACTACAAAAATTTGTATGTCAACAAATTGGCTTTCCTAGAAGAAATGGTTGGATTCCTGGACATGTACAATTTACCAAAATTAAGTCATGAAGACATAGAACAGAACAATAACCAAGGAGGAGATTTAATCAGCAGTAAAGACCCTCCCAAAAAAGAAAAGCCCAGGTCCTGATTGCCTCACAGATGAATTCTACCAGACGTTTAAAGAGGAACTAATTCAAATTCTTCTCAAGCTATTCAAAACAATTCAAACGGAGGATTTTCTCCCAAACTCCTCCTATGAAGTCAGTATTACCTTAATTCCTAAACCAAAAAAAAAAAAAAAAAAAAAGAAACAGAAAAAGAGAATTATAGACCAATTTCCCTGATAAACCTAGATGCAAAAATCCTCAACAAAATAGTAGCGAATCGAATCAAACACATCAGAAATATCATTAACCCAGACCAAGTGGGATTTATCCCTGGTATGCAGGTATGGTTCAATATTCACAAATCAATCCATGTGATACATCACATTAACAAACTGAAGGACAAAAAACATGAATATCTCAATACATGCAGAGAAAGCATTTGATAAAACACAACATCCTTTCATAGTGACATGATGAAGCAAATTGGGTATAGAGGGAACATTCCATCAAATAATTAAGACTGTTTATGACAAACCCACAGCCAGTCTCTTACTAAATAAGGAATGGAATGGGAGCATTCCTACTAAGTTTCAGAACCAGAAAAGGAAACTCACTCTCACCACTGCTATTCAATATAGTCCTGAAAGTTTTAGCCAGAGCCATTAAGCAAGAAAAAGAAATCAGAGATACAAATTGGAAAGGTGGTGGTCACACAATCCCTATGTGCAGATGATATGATTCTATGTATAAGGGACCCAAAAGATGCCACCAAGAGACTGCCGGAACACATAAAGGAGTTTGGTAAAGTGACAGGATATAAAATCAACACAAAAAACTCAACAGCCTTTGTAAACACAGACAATACCAGAGCTGAGAGACACCTTCTACAATATGATCAACTTCCACATGAAAGAAAAAAAGTGGTATTTGTGTGGCTTATTACACAACATAATCACTTCTAATTCTGTCCATTTTGTTGTAAATAGGAGAGTAATATTTCATGTTTTATGTACACATTTTCTTTACCCATTCATCCACTGATGGATAGCTAGATTGATTCCTTCCCTTTGCTACTCTGTACAGTGCTGCAACAAACATGCAGGTGTAAGTATTACTTTCATATGCTTAGTTTCCTTTGAATATAGCAGGATAAAGGAATAGATGTCATATTTAATTTTTTGATGAACATTCAGAATGTTTTCCATAAGCTGCATTCCTATCAATGGGATATTAGGTTCCCTTTTCTATACAAATTGTTCTCTATCATTTCTTATTTTTTAACATTTGATAATAGGCATTTTAACTGGATTAAGATGAACTATTTGGTTTTGTGTATTTTTTTTTTATTTATTTGACTGGTAGAGTTATAGAAGTGAGAGAGAGAGACAGAGAGAAAGGTTTTCCTTCCATTGGTTCACTCCCCAAATGGCCGCTACGGCCAGTGCAGCACCAATCTGAAGCCAGGAGCCAGGTGCTTCTTCCTGGTGTCCCACGTGGGTGCAGGGGCCCAAGTGCTTGGGCCATCCTACACTGGCCTCCTGGGCCACAGCAGAGAGCTGGACTGGAAGAGGAGCAACCGGGACTAGAGCTGGCGCCCATATGGGATGCCAGCACCACAGGTGGAGGATTAACCAAGTGAACCATGGCACCGCCCCCAGTTTTGTGTATTTTTTTAAAAAAATGTTATTTGGGGCCAGCGCTGTGGCACAGTGGGTAAAGCCACTGCCTGCAGTGCCAGCATTCCATACGGGTGCCGTGTTCGAGTCCCAGCTACTCTGCTTCCAATACAGCTCTGTTTTTTGACCTGAGAAGGCAGTAGAAGATGGCCCAAGTCCTTGGGTCCTTGCACTGGTATGAGATACCTGGAAGAAACTCCTGCCTCCTGGCTTCAGATTGGCGCAGCTCCGGCCATTGCAGCCAATTGGGGAGTGGAGCAATGGATGGAAGACCTCTCTCTCTCTGCCTCTCCTTCTCTCTGTGTAACTCTGACTTCCCAAAAAATAAATAAATCTAAAAAAATGTTATTTAAGGTATTTAAATATCACATATTTCATATATACAGACTTAGCAACATAGTGGTACTTTCCACTCTACCCTCCCTCCCACCCATGCTCCCATCCTTCCTCCTCCTTCCTCTTTTATTATTTTAATTTTTACAATGATCTGCTTTGTGTACTTTACTCAGCATTTTTCCATGTGTCTGTTGGCCATATGTATTCCTTTTTTGAATGTCTATGTAGAGGCCGGCGCCATGGCTCACTTGGTTAATCCTCCGCCTGAGGCGCTGGCATCCCAAATGGGTACCAGGTTCTAGTCCTGCTTGCTCCTCTTCCAGTCCAGCTCTGTGCTGTGGCACAGGAGGCCAGTGGAGGATGGCCCAGGTGTTTGGGCCCCTGTACCCACATGAGAGACCAGGAAGAAGCACCTGGCTCCTGGCTTTGGATTGGTGCAGCACTGGCCGTAGTGGCCATTTGGGGAGTGAACCAACGGAAGGAAGACCTTTCTGTCTCTCTCTCTCTCACTGTCTATAACTCTACCTGTCAAATAAATAAATTTTAAAAGTTTATGTAGCTATTTCACCTATTCCTTAGTTTCATTGTTTTGGTCTTGTTGAATTTCTTGCATTACTTAAACATTCTGGATATTATCCTTCCTTGGCTGTGCAGAATCTTCTTAGTTTGACATTTTTATTTGTCTATGCATGCTTTTACCATCTGTGCTTTTTGAAGTATTAGTCAGAATAATCACTGCCTGTCAATGTGTTGAAGTGTTTCTCCTGTGGTGGCCTCTGTTTCGTACTTTCTGGTCTTACATTTTGATTCACTTTGAGTTGTGTTTTGTTGAGAAAGGTGCAAGGTAAGGGTTTTCATTTCATATTTCTACATGTGGAAATTCAGTTACCCCAAAACTAATTATTGAAGAGATTGCCTCTTTTTTTAGATTTTAAAAGTCAAAGTTACACAGGGAGAGAGGGAGAGAGAGGGAGAGGTCTTCCATCTGCTGGCTACAATGGGCGGAGCTGCGCCAATCCAAAACCAGGAGCCAGGAGCTTCTTCCGGGTCTCCCATGTGGGTGCAGGGGCCCAAGGACATGGACCAACTTCCACTGCTTCCCTATGCCAAAGCAGACAGCGGGATCAGAAGTGGAGCAGCCAGGTCTTGAACCAGCACCCATATGGATTGCTGGCACTTCAGGCCAGGATGTTAACCCGCTGTGCCACAGCACCAGCCCCAAAGAGATTGTCTTTTTTAAATAGTGTTTAACACATTTGCAAAGATGACTTTACTGTAGATACACTGATTAATTTTGAGGGTTTCTACTCTATTCCATTCATCTAAGTGTATATTTTTATATCAGTATCAGGCTGATTTAGTTGTAATAGTGATGCATGTCTTGATGTCTGGCATTGTGATGTTGTTGGCATTGTTTTTACTGTTAAACAGTACTTTGCACATTTTGTGTAGAACGTCGCTGGTATTTTGATCGGGATTATGTTCAATCTGTAAATCAATCCACAGAGGAGCTTTTTACATTTTGTTTGTGTGCTTTGTTCTATTTGCATAGTAGAGGCTTTCCATGTGTTGGGATAAATACAACCAAGGATATCTACTTTCTTTTATAGCTATTATGAATAAATCTTCTTAGCAATTCTTTCTCAGCAAGATCATTGTTGGTATATAAAAATGCTGCTAACTTCTGAGCTCTGATTTTGTATCCTGCAACTTCAGTGAATTTTCTCATAGATTCTAATAATCTCTTGGTTGTCTTTTGGCTTCTCTATGTATAGAATCATATCATCTACAAACATAATTTAATTTGCTTCTTTTCCCTATTTATACATCTTTTTTCTTTCTCTTGCCAAATAGTTCTGACTACAACTTCCAGAACTGTATTAATAATGGTTAAAGTGGACAGCTTTTCTGGTTCCAGATCTTGGAGGACATGCTTTCACATTTTCCCTGTTCATTATGATGTTGGCTGTGGACTTGTCATATTGCCTTTAATTTACGTTCCTTTTATACATAACTTATGGCTTTATAACCATGAATGGATGTTGCATTTATCAAATGCCTTCTCTATATTTACTGAGATTATCCTATCTTTTTCAACTTCATTTTATTGATTTAATACATTTGTTTATATTTATGTGTTGAATCATGCCTACGTCCCTAAGGAGGAGGAATGCCACTTGATCAGGAAAAAAAAAATCACCTAATAATGTGTTGTTACATTCAACTAGCTGTTATTTTTACATTGAAATTTTTAACAAAAATTTTAAAAATATAGAAAATATTTCACAAGGTATAACTCTAAGAATATAACCATACTTCCCTCCCTCCATTGTCTCTTCCTTTTTCCCTTTAATGTTTGCAATAATATAATTTCAATTTATTTTATAACCACAGAATTAATGAAAAATCAGCAAGTAAGTAGAAAAATCAGTGTTCCACAAAGGTATAGACAGGAGCTAAAAACAATTATCAAATCCCAAAATGTTGGTTTCATTATAAAACCTTTTTTGTATTCTAAACTCCCACAGAGCACAGAAAGTATATGATACATGTCTTCTGGGGCCTGGCTTATTTCACTAAGCATAACGACCTCCAGTTGCAGACATTTTACTGCAGAAGACAGGATTTCATTTTGATTTGCTCATTCCTCCTCAATTTTTTTTTTTTTTAATTTTTGACAGGCAGAGTGGACAGTGAGAGAGAGACAGAGAGAAAGGTCTTCCTTTTGCCGTTGGTTCACCCTCCAATGGCCGCCGCGGTAGCACGCTGCGGCCGGCACACCGGCACTGATCCGATGGCAGGAGCCAGGTGCTTCTCCTGGTCTCCCATGGGGTGCAGGGCCCAAGGACTTGGGCCTGCCTCCACTGCACTCCTGGCCACAGCAGAGAGTTGGCCTGGAAGAGGGGCAACCGGGACAGGATCGGTGCCCCGACGGGGACTAGAACCCGGTGTGCAGGCGCCGCAAGGTGGAGGATTAGCCTAGTGAGCTGCGGCGCCGGCTCCTTCTCAATTTTTTATTATTTTTCTCTTCTATTAATTTGGGGTTTAATTTGCTCTTGGTTTACTATCATTTTTTGTTCTGTTGGCAATCATAAATTTTAAATTTAAAACATTAAAAACAAATTTAGCTTCCAAGAGATAAATTTAGAGCTTTTCCAGTCTGTCTATAAACCAGCTCTGCGTAGACCAGCCAAGACTGAACCTCAGAGCTTGTATTTCTTAAAAGCAGTTTTTTTTTTCTTTTTCCATGGTTATCATCCCATTCACTTTTTATATTATATAAATTCCCTCAAGTTTCTGCTTTTCTAGTGGTGCCCTCTGTACTTTTGTAGCCATCTCATGACCTTAAATATTGCTCCCTGTTCTTTATTAATGAACATTATTTTTTTTTAATTTCTTTGACAGAGTTAGACAATCAGAGAGAGAGAGAGAGAGACTAAAGGACTTAAACCTAATTTTATAATTTCTTTTAAGTTTGGTTTCACGATAGAGAAGGGTTTCTTGAAATCAACTACTCTAAACATCAACGATTAAGTAAATATACAAAGGGACCTGAGTCCTTTTTATTTTTATTTGCCATTACTGAATACAGTATTTTTGAGAACATGGATAATTTTTAATTTATTAGCAATAATGTCTTCTCTTTGGAAATACCTAGTATTATTTCATAATATAGCCTTTCTTTATTTTAATCATGATTTTCTTTCAATCTCTTAATTAAAACCCATAGACCTGAACCATTTTTCCAATATGTTTATCTTCAGGAAAAATCACTCAGTATAATCCATTAAATACATCTGTACCACTAACATTATTTTCTTGTCAATGATCTATACAGGAAACATTACCTATGTGGGATATCTGTGGGTACATTACTGTAAGCTTACTAAATTTTTGTTAATAAAAATTTCAATGTAAAAATAACAGCTAGTTGAATGTAACAACACATAAAAGAGATTTAGCAAAGGAATTTTTATATTCTAAATGATAGTTCAGTGAATCAAAAGGGCATCGGCAGCACTCATTATGGATGTTTTTGTAGTCAATCGAAAATGCAATGACGTGGTCATCTGATAGAAACAAAATTTACAGAGAAGGTATCATTCTCCTGTGAATCAACTTCATACATATTTTTAAAAGAGTAGTAGCCTTAAATATTCCTAATTTTAGCATTTTTGATGCCACTTCTCAATTGAACAAATGCACAATTGCTTTCAAACCTTCCATTTTTATATTACTGGCTTTAAAATTTAAATATCTAAACTCATTAGCCTAACAAATTTTTAAACATGAGTTCTTCTCACCTGATTTTTCTAGACATTCTCCTTTGAGAAAAGAAAATCAAATCATTTTATTATTGGGTAGCTCACTTTCACTCATCTCTAAGATAATTCAATCCTCATCTTTCAAATGAACTTCAGAAATGGATTAGTTCAGTCTAACTTTTCAATATAAAAGTTAAATTGTCAATTATTAGCAATTGTAATTGGTTAAAATTGAATCAATAAAGTGTAAGTCAGATTCTCCAAAAGATTTATATTCTTTTTTTTTTTTTTTTTTAATTTGACAGATGGGGTTAGAAAGTAAGAGAGAGACAGAGAGAAAGGTCTTCTTTTTCCATTGGTTCACCTCCCAAATAGCTAACATGGCCAGAACTACGCGATACAAAGCCAGGAGCCAGATGCTTCCCTCCTGCCCCCAGTCTCCTATGTGGGTGCAGGGCCCAAGCACTTGGGCCATCCTCCACTGCCCCGCCGGGCCACAGCAGAGAGCTGGACTGCAAGAGGAGCAATTGAGACTAGAACCCGGCACCCGTATGGGATGCCGGCGCTGCAGGCAGAGGATTAACCTAGTGAGCCATGGCGCAGAGCCCGATTTATATTCTTAAAATATAAAAGTAATATTTTGTCAACAGTGTTATAAAAAGAAAACCTGAATTGTAAGAATTTATATTCAGAGGTAAGGTGCTATGGCTCTTGACTTTGTCCCACCTGGTTTTGTCAATTTCTGTCTACAATAACTGGTGAATTTCAGATCTATAGAAAAATAAGTTCATTTAAGTTTTTCCCTAGAAATATATCGAGCTTTTCCTAGGCTTTAAGCTCATTTTATGTTTGCTAATTGTTTAATTCATATAGCAATTGGAGCAAAAATAAAGCTTTCCTATTTATAAAACACCAAATACTACATAATGAGAAGTAAACCTGACTTGGTCAATTTCCCTGATTTTAAAAAAATCTAAGTCGATTTCAGAGCAGAACCCAAATCTTTTTTTGACTGTGAACATGTAAGGGAAATCTGCTGCCAATTTCATTTGCCACATCTGTTAATTTCTGGTTCATATCTGTGATCATTCTCTCAATTTATTTTAATTCAATGAGGAACCCAAGAGACTGAGATGTATTTGAATGCTAATATGCTAGAAAAATGTCTAAAATAACTGTAAGAACAAGAAGTACACAATTAACAGGTTGGATGGTACCCACTGAAAAAATTACTAGGCTCCTGATTATCTTGGAAACAATAGACATAAATATCATGTTCCTGTTGAAGAGGGAGAGTAATGATTGATTGTTTTTAAACAATTCTAACTGTGATCAAAAATAAAGATTTATTTTGTTTTCCATAGTATCATCTCTCTCAAATATAATACTGGGAATTCATACTACCAACTCAATTAGACTAACTTGTACCTTCTCCAACTGAGTGGATGCCATTAGTGTGGGGGTGGCAGCAGTTAGCCCCACTCATGCTGAAATATAGGGACCATAACTAATAGCTGTCACTTATGAAATGAGAGCAGGAACCAACTATTTAATCAGAAGCCACTCAGTTTATTTTCTTGTCAGGTGTAATACATTTACTGAGTAATTAACTGCAGGGGGAAAAGTGGGGGAAAAAAACTTCCTTTAGGAGATGAGGACATTGATTCTTAAGGCTACTGTAATTTAACAGTGTATGAGACAAAATTGAACTAAGTTCTCTGCTTCAAAGCTCTATTGGCCAAACCTTGATCTGGATTTAAATTAACAATTAAATACTAAATGGATTGCCCTGAGACAATTATTGAGGGTGATTTAGAGGGCTAATTTAAGTTAAGAATGAATCTATTTCATTTCTCCTTTGCTTACCCCCATGGTTCACCCTAATATTTAATGCTGGGCTCTAAAAATAAAAAGGAGACAATCCTTTTTATTAGATATAATAAATTTTCAACTTAACCCATGGCTCCAGTTGCTGTTTCTCCAACCTCCTGCATTATCATAGATCAAAGATCTTTGGAATATGAATTAAATAGTCCTGAGCTCATGTTCAAGTGTTTGGCTTTGACTTCATAGTAAAATCCTTAGGGGAAGAGTAATAGACATTACAGAAGATCTACTTTTTTCCAGAACTAAGCCCTTTCATACTTTGGAACCAGGGCAAAGACTCACTGGTCACTGCCTCTAAAGCTAGTTCCTTCAGAAATTAGAGAGTAGGTATGAATGGGCTTAAAAGGGCTGCTCTTTCCTTAGGCAACCAAGGGAGACGAGATCTGAAAATAATATACATCACAATAATTGCTTGCCAGGTCCTTCTAGTAGCCAAGAAGTATCATGGCTGCACTGTACAGTTAGTAACTCCACACCCATCCAGACTATCAAAATTCATCATCTCCCAAATGCCAACTTGTCTTCCATCTGGCTAATTCAGCAATGAACCCCAATACCACTGTGTGGCACCATTCTCTGTTATTTGCTAACTACTGTTTTGATGTCTCCCAAATACGCTCGCTGGAATCCCTTTATGTCTTCAATCTCTCAGTGGAAGATCTGTTCCAATTCTGAGAGAATATGAAACTTGACTTCCCATCTACATACCTTCATCTCCTGTATGAGTGCTACTGAACAGTCTCTTTTACATCTTCTCCTGTAATTGAGTGTTGACCCTTTCCTAGTTCCCTAGCAGGATGAATACCCCCCTGCTTGCTGGATCTGGAACAAAAAATACTAGTATTTCGTTATCTCCATGATTATCACTCACGTAAATATAGGTGGAGAGGTTTTGTGGTAATTTTTAAAGAATGGAGGGAAAGCTAAAATAATTCTTTAACTAATTGCTTCAACTCTTCATTATGTTGGAATTTCCTTTGAGCCTCAGCACATTGCAACTAGGCACTTATACCCTGTACAAGGGAAGAGTTACCCTTGAGTACCCCAACAGGTAACCCCTCGTCCTTACCTTACACATCATCACAGTCTTCCAAACAACTTATTTCCCCATGTTTCCAACCCTTGACAGCTTCTCAAATACCCCATGAAAATTCCTAAGCATCATGAAGTCTGAAAGTGGTATCTTAGTAAGGATTTTAAGGATTCAGACAGTTATTCTATAAAGCTAGGATAGCTAAAATCTTGCTCTAAGTGTATTTCACAAGGAGTAAGTGAACTCCTAAGTTAGATTTCCTTCATTATAGTTTGTGCTATTGTGTTGGGCAACAGAAACATTCCACTTTTCTATCTATTACACATAATTAGGTCTTCAAAAATAAATTAATCTTCCAGGACATTCAATTCCAAATACATGTTGTTAATTATTTCCTTAATTAGAAAGTTTGCTTCCTTCCAAAACTCACAAAATCAGCATACATATCTATCACACTTCTAATGGGTTTTTTATTACAGAATTTGGCAGAACAATGCAAAACGTTGATCTGAACAAAGTCACAGGTAGATAAAGCTAAAATTTAAAAGAGGGGATCGGGGTTGGTGCTCTCACGTGGCAACTAAGGCTATTGTCTGCAGTGCCAACATCCCATATGGGCACTGGTTCGAGACCTGGCTGCTCCACTTCTGATCCAGCTCTCTGCTCTGGCCTGGGAAAGCAGTGGAGGATGGCCCAGGTCCTTGGGCCCCTACACCTGCATGAGAGGACACAGAGGAAGCTCCTGGATACTGATCAGTGCAGTTCCAGCCACTGAGGCCAATTGGGGAGTGAAACATCCGAGAGAAGAACTCTCTCTGTCTCTCTGTCTCTCTCTCTCTCTCTCTTTGCCTCTCCTTCTCTCTGTGTAACTCTTTCAAATAAATAAATATTTAAAAAAGAGGATTGTTTTTCTACCCAATTTTAAAAATATATTTCAGAAAGAATCATGAAAATAGTGTGGTGAGAAAATAGTGAGAACATACTATATTATGATTTAAAATATTCCAGAAGGAAGCCCCAACATACAAGAAAATTTGGTTTAAGAGATGGAATTTCAAAAGCATGAAAATTATATATGTAATAAACAATCCTGAAATCACTGACTACCTAATGAAAGAAAATATGATTGCAAATTTCTGCTTATAAAAGATACAGTCAGGAAAGTGAAGAGGCAACCAACAGAATGGGAAAAAATATTTGCAAACTATGCTACAGATAAAGGGTTGATTAACAGAATCTACAAAGAAATCCAGAAACTCCACAACAACAAAACAAACAACCCACTTAAGAGATGGGCCAAGGACCTCAATAGACATTTTTCAAAAGAGGAAATCCAAATGGCCAACAGACACATGAAAAAATGTTCAAGATCTTTAGCAATCAGGGAAATGCAAATCAAAACCACAATGAGGTTTCACCTCACCCTGCTTAGAATGGCTCACATTCAGAAATCTACCAACAGCAGATGCTGGAGAGGATGTGGGGAAAACAGGACACTAATCAATTGTTGTTGGGAATGCAAACTGGTTAAGCCACTATGGAAGTCAGTCTGGAGATTCCTCAGAAACCTGAACATAACCCTACCATACAACCCAGCCATCCCACTCCTTGGAATTTACCCAAAGGAAATTAAATTGGCAAACAAAAAGCTGACTGCACATTAATGTTTATTGCAGCTCAATTCACAATAGCTAAGACCTGGAACCAATGCAAATGCCCATCAACAGTAGACTGGATAAAGAAACTATGGGACATGTACTCTATAGAATACTATACAGCAGTCAAAAACAATGAAATCCGGTCATTTGCAACAAAATGGAGGAATCTGGAAAACATTATGCTGAGTGAATTAAGCCAGTCCCAAAGGGACAAATATCATATTTCTCCCTGATCGGCGACAACTAACTGAGCACCAAAGGGGAAACCTGTTGAAGTGAAATGGACACTATGAGAAACAGTGACTTGATCAGCTCTTGTCCTGACTGTTGATGTACAATGTAATACTTTATCCACTATAGTATTTTTTTTTGTTCTAATACTAGTGGTTGAACTCTGTAATTAACACACAATTATTCTTAGGTGTTTAAATCTTAACTGAAAAGTGATCCCTGTTAAATATAAGAGTGGGAATAAGAGAGGGAGGAGATGTACAATTTGGGACATGCTCAATCGGACTTGCCCCAAATGGTGGAGTTAGAAATGTGCCAGGGGATTCCAATACAATCCCATCAAGGTGGCATCTACCAATGCCATCGCACTAGTCCAAGTGATCAATTTCAGCTCACAATTGATGGCTCTGATAGGTCTAAGAGTCAAAGGGATCACACAAACAAGACAAGTGTCTGCTAATACTAACTGATAGAATCAAAAAGGGAGAGAACGAACCAACATGGGAAGCAGGATACACAGCAGACTCATAGAATGGCAGATGACTTAAACAGCACTCTGACCTCAGAATCAGCCCTTAAGGCATTCGGATCTGGCTGAAGAGCCTAGGAGAGTATTTTAGGCATGGAAAGCCAGGACACTCTGGAAAAAAAAAAAGAAGAAGAAGAAGACCTAAATGTAAGATCTCTGCGAGTGAGATCCCAGTGGAAAGAACAGGGCCATCAAAGAAGGTGGTACATTTCTCTGAAGGGAGGAGAGAACTTCCACTTTGACTATGACCCTGTCAGAGTAAGATCGAAGTCAGGGAACCCTAAAGGCTTCCATAGCCTTGGCAACTCATGACTAGAGCCTAGGGAGATTACTGACACCATAAACAAGAGTGTCAAATTGTTAAGTCAGCAACAGGAGTCACTGTGTACCTACGTCTCATGTGGGATCTGTCCTTAATGTGTTGTCCAATATGAAGTAATGCTATAACTAGTACTGAAACAGTATTTTACACTTTGTGTTTCTGTGTGGGTGCAAACTGATGAAATCTTTACTTAGTGCATACTGAATCGATCTTCTGTATATAAAGATAATTGAAAATGAAAAAAAAACTTGGTTTTAAATTGGAAATGGCATAGAAAATTAATCAATTTTTAAAAACATATCATGTAGGATCTCTGCCCTTAATGTGCTGTACGTTTTGATTTAATGCTTTAACTAGTACTCAAACAGTATTTTTCACTTTATGTTTTTATGTGGGTGCAAACTGTTGAAATGTTTACTTAATATATACTAAACTGATCTTCTGTATATAAAGAGAATTGAAAATGAATCTTTATGTGAATGGAAGGGGAGAGGGAATGGTTGTGGGTGGGAGGGAAGTTATGTGGGGGGAAGCCATTGTAATCCATAAGCTGTACTTTGAAAATGTGTATTAATTAAATAAAAGTTTAAAAAAATAAAAATAAAATATAAACTAGAAAAAACTAACAGTAATATTGATCAGAAATGTTGATTGAAGGATCTGCTAAACAAGAGACAAAAGACAAAAAACCTGATGTACAGGAAAATAAGATACACATTTTAAAACTAAGTGATGGTTATATATTAATAAGCAATATACATTTCTGTATATAAAGACTTATTTGTCTATATATAAACAAAATCTTGAGGCCAGAAAGCTACTACTTGGATTGTTCTCCTCAGAGGTATTTTGCTTTATTTCATTCTTCCACCAGGCCTAACTTTATCAAAAGGGCATGGTCCAGGTCTTGGCAGCTTGAAATGTTCTGTCTAGTGTTCCTGAGCTGCCATCTGGCACAGGCATCTCAACCGCAGACAGCCCATAATGACCATCCTGATTGACAGCTATTACACATGCATCATTGCTACTGCTGCATGATCTATGAACAATTCTAACCAGAAGCATGACAGTCACAAATCAACACAGTGTTACATTGTTGTCAATTCCAAAAGCCTTTTAGGAATGTGACATTTTGCAAGGGTAAGCAGACTGGTGAACAAAGGTGGAACCCGTCCCCATACATAATGAAACGGTCAATAAAAAGCAGCGGCACAACACAGCCAGCACATTCTTGTTTTGAGAAGCCCTGCTGCAGGACTTCTATGCTGGAAGCTCAGAACAATCCATTTGCTCATAATCCAAACCCAGAATCCAGCATTGCTTTGTACTTCAAACAAAATGAAGACATATGTCATCACACACAAGAACATGTCTACTATATTCTTTTAAAAATGTTTTATTCATTTGAAAGGCAGAGTTACATAGAGCAAGAGAGAGGAAGAGACAGAGAGACCTCCCACTTGCTAGTTCACTCTGCATCTGCAGCAACATCTCAGGCTGGGCCAAGCTGAAGTCAGGAGCTTCATCCAGGTCTCCCAAATGGTTTTTGGGACCATCCTCTGCTGCTTTCCTAGGCACATTAGCAGAGAACTAGATAGAAAGTAGAGCTGCTGGGACATGAACTGGTACCCAAATGGGATGTCAGTATTGCAGATAGCTTACCCCACTACTGCACAAAGATGAACCCTAATATGTTTCTTATACAAACTAAGGCTTTAATACAGCAAAAAGGTAGAAAACAGAAAGAGAAATGCCAATAAATCATTCTAAGAAAACTATACAGAGAAATAGTGATGCCAGAACCATAGAAATTATACTTAGATAATATTTTTTTAAAGATTTATTTATTAGAAAGTCAGAAGTCATAGGTTACACAGAGAGAGGAGAGGCAGGGAGAGAGAGAGAGAGAGAGAGAGAGAGAGAGAGAGAGAGAGAGAGAATCTTCCATCTGATGATTCACTCCCCAATTGGCCGCAATGGCTGGAGCTGTGCCAATCTGAAGCCAGGAGCCAGGAGCTTCTTCTGGGTCTCCCATGCAGGTGCAGGGGCCCAAGGACTTGAGCCATCTTCTACTGCTTTCCCAGGCCATAGCAGAGAGCTGGATTGGAAGTGGAGCAGCCGGGTCTCGAACCAGCACCCATATGGAATGCTGGCACTTCAGGCCAGGGCATTAACTCTCTGAGCCACAGTGCCGGCCCAAGTAGATAATAATTTTTATTAAGCATAACTGCCCAGGGTACTAAAATCACGGTTTGCATATGTCAGAGAACTAATATTTGACCTGTTTCAAAATTAATTCTGAAAATTCATTCTTTGTAAAACATTTCAGAAGAAATAGTTTGTGGGCATTTTTTTATACCAAAAAAACTCATCTATTTTGTTTTTGGATTTAAGAAGCTTATCAACTATATAAATAAATCATTTTAACTCTACCTTCAGCTAAAAATCAACAAGGAGAAAGGAAATGTGATGTTGAGTCCCTATTTTCTATCTACAGAATATACCATAAAGTACTTTTTAACGTTTTTTAAAATTTATTTGAAAGACAGATTGATAGAGAGATAGGGAGAGGCAGAGAGCACAGCTGTTTGATGCATGAAATGCTCACAACAGCTGGAGCTGAGCCACACCAAAGGCAGTGACACTGAGTATCCCATGTGTGTGGCTTCAGAGAGGGACTCACCTGGTCCCTTCCTCTAATCCTCAGAGCATGGATCTGGTTAGAGTGCTGTCATCCTGAGATAGGAGTAACTGTGCAAGTCACAGTGTGCTGCGAAAAAGCAGTCCTTGTTCATCTTCCCAGGAGCCCCGCAGACGTTCCTGCATTGTGGCAACAAAGATTAAGTCTCCAATCCAACTGGGCCAACCACAGCAAGGGCAACCCTATCTCCAGCCCACACAGCTCATTGCACTTCGCAGTGGAACAAAGGCAGTTGGGAATTCAAGCTTCTAGGACCCTAGAATTTGGGGAGAGGCTGCCTTCTCATATTGAGGTCATAAACTCTGAACTCCCTCCTACAACCACATCAACTATCACCAGTTGCAGCTGTAAACTGTGAACATTGGAACTCCATCGAGGTTGCTGTGTACCTAACCAGTCTCCCTACTGAGACTCAGAGCTCACTGAATACTTGGGTTGGCTCCTGCACTAGGGTCTAGGAGCACAATAGGCAGTGTGCCCACACTCTAGACAGCGTACATGTCAGGGAGGGTGAAAAGCCCCAGGACCCTGTGCACTCTCAACAGTGAATCAATCTGCTCCCAACAAAAACACAGAAAGGCCTACAGAATAAGCTCCACAACACCGAGCACCAGGCCTTCCCTCTGATGATAGCCACACCAACCAATCCTAGGATCGCTGAATTCCTGGGATTCCCCAGTCCCTCACGATGAAAAGATACATGGGCTTTTGAACCCCACCCAGTTCACTCACCGGATACTCTGGCTTAGACATTCTATGTATACCCCAGGAGTTGGGCAGTGGCTAGGAATCCATGAAACCATTTTCTCCTGGAGCTAGCATTGATCTCACAACCCCAGCTCTTGACAATGGCATTGGCTGGGGGGTCTGTGTGCCAGACCCATTCAAAATACCAACAGTGTCTGTTCATAATACGTGAGAAGTTCATGACTCCTCCATTCCCTCCCTCAGCAGATGGCTATGCACCCACTTAACAAGGACCTCAGTGAACATACTACGTGGCAGGAACATCCCAAATCCCTACTACTGATTCCATCAACTACACCAATTGGAAGTATAAAGAGACTATATTACAAAACCCCAAATGCAGCAAAAGCCCAAAGTAGACTACCAAACCAATACCCCAAGGTATATTTTCAGGAAGAAGCCTTCAATCAACAAAACTATTCTCTAAAACTGATAGAAATAGATCCCCCATGTAGACAAAAATTAAGGCAGAAACACACAAATGTTAAAAAACAAGGCAATATAACATCCCAAAAGGAACACAGTATGTTACTATCATACCATGAAGGGAGATCCATTAAATTCATAAAAAAAGAATTCCAAAGATTAATTATAATCATAAGATTACTACAAGAAATACAATACAGATTTTGAAATCAGTACATGAGAGAAAAACACAACAAATAGATTGAAATACTGTAAAAGGACTGAACTGAAACACTACAAAAGAACTCATTAAGTAAAACAAGCAATAAAACAACGGACGCCCTTAACAATAGACTAGACCAAGCAGCAAAGACTAATCCCAATCTTGAAAAGCCATCTTGAAAAACCTCAGAAAAAAGATGTTAAAGAATAAAACAGTGTTTGGTATCTCTAGAATACCATCAAATGAACCCATATTAATGTTTTAGAAATTCCTGCAGAAATGGATAGACAGAATTTTTAAAATTATTCAACAAAATACCAGAAAATGTTCCTAATTTTAAGATATGGACATCCAAATATAGTAAGGTCTTAGAATCACAACTAGACATCAGAAAAGAATCTTATCACCTTATAATCAGATTTGCAGAAGTATACAGGAAATATTTTAAATTTGCTGTACATTGCTATTTAATGCTATAATTAGTAATCCAATGGTAGTTTTTTCACTTTATGTTGCTATATGGGCAAAATGTTGAAATCTTTACCTAATATATACTAAACTGATCTTCTGTATACAAAGAGAATTGAAAATGAATCTTTACATGAATGGAAGGGGAAAGGGAGCGGGAAAGGGGAGGGTTGCGGGCGGGAGGGAAGTTATGGGAGGGGCGAAGCCATTGTAAACCATAAGCTGTACTTTGGAAATTTATATTCATTAAATAAAAGTTTAATAAAAAAATTTGCAAGAGAAAAGCATCACAAGACTTTTAAAAGAACTATGATTAAATTGACAATTTCTCAGCAGAAATCTTGCAGGTCAGGAGAGCATGGAGACATCACAAGTTGAGAGGAGAGGTAAGGGGAAGGGAGGATAGAGTGTTGGGCAGGACAGAGCAGGAAAAGGAAAAAGAAAAGCTTATGTCTCTGTACTTCTATTGCAAATACAGTGTTTTGTAAAACATTGTTGTCAATATTTGCCCAACATATTGGTAGTAATTATATACTACTGTAGTATTAAAACACAAATCACTGTTGATTTCATTGTTAATCATACAAATAGAGCTATTTTCAAAGAGTTTTGAACAGCATGATCTCAGTAATAACTATCACTCAAAATGAATGTGTTTCACACTCTGACTACTAATAAATGTTTGGTAACATGCTCATGGATCATTGCAGGCACTAAGAAATACCTGAAACTGGCTTTTAGAATTAACAATATATTCTAACTTCTTTTAGCTAGATGACTTCAATTCTGCATTCTACTCAACTTTTAACTAAGAACTAAAACCAACACATCTCAAACTATTCCAAACAAATGGAACAGAGGGACCCTTCATTAGTATAAAGTCATCATTAACTTAATTCCAAAACCAGACAAGTATACAATAACAAGAACTATAGAGCAACATTCCTGATGAACATAGATACAAAATTCCTCTGCAAAATACTAACAAATCAAACACAAAACATCAAGAAAGTTATGCCATCTGACCAAATGGGATTTGTCCTAGGAGTGCAGGGATAACTAAACATATGCAAATCAATAAAAGTGATATTATAACAGAATGAAAGATAAAAATTATGATTATCTCAGTTGATAGAACAGTTCATAAAATAGAACATCCATTCATGTACAAAATACCCAAATTAATTTGTCCAAATGCAATCAGCATATAAAAGTTATTTGTATTCCCATCTTTATTTCAGCTCAATTCACAATAGCTAAGATAATGAATCAACCCAGATACCCATCAACTTATGGCTAAGGAAAAAATATATATGTAAATATATATAAGTATAAATGTATACATATACACTATAGAATACTACTCAGCCATAAAAAAGAATAAAGTCCTGTCTCTTGCAACAAAATGGATGCAACTGGAAACCAATATGCTTAGTGAAATCAGCCAGTCTCAAAAAAAAACAAACATGTTTTCTTTGATATGTGGCAGTTAATATAGAATACCAAACATGTATATAACTGAAATGCTCATTTTGGGGTATGATTCTCACTTTTAGCCCTTGCTTATATCCTGTGGAACTGTAGTCTTCCTACTTGTTTACTTGTTGAATACTATGATTAGTGGCAAATTATGACTATGAATACAGAGTGGATTAAAATTTTGGCTTTGCAAAAGCTGATGAAGCGAGGGGAGAGTGGGAGGGGATGGGGATCAGAGGATTGAGAGAACTGCGGTTGTCTTCTTGGAACTTTATCTATGGAATTCATAAAATCTGTTTGCATTAATAAATTTTTAAATAATGAACATACATTTAAAATGTAATATATGTGTGTATGTGTGTGTATATATATATATATATATATGTATATATTTATGTCTATGAGACAAACCCACAGCCAGCATCCATCATATTGAATGAGAGAAAGCTGGAAGCATCTCCTGAAAGATTTGAAATCAGGCAAGTGTGTTAGTTTCGTCACTTTTATTCAATGTATTTCTGGAAGTTTGGGCCACAGCCATCAAGTAACAGAAATAAAGGGAAAACAAACCAGAAAGGGAGAACTTAACAATGTGAAGAGACAACCAATAGAAAATAATTCCAAACTGTGCGTCACACGAATAGCTAATAACCAGACTGTAAGAAGAGCTCAAGAAATTCAGCAAAGGGGCTGGCACTGTGGCTTAGTAGGTAAAGCCGTCGCCTGCAGTGTTGGCATCCATATGGGCACCAGTTCAAAACCCAACTGCTCCATTTCTGATCCAGCTCACTGCCATGGCCTGGGAAATCAGTAGAAGATGACCCAAGTCCTTGGGCCCCTGCACCCACATAGGAGACCTGGAAGAAGCTCCTGGCTTCCTATTGGTGCAGCTCTGGCCATTGCAGCCAACTGGGGAATGAAGCAGAGAATGGAAGACTTTTCTCTCTGCCTCTCCTTCTCTCAGTAACTCTTCCAAATAAATTTAAAAAATCTTTTTAAAAAATTCAGCAACAAAATAAACAATCCACTTAAGAAATGGACAAAAGATATGAATAGAAACTTTTCAAAAGGAGAGATACAAATGGCCAACAACAAAAGACTCAGTATAACCATCAGGGAAATGCAAATAGAGACCACAATGTGGTATCATCTTACTCCACTTACAATGGATATTATCCAAAAGTCAAAAATAACAAATGCAAGTGATTTTATGAAAAAAAAAAAAAAGAACCCTAATACACTGTGGTGGGAATGCAAACTGGTACAACTATTATGGAAAATAGTTGGGAGGTTACTCAAAAATCCAAAAATAGACTTGCCATATGACCCAGCTTATGATCTCACTTCTGGAATTATCATCAAATGAAATGAAGTCAGAATATGAAAGACAGAAACTATACTCATTTATTGAAGCCCAATTCCCAACAGCAAAGATATGAAATTAACCTAGATGTCCATGAACTGCTTATTGGATTTTTAAAAAGGCAGGTTATGTACACTATGTAGTATTTTTCAGCCATAGAAACAATGCAGTCCTTTTTCAACAAAATGGAACGGAAGAAAATTCTTCTAGTCAGATGCAAACAAATTTGATGTTTTAGCTCCTAAGAGTACAAAAATATGTGTATGTCCTATTAAGTACATATTTCTTTATTCCCAGATATTTATGTATTTCCTTCACTGAATTTTATCTCCTACAAAATAGCATAACCATGTTTCCTTAGTTATGATTTGTGATGGGTTCTATATCATATGATATTAGTATCTATCCTTTGAAGAAAAATATGAATGTTGGCACTGTGGCTCAGAGGATTTAGCCAACATTTGCAATGCTAGCATCACCTATTAGAATACCCGATTGAGTATCAGCTTCCTGCTAATGTAGCTGACAAAGCAACAGATTATGATCCAAGTACTTGGGTCCCTCCTACCCATATGACAATCCAGGATAGAATTCCTGGCTTTGGTATGGTTCAGTCTTGCAGCCATTTGGCAAGTGAAGCAGCAGATGAAAAATCTGTCTTATTGTCTCTCTTTGTCACTCTCCCTTTCAAATGGATAAATCTCTAAGAAAGGAAAAATGTTTGGTTGTGTATGTATATAATATTTACAAATGAAGTGATATGACAAAATTGTCCCAAATCATTAAATCTAAGAATTATTAAAAATATTTGTAGAGCTAGTATCAAAATACTACATCACAATTATAGATTAAGGAACTGATTTAGTCTATATAAAATGAATGATATATTTTATATCTAATGATTTAATTGTCTAGCAGTCATTCTTTCTGGGAAATCTTTCCATATGCCATACATGCGCTATCTGCTCAGCCTGCTAAGAATGGGGAAAGTGAGTGAGCAAGTAAGAAAAAGAATATTCCACCCTTGTCAAGGAATCAAGGAAAACATTGTCCAGGAGAAATATTATGAACATTTTCCAAAGGATTAAATGGATAAATGGAATCCTCCATCTCCTTTGATCTTATGACATTATGACTAGTGCTGTGGCTTTGTAAGAGAGTTGAGTGGAACAAAAAAACACACAAATAGCAATGATCAAAATGTGGAATATGGTCAGAGATGAGTATTTGCTATCCACAGAAGGAATTACATTTATGAGTATGTGGCTGCTATGATAATTCAACTTTTCACCACTGTAACAACAGTGTCCAAGAAGAGCTAAACAGAAAGGAAGAATTTTTATTATGGTCAGTTTTAGAAGTTTATAATTCAGGAACATGTGGCCCCATTACTCGAGCATCCACTAGGAGTGCTGGATGGTGGAATGCTTGTAGAGGAAATAGCACATGGTGACTGTAGAAGTAGACAAGACAGGGAAGCATGCTTACCTTTTAACTCTTTGTGGTCTCCTTTTATAAAACTACCATGAATCATCTTAAGCTCTACTTCAGCAGCTTAATCCAGTCTTTCCAAGTCCCCACCTTCTGACACCATAAATGGATTAAGTTCCATCCTTAATTCGTTAGCATAAGGCTCTTGGGGCTCAATTCCTTAACACATGGGCTTTACAGGACATGAACTTTTACCCAAACCTTAACAATTTCCCACTTGTAATTTGACCAGCCCTAAGTTAAAAGGATATGGTATAAATTTCAGCTGTATAATACTTTCTAAACAGACTAATAAAGAAGAAATGATATTTTATTTAAGGGGACCCAAACATAGTTAATCTTGCAGAAAACCATATTCTGAATCATGCAATTGCTCCTGCTGCCATTATATAATTTATAAACAGTGTTACTAAAACTCCCCATGCAGGAAATAATCTTTGGCCATAGGAGGAAAGTACTTTTTTCAGTTTTTTTGAAGTTTGGCACATTAAATATTTAAGATGTAAAATATGATATTTCATGTACATATTGTGTGTATATGATTCATTTGTACATTGTGAAATGATTGTCAAAATACAGTTAATTTGACATATACATCACCTCACATGGTTACCTTGGGAGGTATGGTGAGAAACTTTAAAATACACAGTATTATTTTATGAACTATAGTCACCATGCTGCACTTTAAATTTATGTGAGCTACTCATCTTTTAAAAGTCATCTTAGAAAGTCAGGGAGTGGGGTGGGGGGAGGAGACAGAGAACTACCTGTTGGCTTATTCTCAAGTACACTCAACAGCAAAGACTTGGAAAAGATAAAGCTAGGAGCTCAGAAGTCCATTAGAGTGCCCATGTTTGTGACAGGGACTGAGGTACACAAGCCATGATCTGCTGCCTCATCAGATATGCTCCAGCAGAAACCTGTATCAGAAGCAGCAAAACCAGGACTCAGCTGAGGCATTCCAATGTGGGATGCAGCCATCCCAAGCAGTGACTTAACTACTGGCCAAACAATTGCCTCTTTACTCATTTTTAATAAAAGGCATTTTGTTTTGTTTTGTTTTTAAACACCAACATCTACTTCCTGCTCTCCTCCAACCTCTAGAAAACACCATTTTACTACATACTTCTATATATTCCATTTTTTTTGTTTCACCTTCAGGTTAGATTATTAAATATTCTTTCTGTGTCTGGCTTGTTCCATTTAGCACAATGCCCTCCATGCTCATCTACGTTGTCCCCAGTGATAGTATTTCCTTCTTATCTGGAGATGAATATATTACATAAATGTATCAAGTTACCTTTAGATATTATTCCATTGGCAGACACTTAGATTTCTTCCAAACCTTGGCTATTGTGAACAAATCAGCAATAATCATTCAAGACACAGTAAATGGAGAAAATATTCTGTGTTCATGGATTTTTGAAAGTATTATGATGTTGTCCATACTACCCAACATTTTCTATAGGTTCAATGCAATGTCAAAGTGTCAGTTGTATTTGGCACAGAAATAGAAAAAATATTGCAGAATTCATGCCCAGCTATAAAAATCCTAGTCCATGCAACAATGAGCAAAAAAGAATAAAGCTGGAGGTGTTCTGTTTCATGGTTTCAAATTATGCTACAAATGTATAATAATCAATACTATGATACTGGACTAAAAATAAATATATCCAGTAGAAGAGAAAAGAGAAACCAGAAATTACACACATGTATAATCGACTAATCTTTGATAAGGACACCAAAACACATGAGGAAATATTAGTCTTCACAACAAATGGTGTTAGGAAATTGTGTATCTTACGTACAAGAGTAAAACTGGATCCTGTCTTATAGTACACAAAAAATGACTCACAATAGATTATAAAACTAAACATAAGACCTGAAATCTTAGAACTTCTAGAAGAAAATTAAGCTCCTTGACCTTGGTATTCCCATTGACTTGGAGGGGGTATGGTTTAAAAAAATAAAAAGTATAAATGAAAGCCAAACAAATAAGTAGGGCTACATGAAACTAAAATGCTTCCTTATGTCAAAGAAAACAGGCAACATGTAAAAGGGTGACATTTGGGGTTGGAAAATATTTGCTAACTGTATTTCATAAGAGGCTGATGTCTGAAACTACTTAAAAACTCATACAACTAAGTAGTAAGAAAATAAAATTGGTACATGGGAAATGGACACTGTGGTACAGTGGTTTAAACTACTGTTTGGGATGCCTAATTGCCATATCAGAGAGACAATTTGAGTCACACCTAATCTGCTTTTGATCCAGGTTTCCATGCATGGATTGGAAGAATCAACATCATCAAAATGTCCATTCTCCCAAAAGCAATTTATACATTCAATGCAATACTAATCAAAATACCAAACACATTCTTCTCAGATGTAGAAAAAATGATGCTGAAATTCATATGGAGACGCAGGAGACCTCGAATAGCTAAAGCAATTTTGTACATCAAAAACAAAGCCGGGGGCATCATTACCAGATTTCAGGACATACTACAGGGCAGTTGTAATCAAAACAGCATGGTACTGGTACAGAAACAGATGGATAAACCAATGGAACAGAATAGAAACACCAGAAATCAACCCAAACATCTACAGCCAACCTATATTTGATCAAGGAACTAAAACCAATTCCTGGAACAAGGACAGTCTATTCAATAAATGGTGCTGGGAAAACTGGATTTCCACGTGCAGAAGCATCAAGCAAGACCCCTACCTTACACCTTACACAAAAATTCACTCAACATAGATTAAAGACCTAAATCTACGACCCAACACCATCAAATTATTAGGGAACATTGGAGAAACCCTGCAAGATATTGGCACCGGCAAAGACTTCCTGGAAAAGACCCAGGAGGCACAGGCAGTCAAAGCCAAAATTAACAATTGGGATTGCTTCAAATTGAGAAGTTTCTGTACTGCAAAAGAAACAGTCAGGAGAGTGAAGAGGCAACCGACAGAATGGGAAAAATATTTGCAAACTATGCTACAGATAAAAGATTAATAATCAGAATCTACAAAGAAATCAAGAAACTCCACAACAACAAAACAAACAACCCACTTAAGAGATGGGCCAAGGACCTCAATAGACATTTTTCGAAAGAGGAAATCCAAATGGCCAACAGGCACATGAAAAAATGTTCAAGATCACTAGTAATCAGAGAAATGCAAATCAAAACCACAATGAGGTTTCACCTCACCCCGGTGAGAATGGCTCACATTCAGAAATCTACCAATAATAGATGCTGGAGAGGATGTGGGGAAAAAGGGACACTAACCCACTGTTGGTGGGAATGCAAACTGGTTAAGCCACTATGGAAGTCAGTCTGGATATTTCTCAGAAACCTGAATAGAACCCTACCATGCAACCCAGCCATCCCGCTCCTTGGAATTTACCCAAAGGAAATTAAATTGGCAAACAAAAAAGCTGACTGCACCTTAATGTTTATTGCAGCTCAATTCACAGTAGCTAAGAGCTGGAACCAACCCAAATGCCCATCAACAGTAGACCGGATAAAGAAATTATGGGACATGTACTCTACAGAATACTATACAGCATTCAAAAAGAATGAAATCCGTTCATTTGCAACAAGATGGAGGAATCTGGAAAACATGCTGAGTGAAATAAGCCAGTCCTAAAGGGACAAATATCATATGTTCTCACTGATCGGTGACAACTAACTGAGCACCAAAGGTGAAACCTTTTAAAGTGAAATGGACACTATGAGAAACGGTGACTTGATCAGCCCTTGCCCTGACTGTTGATGAACAAATTAATACGTTATCCCTCTTATAATTTTTTTTGTCTGTTTTACTTAATACTGTTGGGTTAATTCTGTAATTAATACACAGTTATTCTTAAGTGTTGAAACTTAACTGAAAAGTGATCCCTGTTAAATATAAAAGTGGGAATAAGAGAGGCAAGGGATGTACAATTTGGGACATGCTCAAGCTGATTTGCCCCAAAAGGTAGAGTTAGAAACCTACAAGGGGATTCCAATACAATCCCATCAAGGTTGCATGTACCAATGCCATCTCACTAGTCCATTTGATCAATTTCTGTTCACAATTGATCATAATGATAGGGCTAAGAATCAAAGGAATCACATAAACAAGACTAGTGTCTGAAAATATTAACTGATAGAACAAAAAAGAGAGAGAACGATCCGACATGGGAAGCAGGGTACACAGCAGACTCATAGAATGGTGGATGTCCTAAACAGCACTCTGGCCTCAGAATCAGCCCTTAAGGCATTCGGATCTGGCTGAAGAGCCCATGAGAGTATTGTAGGCATGGAAAGCCAAGACACTCTGTCAAAAAAAAAAAAAAAATGACCTAAATGAAAGATCTCCGCGAGTGAGATCCCAGTGGAAAGAACAGGTCATCAAAGAAAGTGGTACCTTTCTCAGAAGGGAGGAGAGAACTTCCACTTTGACTATGACCTTGTCTAAATATGATAAGAGTTGGTGAACTCAAAAGGCTTCCATAGCTTTGGCAACTCATGATAAAAGCCTAGGGTGATTACTGATGCCATAAACAAGAGTGTCAATTTGTTAAGTCAACAATAGGAGTCACTGTGCACTTACTCCTCATGTAGGATCTCTGTCCTTAATATGCTGTACATTGTGATTTAATGCTATAACTTGTACTCAAACAGTATTTTTCACTTTGTGTTTCTATGTGGGCGCAAACTGTTGAAATCTTTACTTAATATATACTAAACTGATCTTCTGTATATAAAGAGAATTGAAAATGAATCTTGATGTGATGGAAGGGAAGAGGGAGTGGGAAAGGGGAGGGTTGTGGGTAGGAGGGAAGTTATGGGGGGGGGAAATCATTGTAATCCATAAGCTGTACTTTGGAAATGTATATGCATTAAATAAAAGTTAAAAAAAATGAAATCCTGTCATTTGCAACAAATTGGATGCAACTGGAAACCCTAATAATGAAATATGCCCAAAAAAGACAGATTCTGGTTGTTCTCCATGAGTACCTAAAAGGCAATCTATGAAAGCAAAATTGACACTTTGAGTTGCAATGACTATGAACAGCCCTTGTCTCAATTGTTGAACAGTGGTTTTCAATTTGTTTCACAATACCTGTTGAATTCTTTACTTAGTAAAGGTTTAATCCGATGTGTATAAAGTTAATTGAAAATAAATCTTAGTAAAAAGTAAGAATGGGAATAGGAGATAGAGGAGGAAGAAAGAAGGGAGTGCGGGTGGGAGAGAAGGTAGTGTGGGAATAATCACTGTGCTCCTAAATTTGTACATATGAGAAGCATGAAATTTGTATACCTTAAATAAAAGTTTTCTAGGTAAAAGTATTCCCCCACTTGGGGGCTTATTTTCTCATTTATGAGACGATGTACATGTGTACATAAGTAAGTACATGTGACTACAGCTTTTATGAAGTCCAATTTATTTTTTATATTACAGAGGGTGCTAAAATATATTTGCTTAATCCAAGATCTCAAAAACTTTCTCTTAATCATTTTATAGGTTTAACTGTTAACAGTTACACCAAGATTATTTGATGGTTAATTTTGTGTATGCTATGTTATATGAGTCTATATTAAGCTTTATCTAGTAGATATCCAATTATTTCATCATTTATTGAAACGATTGAAAATGAATTCACTTTAAATATGAGTCTATCAATCAGCTTCTGTCTTCATCTATATCCATGACTCTCAACAGGCATTTGGTTATTTTGCTCAAGAGGATATCTGGTAATGTCTGAAGATGTTTATTGCTGGTTTTTGGGGCATAGGATAATGCTGCTGTCATTTAAGAGGTGAACACAAATAATGCTGCTAAACATCCTACAACATACAGGACAACAACTCACCAAGAACTATTCACTACTGAGAAATCTGTATTGTATTGAATAATACATACATTACATTATATGATATGTGTAATATGCCAGTGTATACAGTCTTGATTTACCATATTGTTTAGTAAATTTTGAAGCCACACTGTCCTGAATGTACCCAATCCTTTCTGATCCAAGAAGCTAAGTGGGGTCAGGCCCAGTTAGTACTTGGATGGGAAACTAGAAAATGTATTTCTACCAATTTTGTTATTTTCAAAATTATTTTATCTTCTAGGTTTTTTCACACTTGTATATAAAGTACAGAATTGGCTCATTTATTTTTGGGGCAAAAACATCACACAAGAATAAAAATTTTTGGTAGAGAAATTAAAAAGGGAGAGACAAAAAATTATAAGTATTCCATCTATTGGTTCACTCCCCAAATGCCCACAATAGCCAGGGATGCACCTGTTCAAAAAATCAAGAATTCTAATTCTCCTATGTGGGTGTCAGGGACTTAAGTACTTGAGCCATCACCCATTGCTTCTTTTAAAAACATATTTATTTTTATTTGAAAAATTGAGTTACAGAGAGAGGTAGAGACAGACAGAGAGATCTTCCAAACGGCTGGTTCACTCCCCAGATGGCCACAACTGCTGGAGCTGAGCCGATCCAAAGTCAGAAGCCAGGAGCTTCTTCTGGGTCTCCCACATGGGTGCAAGGGCCCAAGGATTTGGGCCATCTTCTACTGCTTTCCCTGGCCATAGCAAAAAGCTGGTTCATAAGAGGAGCAGCCAACACTAGAACTGGTGCCCGGGGCTTTAACTCACTGTGCCATAGCACCAGCCCCAACCTATTTTCTCTTAAGATGCAAACTAGCAGGATGTTGGAATCAGAAGCAGAGACAGGACTCAAACCAACACTCTTGTATGTGATGCGGGTATCTCATATGACATCTTAAACACTGAATGCCAGCCCCCATACTAGGATTTTGTCAGACAATCATTGTATCAGATTATTTTTGATAAAACAATATCTCAATAATATTCGGTATTCCAATCCATAAAAAACACGTGTCTTCGTTTCCAAGCATCTTCATTCTCATTTTTCTTTCACCTTTATTACTAAATATTCATTTTTATGTTGTAGGAAATGAAGCTATTCCATTTAGTTGTGTTTTTTTTTTTTTATTTGACAGATGGAGTTAGACAGTGAGAGAGAGAGAGACAGAGAGAAAGGTCTGCCTTCCATTGGAAGGAAGCTACGCCAATCCGAAGCCAGGAACCAGGTGCTTCCTCCTGGTCTCCCACGTGGGTACAGGGGCCCAAGCACTTGGGCCATCCTCCACTGCCCCCCTCCCCCCCGGGTCACAGCAGAGAACTGGACTGGAAGAGGAGCAACCAGGACTAGAACCCGGCGCCCATATGGGATGCCGGCGCCACAGGCGGAGGATCAGCCAAGTGAGCCATGGCGCCGGCCCCACTATTCCATTTAGTTTTATATGTTCATTGTTAGCACATAGAAATGCTACATATAGTAATATTTATCCTGAAAACTTGTCAAACACATTAGACCTAGCAGTATTTTCCATTATGTCTTAGGTTTTCTTACATGCAAGATGTTGACTGCAAATTAAAACCATTTTCTTTTTCCTTTATAATCTGGGTATCTTTTTCTTTCAAAACCATTTAATCTTTTGTCAAATTTATTGAGATATAATTCACATATCACAGAACATATTACAATGTTTTTTTTGGTATAGTCAGAGCTGTGCTACTTTCACCATTATCTAATTCCAAAAAATTTTTAATCACCCCAGCTAGAAGTTAGATAGCCACTCACATCCACTCTCCATACTCAGTTTCCAACCTCTGAAGACCAATAGTCTACTTTGTCTCTATGTATCTGCATATTATGGCACTACCTATAAATTTAACAGTCACTTCTTTCTGGCTTCTTTCAGACAAAGTGTATTCAAAATAGCAAACTATTTCAACGTTCATGTCATGACATGACAAGACAATTTGTACAACTGAACTACATCATATACTATGTCAATTTGTCTACCCATCACTTGATAAACAAATGCAAATAATTCAAATGCTTATTTTGAATACTACTATGAATATTCGTGTATAAGTTTTTGTGTGGATATATGTCTTCAATTCTCCTGAGTATACTCCCAAGAGTGGAATTTCTAGATCATATATTAATTCTGTGTTAATTTTTTTAGAAATTTGCAGTTTTAGAAGCATGCCATTTTATGTTCTCTACAATTATGTCAATATTCTAGTTTCTCCATATCTTAAATGCTTGTTTGTCTTTTTATTGATAGCTATCTCTGTGGTTGTGAAATGCCAGAGCATGTGCATTTTCATAATATTGAACATCTTCTCATGTTCTTATTGAACATTGACATATCTTCTTTGGATAACTGTCTTAAATTTTTGCACATTTAAAATGTGTAATTTTTTAAAAAATTAGATCACCTCATATTGTCCCTTTGCAACCAAATTCCATAAACAAGGAAATCTCTAACGAAAGAAATGTATTTCCCACAGTTTTGTAGACCAAGACGTCTAAGATCAAGGTGCCAGTATGGTCAGGTTCTGGTGAAGGCTGTTGTCCTGGCTTATATATAGACACCTTCTCTTTGCGTCCTCACATGTTATACAGAGCAAGCTCTCTGATCCTTATCTGTAAATACTTTAACTCCATCAAAGTACCTCCCTCATGACCAAAAAACCCTAATTAAGCCTGTAAAGGCCCTTTGTCTAAATTCAAAGCATTATTTTTGTCAGGAACACACACAGTCCCTAAGCTGCAAGAGCTCTTGATATCCTGTGGCCTGAAGGTACACAAATACTGTTACAAATACTTCCTCCCATTCTGTATTATGCTACTTTCCTTGAGGTGTCCATTGAAGCACGAAGTGTTTCTATGGATTTATAACTAGGCACACATCAACTTTTTCTTTTGTACAGTGTACTTTGGTTTATATATAAGAAAACACTTCCTAATAACCCAAAGTCAGAAAAATTTACTGCCATGTTTTCAGGCAAGAGTTTAATTTTGGCTTACACTTACGCCCCTAAGTTTTAAATGATGAGGATTTTTAGAGATTTGTTTTTATATATTATACAGGATGGAGTACAACTTTATTCTTTCACACGCAGATACCCAGTTGTCAAAACACCACTTACAAAAAAAGACTACTGTCTTTCCCATTTGATATACCTTCTCAGTTTTGTCCATATCCAACACACCATAGTGGTAAGGGTTGATTCATGGACTCTCAATTTCATTCTATTTTTATACATGTAAATCTGTATGCAAATATCATGCTCTTTTGATTATTATGACTTTGTAATAATTTTATAAATAGAAATGCACAGCTTCTCCAGATTTGTTCTTTTTTCAAGATTATATGACTATTCTGAGACATTGCATTACCATATGATTTTTAAGGATGCCAAGTTCTGTAACAATTCAGATTTATAGGCATCGCACTGAATCTGTAGATTAATTGATAAGTAGTTGCCATCAACAAGATTAAGTCTTCTGGTCTGTGAACGCAAACTACTACTCTGAAGTAAATAAACAATGGGTGGGAGTTACCCTGAGTCAAACTGCAACGGACTTTCAGAATTTTTGCACCCAAGTTTCAGTATCTCTATAAATAAAAGTTTGGGAGACAGGCAGTATACACAGCTGTTAAGCTGCTACTTGGGATATTAGCATCCCATATTCCAGTGGTTGGTTTGAGTTGGAGCTACTCCACTTCCTATACAGCTTCCATGTTATACACAACCTGGAAGCAGAAGGTGATGGCACAAGTACTTAGGTCCCTGTTATCTACTTGAGAAACTTGGATGGAACTCCAGTCCCCTAGCTTTGTCTTGACCCAGCCCTGCCTGTTGCAGGCATTTGACAGATGGAGATACATTAAAAGTAAATGCAAATAAATATTCTTTAACTTCCAAGAGTCCTTGGGGCTGGTATTGTGGCACAGTGTATTAAGCCTCTGCTTGCAATGCTCGCAGCCCACGTAGGCACCAATTCGAGATTCAGCTGCTCCACTTTGGTCCAGTTCCCTGCTAATGCGCCTGGCAAAGCAGCAGAAGATGGCTTGAGTGCTTGGGCTACTGCACCCATATGGGAGACCAAGAAGAAGCACCAGGCTCCTGGCTTCAGCTTCTCCCAGCTCTGGCCATTGAGGCCATCCAGGGATTGAACTAGCAGATATAAGGTCTCCCTCTCCCTCTCAAGGAATGGTCTCTCAAGTAAATATTGTCATATGCCTAAATGAACACAACAAAATACTACCTTCAATATGAACATCAAATATTTTTTTTGTATGTTAACACACACAAAGGCTAGTGAGGTATAAGGCAGAACAATAGAGTACCACAAACTGCTATCATTTTTTGAATTAATTTATGGATTTAATATGTACTTTTTTAAATTGTCAGGATATAAATTGTTCTTTTTTAAACAAACATCTGCTTCTGAGGCCTGTGTTCTGGTGCAACAGACTAGGCTGTGTCCTGCAATGCCATCATCGCCTATGAGTGTCACTTCAAGGCCCACCTGTTCTACTTCCCATCCAGCTTCCTCATAATGGGCCTGGGAAGGCTACTGAAGGTGGCCTAAGTGTTTAGACCCCTGCCACCAACATTGCAGAACTTGATGGAGTTCCAGACCCCTGGTTTTGGCCTAAGCCTAGCCCTGGGCATTGCTGAACCAGTGGATGGAAAAGCTCTCTCTGCAATTCAAGTTATCTTTCTTTTTTTATTATTTGACAGGTAGAGTTAGACAGTAAAAGAGAGAGACAGAGAGAAAGGCTTTCCTTCCATTTGTTCACCCCTGAAATGGACACTACGGCCAGAACTATGCCAGGAGCCAGGTGCTTCCTCCTGGTCTTCCATGCAGGTGCAGGGGCCCAAGCACTTGGGCCATCCTCCACGGCCTTCCTGGGCCACAGCAGAGAGCTGGACTGGAAAAGGAGCAACCTCTGCTGGCGGCAGAGGATTAACAAAGTGAGCAATGGCGCCGGCCCCAAGTTATCTTTCTAAAAGATAGATTTTGAAAGAGGTTTTCTTTTAAGAGATCTTTTGGAATAGCAAACTTTGAAATGCACTTCTAAGTTTAATGTTCTATATCAAAAAAGTTTGGATATTTCGAGATTCTTCTGACCAGAAATTTTAGTCAGCATGGTTGAGACTGCCAAATAAATGCCATTTTGATTTGTGATATTTCATTATTTATTAATAGTTCAGAGCAGCTATGTAACAGAAGTTCTTGATCATTTAAAACATTAAATATAACTGGTAATAGTTGGAGCCATCTAGTGTTTTGCTACTCCCACACAACCCATTAGTAGAATAGGTTGCTTTATGTTCTTGTTACAGTGAAGTCATTCATTCTCTCTAAATGCTGAAGATGGAGACTCTGAAAACCCAGTCAGCATGAAAAAGTCAATAAGGAATCTCCATTGTGAGTCAGTTATGGAGATACATCATTTACCATTAAATGCCTTCAAAAAGATCTTTGGAAAATTGAAGGAAAATAGGTTTGCTTTGGTGCCAAAATTTTTAATATCTATGGCACAGACTTTCATAACATGTATTTTCTATATATTTTTAAGAATCCTTGTGGTTTCTATTGAGGTTTCTTGCTTCTTGCAAATAATGGTTGACTTCTACACTCATCAGACTGTCAGCTTTCCAGATAGTCTGGGATTATTTCAATTTGTGTCATTGCTGATGCATATTAAACACATGACACATATGTCAGTTTGCTTATTGAAGCTAGACAGGGATCCAAAGAAAAGAATGCTACAGCATTGTAAAAGTAATATTTTATAATCTATGGAGTTTTTATATTTCTACAATTGCTTATTTCTCCTTGCTGTTAGCCATTTAAAAACCTGATGCCATTTTAGGTGATTCTGCTTAAAATACCCTTTTATAGATTCTCAAAAATGATGACTATATGCTCTGATCGAGATACAAATTTGTTTGGTACTACAATTAAACAAGGCCTGTTCCTTTATGTACAGTTCATCTTATTTTCTTGAAGAAAGTTCTAGCTGGAACAGCTGTGGTTAAATCTTTGTGAATTGAACATTATTTGCAAGTCTACCTCTTTACCCTTGCAAATGTGCAGAGGGGCATTTGATTTTAGAATGGCTGACTTTGCCAGGTTCAAATGACCATCAGCTTATTGGAGAAGGAATTCCAGTTCATTTAGATGACCAGGTTTTCATTGCATCATTCAAACACAGAGCACATTCAACAATACCAATGCCAGCAGAGGAGTAAAATCTCTGCTCTGATATTTCAGCATCTTTGCTATTGAAATGTTCTGGCTAAAAGTTGCACATTTCACACTCTGGCTCATTTCCACACCTTCAGCAAACAGAAAAGCATATCCAAAAATACTGTATTCAGCTGTTGGCCTCTGTGAATCTAATCTAATTCACTGGCAAGAATTCCTTATTTTGCTCCAGTCACCTTTCTTTCACACAAATAGTAATAGTTTCAGCATTTCAATGCTTGCATCAATAAGTGTTAATAGACTTGGAGTCGCTGTGATAATATCACACTTGACAGATCCTTTCCTGAGGACAGTAACAATGTGTTTACTCAAGCAGAGGATGATGTAAATAGCATTTCTTAAGCTTATATTTCTCTTGAACAACATTCCTAAAGTACATTGCTTTGCTGTTGTTCATTCTGGCCTTCAAGGAACGATAAATAAAAGTTATCTGCTGAAATTTTTATTTAAGATGTTCTAACTCCTACAACCGATACCTATTCCAGCTTTCTGTATAACATATTTTAGATTTGTTTTATGTTCCTAAAAAAAACAAAAAAATCTTTTATATCTTAATAGAAGAATCACACCAGTGCAATAGTATTGTTAGGCAAGGACACTGTAGTATACTTGATTAAGCTGCTGCTTGGGATACTTGCTTCTCATATAAGAATACCAGTTTGAGTCTTAGCTACTTGATTTCAGATGCTTCTTCCCACAAATGTATCCTTGGAAGCAGCAAGTTAGATAGCTCAAGTGCTTGGACCCCTATAACCCATTTAGGAGACATGGAGTTCTGGGTTCCTGGTTTTACCTAATCCAGTCCTGGATGTTGCGTGCTTTTGGAGAGTAAACCAGGAGATGAAAGGTCTCGGCCTCTCTCTCCTCCCCTGCCTCCTTACCCCTCTGCCTTTCAAGTAGGTGAAAAGATGAACATTAATATTTTATCATGAATAACAATTTGCAATTTCTAAACTTATTCTAAAATCATTCCTTGTGGTCATCAAAATAGTGTTCAACAAAGAAGAGATAGAAACTACGAACCCTGTATTTAAGATTGCTATATCCAGACTGAAATATGTTATGAATCATAAAACAATGATTTTGTGAACTTAATTGGTATTTAATGACATGGGAGTCTGAAATCCTTGCGTGTCAGATTTGAAATGCTAGGACATGAGCAGTGTTGAAATTAAAATTTGAAATAGCTGTTATCACTGACAAGTTACAGTAGTATTACTGATATGGATATATAGTCGATTATTCAAATATTTATCTTGCCAGTGGGTAGGATTTTTATTCCTGATGTTATGGTTTTAGTAAAGAGCAATAATCTTCAATTTCTCCTGTGGGTACAATAAAGTTCTTCTTAGTAAGAGAGACTCAAGCAAAGATCTAGCAAACTTGGAGAACATTTTAACTACTAGAGAGAGAAGAAATACTTAACAGAAAACTTGTTACCTCCTTATCTCACTTTAGAAGACCTCGAATAGCCAAAGCAATCTTGTACAACAAAAACAAAGCCAGAGGCATCACAATACCAGATTTCAGGACATACTACAGGGCAGTTGTTATCAAAACAGCATGGTACTGGTACAGAAACAGATGGATAAACCAATGGAACAGAATAGAAACACCAGAAATCAACCCAAACATCTACAGCCAACTTATATTTGACCAAAGATCCAAATCTAATCCCTGGAATAAGGACAGTCTATTCAATAAATGGTGCTGGGGAAATTGGATTTCCACGTGCAGAAGCTTGAAGCAAGACCCATACCTATCACCTTACACAAAAATTCACTCAACATGGATTAAAGACTTAAATCTATGAACTGAAACCATCAAATTATTAGAGAGCATTGGAGAAACCCTGAAAGATATAGGCATAGGCAAAGACTTCTTGGAAAATACTCCAGCAGCACAGGCAGTCAAAACCAAAATTAACATTTGGGATTGCATCAAATTGAGAAGTTTCTGTACTGCAAAAGAAACAGTCAGGAAAGTGAAGAGGCAACCAACAGAATGGGAAAAAATATTTGCAAACTATACTACAGGTAAAGGGTTGATAACCAGAATCTACAAAGAAATCAAGAAACTCCACAACAACAGAACAAACAACCCATTTAGGAGATGGGCCAAGGACCTCAATAGACATTTTTCGAAAGAGGAAATCCAAAGGGCCAACAGACAAATGAAAAAATGTTCAAGATCACTAGTAATCAAAGAAATGCAAATCAAAACCACAATGAGGTTCCATCTCACCCCGGTGAGAATGGCTCACATTCAGAAATCTACCAATAGCAGATGCTGGAGAGGATGTGGGGAAAAAGGGACACTAACCCACTGTTGGTGGGAATGCAAACTGGTTAAGCCACTATGGAAGTCTGTCTGGAGATTCCTCAGAAACCTGAACATAACCCTACCATACAACCCAGCCATCCCACTCCTTGGAATTTACCCAAAGGAAATTAATTTGGCAAATAAAAAAGCCATCTGCACCTTAATGTTTATTGCAGCTCAATTCACAATAGCTAAGACCTGGAACCAACCCAAATGCCCATCAACAGTAAACTGGATAAAGAAATTATGGGACATGAGTAGCAAGATGGCGGAATAGGCAGGGAGCACACTATTAGTCTGGGGGAGAGACAGTTTAATATAAGTGGAGATACTGCAGGGTCAAGGAAGAGTAGGGGATGAAACAGCAGAGGAAACTCCTCCGGAACTAGTGATTCACAGTGTACCTGCGTGGAGAGCGTGGGAGCCCAAGTTCGGAACACCAGCGGCAGACTCAACACACCAGCGCTGGAACGCAAGGTGAGCCGAACCTCAATAGCCCGAGACACCAGCGGGGAAGTGGAAAGAGGAGACTGGAGGGAACGAGGCTTGAAACTCCGTGGGGAAAAATTCACCAGGCTAACTAGAAGAGAGAGAGGAAAAAAATAAAAAAAGTGACCGATACAGACACAAGTTTCTCTCTCTCCGCTCACCTCTCAAAGGCGAGCAAGACAGAGCAGGCACCATTTTGGATACGTCATAAGCAGGGCGACCTCAGGTCTGCACAGGCCCTGAGCCTAGCAGAAAAACCTGACTCTGTGGGGAGGGGTGAAATAACTGGAGATTAGCATCTAACTTGGCAACCCAGTGGGAGACTGCAGGAGAATTGGAGCCCACACTGAGGGCAGCACAGATTCCCTGTGTGGTCCTTGGGAAAGAGCTTCTGATCTCTGGCTCCTGTGGGTATATCATTTGCCTGCTAACTACCTCCAATTACATTCAGCTGTGCGGAATTACTTCCCTTTTGAATCAAAAAAAGAAAGAGAGATTTACCACACCTAACCTGGGAGTGTCATCTTTGACACACCCTCAACCCTGAGGAACCAAACACAGCTCTCAGTCCACACTCATCTCAAGCCTCTAAGGCTCCAATGAAAGCAGACAGTCCACTTAATATAGAGCCATAGTGTAACAAGAAAAAACACCACAGTGAAGAAACCAAATATCTCCAACATGCCAAACAACAAACATAAAAACCAAGCTAACAACAACAAGGAAGACACTATGACACCCCCAAATGAAAAAGGCACCCCAATTCTAGATTATGAAGATGATGAGATCGAAGAAATGCAAGAAGTGGATCTCAAAAAATTGATAAGAACATTAAGAAGTTCTCAAAAACAAATTCTTGAACTACAGAAATCCTTAATGGACAAGATAGAAAATCTCTCTCGTGAAAATGAAATATTAAGGAGGAATCAAAATGAAATGAAACAACTAGTGGAACAAGAAACTCTGATAGTGACGAGAAATCATAATGAAATGAAGAATTCAATAGATCAAATGACAAATATATTAGCCTTAAAAACAGAATGGACAAAGCAGAAGAGAGAATATCAGACTTAGAAGACAGAGAACAGGAAATGAAACAGGCAAACCAAAGAAAAGAAGAAGAAATTAGAAATCTAAAAAATATTGTCGGGAATCTACAGGATACTATTAAAAAACCCAACATTCGGGTTCTAGGAGTTCCTGAAGGCATGGAGAGGGAGAAAGGATTAGAAGGCATTTTCAGTGACATACTAGCAGAAAATTTCCCAGGTTTGGAGAAGGACAGAGGCACCTTAGTACAGGAAGCTTATAGAACCCCTAATAAACATGACCAAAAGAGATCCTCACCACGACATGTTGTAGTCAAACTCACCACAGTGAAACATAAAGAAAAGATCCTAAAAGGTGCAAGAGAGAAACGTCAGATTACTCTTAGAGGATCTCCAATTAGAATCACAGCAGACTTCTCATCAGAAACCCTACAAGCTAGAAGGGAATGGCGAGACATAGCCCAGGTACTAAGAGAAAAAAACTGCCAGCCCAGAATACTATATCCTGCAAAGCTCTCATTTGTGAATGGAGGTGAAATTAAGACTTTTCATAGCAAACAGAAACTGAAAGAATTTGTTGCCACTCATCCTGCCCTGCAAAAGATGCTTAAAGATGTCTTACATACAGAAACACAGAAACATGGTCACCAATATGAAAGAAGGTAAAGGAAGGAAACCTCACAGCAAAAGATCACAGGAAGCTCAATTTCTCTTTGACATAGAATTAAACTCTGATGCTCTGTTAAAGCAATGGGTTAAAGTAATCTATTATGTTCTCTTGATGTCTGTTAAATTCTAATTGTTCAAAAACAGCTGAATTTTTATTAAGAGCTATGGGTTATTTAAATATGTGCTTATTTTCAAAGAGTTGAATAATCACCTTGTAAAAATGACCAAATTTGGTCTATGTTATGTCATGATTTTAAGGAATCTTATTTCAACCAGATATTTTGGATTTTGAGCCTTCTTGGCATTCTTGACAGGCATTCAAAAAATCAAAGTTTCAAACAATCTGGTCTCTAAAATTTCCAGTAAATCCTGGACTATGGTTTTTCCAGTTTGGGACCAACTGAAAAAATCGAAGGACCTATGTCTCTCATCTTATAGAGACACCAACTAATCAGTCTATTTGAATTATATTAGAAGGACTGTCAAGATGTGATATGGTACCAGACTTTAAGTTTCTATAATGGAAAATGCTATTAATACAAATGTTTGAGAATTAAACAGTCTAATGATCTTGTGTTACTAGACATGATAGTTATCTTAATGAGAAAGCCCCAGAGGCCTAAAGGGTTAAATACTTGTAAAATCCTACAGGTGCTTTCAAAAATACTGTGAAGCAAGCAAGTGCCTCTTGTTGGTTGATGAGTTTATAATTTTAAACATGGCGACTTAAAGTCTTTTTTCATCCATAGTTATATATAATGTGCTGCTCATAAAACTAAAGCGTTGTTGGTTCTGTGTTTAGCTGTCCTCCTATAGGTTCCTATGGACTTTTTCCAGCCACTTCTATTGTATTCAGTACTTTGGGATGGCTCTGTAAACAGATGAAGCCAATAATGTATTAACAGTACCAACTGAGAGAAAGTATGGTTAACTGAGGTTACTAAAAACAAAAAGCAATTCAAATCAATTGGCAATCTACAAAAAGAGTTAAAGATTTTAAAAGCTATTATTAAAATTGCTATATTGGTCTACTATGCTATGTTATATGTGTGTACATATTGTATGTCCACATGGGGAAATTTTATTAAGAGTTTTATTTTAAATGGCTTATAGATAAGATTGTCCATAAATTTAAGCTGCTAAACTCAATCAAAGATACATTTTAATGTGTGTGACCTGAATCTGTGTATCATATGTTTTAAACGTGTTGGTAGAAAGAAACTAAAAACATTTTAGATGGTTGTGCTTAAGTTTACTGGCTAAACAAACTACACCATGTTAGATATTTAAGAGGTGTTTTCAAATACATGATTCTTAAAATTTATAGAAGGCATTGGACCTTCTGGTAAATGTTTTCTTAAGTTGTTATCTAATGGTTGAAACGGTTTGCTAAGTATTCATGTGATATTGCTATTGTCAGTGAGCGATCTAGGACTTGCTCCCTCATTTCTCTATTCTAAGCCCAACTTGTTCTTTCATTTCTCTATTCTCTTCAAGGTAGGAAACTAATTCTATTATGAAGGAATCTGTAGGACGCACAATTTAATCTTTAGACCTTATAAAAGAGATGGCTAACATTTTTCTGTAATAGCATAGCCAAAATAAGAACTTAAATAATAATCTCATAGCTAGATTCACTTCGCCATCAGTGAAGTATACAGTAAGTAGAAAAAACCTCCCTTTCAGACCAAACGGAAAGAAAGTTTTTAAGTGAGAATATAATTTTCCTCATGGGCATTGTCTCCCTTAGAAAAACTACTACAGAACATGCCTGTTACTATAGACTTGTAGTTCAGGCCACCGAAGATTAGAGATGGGACTTGGGCACTCCCTTGACTTGTATCCTCTGGTCTGCTTTAACACAAACCAGGAGGAAAAGAAAGCTCGGCATCAGAAGCAATGGGTGGCAGGCCTATTAATGGCTGATCTGTACAGTGATCTGCCCTCAAGGAGACCCAACAGGCCAGTCCACTGCAGTGGCTTTCAATGTAGTAAGCCTGGGCTTCAGCAGAAGTCAGCTTGTGAAGAGCCCTGGCAGCTCTGCCAAGAGTTGGATCACTGGAAATGGACCTGCCCTGGAGTCGAAGGAAGCCCAGGTCAGAGCCACAGATCTTATTGGCTCTAAGCTGAAAAGCCCTTCACTCAGCCCAACTTCCAAAGTGACCACTGCAGCTGAGGGGATGGTCAAGTAGGGTCAGCAACATTGCAGGCAGAACTGTAAATTTCTTGTTAGAGATGCCCCCTGCCTTTACCTGGCCAGCTCTCCTCCCAGGCCAGCCAAGTAATGAAAGTCAACAGAGTGCCTTCCCCTAGGAGGTTCACACCTCCCTTAGGATATACCCCATGTGAAGAGATAGATAGGTATGGGCCTCTGAATTTACAAGGCCTAAAGCCCACCAGATTATTATCAAGCCCCTTCTATCAGGTTCTATTTGCCTCTCAATCAGAAAAATTACTTGTAGCTTAGACAGCACCTTTCTTAGCTCCTCTAATAATGACTCTGTCCTTTGTTCTAGGCCCTGTCTAGTGCACTTGGGCCTCATTCCTTTGCAATCATAACCTCTACTCTACCACCAATGGCTCTACTCCCAACCTGTATGTACTGATGGTCCTCTTCCCCACTTAATGCTGTATAATTGTTCAAACCTGGTAAATGCCACTCTTAGGATCATTGGTTACTATCCTCACTCTGTCTTTTATGACTTTGTCTAAATCTGATCAGAGTCGGCACACTTGGAAGGCTTCCATAGCCTTGGCAACTCATGACGACAGCCTAGGATGGTTACTGGCGCCATAAACTAGAGTGTCAATTTGTTGGGTCAACAACAGGAGCCACTGTGCACTTGCTCCTCATGTGGGATCTCTGTCCTTAATGTGCTGTACATTTTGATTTAATGCTATAACTAGTACTCAAACAGTATGTTTCACTTTGTGTTTCTATGTGGGTGCAAACTGTTGAAATCTTTATACTAAATTGATCTTCTGTATATAAAGAGAATTGAAAATGAATCTTGATGCAAATGGAAGGGGAGAGGGAGCGGGAGAGGGGAGGGTTGTGGGTGGGAGGGAAGTTATGGGAGGGGGAAGCCATTGTAATCCATAAGCTGTACACTGGAAATTTATATTCATTAAATAAAAGTTAAAAAAAAAGAAAGTATATTAAAAGATAAGTTTACTTTGGTACAAAAAATTTTGAAAATCATACATAGGGGGGTCTTCAAAAAGTTCACGGAAAATGTGTAGCAAGAAACCATGAATAGATTTAAAAACCTTTTGCACAAAAATGAGCCTTTTAAATTCCATTTCCCATCAACTTTTTGAAAACATTTGTTTATTTATTTGAAAGTCAGAGTTACAGAGAGGGATGGAGATACAGAAAGAGGGAGATGTCTTCCATCTGCTGGTTCACTCCCCAGATGGCAGGTGGCCGGGTCTGGGCTAGGCTGAAGCCAGGAGCCAGGAGCTTCTTCAGGGTCTCCCAGGTGGGTGGCGGGGGTCCAGGCGCTTGGGCCATCTTCTGCTGCGCTTCCTAGGCCATTGACAGGGAGCTGGATTGGAGGCGGAACAGCTAGGACACAATGGCACACTGGCTTCATAGGTGGTGGCTTAACCTTCTATGCAACAACGCTGGTCCCTCCATCAACTTTTTGAAGTGCTCTCATGTATGCTTCAGTGAACTTAAGTATGTTATTTCTCAGAGAGATCAGACGTTTTTAGCTTTCCTCCAACTGCTTACTTTTAAAATTGATTCTGTCTGTATGTATGTATTTGAAAGACAGATGGAGCTGGCACCATGCCCCCTTTTGGTTAAACTGTTGCCTGTGATTCTGGCATCCCATATGAACAATATTTTGAGTCCTGGCTGCTCCACTTGTGATCCAGCTCCCTGCTAATATGCCTGAAAGAGCGATAGAGGATGGCCCAAGTGCCTGGGCCCCTGCACACATGTGGGAGACCTGCATGGAGTTCTGGGTTCCTGGCTTTGGCCTGTCCCGGCCCCGGCCATTCGGCCATTTGGGGAGTGAACCAGCAGACAGAAAATCTCTCTCTCCCTCCCCCTTAAGTCCCTAATAACTCTGCCTTTCAAATAAATTAATAAAAATCTTTAAAAAAAGAAAAGGAGGAATAGAAGGAGAGAGAGAGAGAGATAAAGATAGAGACAGAGACAGATAGGAGAGAGATCTTCCATCTGCTGGCTCACTCCCCAAATGGCTGCAATAGTTGTAGCCAGGCCAAGCTGAAGCTTGGAGCCCAGAACTCATTTCATATCTGCCACACAGATGGTAGGGACGCAACTACTTATGCCATCACCTGCTGCCTCCCAGGGTGCACACAAGCAGGAAGCAGGAATTAGAAGTGGGGCTAGAACTTGAAATCAGGCACTCTAATATGGGATCAGGATGTCACAAGTGGTATCTTAACTGCTGTACCTAACATCTGCTCTTCTCTAATTGTCAATAAATTGTTTTAGCCATGTTAAAAAAAAATAAATTATGGGACATGTACTCCATAGAATACTATACAGCAGTAAGAAAAAACGAAACCCGGTCATTTGCAACAAGATGGAGCAATCTGGAAAACATCATGCTGAGTGAATTAAGCCAGTCCCAAAGAGACAAATATCATTTGTTTTCCCTGATCACTTCAGCTGTTTTAATTTTCAACTCATGTAAGTATTAGTATATATTATGGTTATTTTGGTTTAGGAGATCTTTCTATGCTGATAGTTAGCATCCTAGCCAGTGGGGTATTGCGTCTCTGAACAATGATAAGAATTGTGAACTACGCTCACAGAAATTTCCTTTAAAGTGAAATGAGTATCTTTCCATTGCAGAAGTGATGACAAAAATGTAAGGTTAGCTGTAATTCCCAAGATATCAATGCAAGCCAGTGTGTGCATGTGCGCTGGCTGCATGCAGTCTCATGGATTCATGAACTAGCTATGTTAACTGACCTTTAGAGCATAGAGTGTAGAATACTTTATAAAGTATAGAGCACTCATTCACTCCATGGCCCATCCCTTCACTATTTGTTATGCATTTACAATGGGTTCACAAAGTATTTTGGATGCTTCTAACCAGGTTGAATAGATGATTTATAATAGGTGAGATTTTTACACTTTTTGGTACATGTGAGAAGACTATCACTTTAAAAAAAACTGAAGGACATGTGGTCAACATAATATTATATACCATAGTCTACTACTAATAGAAACTCAAGTTTCTTTCCAATTCCATAGTAAGAAACTATGGCATGCCAATAGATGTGTAAGACACATATATATCATTTAAAAAAGTGAAAGTTCTAGTTTGAATGAGAGTACCTGTGCAACAATTGGAAATAAGAAAGAACAATAAGTGGAAGTGGTTAGGAATGTAACATTGAATTTTTCCTGCCTGGTCTGGATTCTAGATCTTTATTTGTCAGTTGTGACTTTGGGAATGATGGTGCTTCTGGGTCTCCATCTGCTAATATGCATAATGGATATTGTAATAATTGTCTCCATAGAGTCATGTAAGAATTGGAGGATATCATGCATGTAAATCCCTTGGCATAGTGCCTGACAAAAAAAATCCTCAGTAAATTCTATTATTATTACTACATGTTAACACATGGAGAAATGCATTGTGCTGGCAGCCTCAAAACTGTTTTTAATTAAAAGAACATATGATTATATTAGCATATTACATCTTCCAATTGCTGAGATAACATTTTCCCTTGCTAATTCCTTCAATCCCACACTTCTGAATAGAACTTGCTTACTGTGATGGCTCCTGAAAAGTCAAAAATGTCTAGTTACTATATCATTTCAAGATTGAATAACTCCTACAATGACTAAATCATTCTCTTTAGAATATTTTGTTAGATATTATATTTACAGTGATTAATCATATAAATAGCAAATAAATAAGCTCCTATTGTCAGTCTCTAACATTGAAGTCAGTCTTCTAAGTCATGTCTTCCAGAACAAATTTCCTTGAGATCTAGTTGGCCACATATCATTTCATCACACATAGCTATTTGACATTGTTACCATGATTAGCATATATTCTGATCCTTTAAGATTCTAAAGCTAAAGCTGTGTAATTAATATTAACTAAAACAATGATTCATCTAAACTAATAATTAAGATTAATTCAAGTATTATCTCTTCCATGGTGATTTTTCTATTTCTTGTCAAGAATTTCTGTCCTTTCATATATACCTTAAGATAATTGTTTCTTAAATTATTTTGAAAGGCAGAGAGAGAAAGATAATTTGCAAAAGCAAATGAGTCATTCATTAAAATGATTCTTAACTACATTTACAATATTTATCAAATACTTTTATGTATTAGATGTCAGGCCAGAACAATCTGTTCACTAGTTTTTGAGAAGAAATGACCTTAAAGAAAAACAGGTCAAATTAAAATAAGCAAGTGTGAGTCAGAAGAGGCAAGCAGATGGGCAAACTGTTAAGCGTCAATTTAGACCCATGCATGGAAGATACCTGAATATGTTCATGACCATCTCCATACATAAAACATACAGGGAAAATAGTTGGAGAAATTATTCCTAACAAGAACAGAGCCAGAGGTGTAACCACCACAGAACCTTCCCATGTGAAAGATTGGCTAGTTGGCTTTGGTGGTGGAGAGTAGAGAACATGCTTTATTGACATTGGCTAGAATCCCTGAAGATTGTTAATTCATAGAGCAGGTTTTCATGGACCAGAAACATCCATATTGGGGAGAGTATTTATCATCACCCTGGCTCTCACTCTTAGGACCTTGGGTAATCAGTAGTGGCCTTCAACACAAAGAGGATGGCTATGTGTAGATTGAGAAAGGAGTCTGATGGTGTTCATGATGATCATTAGAAGTGAAGAGCTGTCCCAGCACGGAACCTCTGAAGAAAAGTTACACTAGCTTAAAATGCAGAGTCTCATCCTGAACCAGCTGGCAGACTTACTAAGCGATGCCAGCTTCAGCATCTGCCAAAAACAGTCCTCTCCGAGCCAGAACAGTCCTATCTCTAATGTCCACTCACTTTGTCCTCTACATCCTAGAGTGGAAAGAAATCACCTTCAGCAAATGGAGGAGGATGATTCTTAGAAAATGTCTCCTGTGTCAACAAACAAGCCCAATCATCTCTTGAATTTTCTTTACTTTCCCTTGAGGTGTTTATTAATGTAAGAATGTATCTATGGATTCATAAAATATGAGAGCACAATTTTCTTCTGATGGGTATTTAACTTAAGGCTTGATAAGAAATTGAAAAACAGAAGCATTACAAGAGTAATGATAAAACATAGCATAGGATCTTCCTTATTAAAAATATTAAAGTCTTAATGAGATAAAACTTTAAACATTTTCAAATACTATTCTAATGTCACATTTAAACTCTAAGCTGGTCTGCTCACTGTATTCATGGAGCTTATTTCTACAGTGGTATAACATGAGACTAAATGTTTATAAATGTGCTATTTAAATGTCTATTCAAATGTGGCTATTTCCATGACAGATATATGCTTTTGGCACTTGGTAGTGTAATGGTAGAAGTGTAATAAATATGCACATTGGGATTTCCATAGATGACATTTTCTCCATAGCAGATTTAGTAGGCATGCATGTAACATTTTAGAGTGGTTGGTGAAGTGTTAAAATTAATGCACAGTGTCTGTTCTTACTGCTAATATAAGCCAGCTACTTGAGCCATATGCCAGTCATTGGTAGTTCTCAAACTTGCCTATGATCAGCTGGAATGCTCCAATAAACATAAATGGGAAACACTTGAATGTTTCTGTCTCACCCCTGGGTTATGACTTAATTGCTTTGGGAAAAAAGATTACGATTTCTCCAATCTAGGGGTATGTAAGGGTGAAGCCGAGTTTGGAAATTTTTAAAAGATCCTAAAATGATGCTAATGAGAAAAAGAAAGTTTGAACTTCCACATTAAGCAATCATTCTTGTTTTAAAATTTTGGCACTCACCTGCAGCAATAATTTCCTAATCATTAGCGAAATTGCTAATTCTGTAATGAAACCAAACCAAACCTCCATTTCTTGTTGTAAATAGAATTAACAGGCTAACTCCAGAAAGCTGTATAGTAAGGTTAATGTTGCATCAACTTGTCCAAAGCGTTCTTAAAATAAAAGTTTATATTTATAATATTAAGTTTACTTTTTAAAAGTTAATTACAGAAAACAATCTGATCTAAATACTACACAAGTATATTAAAATCAAATTATATTATATCTCGACCAATGTCCATACAAAGACCATTCATAAATTGCAAATATACTTCATTCATTCATATATTAGTCTGATATTTTTAATTCTTTAATTTGTGGCTATTATGTGTCGAGTGCTATGCAAAATTTAAGAGGAATAATGATGTGAAAAATAATAGTTTCTTTAATTCTCTTTGGAAATTATATTATTTAGCAAAGTAAAGGAAAAAGATTAATTACATAAAACATTTTTAAAAATTAAAATGAGAAAATTACAGTGAATTCAAGTTTGGGAACTAGCGGGCAATTAACAACTTTCAACAGTCCATATCCAAATGTTCAAGTATGTGGACAATTGTTGTCATCTCTTAATAACACTGGCTTTGAATTTGGATAATAAATACCAGGCTGTATGACAAATCCTTTACATATGAAAGTAATTCAAAAATTTATGGAAACTAAGTATGCTGTCAAGTCGTCTTACTTAATGTCTGGTTATTGTTTTTCCTAACATGTATATCATAAATTACATCCATTTGCTGTATAAATAGGTGATATTCCATCCTGTCTTTGCAACCTCTGAAGATTTACATGTCTTAATGGATTTTTCCTGTGATGTGAAACCTACCCTGGTTTGATGCTCATTCAATGATAAAACTGGTTCCTTTCCCTTCTGGAGCATTTTGCTTTTAATTACATTTCCCTCAAACACAGGGCAGCAGTCCTCACTCTCTGGAACCGCCAACAGTGCAATCAGGCAGCCTTTCCATTGCATCTAGAAGTTTCCAGTCTACTGTCCATTTACCTAAGTTGTAAGTTAGGCAAATAAGCTTAGTGTTTTCCAGAACACCTCCTACTTTCCCTAGAAGAAGGACTGAGCATGTGAATATGGTCATCACTTTCTCTAAAAAAATGTCTTCAGCCACTTTAAGGTTTCTACCCACTTTTAGAACTTTCATCTGAGGTATGGGTCTAACAGATTACAAGGAAGAATTTCTTGGAAACATCCTAATTTTGCACATCAAAGTAAGGTATTAGTGGCCACTTTGACATTCTGACATATTACTGTGGAAAATTCATTCAAATAGAAAGAAGCACAAGAAAGAATATCTGAGTTAGAAAATAAATCCTGGAAATTTTATAGTAAGAATAAAAAAAAATTTAGAAAACAGCAAAAAAAAAAAAAGTGTTGGAGATTTATAGGATACTACCAAACCACCCAACATATGGGTCTTAGGCGTTCCTGAAGGTGTAGAAAGAGAATGGATTGGAAGGTCTTTTTTAGTGATATAATTACAGAAAGCTATTGGAGAAAGAAAGGGAAAAAGACGTAAAGTAAGCACATAGAATTCCTAGTAGACATTACCAGAAAAGATCTGCATTATGACACATGGTAGTCAGACTCCACAGTAAAACACAGAGAAAAAATTCTTAATGTGCACAAGAGAAATGCCAGATTACTTTCTCAGGCTCTCCAATTAGACTCACAGCTGACTTCTCATCAGAAACACTACACAAAGGCCATTGTTATGCATTTTCTCAAAGAATTCTGGGTAACAGAAAACTAATGATTATTTTAATCTTTTATTTAATGAATATAAATTTCCAAAGTACAGCTTAAGGATTACAATGGCTTCCCCCCCCCATAACTTCCCTCCCACCAGTAACCCTCCCCTTTCCCACTCGCTCTCCCCTTCCATTCACATCAAGATTCATTTCAATTCTCTTTACATACAGAAAATCAGTTTAGTATATATAAAGATTTCAACAGTTTGCACTCACATAGCAACACAAAGTGAAAAAATACTGTTGGAGTACTAGTTATAGCATTAAATAACAGTGTACAGCACATTAATGACTGAGATCCTACATGATATTTTTTTTAAAAATTGATTAATTTTCCAGTGTGATCTCACTCACAGAGATCTTTCATTTAGGGCTTCTTCTTTTTTTTTTTTTTTCTTTTCCATGGTATCTTGGCTTTCCATGCCTACAATACTCTCCTGGGCTCTTCAGCCAGATCCGAATGCCTTAAGGGCTGATTCTAAGGCCAGAGTGTTGTTTAGGACATCTGCCATTCTATGAGTCTGCTGTGTATCCCACTTACCATGTTGGATCTTTCTCCCCCTTTTTGATTCTATCAGTTAGTATTAGCAGACACTAGTCTTGTTTGTGTGATCCCTATGATTCTTTGACCTATCAGAGCCATCGATTGTGAACTGAAATTGATCACTTGGACTAGGGAGATGGCATTGGTACATGCCACCTTGAAGGGATTGTATTGGAATCCCCTGGCACATTTCTAACTCCATCATTTGGGGCAAGTCTGATTGTGCATGTCCCAAATTGTACATCTCCTCCCTCTCTTTTTCCACTCTGAAATTTAACAGGGATCACTTTTCAGTTAATTTAAACACCTCAGAATAATTGTGTGTTAATTGCAGAGTTCAACCACTAGTACTAGAACAACAACAACAACAACAACAAATACTAAAAGGGATAAAGTATTACATTGTACATCTAGAGTCAGGACAAGAGCTGATCAGGTCATTGTTTCTTATAATGTCCATTTCACTTCAACAGGTTTCCCCTTTAGTGCTCAGTTGCCACCGATCAGGGAAAACAAATGATATTTGTCTCTTTTGGACTGGCTTAATTCACTCAGCATGATGTTTTCCAGATTCCTCCATCTTGTTGCAAATGACTGGGTTTCATTGTTTCTTACTGCTGTATAGTATTCTATGGAGTACATGTCCCATAATTTCTTTATCGAGTCTACTTTTTTTATTAAACTTTTATTTAATGAATATAAATTTCCAAAGTACAGCTTATGGGTTACATTGGCTTCCCCCTCCCAAAACTTCCCTCCCACCCACAACCCTCCCCTTTCCCACTCCCTCTCCCCTTCCAATCACATCATGATTCATTTTCAATTCTCTTTTTTTTTTATTTTTTATTTATTTATTTATTTATTTATTTTTTTGACAGGCAGAGTGGACAGTGAGAGAGAGAGACAGAGAGAAAGGTCTTCCTTTTGCCGTTGGTTCACCCTCCAATGGCCGCCGCGGTAGCGCGCTGCGGCCGGCGCACCGCGCTGTTCCGATGGCAGGAGCCAGGTGCTTCTCCTGGTCTCCCCTGGGGTGCAGAGCCCAAACACTTGGGCCATCCTCCACTGCACTCCCTGGCCACAGCAGAGAGCTGGCCTGGAAGAGGGGCAACCGGGACAGGATTGGTGCCCCGACCGGGACTAGAACCCGGTGTGCCGGCGCCGCAAGGCGGAGGATTAGCCTGTTGAGCCACGGCGCCGGCCTTCAATTCTCTTTATACACAGAAGAGCAGTTTAGTATATATTAGGTAACGATTTCAACAGTTTGCCCCCATATAGCAACACAAAGTGAAAAAAAAATACTGTTGGAGTACTAGTTATAGCATTAAATAAGAGTGTACAGCACATTAAAGACAGAGATCCTACATAATATTTTTTTAAAAAAATTAATTAATTTTCTATGCCATTTCCAATTAACACCAGGTTTTTTTTTTCATTTCTAATTATCTTTATATACAGAAGATCGATTCAGTATATATATTCAGTATATATATTCAGTATATATATTCAGTATATCTCATCAGTTTGTACCCATGCAGAAACACAAAGTGTAAAAATACTGTTTCAGTACTAGTTATAGCATCACTGCACATTAGACAACACATTAAGGACAGATCCCACATGGGATGTAAGTACACAGTGACTTCTGTTGCTGACTTAACAATTTGACACTCCTGTTCATGGCGTTAGTAATCTCCCTAGGCTCTAGTCATGAGTTGCCATGGCTATGGAAGCCTTTAGAGTTCGCTGACTTTGATCTTATTCTGATAGGGTCATAGTCAAAGTGGAAATTCTCTCCTCCCTTCAGAGAAAGGTACCTCCTTCTTTGATGGCCCCGTTCTTTCCACTGGGATCTCACTCACAGAGATCTTTCATTTAGGTCTTCTTTATTTTTCTTTTCCATGGTATCTTGGCTTTCCATGCCTACAATACTCTCCTGGGCTCTTCAGCCAGATCCGAATGCCTTAAGGGCTGATTCTGAGGCCAGAGTGTTATTTAGGACATCTGCCATTCTATGAGTCCGTTGTATCTCCCCCTTCCCATGTTGGATCCTTCTCTCCCTTTTTGGTTTTATCAGTTAGTATTTGCAGACACTAGTCTTGTTTGTGTGATCTCTTTGACTCTTAGACCTATCAGTGTGATCAATTATGAACTGAAATTGATCACTTGGACTACTGAGATGGCATTGGTACATGCCACCTTGAAGGGATTGTATTGGAATCCCCTGGCACGTTTCCAACTCCATCATTTGGGGCAAGTCTGATTGAGCATGTCCCCAATTGGACATTTCCTCCCTCTCTTTTTCTCATTCTTATATTTAACCGGGATCACTTTTCAGTTAAGATTTAAACACCTAAGAATAATTGTGTGTTAATCACAGAGTTCAACCAGCAGTACTAGAACAAAAAAAATACTAAAAAGGATAAAGTATTACATTGTACATCAACAGTCAGGACAAGAGCTGATAAAGTCACTGTTTCTCATAGTGTCCATTTCACTTCCACAGGTTTCCTCTTTGGTGCTCAGTTAGTTGGCTGCGCCGTGACTCAACAGTCTAATCCTCCGCCTAGTGGCGCCAGCACACCGGGTTCTAGTCCCGGTCGGAGCACCAGATTCTGTCCCAGTTGCCCCTCTTCCAGGCCAGCTCTCTGCTGTAGCCCGGGAGTCAGTGGAGGATGGCCCCAGTGCTTGGGCCCTGCACCCCAAGGGAGACCAGGAGAAGCACCTGGCTCCTGCCTTCCTATCAGCGTGGTGTGCCGGCCGCAGCCTGGGTTCTCTGGTTTGATTGCTGTTTCTCTTAGAGTCCTGTCCAAGCCAAGAAAGGTGGCTTTACCTTTGCTGACCCGATTGTAAATACGGACTGAGACTGTTTTTAAATGTGTTTCTCCATGAATGCTTCCCCTGGCTCCGGGAAACCTGTATCACCTGTGTATGTTGGTATTTGGGCACTTTATATTTTTCTAAAAACGTGTTTTGGATCTTGTACTCTAATAAATCATAAGTTTATTTAAAAAAAAAGAAAAAAAGAAACACTACAGGCTAGGGGAAAATGGTGAGATATAGTTAACTCTTAAGAGAAGAAAACTGTCAACACAGAATACTTGCAAAGATCTCATTTATGAATGAAGGTGAAATAAAGACCTTCCATAACAAACAGCAATTGAAATAATTTGTCACCACTCATCCCACCACACAAAATATGCCTAAGGATCTGCAATACATAGAAACACAGAAGCATGTTCATCATTATGAAAGCAGGTGAGGGAGAGTGGATTAAGATGGCAAGGTAGGGATGGAGCTTGCTGCTCTAGGAGAAAATAGTTCTAAAAAAGTGGAAAGAGTGCAGTCTCAGGCAAGAGTTAGGGAGAAAACAGCAGAGGAAACTCTACATAAATTAGAAGAAAACAGTGGACCTATGTGCAGGGAGAAGACATGCACAACATAGGATACCACCAGCTTGGAGCTTCCACACAGTGTTGGAGAGCAAGGTGAGACCAGACTGCAGCAGCCCAAGCCACGAGTGAAAAAGCTGCAGGAAGAGCCTAGAGGTAATGTGGCTTAGAGCCCCATGGCAGATAGTGCACCTGCCAAACTAGAGGAAAAAAAAAAAAAACGTAGGGGGTGCATGTTTTCTCTCTTCCTGATCATCCTTCAAAAGGATCCTGTAACAAGGTAGAAAAGAGCAAGTGCCGTTTTGGACATACATCTGTGCCCCTTTATGTTCACAACCAGCAACCAGCCAAGCAGAGACTCCTGAGACTGGTAGGGAGAACAGACAGGGTGCTGGGTGCTCATGACTATGGGAGGCTTATGTGCCAGGACTGTGAAAACACTGAGGCTGCGTGGGAAGACTCAGGGTTGGCTGAGACATTGGAGAGTTACTGTGGGAAGCTCCGTGCAATCAGGGCTCTCTGGTTACATGGTAAGAAACATTGCTGGGGAATCTGAGCTTATACTGAGGGCTGCACAGATCCTTTGTGTGGTCCTTGTGGCAGAGAGATGTATAATATACAAACTGGGGTTAGTGCAAAGGCACTGGTCTCCTTTAAGGAACTGAGCTCAGCTGAATCTATACCAACAGACAAGAATAAACCTCTCCTCTGATTTAAAAAAAAAAAAAAGGAAATTCACCACACCAAACTTGGGTGTATCACCTCAGAAATGACTTTTACACTAAAGCACTGAACAGAGCTCCTTGGCCAGTCCCACAACCTGGCTCTAGGTTTTCCCTGAAAGTGGACAATTCACTAATCCAAGCATAGTCAAAAGATAAAAGCTGCTATAGCAGGAAAAAAAAGAAACCAACAAGTATCCCCAAAAATGCTGAGTAACAAACGTGCCAATCAAAGAAACAAGAACACAGAAGACAACAAGCCATCCCCAAAAGAACACAATACCTCAATGCTATGATGTGAAGATGAGGTTGAAGAAATGTCAGAAATGGATTTCAAGAAATTGATTATAGGATTACTTAGAAGTAATCAGAAGCAAATGCATGAACTAATGCACATATGGCATGAAAGAAAATTTCTCCCATGAAATTGAGATCTTAAAGAGAAATTGAAATGAAATCATGGAAATGAAGTCAATAGAACAAATATAAAATACAGTAGCGGGCCAGTGCTGCAGTTCACTAGGCTAATCCTACACCTGTGGCACCAGCACCCCAGGTTCTAGTCCCTGTTGGGGCGTCAGATTCTGTCCCGGTTGCTCCTAGTCCAGTCCAGCTCTCTGCTGTGGCCCGGGAAGGCAGTGGAGGATGGCCCAACTGCTTGGGCCCTGCACCTGCATTGGAGACCAGGAGGAAGCACTGGCTCCTGGTTTCAGATCAGCGCAGCGCGCCAGCCATAGCGGCCTTTTGGGAGGTGAACCAACATAAGGAAGACCTCTCTCTCTCTCTCTCTCTCTCTCTCACTGTCTAACTCTGCCTGTCAAAAAAAAAATAATACAGTAGAGTAGAACCGGTGAAGAACAAATATGCAACTTAGAAAACAAAGCCCAAGAGAGTATACAGTTAGACCAATCACAAGAAATCAGAAAACTAAGATACACCATTGGGAATCTATAGGATACTATCAAATTACCAAACATATGGTTCTAAGAGTTCCTGAAAGTGTGAAAAGAGAGAAAGGATTAGGAGGCCTTTTTAGTGAAATAGTAACAGAAAATTTCCCTAATTTGGATAAAGGGACATCCAAGTAAATGAAGCACATCGAACGCCTAATAGACATGACCAGAAAGCACCTTCATCATGACACATTGTAATCAAACTCCCCACAGAAACAAAAAAAAAAGATTCTAAAATGCACACAAGAAAAACACCAGATTACTCTCAGAGAATCTCCAATTAGACTCACAGCAGACTTTTCATCAGAAACCCTACAAGCTGGCAGAGAATGGCAAGATACATTCCAAGTCCTCAGAGAAAAAAAAAAAAAAACTGTCAACCCAGAATACTATACCCTGAAAAGCTCTCATTTATGAATGTTATGAATGAAGGTGAAATAAAGACTTTCCATGACAAATCAAAATTGAAAGAATTTGTCAACACCCATCCAGTCCTGCAAAAGATTCTTAAGGGTGAGCTGCACACAGAAACATGGTCATAACTATGGAAGAAGGTAAACAAAGCAAAGCTTCCAGTACAAGTACAAAGGAAATCCAAAGTAAAAAATATATATATTTATGGAAAAATGGCAGGGCAAAGTCGTTACCTACCAATAGTTACCTTAGGGGCCAGCACTATGGTGCAGTGGGTTAACACCCTGGCCTGAAGTGCCAGCATCCCATATGGACACCAGTTCAAGACCCAGCTGCTCCACTTCCTGTCCAACTCTGCTGTGGCCTGGGAAAACAGTGGAGGATAGCTCAAGTCCTTGGGCCCCTGCACCCATGTGGGGGATGCAGAGGACACTCCTAGCTCCTGGCTTCAGATAGGTACAACTCCGGCCATTGTAGCCATTTGGGGAGTGAACCAGCTGATGGAAGACCTGTCTCTCTCTCTCTCTCTCTCTCTCTCTCTCACTCTCGCTCTTGCTTGCTCTCTGCCTTTCCTCTCTCTGTGTAACTCTTTCAAGTAAAATAAATATTTTTTTAAAAAGTCACCTTAAATGTAAATGGCCTTAACTCTCCAGTGAAAACACACAAAGCAGGGCCGGCACCATGGCACACTAGGTGAATCATCAGCCAGCATCCCTTATGGGTGACAGTTATAGTCCCAGTTGCTCCTCTTCCAGTCCAGCTCTCTGCTGTGGCCTAGGAAGGCAATGGAGGATGGCCCAAGTGCTTGGGTCCCTGCACCCACATGGGAGATCCAAAGGAAGCATCTGGTTCCTGGCTTCAGATCGGTGCAGCTCCGGCCATTTTTTTGTGGCCATCTGGGGAGTGAACCAATGGAAGGAAGACCTTTCTCTGTCTCTCTCTCTCTCACTGTCTGTAACTCTTCCTGTCAAATAAATAAAAAAATTCTTAAAAAACACACACACAGAGACTATCTGGATGGATTAAAAATCAAAACCCATCTATTTGCCATCTATAGGAAACATATCGCACTAACAAAGATGCACTCAGACTGAAAGTGAAGGATGGAAAAAGATATTCCATGCCAACAGAAAACAAAAAAGTACTGGTGCTACCATCCTAATATCAGACAAAATAGACTTTAACACAAAAACTGTTAGAAGAGACAAAGAAGGGCACTATGTAATGATTAAGGGATCAATTCAATAGGCAGATATAACTGTTATATACATATCTGCACCTGATTACAGGGCACCTGGCTATTTAAAAGAAATGTTAAGGTATCTAAAGGGAGACTTCAACTCAAATACAATAGTAATGGGGGATTTTCAATATCTCACTTTCAGCAATGGACAGATCAACCCCATAGAAAATCAGCAAGAAAACAGCAGAATTAATCGAAACTAGTCAAAACGTGCTATGTCATACAAGTCTAACCATTTAAAAAAAAATTGAAATCATACCATGCATCTTCTCTGACCACAAGGCAATGAAACTGGAAGTCAGCAACTCAGGAATCTCTAGAAAATAGAGATTGAACAAAATGCTCCTGAATGAATAGTGAGTCATAAAAGAAATCAGATTTCTGGAAATGAATGAAGATGACAATACAACGTATCAAAACTTACGGGGTACAGCAAAAGCAGTGTTGAGAGGAAAGTTTATATTAATTGGTGCCTACATCAAGAAATTGGAAAGGCACCAAATAAGCTACCAAGGCATCTCAAAGATCTAGAAAAACAGCAAACCAAACCCAAAACAAGTAGAATGAAAGAATTAAAATTAAAGAAATCAGAATTGAAACCAAAAAACAATAAAGAACAAAGAGCTGGTTTTTGAAAAGATAAAACTGACACACCAATGGCTCAACTAACCAAAGAAGTATAGAAAAGACACAAATCAATAAAATTAGAGATGAAAAAGGAAATGTAACAACAGACACCACAGACATAAAAAGCATCATCAGAAATTACTACAAAGAGCTGTATACCAACAAACTGGGAAACCTAGAAGAAATGGATAGATTCCTGAACACATACAACCTACCTAAACTGAGCCATTAAGACAGAGAAAACCTAAGCAGGCCCATAACCAAGACAGAAAAGGAATTAGTAATAAAGTCCCAGGACCAGATGGCTTCACTGCTGAATTCTACCAGGCTTTTAAAGAACTCCACTTCTTCTCAAGTTATTCAAAACAATTGAAAGGGAGGTAATCCTTCCAAATTCTTTCTATGAAGCCAGCATCACCTTAATTCCTAAACCTGAAAACTATACAAAAGACAAAGAGAACTTCAGATCAATTTCCCTGATGAACATAGACCCAAAAATCCTCAACAAAATTCTGGCCAATTGAATCCAACAACCAATAGAAAGATCATTCACATAGGTGCTGGCACTGTGGCACAGCAGGTTAAAGCCCTGGCCTGCATGCCAGCATTCCATATGGGTGCTGATTCAAGTCCCTGCTGCTCCACTTCAGATCCAGCTCCCTATTAATGGCCTGGGAAAGCAGTGGTAGATGGCCAAAGTCCTTGGACCCCTGCAACAATGAGAGAGATCTATAAGAAGCTCCTGGCTCCTGGCTTCAGATCAGCTCAGCTCCAGCTTTGTGACCATTTGTGGAGGAAACCAGTGGATAGAAGGCCTCTCTCTGTCTCTACCTCTCTCTGTAACTCTTTCAAATAAATAAAGTAAGTGTTAAAAATAAAATGAAAGATCTTTCACACAGACCAATGGGATTTATCCCTGGCATGCAGGGACGATTCAACATTTACAACTCAATCAATGTAATATATAACATTAATACACAGAATAACAAATCCTTTATGATTATCTCAATTAATGCAGATAGATCATTTCATAGAATACAATATTCTTTTATTATGAAAACTTCAAGCAAATTGGGTATAAAGGAAACATTCCTCAACACAGTCAAGGTAATCTATGATAAACCCATGGCCAGCATCTTTTTGACTGGGAAAATGTTGGAAGCATTCTAAGATCTAGAATCAGACAAGGATGCCCAATCCCACTTTGCTATTCAATATAGTCCTGGAAGTTTTAGCCAGAGCCATTAAGCAAGAAAAAGAAATCAAAGGGAAACAAATTGTAAAGAAGAAAGTCAAACTATCCCTATTTGCAGATGATATGGTATATACTGAGAATTAGAAGTCATAGAAGAGTGGAAGGATATAAAATCAACTTACAAAAATCAATGCCCAAGGCTAGTGCTGTGGCATGGCAGGTAGAGCCTTGGCCTGCAGTGCCAGCATCCCATATGGGTATCAGTTTGAGTCCCGGCTGCTCCAATTCTGATCGAGCTCTCTGCTATGGACTGAGAAAGCAGTAGAAGATGGCCCAAGTCCTTAGGCCCTTGTACACACGTGGGAAACTCAGAACAAGCTCTTGGCTTTAGTTCTGCTCAGCTCCGGCCATTGCAGCCACCTGGGGAGTGAACCAGAGGATGAGAAAACCTGTCGCTCTGTCCATCTCTCTCTCTCTCTTCCTCTGTTCTCTGTAGCTCTGCCTTTAAAATAAATAAATCTTTAAAAAACAAATCAATACCCTTTGTATACACAGACAATGCAATGACGAAAAAGAACTTTTAAGATCAATCTCATTCACAATAGTTGTAAAAAAATTTAAATACCTTGAAAGAAATTTAACCAAGGGTATCAAAAATCTCTACAATGAAAATTACAAAACATTAAAGAAATAAATTGAAGACAGAAAAATGGAAAAATCTTGGATGTCATGGATTGGAAGAATCAATATCATCGAAATGTGCATATTACCAAAAGCAATTTGTAGATTCAATGCGATTCCAATCAAAATGCCAAGGGCATTCTTCTCAGATATAGAAAAAAATGATGCTAAAATTCATATAGAAACAGTGGAGACCCTGAAGAGCTAAAGCAATCTTATACAACAAAAACAAAGCTGGAGGCATCACAATATCAGATTTCAAGACATACTATGGGACAGTGATAATCCAAAGAGCCTAGTATTGGCACAAAAACAGATGGATAGACCAATGGAATAGAATACAGACTTTAGAAATCACCAACACCTCTACAACCAATATATCTTTGACAAAGAAGCTAAAAAAAATCAATAATCAATCCTTGCAGCAAGGATAGTCTTTTCAACAAATGGTACTAGGAAAACTGGATCTCCACATGCAGAAGTATAAATCAGGACTCCTACCTTATACCTTACACAAAAATCCACTCAAATAGACAAAGACCTAAATCTACAACCTGATACCATCAAATTATTAGAAAACATTGGGGAAACTCTGAAAGATATTGGCAGAGGTAAAGAGTTCCTGGAAAAGACCCCAGAGGCACAGGCAATAAAAGCCAAAATGGATAAATGGGATTACATCAAATTGAGATGCTTGTGTACTACAAAACAAACACTCAGCAAAGTGAAGAGGCAACCGATGGAATGGGAGAAATTTGCAGATTAGGCAACTGATAAAGGATTAATACTCTGTATCTATAAAGAGCTCAAATTCAACAACAAAACAAACAACACAGTTAAGAAATGGGTAATTTTTCAAGAGAAAAAAAAATGGCCAATAGACACATGAAAAAATGATCAGGATCACTAGTCATCAGGGAAATGCAAATCAAAACCACAATGAAGTTTTACTTCACCCCTGTCAGAATGGTTTTCCTACAGAAATCAATAAACAAATGCTCATAACGATGTGGGGAAAAAAGGGTCCTAAGTCCACCTTTGGTAGAGATGTAAACTGGCAAAGCAACTATGGAAGACAGTGTGGAGATACCTCAGAAACCTGAATATAGACCTACCTTAAGAACCAGCCATCCCACTCCTGGGAATTTACCCAAGGGAAATGAAATTAGCATATGAATGAGTGATTTGTATCCCATGTTTATTGCAATTTAATTCAAAATAACTAAGATGTGGAATCAACCCAAATGTTTGTCAACAGAAGACTAGATAAAAGAATTGTTGGGATATGTACACCATGAAATGCTACACAACAGAAAAATTGAAATCCTGTCATTTGCAACAAAATGGATGCAACTGGATACTATTATACTCAGTAAATAAGCCAGTCCCAAAAGGGCAACTGCCATATTGTCACCCTGATCTGTGGTAACTCATTGAGCACCTAAAAGGTTATCTATAGGAGTGAAACTGACATTGTGAGATGTGATAACTTTGAACAGTCCTTGTCTCAACTGTTTAGGAACAGTTTTGTTGTTGCTCAATTTGTGGAACTCTACTTAGTTCAGAGTTAATCTTATGTGTATAAAGTTAATTGAAAATAGATCTTAGTAAATAATCAGAATGGGAATAGAAGAGGGAGGAAGAATGGAAGGTGGGAAGAATCACTATGTTCCTAAAGTTTTATTTATGAAATGCATAAAGTTTGTATTCCTTAAATAAACAATTTCTGGCAAAAATGGCTCATTAACTAATGATGTGGAATACTTTGTTTATAGAAACATTTTCAGAAACAACCTGATAACATCTATTAAAAGGAATAACAATCTAGCCAGTCTAGTGTGTTATATACACTGATGTATTACTTAACAAGCTTCATTCCAATCAAACCAGTTCAAGGTAATTTTCAAAAAATCATTAAAGATGGGTTTAATGTAAAATTGTGGCTTGATTTCAGTTTTTTCCCCAAAATAAACTGATTTTTATTCCATTTTCTAATAAATTATTAAGTAACTTATTAATATTAGATTCTTTAGTTCTTGGCAAATGTATAATAATTACTCATACAATTCTCATCAATTCTCATGTTAATGTGATCTTGAAACAAGGAAAACTGATTCAATGCATTTCATAGATACAATTCTAAAAATATGTTATACTCCCCTTAGTTCCTCTTCCCTCCTTTTCTTCCCTTCTTTCTGTTCCTACCTCCTTCCCTCTTTGTCCTTCCCTCCCATTAATTTATATGCATATATATTTAAATATTTATTTAAAAGGTATAGTTTCAGAGAAGCAGAGGCAGGGACACAGAGAGAGTGAGAGGTCTTCCATAAGCTGGTTCACTCCCCAAATGGCCTTAACAGCCAGAGCTGGGCCAATCTGAAGCCAGGCACTTCTTCCAGGTCTTCCAGGTGGGTGTAAGGGCCCAAGGACTTGGGCCATCTTCTACGGCTTCCCCAGGCCATAGCTGAGAGCTGTTTTGGGAGTGGAGTAGCTGGGACTTGAACCAGTGGCCATATGGGATGCCAGCACTGCAAGCAGTGGCTTTACCCACTATGCAATTGTTTGTCCTCCCCCTTAATTTTTGAGATTATTTTCAGTACATGAGAGAAATGGATGTCTTTATATGTGACTGTGTATAGCCTTTGCATGAATTCCTAATGAACTTGTCTTTTTACTTGAAGACTTTATTAGTGCCTTAAACTTTAGACTATAATGTAAAAACGTAAAATATTATCTCCATGATCTTTTTAAACAACTCACATATATGCAACTTGAGTATTATCATACTTGCTTTAGACAGTTTGTCAAGGAAAAAAAAACCTTCGGAGCATCCACAAAAACAGCGAGCTAGGATTTTCTGAGCTCACGGAGGTTGTGCAATGCTTTGATAAATTCTTAGAGAATACAAGTGTAGAGTTTGTTTGTAGTCTAGTTAGTATCAAGTTATTGGAGAATAACCATCTATGAACTACCTCACACTGTAGGAGCTCAAAAATAACCTAGCGTTCTGCATCAAACAATTCAAAGCAGCCATTTTGGGTACAAAATTCCCAAATTGTAAAGCAGGCATGGGGGCCAGCGCTGTGGTGCAGCAGGTTAAAGCCCTGGCCCGAAGCCCATATGGGCGCCGATTCTAGTTTCGGCTGCTCCTCTTCTGATCAAGCTCTCTGCTATGGCAAGGTTAGCAGCACAAGATGGCCAAAGTCCTTGGGCCCCTGCACCCATGTGGGAGACCCGGAAGAAGATCCTGGCTTTGGATTGGCGCAGCTCCTGCCGTTGCAGCCATCTAGGGAGTGAACCAGTGGGTGGAAGACCTCTCTCTGTTTCTACCTATCTCTGTAACTCTTTCAAATAAAATTAAATGAATCTCTGCAACTCTTTCAGATAAAATTAAATGAATCTTTAAAAAAAAAGTAGACATGAAGAAAAGCATTTTAGGAGATTATTATATAGGTTGTCACAAAGTATGAAAGAGTAACAAATATTCAATTAATGTATGTCTGAAATTTCAAGGTTTTAAGGTGTCATTACAGGCAAATCAAGGATTACCCAGGGATCTTTATAATCTGCCCAAGTGTTTTTTCAAAACCTTTTAAAACCTAAGTCAGCATTTTATATTTTGCAGTATAAAAATATTAAATATTTCATAAAATATTACATCTCATCAGATAATACATACTCATATTTCACATTCTATGCCTTTGGGACTCTGCTATTTCATTTTATCTCACCAAAAATGTTAGTGCATAAGCATTTTATTTAGCACTAAGATATCAAAGAAAACATCCGCATCCCTAGTTGTTCTGGCACAGCACATTAAGCTGCCCCTCAGAAAGCCAGTATTCCATGTCTGAGTGCAAGTTTGAGTCCTGGTTACTCTACTTCCAAGGACAGAAGTCACCTCCCTCTCCCCCTGTTACTCTGCTTTTTAAATAAAGAAATCTTTTAAAAACTACTGCAAGGGGTCGGTGCCCTGGCTCACTTGTTAGTCCCGGGCCTGCGGTGCCGGCATCCCATATGGGCTCCGGGTTCTAGTCCCGGTTGCTCCTCTTCCAGTCCAGCTCTCTGCTATGGCCTGGGAAGGCAGTGGAGGATGGCCCAAGTGCTTGGGCCCTGCACCCACATGGGAGACCAGGAGGAAGCATCTGGCTCCTGGCTTTGGATCGGTGCAGCGCCAGCCATGGTGGCCATTTGGGGAGTGAACCAACGGAAGGAAGAACTTTCTCTCTGTCTCTCTCTCTCTCACTGTCTATAACTCTACCTGTCAAAAATAAAAAAATAAAAAATAAACTACTGCAGTAGCTCGGTTAGATATTCACCTCCAGATTTTCAGATTCTGACTTCAGCTGTCTACAAATCAAAGATTCTAGGAAACAGTGGAGACGGCTCAATTAGATTGCTGCTGCTTATGTGGGTGAACTAGACTGGATCAGGTTCCTCACTTCATTCAATGTGTCCCCATTCCAGATGTTGACAGCATCTGAGCAGTGAACCAGCTGATGGGAGTCCTCTGTATAACCTTCTTCCTGCTTCTCAAGTATTTTTTTAAAATGTATGTTGGTTTTGATTAAATAAATTGGTTTTCTGACACATTAATGTGTCATTCCTCACAAGCTGAAAAGTCTACCCTGAAGACAAACCTGTAGAAATTTGATAAATGAAAGGGGTTTTTTTATTGTTAGTTTTATAGTTATTTATTTGAAGGGCAGACTGAGACAGAGAGTGAGAGACTTAGCTTCCATATACTGGTTCACTCGTCAAAATGGTCTTAACAGCCAGCCCTGTGCCAAGCCAAATCAAGGAGCCAGGAACTCCATTTCAGTCTCTCCTATTGGTGGCATCAATCCAAGCACTTGAGCCACCATCTGTTGTTTCCCGGGTGCATTAGTAGGAAGCTGATTTTGAAATGGAGGAGCTGGGATGTAAACTGGAACTCTGATCCAGATGTCAGCCTCATAAGTAGCATCTTCATCTGCTGCACCACAACATCAGCCCTACTAAGAAGTTTTAAGCAAATGTTCCGATTGAAGATTCTTAATTTTATTGTACAGAGAATGGATTAAAAGTTTGTGATTTATAGTGGAGAAACATACAAGTTTGTTGCACTATTCTAGAGTAGAAATTGTGATTATAATCTGATCATTAGCTTTGTCAATTGGGGCAAAGATTTGAAACATACTGGGTGGAACTGGCAGTACTTGGCCACTAATTTTTTTAAAATATTTATTTATTTTATTTGTAAGTCAGTTACACAGAGAGAGGAGAGGCAGAGAGAGAGAGAGAGAGAGAGAGAGAGAGAGAGAGAGAAAGAGAGATCTTCCATCCACTAGTTCACTCCCCAGATGGCAGCAATGTCTGGAGCTGCGCTGATTTGAAGTCAGGAGCCAGGAGCTTCCTCCAGGTCTCCCAAGTGAGTGCAGGGGCCCAAGGACTTGGGCCATCTTCTACTGCTTTCCCAGGCCACAGCAGAGAGCTGGATTGGAAGTGGAGCAGCCAGGACTCGAACCGGCACCCACATGGGATGCCGGCACTGCGGGTGGCAGCTGTACCCACTATGCCACAGAGCCAGCCCCTTAGCCATTAATTTTAAGTAGGTGTGTGGTGAACAAGAGAGGTGCAGAAGACAGAAACAATCTAGAAAACTTCGTAACAGATTTGATAAAGGTATGTATGAGGACCAGGAATATCAGTTGATAAGGATACAGAATACAAAAGGAAAACCACAGCATGGTCTGTTTTTTATGAAGAGAAGCGAACCATGTTCTGCTGTTCTCAGTGTGGTGTGGGATTTTCCCCAAGTCTGACTTTCTTACAGGATGTATCTTATAGAATACTCTGGCTAGTTAGATTTCAACAATTCTTTGGTTCAGTGGATCCCAAATTGGATGTTACCAAGACAGAATGCTTTTAGGAGGAGGATTAAATGCATGAGTTTTGTAACAAACTCCGCAGTGGTTCTTCGAAGCAGTTATAAAACCATAATGTTGCCTTCACTGCTCCTTTTTAAACACAGAAAAGCCGAGTTCTAGGACTTGGTGATTTTCAAAATCCTCTATTTAGAGGCTTAGGTTAAACTAAAAAGCAACCAAGTTTATTACTTTCTGCCATTCCAAAGCTCTGTTTAAAACCCTCAGCCTTCATTATTCATTGTTGACCATGATTTATACTCCTAATTTAAGGACATCTGGCAATTTCACTTTAAAAAATACTTTTAAAAAAGTACTTGCTGTACTTCCACATTTTCAGTCTTTTATTTTGTCAGATGCACTCTTTTTTCTATTACCAAGATTCTCTGCCTGTTTTTCTGTTTGATTAGAGAGCATATTTTAATTGTGTACCCTATTAGCATAGTTAACTTTTTAAATGATAGATCATTTTCTACAACACTCCCTGAAACATTGGAAAAATTAAATTTTTAATTTTATACATAGTATTCTACTCAACAGCTACAGAATACACATCCCTCTCACTAGTTAATCGAACATTTTCTAAACTATACATTGGGTCACAAATCAAGTCTTACCAAATTTAGATTGAAAAGAGCCATGGTATGATTTCAGACAAAGGAATATGAGAAGTCAACAATAAATACACTTACAGATACATAGAAAATAAATAGCCTGCTATTGAATGGAGAATTGAAGAATGAATGAAATCAAAATTTTCTTGAAACAAATAAAAATGAAAAAATCAGAACCAATGAAATACAGCAAAATAGTATTAAGAGGGAAGTTTACACCAATAAGAATTTTTCATTAAAAAAAAAAAAAACAGAAAGATCTAACAATATAATACACAAAGCTCAGACTCAGAAAAACAAGGATACACTAAACCCAAAATTAGCCAAGAAGCAAATGAAATTAAAACTAAATGCAAATTAACAAAATGTTAATTCGTTAATAAAAATAGAGCTGAAAAATTAGGCATTACTACTTATACTACAGAAATACTAAGGCTAATAGGGTAACGTTATGAACAACTATACATTAACAAATTAGAAAACCTTGGCCAGGGCCATGGTTCACTTGGCTAATCCTCTGCCTGCGGTGCTGGCACCCCGGGTTCTAGTCCTGGTTGGGGCACCGGGTTCTAGTCCCGGTTGCTCCTCTTCCAGTCAAGCTCTCTGCTGTGACCCAGGAGTACAGTGGAGGATGGCCCAAGTGCCTGGGCCCTGCACCCGCATGGGAGACCAGGAGGAAATACCCAGCTCCTGGCTTCGGATCAGCGCAGCGCCAGCCATAGCAGCCATTTGGGGGGTGAACAAACGGAAGGAAGACCTTATTCTCTGTCTCTCTCTCACTGTCTATAACTCTCTCTCTCTGTCTCTCTCTCACACTGTCTAACTCTGCCTGGCAAAAAATTAAAAAAAAAATTAGAAAACCTTTAGCTGTATAAACTTCAAGATATATATAACCTAACAACACTAAAATCAAGATCATATAGAAAATGTATACAAATCCACTACAAGCAACAAGACTGAAGTAGTAATTAGGAGTTTCCCATCCAAAACGTCTAAGACCTTAGGACTTTACTACTGAATTCTACAAAACACTTAAAGATGAGCTATTTCCAATATTTTTCAAGCTATTCTAAAATATTAAAACCTTAATCTCTTTTTACAAGGCTAGCATTATTCTCATATCAAAACCAAAAACACAAAAAATACTACAGTTAATATCCTTTTGAACATAGATCAAAATTCTCACCATTAAACTGAATACAACACTAAACAATTTTTTAAAAAATCATACATTATTGTCAAGCAGGTTTTATCCCAGAAACTGAAGGGTGGTTCAACCTTTGAAAAATCGATCATAAATTACATTAACAGAATGAATAAGAACAAATACAATCACATCAACTGTTACACAGAATGCATTTGTTAAGATTCAACATGCTCTATGATAGCAATCCCCCTCATCAAATTAGGTATAGAAGGAACATACCTCAAAATTATAAAGGCTATAAATGACAAAGCAACAGCCAACATCATACTGAATAGGGAAAAATCTAAAGGTATTTCCCTCAAATCTGGAACAAGACAAAGATGTCCACTCTTTCATCACTCTTATTCAATATAATATGGCAAGCAGTAGCAGGAGCAATTAAGGAGGAGAAAGAAATAAAAGGAATTAAAATTGCGAAGGAGGAAGCCAAAATATTCATGTTTGTAGGTGGCATGTTATTATGGAAAACTCTAAACACAATACCAAAAAGCTGTTAGCACTGATAATTGGATAAAGTTGCTATAAACAGAAACTAGCATTCAAGAAAGTATTTTTATATGTAACAATAATCTCACTGAAAGAGAAATTAGAAGTCACATTAACAATTGCTACCAAAAAACTCCAAATATTTAGGAATAAATTTAATAAATGGAAATATATAAAAATAAAATGAAAAATATAAAACATCAACAAAAAATCAAGGACACAAAAGAGGCAAGATGTTCTTGCTCATAGATAATAATTAGTAACATTAAAATGTCTATACTAAATTGATCTACAAATTCAATGCAATCCCAATGAAAGTACCAGTAAAATGACATTCTTTACAGAATTAGAAAAAAACAGCCATAAAATTCACATGGAACCACAGAAAATCCAGAATAGTCAAAGCAATCCTGGTGGAGGTAGGGGAAGATGGGGTAGCAGAAATTAAGCTGCAGGAATCACAATACCTGACTGCAAAGCATGCTACCAAGCTATAATAATTAGAACAGCATGATACTAAAATGAAAACCAGCACATAGACCAATGGGACAGAATAGACATCCCAGAAATTAATTCTATTTTAATGTATAGATTTTCATTCATGTTACAACCCATTACCATCATCAATTTCTACATTAATATTGTCCCCAACTGAGCCAGCAGTAGTTCTTCAAGCTATCACCTCGGTTTTTTTAAGCATTGGCTCAGTTGATAGCCCTTAAAATTTATATTTAAACAGGGCAGTCATCCTGCGGGTCAGCAGTGATGGTATGTAAGTCAATGTTTCTACATAGGTAAGCCATCTTTTTGTTGGCTTAACTATCAGCTGTTAACTAATTTACTTCCATTATCTCTTCCCCTATCCTGTCTCCTGCTTTTACAATCTACCTTAATATCTCACAAATTTTTTGTGATTTTTCTATCTTCACTGACATATTACACCTAATTCACAGTGTTTGTAGTTGTATAGCCAAGACTCCTGATAAGTTTCCTATAGGTGCAATGGTTGGAAAAATTTAAAAGTGAATTTCAGAAAATAGGGAAGGAGACTGGTAGATGTCAAGCTTTCTAATTTTGAGGAACAAATCTGAGTTCATCAACAATTCCCTAAATCATGCAATTCTGATTCTAAAGGTTTTCAGTCTTTCAAATAGCCAAAGTCTTGTTACCCAATGAAATATTAGTGAAGTGTTTAGAAACAGAAGTGGTTTTAGTCTTAGGCAATGACAGAACTTCCCATAAGAGATAATTGTACTTGACTCACTTCTTCCATGTTACAAAATTTATCCAAAGCATCTAAGGGCAGCATGTAATATGATAATACTATTATTTTTCATGTGTTATCAGGATAAGAAAAAAAGTGATGGCCAATTTTATCCCTACTATATTAGTTTCTCCTACCCTGTCCCAAACCTAACACACAAGTTATAGGGCCTTATCCCCACCACCTCCCTGCTAATGCCATTGCCCTGTTTACCATCAGTGAAAAATTGTGACACATATTTCCATGATGCCATTTCTCTCCTCCCTAAGAGCAACTCCATGGCAATGTTCTATTTCCTGCAGAAGTCAGGGAACAATAACAGTATGTGTATAAGAGGCAAATCCGCCTCTCCATGGCCTTCTCTTCCTAGTCAGATATTAACAAGTGGAAATGTGAAGCAAACAGGGCAAGATTCAGTACTCTTTACATATTCATTAATAGACACAACGAAATCAATGCTTCAAAGACTAAGAATATCAAGTGTATTCCTTTTAGCTTTTAAGACCCCTCAATACTACTAAAACTGATCCAAGTTTGTGGCTTCTAGATTAGTTTATCTTTATTTCTATGGAGAAATATGGCAACTAATGGATTATGAAGCAGAGCACTTGGACTTTTTGTGCTTCTAGCATCGAGCCCGATATCCTGAATTTATTGTGCATTTTGGAGATGATTTCTTCATACATACAATCTGTTTATTCCAAATTAGGAGCTGGCAAACTACCACCCCTGGGCAAAATCCAGCCTTCTGTTTTTACAAATAAAGTTTTATTGGAATACAGTAATGCCCATCTGTTTAGGTATTTTCTTTCCTGCTATAATGGCAAGGTCAAATAGTTACAAAAGGTACCACTACCTGCAAGGTCCAAAATATTCACTACTGGGCTTTTATAGATAAAAAATTACCAATCCTTGTGCTAAATAGTTAGATTTTGTCACAGTTGTAGAGAACTTTTATTGCTCTATCTCTATTCTTTGTTGTTATTTAAATAAAATTTATAGAAAAACATTTACCAGATGAGGACCAGAATCATAAGAACTTTATCTTCACTCACTCTTAACATATGAAAATGAGTGAGATGTATTTATCTTCTATGTTGTAACTATAAGAGGATAGTAGTAATAGATAACACACATAGATGACAGATACAGATAGCAATTAGATAGTGATTTATCCATATGGACCTCCAACGTGATGTACAAATTGTTCTATCAACTTGATAAAACATTTTAATGAATTAGAATTCCTAGGCATCATCAGATCCTTGTTTCTTCAGTAACTCACCAAGATGAAGCCAGATAGCTCTATCATTTTATCTGTTTTGTTTCCAAATTGAACTGTTTATTTTATGTATGTGTGTGTATATATATATATATATATATATATATATATATATAATGAGCTATCCATGGTACTTTGACAAGTGACAATTTGCCTTTCTTCAAGAATCTAGATGAAATACTGTACAGAAATACAATGGCATAAATAAAAAAAAGGAAAATAGAAAAGGAGAAGATTAACACTAGAGGGAGAATTTAAGACAGTATTTTTTTAAAGATTTATTCATTTATTTGAAAGGCAGAGATAGAGAGTGAGAGAGACAGAGACAGAGAGATACAGAGACAGAGATAGAGAGGTCTTCCATCTTCCATTTGCTGGTTAACTCCCATGCCGGGACAGTGGCCCAAGGAGTTGGACCATCTTCCACTGCTTTTGCAGGCTGTAGCAGAGAGCTGGACTGCCACGCCCACAGCTGTGATACCCGCGTGGCAAGATGTTGCTGCGTCGGGGGTCTAAAGCTGCAGGGTTTTGGGGTGCGCGCTCTGTCGGAGTTTAGCCTCAGGCGATTCCTGTGCAGTCCACGGTTGTAACGACCCTCGACTCACAGTAGGGGAGCCGAAGACTGTCCTTGCTAAATTTTGGGGGACACCGTGTCTCTGCTCTGCTGATGATCTCATTATGCATTATCTACCAGCTGTGTTTACACTTTACTGCTTACCCTCATATTCTCAGAAACTAAAAAATCAAGAAAAAGAAGTTTCCCGTAAGCCAGGAATGCAAGTCAAAACATGTCATTAGGTTCCCATTGTAGTAACAGAAAAATGTTAAGGTTACTCAGAGGTTATCTCCAGGTACCTAGAGGGCAAACAAAACCTTGGACAGTTATTCCCCTAAACAGTTCAGTAAGTGAAACTAAGTCAAAGGTCAATTCTCATCCTCAGTAAGTGAAACTAAGTCAAAGGTCAATTCTCATCCTCAGTAAGTGAAACTAAGTCAAAGGTCAATTCTCATCCTCAGTATGTGAAACTGAGTCAAAGGTCAATTCTCATCCTCCGTAAATTGTCTAAAAACAATGTCCCCACTAAACCACTCATATGACATCATTGTTTTAACTCATTTTGTCAACCTTTGTGATAAAAGTTTTTCATTTGCCTGCAGCATTGTTCTTTACTATATAAACCCAAGCCTTACTACAATAAATCGCAGCAGTAACATACACATAACGTGTGTGTCTGTCTGTCATTTCCCCGCCGATTTCTGACTCTCCTGGCTCTTCGTTCCCTCGTTCTCCCTCGGTCTGAGACTCCGCGAGAGCCGGTCCGCGGCACTGGACTGGAAGTGGAGCAACAAGGACTCGAACTGGCCCTCATATTGGATTCCAGCACTTAAGACGGCAGCTTTACCTGCTATGCCACAGAGTCAGCCCCTAAAAGCATATTTGTGCTACGGAGTGTTAAAGACAGATTTAGAAGAAGATACAACCTGATAACTACGTAAGAGACTAGAGTTTGCCATTGAGAAGTGGAAAGCCTTTTGGGGAACAGCTGGGAAAATTTGAATCAAGTCTTTAGTTTAATTATAAGTTCTGATAAATATGCCATGTTTCAAAATGTTAACATGAAGCAAAGATGTATGAACTATTCAATTATTCTATAAGCTTAAGTTTATTTCAAAATAAAATATTTTTAAACATTTTCCAGTCATTAAGCAGTTCACACAGAAACAGTAAAGCAAGAAAAGTTATCATGAAACAAATGCTTCAGCAATGGTTTTGCTGAAGCACCGTGAAAATAAAAAAATAGTTACTGATAACTCACATAATAACAAGGAAAACAGAAGCAGGTAGTTATCAGCCAAGTCATTCTAGAGAAGACTTTTTATATGTTTTGTTATGGACATTTACTAGGAGATATCCAGGTGCTATAGTCTCAATTGTTCCACAAAAATCCATATGACTGGAAAGCTCAATTTAATGTTTATAAATATTATCTATCAATGATAATATACTGTGTGGCACAACCAGTGGAAACTTAAAGACCATAATTATTCTATTACAGGTAAGTTATGATTTTAGAGACGTGATCTGACAAAAGCAGAGGGTTCTATACACCATTAATTGTATAGAAACAGCCATAACTGTCATTTGTATTTGGGGATGTTGCAATAGAGAAATCTAGGGGCCAGCACTGTGGTGCAGCGGGTTAAAGCCCCTGTCTGCAGTGCCAGCATCCCACATGGGTACCAGTTTGAGTCTCAGCTGCTCCACTTCTGATCCAGCTCTCTGCTATGGCCTGGGAAAGCAGAAGATGGCTCAAGTCCTTGAGCCCCTGCACCCGCCCCTGGCTCCTGACTTCGAATCAGCTCAGCTCTGGCCGTTGCAGTCAGATCTCTCTCTCTCTCTCTCTCTCTCTCTCTCTCTTTGGCTCTGCCTCTCTCTGTAACTCTGTCTTTCAAATAACTAAAATAAATCTTAAAAAGAGAGAAATCTAGAATGAGTCTATATGATTGTTTAGAAAACTAGTGTAGAAAAGCTATGATAATCAAAACTCCAAAAACCAAGACATAAACTTATTAGGTTAGGGGGAAAGGCTACAGAGACCCGTATCAGGAATTGCCTGTTATTTTCAAATAGCCTATAAGACACAAAAGATTTCAAGAGGTTAGTGAGGTTCAGTAGAGTCACTATACATTAGCTATGATTTTGGAATTCATGGTCTCCTTCAAATTTTGGTATTAAATACATTGCCTAAGTTTAAGAAAAGATAGCAATAAAATTGAAAGGAAAAACCAACAACTGCGTGAAAGGAAAGAAAACAAACATGCAAAGGAAATTAATACAGACCTACTATAGAGAAAAGGAAAATAGAGGTTTTATAGAAGTAGAAGGAATCTCAAAATAATTCTAAAAGTCTGAAACGCTTTGCATATCAAGTAATGACTGAAAATATTTTCAATTTGGTAACTAGAAACTCACTAGTAAACTTCACAAAGCTATTTTAAAAGGCAAAAAAGATGAGGTAAATTAAAAAGGATAAAGAAACAGAGAAGCGGTGACGCTGTTAACTTACGTATGGAAGTGATAAAATGTCTCTTTCATGGTATGAATCGGAAGCATGGTTATATGATGCATACAAAGTCCAAGTAGGAAGGCTGGAGACAGGAGAAAAATAACTGATGCAGGAAGGTTCCTGAGGATCATGGAAGGAACTTAGCTCTGGACCCAGTGAAGAGTTTATTGTTGATCAGGAGACAAGATTTCTCTCACAGATAAGAAAACAGATTAAATACAGTAAACATGTTTGAGAGATTTTAGACTAAAATGAGTTAAACTATTGAGTGTCTTTAATATAAGACATTAACTATCTGCTCAATATAGCCTCAGTGTAATGCTTACAGTAGAAAAAAACAATTTTATCATTTGAAGATAAAAGTACACTGCTTTACTTCATGCATCACAGGAAACTAGAAAAGCCTAAAGAACAGAAACCTAAGAGTCCAATCCAAGCATGGAAATGTGAAGAAAAAAATGAACCCTCACACTTTAAGAAATTATTCAAATTCTACAAAAATATAGCATCTATGCCACATTCAAGATTGTACAAGTGACGCCTATATCATAAGATTTTCCCAGACATGATAACTTCACACCCTACAATCTCAGTTCTGTAAGATTGTTACATCACCATCATCTACGAACTATATCTATAGCTATATAAACACACACATGTGTATTGTCTGATTTTTCCACTACAGTTTCTCCTATTCCCAGAACATCTGGGATCTGAGTCCCACTCGACATAAACCAGTGTCCGAAACCTAACTTTGTAACCTCTGATGCCTCTTACAAGCAGAGAGATTTCTCTCTCTTTTAAAAGAGAAGGAGCATGATGAACATGTGAACCCAAGGAAGGTGGTCAGATTGGAGTGGAAAAGGTTATGAAATAAGGGATGACAAGAGCAATTGCTGAAGATCATGTAACGGCTCATTTATTCATGCACTCACCTATATGTACCAAGCTCCTACGGCGCTGACATCTCTTGCCTCCCCTCCCATGAATGATTTCATTTGGCATCCTTTGAAACACCTTTCATTGTTTCCTCCCTCATCGCCTCCCCATCCCAGTTGTCACTATCTTCCTTCCTACTGGATGCTTCCAGTAGTTATGTAACAATGTATTAGGAAATTCTAATCGAAAGTATGTTTTCCTCCTAGCTTTTCCCACTTCAGCCCCTACTCATTCTTTTATTTGCTGCTGCCTTTCTCAAACATTTTAATTTTATGCTATCCAGTGATCCACTATTTTTTTTTAAATATGGAAGTTTTAGACTTAAGTTTACAATGACTCATACAGTATTGACCTATGAAGTTTAACTAGAATTAAGTAATGTTATATTCTGTCATGTTCCAATCATTTTAATGCAAAGAAATCAAGCAGCTAATAAAATTGAAGTTTCCTTGTTATAAATTATAATCATTTTTCTCCCTCTGAGAAGTAACCAGTATAATAATTGTGTTGTTAATTTACTAGCTAGCCAGTTTATATCTACCTAAACAGTAATAGCTGTATTTTAATTTACATTAGTTTAGCATATTTAGTTCTCTTTTTATAATCAGGTTTAATATAACCATGTACATCTGGGATATACCAATGCTGTCAAGCATTGATCAAGCTCATTAATTTTAATACAGTAGACTGTTTCTTCCTGTGTGTGCTATTTACCTATTCTCAGTTGATGAACGACTCTTTACACGTTTCATTATATGTTTGCCTTATTATCCTTATACATAACACTTTTGCAAGCTCAGCACATCACTATCATAAGTACTCTAACAGCTTAAAATGTTATCTATGTGAAATTTTATTCAAATAACTTTACTACCCTATTCCACCAGCATTTTCAGGTGAAGGAATGATTATGGCAACATGTGCTGTGTGAAAAGAAACACTGGGCAGGTGAAGCTTTGAAAAGGTAACTGAATGAAGCATCACAAAAGCGTCAAAAACTAAAAAGGAAGAGTGAAAAATAAAGAAAAGATACTATATCATGCCCAGGGAGTGTTATATACAGAAGGACATGCTCTGCATTATTCAATAATTGGATCCAGAATTCTCAAGGTTAACCATGAGGTTATCAAGGATAGCTTAGTGGAGAGATAGAAGCCATATTTAGCCAGATAATTCGACTGATCAGCAAATCAAAGGTTTCCTTTCAAAGGACATAGAATTTGGCTTAGACAAACATGCACACGTAAAATTTAGAGCTGTGGTAGAGAAGACGGTTGATTTAAAAACTTGAATGCGTTTCTTCCTTCCTCAGGGAGAGAAAAGCAGCTGAATTCTCCAGGAGCAGTCCATACAGGAAGATTTATGTAGAATGAACCAGAGCAAGAAAAATGTTCTGATACCATTTGTTTTAACATTAGCTTACTATTCAGGAAAAACAAGTTTGGCTAAATATGGCTAGGTATGTTGGCATCCAAGTCATCACAATAGTGTGGAATATAGAGCAGTTTGAAGGATTATCTAAACTGCTTTTTTGTTGTTGTTACTCTAACATTTTAATAACTTTAAAAAGAAATATTTTTAACATACAAGAATTCAGTTCATCATTTAAAAATAAAACTAAAAAAAAAAACCACATGTAATGAATACAGTTGTAAATGACATCTCCATGGTAGCATGCATTAGATCTTACATTTAGAACTAAAGGTGAAAATTACTAAGTTGTAAAAGAATTACTATGTACTAATTATCTTCAAAATTACCAAACAAGAAAAGTAGTATAAATTTTCAGTTCATATGTGACATATAAAATATTAAAAACCAGTATCATGAAGACTATGACTAAATATGTCTACAAATGTAAACAGATTAAACATTTGTATATACTAATATTAGCTTAAAATCAAATTTATTTCAGAAATCATACAAGTCAAAAGGGAGATAGAAATGGAAGCATCAGACCATATACAAAAACATTAATACAAATACATATTAGAAATATGCAGTCTAGCCTAAATATGCCCTATAAGGGTAAATACAAATTTAAGTTAAGTCTCTCTAACTGAAAATTTAGGAGATTTTTCTATAGAGGATTCACTTTAGATAATTGGTCAGTTCACTCTCTGCATCTTAGAAATGTATATTTCTGAAGAAAGACTGTGCCCTATCTTTCAGGGTCTATGGCAAAAGAGAAGCCTAACTTCAGAGCATACATACTGGTGCAAAACTACCTCCAGTCCCTAAAGATGTGACAAGTGGGCCGGCGCCGCGGCTCAATAGGCTAATCCTCCGCCTTGCGGCGCCGGCACACCAGGTTCTAGTCCCGGTCGGGGCACCAGATTCTGTCCCGGTTGCCCCTCTTCCAGGCCAGCTCTCTGCTGTGGCCAGGGAATGCAGTGGAGGATGGCCCAAGTCCTTGGGTCCTGCACCCCATGGGAGACCAGGAGAAGCACCTGGCTCCTGCCATCGGATCAGCGCGGTGCGCCAGCCGCGGCGGCCATTGGAGGGTGAACCAACAGAAAAGGAAGACCTTTCTCTCTCTCTCTCTCACTGTCCACTCTGCCTGTCCAAAAAAAAAAAAAAAAAGATGTGACAAGTGTATTTTGAATGAACGTTAATTAGCTAACACAGATCTTTGCCCACATTTCCAGGTCAATTTGGATGAACCATGTGTGGCCAAGGATGCTATCAAGTCTCTTGTGAAGACGTTACTGTTTATCTTGAGAGCATTGTGTAATGGTTTTATTTGCCCAGTTTTATAGTTGAACAGCGAGTTCTATCTGAAAACTCTAGCACATTGTGATGTATATCATACTCTAGTTCAATCCTTATTCAACACAGCTCTTTTCTTACCTTTATACCTTTATGGAAAGGTGTTCTGAGTAAGAGATTTTGTTTCTAACTGTATTTTACCTACAACATATTGCTTAAATATTGCCCTAAGAACTAAAAAGAAAAATGGATTAGCAATTAAATGACCATGTTACTACAGAGGAAAACTATTATGTAATCATCTGTTATTATTTTCAATGAGAATTATCAAGTCACTGATTTGTGTTATGCTGACTAAGCTATACTTATGTTATCAAGATTTGATTCCTTATCTTCATTTTTCTGAGACTTTTATTCCTACTCAGAGCACCCAAGTTATTAATACAAGGTGATAAAACCCCCAATTTGGTACACATCTGAAAATAGTTTGATGTCCTTATTCTACTAAGATTCTCAGTCAATACAAAAATGGAGACCCAATTTGGTTTAATATTTCCCTCAATGCTCTTTAATCGCTCTGTACATTACAAATAAATAGTGGAAACCCTTATGATTTTAGCTTGTATTTCTTTGGAATTTGCTTCCCTATTTCAAGATTTTAATAAGATCTACCTAGATATAAGTAGTTGTGCATCCTGTCTGGTGATCAATTGGCCCTTTCATCTGAAAGTTTTTATTTCATACAATACCCATGCTTTTCTAAATTTCTGCTGTTTTTTAGATGTCTTTACATGGATAAAAACATATACAATTTTATAAAAACTTGCCTCTGAAAAGATCACATTTCTAAGTTTTTATCTATATATTGATATTATATTGCATACTCACTAAGTCAACAAAATAAAGCTCTTGATATTTGTAAATATTTCTATGTTCAAATTAAATTGTATACATCAGGGTATAAATGTTATAAACCAACATTCTACTTTTTCTTGGAAAAATTATGGCATCCCACCAATAGATAAAATTTGCATGTCTATCAAAATATTTAAATAAAAATAATGTGTTACTGCGGAATTTTCTTCTTTATCAAATGGTATATCCAGAGACCAAGGTATGCAAGGATTGATGTTATTTCCAATAAATATGGGAGATTAGTCAACAAATGATTTTATTAGTCAATAAAATATTATTATATTGATTATTATTGTAAAATCTACATCTTGAGTAATTATTTCTATCATGAATTTTTCCAAAAGTAGGTGAGATCCATGAATAGCAATACAATTTCCTATTCTTATCCCTTCTATCTTCCAGAGCACATGTTCCAGTATTTTTGATTGTTATGTAGTTATGGAATATCAACAGTTTGTTTTAGACACAAAAAAATACAATTTTGGGTTCCTTTTTTTTTTTTTTTGACAGGCAGAGTTAGACAGAGAGAGAGAGAGACAGAGAGAAAGGTCTTCCTTTTGTTGGTTCACCCCCCAAATGGCCGCTATGGATGGGCTGCTGCTCCGATCCGAAGCAAGGAGCCAGGAGCTTCCTCCTAGTCTCCCATACGGGTGCAGGGCCCATCCTCCACTGCCTTCCCGGGCCACAGCAGAGAGCTGGACTGGAAGAGGAACAACTGGGACAGAACCGGCACCCCAACGGGGACTAGAACCCAGAGTGCCGGCCCTGCAGGCAGAGGATTAGCCAAGTGAGCGACAGCGGTGGTCAATTTTGGGTTCTTGCAATAGTTTAGATACTCTTAATTTTACCTAAGGTCTGAAGTGATGGGAAATAATTAATGAGTGAAAAAGTACCTGTGATTTTCTACCCTTTTAATGATGGGATTAACTTGCTAACATGTTGGACATTCATAAAAGCATTAATCAAGTAATTCAGAAGAATTTTAACAATTTCTACTTCAGTGTCTTTAAAAATTCATGGAAGTGTTCATTATGGACAAAATTTATATGATATCAATTTTGGTAGCAAAATGTACTTGAACTGACTTGTTATAATACATCTGAACAAAATCCAGCTTGAGACATTAAGAAGGATCTGACACAAAATTGAGAAGAATCACTATTACAGCAACATGAATTCTGCCAAAACTGAAGCAAGATCAAAGATCAAATGGATGGTGAAACTTGGGTGGAAAAAAGCGAATCATTAGTTCCTAACAAATATTTAATTGGCAGTGTCCTAAAGAAATCAAGATTTTACAAGTAAGTATCTTGTTTTAAGACAGGGTGAGATAACATTGAGGACAAAGCAAAAGATCCTCAACATCAATTTGCAAACAAAAATTAACCTTTTTCATGACCACCTTAATTGAAGAAAATGAAATCATTAATAGCACAATCAATAGCCAAAAATAGAAACATCTTAATTGGTTGAGCTTACTCAATACAAACTCAAAAATTTAAGTTGTGCAAACTTTCCGAACCACCCAGATCACCTGTAGATGAGAGTTTTCAGTTTAAGTTTTTAAAACAATTTTTAAAATCTTATTTGAGAGTCAGAGAGAAGGGGGGGGGGGCGGGAATCAAAGATCAATTTTGAAAAAAGCCTCAGTGGTCAAACACTAATTATCTACATTATACTCTTGATTTTGTGCCTTTTGACTTCCTTTTGTTTTCTTTTTTTTTTTAATTTTTTTATTTTTTGACAGGCAGAGTGGACAGTAAGAGAGAGACAGAGAGAGAAAGGTCTTCCTTTTGCCGTTGGTTCACCCTCCAATGGCCGCCGCGGTAGGCGCGCTGCAGCCGGCGCACCGCGCTGATCCGATGGCAGGAGCCAGGTGCTTCTCCTGGTCTCCCATGGGGTGCAGAGCCCAAGGACTTGGGCCATCCTCCACTGCATTCCCTGGCCACAGCAGAGAGCTGGCCTGGAAGAGGGGCAACCGGGACAGGATCGGTGCCCTGACCTGGACTAGAACCCGGTGTGCCGGCGCCGCAAGGCAGAGGATTAGCCTAGTGAGCCGCAGCGCCAGCCTCCTTTTGTTTTCTAACCTTAAATTTTTAAGGAAAGCCATGTTTCTTCAGTTAACAAGATAAAAAAATAAATAAATAAATAAACTACATTCACATGGCTCAACTCCCAGGAACCCAGTTTCTTAGCAGTGGATTAAGTGGCTTTTATCATTCATGGCTTACAAAGATGTCTTAAACTTGATGGAGCTTATTTTGACAAAGTTTACTTTTTTCACTTTTACTTTAATTCAATTTTTTCCAAAAAAGATTTCAAATTTCCTCATATGTCACAATTTCAAGGACTGCCAGGGTTGCTACAGTCCAGCTTGAACATAATGCATGACACATCAAAGAGCGGTTTCAGGAAGAGGAAAGGAAGACAGTGAGGATAAGGAGCTTTTTCAAGGAAGTTTGTTGAAACAAGTAATATGGTAGTGAAGTGAATATGGGGGTAAAAGACTTCAAAATGTTTGAGATAATACAAAACATTTTTAGGCACGTAAGGGTGTGCCAAATAGAAAGATGATTCTAGAGAGATAAAGACTTCTCAATAGTTTAAGTTCAAACGGATGGTCATCTATGGGCCCCAACGCGTAACTCCTTTCATTTGGTGAACCTTACTCTGCCTATAAATGCTACTTTGATACAGGGCTTACTATGGGTAATGTTGCAAAGGAAAGCTTTGTGTCTATCCCTTACTTTTTAATTTTTTAAAATCAATTTTCAGCTGAATTTCTTGACAGGATTACTTTGTCAAAGATCAGTGCCATGATCAAATATCACACATTCTCTAAAACGTACCTTATTACAGAACCACTGGTATAAATGAATGCTGCAATTTTGCTATACTTACATCTTGAGACGCTAATACTCCCAACTTGGTTTTCCAATATTATACTCAGCATCTCTAATCAGAACTCTAAGAAGCATTTTCAAAATTAAATTTGTCTTGATTATGTTCCCTTCACCACATTATATCCTGCTCACTCCTTATTCTGACACTTTTCATTGTCCCTAACTGACTTCGAGGTTTTCAGGGGAAGGGGAGACTAGGTAAAAACAGTTTTGAGTTATAGTCATGCACAGTCTGTGTGTGTGTGTTTATGTGTTGTGTTTGGTAAGGAGGGAGGGAAAGAGTTTTTGCAGCCTCTTCATTGAATGTACCATCATCCCCTTATTTTAAAAAAACATGGTTCATTGCACATTTCAATATTCTTTAAATTGTCTTGCAGGCCTACACCTACCAACTAGTCTATACTCATGAAAGTTGTAAAAAGACATTTCTAAAATGTTAGGATTGTAGGAGGAGTCTGCTAGAGACCCGCATTAACTTTTAAACTTATTCCAATTAGGGAGATAGAGATTTTTCATTAAGAAAACAGACCATTGAAGTAGGGGATTCTCTTCAATAACATCTTTTAAAATGACAAAAACAAATGTCTTTATACATTTGATTACATCCACTTTTAAAAGTTCTATTAAAAGGAATTTAAGACAGCCAGCAAAATCAGTTAAAATATTTGTATTATAGCAACTAGCCGGTATACATTAATGATAAAATATCAACAGAATATAAAGACAGATAAATTCAGAGTATTTTATACAAATGTTTAATTGACAGAAGCCAAAAATACCTGCTTCAGAAGCAGCAGATCAATATATCACTTTTATAGATTAAATTGGAAAGCTTTTAAAAGCCTAATACTGAAATAAGTGAAGATGTAGCGAACTTGCTGGTGGAGCTTTAATGTAGAATTTTCATTTTAGGTCAAGCTGAAATATTCTTTTATTATTAAAATTCATTTAATTCAGCAATTTCTTTTTTTAGAGAAATGTGCAGTACAAAGGAAACCTGGAGAGGATGCAAATTTCTCAGATTGTAAGTAACTAGATGCTTGTGAAAAATCAAAGACTAAATATGCTATTACATATTTATACAATGAAATACAAGTTATGTAGCAGTTAAACTGAGATCAATATGTAATAATTTATCTCTATAGAAAAGGAATCTGATTGAAAAGAAATAGTAACTCATTATGATAAGCATGTTTACCATATCCATCTGTTTCGGAGGACAGATGTATTTAGATTGTTTAAACATATCTATGATATGTAGTTATCCATAACACAGTAATACATATATTTCCTATGACCATGTATATGGTTATGGATACATTTAACACATATCTGATAAAAACATTCCAAATTGATGAGTGGGTTTTTTAAAAGAGAAGTATAAAAATTAATCTCTATTGCCAACATAATTGTATCACCAGATATTAACATTTTCTAACGTTGCACTATAAAGCTGTAAAACATTTTTCATAAAATAAAATGGTAAATTATTCTGAATAGCCCAATGTTCTTAGATGTAAATTTTATTATGTGACAACTTGGTTTTCAATAAACTATGTCATGAAATATATTTACTGAAAAAATTTGATATGCCACCTTATACTAGTAACTTAGGTAGGAAATGACAAAGTTAAATTGTATTGTCTGAGAGTAGTAAGAGCTTATGAGTATACTTAATGGAACCTTGCACACCTTTCTTAATAGGCCAGATATTTCTGTGTGAGTTCTCTGAAGTAAATTTGATAGTGAAAGAATGATCTCCATCCTTCTCTACACAAACACTGAGGATGTCATATTACAGGAGATTGTAGCTATTTCTGCTCTTCCACGTTTTACAGAAAATTGAGAGCATACCTCTAACCCAAAATTTGACCTATCCCGAGTTCTGAAAACCTTTAATTTCAAATCTGCGCTGTACCTTTGGGTGAATAAAGGTTGACTCCAGCAGTAAAACATTGTGTAATTTGGCATGGAATTACAACAAACTTATCTGTAAGAAGAGCAGGAAATTAAACTGCTCTGAAAAAAAAAAAACTGTATAATGGGAATTTTTTATAGACCATATGCATGTAGGGAAAATGTTTTACATTTTCCTCTAAGAATTTTTCCTTATCTGAGAATTGTGTGTGTGCATTTCTGCACATTCTGGAAGTGACAACAGTAAGTTGCAGAAGTGAAGATGCCATGTTTTTCTCATTTTAAACAAGAAAAACCATTAAGGGTAATAGAATTGGAATGTCAGATCATAATGGGGCCTTCTCTGCTTGAGTAAAATCTCTACTTAGAAATTGCCGTGGTATTAATATTTTTTAACCAAAAAAGACAATTATGAGAACTATTCTGTTGAGGTGATCTCCTAGCTCACGGATTTCCCCATAGGAAACCTAAAGAGACACTCCTGGGAAGGCTGGCGAGGGCACAGATGAAAGAAGGCAAACTGGAAGAGAAAAAAGACTAGGAACTGAGCTGTACTTATAAAAATATTTACAAGTGCAAAGGGATCACATAAACAAGACTAGTGTCTGCTAATACTGATAGAATTAAAAAGGAGAGAATGATCCAACATGGGAAGCAGGATACACAGCAGACTCATAGAATGGTGGATGTCCTAAACAGCACTTTGGCCTCAAAATCAGCCCTTAAGGCATTCAGATCTGGCTAAAAAGCCCAGGAGAGTCTTTTAGGCATGGAAAGCCAAGACACTCTGGCAAAAAAAAAAAAAAAAAAAAAAAAACCTAAATGAAAGAGTAAGATCCCAATGGAAAGAATGGGCCATCAAAGAAGGAGGTACCTTTCTCTGAAGGGAGAAGAGAACTTCCATTTTGACTATGACCTTGTCTAAATAAGAAAGGAGTTGGCGAACTCAAAAGGCTTCCATAGCCTTGGAAACTCATGACAAGAGCCTAGGGTGATCACTGATGCCATAAACAAGAGTGTCAATTTGTTAAGTCAACAACGGGAGTCACCGTGCACTTACTCCTCATGTAGGATCTCTGTCCTTAATGTGTTGTCCAATGTGAATTAATGCTATAACTAGTACTCAAACAGTACTTTACACTTTGTGTTTCTGTGTGGGTGCAAACTGTTGAAATCTTTACTTAATATATACTAAATTGATCTTCTGTATATAAAGATAATTGAAAATGAATCTTGATGTGAATGGAATGGGAGAGGGAGCGGGAGATGGGAGGGTTGTAGGTGGAAGGGAAGTTATAGGGGGTGGGGGGAAGCCACTGTAATCCAAAAGCTGTACTTTGGAAATTTATATTTATTAAATAAAAGTTAAAAAATATGTACAAGTGATAATCTCTAGGAGGTGAAAATGATGTTTTTCCTTTGAGTTTCTAGCATTCAGTTTTGAGTTTTTAGCACTTGGTTTTAAGTATTACCTTCTACATTTTGAGTAGTCTGTTTGGTCATTCAGTAGATAGTATTGTGCATGTATCTGTGTTGCTATCTGAATTAAAAGATGGATTTAAAAGATAATTTTCCCTTACATCATGCTGGTTTTGAGTTCTGAGTAGTTTCAGCAACACCTTAACAGTAGGAATTAGCAGGGAAATTGCAGTATTTTTAATAAAGTTTTAAAACAAACAAAAAAAAAAGGAAAGGGGAGAACGGGAGACAAGCAAAAGAAGCAGCTATTGAGTGGACAATTAGGGAAGGTCTGGTGGCAAACTCCATTTTCAATTATTCTAAAAAATGATACAGATTAAAAAAAACACCTGGCCTGAAGCGCCGGCAACCCATGGGAGCTGGTTCAAGTCCTGGCTGCTCCACTTCCAATCCAGTTTTCTGCTATGGCCTGGGATAGCAGTGGAAGATGGCCCAATTCCTTGGGCCCCTGCACCCATGTGGGAGACCGGAGGAAGCTCCTGGCTCCTGATCAGTGCAGTTCTGGCAGTTGCAGCCATCTGGGGAGCTAACCAGCAGATGGAAGACCTCTCTCTCTCTGTCTCTACCTCTTCCTGTAACTCTGTCTTTCAAATAAATAAAATAATTTTTTTAAAAAGTACATTATGAACACCAAAAGCATCACACTTGTTACTAATCCCCAGATTAAGCAAAAACTCCGTATAATGCCTGCAACTGTCTTTCAATTAGCATTAGAGAATTCCCTAAAATGGAACATCAATGATTTTTAATAAGTAAAAATATGCCCTGCTGGACAGAAACAAAGCTTCTCGACTTATTAAATCAGTTGATTTTACTAATGTATAGACTGTATAAACTTTACAAACAAATTAGAAAAATCACATTAAGTAGCTGAATTTGTGCATACCACATTACACAGTGATGTGAAAAATAAGTAATTCTCAAAATGGTATTAACAGAAACAGCTAAGACCTTTTGGCAACTCCTACAGACGCTGAGGTATTAGGACAGTTCAGATTCTCAACGGAGCGCAGTTTTAAGTTTGTTTCAGAATTACAAGTTTTATAAAACTCACTGTGGAGTATTTCAGGGACAACCATACTGTTTCTACTCCGTTTCTATTTGCTCAAAACAGTCTTTAAAGGAAATCCAAGTTGGCGCCTCTGGCTGTGAATCTGGCACAGCTCACATAGTTGACAGCCATGCCACCTTGACAGATGGGTTTGACTGCTGCAAGGGTGTCCATCCATTTTCATTAACGTCTTCAGGCTTCCTGAAATGGTAGTCATGTTAACAGTTTTCCTGCCTAATTTTAGTCTTCTTCATGGCAAAATGTGTCCTAGTTTTTCATTCCCAGTTCTTCCTTTTCACAACCTATCTCTGTAAGTGCAAGCACTGAGCTTCCCCATCCTGCCTCCCATCTTCATATCCTTCACCTCATTCTGTCTTCAGAGCCCTTTTGTTCCCCTCCTGTCATGAACTTTCTCTGTACAGACAACCCTAAAACTTTTCAGTTCTCTTGGAGGTACAGCTGTTCAGTTTCACCTCAATCATTGGTTAATCTCATAACCTTTCTGGCCAAGGCGCCTCCATCTCTACCTGGATTGCTCTAACAGCATCTTAACTAAGCCCATACAGTGTCCTCCCCTAACAGCAGCTGGTGCCGTTCATTTCCGAGAAATGGCTCAGATCATGTCCCCAGTCTTTTAAACACCTCCAATGACTTTCACTGTTTTTCACAGTGAGAGCCAAATTACTCCAAAAAGCCACTGGGGAACAACGTGATCTGGACTTCCTCACCTCTATCTCCCAGTCTTCCTCTCTAGCCCTCTCATAACTCTTAGGTCTCTTAAATGAGCTTCCCATACCTCAGCTTCCTTACAAACACCAGGCACACTCTCATTTCAGGGCACTGCACATGCCGAAATCATACAGATAATGCAGAGACAAGACAGAAAACACTAAAAAGAGATATTTGTGTATTTGACATTGCACAACTATGTGAATCATTGGTGCTTTTTTGAAATTATATGGTTAATGAACATAGTTAAGACACCTTAGTAGATCCTAAAGGTCCTGAGAAATTGAAATGAGCAGTGGAACAGAAATACTCCATGGTCCGGGATGCTCTTGCCAGACACCTGCATGATGCACTCCCTCTGCATGTGTATACAGACAGATGTGCATACACATGGTGTCATGCTTTTACCTTGGTTAGTACACACATGATTAATATCTCTGTAAGGCCCTAAAAGCAGTAATGCCCAGGTAGTAATGAGTACAGCAAGCACTGTGATCTTACCAAGCATAATCCTCTAATAAACAGAACCAAAACTTCCTGGATAAAGGACCAATTTTAGACTTAATGCAGGGAAAAGACAAGATGATCCTGAAACAACTTGTATTGCCAGAAAGGAAGGTCATTAAAACAAAGGAAAAAAAGCGAAGACGAGACTGTAAAAGGAAACAGGAGGCAACCTAAAGTACTTCCTTATGGTCGAAGATGAAACAACTTGTTTAAAAAAATGCAAATACTGGATTATACCCCATAGAATAAAATCACCTTGAGCCCAGGATAATACAACTAAGTGATTAAATAAACGTTAAAATAATCTTTCTTATGAAAGTATTTCAAATAATGAAAGTAAAAAGAATTGGAGAAATAAAAAATTAATATTAATATTAGAATACTGTAGTAATAGCTGCTTCAGGAAAGATCCATCGAACACAATCAGTGCATAGAACTAAGATGAAACATGGTATTTGGGTAAGCTTAAAATTATTCCTAAATTTTAAAAATCTGTCAACAGCCAGAACAATGTTTTTCACTTTCTTATTATTGAGAAACTAATGTGTTTTTTTTACATTTGAAGAATTTCATTGTTATCTGGGTCAATGTCTTATAATTTTGCTTACAAAAAAAAAAAACAACAACAACAAAAAAATAGAAACCACATTTCACTGTAGCATGTTTTCGCTTTTATTTACAGGATAATTTTTTGTCCTCTTAACATTTAATTCTCCTCTCCAATCTTACTTTTCTCGAGTACGTGCAGTACCCTAAATTAATATGTATCAGTTCAAAGTCACACATTTCCTTGATTAGGCCTTCACTGATGAGCCATCACAAAAGAATTGGAGACAGGAGAACTGGGTTTGCACCTGACCTTCAGGTGACATCGCCTGCAAAATGGGGGTAGGGTAAATTATACATGGGTTTCGTATTGTCTTAGCCATGGATCTTTTTATCCCAAATAAATTCCCCTAGCTAGAACGCTTAGGAATACCATATTTTATAAGATTCAAAAGTCTTGAGATAACCGTGCTTTTCCCTCTTTTCTGCCTTGTGAACTATGACAATTTCTTTAAGGCTCTATCTCCTCTCAAAATTCATTAGTCCCTGTAGCAGAAAAACGCCTTTAATTGTCCTGGACGATTCTTTTTTAAGTATTGTTTTTATAGTTACAGTATATTTTTATATACTGAGTATATTTTTTGTTTTGGTCTACATAGCTGTATTTTAAAATAGAATATTAATTCCCTAAGTCAAAAAATTAATTTTGTGTCCTGTTATATCCCAAATCCTTCAGTGCCTCACACACTATGTACAACTACATGGATCTCATGGTGCCTACACATTTACTTTAAAAGAAATGTGTGAAAGTGTCTTATGAGGATAAGAAAAGAATGCTTAAAATTATTTAAAACCTACATGGGACTACATTCTAAGATACCTCCACCAATTGATTGAAACATTCCTCATAAGTGGGCGTTGACACAGCTGTTAAATAATTTAAAAACCATTCCTCAAAGTTTTCACATGGTATTTCTTAGAAGGTTAGCTTGAAAAATTAAAATTGATTTTCTTTTAAAATATGCAGTATCACACTCTTTTTTTTTTCACTAACCTAGAAAGTTATGGTAACAAGGACATACTGGATCCATTCCAATTTTTAGATTTCCAATGGGAAACTCAAAGCCTCTCTAATGACTTAGGAGCCCATTTAGTAATTGATGTGCACAATTTTAATCATGCTCTGTACAAAGCATGCTATTTTGTGTAAGTTTCAAGTAAGCATATTAAAATTATTCTTCCTTTAAATATTTGTGCAGTGCATATTCATAAATATGATAGAAAAGGAGCTCAACTACTATCCATGAAAAAAACTTCCTTAAAAAGAAAGGAATAATTGAAACTACCATTATTTCACATTAGAATTGTTATAATGGGATATATAACCATATTACATTATTTTAAGCAGTAGAAATATACACAGACTTAATTTAAGAAGAAATTGAAACATAGTGAACATTTTTTCCCAAAAGGAATACTTTTTCAAGAAAGCCAGAGGGGAAAAAAAAACATTAATTTTCTCATGAAATAACCAATGCACCTAAGACAGAAATCTTATTTTCTTGAAAAGCAAATTATTATGGACTTCCAGTTCCAGCCAAGATGGAAACACCTCATTCCTTCTGGCTTCTCCATCTCACAATTTAAAAGTCTTGGACAAAATCCAAGCAACAAGCACAGGAGGAACCTCAATGGTGGAAAGAAGAAGAAAAGCCCCATTGAAACATCAGGACGTGAGGAATGATGTGGCAGTAGATTCCCTGGAGTTTCTTGTTGCCTCCTCTATATCTCAGTGCCGTGGAAGCCTCAAATCTTAAACAGACCAATCAAAAAGGAAAGCCTGTTCCTTCTGGCTGAGGGGAGAGTAACCCGGCAGCAGTAAACCTTCTTTGCAGCACTTGCCCAACTCCCATCCACACGTAAAGAAACTGACCACCCCTGGCCTGTCTTCACCACCCGGCACTTGTACCTCCAGCCAGTTTCATAAACCGTGAGCAGGAAACTGATATAAACTTATCTTTCCCTACCGAAGCAAGAAGTGAATTTCTGACCACCACCACCCATCCAGTTATATCAGAGGGGCTGAACAGGGAAATAATCTTCATTCCTATACCTGGTGAAATTACAACGTAGCCTTATTACCTCATTAGGATGGTGTCTCTAGGATCCAGTGGGGAGCTCGGCCTCCACTCTCATCAAGGAGGCTGAGCAAGGCAGGGAGAATCTAGATTGATGAGGACTTCATGTCTTTGTGTAAACAGGGCCTATTAGGAAGTTCAACCTACCCAGCTGCAAAGCCACTGAAGGAGGTGATGGGAGGCAAGGCTAGTTAGCTCGAATGCTCCCATCGCTGATAGTCAGGCTCAGAGGGGAGCTGAGCCTCTACCCCTAGCAGGTATTAAATAGATGCAACAAGGTAGAGTGAGGCACAGCTGGCCTTCAAGTGCTATTGGGATACAAAAAGGAGCTGAATCTGTATCTCTACCCAGCACCAAGGAAGCACATTAAGGCAGTGGGAGGCTTAATTCTCTAAAGTCAAAGGAAATACAGTAAATACTCCAATAAGAAAAATAGCAGAAGACTCCCTCACATCCTTCACCATAATGAATTTCAGATGGAAAATAAGTACATGAAAAGATATCCAACATCATCAGTCCCCTGGGCTACAAATTAAAACTCCCATGAGCTATGCATACCTATCAGAATAGCTACAACAAAAATGGCAATGACAGCCACCACAGGTGAGGATGCAGACGATCCTGCACACATTACTGAGGTGCTCTGCAGGACCAGTGTGCAGCCATGGGGTAAGCCACCACGTGAGATGCCATATCATAATACCAGCCCAAGTCCCAGCTGCTCCACTTCCGATCTAACTTCTACTAATATGGCTGGGAAGGCAGCAAATAATGGCTCACATACTTGATCCCTGCCACCTGTGTGTTCCTGGCTCCTGGCTTCTGCCTGGTCAAACTGATATCGGAATTGGCCCCCTAAAATATGGAATTGGAGTATGGCCCCCTTAAAGTTCCCCAAAAATCCCATCTGGGTTGTCATATGAAATCAGAACATGGGCTGCCATGTGATATCGCTGTGTGCTTATTAATAAATTCCCAATATTAATAAGCCCATGTGGGTTCTTGCCTCATATTCAGAGAATTCTGAATACCAGCATAGATGAATGCGGCAGCATGGTACAATTTTAAGCTTTTATTCAGTGAGAAGGATGCATAGGAGAGTAAGAGCTTTATCTAAAAGAGAGGGATAAATCTGGAGGAGCATCTAGGCCAGGAAACATGGGGCGGGTGGCCCGAAGGCCACGCTCCCTGGAGGCGCAGGGTTGCAGCCAACTCCATACCCGCAAAAGAGAAAGGGGAGGGGGAGGGGAAGGGAAGGGTCTCTTTCTGTCTCATTTATGCTCTGCCTCTCAATAAATACATCTTTTAAAAGTTATAACCTGTGAATCAATTTTAAAAGAAAATAAAAAGGCCAGTGCTGTGGGACAGTGGGTAAAGCCACCACCTGCAGTGCTGGCATCTCATATGGGCACTGGTTCAAGACCCAGATGCTACTCTTCTGATCCAGCTCTCTGCTGTGGCCTGAAAAAGCAGTAGAAGATAGCCCAAGTCCTTGGGCCCCTGCACCCACGTGGGAGACCCAGATGAAGCTCCTGGCTCCTGGCTTCAGATTGGCACAGCTTCAGTCTTTGCAGCTAACTGGGGGGTAAATCAGCATATGGAATACCTCTCTCTCTCTCTCTCTCTCTCTCTCTCTCTCCACCTCTCCTTCTTTCTCTGTGTAACTCAGACTTTCAAATAAATAAATAAATCTTTAAAAAAATAAATCCATAAGCTGTACTTTGGAAATTTATATTCATTAAATCAAAAAAAATTAAATGTAAAATAATGTACATGGTGATGGTGTACAAAGTGATTTTTGCATAAGATAATGGGAATTACTATTTCCATCTCCTAAAACATTTACCACATCTTTGTATGAGGAACCTTTAAATTCTTCTCTTTTAATTATTTATAAAGAATTCTTTACAGTAAATTACTGTGAACGATAGTCACACAAGAGTGCTGTAGAGGAATCTTGTGGCTAAAGAGCAGTTACTCTTGAAAAGAGTAGAAAGTTTCTTATAATACTAAACATGTTATTATCATATGAACCAGCAATTGCACTATGAGGAGGATTAAGGCTCCACTTATCCCAGCAAGGTGGAAACTTGGAAGTCTAGACAATGTCCTCTACACAAACATTTAAAACAGCTTTATTTGTAAGAAAACCAGTCTGGAAACAACCCATTGCCCTTCAAAGGATGAACTGTTGAAGAAAACATGCTATATGCATTCCATGAAATACACAGAAGGAACTATGGATAAATACAAGCATGATGGATTTCAAGGAAATTATGCTGAATGAAAAGAAAACTCAAAATGTAAGGTTCCACGTTATATAAGAGCTCTGAAATAGAATTTTAGAAATGAAGGACAGAAGAATGGTTGTCAGTGGTTACAGAGTTATGGGAAAGAATGAGGGGTCTGGGTTATAAAAGTGTAGCTGGGGCCAGCGCTGTGGCATAGTGGGTAGGGCTGCTATGTGTAGTGCTGGCTTCCCAAATGGGTACCGGTTTCAATTCCAGGCTGCTCCACTTCCCATACAGCTCTCCGCTATGGCCTGGGAAAGCAGTAGAAAATGATCCAAGTCCTTGGGCCCCTGCACCCCTGTGGCAGACCCAGAAGAAACTCCTGGCTCTTGGCTTCGGATCAATGTAGCTCTGGCAGTTGCGGCCAGCTGGGGAGTGAATCAGTAAATGGAAACCCCCCACCCTCTCTCTCTGCCTCTCCTTCTCTCTCTGTGTGTCTCTGACTTTCAAGTAAATAAATAAATCTTAAAAAAAGAAGTGTAGCAAGGGTAAGTGTTTGGCACAGCAGTTAAGGACTCTGCTTGGGATACCCACGTCCAATAGCCGGAGTATGAGTATCTAGATTTCAGTTCCATTTCTGCTCCTGATTCCAGCTCCCTGCGAATGCACCCTTGAAGCAGAATGCAATGACTCAGATGCTTGGGTCCCTGCCACTCACATGGGAGAAACTGCTTGAGTTCCTAGCTCTTGGTTTCAGCTTTTACCAGGCCCAGCTGCTGTGGGCATTTGAGGAGTGAACCAGTAGATTGGAGAATTCGCTCTCTCTCTCTCTCTTTCAAATAAATGTAAAAAATAAACTAAGAAAAAATATTTTTCAAAGAGTAGTAAGAGGGATTCTGGTGATGAAATTGTTGACTGTCTTGGCCACATAAACACGTATGTGACAAATATGCATTGAACTATGCATACACACATACATGTACACTTGATTGCTTATATATCTATCCATGTCAATTTCCTGGATGTTATTGTGGGAAATGTGTTTAAGGGTAGATGGGAGGCCAGTGCTGTGGCATAGCAGGGAGAGCCACTACCTGCAGTGCCAGCATCCCATATGGGTACCACTTTGAGTCTCAGCTGCTCCACTTCTGATCCAGCTCTCTGCTATGGCCTGGGAAAGCAGTAGAGGATGGCCCAAGTCTTTGGGTCCCTGCAACCACGTGGGAGACCCAGAGGAAGCTCGAGACTCCTGGTTTCAGATTGGCCCTGCTCTGGCCGTGTGGCCAGTTGGGGAGTGAACTGGCAGATGGAAGACCTCTATCTCTTTCTCTCTGTCTCTCTCTCTCTCTGCCTCTCTGTAACTCTGCCTTTCAGATAAATTAATAAGTCTTTAAAAAAAAAGATAGATGGGATCTCTGATACTTTCTAAACTACTTGTGAATCTACAACTATGTAAGACAATTTTATTTAAATTATGAAATACATAAAACCACAGAAATTCAGCAAAGAACACTGCTCTATTTTACTTAGCAGTACCATTTTATTCATAGAAAAGATTTTTCCCAAAAGATTAAATCATAAATAACCCACACCTAATATTATCCCCCTTGTCCCACAAGATGCTTCAAACACTTTTCATGAATTCAGAGTCACACCAGTTGATGGTATAAGCCCATTACTGCTAAGACAAGAAAGTACTTTTAATAAACATATGTTTTCTTCTAATCTAGTGAAAGATTATTGCTGGTGGAATCCTTCTATACAATTCATGATAAACATGGGAGAAAAATACTGGTAGTTCTGCAAAGGGGCCGGTGCTGTGGAGTAGCAGGTTAAGCTGCTACTCCAATGCCATATGGGTTTGAGGCTATATGGTTTGAGGCCCAGCTGCTCCACTTCCAATTCAGCTCCCCACTAATGGCCAGGGAAAGCAGTGGATGATGGCCTAAGTCCTTGGGCCCCTGTACCCAGAAGATTTTTCTCTCTCTGCCTCTGCCTCTCCTGCTCTGTAATTTGCCTTTCAAATATATATATATATATATATATATATATATATATATATGTAGTTCTGTAGAAATCTTACACAGATAGATTCACACAAAGAGAGAGTTTAAAAGTATTATAGGAGTTAGCATTGTGTCACAGTGGGTAAAGCCCACTTTACTTATGACATCAGAATCCCATGTGGGTAGCAATTTAAGTCCTGGCTGCTCCACTTCTGATCCAGCTCCTTGCTAATGGCCTGGGAAAAGCAGAAGAAGACTGGCCAAAACTATGGAAGACAGTTTGGAGATACCTCAGAAATCTGAATATAGCCCTACCATAGGACCCAGTCACCCTACTCCTTGGAATTTACCCAAAGGAAATGAAATCAGCAAACAAAAGAGTCATTTGCACCTCCATGTTTATTGTAGCTCAATTCACAATAGCCAAGACATGCCATCAACCTAAATGCCCATCAACAGAAGACTTGATAAAGAAACTATAGGATATGTACTCTATGGAATACTACACAGTGGTTTAAAAAAATCCTGTCATTTACAGCTAAATGGTTGAATCTGGAAAACATCATACTTAGTGAAATAAGACAGTTCCAAAGAGACAAATACCATTTGTTCTCCCTGATTTGTGATGACTAATAGAGCACCTAAAAGGAAACCTGTAGAAGTGAAACTGACACTATGAGAAGCAATGACTTAAATAGCCCTTGTCTTGACTGTCGAGGAACAGTTTACTATTTCATTTTACTTATTTTTTTATTCTTTTATTCTTTTTTTCTCTACTTAATACCATTGGTTGAACTCCTTACTTAACATAGAATTAATCATAGCTGTATTAAGTCAATTTAAAATAGATCCCAGTTAAAAATAAGAGTGGGAATGAGAGGGAGGAGCTGTACAGATCAGCACACATTTCCACAGACTTACCCCTAAGGATGAAGCTAAAAACTTGCCATGGGACCCTAATCCCATTTAGCTGGGTGGCACTAATCCCATTCTATGTGATAAAGTGATCATATTAACTATAGAATTGATCATATAGATAGGACCATAAGCCAAAGGGATCACATAAATAAGACCAAGTGCCTGGTAATAACAATAGAGAAGATTACAAAGGAGAGAAAATTCCAACATGGGAAACAGTCCACACAGCAGACTCATAGAATGACAAACACCCTAAACAGAACTCTGACCTCAGAATAAGCACCTAACGCATTCAGATCTGACTGCAAATACCATGAGAGAGCATTTCAGGCATGGGAAGCCAAGGCATAGTGGCAAAAACAGTTCTGCATGAAAGATCTCTGTGAGTGAGACCCCAGTGGAAAGAAGGGGCCATCAAAGAAGGATGTACTTTTCTCTGAAGGGAAGAGAGAACTACCACTTTGCACATGGTCCTCTCTAAAAATCGATGGAGTTTGTGAACTTAAGAGGCTTCCATAGCCTTGGCAGCTCATGTCAAGAGCCTCGAGTGATCACTGACATCATAAATAAGAGTGTCAGTTGTTAAATCAACAACAGGAGTAACTGTGTGAACCTACTCCCCATGTTGGACCTCTGTCTTTAATGAGTTGTACTATGAAAATTAACAGTAAAACTTGTCTTCAAACTGTACTTTATACTTTGTGTGTCTGTTTGGGTGCAAATAGTTGAAATTTCTACTTAGTATAGAGTTGGTCTTTTCTATATAAAGTCAATTAAAAATGAAACCTAATGGAAAATGGAGTGGGAGAGGGAGTAGGAGGTGGGATGGGAATAGGGGTGGGAGGGCAGGAATTGAGAAAAGAAACACTATATCCTTAAAAGCTGTACATATGAAAATTTGTGTCCATTAAATAAAAACCTTCAAAAAACAAAAAAAAAAAAAAGAAGAAGAAGAAGACTGGCCAAGTATTTGGGACCCTGACACCCACATGGGAGATCTGGAAGAAGCTCCTGGCTCCTGGCTTCAGGCTGGCACAGCCCCAGTTGTTGCAGCCATCCAGGAAATGAACCAGTGAATGCAGGACATTCTCTCTCCCTCCCTTTCTCTCTCTCCCTCTCTCTCTCTCTCTCCCTCTCTCTTTCTCTCTCTCTCAGTCTCTCTCTCCCTGTATCCCCCTCTGTCTGTAACTGACTTTCAAATAAATAAATCTTTGAAAAAAAAAAAACTGTTGCTACATTACTCAGTGGTAACCATGCATTGCCTACTTTGGAGACATTCTGAGACAAAGTCACACATTTAAAAAAATAATCCAAGATTTAATGTAATACATTAACTGTCCATGAAGTGACACATTCTGAGGAAATGGTAAGACACAGTTTTCAAAGTATTGTTTCCAATGAGCTGCAAATATAGAGCCAAACATTATTGTAAAAAGTAAGAAATGAAAGGTTATGAAATATAGCTTTTAATTTTCAATAAAGGGATATATTTTGAATAAACAACCTCTAGGGGGACTTAAAATATCCAGTGGTATAATGACAAAGAATATTGTTACATACAGAAAAAAAGATTTATTCTCCTTTTGTACCTTTCTCTATCGGTTTGAAACAGCAGGTTAACAGTCCTATCAATGCAAGCTAAAATAAGGATAAGATATCATTAAAAAGCATGGTGTTCCTAAAGCATGATATGGCTTACTGACTGCATTTTAAAAATTTTGTTTCTTAAAGTTTCAAAAAGGAAATACAAGTCAGAAACAAAATGAAAAATGATTGTGAAAAAACATAAAAAGGTCAAAGTTAAAATATGAAATGCATGGGAAAAAATACTAGACAAGACAGTAAATTATTACATAAAACCGTCATTGTCCATGGCACTGGTGCTCTCAAACAAAACTAAAAGAAACTAGGCTGAGCCCTGAGAAGAGGTAACTTTTTCAGCCTGGGCTGCCTTGGTCTTTGTCAGGGTGGGTGGCATGAGTGCAGCATACATTTGGAAATATAGGAGTCATAAGGGCGTTCACTGAAGAGAGCTATTGGTTCTATTTAAGTTTAAATGAGATCTGTAAAGTAGAGGTGATGGAACAATGGTGAAATGATAGATTTAAAGTTACCTTTCTCAAAATCCTGCAGCTGAAAATGGATTTCTGGATCACATCTATTAAATATTATTAAATATTTAAATTGAGACATTGAAGTTTGTTCTATTCATTTGAACATAATTTGAAAATACAACTGCACACTATAACAGTACAGTTTTGTTTCATCACACTTATTCTAAAGGCATGGTATTCATTAGAGTGTCTGGTGGGCAGGTCCAATTGGGAACTAAGTTAATTAACAACCCTGAAGAAATGCAACCAGGAATATAAATAGAATGCCTTCCCAGTACAAGAATAATGCTTTATACAATTTGTTGATGTAGCAAAAAATTTATTTCTTGAAATCATAAAGAGAAAACAGACCAAAAATCTGGCTATAGGCAGCTACACTGATAAATGTAATCAGATTTTGAAAGGTGCTCAGGTACTTGAAAGATAAATTACTTTCTTTTTTTTATTTTTATTTTTTGACAGGCAGAGTGGATAGTGAGAGAGAGAGACAGAGAGAAAGGTCTTCCTTTTTGCCGTTGGTTCACCCTTCAATGGCCGCTGCAGCTGGCGCATCGCGCTGATCCAAAGCCAGGAGCCAGGTGCTTCTCCTGGTCTCCCATGCGGGTGCAGGGCCCAAGGACTTGGGCCATCCTCCACTGCCTTACCGGGCCATAGCAGAGAGCTGGCCTGGAAGAGGGGCAACCGGGATGGAATCTGGCACCCCAACCGGGACTAGAACCCGGTGTGTCGGCGCCGCAAGGCGGAGGATTAGCCTGTTAAGCCACGGCGCCGGCCTGAAAGATAAATTACTTTTAAAGGGGGTTTCACAGTTTTCATGGAAAGGCATCCTATGGAAAAACTACATATGGTTTTCAAGTTTCTTGCACCAAAATAAATCTATTTTTATTCCATTTTTCCATGCACTTATTGATATATATGTCTGTGGATAGACAGATACATAGGTAGGTAGGTAGATAGATAGATAGTTAGTTAGTTAGTTAGTTAGTTAGAGATATATCTGCCATCAAGAAGTTTTTGTCAGGACATGGATATAATCTAAGGCATGTAAGAAAATATCTCTAAAAACAATGTCAAGCATATCACCATGTGCTTCAGTTATCTGTCTAGATATACTCTCGTACAGCATTGGCCCACAAATTTGAACACACTTCAAAAAATCACCTGCACAGCTTATCAGAATGCACATCAGGGGCCTACCTCAGCCTAAGGTGCTACCAATTATATTCATTTCTAATAATTCCTCAGATGCTGTTAACATTGTCAGCCAAAGGAGTACACTTAGAGAACTAGGACACAGAGGAATTTGGAAATGAAAAAGTATCATTGTAGGCTAGAACAGCTGAGTGTGTTTCATGGAGAAGGTGGTTCTTATACTTTGACTCATACAAATATGTTCTCTCATTAGCGTTATGATTTGTACTCAATCTGTTAATGGCAAATTCAACTTGGTTATTTCTATTAAGTTTTTCCTCTCCTGCTCTTTTTCTTTCCCCTTTTTTTATCTTCTCTCCTTTATGGGTCTGAGAACAAACACACTCAACAAAATCTCATTACAATCTTCATATTTTCTCTGAAAGACATGAGCTTCACATCCTAGTGGTTTAAACGGTACACTCCTCTCTGGTCCCAATCAATTTCTCTGTAACATTTTCCCGGCCGCATGCATAACTTGTCTCAAACACAGTTGTCTCCTCTATAAACCAATCAAGCTGTTTCCACTGACTGCAGCAAACTTCGTTACAGAGGCAAGAGGGGCCAAGCTGGGCTACTATAATGAATGCCACACTCAGATAAAGCCCACCGTGTCAGCAATGTTTGCTCAACATTTCCAACTGTAACTGCAATATAAATAGTGAAATGTCAGGGTAAAGGTACAATAGGTGGTAGGCACAGAAGGCTGGATTTTCCCTTTACATTGCATTCAATGGAAAATTCACCCACAGGAACTATTCTTGAATTCCAATCAATTTAATTTTATTTGTCAGATACATAAATTATTTTGAGTTGGTTGGTTATTTTTCCAATCAAACATTTTATGTTTTATATAAAAATGCAGTGTTTGAGTTTCTCTCTTCACTTTGAAGAGAGAGACAAGAGGATTTATTATTTTCTAAATGGCTAATAAGTGTTTTTAAAATGAGGAAACCTACTCTGTAATGCATTTGCCAATATAGTTAGAAGAGCATTAAAGTATAATCATAGCATTTGAACAGGAAGATGTTCATTATATATGTTTTCTACATCACTCACATAAACATCCTTTCATGAATGACAAATCCAAATTTTTATGCTCAAGCTTCTGTTGGTTACTGGGTTATATTCTTATAAAATTAAGTGCACTACTTTAACCTGTATATGCTGACAAAAGGGGAATGTAAAATAACCATAATTGTGCTATAAATCTAAACAGACGTTTACCTATATATTATTTATATGTAATATAAATACAAATGGAGCTCCCAAGATTATTTTAAAATAAAATGTATTCCTGTTAGTCTTTGTTTAATGTAACCTACCTGTCACTCAGTTTGATACATACAGATTAAGTATATGCAGGTCATGGAAGATTCAACATCTGATTTGTTAATTTTGTTTTTATTTTAGTGTAAATTAAGACATTTTTACTTTTTGTTTGTTAAGGTAGTCTATAAAAGTAAATGTGAAAGCTCAGAGTTGTTTTAAAAATAAAAACAACCAAATATAAATGAATGGAAACTTTAACTTGGAAAATCAATATATTAAATTGCATACAACTTGGTAAAAAGAAGTCTTTAATATGTTAAACACATCAGTTAACAAAAAAAGCCATTTTCTAAAGCATTGGAAATTTATAATGACTTGGTAATCAGTGTTAGAGCTAGAAAGTCATTTAAAGAAAAATGGTAATGTTATTGTCAGCTTATGTAACCCAATAAATCCTCTGCCAAAAGGAGATCTATTCTCCAGCTTTAAATGACTCCAGTGATGACACATCTCCTTTTGCCGTTGAAGGATTATCCCACTGTCTGCTTTGATTCATTCTTACAACCTCTGCAACCACATAACTGCTAGATTGTAATTTTCTAAATTATGAATAATTCTTAACCCAAAGACCAAGTGAGTGGGTAAACACTAATAAAAGATTCTGTCATCCATGTCAGCATCAAATACCTATGGGAATATTTTTGGTCTCATACCACTTAGTGACCAGAAAAATTACTTATTCTCAAACATGTGGAAACCTAGACTCTCAAGACTGCCTTTCTTTTAGCTTGGCTGAGCTAGAATCCTATAAATTATATCATTTTACAAAACAGCATCTGAGCCATTTGTACAGCCCTGGACCTCAGAGGCTGAGTCTCTTTTTCCAGAAAGAATTCCTTTTCTTGTGTCTGTGGCCATGAAGCAAAAAAACTACTAACCTTGACTGCAGATCAACAAATGGGAAGGTCTGCATCATAACTAACATGAGCTAATACACAACAGGCTCCAGGCTGCTGGCTTTTTGCAGCAGACTCTGCAAACAACATGCCAAACCACGGAAACCTAAGACTGGGCACGTCAGTTATCCTGTGATCAGACCAGGCTTTCAATGATCAGAAAAAGAAGGAGGCAAAAGAGAGAGATACCCAGATACAACTGAAGTGCCAGCCTACTCCACTCAGAGAAGCCCACTTTGTCAGAACCAATGGAAAGCAGCCAGAGCTGGAACCCATTCCCTAACAATTCATGGCATAATAAGTGTTAAAAAAAATAAATGACCTCTGGACTGTAAAAATGTTCCCTAATTGAGTAGAAATATTTAAATAAAATTAATAAAAAATACTTTGGAAGACATTTTGTGGGAAAAAAAGTATAAACATTCTTTGACAAAAGTGTGAAAATATTTCTCTTAATCAACTATTTATATAGTTGCACTGATAAACTGTAAGCAGACTTTTGAAATCAATTCTTATTCTACATTCTCCTTTGGCTAACAGATAGAAATTCACAGGTATTAAATTCACAAATAACAGTTTAAAAACCTGCTTCATAGTCTAGCATGAAGATAAAGGGAAATAAAAATAATGTATAGATAAATATCACATTTCAGTTTGCAAATTATCATATTGTTTAATTAACTATACATGCAAAGATACAATAATGAAGAATTACTAAGCAGTGAAAGGTACAAATGCTGATTTATTCATCCCAGCACCTAGCCCAATCCCAGACATGTGGGTGATTAATATAGATCTGTTAAATACCTATACATAAACGTCACCCTACATAATGCAACTGAGAAATTTATCATATAGTTAAAATGGTAAAGACCACTTAGGTGATATGTTAATGTCATTTTAAAATGTTTAAATCACTGAAGAATGGAAAGAGAACAGGTGTACAGAGGGATGTGAGGTGAGGGATTAGGAGGAGAATCCATAAGCTAAATTAGTAAAATGATTTATGTAAGGGTCTCATCCAAGTCTATGCCTATACCCCTGATTCAGTATTTTGCACAAGGTATGGGGTTTTCTGGCTTTATTTTTCAGATTAGGAATATAAACTTAAAAATTTTAAATGGAAGAAACCTATTAGCATACTTGGAGAAAATTTAGCTATTGTTCAAATTTTCTAGAAGTCTTACTGATTATTTAGTTCAATCTTCCATTGTTAGCATATTTTCACAACTTGAATGAGGACAGTCATCTAAATGTCTCTAAGCTCTAATTTATTTCATCTGCAAAATTGACTAAGTATGCTAAATTGAAGGAAAATGGATAATAGCATAAGATTAAATAAAAGTGCTTGGTGATCTGCCTATGATTTATATTTTAATGCAGTTTCTTTTTTTAAGATTTTATTTATTTATTTGAAAGGCAGAGTAATAGAGGGAGAGAGAGAGAAATAGAGAGAGAGAAAGAGAGAGAGGTCTTCCATCTGCTGTTTCACTCCCAAATGACCGTAAGGGCTGGTGCTGGACTTATCAGAAGCTAGCACCCAGGAGCTTCTTCCAGGTCTCCCACATGGGTGCAAGGGCCCAAGGACTTGGGCCATCTTCTTCTGCTTTCCTAGGCCATAGCAGAGAGCTGGATCAGAAAAGGAGCAGCTGGGACTTGAACTGGTGTCCATATGGGGTGCAAGCACTGTAGGCGGTGGCTTTACCCACTATGCCACAGTGCAGGCCCTTAATGCAGTTTCTTATCTAAGCATCCCAACATTTTATGGAAGCTTTTGTGGGGAAATTAATTCTATATTAATAATTTTCAGATAAGTAATAAAAACATGGTACAAAACTCTAAAGGAAAAAAAAAAAGAGTACAGAAAGTAAGCTTCCATCATACTCCTTTTTCCCACACTCCACAGAGATCTTACTGATATTACTTAGCAGGAACCACTTTTGTGGTTCCACTCTTGTACATCCCCCTCCAGTATGTGCTAATATACGGCAAATTCTTCTTTATTTCCAACCTGTACATTTCTTGTGCTTTGCAAACCAGAAGGATCCACAGGTTCTGGCCAACATACTGATTTTTAAAAAGACTTCACTGAAATCCTTTACATTAGAATTGTACTTTTTTATTTCCTCATCATTCCCCAGCCACACACAACCTTCACTGCACACATCACAGTGAGAATCATCAATGTTCTCCTTGTTAAAGTCACTCAAGCAGAAAGCCTAGTTTCTGACAGGAACCCCTGAATCATCTTGGTAACTGTTTATTTAATCTACTCTGATCTGGACTGATTCCCTTGGAGCATAGCAATTATTCTCCAATATTATTTTGGGAATTTTTTTTTTCCTTTCTCTCTTGTGTTTGGATCTGCTAATTTATATTTTTTCATCTGTTTAAGCATTTCTTTGAATGAGACACATACTCCAGCAATTGCTGGAGAAAAAGTGTGTAGGAAGCAAATTTTTGACATTTGGTATTCTGAAGTTATCTTCATTGTTTTGCTTCTGTTTAGCTGGCAAGCAAATTAAACTTGGAAATCATCTTCGTTTAGATTTTTTTTTAATTTGTATTTCCAGTTCTTTAAAAGAATCTTCCAGCTTTCTGTGCTGCTTTTGAGCAATATTCTCAAATTCAAAATCTGAAAAAACTTAATTCTAATTTTTCCCATAGTATGAATTGGAGGGAAGAAACTAGTTTTAAAAAGACATCAGGTGTTTTTCAGCATGCTGCCCACCAAGATCAAAAGCTCCAGTGCTCCAGCCTTAACCAGGGACTCAGAGCTTTCACCTGTGTCCTTATTCCAATCCTTCTACACTTGGCACGTGGGGGAATGCAGTTAAACACAAATCTCCTTCCAGACCAGAAAACTTCTCCAGAAAATTAGGAGAAAAAAGTAATTTCAATATTGAATGCTAGAAGAAAACGTATTACTAAATAAGGATGTGATGAATATCACAGAAAATCCACTGAGCGATGACAAAGACTGAAAGAACACCCCGCCCTCTCCAAGGGGCAAACAGATACAATTCATTGCATGCATACATGTTGTCTGAACAAACAATCCTCAAATGAGAGAATTTGGCAGCACCACTTGTCATAGATAGCTCATTCTAATTTCAATTGGTAATAGGGTACCTGCCTGTGTAAGTGCTTGATTTACTCCAAGGGAAAAAAAAAATCTTCTTATGTGCTTTATGACAGGACGTAGTTCTGCACCTTGAAGCAGAGTGTCTGACAAGTTAGGCCCCCATCCTTTCACAGCAAGGGGATTAGGGACCCTATCTTCCTGGTGAATGTGATTTAAGGAGATGCATAAAGATGGCAAGAGGCCTGCTTAGCTTTTATAAAGATTTCCATATATTGTAACAGAAAGAGGTATAATAAGTTTTCTAAACAAAACGCAGGAGGAGAGTGTCTCTTTTCTAAATCTCCATGAAGAGATTTAAGCCTCTTATGTTGAACTGACTTTGACTTTATAGAAGTAAAAATTGATAGACATCTGAGAAAAGCCTGAAAAAATGGAAGATAGAATACCAGGGAGGCCAGAGAAGGAGGTGAGCATAAATCAGAATACGAATACTCTTAAAAAGATAAAATATTGCATTTATATAAAAATAATGATTTGTAAATAATCTAACAGACAACAATAAAAATGTAGCCATAAGCAATCAAAACTCTATCAAAAAATAAAGTAGATACAAATCGGAGATACAGTTAAGACAATTTACTAAAATGGTGAATTGGGAGATCTGAGGTGAGAAGAAAAGGGAAAGGAATTAAATAATTATAGAACCAATACAAGGGAAACAAAAATTGAATCATAAAAGCTCCAGAACTAGAGAACAGAGAAAACAGAAAGAAATCATCAATCAAATAATTGAAAAAAATATTCATGGACTATAAGATTACTAGTGTAATGCCGTTTGGTACATACATAATGCTGTTTGCCCATCCGAAGCCATGAGCCAGGAGCTTCTTCTGGGTCTCCCATGAGCACAGGGGCCCAAGGACTTGGGCTATCTTCTATTGCTATCCCAGGCCATAGCAGAGAACTGGATCAGCAGTGGAGCAGCCAGGACTGCCCATATGGGATGCCGGAGCTTCAGGCCAGGGCATTAACCCACTGAGCCACAATGCTGGCCCCAATTAATCAATTTTTAAAATTTTATTTGAAAGGCAGAAATATATATATATATATATATACACATATATATATGTATATATAGATAGATAGATAGATATACAGAGAGAGAGAGACAGAGACAGAGAGATGTTTCATCCATTGTTTTAATCCCCCAAATGGCCACAACAGCTGTGTCTGGGCCAGGCTGAAGCCAGGAGCCAGGAGCCAGAAACATTTTCCAGGTCTCCCACATGGGTAGCAGGGGCTCAAGCACTAGCACCATCTTTTGCTGCTCTCCCAAGTCCATTAGCAGGGAGCTGGATTGGAAATGGAACTGCTGGAAGTCAAACCCGAGCCCATATGGGATGCCTGTGTCACAGGCAGAGCGTAATCTACTGTGCAACAATGCCGGCCACCTCAACAGGAGTTTTGATGAAGACAACCCACATTCAAAAAACTGGGCAATCCTCAGTAACTCAGTCATAATTCTCTCATTCAGGTTTTGTTCGTTTAATCAGTAAAATGAAGGCAATGCTGGATTCTTTCAAATCCAAAATCCCATAAATTCTAGTCTAGGGTTTAACTCATCCTGTGCTGCCTTTTATCATGCTTTAATATCTTATCACCATTGAATCAGCAGTACATTAATGCAGAATTGTTCACCTGAGATGTCAAGCTACTATCTATCAGTAATCAATACCATGTCTAAATTAAGCTAAGAATTTTGAACTAACCAGTAGAATTAACCAGTAGAAAAATAAATGAAGCAGCAGTTCAAGTTTGGAATAGAAAAGAAAAGGAAATAATGCTTTCAGTTTGAGCTTTTTTTTTTTTTCATATTAAGTTAAAATGCCAGGCATTCACCCATTTCTTGCTTCCAGTGTTACAAAATCATAACAGTTTAAACTAAAGATCACATTCAGTCTGTTCTAACAATCAATCTATGCTCTTTTTAAACTATTATTTTAGCATTCAATTTCCTTCTCATAATCATGTCATAGTTTTGAAAATAAATTATCTAGTCACACTATTATTCTGGCACTACTTCTGGAAAAGGCAAAATCTTTTTAAAAAGTAAGAGATATGTGGCAGGCATTCAGCATAGTGGTTAAGATTCTCTAAAGATGTGTGCATCTCACACAAATGTGCCTGGGTTCCATTTCCAGTTCTGGCCCCACAGCCCCACTCTGGCTCCTGATTCCAGCTTCCTGTTAATGTAGACCCTTGGAAGAAGCAGTCATAATTCAAGTTGAGCTCCCTACCCCTGTGAGAACCTGGATCGCATTCCCAGCTCCCAGCTTTAGCCCAACACAATCTGAGTCTTTGCAGGTATTTGAGGTGTGAACCAGCTGATGGAAGATCTCTCTCCCTCTCTCTCTCTCTCCCTCTCTCTCTCTCTCTCTCCCTCCCTCCCTCTCTCTCTCTCTTTCTCCCCCCCCTCCCTCTCTCACTCTCTCTCTCCATCTCTCTGTGTGTGTGTGTGTGTATCCATCTGTCTCTCTGCCTGTCAACTAAAACAAAGTTAAAGTCGGAGATAAAAAGTTATGATAAGGTGGAAAATAGCAAATGGTCCTTGAGAGTCAATGGGATTTAGAATAACCTCAACAAGTAAGGCACAGTGCCTAAACGCTGCCTTTTGCTGTCTTGTAAAGATGTCCACTGAAATGGACAGGGCAATAAGTAATGACACAGAGAGAATGGGGAGGAGAACAGAAGAGTGCATTTTCTGGACCCACTGAGATTTCCCGGCAGATGCTTCAGGTCTCCCCCAGGCATGCCACCAGCAGCTGGGCCTGGCTGTCCATAGCCAGCAAACATTACTGATCATGCTTTAGTGTGAACACTTACCACCAGTTTAAATACAGAAAGCACACTCAAATCACATTAAATGATGCAAACACAATACATGTCACCAATACTTTCTTAAAATCTTTGACTAAGGAAAACGTTTCTAAGCTTCCTAGTACTCCAGAAGCCAGAAGTGAGAGAAATTTGACAGCCTAAAGTAAACCACAATAAAGCTTCTGAATGAAAAAAGTAACATAAAAGGAGGTTTGGGAAAAAGCTGTGTAGCACCTATGACAAAACATAACTCTCTTAATGTAACAAAGAGCATTAGCAGTCATAAAGAAAAACAGGAAAAATGGCAGTAAACAAAATAAGTTCTGTAAATATAAGATAGCTTCTGTGGTTAAAAGAAAAAGATCAACAAGGACCTGAATCTACTTCCTGATGCAAACAATGCACAATAGAACAAAAATGAGATATTCTTTTTTTCGCTAACCAACCAAAAAAATACATACTTGAAATACTTCCTAAAACTTTTTTGTTGAAGTTTATTGGAAATAGTTACAGTCATGTTTTTATTTTTAGTGTACATTTTTGGAGTTTTTCTAGAGAGCAATTTGGCAATATCTCTGAATATGTGAAACATGTATATTTTGCTCAGTACTTCTCCCAATTCACATTCACCCAGATTTCTCTGGGCATCTCCCCATCTGGTGTGTCACCAGTACAGTTAAGGTACTGGCAAAAATATGCATCAGCTGAAATATTTTACATAAGCTATAATCTACCATTAAAGCTTAAATGTGAGTAATCTCAAACAATGTTGTTATGAAAAACTCTTTTTTGATTCAATATTATAAGGAGGAAGCACACTGAGAATAATAAATGCATAGCAAAATCCCACCTATGTTTGCTTTTTCTGTTAAATATGTGTAATACAGTATTAATATTACAAAATTTGAGGTCAATTAGAATGGGGTCACAAAAGATAACTCTAATTCAATAGTAGGTAAGTTTTATCTTTTTATTAACCATTTAAATTTATCTTGTAATAGTTTCATTTTAAGTAAATGCTATAAAATAGTACGTTAGGATTTTGAAGGAGCAATTTCTAACTACAGGTCTGTAAGACTTTTACTATTTTAACATCACTCGTCATTTTAGGATATTTAGCTTTCCTGAAGTAAATCCAATAAATAAACAGTCGAATTTGAGGGAAGTTTTATAATGGAAGCGTATGTTTCTACTGATACAATGGAATTTAGAGGTATTAGTCATGTCCGTTGATCTCTAACACATCATTAGCAGTTGCCAAAATCACTCTATATGTTACTATTTAGCAATCATAAACCAAGCCCTTAAAGTACAAAAACAGCAATTACCAAATAGATTAATTCACTTTTCTTTGCCTAGTGCATGTCTAGATAAAGTAATGACCATCATGTGCAGTGACTCTATTTTTGGGCTAAAGGTAAGGTGTATTGGAGACACCAGTGTCCTCTGGACACTGAACTTTAAGTTGAACACCATTTAAATGGTAATAATAAGGCCTTCCTAGTATCATGGGGATAAAATTAGTCAGAAATAAAAGGGTAAACAGGCAAAGACATTCTCTCTTTCCCATACATGCTTTCTCAGTGGTCAGAATGTCAACCTTCTTTGAAACATGGGCATCTCTCAGTAAGGGACACACAGGTACTGTAGAGAGCCCCAAGGGAATCCTGCAGAGGGACTTCAATTGTCATCAGTGTGGAATTCACTTCCCTGGGAAGGCAAGAGGGAGGCTCCAGAACAATGAATAGTGGGGGAACAGAAAGAGACCAGCTGCTGTGTGACTGTTTGGAATCATGCAGAGAACCTGACCAAGGATGTTACACTACGTAGGCGATCAAGTCACGACTTGTGATGCCAGCATCCCATATCAGAGCACATACTCAGAGTGCTGCTCAATTTCCAACTCCCTGGTAGTGAGTCTGGGATAGCACCAGAAGATGGTATAATTACTTGGGCACTTTCTGCCCACGAGGGAGACCCAGATAGAGTTCCTGGATCTTGGCTAGCCAGGCTGTGGCCACTATTTGGGGAGTAAAGCAGTGAACAGAAGTTCTTCTCTGCCTTTCTCTGTCTCTGACACTCTGCTTTTCAAATAAATAAACAGATCTTTGAGAAAAAAAAAAGAATGCATTACTGGACTCTATTATAACATGAGGTTTATGTATGCTCACTTCCCTAGCAACATAGGTGTTAGGATCTCTGGTTGAAACTTGAAATTTCTTCAGTAAAAAATACATCTACAGGGGTTGTGCTGTGTCCTAGTAGGCTAAGCCTCTGTGGACGCCTGTTCGTCTTCTGGCTGTTCCTCTTCTGAACCAGTTCTCTGTTTATGGCCTGGGAAAGCAATGGAAGATGGCCCAGCTACTTGAGCCCCTGCACCCATAAATGAGACTCAGAAGAAGCTCCTGGCTTCAGATTGGCCAAGATCAAGCCATTGCGACCATTTGGAGAGTAAAGCAGAGGCTGCAAGACCTTTCTCTTTGTGTCTCCCTCTCTCTCTGTAACTCTACCTCTCAAATAAATAAGTAAATAATCTTTACAAAAAGAAAAAAAAAATCTGAAGGGTTCAAAAGAAGCCTTAACCTGCTGGTTATTTCAAGCCCAGAAAGATGAGATAATCCTTGAAGGAAATGATATTTAACTTGTTTCAAATTCAGGTGCTTTGATTCAGCAAGACATAACAGTTAAAAACAAGGACATCAGAAGATTTTTATAGGATATGGAAGTCTAGTACAAAGGCACAACTCAGCAGACTGATAAATAAAATTTGAGTTATTGAGCGATCAAAAGAAGACGTCAGGATATCAAACCAATTTGTGATATTTAACAGAGTAATGGAAGACCTGCACTGCAAAAAGAATCAAAACATGGGAAATTGGTGTGAAAACATTGCTTTTAATTAAATGTTGGTTAAATATAAATTTTGCTGTATTTGACAATATTGTGTTTTCATAAGACAATATAAAAGTGTGCATCTATCAGAACGGAAAGAGCAGGTGACTCCATGTCTAACACTCAGTATAGCCTCTCCCGTTGCCCTCACTACATAGCATCCCTGAAAAGATGGAGACTTGCAAACTGTAGTTGTTTATAAATAGCTACTGACAAAAGCCCTTGTTTGCTACCCTGGGACTCAAGGCTTTTACTTTATGAATAATGAAATAAAATAATTGAATTTCTCTAGGGCTAAGCTAATGTAATAATAACAGCCTTGTTGGACATCAGGAGTTTAAAGTAAATCCCATAGTAAGCCTACTCAGCAGTGCAACGGGGAGAAAGGAGCCGGAGACACAGCAGCCTGCCCAGGGCAACTCACTGCACTGCTGAGAGTACAGGCAGCCACGGCTCTGTGCTACAGCGCCCCAGCATCAGTCCCACCCCTGATACTCTCCTGAGGCCACCAGGACAGGGCACAAGCACAGCTTTTCCCCCTTCATTTTTAATTGGTTTCTTCTTTTCCTTCTTCTTCTGATAAGAGCGATTTGGGTAAAGTGCTTTATTATTCATTTCCTAAGAGCAAAGAGAAAACTTGGTGAACTTTATATGAACCTTAGTAATGCAACATTAATTAAGTTGAGAATTTACAAGCCAAGCAATGTAAAATAATAATTAGCATATTCACTCCCAGCACACACAAAATACAGAAAAATGGACAGGCTTCAAAAAAAAGTTCCTACATATATAAATGAATAATTCTGTTAAAATGTTGTTGATGAAATTATACTGAATTAATCACAATAGAAACAGAGTATGCTTTCATAGCCAGGATTAAATTTTATTGAGTCAGAAAATGATAGAGACTGTTAAAATCACAGAGCATTGAAATGAGTAAGTTAGGACACTTTGAGAGAAGGCTTGATACATGTAAACTTTGGGAAAAAACCTACTGGTATTTTAAAGCCAAAGAACATCTTTTAAACATCTTTAAAATACAAATGAAAAGTAATATAAATCAATCTTATCTTTATATAAGTCTACGTGTAGTTATATGCCTTGAAAATTACTTTAGAAGACAGAATTAAGTCAAATTTTCCCACACTTTAATGTTTTAAAAGATGTATTTATGTCTTTGACAGGCAGAGTAACAAAGAGAGAACAAGAGAGAGGAGAGAGAGAGAGAGAGAGAGAGAGAGAGAGATCAAGTTCCCATCACTCCCTAAATGGGTGGCAATACCCAGGGCTGAGCCACACAAAAGCCAGGATCCTGGAACTCCATCCAGCCCTTGGGCTATATTTCATGCCTTCCCAGTCACATTAGCAGAGAGCTGAATGGGAGTGAAGCAGCCAGGACATGAACTAGTGCTCCAATATGGGATGCCAGTGTTCAAGTGGCAGCTTAACCTGTTGTGCCACAATGCCCAGTTCTTTAATTTTTATCAGAACAAACAAAATGCTCACAGGAACGTGTCTTCACATTTTAGCTTCTTGAAGGTAAACTTCCCAGGCTCTCTAGTGGTGCTGCGGCTATCACAGACCAAGGTGCTATGATGGTAAGCAGTAACCTGCCTCTCAAATGCATTTCTCGGGTGGTTATGATGTTTTCCAAAATAAAGTGTTAAATCATGCCAAACCTCAGCTTCATAAATTTGTAATGAAAAGTGCATTATTAAGCAACAGTATGGATTTTCTTGCATTTGAGAACCATTTACAAGTAGAAAGCTAAGTCTTAAATCACTTTTAGTATGCAAAAATTTACAATAAAATTTTATACTACAATTCCAATTTTTTTCTCATAATTTATCTCCATGTATTACTAAAATAATTAACAATAGCATTGAGAGGTCTTATGGTACTGGGTGTTTTGTGTTATTCAAGATAAAATGTGCACAATAGTTATCCTATAATATTTTGAAAGACTACATAATATTTCCACATTAGAATTAGTTGTAGAAGTTGGTGTTGTGGTGCAACTGGTTAAGCCACTACTTATATACATATCAGAGCACCAGTTCAAGTCCCAGTTATTCTACTTCTGATCCAGCTCCCTGCTAACGCACCTGAGAAGGCACCAGATAATGATCCAAAAACTTGTATCTGAGATACCCACAGGAGAGACCTGGAAGGGGTTCTAGGCTTTTGACTTTAGCCTACCCTAGCCCCAGTCATTGTGGCACCTGGAGAGTGAATGAGCAAAACGAAGACCTCTTTCTCTCTGTGTGTCTCCCTCTCTATCATTCTACATTTCAAATAATTAAAATAAATCTTAAAAAACTATACCTGAAAATTATTTTTAAAAAGAATGAACAATAAAATACAAGGATATGTATGCTAGATGTAGATCTGTATATTTATACAAATGCACCCAGAGAAAAATATTGAGTACTCTTTCTCAACCTCCTTGAGAGAATTCTGCTCCTATTAATTCCACTCCCATTAACTTACATTCTGCTATTTGTTGAACAGTAAGGTAAAAATTTTTAGGGTGACCAAAAACTTATGATATTACCTTTGAAAGAATAGACAGTAAATGGAAAATGAGAACAAGCTAGAATATGGAAGGAAGGGAGAGAAAGATAAAGAAATAAAAAAGGAACCCCAGGTGCACCACTAGTACACTTCTTTACCACTTGAAGGAAGAAGGAGAAATAGAAAAAGAGAAAAGGGAAATTTTAAGAAGCATATTTTGAGCAAAATTTGCCACTTTGATATTTTCTGAGAGACTTCAACGAGTGACTTGCACGAATTTTCATTTGCTTTCAGATGCCAGATTGTTTTTAATACGACAAGGAGCAAAGATGGGACCGTGTGGCATATTGTGTAGATGTGTGTGAGTTCATCTACTTAAGTGCATGTGAAGAAGGTTCCATGCATTCTCTAAAGTGAGAATCACATGAGCATCCTCAAATTTGTGTTTTCTCAAAGGTGCCAAATGTTTTGTCATAAACTTGAAAATTAATGCACATTTATTATATATAAATGAATTTTTGCCTAAATATTTTCCTTGCTATGTAATGGTTTTCATTTCTTGATTTTGTTTTTGCTTTATCTGAAGGATGCCTTTTTACAGTGATTCTAAGAAGGTAAGACCTATTGGCACATCCATGACAAATTACTCTTCTGTTAATTAATTAATTTTCCAGAAATATGGACATTGAATAAACATAAAATACTTTGAAGATGTTAAATACATTTTTTGAACAGAGAAGCTTTGGCTATTTCTTGTTTGTCATCAATGAGATCATTATGTATATGACGGGAGCCTAAAAATTTCTTGGAAAAATGGAATTAAAAGGTAAGCTTATTTTGGTGCAAAAAAAATAAAACTTATTCAGTCTTTTCATAATGCATTTCCATTAACTTTTTTTAAAGATTTATTTATTTATTGAAAGGCAAAGTTACAGAGAGGCAGAGACAGAGAGAGTGTGAGGTCTTTGATCCACTAGTTCACTCTCCAGGCGGCCACAAGAGCCAGAGCTGCACTAATCTGAAGCCAGGAGCCAGGAGTCTCCCCTAGGTCTCCCACTCTGGTGTAGGGGCCCAAAGACTGCTTTCCCAGGTCATACCCACTAGGCCGCAGTACAGGCCCTCCATTAACTTAAAAAAAAAAACCCTCATGCATATAATTTTAAATTATTTTGCACTGAAATAATGTTATATTTTAACTTCATTTTCCATCAGGTTTTTGAAATACTTACATGCTCAAATAGTTTAGAAAAAATTGCAAGATTTTATAACATTAAATATTAAGAGAAAGCACATGCATAACTGAAAAATGATCCCTGTTAAATTTAAGAGTGGAAAAAGAGAGGGAGGAGATGTACAATTTGGGACATGCTCAATCAGACTTGCCGCAAATGGTGGAGTTAGAAATGTGCCAGGGGATTCCAACACAATCCCATCAAGGTGGCATGTGCCAATGCCATCTCACTAGTCCAAGTGATCAATTTCAGCTCACAATTGATGGCTCTGATAGGTCTAAGAGTCAAAGGGATCACACAAACAAGACAAGTGTCTGCTAATACTAACTGATAGAATCAAAAAGGGAGAATAGTCTTGAATATTCTATTCTAATACGTTCCCCACAGAATGTTAATATATATTCATTTTATATGTAAAGTATGGATTATTAAGACTTTAAAGTTAAAAAAGATAAAACATTACAATCTAATATATAAATATATAATATATAAAAAGGCCAATGACCTCTTAGAAATAGAATGTCAAAATTTTGAATCTTCTGAGTATTATGTCATTAAAATACATGTGTAATGTCCCATAAAATTTGTTCTGAAAAATATGAGCAAAAATTTTAAGCCTATACCATGAATATATCCAACAAGTTTTAAAGACAGAATTCTTACCTAACACTGAATAGCTTGCTTACAATTCATTAGGTCCAATGTCTTTCTTTAAACCAGTCACCTGAGATGAGTAGTCTTTTCATTATAACATACAATGTCTGTTGTGTTCTCTTAATCAAATTTCTCATCATAAAGGTATAAATAAAAGCTTCTCAAACATCAATTTAACCATCTGCTGCACGTATTCTGCTTGTGTAATATATGATACAAAATAAAATCCTGCTCTTTTATTTCTAAAGTATAAACACTAGATTTCTTTTCCATGTTTTTCTTTACTAAAATTAAGAAAGGTTACTTGTAAGAGGGTTATAAATATTCACAATGGTGTTTTCAGAATAGTTTTTTCTGTGTTTAGAAGATATCTTTGACATTTATTTACTTGTGATTTCCGCCTAGAGATAAGACTTTGGAGAAAGTGATAGAAAAGTTGTAAGTCTGTGAACACACATTCATCATTCTAAATGGCACAAGGCTGAACTTATATATTTCTATAGAGTTCTTTTTTTAATGAACCCAACATACTCCTATATCTTTTTGGAAATGGAACTTTCTAACTTAAAAAATATATAAATGATAGAGTTACTAATCTGACCTGAAGTAGTAACGAAAATATAGCTAGCTGTTTTATGTGTGCTGTGATGGCCTTTTTGTCAGAGCCCACAGTGCAAACCTGCCTGCTAGGAAATACCTACAAGGCAGAGTAATCTCTGCATTTCTTATATGGAGATGTAATCAATGGCATTCTACCTGTTCCTATAAGAAAATATGAAACTGACATAATGTTAAGATCTTTGTTAATATTACATTTGATTTTCCAATTTTAAAAAAATATGAGTTTGTTGTATACTGGCATCAAGGATGCTCTCAGACCCCTGAAAGACATCAGAATGTCCAGGAACCACTAAGAATCAGAGTTCCTACAGCAGTTATGGAAATCTGAGCCTTCATTGGAGGAGCTCCTTGGAGAAAAGAAGAATGACAGGTGGGATGTCCACGTGAATGTTTATGTGCACTGGACAATCAGCGGCGAGTGACTGGGAGATGTGGTGCCAAGCTTGTTATGGAGAAAACAGCACCACCCGCAGAAGTCTGCATCATATGATGATTAATAGTACCTCCCAATAAAGTTGGTGGTATTCAAAGAAAAATGCTATGGAAAACTATGTATAGATTGCAAAAAATATAGGCGCCATTTTCGACATACGTCACAAGCAAGGCAACCTCAGGTCTGCACCAGCCCTGAGCCTAGCAGAAAAACCTGACTCTGGGGGGAGGGGTGAAATAACAGGAGATTAGCATCTAACTTGGCAACCCAGTGGGAGACTGCAGGAGAATTGGAGCCCACACTGAGGGCAGCACAGATTCCCTGTGTGGTCCTTGGGAAAGAGCTTCCAATCTCTGGCTCCTGTGGGTATATCATTTGCCTGCTAACTACCTCCAATTCCGTTCACCTGTGCGGAATTACTTCCCTTTTGAATCAAAAAAAAGAAAGAAAGAAAGAGAGATTTACCACACCTAACCTGGGAGTGTCATCTTTGACAAACCCTCAACCCTGAGGAACCAAACACAGCTCTCAGTCCACACTCATCTCAAGCCTCTAAGGCTCCACCCAAAGCAGACAGTCCACTTAATATAGAGCCATAGTGTAACAAGAAAAAACACCACAGTGAAGAAACCAAATATCTCCAACATGCCAAACAACAAACGCAAAAACCGAGGTAACAAGAACAAGAACAAGGAAGACACTATGACGCCCCCCCAAAAAAAGACACCCCAATTCAAGATTATGAAGATGATGAGATAGAAACAATGCAAGAAGCGGATCTCAAAAAATTGATAAGAACATTAAGAAGTTCTCAAAAACAAATTCTTGAACTACAGAAATCCTTAATGGACAAGATAGAAAATCTCGTGAAAATGAAATATTAAGGAGGAATCAAAATGAAATGAAACGACTAGTAGAACAAGAAATTGTGATAGTGATGAGAAATCATAATGAAATGAAGAATTCAATAGATCAAATGACAAACAAATTAGAGAGCCTTAAAAACAGAATGGGCGAAGCAGAAGAGAGAATATCAGACTTAGAAGACAGAGAACAGGAAAGGAAACAGGCAAACCAAAGAAAAGAAGAAGAAATTAGAAATCTAAAAAATATTGTCGGGAATCTACAGGATACTATTAAAAAACCCAACATTCAGGTTCTAGGAGTTCCTGAAGGCATGGAGAGGGAGAAAGGATTAGAAGGCATTTTCAGTGAGATACTAGCAGAAAATTTCCCAGGTTTGGAGAAGGACAGAGGCACCTTAGTACAGGAAGCTTATAGAACCCCTAATAAACATGACCAAAAGAGATCCTCACCACGACATGTTGTAATCAAACTCACCACAGTGAAACATAAAGAAAAGATCCTAAAAGGTGCAAGAGAGAAACGTCAGATCACTCTTAGAGGATCTCCAATTAGACTCACAGCAGACTTCTCATCAGAAACCCTACAAGCTAGAAGGGAATGGCAAGACATAGCCCAGGTACTAAGAGAGAAAAACTGCCAGCCCAGAATATTATATCCTGCAAAGCTCTCATTTGTGAATGAAGGTGAAATTAAGACTTTTCATAGCAAACAGAAACTGAAAGAATTTGTTGCCACTCATCCTGCCCTGCAAAAGATGCTTAAAGATGTGTTACACACAGAAACACAGAAACATGGTCACCAATATGAAAGAAGGTAAAGGAAGGAAACCTCACAGCAAAAGATCACAGGAAGCTCAATTTCTCTTTGACATAGAATTAAACTCTGATGCTCTGTTAAAGCAATGTGTTAAAGTAATCTACTATGTTCTCTTGATGTCTGTTAAATTCTAATTATTCAAAAACAGCTGAATTTTTATTAAGAGCTATGGGTTATTGAAATATGTGCTTATTTTCAAAGATTTGAATAATCACCTTGTAACAATGATCAAATTTGGTCTATTTTATGTCATGATTTTAAGGAATCTTACTTCAACCAGATATTTTGGATTTTGAGCCTTCTTAGTATTCTTGACAGGCATTCAAAAAATCAAAGTTTCAAACAATCTGGTCTCTAAAATTTCCAGTAAATCCTGGACTTTGGTTTTTCCAGTTTGGGCTCAACTGAAAAAATCGAAGAACCTATGTCTCTCATCTTATAGAGACACCAACTAATCAGTCTATTTGGATTATATTAGAAGGACTGTCAAGGTGTGATGTGGTACCAGACTTTAAGTTTCTATAATGGAAAATGCTATTAATACAAATGTTTGAGAATTAAAAAGTCTAATGATCTTGTGTTACTAGACATGATAGTTATCTTAATGAGAAAGCCCCAGAGGCCTAAAGGGTTAAATACTTGTAAAATCCTACAGGTGCTTTCAAAAATACTGTGAAGTAAGCAAGTGCCTCTTGTTGGCTGATGAGTTTATAATTTTAAACATGGCGACTTAAAGTCTTTTGTCACCCACAGTTATATATGATGTGCTGCTCATAAAACTAAAGCGTTGTTGGTTCTGTGTTTAGCTGTCCTCCTATAGGTTCCTATGGACTTTTTCCAGCCACTTCTATTGTATTCAGTACTTTGGGATGGCTCTGTAAACAGATGAAGCCAATAATGTATTAACAGTACCAACTGAGAGAAAGTATGGTTAACTGAGGTTACTAAAAAGAAAAAGCAATTCAAATCAATTGGCAATCTACAAAAAGAGTTAAAGTTTTTAAAAGCTGTATGTATGCTATGTTATATGTGTGTACATATTGTATGTCCACATGGGGAAATTTTATTAAGAGTTTTATTTTAAATGGCTTATAGATAAGATTGTCCATAAATTTAAGCTGCTAAAATCAATCAAATATACATTTTAATTTGTGTGACCTGAATCTGTGTATCATATGTTTTAAACTTGTTGGTAGAAAGAAACTAAAAACATTTTAGATGGTTGTGCTTAAGTTTACTGGCTAAACAAACTACACCATGTTAGATATTTAAGACGTGTTTTCAAATACATGATTCTTAAAATTTATAGAAGGCATTGGACCTTCTGGTAAATGTTTTCTTAAGTTGTTATCTAATGGTTGAAACTGTTTGCTAAGTATTCATGTGATATTGCTATTGTCAGCAAGCGATCTAGGACTTGCTCCCTCATTTCTCTATTCTAAGCCCAACTTGTTCTTTCATTTCTCTGTTCTCTTCAAGGTAGGAAACTAATTCTATTATGAAGGAATCCGTAGGACGCACAATTTAATCTTTAGACCTTATACAAGAGATGGCTAACATTTTTCTGTAATAGCATAGCCAAAATAAGAATTTTTTTTAACAAATAGCTTAAGTATTTTATTTGTTTGCAACTAAGCTTGTTAACACTATATAATGAAAATGTACAAAGAATAAGGTTGCAGTTTTTGGTTAGATTTAAGTCAAAGACATTCATTAATAAGGAATCTTTGAATGTGAATATTCCAGAAATTTCTCTAAGCTATCTGATCAGAACAACTGTCTCTGAATATGACCTTACTTTGGAAGGTACTGGCATACATCTGAATTAAACTCAAACATTTCAAAATAAGCCCTAATTAAAAAAAAAACTATTCTATATTCAAACTAAAACAATTTTAATAGAACTTTCCTTTCCAGAAACAATAATAATGAAAACAAGGCATTTTGTAAAATGTGGTCCTGAACAAGTCACAGTAAAAAATAAATGTATACTTAACTTCCACCTCCTCAAAACAGAGGCTACTCTCTGTTCCTCAGCCTTGAAACAAGGTGAAGAACAGCCTGTAAGCAACGTCAGGCAGGGGGCTGCCAAACACAGCTCAAGCAGTTGAACATGGACACCTCCTAAGAATCTGGGGAACCTGATCCAAGGAGCCAAATTCTACCTTTAAGAACTGATACAAAGGTGAAGTGGCTCCTCCCGAGTAGCAGTTCTGCTGGGCCCCGGTGCTGGCCCTGCCCCGTGCTCACCCATGTTATGCTCCCGCTCCAGGGAGGTCTTTTCCCTTTAGAGGGACGGGTCCAGGGAGCTCTTTGATTGTGTGAATGAGGTGAGCGCCAACTCCATTGGGTATTTTAAGGCTTGGAGTCAAAGTATTTTCTGACAGAGCTAGGCAGAGTCCACGTGTCAAGCGCCATCTCCAGTTTGTTCTAATTTCTCACCACGCATTTGCAGATCTAGGACTGCAGATTCTCCATTCTACCATCATCATCACATCTAATGTCCATCCTAAATTATGATTCACACTCTGTGCCTGGACACAGTCCCGGTGTTTAACAATAATACCTACACATAAACAATCCACTGTTACAACTTATATGGTCACAAAACATTAATGATCTTCTGTAGACCAAGCCAATGTTTTTAACCATAATTGTCATGCATCAAATTCACAGCCAGAATCCCCAAGGTTAAAAAAGTTTGCACAATACAAATAGTAACTTAAAATACACACACATATACACACACTCTCGCACACACTTCTTACAGAACTGTGCTTGGGGAAACTCCATTTGTTGAGTGCCACTGAAGGCATATTTTGCTAAACTGCTGCTCCAGGTATTTTGTTTGGAAAATCTATCACAGTAGGGCACAGCTGTTTATTGGATGAGCAGAAAAGAAAGATATGCTTGTGGCAACCAGAAAGTTTTAGGTCTTTCAAGTTGTATAAAATGGACCTGCAGAAAACATTTAAGTGTTCTCAGGATGCGAAGTTGGAGCTGAAATGTGATATCAAACCAGTTGCAAAAAGTGTACAGCAGCCATCTTTTGAGGTCAAACCTGGTACCCAGATACGCAAAAAAGCTTCAGGACACATAGCTTGTTGGCCTTGTCCCATATCGTCGCATAATCTGATCATGTGTGAATTTCACAAAAGATTCATATTGTTCTGCTAGTTTGGTATTGAGGATTTGCTCATATTCCTCCCGAATTTTGTCTTCATAGTCTTTTAAAAGACGCTCACATATTATTCCAACTTGTCGGAGGGTAAAGGTGGGCTGGTCCTTCTTCATCCAGGAAGAACCTGGAGAACTAGGTGCTGTGAGTGCTGAGGAGTGAGGCTGACTCTCTGAATTACAAACTTCACTCTGATTAAGAACAACTTCTAAATGTCTCCACCTCTGGTAACGACTATATTCTTGTTTTATGTTCTGAAAAATTTGCTCCAGTGTTGGAAGGCGCCGCTCGCTGCCGGGCGGGGCGGGCGGCTGCAGAGTCAGCGGTGGGGTCTGCGTGTGAAAAGGCGGCGGCTCCGCATCCAGGGGCCTGAGGCCCGGAGTGGGGCCGGGCAGAGGGGCGCAGCGCCGCCGCTTCTGGGAGCCGGGGCTCAGCAGCGCCGCCTCGAACTCCATGGGCCGCTTCAGCGTCGCTCCACACGCCATGCCGCGGAGGGGGCCAGAACGGCCTGGCACCGATGGGGAGGGAACTACTGCCCAACCTCCGGCTCCTCAGCGGGGCTCGCAAGCCCAGCCCCCAAAATAAGAACTTAAATAATAATCTCATAGCTAGATTCTCTTCGCCATCAGCGAAGTATACAGTAAGTAGAAAAAACCTCCCTTTCAGACCAAAGGGAAAGAAAGTTTTAAAGTGAGAATATAATTTTCCTCATGGGCATTGTCTCCCTTAGAAAAACTACTACAGAACATGCCTGTGACTATAGACTTGTAGTTCAGGCCACTGAAGATTAGAGATGGGACACGGGCACTCCCTTGACTTGCATCCTCTGGTCTGCTTTAACACAAACCAGGAGGAAAAGAAAGCTCGGCATCAGAAGCAATGGGTGGCAGGCCTATTAATGGCTGATCTGTACAGTGATCTGCCCTCAAGGAGACCCAACAGGCCAGTCCACTGCAGTGGCTTTCAATGTGGTAAGCCTGGGCTTCAGCAGAAGTCAGCTTGTGAAGAGCCCTGGCAGCTCTGCCAAGAGTTGGATCACTGGAAATGGACCTGCCCTGGAGTCGAAGGAAGCGAAGGTCAGAGCCACAGATCTTATTGGCTCTAAGCTGAAAAGCCCTTCACTCAGCCCAACTTCCAAAGTGACCACTGCAGCTGAGGGGATGGTCAAGTAGGGTCAGCAACATTGCAGGCAGAACTGTAAATTTCTTGTTAGAGATGCCACCTGCCTTTACCTGGCCAGCTCTCCTCCCAGGCCAGCCAAGTAATGAAAGTCAACAGAGTGCCTTCCCCTAGGCAGTTCACACCTCCCTTAGGATATACCCCATGTGAAGAGATAGATAGGTCTGGGCCTCTTAACTTACAAGGCCTAAAGCCCACCAGATTGTTATCAAGCCCCTTCTATCAGGTTCTATTTGCCTCTCAATCAGAAAACTTAATTGTAGCTTAGACAGCACCTTTCTTAGCTCCTCTAATAATGACTCTGTCCTTTGTTCTAGGCCCTGTCTAGCACACTTGGGCCTCATTCCTTTGTAATCATAACCTCTACTCTACCACCAATGGCTCTACTCCCAACCTGTGTGTACTGATGGTCCTCTCCCCACTTAATGCTGTATAATTGTTCAAACCTGGTAAATGCCACTCTTAGGATCATTGGTTACTATCCTCACTCTGTCTTTTATGACCTTGTCTAAATATGATCAGAGTCGGAAAATTTGGAAGGCTTCCATAGCCTTGGCAACTCATGACGACAGCCTAGGGTGGTTACTGGCGCCATAAACTAGAGTGTCAGTTTGTTGGGTCAGCAACAGGAGCCACTGTGCACTTGCTCCTCATGTGGGATCTCTGTCCTTAATGTGCTGTACATTGTGATTTAATGCTATAACTAGTACTCAAATAGTATGTTTCACTTTGTGTTTCTATGTGGGTGCAAACTGTTGAAATCATTATACTAAATTGATCTTCTGTATATAAAGAGAATAGAAAATGAATCTTGATGCAAATGGAAGGGGAGAGGGAGCAGGAGAGGGGAGGGTTGCGGGTGGGAGGGAAGTTATGGGAGGGGGAAGCCATTGTAATCCATAAGCTGTACACTGGAAATCTATATTCATTAAATAAAAGTTAAAAAAAATATTGCACTAACCAAAATAAACATCTTTGAATTCTATTTGCCATGAACTAATTGAGGTTTGCTTCTAATTCTTAGCTATTATTATTGTTATCATAAACATTCTTTATATATTTCTACGTCCATATAAGAGAATTGAGAAATCTTGCCATGATGACTGTGGGTCCATGTGGAGGTTAATTCAGTCTCCCACGGTGTTAGTTCTTCTTCCAACCACATCTCATTGGCTATAGAAGCTAGCTTCTTAGACCAGCTTTGTGCATGAGTTAAGCTGCTGCTTGTGACTCTGACATCCCTGTGGGAACACTGGTTCGAGTCCCACTGTTCCACTTTCTGTTAATGCACCTGGAAAGGCAGTAAGAGACATCCCAAGTACTTGGGTCCCTGCCACCCCTTTAGACAAGGATTGTATTCCTTTATCTCATCAGCCTGGCCCAGACCTGACTACAATGGCCATTAGGAAAGTGAATCAGTGGAAAGATGATCTCTCTCATTCTCTCTCCCTCCCTCCATCTCACTCTCTCTCTCTCTCTCTCTCTCTCTCTCTGATACTCTGCCTTTCAAATAAATAAATAAATCTTTAAAACACAAACTAGCTTTCCCAAAGGAGTGTAAATGGAGGAGTAGACAAAGATAAGAGGAAAATAGAGGAATTGTTGATCATCCCTATGTCCAAAATTTTTCACTATCACTAACGTGTTGGTATCTACTTACATATATGAATGTACACATACAAGTACTTTTAAAAGGTCATGACAAAAATGAATTAAAATATAAGTTCAGTTTGGTGCCAAATTTTTTAAAGATTTTAAAGGCAGAGAGAGGGAGAGAAATTGGAATAGAGAAAGAGAGAGAGAGAGAGAAAGAGAGAAAGTGATCTGCCATCCATTGGTTCACTCCCCAAATGGTGGCAACAGCTGAAGCTGGGCCAGGCCAAAGCCAGGAGCAAAAAACTCCATCTAGGTCTCACATGTGAACACCAAGTGCCCAGGCACCTGGACCATCCTCCGCTGCATTACCAGGGGCATTAGCAGGGAGCTGGATCAGATGTGTAGCAGCTGGGACTCAAACTGGTGCTCCTATGGAATGCCAGGGTCGCAGGTAGCCAATGTAACCTTCTATGCCACAAAGCTGGCCCCAGGGGCCAAAATTTTTTGAAATCTAGAATTATTAATGACTTGCATGAACATTCTGAAGACCTCCCATATAAATTTGGCACAAAATTTAGGTACTTCTAAAGGATTTATGAAAATACGGGCAATATTTAAAATAAAGTACAATATAATTTCATTCTAACATTTTGGCCTGGATGTAGATTTAAGATAAACTACATCCGAATCACAGTAAGGAAAGGTTAATCATATAGACTCACATAGATTACATGGCAGAGCCCAGCATATCCCTTGACACTAGTATATAACTTGGTTATAACCATCTTGAGTGATCTTAGTCAGTAATAAGGTCAGTGCTCTTAAAATTTAATCTATTGAAAGTTCAGTTTCTGCCAGGGTTGCAGAAATCTGCAAGGAGCAATGGCTGGATAAACTATAAGAAAAAGCTGATAAAGTACAAAAAGTATAAATACCCATGAACTCATCAGAGATCTGAGGTCACTGTCAATGAAGTATCCTGAAATTCAAGACAATTTCTCCCATGAAGATAACTGAGGCAGAACTTGGCTAGATAGGAACCAGACTCCACATGTGTGAATAAGAAAAAACAGATGGAATTCTACTTAACAGATAAAGAACAGCTGTGAGTTATGTCATTGTTTAGAGCACCTAGGAGACCAATACCAAAGGGACTTCCACACCCACTTACAGGTTTTTTTGGTTTTTTTTTGTATGTTTTTTGTTTGTTTGTTTGTTTTACTGAACTCTATTAATTGCCCACAAAAAAAAGGGAGAGAGAGAGAGGAGAGAGAGAGAGAGAGAGAGAGAGAGAGAGAGAGAGAGAGAGAGAGAGACTACAAGTAGGGGATGACCAAGGGAGAGCTTTTATGGCTATGCAGGGATGCAAGAGGGAATGAGCTGCCACTGTGGCCAAGGCACTAAACTTCCCACTTTACACTGGGTACTCCACTTATACAGGGCAAGTACCTTAAACTTCCAGGAGATGGATGGGCAGGAACCATTGTTACCCTCAGGGAATGTCTTAGAAAATAAGAAATACCATAAATGGTTAGTATATCAACAACAGAAATTTATTTTTGATCTTGAATCTTAAGTGCAGATCAAGAAAACAGAAGATCTTGTGTCTGGCAGGGTACACATCCTGGTTTATTGATGATGACTTCCTGCTGTGCCCCCAGATGGTAGAAGGGGCAAAAGAGTTTCCATAGGCCTATTTTGTGAATCCAATGATCTCAATAGTAAGGATTCTGTCCTCAAGATCTAATCATATCCTAAAAGAGCTGTCTTCCTAAAACCATCAGCTTGAAGGATTGGGTTTCAACATGAACCTTGGGAGGCATATTAAGACCATGGCAGAGTAGGAAAGGTTCTTTATTACTGGCATAACAATCAAAGAAGAAAGACTTCAAGAAAGTCAGAAATAATTAAAATCAAAGAAGAAATCAACAGGATTGAATCCAAAAAAAACATTACCAAAAATCAGCCAAACGAGGAGCTGGTTTTTTGAAAAAATAAACAAAATTGACACTACATTGGCCCAAATAACCAAAAAAAGAAGAGAAAAGACCCAAATCAATAGGATCAGAGATGAAAATGGAAATGTAACAACAGACACCACAGAAATAAAAAGAATCATCAGAAATTACTACAAGGACTTGTATGCCAGCAAACAGGGAAATCTATCAGAAATGGACAGATTCTTGGACACATACAACCTCCCTAAATTGAGCCAGGAAGACATAGAAAACATAAACAGATCCATAACTGAGACAGAAATTAAAACAGTAATAAAGGCCCTCCCAACAAAGAAAAGCCCAGGGCCAGATGGATTCACTGCTGAGTTCTACCAGACATTTAGAGAAGAACTAACTCCAATTCTTCTCAAATTACTCAAAACAATCGAAAAAGAGGGAATCCTCCCAAATTCTTTCTATGAAGCCAGCATCACCTTAATTCCTAAGCCGGAAAAAGATGCAGCATTGAAAGAGAATTACAGACCAATATCCCTGATGAACATAGACGCAAAAATACTCAATAAAATTCTGGCCAATAGAATGCAACAACACATCAGAAAGATCATCCACCCAGACCAAGTGGGATTTATCCCTGGTATGCAGGGATGGTTCAACGTTCGCAAAACAATCAACATAATACACTACATTAACAGACTGCAGAAGAAAAACCATATGATTCTCTCAATAGACGCAGAGAAAGCATTTGATAAAATACAACACCCTTTCATGATGAAAACTCTAAGCAAACTGGGTATGGAAGGAACATTCCTCAATACAATCAAAGCAATTTATGAAAAACCCATGGCCAACATCCTATTGAATGGGGAAAAGTTGGAAGCATTTCCACTGAGATCTGGTACCAGACAGGGATGCCCACTCTCACCACTGCTATTCAATATAGTTCTGGAAGTTTTAGCCAGAGCTATTAGGCAAGAAAAAGAAATTAAAGGGATACAAATCGGGAAGGAAGAACTCAAACTATCCCTCTTTGCAGATGATATGATTCTTTATTTAGGGGACCCAAAGAACTCAACTAAGAGACTACTGGAACTCATCAAAGAGTTTGGCAAAGTAGCAGGATATAAAATCAATGCACAAAAATCAACAGCCTTTGTATACACAGGCAATGCCATGGCTGAGGAAGAACTGCTAAGATCAATCCCATTCACAATAGCTACAAAAACAATCAAATACCTTGGAATAAACTTAACCAAGGACGTTAAAGATCTCTACGATGAAAACTACAAAACCTTAAAGAAAGAAATAGAAGAGGATACCAAAAAATGGAGAAATCTTCCATGCTCATGGATTGGAAGAATCAATATCATCAAAATGTCTATTCTCCCAAAAGCAATTTATACATTCAATGCAATACCCATCAAGATCCCGAAGACCTTCTTCTCAGATCTGGAAAAAATGATGCTGAAATTCATATGGAGACACAGAAGACCTCGAATAGCCAAAGCAATCCTGTACAACAAAAACAAAGCCGGAGGCATCACAATACCTGATTTTAGGACATACTACAGGGCAGTTGTTATCAAAACAGCATGGTACTGGTACAGAAACAGATGGATAGACCAATGGAACAGAATAGAAACACCAGAAATCAATCCAAACATCTACAGCCAACTTATATTTGATCAAAGATCCAAAACTAATCCCTGGAATAAGGACAGCCTATTCAATAAATGGTGCTGGGAAAATTGGATTTCCATGTGCAGAAGCTTGAAGCAAGACCCATACCTATCACCTTACACAAAAATTCACTCAACATGGATTAAAGACTTAAATCTACGACCTGAAACCATCAAATTATTAGAGAGCATTGGAGAAACCCTGCAAGATATAGGCACAGGCAAAGACTTCTTGGAAAAGACCCCAGGAGCACAGGCAGTCAAAACCAAAATTAACATTTGGGATTGCATCAAATTGAGAAGTTTCTGTACTGCAAAAGAAACAGTCAGGAAAGTGCAGAGGCAACCGACAGAATGGGAAAAAATACTTGCAAGCAATACTACAGATAAAGGGTTGATAACCAGAATCTAAAAAGAAATCAAGAAAATCCACAACAACAGAACAAACAACACACTGAAGAGATGGGCCAAGGACCTCAATAGACATTTTTCAAAAGAAGAAATCCAAATGGCCAACAGACACATGAAAAAATGTTCAAGATCACTAGCAATCAGAGAAATGCAAATCAAAACCACAATGAGGTTTCACCTCACCCCGGTTAGAATGGCTCACATTCAGAAATCTACCAACAATAGATGCTGGAGAGGATGTGGGGAAAAAGGGACACTAACCCACTGTTGGTGGGAATGCAAACTGGTTAAGCCACTATGGAAGTCAGTCTGGAGATTCCTCAGAAACCTGAACATAACCCTACCATACAACCCAGCCATCCCACTCCTTGGAATTTACCCAAAGGAAATTAATTTGGCTAATAAAAAAGCCATCTGCACATTAATGTTTATTGCAGCTCAATTCACAATAGCTAAGACCTGGAACCAACCCAAATGCCCATCCACTGTAGACTGGATAAAGAAATTATGGGACATATACTCCATAGAATACTATACAGCAGTAAGGAAAAATGAAACACAGTCATTTGCAACAAGATGGAGGAATCTGGAAAACATCATGCTGAGTGAATTAAGCCAGTCCCAAAGAGACAAATATCATTGGTTTCCCTGTTCGGCGACAACTAACTGAGCACCAAAGGGGAAACCTGCTGAAGTGAAATGGACACTATAAGAAACAATGACCTGATCAGCTCTTGTCCTGACTCTAGATGTACAATGTAATACTTTATCCTTTTTAGTATTTGTTGTTGTTGTTGTTGTTGTTGTTGTTGTTGTTCTAGTACTAGTGGTTGAACTCTGTAATTAACACACAATTATTCTTAGGTGTTTAAATTTTAACTGAAAGGTGATGCCTGTTAAATTTAAGAGTGGACAAAGAGAGGGAGGAGATGTACAATTTGGGACATGCACAATCAGACTTGCCCCAAATGATGGAGTTAGAAATGTGCCAGGGGATTCCAATACAATCCCATCAAGGTGGCATGTACCAATGCCATCTCACTAGTCCAAGTGTTCAATTTCAGTTCACATTCGATGGCTCTGATAGGTCTAAGAATCAAAGGGATCACACAAACAAGACAAGTGTCTGCTAATACTAACTGATAGAATCAAAAAGGGAGAGAAAGATCCAACATGGGAAGTGGGATACACAGCAGACTCATAGAATGGCAGATGTCCTAAACAACACTCTGGCCTCAGAATCAGCCCTTAAGGCATTCGGATCTGGCTGAAGAGCCCATGAGAGTATTGTAGGCATGGAAAGCCAAGATACCATGGAAAAGAAAAAAAGAAGAAGACCTAAATGAAAGATCTCTCTGAGTGAGATCCCAGTGGAAAGAACAGGGCCATCAAAGAAGGAGGTACCTTTCTCTGAAGGGAGGAGAGAACTTCCACTTTGACTATGACCCTATCGGAATAAGATCAAAGTCAGCGAACTCTAAAGGCTTCCATAGCCCTGGCAACTCATGACTAGAGTCTAGGGAGATTACTGACGCCATGAACAGGAGTGTCAAATTGTTAAGTCAGCAACAGAAGTCACTGTGTACTTACATTCCATGTGGGATCTGTCCTTAATGTGTTGTCTAATGTGCAGTGATGCTATAACTAGTACTGAAACAGTATTTTTACACTTTGTGTTTCTGCGTGGGTACAAACTGATGAGATCTTTACTAATTATATACTGAATCGATCTTCTGTATATAAAGATAATTGGAAATGAAAAAAAAAAACCTGGTGTTAAATTGGAAATGGCATAGAAAATTAATTAATTTTTTAAAAAAATATTATGTAGGATCTCTGTCTTTAATGTGCTGTACACTCTTATTTAATGCTATAACTAGTACTCCAACAGTATTTTTTTTTCACTTTGTGTTGCTATATGGGGGCAAACTGTTGAAATCGTTACCTAATATATACTAAACTGATCTTCTGTATATAAAGAGAATAGAAAATGAATCATGATGTGATTGGAAGGGGAGAGGGAGCGGGAAAGGGGAGGGTTGTGGGTGGGAGGGAAGTTTTGGGAGGGGGAAGCCATTGTAACCCATAAGCTGTACTTTGGAAATTTATATTCATTAAATAAAAGTTTAATTAAAAAAAAAAGAAAGTCAGAAAGACCAGGTTTCCCAGAATATCATGCAAATATCACAATAGGGACAGAATGTTCTGTTTTCACAAAACCTGCCACAGATACAAGGCAAATTTTGTCTACAATAAGAAAGAGGAGTTGCAATGCTAGGGAAATATTATTGCAAGTTCAAATCACAAAGTCTGTCTAATAATGAAGCTTCACCAAATACCAGAACTATCAGTCCCACCCATTATCATCAGACTAGAATGCAGCAAATGAGAAACAACACTAATCTACAACTTGAGGAAAGGCAGGGTGTGGTGAGAGGCCTTCTGTGGTACAGGAATGCTGGAATGACTGACAGCTCAAAATGGAGTGTTAATACACAGAAAACCTCCTATGGTCCTCAATCCCCACAGCAATAAGCATAAGGCAGTGGTAGATCTCTACTCAAGGTGTGAAAGTTGTGGTACATTAAGGATAACAAAAGCAGCAACAAAACTGAAACTTGCTTCCACTAAACAGAGCGACTGGATCACCCATAAGTAATAGCCAGACAAAGGAAAAACCATGCTCATTTATCAGAAAAAAAGATTATTTACCTCAGACTCTAGCACTCCAGCTGCTGGTAATCAACAGTAAGAAATTGAGAGAAATCAATACTTATGAAAAACAACACAACTTTGTCTAATAACAAAGAAATCAATAGAACTAGAAACAGAGATGACATAGATGTTTGCACTGTCAAACAGGGATTTTACATAAACTTTGGTTTCTATGTTAAGTGATCTAAAAAAATAGACAAATGCATAAACAGGGAATCTGAGTAAAGAGATGGAATCCCTAAGACAGTAAAATGGGCACCGGTCAAGGAACTGATTACCTCCAGCAGGCGGTAACAATTATACAACCTGGAACATAAAGGGAAAAAGGTATACAAAATAATTAGAGCACCCAAAAGCTATAAGACAATACCTAACATTCTAAAATACATTTAATTAGAGTCCCAGAAGTACAACATACAGAGAATAGGAAAAAAATACATGAAAAATGAAAAAATAATGGCTCAAAATTTCCAAAGTACTGAAAGATATAAAGTCAAGAATTCCAGATGTCCAAAATCCTAAAATGAATGCTTGACACACGCACATGCTCAATCAGACATATTTTCAAATTCCTAAAGCCAAAAAACAAGAAAATCTTGAAAGCAGACAAAGAGGGCCAAAAGGACCCCGCTATGTTTGATTGTTTTTGTTCTCTACAAAATCCATGTGCAGGAAACTCCATCCTGAATGCAACAGTGTTGGAAGGCAGGACCTAAAGAGAAGTATTTAGGTCAGCAGGACTCTGCCTCATGGATGGTGAACGTCATTCCAAAGAGGGCTCTCAGGAGTGCATCCTCTCCTGCTCTTCGGCCACGTGGGGACACGGAGTTCTGTTTCCCATTCTGGCGTCTGTCACGGCACACACAGTAAGGAGCCTTCCCCAGACACCAGATGCTGGCACTCTGACCTTACACTCCCCAGTCTCCACCATGGTGAGAAAATAAGTTCCCATTCTCCATAAATCACGAGCCTGCGGTACTCTATTACAGCAGCATGAACTGGCACAGAGAAGCACATTGCACAGAGAAGAACAAGGATAACAGTTATGCTCGGATTCTTTTTCAGGAAGTAAGCAAATCAGAAGTCAGGGGAACTGAAAGTACTGAGTGGGGAGGAAGTTTTGTCAATTCAGAATTCTACAATAGGTGAAAACATCTCCACACAGGGTATATGACATAATGAGTTTTTCTAACACAGGATAAGAAAATGCACTTACAGTAGACACAATATAATGAAATGTTAAAGGGAGCTTCCCAGGCAGAACGAACATGAATCCATACTGAAACTTGAGTCTACACAACAAAATTGTGAACTCTGAAAATGGCAAAAAATGAGACAATAAAAACCTACAGAAAATATAATTTTCCCCTGTTGTATACTTTACTGTTTTTGCATGTCTATTTATAGAAAGTGCTATTCCTTACAATTTGTTATTCTTAATTTCTATTTTATTTATCTTACAGCAATGTTTTTGAAAAAAAATTAGCATTTTACACACTTGGTCATGTAAAATTAAAATGCCTGTAAGTGAATCTAAATAATTAAATATTTCTATCTGGACTTTAATAATAATAATCAAAAATTACCTAATTTAAAGTTCAAAGGAATAATAACTTACAGGTAAATGTACATTAATTTAAGAACAATGATATAAATGAAACATACAGTGAAATATTTTAAATTTTGCTATTGTTGAAGTTAGAAGTCTTGCTTATTAACACCTAGCAGCATGAAGCAATTTTAACAGATGGGTGAGAAGCTCTGTCAACAGTATCATAACCTTGCTGTTATCTGAAATGCAGCCAATAAAAATGTACTCCTTTTGTGTGGCTAAAAATCTGCCAGTTTATTCCTGTTCTTTAGCAAAATCACTGTAAGTGACTTTTGGGTATTTTTATTTGGAATCAATATGACCATGAAGAAATAAGCCTTTGATGAACTTCCATATGTATCTCATGGAGAATGTATTTACCAAATAAAAACAAATTCCCATTTTCTAGAATTAAAGCAAAAATTATAGCAATAAAGTGAAATTTTTCCAATCACAATAATTAGCATGTAGATTCACACTAAATACACACCAATTTATTTCTCCTCCCGCATACTTAAAATATTGGAGCAGCATCAGAAATTAGGGCCTAAGAGTCTACTCATTATATAATGTGCCTATAAATATAGCCAAACATTACATGAAATTTTCTGCTCACCGTATGACTATCTGTAAATGAAAAACATTTTAATAAGTCTGATTGTCTGAATGCTGTATCTTTTTCATTGCCAATTATCTTATTTAATTGAATTCCAAATACTATGGGGAAAATATGTCAGAAGTGGGCTCTCTGTTAGATGCTGTTTCTCCCATCATGTGATACCTCTTGAAGCTTGTCTTTGTTCGACTTGAGTGCTTTGTAACACAGAGAGCAGATTCTATCACCATGGCTGCTGGAAATAATAGTTCAACAGTGGCTCTGCTGCTTCAGCACAATGCAAGTGAGCACAGGACATTTGGCAAGACAGGGTGCTCCTGTGCCTATGTAAACTTCGGCAGTTTCCCCATCCATCCTCTTCCGAATCTTCCTCTGTTCTCTCCCCTGGCTCACTCAGCTCACCCCACAGTCACCTGATGAGTTTAGACTTTCAGAGAGGACTAAGAGAGATGATATCACCTAATATTTTCTTGGTGGCTACCAAAAACTAGCAGTATATAAAAAAAATCTTGTAGCCAAGGTAAATTGAATTGGAAAAAATACAATTTATTATCCCAATATTATAACCCTGCCATGTATGAATATCAAACATATGGATAGAGTCAGGAAAGTCAGAAAAAAACAGGGGTGGGACTTGAAAAGTACAGAGTATTTCAATAAGACTATTAGTAAAAGGTGTGTGCTGTGCATCAGAAATACACAACATAAAACAAAACAGAAGCCATGGAAATCAGCATAATGACTACACACTTGTTAAAAAAAAAAAGCAATGCTGAGAGGAGAAAGTGGTTAGGGAGGTATGGAGGTGTTGAGTCATTCATTTCCTTATCAGAATAAGAAGATATTTACTTGATACAAAAAAAAAAAATGCTATTATATGTATTTTCCTTCCCTAACAGAAGGAAAAGTGTTTCATGAAAGAACAAAAAAATTAAAATAAACATAGAGAATGATATGGAGGGTAGACAGAAATATTTGTGATGTGATGCTTTTTTTTCAATTGTAATTTACTGTATTTGAAAGAGAGAAAGACAAATGTACAGACAGAGAGATCTGCTGTTCAACTCCCCAAACACCCACAACATCCAGGGCTGGGGTAGGCTGAAGCCAGAAGCCCGAAATTCAATCAAGGTTTCCTACATGGATGTTAGGGACCACAGTAGTTGAGACATCCCCCGCTACCTCTCAGGGTGTTCATTAGAAAGCTAGATGAGAAGCAGAGCCAAGATTCAAACTCAGGCATTCTAATATGGGATGTGGGCCTGAGCAGCATCTTAACTGCTACACCAAACACCCACTTGTATGCATTCTTATTTTGTCTTCACTCTGTATGAGAATATGTTCTTAAAGTATAACATGCTCTTCTCGCCTTGTAAACAGTTCTAACCAGTTAGCATGGTCTCATATTAATATGGAAGTTTTCAGTCCATAATTTCCTATTTAGTTGAATAAATTACCTATTTTAGAAACAGTAATTGTTCTGTTGAAGTTCAAATTAATAGTACTCCAAAGTTTTGTAAATCATACCATTAACTTAGTAGATAATAATTAGACATACTCATTCCTTTTTATATACAGTATATAAAATATGTGGCATCTCATTTTTTTCCATTGTCAGAACAATTCCCTTTCTCAGCTACATTATTTTTTTGGATCCAAATACATGACTGAGACTCAGTAACCACACTTTTGCTTTGCCAGCTAGTTCCCTATTAGACCTTGCAATAAGGCTTATTCAGAAAGAGACAAGAGGGACTGGGTGACTGGTGCAGTGGGTTAAGCTGCCACCTGCAGTGCCAGCATCCTATACGGACACATATGAGCATGAGCATGGTGCTGGTTTAAGTTCTGGCTGTTCCACTTCTCTTTTTTTTTTTTTTTTTTTTTTTTTACAGGCACAGTTAGTGAGAGAGAGAGAGACAGAGAGACAGAGACAGAGAAAGGTCTTCCGTCTTCCTTTTTTCCATTGGTTCACCCCCCCAAATGGCCACAACGGCTGGCGCTGCGCTGATCCAAAGCCAGGAACAGGTGCCTCCTCCTGGTCTCCCATTCGGGTACAGGGCCCAAGCACCAGGGCCATCTTCCACTGCCTTTCCGGGGCCACAGCAGAGAGCTGGACTGGAAGAGGAGCAACCGGGACAGAATGCGGCGCCCCAACCAGGACTAGAACCCGGTGTGCCAGCGTCGCAGGCAGAGGATTAGCCAAGTGAGCTGTGACGCTGGCTTGTACCACTTCTGATCCAGTATCCCTGCTGATGTACCTGAGAAAGCAGCAGAGGATGGCCCGGGTGCTTGGGCCCCTGTACCCTCGTGGGAGTTCCAGAATAAACTCCTGGCTCTTGGCTTTGGCCTGGCACAGCCCTGCCCCAATTGTTGCAGCTATTTGGAGAATAAAAGAGCTCTCTCTGTATTCCTGTCTTTCAATTAAATAAATCTTAGAAAGAAAGGAAGGAAGGAAGGAAGGGAGGAAGGGAAGAGGGAGGGAGAGAGGGAAGGAGGGAGGAAAGATACAAGAGAGGCCAGCTTTTGGTACAGCAGGTTAAGCCACCACTTGTGACTATGGTATCCCATACCTGAGTGCAGATCTGAATCCAAGCTACTACATATCTGATCCAGCTCTCTCCTGATGCACCCTGGAACGGCAGCAAGGAATGGTCTACGTACCTGGGCACATGTCACACACACGGGAGACCGGGATGGAGTTGTTGCTTCCTGGCTTTGGCCAGGCCCAGACCTGACTGTTGTGGCCATTTGGGAGTGAACCAGAAGATCCAGGATTTGTTTCTCTCCCACAGTTTCTGAACCTCTGCCTTTCAAATAAACAGATATTTAAAAAAAGAAAATTTAAGAAAGCTAGCAGAAGAAAAAAGACACCCATTGTTTCCTGTTTCCATTTAAATCCTCTCCTTGCCTCGCCTTTCTGTTGGTATTTTGGAAATATGTCTTTACCGGGGAAGTGTCAGTCGTTCCAGCAGCAGCATGTGACAACAATGTGCACCTTTTTCCAGGACTCAGAATGAGGCGTATAACATGTACTCACAGGTTCCAGCACCACCCAGCCAGTCTCTCCCTCTCATGTGCATGAACTTCATCTCTGAAGAGCCCCTAATTCCTTTTTCTAATAGTAAATAATTTCAAATAAGTTTACTACATACTTCTTATAGTTACTACCTAAATGATGCTTTAATGTTATCCTTTGTCTTTGCTAGTACACACTTCTTCATTTAAATTCTGTCTGTTAAAATAAAAGATGTGATGAGTGCCTCCCCCCTGCATCGCATTGGCTTATACAGACAATGGTACCAGGAGTGGGAGCTCAAAAAAAGAGACCTTAAAAAGTGGAGATTTGGAATTAGATTGGTTGTTTCTTTCATTAGGGAACACAGCAACAAGCCTACAAATGGTGAATGAGATGCTACTAATCCACACTGTGTAGTGACATCATGATTAATCACATGAACACCTGTGCTTTGTGGCAATGATTCAAGTTCCTTGGGGACCATGTAACTGCTTCACTCATCTGTTAATGGCAGTCTGGATGACCCACGGAGTGCACCGGATTACTTAAAAGAAGAAAACACCAAGTTCAGTTCTTTAAACTCTCAGCTCAAATTACAACCACATAACGGTAGAATTTCTAAGTCAGTCCTACAATAACTCCTTATTCCTTATAGCCACAGGCCTAGTCTTAATTAAAATCAGGCACAAACTTTAATTGAGTGGGTCGCAAAATTATAACAGAAATTTAATTTGCAGCCTCATCAACTCTTATGTAGAGGTTAGGACACTGCTTAGGAGAGAGTGGGATCCTCCTAATTGAGAGGGTTTATTGGCCCAGTACAAAGCTGAGGATCTTTGACCCTGACTTGCCCGAGCTCCGCTGCCAATAGAAGAAGCCTGCATTTGTTTCTGAGGGCACAAGCCTTCTGTTCCTTGAAGACCTTGTGATAACCTCAACTGAGGGCTTGTAAATGTTTGTTTGTTCTTAAGATGCTCTTGTTGCCATTCTGTCCACAACTAGAATCCCAGCACAGCATGACACAGGAAGGCAAGCACATAGTCTGACCTAGAAATAGCTTACACATCAAAATAGTTTCCAGAGTTTTGTGCATTTACATTGGTAAAATTTAGGGGAATGCGACTTAAAATTAGATCTATGTCTAACTAGAATAATTAAGTCCAAACCTAAATTCTATAATTTATAATATTCAATAAATGTATTATATCACTCATAGCAATATATCAACAAATGGAACCAGTGTTATTTAATATATTGTTTCAATTGCCCCAAACCTCAGTAAGACTATAACTATCATCACCATTTTATAGATAAGGAAACTGATTCTCACTAGTTTAATCTATAGTCCAAGGTCAAGTGGGTTATTCAGAAGCTCACATAGTTACTGCCCAAACTTATATCTGACACATTGTACTTTAGCCTATTCTGGAAGAAAACTTTATGGTTAAGATTTATTTTCCTCTTTGCATCAGTTGTAGTACAAGGTGTCTCAAAAGTAATACAACTGGGCCGGCGCCGCAGCTCACTAGGCTAATCCTCCGCCTGCAGCACCAGCACCCTGGATTCTAGACCCGGTTGGGGCGCCACATTCTGTCCCGGTTGCTCCTCTTCCAGTCCAGCTCTCTGCTGTGGCCTGGGAAGGCAGTGGAGGATGGCCCAGGTCCTTGGGCCCTGCACCCGCATGGGAGACCAGGAGGAAGCACCTGGCTCCTGGCTTTGGATCGGCACAGCGCACCAGCCATGGAGGCCATTTGAGGGGTGAACCAACGGAAAAAAGGAAGACCTTTCTCTCTGTCTCTCTCTCTCTCACTGTCTAACTCTGCCTGTCAAAAAAAATAATAATAATACAACTGGTTGCAATCAGAATATGGAGAAGACTAAGTACATTATATAACTGTTATTTGGCAGGCATATTTGAAAAAAATATGATTGTCTGGAGCAAGTGTTTAGCCTAGCAGTTAAGATGTGAGTTAGGATACCCATATTTCACATCAAAATGCATGGGTTCCTCTCCCACCTTTAATTCGTGATTCCAACTTACTGCTAATGGAGATCGTGGGAAGCAGTGCTAATGACTCAAGTAATTGGGTTCCTGATACCCACATAGGAGACCTGAATTCAGGTCTTAGTTCCCAGCTTTAGCCTATGGCCAGCTCTAGCTGCTGTAGGCATTTGAGAAATGAATCAAAGGACAGAAGTGAGCTCTCTATCTTGCTGTCTCTGTCTCTCTCAAATTAATAAATTTTGAAAATTTAAAAAGAAGCTTAAATATTCTTTTATGTTTTACTAAAGGAATTGCTTTTTTAAGGGAAATGAAAATGTTAATAGCCTTGCCTTTCCAGAGAATCCCTTGTTCATGTACCCAAGACACGTTAACTTTTTGACCATTTAATGAAGATGGAACAAAGTCAATATTTTCAGAAATTTTCTTTTCACTGAATAAATATTTATTCCACACTCCAGAAATGCCAAGTCCATGTACCATGTATGATTGAGGTGAATCTCCTACTGCTAGCAGTCTGTATGAATAAGGCATGGCTGCTATTACTAATGAATGTACCATGGAGTGAAAGAGCTTATTGTCTATTGGTCAATCATTGTCTGACTTATTTTAATGGAAGGATTTACTATGACATTAGATTTCTTTTTTAATTGACATAATATTTGTACTTACTTATGGGATACAATATTATAATACATTTATGCACTGTGTAATGATCAAATTAGGATAATTAGCACTTCATTTCTCAAATATTATCACTTCTATGTGTTGAAAAACTTCAGACTTCTCTGTAGTTAGTTTGGAATAACCCTACTGTGCCATAGAACATTAGAGCTAATTCCCATCTAACTGTGTCTCAGTGTTGGCCATCCACCCTCTGTATATTACCCTCCCTCCAGTCCTTCCCAGGCTCTGGGACCACTGTTCTATTCTCTACCTCTATTTGTGTCAAATTCTTTAGCTTCCACAAAGGAGGGAGGACATGCAGCATTTGTCTTTCTGTGTCTAGCTTATTCCACTTAACCTAATGTCCTCCAGTTCCATCTATATTGACATTTTATTTACTTATAATTGTCCTGTTATACTTTATAGTTTAGTTTTTTCATCCACATCCCCTGCTTTTATTCCCTCCTATCTCGTCTTACAATGAATTCTGCCTGAAATGCCATGTTATGTTATCCCAGTGTCACTACCTGAAACTTCAGTACTGACTTCATCCCTGGTCCCTTCTAACGTGCTGTTGGGTTGCAGGTAGAACTGAGCAGACTCCACAACAGAATGCACGTGTATGCATCACCAGGTCATAAAGCAGAGATGCTGCCACTCTTCACACCTTTCCTCCAAATATATTCAGTATTGCATAGACAAGAGAGAAGTGAAGGCATTCAATTAAGTATATTAGGTGTCTGGCAGTACTGCAGCTCTGTGGATTGGCACCTGTCACTGAAACACTCAGGCCTTCATCTTCCTCATTGGTGAGAAAAGAACCACGCTGTTTATTTAGTTACTGGGAGGCCTTGATTAACTAACATGCTGCTGGGAAATTTTTGCATCCAGTGTTATTAATAGACTATACCCTGCCATTAAAACAACTAAGACTCCATGTCTAGAGCAGCAAAATGGCTTGTGTGTTTGTGGGCTCTCTCTCTCTCTCTCTCTCTCTGTGTGAGAGAGAGGGAGAGAGAAAACCAGTGTGTATAGAAAATGTTTTAGGATTAGTGAAATAATGTGTTTATGTTACATTGAAATGTTTAACTTTGGTTACAGAATATTATGATTACATAAAAAGGGATGAAAAGGGAAAAATAAAGCACAAACTTATGGCAATAATTACATAATTGTATTTTGAAAGACTTATAAGTAATGAGGAGTTAGAATTCTGAATAGATATTCTAATTCATTAAATTGCTATTTTCAGGTTCCTTTTGCCTACATAACCATTGCTAAATACAATGCTTAAATCTTAGGGAACACATGGATATTATTTCATTCATTGAAACTTTAAATAAATTCAGAAATATTGTGTAATCAAGTGTTTACAGAAAACATTGCTGCACTGTTTTGCTTAATGGCGAGCACAGACAGCACAAATAGTAAAGGTCTCCATGACAAGCACATGAATTCAATTTTATCAGAAGCACTCAAAGGTCTTGCATTTAAAACCCTCAGATGCAGCTGAACCATTGCTCCACACACTCACTTGTAGCAGCTTTCTTGTTAAATTAGCAAAAGCAATATGATTATGAAGCTATTGATGAAGGTTAGGAATAGTCCTGGCACAATTGCCTGGCCCCTTTCCTGGTGGCTTTTTTGGAAAGAAATGCCTTTTGCCTCCCACATGTTTGTTGTCCAATCAACCACAAGGCATCTGGTACAGCAGATGGGCTCTGCCGCCTACCTGGAATAGTCTTTAGCAAGTGCAATCAGTGCCTTCCCCACTTAGGTATAAATTTAGTTATGTGTTCTACTTTCAAAGCCCTCATTCCAGGAAATATTTATTAATTCTGAGATATGCTCCAGGGTGTGGAGACTACCAAAGCGAGCACAGATACAAATCCCTGCCTCAAGAACTTTGCTCAACTTTAGATCCAAGTCTTGTTTCTGACATTTCCCAGATAAGTTACCTGCGGTATGGTAAAAACTGGGTTACTTTATATATAGCACCTTTTTGTTATAGTGCATCTTCTTTATCTTCTTTATGTTCTATGCCTTTCTTTGTGTGCTTGTACATTTTATTAGATATTCCAGTTTCCAAGCCTTGTAGTGCCTTTAGAATTTATTCCTTTTCCTTGAATTATTATGGATTGGTACTAGAAATCGGGATTTGTTAGTTATTGCAAACAAACTGAGGAAGCTTTTTCAACACACACATGCCCAAGGTTCAGGTGATGCTCTGGTGCTGTTTTCTGTCCAGATTTGTTCACATAATGACACAGATTAATTAATCACTGATTATAATAATAATGTCTGGGTTGTGAGACTATATCCTTTTCTTAAACATTGAGAATCAAATTTTCTGGAATGACTTTGGTAGTAATTTTGCTTTATGTTTGTTTTCTGTTTTTGTTTGTTTTGATATTGAAGGGCAGGAGGTGGGATGGAGGTGATATCCGATTGCTTACTAATAATTCTCAAAATTAATAAGCCTGTGGGCTCTTGCCACTTATTCAGAGAATTCTGAATACTGGCTCAAATAGACCACACAACATGATAAGTTCAGTGAGAGAAATGTGCAGGAGAGTGAGGGCTTTATTTAGGGAATAAAGAGAGGCTAGAAGCTAAATTGGGTCCATACCAAGCAGAGAGCAGGCCAGGAGCCAGCCACATGGAGCAAGCGTATGGTTATGAGCAGCCACAGGCAGCCAAACGCGGCAGCAAAGTGAAGGCAGAGAGAGTGACTTTGGGGCACTCCTCGCCTTTTATGTGCTTTCCAAAGGGGAGTGGTTACATAGCCTGATGGGCAGGTGGGCATTCAGGTGAGATCAGGTAGGGGCATGAGATCACACAGGGGCGTGGTTGAGGGCGTGGTTTCCAGCTTACAAATCTAATAGATTTTATCCTATCTGCCTGCCTACATCAGGGGGAGGATACTATGTATCAAAGAATAGCAAAATAAAATGATTTTACTCTTAAGCTGGGAAATGCAAGTGATAGAGGCTGACTAGGTACATTCAAAAGATACAAAACATCTTTACAGCTGACAGTTTGTGATGCATGGATATATATGTTCTCTCTGTTCTCCAAACTGAGACACGGAGCTGTAGTTAGTGCCTTCAGGTTCTACCTCAGCTATACCCTGGGAAGAAATTCAACACTTCGCAGGGTAGCCTACATGGAATGAATACATGCGGCAGGGTATGCTGGCCTTGGTCTGTCTGCCAAAGAAGGATGCTGTGACGAGCACGCTCACTTTAGAGCTCCCCATCAAGGTAGTTGGGGTTCCTTGAGTCTGCATAGCTCATGAACTTTTTTTCTCCACAGTCGTGCTTCCACTGGTTCCCTTCACAGAAGTTGGTTTTGAAGAAGCATTTCTCAACTTATTTCAAAGAATTTAACTTGTGATAAACGCAGCAAACAGGAGTGTAGAGAGAAAAATGAAAATATGAGGATCTCACCTCACAATGTGAAACTGATATTGGAGATGACCCCCTAAAATATATATGAAAATGTGGCCCCTTAAAGTGCCCCAGAAGTGCCATCTGGGGTGCCACATATGCTATCAAACTTTGGGATGCCATATGATGTCACCATATGCTTATTAATAAATCCCCAATATTAATAAGCCTGAGAGGGTTCTTGTCTAATATTTAGAGAAGAATTCTAAATACTGGCATCAATAAATGAGGCAGCATGGTACATTTTAGGCTTTTATTTAGTGCAAAATATGCATAGGAGAGTGAGAGCTTTATTTAAGAGAGAGAGGGAAATTTGGGTTCATATCGAGCACCAGGAACCAGCCATGTGGAGGGGCAGCTAGGCCAGGAAGCCTAGGGCAGGTGGCCCAAAGGTCACGTGCCCTCGAGGCACAGGGCTACAGCAAGCCCCCTCCTGGCAAGAGGTCAGGGAAGAAGGGAAGGGTGGGACACACCGTGTTCCAGGCTTTTAACCCACTTCCAAAGGGGAGTGGTTAATTAACCTGATTGGCCAGTAGGCACCCAGGTGTGGCCAGGTAGGGTATGAGGTCACACAGGGGCTTGGCGAAGGCGTGGTCTTCCAGCTCACAAACCTAATCAGTTTTAGCCTGTATGCCTGCCTACTTCAATACCAACTTCTATTCAGGCACTAGTGTTGTGAGAGATAGTTGGCTAAAGATAAAGTAAGTGTGTGTCCAAGAGCTGTGAAGCAACACACAATTAAAATTCAATAAATCCTACACATCTGGCTTCTTTAAACCTTATAAACTACATTTCTGCTATTAAAATTAAAAAGATAAACTAAAGATTTGGTGGATTCTCATTTCTCTGCGTAAATCTCATTAAAACCAGCAATTGTTTTTCTCTCCTGTGAGTTAAGAAACTTTATCTAAAATAATAGGGAGTCAGGGTAAATCCCTGGTAGAAATTTGGAATTGGGAGGTGCCTGCTTTCCCCCAAAAGGTTATCTTTAGCAAGATCAAAGTGTCTGGCCTCCTTCCTCAGGAATCTCCTAATTTACAAGTTTACCAGGAGAATAGCAAGGGAGTAGTGATTCCTCCTGAGCACACAGTTCACTGTGAAGACATGTCACCTCCTCCACCCTTCTGGATGGCTTTTTGGTTTATCATAAGCAAGCCAGACAGGATAAAGAATTGTAAATCAGGCCTTTTGTTGGGTTTGCCCCCCCCCACTCCATCGATTAACAAAGTGGTCCCCAAGATCGCACTTAAAAACTTCATTACAGCCAGCCTTTAGGGGCTTCTTCTCCTGGAACCCTCTGTTTGCTGCTCTGGTAGGAGGTGTCCAACTTGAATACATCCTACTTTACTTTCACTGCCTGGTCCATTGTAAAAGCAGAATCAAAATGGAGTGCGTGTGGCTAAAAGCTAGTTGCGGATCTCTTGCTTCTGTACATATTAGCTTTGCTCGCTAAGGCTAAGAGTGTATCTTGTGAAACTATGTGGGCCCAAATTCCCAGGAACTAGGTTGGCCAAAATCTGTCCTTCATTGTTACCTTACCACCATATCTTGGATCTGTTACTGGGTTTGTTATTGTTAACTGTTATCTTACAACCATATTCTGGTTTTCCTCTTTATTGTTCACTGCATATCAGGGGTCTAGTTTGAAATTGTGAGCACTAGTGGACAGAATACTATAAAAAGCTATGTGACCCGCTGTTGGAGGCTGCACTCTGGTAAGGAGTGTTGGTCCCAATGGGTGGCCGGTCCCGATCCATTACCTTGCCTCTCATTTGTCTCTCATTTGCAATAAAATTCATGTGTGACTGTCAGTGGTTTTTGTAATACTCTATTTTAGCTGATGAATGGATGCAACACCATGTGTGTTAGGAAAATGGCGTAGTCTTATCTATGGTGCGATCTACACCCTGACACCATCCTAGGCTCTAGCCCCTGCCACCACTGCTGGAAGCCAGGTGGCCACATGGCCCAACCACCGGTGTCAAGCTCCACCCCCATCCTAATGGGATTCACTGCTCCTATTTCCCTGCCCGCCCTCTGGCTAAGTTTTAAGGACTTGTTCCTGAACATGTGGCTATCTCTCTTGGCTCTCTCTTGCCCACTCTCTCATCTCGTTCTCTCTTTCTCATTCTCTCCTCTCTTCTCTCTGCTTTCTTCTCTCTCAGCTCCTCTCGCTCTCGTCTTCTCCTCTCTCTCGCTCCCCTCTCTCCTCTCCTCTCTCCTCTCTCTCTCTCTTATTCTCTTTTTCCTTCTTTGCCCCTTCCCTCTGATCTGCTGGGTTTTCCCCAATCAACCCTTTCCCTCACTCTGGTGTTTGGTGTGTGTTGTGATGATCTTACAGTGTGGTAATTTTTCTTTCACGTGAGACAAAGAACCTAGAGGTCCTCTGCTGCCATTTCACCTGTCACCCTTTCTCTCTGTCATTCCCTCTCTCTGTCTGTAACGCTTCCTCTCAAATAAATAAATATTTTTTTATAAAAAAGAAAAAGAGAGAGAAAGAGAAAAAGAAAGAAAGGAAGAGAGAAAGAGAGGAAGAGAGAAAGAAAGAAAGAGAAAGAAAGAAAGAAAACAAAGTATTCCCTAAACATCCACACCTACCCATCAATCCCACTGTCTTTCCCTCTGCTCCAGATGAAGAGTTGCTGCTTTTCCCCACAGCTTACTCACTGGGGTCCTCTTTCTTTCCACACTGCCTGAGACTCTAGTCAATCCTTTGGCACTTCTTTTCTCCTTCCTCTTCAACAGTCATCTCTTCATTTCTAAATATGTTAGTTTTTCCCTTCACAATTAAGTGCTCATATGCTCACATATTCAGACACAACAAAAATAAGCCGATTTGAATTTTTTGCACTTTTTTTCCTTTTCCAGACCTTAGAAGCATATATGGAAATAAACATATATAAACATATAAACATATATAACATATAAACATGTTAAAAACATACATATGTCTACATTTCAAAGTAATAAAACAACATTTTCAAATAAAAACAAATACATTCAAAACAAAATAACATTTTTAGTAAAATTCAAATGGAATTTAGGTACAATTAAATAAGTACTATCTTCTAAATCTTCAAACCTTATGTATTTATTTTTACTTATTTTAAAGGTAGAGCAATGGGGTGGGGGGAGAGAAAGAGAGAGAGAGAGAAAGAGAGAGAGAGAGATGTCCTCTAACTGCTAGTTCACTCCCCAATGCCTTATCAGTTGGGGACTGGACCAGGCTAAAGCAAGTAACCAGGAACCCCATGTAGGTATCCCACAGGTGAGGCAAGGATCCGTGTAATTTAGCCATCATCTGCTGCCTCCCAGGGTGCACATTAGTATCAACTGGGTTGTAAGCAGAGGAAAAGACTTCATTCCCGCACTCTGATATGGGTGTGGGAGGCCTAAGCAGCAGCTTAACTCACTATACCACAATGTCCAGCCCTATTTTCTAAATATTTTAATTTATTCTAGCTCCTCACTTTGTATTTTATGTTTTTAATTTTCCTATTAATAATACTGTAGGACATATACACATACATTCTTTACCAATAGAAATTTGTTCACCATTGGCTTAAATAACAATAAATTTCATAGATCTTTTTGCAATGTATGAGTGCATATAAGAATCCCCATTTAAAATGAGGAAACAAAATATGTACATTTGTTTGCAGTACAGAGTTATTTTTACACACTCTAAAGTAATTACATGCACAATGTTTACTGTAAAAGATGTACTAACAATTTTCTTAATATAAAAGATGTTGAGTCAAAACTATGCAAACATAACAATTGGGATTGAAGGACATACAAGGTCTATTATTTCCTATAACTGCTTGTGAATCCAAAATTATCTCTAAATAGAAAGTTAATGGTCAAAAGGTTTCAGGTTGAATTTTTTAATCTTATGGGCATTGTGACTAATGTTATCACATACTATCCATAAGGTGAGAGTTGCAAGACAGAATTAATTTTCATCCAAGTTGCTTATAAATAATTTAAAATAATATATTCGAAGTTCACAATTCATTTTAATGGATATGTATCATAATATAATCATGGATCAATATGAAAAATTATTCTAAAACTTGAGTATACAGAGTCAAAAGTACAAAATATCCCTTATCATGTGTTACCCATAATTCTAATCCTTTTCTCAAAAAAATCATGCAATTTCCCCATAGAATCTTTAAAATAATATTAATGTTTTATGAATGACAGCCTAGTGGGCAAATCATTACATAGTTGGTGTTTTTATTTTATTTTTCATATTTCTAAAGGCATTAGGTACTATTTGTGTGCCCTTAGGCTGTTCGTTATCACTCTTCTGAGAACTGCCTGGGTGATTCCTTCACTTCCTATTCTGTTAACTCATTTGCAGCAGCTCTTATTTATCACATATATTAATTATCTACATGTTCAAATATTTATTCTTATTTTTTTCCTGTAAATTTTCAAAATAATATCCAGAGATGACTTAGGAATTTTTGTTTCCTTATAGATGTTTTTGTTTGAAAAAACAATGTTAATCATTACTACATTTTTCTAATACAGTTTTTAGTATCTAAATGTGTATGGAGAAGATGTTTCAGGATGAAATTTTATTATATTTAACATAACACTTTTAATTTATCAAAAAAAGGGAGATGGAATGTATATTCTGTGGATCGTCAGGCTAATATAAACAGTATAATTTTTAGCTGCTGAAATTAAACCATTAAAGCAACACTTACTACATTTCAAACCTCAATGTATGGCTGGCGCTGTGGCTCACTAGGCTAATCCTATGCCTGCAGTGCCAGCATCCATGGTTCTAGTCCCGGTTGGGGTGCCGGAATCTGTCCCAGTTGCTCCTCTTCCAGTCCAGCTCTCTGCTGTGGCCCAGGAGTGCAGTGGAGGATGGTCCAAGTCCTTGGGCCCTGCACCCACGTGGGAGACCAGGAGAAGCTCCTGGCTTCAGATCAGCACAGCAGGCAGGCCGTAGCGGCCATTTTGGGGGTTAACCAATGGAAGGAAGACCTTTGTCTCTCTCTCACTAATTCTGCCTGTCAAAAAAAAAAAACAATGTATGATAGTCTAGTTGAAGAATCTCAGATTTAAGTGGTTTTTATTGGTAAAGCATAGAGTTGAAAGATGAAAATAATTTGTATTTTCTTTTTTTTTTTTTTTTTGACAGGCAGAGTGGACAGTAGAGGGAGACAGAGATGTATTTTCTTTTGAGATGAACAAGTACATATGGCCACAATACATCTCAGGGTCAAACTACCTTCTATCCTGGACTCTACCCAACATATTCTGTGTGCAATTTCCTTGTGCATTCCCAAGATTTTAAAAAAAAACTAGTTTGAAGATACTTCTTTACTAACCTAATGGATTGTATCAGCATTTTTCCTAAGCATTTAACAAATTTCACACATACCCATGTAGGAACCTAATGTTTCACTGTTTTCAGTAATAACATAGTTCTTCCATGTTTTGAAATCCTTATACAAAACACAAAAGCTTGATTTTTTCTTCTTATTTGTCTTTATTTCCTGGAGTATAATGATTCCATTTTCAATACTGTTGAAAAAATACTGACTTCCTTCTGGATTGTTTTATGGCTGCTAATTTCTTGTGTATGGTGTTTTTTATAATTTTATATCATTGAAAACTATTGAAAAGCACATAAGGACCCACGAATCGATACCAGATACTTAGTGTAACCCCTCTTCTTAGGTTGCATCTAATTAAGCTCAACATTTTCTTTCCTTCTCTTCCAGAGAATTCAATCAGATGTGGTGTACTTCAACATGATTTCTGTCAATATAACCTTGTCCTTCAGGAAATGGGCAGTGAACAGTGGCACAAGGTCACAAAACAAATATCTCCAAGACCTCAACTCCTTCCCAGAGCTCCACTGAATACTGCTGGCTCAGAGGAGTAGTGAATAAATAGATACCACTGGATATGTTTAAAAATGGTCCCATTTTATTCCCTCTATAAAATGATTTTTAAAACAGACAGTTCAGGAAATCTAGAATGTGAATGACCTCTATAATGATTCCTGATTTTCAGTTACAAATTAGGTCAGTCAAAATTATTGGAACATTTTTGGTACAGCAAAATAGTTAATGTTTATAGGATGCAATATAATTTAAATTAAATGTTTACAGGATGCAAAAATAATTTAAATTATATTTTAAATTGTTGCTCAGAAACACTATTTTTAACTTGCAAATAAATGTAACAGTACATATCAACATCAATTATAGTATTACTTCTTAGACTTAAATATCATTTTATACCAAGCTATTAAATTACAACTCATTAATTTCTTGGTGTGAGGAGTGTAAGATGGGCTATTTTTAATATTTTTTACTTAAAATAATTTATCAGACAAGGTTGGCTCTGTGGCGCAGTGGGCTAATCTACTGTCTGCAGCACCAGCATCCCATATGGAGACTGGTTCAAGTCCCGGCTGCTCTACTTTTGATGTAACTCTCTGCTAATGTGCCTGGGAAAGCAGCAGAAGGTGGTCCAAGTGCTTGGACCCCGGCACCCAGGTGGGAGACCCAGAGGAAACTCCTGGCTCCTGGCTTCAGCTTGGCCCCGACCAGGCCATTGAAGCCATTTTGGGAGTGAACCAGCAGATGGAAGATCGCTCTCTAATCTCTCCATCTCTCTCTCTGTAACTCTTTAAAATAAATTAAATAAATCTAAAAAAAAAAAAAGAATTCAATAGATACATTTTTAAAGTTGTTTATATATATGGTTACTATGTGACATTAATGACATGTACACATCGTGTACTATCCAATCAGGGCAAATATTTTTATTATTTCAGGCATTTGACTACCCCAAAATACTGTTTAGTTTTTTTTAAAAAAATAAACAAACAGTAAATTAATATTATCTTCACCTTATTGTGCAATACAATCCCAGAATTTCTACTTTCTAGTTATAACCTAGTACATTTCAATCAAATTTCCTGATCCCTTCCTCATCACTTCCCTCCCCACTTCTAATAACCAAAATCATATTTTTATCCTTCATGAGACCACTTTTTTTTTCACATCAAGTGAGGTCTCATGGTACGTGTATTTCTGAGTTTAACTTATTTCACTTAGCATGACGACTCCCAGTTCTACCCATGTGCTACAAATGACAGTCTCATCCTTTTTGTGACAGAGTAATACTCCATTGCATATATGCACATCATTTTATTTATTCGTTCATCAGTGGATATTTCATGAGTGGTTGTTTCCATTTCCTGGCTATTATGAATATCACTGCAATAAGTATGGAAGTGCAGATATCTCTTCAGTATAGTGATTTTGTTTCCAATGAAGAACCCCAATGGTGTTTTACAAAGTGGCTGCACTAATATACATTCCCAGCAACAGTGTGCAAGGGTTTCTTTTTCTCAGCATCCTCACTAGCACTTGTTAACTTTTGTCTTTTTGATAATAGCCAATCTTACTGGAGTGAGGCGATATCTCACTGCGGTTTTGATTTGCATTTTCTTGATGGTTAGTGATGTTGAGTATTTTTTCTTATACTTTTTGGACATTTGTCTTTCTTTCTTTGAGAAATGTCCATTTATATTTATTGATCATTTTTTTTAATTGAGTTCTGTGGGGGTTTTTTTGTTGTTGTTTGGGGGGTTTTCTTTGTTTTGTTTTGCTTTGCTATTGCATTCTCAAATTCCTTATATATTCTGCATTTAGCTTCTTGTCAGATGTATAGCTTGACAATATTTTCTCACAATCTGTAGGTTGTCTCATTGCTATATTAATTTTTTCTTTGATATACAAAAGCTCTTGAGTTTGAATAAATTGTATTTGATCTATTTTTTGCTTTTGTTTCCGTGTGTTTTGGGCATCTGAAGACCCATGCCCATTCCAATATCCTGAAGTGTTTTCCATATATTTTCTTCTAATAGTTTCAGATGTCACATTTAGGTCTTTAATTCATTTCGAGCTGATTTTTAAAAATAATGAGAGATGGATGTCATTTCATTCTTCTTCCTGTGTATATCCAATTGTCCTAGCACCATTTATTTTAAAAGGCTGTCCTTTTTCCAATGCATATTCTTAGCCTCTTTGTCAAAGACTGGTTAGCTCTAGATGCATGAGTTTGCTTTTTTTTAATTAATTAATTAATTTATTTATTTATTTTGACAGGTGAAGTTAGGCAGTGAGAGACAGAGAGACAGAGAGAAAGGTCTTCCTTCCATTGGTTCACCCCCCAAATGGCTACTATGGCAGGCGCACTGCGTGGATCCAAAGCCAGGAGCCAGGTGCCCATGTAGGAACAGGAGAACAAGGCTTTCCTTAATGCCATAGCACAGGCTCATTGTTATCATTTCAGAATGGATTATTCATCTAAAGATAGTGGCAGATAATTATGTAGATATTCTGAAATTTTGTCTTCCAGATATGTTTGAGCTCCTTTTGTACAATTCTGTGTGTTAATTTGCTTCATGTTTAGAGAGTATGGTCAATAATACTAGCTTTTTCCTAAGGACAGTTCTAAGCAAACAGGAGCAGACCAGTAAATAAATGTAGATGATAGATAGATAGATAGATAATAGAGAGACAAGACAGACAGATGGATGGGTAGGTAAGTGTCAGGATGGATGAATAGATACTTATAGATAGATGATAGATAGACAGATGGATTCACAGATAGATACAGAGATTAACATATGAAGAAGGAAAATGATACTCATGTTCAAGAGTAAAAATTATTTATATAAGTATTACTACCCTATACCACAAATGTGACTTTCAACAAAAATTTATGAGGTATGCACAAAGGCAAGAAATCAATAGAGTATGAATAAACAAAAATTATTAGAAGCTATTTATAGTATGACAGAAACATGAATTAGTCACTGGAAATTTATGATAACTACAGCTAATATGTTTAAGTTTTTCATGGAAAAAGTTATGCAGCCTAGATGATCGACAGATAATTTCAAGAAAGAGATACAATCAGAAGAAGTTAATGAAAATGCTGTAAATAAAAACTCATTAACTTAAGTAAAGAAAACTAGTGCTAACATAAACTCCCCAAAATTGAAATTAAAATAGAGAAAACAGTGCAAAGAAAAACAGCACATCTTGAGCCATCCTCCACTGCCTTCCCAGGCCACAGCAGAGAGCTGGACGGGAAGAGGAGCAACCGGGACAGAATCCGGCGCCCCAACCAGGACTAGAACCCAGAGTACTGGCGCCGCAGGCAGATGATTAGCCTAGTGAGCCGTGGCACCAGCCGAGACTAATGTTGAAACACTATCAGAAGCCTATAAAATGGAAGATTATTTTATTTGGGGACCCTTGCTTATGTATCTGATTAAGGAGTCCAATTTGCTAGAGATACAGAAAAATAAGAGGAATAATAAGAAACTGAAGAGATAGTTTCCTTGACAGAGAAAATAAAAGTATTAAAATTTAATATATACGGAAATGAATAGTGGTCACCATTGTATACCTTGTTGAAATACAAGTATTATGGATCATTAAGAAAAAAGGGAATATGGTAGGAGGTAACACAGGAATTTACATAATTAACATAAATGTCATCCTTATTTCCGATTTTTTTCTTTACTCTGTCAAGTGCTATAAGACTAGACAATAGACTACATCATATTTTCTAGGGAGGAAAATCTACACAGAAGGGTAACACAATGGCAATATATTTAAACATCATTGTTTAAAACCCCAGGGAAATGATGGGCTTGTTCATTCATTTTCTTCACCTTTTCACTCTGAAGTTATTGGTCCCTGACTCATTTGTATCTTCAAATGAGATAATCCCACATGTCTTTATAAACCCAACCTACTTCATATGATGAATAGACTAAAGGGTTATCACTAGCCACACATAACTGCTTCTGGATGTACGGATCAGGCCTCTTCCTGAACCTGATGGTTCCACCTAGTAGATCAAGTAGACCTAGTAGACCTAGTAGTACAAGGGAAAAATAGTAACAAGGAAACATGTAGAAAAGATTCTTCATAGAACAGGAATCAGTAGAAGAAAAATGCCAATAAAAAAGTGAATGTCACTTTGGTAACTCAGGAGCGGTTGCTCATTTCCTGTTCCAGGTTGATTCTGCACATTTAGTCTATACTAATCCCACAATTATTTCAACAAACAGGGGCTATCAGGAAAAACAACTTCATTATATATCCTTATAGCATGGAAAGCATAATGTGAAGCCTTGAACCTAAACTAACTCTGGAAATACAAAAATTTGTGTTTTTTACAATTATCAGATTTGGCTTGAATAAAATTGTTTTCCTGATTTTTTAAAAAAAAAGGTGACTTCCAAAAAGTACAATTTAATGTGTTAGCAATTAAAACTGAATTCCATTGAGAAGAATTCTAAGTCTTAACATTTGTGGGCCATCAGGGTTTGTGTGTGAGTGGGTGTGTGGGAAGGGTGGGTGTGTGTTGTTCAAGTAAGCAAGTTCTTTTAAATGTACTTATAAATGGAAAGCTATGAAAGAATTGGGTTCTAGCTTGACATAAAATGAATTTATATAACTTTATAAGAGTAAACTAATAAAATGTAGTTCTGAAAAAAAGCTTTGTTGTTTAATAATATAAAAAAAAAGTACCAAATTCCTGATATTGTTTAGAGTTGTGGAAAGCCTTTCAGAGGAGACGCTTTGAAACAAGGGTCACAGTCCTATCTTCTCCAGCTGAATGCAACAGAAGGAGGGAAAATATGAGTTAGAGGCATCATTTTCAAGCCACGCCAAAGTTATTCTCCTTTCAAAACTAATAAAGTGGAAAAAATAATAATGTTTGTTAGGCAAGTAAGGATAGATCACTTCCTTATTTAATATAGACTCTACTATAGTTTCTGAGTTTTTTAAAATAAGCACAAAAAGGTAAGGATTCTTTACTCTAAACAGTCTGGAAAAGAAGTTATTGAGAACTAATGTTGGAGAACAAAAAAAAAAAAAGAATTTCTGCCTATGAAAAAAAGATACTGCTTTTGTAAAACAAAGGCTCCTTAGATTTAACAGATAGCAAATTAACAGCAATTTAGGAAACAAACATTTAAAAAATGTGAAGAAACCTAGAAGATTTGTTAAAATATGGAAAATTTCAATTGAAGAAATTTAAATAAACTGAAATCTCAAGGGAAAATCTGTATTTATTTCACAACAAAGTATACAATTGGAATCAATGCCAGAAAACACAAAACAAGTGACCCCCCAGGAACATTGAACGACAACTGAGCAAGTTCAATCCCGAAGGAAATTAGTGGGCAAAGTATATTTGAAGAAGTAATTATCTAAAATAAGAAACCCAATAAGCTCTTCAAACTCTGAAACAGGAAATTTCCCTTGTAAAATTCTATTAGCAATGGATTAAAGTTCTCTACATTGCACCTTTATAAGTAAAAAGTGGTTTCTTTCAATATCCTTTTCAGTAAAATTATAAAGAAAATCCATCCAGCCTGAAATGTGCCAAATGTTAAGGTCATATTTGTATTGTGCACATTGAAGATTCAATGACTGTAGCAAAAAAAGACATTTTTGTCTATTATGATGACATTCCATAAACTCAAATGCTAATAAATTACTGCTTCAGTAAACATGGTACCAAGCTGGTAGAATTTTAATTCTGACCCCCAAAATGTAACTAATATGTTTGGTCAGTGAAAAATTTTAAAGAAGTAACGTATCTATTTTGTTATAGTTGGAATTTTATTTTCACAAGAAAGAGTTAAAATCTTTGCTCTTCACATCCATCATGTTTTGAGTGGTATAAGCACGATATCTTAAAGATGCTAAAAATAAAGTATTGCGTTTTAATTATTTAAATGAATTTTATATTGGATGAGGCTCAGAGCAGCGGTCCTCTAAGAGCACATGGGGTAGTACTGCCACGGAATCCAATCTGTGTTTTTGGTTGTGTATTTGTCACAGTTGCAGTTCTCTCTGGAGAGGATCTGCTTTCATGGTTGTGATCCTTGACAGACATCTCTTTTTTGGTCTTTATATTGCAATGAGAGACAGCTGCACCTTAAGCATCGTAGTGTTACTATTCCCTGGATTGCTTCATGACCCCTGTGTGACATTTAGACTACCTACTTCCTAGATTTAGATTCCATTTTACTATATGGCATGGGCTTTATTATACAGACTGCAGAGCATCTGACCCTAATAGCCACACACAGTATTTACTAAGCATCACATATAGCATACAGTAGGAAAAACTGATACTTACAATGGTGACTTTCTTCAAGGAAGCTGATGAAGAAGGCAGGGTAAATATATCCGTAACCTTTTGTATTAGCCCATTTTGCATTATTATAGGAAAAGTTTTGAGCTAGGTTAACTTTATTAAGAAAAGAGGCTCATCTGACTCACAGTTCTGAAGATCCAAGGGCAAGGCACCAGCATGGGCTTGGCTCTGGTGAGGACTTCATGACGCCATCACAATGGCAAGAGCGCCTGTAGGAGGAAGAAATGACATCACAAAACAGGAAGCTCAACAGATTTGTGCGTAGGACTTGTTCTAAGGACAACTCTTCCTCACAGGAGCTCAAGGATCCCATGGGCACCTCCTTAACCCCTTTTAAGGGAAGCTTCTCCAAATCTAAGGACCTCCTACTAGTCCTACCTCTTTTTTTTTTTTTTTTAAGATTTATTTATCTTGTTTGATAGGCAGAGTGATAAAAAAGGCCCTTCATTTGTGGAATGAACACAGTAGCCAGGGCTGCATCAGGGCCAAAGTAGGAGCCTGGAACTCCATTAGGGTCTCCCATGTTGATGGCAGGGACCCAAGCACTTGGGCCATCATATGCTGCTCTCCCAGGTACATTAGCAGGCAGCTGCATTCAAACTGGCACTGTGATATGGGATACCAGCATCTCAAGCAGAGACTTCACTCCCTGAGCCACAACTTAGACTCCTAGTCCCCACTTTTGTTGTTGTTATTGTTGTTGTTGTTGTTTTGGACAGGCAGAGTGGACAGTGAGAGAGAGAAAGGTCTTCCTTTACCATCGGTTCACCCTCCAATGGCCGCTGCAGCTGGCGCGCTTGGGCCAGCACACCGCACTGATCCGAAGCCAGGAGCCAGGTGCTTTTCCTGGTCTCCCATGGGGTGCAGGGCCCAAGCACTTGGGCCATCCTCCACTGCACTCCCGGGTCACAGCAAAGAGCTGGACTGGAAGAGGGGTAACCGGGACAGAATCCAGTGCCCCAACTGGGACTAGAACCTGGTGTGCCGGTGCCGCAGGTGGAGGATTAGCCTAGTGAGCCGCGGCACCGGCCTAGTCCCCACTTCTTAAAGCCTACAAATATTCCAAGTTTGCCACATTAAAGACCAAATCTCCAGAAACCCTTAGGTTTAGGTTTCTTAACAAAAGTTAAGTCCATTGATGGAAGCGGATGTGGTTTTAAAGGAAGGAATGTTTTAAGTCATATTTAAAACCACTGAATTAATACAGATAAAAATAGTGAGTGTAGTGAAGAAAGAAGGGATTAACTGATAGGTAATGTTCAAGAGAAAATGATAGAAACAAGATTTAAAGCACAATAATTTTGTGGTTAGCTAAAGGGAGACATAGCTTACTGAATGGAACCAATCTAGAATGAGGGGTTCATGTTATATATGTTCATATATGTTTAAAGAATGGTGATGTTATGATATGACAGTGAGAAACTGAGAAAGTTATCTATAACATCTTTCAATTTTCTCCATGAGATTCATGCGAAACAAGGGATAGGGATCAGCATTGTGGCATAGTGGGTTAAGCCACTGCCTGCAATGCCAGCATCCTATATGGGTGCCAGTTCAAATCTCAGCTGCTCCTAATAATGCACCTGGGAAAACAACAGAAGATGGCCCAAGTACTTGAGCCCTCCCACTCCTACATGGGAGACCGGGAGGAGGCTCCTGGCTCCTGGCTTCCGACTGACACAGCTCCGGCCCTTGCAGACATCTGGGGAGTGCACCAGCAGATAAAAGACCTCTCTCTCTCTCTCTCTCTCTCTCTCTCTCTCTCTCTCTTTGCCTCTCCTCTCTCTGTGTAGCTCTGACTTTCAAATAAATAAATAAATCTTAAAAAAAGTCATTCAATGTATGATGCAGCATTCTCAAGGAAGGAAGAGGAAAGAGCGCTGTGTGTTCCTCGGAGAATGAAGTAACTAGTATGAACAGAATTTCCCTTGTGACAGAATCATATTTAGGGATGTTTCTTGATGTAAGCATGTAAACATACGTAGTTTCCTAACACTTGTTGTCCTTTCTTCAAAGGATCAACCGCATTCATTGCCTGAGGAAGACACAAAAACTCAAGAATTTTTTTGTTCTCCAGGGCATCAAAGTTTTTGATTTTCAGGAGTCTAAAGTTTTGAATATAAAAAATCCAAGAATGTGAAGGACTGAGGGAATACATACTATATTTGAGAGAATATTTGTATTATGTAGACATGTTTGGCAGTGTCTTAAAAGAAGCATACGCAAACACTATAAAAATGCATTCTACTCTCACTTAAGAAACTAAACTTGTGGCCAGTGCCATGGCTCTATAGGCTAATCCTCTGCCTGTGGCGCCGGCACACCGGGGTTCTAGTCCCAGTCGGGGCACCGAATTCTGTCCTGGTTGATCCTCTTCCTGTCCATCTCTCTGCTGTGGCCTGGGAGTGCAGTGGAGGATGGCCCAGGTCGTTGGGCCCTGCACCTGCATGAGAGACCAGGAGGAGGCACTTGGCTCCTGGCTGCGGATCAGCGCAGCGCACAGGCCGCAGCGCACCCACCATAGCAGCCATTAGCAGAGTGAACCAATGGAAAAAGGAAGACCTTTCTCTCTGTCTCTCTCTCTCTCACTGTCTAACTCTGCCTGTCCAAAAAAATAAAGAAACTAAACTTGTGTCCAGTCTGTTATGGCAACTAGGCCAGGGTGAGAGTCTTCAGAATCTTCCCATATCATTTCTTGGATCTATGAGAATCATTCATACTTTCCAATCTGAGAGGTACAAATACAGTCATCCCTTATGTTAGATGGCAAGATACAGGCAATAAAAGTCTCCCTTAGCAAAGCTATAGCCTTTCCTTCTCTGCTTTCAAGGCAAGTAACTGTGGCTGCTTTTTATCTTTCACTTCTAGACCTTTGGTGAAAAGTGTGGAGTGGAAATTGGTGCAAATACTATTACTTTTAAACATTTCTTCAAGTTTTGAAAAATCAGTTTGCTTGTGGCCTGGCTTCCAAAACAGTATTAACAGCAATTAGACCTTCCTATGGAATAAAAAGATTCACCAGATTCTACTACATAATTTATATTTCTTTGGTGTTTTCCAGTCAAATGCTGTAACAAATAATTTAGTTATATATATTTTAATTGTGTAATGTAACTTACAATATAGAAATCATAAATAATACATTATATGCTTATTTTGGTAGGAAATTCTGTGTTAGCTGGGATAAAGATTTAGCTGTAGAGAAGCCACAACACTTTACACAGGACAGCTGTCCTGCCTACATAAAATCACAGACAGACTTCCAAGGAAAGATTTATAGGCTTGTTGATTCTGGGTTTCCATGACTCTCCTAAATCTGTTTCCATGCCTTTGTTTTGTTTTGTTTTTAGAGTTTATAAAATTGTGCTTTATAAGGAATTTCTGCTACATAAGCATATTTTCTCCCAGAAACCTTTTACCTAAGGAATACAAACTTCATACATTTCATAAATACAACTTTAGGAACACAGTGATTCTTCCCACCCTACCTGCCCTTGCACTCACACTCCCACCCCTCTTCCTCCTCCCTCTGCTACTCTCATTTTTATATTTCACTAATATCTATTTTCAATTAACTTTAAACACATATGGTTAACTCTATACTAAGAGTTCAACAAATAGGATGAAAAAAATAAACTGTTCCTCCACAGTCAAGACAAGGGCTGTTCAAAGTCATCACATATTAAAGTGTCAATTTCACTTCTATTGATTAATTTTAGGTGCTCTATTAGTTATCACGGATCAAGGAGAATACATGGTATTTGTCCTTTTGGGATTGGCTTATTTCACTAAGTATATTTTCAAGTTTCATCCATTATGTTGCATATGACAGGATTTCACTTTTTTTTTTTTTACTGCTGTGTAGTATTCCATGGTGTGCATATCCCATAATTTCTTTAGCCAGTCTTCAATTGATGGACATTTGGGTTGATTCCGTATGTTAGCTATTGTAAATATTTATGATTTTTTTTTTTTTTGGACAGGCAGAGTTAGACAGTGAGAGAGAAAGAGAGAAAGGTCTTCCATTTTCCATTGGTTCACTCTGCTAATGGCCGCTACGGCGGGCGCGCTGCAGCCTGTACACTGCGCCAATCCAAAGCCAGGAGCCAGGTGCTTCCTCCTGGTCTCCCATGCAGGTGCAGGGTCCGAGGACTTGGGCCATCCTGCACTGCCTTCCTGGGCCACAGCAGAGAGCTGGACTGGAAGAGGAGCAACCGGGACAGAACCAGTGCCCCAACCGGGACTAGAACCCAGAGTACTGGAGCTGCAGGCGGAGGATTAGCCTAGTGAACTGCGGTGCAGGCCTTATTTGAAAGGCAGAGTGACCGTGAGAGAGGGAGAAACAGTGAGAGCAAAAGATATTCCATTTGGTAGTTCACTCTCCAAATGGCTACAATAGCCGGGGCTGGGCCAGGCAAAAGTCAAGAGACTAGAATTGGATCTGAGTCTCCCACATGGGTGCAGGGGCCCAAGTGCTTGGGCCATCTTCTGCTGCTTTTCCAGGCACATTAGCAGGGAGTTGGATCAGAAATGGATCAGCTGGAACTAGAGAGGTGTAATTCACAAAATGCCAAACACCTTTCTGTCTCAAGTAAGTTATTGTAGTTCCTTTAGCAGCTACAGTTGTATTTACATTTTAATCTGTTCTATCTATAGATAAGATTTATCAATGGATGCAAAGATAGAATTGTTACCATTATCTTATAGCACTTATTCCAGGGGAGCACCTACTTCTTTAAACCCTTTCCAAAATTATCCATACAAACCCTAGCCTCTGATGCTGGAGTTTGGCACAGTAGGTTAAGCTGCCAGCTGGGATGCTGGCATTGCATATGGGCACAGTTCAAGTCCTGGCACCTCCAATTCTGATCCAGCTCCCTGCTAATGCACCCAGGAAAGCAGCAGAAGATGGCTGAAGTACTTTGGTCCCTACCATCCCCATAGGATACTCCAGCGGAGTTCCATGCTCCTGAATTTGGGCTGGTCCAGCACCTGTCATAGTGCCCACTTGGGGAGTGAACCAGTGGATGGAAGGTCTCTTTCTCTATCTTCTCTGTAACTCTCTCCTTCAAATAAGTAAATAAATAAATAATGCTTTTAAAAAGTCTAAACCCTACAGCGTGTTCTGTCTAGCACCCTCTTACTGCATGTCTCACAATTCTCCACAGTGTAGGCGTTCTCTCACTACAAAGAAAAAAAAAAAAAACACCTCATTGATTCCACTGTATGTGTATTACTGATGGTCTCTGAATGATGGTTTTCACCCCCACTAAAACTAAGAACTGGCTGGGCCAAGTTTTGCAAGCACAGAATGAGAACAAGGAGGTTGCAATAAGAGAAAAATGCACATTTACGTGAAATTAGGGTTAACGTATGGGACAAATTTTCCAAAGGCTAAAGACACATTTAAATAGATAGATAGTATCTCATCAAAGAGGTTATTCTTATGATTATAAAATAAACTGAAAGATAAGAAAGGAAAGAGGAGGGAGGGTAGGAGCATGGTTGGAAGGGAGAATATGCTCCTAAATCTATATATATGAAATACATAAAATCTGTTTACCTTATAAAAATTTTAAAAATAATCTAAAAAAGAGGTGAAGAAATTCAGTAGCATTTTGGCAGAAGGCAAGAGATGGGGGATGGAGATATAAGGTGTAACCTGTATAAGGATCTAAGGGGAGATTCCAAGGAAATCTCTCAGATTTATACCCCATTTGAGATAGATCTAGATGTGGCAGAATATGAAACAATAAACATTGGCTGTGAAAAAGAGTATATGTCTTCTTATCAACTTTAAAGAAACTAGAAGCAATTAAAAAAGAAAAAGAAAAGGGGAAGGATGGAATAGCATGATATCAATGTGCCTTATTCTTCTCCATGGACTGAAAGTTTGGCATGGGTGGGGTGGGTGATTTATTACATATAAATATTACTACTTTATTTCTCACTCAAAATTGCAATAAAAATAAGTTACAGAAAACTTCATTATTTTTCAATAATATATAAATCACGGTCAACTGGATAGCTGTTTGCTTTTTGTATATGTTGATACATTATTATTTTATACTTAATGGAAGTGATCAGCATAAATTATAAATTTTAAGCAGATTTTCACATTCTTTAAAATTTGAATTTGCGATCAAAGTATAACATTGATTCAATGAAACACATAAAAATTTTCCTTAAATAACAGATTCTTTTTTTGCATTGTTGATTAGTAATTTTTTCCTCAGAGTCCATCTATAACAGAGACTCACCACTTCAAATTCTATATATTCAGATACACTTTCCAAGCTGTAAATGTTTGAACAATAAGTTGAGATCTCAAATAATACATGAATGTTGTTATATGATTACAGAGAAGTATTGCAGTATTCAAATAAATGATCAAGGAAAGATGGAGAATTTAGTGCAGAAAAAGGCAATAGACAGTTTTACTTCATTTACCAAAGTTATGGTATAAATTCAAATAAACATTTAGTGAAAAATAAGCCATGTTTTATTTATTAACTTGACATAATAAAATGTAGTATAGTCTAATAATTATTTATAAATGTATATGATCATATGATACATTTAAAATATGAATGTATAAATTTGATTCTGTGAGAAACATTTCTATTCTTATTTAACATAATTCAACTTCTTTTGTTTTTCACTCTATTAATTGTGTCAAGAGATACATTTTAACAGACTTAAAATAATGTTATACTTCCATATTGTCTTTGTACATAATTGAAACAATTTAATTCAGTTACAAATATTATATTTTTTAAAAGTTAAATAGGTTGTTTTACAAAACAGTATTACAGCATAAGCTAGCTGATTTCATACTGCATTCTCTGCCTTCTTAACTACAATGTAGTAAGATGTTATTGCTCTTATTATATGATAAAGTGCTAAAAACATTGAATTTATAAAGAATCTAGGTTTTAAATCAGATTACATTTATAATCAGCAGAGGTCTGGAAGGTTCCAAAACAAGTACATTGGTATATTTTATTATTGTTAAGAGAAATTTTATATACTTAAAGATATTTTATTATTATCAGGCACCAAAAATTGTAGATTAAAGTTCAGGTATTTACAGATGATTTCATCAGTTTTTCATGCAACACAAATACATTAAACCATAGTGCTTTTCTAAATATATTACAGCATTTGGAACTTAATTATTACAGTTCTCTAGGGTGTTGCTCTACCATTTTTCTTTTTGAAATACAAAAAAAAGTTGAAATAAAGGGATTCCTTTTATTTTATTTATTTATTTTTTATTTTTTTGACAGGCAGAGTGGACAGTGAGAGAAAGAGACAAAGAGAAAGGTCTTGCTTTGCCATTGGTTCACCCTCCAATGGCCTCCGCTGCTGGCGCGCTGCAGCCAGCGCACCATGCTGATCCGAAGCCAGGAGCCAGGTGCTTCTCCAGGTCTCCCATGGGGTGCAGGGCCCAAGCACTTGGGCCATCCTCCACTGCACTCCCGGGCCACAGCAGAGAGCTGGCCTGGAAGAGGGGCAACTGGGACAGAATCGGGTGCCCCGACCGGGACTAGAACCTGGTGTGCCGGCGCCGCAGGTGGAGGATTAGCCTAGTGAGCTGCGGTGCTGGCCTGAAATAAAGGAATTCTGTGTTTGGCATAACCCAATAGGGAAGTGTGAGAGAAGTTAGAATGTGTAATGATTTTTTAAAAATCATATAGTGAAACTCAGTATTGGTTTTGTTCTATGCATTGCAGCAGTATTGTCATTTATAAGATATCAATAGAATGAATTATTAAATTTTTCTAGTTTTGCCTTAAAAAATTCCCAAGCAAGGAAGTGTGTACATAGGTACTTTTAGAACCATTAATTATTATTCCACTGTGAGTTAGACTCAAACATTATTATCTTGGTCTGACCTCCAAGAGCCTCTGATTCCTCTGCTACCACTACTTTTTAAAATTAGGAGTCTGAGAAAAGCCACAGTACACTGGAGTGAAGGAACACATTCATCCACAGAAGACTGCTGCACGAGACCTGTGTGGGTGGGATTTCCAAGTGTCAACAGTGCATGCTGAACACTGGGTGGGATTTCTGGGTGTCAAAGTAAAGGATACATGGGTGGAAAATGGTTCAGTGCCAGGTAGAAGATGTCAGATTAAGTCGATCACCTCACAATTTTCTTAATGTTATTGATAGCAAACAAAGAAAGACACATGGAAATTAAGAAGAAATGGTGATTGAGAGGGAAACAAAACCCGTGTTCGCAAGTCTCCTAATATTTCTGTTCATTCTTCACAAGCTTAGCGGAACGCTACAGGTGAAACAACCGGCCTTTCTGTCTTCATTTCCTACTCTCTTCCAATTTCTCTCTCAGCTTGTCGTCCCTCACACATTCTGATTCGTCAGAGATGGAGTTTATTGGGCTGAATTTACAGCAGACAGGTTTACTCACTTAGATGAGGTGAGCCCCTTGTTCATTTCACTCCTACTTCTCTAACATGCCTGAGTAGGTAAACCAGGCATCACATCCTTTGCTGGGCTGGTTGGCCTGCCCTGGTTTTCTTCAAATCAGAAGACAAGTTTAGGAAAATCCTCTTAGATCTGAACTACATTCTTTAGAGCACTTTAGCAGAAGCAGTGCTTTTGCAGAGTCTTGCTGGCTGCTTTACTGATTAATTAGATGACATTTATTTTGTCATCTGGTTTCGGTCTTTTGGGGCATAACTCACCAGGCAGAACTCTGATGTAGGGGAGGTGCAAGTAAACCTCTGTCTTCGAAATATAATGCCAGTCTGTGGAAAAATAACTTCTCATTGCCTTTCCCTAAAATCATCTCTGTCTTCTATGTATAATACTGACAACTCCATGCAGAAACTAGAAAACAGTAAAGGTTCTAGGAGTCATTTCACTATCACTAGATTTCACGATTTCTAAGTCATTTCACTACCACTACATTTCAAGCCTTGATAGTCTCACCATCTATTTCTTCCCCCTCCTCTCACCCCATACAATGGATCTACAGATAATTTGAGGGCTAAAATCACAGATGCTCAGTTCCAGTATAACCACTCCTAATGTACATGAGCATGCACACACACACACACACAGAATGACAGAGGGAGGAAGCTCGGTTCCTTATTTGACTATATAAATATGCTGTTAGGTAAGGTGAAGGAAACACAAAGTTCACACCTTTGAGTCAGCACAAAAAGATCTTGAAAATGTTTTTTTAATGCATTTTTTCATCCTCACGTCTCTGATGGTTAATTTGTATGTCAACTTAGTTGATCCATAGTGCCCAGGTATTCGGTCAAATGTTATTCTAAAAGTTTGTGCAAAGGGAGGATTCATATAAAATTAACACTTACACTGGTGAGTTTTGACTAATATGTGGTGTGCTGTGAATGATCCTCATCCAATCAACTGATGACTTTTTTTTTTTAATTTGACAGGTAGAGTTATAGACAGTGAGAGAGAGAGAGACAGAGAGAAAGGTTTTCCTTCTGTTGGTTCACTCCCCAAATGGCTGTCACGGCCGGCACTGTGCCGATCCAAAGCCAGGAGCCAGGTGCTTCTCCTGGTCTCCCATGCGGGTGCAGGAGCCCAAACACTTGGGCTATCCTCCACTGCCTTCCCGGGCCACAGCAAAGAACTGAACTGGAAGAGGAGCAGCCAGGACTAGAACCCGGCGCCCATATGGGATGTCAGTACCACAGGTGGAGGATTAACCAAGTGAGCCACGGCGCCAGCCCCTCAACTGATGACTTTAATTGCATAAAGTCTTTGGACTTAAACTACAACTCTTCCCTGCATCTCCAGCTTGCTGGTCTATCCCCACACATTCCAGACCCAACAAGCCTCCATTATCGTGTAAGCAATTCCTTAAAATCTTGACGGATGATAGATAGATAGATAGATAGATAGATAGATAGATAGATAGATATAGATAGATGATAGAGACATACAAATATCTATTTGTATCTACACACACACACACAAACACACACCAGCTGGTTGTTTTCAGTAAAAGTCCAGACTGTTCAAGTTCAGACTTGAGACTACACGAGGATGGAGTCTCCCCCGAACTCCTACCTGCTGGGTATCAGGCCACTCATGAAGCTCTTTTTCTCTTGTGAAGTGAAATCTCCTCCCAACATTTTTTTTCACATGTGTAAGTTTTCTACTCAATCTCTGAGATCATAAAATGTCAACCTTCTCTCTAAAACTTGCCCTGATTCCTCTTGTAGAGATATAAATTCTCCTATCTGTGCTTCAACACATTTTGTTTCTATCCATATCAAATACTGAATTTATCATATTTTAATATAGGCCAAAAAACACCAAATCTCTCCTCTGTGTAGTAGATCATAAGTTTCTAATGGAGAAGTATCTTTTCTCACACTATTTTTATGTCAGCTGGAGTATCAAACTGCTTAACACAGTTCTGTTAAAAGCGTACATGAATAATTGAAGTTTTCATTAATATTTCCAAAATCCACTGACCCATAGCTAGGTTTTGGACACTGATAAAAGAAAACAACATCAAAAACTAGATAAACAGACCACAGAAGAAAGCAAATGGGCATTTTTTCCTCAGTTGTGTATTTCATTTAATCTTATTTATAATATTATTTTCATGCATGATTTATTCAATAAGATATAGCTTAAATTGACTGATTAAACTACAGACTGCTTAATTATCCAGAAATATTCAAAAAGTAGAGAAAATCACTTAAAATAGTTAAAATAAAATATACTCCATATATTTTCCCTCAATATTTCCTAACGTCCATTATACAATACACTGTTAAGTATCTATCTGCTATACTCCTACTTAATTGTCCCCATACTTATCTATCATCAGCTGTCTGAAATTTTATATTTCAAATCACTAATGCAAATATTCCCATTCCTTGTTCATATGTGTCACAGCTTTCCTAATTGTTCAACTACCTTCACTGCAACTTTGTCGACAATCTGATCGGGATCTCCATTCCAACTATTCATTTGCTTTCTAGGCACCCAGGAGCTGCAACTCAGCTTTATCTTTCTGCTTATATAGCTTTGATTTTATGATTCATCATTTGAATCATGATAGCCAATAACCTGGTTCACTGTGCTGGCCACTTCCTAATTTGGATGACTGCTACTATTCACATTACCATTTACACCTCTACACAAGAATATCAGTGTACTGGTAGCATAAGTTGAACATGCATGATATTTCAATATTTTAAAATAATGTTGATAATAAAGTTGAACATGCATGATATTTCAATATTTTAAAATAATTATATTGCTTGTGGGAAGGTGAATTCCACAATCATAGAATGAAGTATAAAATATATTAAGCTTTCTTAATGTGTTTAAATGAAACCAACCAGAGTCTGGGGCTCCATTGCTGCTAGTATACAACAATAGAGAGCAGTGAGCATTTATTGAAGGCATTTAATTATTACAGTGATGGTGTCAGGTGAGTTTCTTACCCTAAGTTGCTCCTACTGGTGTCCTAGGGGAATTAAGCACCCTCTATTGTTGCCAAGTCTCTATTTTGTAGAAAATATTTTTTCTTAGTCTCATTAACTGTATGAAATATGCATCTGGCCTTCTCTTCATCAAAACTCTTCCAATCTTATGTTATTCCTGCTTCAACGTTTTCTTAGAGCTATTCTTTATAAAGATGCTATTTTCTTCTTATGGAGGCTGAATCAGAGAAAGGCAAAAGTTGGGGTTTAGGGTTTAGAAAGGAAACTAGGACAATATTTCTAGTGGTCTGGACCAAGGCAGTGGTAGTAAGGGAGGGAGATGTGTGATTTTAGAGAAATGTTTAGGAAACAGAATTGGAGAGACTTGGGGCCAGAATTGTATCGCATCAGGTAACTTTGGCATCCCATATGGGTGCTAGTTCATGTCCTGGCTGCTGTACTTTTGATCCAGTTCCTTACTATTGGCCTGGGAAAAGCAACTGAGGATGGCCAAAATATTTGGGCCCCTGTACTCATGTGAGAGACCCTGATGCAGCTGCTGGATCCTGGCTTCAGCCTGGCCCAGACCCAGTAATTGCATCCATCAGGGGAGTGAAAGAGCTGATAGAAGATCTCTCTCTGTTTCTCTATGTCTCCCTCTCTCTCTGCAACTATGACTTTCAAAAATTGAATGAAATCTTTTTTAAAAAACAAAGAATTTAAAAGAATTTGAATTAGTTGGAAATGAATTTAAGAGACAGTGAAGAATTACAAATGATAACCAGAATTTTGTACATTGAAAATGAAAATTCAGAAAAGTTTAAATATTTAAAAGTATCATCAGAATATTAAAAATTCTTTGGAGATAGCAAGGATAAAATAAACCTCAGATATGTTGAGGAAAAGCATATATGGGGGCCGGCGCTGTAGCGCAGCTGGTTAATGCTCTGGCCTGAAGTGCCAGCATCCCATATGGGTGGCTGTTCTAGTCCCGGCTGCTCCTCTTCCAGTCCAGCTCTCTGCTGTGGCCTGGGAGAGTAGTGGAGGATGGCCCAAATCCTTGGGCCCCTGCACCCGCGTGGGAGACCTGGAAGAAGCTCCTGTCTCCAGGCTTCGGATCGGCACAGCTCTGGCCATTGTGGCCATCTGGGGAGTGAGCCATTAGACAGAAGACCTCTCTCTCTCTGCCTCTCCTCTCTCTGTGTAACTCTGACTTTCAAATAAATAAATAAATCTTAAAAAAAAAAGCATGCCTCTATGAAATACAAAAGTTGAAATTCCCAGTATATTTTCATCCTCTTGTGTTATCTAAATTAGAATCTTCATTCTATAATAAAATTCCCTTCTGCAGAGATTATCTCTAACTAGTTTTAGTCACATATTATGATGACAGAATTCCTAACTGAAGAAGATATACAGACCTTAAGTATTTTGATAATCTGAAATGCATCTGTCTTAAGTTTTTTTTTTGTTTGTTTTGTTTTTTTGTTTGTCTTTTTTTTTTTTTTTTTTTTTTTTTTTGACAGGCAGAGTGGACAGTGAGAGAGAGAGAGACAGAGAGAAAGGTCTTCCTTTTCCGTTGGTTCACCCCACAATGACCGCTGTGGCCGGTGCGCTGTGGCTGGCACACCGCGCTGATCCGAAGCCAGGAGCCAGGTGCTTCTCCTGGTCTCCCATGTGGGTGCAGGGCCCAAGGACTTAGGCCATCCTCCACTGCACTCCTGGGCCACAACAGAGAGCTGGCCTGGAAGAGGGGCAACCGGGACAGACTCCAGGGCCCCGACCGGGACTAGAACCCGTTGTGCTGGCGCTGCAGGCAGAGGATTTGCCTATTGAGCTGTGGCGCCGACTGAAACCCTCATGTCTTAAGGACTTATCTAACAGTCTTATTTCAGGAGACTAAGTAATCAAACTAAAACTGAGGTGTCAGCAGTTCTTTCTTTGGCCACAGGAGGGAAAGATTTGTACTTTCAAGGATTCTCATGATTGCATTAGGCCCACCCTGACTATGCAGGCTAACTTCTCCATGCCAAGGTCTTTAATTTATTCACACTGGCAAAATTTGTTTTTCCACATAAGAATAAACATATGAGTAGGTCCTATTGATTAGGGAGTAAACATTTTTGAGGGAGTGTAATGTAGGCTAGAAATTAATAATCAGCCCTCCACATAAACAATAAGAGAAAGTTAGAAATAGGGTTTTAAATGCATGATATCTGAATATGGTAAGAATTATGAGACAAAATATAAGCTTTAATATGCTAAAAGTAATTTGATGGTAGTCCTAAATGTCACATATACATTTCCTATGACACATAAAAATAAAATATGGAGAAAAAGAAAATATAAAATCCAATAGATTTCAAGCTATTAAGAACTGGTCCAACATTTGAACAGTGCTAATCTCTGTAAGACATAATTTGTAATAGACTTTGCGCCAAATTCAGTACTGCAGTAATAATACCTGAATTATTGAAGCAGTCAATTGAGGTGAAGCATTGCCTACCAGAGTTCTAACACTGATAAATTTATTTTGTTTGGAAATGTCTTTCAAAGTTACATCCATTAATCTCTCTCTCTCCCTCTCTGTGTGTGTGTGTGCACGTGTGTGTGTGAGAGAGATGGGCCTTAACAGATTTCTATGTGACTTGGTCTGCTTTACTTGGATGTCAATTCTATAGAAAGAATAAATGCATTTTGCTTAAGCAAATATATTCTCATCTTTAAAATTATTTATTTATTTATTTATTTATTTTATTTTATTTTATTTAAAAGTCATAGAGATAGTAACAGACCAAAAGAAGGAGCTGCCATCTTCTAGTTCACTCACTAAATACCCACCAAGGCCAGGTCAGGTCCATACTGAAATCAGGAGCTGGGATATAAACCCAAGTCTCCCAGGTAGTGACAGGGATCCAATGGCCTGAGTCATCATCTTCTACCTCTCAGGGTGCACCTTAGCCAGAAGCTGTGATCAGTAATGGAGCCCAGACTCAGAACCTGAACACTCTGATGAGGGATACAGGCCTCTCAACAGGTGTGTTAACCACTAGGCCAAACACGCACTCCAGATTTTGAGTTTAAAAGTTTTTAGAGTGATTTGCAAATATTTATTTTACAGCTTTTAAATATTTATGTATTTTTTAACTTTTATTTAATAAATATAAATTTTCAAAGTATAACTTTTGAATTATAGCAGCTTTCCCCCCCAATAACCTCCATCCAACCTGCAACCATCCCAACTCCTTCTCCCATCCCATTCATCAAGATTCATTTTCAATTTTCTTTATATACAGAAGATCAACTTAATCTATACTAAGTAAAGATTTCAACAGACTGCACCCACACAGACACACAAAGTATAGAGTACTCTTTGAGTAGTAGTTTTACCATTAACTCGAATAGTACAACACATTAAGGATAGAGGTCCTACTTAGGGAGCAGGTGTACAGTGACTCCCATTGTTGATTTAACAATTGACACTCTTTTTTTTTTTTTTTTTGACAGGCAGAGTGGACAATGAGAGAGAGAGAGACAGAGAGAAAGGTCTTCCTTTGCCGTTGGTTCACCCTCCAATGGCCGCCACGGCCAGTGCACTGCAGCAGGCGCACTGTGCTGATCCAAAGGCAGGAACCAGGTGCTTCCTCCTGGCCTCCCATGTGGGTACAGGGCCGAAGCACTTGGGCCATCCTCCACTGCCTTCCCGGGCCACAGCAGAGAGCTGGCCTGGAAGAGGGGCAACCGGGACAGAATCCAGTGCCCCAACTGGGACTAGAACCTGGTGTCCCGGCACCGCAGGCAGAGGATTATCCTATTGAGCCGCGGCGCTGACCACAATTGACACTCTTATTCATGACATTAGTAATCCCCCCAGGCTCTTGCCATGAGCTGCCAAGGCTATGGAAGCCTCTTGAGTTCACCAACTCCAATCTTATTTAGACAAGGCCATAGTCAAAATGGAAGTTCTCTCCTCCCTTCAGAGAAAGGCACCTCCTTCTTTGATGGCCTGTTCTTTCTGCTGGGATCCCACTCAAAAAGATCTTTCATCTAGGTAATTTATTTATTTATTTATTTATTTTTTGCCACAGTGTCTTGGCTTTTCATACCTGAGAAACTCTCATGGGCTTTTTAGCCAGATCCAAATGCCTTAAGGGCTGATTCTGAGGCCAGAGTGTTGTTTAGGACATCTGCCATTCTATGAGTCTGCTGTGTATCCTGCTTCCCGTGTTGGATTGTTCTCTCCTTTTTAATTCTATCAATTATTATTTGAAGACACTGGTCTTATTTATGTGATCCCTTTGACACTTAATCCTATCTTTTTGATCAGTTATGAACTTAAACTGATCACTTTAACAAGTAAGATGGTATTGGTATATGCCACCTTGATGGGATTGAATTGGAATCCCCTGGTATATTTCCAGCTCTACCATTAGGGGTAAGTCTGAGTGAGCATGTGCTGAACTGTACATCTCCTCCCTCTTTTATTCCCACTCTTATATTTAACAGGGATCACTTTTCAGTTAATTTTAAATGCCTAAGAATAATTGTGTGTTAATTAAAGAGTTCAACCAATGGCATTCAGTAGGACAAAAAATACTAAAAGGAATAAAACAGTAAGTTGTTCCTTGAGAGTCAGGACAAGGGCTGATCAAGTCATTGTTTCTCATAGTGTCCAATTCACTTCAACAGGTTTCTTTTTGTGAGCTCAGTTAGTTGTCACCAATCAGGGAAAACATAATATATTTGACCCTTTGGGACTGGCTTATTTCATTCAGCATGATGTTTTCCAGATTCCTCCATTTTGTTGCAAATCACTGGATTTCATTGTTTTTTACTGCTGTATAGTATTCTATAGAGTACATATCCCATAATTTCTTTATCCAGTCTTCTGTTGATAAGCATTTAGGTTGATTCCATGTCTTAGCTATTGTGAGTTGAGCTGAAATAAACATTGAGGTGCAGACAGCTCTTTTATTTGCCAATTTAATTTCCTTTGTGTAAATTCCAAGGAGTGAGATGGGTGGGTTGTATGGTAGGACTTCTTTTCTATTTGAATGTCATTTAATTCTTTCTTTTGCATAATTTTTTAAAAGATTTTATTTATTTATTTGAGAGGTAGAGTTACAGACAGTGAGAGGAAGAGAGAGAAAAAAAGATCTTCCATCCGCTGGTTTACTCCCCAATTGTCTGCAATAGACAGAACTGAGCCAATCCGAAGCCAGGAGCCAGGAGCTTCCTCTGGGTTTCCTGCACAGGTGCAGGGGCCCAAGTGCTTGGGCCATCTTTCACTGCTTTCCCAGGCCACAGCAGAGAGCTGGATAGGAAGTGGAGCAGCTGGGACTCAAACGCGTGCCCATATGGTGCCACAGGCAGAGGATTAACATACTGAGCCATAGCACCAGCCCCTCTTTTGCATAATTGCTTGGTCTCGGACTTCCAGTATTCAATTGAGTAACAGTGGTGAAAAAGTAACATCCCTGTTTTGTTTCAAACTTAAAGAGATGAACTTCAGCTTATCTCCACTTGTATGATATTAGTTGTTGGCTTGTTCTCTTTTTTTAACTGAAGATTCATTTTTTTGAAAGGTAGAGTGACAGAGAAAGGAGAGCGAGTGAGCGAGAGAGAGAGATACAGACTCTTCCATCCTCTGGTTCACTCCCCAAATGGTTGACAGTGCCAGGTCTGGGCCAGGGTAAAGCCAGGAGCCAGAAACTCCTCCTGGTCTCTCACAGGGATGGCCGGGTGTCCAAGTACTTGGGCTATCATGAACTGCCTTCCTAGGTGCATTAGTTTTCCACTAGTTTTTTTTAAGACTTATTTATTTATTTGAAAGTCAGTGTTACACAGAGAGAGAAGGAGAGGCAGAGAGAGAGAGGTCTTTCATCCACTGGTTCATCCGCCAGTTGCCTGCAATGTCCGGAGCTGCGCCAATCCAAAGCCAGGAGCCAGAAGCCTCTTCCAGGTCTCCCACGTGGGTGCAGGGGCCTGGGCCATCTTCTACTGCTTTCCCAGGCCGTAGCAAAACGGCAGATCAGAAGTGGAGCTGCTGGAACACGAACCGGTGCTCATATGGGATGCTGGCACTGCAAGCAGTGGCTTTACCTGCTATGCCACAGCATTGGCACCTGTACCCCACTAGTTTTTTTTTTTTTAAGATTAATTTATTTATTTGAAAGTCAGAGTTACACAGAGAGACGATAGACAGAGAGAGAGAGAGAGGTCTTCCATCTGATGGTTCACTCCCCAATTGGCCACAATGGCCAGAGCTGGGCAGATCTGAAGCCAGGAGCCAGGAGCCTCCTCTGGGTCTTCCATGTGGGTTCAGGGGCCCAAAGACTTGGGCCATCTTCTACTGCTTTCCCAGACCATAGTAGAGAGCTGGATTGGAAGTGGAGCAGCCAGGTCTTGAACCTGTGCCCAAATGGGATGCTGGCACTTCAGGCCAGAGCGTTAACCCACCGTACCACAGCGCCAGCCCCTCCCCACTAGTTTTGATATGTTATGTTTCCATTTTCATTCAGTTAAATAAACATTTTAATTTATTTCTTAATTTCTTCCTTGATTCTTTGGTTGTTCAGAAATAGATTTAATTACTACAAAGCTGTAGTAATTAAAATAGCATGGATTTGGCATAAAAATAAATCCATAAGCCAATGGAACAGAATAGAAGCCCCTGAAGTAAGTCCATGCATCTAAAATGAACTGATCTTTGACAAAGGTGCTGTAAACAGGCATTGAAAAAAAAAGCACAGTCCTTAATAAACAATACAGGATACCTGAATAACCACGTGCAGAAGAATAAAGAGTACGTCTGTGTCTCACTGCATTCAAAACCCAACTCAGAAAGAATCCGAGTTAAATGCAAGACTGTAAACTGAAACTACTAGAACAAAATGTGAAGGAAACATTTCAAGACATTGGGATGGGCAAGAATTTTTTTTTCTCAGATCCCAAAGGCACAGGAAACAAAAGCAAAAATAGACAAATGGGATTGCATCAAACTAAAGAGCTTCTGCACAGCAGAGGCAACCATCAACAGTTAAGAGACAGATTTCTGAATGAAAGAAAACGTTTGAGGTTATAAATCTGACAAGGGGCTAATAATCAGACCAAATAAGGAACTCAAGCAACTCAACAGCAAAAAAATAAATAAATAAAAAGTCCAATTTAAAAACAGCGGCCGGCAGATGATCTTACACAGACATTTCTCAAAGGAAGACATGCAAATGGTCAATAGGTACATGAAGAATGGTCAACATCATTAATCATCAGGGTCAAAATCACTAACCAACAACAATCATCAATGGTCAACATCACTAATCGAAATCATACTGAAATACAACCTCATGCCAGTTACATTTCCTATCATGTTGCTAAATCTGTATGTATGAACTACATGAAAGTTGTATACCTTAAATAAAATTTTTAAAAAGTATATAAAAATAACAAGTGCTGACAAGGATGCAGAAAAAAAGGGAACACTTGTCTCTACTGGTGGTAAATTATCACAGCCATTGGAGAAAACAGTACTGAGGTTTCCAAACAAAAAAAAAAATATAAAAACTAAAAACAAACTAACAATAGAACTACCATATGATCCAGTAATCACACAACTGGCAGATAGCCAATGGAAATATCCTGAGTATATATCCAAAGGAAAATTTATCTGTCAGAGACACAATGACATGTCCATGTTTATTACAGTACTATTTCACAATAGTCAAGAAATGGAAACAACCCAAGTGCTCATTTAGTGAGTAATGGATAAAGAAAGTGTGGTACACATACAACAGGAAATACAAATCAGTCATAATAAAGAATGAGATTTTGTCATCTACAACATGAATGGAATTGGGGTCATTATGTTAACTGGAATTCATTATGTTAAGTGAAATAAGCCAAGCATTCAAAGATAAGTATCATATATCTCATTTATATGTGCAGTCAAAAACAAGGTGATTAAGCAGAAGATAACAATATAATGATGGTTAGCAGAGTCTGGAAGACAAGAGAACAGTAAGGGATGGGGAGGAATTGATTGATGGAAACTAAGCAATAGTTATAGGAGTAAAGAGCTCTGGTATTCAATTGCACAGTAAGATGACTATAGATAATATATTATATACTTCTCTATAAAACTCTAGAAGATAAGATTTTTGGATGTCTTCATAATAAAGCAATTTTAAATAACTGAGAGACAGATATATTGTCCTAACTAGACATTGTGAAATGTAAACTTTTATCAAAACATCACAAGATACCAAATAAACATGAACAATTTTTATATGTCCATTAATTTTATTAAAAAAGGGCCTTGACTTCCTAGGATGCTACATGAAGATGTAGGCTAAGTTTGTGATTTGGTCAAAGTGCTGTAATATAAGATAATTTTTAAAAATGCCTATACTATCATGATAAGTGCTGCTTGCATTCTACAGTTTGAACATGTACCCCAAAAACCCATGTGCTGGAAATTTAATCTCCAATGGAATAGCATGGGGAGGTGGAGCTTAAGGAGAGGTCATGAGGTCATGAGGGCTCAGCCTTCATTAATGGATTAATGACGCTATTATTGTTATAGTGGGTTCACTGATGAGGGAGCAGCTTCCTAATAAAAGAGCAGGTATGGCCCCTTTTTGTCCACATTCCAGAATTGAACCAATCAACTTCTGTCCATTATAAATAACCCAGCTTCCAGGATTCTGTAATAGCAGCACAAATGTGTTGAAGGCTCAAGTAAGAGGCACAAAAAGTCCAGTATAAATAAATGACTTCTGAAGCTGAAAAGTAAGAGATTTTTGAGGACTTCATAATGTGTGGGAAGAGAAAGATACAAGAGCTTTCCAACCTGTAAATACTCGGTACCTCAAAATCTCAACATAAATATCACATCAGAAATAAAAATTTAGGTTGGGACAACAATTCTATATAACAAAATAATGTTCCATACTTATAATAGGGGAAAATGAGAATTCACAACATAAAAATCCACTCATATATCCATTTTTCCCAAATTAATATAACTGAAGCTTCATCATAGCAGCCATATTTTTATTCTTCCTGGAAAAAGTCAACAATCCAGTTCATGAGAGATTATTCTATTTCTCTACAGCAGAGTCTACAAACTGAATTTGGATTTAGGAAAGTAGAGGCTATGGTCCTGCAACCTGACAGACAATCTTGGGCAAGCAGATTAGTTGCATGAACCTCCTTTCTTTATCTCTAAACTAACAATATAATATTTAGCCTACAAGATTATAGGATTAATCAAACAAAGTAATTCATAAAATAATGCATTTTGTTAATGAATTGAACAAAATGATAAATATAACATTAATTCATTCTGTTATGATTATTACAATTAAATCCTAATTATTTTTAGAATAATATTTTGCTAGTAATTTTCTTAAAATAATTCACTTATAGCTTTGAAGTTTCACTCATTTTATCTCTAATTTTAAAATAAAAGAATTATTATATGTGTAACTCCTAAAATAAAATTTTAACGTTAGGAGTTCCATTTCTAATAGTGGTAAAAGAGTTGACACCAGAATTATCCTTTTGCCAAACCAATTATAAGCTATGAATAATTATAAAACTATAAATAAGCATTTATAGTTAAATATTATATAAACTACACATACAATTAAAAACTGAAAATACTTGAAACATCAAGGGACCAACTAAAACTAGACAGAAAATAATACTTGAAAGAAAGCAAGCAAATCAGGTAAACCTTGTGTCTTTCGGTGGGAGGAATCCTCTAGTCCATATTGTGTTTAGAGTAAAGTGTTCTAGCAGCACTGTGATACAGAATCAGCTACTGGAACATGGGGCTGCCAAGGCAACCAGAAATTGACAAAGATACCTGAGAGTGGATAGAAACACAGAACATCTTCTAAAATATGCATGCATAAAACTTCAGCCGTGTATCTGGAATGAAACCAAATAGGAATATCACTCCAAGAAATCCATCAGGAAACAATAACTGCAGAGTAAGCTGAGCTGAGTAAGATTTCAATGACATCAGAAATCAAGGAGATATTGTAGAGTAAAAATCCTATTATGTTGTAGGTATTTGGTCAAAACCTCAAGCCTTCACTGAAATCCAAGATAAGCCACGTCTTAGAAAAGAATATAGTAAATCATGATAAAGACTACACCGTAAAAATAAAGATATAACTGAAAATGGCCCATTACATGAAAACATAAAACTAAACTTACCAAAGATTAATCTGCTTATAATTAATTCTTGCTAGAATAAAATTCAAAAATCTGCAGAGTAAGATTAAAAAATAAATCTAAAACATAATAACTAGGATATATAATATACAAAAAAACCCTAGATCTATAAAGATGCAAAAAAAAAGTGACCCATAACAGAAAAAACAATTTCATAGTTACAGATGTATAACCATGGACAATAGAGTTGTTTGACTTAGCAATGTTCTATTTAAAAATACCTGCAGATGGCTGGTGCCGCGGCTCAATAGGCTAATCCTCCTGCTTGAGGTGCCTGCACAACCGGGTTCTAGTCCCGGTTGGGGCACCGGATTCTGTCCCGGTTGCCCCTCTTCCAGTCCAGCTCTCTCCTATGGCCCGGGAGCGCAGTGGAGGATGGCCCAAGTCCTTGGGCCCTGCACCCGCATGGGAGACCAGGAGAAGCACCTGGCTCCGGGCTTCGGATCAGCACGGTGCGCCGGCCACAGCGCAATGGCCGCAGCAGCCATTGGAGGGTGAACCAACGGTAAAAGGAAGACCTTTCTCTCTGTCTCTCTCTCTCTCACTGTCCACTCTGCCTGTCAAAAAAAAAAAAAAAAAAAAAAAAAAACCTGTAGATACATTGATCAATATAAAGGAAAACATATATTTATAAACATTTCCATACAATGAGTCTATTAAAAATGAAGTAAAAATAGATAAAAGTTAGTATTTGAGAAAACTTGTTGTCAATACACACAAGTCACAAAAAGTGCTAAAATAAATTATTTAGGAAAAAATGATACACTAGAAATTCATACCTCCATGAGAAAGACTGCAATAATTTAAGAGCCATGTTGTAACCTCTCATGTAAACACACACAGACATACAACCACAGAAGGGAAACTTAAAAAGTGAGTGGAAAAGATAAAATGAAACACTGTGGGCTGGCACTGTGGAGCAGCAGGCTAAGCTGCCTCGTGATCCCAGCATCCCATTTCAAAGCGCTGTCTTGGCTCGAGTCCTAGCTGCTCTACTTCCTGTTCAGCTCCTCACTAGCACACCTGAGAAGGCAGCAGCAGATGGCCAACGTATTTGGGTCCTGGCCACCTATGTAAGAGATCTGGATGGAGTTCTGGGTCCTTGGCTTTGCCTTGGCCCAGACTGAGCTACTGAAGTGATCTGGGGAGTGAACCACTGGGTGGAAGATCTCTAACTGTCTCCATCCTCCTCTATCTGTCACACTACCTTTCAATTAAATAAAATGAATCTTTTTTAAAAATTAAACACTAATATTCCTTTATTATGAAGAAAGCAGGCAAGGAAACATAACTTATGAATAAATAATGAAATCAAGAGAAATCAGAGAAAAAGTAGGTAAATTAAACACAAACTTTATGAATACAACATTATTTGTAAATGATTCAATAACCATATTAAGAACAAATATTAACCCACCAAATAAATTGGAAATGCATTCTGTTTATAAGAAAACCACTTTAAATATAGGTGCATTGGAAAGAGGATTTCATTCTCTCTCTAAAACCCCTGTTTAATCAATATAAAACAAATGGACATATAGACAAGAAATCTTGATTACTAGAAATGAAGGAAGGAAGTTCATAACACCAAAGTGTCAATATTTAGGATAACATAACTGTATTAAATATGAATGCAACTGATGAAAGTATTTCATGATACATGAGTCAATAATTGACATTAAATAGAAAAATAGACATGTTCATAGCTGGACATTTTAACATGCTTCACAAGTAATCAATAGGACCTGTAGAAAGAAATCAGTGAGGACAGAGAAAATGTGATCATAACCAAAGTGACATAATGATATTTACAGAACATTGATGTCAATAAGTGGGAAACAACTTTTTTTCCTAGAACACAGAGAATATTCAATAAAATAAATGAAATGTTATGCAAAAAGTCTAAACAACTTTGACTCAATTAAAGACATACATGCTAGGTTCTCTGACAAAAAGAGAAATAAATTAGAACTCAAAAGCAAAAATATATCACTAAAATCTATGCATATTTGGAAAATACAGAAAACATTTTTGTGCAAAGGAATAAATGAAATTAATGTCAAATATATTTTAATGACATAATAAGAACTCTGAATATATGAGATGCAATTATATTAATGTATAAAGGAGAATTTACAGTATTAAAAGAGTATATTATTAAACAAAAAATAAATAAAATCAATTATTTAGAATTTCCATTCTAGCCAAGAAAGAAAAGTAGAACTTGTACTTATGATCCTTTCAGATATAACCAATAAAACAGAAAAAAATACACAAGAAAAGCAAAAGGTTTCTAATATTCTGGCTAAGAAGTGACAAAGGACAATGGTATGTAGGAAATAGTAAGGAAAGGAAAGTGCCAAGGTCCCTCCAGTTTACTAATCTGATGGCATTCCAGTCTACGGTTTCAAAAGGATCTCAAATAACTGCATCAGAGAATCAAATGGGAATCTTTATGGTAAAACAGATTTGCAGCAAACAAAAAAGGCAAAATTTACAATGCTTGTCATCCAATCAATATTTGTCATAAATGCAAATAGACAGGAAGAATAAAGAATAATTAAAAGAAAATTCCAACAAAAAATTGACATTATGCATGTTAAAAAGAATAGAAAATAATATTGCAGCATTTATTATGTTCAAGTGGGATAATTGTGGCATTGAAGATATTTTAAAAATCAAAAAGAATATCTAAAAATAAAAATATCTGAAATACCTTTCATGGGACAGACATAGCATAAGAAAAGATTGTTGATGATAACATAGCAAAAAGTAAACATGAAGAGAAAATAAATAAAAATAAAAAAGAAAGACCATTATTAAATTTTGAGACCACAAGTAGCCAAACATACAAGTAATTTGAGTCTCCATGTGAACTAACAGAGAGTCTGCAAACATTTTTAAGGAACTTTAGGACAATTTTTTCTAAATTCAATCAAAAGTAGAAACCTGTGGATTTAAGAAGTTCAACCTGTGCCAGAAATCATAGATCTGATAAAACACAGCACACTCTATTTTCCCAAATCTGGCAAAGAGAAAATCTTAAAAACAGCCACAGGGGAAAAATGACACACTTCCAGAAGAGTGAAGAATAAGGACACTAGGTTGCATTTCAGACACATGTAAGCATGAGGATAGAGGAATCACATCTTTAAGTTACTAAGAGAAAAAGTATGCCACTCTAGAATTATCTCTTTATGTCTTTTATTTTAAAATATTTCAAATGATCCAGAAAAGTATGAAGTAAAAATCAATGAGCACACATTGATTTAATGGATTTAACAGTTTGTAATATTCTGCTGTATTTGCTACATATGTGAACATTATATACATATGCACGCACACTCTATTTGAAAGCAGGAATGGATATATTAATATCACAAAATGTGAGGTCTAAGATAAAGATCATACAATGAGGAAAGAAGGGCATGTTAGTATATAAAGGGTATAGTTAAATGACATTAACATTAATACATATCCATATACCAAGTAATATTGCATGTATACATACACACATATAGTTTCCACATATGAGAGAAAATGTGCTGTTTGTTTTTCGCTGTCAAGGTTATACCATACAGCACAATGATCTCCAGTTACATCTATTTTGTTGCAAATGTCAAATTTCATTGTTTTGATGGCTGAGTTATATTCCATTACTACCACTATTAATGTGCTCCATAATTTCAATCTCAGTACATTTTAAAGGATTCAAATAATTTTTAAAAGCTTGTAATCTGGCCATAATGGTAAGAAATAGAAATCAAAAATGTTACAAAGAAAAACATCTCAAACATCTTTACACTGGATTGAATAGGTTGCACTAAAATTCATATTCTTCCCCAAACTTCAGAAGATGACTTTATTTGGCAATAGGATTATTGCACATGTAACCAATTAAGGAAAAATTAGGTCACACTGGAGTAGGATGGGCCTGTATTTCATTATGACTGATGTCTTTAAAAAGAAAAAAACAAAAAAAGACTAAAGACAAAGACACGAAGAAGACACAGTGACAGAGATTAAAGTGATGTAGCTAAGGAACGCCAGCCGCTCCCATAAGCCAGTGATGGACAAAAATCATTCTGTTCCATCTCAGAGTGAGCATAGCTCTGTTGACACTCTGATTTCAGACTTTGTCTTCCATAAGAGTAATAAATAAACTTCTGTTGTTTTCAGCCATTCAGTGTATGGTACAGGTACTTGTAACAGCAACCCTAGGAAAATAATATAACTCACCAATATCTGAAAATGAAATAAAATTTTTCTAAAGAACCTATACGTGAAATGGGAAATCAGAAATTGTTTAGACCTGAATGAAAAGGAAAACACAGTAATTCAAAACTCTGATGATGTGGCAAGAGCATAGTTGGATAATAACATATAATAAGCATCTCTATTAACAGGAAGTTTTGAATCATTGACCTCAGTGTGCTCATTCTCTCTAACACACTTTCACACACACACACACACACACAATGAAATGAAATGCAAATTAAACCCAAGTTAATAAATTATGTACATAAGAAAGATCACAGGGACTGGTGCTATGGCATAGGGGGTTAAAGCTCAGGTCTGCAGTGCAGGCATCCCATATGGGTACTGGTTCAAGTCTTGTCTGCTCCATTTCTGATCCAGCAGCCTGGATCCACTTGGGCCATCCTCCACTGCCCTCCCAGGCCACAGCAGAGAGCTGGACTGGAAGAGGAGCAAACAAGACTAAAACCGGCACCCACAGGGGATGCTGGCGCTGCAGGTAGAGGATTCACCAAATGAGCCACAGCGCCGGCCCAAGAATTCTAAAAATCCTCTTATTGCTAATGAACTTTAATACAGAAGAAATGGGGAAAATTCTTTAAAATACAAAATTTACAAAGTTTCCTTACAAATTCTCTTATTATCACTCTATATTTCAAATAAATTGAATTTGTAGTTTTGTGGGTTTTTGTTTTTTTGTTTTTGTTTTTTTGTTTTTTGGTTTTTTTTGTTTTTGTTTTTGTTTTTGTTTTTTGACAGGCAGAGTTAGACAGTGAGAGAGATCCTGACCAATCCGAAGCCAGGAGCCAGGTGCTTCCTCCTGGTCTCCCAATGCGGGTGCAGGGCCCAAGCACTTGGGCCATCCTTCACTGCCTTCCCTGGTCACAGCAGAGAGCTGGACTGGAAGAGGAGCAACCGGGACAGAACCGGTGCCCCAACCGGGACTAGAACCCGAGGTGCTGGCACTGCAGGAGGATTGGCCAAGTGAGCCACGGCGCTGGCCCGAATTTGTAGTTTTAAAGTTTTGTACAAAGAAATCTTAAGGGGCAGGTTTTTCATTGCAATTATTCAGGAAAACCATATATATTTTACTTACATTCATCCAGAAAATTATCTAAGGCTAGCATTATTCACATCAAAACAAGAAAAAATCTAAAGCAAAATTCCATGTCAATATTCATAGACATAGATACCAAAATGCTAAAGAGAAATGTATCAACTAGAATCCAGCAATAAAATAGCCTTAATAGCCAAAGTTATGCCAGGAATGAAAACCTTGATTAATATTTGTATATTGTGGTATACTGAATAATAACCCCTAAAGATATCCATGTCTTAATCCTGGAAATCTGTAGATGTCATCTAATATTGCAAAAGAGTTTGTAGATGGGATAGTGTTAAGAATACTGAGATAGGAAGATGATTATGAATTCTCCAAGCCCTCCATGGAATCATATGTGTCCTTATAAGAGAGAGGCAGAGGGAGATATTACACAAATAGAAGAGAAAGCAATATGATCATAATGAAAGACATTGGAGTGATGAGGATATGAGCAAAGGAGCTGGCAAGCCATCCAAAAACTGGAGCAGCCAATTATCCCCTAGAGTTTGCAGAGGAGTGCAATCTATGACACCTGGATTTTGGCCCCAGTGACACTGATTTCATATTTCTGTCCCTTGGAATGCAGAGAGAAAAAATATTCTGCTATTTCAGCAGCCATAGGAAGCTAAATCATGTTGCATCTGGTTTACAAAAAAATTTTAAAAAAAGACTGCAGGTTATGTGAAGCAGTGACATTTTTTAATTGGATATCTCTGTAACAGTTTCATCCCAATATTATACCAAACAATGTTTTTTGATAAACGAATGGGTGCATTGATGTAAATTTTTATTTTTATTTATTTGAAAGGCAGAGAGACAAACAGAGCTTCCATCTGCTGCTTCACTCCCCCAACTGCCTGCAGTAGCCAGGGTTGGGCCTGACTTTAGCTAGGAGTCCAGAACTCAAATCAGGTCTATCATAGGGTTCACAGGGACCTCAGTATGTAGGCCATCACCCGCTGCCTCCCAGGGTGCACATTAGTAGGAAGCTGCAAACGTAAGCTGAGCTGAGACTCAAACACAGGCACTCCAAACAGGGAATGCAGGCATTGTAAACAGCACCTTAACCATGGTGCCAAACCTCTGCTCTGAACATAAAATTTTAAAACTCTATACAACAAAATGTATTTTTAATTTTCAAGTGAGAACTAAAGTAGTTGTGGAATCAATACTTGTGTGGAAGTTGTGTTATATAATGCAGTGGTATTCAACTAATAGTAGACATTCATGAGACATTTCTTCCAAACACTGTAAATATGAGAAGTCTTCAAACTGTTCAAGGAAAATATGTATTATGAAAAATATGCATTGATCTCAAAATTTTTACACAAACTAAACATCATCTAATTGCATTTTTCTCATTAGCATTTTGAATCAACCTTGTATACACTTTTAGATGTGTATGTCCTTTTTACTACAATATAATACCTGAAACAGGCTAACTCTATACAGAAATGAGGTTTATTTTACTCTGAGTCCTGGAGGCTCAATGGTTCCTATCTGGATGATGGCCTTCTTGTTGGCAGAGTCCCAAGGTGACAAATGGCATCAAATAACAAGAGACAGGAAGCACATGTCTGTCTGTGTAATTGGTCTCTTCCTCTTCTGATAAAGCTACCAGGATTCAATCATAGGAGCTCCATTCTACCGCTTTACCTAATTTCAATGACATCCCAAAAGTCCCACCTTCTAACACCAGGGTTGGACTGAGTTTCCACCCACTAACACCTCACAATGGGGATTAAAGTTAAACATATGAACCTTGGAAGACCCTCAAACCATATCCAAATCATAGCACTGAGTGAACTCTGATTTTTTTTGTATAATCTTTGAAATATTTGGGTTCTCCATAAAATTTTACATGAAAATAGGATAACTCTTCTAACAATACTTTGCATATGCATTTAAGATGAAAATAATGATGTTGGAATTGAAGACTGGAATCACAAATACTCCATTAGTAAGTTAGGTGATTTCACCTCCATGATCATCAGAACCTACATTATATCTAATGTTTTCACTACAAAACAACACAATTTTGAGAAGTGTTGGGTGAGTTTAGAATAAAATACCACTACTGTAATGTGGAAAACTACTATAACCAATTTCAGAAAGGACTGCTAATGGCTAAGTCCCTTTAGAAATAAAGGCTTGGAGCTGGCACCATGGCACAGTGAGTTAACGCCTTGGCCTGAAGCACCGGCATCCCATATGAGTGCCAGATGTAGTCCTGGCTGCTCCTCTTCCCATCCAGTTCTCTGCTACAGCTTGGGGAAGCAGTAGAAGATGGCCCAAATCCTTGGGCTCCTGAACCTGCTTGGGAAGACCCAGAAGAAGCCCCTGGCTCCTGGCTTTGGAATGGCGCTGCTCCAGCCATTGTGGCCAAGTGGAGAGTGAACCACCGGATGGGCGAATTCTCTCTCTCTCTCTCTCTTTCTCTCTCTCTCTCTCTCTCTCTCTCTCTGTTTCTACTCTCTCTGTGTAACTCTTTCAAATAAATGAATAAATATTTTTTTTTTATTTGACAGGTGGAGTTATAGATAGAGAGACAGAGCCAGAGACAGAGAAAAAGGTCTTCCTTCTGTTGGTTCACCCTCAAAATGGCCACCATGGCAAGAGCTATGCAGATCCGAAGCCAGGAGCCAGGTGCTTCCTCCTGGTCTCCCATGTGGGTTCAGGTGCCCAAGGACCTGGGCCATCCTCCACTGCCTTCCCGGGCCACAGCAGAGAGCTGGACTAGAATAGGAGCAACCGGGACTAGAACCCGGTGCCATATGGGATGCTGGCGCTGCAGGATTAACCAAGTGAGCCACAGCACGGGCCCCTAAATAAATAAATCTTAAAAAAAAAAAAAAGGAAATAAAGGCTTGTGGCAACTCACCATAGATCATCACAATCAACTGAGACTACTGCTGAAGGAAAAAGGGAATGCAAAATAGGTAATGGGAAAGGAGGAGTTACAAATACTCACTGCTCCATCTGACCAGTCATAGAATGAAGACTGTAACTTTCATGGGTGTCTATTCTTTTTCTGTGAATATTTATGGGTGTATATATTTGTCTTTTTCCCCTTTCTCTGACTTCCTTATCATATAAAATGTATTGATTTTATGCCAGACTATTTATATTATTAATGTGACACCATAGTACTTAAGTTGTTGGATATCAAGAAGAGTTAAAATCAATCGAGAATTTTACCACTTCTTGTTTGGAAGGAGTTAGTGTCTTTTACTTGTATGAAAGTTATATTATGTTATTATGTCAATAACCTTGTTACTTTCTTTAGTTGTCAATTAAGTATGGTTTAAGGAGATGAGTATAGGTGCCCAGTTGAAAAAGGTGATGGTTGTGTCAACTTGACTGTACCAAGCAATCCCTAGATAGCTAATATAGCATTATTTCTGAGTGTCTCTGTGGGATGCTTGTAGAGCAGACTGGTATTCCAGGGAGTGAGGCAGATAACCTCACCTAGGGTCAGTGATGTGATGTAGTGGATTAAGCTGCTGAAGCCAGCATACCATATAGGCGCTAGTTCAAGGCTCAGCTACTCCACTTCTGATCCAGCTCCCTGTTAATACACCTGGGAAAGCAGCAGAAGATGGTTCAGGTCCTTGGACACCTGCACCCACATGGGAGGCCCAGAAGAAGCTCTAGTTTCCTGGTTTAGGCTTGGCACAGCCTTGGTCATTTTGGCCTTTTTGGGAGTGTACCAGCAGATGCAAGATCTCTGTCTCTTCCCTCTCTGTAACTCTGCCTTTCAAATAAAAGATAAGTTAAATAAAAAGAATGCCCTCGGCCAGCGCTGCAGCTCACTTGGCTAATCATCTGCCTGCGGCGCCAGCACCCTGGGTTCTAGTCCCTGTCGGGGCGCTGGATTCTATCCTGGTTGCCCCTCTTCCAGTCCAGCTCTCTGCTATGGCCCGGGAGTGCAGTGGAGGATGGCCCAAGTGCTTGTTCCCTGCACCCACATGGGAGACCAGGAGAGGCACCTGGCTCCTGGCTTAGGATCAGTGTGGTGCTCCAGCCTCAGCTCGCCAGCCGCAGCGGCCATTGGGGCGTGAACCAAAGGAAAAGGAAGACCTTTCTTTCTCTCTCTCTCTTTCTCTCTCTCACTGTCCACACTGCCTGTCAAAAAAAAAAAAAAAAAGAAAGAAAAGAAAAGAAAAGAAAGAATGCCCTCATTTAATGTAGATGGGAACTACTCAATCAGCTGAAGGCTTAGATTTAAAAAAAAAAAAAAAAAAAAAAAAAAAAAAAAAAAAAAAGCAGGCCGGCGCTGTGGCTCACAAGGCTAATCCTCCACCTAGCGGCGCCGGCACACCGGGTTCTAGTCCCAGTCGGGGCACCGGATTCTGTCCCGGTTGCCCCTCTTCCAGGCCAGCTCTCTGCTGTGGTACGGGAGGGCAGTGGAGGATGGCCCAAGTCCTTGGGCCCTGCACCCACATGGGAGACCAGGAGAAGCACCTGGCTCCTGCCATCGGATCAGCATGGTGCGCCGGCCGCAGCGCGCCGGCCGTGGCGGCCATTAGAGGGTGAACCAACGGCAAAAGGAAGACCTTTCTCTCTGTCTCTCTCTCTCTCACTGTCCACTCTGCCTGTCAAAAATAAAAATATAAATATAAAAAAAGAAAAGCAGAGGAATGTGAGACATCATGTTCTCTTGCCTCTGGCCTTTAGATGCTAAGACATCATTTTTTTCTTCAATTTTTTTAGTTTTATTTTTAAAGATTATTTTTATTTATTTGAAAAAGCAGAGTTACAGAGAGAGAGAATACATTCTATGGTTCACTCTCCAATGGGTGCAATGGCTGGGCTGGGCCAGGCCGAAGTGAGGAGCCAGGAACTTCATCTGGGTCTCCCAAGTGGGTACAGGGGCCCAACTACTTGGACCATCCTCCACTGCTTTCCCAGGCACATTAGCAGGAAGATGGATTGGAAGAGGAGCAGCCAGGACTTGAACAAGCACCCATATGGGATGCCAGTATCACAGGCTTGGCTTAACCCATTATGCCACAACGCAGTCCTCTAGACTCTAAGACTTAGATCAGCGCCCACATATCTCCAATGTCCCATTTCCTAGGCAGGTCTTCTTCCTTGAACTGGAGAAATATCATTGGTTATCTTGTATATGAAACCTCTGAAATTGAACTGAGCTATATTACCAGTTTCCATCTTATAGACAGCTGCTCACAAAAATTCTCCAACTTGAATCACATAAGTGGTTTATTCATAGAAATCCTACCTCATAAAAAAAAAAAAGAAATCCCACCTCATGTATGTAAATCTAAATCTACAAATATCCTATTGGTTTATTTCTATGAAGAACCCAGACTAATTCAAATGTGACCCATAATACTGTGAAGTCCCTGTAGACTCTAGTTCTGCACTCTCACGCTCATGCTAGCTCAAACTCAGCTTCTCGCAGTCCATCAAAATGTCCTTGTTAGTGTTACAACCACTTTAAAGCTTCACTCAGTTCTGCTCCAGGTAAGCAGATATGGGCTGTGAATCTGGACTTGCCAATCTTTCTGGATTTAGGAGTAATTATTACCCTGTAATTTTAATGAATAATTACTGTGAGATCTGTAACCTCTTCAAATTTCATTTTAAAAATTGAGTAAACATATTGCACAGTATAGATCATTAAATTTTATTTTCAGGGCAGGTATTTTGTTACCCTGTGATTTTAGTCCTCTGATGGTTCCAAAAAAGTCATCGGATATCAGTTTGTTCAGCAACTTGTCATGATGATATGAGAACTCCAAAGGTCCTTATATATCAAAGCTAAAACCTGAAGCTCCAAAAACTCTTTTGGAAACACTCAAAATCATTCTACTAAGTCTATGAGTCTATGAATAATACTTTTGATATTGTAACAATCAATCAACAGAGAAGCAATGAAATATTCAATTGATGCCTAATAATGAATTTTTTCTGACACCTATTTCTATCTACATTTTTACAAATGTAAGCTGCAGAAAAGCAGAGCTCATGAAAGCTGTAGAACTAAAGCAGATAAACACACTACTGTTTTGTCATATATTTTCATACAGCTTAGAAATGTTAATGTTACTTTAACTTACATATAAAATTGATGAAACAAAGGTAGTAATAGTAACAAAAAATAGTGATGTGTTTCTCAGCTTTAGTAGAGTGTTTTATTTCCAGGGTAACAAAAACCACACAAGGTTCTGGTGAGGAGGCAGGAAAGTTCCCTTAAATTCATGTCAGGGTGAGGGGAGTCTGAAAACACACTCAGCCCATTCTAGAAACAAGGGCTTACTTCCAGGTAAAAAGACTTAATAGGCTGGCGCCGCGGCTCACTAAGCTAATCCTCCGCCTGCGGCACTGGCACACAGGGTTCTAGTCCCGGTTGGGCGCTGGATTCTGTCCCGGTTGCTCCTCTTCCAGTCCAGCTCTCTGCTGTGGCCCGGGAGTGCAGTGGAGGATGGCCCAGGTCCTTGGGCACCTGCACCCACATGGGAGACCAGGAGGAAACACCTGGCTCCTGGCTTCAGATCAGCGCAGCACGCCGGCTGCAATGCCTCAGCCATAGAGGACACTTGGGGGGTGAAGCGAGGGAAAAAGGAAGACCTTTCTCTCTCTCTCTCTCTCTCACTGTCTAACTTTGCCTGTCAAAAATAAATAAATAAATAAAATAAAAAGACTTAATAGAACTTTATTCCAAAGTGGGAGAATATTTGTCATTGTTTTGCTCCATTTAGGCTTCAAGTCCCAACAAAACTGGGAACCAAAGATACTAAACACTTACAGGGTCACAAACCAGGGACACAATTTTAGGATTAGATTTAATCCTAAAATTACAGAAAGCTTCTGTTTCCCCACACTTTACTACCACACCAACACCTGAAAGACCTGCAAGACACACGGTCTGTCTGAGAAGTACTTAGAAAAGCCTAAAACTAGTAAGAGAGATAAAAACTAGTATTGTTAGCGTAAAACTTCAAATTGAAGGCCTTTACGGATATGTATATACACACACACACACATCCAGCCATCAGCAAATATCAAAAATGATATTATTATTATTGCTTTCAATTAGATCTGATTTTCACTATATGGATAAGTAAAAGCACACAGATTACAGGAACCATTTTTAAAGAACACAGATTGCCCATCTACCTCAGAGCCTCAAATAATGTTGAATGAATATATATTCAATTTCAGGTAAAGGATAAATTTTTACTCAAAATTATATACATAGCTGCTTAATTTCATAACTATAATTTATATGAATGGCCTTCCTTAAATTTTTATGGAAAAAAAAACTGTTTTTCTGATACCCAAGCATAATAATAACAAATATCATGACTTTAAAGAGAATAATCATAAACTAATAATAGAAGTCACAGAATCTGAGCTACAGAAAGAAGTCAGCTAACTGATGCTTTCTCTTCCAGTATAAAGACCTGGGTGGTGTTGAGAGTTCTGTGAATTGGTATTTACACAAATTACAATAAAATGGTATTTATGCTACCAACTTAATTTATTTCATTTCTCTTTGTACAAAAAATTAATCTACAACCAAAAATACAGATATAGTAGCAACCAACGTGTTGGAGTACTTATATGTCAGAGGTAGGAAGAATCAAGAGCAAGTCTCATGTATAAGGCATTTTGGCACTTTATGAACTAAAAGCCAGAATAGTCACTGAAGCCTTAAAATGAAAATGTCAGATAACCAGCACAAGTACAAAGTGGTGAAATTGCTAAATGCTTAATGTTCACTGAATTAACATATTACAGAATATAACATGCTTTCCAAATTCCCTACTGAATACAAGATTCTAAAATAATTGAAAGAAGTGAAGAATTTAAGAAAACTTTAAGAAAAATATGAATTTCTACTGAACTAGATTTTAGAAGAATGTATAAATTAATTACAACAGTAGTATCACACCATTCGTTAACTAATAATTGAGTTTACCGGGAACACTCATGGTTTGATTTTAATGTTAGTATCAGGCTATTGACTCTAAAATTTAATCTACAAGGCCCATTGGGTTTGGCCTGTGCTGATTTTTCTGTTCTCATCCTATGCTGTTCTCTCTAAACTAATTTTACTGTAACTATTAAGCACTCTCTTTGGTTTTATGGATATCCTAAGGCAGAAGCTTCTTCCCACTTCAGAATCACTCTGCCTCCTGCTCATTTCTCAGGTTGCTTTGGAAACGCTTCTTTGAGAGGATTTCTTCAACACCAGCTTTACGCCTAAATTGATTGATTAGTTATCCTTTAGTTGCTCTAATAAACCCTTTCATTTCCCTTCTGTAGTTTCCACCTCATTATAGACATAGGATATTTTAATGTCTACTCTCTTTTCTAGACTATAAATTCCACTGAGGTAAGAACAAAGTCTTCTTTTCAAATTATCTTTTCCTGGAAACTGGCAGAAAGATTAGCACAAGGAAAGAGTTAATTAAAAATAAAAAATATATTAAATGATCTTGTAATGGCTCCTTGGACACTTAAGTTTAAATACAATCTTTATGACCATACTGCTGGTAAGAAAGGTTTCCAACTTAGGCATGTCTGCATTAAAGGGGCCGGAGGGGGTGGGGCAGGGGTGGGAGGGCATTGTGTGGTCCACACCACACCGGAAGGCTACTTGGATGCTCTACTTCCTATCCACTTCCTGTTAATGCATCTAGGAGGGCAGTAAAAGATGACCCAAGTGCTGGTGCCCTTGCCAGCCTTGTAGCAGACCTGGATGGAGGCCGCGGCTCCTAGATTCTGCCTGTCTCAGACCTGCTTGTTGCAGTCATTTGCAAAATGAACCAATGGAGTGAAGATCTCCTTTCTCTCTCTTGCTCTCCCTCTCCCTCTCTCTCTCTTTCTCTCATTGCCTTTCAAATAAATAAATAAATCTTTTCCTTAAAAAAAAGGAGAGATTTCAAACCTAGGAATGTCTGCAATAAAAGCCTATGTTTTTTATATTCTAATTTAAATATATGTGCATAATTATGCATTTATTTATTTAAGAGGCAGAACAACAGTTAGAGAGGAAAGATCTTCTATCCATTGGTTTACTCCCCAAAAGGCTACAACAGCATGGGCTAGATCAGACTTAATTCAAGAACCAAAAACTCCATTTGGTTCTCCCTCACGTGATGGGAGCCCAAGAACTTAGGTCATCAGCTGCTGCTTCCCAGGCATTTCAGTGGGGAGCTGGCTCAGAAGTGGAGTAGCCCAGACTCAAATTAGGACACTGATATGGGATGCTGGAGTCACAAGCAATGCTTAATCCACTGTGCCAAAATGCTGGCCCCTTTTAATATTTTTAAAACATAGAAGAGATTATGTGATGTGTTTAGACTTTGGAAAATATATCCACTCTTAGAAAGAATCATCAGTTTTTCCTTATTTCAATAGATTCTCCTCTTTTTGAAAAATTTTTTATTCATTTCTTTGAGAGGCCGGGAGACAGAGAGGAGTATACATCATCTACTGGTTCACTCCACAAATGCCCTCAGCAGCCAGGACTAGGCCAATGTGAAGCCAGGAATCAAGAATGCAATTTGGTCTCCCATTTGGGTGTCAGAAACTCAACCACCTGAATTATCAGCTGCTTCCTCCAAAGGTGTGCACTAACAAGAAGCTGGAGACAGGAGCCAGAGCTAGGTATTGAACCTGAGCACTGCATTATGGGACATGCTATATTATTCAGTGTTCTAACCACTAGGCCAAATGCCTTTCTCTGGTTTTCTTTTTCAAATCAGGGTTACTGATATTTGTTTTATATATTATAAATGCCATCAATTTAAATTATACAGTTAGATAATTATATCAAGTCATGTGGAAACTATAATGAAGATATAAAATATTTAGAGAATTCAAGTTTCCCTGTGACCCTTATGGTCAATCCCCTCTACTTATGCTTGGATCTTGGCTAACATTAATCTATTATGAATCACCAGAGTTTTGGCTTTTCTATAATTTTATCTAAAAGGATTTAGATATTAGGTGATCTTCTGTGGCTAACTTCTTTCACAGTTTTTGAGATTCATTCAAGATGCAAGTAATTTATTCCTTTTTTATTACTTTTTTTTTATTAGACAGGCAGAGTTAGAAAGTGAGAGAGACAGAGAGAAAAGTCTTCCTTCCATTGGTTCACCCCCCAAATGCCCGCCACGGCCGGCGCTGCACCGATCTGAAGCCAGGAGCCAGGTGCTTCTCCTGGTCTCCCATGTGGGTGCAGGGCCCAAGCACTTGGGCCATTTTCCTCTGCCTTCCCAGGCCACAGCAGAGAGCTGGACTGGAAGAGGAGCAATCAGGACTAGAACCTGGTGCCCATATGGGATGCCGGCGCTGCAGGCAGAGGATTAACCAAATGGGCCATGGCACCGGCCCCTCCTTTTTACTACTGATAGAATTTTGTTCATATGACACACCACATATTTTCTATCCATTCACTAGGGTTTAACATATAGATTGTTTCAAGTTTTAAGTGATTGTGAGTAAAGTTTCTATAAATACCTATTACTGAGTTATTTTGTAACTATATGTTGTCATTTTTGTCTTAGAGGTAAATCTCTAGAATGGAATGTCTGTTTTAAGATAATAGGAATGGGAGGCTGGTGCTGTGGCATAGTAGGTAAAGCCGCCACCTGCAGTGCCAACGTCCCATATGGGCACCAGTTCAAGGTCCAGCTGCTCCACTTTCAATCCAGCTCTCTGCTATGGCCTGGGAAAGCAGTAGAAGTTGGCCCAAGTGCTTGGAGCCCTGCATCCACATGGGAGATCCAGAAGAAACTCCTGGCTTCTGGCTTTGGATAGGCCCAGTTCCGGCCATTGCAGCCATTTGGGGAGTGAACCAGCAGATGGAAGATCTCTCTCTCTCTCTCTCTTTCTCTCTCTCTCTCTCTGCTTTTGCCTCTCTGTAACTCTACCATTCAAATAAAAAATAAATCTTTTTTTTTAAATAGGAATATGGTTAGCTTTATAGGAACCGGCAAAAAGTTTTTCAAAGTGATTATAAAATTTTACTTTCCTTATAGTACTCTATACTTTAAGTGTTATATTTTTTACTTGTTTCTTCAGAGTGACAAGTACAAGTATGATACAAGTAACTGATATTTAAATTTGTAAGTTTATCCATCTCAGAGAGGAGAGCGATCAAAGTAGCATTTGAAAAGCCAATTTAGCTTTGGGATTGACATGAGGTTAATAAAAATTACATGATCCTTTAATCAAATTTACCCTACCCGTCCATGAATCTTTGTTAACATTTTGTTCAGAGAAATTAATACTGTAGTCATACAAAAACTGTCCATACAAGTTCATCCCTATTTTATTTGTAACCACAAACAAGTTGAAAACAGCTCAAGTTTCCTTCCAAATGTAAATAGTTGAGCAAACTTTGCAGAAGCTATATATTGAGATACCACTCAGCAAAAAGAGGTTCCTTGTTTATTAACATGCCCCAATCTGGGGCCAGCACTGTGGCATAGCAGGTAAAGCTGCCACCTGTGACACAGGCATCCCATATGAGTGCAAGTTCCAGTCCCAGCTGCACCACTTCAGATCCAGCTCTTTGCTAACAAGCCTGAGGCAACAGCAGAAGACGGCCCAAGTGCTTGGGCCCCTGCACCCACATGGGAGACGCAGAAGTCCTGGCTCCGGCTTCAGCCTGGCCCAGCCCTGGCCATTACAGTCATTTGGGGTGTGAACCAGAGGATGGAAGTGTGTGCTCTCGCTCTCTCTCAACTCTGCCTTTCAAATAAATAAATCTTCAAAAAATAGGGCAACAATCTGGATGAAACTCGGGCACATCATACTGATGAAAGATTGAATGAAAATACATTCTCTTTTTCTAAGGCTTTAATTATAGAGCGGTCTTCAATTCACAGCAAAATTAAGAAGGAACGTACAGAGATTTCCCATTTATCTCTGACCCCCACACATGCAGTTTCCTCATTATTAACATTTCCATAGAATGGTGCAGGTGTTAGAGCTAAGGGACCTTCACTGACACGTCATGGTACCTGGAGTCTGCCGCTTCTACTCGGTTCTCTCTTGATTTTGTGTATTCTATGGGCTTAGCCAAGGTGTAAAGACACATGCTAAATTCAGAAACACTAAGACCAATTACATTTTACAGTTTACCAAATCAAGAAAAGGATTTTAGAATCCAGAAACATTCCAGTTAAAGATGGTTCTCTCCTTACAGGTGGTGAGCTACTTTTATAACCAGAAAGACAGGAAATAATACAAAAATTATCTGGTTGGTAGTTTGCCATTTGCCTTATTTGGGCATAATTTGGTGGCCTTCAGTCTGGGATTGGCTGAGGATTCAGTTGCTGTGATGGGCTAACGATCCGTTGCTCAATTACAAGTAAACACCCTTAGTTCTAAGCTACAACCTGCTTACATCAAACTAGGCTGTATATACAAAAGCCTGTGCAGAACAACTCATTATTCAAGTACAGAGGCTGATTTAGGTCAATTTATCCCAGTGCAACACACAAATGCATCCTTATAGCATTACACTATTTCCATCGCCCAGAAAAGCTTCTGTGCTCTATTGATTCTTCCCTCCCTTAAGCCCCAGCTATCACTAATCTTTTTACTGCCTCAATAGTTTTGCCATTTTGAGAATGTCATATAGCTGGATTCATGTAATATGTAACCTTTTCAGATTGGTTTTTTTTTTTTTCACTTAGTTATATGCATTTAAGTTTCCCCTATGTTTTTCATGACTTCATAGCTAATTTCTTTTTGGCACTAAATAATATTCTCTGTTTAGATGTGCCACAGTTGAATCATTCTCCTACTGTAGGATTTTATGGTTTTTTCCAAGTGTTGGCAATTATTAATAAAGCTTTGCTAAACATTTGTGGGCAGGGATTTTTATGGGCGTAACTTTTATACTGCTTTGGGTAGACAGTAAGGACTGTAACTGATGGATCATATGATAAAAGCATATTTAATTTTTTAAGAAACCACCAAACTGTCTTCCAGAGTGGCTGTGCCAATTTGTATTCTTACAATGAATTTCTGTTGCTGCCTACTCTTGTCAATATTGGCATAATGGTGTGTTGTATTTCATGGTTGTCTTAATTTACATCTCTCTGATTATGCAAGACGTGGATCGTCTTTTCATATATTTATTTTTCATCTGCATATCTTCTTCAGTGGAGGGCCTCTTAAGATCTCTGGTCCTCTTTTCAATTTGTTTTCTAATTGTGGAGTTTTAAGGGGTTTCTTTGTGCATATTTTAGATAGTACTGCATTATCAGATGTCTTTTTGCAAATGTTTTTCTCCCAGTCAGTGCCTTTTCTTCTCATTATCTTGCTGACATTCTCAAATGACAAAACTGGAGACAAAGAGACAAGGAAGAAGGATGGGTTGGGGCTAGCTGTGATTGCTAAGAGATAGCATGAGGTTGTTATTTTGTGGTGATGAAATTGTTCTGTATCTTGACCATGGAAGTGGTTACACAAATCTAAACATAAAATAAAATTGGGGGGGGGGCAGTACTTTGGCATTGTAGGCTAAGCCTCTGCCTTCAGTGTCAGCATCCTGTATGGGCTCTGGTTTGTGCCCCAGCTCCTCCTCTTCCTATCCAGCTCTCTGCTATGGCCTAGGAAAGCAGCAGAAGATATCCCAAGTGCTTGGGCCCCTGCACCCATGTGGGAGACATGGAAGAAGCTCCTGGCTCCTGGCTTCAGATCTGACCAGCTCTGGCTATTGTGGCCATTTGGGGAGTGAACAAGCAGATGGGGACCTTTCTCTCTGTCTCTCCTTCTCTCTATCTGTAACTCTACTTCTCAAATAAATAAATAGAAGTGGACATAACTATGCATAAACACACAAACAAAGCAAGTTAAAATGGTACAAATATTAAGAGGTCTGTAGACTAATTAATTGTAATATACCAATGTCAATGTCCAGAGTTTGATGTTCACAAGTAATGAAAGCAATCATCCCTGGGGAAATTCATGAAGGACACACAGGACTTTGTACAATTACTGAAAATTTTTTCAAAACAAAAAGTGCTTAAAACAAATAAATCAAACTTCCACCAAAATATTTAATATATATGCTCAATATGATGTAAGCAATGATTTCCCTTAGAGTTTATTGTATTTGTGAAAAGTCAGACAGTATCAAGCTTTGAAATGGCTTTCGATCAGGTACACTGTGGAATAAAAACACATTTTAGTTCAGGCTGCTGTAACAGAATACTGAAAAAAAAAATCACAAGTATAATTGAAAACTTCAATGGTCTTCTCTTAGCAATAGATAGAACAGAATTTAAAAGAAAAAAAAATTATAAGGCTCAAAAACATCATCACCCCAGCAGCATATAAGTGACATTTACAGAACACACTTTTTCCCAACAACAGAATACACACATTCTTTTCAAGCACCAGCAGAATAAGTACCATTTCACGTTTATAGACTCAACATAGTATAGGTGACATTTCTCAATATCTTACCAGTATCCCAGAATGCATTTTTTATATAGACAAGGTTATTCTAATTTATATGGAAAGGCAAAGGAACTAAAATACCTAAAAGAGTTTCAAAGAAGAAAAATATAAAGATTAACTATATATTTGGAGAAAATATTTTCAAGTCACAGAATGACAATGGACTTATATCTAGAATATATAAAGAACACTGTTTTAAAACACTGAAAGATACAAACACTCCAGTTAGAAAGAGGGCAAAATTATGAAGAAACATTTCCTCAAAGATGATATATGTATGACAAATAATATATATGCATGCTTCCTGTGCCTGTCATTTATGTGTGTGTAGATCATATACCTCATTTAATATATCTATGTTTAATTTGGTTGTTATTATTTGGTTGTTATTAATTCATATTCTGCTTGAATACAAGAAGAGGAATATGAAGAAAAGATGAACAGGACAAAAGCAGACAAGGAAGAGGAGGAGAAACCACAAAAATATGTGTGATAAGAAGGACTACCTATAAAATGTAGCTTTACCAAGAAGCAAGAACAACTTTATTTTTTAAAAAAGATTTATTTATTTATTTGAAAGTCAGAATTACACACAGAGAGAGGAGAGGCAGAAAGAGAGGTCTTCTATCCAATGGTTCACTCCCCAGATGGCTGCAACGGCCAGAGCTGCGCTGATCTGAAGCCAGGAGCCAGGAGCTTCTTCCAGGTCTCCCACATGGGTGCAGGGGCCCAAGGACTTGGGCCATCTTCCACTGCTTTCCCAGTCCATAGCAGAGAATTGGATCAGAACAGGAGCAGCCGGGCCTAGAACCGGTGCCTGTATGGGATGCCAGCGCTTCAGGCCATAGCTTTAACCTGCTGTGCCACAACACCGGCCCCAAGGACAACTTTATAATAGCAATCTTGAAACATTTGAGAGTTTGAAGTACAGCATATTGAGAAGGCATACAGGGTTACATATTGTAAATATAAGTACATTTGCAACTCTTTCTTTCTCTATGCATCTAATATCAGGATATAAAAATTATTAACATCTCAATGTTTTTGAAAAAATATACATATTGATCTTTTGAAATAACCTTTCCAAGAACAAGGATTCTTCAACTAGTGATTGTATTTTCAAGCAATTCAAATGGCAAATAGGTTGAAAATATTTGCTGTCCAAAGTAACAGAATTGCTACAGAATAAACTGATTAAACTAGTGAATCTAAAATATTCAGTGTCAATTCTAGATTGCAATTGAGCAACATATTATTTTGGTGACCTCTTTATTATATCTAGTTTTCTTCTCATTATAAATGATGATTAACTTCTGGAATTATTAACAATCATGCTATATCATTATTAGAAAGGAAATGGTAGTTTAAAACAATAATTTAAGGTGCAAGCTTTGTGGCCTAGTGGGTTAAGTCACTGCTTGGGATGCCACATCCCAGATCAGAATGCCTGTTTGAGTTCTAGCTCCTATGCTTCTGATCAAACTCCCTGCTAATAATGCATCCTGAGAGGTAATAGGTGATGGCTCCAGTGCTTGAGCTCCTGCCATCCACGTGGAACATTTGGGTGGAGTTCCTGGCTCCTGGCTCCAGTAGGCATTTGTTGCAAGCATTTGGGGAAGTGAATCAGTAGATGGAAGATTTCTCTCTCTCTCTCTCTCTCTCTCTCTCTCTCTCTCTTTCAAATAGATGAAAATAAATAAATATTTTGCTAAGTTAAACTAATTTTAATCAATCACTTTGTACATTTAATGTTACAATTTATTAGATTATTTAAAAACAATTAAGTCTTTACTAGAAAGTGTCTAGCAATTATTAGTATCTCAAAGTTCTGAATGAGGGTTAAGATTATAAGCCAGGGGCCAGTGCTGTGGCACAGTAGGTTAAGCCCTCACCTGCAGTGCTAGCATCCCATAACTGTTTCAACTGCTCATCTTCCAATACATCTCCCTGATAATGGCCTGGTAAAGCAGTAGAGGATGGCCCAAGTACTTGGGCCCATGCACTAACACAGGACACCCAGTTAAAGCTCCTGGCTCCTGGCTTCAGATCAGCCCAGTTCCAGCTGTTGTGGCCATTTGGGGAGGGTACTGGCAGATGGAAGATCTCACTCACTCTCTCTCTCTCTCTCTCTCTCTCTGTAACTCTATTTATCAAATAAATAAATACCTTTAAAAAGTGATAAATCATCCCAATTTTTTAAAAGATTTATTTATTTATTTGAAAGTCAGAATTACACAGAGAGAGAAGGAGAGGCAGAGAGAGAGAGAGAGAGAGAGAGAGATCTTCCATCCGTTGGTTCACACCCCAATTGGCTGCAATGGCTGGAGCTGCACCAGTCTGAAGCCAGGAGCCAGGAGCTTCTTCTGGGTCTCCCACGCAGGTGCATGGGCCCCAAGGACTTGGGCCATCTACTGCTTTCGCAGGCCATAGCAGAGCTGGGTTGGAATTGGAGCAGCTGGGACTTGAATTGGTGCCCATATGGGATGTTGGCACTACAGGCAGTGGCTTTACCCAGTACACCACAGCTCCAGCCCCCCAATTTTCTCAAGCAATTCCTGTATATTACTTGATGATATCCTATGGATATGAATAAATTTGAGTGTATCAAAATTCTAACTTTCTTTGAAAATAATGGGAAGGTACTGAAGTTTTCTCCTTTTAGTAATTGTCAAAGATTATACTAAGTGAAAATGTGAGTGGTAGGGTAACAATCTTATTGACCTAGTAGGTCTAAATATCTCATTAAGAATGAAACTCTTTTTCTTTAATGAATTTAATTCTAAAATACCATGGCATATACACCAAGAGTGAAGCTTGTTATTTAACTATGATGGTAATAATACCAAGGTCTTTATATAACTTATTTTAAAATGCTGGCTACAGAAAGGGACACCACAATAGCAATGCAAGTGGGAGACTCTGAAGACAGAAATCTTATACCTACACCCAGACCTGTTCCTCTTTCCTCCATCCATTAGCATACAAAAAAAGACACTTCTGTTCCTCTCTTCATTGTTCACGTACAGGTCTTCCACCTTCCAGATCCACATAAAATGCTTTACTCTATGGCAAAGGATGCTGCTTCCTGAGAGGCCAGCAAAAGGCTGAAACCTGTAAGTGCAAGGGCATTGCCTTCCTTTGAAGTGACTCCTTATGGCTGCAGATAAATTTTTTTTTTGCTCTCCCTTGCTGAATGAATGTAAGATCCACATGATATTTTTAAGCATACACCTAAACTAAGTTAAGGACACACTCTAAAGATCTACAGAGCAAAAATGAGAAGCCCTAGATTTTTGCAGTATGCAACAGAATAAATCTCACCAAATAATTAAAAGAAAAAGTCAAGGGATGACATTTGGCATAGTGGCTAAGCCACTGCTTGGATTGCCTGCATTCCATATGGAGTGCCTGACTCATTTCTCATTCCAGCTTCCTGTTTGTACTGCCTCCAGGTGGCAGTAGATGATGATGACTCAAGCACTTAGGTCCATGCCAGCAACCTGGAAGACCCAGGTCGAGCTCCTGGCCTTAGACTGTTGGCCTGGTCAACCCTGGTTGTTGCGGCCACTTGGGAAGTGTATCAGCAGAGAGAAGATGCTTCTATCTTTCAAATAAATGAATAGATATTGTACAAAAGTAAATATTCAAGCCATTTAGGCTGTGCTTCGAAGACTAAATAAAATAAGAGTAAAAAAGAGTGAAGAGTGTGTTCAAAGTATTGTACAAGTATCATCATAAAAGAATCAGAACACAGATTACAAATGTAAACAAAAGCATACTAGAATTTATTTTTTTATCCACTCATTCATCCATTTGTGAGGCTGATTCACTTCGCAAATGCCTGCAATAGCCCTGACTGGGCCAGAACCAAGCCAGGAGCTGAAAACTCTTTCCAGATTTCCCATGTGGTGGATATGAGCCATCACCTTTGCTTCAGGGTACAAATTAGCAGGAAGTTGAATTTGGGAGTACAGCTGTGACTTGAAGCCAGCACTCATTTATGACATGGGCATCTTAACCACAGTGTTCCTTGCTACACCAAGTGTCCCAAGATGCAATATTAATCGATTTGCTTCATTTCCAAAGTTTCCTTATAAACTTGCTCACAATGATACCAAGAACTATTTCTTGTTATCAATTTCTGTGATTTCAGCATCCAGAGCCACATCTCAACAAGATTAAAAAATAATCCTACTGAAAAGAAAAGTTCTTTTCTTACAAATAATAAAATGCAATGTCTATTTAGCCGATGCTAGTGTTCTTCCTGTGTAGAACATCCAGCTATAGCAAGTTCTCTTAATTTATATGAATGAAGGTGCATGTGGGCATACCTGCAATGAGTTAGGTAGTCTTACTGTTAATATACACATTTTCCTCTACAGGAATTGTTTCATTATCTTTCCTAATTTTTAATAGTCACAAAGCTACAAAAAATTATATATATATATATATATATACACATATACATATGTATATATATATATATATATATATATTACTTGTGATCGTTTGGTTTTAGTTCTCACTAAATGGCAAAATTCTGATTAAAAAAAAATATGGTTAAGTGTTGGCATTGTGGCACAGAAGGTTAAGCTGCCTCTTTGCATCCCTTCATCCTACATCAGAGTGCCAGTTCAAGTCCTGGCTGCTCAAGTTCCATTAGCTTCCATTAGCTCCCTGCTAATGCACCTGAAAAGCAGCTAAAGATGGCCCAGGTACATGGGTTTTTGCCACCCACAAGGGAGACCATGATGGAGTTCCTGGCTCCTGACTTCAGCTGTTGTGGCCATTTGGGGAGTGAACCAGTAGGTTTCTCTTTCTTCTCTCTCTCTCTTTCTCTCCCTCTGCCTGTCTCCTCCCCTCCCTTTCTCCCTCCCTCCTTCCCTCCTTCCTTCCCTTTTTGACACTTTGCCTCTCAAATAAAGTAAAGAAATCTTTAAAAATATATTCAAATTAATGAGCATTTAAAATGCTTTCTGCTGCTAGAAGTCAAATCCACTTTTATTAGAAATTGTTCAAATAATAAAGATTTCAGCCTTATATTTCATAGCAAACATCTTCATGTACTGATACTTTGGCTAAAACCTAAGCTAATGCACTTAAGAACAGAAGTCAGGATAAATTTTGGCTATTTTGCTTCAATATTGGGGCTATTACACCTATTTTTATATTCACCCTTCACATAAAACTATTGTAACTACATTGCTATAATAGGGATTAAGCTGTTTGGGGTTTACATGAGGATTTTGGTTCCTTGTACAGTGAACATAAACCAGTATTAGTTTATAATATCTGTAAGGTTAGGTGTGAGCATGTGTGAGTGTGTATGTGTGTGTGTATGTGTGTGCCTGCATGTGTGTAGAACTTATTCTATTGCTGCAATGATTTGCTAAATGCTTGCTGGGTTACTTTTATTTAAAGTCCAGTATAAACTAAATCTATGTGGTGAACAATACATCGGTTTCTATTTCCCATGTATCCTGCCATTCATGATTGTCTAATGATCTTTTTTTGTGAAGAAATGGTCAAAATATGGCCTTATTATCAAGCACAGAAGCCCCCAAATATGTTCAGAGTTTCCTTAGAATAAATGTAGCAACATTTCTCGATAAAGTCATAAATAATCATTATCAATCATTATCAATATGCAGTAATTTCTCTCAGAAAATTTTAAAGTTCTCTTCAGGATTTCAGTAATAAAAAGTTTATAAATCAAAAGAAAAGGTTCTGGCCCACTGGGTTAAGCCACCCCTTAGGACGCTGGCATCCCATATCAGACCACCACTTGAAGTCGTGCATGTTCCAGTCCCAATCTAGCTTCATGCTAATGTACCTGGGATGACAATAGAAGATGTCTGAGACACTCAAGAACTTGGGCCTCTGACATTGAAGTGGGAGAACAAGATAGGGTTCCTGGCTCCTGGCTTTGCCCTAGCCCAGATCTAGCTGTTGTGCCCATTTGGGAATGGAACCAGCAGATGGAAAATTTCTCTTTCTGTGTCTCCCCTTCTTTGTTTTGCTCTTCCATTTTTTTTTTAATCAGGAAAAAAAAAAACTTTCTACATTGTAATTATATACTAAAATATTTCTTCTTTGGCTCTAATCCAGCTATGTAGAAACACAGGCAATTATTTAATATTTAGCCTCTTAGCTCTTGTATCTATAGGATATAACATTGTAAAAAGTAAGATATATAAGTAATAACTAAAGTGACATGTTGAAAATGATTACACTCATTTTCATACAAGTATTATTCTAATTTTATCATTGTTGTTAGGTCAGAAGTGAATTAACAGTACTTAGGTCATGTTAATTCACATGGTAAATTATCATTAATATTTCCATTGTTGCTATTCAGAACAAAAACAAATTGATGCACTCAACTCTGTCATAACATCTGTCAGGAGGCAAGCCTGCCTTTTGCTGATTACATTTTGCTTTTATAAAAGTGTCATAAATATAATTGATGACAAGAGCACTTCATTGATACATTCTATCTTCAAGTGATGTTTCCACACTTAAAATTCTGTCCTTGAGTCTAAATAGTGTCAAGTTATATAAATTGCCCCTGCTTCCCATCTTTACTCTTAAACTAGTTATTGACACAGGAGGGAGGACATTGAGTGATTTGACACTGAGTGAATGAAGTCTTTATTTGTTATCTTAAAATGGCTCTAGTGTCCTGGATATAATTGGAGGTTTATGAGTCCATGACAAAATTGTCAAATCCATTACCAAACCTGCCAAGGAAATGCAGGATTCATACTGTTTTTGTGTTTTTTTTTTCTTTCATGTAAGAATTCAATTTTATAACAATTTTAGATCCCTCCAGGCAACGCATTTGAAGACAATTATTGGTCCTCTCTGGTTGTTAAAAGCACTTAACCTTTGGTGTCCCAATTTATTTTACTATTCCAGGTATATTAGAAATCCAAAAGAGGGAAGTTCTTGAAATATTTGAGTGCTATCAAAAGCACATTTTAAAAATGAGACAGAGAATAAAGCAGTGAATTTAGAGAGATTACTAGGATGTTTGTGTCCACATCATAAACATGATTTAAATATTAGAAAATTTTCTCAAATGTTGAAATCCCTAATTTTTAAGGGTTCATTTTTAATATCTTGAGGAATTTATTAGAAATTTCATTTACTCATCTGCAAGCAGGTTTGTTTGCAAACAAACTTTGTTTTGTTTGGAAGATACAAAAATCTGAGGCAAAATATAAAAGTCCCAGGCAAAACAACTTGTAATAGATAGTAAGAAGGCCCGGCATGATGGCATAGCTGGTGAAGCCTTCACCTGTGATGCCAGCATCACATATGGGTGCTGTTTTCAGACCGGGCTGCTCCACTTCCAATCCAGCTTTCTGCTAATGTGCCTGGGAAAGCAGGGGAAGATGGCCCAAGTGCTTGTTTCCCTGCACCCATGTGGGAGACCCAGAAGAGGTTCCTGGCTCCTGGCTTCAGCCTGGCGCAGCCCTGGTCGTTGCAGCCATTTAGGGGGTGAACAAGAGGATGAAAGATCTCTCTCTGTCTCTCCCTCTCTGTGATTCTGCCTTTCAAATAACTAATAAATAAATCTTTAAAAACATAGACTAGTAAGAATAAATAAAAAACAAATTCATTCAATTCAGCCATGGCAAACAAAACATATAGTACATTTGTATATGTCATAGTCTTTTGCAAAGAGACACTGGAAGTAATAGTTTGTAGGGCTAACATCCAGGATGTGTGTGTATATACTGGGAAGGAGAAAGTGGCAGATTAAGAATGAGAAATTCTACTTCTGGATTTAACACTTTAAATTGACATTTCAAAAGCTGAAACTAAGCAAGTGAGGGCCTGTGGTGTAGCTGGTAAAGTCACCACCTGTGGCAAGAGCATCCCATATGTGTGACAGTTTGTGTCCTGGCTGCTCCACTTCTGATCCAGCTCCCTGCTAATACTCTGGGAAAGCAGTGAAAGATGGCTCAAGTACTTGAGCCCCTGCCACCTAAGTGGGAGACCCAGATGAAGCTCTTGGCTCCTGGCTTCAGCCTGGCCTATCCCTGGCCATTGTAGCCATCTGGGGAGTGGTCCAGCAGATGGAAGATCTCTCTCTCTCTCTCCCTCTCTCTCTCTGTAACTCTAATTTTCAAATAGATAAATAAATGTCTTTTAAAAAAAATGATAAGTGATCCATAAAGAGTCACTAAAATTGTTGGCATCAGATTTCTGTTGTAATCAATTTCATTTTGTTTTCCTACTTGAGAATTTAACAACTGGCATTGATTTGCAGTGCTTTTTAGTAAGAACTAATAATGCAATGATTTGATTGGTTTTATTTTTGTAACAAAAGTAGATAATCTGGGATGAAACTAAATACAGAAATTAAGCTAATAATAATATCAATTTTACTTATTGCTTTTATTTTATGTTAAAAGTAGAAAAGATTTCTGCTTTCAATTGAGACTTAGAAAGCTTGGAGGGAATGTCACCAATATGTTAACATCAAGATAATCTACAAAATCACAATTTTTTGAGCTGATCAGAGACATAAGATCACAGATCAACCAGAGGAATTGAATTGCACAGTTTCTGTGAATGAGGAGGTACAGGAACCATTTCACCTTTGGCCACACAAAAATCTGAGAGCCATAAAAGTGTGTCAGAAGAGTATGTGTGTTGGGGACTACATGAGGCATGTACACACACCTGTGTCAGACAGTAGATGATGGCCTAAGTAGATGTAGATACAATTAGGTTAGTAATCTAATTAGAGCCACAGATGACCTAATTACTGGGCTATCAAAGTTGATCTTTAGGGGCAGGGACTGTGGTGTAGCATCTCATATGGCTGCCCATTCAAGTCCTGGCTGCTCAACTTCCAATCCAGCTCTGTTAATGCACCGGGCAAGGCAGTGAAAGACGGCCCAAGTGCTTGCCTCACTGCACCCACGTGGGAGAACAGGAAGAAGCTCCTGGCCCCTGACATTGAACTGACCCAACTCTGCCCGCGGTGGACATTTGGGGAGCGAACCAGAGGAAGGAAGGAAGGGCTCTCTCTCTCTCTTTTACTCTCTCTCTCTCTCTGCCTTTCAAATAAATAAATAAATAAATATTTTTTAAAAAGATGAAAGATGATCTTTGGACATATGTGATTTCTATGTTCAACTAAATAGATGGGATGAGATATTTTGCTAGAGAATTTCAATCACTACAAGAATCAGAAAGAAGTTTTAAAATTCAATGTCGCAAATATTGAAATTAACATGGTAACAGTGAAATTCCACAGCAGCAAGGGCACAACAAAATGAAGGCTAGAGAACTAGAAGACAGATACATAGAAAATATCCAGCCAGAATTATGAAGAGCCAGGGGATGAAACATTCAGAAAAGATTGTAAAATATATTTGAAATGTGTGATACAGTCATACATATGTATACCTTAGAGGGGTTAGAGACAGAATGAAAAAGTTTCAGTGGCTATTGGGTTACAGTTTTCAAAACTGAAATAAGACGTGAACTACAGACACAAAGATTTATCCTGCTAGAGATTCAGAAAGAAAAAAATATATTCTCCACTTTCTATACATCCTAGTATAACTAAAGAATATAGACAACAACAATGAAACAAAAAGCAGCCTAAAAAAAATGGGCATTATTTTACACCACAGTTATGCTTGACTTTATAAAGATAATATAAAAGCCATAAGAGATAGAATATATTTAAATATTGAAAGAAAACAGCTGTCAACAAACATCTCTGTGTCTTTCAAAGTAGCATTCCAACTGAAGATGAAATAAAGGAATTTTCAGAAAATCAGCAGGGAAAGAATTCATGACTTTTTTTATAAACTAAACTAAGTACTTTAGGAGAGTCTTCAGATTAAAATAAAATTACCACAGGGAAAAAAAATATGATAATGTAGGAAGGAAAAAAGCAGGACAATATGGAAGTTAAAAATGCAAAAAGATGCAAGTAACAGTGAGCATACAAAACAATACCACATAATCTAAGTATTGTTTTGTATGCTCACTGTTACTTGCATCTTTTTACATTTTTAACTTCCATATTGTCCTGCTTTTTTCCTTCCTGCAGCTCTTGCCCTGACTCTAGATGTACAATGTAATACTTTATCCTTTTCAGTATTTGTTGTTGTTGTTGTTGTTCTAGTACTAGTGGTTGAACTCTGTAATTAACACACAATTATTCTTAGGTGTTTAAATTTTAACTGAAAAGTGATCCCTGTTAAATATAAGAGTGGGAAAAAGAGACGGAGGAGATGTACAATTTGGGACATGCTCAATCAGACTTGCCCCAAATGGTGGCGTTAGAAATGTGCCAGGAGATTCCAATACAATCCCATCAAGGTGGCATGTACCAATTTCAGTTCACAATTGATGGCTCTGATAGGTCTAAGAGTCAAAGGGATCACACAAACAAGATTAGTGTCTGCTAATACTAACTGATAGAATCAAAAAGGGAGAGAAGGATCCAACATGGGAAGCGGGATACACAGCAGACTCATAGAATGGCAGATGTCCTAAACAACACTCTGGCCTCAGAATCAGCCCTTAAGGCATTCGGATCTGGCTCAAGAGCCCATGAGAGTATTTTAGGCATGGAAAGCCAAGATACCATGGAAAAGAAAAAAAAGAAGAAGACCTAAATGAAAGATCTCTGTGAGTGAGATCCCAGTGGAAAGAACGGGGCCATCAAAGAAAGAGGTACCTTTCTCCAAAGGGAGGAGAGAACTTCCACTTTGACTGTGACCCTATCGGAATAAGATCAAAGTCAGCAAACTCTAAAGGCTTCCATAGCCTTGGCAACTCATGACTAGAGCCTTGGGAGATTACTGACGCCATAAACAAGAGTGTCAAATTGTTAAGTCAGCAACAGGAGTCACTGTGTACTTACATCTCGTGTGGGATCTGTCCTTAATGTGTTGTCTAATGTGCAGTGATGCTATAACTAGTACTGAAACAGTATTTTTATACTTTATGTTTCTGTGTGGGTACAAACTGATGAAATCTTTACTAATTATATACAGAATCAATCTTCTGTATATAAAGATAATTGGAAAAAAAAACCTGGTGTTAAATTGGAAATTGCATAGGAAATTAATTAATTAAAAATATTTTGTAGGATCTCTGTCTTTAATGTGCTGTACACTGTTATTTAATGCTATAACTAGTACTCCAAGAGTATTTTTTTCACTTTGTGTTGCTATATGGGGGCAAACTGTTGAAATCTTTACTTAGTATATACTAAACTGATCTTCTGTATATAAAGAGAATTGAAAATGAATCTTGATGTGAATGGAAGGGGAGAGGGAGTGGGAAAGGGGAGGGTTGCGGGTGGGAGGGAAGTTATGGGAGAGGGGAAGCCATTGTAATCCATAAGCTGTACTTTGGAAATTTATATTCATTAAATAAAAGTTTAATAAATGAAAAAAAAAGCAAATGCAAAAAAAAAAAACCAATACCACTTAGAATAGACATTATATATGTGTAAAACTAACATGTGAGGCAATATGATACAACATCTGGAAAAGAAATAAGAAAGATTAAAGGATTCTCTAGTAGTGTTTCCCAACAGTATTTCCAGCATTATGTCAATGTGCTGTTGTGCCCGGCCCAATATGGTAGGCAGCATTCACTTGTATCCATTACATTCTATTATGTGGCTATTGCAGCAAATTGAATTTTTACTCTTATTTACATAGTTGTACATACCTAGGGGCAGTATATCATACATTGATATTCCTTTTATTAAGATGTATTTATTTATTTGAAAGAGTTACACAGAGAGAGAAGGAGAGGCAGATAGAGAGAGGTCTTCCATCCACCAGTTCACTCCCCCACTGGCTGCCATGGCCAGAGCTGCACCAATCCAAACCCAGGAGCCAGGAGCTTTTTCCAGGTCTCTCACAAGAGTGTAGGGGCCCAAGTCTCAGGCCATCTTCTACTGCTTTCCCACCTCATAGCAGGGAGCTGTATAGGAAGTGGAGCAGCCAGGACTTGAACAGGTGCCCATATGGGATGCTGGCACTACAGGAGGCGGCTTTACCAGCTACGCTATGCCACATGGCAGCCCCCATACATTGATATTCTACAGTTGTTCTCCATGCCTAGGAATGGATCAATATACTAATTCATGCTAGATTATAAAGAAAAAAAATCTAGGTACAAATTTTACTCTTTCAAAATAATCACCAGAAGAATAGTAAGAGAATTAATTACTAACAAAACAATAGAAGTTAAAGAATTAGGTAAAATGCAAACAACACAGTGTTCTGTCCCCTAAACAGCCAGAAATGAAAGAAAAGAGAACAGAAAAGTTGATAATAATTAAACAAATTAGGATATGCTAGTTAAAAATCTTGGCTCAATAACTACATTCAATTCAAGTTAACTAAATGCTCCAACTAGGAGATCAATTTGCAGACTCTCTTATCTGGCCTACTACTGAAATGGCTTCCATATGTAACTTCTCTAATTTTTTAGATAACAAGGATTTATTCAATGTCAAAAGCAACCTTCAATTTGCCTAGAATTTCCACTATATTCACAAAATATTTTGGCATTGTACAGAGAATTTATATAAAGTCTCCTTGGAAATAAGAGCTCACTACAAAATCAGAGAAATCAGTCCATGTTTAATTCTTTTATTTTTATTTATTTCCCGCAATGAAACATTTTATTTAAGGAATACAGACTTCATGCATTTTGTAAGTACAATTTTAGGAATATAGTGATTCTTCCCACCATACCTGCCCTCCTACCAACTCTCCCACACCTCCTCCTCTCTCTCCCATTCCTAGTCCCATTCTCCACTAAGATCCATTTTCGATTAACTTTATACACAGACGACCAACTCTATACTAAGTCAAGAGTTCAAAAATTTGCTCTGTAGGCCGGCGCCGTGGCTCAACAGGCTAATCCTCCGCCTTGCGGCGCCGGCACACTGGGTTCTAGTCCCGGTCGGGGCACCGATCCTGTCCCGGTTGCCCCTCTTCCAGGCCAGCTCTCTGCTGTGGCCAGGGAGTGCAGTGGAGGATGGCCCAAGTCCTTGGGCCCTGCACCCCATGGGAGACCAGGAGAAGCCCCTGGCTCCTGCCATCGGAACAGCGCAGTGCGCCGGCCGCAGCGCGCTACCGCGGCGGCCATTGGAGGGTGAACCAATGGCAAAGGAAGACCTTTCTCTCTGTCTCTCTCTCTCTCTCACTGTCCACTCTGCCTGTCAAAAATAAAAAAAAAAAATAAAAAAAAATTGCTCTGTAAAAACAAAAAATAAAACAAAACAAAAAAATCCTGTTCCTTAACAGTTGAGACAAGGGCTGTACAAATTCATAATTATAATACAACTCTTAGAGGACAGAGGACCTGCATGGGAAGTTAGTGTACAGTGACTCTTGTTGTTAATTTAATAATTAACACACTTATGTATGATGTCAGTGATCACCCAAAGCTCTTGGCATGAGCTGCCTAGGCTATAGAAGCCTTTTGAATCCACAATCTCCATCAGTATTCAGATAAGGTCATAAGCAAAGTGGAAGTTCTCTCTTCCCTCCTTCTTTAATGACCACTTCTTTCCACTGGCTTCTCATCTACTGAGATCCTTCACATAGGACATTTTTTGCCTCAGTGTCTTGGCTTTCCATGTCTGAACTGCTCTCTTGGGCTTTTCAATCAGACCAGAATGCCTTCAGGGCTGATTCTAAGGTCAGAATACTATTTAAAACAATTGTCGTTCTATGAGTCTGCTGTGTGGACTTCTTCCCATGTTGGAGCATTCACTCCTTTTTAATTCTATAATTATTACCAGACCCTTAATAATATCTATTAGATCACTTTAACATTTAAGATGGTATTTTTACCAACCAGATTAAGAGGATTTGGAGTCCCATGGCAAGTTTTTAAACTGTGCCCTTAGAAGTAAGTCCATAGGAATGTATGCAGAACTATACAGCTTTACAGTTATAAACTTCACACACCTCATAATTACAACTTTAGGAACATGGTGATCCTTCCCACCATGCCCATACTCCCACCCATACACCTAACCCCTCTTTCTCTTCCCTGACTTATTGCCACTCTAATTTTTTACTGAGTTCTATTTTCAACTGACTTTACACACATGTTTAACTCTATGTTAATTAAAGAATTCAATAAATAGGATAAATAAAAAACTGTTCCTAAACAGTCAGGACAAGAGCTGTTAAAGTCATTACTTCTCAATTTGACTTGTACAGATTGCCTTTTAAGTGCTTTATTGGTTCTCACAGGTAAAGGAGAACATGTGGTATTGATTCAATTTGGAACTCTTCTTCAAGCTTATCTTGGCTTTTATTTTTCACATCCTCTACTGTCAGGGTCACAGGGTCAGTAGCATCTGCTGACTGTTGCTTTACATCTGCCCAGAACCCTTTACCGACCCATTTTACACTGTTCATACCATTGAGAACCTCTAGTGTGTTTGACACAACAGGTTTATTTGGATTATTCTTAACCAATGTCATTCCAGCATTAGTTTTTTCCCCTTACCTCTTTAATCAGATAAATGACAGATGCACTTTTGATGAGATCTGGTGGAGGAAGGGGTAGGGGCAGGAGCTGTGGAAGAATGGTGGTCCTCCAGCAGCAGATGTACCAAAATCTAAGTCTCCTGCAATCTTAGTTTTCTGGCTACTCTTACAAGGTCACGACTTTGACAATTTGAGCCCTGAGAGCTCATTTTCAAGAGCACAGATATGCTGCATGTGTTGTTCTAGTCTTCAGATCAGGCTCTTCTTCAGACAGGTTGGATAAGAAAATTTGTCTCCTTGGGGTCTTCTCAAAGAAAGTAGGGTCATCCTAAAGGTGTGGGGTTCACTTTCATATCTGTCCTTAGTCTTCCTTTTTGGCCCTCCATCCAATGTCAGCAAAGTTACCATTGCATTCTCTCCTGGGTGGTTGGGGCTCAATTCTGTTGCATGGCTCAGAAGCTGAAACTGAATTCTTGGATGCCAAATCAGAGATAAATTAGTACCAATATCTTTCAATACTTCAAGATGAACCATATGGCTTCCCAGAAAAAAGCAACAATCACATGCCTACGCCAACTTGTGGAAACAACAGTATAATCAGGTACTTAATCCAGCCAAGCAAAGAGATGGCAAACTCTCTCAAAATTTGCATTTCAAGTACTTCAGGCATACACAGCTGCACATGGTCCAGAAAGCCGATTTAGAGTAGCAGCAGCTAGATTCTGCCAGTTATTCAGGCTTCTAGAGTCACATAATTCATAACATATTTATGTCTCCCTTTCACTAATAAATTCAGTACTAGAAACTTAGATTTAAAAAAATGTTCAGGAGAAAAAAAGAATTCTACTGTAACAACAGTTAATATATTTTACTTGCATTTATTTGAGAGAAAGACAGGTGGATAGATAGATAAATAGATAGATAGATACATAGATAGATACATGCATAGATAAACTATCTCATCCACTAGTTTACCTCCCAAATGATTGCAATGGCTGGGATGAACTGAGGCTGAAGACTGGAGCTGGGAGCAGAATCCAAGTCTTCCACATGGGCGGCAGGAATCCAGTAACTTGGACTATCAATCCTGCCTCTCAGTGTCTGCATTGGCAGGAAGATGAAATCAGGAGCTAGAGCCAGATATCATAACTGCTAGGCTGAATGCCAGTTCCCATCTATTGATTTGTTTTGATTTAGTATTTGATTTAGAGGCCACTGTTGTGATGCAGCAGGTTAAGCTGCAGCCTGTGACTCAGGCATCTCCTATGAGTGTCAGTTCCAGTCCTCGCTGCTCTACTTCTAATCCAGCTCCCTGCTAATGCACCTGGGAAATCAGCAGAGGATGGCCCAGGTACTTGGACCCCTTCCACCCATGTGGGAAACCTAGATGATGGTCCAGGTTCCTGACTTCAGCCTGGCCCAGCCTCAGTCATTGCTGCCATTTGGGGAGTGAACCAGTGAGTGGAAGATAGATAGATCTCTCTCTCTCTCTCTCTCTCTCTTCCTCCACACCCCCCTCTGCCACTGTGTGTGTGTTCATGTGTCCCTCTGTCTCTGTAACTCTGACTTATTTGAGAGGTAGAGTTATAGAGAGAGGGAGAAACAGAGAAAGGTCTTCCATCTGCTGGTTCACTCCCCAAATGGTTACAATAGCCAGAGCTGAGTTGACCCAAAGCAAGGAGCTTCTTCTGGGTCTCCCAAGTGAGTGCATGGACCCAAGCACTTGAGTCATCTTCCACCAATTTCCCAGGTCAAATGCAGAGAGCTGGATCAGAAGAGGAGCAGCCGAGACATGAACCAGTACCCATATGGGATGCCAGTGCCACAAGCAGAGGCTTAGCCTACTACGACACAGTGCCAGCCCTAAAATAAATCATTTTAACAAATTAATAAATAAAAAATATTTTATTTAGTTAAAAATTTATATTACAGAACTGAATGATATGGTAATGTCTCTGAAAGAAAATTGTTTTGTCTGTTTTCTTTCTCTTCTTAGTATTTGTTGAACTTTTTACTTAGAGTAGGGTTAACTATACAATCGTTAAGTATACTGAAAATAAGTCATTGTAAAAATTAAGAGTGGGGATCCAAAAGGGAAGGGGAGGAAGGGTTGGAGCATGGGAGGGTGGGAGGGTAGTGGGGAAAGTGCCACTATGTTACTAAATCTATATATATCTAAAATATATAAAACTTGTATAACTTAAATAAAATTTGAAAAAAGAATTCATCTTACTGATATAATTTATTATGTCTTTTAAAATTGAGTTGTCAAGGTTTACATATGATTGAGTCTACAAATAAACCAATGGAATAATTCTTTGAGTACATTGAGCATTTGGTTCATCCTTCCTTTTGACTACTCTATCCCAAAGCACTGTGATTAACTGCTCTATATGAACAAAATTAGATAGACAAAAATACCAACAGTAGTCATTGGTCATTGGTCAGCCACCACAATTTTTTAACTTATTCACATACCAGTAAATCACAAAGGTGCTTTAAGAATATAGCTGTAAATAAAATTTGGTTTTAAAATTAACATTTTTGAATACACAATAAATGTATACCTCTTGTATCTATGAAAATAAAAGTATTTCAAAACATAATCCTTAGAATATTTTTTGGCCATTTAGGGTAAGAGGGAAAAACGAAAGGAAGCAGAGAGGTAGGGATAAAATGGAGAAAGAGGGAAGGAAGAAAATTATGGCTGTCTACATAAAATGCTCTCCATGCAGTTGTTAACCATGGTGCCTGGATTGCTGCAGGTCTATCAGATCTCTGACCCTGGCCCACATTATTCTGCGAACCAACACCCTACTCTTTGATCATAGCTCTAGAGTCACTAAAAGGGAGACAAATGGAGATTTGCACCATATACGTCTGAGATGGAGTTGTTCTTTTTAGCCATGTACCTTCTAATGCTCTACACCAAGGACAATTATCTTTGGCATTATTCCTCTTAAAAGCATTTTAATCACACATCTGTTCATTTTGCTCTCTCACAGAAATGATTCCAAAGTTTTAAAAATTTAACTTCTAAATTTCTAAAGTGGTTAAACAGCTAACTAAATTTGAGAGGTGGGGCAGATGGTCGTGATTCTATTGATTATATTTTCTGTTGCATATCAAAGCCAGATAGTAAACTAACTCTGTTAAAGTTCTAAAAATGCCAATTTTTGTTAAATGTAAGACTACATAATTTCCATTTAAAATTACAGAAATACTTGTATCTCTGTTAAAGATGCTCATCCTCCAATTTGCCCTCATGTTTGCAGAATAATTAAGCCTTGCATTGAGCAATAAGCAATCCCCAAGTCTTTAAGAATGCATTGAATTTCTGTGTAAGTAACAATCTTCTATGCACTTTTCTGAAGGAAACAAGTAGGGGAGATTATAAAAAAAATGCAAAAAAGATCACAGAACATTTGCGAGAAGGTGGAGCAAGGTAGTAGACTGAGTAAATTGTTCCAGCAATTGTTTCCGCAGGGAGACACCAATTTGGACAGCTTTTTACGCACCAAGTCATCCTCACAAGACCTAAGGACACCAGAGTAGAGGGGACAGTTCCTGATTTCAGTACAAAAACAGCAACAAAGTGCACTCACTGAAGAAGGTGGGAAGAAAATAGTCGACCATGCCACACCTTCCCCACCTGCTTGAGAGAAGGAGAAGGAATTAAGATCAGACTTCAGGGTTGAAATCCAGTTCCAGACATGTCATGATGAAGCCAAGTGCCAGACAAGGTTCCATGACCTGAGCTTCTCAACCCTGCCTAACCAGGCAGCCTCCTCTCCCCCTCCCCCTACCTCAAGCAGTCAGTGAAGCATGACAGCCACTGGGGACTTTAATACCAAACTTACTTAAATGGAGAGTTCACTCACACAGAAAATCAATAAAGAAACAAGAATTTAATCACATCCTAATCCAATTATACCTGTCATATTTATAGAACAATCCATATAGTAGATAAAGAACATATATTTTTCTCGACAAAATAGGGAACATCCTCCATGATAGATCTAATGCTGGTAAAAACAAAACAAAACAAAAAAAAACAACAAAAAAAAAACACACAAGTTTCAATGAATTTTTCAAAATATAGGCCATATCAAATGTATTTTCCAATCACAATGCAAAGACATTATAAGTCAATAACAAAAAAAATTTGGAAACTACATAAATACACAGAAATTAAACAACTTACTTTTAAACCAATGTATCAAGGAAAAAATTAAGAATTAAATTTATAACTTTCTTTTAATGAATGAAAATGGAAACACAACATACCAAAACCTCTGAGGTACAGCAAAAGCAGAACTCAATGGGAAGTTTATACCAATCAATGCCTACATTGAGAAACCCAGAATGATATCAAGTAAATAGCCTATCATTGCATCTCAAGGACAAGGAACACAAGAAAAATCCAAACACAGAATTAGTACATTCGAATAAATAATAAAGATCTGAGCAGAAATAAATGAAATGGAGACTAAAAAACAACAAAAATAATCAATAAAATGAAGTACTGCTTATTAGAAAATAAAAGGGGGCTGGCGCTGTGGTATAGCAGGTAAAGCCCCTGCCTGCTAATGCTGGCATCCCAATGGACACCGTTTTGAGTCCCAGCTGCTCCACTTCTGATCCAGCTCTCTGCTATGGCCTGGGAAAGCAGTAGAAGATGGCCCAAGTCCTTGGGCCCCTGCACCCTTGTGGAAGACCAGGAAGAAGCTCCAGTCTTCCTGGCTTCAGATCAGCCCAGCTCTAGCTATTGAGACCATTTGGGGAGTGAGCCAGTGAATGGAAGACCTTTCTCTCTCTCTCTCTCTTCCTCTCTCTCTCTCTGTAACTCTGCCTTTCAAATAAATAAATAAACCTTCATTAAAAAAAAAAAAGAAAAAGAAAGAAAAACAAAATTGACAGCTAAGAAAAGTGTACGGTCAAAATCAGAGATGAAAAGGGAGACATTATGAATGACAGCACAGAAATACAAAGGATCATTGTTCTATTATATGGTAGCAAATTTGGTAACCTAGAAGAAATAGACAAATTTCTGCATACATATACCTTACCAAGATTCAGTCATGAGTAAATAGGTTATAATTAGTAATAAGATGTAATCATTAATACAGTGTCCCATCAAAGAAAAGCCCAGGATCAGAAGCTCTCACTGTTGAATTCTACTAAACATCTAAGCAGTTAATGCCAATTTTTTCTTAAATTATTAAAAAAAAAAGAAAAGTAGGGAATCCTTCAGAATTCCTTGTACATGACCAGCATTACCCTGATACATAATCTGGACAAGAACACCACACACACACACTCACACAAAGCTACAGGCCAATAATCTTGATGAACATGTATGTAAAAATTACCAAAAAATCACTAAAAAACTGAATTAATCAGCACATTGAAAAGGCTGTTTATCATGGTCCAGTGGGATTCTTCCTAGGGATACAAGGATGGTTCAACATACGCAAATCAATAAACATGACACACCACAACAACAGAATGAAAAACAAATGAAAGACAAAAACATATGATCATCTGATTAAATATACAAAAAGAATTTGATAAAAATCAAAATATATTATGATAGAAACTCTGAACAAATTAGGTACAGAAAGAGTGGACCTCATGATGGAATACTACTTAGCCACAGAAGAAGAATGTAATCCTGACTTTTGTAACAAAATTGATTCAACTGGAGATCATTATGCTCAGTGAAATAAGCCAGACATAAAATGCCAAATATCAAACATGATTTGTGGTAGCTAACATAGAGACTATAAAAAGAATCAATGTATATGAGTGAAATTGACATCTTGGGATTTAATTATCGTTCACAACTCTTGTCTATATTCCTGCTGAATGGTAGTTTTTTTTTTTTTTTTAGTTTTTAATTGCTGAACTCTATTTATTAGAGCATTAAACCTTTGATTATAATGTAAATTTAAAATGTCATTGCAAAAATTTAAAAAGAAAGAACAGAGACAGATGGAAGGATGGAGAGAAGTATCATTATATTCTTAGAATTGCAACTATGAACTACATGAAATCTGTTCTTATATTAATAACCAATAACTAACATCATGCTGAATGGGAGAAGCCACAGGCTTTAGCTCTAAGATCTGGAAGAAAACAAAGATGTCCATTTTAAACAACTTTACTCAACATAGTATTAGAATTCCTTGCCAGATAAATTAGGAAACAGCAAGAAATAAATGGATTCTAAATTTGAAAGGAGAAAGTCGAACTGTCACTGTTTGCAGATGACATGGTCTAATACAGAAAAACCTAAATAATCTACCAAAAATTAAAAAAATCACTATCAAGACCAATATACAAATTCAGCAAAATTAAAGGATACATCAACATACAAAAGTCATTAGCACTGATAAACCAATTTAAATTGTCTGAAAAAGAAATCCAGAAAGCAGTTCTATTTCCCAAAGCTAAACACATACACACACACACACACACAGAAACTACCTAGGAATAAATTTACCAAACAAAAGATCACTACAATAAAACTAAATATGTTTATTAAAAATGATGACCATATAAAAATGGAAAGATATCTTAAGTTTATGAATTAGAAGAATCAATGTTATTAAAATGCTCATACTATCCAAATCAATCCACAGTTTCAATGAAATTCCCATCAAAACACTAATGACATTATTCAGAAAACTAGAAGAAAACTCCCTGAAGTTTGCATTGAACCACAAGAAAACCCTGAATAGCCAAAGGAATCTCGAAGAAAGAACAAAGCATGAAGCATTACTATAACTGTAACATATGCCACAAAGCTACAGTAATTAAAGTGACAACATACTTGCTTAAAAACAGACACAAAAGTCAATGGAACAGGACAGATACATAGAAGTAAATTCACCTATCTACAGCAAACTGATATTTTCAAGGTGCTTAGGAAACATGAGAAAGGACAGTCCTTTGAATAAACAGTGTTGGAAAGGTTGGACTCCCCATGCAGAAGAATGCAACCAGACTCCTCTCTTCCATGTGAAAATCAACTCGAAATGAATATAAAAACCTATATGTAAGTCCTGTAACTACTAGAAGGAAATATGAGGGGAAAAGCTCAGGATTTGCAGTGGGTAAGGAAATTTTGAAAAATGAAAAAGCACTGAATAAAAGCAAAAACATACCATTGGTATTTTGTCAAACTAATGAGCTTTTACATAGCAAAGAAAATAATCAACAAACAGACAATCTACAAAGTGGAGAAAATATTTCCAAGTAACATCTGATAAAGGAGTAATAACTGGAGTATATAAGGAACTCAAACAATTTAACGGCAAAACAACACAAAGGGCAAACAAAAAACAAACAAAACAAAACCCCACAAGTGATGCAGTTTAAAAATGGCAGAAGAGCCATTCAGACATTTCTCAAAGGAAGACATACAAAGAGCCAGCAGGTACATGAAAAAATGCTTAATATTACTAATCATCATAGAAATGCAAGTCAAAACCACAATGAGATACATCACTCCAGATAGATTGGTTATTTTTTTAAAAGACGAAAGGTAAAAATTGCTTTGTGAAAGGGAAACTTTGGGGCCGGCACTGTAGTCTAATGGGTAAAGCTGCTGCCTGCAGCGCCGGCATCCCATATAGGCACTGTGGGTCCCGGTTGCTCTATTTCTGATCCAGCTCTCTGCTGTGGACTGGGAGGGTAGTGGAATATGGCTCAAGTCCTTGGGCCCCTGCACCCACGTAAGCTCCTGACTTCTGGCTTCGGATTGGCGTGGCTCTGGCCGTTGTGGTCAGTTGGGGAGTAAACCAGCAGATGGAAGACCTCTCTCTCTCTCTCTGCCTCACCTTCTCTGTGTAACTCTTTCATATAAATAAATAAATCTTAAAAAAAAAAAAAGAAAATGAAAGGAAACCTCACACCTCACTGGTGGAATGTAAATTAGTATTGCTATTGTGGAAGAGTTTGGAACTTTCTCAAAAAACTGAAACTAGAGCTACAATGTGACCCAGTAACCCCACTACTGGGTATACACCCGGATGAAATCAGCTTGTCCAGGAGACATCTGCACTCCCATGCTTATTGCAGCACCAAGAAACACAAACAACCCAACGCTCCATTTAGGAATGAATAAATAAAGAAAATGTGGTGTATATATACACAATGGAATGCTACTCAGCCACAAAAGGGATGAAATTTTGCCATTTGCAACTACGCAGAGGGAACTGGAGGTCATGTAAGTAAATAAGGCAAGGCACAGAAAGATAAGTATTATATGATCCACTCACATGGAATCCAAAGTTAGGCTGAAACCAGGGGTCAGGAATTCCATCTGGGTCTCCCGAGTAGGTGATAGGAACCTGAATACTCGAGACATCATCTGCTGATTTCTGAGCATATCAGCAGGGAGCTGGATCAGAAGCAGAGTAGCCAGGACTCAAAGCTGCACTTTGACATAGGATATGGGAGTGTCAAGCATAGTTTAATACATTGTACAAAAATGCCAGTCCCACAACAACAGATTTGAGTAGCACATTTCATGGCCATACAAGTCAATAAACAGTTTCTATGCAAATGAGTTTCCTCAATTATAAAATGCTTACAGGTATCATATTTTAAAAGTCGAGTTCAATGCTGGCATTGGTGCTGTTAAGATTAAGTTTCTGCCTGTGATTGGAAAGACAATTCAAATCCCAGCTGCTTTTGGTCCAGCTCCCTGCTAATGCACCTGAGACAGAAACCAGAGATGGCCTTAGCACCATTTTTGGGAGACGCAGATCCATTCCTGGCTCTGGAGTCAGCCTGGTTCAGCCCTGGCCCATGTGGCCATCTGGGCAGTGAATCACCACATGGAAGATTTCTCTCTGGCTTTCTGCCTATCAAATCAGTTACATAAATTTTAAAAAGTTTAAGTCCCAATAACCAATCGTTAATCTAAATTAAATTAGAAATATTATAGGAAAATTAATTAATATCATACGCAAAGTGAAGTTATACCAAATGAATAATCAGTGAACTAAATAATTATTTCTTCCTTCTAAGAGACATTTAACTAGAAAATAAGCCTTGAGAATATTAAAACCATACCTATTTATTGGCTATATCCAGGCTTTATTTTAAAAATCAGCTATTTTATGGCCCAAGCACAGAGAGTTTACATTATTTCTACATTCTAGGACTGATATTGATTTAATACAGTCTATAGAGATTTTTTAAGATTTTTTTTATTTATTTGAAAGAGTTACAGAGAGAGGTAGAGACAGAGTGAGAGTTCTTCCATCTGCTGGTTCACTCCCCAGATAGCTACAACGGTTGGAGCTGCGCCAGTCTGAAGTCAGGAGCCAGGAGCTTCTTCCAGGTCTCCCATGTGGGTGCAGGGGCCCAAGGACCTTGGCCATCTTTTACTGCTATCCCAAGCCATAGCAGAGAGCTGGATTGGAAGAGGACCTGCCAGGACTAGAACCGGCACCCATATGGGATGCCGGCACTTCAAGCCAGGGCTTTAACCCGCTACACCACAGTGCTGGCCTCAGTCTATAGAGATTTATAACAGTATTTTTTCAACTAATTATGAACATCACATTTGATTTTATAGAACAGTCTTTGCCAACTGATGTACATATAAATATTTCCTTGTAACTAAAATCCAAAATAATTTTTTTCTTTACCTTCAAAGAGACTGGCTCTTTAAAAAAAATGTAGTACATATTTTTATAGAAAAAATGTGGGAGGTATACTGCTTCCAACAGGTTTCAATTTTGATTCATGGATCAGAGAAAGTATTTGATAAAATACAGCATTTGTTCAGGATAAAATTAGAACACATTAAATATAGAAGGAGCAAAATAAAGGTTTTATATATATATATAATATAATGGTATACACACACACACACATATACATACATACATATGATAAGTCCATAGCCAGCAACATATTGAATGGTGGAAGTCAGGTAGGATTTCCTCTAAAATGTGGACCAGACAACAACAGCTACTCTAACTGCTCTTATTCAATATAGTCCTGGAAGTTTTAGCCAGTGCCACTAGTTAAGCGAAAGAAATATAGACATGTAAGTAGAAAAGGTAGAATTAAAAATATCCCTGTTTACAGATGACATGACACCATATATAGGGCAAGCAAAAAAAACTCCACCAAAAGATTATTAGAAATGATAAATGAATTAAGAAATTTCAGAATGGAAAATCAATACTCAAAAAATCATTATCATTTTTATATACCAACAATGACCTCTGTAAGAAATAAATTATAAGAGCAATTGCATTCACAATGTCTATGAAAGAAACATTAAATATCTTGGAATAAATTTAACCAAAGATGTGAAAGATTTCTACAATGAAAATTATCAAACACTAATGAAACAAATTGATATACAAAAAGTAACAGATCTCCCATGTTGATCAGAAAAATTAGTATTACCAAAATATCCGTATTCCCCAAAGAAATTTATAGAAATGGCAATATAATTGCCATCAAAACACCAATGACATTTTTCACAGAATTAGAAAAATAAATCCTGAAATTCACTGGAAATACAAAAGACATCTACAACCAAAGCAACCTAAAATAATAAAAATAAGACTTAGGCATCACAATACCTGTTTTCATGATATACTACAGAGCTATTATTCCCAAATCAGCATGGTGTTGATATAAAAATAGACCAATGAAACAGAACAGAAAACACAGAAATGAATTCATGAATCTACAATCAGCTGATCTTGACAAATTAGCTTAAAGCACTCCCTGTAGAATGAACAGTCTCTTCAATAAACGTTGTTTGGAAAACTGGATTTCCACATGCAGACATTTACAAGAAAATCCTTACCTTATATACTGTCCAAAAACCACCTTAAGATGGATCAAAAGTCTAAATGCAATACCTGAAACTCTCAAACTACTACAGGAAAATACTCCAAAAACTGGCATAGTCAACAGTTTTTTAGATAAGACCAATAAGCACAGGCAATGAAAGTGTAGACAAATGAGATTATATCAAACTAAGATGATCATCCACAGCAAAGAAAACAATCATCAGAGTGAAGAAACAACAGACAAAATGGGAGGAAATATTTGCAAACTACGCATCTGATGAAAGGTTAATATACAGAATATACAAGGAACTCAAATATTCAACAATAACAAAACAATCCATTCAACAAATTGCAAATAATCTGAATAAACATTTTTCAAAAGAAGAAATACAAATAGCCAACTAATCTATGAAAAAAATTTCTCAGCATCACTAGCCATCAGGGAATGCAAATAAAAACCATAATGAGGTATCACCTCACTCCAGTTAGAACAGCTGTTATGTAAAAGCCAGAAAATAACAAATGATGGTGGGAATGAAAATTATTACACTCACGAAGAACAGTATGTAGGTTCCTCAAAAAAATCTAAAAACAGATCTATCATATGACCTAGCTATTCCACTTGGGGAAATATATCCAAAGAAAATGAAATATGAAATATACACTTCAGCTCCCATGTTCATTGCAGTACTAGTCACAATAGCAAAGATATGGAATAAAACTAAGTGTCCATCAGTGGATGAATGTACACAGAAAATATACTACACATAAGCTCTGGAACATGTTTTAGCCATGGAAAATAATGAAACTGGGTATTTGCAATGAAATAGATAGATCTGGAGATCATTATGCTAAGTGAAAGCCAGACACATATATCCAAAATGCATGAATACCCATAATAGTTAGTATAGAGATGTTTATAAATGGTGTCTCAACTGAATTATATCTTTTACATCATAATAAATACTTATTTCCTCATTTTGCGATCTCTGTCATAAATTCCATGTTATGTGATGTTAATATTGTATCCTCCCACTTAATAAATTAATATGGAGCACCATTGTGGCACAGCATGGAAGCCATTGCTTGGGAGGCCTGCATCTCAAATTGGAGTGCTAGTTCAAGTCCTGTATACTGCACTTCTGATCCAGCTTCCTGCTAATGCACCTGAGAGGCAATGAATGGTAGCCTAGGTTCCTGGGCCTAAGACACCCATATGGGAGACTCTGGTGGAGTTCCTGTCTCTTGGCTTCAGCCTGGCCTAGTCCTGGCTGTTGTGGACATTTTAGGAGTGGAATAGAGGGTGGAAAAATATCTCTTGCTCCTCCTTTCTATTTGTCACTCGCCTTTCAAACAAACAAACACATCTTTTAAAATGTTGTGTGTGTATAAAATGTTCACATATTTAGTGAGTATGGCAAGATGTTAAAACTTGTTAAATCTATTTCTGCTCATTAAATTTTTCTTTGTACTTTCCTATATCATTTGAAACACTTCATAATAAAAAGACAAAAAAAATTCATTTAATGATAAGGCAGACCAGGGTTACAATGTTATCTCTGCCAGTGTTAGAATTTCTTGTGTTATGCAAGTTCTCAGTGAATTAAATTTATTTGGAACACTACTAAGCTATGGCTTAGGACTGATTAATTTTTTTCTTAATTATCAGTGCCATGTAAACATGCAAAAGCAATGTGTATGCCTTCTTAAAAATCTGGAAATACTGAAAAGTAAAAAACAAACAAAAACCTTTTGAACAACACACCCTCTTGAGCAATTGGTATAATTCCTTCCACTATTATTATTTTCTACACATTATTGTGTAAAATGAAATTGTGGCTATAATTATATCTTCCTCTCCACTCTTATTTACTCCCATCATCAAATATTTACCAAATACCTACTATACATCCAACACTGTTCCTGAAAATGAAATAGAACAGTGATAGAACCAAGATGTTAACTTTATTTGTGGCTCACATTCATACTTTCTCATGTGACTATATGCCTATTAAAAATATTTTTAATTTTCTCCTTTAAGGAAAAGGAAACTGGATTATTCACAAAAGAGAAATTTTTTGTGTGAAAAATGAAAATTTATTTATTCATTTAATTTATTTATTGAAAATAAATTAATGGTTAGACAAAATAATAGTATTAACATAATAATGCTAACATGGACATACCCATTTTAAATCCTTTATATATATACACACACATCTGGAAAAGATTTTCTCAATTAAATATCAACATTTTTAAAATAACTATTTTTGGCCAGTGCCACGGCTCACTAGGCTAATCCTCCTCCTGCGGTGCTGGCACCCTGGGTTCTAGTCCTGGTTGGGGCACCAGATTCTGTCACAGTTGCTCCTATTCCAGTCCAGCTCTCTGCTGTGGCCCGGGAGTGCAGTGGAGGATAGCCCAAGTGCTTGGGCCCTGCACCCGCATGGGAGACCAGGAGGAAGCACCTGGCTCCTAGCTTAGGATCAGCACAGCACACCGGCCATAGCAGCCATTTAGGGGGTGAACCAACGGAAGAAAGACCTATCTCTCTGTCTCTCTCTCTCACCATCTAACTCTGCCTGTCAAAAAAAAAAAATAACTATTTTTAAGAGACAGGGAAAATGATAACATGTAAATATGTAAATAGGCATAGCTACATAGACAAATGTTTGCCTTTTGTCCTCATAATAGATTCAACATGATCAACATATTATTGTGATTAGTAGAGATATATAATTAATTTATATTGGGAATTCTTCATGAGTTTGCTTTCAGAATTTTTCTTCCATTGATAGTACATATGAAATCTGGATAAAGTGGCAAAGAAAAAAACAAAAAAAACATCTTGAAGGCCTTAGCAATTGTATCTATATTAAAACAATTCATCACAACTAGCTCATACTACATACAAAAAGCAATTCCAGATGAATTATAGAACTAAACATGAAAGGTTAAAAAATACATAAAGCTTGCAGCCTTCAGTTGAATATCATCCTGCATTATTTATAAGGATTAATTATTGCCTCTATTGGCAAAGTAAATAAAACTGTCTTCCCTTTAGCAGTAATATCTTTAAAATAAATGTATCTAAAAATGTGTGTATTGTCTTTTCTTAAATTTATGTCCTCAAAGTCATTGGTAAATTTTTAACCTTAAAAATTATAATTCGGGGCCGACACTGTGGCACAGTGTGTTAACGCCCTGGCCTGAAGCACCGGCAACCCATATGGGCACCAGTTCATGTCCCGGCTGCTGCACTTCCCATCCAGCTCTCTACTATGGCCTGGGAAACCAGTAGAAGATGATCCAAGTCCTTGGGCCCCTGCACCCGCATGGGAGACCTGGAAGAAGCTCCTGGCTCCTGGCTTCAGATCGGTGCAGCTCCAGCTGTTGCGGCCAAATGGGGAGTGAACCATCGGATGGAAGACCTTCCTTTCTCCTTCTCTCTCTCTCTCTCTCTCTCTCTCACTCTCTCTCTCTCCCTCTCTCTCTCGGCCCCTCCTCTCTCTGTGTAACTCTGACTTTCAAATAAATAAATAAATCTTTAAAAAAATTATAATTCAAAGGTGGGCATTTGGCAAGTAGCTAAAATGTTGCTTAGGACTCCCACATCCCATACTGAGTGCCTGGTTTGAGTCCCAGCTCCTACTTCTGAGCCACCTTCCTCAGAATGCTCACCCTGAGAAGCAGCAGTTGGCAAAAGTACTTGGGTCCCTGCCATCTATGTGGGTGATACAGATTGGGTTCTATGCACCTGATTTTGCTTTGGCTCAACCCTGGTTGTTGCAGGCATTTGGGGAATAAACCAGCAATTGGAAGCTATCTCTCTTAGTCTCTCCCTGTGTCACTCTGCCTTTCAAACAAAATGAAAATAAATAAATAATTAGGAAACCAAGTTTTAAAAAAAGAAATCAAAATTCAGAAAAATCAATAGAATGGGCTAAAATCAATATCTAGGTTTACTCTAGCAACAAATAGGGAGATTGTTGTCTGAAATTATAGAATAATTGCTTGTGACTCTGCTCTAATATTTAATAATAAAGTCTCATTTCTCTTTTAAAAAGAATAAACTGATTGAAAGAGTATAATCTGTCACAGAATGCGCTACAAAAGCATAAAATATATAGATTTCAACATCATTTTCTTCCATTTTCATTACCATTGAAAGTTTAGCAGGATAATTACCTATGTACGCATATTTATCGCAATGAAAACACAAGTAAGAGCACATCCCATCTCTCATTTACATCTTGTATAAAATATGTATTATACCAGACAGACATGTGTGCTCCCTGTCTCCTGTTTTGTGATGTTCTGTGTTTTCTTGGGCTCTGCTAGCTAGAAGGCCAGCACAAGACAAGGACCCTACACCTTGCACCTTCAGAAATATGAGATAAAACAAACCATTTTTCTTCATAAAGTAGTCTACTCTAGCCACTTTTTATAGTGACAAAAAGTTATTAAATGCATTGTTTTATTTCCATTAAGATACAAAATAAAAGTTCAAAAAAGCAATGTTTTTATTCGAAGATCCAGCAACCAATTTTACTCACTGAGATGGTCAGTTTCATTCATGAACTTGTTTGAGTCTGCAGGTGCCCAGATAATTGGTTAAACGTTATTTTAAGTAGGTGTCTGTGAATGTGGTTCTAGATGAGATTAACATTTGTTTAAAATTATTTATTTTCTTTGCATTTAAAAGATAAAGAGACAGACAAAGAGAGATCTTCCATCCACCAATTCACTACTCAAATGCCTACAATAGCCAGGACAGGGCAAGACCAAAGCCAGGAGCTGGGACCTCAATCTGGGTCTCCCACATGGGTGGTGGGAACTCAAGTAGTTGAGTCATCATCTGCTGCCTCCCTGGGTGCACATGAGCAGGAAGCTGGATCAGAAGCAGGTAGCTGCTACTTGAACCCGGCACTCTGATAAGGGATATGGGCATCACAAGCAGCATAACTGTTGCACCGAATGCCTGTGCTTGAGATTAGCATTTGAATCAGTAGACTAAGGGAAGCATAATGCCTTATTGGTGTAATAGGACCCATACAAAAATTGAAGACTTGGATACAACACATATTCTGAGTACAAGGGAACTCCTCCTCCGAGATTGCCTGATCTGGAACATTGATCTTTCCTTGTCTTTGGACACAAACTGAAAAATGTGTTCTCTTTGGATATTTGGAGAAACTCTATTATTAGTGTTTTTTTTTTCTTTTTGAGATAGATGGACAAAGAAATGTTTAGAATTATAAGCACTCTCATGGAAGGAGCTGGCATATGGCACAGAGATACACCACCAATTCCAACACTGGTGTCCGACACATGAGTGCTAATTGGAGTTCAGCTGCTCTACTTTCCTTCCAGGTTCCTGCTGATGTGTCTGGCCAGTTGCAGTCAATTGGGGAATGAACCAGCAGATTGGATATCTCCATCATCTCCATCTCCATCTCCATCTCCATCTCCATCTCCATCTCCATCTCCATCCATCTCTATGTCCACCTCCACCTCCCTCCCCTTCTCCCTCTCCCCCTCCCCCTCTCTCTTTTCCTCATTTGTGTTGTTCTTTGAAACAAATAAACATTTTAAAATTATTGTCATGTAATAAAAGGATACTTGGTTTTTATTATCCATATATGTGCTTTTGACATAAAAAACATCTGATAGCTAAAGATTTGTCAGGTAATAGCTATATCTATGCAATTCGACTAGGATTTTGTTATTGGCCTAAAATGGGATATATTCTATTTATAACATCATTTGCAGGCCATACAAACTTATCATCTTAAAAATTAGCCTGCTACATTTGGTACAACATTTAACTAATTCACCCCTAATGCCATTGCTGTAATGTTTCTGTTTGGTGAAGCATGTGATAGTAGCTGCTATTGATGATGTTGCTACTCACAACTGCTTTTCTAGGTTTGCCTTGGTGGGTCTGGAGTGCAGTTGACTACTTACCATGTTAAGCTTTGGAAAGAACTGCTTTATTTTTCATGTCCTTGAATCTCTGACTAAAACCTTCAACTGGTTTTCCACATTCACTGCATATTCAAGTGTCACAGAAGGCTTTTGTCCCTTCAGAGTGGGAAAATGCATAGTGTTATTCCCTTGGAGTCACATTTTAAAAACAGCCTAAATTTACCTTAGGTGATTTCATCTTTGAAAACAGGGAGCTGAGAAGAAGCTTCCGGTGCTGCAGCTAGACATTCAGCTCTGAGACGTACTTAGTAATGTACATCAAGGGCACTAGATCACACAGCCACTCGCTATCCTTGAGTTCCCTGACAGGTTTCCTTTTATCCCCGTGAACTGCCTGACTTCGACCCACAGCCCATTGAACCTCATGAGCATGTTCTCACAACTCACCACCACACTTCACAATGATAGAAAAGAAGGCTCTGACATTTTCAGAGTCAACATCATTCAGTAACGCCTTAAACTTGTGGCTGTTACACCCTCTGCTTTTGACAAAATGTATACATGACTACTCTTTTTTGTGAAGATGTATTTATTTAACTTGGAAGGTAGAGTTATAGCTGGAGAGGGATAGACACACACACACACACACATACAGAGAGAGAGAGAGAGAGAGGGAGAGGGAGAGGGAGAGGGAGAGGGAGAGGGGGAGGGGAGGGAGGGAAGGAGAAAGAGAGAGAGGGAGAGAGAGAGATTGATTCCATCTGCTGGTTCCCTCCATAAGTTGTCAGGACTAGGCCAAGTGGAAACCAGGAGCCTGAAATTCTGTATATGGGTGGCAGGTGCCCAAACATTGGGCCATCTTTAACTGTTTTCCCAGATGCATTAGTAAGGAGTTGGATCAGAAGTGCACCAGCTGGGACTTGAACTGCTCAAATGGTATACTGATGTTGCAGACAGCAGCTTAACTCATTGCACCGTAATGCTAGCCGCTCATGATGACTGTTGATAAATACCGCGCAAGGAGACTTTCTTGGTGTAGGATATAGTGGCATATAATTAAATCACTTGGATAAAGACAGACACAATTCAGTTATTTCTTGACATGTGCACCCAATGATAGTTGGGTGCTCCATCTGTAATAAGACCACTTAACTTTTCAAAGGTTAGCTCAAGTTTCTTCACTGATAAATCAAGTCTCTCAAACAAGTCCTCAGCTCTTGTACTGCCATACCTGGCTTCCAGTGACACCAGTTCCTCTTTTGTGTCAAATTCTGCAGTTTTTCCGTAAATGAAAACGGCCAGATGAACAGTAATTGTTATGTTTGTTGACCTGTCACAAGCCACAGAGAAATATTGGAAATCTCCTGCAGAATCCTTCAATGTTTCTTCAATATCCCATGCTAAGTCAGTAATCCAATCGACAAACTAACACTCTGAAACAATTTTACTTTGGTGATAACTCCACAGCAGTCACCATGCGCTCTTTCACAAATTCTCCCTTTGCTTGAGGCCTCAGCTGCTTAGCAATTAGCTCACTCATTACATAACTTGTCTGAATAACATTGTCTCTGTCACGTTGAGCATAGGTCTGGTGAAAGCAGCTTGTTCTGAATCCCAACTCTGCAGAGGAGCATTCATTTTACCCAGACACATTTGGCCACCCAAATCATTGAGTTTGGCACGTTTTGAGCTATAGTGATGCTCCAAATTGGATTTTTCTTTCATTACTGCTAATGCATCACCAAATATTTAGTAGACAAGTTTGCCTTTATCTTCAACAGTAAAGATAAAATCATTCATCCATTTATCTCTGGAAGATTGACACTCTGCATCAACTTTTTCTCTGTTGTTGCCATTAGTAGGCTTTCACATCACTTACGTTTTGATAACTATCTAGTGTGTCACCAGTGATGCAATTATTTTGCTTTGATTGCTGTTCTAATCCTTAATCTTGGATTTGAAACATAACCAATGTTCATATCATTGACTCTCTCTTAAGATTTATTCATTTGTTTGAAAGGAAGAGCTACAGAGAGAAGGAGGGAGGAAAGGTGGAAGGGAGGGAGGGAGAGATGGGGGGGGGAGAATATCTTTCAAGTGCAGGTCCACTCCCCAAATGGCTGCAATGGGACTGGAAGCAAGAATCTTGGAACTCTACCCCAGTCTCTCATGGGTGCAGGAGCACAAGGACTTGGGTCATTCTTTGCTGTTTACCCAAGTGCATTAGCAGTGACCTGGACAGGAAGTAGAGTAGCTGGGATTTTAACTGGTGCCCATATGGGATGCTAGTGTGGCAGAAGGTGGCTTAACCCACATTGCCACAATGCTGGCCCCTTGTACCATTTACCTTTGGGGTCTTTTCTGTGTGCTGCAATTTCCTTAAGCTTCATCTAAGATTCATGTTTTCACAAGGATTTTTGATTATGGATTTGTTAATAAAGGGTGATTTGGAGTTTCTGTCTGTGGTGACAATGAAGTTGACAATACCACTGGCAATCATCATAAGCAAGGTCATCATGAAGAATCATCTCATTGCACCTAGTCTCAACGTCACCAGATTGCTGTAGTTTCACCACAATGTAACTACTTTTGTGATGTGTACACTCCCACTCTGCCTAGCATTGACTTCCTGAGTTACTGCAGTACAACCAAAGGGCTGCAGGCAGCTTATGAGTAGCATACGTGTCTGTCCTATCATATACTCATATGTCCTATCTGTCAAGGGATGTCATGGACATTACCTGTTATCCCTCAACATTTATATTATTATTATGATTCACTAAGTATCAACTTATGAGGCTATGAGAACAGCTTCTAGATTTATTAAAGTTTGAGTCCTACCTGGGATTGTACTGGCAAGGTAAGACCAAGAGATTTTGTGGGCCATATTCAGCCAATGGGTTGGATGTTTCCCACTCTTGTTCTAGGATTAAACAAATCATGAGCCACTATTCTTCAGTGGTATGGTCACCAACAAATGTAATTAGATTGATTATTATCACTCCTAGTAATTACAATGTGATAGAAGAAAATGGTAGCATGGGGCCAAAGCTAGACACAGCAAAAAAAGCATCCGACATCGAATGGTCTAATAAAGAGAAAGATGGACCACAACCAGTCACAATTCCCCTACTTTACCTCTGTCATATGAGTAGAGGAAGTACAGGGCATTCATTATTTTATGTTCTTGAAATGTCCCAAGTAATAGTGGCAATAGCAGTAACATAATAAAGATATTATTATCAATGACTTCTAATGTTAAGAGATATTATCACATAAGTAGTAAAATATTATTTCAAAAAACAAATTAACCCTGATTCATTAGATTCATAGGGACAAGTGTCATAGTAAAGCAAGCTAAATCACTGCTTCAGATGATCACATCCCATACTGGAGTGTTGGTTCAAGTACCAGGACTCCACTCTCTCCAGCTACCTACTAATGAATCTGGGAAGGCGATGGAGAATGGTCCAAGAAACTAGGCCTTTGCTACTCATTTGGGAGACCAGCCTGGAGTTTCTGTATCCTGGCTTCAGCCTGACCCAGCCTGGCCCAGCCATGGCTATGGGGCAATTTGAGGAGCAAAACAACAAATGGGAGATAACTCTCTGTCTCCCCTCTCTGATCTCGCAAACTCTGTTGCTCTGATCTTCAAGCAAATAGATAAGTAAATCTATTTAAAAGTTTGCAAATTTATACAAAATACAGAAAATGTTATGGGACATCACAGGGATACAATTCCTATGTAAACTGTCATCACATCTAGTCTATTTAATCTCCAATATGTAAACATTTTAAATATGTTCAATTCTTCCATCTGCAGTGCATTGTTACTAACAGAATTCCTTCCCTGCTCCAATCCTTTACTATATAATGATACCGTTGTATTCATTAAATAGCTTTAAAACTTCCAATGACTTCTGTTGATGTTTAAAGTGACAAAAAAAGTCCATATTCTGGTCCCCAATAACATGACATTGTTTCTTGATGTTTCTCAAACTTCATGTTCCCATTAGCATATCTCACTTATCATTTTAGCTCTCATGTAAAGGTGGGCCAATCTCCTACATGCATATGGAATTCAAAGTGTCACAGAGCCTCATGGAAACTGAAGAATTAGAACAGTTTGCAGTGATAGGTTTCTATATAAGAAATTTTCTTGGGGGAGCGGTACCATGGCATAGTGGGCTAAGCCTCTGCCTGGGGAGCTGGAATCCCATATGGGTTCTAGTTTGAGTCCCAGCTGCTCCTCTTCTGATCCAGCTCTCTAATATGGCCCGGGAAAGCACTAGAAACTGGACCAACCCCTTGGATCCCTGCACCCACATGGGAGACCTGGAAGAAGCTCCTGGTTCCTAGCGTCAGATGGGCTCAGCTCCAGCCATTGTGGCCACCTGGGGAGTGAACAAGTGGATAAGAGACCTTTCTCTCTGCCTCTCCCTCTCTCTGCTTGTCACTCTGTCTCTCAAATAAATAAATAAAAATCTTAAAAAAAAAAAAAAAGAAGAAGAAGAAATTTTATTTGACATTAGTCCACTTTTCTGGATTAATTGCTACCTAAGAGAAGGTATTTAATCTTTTTTCAATTTATAAACTATAAGTCATCAATGGTCATGTTGCTATGGTGATATAAGAAAAAATACTTTCTTGAAAAACTAACTTTTCTTCTAGAAGCTTAAATTTAGCTTCATAAGTCAAGGTAGAGTAAACTTAAAAATATGCTTACTGCTACAGAGCCTTTGAAAATAGTAGGAATTAGAGTATACTTAAGAAAAAAGGAACTGGGACTGGTGCTGTAGCATAGCGGGTAAAACTGCCACCTGCAGTGCCAGCATCCCATAAAGACACTGGTTCTGCCGGTGCCATGGCTCAATAGACTAATCCTCCGCCTTGCGGCACTGGCACCCCGGGTTCTAGTCCTGGTCAGGGCACCGGATTCTGTCCTGGTTGCCCCTCTTCCAGTCCAGCTCTCTGCTATGGCCCGGGAGTGCAGTGGAGGATGGCTCAAGTGCTTGGGCCCTGCACCCGCATGGGAGACCAGGAGAAGCACCTAGCTCCTGGCTTCAGATCAGTGCGGTGCGCCGGCCGCAGCGTGCTAGCCGCGGCGGCCATTGGAGGGTGAACCAACGGCAAAGGAAGACCTTTCTCTCTGTCTCTCTCTCTCTCACTGTCCACTCTTCCTGTCAAAAAAAAAAAAAAAAGACACTGGTTCAAGTCTTGGCTGCTCCACTTCTGATCCAGCTCCCTGCTGATGGCCTGGGAAAAAGCAGTAGACAATGCCCCAAGTCCTTGGGCCCCTGCACTCACATGGGAGACCCAGAAAAAGCTCCTGGCTACTAGCTTCAGATTAGCCCAACTCCCTACTTCTGGCTCTCTGTGAAACCGTCTTTCAGATAAATAAATAAATCTTAAAAAAAAAAGAAAAAAGGAATTTGTTTGGTTTAAGTTTTCTTATAAAATGAAATACATATGAGTAAATAAGTCCTACAAAAATGTTCTTGACTTTATTCAAGAATATTGTTAAATATTCACTATACAGAAATTTTTTTTTCAATTGCAAATATGAGTCTGGAGGGACTGACCAATTGTGGGGTTAAAAACAGCACTCTGACAAGGCTGTCAACAACTCCAGAGTATGTGATCACATCTTGCATTTGTAAGAGTAAGAGTAAGCGTCCACAAGGCAAGCAACTTGACCGACTTGACGCCTCAATTTCTTCATCTGAAAATAATCTTTATAATCACTTGTCACTTGAGCATGGTATAATTATAAAATAATTACAACTCAATGACCCTAAGAATAATTCAAATTAAGAGTGACACAAATTTAGGTTGGCAATTTTCCTCTGAGAACACAATCACAATAAGTGGAACACACTGGAAGTCTTTTAATTTGCAGGGAAGACTGAGGCAGAGCTTGTGTATTTTAGATTAATCAGTGAAGACTCCAGTATGGACTTCAGTGAGGACAGCGTGAGGGTGGGGAGTGTCAGTCTCTCAGGCAGTCACAGTTAGTGACTCCACCTAACTCAGAAGTCCATGGCCATAGACTGGAGCAAAAGTTGTGTTAACAGCAACAACAATATCAGAAACAAGCAACAATTACTCTTCCAAGAATGCAGCCACTACAGAAAGGAGAAACAGAAATAAGTGGAGTGCTTGAATAATTCACTTGCCAGCTTAACGAACAAACTCAACAATCAGGCATAAAGTTTTCATATGGTTAACACCCAATCTTCAAGATTCTTAAGTCAAATTTCTTTTTTTTTAAGATTTACTTATTTACTTGAAAGGCAGAGTTACAGAGAGGCAGAGGCAGAAGCAGAGAGAGAGAGAGGTCTTCTATCCGATGGTTCAATCCCCATATGGCCGCATTGGATGGAACTGTGCTGATCCAAAGCCAGGAGCCAGGAGCTTCTTCCAGGTCTCCCACAAGGGTGCAGGGGCCCAAGGACTTGGGCTCTCTTCCACTGCTTTCCCAGGCCGAACCAGAGAGCTGGATTGGATGTGGAGCAGCTAGGACCCGAACCGGCACCCATATGGGATGTCGACACATCAGGCAGTGGGTTTACCCACTATGCCACAGCGTCGGCCCCCAAGTCAAATTTTTTAAACAATTTTACTTAATTATATTTCATGAACAGCACAAGAATCCAGAGAAAACACATGAATGCAAAAAAAAAAAAAAGTAGAGAAAACCATTTACCCGTGAAAGGTTTTGCTTGGTGTGTGAGGATGTCTTCAATAACATAGAGTATGATCTGAATTAGAGGGTCTCTAAAAAGTTTCAGTGTGCTAGAGGAACACCCGTGATGTCAGCTATTTTCTTTCGTAATCATTACCCCAGCTCAGAAGACATCCTAGAGGAAAGGCCTGTAAGTGTGAAGAATACCTAAAAACGTTTGCTACACATTTTAATCCACAAAATAGACTTCATATGATATGTATCAAATGCAAGGGGAGCAAATGAATAAATCTAGACAATTTACTGCTAAACAGTTTATCAGCCAACTAGTTGCTATATTCACTTGTGAACATGATGTTGCTATTTCCAAAACATGATTAATTTTTACTAAAGAAGGAGAAAATATCAAGTGATCCATAAGTGGATACTTTCATGATTAATTGAAAAAATAGCCATGGCCTAGCAAAGGGCTAATAAAACCTTTTCACAACGCCTTAAAAGAGGCATCTCAGACTGCATTTTATGGCTAGCCACGTAATGCCATCAAGAAGTGCATACGGTTTTCCCCAGTCTTACCCAAAAAGATCACAAGTGACATACAATATGAATTTATCCACTTTGATAATTTCTATATTTCCAGAAATAACTTTTAGTAGGAAAACTCTCTTCTTCTAATGTGTCACCTGTTAATTTCATTAAATTTCAAATTGAGTTTTTCCTCTGTGTCCCTAATTATTCTAACTCAAGAGATCAAGCAAAATAAATTCTCAAGACTTTTGTTCCTCAGCACAAAGTTGCAGCTCTAATTTTAGGGGCCTTACTGATATATCATGCCCCAAGGTTATAAAGTAAAAGTGACAAAGGTAGAATTTGATGTACTGCTTCTTTGACTTATGTGTACTGAATTATAGTTTCAATGAAATGTTTTATTGTGTTTTATATTAAAACTATATTATAATTCCCTGAGCTTTTCATACTGCTTGAACATATAAAAGCCCTTTTAAGCTATTTGGAAAATGTTGTTCTAGGTCAAATAATGCCCAAACATTTAAGGAATGACATATTAAACTACTTTTAAGCAGAATTTTTCTTCATTTTGAGTAGCTGAATATTTTTTCCATGACACCTGAGATTAAGGATCTGAAATTCTCAGAAAGACATCACTTTTGTCATAGAAGTATGTTTTATTGGGCTGGTCTTATAGCGTGGCAGTTTAAGTTGCTGCTGTGACTCTGTCATACTATATCAGTGTGCTGGTTAAAGTACCAGCTTCTCAGCTTCTGATCCAGCTTCCTGCTGTTGCACCTGAGAAGGCAGCAGAAGATAGCCCAAGTGTTTGGAACCCTGTCACCTTGGAGACTGGGACAAAGTTCCTGGTTCTTGGCTTCAGCCTGCCCAGGCCTGACTGTTGTGGCCATTTAGGGAGTGAACCAAAGAATGGAACATCTCTCTCTCCCCACCTACTCATCACTCTGCATTTGAAACAGATAAATAAATCTTAAAAATGAAAAGAAATAAATGTTATTAACTGTGCTATAAAGTTTTTAATCAAATTAGGAAGTATCATTCTCTTTTATTGCACTTTTCAGTCTATTTCTACTTACCTTTCTACATGAGTAATTATCATTTCTCCAGTGAGAAAAAGCATACTTCATTTAAAAATTGTGAATGAATACAAAATATTTACAAATTTTAAATCAGTTTAGCAATAATTTTTTATCTCCAATAATTGTTCCAAACATGAACATATACTAAGGAGGCATTTATTATATATAGTATTATATATAATAACTTTGTGATAATATAATACAAATGAATAAGAGATAAGTAAGAACTACTCCATGCCTGGTTTCCTTTCAAACAGCTTGACCAAAAACAAAAATTAACTTCAGACTAGTAACTATAAAAGGAACCTTCAAACGCAAAAAAAAAGAAATGCAATCATTCTGAAAGAATGAAAGATACTGAATCAAACCATTCGATCACTCTAGCAAGAATTTGTGGGGACCTCCTGTGTATCAGCGTCTGTTCTGGAGACTGATGATACAGCGTGAAAAGCATTAACAAAACTGCGTGACCTATGCATTTCACGTTTTTGTGGAGGAAGAGCAGAGGCAAATAAATAAGCAAAAAATATGGAGCAAGCAAATCACATGACAATGTAGTGGCCATGAGGGAAAATGAAACAACAAAGATCAGTGGGGAATGTGAGGCAAGAGAGATTATCAACATTAACTAACAAAGGAAAAGGAAAACATCTCCAAGAAAATGATACTTAAAAGTAATCTGAAGAAGTGGAGAGATTGACCCCAGAAGATACCTGGGGAAGAGCTTCCAAACACACAGAGCAGGTTGGTGTAGGAAATTGTCTTGCATATCCTGGGAACCATTTTCACTGTAGTGAACTGAGCAAGGAGGAACACAGAGGAGGTGAAGTTAGAGAAGTAACCAGAGACAGGTCATGGAAGGTGTAGCAGCTCCTAGGAAGAACTTTGGATTTTACTTGAAGTGAGCTTGAAAGCCATTGAAAAGTTTACATCAGAGGAGCAACTTGTACATACTAAAGTACATACAAAGCATTATGTCTTTTATATTGTGAACTGACTGAAAAGGAAAAAAGTTAGAGATAGAGAGTGCAGTTAAGTAGTTACTGCGGTACTACAAATTCAGATGATAGTCTCTTTTGTGCAAGCCAAAAGTGGTAATTATATAACATTTTTAATTATTGGTTTAACAAAGGTGTAATACAAAGTTTTACAAAACTATATTTGCAGCAATATTGATATACACAGACATTTCTTTTTTGTTTGTTTATTTTAAATTTTAGCTCCCACATATAAGGGAGAATATACAGTATCTGTATACTACTATGGTTTTAAAGATCTGTGATTACTTTAAAATTTCCTGTGTGTGGCTGAAATGGTCATTTTTCCAAATCAATTATTAATTATAGCTGTTGTCAATATTACCACTAAACTAGGATCTTCTTTTTTTACTTATTAAACTTCTTATTTGGTGAGGTATTTAAAATGTTATCTCAAAATTTAAAAAAATGAATGAAAGGTAGAAGAAGGAAGGAGAGTGGGAGTTAAAGAGAGAGGAAGGGAGCAAGGGAATATTACGTTCTTAGAATTGCATCTACAAATCACACTGATTCTGTTAAAAACTAATTAAAAATAAAATTAATTAATTAAACAAAGAATGGTAATTTTGGAAATAAGAGCTTAGATTTGGGCCACATTTTGAAGAGCATATGGGGAGTATATTACCATGGATTAGATGTGAAGGTAAGAGAAGAACTCAAGATGAAATCAAAGTTTTTGTTTTAAGCCAATAGAATAATAAAGTTTCAGTTTATTGAGAAACTGTGCATGGAATAGCTTTAGGAGAAAGGATTAGATACTTGATTTTGAAATTGTTGCATATAAAATTCCTATAGATATGAAACTGGAGATAATGAGTAGGCAGATAACGAGGCCTGTAGTTCAGAGGAAAGATTTATCTTAGCCTCAAGAATTTGTGCATAATCAGCATGAATAAGTGAGGTAGGATTTGAGGTCCTGAGACTGGAATGGAGTAAACAAATTTCAATAGGAAAGTATCATCTGAGGAATAAGCTCTGGGGCTTTCAGAAAGGATCTATAGTAAGGGTGAGAAGAACCAACAGGACGAAGCAAATGTGGTCAATGATATGAGAGGGGAAGTAAGAATGTGGTATCCTGGGAGTTAAGTGTGGGAAGTGGTATATGGAGAAACAAGTTTTCAAGGAAGTCTGTTACTGCTGAAACATCAAGTCGAACGAAAAGTTAAACTTTATCACAGGACTCAGCAAAATGGGAATCACTGATAATCTTTACAAAAGCACTTTTGTTAGACTGGGGGCAAGTGGGAGTCTGTGAACAGCCAATTATGAAGGGTCTGGATTAATAAAGGAAGAGGAATTAAAAAGAAAACTATAGAATTAAAACGTTTTCAGAGAACCTGTGGGAGAGATCACTTCCCCATAGAACCCGGGTAGGGCAGAAATTCTGAGATAAAAGTTAGTTAAGAAAAAGGTAACAGTACATAAAAAGTTCTTGTGCTTAGATTCCCTCTCTCAGAAAATTCCAGAAAATACTATCACATTATTTCTTATATATACCTGGAAAGGTCAAATAAGATTATTATACTCAACAAGGATTCCTGAAGAATAAGCCACAGTTTCATAGGTGTTAGAATCTGTACAACCTCTTGAGATGAATGTTTGACTATATATATATATATATATATGTATATATGTATAATTTTCAAATGTCCATAGCCTTTACCCACCATTTTCATTTGTAATACATTATCCTAAAGATGTATTTATACATGTTCTGAAAAGCATGTTTTAATAGTAGCTATTGTTTTGAAGCATTTCCTTTAGCCAGATACTGTTCCTAACTGCTTATGTGAGGAGCCAAAGACTCCTCCTGTTATTTCCCTTTTTTGTACATGGAGACACTTAAGTGAATGAAGATTAAGTAATTTGCTTCCTTAGATGACAAAGCTGATATCTGAACCCAGAAGGGCCAAACCTACAAACTGTAGTCTTTACCATGATTCTAGAACTTCTCCCTTCAGAAATACACAACAGTGTTTCTTGCTCCATTATTAATTACAGACCAGGTTTCAAAATAATCAAGTGTCCACCACTTCATAAGTTTTAATACTTTATAGCTCACTAAAAAGTCTTAGTAGATAACTTTAGACCAAAAAAATTAAGTTTATTTAATCAAGAAGACTTCTTGAGTTGGGTAGTATTCAAAACTAGAGGAGGTTCTGAACATGGTAGTAAAGAAATTACTTGATTGGTCAAAGCTGGGCATTTTTCTTATTTGGGAATTATCTAATGACAGGTCGTTTATTACATAAATGATTGATTGTTACAGAGATTACTTCAGGATAATGATCTTTTGTCCTTTAACAAAAGCAAGAGACAGATCAATATGTACAGATATGGCAAATATACAAAACACATTGTTAACTAAAGAAAATGTTCTACAAGATAATGCATACAGTGTGTTTCCATTAAAACAATAAAAAATAGATGAATGTACAGAAAAGGCTGAAACATTTCCTAGAGGGTTATATCAGAAAGTGTTTACACCTCTTTTATATGCAATTTCTTTGCATATTTATGTGTTATTTGAATTTGCTGAAAACACATATGGAATTTTAGACAAAATTAATTGAAAAAATCATGTGAAAACAATTAGTTCCTTTTATTTTAATTAGTATTACTGTAGATATAATCAATTTGGATTTTACTAATTAATTTTGTGTATAGTAGACTTGTGTGCAAGGAAAAATGGATACACTTGGTGTCTGAATTAGAGTTTTCCAAGAAACATATTCCAAGACAAGGACGAGCAGTAATAGCTTATCTGGGGAATTATGAGGGTACAAAAAAAAGTTCCGGTGGAAAATGGAATTAAAAGAAAGTTTATTTTGGTGCAAAAGATTTTTGAAATCTCTGCATACAAGTGTTCTTTAAATATTAACAAAGAACGCATTTTATGAATTTTTTTTTAAAATGCACCAAAACAACTTATATTTAATTTCATTTTACCATGAACTTTTTGAAGTTCTCTCATGGCAGTCAAAGAAAGAAAGAAAAGGAATTAAGTAGAACGTTTGTTATCAAGCAGCTTGTACATAATGGATACCTGGAGTTGGACCCCTCTTTGGAAATTTGCTTGCCAATGTGGAATATACACCTTAGAATTACCTCTTTCACAGGTGGAGACACTGGGAAGAGTTCGACAGCTCCAGGCAGTCATAGGTAGGAAATACCCCTGTGGAGGAAATTGGGAGGTTTTAATTTCCATCAATGCTTTCAGGCCTCGTATATAAGCAAAGAATGACTTAGCAGCCAGAGGAAAAACTTGGGCAAACCCATGTAAATGCTGAGCATTGGAAATCCATTTGGCCTGCCATGGAAAGGCAGAGGGTTTGGACAGAGCACTGGAAAACCTGTGCTCAATGTAAGTTCCGATAATGTGTGTAGACAACCAAATTGTGTTGATTTTTTTGAACGACTACCAACTGAGATTCTCTGGACATAGATTATTTAAGTCTTTGTGCTCTAGTATCACTCAAATCAATACATACAAATGGATATTCTATGTTCAAATTATCAAATTATTTTGTTTAACTTATTCTACATTTTAAGTTATTATTTTGTCCCAAATGGTGGAGTTAGAAACGTGCCAGGGGATTCCAATACAATCCCATCAAGGTGGCATGTACCAATGCCATCTCACTAGTCCAAGTGATCAATTTCAGTTCACAATTGATCACGCTGATAGGTCTAAGAGTCAAAGGGATCAGATAAACAAGACTAGTGTCTGGAAGTCAGAACTATATAAAAAGATATATTCAGAGAAATGTCAATATAATCTCATCCCTTCTACCAGTTTCCAAAGCCCCCATCTTTTCCATTCCATTTTAATCAATATCCACCTGTCATAAGTGTGAAGGGAGCACCTAACAGAAGGTACCACGTGCTGCAGAGTGATCTAGCTACCTCAGAATCACTAATTGGGCCTTTTCAAATAAAAATTTGTCTTCCAAATTACTTTTCTCAATAGTAACTTGCTGAAGTTCTAGAATATGATTTTTAAATCTCTCCACATAATATAAAAGCTGTTGATTGTAGATTATGCTATTACGCTTAGAAGGTAACAAAAATAGAAAGTTATTTTCATTTAATTGACAGGTTTAAAAGTAAAAATATTCCAAACTGCATTTCATATTGTTTTTCACTTCAAAACAAAATTTTTAAATAAATATCCTATTAATGTCTTAGGAGTAGAGGATCTAATAATACCAGGAAGCCCAACCTTGCCCACACCTCTAAGTGCATATGCTTTAAAAAATTTAAAAATTGAACATGAGAAGTAAAATAGGTACAAAAGCAGAAACAGCGCCATGGTAAATTTTCCTGGAAGCAGATTCTCAGATGGTATTTGGTGGGCAGAATATTTATTAAAGAATAATCTTGAGATTCACATCTAAGGAAGGGAGGGAAAAGAAGGATTGGTCCGAGTAGGTTGTGTGCTGTGATACAGGCCAGACAATCCCAGAGGAAGCTCAGAAGCTAAAATTTCCTGTCAGAGTAGTTCATGTTGAGCTGAAACAGCTGGAAAATTCTAACCTCCATCAGTCACTGGAGGCAGGTTGCTGTGAGAAGGGTGTGGCTACAGGTGAGGCAGCCCTGAACAACAGGGCAATCCAGAAAGGTTGTCTGTGGACAGTGTTCCCAGCAGCTGGAGCTAGTTTTTCCTAGATGGCAAATCTGAGAGGCACATGACTAAGAGAGAGGCTCAAAAAAGACATCATTCATAACACAAGGTATATATACTAAGAAAATACACCATTTTCTTGTTAAATAAATGATGTTTCCAGGAATTTTAATACTCATATATTTGGTTGTGGCAGTTTAAGGGTCTGGACTGAATTTGCTTTTGTTTTCTATTTTGTCCTCAAGGGATTATTTTTTTTTCTTTTTTATTCTCCCCTTAATGTAAACCCATTTTCTTAATATGCCAAGTTGAGATTAACAAAATTGTGTTCTTGAACTCTAACTTTTTCTTTTTTAAAGATTTACTTATTTATTTGAAAGAGTTACACAGAGAAGTACATGCCCCATAATTTCTTTATCCAGTCTACTGTTGAGAAAGGGGAGGCAGAGAGAGAGAGAGAAAGCGAGAGAGAGAGGTTGTCCATCCACTGGTTCACTCTCCAATTGGCTGCAATGGCCGGGGCTGCACCAATCTGAAGCCAGGAGCCAGGAGCTTCTTCTGGGTCTCCCACAAGGGTGCAGGGGTCCAAGGACTTGGGCCACCTTCTTACTGCTTTCCTGGGCCATACCAGAGAGCTGGATCCGAAGTGGAGCAGCTAGGTCTCGAACTGGTGCCCATATGGGATGCTGGCGCTTCAGGCCAGGGCGTTAACCCATTGTGCCACAGTGCCAGCCCCAAACTCTAACTTTTTCACATCAAAATACTTATATTACTGTCAAAATAATTGTATTACATTTTTAAAAGTGGCTTTTAATGATTTGGGCATGGATGTTGGTAAATGAAGTGCCTGAAAACATTTTGTATTATTTTCTAAAATATTATTTAAACTGTCCCAAAAACTTTATATTGCAAATATCCCCTTATAATATTAAATGACCTATATCCATTTACGCATTCACAAGTGTAATGCTGTTTGGATAGACATTGGTTTCTTCCAGTAGAAAGAATTAGGTAGCTACCTGTAGTAAGAATGCATAATCATCAGTGGCCATGAAAGACATGCAGTTGCTCTCAGGTATTATAGGTTTCTACACCCATAATTTGGTTCACAGAATTTCCCTGTTCATTTTCCCCATATATGACCCAAAATATGAATGTTTTAGACAACTGATGCTTTTAAGATAATAAAAGATTTTATAATATTCTTATTTAGAGAAAGGTGAAATACTTAAGTTATCTAATCAAAGTCAGTGTTTTCAAATGCAGTAGTAAGTGAAAAATTTTATGATATGACTTTCCCCACAAATTTATTGCAAAGAATGGAATTCTCTGTCATAATGGATCCTAGGTACAACAATGTGCAAAATAACTGTGCAGACTGTATGTTCAGAAAAATGTGAAAAAAGTGATGACAAGTAGAATTCACAAACAAAGACTCAAATATCAAACTGTAAATATTCCAGTGGCATAAATAAAAAGAAAAGAGCAAAATACATTTAAATGACAAGGTCATTATGAGAAATGGCATCTCTTCATATAGTAATGTCATAAATGTCAACACGATTAAACAGAACGCTGCCTCAAGCTATTTGGAAAATAGACAAAAGGAAGAGATAATAAAGTATGTGATAAACAGTGTTAGAAATAGTTCTCTAAATGGTGATTTCTCTGCCACTACCATTATACTGTAATGTACAAAACACCCCGTTTGTGTCTCTTGCTTAGGGTTTCCCACCAGGAATATTCAAATATAATCATATTCAAGACTTAAACAATTAACTAAGTTGCTATCCACAAAATAACAGCCAGTGTTCTGATTAAGTATGAGAAACCCTCAATCTTGCAAGTTAATTTGAAGCCACAGCTCTCTTAATCCCATTGCATTATAGCAGGATAAAAAGTAAAATTCAGTACAGTCACAGCATCTTAGCAATGTAAGAATTATATCCTGCCAACTGTATCTTGATGAATGACGGACAGCATCTTTAGGAAATAAATGGTCATTAGTCTCCTCTTAAATGGACAGCAATGTGGTGTGGAGAGAGCCCTTTTATTTGGAGAGTTACTATTCTGGAAAACTCAGAATACATTAACTCCTCCTATTTGATAATTCTTCAGATATTATTTAGATACAATGACAATTACATTTCTGCTTTATCTGGTTTTCCTCACACAGAGCCTTTAAAACTTCCTTACCTTGTCCCTCACAGTGCCTTCCAAATCCTAGGAAAATCTACTGGGCAGATAATGGTTTTTCATTCACAGCACAGCGCCACAACTTTATTTAGTGTACTATCTCCAGATTGATAAACTCAAAGCTACAAAAGATGAGTGAAACACTTTTAGATTTACACACTAAACTACCATAAATGAGACTGAAAACAGGTTTGTTTGGTTTTTAATTTTTATTTGACATATAATAATTGTATAATTTATGGGATCTAGCATGATATATCAACAAATATATACAACATACAATGACCAGATCAGAGTAATTGGTCATCCCTTCATAATTTATCATTTCTTTGTGTCAGGAACATTTAAAATCCTCCCTACTAATTATTTTGAGATATATATTTCATTGCCTCCAAATGTAGTTATCTATAGTGCTATAGAATATTACAAGTTATCCCTCTTTTCCAACTCTGGGCTTGTATCTGTTAACCATTCTATCTCTATCCACCACCCGTACTCATGCTTCCCAGCTTCTGGTAATAATTATTTCACTGTCTACCCCTGGGAGAGCAACATTATTTTAACTTCTGCATGTAAGTGAGCACATGCAGTATTTGTCTTGCTGTACTTGACTTATTTCACTTCACATATTTTCTCTGGGACCCTTCATGCTGCCACATTCTAAAATATCTCTTATCATGGGTAGTGCAGTTGCATTATAATAGGGTGTTTTCAATTCCTTCTTCCAATCTGAAAGGATAGTGATATAATTCATTTTACTTATAATAAATCATGATATCCATTGTAATCATTGCTGATATTAATTTTAGCTGTTTTCTCTTAGGTCAAAAAAATAATACAACAAAAGATTACATTTCATCTTCTCTAAAACACTTTCTTTCTCAACATATTGCCAATTTTTGGCCTATATAAAATTTTCCCAATTCTGAAAAATTTCAATATTAATATTCCCTTCAAGGCAGGTTAACAGAACACAAATTTGCACAATTTTTGTTTGTGTTTGTCTTAAAAAAGAAAATATGTATTGCTATTTGACTTATAAAGGATAATTTTGCTAGAATCCCAGATTATTAGATTTTTCTTGTTCAATATTTTAAATGTTTTGTTTCCTTTTCTTCTTGTTTACACTTTCTGAAGAGAAAGCTAAAGTATTCTTTATTCTTGTTTCTCTATAAGTAACATGGTTTTTCCTCCTTCTAGCTTCCTTTAGGAGTTTCTGTGTCCCTTTGATTTTCTGAAGTTTAAATCTAATATATCTTTTGGGGCCAGCGCTGTGGCACAGTGGGTTAATGCCCTGGCCTACAGTGCTGGCATCCCACATGGGCACCGGTTCGAGACCCGGCTGCTCCACTTCCAATCCAGCTCTCTGCTGTGGCCTGGGAAAGCAGTAGAAGATGGCCCAAGTCGTTTGGCCCCTGCACCCACATGGGAGACCCAGAAGAAGTTCCTGGCTCCTGGCTTTGGATCGGCGCAGGTCCGGCTGTTGCAGCCAATTTGGGAGTGAACCATCAGATGGAAGACCTACCTCTCTCTCTCTCTTTCTCTCTCTCTGCCTCTCCTCTCTCTGTGTAACTCTGTGTAACTTATTTATTATTCAAATAAATAAATAAATAGTTTAAAAAAATCTAGTATATCAAAGCATAGATTTTTGTATCTCACTTGAATTCTATAGACTTCCTAGATGTGTTGTTTGGTGAAAATTCTAGAAAATTCTCAGCTGTTATAACTTCAAATTTCTTTTCATTATCTTCTGGCATTCTTCTATATATGTGACACCTTTCAAATTGCCCCATGGCTCTTAAATATCGTTTGTGTGCTTGTTTCCCAGTGCCTTTCAGATTGGAAAGTTTCTGCTGACATACCTTCAAGTCCACACCTTTTATCATGACTGTGTATAATAGACTGATAAGTTTTCCTCATTTCTGTTATGGTGTTATGGAAATAAAAAAAGAAAGTCAACTGTTGGATTATATTAAAGTATGAATATTTATAAAATAATAAAAACTGATGATACCAAATTTTGGTGATAATGTGGAACAGCTAATTCTTAAAATGGTTGAAAAGTCTTGCTTTTACAATTTTCTGCAGTGAAAAAACAAAAAAGTAAATGATAAAAGCAAGACTTTTCAACCATTTTTAATGCTGCAAAAAATACACTGAATTTCATGACATTGATTTGGGCCAATGGTGAGGAGGGAATATTTCTACCTCATTTGTCTTTCTTTGAGACACATCCAGTAGCATTCATCAATATCTATTGGACACTCATTAATGTTATTTTTCTCATTTTTTAAAATTTTCTATTAATGTATACACCTTTATGGAGCACAGTGAAATATTTCAGCAGATGTATATAGTGTGAATTGACCAAATCAGGCAATCAGCAACCCCCCACCTCCCCATCCTTCCTCCATGTTCAAAGTCTACCAGCTCCTCTCCTTCAGTTCTTTATAAAGTATACAATACATCTTTGTGAGCTACAGTCACCCCACTGTGCTGTGGGACATAAAACCCATCACGCGTACATGTGTGTTGGTTCCATCTATTCCAATCTCCTTCTATTGTCCTGAGTTCTCAGTCTTTAATAATCACTCTTCTATGTTCAGTAGTGTTACTTTTTTGGTGATGGATTGTCAGATTCACTCTGTCACGATCCTTCTATCCTTCCTTGTCTAACAGAAAAGCCAAAACTTACCAGATTCACAAACATATCCTATTATTCCCAATTCTGTGACCATTTCTAGTCATTCACATGGAGACCCACATGGAATTCCTGGCTCCTGGGATCTGCCTAGACCAGCCTTGGCTGTTGCAGACATATGGGGAGTGAACCAATGTATGTAAGATCTCTCTCTCTCCCTCCCTCCCTCCCTCCCTCCTGCACTCCCTCTCTCCCTTCTCAATCTGTAACTCTGCCTTTCAAGTAAATAAATAAACATTTTTTAAAAAAAGTGATCTTCTTTCCATTGCTAAAATATCATTCATGGTATTTCTATATATTGCCCCACAACAACAATCCTTTCAAAATACCAACCTGAAAATTCTACCAGCAGCTCAGTTCCTTCATTGTTCTTTTGTAAATGTTTGCTGCTCCTCTATAGGATCCTTAATGTTTGAATTGAGGTCAATCCTAATGTTACTAAAATGTTACTATATCAAAACCCATTGATTATATAAAGGCAGCACTTGCTGACATGATTGTGGATTTTCATGTATCAGATCCAATCAAAAAGAACCATATTCCCTGAACTGAAGGATGTAAACTTTCAGTAAGACCTGGGTCATGGCTGCTGAAGACTACTTGTGTAGGGATATGGAGAGAGGGGAACATTGACTCCAAGGTTTCTCAAGCCCTTGTCACTCAAAGAGTGCGCTGAGAATCACCAGCATCAGTATTACCTCCAATACAATCAGATCTACTGAATCTTCATTTTATCAAGATCCCAGCTAATTTGAAGCCTTATTGAATTTTGAGAAACATCACTTTGTTAACTATACCTAAAGTACTTCTTCAGAGGTCCTTTGGTGCATGGAATACCATCAGGTACTAGCTCCAAGGAAATGGGTAAGTTATAATGGTAGTCACTAATATTTTTCCCATGTACAATTAAAGTAATAAATGAATAATATTCAGCATTATATGTGCATATATCATGATATTACTGTGTTAAATGTAAGTAAATATTTATAATTTATAATTACTTGTTTAATATTGTGATGAGCTATTTAAATACATAATTCTAAGTTCAGTTTATTTCTGTATTTAATGAGTCATATCTTAAAAATATAAGCAACAATATACAACAAATACAGCATACAATATATATTGAGGTAGTGATTATATGTCTATTGATATGAACATAAATTTCTATTTCAAACCAGTTTTAATATTTTGAAGACAAAGTTAATACAAAGTTGATTATACTATTGATATTCCCAGACTACGATGTGGCTAATGAAAAACATTACTTGGAAGAGAAACATGCACTATACCATTTTATTTTTGTTTTCACATTATTATTACTATAATCAATGTAGGGCCTCTAATGAAATATTTGAAGTTACCTATTGATTTTGTATATTTGTAAATTCACCTAATAGACCATCTTAAACTAATATTTGTAAAATGTTAAGACCACATGAACAAGTATGGGTCTACCCCCATATCCAAACTGGGGAGCTCATACCCTTTCACTCCAATTTACCTCACAACACTGTATGAGAAATATCATCTGTAATACACACCCAGGGACTCTGACAATGTCTGTTCATGGGTTTTATAGCAGTGAGACTTATTAAGTTTTTCTTAAAGACTGCGTAGAAACTGTGACAGAACACCTCCAAATACACATTCCATCTTGGAAACACTGAGATGACCTTCATAATTGCTGTAAAACAAGAAAGGCAAGGAGGACTGATGTTGGGTGAGAGAATAGTTTCCACAAAGCAGCAGAAATATGTAGCATCTCAAGTGAGAAAAATACCAAGAGATTAAGTCAAGGGTCTCAGCATAAGCCCAGTAAATCCATAGGAATTCTGTCCTTTCCCATTTGGGAAGAAATCCTCTGAGGAAAAAAAGAATGGTAAGAATGGGACTTTAAATAGACTCTAGTTAACAGAAGGCAGTAAGACTGAGAAAACAATGAAAAAAATCCCCTGGACTCTTCACATGGACAAATGGGGAAGCTTCGGGTGATGTTATCAGGGAAATATAGTGAGTAATTCCTCATGCATGAAGCAAATAGATAAATAGTTTTAATCTCTGTTATTGAACAGCAATACTTAAACTGGTTGACAGGTAACAAGAGTTGTCTGAACATCTGTGAGCTACAACTGCTGTGTCCTGTCCTCCCCTCTAGAAGCCTCAAACCTCATTATGGAGAAAAAACAAACATGCAAAGAAAGTGAAATAATAAACATGTTACTGAATAACACTTAAAATTCACCAAGCATTCACCATGTACCAAGAAGAATGCTCCCTACTTACAAAACAACCACATGTACAGCAATATAATGAGGCTCCTCTTTGTTATCCTTGTATTATAAGTACACAGAGCCCCCAGAGAGGTTAGGCAAACTGCTCAAGGCAATCAACACACAGTCACAAATGAGCAAGCCTGATGTATAAATCGAAGAGGCAGATTATGCTCTGGCTCATAAATATCTCGTAGTTATATGGGCTACCAAAAAACAGAAACAGAAAGTCAATGCTATAGGAAGCATACTGTGTACGAGTTGTCATTTGTATGAGTGAGGAATTTACTTATTATAATAGGAATATGAAAAATACCCCTAATATATATGCATAGGATCTTCACTGGTCTTTTCTGACCTTGTTATTTATGGGAGCACATATTGCCTTCACAGATAATATATTGAACAGCCAGAAGCTAGTGGTCAATTTTGGGTTTACTGCAAACCCCTGGATTCAATGGCTCTAGCTCCCTTTACTTCCCAGTTGTGTGCAAGGATAAAGTTAATAGTGTATGACTAATGGTGTCATAAATTGCCAGCCACTACTTAGCTATCTGCAAGCTGCTTGTCACAACATATTGAGTTTGCTCATCCCTACTCCCTTTCTTATTATCCACCACCAACTCTTTCTTTATGACTTTGTGCTTCGTGAGAGAAACACAGAAAACTGGAGCAAATTCATGGAGTTCTCCACTGCACTCCAGATGGTTGATGTGTGCAAGCTTTGAGATATCCAGTAAATCAATGGATGCATGTGGCTAAATATCTCCTTAATCTTTCCCCTACAGAATGACCTAAAGAATTTCTTCTAAAAACTGGACATAATTCACATGGTATTCAATCAAAAAGAAAGAAGTTCTCATCACACCAATCAGAGTTTATGCTTTTAAAGTCACACAATAAACAAATTGAAATTATGAAAGCAATAACTCTAGAATAGAAAAAGAAAATATAGTTGGATGCTCACTATTGTGTAGTACTGATCCTAGTGCTTTAGCTCAATAGAATCATCAGTTGAGTTTTTAAAAACTAGCTTTACGGCCGGCGCCGAGGCTCAATAGGCTAATCCTCCACCTTGCGGCACTGGCACACCAGGCAGGTTCTAGTCCCGGTTGGGGTGCCGGATTCTGGCCCAGTTGCCCCTCTTCCAGGCCAGCTCTCTGCTGTGGCCAGGGAGTGCAGTGGAGGATGGCCTAGGTGCTTGGGCCCTGCACCCGCATGGGAGACCAGGAGAAGCACCTGGCTCCTGCCTTTGGATCAGCGCGGTGTGCCGGCCGCAGCATGCTGGCCGCGGCGGCCATTGGAGGGTGAACCAACAGCAAAAGGAAGACCTTTCTCTCTGTCTCTCTCTGTCTCACTGTCCACTCTGCCTGTCAAAAAAAACAAAAACAAAAAACAAAAAAAACTAGCTTTACTAGTACTATTTTAAAGATAATTTGTAAGCACTCTAGATATGTCAGATAAATCATCCAGTATAAAAATTTTGCTTTTGGTAATTGGGAGTACCTTTAGAATAAGTAAAAGATGAGATCTGGAAATGAAATATAATAATTAATAAGAGAAATAAATGATCAATTAGTCTAAATAGAAACCAGAAGTAGAAGGAATGTTCTTAAAAAATCTGTCAACCCCATTCACTCAATCCCCAGAAAGCCATTGTCATCTTTGATGTTCAAACTTAACATTTGGTGTTAGTCTTCAAGCCCCTGTCTGCGTGGAAACCTCCGAAGGTTTTCTTGACATCCAACTTCACTCATGAAAGTCAGTGTTCCCTTTGTTCAACTTCGGTAAGAACTCCGAATTCACTTTTATTATGCCACTGATCACGTTACCTGATGGCTATTTATCTGACTTCCTCACTTTTCAGTGGTGGAAATTTTAGTATTCATTTCCACAACGAGGACATGATATAAGTGTTGGTCATTAGATACATTATGGATGGCAGACTGGATGACTAAATGAATAAATGAATGCCATAAAGAAGGAAGAAGAAAAGACTTGAACTCTGTTGCCCTTGGGTGTCCTTTAGCCAATGGATGGAAAGATAGTGTTGTCAGGTTTAGCACATAAAAATACAGGATGCCAAATTAAATCTGAATTTCATACAAACAAAATATGATTTTTCAGCATAGCTATGTTCCAAATAATGCATGCTCATCTTGTGTTTTATCTGGCAACCCTCGAAGCATAAAGGCATAGATTTCAGCTCAACAGAAAAAAAACTTTTATAACAGTCAACAATAATACAATTTTCAAGTGAGAACACTGCCCAGCCTAATTCTTTAAGCATAAGGTGGATGTCAAAATCTCTGGACTTATTCTGGCATTTAGTCAATCTTTTCTTGTCTCTTACTTGCTAAGTTGAACATTTTGATAAAATTTTCATACAGATATCCTAGACATTTAGAATGACACTCTTCCACATCAAAACTCTACTCTAAATTCAAGACATTCTTTCAGTTGTAAAATTCTACTGACCATGTACCTTGTCAGTTTCTGTTTGAAGACCAACTTAAAACACAATGCATTATTGGTATATTTAAATAAATGTAGGTCTTTGTTAATCGAACTAGTTTTTAGTCCTAAATTTCATCTGCTGCCTAAGTGAGAGCGCTGTCTGAAAATGTCATTTTAAAATAATCTCTGATATGATTGAGGATCTCTCTTTTTAAAAGATTTATATATTTATTTGAAAGTCAGAGTTACAGAGAGAGATTTGCCATCCACTGGGCTTCAGCAGAAGTCAGCTTGTGAAGAGCCCTGGCAGCTCTGCCAAGAGTTGGATCACTGGAAATGGACCTGCCCTGGACTCGAAGGATGCCCAAGTCAGAGCCACAGATCTTATTGGCTCTAAGCTGAAAAGCCCTTCACTCAGCCCAACTTCCAAAGGGACCACTGCAGCTGAGGGGACGGCCAAGTAGGGTCAGCAACGTTGCAGGCAGAACTGTAAATTTCTTGTTAGAGATGACCCCTGCCTTTACCTGGCCAGCTCTCCTCCCAAGCCAGCTAAGTAATGAAAGTCAACAGGGTGCCTTCCCCCAGGAGGTTCACACCTCCCTTAGGATGTACCCCATGTGAAGAGATAGATAGGTCTGGGCCTCTTAACTTACAAGGCCTAAAGCCCACCAGATTATTATCAAGCCCCTTCTGTCAGGTTCTATTTGCCTCTCAATCAGAAAAATTACTTGTAGCTTAGACAGCACCTTTCTTAGCTCCTCTAATAATGACTCTGTCCTTTGTTCTAGACCCTGTCTAGCACACTTGGGCCTCATTCCTTTGTAATCATAACCTCTACTCTACCACCAATGGCTCTACTCCCAACCTGTGTGTACTGATGGTCCTCTTCCCCACTTAATGCTGGTTAATGCCACACTTAGGATCATTGGTTACTATCCTCACTGTCTTTTATGACCTTTTCTAAATATGATCAGAGTCGGCAAACTTGGAAGGCTTCCATAGCCTTGGCAACTCATGACGACAGCCTAGGGTGGTTACTGGCACCATAAACTAGAGTGTCAATTCGTTGGGTCAACAACAGGAGTCACTGTGCACTTGCTCCTCATGTGGGATCTCTGTCCTTAATGTGCTGTACATTGTGATTTAATGCTATAACTAGTACTCAAACAGTATGTTTTACTTTGTGTTTCTATGTGGGTGCAAACTGTTGAAATCTTTACTTAATATATACTAAATTGATCTTCTGTATATAAAGAGAATTGAAAATGAATCTTGATGTGAATGGAAGGGGAGAGGGAGTGGGAGAGGGGAGGGGTGCGAGTGGGAGGGAAGTTATGGGAGGGGGAAGCCGTTGTAATCCATAAGCTGTACTTTGGAAATTTATATTCATTAAATAAAAGTTAAAAAAATAAATAAATAAAATAAAATAAAATAAGCTCTAGGAGATTCCAAGATGGTAAAATAGGGAAGGGCATACTGTTCTTGGCAAGGAGTAAATAGTAATATATATATATATATACATATATATATATGTATATATATATATATACACACATACATACATTCCCAGGGGAGAGTTAGAGAGAAAACAATGGAAATACCACAGAAGGAAGAAGAATGTCATGGAACATTGTGTAAGGAGGTATGGATACACAGCATGAGCACAGACACAACACAGGACCCCAGCAGCTGAGAGTCAGAGAAAGTGCCACTTTTAGAGACTGTGGTGAGATCAGACTGCAGGTGCCCATGCCACTGGTAATATAGCCAGAGGAAGAGCTTGGCATGACTCTGACCTAAAGCCCTAAGGAGGATAGGGTACCTGATAGCCCAGTTAGAACAAAAAAGAATGAGCACATTTCTCTCTCTCCATCCCCTGAACAACAGTGCCTAGCAACCGACTGAAAGAGGTAAGATGTCATTTTGGGCATAAGCAGTAGCTGTGGAAGCACTTGTGCAGGCGCCTAGCTAGGCCAAGAGGCCATCTTCTCAGCAGGAAATTCAAATGGCCAACAGACACATAAAAAAAAAAAAATGCTCAGGATCACTAGCCATCAAGGAAATGCAAATCAAAACCACAATGAGGTTTCACCTCATCCCAGTTAGAAAGGCTCTCATACAGAAATCAACAAACAATAAATGCTGGCAAGGATGTAGGGGAAAAGGTACTGTAATCCACTGTTGGTGAGACTCTAAACTGGTGCAGCCATTGTGGAAGACAGTATGGAGATACCTCAGAAATCTGAATATAGACCTATCATATGACCCAACCATCCCACTCCTGGAAATTTACCCAATGGAAATGAAATCAACATATGAAAGAGTTATCAGTGCCCTCATGTTTATTGAAGCTCAATTCACAATAGCTGAGATATGGAACCAACCCAGATGTCACAGCTGATATTTGGATAAACCAATTGTGTTACATATACATTATGGAATACTACTCAGTGGTTAAAAAAAAATGAAATCTTGTCTTTTGCAACCAAATGGATGCAAGTGGAAGTGATTATATTTAGTGAAATAATGCAGTCACAAAAAAAGACAGATACCATATATTTTCTCTGATCTGTAAGTAATAGAGCACCTAAAATGTAATATACTCATGTGAAATTGACATTTTAAGATTCAATAATCATACAAAAAAAAGATTCAATGATCATTCATAGCTCTTGTCTCCACTATTGAGGAATGGTGTTTTTTTTTCCTTTGGACTATTTGTTGAATTCCTTTCTTAGTGTAGGGTTAATCTTATGAATATAAGTTAAACTGAAAATATCTTTTTGTAAAAATTAAAGAGTGGGAATAGGAGAGGGAGGAGGAAGAAGGGTGGGAGTGTGGGTGGGAGACAGTGTAGAGTGGGAAGTATCACAATGTTCCTAAATCTATATATATGAAATACATGAAATTTGTATACGTCAAATAAAATTTCAGAAAACAAACTCTAAAAGAGGTAAATCTGCATACCTCTTCCGATAACTTCTTTGTCACCAACATTCCACTCAAGTTCTTTCCTAGTCCCTATATATTCAACCAATTAGCTATCGCCCATGAATCAGTTCATAATCCCAAGCCTGGTCATTTCTCCTTCTAAGCAAAGTGCACAATAAGGTTTACTGTCTGAAATTCCTCTGGTTTGAATGCCCAACTTTATGACTCAGTGAATTAGACAACACCCACTTCATAACAGACAGTTCAGGCAGCTTGGTAACTTAGTGGCACGTGGTCAAGCACTCAATTTCTGCTAATGCCCAACTTAGGCCAAGAGTTGTATCTCAAAAGGAGAGTATTTACCTTCAGATGATTATCTGCATGGCTTTACTCTGAAATCCTAAAGGCTTGGTCTGATATTCTGCTATGGAATACTACTCAGCCATAAAAAGAGAATGAAACATTGTTTTGTTTTGTTTTTTAATCCAGAAATCTTTTATTTAAGGTATACAAACTTCATGTATTTCATAAATATAACTTTAGGAACAAAGTGATTCTTGCCACCCTATCCGCATTCCAACCAAACTCTCACCCTTCTTCCTCCTCCCTCTTCTATTCCCATTCTTGTTTTTTACTAAGATCTATCTTTAATTAACTTTATACACATAAAATTAACTCTATACTTAGTAAAGAATTCAACAAGTTTTGTGCAACGAAATGGATGCAGCTGAAAACCATTATGCTTAGTGAAATAAGCCAGTCCCAAAAAGACAAATTCCATATGTTTTCCCTGATCTGTTTTAATTAATAAAGTAGCAAAAATGCTATGTATAGGAGTGAAATTCAAATTGTGAGATTCAATGATTGTTTGTAGCCCTTGTCTCCACTGTTCAGGAACAGTGTTTTTTCTTCTTACTATTTGTTGAACTCTTTACTTAGTGTGGAGCTAATCTTATGGGTATAAAGTAAACTCCAAGTAGATTATTGTAAAAAATTACGACAGGGGGCCGGCGCCTCAGTTCAATAGGCTAATTCTCCGCCTAGTGGCGCCGGCACACCGGGTTCTAGTTCCGGTCGGGGCGCCAGATTCTGTCCCGGTTGCCCCTCTTCCAGGCCAGCTCTCTGCTGTGGCCAGGGAGTGCAGTGCAGTGGAGGATGGCCCAAGTCCTTGGGCCCTGCACCCCATGGGAGACCAGGAGAAGCACATGTCTCCTGCCATTGGATCAGCGCGATGTGCCGGCCGCAGCGCACTGGCCGCGGCGGCCACTGGAGGGTGAAGCAACGGCAAAAGGAAGACCTTTCTCTCTGTCTCTCTCTCTCACTATCCACTCTGCCTGTCAAAAATTAAAAAAAAAAAAAAAATTAAGACAGGGACTAAGAGAGGAAGGAGAAGGAAGGGTGGGAGCATTGGTGGGAGGGAGGATAGGGTAAGGAGTATCACCATATTCCTAAATCTGTACATATGAATGACATGAAATTTGTTTACCTTATATTAAAAAATTAAAACAAAAAAAGAAAAACAGAAGTTCTTTAAAAATGCATACCACAAAAATATCATATATAAAGGTCATGGAAAATGTATAGTATCAAAAGACTTCATGGATTTCAAATTTCTTTTACCAAAGTGAACTTATCTTTTAATTCTACTTATTGCAATTTTTTTAAGCACTCATTACATTAGATTGCTTTCTAAATTGTCCCATTTGTACCTGAATCTCTTGTCATTTATCTTCTCTCTTTTATAAAACTAAAAAAAAAAAAAAAAAAAAAAAAAACCTGGTGATCTAAAAAAAAAAAATGTAGGGGGTTGGGAGTGGGGCTGACAAAGGCTCCAGACAGCATCCCTCTCTGCCACTGATACCTCAGGTACCACTGGATCTTCTGGATCATGCTGCTTAAATAGTAGAGCAGCTTACCCAGCAGCCTGGGCCTGCTGCGCAGTCTTCTCATCTGAGACTCACTCAAAACTAGCATCTTTTTAGGTCACTCAGTAAATAAGTCAGAGCCATACATTCAAAGAAGGATGTTACCTTCTAAATACAAATAGGCCACATAGGCAGTTGTACCTCTTTTTGGTTGGAGGAAGGGCAGGATACAACAATTTATCCTTCACCTGAAACATGATATTGACATACCCCACACCACTGGGTCCCTAGAAATTTCACAAAAATAGAAAGCTGCTGCATTTTAATTTGATTTATTTTCTACTCAATGAAACACAAATGTCTAACCAATAAGTCCAGAGTATAATGTCACCGATGTAATGAATCATTGTGATTATCTTGTGGAAGAAAAGGCAATTAAATTCTCTGTGAACTAAATTATGACATAGGGTTAGAGACACAGCACAGTGAGGGTGCATTGCTGGCTTTGCCAGCTGAACAGAAACTACTTCTGGTGGGGCAGGTGGACCGGTATGGGAAAAGGGGACATTTGCAGATCAATAGTTGCATACAGAGTACCAGTAGATGTGTTAATTTTCTCAAGCAATAAAACCACATCTGGCACAGCAACTACAATGGGGTTCATTGTTTGGTGAAGCTAAGTTATTCTCTAGGATCCACCCGTCTTTGAACAGGCCAAACAAGAGAGCTGAATGAAGATGCAGAGGGAATCACCACCCTGCATCTTTCAAGTGCCTGGTGGTGGCATTAAGATGAGGTCAGTGGTGATTGGGAGAAAAATCCACAGATGTAAAGGGCCATTCTCTTCACATCACATCAAGGTACCTGCGGTTAAGCACACTTATCTGTCACTATGTTAGCCCTCTGGTAACAATTATCAGATTTCTGTGCTATGAAGGTTTTCTTTCTTCCCATACACAAAAAGTACCCTTTAGAACTAAATCATTAAGCATCGTCCACATTGAAGGGATAAATAGTTATGCTACACCTCCTTGAGCAAGGTAGATTTCATCTACATCAATTACTTGGGATTCATCTGCAAGGAAGATTTATTTAGTCTCATTCATTCATTGAATATTCATCTATTCAATAATTTATATTTGGATTCATGAATATTTTTTCTTTGGGTTATAATCCAATAATATGTAGTTTATCTCATTGTTCAATTTTTTCCAGCTTCTGCTATCTGGAGCTTTTCTGCTGAATCTCATGTTCCTTTAACATAGTCCTATCATTTTGTCCTTTTAAGCAATATACCTTTCTGACACAAGAATCTCCAAGCTCAAATTTTCCCAGATTTGGCCACTGGGATTGTTTCACTTGGCTCCTATATCCCTTTTTTGACATGCCCCCCACACCTGTGGTTTGTTCTTTATTTTGACTTTCAGTAGCATTTACATTCTGTCACTATGAGATGCTGCAGGCTCACCTGTATATTCCCTGCAACAAGCCTGGTGTCAGTTATTTTTCCAAGGACCCCTGGTTACTTTTATTAGAGAATGGCGCTAGAAACCAAGATGAAGATGTACATGTTACTATTTGTGGGTCATTGCTTCTACTCCCTTTCAAGAGACAGAGGTAGGAAATACTTCTGTGTATATTATTGCATGTATGCCTACACACCTACCTCTATATTCATATCCATACATCTTTATCTATATTGTTAAACATGATTTCATAGTGGAATCTGTGAGTTTTTAACCAGTGCCACATAATCTAGTTCAGATTTTTCTCCCCTTCTATTGTTTATCTTTGCCTATCTCTCCAAGAGTAAAAAAACTGGTTCCCACCATCTGCCGAGCACTTATTTTTTTCAAATCCAGTATAAATACACGGTAGTTTCAGAATTGTTAACCCATACCATCATGGAAACCAACTATACCAACTACAGTACTGCAATTTTGTAGTTTCTGTACTTAACAGTCCCTGCTAATTTCCAATCATACTTAATCAGCATCTTTCTTGCCTCAACCTCTTCACTGAGGTTATGGCATATATTAAAGTACAGTTAGACTATCTACTCATAATCCTCATTCCTCAGGAGATCCAAATTATCTAATTTTTATATTTGCATATAATTAACATTAATATTTTATGGCCTAAAGTTCATTGGGTTTTGAAAAATGTGCAATGAGGCCGGTGCCTCGGCTCACTAGGCTAATCCTCTGCCTGTAGTGCCTGCACCCTGGGTTCTAGTCCCAGTCGAGGTGTCGGATTCTGTCCCAGTTGCTTCTCTTCTGGTCCAGCTCTCTGCTGTGGCCCGGGAAGGCAGTGCAGGATGGCCCAAGTCCTTGGGCCCGAGACCAGGAGAAGCACCTGGCTCCTGGCTTCGGATCAGTGCACTGCACAGGCCGCAGCGGCCATTGCGGGGTGAACCAATGGAAGAAGACCTTTCTCTCTGCCTCTCTCTCTCTCACTGTCCACTCTGCCTGTCAAAAAGAAAGAAAGAAAGAAAGAAAGAAAGAAAGAAAGAAAGAAAGAAAGAAAGAAAGAAAGAAAGAAAGAAAGAAAGAAAGAAAGAAAGAAAGAAAGAAAAATGTGCAATGAAATGTATCCAGCATCATACAAACTAGTCCACCACTATGGTAAATCCCTTTGACAATTATGCATAAAGCCACACATGCAGGATTTTGTGTGCACACAAGTTTTCCAATCAGTTAGATCAATACCTAGAAATGTTCTTGCTGTATAATTGTGAAGATTACATTTAGCTTTGCATGATTTGGCATTTCCACCAACAATAAATATTGTAAACCTATACTGACAATTTTTTACACAACAGATTCACTGGCAATAGATACCCTAAGCTTTTGTTAGTCTGAACATCATCATTTGTTCTTCATTTATGAAGGATAATGCTGTTGGATAGAACATCCTATTTTGGTAACTTTTTCCTTTAACACTAAGTATTTCACTACATTTTCTTCTTGATGGCATAGTATTTGACAAGAAGTCTGATGAATTGAATTTTTATTATTTTCCTACTCCTAAACGAACTTCCTTCAGGATTTTGTCTTTAACTTTCCTATAAATTTAATGTGGTATTCTACAGTTTTTGTTTTTAATCCTGTTTCATGTTCCCTAAGCTATTTGTATCTACAGTTCAGTGTTTGTCTTCAGCTTTTCCAGGTTGACCATTATTTTTTCAAATGTAACTTCTAACACATTCACTTCTTCTTGTGGTTTTCCTATTAAACATATGCTATACTTTCTAGTAAAATTCCATTGTTCTTGGACATTCTCTTCTCTTCCTTTTCTCATTTTTTATTCTATTTCCTTTGAGAACTTTCTATTCAGCTTTGTTCAACATCATTGATACTTTTATCATCTCTGTTGCATATACAATCCAAGGAATTCTGTAGTTTTGTTATTCTATTTTTTAAAGATATATTTATTTATATGAGAGACACAGTTACAGGAGGCTAGGGGGAGACAGCAAATCTTTCATCCCCTGGTTCATTCCCCGAATGGTTGCAATAGCCAGGGCTTGGCCAGGCAGAAGTCAGAAGCCTGGAGCTTCTTCTGGGTCCCCAGGTGGCTATAAAGGCTCCAAGAACTTGGGCCATCCTCCACTACCTTCCCAAGCACATTAGTAGGGAGCTGGATCAGAAGTGGAGAAGCTGGGACATGAACCAGCACCCATATAGAATGCCAGCGCTGCAGGCCATTGATTTAAACCACTATGCCACAGCTCCAGACCCTTGTTACGCTATTTTTTAATTTCTCTAGTTTCCATACTTTTGTTTACTTTACTCATATTGTCATCTATATTATCAATTTTTCTATTAGAAGACATAATATATTCATCATAGTTATTTTGAATTCCCTCACTGATAATTCCCACATCTGGTTCTCATGCATGCTTTGAAATTTTATTTATTTTCATTTTATTTGAAAGGCAGAGAGACATATTGACACACAGATTTTTATCTGCAGGTTCACTCCAAATCTCTGGGACAGCCAGGGGTGAGCCAGGTTGAAGCCAAAGGACTGGAACTCCCACTTGGGTAACCAGGATCCACCAACTTGAGCCATAATATTCTGCTTCCCAGGATGCTCATCAGCAGAAAGCTGAATGAGAAGCAGAGCCAGGATTTGAAGCAGGGTCTGCCAGGTAGGAGGCAGGCATCCCAAGCTTTGATTTAACAACGGCAACAAACTTTACCCCTCATTTTCTTTGTTTGTTGGCCAAGCAAGAGAGTGAATGTTGGCAGACTGTTGCTGATTATTAAGATTCTCTCTCTCTCTCTCTTTCTCTCTCTCTCTGTGTATCCAATTAAAATAATTTTAAACAATAAAACATTGAAAGTAGCATTGTTTGGCCGGCGCTGTGTGGGCTCACTTGGCTAATCCTCCACCTGCAGCGCTGGCACCCCGGGGTCCTAGTCCTGGTTGGGGCACCAGATTCTGTCCCGGTTGCTCCTCTTCCAGTCCAGCTCTCTGCTGTGGCCCTGGAAGGCAGTGGAGAATGGCCCAAGTGCTTGGGCCCTGCACCTGCATAGGAGACCAGGAGAAAGCACCTGGCTCCTGGCTTTGGATCGGTGCAGCACGCCGGCCGTAGGAGCCATTTGGGGGGTGAACCAGCAGAAAGGAAGACCTTTCTCTCTGTCTCTCTCTCTCTCTGTCTAAATCTGCCTGTCAAAAAATAAAAAATATTTAAAAAAAAATAAAAAACGTAGCATTGTTTTTCTCTTTGAGATGTTTTTATATGCATATAGCATCCTTGTGTTTAAATTTTTAATATTGAAACAGTATATCTTACTTAACCTGCTGAAGAATTGATCTTTAAAACACTTTAATCAATACTGTTTCACTAAAAAGTAGACTTTTTACTTGATAATGGGTGTTAGTTTTCAGCAATGGAAAATATTTTCATGAATATAATGCTAAAAGTATAAATTTTCTTAAGACATCTTAGTAAGTCTTATAGAAATTATTCTTTTCATTTAATGAAAGCATTTTTGGAATAGAATTGTTATAAGGAGCAGAAAGAAATAAGGGACTATACGAGGCTGGCACTATAGTGTATTGGACTAAGTCTCCACCTTCAGTGCCAGCATCCCATATGGATGCTTTGTGTCCTGGCTGCTCCTCTACCCATCAAGCTCTCTGCTTATGGCCTGGGAAAGCAGTGGAAGATGGTCCAAGTCTTTGCACCCCTGCACCCACATGGGAGACCTGGTAAAAGCTCTTGGCTCCTGGCTTTGGATCAGCTCAGCTCTGGGCATGAAAGCAGTGGAAGATGGTCCAAGTCTTTGCACCCCTGCACCCACATGGGAGACCTGGTAAAAGCTCTTGGCTCCTGGCTTTGGATCAGCTCAGCTCTGGGCATTACAGCCATTTGTGGAGTGAACAAGTGGATGGAAGACCTCTCTCTCTGTGTCTCTCCCCTTCTCTCTCTGTAACATTACCTCTCAAATAAATAAATAAAATATTTTAAAAGGGGTGGGGGGAGACGGCTATACAGGCTTCGGTAATGTCTAATGCTTGTATATATTTTATTTTAAAGAAACTATCCAATACGATCTCCTGATAAGAATGCTGTCTACACAGGTGTGGTTTAAAGACTACTCCTTTCCATTTTGGATTCCTTGTGCTGCACTCTTGAATCTCTCAGCAGGGCAGTGGATAACAGTCTTGAACCAGTGGTGGATCTGAATATGTGAAACTGATTTGAAGCATGTCTCACTGCTATCCACTAACCTTTTGGAAAGAGCCCAGAGGCCATATGTTTAATGAACAACACTCACAGAAGTTACTTCTTTCATCTTTGAGACATCCTGTGACATCATCTCACCAAGTGAGCCATTTATTACATCATTGTTAATATCAAAATTGATACATTCAAGAGGCACTTTATTGTATCTTTCTTATAAATGCTCCCTAAAAAGCAATCCTGGAAAATGCCATTTAAGAAATCATCAAGAGCCTGTACTGTGATTAGTATGTTCAGATTCTGCCTGTAACCAGGCGTCCTATCTGGGTATTGGTTCATATTCTGGGGCTGCTTCCCTTCCCATCCAGCTCCCTGCTAATGCACGTGGGAAAGCAGTGGAAGATGACCCAAGTGCTTAGGCCCTTGCACCCATCCATGTAGGAAACCCGGAAGAAACTCCTGGCTCCTGGCTTCAGATCAGCCCTGCTCCGGCCTTTGCGGCCATCTGGGAAGTAAACCAGTGAGTGAAAGACCTCACTCTATCGCGCCGTCTGTAACTCTGCCTTTCAAATAAATAAATATTTTTTTTTTAAAAAAAAGGAATCACCAAATTACAGCGCTAATTCAGAATTATGGCTAATCCTGTATTACACATAGTTCACAAAGGAATCAAATCGTTGTACCTAAGGTAAAGCACAAACAGGTCAATATAGTCCTATGCATACTTTTCATTTGCTTACAACAGCAAGCATTCAACAGACCCTTAGTAAGCATCCCTATGGTACCTGGTTTAAATGAAAAGACTATATCTGTTAGTATTACAAAGTCCAGGAAACACAGGCACTAGCATCAAAGGTCTCATTATTTTCTTAAGTTTCTGGGTAAAGGCCATTTTCAATTACTTGATAAGACCATTCTATTACTTGTTAAGGGTATTAAAAGTAAATGTATAAATTATATCTCTACATTATAAAATTTCAACAGAAGATCACTAATATTTACTCACAGATGAATGAGAAAAGTAAGGTAATCCTTGTCCTCAGAGTATAGCCCAGGAGTGCATGAGATAAGAATTCATTATAGGGGCTGGCATTGTGGCACAGCAGGACTGAGCTGCCACCTACAAGGTGGTTTAGCCCAGGCTGCTGTGGCCATCTGGGGAGTGAACCCAGTGAACCATCAGATGGAAGACCTCTCTCTCTTTCTCTCCATCTCCCTCTGAAACTCTGCTTTTCAAGTAAATAAATAAATCCTTAAAAAAAAAAAAAAAAAAAAAAAACCTCATTCAACAATGTTATAGGAGTATAAAGTTACTGGTTCAAAGGGAAACAGTGCTCAATGGCAAATGCAAGCCGTTTCACTGATCAAACCTTAGGTCCTTAATTACATATAAATATCAAAATTTTCATTTTTCCAAATAGATACATAAGAATTTATTATATGAATAAATGTAAAGCAAGGTTGTGATATACAAGTACCTTTTCTTTACCTACCTACAAGTTGGGATCTTTATTGACAAGGCCAGTGATATTCTGCATTGTCACACTAAAAAAACATTCTACCAGATTTTTCAGGTACAAGGGAATATGGACACACGCTGTGAAAATATATAAACTGGAAATGGAAATGTTTTTAAATTCATGTGTTGCAGGCAGGCATACAGGAAAAACTGATCAGATTTGTGAGCTGGAACACCAGGCCTTCACCATGCCCCTGTGTGACCTCATCCCCCCTACCTGGCCACACCTGTGTGTCCACCTGCCAATCAGGTTAATTAACCACTCCTCTTTGTAAGTGGATTAAAGGCCTGGAACATGGTGGGCCCAGACTTTTTTTTGGTCCTCTGCTTCTTTTGCCTTTGCAGGCCCTTGCTGCCCTGTGCGTGGCCTTCGAACCACCCGCCCCATGCTTTCTTGGCCTACATGCTCCTCCACATGGCTGGCTCCTGGTGTTTGGTATGAATCCAGATTTCCCTCTCTCTCTTAGATAGAGCCTTCACTCTCCTATGCATTTCTCTCACTGAATAAAAAGATTAAAACTCATCATTCTGCCTCGTTCATTTATGCCAGTATTCAGAATTCTCTGAATATTAAGCAAGAACCCAAGATGGGGCCGGTGCTGTGGCACAACAGGTTAATGCTCTGGCCTGAAGTGCCTCCATCCCATATGGGTGCCAGTTCAAGACCCAGCTGTTCCACTTCTGATCCAGCTCTCTGCTATGGCCCGGGAAAGCCGTAGAAGATGGCCCAAGTCCTTGGGTCCCTGAACCCATGTGGGAGACCCAGAAGAAGCTACTGGCTCCTGGCTTCCAATCTGCGCAGCTCCGGCCATTGCAGCCAGCTGGGGAGTGAACCATTGGATGGAAGACCTCTCTCTCTGCCTCTCCTCTCTCTGTGTAACTCTGACTCTCAAATAAATAAATAAATCTTTTAAAAAAAAAACCATGATGCTTATTAATATTCCAAATTTTTTAATAAGCACATGGTAATACTCTGATAATACATGGAGTTTTTTCATAATACATATTTTCCATGAACATCTTTTTTATATGTATTCATTTATTTGAAAAGCAGAGAGATAGAAAGAGTCAGAAGGATCTTCCATCCCTCAGTTCACTCCCTAAATAGCCATAATGGCCAGGTCTCGGTCACACTGAAACCAGGAGCCAGGAACTCCATCTGGGTAACCCACGTGGTTGGTTGGGACTCAAGCACTTGGGCCCCCTTTTACTGCTTCCCCAGGTGCATTAGCAGGGAGCTGGATCAGAAGTACAGCACCAAGAAATCAAACCAGAGTTCACATGGGATGCTGGTGTTGCAAGCATAAGCTTAGCCAGCCATGCCACAATGCTGGACCCTGAAAATCTCTCCAAATTTTCTATATATTTGAAAGGAAGTGGATTGGGGGAGAGAGATAGGGAGGGGGCTGGGGGAAGAGGGGAGAGAGAGAGAGGCAGATCTCATTCGGATTCACTCCCCAAATGCTTGCATTATCTGGGGCTGGAAGCCAAAGCAGGAGCCAGGAAATCCATCCAGTTCTTCCACATGGATGCCAGGGACCCAAGTACTTGAGCCATCACCAGCTGCCCCTCAGGATACACATTTGCATTAGCAAGAGGTTGGAATGCCGAGCAGAGCAGGGGCCTCAAATACAAGCATTTTGATATGGGAAGCAGATGTCCCAAGTGGCTCAGCTTCCGCGCCAAATGCCTGAATCCCCATGAATTCCTCTGAGTAAGTTAAGTAAACGTCTCCAGAAAAGCTATCTCAAAATAGGAAACACTTGCCCACTCAACACAGATCCACAGGCAAAGTTCTGATAAGAATACATAGAACTTGGTTAAGTGTGGCAGAGCAAATTCTCAGAATGGAGCAGAAATTAATACGAAAATCTGTAAGATGTTATTTTAGTCAAGAGGCTGTGATAGAAGCTGTCATTCTTCAGCCAAAATCCTGGCAATTCTTTTCTGTCAAGATTTCTTTATGAAAAAAAAAAATCATAAGACTGAATAGGAGTAAGCTTTTTTTAAGTGGTAGGATTCCATGTAAGGATATGATGTTATTCAAAGAACCAGTGATGCAGGCAGGCCAATGACTGAGGATCGCCAGCACCTGCACTGCAACCAACCCAGGATATACCAGCTGAACCCCACTCTGATATCGGGAATGACCCCCTAAAATCTATACAAAAATGTGGCCCCTTAAAGTTCCCCAGAAGCGCCATCTGGGGTGCCACATATGCTACCAGAATTTGGAGTGCCATACGATATCACCATATGCTTATTAATAAATCCCCAATGTTAATAAGCCTGAGAGGGTTCTTGCCTAATATTTGGAGAAGAATTCTAAATACCGGGATCCATAAATGAGGCAGCATGGTACATTTTAGGCTTTTATTTAGTACGAAAGGTGCATAGAGGAGTCAGAGCTTTATCTAAGAGAGAGAGAGGGGTAAATCTGGGTTCATACCGAGCACCAGGAACCAACCACATGGAGGAGCATCGAGGCCAGGAAGCCTAGGACGGGTGGCCCAAAGGCCACGCGTCCTGGAGGCGCAGGGCTACAGCAAGCCCCCTCCTGGCAAGAGGCCAGGGAAGAGAAAGGGTGGAACACACTGTGTCCCAGGGTTTTAACCCACTTCCAAAGGGGAGTGGTTAATTAACCTGATTGGCTGGTGGGCACCCAGGTGTGGCCAGGTAGGGGCATGAGGTCACACAGGGGCGTGGCAAAGGCGTGGTCTTCCATCTCACAAACCTAATCTGTTTTAACCTGTATGCCTGCCTACTTCAACTCCCTTCTGTGTAGATCTCAGCTGCCAGGAATCCCACATTTAAGAACCAACATAAAATAAAATAAAAACATTCAATATAAATGCCTGTGTCCCTGCAATGACCTTTAGTCCATAATATTATAATAAAATTACCATGACTAACACTCCACTTTCATCATGCAATTGATTCCATGACACTTCTGAGATTTCTAAAACAGGATTAAAAGGGGGGGGGGGGCAGTGCTCAAATTGCACCTCAAACTCCGCTGTTTGCATATTCAATAAAGCTTCACCCCTGGCACCTCTTCCTATGCTCTCAGGGTAGTCCTGAACCCTGTTAAGCGTGGCTCTTTCTCTCTTGAGCCCGCCCACACTCATTCCTGAGTGTGTATGTTTGCTTTAAATAAATCTTGCTTTTCTGCAGACTGTTATCCATGTCTCTTCTTTGAAGTCCTCAAATCAAGATGAGAGACTGGACTTAACCAGGTGCCAGCTCACAACGCCTGTCCCTCTGAGTCAGATGGGTTAATAGGCAGTCAGGTTGGTCCCAGTGGAAAATTAGGGTGAAAAATGTTTTCTTACCCCCAAAGTTATCTTTAGCAAGGTCAAGAGTGCCTGCCTGCTCCTTGAAAGCTTCCAGTTTTACCTTAAGAATAGCAGGGGAATGGGGATTCCATTCTTCTGAGTTCACAGTTCACTGTAAACAAGTCACCTATCCCACTCTGGGCAAATAAGATTATAGATTAGGTCTTTTGATAGGTTTTGTCCTGGTCTTGTAATTGAATGTCAAGCTAATAAAGTTTTTTTTTTTTCTTTCTTCCCCAAAATTGTGCTCAAAAACCCCTACTACCACCAGCCTCTTCAGGTTTTGTCTTTTTGGAGCCCCTTCCATGCCACTCTGGCTGGAGTTCTCCAACTCTTAATAAATCTTGCCTTTAAATCTCTCTGCTTGTCTGCTTGGAAATTCTTCTTCCATGTGAGACAAAGAGCCAGGGTAATATCTTCTCTGCCACCAATGCCAATTGCAGCAATTTGTTAGGACAGACACTGGAGACCCTGTGTAATCAGGAGCCGATGCTCCCTCCCTCCTCTCATGCTGCTTTCTGCATAGCTACTTCATTCTTTGGACATCTCTACTTAAGATGGTTGCTGTGTAGCCTCCTTTGGCACCATTTATGTTTTAGAAAACAGCTGAGTCCCATCACTGGCAGCAGGTGGGATCATCCATAGCTGATGGAGGAGTGTTCCTGTGGGAAGTGAGGAATGGTGGCCCGGGTTTTAAAGAAAAACAGTCACCACGGCCTATGCAGACACCCAGAAAGATGACTAATATGTTTGTCAGTATTACATCTTTCAGTATTTAAAGCCTGTTTTACCAGATACTAGTATTAAGAAATGCCTTTTTCTTTCTGTTTTACTTGGAAGCAAACATAGTTAAAAATTAAGCATTTAACCAAATACCAAATAAGTGCTTATAGCAAAGTGATCACAATCTATTTTTGAGATTTAAATATCTAATCATTTAAGCTGGTAAAAAACTTTATTTGAGCTGGTAAAGAATAAATTTACTTCCATAGGTAAATGAGCGAATGACACAAAAAGTAATATATGCAAGAGAAAAAAAGCAAAACATGAAAAATGTTGTCCCATGTAAGAACTGCAAACTGAAATAGGAAGATAATATCTCATATCTATCAAATAAGCAAAATTGCGTAGTTATACTTCAAAACAACTGGATGGAAAATACTGCATTTGAACATTTCTGATGGTGTTTTATACCAGAAAGAACTTTTGAAAATGAATTCATGGAATAAAAACTCCACCTGTAATTTTATTTCTGGGATGTTCTTCTAAGGAAATAAGTAAGTGAAATAGGGATAAAATATTTATATGCACATGATTTATCAGTAGACTATTTCCTATAATAATGAAAGAGTTGAAACACTAGAAAGTATACACTAGTAGGTTAAGAAAATTGAGAAATGATCACTTAAGGAAATCTCTAGTAGAGAGAAGTGCTAAGTGATAATTAAGACCGAATGGCAGCACTGAATATTTCATATAGTGCTAAAGTAGAAGCAGACTGTATAAAAATACAGGGCTTATAGCCACAGTAAAATTAAATGTATATATTAATAAGGATTATACACAAAATGAAAGTAACTCATTTGGGACAGTAGTATAACTATATGTGAACTTCTTTATTTTGTAGTTTATAACTACTTTGGCATATTCTTTTTATTTGGTTTTTAGTTGATGCTTGCTCAAGGAGAAGATTGTTATATCTCTGTATATGAATACTTTGTGTAATAATTCCAGCTATTTAACATATCCATCACTACATATATTTACCAATTCTTGGTGGTGAGAACAATTAAAATCCTCTCTTCCAGCTATGTATTTTGAAATCTTCAACACAATATTGTTAACCATAATTGTCCCACTGTACAACTGAACACTACAACTTATTCCTCCTAACTATAATTCTGTACCCATTGATCACTCTGCCTACCACTTCCCACTATCCCTCAAGTCTCTGGTAACCACTCTTCCACTCCATTTCTATAAATGAGATCAGTTTATTTAGATTGCACATTTGAGTGGACATGATTGTATTTGTCTTTAATGCCTTCCAGTTTCTTCCATCTTTTTGCAAATTGCCGAATTTCATTCTCAGTCTTTCACTTTGCTTTTTATTAAGGATGCTAATATTACAACAAAAATCTGCATATGCAAATTTGTGTAACTGTGACACACAGAATATCCCTTCTTCAAGTTTCAGTTTCCTAATGCTTTTGCCATAACCAAATTTCTTCCCTAAATTTTCCTAATCACACTGTCTTGATTCTAGACAAATCTACCTGTTGGAACCAAAATAATTTTTCCCCATAACTTGGATTTCTTTCATTAAGGACAACTGCAGAAATTTTAAGGCAATTCAGAAATGTGTTCTACAGAAATTTTTACTCTAATGAATAGAAAGCTGGTTTGCTTTCCAGGCCTCAGCTCCACACAAGTATTGAAGAACTTCACAAAAAAGATTCAAAAGGACTTATTTTTTTGCAAGAAAAAAATCAGATAAGGATTAGAGATTCATTGCTTCTTCTTTAATTTGAGACAAGAGAATTCTGTTCTAGTTTGTATTAATTTCTCTAAAAATGAATTTTTCTTAAATTTTCTAACTTTAATATCAATAAAATGGCATTGACTCCAAATGCATCTTTCACTAATGGGATATATTTATGGGAATGGAATTTTAAGCATTAAGCAAAACAACTACTTACATTTCCTTCTGTAACAATTCAGCTTTGGGTCTTGTTCTAATATCACATTTAGATTGTTTTTGACAGGACAGAGAGAGACAAAAAGAGACATTTTCCTTGAGGTGTCCATGCACACTTCTTTTTAAAAGATTTATTTTGGGCCGGCGCCGCGGCTCACTAGGCTAATCCTGCGCCTGCGGCGGCAGTACTCCAGATTCTAGTCCCAGTCTGGGCGCCAGATTCTGTCCCGGTTGCCCCTCTTCCAGTCCAGCTCTCTGCTGTGGCCCGGGAGTGCAGTGGAGGATGGCCCAAGTGCTTGGGCCCTGCACCCCATGGGAGACCAGGAGAAGCACCTGGCTCCTGCCTTCGGATCGGCGCAGCGTGCCAGCCGCAGCAGCCACTGGAGGATGAACCAACAGAAAAGGAAGACCTTTCTCTCTGTCTCTCTCTCTCACTGTCCACTTTGCCTGTCAAAAAAAAAAAAAATTTATTTTGAAAGTCTGAGTTACAGAGAGAGAGAGGCAGAGTCAGAAAGAAAGATCTTCCATTCCCTGGTTCACTCTGCAGATGGCCACAATGGCCAGCGCTGGCCAGACAGACGCCTGGAGCAGGAGCTTCATTTGGTCTACCATGTAGTTGCAGGGTCCCAAACACTTGGGCCATTTTCTCCTGCATTCCCAGGCACGTTATCAGGGAATCAGAAGTGGAGCAGCTGGGACTACAACCAGCGCCCATATGGGATGCCGATATCGCATGGGCGGCAGCTTAACCTGCTAAGCTGCAACGCCAACTCTCATACATGCGTTAGATGCGAATCGCTTGTTATCACAGACATCTGTATCATCTACATATAGTTTATTTTTGCTGCACCTGCTCATAAGTGATGCGATTTTAATTCCTTTCTGAATGTGAGCTTGTTGAGAGACAGAATTACACCTTGCCAAAACTGTAAACAGTACCTGATCATCTGGAGTTCAGACCAAATGTTTTTATTAAATTACTGAAGGCATCATGGACTAAGCCCTAGGCTATTCACTGGGAATACAAAGATGGTTAAAACTCTACCCACAAAGATATTAAACCTAGTGAGGAGAAGAGAAATGAGAAATAAATCATAACAATAAACTGAATCCTACTAGAGGTATCATTTGCATAATAACATTATCATGAACCATTTTTAATCTTTTAGATTTTGATTCAACAATCATTTTATTATAGATATTTGGAAGCAGACCAATCAGCTATCTTTATAGAAGGAGGATTTGTTAGTGGTGTCTACATTCAGACACCAAATACGTCAGGTTCATCCTAGATATGTGAGACCTAATCTACATGTTGATAAATGAACAGGCTTGATCAATAACACCAGTTGGAAGATATGTGTCATTTTTTGAAAAGTTTAATACAAGAACTATCTGCATTGGCCATAGCCACCCAAAGTTCAAGGATCGGTCACCATTATATACTATCAGAATAATAATAGGAGGAGAAACGTGCCACATAAAATGTCTTCTATATATGCTTCAATCCATAGGAAAGAGAAAGTCGCATAAGTTACAAAAAAGTTAAGGAAATATTTTCATTAAAATATTTTAAATAAGTATTTTCTTTAAAAATAATAGGAAGATATAAGCTCTAGCTTATCAAAAATTTAAAATACTGCTTCATTTTATTATTATTTAAAATAAACCGCTTCATTAAAAGAGTGAAAACTGGTTTTCAGGATGTCACTTGTGATCCTTTCAGTAAGCCCCAGCAGTTTCTCTGTTATGCTAATATTTTATTTTATTTTTTTCAGTTTGACTACTTAGAACTCAGCCACAGAACTATAGATAGAAAGGCTTCCACTCTATACTTGACAAATATATCAATATCATGCAGAATAGTAAATGCGACAATCTATGTAAAAGCAGCAAAGGCATTAGAGGAAGGAGCGATTGAAAACATGATGAGAACATTCAGAAAGAGGCATAAAAATGGAACCTATTATTGATGGCACACACCAGGTAGTGTGGGTCACCCTGGGCATGCTTTGTTCAGTGTCCCAGTCAATAATTTGCATCTATAATGAAGATATTCATTCATCAAAATAAATCATACACTATGTTTAAGGGAATATGGGAGTATCTGACTCACTTTGAAAATAATTTGTTGTTACAGTAAAATGCATCAAAAATATTCATGTGGAAAACTCATTTCAGTGCTATCTAATTTCATAAAAATATCAGAAAAATAATGGCTATAAAACAGAATCTTCATTTCTTAAACTTTACCTTGAGACCGACGCTGTGGAGCAGGTGGTAAAGCCGCCACGTGCAGTGCCGGCATCCCATATGGGTGCTAGTTTAAGTCCCGGCTGCTCCACTTCAATCCAGCTCTCTGGTATGGCCTGTGAAAGCAGCGGAAGATGGCCCAAGTCCTTGGGCCCCTGCACCCATGTGAGAGACTCAGAGGAAGCTCCTGGCTCCTGGCTTCAGGTCCCTCAGCTCTGGCCATTGCAGCCATCTGCCCAGTGAACCAATGGATGGAAGACCTCTCTGTCTCTCTACTTCTGCCTCTCTGTAGCTCTGCCTTTCAAATAAGCTATCATATATACTTCATATGTTTAGAAATGTATCACTTAACTATAATAATCTTTTGCACTAAAAATGTCCTTTCAGATCTTTCCTATACTCATCCATAGTCATATTGTGAATCTGTAACTAAACATACGCATTTTAAGTAACAACACTCAGTAGCTGACTATAAAAAACACTTAACATAGTATTCCCATAAGATGAGTTTCCTAGGCCTATAATGTCATACACTTTCAAGAGAACTTTAGTATAATTCAACTAATAAATTGGTCACTGTATTCATTTAAATCTTTTGTATGTTAGGAATCATTTCCCCCTATATTTCTTCTAATCACAAATACCTTTTTTCTAAAAACCTTTAGTATTTTAATAAAAATATTAATCTAAGTTACATCATTTATTTATTAAGGAACAGAATAAATCAATTATAAATACAACTTGAAAATACCGATACTTAATACTACCCTCCTTTCTGATGTGCAAAAGGTAGCCTTAACTTGGCAACACTCAAAGGCAACTCACATTATACCTTCACTTTAAACAGCTTTCAGCTTACAGTATTTAGTAATCAAGACTTTAAAGTATATCATAAAAAATAAACTATATGACATCCTCTGAAAACCATTATGGGCTAAACTTCCCCAACAGTCTGGAAACAGCAATCACGTTCAGAAGATTAGGAGCTAGTCCAATACCTACCAAGTTACCCTAGTTTTTTTTTTTTTTTCCTTGCCATTACAAATTGATAATATGTTAATCAGAAGCACTCTTACTTTTTGATATTTGAAGAATCCACATGTACTGGAAACACAGCTTAAAAGTGATTACTACTATATGGCTCAGCATTGTAAGGCACCTATAACATTACTAAACGTGGCATCTGATGGCAGGTGTTTAACAGTAATTGAGACTTCAGGGGAATTTAATAAAGGATGTATTTTTTTAAAAAACTAAAGCTCTCAACCTGTATGTATTGTACTAGAATACCAAATTTCATATAGTTCATAGGCCAAGTCAAATGCATAGAACAACCAAAGCAGCAAAGGTTTTTAAAAAGGTTGAATGAATTACTGCAAACTATTCATTTTACATATTTAGAAGAAGAAACAAAAAGCTTTTGAATAAAACTCAAAGAATTGAGTTTTAGATTAAATCTATATTCATTAATAAAATAAATCTTAAAAAAATAAATAAATCTATATTCATATCCTCAGCCAATTAATGGGACTTTCAGTTGATGAATATTACATAACTGTCATATTGTATATCAATCTTATCATATGAGGAAGACAAAATTCATTATGGTGACCATTTTATTGACATGGTAGGCATATTTTAACTGGGATAACAAATTAGGTTGGTGTATTTACACTGTGATGACTTTATTTAAAAGCACACCAGTTGGGGTTGGCACTATGGGGCAGTAGGTTAATCCTCTGCCTGAGGTGTCAGCATCCCATATGGGTGCTGGTTCTCATCCCAGCTGCTCCTCTTCTGATCCAGCTCTCTGCTATCACCTTGTAAAGCAGTGGAAGATGGCTGAGGTGCTTGGGCCCTGCATCTACGTGGGGAGGAGGCTCCTGGCTCCTGGCTTCGGATTGGCCCAGCTCTGGCATTTGAAGCCATATGGGAAGTGAAACAGCAGATGGAAGACCTTTCTCTGTGTCTGCCTCTCTCTGTATCTTTGCCTCTCAAATAATTAAATATAAATCTTTAAAAAAAAAAAAGCACACCAGTTTGTGATACACATTCATTTATAATCTGTCTTCAAAGGAGATTTCATAGTCTCAGTTCAGTTACCTAGTAATAACTAGAAAAACAAGAGAGTCAATTAATGGAGCCTAAGAAAAACATCTACCTGATGATACATTTATGTATATTTAACTTAAATATCATTTTAAAAAATCATTTTTCAGATGATCTGAGAAACCCTTTGATAATTTATCTCGCATACTAAAGCCTTCTACCACCTGAAAGAAATATGTTTGCCTCAGCTGCTTGCATTGCCATAGTTCCTTCCTTGAAGAATATGCCCAATAGCTTTCATGAGAGGGCAGAGGGAAAAGAAATTGTGGATGAAGGCAATTGTAAAATAAAATATTCTATGCTGATATCATTTAGGATAATAAATGGTCTGCAAAGAATTTATTTTGTTGCTTTCTACACTCATATTCCCTGACTCCCATTTTATTTTTCTAGATGGTATAACCTTGGAGGACTTCTACTCTTAGACATTATAAAAAGACAAAATGAGTAAATCGATGGGTCAATAGCCTGACAATCAATGGATGGGCAAAGGAGCAGGCATGCATTCACACATGTACATAAATATTTATCATCATTCTATGCTGAGTAAATAAAATGTGATGTTTGCCAGCAAAGTGAATAAAACATCCAAATTTGTTTATATTTAAATGCCTAAATATTTGTACAAATAATTTACACAATTCAACTTTAAAAACTGGAGGTACAGAATGTTTAGTTAGCAAATTAAAAACGCCTAACAAATGTAAGATCTGAAACTGGCCAGCATACTTTTTTCTAATCAGAGGGAAACTTCCCCTTGTTACTTCCTGAGGACTGAGAGCTCCTTTTTCTCAGGGACTCACAGTGACAAATGATGCAAATTTATAGATAGGCCTGCAGCGGTGGTCTTACAAGCAGAAAGATGAACTTTGCCCTCACAGTCTTGAAACTCAGAAATGAGTCTACACTGTTTTACAATTATAAATCTGTAGTTAGTACCAACCACCGAGATGTGCACATATTCATTTTAATTACCTAAATATCTTAACGAGATTGCAGTTTAATAGATTATATTTGAGTTGGTTATTTAATACAGTTAAATATAAGATTTCTTCATGTAGAAAGAAATCTAATATACCAACTACACTCTAAGGAGGAAAAACAACAACTAAAGGTTTATTTGGAAGCCAATATTAACTATATTAATTAATTAATTTGGAAGCAAACATACCACAAGTTCTGTTAATACTGCTGACACATACTGTCACAATATATAAAAAAAGAACTGCAAATATTTTCTGTTTTCATCAAACAAATATCATTAAATTCAAGCAAAAACAAGTTCTAATTCAAATTTGAAAAGTATCTTAAAATTTCCCAAAATGATCTCACATTTCAAAAATACAAATGAATTTTAGTCATGTAGATCAATAATTGCCAAATTTATTTAAATCAGAAATAAGGCATTGCCTTACTAACTGTGAAAGCTATTAATCAATTAGACCATTTGTGACCAAAATATTACAATGTTGTTAGCAACAAATATCCTATACTTCTTACCATCTCTTATGTGTTTATTATTAAATTAGAAATCTTTGAATCAGGGAAACTTTTTAAAATCTCTGTGTTAAATATCCATGATAGTATTATTAGAAAAATTGTGGCTAATTTATAACTATAAAATTTTAAGGTTATTAAAATTGTTTCTATGTACATTTCATAAGCAAAATTTACTAGACTCCGACAAAAAATTATTAAACAGATATATATGGTTAAGTAATCATTCAGGAGTGAAATATAATATTTAATTAACTACAAAGAAACTTTAAAAGCTAATTTTAATGAGCATTTATTATTTTTCTACAATTCCAAATACTTTTAGATAAAAGTTTTTAAAAAATAATATGGACTAGGGGCTGGCGCTGTGGCACAGCAGGTTAATGCCCTGGCCTGAAGCGCTGGTATCCCATATGGGCACCGGTTCTGGTCCCTGATGCTCCTCTTCCAATCCAGCTCTCTGCTATGGCCTGGGAAAGCAATGGAAGATGGCCCAAGTCACTGGGCCCGTGCACCTGCGTGGGAGACCCAGAAGAAGCTCCTGGCTCCTGGCTTCAGATCGGCGCAGCTCTGGCCGTTGCGGCCGTCTAGGAAGTGAACCATCGGATGGAAGACCTCTCTCTCTCTCGCTCTACCTCTCCTCTCTCTGTGTAACTCTGACTCTCAAATAAATAAATAAATCTTTAAAAAAATAATATGGGCTAACTTTCCTTTTCATATCAAATTTTAAAAAAGAGCTTGGTTACATTAACTTGAAATTTACAAAGGAAGAATCACACAACTGATGAAGATGATACAATTATATAAATGTGTATGTGCAGGGGTCTTACTCCATTCCACGCTGCTATAACAGATTACCACAGATTGGGCAGTTTATATAAATTAGAATTTGTTTTCTTACAGGTATAGGGTCTGGGATGTCCAAAATCAAGGTGCTAGCAATCCAGTGTGGGCTTCTTGCTGCATCCTTGCGTGGCAGAAGGAGAAAGAACAAGAACAGAGAGGCAAACCCATTCCCACAAGCCTTTTTTATAGCAGACCCCCATGACCTAAACACTCCCAAAAGGCCCCACCTCCCAACAACACTTCATTGGCATTAAGTTTCCAACACCTGATATTTGAGAGACACATCAGACCAAAGCAAAATAGATATAGATAGATAGATGATAAACAGATAGGCAGATAAATAAGAGATATAGCTATAAATAGTCCATTAATGTAGCAAAAAGACTGAATGATATCAGAGTATGGAAGATGATGGCTGTCTGACTTTCCTGCACTGAGCAAGTACAATGTTGAGGATGAATCCCAAACACTGTCTAGTGGTTCTCGGGGTTGCTTCCCAAAAACGGTGATTCGGAAACTACTGCATAGGTATGTCTGCTACTCTATTTTAAAGAATCACCACTGTAAAATAAAACAAGGGAACATGCTCTTTGGGACACCACATCCTATAGTAGAGGGCCCTGGTTGAGTCCAGACTCCACTCCTGATCCCAGCATCCTACTAAGGAGCGCCCTGGGAGGCAGCAGTAATGGCTCAGGTGGTTGGGAACCCTGACACCCATAGGAGACCCTGACTGAACTCCTAGCTCCCGGCTTTAGCCTGACATAGCAGCTTTTGAGAGCATTCAAGAGTAGAACCAGCAAACATGAGATTTCGATCGACAGATATAGACATATCATTCTGCCTTTCAAATATAAATAAATAAATACTCCTAAAATAAAAATAAATTAAAACTAAGGAGATAAAAGAAATGCATTTCTAATTAATTGCTTTAAAGCAACTATTAAACATTGATTAACAAAAGAATAAAATGCCAGGAAAGACAAAAGAAACTCATTGTAAGATACAAAAGAAAATATATATGCAGGTATGTAACATGCCACATTTACTGAAAAAAGAGTTTTATCACAACATATGTGTGATACTGCAAACTAGATAATAAATCCATTTTGTAAGTAGGGAAACCAAAACTTAGATACATTTGTTAAAACTATCAATAAATACAAAAACCGTGGCTCAATAGGCTAATCTTCTGCCTGCGGCGCTGGCACACCAGGTTCTGGTCCCGGTCGGGGTGCCAGATTCTGTCCCGGTTGCTCCTCTTCCAGTCCAGCCCTCTGCTGTGGCTCGGGAGTGCAGTGGAGGATGGCCCAGGTGCTTGGGCCCTGCACCCGCATGGAGACCAGGGGAGGCACCTGGCTCCTGGCTTTGGATCGGTGTGGTGAACCAATGGAAAAGGAGGACCTTTCTCTCTCTCTCTCTCTCCCTCTCTCTCTCTCTCTCTCACAGTCACTCTGCCTGTGAAAAATAAATAAATAAGTAGAAAAAAAATTTAACATTACTGAGAAATACAATATTTTTTAAATAAAATATACTGAAGTGTAGTAAAGTATAATAAGATTTACCCTTTTAAATACAAAATGCAGTGAGTTTTAAAATGTATATATAAATGTTTAACAGTTTCATAAACAAGATATAGGATATTCCCTTCACCCCAAAATACTTCCTCTTCATTTGCTAGGCAGGCACCTCTACCTTCCCCTAAGTCCTTATCCAGCACGGGTCTCTTTTCTCTGACTCTAACAAGGCTTGCCCAATGCCTGCTTCTTTCACTTAGCTGAAGATTTAAGATTTATTCATGTTGTTTAATGTATACAGAGGATGTTCCTTTCTGTGGCTCCGTAATTTTCCATTATATAATTTTACCATCTGTTTGTCTATTCAGTAGCTGATGTTGAGTTGTTTCTACATTCTGGATACTTTGATAAAAAGTAGTATAAACATCCATGTTTTATAAAGGCCTTTGTCTTTGTTGCTTTATGTTTCCTATGGCTACATAACAAATGATCACAAATTTAGTAACCTACCAAAACACACATTTTTTTTTTTCAAATTAACTCAATGTTTCGTGGGTCAAGAAACTGGCACATTTTAACAGACTATTCTGCTCAAGATCTCACCAAGCCACAATCAAGAAGCAGGTAGCCCAGGGCTATAATCTCATGTGATGCTTGAAGGTCCTTTTCCAAACTCATTGGTTGTTGGCGGAATCTAGTTCTTGGAATTTTGGAACTGAGGACAATGCGTACTGGCATGGCTGACAACTAAGGACCCTTCTGCAGGCCTAGGGGTTACTCAGATCTTCTTGACACATAATATCCTCCAAGACACAACTATTTCTTTGTTCAAAGCAGCAAAGCAGTGTTCCTCAAGTAGACCCCCTGATTTTAGGATAAAATTTACATGATATAACTGCTGAAGTGACTGTCCCATCACCTTTACTACATAATATAACCTATTTAAGTCAGTGAATATCCATTAGATTCACGGGTCTGCCCACAGCCAACCTGTACCAATGTAAAGAAAAACAAACATAAAAGTCTTACATGCATTTTTTCCCCAAAACAACAGATACTCATTGACATTATAGCTTTTTAATGAAAAAAGTTCAGAATCTCAATAGTTTATCTTTCCCAGAATTTTCCTTAGCAGCCTCTTGGATACATATTTGGAAAATGAAACTTTTTAAATATTTAATGCAAACAATAATAAGTAAAGTCCAAAGACATTTTACTATATGGCAGCAGAGATCAAAATTAGACAGCTTTCTAGCTTCTAAATCTGTGGGTGGGGAATATAGGAGATGTCACTGAAGTGAATGTATTCACACCTGGGTTTAGAGAGAAGTTAGATTTGCATGTTGATCAAAGATACATAAACACTGACCATGCATCAACAAGTAAACCTTATGATGTTTTCAGTAGGCTTCACATACTGTGATATAATATTACAAAATTATGAAAAAAGATTATCAAAAGGGCAAGATTTAAAATAATATTTATTTCAGGAATGACTACATAGTTTATCAGACACTGAATTTTCCTCAGTTTTTCAATTTGCCATGTATTCAGGATTTGCCCTGGATGAAAAAAAAAAAAAAACCTACTAAAATGAGATTGGATTTTATGTAACTCAGCACTAACTTTAAGTGATTTATTTGTGGTATGTATAAATGCCAGAATCCTTTAATCATGTTTTACTGATATGAAAAACCTGAGAAATCAATATTGCATTCCTTACAGATATGGGACTTTGTGAGCATCATTCAGTATTGTGACTTGTGATTAAACCGAATCCAGAGCAAAATATTTACTATAAAAGAGCACATTTTAAAAATGAAAACCCGTTACTGAAGTATTGTGAAATGGGGAGTTTGAAAAAAATAAGAGAGACATCTAATTAATGTGTGTGGTTTTATTTAACATTTTAGTGGCTGGTACAAACTTCTGCTTTTTTGTCCAGTATCAATCAAAGGCCCTTGCCTATCTTGAAAGTGATGAGAATTTTCTGATTCCTAGGAGCATGTTACATAATTAGTTGCTTTATCCTGGGTTCATGCCAAGCAACAAATCTTGATGCAATAGTTCATACCTGCCAGGGTCACAGAGATATCATTTGGGACTTACCAACCATTCAGCCATTTTTAAAAATGTAATTTAAGACTACAGATTTATTACTGGAGTGAATCTGGTACTCTCCTCACAAGTTATTCAAATCTCCAGATGACTGCTAGGTTCCATCTGTCTCTGCTCTAGAGTGAAACCTTAGTTCAGCTCCTTCAAGGCAGATAGTAGCATTTTTGTTGGTTTCTATAAGGGTGCTGCTCATAGAATCCATTTGATAATTTCACTGGAGACGGGATACGCTTCACAGAGTAACTGCTCAAAGACTATGGGGAACTCAAGCATCTTTTGGCTTCAATTCCACATGCTTCTGCCATCTAAGAGCCTGTATCCTTCCTATGCTGTGCCAGCTCCTTGGGAATGCAGTCCTCTCCCCTCCTCTCCCTAGCCCTCCCCTCCTCTCCTCTTCTCTCCTCTCCTCTCCTCTCCTCTCCCCTCTTCTCCTCTCCCCTCTCCTCCCCTCCCCTCTTCTCTCTCTCTCTCTCTGCTGTGTGCTTTGCCTTTGTTCCTTCCTTCCCCATGCATTCTCTACTTTGTTAGTGATGATTCTACCATGTGAAATAATCACCTATTTGCAAAAGTAAGAACTATTTCCATAGATGAACATCTAATAGACATTTTTAAAAGCCTCTGTGGGAAAGAAATTTTTCAATATCAAATTTTACACTTTAAATGGTTTTTGCTAGCAAATTTTCCCTTCTTAATAATAAATGTTGATTAAGGTTTGTGACAGATGGATCCTAAGAATCCATCACCATGATTCAGATGTTAAGACAAAAAAAATTACAAAGAAAAAAATGTATACCATAAGAAATGCACGCAGTCCTATATTCCACCAAGTTTTTTCCTAGTTTGTAACATAAGCATACATTCAAATCTTAATGAACTGAAAATAACTTTTGATATATCATAAATGAGACTCTCTACAGGATTTCCCACCAGAAGTCTCTCTCTCTGCATGCCATTTGAAATGCTACCACAACTAATTCAGGACAAGTTTGTGATATTTTATTAAATAGCTCAATGTTTTATACTTGCTAAAATCAGCACATTCCTTTCAGCTTGCTCCTTAAACTGTTATTAAGTAAAAAGGAATTACATTCTAGGTGTTATCACTTTTCCAAAGAAATCCTGGTGTTGTCTCCAGTGTTACTATAATGTGTTATCTCTGATTATTGTTGTAGGTCACCAGGAACTCATTTAGATTTTATCAATCTCTGTACTAAGACAGACCATATGGGATTAGGTTGATTAAAGGGGGATAGTTTATAGTGAACCACTGGAGATGAGGATTGGATTTGTTCAGTCAGCTTGATCTTCATTAAAAGGAAATTCCGGATATAAGAGGAACAGATGCAGTGGTGCAGCAGGTTCAGCAGCTGTTTGAGATGCCTGCACCCCATATGGGAATGTTTGGTTTGAGCCCTGGCTATCCTGTGCTTCTGATCCAGTGTTCTACTAATGTACCTAGAAGACAGAGGAGGATGGTCTGACGGTCCAAGTACTGGGGTCCCTGCCACTCATGTGGGAGGCCTGAATCAAGTTGCAGACTCCTGGCATTGGCCTAGATGACCCTGGCCCAACCACAGATGTTGAGGGCATTTGGGGAATTGGGGAATGAACCAGTGGGTACAAGATCCATCTCTCTCTCTCTCTCTCTCTCTCTCTCTCTCTCTCTCTCTCTCTCTGACTACCTTTCAAATACATCAATAAATCTTTTAAGAATGTAAAACAGAAAGTGAATAATGGAACAAAAATGTATATACAGGTTTGTTTGCTACCCTATAAATAAGTTTTCAATCAGAAATTTACATTACAGGGGACAGTGCTGTGGCATTGTTAGGATACACCTCCATCCATGGTCCTGGCATCCCATATGGGCGCTGGCTCATGTCCCAGCTACTCTTCTTCCAATCCAGCTCTCTGCTACGACCTGGGAAAGCAGTAAAGATGGCCCAATTGTTTGGGCCCCTGCATCCACATGGGAGGCCCAGAAGAAGGTCCTGGCTCCTGCCTTTGGATCGGCCCAGCTCTGGCCATTGTGGCCATCTGGAGAATGAACCAGCGGATGAAAGACCTTTCTCTCTGTCTCTTCCTCTCTCTTTCCGTAACTCTACCTCACAAATAAATAAAACCTTCTTTAAAAAAGAAACTTACACCATAGAAACAATGGTTTAGTTTTGTTGGTTTTTAAAAATGTTTCTTTTCTCTAGGCAGAGTTACTTTAGAGCTCTCAGCTCTTTGTCTCCAGAACTCTGAGTAATCGGCATCCAATTCTGGAGCTAGATGGCTCTTAGAGCAAGAAAGAATGGCTTTTCCACCATGAAAATTAGGAGAAAACTGGGTTGGGAGTCTAAATATAACATCATCTTGTACATGTGTTGTGTCCTTGGAATTTAGAGAAAAGAACAAAGAGTTTAGCATTTAAATTTACTTTTTCTCTTAGTTTCATTAAAATTGCTCACGCTCAGCCAAGTATAATTCTGGAATGTAGCGTGGCAAAGACAATAAGCTCACTGATTATTCCATAAGCTCACATATACTCCCAGTCTCCTTACAGTTAGGTGAGACAATGTGATTAGTTCTGGCCAATGAAATTACACAAGTCTTTTCCAGAGCAAAGCATTTTGCTAGTGCAAGACACTGTACTGCCCTTGTGCTTATTGGGAAAGGCCATGTGTTCCAAACGGTTCGCATATAAAACAGTGGAGCCTCTGTCAGTCATGGTCCCTGAGTTGCTATGGAACCAAGCTCCCTCTCAACCCTGCTACTAATTAGTCTCAATTGTTCTATTAATTATTTGCCGTAACATCCCTAAATTCTATTAGTATATGTTATTTTTCAAGGGTGACATGATTTATGATTTGAAAAAGCAATTTATAATGTTCTATAACCCGTGAATTAAAATACCTAATACATTTTGGGATATTCAATGATCCTAATCTTTCTATCAGAAGAATAAACAGGTGATTATAGGAAGGGAGGAATAATCTATCCAAAAATGCTGGTCCTATAAAACAAAATCCTCATGTTAATATAGAGTACACAGCTTACAATGGCACAGTTGGTTACCAAAGACAAGATAACTTGAAGTGACCTCAGTCAGGCATAAGTACAACTTCTTCCAGGGCTTTGGAATCATTAGAAGGCAAGTTTCTCACAATGTGGAGGAAGCAAGTCTTTGGTAAGATGAGTAAAAGCTAATGTACCCTGAGAAATTGAGAAGAGCTACTGATAAAACTTCTAGAATTTGAGTTTCTGGTTTTATTATGAGGCTTAGGTGAATCCCCACCCTTGGATTCAAGTGTGCTTGTTGAAACCAGATTTGAACTAAGTGGCTTGCCCCTTTATACCTAGCTTATGGGCTGGAATTCTTATTTTACTATTTGTGAAAAATTCCAGAAGGCTGTTTTGGGTTAATGATTTTGTCTTAGATGTATTTTCATGGCATCTCTTCCTTTTGCTAAATTAAGTCTAATCATTTTTCTGATGATGTCTCCCTCTGATTTGTGTCAGTCTAGTCATAGAATTTTAGTTCAATCTCATTCTGTAATTCTTTGAAACAATGAAGTAAACTTCACAATAACTACAAGAAAATGCTCTGGCTTCCAAAGAAGGCATCTGTATTGCATACATGACACATTCTGCTGATGATATGAAAGGGCTACACAGGACTAACAAAAAAGAAATAGAGGGGGCTGGCACTGTAGCATAGGGGTAAAGCCACCACCTGCAGTGCCAGCATCCCCAAGGGCACCGGTTTGAGTCCCGGCTGCTCCAATTCTGATCCAGCTCTCTGCTGTGGCCTGGGAGAGCAGGAGAAGATGGCCCAGGGCCTTGGAGCCCTGCACCCATGTGGGAGACTCAGAAGAAGTTCCTGGCTTCAGACTGGCATAGCTCTGGCCATTGTGGCCATCTGGGGAGTGAACCTGTGGATGTAAGACCAATCTTTATCTCTGCCTCTGTCTCTCTGTAACTCTGCCTTTCAAATAAATAAATCCTTAAAGAAAAGAAACAGAAATAATATAATTTTTAATAATAAATTTCTGACCATCCCACTCCAGGAATTTGTTTCTTATTGACCTGTTGCTCCACTTAGAATTCCAGTTTCTCCTTGTCTTGTTGACTCCTGTTTTCCATTGTCATCATTCCCCACTCTTATCTTCTCCTTTCAGAAGAACTACAAATTATACTCAGAGCACCACTTTGAAATTCAGCTCAAAGCCCAGATTTGCATATTCAAATCCATCAAAGGACTTCACTGAAAAGAAATTAAGTGTCCACCCTTCTCTGGCACAGTTGTTTTAGACTGTAATTACCATCACTCCTACAACACATTGGCATTTTTGTTCACACTAGGTCAATCCTAAGACCTCTAAACTCACAAAACGTGGCATAACACATTGGCAAAGACAATGTGGATTAGTAAAATATATGATGTATGCAGCTTTTAAATGAAATTCTTTACTTCCAAGTTCATGTTGCATATCTAAGACCGGAAAGGCAAAGGTCAATTAGTAAAATTAACATCTTATACCATATTTGTATTAAATATTTTCACCTTCAAGTATATAGAGGTTACTTCCAGTTATGTATATGCTTGGGAGGCAAGCAGAGGTCTTTGAGGAAATGCCCTGGTTAGCAAATACAATACGTGTTGAATTAGATGAAAGTGAAATGATTGCGTGCTTCTAGAAAATTTTTCCACAATATTATTCCCTAACTACTCATTCAGTGAGCAACTCTATTTTCATAAAGAGTATAAAAGTTAAATGTAATAGTCCAGTCCTGAATTACCCTGTTATCTACTGTCTAGACAGTGGTCTGGACAGGAAAGCATACATTCTAGTTGTCTAACTGTTAGTGTTATCTCCGTGTGGACTTCCTCCAGCAAGTAATAGAGTACTTCCAATTCAAAATGCCTAGTGTATGTGAAAAATGTCTGTTATGCTTTTAAATATAATCAAAATGTTTAATACTTCCCATGTAGGATATCTTGGCAGCATCTACTCTTTTTATTTCAATTCTGCATCTCATTGAAAAATCATGAATTAAATGCATGAAAAGACAAGTAACAGGTTGGCGCAAGTCATATACACTGAGAAGCAGTAAGATAATGACAGCACAAATGAATGTATTTTCCCATGAGGCACTTTCTCGTGCAGTGGAATATTGCCAGGCTTCTGTCAGGTTGTGTCTGCCTTCTCCTACGAGGGAAGAACACCCCAAGCAAAGGCAGCATTTCAAGCTCTGGATTCTGGAGGTATTGTGAAAATCAGAGACGGATTCTAAAATCAAAGTAAAGAGCACACACTTTGTGGGAGCTTTGGCAGAAATCATGTTGTGGCCTGCAGCTCTCTCTTCAGGAAGAGACCCGCTGCTCAGCTATGAAGAGTGTGGTTAGCTGATAACCTCCGGCTGTTCATTCCTTCAAGGTCTGCCTAAGCAGTTGAGCCAAGGTTAAACTCTTACATTGGCTCCCAGCCAAAGGCTGATTAAAGCCAACGAAAAGGGACTGTATCCAACTCAACTTTTCTCTAACAGATGATTGCTCCAGAGCTCTCTACCAGGCTGGCAGACATTCTTAGTGCAGCAAGCTTCTGAGTAAGTCTGCCTGCCTCTTCCTTAACCTGCGTTTCCATTCATACACATCACCATCCAGTAAACGTTTTTCACTCTTCTTCTCAGCATCTGACTTCGTGGTAACTCAGTGAGTACAGCTGTGCCGGCAATGGTCTCAAAAGGCAACTTGTAAGATGGGATATGGCTCAATCACTCACTCCTCAATAGGCAATGTGGGCCAGCGCTGTGGCTTAACAAGCTAATCCTCCGCCTTGCAGCGCCGGCACACCGGGTTCTAGTCCCGGTTGGGGTGCCGGATTCTATCCCGGTTGCCCCTCTTCCAGGCCAGCTCTCTGCTATGGCCCGGGAAGGCAGTGGAGGATGGCCCAAGTGCTTGGGCCCTGCACCCCATGGGAGACCAGGAGAAGCACCTGGCTCCTGGCTTCGCATCAGCACGATGCGCCGGCCGCAGCGGCCATTGGAGGGTGAACCAACGGCAAAAAGGAAGACCTTTCTCTCTGCCTCTCTCACTATCCACTCTGCCTGTCAAAAAAAAAAAAATAGGCAATGTGGACCATGTCCTGAGGGGCAAGCGGAGTACAGCCACCCAATTGTTAAAGCTTTCACCTGTGGCCACCAGGAAGGAAGTGACGATGAAGGATTTTGCCTGAATAGTATGAGGATTTGGATATTTGAACTGTGCAAGGGAATCAATGAAAATAAGGATAATGGAATTAAGTGATTTCTTTTTTTACTAATTTCTTTTTTTCCCCTTTCAGGTGGATAATGAAAAGCTGAGAGAACCTGACAAACGATTGAAAGGTAATTGTGAGAGCAAAAGTCTCTTTGGTGGCTGATGCAATGTCCTTCTCTTATGGAGTGGGCAAGCAGAAAAAAACTGAAGATGAAGACCAGTACTGAATAGAGTTGTTTAACTTCAAAGATGGTTAAATATCCAAGCCAGGGCTCTCACACAACACTGGAATGCTGTCACATGGTAGCGGGAGATCAAGTAGGTGTATCCACAGATTATGGCTCTGCACCATTCGCTCAATCTTTGGAATATACAGTCTGTTCCCACTGCTCATCATTACTGCACTACTCACATGCAGAAAGCTTACACAGAGATCATCCCACTCTCCTACACAGAGCAGCACATGCCCTCTCAGCAGTTTCCCTGGCCTCCTCTCCAGGCACACAGACTGCAGCCAATGCTAAGATACAGGAAGTATGGGGGCTAATGAGGGAGGAAATAGACTATACCTGCAAAGAGATAAGATCCATAGCAGGCATATTTGCAGGGTCTACAAAAAGTTTGTGGTAATGTGTATTGTGAAAAAACTATGCATGCATTTTCAAATTTCTTGCACCAAAATAAGATTTTCTTTATTTCTATTTCTTTTTTTTTAGAGGCAGAAAGAGAGCTCCCAATTATTGGTTCACTCCCATATATTTCTAACAGCTGGGTCTAGACCTAAGCCCAAAGCCAGGAAGATGGGAGCTCAATTCAGGTTCCAATGTATGTAGTAGGAATCCAGTTACTGAGTCATTGCCACTGATTACCTGACTCCAAATTCACAGGAAACTAAAATCATAAGTTGGAGCTGGGAATTGAACCAAAACTCTCTGATGTGGGAAGCAGGCATACTAAACCTTGTCTTAACCACTAGGTCAAATAACTTCCTCCTTTAAAGTCATTCATTTTTTTCGGTGAACTGAGGAGCTAAGGGAATACTTTTAAAATAGATCCTAGATGTATCAAATCAAAGAGTCTGAGCCATGACACTGGAAAAGAGTTTTTTGACCTGGAGTTACCCTCACTAGTTATCGAATTTAACATCTTAGGGAAGAGCCAGGAAGTAAAACAAACTTGCTGCTAGGATTTCTAGCAGAAGCCTGAACAAAGTCCTGGCCCAGCATGAGTGAGGTTAAAGTGCTTGAATTGCTGTGGCAGATGGTACAGGAAGGCACTGCAAAGCTTAGAGATTTGGGCTAACTGCAAGTTGTGTTGTGAAAAGCCATAGACCCAGTAGAGAATTCTCTCCCTTAAGAAGCCCAAGAGGACACACTATTACCAAAACAACAAGCAATTTGCTAGTGTGGGCACATTAGCATCACTGAAACACTCAGTGGCAGCTCTCCCCTGTAGGCCAGGGCTGATGGAAGAGGCTATCACGGATACTTGCTTTCTAAGAGCAAAGGGGTCGGTAGCACTCCGGAGCAATGAGGCCCAGGTGGTGTGGCTTAACTGCCAGAAGCCAGGTGGTTACAATTATTTTAATGAGCAACAAAATCAGAGTGGCAGCCAAGGGTGCCTGAGAGACTTATGAAGATGGTTAATAGAACATGACATCCCTAGGAACAAAATAAACAGGCACTTATCAAGGGTACTGCTTAATATAATATATAATCATAAGTGACAAAGAGACAGAAAGTGGAATCATAGGTCAGTGGCTGAATGTGGGGCAGTGGGGAGGGATGGGATGAGAGTTAGGGGTGGGGGACAAGTTTTCTGCAAAGGCGATTAGAATATTTATAACATCATGTGCAGGCCATACAAAGTTATCAACTTAAAAATTAGACTGCTATAGATTTATTGAATTTTGAGTACTGCCTGCAGTTGCCTTGACAAGGCCAGACCAAATGAGCTTGTGGGCCTCATACAGCCTCACATTGGACATTCCCCATCCTAGGGAGAGTTTCAGTTAGGAATGATGAAAAAGTTCTGGAAATGTTCTGTTTTAGTTGCATAACAATGTGAATGTGCCTAATGCCAATGAAATGCACAGTGAAAAGGATTAAATAGTAATTTTCATGTGTTTTATGACAATAAACAATGTAAAATGGAAGTGACCAAGAAAAAATAAGCAAAAGGCTGAGAGTGATCGCCTTAAAAAATGCCAGATGATCATCTTCTGTATATAAAGATATTTGGAAATGAAAAAAAAAAAACAACCTGGTGTTAAATTGGAAATGGCATAGAAAATTAATTAATTTTTTTTTAAAAAAATATTATGTAGGATCTCTGTCTTTAAGGTGCTGTACATTGTTATTTAATGCTATAACTAGTACTCCAACAGTATTTTTTTTTTCACTTTGTGTTGCTATATGGGGGCAAACTGTTGAAATCGTTACCTAATTTATACTAAACTGATCTTTTGTACATAAAGAGAATCGAAAATGAATCATGATGTGATTGGAAGGGGAGAGGGAGCGGGAAAGGGGAGGGTTGTGGGTGGGAGGGAAGTTTTGGGAGGGGGAAGCCATTGTAACCCATGAGCTGTACTTTGGAAATTTATATTCATTAAATAAAAGTTTAATAATAAAAAAAAAATTCCAGATGATCATCTGCCCAATTTCAGGACAAGAACCTACTGACTAAAGAGCTAAACAAATCTGTAGTGGAAGATCCTGCAACATAATGGCAAGGACACATTAAATAATTCCCAGTCTTCCTCAAACAGACCTGCAGCTATTTGCTGAAGCAATTCCATACCAGATGTTTGGGGAGCATCAGGTTTGAAGTATTGTTGATACCTGAAGACGTGCAATGTCATCATGACTTCTATGTTAGAATGGGAGTATATGGAAGAAAGGAAGAAATAAAGTCCTAGCCAAATTCTGGCTTCCACTAAACCAGGTCCACACACTCACACTGTAGTATTGCTCTTAGTCCCTAAATATGTAATTGAGGTTGTCCTACTCGGGTAAGACTGGGTAAATTATTCTGTGAAGGAAGAGCTAATAGTGGGGAAAAAGTAATAGTGAAGAAAGAGTAATAGTAATAGTGGGGATAACCAAGTGGAAGTATTGACACGGCCTACAACCACCTGCCAAAGCAATAAATCAAGAGTAGTACCACATTCTGGGGTGAACTATGGAGATAGTGCCACTTTGAGAATTTTAAAGGATGCAGGAGTTGTGGTTCCTTCAAACATCATTTAATTCACCAGTGTGGTCTTCAGAACAGCTAGAAGTATGTCAGATTAGAGGATAACTGTAGAATACTTATAATTCTGGCAAATTGTATCCTTATTGCAGCCGTCCTGCCAAATGTGGAGTTTCACTAGAACAGGTTAATTTGGATTCAGGTACATGGTATGTAGGCACTAATTTTGTAAGTGGATTCTTTTCCATCCTAGTCAGAAAAGAGGACCCATAAATTGAATTCAATGTAACAGAAAATGATCATACACATACAGAGTTTTGCTGTAGGGATAGGTTAAGTCTTCTATCTCTGCCATAATCTCAAAAGACCTGGTCTATCTTAGCCTGTCATAAGCCACGTTGATTGTTCATGCATAAAGTTGATTGAGAAAGATGAACACAGATTTTGCTATAACCCCTCCTCACTAGAGCTGGCATGATACACAAAGTATCAATGAAAGCTACCCATGATCCCAAAAGCATAGGCAGATTTAGTTACTGCTGCCCCCGGAATGTCCAAAGTGCCTGCCAATGACACCAATGCTGGCCACTAGCCATGACTATTCCTGAAGAGACTAACCAACTCCTGGGCACCCATTTGGCAACTTCAGGTCTCATCTGTCCATAAAGACTTAGCACTTTATTGCTAGAAGCATAAATAACCAGTCTAGTTATAGTTCTGCTTTTTCTACTTGCAAGAAGTCCAGCAAAATCATTACTTTGTAATTTATAGGTATCACACGAGATAGGAATCCAGCCAGGAAACTCATTTTACAAAAACTAAGGACTTAGACTTTGGTCACCTATGACCATAAAATCCACAAGTCTTATCCAGCACTACCCAGGAGCTGCCAGCCTAAAAGAGCATTAGAAGGGCCTGCTGAAGGTCATCAGATACACCAGTGTGAGGCAGTCTCCGGTGAGGATGAAGCATATTCTGCCGTAACATATACTGAACCCGAGACTTTTGCGTTCTGCTGTGTTTCAAACAAGAAAGAAACATAGGTCTACGAACTCTGGGTGATATCAAGAGTGGTTCCACCAACCATCACTTCCAATGATACACTTGGGAACCCTGTGTTCCATATCTCAACAGTTTTGGACACTATGAGTTCAGATTTCTATTCTCCAAAGGGGACTCACTTTCGCCAAGGAACACATTAATGCTCTCACTGAACTATTAGCTATGGCTACCACTTAAACTCCGTGTACTGATGAGTCAGCAAGAAGAGTTATCAATTTACCAAATGTAATTGATCCTGATCAGCAGGTTTAAGCTTTTTAAACCTTGATGTGAAGATTCATTAGCTAGGAAACAAACTGTTGTCAGTCTAGGCTAATTATTTCCCATTTCTGAAGAAAGACTGTGCTACCAAACCCCCTGAAACGTGAAGTTATCTGCTTGAACTGTGAAAACAGGCACTCTTCCCAGTCTCAGATGAGCACTGAGAGTGTTAACTCAGGGTTATCCTTTCCTCAGGCGTGGGGAGTTTCCTCACATGCGTGTTATCATCTGCATTTAGCTAAATACTGGGGAAGACCTTAGGAGAGAAGAGATTTTCTGCTTGGTTTTCCCCACTCTGGAACTCTGCTTGCAAACTTCAACCACTTTGGCCTCTCCACATTGTCCTTATTATCTCAATTTCAGTCTGCTAGGTTTTGTCTAGGTCCCCTCTCTCTTTATCACAGTTTGAAAACTCTTTGAAGGCAGTAAACTTGGGTAATCATATGATTCATCTAGCTTGTTGCTACTTATCAAGGATCACTGCAGTGTGTGTGTGTGTGTGTGTGCATGCACAAATATCACATACAGATATACTTAAACATGTGTGCACAGATTTCCTGTTCGTTAAAATACCTCTTTAGAGATCATTTCCTATTAGCATTGCTAAATTAAAATCTTTGCAAGCATAGAGGTTTATTTTCATGGTTCCATAGATTCGGGAGTTCCTTTTTTTTTTTTTTTAATTTTTTTTAGACAGGCAGAGTGGACGGTGAGAGAGAGAGACAGAAAGGTCTTCCTTTTGCCGTTGGTTCACCCTCCAATGGCCACCGTGGCCGGCGCGCTGCAGCCGGCGCACCGCACTGATCTGATGACAGGAGCCAGGTACTTATCCTGGTCTCCCGTGGGGTGCAGGGCCCAAGCACCTGGGCCATCCTCACTGCACTCCCTGGCCACAGCAGAGAGCTGGCCTGGAAGAGGGGCAACCAGGACAGAATCCGTTGTGCCGGCGCAGGTAGGCGGAGGATTAGCCTATTGAGCCGCGGCGCCGGCCAGGAGTTCCTTTATAATTATTAACTGTATTTGAGTGTTATTGCCCAAAATACATGATGATTTAGCATGTATTACTTATGGAATTATTTGCAAAGATTCTACCTTATTTAAAAGACAGGGAAGGAATTTACCCAAAGGAATGTTTATAAATATGTTCTCTAAGCCAGTGCAATAATAATTTCAAAGCTTCTGGCTCAGCATGTAAACCAAATATGAAAATCCATGAGAACATTTGGGACCTTTTCCTGTAGGGCGGAATTAAAGCATTTTAATAAAGCTGGATTTTGCCAACTACCAGTTAGATTTAATTCAATTAAACAACTATATATTGACACTGCATTATGTATAAAAGCCCACACTGGCATGAGGAAGACAGGGCATGACTAGTCCCTGAGGTGCTGAAATCAGTACTGTGGGGGTAACTTAGGATAATTTCTTTATAACAGAGTATATATATGCCATAAATGGTTGCTCCAATAAACACTGATTAAGGACTAAATTAGCTCTCATGAAGAAATGTAAAATTGAAATACACCTTGTAGAATTTCAATTAGAGATAACACGACGAAGCCATCAGGAGAGCACATTTGATAAAGTCAGAAGATGGATACAGATGGCTTAGACTGGTGAGGGTGTAGCCTACATGCTTGAAAGTAAACTGCAAAATTGAAAGCCAGATTCTCTTTGTTGAACATCTTTGTTGTCAAGCAGAGGAATGACAATGAGGAGATTCTGGAAGATTTTGACCTCAAGGATGATTGTCCACACAAGTAAAAAATATAGAATGGTTAGGATGAAATGATGAATTAGAGTACACAATACATACAAAAGAGACATCAGAAAATGGAAACTTAGGAAAAAACAAAACTGTCTTGCAGAACACTTTATTTTTTTAACTTTTATTTAATAAATATAAATTTTCAAAGTACAACTTTTGAATTATAGCGGCTTTCTCCCCCCATAACCTCACTCCCACCCGCAACCATCCCATCTCCCACTCCCTCTCCCATCCCATTCTCCATCAAGATTCATTTTCAATTATATTTATATACAGACGATCTACTTAGTATATACTAGGTAAAGATTTCAACAGTTTGCACCCACACAGACACACAAAGAATAGAGTACTGTTTTATTAGTAGTTTTACCGTTAATTAACATAGTACAACACATGAAGGACAGAGATCCTACATGGGGAGTAAGTGCACAGTGACTCCTGTTGTTGATTTAACAATTGACACTCTTATATATGGCATCAATAATCACCCAAAGCTCTTGTCATGAGCTGCCAAGACTATGGAAGCCTCTTAAGTTTGCTAACTCTGATCTTATTTAGACAAGGCCATAGTCAAAGTGGAAGTTCTCTCCTCCCTTCAGAGAAAGGTATCTCTTTTGATGGCCTGTGCTGAACATTTTATGTAACATGCTACTTTTAAAAAGTAAATATGAAAGCAATCCATGGTGGCAGAATAAGGAGGGAGCTTACTGCTCTATTCTGAGGGAAGATAGTTTAGTTTAAAAGAAGTACACAGAGTGCAATCTGAGGCGAGAGCCTCAGAACAAGTTTTGGAGTGAAGTGAGAACTAAATGCAGCAGCCCAAGCTACTGGTGATAAAGCTATGGGAACAGCCTGGCATGGGCCCAGCTTGGAGCCATGTGTGGGACAATGTACTTGCCAAACTAGAGGAGGAAAAAGAGGGCACATTTCTCCCATACCACACTGCACTGGCATCCCGTAACTAGCTGAGAGAAGGCGGGTGCCATTTTGTACGTACGTAACAGCTGCACTGGCTTGTGTCCTTGCTCCCAACAACCAGCCGAGCAAAGATGTCTGAGTCTGGCTGGGAGAAATGACATGGAGCTGGGTGCTCGTGACTATGGGAGGCTTGTATGCCAGGACTGTGAAACACTGTGGCTGCATGGGAGGGTGCAGGGTGTAGCTGGAACTTCGGGCAGTCACTGTGGGCAGCTCAACATAGTCTGGGCTCCCTGAAACCCTGGTAAGGGACATTGCTGTGGGATCTGTACTCACAATATGGACTGCATAGATTCTTTGTGTGGTTCCTGGGGAAGCACAGATGAATATTGTACCCAATGGGACTAACACCCAGGCAGTGGTCTCCTTTGAGAAGAAGAGGGGAGTGTGAGACTACATCAAGAGAGCAGAACAAACCTCCCCTCTGACTCAAAAATAAATAAATAAATAAATAAATAAATAAAAAGGAGATTTACGATGCCCAACCTGGGTGTCACCTTGGACACTCCCTTCATCCTGGAGCACTGAACACAGCTCCCTGGCCATACCCACTACAGGCCTCTGGGTAATCACTGAAAAAGTGGAAGTTCTACTAAGCCACAGAGACATAGTCCAAATATAAAAGTCATCACAGAAAAAAAAATTAAAAAAAAAACAGAAAAGAAATCAAGTATAACTACAAATGTTGAATAATAAACACAGCAACTCAAGAAACAAGAATAAGGAAGACAACATAATACCCTCAAAAGAACAAAACAATTCAATACTAGAATGTAAAGATGGAGAGATTGAAGAAGTACCAGAAATGGAATTTAAAAAAATTTGATTTTAGGATTACTTAGAAGTAATCAGAAGTAAATCCGTGAACTAATGAAATTCATGTATGCATGAAAAAAATTTCTCCAATGAAAATGAGATACTAAAAAGAAATCAAAATGAGATCTTGGAAAAGAAGAATTCAATAGAACAAATAAGGAATGTGGTTAAAAGCCTTAACAGACTCAACGAAGCAGAAGAAAGAATATCCGAGTTAGAAGACAAACTGCTGTAAATTTTGCAGTTAGATCAAAATAAGAAGATTTAGAAAACTAAAAAAACACTATTGGGGATCTATAGGATACTATCACACAGCCCAACATATGAGTTGTAGAAGTTTATGAAGGCATGGAAAGAGAGAATGGATTAGAAGGCTTTTTTAATGAAATAATTACAGAAAAATTACCCTAATATGGAGAAAGAAAGGGACATTCAATTACAGGAAGCACACAGAACTCCTAACAGACATAACCAGAAAAGGTCTTCACTACAACATATTGTAGTCAAACTCTCCACAGTAACACATAAACAAAAGATTCTAAAATGTGCATGAGAGAAATGCCAGATTACTTTCAGAGGATCACCAATAGCTGGGGGGCTGGCACTGTGGCATAGCAGGTAAAGTCACCACTTGCAGTGCCGACATCTCATATGGGCACCAGTTTGACTCCCAGCTGCTCCTCTTTCAATCCAGTTCTCTGCCATGGCCTGGGAAAGCAATAGAAGATGGCCCAAGTCCTTGGGCCCATGCACCTGTGTGGGAGGCCCTAAAGAAGCTCCTGGCTCCTGGCTTTGGATCAGCACAGCTCCAGCCATTGTGGCCAACTAGGGAGTGAATCAGAGGATGGAAGACCTTTCTCTATCTCTCGCTGCCTCCTTCTCTCTCTGTGTAACTCTGATTTTCAAATAAAAAATAAATAAATCTTAAAAAAAAAAAGAATCACAGCTGACTTCTCATCAAAAACCAGACAGGCTAGGAGAGAATAGAGAGATATATTATAAGTCTTAAGAGAAAAATCCTGGAATACTATACACTGCAAAGCTTCATTTACATGTGAAGGTCAAATAAAGACTTTTCATAACAAAGAGAAATTGAAAGAATTTATCACTACCTGTCCAGCCTTACAAAAGATGCATAAGGATGTGCTACACACATAGACACAGAAACAATGGTCATCATTATGAAAGAAGGTGAAGGCAGAATATCTGTCAGTCAAATACAAAGGAAATGCAAAGTAAACAATAGGAATATTTATGGACAAATGCCAGGGCCAAGTTGTTACTTATCAATAGTCACCTTGAATGTAAATAGCCTTAACTCTCCAGTTAAAAGACACAGACTGGCTGAATGGATTAAAAAACAAAAGCCATCTATTTGCTGCCTATAAGAAACATATCTCGCCAACAAAGATACCCACAGACTGAAACTGAAAGGATGGAAAAAGATATTCCATGCTAGCAGAAAACAAAGTAGAGTTGGTTTAGCTATCCTAATATTAGATAAAATAGACTTTAATACAAAAACTGTTAAGGGAGACAAAGAAAGGCACTATGTAATGATTGAGGGATCAACTCAACAGAAAGATGTGGAATTATAAATTTATATGCACCTAATTACAGGGTACTTGGCTATTTAAAAGAAATGATAATGGATCTAAAGGGAGACATAGGCTCCAATACATAGACTAATGAGGGACTTCAATATCCCACTTTCAGCAATGGACAGATCAACCAGACAGAAAATCAACAAGGAAACTACAGAGTTAATCAACACTATAGACCAAATGGACCTAACAGATACCCACAGAACTTTCCATCTTATAGTTGCAGAATGCACATTCTTATCATCACTGCATGGAACTTTCTTTAGGACTGACCACATGCTAGGCCATGAAGTAAGTCAAGCAAAGTAAAAAAAAAAAAAAAAAAAAAAAAAAAGAATTGAAATCATACCATGCAACTTCTCAGACCACAATGGAATGGCTTTCATATAGAAATCAACAAACCATAAATGTTGGCAAGGATGTGGGGTAAAAAGCACCCTAATCCAGTGTTGGTGGGAATGTAAACTAGTAAGCCACTATGGACGACAGTTGGAGAGATAATCTCAGAAACCTACCATATGATCCAGCCCTGCCGCTCCTGGGAATTACCCAAGGGAAATGAGAGTTTAAGAGTTATCTGTATCCCCATATTTATTGCAGTGCAGTTCACAATAGCTACAATATGGAATCAACCCAAATGCCCATCAACTGAAGACTGGATAGAGAAATTATAGGAAATGTATACCATGGAATATTACACAGCAGTAAAAAAAAAAATGAAATCTGGTGATTTGCAACAAAATGGATGAAATTGGAAAACATTATACTTTGTGAAATAAGCCAGTCCTCAAGGGACAAATAACATATACTCTCCCTGACCTGTGAAAACTAATAGAGCAGCTAAAAGATAATCTCTAGGAGTGAAATTGACAGTTTTAGAAGCAATGTCTTTGAATAGCCCTTATCTCAACTTTGAGGAACAGGTTTTTTTTTTCTTTTCCCATACTATTTGTTGAACACTTTACTTAACATAGGTTTAATCATATATGTATAATGTTAGTTGATCTTTCAAAAAATATAGTGAATCACATGACTATTCATTAATAAAAAGTAAGTAAAACTTTCAGGTAGATGAAACAGCATCACTCCAAGAAGATGTGACTGACAAGTAAGAGTGACACTTCGCCTTTGGATGCAACCTACCACAACAAGTGTAAAATTCTTAGAATACAATATACAAATACTCAATAAATTTGAAAAATGTCAGCAGCAGAAACAAAGCAAAAAGTAGTAAATTTTACAAAGGTCAAAATATGAAAAGACCCCAGATTAAGAAATGCTTAAATTTTTCAAACCCATTGTTTTAGTAATTCCCCTTCAGGGATCCTTTCTAATGAAACAGAAATTCAGAAAAAAAAAACTCCATGAAAAGATGATAAACACTTTATTACCTTCATTCTCAATGCACTAAAAGTAGTTTAAATTATTCAGACAAAAGTGAATAATACTTTGAACCATGAATAAAATCACCATTAAACCTTCCCTCCCTACACTAGGACTTTATTCTAACAGTATCATCCATATAACTACATTTCAATAAATTATACTTTATGCCACTCACATACTATCAAGGGAGAGTAATCCCTTTCCACAATAATATTCCATAAGAATATATGATATGAATCATGAAGACTTTGTAAATCTAGAACCATTGAGATTATAAACTCATGTATAAAAAATATAAAAGATAAAATGACTTAATTGAAAAAGAATGGATACAAAGACTTACTTATGAGTTGTGTTCTCAGAAATAATTTGAGGGGAAAACTTGTAATTTAAGATCGCTTAATGTGATTTTGATACTCTTCTGCTTGAAGAAAGGAATTGGGATTTAAAACGTAAACTAAATCTGATCTTTACCCTCAAAGAGGGTGCTAGTTAACGCATAAAAGTGTATCTGTAATATATATGATGTTGACAGTGAGCATCTAGCAAGTTTCACTCAACAGTAACTCTCAGTATACTCGCAGTATCTCATTTATTAAAAACATCAGACAGCAATGTTAAGCTATTTTATTTTAGTACTGTCACTTATAGATGTAGTGATATTATACTTTTCTGAGTAATAGTATATTAAATAATTTTGAATAAGTAATGGCCATATGTTATAAAGAAGTCACTCAGAGTTTAGAAACAGATCTATTACACAATTCAAATTTATGTCTTTACGTGGGGGAAAAATCTCCTTTATGAATTATTTTGTCTGGATCATGAATATAAATTGGCAGAAAAAGTTCTTTTTTTCTTTTGAACAACAGATAGAATATGAATTTAATCAATATTTATAATAGCAATGTTTCTCATGAGCTTATCTCTAATGTAAATTGCAATCTCAAGAAACATTTTGAGAAACATGGTTTAATTCATTGGCAGGCAATTAAATTCTCAAAGTGTGCACTAATTAGACAGCTTTTACATGTCACAGACTGTTTCAAAAAGCAAAATCTTTCAGACAGACTTATTAATTATTTTTTAGTTGACACCATAAAAAGACTAGGAAGTAAAATCACTATTGCAAGAATAACTAAACCAATGTGATACTGGCTAGCTAGAATGACATTAAAATTAAAGGGTTTGTATACATAAATTTTAACACAAATATTTTGTAAATAAAATATACAACAAGTCAACTAGTTCTTGAGTGTTTCTTTGTTTCTTAATCCATATAGTATATATTTAAAAGGCCATTATTCTATTTAGGTTAATTAATAATATCAATGAATATTTACTGCTGAAATTATTATCAGAAAAATAATTCTGACTTATATTTCATGCATAACAATATATACTGGAAAATGTAAAATTACATATATGTAACTATGGGTGTGTGTGTGTGTGTCTACAAATTTTAGAACACTGCTCCCTAATTTTACATCTACAGCAAGAAGGGCTAGTGAGGAAACAAAGAAAGGAAAACTTTTATACATTGTTGGCAAGAACATGAACAGTAGGGAGGTTCTTCAAAATATTGAAAAGAGAATCGCAATATGATCCAACTATCTACTTCCAGATGTTTATCCAAATAAAATGAAATCAGCATATTGAAAAGATACTTGTACTCTCATGTTTATCACAGCATTATTCAAAGCAGCTGTGATAGGGAATCAACCAACTGTTCACTGATGGACAGACTTGGAAAACTTCATAAATATGAATATTATTTAGCAATATAAAAGAATGATTTGTACCAACATGAACAGACATTATATTAAATGAAATAAGTCAGGATCAGAAAGATAAACAACTCACATTCTCTCTTATATGTAGAATCTAAAAAAGTTGATTTTATGGAAGTAGAATGTAGAATAGTGATCACTAGAAGCTAAGAAGTGGTGGGACAGGACAGAAGAAGTCCAGATAACAGGTACCAAAAACAATGTGATAGGAGAAATAAATTCTACTCTTCTATAGCATAGCAGGGTAACTAAAGTTTACAGCAACTTGTTATGTACTTCGTAAAGAATTAAACAGAGGGGATTGTATTTTCCCAACAGGAAGAAAAAAAACCTTGTTTGTTTGAAGAGATAGAAATGACAATTAACGATTGGATCAGTACAAATTGTATATATTTACTGAATTAACATACTGTATCTCATTAATATGTACAATTTTGTGTGTCAATTAAATTTTTCCAAAAACCTATAAATGTCTCTGTTCAGAAGCTGCTTTCAGGACAGGAGACATCAAGTGACCCGTTCAAAACCACGAAGGGAGGAAATACACAGGAGAATATGGGGGCTGTCTCTGTTTCCCTCGTATGGTCTTATTTCTACTACATGCATCATGATATCTCCTAGAATAAAGAAGGAATTTAATTTCTGCCTGTCTCATTAAACAGATATTTTACATTTCTTGGATAGGAATTCAAAAATTAGAGCCAGGAAAGTTGATGTTAACATCTTATTAGTATTTATTGTTCATATTATATATTTTTCTATTATGAAAACATACATACTCTCAAAAGACGTATTCGGTGACACATGAAGTTTATTTTTAATAAGCACATGGAAAGAAATTACAAAATGTGCTTTTGCTAGTGTGTGCTATAAAACTTGAGCTTACCTATTGTCCTACATGTTACAAGCATTTCAATTAACTTTGCTGTAATGTATATATTGTGTGTATACTGGACAAAAGAATCCTAATTTTACAATGTCTAGTCTCTGGATGTTAAAGAGTTTGCTAATGTATGACAAAAGTAGAGTCAGTAAACGAACACATTTTGGATATTGTGTGTTAAAATGCATAGAAAGACTGCCTTCTGAAAATTTTGGAAGTGAAATTGTAACATCACATTACAGTGACACGTGTACCAACATCTACCTGTTGGTGATGGAGAGAAGGAGTTGGTTGAAATGAAGGTTTCTCTAGTCCTTCTTGAATGTTCCTGTTTAAAAGACACTTTCTCATATAACCAGTTACATGTGTACAGTTTATTCAACACTACTGTGTATATACTGCATAAATGTAAGTCCTTATTTGAAACATCTGGTCGTTCTAGATGTTTAGAAGTGTAGAAAGTATGTTAAAAGTAGAGGTAATAAATAATACATTTTGTAGATATCCTTTTGTTACACTCATTAGAAATACTGTCTTTCAGAAATGGAATGATGAACACCTTGTCTGAGCAATACACAGTGCAGTGTTTGTGCCCACGTGTTTGCAGTGGGGCAAGGTTAACCATTGTCCATGCTGTTTGGCATTTGGTTTCCTTTGCTATGTATATAATGTATATAAAGGGCAAACAAGTCCTACCTGACAACATGTAATCTTCCTAGATGTTAAAGAGATTGCTGGTGTATGACAAAAGTAGAGTTAGTAAAGGGATGCATTGAGTATGCTTTGTGTTAAAATTCATAGGGAAGATTGTTTTTACAACCACTTATGGAAGTGAAATAGTTAAAATTCCCTCTAAGTGGCCGGTGCCGCTGCTCACTAGGCTAATCCTCTGCCTGTGGCGCCAGCATCCAGGGTTCTAGTCCCAGTTGGGGCGCCAGGTTCTAGTCCCAGTTGGGGCGCCGGGTTCTAGTCCTGGTTGGGGCGCCGGATTCTGTCCCAGTTGCCCCTCTTCCAGGCCAGCTCTCTGCTGTGGCCCAGAAAGGCAGTGGAGGATGGCCCAAGTGCTTGGGCCCTGTACCCGCATGGGAGACCAGGAGGAAGCACCTGGCTCCTGGCTTCGGATTGGCGCAGCGCACTGGCTGTAGCGGCCATTTGGGGGGTGAACCAGCAGAAAGGAAGACCTTTCTCTCTGTCTCTCTCTCACTGTCTAACTCTGCCTGTCAAAAAAAAAAAAAAATTCCCTCTCAGCCTGAATTCCCTCTCAGCCTGTCCACTTGATTGGTAGAGATAGGAAGAGAATGGGTTCTAGGCCAGAAGGTTCTTGTTGAGAACACACTTTCACATTAGAACTTTTGTTACATGTGTGAGTTTTTTAGTGGCTACTGTGCAAATAGCGGGAAGCTGAAGTCCTTACTGGAAACATCTGATCTCTAGGTGTTTAAAAGTAACGTATGTTTAAGTATAGGAGTGGTTGCATTTTGGGAATGGCATTGAACTTGATGTCTTGCAGAGAATGCTGAAGTCACTGGGTGGTGGGCAGCAGGAGGTGGGGTCCTGAGGAACTACGCATAGCAGGGTTACCTTCCTGCTAGATTGTTCAGATTGTCTACCCATGGCTATATACATATGTTTTAGTTAATATTGCTGTGTGTCAATGCTAAGCTAAGTCCTAATGCCCAAAGTATGTTAAAAGCAGAGATAGTGAGATAATTCTTATGTAAACACCCCTTTTGGTAGGTAGTTTTTAGGAAGGACTAACTCCTGGGAGTGACCCTTGCTGGCCCTTCTCTTGGAGGGAGATGTCACAGTCCTGGGCTTAGTCACTGGAATGCTGGAAGGGGAGGGTAAAGGGAAGGGCTTATTATTTGTATCTCTATATTCAGAAGATACTTTTAGATTAGACCAGCAGGTGTATATGTGCAGTTTTTGATAAATGCCCATGCTTATTTTGGACAAAGTTCATTCTTCACAACATCTACACTTTATAGATGTCCTGAGATGGCAATGTATGATAAAGAGTAGAGCTGGTGATTTAGTCTGTTTGTATCTTTTTGTTGCAATCGATAGAAAAGATGCATCCTGGGCCTGGAACCATTAAACCACCTCTGAGCAGTGTGTACCAGAGCTTCCTCACTGGGCGGGCAGCAGAGGGGCAGAAGTACAAAGGGAGAGTTGTATGCAGAGGTGTCCTAGTCACATTTTGATAATAGCCATTGGTGCAGGTGCATTTCTTTTGGCTGTTAAGGGAGTAATTAAGTAAGTGAATGCAAACATGCCTTCTTGCTAATATTTCAATAATACAAATCTGATCATGAATTCTCTTAAAAACAGAACACTTAGTAATGCACCATTGCTGTGTGTGTCACTGTAAATCAAGCAACAAGAGAATTCAGCATTTTAATTGTAACTCAGCCAAAACTTGTATTTAGAGCCCCGTTGCTAGTTTTGTCTTTTTCAAAATTTTTGTTCTCAAGAAAATCAGAATTATATTTTTTCCTAACAGAAAAAAAAAAAAAAACACACATGGATACTTCTTCAGTAGAAACTAAAGATAAATGCTACCAAACACTACATTTACTAGCAGTATATACTCATATAGTAAATCTCAGAGGAGATAGTCTTCCATTCTGCATTATCTGTCATGCCAGTTAATATTTAGGCATCAAAAATCCTGGGTTAAGCAACTAAGTAACAGATGCCATTTTCCAATTGTTTTGTTCTATGAGGTGATTTGTAGTTCATTTCAAATGATATATCCAGAAAAGAGTGAAAGAAGGGTACAGAGATCTTCATCAAGGAATTGAGTTGTTTGGTGTACAATAATATATCTCGTGACTATTTCACTAATATACCTTCATTTATTTTGAATGTTTTTAAACTACCCAATGTATTTTTAAAATTCAACTGTATACCATTTATTTGTAAATTTGATGATCTTTTTGTGTTATTACTTTTACTTAGCAGTTTGAGGATATTTGTTTTGGTGTTTCTTACTAATATCTCATCCTGGACTAACAGTGTGTATATATATATAAGAAAGGTATAGAGTGTATTATTAATAAAGTTTGTATAAAATTTTATAACTTCTGCTTGAGTATTGATTCCATCTAAATTGTTGATTACCAAAGCTATGTTAGATATTTTAAACTATTTCAATAAACTCTCTGAACCTATTTATCATAAAATACGAATGTGTGTCATCATTGATGTCACTTTCTTAAGCCCATAATTTGGAATCACATCTAATCTGACAAGTTTTGAATCAATCCAATTTTTTTCCTTTTTATAAAGGAACACTATCACCCAGTGGAGAGAAGAGATCAATTCTTGGGTCCTTTCACAGCCCCTTGTGGGAGAAATACTCTTTTCCCCCTGAATGAAAAATTCTCAGAAACTGGTGATGGCAAATGGTTCTCCCTCTTATGCAGATATTTGACAGTATAGCCATCCCTCTCCCAATGCAGACAGAAAAAAGATGAAAGCCACCATTGATCTCTAATGCATCTCAAGCTTTGATATAAATAAGAAATCACCTGGTTAAAATGCAGGTTCTGACTCAGTTGGTCTGGGGTGAGCTTGAGATTTTTGTCTAATGAGCTCCCAGGTGATGGATGCTGCTTCTCCGGGAGCCACACTGGAGTAGCAGGAAGTAAATCCCATTTTGCTTCCTGTTTTCTTTAAGCTTCCTTCACCCAAGTTACAATAGCCTTGGAAATGTACTTTCAGGGCTGGTGCTGTGGCTCACTTGGTTAATCCTCCACCTGCAGTGCCGGCATCCCATATGGGTGCCAGGTTCTAGTCCCGGTTGTTCCTCTTCCAGTCCAGCTCTCTGCTGTGGCCCAGGAGGGCAGTGGAGGACGGCCCAAGTGCTTGGGCCCCTGCAACCACATGGGAGACCAGGAGGAAGCACCTGGCTCCTGGCTGCAGATCAGTACAGCGCGCCGGCCGTAGCGGCCATTTTGGGGGGGTGAACCAGCAGAAGGAAGACCTTTCTCTCTGTCTGTCTCTCTCACTGTCTATAATTCTACCTGTCAAATAAAAAAAAAAGAAGAAGAAGAAATGTACTTGCAACATTATTTGCTTAGAAATCAGAACACAGTTTATTGGGTAAAATGAACACTGTCTTTCCTTCCACTCTTAAGATTATATTTTAAACAAAACCGGAATAGTACCATTATGCCATATTTATGATTAGTGTATGTTAAACAGGTTCTGTCTGATTGCCTGGCAGTTTAATTATCATTTACAGTACAGCCTTACTTTTTTGGGGACATAAGTTCTAAAATCAAAATAATAATAATAAATTTTTGGAACAATGGCCATTTAAAAACTTTGTGTTCTACTGTATTTTGTAAACTCAAAGAAACAATAAAAATCTAAATGTAACAAGGAAACATTACAAGAGGTCAGGTAAAATATTATGATAAACATAACTAATTAAAAATGTAACATAAACTTTAACAAACCTAATTTATTCAAATAACATAGAGAAATTATGTAAAATAACAAAAAAGAAATTGAGTAGCAAAGTGAAGCACTTACAGTTTTTAAAGTGAAATATATATAGTGATAAGAATATGACATTTGATGCATATTTTTATAATATTTACATAATCAATTATATCCATTAATCAACTATTTAATGAAAACTCCAATCTGGAAAGTAGGGTTATAAAATTAAGAAAAGCACATCTCAGAATCCCTTAAATAAGGCAGTATGATAAAAATTTTAAGAAACAATAACAATATAAACAATGTCAACGTGGTTAGATCAGCATGAGCAACACAGGTATTAGAAATTCTGCCCTCTAAAGTCAAGGTGGGAGTTCTGACACAGTGGGTTAAGCTGCCACCTCAACTCTGGCATCCCAGGTAAGTGCCTGTTCAAGTCCCTGCTGCTCCACTTCTGATCCAGCTCCCTCCTGGGAAAGCAATGGAACATAGCACAGATTCTTGGGCCCCTCCATCCATGTGGGAGAGCTGGATAGAATTCTAGAAACTTGGCTTTAGCCTTGACCAGCCCGGAAGTTGCAGCCTTTTGTGGAATGAATCACTGGATGGAAGGGTCTCTCTCTCCATCCCTGTATCTCTTTGCAACTCTGCATTTCAAGTAAATAAATAAAATCTTTAAAAATAATTAAGTCAGGGAGGGTTGCTTCTGGGTCTCCCACATGGGTCCAGGGGCTCAAGCACTTGGGCTGTCTGCTTTTGCTTTCCCAGGCACATTATCAGGGAGCTGGATCAGAAGTGGAGCAACCGGAACTGGAACTGGTGTCCATATGGGATGCCAGCACTGCTGACAGTGGCTTAACCAGCTATGCCACCACCATAGTCCCAAGAGTTTTCACATCTAGGAATTAGTCACTAGGTTAGCGAGATCTATCCCTGTGTAGCTAGGGTGAGTTGTGCTGAGGGAGGATCAAGGAAGTGGATTAAGCCAGAATCAGGAAGGATCTATGTCAGCTTAGTGAGTTTAGACTTGGTCCTCCAGTCTGCATCTTAGGTTTTCACATAAAGTAATGCATTCCCCGGAATGCTCAGAGATTTTCCAAGCACATATGGGCAAAATCAGTTTTCTTAAACTGATCTGGGAGAGTCCAGTATTGTGTTGCAGCAGATAAAACAATTGAGACCTCACATCCCATATTGGATTGCCCGTGCCAGTCCTGGCTCCTCTTCTTCCAATACAGCTTCCTGATAAGGCAGAAGATGGCCCTGCGCCCATGTAATAGTCCCAAGATGGAGTTTCTGGCTCCTGGCTTTGGTTGGGCCCAAACCTAGCTGTTGTGGTCATTGTGGGAGTGAACTAGCAAATAAATGGAAAATCTCTCTCCTCTTCCCCTCCGCCCCCCATTCAAGTAAAAGAAAGTAAAATTCATCCAGTTTTCTTACTCTTCTCCCTGATTCAAAAGAATGGCACGTACCTAAATCACAATAGCAGTTGATATAATTAGCTCAGAAATTTTCAGAAAGGGAGAAACTCTAAGAGCTGTCACGGGTCAGGCACACGTGCTGATAATTCGCTCACAGAGATCCACTCTGGTGGGAGCGGGCTCCAGGGAGCTAGAGCGCACTGGGAAACTGGCCGCCAGCCCAGAGGACGCTGGCATTTAAACGTGGGGGAGCAGAAGTTTGTCTTTTCCCGCGCACCTTCAAAAACTGCCTGCGGCTGGCTGAGGGGTCCCCTGGGAGCCTCCCCTCCTGTGTCTGCGGGCCAAGTAGGAAGCGCACTGGACCAGCGCCTTGCACTCAGAGCTTCGACCCTCTCGCCCCCCCCCCCCCCCGGACCCACGGCGACATGGGTGCTGACCATGAGCGCTGGCTTGGGGCTTGGAACCCGTGCCTCAGCCTCTGTCCCCGCTGGACAGGCCCGCATATGCTGAGCTCAAGATAGTGCTGGGCACCGCGAACCGGCCTGTGCTCCCTCACGCTCTTTCCCTGAAGCGCCCCACCACCAGGTGCAGGTGCAGTCCACATTCCCAGAGTCCCCGCAGCAGTGGCGCCCACCTCAGTCCAGCCGCGGGAGGAGCTGATCCAGAAAAGAAGTGAGATGGAAAAGTACTCGACACCTCAGCGTCCTCCAGTTCCAATAATTCCAGAGCATAAAAAGTATAGAGGAGACAGCGCCTCCACCAGTTCCTCACTGACAGAGAAAGGTTACCCTACAGTATCAGCATATACCTTACAGTATCGTCCCTGACCATCACTCACCTGAGAACTGGCCTCTGCAAATCCCAGAGACCGTGTGCAACACACAGCAAGAGACCCTTACCATTTTCAGCCACCAGAGTGAAAGATCGTCCCTCCTCCGCCCCAGCCCAGGCCCTCCAAGTTCACCAGTACATTCAGTTTCCACCAGACCGCAGCTCCAGAGGCGAACGATATTTCATCAAACAAGAGCTTCCTACACCAGATATTCATCTTTCTGTCCCATCTCAGCAGGGCCACAGGTACCAGCTACTGCATGCACACCGGATCTAGATATGCCCAGTTCTACAAACCAGACAGCAGGGATGGACACTCATTGATGTATCCATGTCGGCCGCCACGGCAGGCCTGAACACACACACCTCTGCCGTTCACACACTGCACTATAACAATTCCAGGGCATGCCCCCTTCGCATACACAATGACAAGTCGGTTTCTGCCACAACAGGCCACTTACTTTTTCTCCCATCACCACGAAGCTCGGAGCCTGGAGGTCCCGATAGACAAGCAGAGATGCTCCAGAATTTAACCCCACCGCCATCCTAAGCTGCTACACTTGCTTCCAAACTGCCAATTCACAATCCAAGTTTACCTGCCACCCTGCCAGCCAACCTGTCAGATACAATAGGAATAAACCCTGACTTGTAGAAACCCCGCATCCACTACTGCGATTATCCTGACTGCACAAAACATTATACAAAGTCTTCGCATTTAAAAGCTCACCTGAGGACTCATGCTGGTGAGAAGCCCTAGGAGAACACACAGGAAGGCTGCCTTTGGAGGTTTGCCCACTCCGAGGAGCTGACCCGCCGCTACCGGAAGCACACGGGCACCAAGCCCTTCCAGGGCGAGTTGTGCAACCGCAGCATCTCGCGTTCTGACCGCCTGGGCCTGCTCGGACCCCCTGGGAGTGGCACCAGAACTGAGCACCGCCACCCCCAGCTGCCTGATACTCCGCAGTCCCTCTGGCCACTTTTTCAGCTACAAAACTTAACCTAGTCCTAAAATAATAATAATTTTTAAAAAACTAGTCCTAAAATAATAATAATTTTTAAAAAACCGGAAATGCATATTTTGTATATTTGAGAAAACAAGGACTACATTGTATGAATACTCGCGTACTTGGTCATTATCAGAATCTGGAATGCTCCCTGTAATGTCCATGGCTTTCCTCAAGCCAGTGTCATCTCCTGATAAGCAGTCACACCTTGGTGGGGCAGGGCACCAACCTGGAGTTCACCTGGGCACCACCATTTAACCGGACAGTATTTGGTAAACAAGTCAGTGGGCAGGCACCCGAAGAAGGGTGGATGGATTGTGTTTCAAGATTTTATTTGACATCAAGTAGGTTTTTCAAGAATAGATGATTCCTGAGAGGTGTGCAGCAATACTTGGCAATTCACAGATAATAGCCATTGCACAAATGTTTTTTTAATATGAGTTGCATATATTTGCTATTCAAGATTTTATAAATATGCAAATCAGCTTTACAGGTTGATGACAAGTTTTTTAGGATTCTTTTGGGGAAAAATCCTATTTCTTTTTGAAAATAACCATGAGTACATTCACAGAATTTGTGGTAATATACCTCTCAACATCACCAAATTCATTTCTTTAAGGGGAAGGAATAATCATTCAAATGAACTTCAAAAGCAAATTTCATGCACTGATGAATATAGGAGTTTTTATTTTAAATACAAAAAGACATTTTATATGAATTATAAACTAAAGAGCTTAAAGACAGTTACAATATGCAAAAGTTAAACCTCTTACAATAAGCTAAACACAGTATCATTTTTAAGAAGGACTGTAGTTTTCACATATGGCAATGCTGAACTGATGATGAGGTTTTCATATACTGAGATGTTAGCTTGCTAAGTGCTGTCGGATAAATGACAAACTACGTGGGTTTTGCTTGTAATATACAGTGAGACAGTAATTTAATCTAAATTACAGTGCTGTTTAATTTGTTGTTAATCCTGACTCCGTGTCTCTTTTTAAATAGAAATGCTATGTTGAAACCTGGAGGCAGCAAATGCTACGTATATGCAACATAAAACAGTGATGTGATGCTGATGTTGTTAACCAAGGGCATAATACATAAGCAAAATGCCAAAAGAGGTCTTAATTGAAATAAAAATTTAATTTTGTTTCAAAATATTCCATTTTTATTTATTTTGTGGTAATATAGTACATTTTTTAGAAAATAATTTTCATAGCTTGATAAATTGTAGTTTTGCTTGTTAGAAAATTTTCTCTTAAAATGTGTAAATAGATGGCAAATGGTATAAATAAGTTGTAAAAGGATTCAAAATGTTATATGTGGAAATACACCTAAATAAAAAGCATAAATTGGTTGCTGTTTTGCTTCTTTTTCCCTCTTATTTTTGTATTGTGGTCATTTCCTATGCAAATAATGGGACAAACAGCTGTATAGCTGTAGAATTTTTTGAAAGAATGAGGTGTTTATATATATGAATGCCAATTTTTTTGGAAAATAAAAAGTGCCTGAAATAAAACAAAAACTTTTAGCAAAGCCTATATTTTCCATTTCTTTGCTTTCAGTGATATTAAGAGGGTATCTAACTGAGCTGTCAAATGATATGTAAGAAATTATATTTGATAGATCATCATGTAGTTTTTGGTGTATACCTCCAGGGTTCTATGCAGCCCTATATTGAATGACAGTGCTGAAATGTTTTTTTCCATTTTCATCTTTTTATATATTTGAATAAGTTTTCTCAGTATTTCTAAGAAAATAGAGAAAAAGAATTATATTTTTGTCACCTAGCAATTAGTAATACCTACCTGTTACTACATGAAATAATTGATATGTCTAACAAATTTCTTTAGAAGACTCATTGTCAATATTCTAAAACTAATAACTTTTTTTGAAGTTTGAAGACATCTACTTGGATAGAAAAAATCATTGAATGTTCACATTGTCAAATACAAGTTTCAAAAATACAAATCTGGAGACAATATAAAGAATCAAATGGAGAAAGTGAAAGTAGACTGGTTACAACATTCTTGTAATAGGTCAGTTTTACACATAATATTTCTAAAGTATTAAATAATAGCTGATTATGTTAGATAAATTTCTTGATTATCTTATCCATCCTAGTAATTTTTTTTTTCATGATCTGATGGGCCTAGGGATAGAAACGAATAAATTGAGGATTTTTTTCTGAAGACAAGCACATCAGTAGAAAAACTATGACTCACTATTTCATGATTATTAATAGGATCAAAATACTTAAATAGGACAAAAGTCCAATTCATTTAGTCTTGACTCAGCTTGGCCTGGCACCCTGATTGAATTACACTGAAAATTTTAAAGCAGTATACACACAATTTTCTGTCTTGAGATTATCCTAATAAAAGGCACTGATTTTCTCTTTAAGTTCATGCATAGAAAATATTTCATCAAGTTACTAGTATAGTTATTTCCCTCTATAGCATTATATCTGTTTATTTACATTTAACTTATCTGACAATTATTTGCAGTAACAAGTGGTAGCATGCTCGTGGTAATGCGAGACCGGAACACAGGAAATGAAGTGTGACCAATGTACAAGTGAGTCCTGATAGCAGGACTTCAAAACATGAAAGTTGAGACTTGCTATAAATTTACATGTGCACATTTGCATGTAGATATATGTGTTGGAAGCAATTCAAATATTCCTGATAAGCTCAGTAAAAATGACTTGGGGGATTACACCACATATCTGTTTTATTAATTTATGATTTATGAGGAAGGTTTTGAACACAATTTGTTTATCAACATAAATTCAGCTCCACTGGAAAAATCTTATCCTCAGATGATCATAAACTTGGAGAGAGGAAGTGAGTAAACATAAAATCGATAGCTGAAATTTTCATAAATGAGAACCTTCTCATAGTTGTATATATTAACATAAATTACTGTGTTCGGAATGGGTAGACTTTAAGTCACATTAAAAACTGAAAGCAGAAACATTACTAGGTAACCTTCTTACACAAAATGGCAACAATTGTCTCAACAGACTTAGTATTGGTTCTGTACTAGACATTGTGCTCTCAAAGTAGTTAGCGTCTCAGTAACTCCAGGTGCTGAATACATGTTGAATAAATTGTATTATCAGCAAAATTGCACACCGCATGCAGTTATTCTAAGAATCTAAAAAAATTAGAATGATACAGAACACTAGCTGAGGTTACTTCTAGATTGAGTCCATAGAGGCAGTTCTTACCATTTCCCACTGAAACTAGCTACAGGCAGAACTTCAAACTCATAATTCCCAGCTCTTACCAATAAACCAGATCAACCTCACTAAGGCATCTAAATATCAATTAAATGGTAAGTTAATCTGTTGTAAGAAATGTATTTGAATAATAATCTTAACTTTAAGTACTTTCACATTTCTTATTTCATATACTCTTAGAGGATTTTAGAAACTCTTATCCAATCATGTTGTGCCATATAATATCCACTCACCTTCTTCTCTCTAGTCATAAATGAATAAAATCAATTAACAGTCACTGAGGACCTCTTCTGTGCCTGGCTCTACATTGGTTCTGGGACTCAGTGGCAAAACCTAATTCCAACTGTCTTCATATTACAGTATAGCCCCCCAAACAGAGAATAATGAAATAATTAGTTATTGTAATCACAGTTGTTATAACAGCTATAAAAGTCTAGTGTTACAATGACAGTGGTTAACAGAGGCACACGGTCTACTAGAGGAATCATGGAAGACTTTGGGGAGGCATTCTTGGAACCGATATTTAAATGAGTCTCTGAGAGATGAACAGTTGGTTAGGCAAAGGTTGGAAACAGAAGAGAAATGGGCAGGGTGCACTCAGAGAAGTGAATGAGACAGCTTGCAACAAAGAGTCCCATAATAGTTTCCAGGACCAAAGAACACGTAGAAAAATTATTTTTTGAACAATTTGAGAAATATCAAACTATGAATGAAAGAACTGGAATAATAGTAAAAATTAGTTTTCACAATGAAATAATTGCTTGTTAATTATTTTCTCCTTGTCATTAATACTTATGTATTCATGAATGCAAATCTATCTTTGCAAGCTATTTATACTGATTAAGCTTTGTTTTCCAACAGCTGTTATTTGCATTTACAACTTGGACTAATTTCAATGAAGTCTTTTTATAATAATTTGTCATTGTTAACCTAATCTCCAATGAAAATTATGTATACAGAAAAAATAAAGACAATCAGTAATGATTATTTTAATTTTGGGAGGTTTAAAAAGAAACATTTATTCACAGTTATTACAAATATGAAAATTTAATCTTCTTTGAGGTCTATTTTATACCAAAGAAAAGAATAACTTCAGATAATTTCTAAAACATAGAATTATAAAAATATTATAATCAGGAAACATTCAAACTACAGATAAATGGTTAGCATTAACATTTCACAGAGAATGTTCTGAAATTCATTTATATGGTATATCAGTTTTATCAGAACAAGATAAAACTGAAGTAGACAAACAAAAACCAAATTTATTTATAGTTGTGTCCAGATAACTAGGTTTCATAGATTATAATTGAGAATATCACAAGTTTCATTTAAAAAATCATTAATTTATTTGAAAGGCAGAGCAACAGAAAGGGAGAGTTAGAAAGAGAGAGAGAGAGAGAGAGAGAGAGATGGGGAGGGGGGGACAGAGAGAGAGAGAGAGATAGCTTTCATCTTCTGGTTCACTCCCCAAATGACCACACAGCCAGGACTGGTCCAGTTGAACCAGGAGCAAGGAACTCCATCTGGGTCTCCACATAGTACTTGCACAATCACTCAATGTGTTTCTGGGTGCATTAGCAGAAAACTGGATCAGAAGCAGAGCAGCTGGGACTCAAGCCAGTACTCCAATATGTGATGGAAGCTTTGCAAGCAGTTGCTAAGTCCATTGTGCCACGGGAATGACAGAAATTTTCATTAACTCAATTATATGTAATTTATATTTTTATAATAATCAACCCAATTGCAGCTGAACATACCACATTCTTTTTGTTTGTTAGTTTGTTTTTATTTTGTTTTTTGATAGGCAGAGTTAGACAGTGAGAGAGAAACAGAGAGAAAGGTCTTCCCTCCGTTGGTTCACCCCCCAAATGGCCACTACAGCCAGCGCGATGCACCGATCCTCCCTTCAGAGAAAGGTACCTCCTTCTTCGATGACCTGTTCTTTCCACTGGGATCTCACTCGCAGAGATCTTTCATTTAGGTCATTTTTTTTTTTTTTGACAGAGTGTCTTGGCTTTCCATGCCTGAAATACTCTCATGGGCTTTTCAGCCGGATCCAAATGCCTTAAGGGCTGATTCTGAGGCCAGAGTGCTGCTTAAGACATCTGCCATTCTATGAGTCTGCTATATATCCCGCTTCCCATGTTGGAGCATTCTCTCCCTTTTTTGTTCTATCGGTTAGTATTTTCAGACACTAGTCTTGATTATGTGATCCCTTTGATTCTTAGTCCTATCATTATGATCAATTGTGAACAGAAATTGATCAAATGGACTAGTGAGATCATATTCGCCCTTCTTTAACCAATATAGATATATGCTTATACACATAAAATATGAAATTCATTGAATTACATATTTTACTTTAATAACAAAAAAGACTGGTTTGATTTTTTAATGAAAATATTTATATAGCTTCAAGCATTTCCAAAAATCCTATGAGTTCACTGATTAATATGGGATAAGCAAACTTCTCTACTTATTCTTTTTTTTTTTTTTTTTTTTTTTTTTACAGGCAGAGTGGACAGTGAGAGAGCGAGACAGAGAGAAAGGTCTTCCTTTTGCCGTTGGTTCACCCTCCAATGGCCGCCGCGGTAGGCACGCTGCGGCCAGCGCACCACGCTGATCCGATGGCAGGAGCCAGGTGCTTCTCCTGGTCTCCCATGGGGTGCAGGGCCCAAGGACTTGGGCCATCCTCCACTGCACTCCCTGGCCACAGCAGAGAGCTGGCCTGGAAGAGGGGCAACCGGGACAGGATCAGTGCCCCGACCGGGACTAGAACCCGGTGTGCCGGCGCCGCAAGGCGGAGGATTAGCCTGTTGAGCCATGGCGCCGGCCAAACTTCTCTACTTATTCTTATGTATTTTTCAATGACTCTTAACAAACAGGTGGTGATAAAGTTGCAGATGTCTAACAATTGTTCGCTTTAAATTGTTCTATATAACCTGGTAATGACACTAGTATTAGGAAGCAGGATATGATGGGTATGTGGTAAGCAGGACCAGTCTCTCCAACTTTAAGTTCACTCAAAAAATCTGCTTGAAAAGCCATAAAAAGAAATATGATATGTAAAAACAAAGTTATAAATTGGTGACAGCGTGGTCTTGTTTGATCAATATTTTCATTTTTTTTAAAGAGATAAATATAGAGAGAGAGGTCTTCCATCCCCTGGTTCACTCCCCAAATGGCCACAATGGCCAGAGCTGGGCTTGACTGAAGCCAGGAGCCAGGAGCTTCTTCTGGTCTCCCACTTGGGTTCAGGGTCCCAAGCACTTGGGCCATCTCCTGCTGCTTTTCCAGGTGCATCAGCAGAGAGCTGGATTGAAAGTGGAGCACCTTAGTCAAGGACTGGCATCCATATGGGATGCGGCGTTTCAGATGGCAGCTTTACCCATTATGCCACAACGCTGGCTCCCAATATTTTGTTTAGTTATAGCTGTTACTCCAAGAAATTTTATGAATAGCCTACCTTTCACTCTCAACACTCTGTTGCTGGTAAAATCATGTGGCCACCCAACTTAAGAGCTGAAACATGTGTATAATGATGCAACTAGGTGATATCCTAAACTCACTCTGCTTTAAAAGGAACAAAATTAAGGAAGCATAAAGATTTGCCCCCTTAATATACTATATCCAATAATGAAAATGACCATGTCTATAATCCCACTAAATGGAATTGCTCTAAACATCCTGAGCAAATAATGTCAGATTGGACAAAACAAGAATCCAAAAATATGTTGTTTATAAGAAAACCAATTTAAATATAAAAATAAAAACAATTAAAAGTGACAGGATGGAAGAGGATATACTATGTTACAAATAATTTTTAAAGTCTGGAGTGGCTGTTTTAATATTAGGCAAAGTTGATTTCATGAAAAAATTTAAGCTCATTTCATAATGGCAAGCAGGATACTAAAATGTCATAACAATCCCAGACATTTATGTACTTAATAACTAAGTTTCTAAATATATGATAGAAAAACTGAGACTACAAGGAGAAAGAAACAAATACACCAAAAAAGAGTTTGAAAACCTGTCTCAAAAACGGACAAAAACAGTAGAAAAACAAGGATGTTTACTAGAACTCTAACCATCAATTCCATGCAATTTATATTTTTAGAATAATCTACCCAATTGCAGCTGAACATACCACATTCTTTGTGATCCCACACAGAAACACATGCTTGTCCATAAAAATAAGTCACAAGTATTTAAAATGGTTCAAGTTATACAAAGTATACTATCTGAACATAGTGGAATCAAATTAGAAATCAGGAATAGAGATGCTCATATATCACAAAAATGTCCAAACAATTGGAAACTAAAAAATATACTTCTAAATTCCCCATAAATCAAAGAAGAAACCAAATAAAAAATTAGAAAGTACCTTTATGTTACTGAAAATGACACTATGTATAAAATGTCATGGGAAACTAATAGAACATGAATTAGACAAAATGGGCACCCAGAATAGGAAGTGTCCCAACAGTCTAGGTGAGGCCCCCAGGGATGTGCAAGCTCTGCAAAGACAGCCAATCACAGCTGACTTACTAAGACCCATGGACTAGGGTAACAGTGAGATTAGGAGTCTTCCACGTCCTTCAGGGAGAGAGTACAACATATTCCAAGAACATTTTTGTTCTGTGAAAGATGAATTGGTGATAAGCACAAGCCTACTAGTGCGCTTGATCTTCCTGATAATTCTACGATCCCAGGCATTGACAGGCTGAGTGAAAATGAGAAAGAGGAACCTGATGAAATAACCGACTCTCCCTTATACAGCACTGATGAAGAAGAATTCTCTAAACACTACGGATTGTCCATCCCCTCAACTCCTCAAGGAAAAGAAGCACAAAGAAGTTTGGGCACTTCTGAAAATGAAACAAGTAAAATGAATCCGTAAAAAATACTGTGAAAACATCCAGAAAGAAAACTGAAGCTCACAAGAAATGCATCTGTAAGAGCTGTACAAGTTAAATCAACAGAGACAGTAAGTGCCAGGACAACATGAAGCTATTCCAACGATGCTATTTTCAGAACTTTCAGGGAAACAAGATGGATCAGTCATTCCTGAAAAGATGGGTGTAGGGTGCAGCATTGAGGCACAGCAGGTTAAGCTGCCACCTGCAGCACAACATCCTATATGAGAGCCATGGCTGCTCCGCTTCTCATCCAGCTCCCTGCTAATGAACTTGGGAAAGCACAGAAGATGACTCAATTACTTCAGCCCCTGCCACCCATCCAGGAGACCCAGATGAAGTTATAGGCTCCTGGCTTTGGCCTGGCTCAACCCTGGCTGTTGTAGCCATTTGGGAAGTGAACAAGTGACTATAAGACTTTCTCTCTCTCTCTCTCTCTCTCTCTCTCTCTTTCTCCCCTCTACCCTCATCCATTTTCTCCTGAGCCCAGTCCTACTCATGATGGGTCTCTCTCTGTGATCACATGTGTGATCATCTTCTGAATAGAATTTATCTTAATATATGCAAGCATTAAGAATTCCTCTCTTTATGCAACTCAAGAGCCTGGAATAAAAACTGAGCCCCACTCCCCTACTACACAAGAACACTAGTGGGAGTCAGAAATTGCAGGTATTACTGACTATATACTCATATGTGCTATGACTTTTCTACACATACATACCCATGATAAAGTTTAATTTAAACTTTAAATTAGGCACAATAAGATATTAACAATAATAACTAATAACCAAATTAAACAATTATAACAATATATAATAATAGAACATGAATGTGACCTCTTTTTTCTTATAATATCTAACTGGTAGGCAGCAATGTGGGACAGCAGGTTAAGCCACTGCCTGCAATGCCAACATCCTATGTCAGAGAGCAGGATTGAATCCATGCAGATCCATTTCCATTTCAGCTTGCTGCTAATGCACCTGGGAAGGCAGCAGATGATGGCCCAAGTGCTTGTGTTAAGAGTGTAAGTATCTTACTTTTTATTCTAAATTCTTGCTTCTACAGAGATAAGCATTCAAAGCAGAGGTCTAAATACAGTGCACAAGTGAATGAAGAATTTACTTAACAGAGAGAGTGAATATACCTACATGTTAGCAAGGGCAACCGACATGGAGAGGTACCCATCATGAGCAGGCCAGCATTGCCTATGAGGAGAGAGAGTGGCAGGAGACCACAGAAGGATCCGTAGCATAGTGCAGAAGCTAAGAGCAAAAGAAGGACCGCTCCCACATTATCAGTATCTTTTATAAGTTGGGGGTGGTACCCTTAATTGAATATATGATACACTAAATTGATCTTCTGTATATTGATAATTGAAAATGAATCTTGACGAAGAATGGGATGGGAGAGGGAGTGGGAGATGGGATGGTTGTGGGTGGGAGGGAGGTTATGGGGGGAAAAAGCCTCTATAATCCAAAAGTTGTACTTTGGGGCCAGAGCCGTGGCTCACTTGGCTAATCCTCCACCTGAGGCGCTGGCACCCCAGGTTCTAGTCCTGGTTGAGGCACTGGGTACTAGTCCCGGTTGCTCCTCTTCCAGTCCAGCTCTCTGCTGTGGCCCAGGAGGGCAGCGGAGGATGGCCCAAGTGCTTGGACCTCTGCACCCACATGGGAGACTGGGAGGAAGTACCCGGCTCCTGGCTTTGGATCAGCATAGCGTGGGCCGTGGCGACCATTAGGGGAGAGAGAAGGAAGACCTTTCTCTCTGTCTCTCTCTCACTGTCTATAACTCTCTCTCTCTGTCTCTCTCTCTCACTGTCTAACTCTGCCTGGCAAAAAAAAAAAAAAGTTGTACTTTAGAAATTTATATTTATTAAATAAAAGTTAAAAAAATAAGAGCCAGTGGACAAGCCAAAAAAAAAAATATTTGAATACGTGAGCATGGTGTAGTTTAGTATTTAAAGTTGAGAGTTTGGTTTAGGACTTTCTGGGAGTTTCACGGCTCATCTACCTAGAGCTTAACTTCTGTGTAACCATCATGGCCTCTCTTTCCTGGTCTCTGATGACACACAGGTGCACTACAGAAAAGTGGGTGTACTGGATTGACAGGAAAGGGGATAGAGTTAAACTGCACAGCTACATGGAAATTATGAAGAAACATTTCTGTCTTTGTTTACTCCCTGTCCAGTTCTTCCATATCACTGGGTCCCCGCCACCAATGTGGGAGACCTGGATGGAATTTTTCAGCTTCTGACTTTGTCCTGGCCCAGTTCTGGCTGTTGTGCCCATTTGGGTGGAGAGAAAACTCGTGGACGGAAGACCTTTCTGAGTCTTTCCCTGTCTCTCTGTTGTTCTTCCTTTACATAAATTTAAAAAATCTTTAGGCCGGCGCTGTGGCTTAACAGGCTAATCCTCCGCCTTGCGGCGCCGGCACACCAGGTTCTAGTCCTGGTCGGGGCGCTGGATTCTATCCCAGTTGCCCCTCTTCCAGGCCAGCTCTCTGCTATGGCCTGGGAAGGCAGTGGAGGATGGCCCAAGTGCTTGGGCCCTGCACCCGCATGGGAGACCAGGAGAAGCACCTGACTCCTGGCTTTGGATCAGCGAGATGCGCCGGCCATAGCGGCCATTGGAGGGTTAACCAACGGCAAAAAGGAAGACCTTTCTCTCTGTCTCTCTCTCACTATCCACTCTGCCTGTCAAAAAAAAAAAAAAAGTAAAAAAAATCTTTAAAAATATCTTACTGTAGTGTGATGATCTGAGAAGACACAATGCCCATGATATGAAGTGAAGTGAGTGATGCATGACTAGTTTTGTGATGTTGCATTAAACTGCTACTGATTTTCTGAGGATGTGTCAGACATAAATAGTATTTCTGTAATTTTCCATTAGAATTTTCAGACCACAGTTCACTATGGGTAGGAATCAACACCAGAAATAAGAGGGGACTGCTGTATGCAAGCAAGGACTCAAAAAATATGAAAATTCCCTGGGCTTGAGTACACTTTAAGCAAGCTTCTTCCTTTCCCTTCTCTTACAGCATTTACTCGAGAAAGCTTGTAAGTGAAATTCTCTCTCTCTGAGTTGTAAATTTTTAGTACATCTTACCCTTTTGAAAACCCAGAAATTTTTTTCTCAACAATCTGGGAGCCATCGATTTTTAATATAATGATCAAGGAACACAGCAAACCCATCTCCCAGTTTCTGTAGATGGGTAGGAGTCGGCCTATGATGGAAATTTTGCACCAAGTTGTAAAACTGTCATAAACATAAAAGAAAATTTACTTTTCCTTTTGTAAGTCCAGTTAGAAAGTACAGGTGGACTACAATCTCTCCACTTCAGCCCTTAATTCTCACCAATGTCTGTTTGGGGGAATTGTTCTCAGATTGAGTTCTGTCTTCCCTGTTGCCACAGTATCAACTACAGTCATCATTGCCTGCTTCACATTGTGTCATGCAATTCTTACTTTGAGAAATCAATTGTATTTCTGCTAATTAGACAACTCAGAAATTAAAAAGTTTAAGCACCATTTATAATAGCACCAAAAACATGTGTGCAAAAGATGTATACTAAAAATGACATGAACACTGCAGAGATAAATTGAGGTTTAAATAAAAGAGGAAATATGGCAAGTCTGAAGACCATCGGGTTCAATATTGTGAAGACGCAGAGTCTTCCGTAAAGTGATCTGTAGCAAAAATGCAATCATAATCAGAAAGTCCCAGCAGAATTGTTTTGGTTTTGGTTTTGGCAGAAACTGAAAAGCTGATTCTGAAATTGATACAGAAATGCAAATGACAGAATATTCAAAACAACTTTGAAAAATAAGGACAAAGTCATACTAAATCATACTATAGGATTTCAAGACTTATTATAAGCTACAATAATCAGCACAATGTTATATTGGCACAGAGACAGCAAATGGATCAACAGACTGGAACAGCTTTCAGACATAGCCCCCATATATATATATATATATATATATATATATATATATACACACTAAATTTTAGACATAAGCAACTCAGTGAATAAAAGATAATTTTACTTACAAATGGCGCAGGGGCAATTGGTTACCCATACAAAAAAGCAAATCTTGTATCATAGAAAAATCATTCAAAATGTTTAACTAAATATAAAAATCTAAAGCTATACAACTTCTGGATAAAAATATACTATAAAATCTTTATTCTTTGGATTAGGCCAACATTTCTTCCATACAATAAAAACAAAAAGATATCCAAGGGGAAAAATTGATAGTCTAAACTTCATGAAAATCAAAAACATCTTCTCTTTGAAATATACTCTAAGTTGAATGAAGACATGAGCCTCAGACAGGAAAATATATGAGTCATATATCCAGTAAAGGATACCGATCAAGAGGATAGGTAATTTAAAATATCCAATAAGAAAGCCAAAAAAAAAAAAAATCCAATAAGAAAGCCAAGTTAGAAATCCAATAAGAAAGCAAATAAACTTTAAAAAAAAAGCAAAAAATTTTCAACAGTAAAAAAACCATAAGTATGGAAAATAAGTACATGAAAAGGTGCTCCACATTATAAATAAAGTGCAAATTCAAATTATGAGATTCCATATATCTATTTCAATTGGCAAATTTTAAAACTGACCATCCACAAGTATTGCATAGGAAATAGAAGACCTGGAATTTTAACACACTACCATGAGCTGTTTAAGGGCAGAGATTCCAAACATTTTTATCTTCCTATTTCCATCAGCTGGCATAATATCTGCATGGAATATTTAACACCAACTTTCCTTTGAGTCTTATTCATGAATATGCATCCAATTTTCATGACAATTTAGCAAGAACATATTTATGATATTCCATATAATAGCATAACAGAATAAAAATTTTAAAAACATTTAATTTAATTTAAAATAAAAATGTTGTGTAAGCGAGGGCATCTGGCCTAACAGAAGATATTGATCAGGATGCCTGCATCCCACATCAGAGTACTTGGGTTTGGTATCCCACTCTGCCTCCTGACTCCAGCTTCCTACTCATGCAGACCCGGGGAGGCAGAGGTGATGGCTCAAATGATTGGATCTTTGTCATCTACTTAGAAGCTCTGGATTGAGTTCCTGGCTCCCAGCACTAGCCTGAGCCCAACACAAACATTGCAAGAATTTTGGGAATGGACCAAAAAATGAGAGGGCCGTCTTGTTCTCTCTCTCCACCTCTCTGCCTCTCAAAGAGATAAATAAATATTTAAAACATATATATGTTAAGGATTGAAACTTCAATAAGATTATCTCATAACTTACTGGCTCTGAAAAATTAAATTTTTTTCTTAGAGAAAACAAAATGTATTCACTCACTACAAGAATTACAAGTGGTAGGAAATTAAGACTCACAGTACTTATCACATTATCTGTCCTTACCTGAATCATATGAAGTTTGATCTCCATTGTTACCTTTACAGCTTATTATTATCTATAAACCTGGAAACCTCTGGATTTTAACATGTAAAATTTTATCTCTTTTTTTTTTTCTTTTTAAAGCTAGACCTTTTGTCAAAATAAATTGCAAAATGAAACCTCATTTTTGAGGCATATTCCTGTGAGTTTTTACTAAAGACACAGCAAGAAAAATAACAAACTTAACATGCAACATAAGTGATTGAAGCATACAGAATGGAACAAAACAAAACACTTAATTCATACAATGGTATATACAGCACTACTAAGGTAACCTTTGGCCTTTGGCTGATAGAATTTTCTTTTTTTGGGGGGGAGTATAGAACAAAGTGTTTTAGTGCCATCTCCTGGCAAGTATAAAGCTCCTGATGAGGGTATACATTTCAAGCAAACCCATTACTTAGAAGTAGCTCATATTTGTTAAAATGATATAGTGAGGAGAAAAAAGCCTACAGATTTTTCTTTCAATGGTAATATTATTTCCTAGATATAGTAAATATGAGAATTAAATTTTTCACCTATATAAAGCTAATTTTTGAATTTTAGTACCTTACTTCAACTTATATCTTGACTTGTAGCTTTAATATATAATGATATAATTTAAAAAATCATTTATAATTATAAATGATATAATTAAATAATAATATAATAACATTATAAGGAAACACACAACTTATCTGATGTTATGATATCAATTTTGTCTAAACCAGTAAGGATTCATGATTCATTAAAACCTTTCTTAAGCTATGCAATTTCTAAAAACATTTAAATAGGATAAGAGGGAAAGAATCACACATGGAGAGTCTAATATTCCCAGACTAAGTTTTCTGTACTTGCTTTTAAAAAATTTCCAATGGAAAACCTGTGATAACTTCTTTTGATACACTTTTTGTGTCTGACATTTCTTCACATTTTAAGTCAATGCAGATATTATGCAGAAATGTTTGTCTATTTGTCTCCATAATAAGATGTTTGTATGATTTCTTCTGTTCTCCCATGAAGTTTCTAATATTTTGCAGATTTTTAGATACAACATTCTATATTCAGTAAAATATTTCTACCTAAGTTATTATTAAGGATTACTAAAATCTAGTAAATCAAAGTACAAAATCTAAAGTGAATAAAATATGCCTGAGGTAAAAGTTTTTTGTTTGCTTCAAATATATATTCTTAACACTTAAAACAATATGATCATATAGTAAGTGCTCAATTAATATTTAATAATCTTAAGAGTTAAACATAGGAATTTATTGACATAAAATAAAATAAATATATAATTATATCTGGAGGGGTTTGTTTGAACTTCAAGTTACCTCCCATGTTTCATAATATTTCAAATGAAATACGTGCACACACACAACATAACCTACATACATTTACATATAGACTCTCAATATAAGCTTCTGTATTTGGCCTTCTTATATTCATGGTCTTCCCAAGTCCTAAGCATTGTTATTTGCTCACAAGATTTCAATCACTTCCTCTGTGTAAACGAATCCGAAATCTCTGCCTACAACTACAATCTCTCTTCTATGTTCTAGAACAAACCCACACTTCAAACTGAATGTTTAATATACCTGAATGTAAAACAAGTATAATTGCTAAATATTTACAAAATATAATTGCTAAATATTTAGCTATTAAAATTTGCTAAAAATTAGCTAAATAATTAGCAAATTAAAAATATTTGCTAAATATAATTGCTAAATATTTCATTTCTTATGCACTATTTCCATTAACCCATTCTCCCATATAATAATACTTGAAGACCTACTAAGCTTCCTAGATGTCCTTCTCACTACAAACAGAAACACACACACTTTTCCATCATCGCTGGCACATGTCCAGTTGAGATCCTGAATAATTCTCAAGTAGTCAAGGTCAGTAATGAACTGCAAGCTCAGTAGGCTCTGGACTCTCCTCACCACTTCCTAATTCTTGCTGCCATTTGAATCTTCCTGGGCCAGCATTATTAGCATCTTAAGCAAAATACCACTACACCGAATCAAGTGTTGGAGAGAAACCACATTTTTTTTTTAAGTACAAATGATATGCTTATCTCAGGAGTCTTAAGAATACATATGTGGGATTCAGTTTCCAACTGGAAAAAATAATAAGCACTTTTTCTTTGTCTTACTAGGACTGTGAGACCATCTCTTGCACCAATATTCTACAGAACATGCTTTTGAAAGCGCTGCTTTAGAGCATCATTGCTCACCTTTGCTCATATACATAATGATAAAGAATACACTATAGGGAGCTATGTAGTTATGTAGTTCACTAGTTAGCTATCAGCCCACTGTGGCTACTTAAATTTAAATCAATCAACTGGATTTTAAAAATTCAGTTTCCTCAATTGCACTAGTGCTTAGAAATGGGGCTAGTGGCTTCCATACCAGACAACTGAAACACAGTACATTCCTAGCAGCACGGAAAGATCTGTTTGATAGTACTGCTGCAGAGTAAGGCTAAGTGGGTCCAGCGATCTGATAGTCGTTTGACACAGGATAAGTGAGTGAATTGCTTCCTCTTCTACCCACCGAGGCTACTGAGGATAATGTCACAATCAACTCAGAGTTGTGAGAGTTTCAACCTAATATATATAAAGTGCTTACAGCAGGACCTGGCACACAGTAATAATTCAGTAAGCAGTAAGTAATGTTATCCATTAGCATTATTAAAATTGTTCTTCATCACCTAGCAAATGAAACCGAGTGTCTACATCTGCCACTCAAATCCTTTCAGATACGGCTCCTCTTCTCTTCCAGTCTTCCTTTCTCCTATTCCCTCCGATTCAGCTGGCTTCTAATCAAAGTCATAGCTTCCAATAACTATCCCAGAGTTCTCCGACGCTGTACCTTTGAGAAATTTTCTCCTTTGCTGCAAGTACACTAATCATCTTTTATCATCTCCACATCTAACATCTGTTCATTATTCAAAATAAAGATCAAATTCTTCCTTCAACACAAAGCAAGAAATGAACTCTCATCACTCACTCACAGGTCTTGCTCTCTGAATCAGCTCTGGGAAACTGCCATCTTTTTTTTTTTTTTTTTTTTAATTAGGTTTGGGTACATATACTTTATTTCTTCTACATAAATTGTCTTACAATTCTTGATATAATTTAAGCCCTGTGAAAGTAACCAACAAACATGTCCTAAATACAGGAATAAATCTTTAACATAAAGATTCTTCTATTTTTCTTAAAGATTTTACTTATTTAACTGAGAAGTAGTTACAGAGAGCGAAAGGGAGAGACAAAGTGAAAAGTTTTCCATCTCCTGGTTCACTCCCCAAATAGTTGCAACAGCTGGAGCTGAGCTGATCAGAAACCAGGAACCAGGAGCCTCCTCCAGCCCTCCCACACAAGTGCAGGGATCCATGCTCTTGCACCACAACTTTCCCAGGCCATAAGCAGAAAGCTGGATCGAAAGAGGAGCAGCCAGGACACTAACGGGCACCTGTATGGATTGCTGGTGCTGCAGGCAGAAGCTTAGCCCTGGCCCCTAACGTAAAGCTTTTAGCTTTACAGAGTTTAACCTTACTAAGTGACATATACTATTTGCAAATGTACTGTCTGTGGTATTAAGTATTTCTGTATGTTCTAAAATTAACTATGTCAATGGACACAAAAATGATAAGGAAATAATTCAGTTTCCAAATTGGGGGGGAGGGGAGAAGAATGAGCTCATACTAAATTAATGGATCAATGAAGTAATAAAATCCAACAAACTGTTAATATAAACATGTTTGACTTCAAGAAATTATTTTAAACTCCCATCTTCAAATGATTGGTTATCACCTAACTTTATTCTTAGATTGAAATGGAATAGAAAGCAATATAAACATTCCTCAAAATAACAACGTGGAATCAGAGCATGCTGGAAGACTTGCCTTTGTTTTGCCACTCCTCCTCTCCTTGCCATTGAGTCTCTAGCAAACACAAGTGATTTTGGCTAACGCCCTTCTGCAGAAAGCTTTGAGTAAATAACTACTGTTCTCATTGGGTTTTCTTCATTCTCATCATTCTTTTTCAAAATTTCCATAGCATTAATCTCTTAATGCTTCAGAGACTAATTTTTAAGACTTCATTTTTTTTCTATTTGGAGAGAATATTAAACATTGGATAATTCACAGAGACAGTGTTTTCATGTTAAAAAAAAAAAACTAATTTTCCCTAAGGATTTCCATTTAAATTTTGACTTCAGTGATGAAGGCACCTGTCTTCCAGCACTGGCCTGGCTTGATCCTACCCCTGTAGGCACTGAGGTAGTAAACAGTGGATGACAGTGTTCTCTCTCACACATTCTCAATATTTTTTAATTTAAAACATATGAAATTATAAGAATAAAGAAAATTCCTACTAGAGGAAATGCTGAGAATGAGAAAAAGGTCTAGTGTATACAGATAATTATATCATGAATTACAATTTTCAATAATTTAATGTGAAACCCTCTAGGAATTGGCTGCCAGAGGTCTGAGAAAATGAAAATCTTTACAAACTGAGATAGTTGAGGAATCTGGACTCCAACTATAAACTTTGGCCTCACTGAGGGAGATCCTGCTTCCTGGGATGAAGACAATTTACCTGGGGGGTGGGGGAATAGGTGATGGGGTAATGGATAATGGAGTAAACTTCCTGCCCTCCCAGGGGCACAAAGGGGGGGAAAGGATTTGGGATTTGGGCACCCAGGGAGAAGTCATCTAATCCAAAGCTCAGGAAAAAAAGGACTAAGGTATACCTCAATCATGTTTGGTTTCATAATTAGGATAATGTTTGCAGATCTGAATTATAATAGTAAAGATAAATGTTCTGTATTAAAATTGAAGCTACCGTGAGCTAACTGCAGAATCTATTTATTTAATGACCTTAAGATGCCTCGAGAAAAAGTATGCAGCCTAACCGTGCTTTCGGAAAATACAATGTGTCAACTCTTTTTAATAACAATAAACTATTATTAGAATTAAGTAAAATTTTTTGACAATCTCTTCCACAAAATTGCTGTTCATTCTGAGATAATACTAAATTGTATAGTTTACAAAGTACTTCCAAACAATAACTACGTGTTTCTTTCTATTGAAGAGTTTAATTTTTAGAGAGAAAAAAATCACTTAACGGCAGGAGACAACACTAGAGCCTGTACAACCCAGCAAAATGTTAGGAGATGCCAGATGCCTGAGGCAGGGGAAATTGGCTGGAAGATCATGGCAGAGCTCCAGAAAGAAAACAGCTATGTAGGAAAGGAGCTGCAGGCATCTATGGAGAGTTCCTCTTGGGTTTTCACTGAGCACTGAAGCTCCATGTATCAGTAGACTCCCAAAGCAAGGCAAAGAAATACAGTGGCGTTGTGAATTGAGGGATCCTCCTACATTCTGTCTCAGACTGCCCAGAATAGAATCTTCAGTTTCTACCAGGACATTTCAAGCATTCAACAGGATATTCAGAAACACCAAAGATAACCATTACATTATAATATATAGATAAATATTATATTATATGCATTGATCATATATCTCCATAACATAGTGTATATAAATGTATATCTATTTTTAGCTCCATATGTGTGTGGACATATTGTATATCTACACATAGACATATGAGAGAGAGAGGACAGCAGTTACCTATTTATATAATTCAACCTTCAAAAATAAGTTTTCTCAAGATTGCTAAAATTCTCCCTGACTTGCTATTCATTCCACTGTTAAGATTATAAATCCTTCTTTCAAAGATTAACATTCCTGGGAAGAACCATCAAAACATTAACACCTTGGCTTGGATTAGCTTCTGAGATCATTGGAGAAGGGCCCTCCTGAGGTGCTGCATAGAGATCAATATTTTACCCTGACAATCAGGAGGACCAATTTTCTTGGCTCTACACTATCCTTGGATTCAAAGGCTTAGTTTTTGCTCTACAAATGTGATTAAATTAGACTCATTACTAATGAAGAGACCTTAAGAATTACAAAGTGCCATATAATCAATTGCTAATTTCTAAATGGAGTTTTAACAGCATGTGGCCATTAGGTTTTAATAATTCTTAAATTAGTTGAAAAGTGAACAACTTATCTCATGACCATTTTTTTCTGTTTGTATTCTAATCAACCAAAATGATGGATTTTGAAACAAACTAACCAGTTCTTGGTTTCTTGCTAATCAAGATATTACTTTCTCATCTCATGTAGATTCATCAACCTGCTTTGATGTGTATATGGGCTTTTGACCATTTCCTGTGAATTAATGTTTAAAAAAGATATGTCATACCAGCCCCTTCCAGTATAACTGAAAATTTTAAAGGTCTTATGCAAAGACACATTTTCATAGCTTTGCTTTAAAAGTACACAATTGTTTAAGATGAGATAATTTAGCAGCAGTAATATTATTTATAAGTGTGTGCTAGATGTCTAACAAAATTCTACTTTGATTTGCATACCAGACCTATAAGGAAGACATTATTATTCTAAAACACAGTTTGTAAATGAAGAAACTAAGATGAGGAAATTTTAAATAGCATTGATTAACTAAGGTCGTTTTTGCACTTAACAGCCAAGTAGATATATTCATTTTGTTTTGGTTTCTCAGCACTTGAAATATTTATTTTTACAGGAAAATCTCAGAGTAGAATTTGATAACTATTAGTTCTTAAGAAAATAAAGTAGTAGTTTTCTCCCAGCTAATCAAATTTTAAGATAGAAGCCACATCATGGTGGTTTTTTCCCCTGTTAAACCGGTTTTTTTTCCTTCTTTTTTTTATTTATGTATTTATTTATTTTTTTTTTTTGACAGGCAGAGTTGACAGTGAGAGAAAGACAGAGAGAAAGGTCTTCCTTTGCTGTTGGTTCACCCTCCAATGGCTGCCACGGCCGGCGCACCGCGCTGATCCGAAGGCAGGAGCCAGGTACTTCTCCTGGTCTCCCATGGGGTGCAGGGCCCAAGCACTTGGGCCATCCTCCACCGCACTCCCTGGCCACAGCAGAGAGCTGGCCTGGAAGAGGGGCAACCGGGACAGAATCTGGCACCCCGACCGGGACTAGAACCCGGTGTGCCGGTGCCGCAAGGCGGAGGATTAGCCTGTTGATCCGCGGTGCCAGCCCCCCGTTAATCTGTTTTATAAAAATTAGCCCCAAGCTATTTCTACCATTTAGGAAACCTGCAGAAGACAGCTCCTATCATCACTTGCCTACTAAAGTAACCCTGGCTAATTCTATCAGTTCTTTACACACTCAGAAAGGACTGCTTTACACAGGGCTGTTCTGACTTCTGACCCAGCAATAAGAAAAATCAGACAAACACAAAACTATCTTTAAACACCTTTGAAGATAAACTTTTTCACTTATTGCCATCTGGTTTCTAATTTTTGGCACCTTTCCTCGTGGGTAAATATTAGCATAATATTGAGAAAATGAATTTTACAAACAAAATTAGTAACTCACGCCTATTGAAAACTGTAATCAACTTGGAAAATTATCACATGGATTACAATTTTAAAAGGGCTAAGGATGCTATATTTTTGAATTGCTACATTTACTTCTTTGAAAAGGTTTCGGTTTTGGCTTTTAAATTCCTCAAGCTGCAGCATCATCAATCCACTTGCCTCATCTTTGCAGACCAGGGAGCTGATTCAACATAGGCCCAAATTAGAAGTGCTGTTACACAGAGACTGCTATTCCAGATGTGAACTAATGTAAAAGATACTTTGCAACAATTTTGTGGCAAGTTCAATTCTAGGTTCTTTTTCATACTTTATCTAGGAGTCTGTTTTCTGACTACTCAAAGCCCCAGATGGCAGGCTGTTTCTCTTAAGTGACACTCAACACAACTTAAAATACAATAAACTTTGGATGCTATGAACGAACTTTTTATGAAGTGCCATGAAATTTTTCATAATGTGAGTTTGGCTGCTATGTAAAATATACAGTGAACGCTGAATAATCATTGTCTATAATTCTTAGTCACTCAGGTTCCAGGATGCAGACTAGTTCAGAAGAACCAATAGATTCTTCTCTACAACAAACACTATTCTTTTTTTTTTTTTTTTTTTGACAGGCAGAGTGGACAGTGAGAGAGAGAGACAGAGAGAAAGGTCTTCCTTTTCCATTGGTTCACCCCCCCAAATGGCCGCTACGGCCAGCGCAATGCGCTGATCCCAAGCCATAAGCCAGGTGCTTCCGCCTGGTCTCCCATGTGGGTGCAGGGCACAAGCCTTCCCGAGCCACAGCAAAGAGCTGGACTGGAAGAGGAGCAACCGATACAGAATCCGGTGCCTCAACCAGGACTAGAACCCGGGGTGCTGGCGCCACAGGTGGAGGATTAGCCAAGTGAGTCATGGCGCCGGCCAACAAACACTATTCAAATCTCAGGAAAATTATTCTCCATATCTGTTGACCTTTTATATCTTCAAAGCAATGATAACACAGTCTCAATACTATTGCTAACAGAGATGCTAGAAACTGATCCAAATTGTAGGGATGATTGGAGTGGTAGGAACACTTAGGAAAAAAGGAAAAGCATGTTACTTAATGTGCCAAATCCTTCGTCACCAAAACCTATGAAAGAGATGCTTGCATGTTGTATTCCTCAGTAATACCAAATGAATTTTTTCATTTTTCACATTTTGTTTTGGAAAATTATTGGCAATTGTCTCAACTCTCTGGAAACAATTGCATTTCCACAGATATTCATGAACTAAGGCAATATTTGTGACATTTTCTCATGGCAAATGGAAAATGCTCTGTAGTCTACAATTCATACTACTGTTTACACTACATGTATGCTTGAATGTAATACTAATTCCTTATTTTTCAGACTAGACTGACATCGAATGCCATCAGATAAGTCTTCCAATTGCTCCACATCTTTATCAACAATTATTACAGGTTGAGCATCCCTAATCCAAAAATACAAAATATAAAATGTTTTAAAATCAATAGTTTTTTTGAGTGTCACATGACACCACAATCAAAATGCAAACACACTAAAACTATTATATAAAATTACCATCTGGCTATGTATGTTAGGTGTATATGAAGCATACACGAATCTAATGTTTAGACTTTGTGTCACATCCCTAAGATAGTGTTTTATGTACATATAAATATTCTGAAATCTAAAAAAATAATTCCAAATTCAAAATACTTCTTGTACCAAGCATTTTGGATAAGGGTTACTCAATATTAGTTTGAGTCTTTTAAATTTTAGCAATTTGGTTAATGATTTTTCTTTTTTGATTTTTTTTATTTTTTAAGTTTATTTTTCCCCTCTAAGAAACTTTTTATCTAAGGAATATAAACTTCATGCATTTCATAAGTACAACTTTAGGGATATAGTGATTATTCCCAGCATACCTGCCATACCACTCTCTCTCCTACCTCCTCCTCCCTCTCCCATTCCCAGTCCCATTCTCCACTAAGATCCATTTTCAATTAACTTTATACACAGCAGACCAACTCTATACTAAGTAGAGAATTCAACAATTTGCATGAAAACACAACAAAACAAAATGAAAAAAAAAAAAAACTTGTTCCTCAACAGTTAAGACAAGGGCTGTTCAAAGTCATTGCATCTTGAAGTTAATTTCACTTTTTTTTTTTAGAAACATAGTTAACTTAAAAGAATTATTCTTGGTTAAGAATAATATATCTTTTGTGAGCACTTAGATATAATTATAATACAACTCTTTGAGGACAGAGGTCCTGCATGAGAAGTTAGTGCACAGTGAATCTTGTTGTTAATTTAACAATTAACACTCATATGTATGACATCAGAGATCACCAGAAGCTCTTGACATGAGCTGCCTACGCTATGGAAGCCTTTTGTGATCATGGCATCTCTTCTGCCATATAAGTATGTATGGAGGTCTTTTGAATCCTCAAACTCCATCAGTATTTAGACAAGGTCATAAGCAAAGTGGAAGTTCTCTCCTCCCTTCAGAGAAAAGTACCTCCTTCTTTGAACACCATTTCTTTCCACTGGGGTCTCACCCACCATGGTCCTTCATGTAGGACATGTTTTGCCACATGTCTTGGCTTTCCATGCCTGAAATGCTCTTGTGGGCTTTTTAGCCAGACCAGAATGCCTTAAGGACTGATTCTGAGGTCAGAGTGCCTTTTAAAGAGATTGTTGTTCTGAGTCTGCTGTGTGCACTGCTTCCCATGTTGGAGCATTCACTCATTTAAATTTTATCTATTATTATTAAAAGACCCTTAATCCTATCCATATGATCACTTTAACATTTAAGATGGTATTTTTTGCCATCCAGCTTAAGGGGATTTGGGGTTCCATGGCAAGTTTTTTAAATGTACCCTTAGAAGTAAGTCTGTAGGAATGTATGCAGAACTATACAACTTTAGAGTTATAAACTCCATGCACTTCATAATTATAACTTTAGGAACATGGTAATTCTTCCCACCATGCCTGACTTCCTACCCGTACTCCCAACCTCTCTTCCTACTCCCTTTCTTATTCCCATTTCCACTCTTATTTTGTACTGAGATCTATTTTCAGTTGACTTTATACACATGTGTTTAACTCTATGTTAAGTAAAGAATATTAAAAATAGTATTACAAAAAAAAAATTGTACCTCAACAGTCAAGACAAGGGCTGTTCAAGTCATTGCTTCTGAGAGTGTCAATTTTACTTCTACAGATTCCCTTTTAGGTGCTCTATTAGTTACCACAATGTTTAATGCCTTAATTCTGTTGGCAAAAGGAAAGGTATAGGGGCCAGCGCTATGGCTTAGTGGGTAAAGCCACCACCTGCAGTGCCAGCGTCCAATATGTGTGCCAGTTCCAGTCCTGGATGCTCCCCTTCTGATCCAGCTTTGTGCTGTATAGCCTGAGAAAGCAGTAGAAGATGCCCCAGGTCCTTGATCCCCTACACCCATGTGGGAGAACTGGAGGAAGCTCCTGGCTCCCAGCTTTGGATTGGTCCAGCTCTGGCTGTTGTGGCCATTTGGGGAGTGAACCAGCAGATAGAAGACTTCTATCTTTGCCTCTGACTCTCTGCAACTCTGCCTTTCAAATAAATAAATAAATCTTTAAAAAAGGAAAGGTATTAAATGAGGATTTTGCCTTAAATCATGAAACACTCTTTTGTGACATACAAAGCATGCTATAGTTTCAATTTTCTACTGGGTTAAATGGTCTTAATAGTGAGTGGTGCTCTGAAATTCATTGGAAAAATTAAAAGATAACATGTTACCGATGTGCTTCAAAATGAAAAGTCCTCCATAAACATACATCAAATTTTACACCACGAAAGTTTTAAATCATAAGATAGGAATGCTGACTAAATACTGATAAATGAATTAGATTTAATTTAGACATAGTACAATATGAACTGTAAGAGCTGAGTGAAATAACAAAAGAACTTCAAGGAGAAAGTTGCAATTTTTGCTATAAAGTAAAATTAATTTTGAATATGCAGTATCTATATCTATTTGATTCAAACTTTTATATGCTACCAATAACATTAATAAAACCTATGAAAAATCTACAGATATAAATATTGAAATTTATCTTTAAAAATGACCTTTTTATTTAAAAAAAGTTATTTTTTAATTAAAAGAAATTTGAGATCAGGCATTTGATCTAGTGGTTAAGCCATAGGATAGGAAGCCTATGTCTCATACTGTAGTGTCTGGATTGAAATCCTGGCTCTGGCTCCCAATTCCAGCACAACCTGGGAGGCAGCAGGTATTATATCACATACTTAGGTTCCTGCCACCAATATGGGAGGCTTGGATTGAATTCCCAGATCCTAGCATTGGCCTAGTCCAGCCTTAGCTGTTGGGGGTGTTTGGAAAGGAAACAAGCATTCTCTCTGTCTGTTCTGTGTCTTTCTGACTTTTGTGTGCCTCTCAAATTAAAAAAAAAAAATTGCATGAAGTTTGTAAAAGTGATATATAATTAAGAAAATTATAAAAATGAGAAAAAGTTTCATAAACATGAAGAAGGTTCACATATAGATAATCTTGAAACTAGTTATTAAAGAGAATATAATTCTGGCATTTTGGGTCAAGTTATAGGTTTTAGTAACAGAGATGTTAACATATCAAGCATTATTAAAGTTCTTTTTGTTATATCCATTTAAATTTAAACAATCACTCAAGTGAAAACAAATCTTGGGTTAGCCAGTGATCAGTAGCTTGAGGGTTACTCAAACACACACATACACATACACACAATAACCATGTAGATCAGATTCATTCTCTTTCTCTCAACAAAATATCAGTTGAGACCCAAAAAGAGAAGCCACACATGGAGTAGGCCCTAGTACTGAGAAGTGATAATTAAAGTTCTTGTGCACATAGAAAACTCAGAAAGGTGGTGAGAAGGGAGGAGGAACAGATTCAGAAATAGAACTGCTTAAAAAACAATGTGGGAAAGAAATCTCCACATTTGATGAGTGTGAAGTTCACATGAGTGATGTCTTTGAAGAATCAGGGAGAGCCGTAATGCTTTTGCTTTTCTTAATCCAAAGCTCAGCTATGTGACAGTCTCTGCTTTTCTGCCTACAACACATGATGACTTAGAAACTAACAATAAGACAGCCAGGATCCATTTGGAAAAGTTAAAACAGTATAATGAACACTGGACAATCCTCTCTAGTTTCAGCAACTGTTAATATACTGTCATGTTTGATATGCTCCCATGTAATATTTGCATATTTTGCTATAATAGGTACATGTAAATTGTAGCCATCATGACATATAAGAATGTCATTATTCTTGTAATAATAAAGGTTGCTTCCCACTTAATCACTATACAACTTCACACCTACGGAGATGAATAATTATTCCAAAACCTGTAATAATATGCTAATATTCACATTTTCCAACTGTATAAGAATTCTTTTCATAGGTTAAATAGTTTTATGATTATTTTTTAAAATGAAGAATGAAAATAAAATCACGGATTTTATAAAAAATGAAGGGAAGAATAAGAGGGGAAGGAAGGAAAGAAGGGAGGAAGGAAAAGAAAGAAAGAATAGGGATGAAAGACCGCTTGGTTTCATAGAGGAAGCTGGGTGGGGAGCTTAGAGTTCCAAAGGTGAGCTTCTGTGAGAATTCTACGAAATCTGGGTGAGCGTCTATGAGCATTCCACAAGATTACCCTGTAAGGAATCCCTGATCCCATAATACCCAGTTCCATAGCATCCTCCTCTTGGAAATCATAGTCTACATTTCTGTCGGTCTAGCCAACTCTTGGAGAAATACCTGTGTCTCATTCTCATTCATATCCTTGATTTCAACACACACTAGATGCTTAACAGTTGTCTAATAAATGAATAAACCAAATTTAGTTAAAATTTAACCCTAAAACCTCTTACCTTCGATTTTGCTAACCTGAGTAAGAGTGGAATAGAATTAATAACATTACAAATTCAATCATGCAGAAGGGCAAAAGAGAGAACTATGGATGAGGGGAAAATTTAATAGCATTCCTGGTTTAAAGTTGTGCTTAACTTTAGTGTGTATCAGAATCAAGTGGCTACCATGTTAATACACTGATTATTGAGCCATATTCCCAAATTACTCAAGTCATACATAGGGATGGAGTTGATGATGGATTTCTCCGAAGTCCCCCAGATGGTACTGATATTTCTGGCCAAGGGCTTTATGTAGAAAGGCACACACTCAGGGCAGGTGCTGTGGCATAGCGGGTAAAGCCGCCGCCTGTAGTGTTGGCATCCCACATGGGCACCAGTTCGAGTCCCGGCTGCTCCACTTCCAATCCAGCTCTCTGCTGTGGCCTGGGAAAGCCAAAGTCCTTGGGCCCCTGCACCCATGTGGGAGACCTGGAAGAAGCTCCTAGCTTCAGATCTGTGCAGCTCTGGCCATTGCGGCCAACTGGGGCATGAACCAGCAGATGGAAGACCTCTTGCTCTCTCTCTTTCTCTGCCTCTCCTCTCTCTGTGTAACTCCGACTTTCAAATGAATAAATAAATCTTAAAAAAAAACCAAACAAATAAAAAAAGAAAAGCACACACTTAAGGGAGTGGAGTGAGGAAGGTGATGGAGAAAACAAAAGACACTATAAGAATTATAATTGACCTCATAGATAAATAGGTGTTAAGTTATACTACTCTGTCAGTGTACTTGATTAATAAGCAGATTTGTAAGTTACAATAGATTGATAAAATTTGATTGCTATTAATGTTCTATGCAAGTAGAGTTAAGATGACCACATATGTAGGGATGTCTGGGGGAGTTTTGATTTTCTCTTGGAACCCCACTTAGTAAGTAAGGGCACTCTTTCTCAACAGTGCTTCAATTTTAACAATAGATTAAATGATCATGTTACTTATAAACATGAAATATAAATACGCTGTAAGGGGTGCTCCTTCTCAGTCTATCTGGTCTGGTAGGACAATGAATGAGATGATGAAAAAGAACAACAAAGATCTTTACCTACTTAATGTCCCTTCAAAGGATCTTTGAAAACTACTGAGTAGTAGATATCTAGATAGGAAGATAGTACTCTGTAAACCTAGCAGAGAAAGAAAAAGTGTAAGATTTGGAGCCAGGATGAGTAATGCTTGGGTTTTTCTTACACCAAATAAAGGGTATGCTTTTCAGTGTCCAGACCTTCTCAGGGCATACTTTGAGAGAGACAATAAATATTAATCCCTAGATATTACAACTCAGGACAGTTCAGAAAGAACACAGGAAGAAATCTGCTTTTTCCACAAGCATCCAGGAAATTCAGATGCATGCCATCTATTGAACATACTTTGAAGGACAAGAAGTGTGGACAAGATCTGATGTATTAATCTCCCTAGTGTATCACTGTCATTTTCAAGTTTTAAACCAAAGGAAGCAGACTTTCTTCTTCTCAGAGGTCTGCAGGAGGCCTGAGACCACAATTCCATTCTTCCAGTACTAAGACAGGAGAAGGAAGAAACTCGTCATGGGGACAAGTCTTAGAATGAACACACCTTCACTACCTAATGCCTTTAAATTCTCTATTACTAGCATATAACAGTGGGAGAACCTATGAATTGCTTCCATAAAATCCTTCAGGTCCAAGGACATCAAGCCTTGTTAATGGGATTGGGGAAGGGTTGTCATGGGAGATATGATAGCATTTTGTAATCTAAAGGCACTTGACTGCCATAAACTGAAATTTTCTTTATTCAGTAGAATTTCCATAATCTTTAACAAAGTTTTCTCTGGCTTCATTTCTTTTCTCTCAGTTATTTAATATTTGCATGACTCAATTTTGACATCTGAAAAAAGCCTGCATAAATATACATTTCCATGGTCTATGATACAGCCATGCTGGGTGTATCCTTGATATCAAGTCACCTTCTTGGTCATACATTGACATTATAATGTTATTTACTACAAAATTGCATTGACATCATCTGAGGAACACTGTGACAGTGTTTGAGTTACAATCAAAGTGAATGTTGAAAGCATATTTTTGACAAAAATCACTTGGAGGAGAAAAACATTACCAAAAAGAGCTTCAACATAATCATCATATATTTCAGAAGATAACTTAACCTTATGAATGCAAGATAGTTTATTCTGGACCAAGGGCAGTGTAAACTTTACTGAGAAAGACCTCCTCAACAAATATAGGAAGGAGATTTGACTATCTCAGAAAGTGGGCAGAATGCAGGACCTCTTAATTTTATTTTCAACTTCAAGGTAATATTATTAGCCCTGCTTTTCCAGAGTTTGCCAGATAACGTCACTGAAAGCAATAATTCATACTATAATAACTATTTTTGCAAGTGTGCATCTAAACACACACATTTTAGTATAGAATTAAGTAGCTTAGACTACCACAAACGTAAAGACATTTTGTTTTCTTGGTTTTAGAGTAAACTGGCAGGGTGTTCAATCCAGTGTTTCATTTTAGACACATTTTTCAGGTTTAGTTTGTAAATAATCCCCTCTTACTACATACTTTTGGCAACAGAGGAAAAAGTAAAAACAAAATAACTATCAACTATGTAGCAACAACGTATAACCAGGCACAGTACAGGCAAAATCCTGTTTACTCCTGACAGGAACCCTACAGAGAAATTGAATTTTATTCACACTGTAAGATAGAACCTCAGCCTCAGAAAAAAGAAATAGTTTTCTAAAAACACACGGCCAGTAGGTAGTAGAGATGGGATTTGAACAGGTCTGCTCCAGTGCCCATTTTATGTCTTTGAAAGCAGGAAAAGAAAAAGAATGCAGCCAGAAGGGTGTGTATGATGGGGAGTAGTTGAGAATACGCAGAAATTCATCCAGCCCGTGCTCATTATGTTCATTTCCCATCTTCCTGGGAGACAGTGAAAAGGAAGGGTCTTTGACCCACAGCAATGATGGGTGAAATCAGAATGGGATTTACCAGATCATTTGGAGAGGGATTGCTAAGGGTCACCACCTGAGCAGTGTACCAGAACAAACCATCAGAGTAAGAGAATCCAGGGTTCTTACTAGAAGTCTCACGGATGATCTGAGAGCCAGGAACATGTCCAAGCTGTGGACAGCTGGCCATGTGTCTCTGGAATAAACATCCAGGATAGCAGCAGCTGGGATGCCCAAATTGGATCGTAGTCAGTAAATTACACAGATTTATTTAGTGCTCAATTATTGGCAGTCATATTACCCTGAGGACTTGGAAGACAAGTGTTTTTAGCACCAAATTCTTCTTTTCTTATTGTTAACTAAAATATTTTTCCAGAATCTTCTATCCACAGTGAAGATTTTACCCAAGTTAGACTCTGAACATCAACTTCTTTCCTAAAAATGTCATTTCCTGAGCAACCAAGAAACACGTGAATAATATGCATCTGCCTCTGTGTTCTCCTTCTCTCACTTTGACAGAGGCTCCTGACTCTTCTGAACTGCTGCACCAGGAAAGGTTAGCTTTCCTTGAAGCTTTGAACTAGAAGGATGCTCACACATGTGCTCTCATAGTTGACCTGAATCGACTCAGCACAGCAATTATGAAATCTTTGTGAAATTTGATTTCTCAGTACTGGCAAGTCAACTAACTTCTTCAAGATATACTACCCACTCAATGGTGACCTAGCACAGTTTATATGAGGTTACAGTGTACTTACAGGATGATACTATCACGTCAAATTTTCCCAAACACTTACTCACTAGACATCTACTCCTAAACACTCATCTGCATTATTTTTTATTTATAAACTTAAGGAGTTTCAATACAAGTCTTATTTTCAAGGTATTTTCAACTAAAGGAACTTTCTTAGTTTTAAGTTTTGTTGTATTTACTTGAAAGGCAGAGTAGAGAGAGAGAGAGAGAGAGAGAGAGAGAGGGGAAGTGAACTTCCATCATCTAGTTCACTCCCCAGATGCCCTCAGTGGCTATGGCTTGGCCAGGCTGAAGCCAGGATCTCAGAGCTCCATCTGCGGCTCCTATGTGGATGGCAGGAGCACAAGCACGTGGGTGTATTATGCTGCCTTAGCTGGGAGCTGGATTGGAAGCAAAGGAGCTGCCATTCTGAAATGAGATACAGATGTTAAGTGGCAGCTTAACCTGCTGTGCTACTACACTAGCCCCTGAAGTTGCTCAGTTGTACACAAGTAAAACTAGACATGGGAGCTGGGTTCTTTTCAGTTTAAGAAAATGTACTGCCAATTTCTGTTGGTTTCTTTCTGTTTGGCGATGTGGAACACTACTGCCTAAATAATTAACTTGAAGACTTGAATATTTTAGTATTTTACTTGAAAACATTCAGGTGATTTAGCTTTAGAAAGCTTAATATATTGGCCGGCGCCGCAGCTCACTTGGCTAATCCTCCACCTGCAGCGCCAGCATCCGGGGTTCTAATCTCGGTTGGGGCACTGGATACTGCCCCGGTTGCTCCTCTTCCAGTCCAGCTCTCAGCTGTGGCCCAGGAAGGCAGTGGAGGATGGCTCAAGTGCTTGGGCCTTGCACCCGCATTGGAGACCAGGAGGAAGCACCTGGCTCCTGGCTTCAGATAGGCGCAGCGCGTCGGCTGTAGCGGCCATTTGGGGGGTGAACCAATGGAAGGAAGACCTTTCTCTCTGTCTCTCTCTCTAACTCTGCCTGTCAAAAAAAAAAAAAAAGCTTAATATATGGAATATATGTGGTTCTCTTTCATATAGGTATATGCATGTTTATACACAAATGTGTTTGGGGGCTGGCACTGTTGCATAGCAGGTAAAGCCATGCTTCTAGCACCCTATATGGGCACCGGTTCAAGTCCCGGCTCCTCTACCTCCCATCTAGCTCTCTGCTATGACCTGGGAAAACAGTAGAAGATGGCCCAAGTCTTTGGACCCCTGCATCTGCATGGGAGACCTGGAAGAAGCTCCTGACTCCTGGCTTTGGATCTTTCCAGCTCTGGCCATTGCAACCATTTGAAGAGTGAACCAGGATGGAAGACCTCTCTCTCTCTCTGCAACACCACTTTTCAAATAAATAAATAAATAATCCTTTTTTAAAAAAATGTGTATATACAAATATGAAAAAGAACTGAATACACACATGCAAACATATTTGTATAGGTTATAGTTTTATGGCTCTAATAGATTATTGTTTATATAGACAAGGCACTCCAACAAAAAGTAAAACACTGTCTTAGTTTCCTTTTCATTACTTTAAAGTACCTGAGAGGAGCTTCTTTGGAAAAGAAAAGGTTTACTTCAGCTTACAGCTGGTGGTTACAAGGTCAGGTGGCCCCATAGTCTGGCATCTAGTGAAGGCTGGTTACGGCAGGTGTGGAGACAGGATCACAGGGTGGGGCAGAAAGCAGAGAAAGAACCTTAGGCTGAACTTGAACTCAAATAATCAAACCTATCACAAGCGCCACCCTCTGAGGTTGTGCTCCCAAAGACTCAGACCTCTCATCATCGTCCCCACTCAGACACCATCATTAGATCAAATCTGCGTCCTTCATCCACCAACCATGAGCGTGAAGACATCAAAGCTTAAACAGCTGTATGAGGTTTGGGGAGAGAAATCCTATGCAACTCATAACACATATGAATATGCAGCGAAAGGCCATACAAATATTTACAATAAAGAATAGGTATTTGTCTCAAATTTGCCATTTCATCAACAATCCAGCCCTCAATTTCTTTCAGCTTTTCTGCATCTTTTTTAGTACTTTTGGTAATTATCTTTTCCAAATACTTTTTGTTATATTTAAGTTTTAGTGTATAATCTGCTTCATATTTTGATATTGATTTCCTAATGTGCATATCTCTCTTAACTCCCTCTCCACCCATTCTGCTGATACTGTTTCATCATTGCTCTGATGGATCTATGCAAATTCAAAGATATTTGAACCTATAATTCCTTATCCCACAAACCACTGCATATTTCTCTCTACTTTTCATTTGGTGACAGTGTGTCACCTGCAAGGGTCAGGTGGAGACTGGTAAGTGCATAAATTCTCTCCTTGTAGAAGAAAACTGTTAAAATTACATTTACTACTGTATGGATCCGGTTGTTAGGTAAGTCCTTTGTCTCATAAAGGGAACATTCCAGTATAATGTTAAATGAATCTTTCATTTTTTATGGTTGTACAATATTTGGAACTTTTTTCTAAACTTTCGATTCTTAGATATTCTGTTGAATTTCCTTTTATCTCTAGAGAACTCTCTCCCAAAACCTTCTGATCTCTAAATTCAGTCTAGTTTACTTGGTACTTATTTTAACTCATCTAATATATCCTAAATACCTTATACCTTTTCAAATGCTAACACTTTTGACAACTCTTTTGATGTATAATTGACATGTAATTATATACACCTTTAGCTTTTTATTTTGAAATACTTTAGGCTCAGAGAAGAATTACAAAAATAGGACAAAGTTCTCTCATATTCTTCACCTAGAATTCCCTAATGTTAGATATTACATAATCATGCAACTATCAAAATTAAGAAATTACAGTAATGTAATACTAGATTAGTCAAGGTTCTTTATGTTAATCCTATTGGTTCTGTTTCTCTAAATACATATGAGGAGATTCATTATGGGAATGGCCTCATGCAATTATAGAGGCCACAAAGTCACACAATATTTCATCTGCAAGCTATAGAACCAGGAAAGTCAGTGGAGTAATTAATCCAGATAAAAAATCCTGAGAACGATTGTAGCCTGTGGTACACCTCTCAGTTTCACACTGAAGGCTGGAGAAATGAAGAGGCTACAGGTGTAAGGCTTGGTGTCTGAAGACCTGAAAACCACAGTCTCTAAGGACAGGAAAATACAGATGTCTCAGCTCATACAAAGAGAGAATTCATTCTTTCTCTTCCTTGTGTCCTGGTTGGACCTTTAATGGGTTGAATGATGTTTGCCCACATCAATGAGAGTGGATCATTTTACTCAGTCTTCTCCCTCGTGGATACATCCAAAAATAATGTATTTTCAGCTACCTGGGCAACCCTCAGCCCAGGCAAGTTGACTTTACTTGGATTATAGCATCTTTCCTATTAATGTCCTTTCTCTGTTCAAGGATCCAATGCAGGATCCTACTTTACCTATAACCTTCACAGTTCTCTGTTCCTCAATAGCTCCTAAAATTCTCATTTTCTTTCATGACCTTGACACATTTAAAAGTAACTTTCAGATATTTTCTAGGAAGTGCCTCAAATATGGATTTGTTTAATATATCTTCATGTTCAGAATAAAGTTATGAATCTGTTGGGTCAGAATTATAAATGGTGTTATATTCATGGGATAATTTCAGGAAGTTCATGATGTTGATATATGTTATTGCCATTGGTATTGTTAAACTTGGTCATCTGGCTAAATTGTCTATTCAGATCTTCAGTTCATTTTTAAAATTGACTTTTTTTTTCTATTTTCACAGTTTTGAAACTATTATGTAGTCAACATACAACTATCTTAACAGACATATAATTTGCAAATATTTAAACTGAGTGATTTGTCTTTTAATGTTCTTAACGGTATCTTCCACAATTTTAAATTTTGATAAAACAAAATATTTCAAATTTTATTTTATTTTTAGTGGTTTCAATGTTTCATATAAAAACTCTTGCTACACCCAAGAAAACTCAGAATTTCACTTAAATTTTCATCTAGAAGTATTAGTTTTGTGTTTTACATTTAGGTCTATGACATCTTAAGTTTTGTGAAAGTTGTAAGGTATGTTTTAAACTTTATGTGTTTACATATAGATATGCAGTTGCTCCATTTGCTTTTATTCCCTTGTCAAAATTCAATAGATTGTGTTTGTGTGTGTCTATTTCTCAATTTGTCAACCTGTTTCCTTGATCAATGTGTCTAAACTTTCGCTATTACTACGTTGTTTTATACCTGTGGTTCTTTGGTATACCTTATACTTTGGTAATTTGAAACCTCTAAGCTTATTATACTTTTTCAAAATCACTTTTGCTATTCAGTCCTTTTCCTTTCCATCTAAGTTTTAGAATCAAATGAACTGCTACATTATGAACACCATATAGACTCTTTCATAATCAATATGTTAAATTTCCAAAATAATATTATGACTTCTTTCCTTGGAAAAAATAAATTGAGAGTTATCCTTAAGATGTTTAAGTATTAGTTTTTGATAATACTTGAGTGAATTAGAGATCAGTCTGTATTAGTCCAAAAAGGTGTCAAATATTATTAACTTATTTGGTTTACATAAATAAGAGAAAATAACTTAGCCACTAATATATGTATTTTAATTTAAGGGCAAAAACATTCAATAAAAGGCTCCACTTCTAACATAACCTTGAGAGATATAGTGTCTCTTTCAGATACACAAGTTCAGATGGGTAAGTAATCATGTAGGAGCCTGGTCAGGAATTAAGACTAGAGCTGTAGGGGCCGGCGCTGTGGTGCAGCATTAATGCCATGGCCTGAAGCACGGGCATCCCATATGGGCACCGGTTCTAATCCCAACTGCTCCTCTTCTGATCTAGCTCTCTGCTATGGCCTGGGAAAGCAGTAGAGGATGGCCCAAGTCCTTGTGCCCCTGCACCCACATGGGAGACCCAGAAGAAGCTCCTGGCTCCTGGCTTCGGATCGGCGCAGCTCCGGCCGTTGTGCCCAACTGGAGAGTGAACCAGCAGATGGAAGACCTCTCTCTCTGCCTCTCCTCTCTCTGTGTAACTGTGTCTTTCAAATAAATAAAAAAACTTTAAAAAAAAAAAAAAGACTAGATTGTCATACCCTTCCTATATAGATGAAACCATGACACACATGGACCAAGCCATTTGGTGTTCTAGCATTCAGTCCGGGAGAAGTAGCAAGTCTAGTCAAATCATGATCCCAGGAAGGCTTATGAGTATCCCAGCACTGCTATCTGAAGAATAAGCAGACCAGGAGGCCATCAGGTTTCAGTGAAGAACAAGAAACTGTGGTGAAACAAAATACTCATGCAGTTCTTCTCTCCAAAGCATCCAAGAAATACCCCTCCTGTTTCTTAAAATCAGTCAGTGTAAGTGACATAGGGTTGATTAAACTGAGATCTTTCTAATTAAAAGCAAATCTTAATGAAGAATGGGATGGGAGAGGGAGTAGGAGGTGGGACAGTTTGGGCGTGGAAGGATGGGTAGGGGGGGAAGAACCGCTATATTCCAAAAGCTGTACCCATTAAATTTATATTTATTAAATAAAAGCTTTCTTAAAAAATGAGATCTTTCCTAGAACTCCTAAATCTTATACCTAATTTCAGGGGCTGCCTACAGCAACAGGTTCTGAAATATTACTCATATCATCCTATAGGGTAGCTATGAGGAAAAGACTAAAATAACTGTCTCCAGGTAATATTTAGTAAATGGTAAGTAGGGTGTGGAACACTCACCAGTGTAATTCCAAAGTTCCTATTCTAATCTCTTGCTGAATTTTAGTACCACAGAGATATCTATAATTATGTTGCAATTATTTCAAATCCTAAAGTACTTATTGAGATGACACAGTATGGACAAACTCTCCAAGGGAGCAACTTCTTATATGAAAGGGCTTAGAGTAGCCCATTCCAAAACATGCCACTTTGAAGGATTATCTGAGCTGAAAGCAGCTGGAAAGAAGCAGATACAAGAAGCATTCTGACTGCCCGGTCTCTACCAGGAAGATCAGCGGAATTCTTAATTATTAGAGATGATTTTGGACTCTTGCAGTGAAGGCACCAGAGGAATGAAGCCACATAACAAACTCAGCCAAAACAACCAGTATCTTCCCCTGGTTCTGCATGTTTGCTGCCACTAAAAGCCTAATGCATTTTTCTTCTGTCTTGTCACTTCTCTATAAATTTTTCTTTCATTAAAATGCTTCATAAGCCCCAAGTTCTAACCACTCCTTTAATAACTCATCAGTAGTACTCACATGTATCTGCCTGAATGCTCATAGAAATGAACTTCTGCCTTTTCTCTTTTCAGTTTGTCATTTGCCAGTCTAATTTGTAGGTCCTTCCTATTTAATGAACCCAAGAGGGGTAGAGGAAAAAGTGGGTTTGTCTCTTCAACAGACACAACTCTTCCTGAACTTCTTTTGAGTAATATAACCAAAAATATGTCAACTAGACAACTTGGATAATAGAATTTGGTAGTAAATTTTAATCCATATCCATTAAACAATATTGGTTTTAAATTTAGTACTCTATGCCATCAGAATTGATAAGTCCTGCCAAGATTAAAACAAGAAATTATTTGTTCCTCAAGACCTTAAATTTGAAGAATCTACTCTCTTTAAAAGAATTGCTTTTGGATAAGTGAAAAATCCACAAACTTAAAAATCCTCAAAATAGAAAAGAACTATAATTTCTATTGACATGTGAAATTAAGATATTGTAGAAGAGGGCTGCCGTCTGCTGTTTCTACCTTCAGATTTTATGCAAAGGCATGAAATGATACCATCAATATTTTCACAAAGTGATCATATTATTTAATGCTGAACTTTACAACAGAATTCCATGTTTAAACACCTTCTAAATGCTAAAGAATGTAAGTCCACTAGAATCTGAACCCTATAGAAACAACAGAGAATGACTGTGAGAAAACCTCAGGCATAGTCATTAGAGGCCACACTAAAGGAACTGGAAAGGTACATGAATATATTCTCTGGTCCTCCAGCCTACGGGAAACATCATACTTAGCCATTCTGCAAACTCTAGAGCACAACACTTTAATATAAGTTTAGAGTTTAAGCTGGGAATATGGTAAGCATCTAACATTTACTGGTTTTCTATTATAAAGTAGGCTCAACATACCCCTTAGGAATGAAAGATGAAGATAGGATGGCTGCTGCTTTATAGGAGCAGGTAATCTAGTAGATAAACTCATGTGGCAGATGATATGGAAGGAATAATGTAAAAGATGTTCTAACAGTGATATTTTTAATGATGGTAAGTTATGTAAAAATATGATCACTGTAATTAAAATATCTATCATACATTTACAACATGGAAGTTTCTATGTTAAAGTGATTTATTTGTACCAGAGAACTTCACAGTACTCATGGAAAAATAAAATTAAAATATAAATTTATTTTGGTAAAAAATACTTTGAAATCCATTCATGGGAAGGATCCTTAAAGCATTCATGGGAAATTTGGATTATGAAAAAAATCATGGATTTCAAACATGTTTTGTGTAAAAATAAATCTAGCTTTGAATTCCATTTTCCATTAACTTTTTGAGGTGCACTTATATTAATTCACTGAACCCACTATGAGTTAAGTGTTAGCAGAGATGGCTAGAATAGAGGTTCTTGTCTTCCCATAAGAACTTTAAATGTGAGACAAAGAGTAGCAGTAAGCAAGGCAGCAAATGTCAATGAGGTAGTACATCAAACAGACAAGACGGACAAATCTTCAGATGAGTCTGAGAGAGTATGCAGTTTAAGTGTAGGCTGCAGTTTATATGAGTATGGGGTCCACTTCTTCCCACCATTTCCCCTCCTTTTTCCCTCTTCTTCTGGAAAAAGGCTTCCTGGGTGTGAAATTCCTCCCAAGTTTTTACCACCTGATGTTATCAGACAGGGTAGCCTTCTTGGTGCTGGGCTGGGAAGATTCTCCTGAAACCTATGGGGACATAGGAGGCTGTGACCACCTGCAAAAGTTACTGGCCATGGGCAGACTTTGATGTGTAAATACTGGTCTGCTTCCAAGGCCTGCTTCTGCTTCTAAGGCTGCCATATTGCTTGCCACAGGAGCCTTTTGTCTCTTCCATGTGGCCCCTTTAACATACACAGGCAAAATATTTGCCTTGCTACCTAGCATTCGTACTACTATTAGTGTGAATACCCATTTTACTATGAGAAATGGAAGGTTGGGGGAGGTTAAATTTCCCCAAATAGTACAAGGCAGACTGTAAGATCAAACTCAGTGTGAGGCCAGTGCTGTTAATTGTGCTATTGTCCTGACAACTGGAAGGATGGTAGCTTGGGGCAGAGATACTTAGCCCACCTGAGGTTCAAGAAAGATATTCCAGGAAGTAGGAACAGAACAGGGAGCAAGGGTGTGGGTGCAGTGATATAAAAAACTCCAAGAAGGGTCACATTACTACAGCATTAACTCTGAGCTGAGTGAGGTTGGGAGCCCAGATGGGACAAGGTCAGTTTGGATGCTTGACTTTCTTGTTTGGGGCTCCAGAGAGACTCTGAGGAGTAAATAATAGATTTGTACCAACAGACATCTGCTCAGTGGCTAGAAGTTAGCAGCTTGGGAAACGATTTGAAGTAGCAAGACTGAAAGGACAAAATGAAAGCTGAATAAGGCAGGTAACAGAAGACAGCATTAATAATTTTCAGTTCCTGGTCTATGTTAGTCAACTTTTCGTTATTTTAACCAAAATTTCTGAGAGAAGCAACTTACAAATGAAGGAGGTTTGTTTCTGCTCACGGTTTTGGGGGATCCAATCCAAGATCATGTGGTGTCATCAGTCTGGCGTCTGACAATAGTAGTGCATGGTGGAATATGTGCAGAAGGAGGATTGCCCGGTGGCCCAGGAAGCAGAGAAAGAGCATCTAAGCCTAATTCAGCCTTTATTACCAACAGCCCCATGGGAACTACCTTCCAAGGGCACACCCCCGTGACCAAAAGACATCCCACCAGGCTCACTTCCTACACACCATAAATATTCCATGTCTCTACCCTTAATCCATCTATCATTAGAATTAAACTATTAACAATTAATCTAAGACTGAGGACCAAATCTTCAATACATAGGCCTTTGGGGGACACTAACCATAACATAGCCCAACACAGGAGAAGTACTAAGTTTAAACTAGTTAAACTGTTAACATTTCTCTCCCAAATAAACCCAACCCTTAAAAAACAAGCCATTAATCTAATTCTAATCATGTAATTCCTTATCCTGCCCCCAGTCAATAGGACTCAAATAGGGATTAGCTGATTCTTTCAAATAAGCAGATATTGTCTTCTATCATATATCAAGATCAAGGAGAAAGGAACAAAGTCAGACGCCCAACACCCAAGTCCATTATCTCGACGTTTGTACCTGCCTCCTCTGCAAGAAATAAAGCCGATAAGCTCATGGGCACAGGGCTGCTGGGTGAATGACTAACAACATGGATGGAGCTGGAAACTTAAAGTGCTAGATAAATACAAGTGATTACATACAACCCTGCATATTAAATATTTATATTTATCATCTCTGATCATCCAAGTTGTGGCTTAAAAGATTAAGAGAAAAAATGGAAAAACTAATGTCTCTAATTAGTATGTGAATGCCATAACAGAGGCTTTGAAATTAAAAACACAAAAATGCTGCATCCAGAGAGTATCCTTTTATTATTGAAATTCTAAACCTGCTTAGACATTAATAGCTTCTCAAGAGTCTATTAAAGCTAAAATGGAACTTGCAAAGAAGTTATCTTTTATACATGCTGGAGTACTTTCTAAAGTTTGGAGGAAAATGTAAGTTATAAAATAGGTTTATTGTGGTGCAAAAAATTTGTTAATTGATATGTAGTTTTCTCACAATACACATTTTCCATGAATTTTTGAAGGCCCCTCATATGTTTGCTTCCTTTCATATAAATCAACAAAGTTTCCATTAGTAATATAACTATTTACATTTCTTACACACATAGAAAATTCCTTACACATAGTTTTGTTTGCAAAAACATCAGCCTTGCCTACAGTAACTGAGTGTACTATTTTGACTTCTTTTAGTGACAGAATAAAAATCACTTTAGGGGCCGGCACTGTGGTGTAGCAGCTTAAGCCTCCACCTGAGATGCCAGCATCTCATAGAGGTGCAGGTTTGAGTCCCAGAGGCTCCAGCTCTGATCTAGTTGGGTGCTAATGGCCTGGAAAAGCAGTGGAAGACAGTCCAAGAGGTTGGACTTCTGCACCCACGTGGGAGACTTGGATGAAGCTCCTGCCTTCGGCCTGGCCCAGTCCCTGATGTTGTGGCCATTTGGTGAATGAATCAGAGGATGGACGATCTCTATCTCTCCCTCTCTGTAACTCTTGCAAATATATAAACAAATACTAAATGAACAAATAATCACTTTAAGTCATTCTTAGAAATACAGTCCTTTAGAAAATTAATAAATTCATTTTAGATAGTGGAATGGTCTGAATTTTGCTGTCTCTCCAAAATTCTTATGTTGTAACCTAGCACCCAGTGTGACTGTATTAAGAGGTGGAGCTGAGGTGGAGACTGAGGGCTCCACCATCTTACCAAAGGGGCTTGAGGGAGTTCCCTTGCCCTTTCTGCCATGAGTGGACAAACAAGAAGGTACCATTTTACAAGGAAGAAGGCCTGGATATGAAATCTGCTCCACCTTGACCTTGGTTTTCCCAGTCTCCAAAACTGAGAGAAGCAAATCTCTATTGTTGATATACCCATTACATGGAATTTTATTACACAACAGCCCAAGAAGAGTAAGATAGATATCTTAATGTATACTTTATTCCTATTTTCATATGTAACTCTTGTTGTGGGAAGGTAGGTAGTTAGGGGAAGGAGCTAATGATTGACAGCTCTAGCCAAACTGAAGTTTGACAGCCCCAGCTGAACAACCAAGCAGTGCAAGTCCAAAATTGGCAAGCCCAAACCGTCATTGACAGTTCAACATTTATTGCAGAGGCAATGATTGACAGCTCTGGACAATCACATGTTCTATTGCCACAGCCGGCCTGTTGCAGGACAGCTGCAAGCCGATATTATGACAGCCTAGTCCAGCCTGAGTGACAGGTTCCTGTCTGTGCACCATCCAGGCTCCCTTTCTTTCTTGTGCACAAGCCCCACATCCCTTTCTGTGCATGGGGCAGGCCCAGCTCCCATGCACCAGCAAGCCCACACCCCTTTCCAAGTAGCAGAACTGCAATTTCTACAATGTTATCAACTTACAACCAGTTCTAGCTAGAAATATCCAGCAGCACTGCAGGAAATGTTCCCTAGTGACCTTTAGGTCATTACAATGTCATTATACTCTCAGTACTACGGGGCCACAAGGACTCCCATCAGGCACTTGACTCCATGACACTTCCACTATTTCAGAAATGGGAGTGCTTAAGCCCTACCCATTACTCCACCACTTTTTGAATATTCAATATAGCTTCAGTCCAGACATACTACCAATGCCTCAGGGGCATTTGGGTGGGCCTAACATTGTTGATATGGCTCTTATTTTTCTGAATTGAGGCTTTTTTTTTTTTTTGTATTTGTGGGCTTTATTGTTATCAAGGCTTTTTCAGTTTTTGACTGTTAGAAGTTTTTCCTTGAAAAGGAGTTTTTATTTGATGTTCTTTTGCATTCTTGGATATTTTGTTCTTGTATGACTTTGAGCTTTCATTTTTGTTCTGCTCCAAAGAAATCTTACTCTCCTGTGCATCTCTATACCTCCACATTTGAAATCTTTCATGCATGGAGGGAAGAACCTGCAAGCAAGCTTAGCCGGAAACCCCTTTGTCCCACCACACTTCTAAGATTCTTTAATATTTTATGTCACTGAATAATAATGGCAAGTAAATATGTATCAGTTTAAGGTTTGCACATGGTTAACATCTGGTACTAAAGCATCTATGTATTGGAAACTCCCTAGACATTTGGTTCTGAGACAAAATATACAGTTGATAGACTGTTTTTCTTCCTTAGTTAAAATGTGGCTCTGTGCTATATGTACAAAACATCCACCAGCTCTAAATTAGGGAATGGCCTCAGCAAATAATTATCAGTGAAGAAACTGGGTTCATGTCAGTGAGGCACCAAGTAGAATCTTTTGTCTTCTTTCTGTGAGTTTATTATTAATTACAAAAATATGACTTGTCAAATCCTAGGAGCAGCAGGAGGATAATGATGAGAATCAGGACCCAAGGAGTCAGGAAATCAAATCTACAAAAGTTGATTGAACACTCACCATGTGCCATACCTTGACAAGATCCTGGGACCACATGAAAACTGCGGTTGGAACGAAAGCATATTTCTGAGCCTAGAAATCACAAAGTCCAGCTTCATAGTGAATTTGAATCAGAAACAAAACCAGCAGATCTCCTGCAAACGTAACAATTACAGATCTGGAAGAAGAAGTAGATTTTAAGGGGAAAATGAGCAGAAATGAAGTCAAATAAAGTGATCAAATATCTGGAAAAACCTCCAAGAACAGGGTACATGGAACAATCTAGTGCCAAATTCAGGCAGATGGGAACAGGAAAAATTGTCAGACACACTAACTAGAGTAATGATTATTTATAGATACGTATTTAATCCAGCTGGCAGCCCCTGGGGCAGAGCACTCTGTGAGCCTGGACTTTAAATTTAATGTCCCAGGCTTTTCAGAAAAGTCTTATATATAGTTCTCTTAAGTCTCAGTATATACCATATTTAACATTTTATCCATATCTGTGTCTTAAAGGTAAAAATACTGACTCAATAGATGTCTGAGTGTCAGCTGAGTAATATAAAAAGTGCAAAAGTAATATAAAATGTATAAAAAGTTAATCCTATTAATTTATCAATAAATGTTCATTACAAAAAATAAAAATATTCTGAAAATATTCAGAAATTTTGTTTTCTACAGCCCTAAGAAAAGCTAGCTTTTGTTACCTGCACAAAAACTTCATAAGTGATGGTAAGAGAAAATTCAAGCTAATTTTTCCCTACCAAAAGCCAGAAATGGATGAAGATGCTTTACATGTTACACTATTTAAGTGCTCTTATATTATAATTGAGAGGGTTTCTTTCATTCCCTGAAGCTGGGAAGAAATATTTTCTAACAGTTTACAATACAAGAGAGACTTGAAGTCATAGTCATGGTAGACACTTTTATTTGGTGATAGACACTCATACGTATTATCTGTTTCAGTCTCAGCTTACTCTCTTGCTGTGTTTAACTGTCTTATTCCCCACAGTTTTGATAAGATGACGCGAAGCTAACTAATATCATTAATCGCTATCCATGACCAGTATTTCACTCTGAACAACTTTATTGTATACATTTTCCTGACTATGACAGCCTCAGCACTTCAAAAGGGAGAGTAGAGTACGAAGCTGTCTAGGCTGGAGGTTAAATTCTGATTCTGATGGGCCCCCCACCTGGAACCTCAGAACGTGACCTTTGGAAAAAGGGTCCTTGCAGATGTGATTATTTAAGATGAGGTCATCATTGATTAGGATGGGCCCTAATCCAACAACTGGTACCCTTACAAAATGAGGCAAGAAAGCAGCTGGAACACAGAGAAACATGAAGAAAGGAAAATGCCCTGGAAGATAGAAGCAGGGATTGAAGCCACATTTTGAAGACCAGGTTTTCTGGAAAACACCAGAAGCTAAGAGACAGACACAGAAAACGTTCTCTCAAGGGCTTCAGAAAGGACCAGGCTGATGCCATCTTCACTTGATCTTAGCCAAAAAGCCGAGATGCTGGGCCCTCTCGATTTCAGACTTCCCATCTCCAGAACCGTGAGATGAGATTTCTATTATTTTAAGCCGCCCCGTTTGTGGTGCTCATTACCAGAGTTCTAGGGAACTAATACACTGCTCATGAGTCAATTCCATTTGATAAAAACTTTCACAAAAATGCCTACTTTATTAAGCTTATTGAATAACTAAATTGAATTTGAAAGAACTTTCCTTTGTTTGAAAGGATTTTGCAATTCAATGTTTCCATTCATTCAGACCAGTGTGTTATCAATCAATCAATCATCTGTGGAAGTCAGGCTCTATAATATTTTCTAATTTTGAGACATCTTTTCTTTTTCCTAGTGAAATGACCCTGTCATTTCAACTATCGCCTCCTGACTTTCAAATGCATTCCGAGGTAATGGAGGTTTGGAAATGGAGCAGTGGGCTTCCAAATCACCTGCTTATTTTTCTAAGACAATTTCATTTCTAGTTTAGTCAGCATGAAAGGCACCCTTTAAATCCCTGCTTCAGTAACCAAATGAGTCTCAGAAGAAGAGCTTTTTCACAGAGTTCAGGTTGTCTACTCATAACATCTAATTTAATAGCATGAAAGTTGGGAGACTGGTCCCTGATGAGGTTCATGCACTTGTTTTCTCTCTGAAGTTGATGGAATTTTACAAGGAGCAAAGGAGCCCTTTTTTAGCCTACTCCTTAAGAAAACAAAGGGAAAATGTTTTTTGTGTTTTTTTTGTTTATTTGTTTGTTTTGGTTTTATGCTTTTCCTAGAGATCTTATTGTAGAAAAGCAATTAGCAGTTTCTAGAGTGTGAATTTCAAAATGTTGGGGCCATTGTTGTGGCACAGTAGGTTAAGCTGCCACTTGAGACTGACATTTGTCCTGGCTGTTCCACTTCTAATCCAGGTCCCTGCTAATATGCTTGGGAAAGCAGAGGAAAATGATGCAAGTTCTTGGGCCCCTACCACCCCGTGAGATACCCAGATACAGTTCCAGGCTCCTGGCTTCAACCTGGCACAGCCCAGGTCTTTGTAGTCATTTAGATAGTAAACCAGCAGATGGAAGATCTCTGTCTCTTCTCCTCTCTCTTTGTAACTCTGCCTTTCAAATAATAAATAAATCTTAAAAATGAGAGCTGAAATATTCAATATTGTGTTATCTTGCTACTACTTTTCATCTTCCTTACATACAGCACACATAGGAAAAAAATCATCGTCCTTCAGCTCAATGACGTAACCTGAAAAGACTGGATCACTCAATGGCTAGGTCGTTCCATTAAAAGTGTCACTGAACACAAGAATTTTGTTTTTACTGTAGGTTTTTTAAAAGTCTCTTAAGAGATTATAGTCCAATTAAATGATAATTTCCTCTTTCCTTAAATTCAGCATTTGTTTTTTAAAGATGATTATCCGAATACCTAAAAATTATGAGACTAAGCATGAATATCTTAGCATGATTTTTTAACCTTTATTTCTTTTTTAATGTATTGCATTCTATCACACTCAGGGCAAAATCTTTCATACACACATATTCTAAAAGGCCATAATGTATGGAGATCTTTCCCCATCTCCACATTTGATGCAGAGTGAAGTGACAAATCCACTACAGGATTAAATATCTTACATAATATTCACACAGACCCTAAACCAACCTGACATTAAGATCATAAATTCTAACAAAGATGCAGTTAATATTGGAATAATCCAAAACAGCTGAAAAATGCTCAATCCAAGCATTGCTAGTAGGTAAATGATTTGATCTGTTTGGTTCTTTTTAAAAGCATAGCATCATCATCCTTTGTCCTTTATCAAATAGTAGAAATAAGGATTCCTTCAACAAATTTGAAGTCCCACAGAGATCAGAAAATTCATTAGTTGATCTAATTTATTTATTCTGACCATCTTAACTGATTCTTTTGTCTTCATGACACAATTTTAAGAAGCTAATAGTTGAGAAAAAAGGGATGGAACTGAGGTAAGAAGAGAGAGAAGAAAGAAAGAGAGATTTTATTTAAGAACAAAATTTCGGGGCTGGTGCTGTGGCACAGCAGGTTAAAGCCCCGGCCTGCAGCATTGGCATCTCAACTAGGAGCCAGTTCGAGTCAAGCTGCCCCTTTTCCAATCTAGCCTCCTGCAAATGTGCCTGGGAGGGCAGCAGAGAATGGTTCAAATTCTTGGGACCCCGAACCCATACGGGAGACCTGGAGGAAGCTCCTGGCTCCTGGCTTTGGATCAGCTCAGCTCCGGCCATTTGGGAAGTGAACCAGCAGATGGAAGACCTTTCTCTGTCTCTACCTCTCTCTGTAACTCTGTCTTTCAAATAAATAAAATAAATCATTAAAAAACAAAAATATAATTACAATTAAACATGAAATTCCTGATATTGTAAAACATTAATAAAACCAATCATAAAAATATATTCATAAAATCTATTCTCCTAAAGATAAATCATGTTTATAAATATAAATTTAAATGAACATAAAGATGAAGCTATTTCTTTAAAGAATATAATCATAAATAGTATATTGATAAGAATTTTCCATAATAAAAAACTTGTCCTTCTACCTGTCAGTCTTTCATCCCCTTTGATTCTTGGTTTCCAATTATAGTAGAAACAAAAAGAACATTATTTAACAGATGGGAAGAAAAATAAATTGATCATTACTTGAAAAGCTATTATGAAGAAAACATGAAAACTGATTAACTAAAATTAATACAGTTAAAAGAAACAAGGCCATTTGGCAAATTCTTCGTTTGGTAAATTGGCTTTGGGTTGATTGACCTACAACCCATTTCTACATAAGCCTGGCTCTTCTAAAGTGATGTTCGCCAAAACTTTAATACAAAGTGACAGGAGCCAGGTTATGCTTCATTGACTTAGATAACTATCCTCTAATCTGGTCCCCATTACAGTGTGTTTCAATATAATCTTCATTTGGGATCAGTTTTTCACATTTTTCTCTTTCCACCCACTTATTATCAGTTAGGTTTTCTCTGCTCATTGAGTACAAACTGAATGGAAGAATCACAATGAATAGCTTTCTTTCCATAGAGCTTGATAGCTCCAAAGACCCCAGGAAAAATTGTATTATATCTATTCTACTATCTGTGAAGGGGAAAGGTTTCATGCATTAGGCATGGGTATCTTTGTCAACAGAACTAGTTTCTGTTTGCTTTGGCCATTTGAAAATTCCTCGTAATCCATTTTCTCTTCTCAGTTTGCTGAAGATTTGCTTCTAATGACCCATTTAATTGTTCATTAGAAACTCTGCTGCTTCTTCACTGAAACGTTCTATTATAGTTATTTGAACATTTAGATATAACCATCTTATTTTCTGATCTCTGTTATTCTGATAGATAAAATAGCTATAATAGGAATCGTTGTAGGACCCTTGCCTAAAGCAGATTCCTATATGCTTAAATAAATTATATCAATACTAACATATTTCCTGGTTCCTACACATTTCTTTGATCTGATATGCTGCCAGCTCATTTTAGAATAGATATAACTGCAACAACAGCATAACTGAGAGGAAAAAGGTCAGTACAGATAGAATTAATAATCACCATTATGTTAATTCTCCTTGGGCCCAGGATGGGAAGGCTTATTTCCAATGGTGGAACTATTGCTGATTCTGGTGAGACCAGTCCGCAACAGCCCAAGCCACTGGCAAAAAAGCAGCAGGAAGAGCCTAGAGGGAATAAGGCTTGAAGTCCCATGGGGGAAAGTGTACCAGCCAAATAGGAGGGGGAAAAAAAAGGGGGGATGGACAGACATGTTTCTCTCTCTCTGATTACTTTACAAAGGTGTATTGTGACAAGCCGACAGAGTGGGCACCATTTTGGACATACATAACAGCTGTGCCAGCTCATGTCTGTGCCAGGCAATCAGCCAAGCAGAGACTCCTGACTGGTGGGGAGAAATCACAGGGAGCTAGGAGCTTATGACTGTGTGAAGCTTCTGTACTGGGACTGTGAAAAAAAAAAAGCTAAAGGAGTATGGGAGGAACAATGGTGTGGCTGGGACTTTGAGTAGTTTTAGTGGGAGACAGCACAAGCTCAGCGATTCCTGTTTACCTAGTGAGAGACATTGCTGGGGAATCTGAACTTACACTGAGGACTGCACAGATCCTTTGTGTGGTCCTTGGGACAAAGCAGACAAATACTATACCCACTGGGGCTAGCGCTCAGGCACAGGTCTCCATTGAGGAAGAAGAGCTCAGCTGAGCAGAATATACTTCCATTCTGATTAAAAAAAAAAAGAAGAAGAAGAAAAGATTTACCATATCTAACCTGGGTGTGTCACACCCTTAACCCTGGCACACCCTTAACCCTGGAGAACTGAACAGAGATCTCTGGCCACACCCACTACAAGGCTTTAGAGATCCACTGAAAGCAGTCTACAGAGTCATAGTCCAATGATAAAAGCCACAACAGCAAAAAGAAAAAAAAAAAGAAGAAGAAGAAGAAGAAACTAATTGGTATCTCCACAAATGCCAAACAACAAACACAACAATCCAAGAAACAAGAATAAGGAAGAAAACATGACACTCCCAAATGAACATGATACTTCAATACTACATTCTGAAGATGGAGAGATAGAAGAAATGCAAGAAATGGAACTTGTTGCAGTTGATTTCTTAACAATGTTGCAATGAATTCGTTTCTGAGAGGAGGAGCATGGTGGGGGCAAAAGGCGCAGGGTCACCACACAGACCCCGGGAGTCGGGTGAAAGCGGGCCTGAGGCAAGAAGCCCGCAGACTCATTTATTTCAGTTGCTATAGCTGCTTATATAGCCAAGGCCAGCCAATCTGGTTAAGGGCGGTCTATGCCCCAACCAATCACAGCCTGTTGCCAGACAGTTTCCAAAGCCATCCAATCGCAGCCTGCTGCCAGTCAGGCTCTTATTGCCAGGCAATTCCTGAAACCATCCAATCACGGCCTGCTGTCAGTCAGACTATGTTGTCACGTGGTTTCCTCTGTTGTCATTTGGTTTCCGAAGCCATCCAATCACAGCCTGTAGCCAGGCAGTTTCTGTTGTCAGTGGCCATCTTGGCATGACCTTTTCACCTCAGTGGCCATCTTGGAATGAACTTTTCACCTCAGTGGCCATCTTGATATGACCTTTTCACCTCATTCCACCACAGGAACTCAAAAAATTGATCATAAGATTACATAGAAGTAATCAAAAGCAAACACATGAACTACTGAAATCCACACAGGACATGAAAGAAAATTTCTCCCATGAAATTGACATCTTAAAGAGAAATCAAAATGAAATGAAGAATTCAATAGAATAAATAAAAAATGCAGTTGAGATCCTTAAAAACAGAATCAGTGAGGCAGAAGAGAGAATATTGGACTTAGAAGACAAAGCACAAGAAAGTATACAGTAAAACCAAAGACAAAAAGAGGAAATGAGAAAACTAAAAAACATTGTTGGTACTCTAGAGGATATTATAACAAAACCCAACATTTGGGTTCTAAAAGTTCCTGAAGGCATGGAGAGAGAGAAAGGATTAGAAGGCCTTTTTAGTGAAATACTAGCAGAAAACTTTCCAGATTTGGAGAAAGAAAGATACATCTAAGTACAGAGAAGCACACAGAACTCCCAATAGATATGACCAGAAAAGATCCTTGCCACAACACATTGTAATCAAACTCACCACAGTGAAAATAAAGAGAAGATTCTAACATGTGCAAGAGAGAAACACCAGATTGTTTTCAGAGGATCTCCAAGTAAACTCACAGCAAATTTCTCATCAGAAACCTTACAGGCCAGGAGAGAATGGCAAGATACAGACCAAGTCAAAAGAGAAAAAACCTGTCTTCACACAATATTATACCCTGCAAATGCTCATTTGTGAATGAAGGTAAAATAAAGACCTTCCAAAACAAATAGAAATGGAAAGAATTTGTCACTACCCACCCAGTCCTGCAAAAGATGATTAAGGATGTGCTACACACAGAAACATGGTCATCAATACGAAAGAAGGTAAAGGAAGAAAATCTCTCAGTAAAAGATCAAAGAAGTTCAAAGTATAAATTAGGAATATCTTTGGAAAAATGGCATGGCAAAGCCATTACTTATCAATAGTCACATTGAATGCAAATGGCTTCAATGCCCCAGTTAAAAGAAACAGGCTGAATAGCTTCCATTTATTTGCTGCCTACAAGAAACACAACTCTCCAACAAAGATGCACACAGCCTGAAAGTGAAAGGCTGGAAAAAGATATTCCATGACAACAGAAACCAAAAAAGAGCTTGTGTAGCCATCTTAATATCAGACAAAATAGACTTTTACACAAAAACTGTTAAGAGAGACAAAGAAGGCCACTTTATAATGACTAAGGGATGAATCCTAAAGGAAGATGTAACTATTATAAACGTATACATGCTTCATTACAGGGCACCTAGCTATTTAAAAGAAATGTTAAGGGATTTAAAGAGAGACTTAGACTCTCATACAATAGTATTGGGGGACTTTAATACTCCACTTTCAACAATGGACAGATCAACCAGACAGAAAATCAACAAGGAAACAGATGTAACCACACTATAGACCAAATATATCTACAGAACTTTTCATCTTACAGTTGCAGAATACACATTCTTCTAAGCAGTACATGGAACTTTCTCTAGGATTGACCATAAACTAGGCCATGAAGCAAGTCTTAGCAAATTCAAAAAAATCAAAATAATACCATGCATCTTCTCAGACCACAATGGAATGAAGCTGGAAAACAGCAATCAGGAATCTCTAGGGCATATGCAAACACATGGAGACTGAACAACACACTCCTGAATGAACAGTGAGTCATAGAAGAAAACAAAAGAGAAAAGAAATAATTAAAATTAGAGAAGAAATCAGCAAAATTAAGTAAAAAAAGACTACAAAAAATCAGCAAAATGAAGAGCTGGTTTCTTGAAAAATTAAGCAAAATTGACACACCATTGGACCAACTAACCAAAAAAAAGGAGACAGAAAACCCAAATTAATAAAATAAGAGATGAAAAGGTAATGTAACAGGCCAGTGCCACGGCTCACTAAGCTAATCCTCTGCCTGTGGTGCCGGCACCATGGGTTCTAGTCCCGGTTGGGGTGCAGGTTCTCTCCCAGTTGCTCCTCTTCCAGGCCAGCTCTCTGCTGTGGCCCGGGAGTGCAGTGGAGGATGGCCCAAGTCCTTGGGCCCTGCACCCACAGGGGAGACCAGGAGGAAGCACCTGGATCTTGGCTTCGGATCGGTGCAGTGTGCCGCCGTAGAAGCCATTTGGGGGGTGCTTTCTCTCACTTTCTCTCTGTCTCTCTCTCTCTCTCTCTCACTGTCTAACTATGCCTGCGAAAAAAAAAAGTTATGTAACACCAGACACCAAAGAAATAAAAAGAATCATCAGAAACCACTACAAAATGTTGTATGCCAACAAACAGGGAAACCTAGCAGAAATGAATAGATTCCTGGATACAATCAACCTACCTAAATTGAGCCATGAAGACACAGAAAATCTAAGCTGACCCATAACCAATATGGAAATTGAATCAGTAATAAAGGACCACCCAACAAAGAAAAGCCGAGGACCAGATGGATTCACTGCTGAATTCTATCAGACATTTAAAGAAGAACTAACTCCAATTTTTTCAAGCTATTCAAACAATTCAAACAGAGGAAATCCTCCCAAATTCTTTCTATGAAGTCAGCATCATATTAATTCCTAAACCTGAAAGAGATGTAACAGAGAAAGAGAATTACAGACCAAATGCCCTGAAGAACATAGATGCAAAAATCCTCAACAAAATTCTAGCCAATGGAATCCGACGACAGATTAGAAAGATTATCCACCCAGTCCAAGTGGGATTTATCCCTGATATGCAGGGATGATTCATCACTCACAAATCAATCACTGGGTACACCACATTAACAAACTGCAGAAGAAAAACCATATGATTATCTCAAGAGATGCAGAGAAAGCATTTGATAAAATACAACACCCTTTCAGGATGAAAACTCTAAGAAAATTGGATATGGAAGGAACATTCCTCAACACAATCAAGGCAATTTATGACAAAACCATGGCCAGCATCATATTGAATGGGGAAAAGTTGGAAGCATTCCCACAGACATCCAGTACCAGACAGGGAAGCCCATTCTTACCATTGCTATTCAATATAGTCCTGGAAGTTTTAGCCAGAGTCATTAGACAAAAAAAAAAGAAATCAAAGGGATACAAATTGGGGAGGAAGAACTCAAACTACCTCTATTTGAAGATGACATGATTATTTATTTAGAAGATCTAAAGAACTCCACTAAGAGACTATTGGGACTCAGAGCAGAGTTTTGTAAAGTAGCAGGATATAAAATTAAAACACAAAAATCAATAGCCTTTTAGACACAGCCAATGTCATGGTTGAGAAAGAACTTCTAAGATCAATCCCATTCACAATAGCTACAAAAAAAAAAATAAAATACCTTGGAATAAACATAACCAGGGATGTCTAAAATCTCTATGATGAGAAATACAAAACTTTAAAGAAAGAAATAGAAGAGGATACCAAAAAATGAAAAAATCTTCCATGCAAATGGATTGGAAGAATCAATATCATCAAAATGTCCATTCTCCCAAAAGCAATTCATAGATTCAATGTGATACCAATGAAAATACAAAATACATTCTTCTCATATCTAGAAAACAATGATGCTGAAATTCATATGGAGGCACAGGAGAACTTGATTAAATAAAACAATCTTATACAACAAAACAAAGCCAGAGGAATTAAAATACCAGATTCCAAGACATACTACAAGGCATTTATAAAGAAAACAGCCTGGTACTCTACAAAAACAGATGCATAGAGCAATGAAACAGAATAGAAACACCAGAAATCAATGCAAACATCTACAGCCAACTTATATTTCATCAAGGATCTAAAGCCAATTCCTGGAGCAAGGACAGTCTATTCAATAAATGGTGCTAGGGAAACTGGATTTCCACAAGCAGAAGTATGAAGCAAGACCCCGAACTTACACCTTACACAAAAGTTCACTCAATATGGTTTAAAGATATAAATCTATGACCGACACCATCAAATTATTAGGGAACATCTGAGGAACTCTGCAAGATATAGGCACAGGCAAAGTCTTCTTGGAAAAGACCCCAGAGACACAGGCAGCCAAAGCCAAAATTAACAACTGGGATTACATCAAATTGAGAAGTTTCTGTACTGCAAAAGAAAGTCAGGAAAGTGTAGAGGCAACTGACAGATGGGAAAAATATTTGCAAATTATGCAACTGATAAAGGATTAATAACCAGAATCTACAAAGAGATCAAGAAACTCCACAACATCAAAACAAACAACCCACTTAAGAGATGAGCCAAGGACCTCAATAGACATATCTCAAAAGAGGAAATCCAAATGGCCAATAGACACATGAAAAAATGTTCAGGATCACTAGCAATCAGAGAAATGCAAATCAAAACCACAATGAGGTTTCACTTTACACCAGTTAGAATGGCTCACATACAGAAATCTACCAACAACAGATGCTGGCGAGGATGTGGGGAAAAAGGGACACTAACACACTGTTGGGGGGAATGTAAACTGGTAAAGCCACTATGGAAGTCAGTTTAGAGATTCCTCGGAAACCTGAATATAACCCTACAATACAACCCAGCCATCCCACTCCTTGGAATTTACCCAAAGCAAATTAAATTGGCAAGTAAAAGAAATATCTGCAGCTCAATGTTTATTGCAGCTCAGTTCACAATAGCTAAGACATGGAATCAACCTAAATGTCCATTCATGGAAGACTGGATAAAGAAATTATGGAATATGTAATATATTTAATACTACACTGCATAAAAAAATGGAATCCAGTCATTTGCAACAAAATGGAGGAATCTGGAAAAAATGCTGAGTGAAATAAGCTAGTCCCAAAAGGACAAATATCATATGTTCTCCCTGATCTGTGACAAGAATCTGAGCACCTAAAAGGAAACCCATTGAAGTGAAATAGACACCATGAGAAGCAATGACTTGATCAGCCCTTGTCCTGATGGTCTATTTTACTCTTCTTAGTATTTTATTTTCCTACTTAATACCATTGGTTGAATGCTTTACTTAAAACAGAATAGGTGTTTAAATTCAATTGATTATTGATCCCTGTTAAAAATTAGAGTGGGGTGGGGCCAGCACCGTGGCGCAGCAGGTTAACACCCTGGCCTGAAGCGCTGGCATCCCAAATGGGTGCCGGTTCAAGACCCGGGTGCTCTACTTTCTATCCAGCTCTCTGCTATGCCCTGGGAAAGCAGTAGAAGATGCTCAGAAGAAGCTCTTGGCTCCTGGCTTTGGATCGGTATAGCTCCTGTCATTGTGGCCAACTGGGGAGTGAACCATCAGATGGAAGTCCTCTCTCTCTCTCTCTTTCTTTCTCTCTCTCTCTCCCTCCCTCCCTCCTCTCTATATATAACTCTTACTTTCAAATAAATAAATAAATCCAAAAAAATAAGAGTGGGAATACAAGTGGGAGGAGATGTAATGTTCGGCACACGTTCCCTCGAACTTACCCATAATTGTAAAGCTAAAAACTTGCCATGGGACTCCAAATCCCATGAAGTTGGCAGGTACCAATGCCATCTTACTAGTTAAAGTGATCAGTTTAAGTTCATAACTAATCATAAAGATAGGAATAAGTGTCAAAGGGATCACATAAATAAAACCAAGTGCCTATTAATAATAATTGATATAATTAAAAAGGAGAGAATGATCCAACATGGGAAACAGGCCACACAGTAGACTCATAGAATGACAAATACCCTAAACAGCACTCTGGCCTCAGAATCAGCCCTTAAGGCATTCAGATCTGGAAAAGCCCATGGGAGCATTTCAGGCATGGAATCCAAAACACTGTGGCAAAAAATAACCTACATGAAAGATCCCTGTGAGTCAGATCCCAATGGAAAGAAGGGGCCAAAGAAGAAGTACCTTTCTCTGAAGGGAGGAGAGAACTTCCACTTTGACTATGGCTCTGTTTAAATAATGTTGGAGTTTGTGGACTCAAGACACTTCCATATCTTTGGCAGCTCATGACAAGAGCCTAGGGTGATTACTGACGCCATATATAAGAGTGTCAATTGTTAAGTCAACAACAGGAGTCACTGTGCACTTATTCCCATGTAGGATCTCTGTTCTTAATGAGTTGTACTATGAGAATTAATGGTAAAACTAGTCTTCAAACAGGACTTTATACTTTGTGTGTCTATGTGGGTGCAAACTGTTGAAATCCTTACTTAGTATAGAGTTGATTTTCTGTATATAAAGATAATTAAAATGAATCTTAATTTAGAACAGGATGGGAGAGGGAGTAGGAGGTATGACAGTGTGGGGTTGGGAGAGCAGATATGGGGGAAAGCACTGCTATAATCAAAAAAATTGTACCTATGAAATTTATATTTATTAAATAAAAGTTTTTTATAAGAAAGAAAAATAATTCAAAGTCATCATTTGCAAGCTTGTGTTAGCTTGGAACAAATTGTATACATTTTTCATAATTCCTTCTTTAACAAGAGCTCTTGACTAACAAGTCAAAGAATTGGGATACATGCAAAAGAGGTTGGCAAACTATGCCCCTATAAGCCAAAGACAGCTGGCTCATTATTTTTTTTTTAAGAAAATCTTATCAGGATAAATGCCCCATTACTTTGTTTATACTCATTTAAGACAGTATGCCCAGCCCCTATGAACTGAATGTTTCTCTCCCAAATTCACGTGTTGAAGCTATAATCCCCTTATTTGTAGATGAGGAAGTAATTAAGATTAAATCAAATCCTATGAGTAGGGCTCTAATCCAATAGAGAACTTGCCTGTCCCTCCCTCCCCCATGCATACCAAATAAATGTGAGGACAGTGAGAAGGTCCACAGGCCAAGAAGCAAGATAGTCCTCATCATGAACCAAAAGGAGTAACATTCTGTTAGGAACCCCAGCTTCTCTGGCTCCTTCATATTGGAAATTATAAGACACAAAGAACAAGGTTTACTATGGATATATGTACAAGCAACAAGGGCGACAGCACATTCCCCTTCAACATAACACACTTTCATTTGCACCTGGCCTGAAGTTGGCTCATCTCCCTAAGCACATGACACTTCAGGTGCCCCCAGCTTGGGGTTCTGCATAGGTACTATTGTTTTTTTGTTTGTTGTTTGTTTGCTCAAAATGGCAGTGTTGCTTACTAGCATCACCCCAGGAAGGTCACACAAGGTTCACATTGGGATATTCTGGGCATGTGTGCAGGTGGGAGAAGTCCTTAACAGAGACTTTGAGATTAGGGCCTGGACATTCCTTACTCCTGATTGGTTTGGAGGTAGATGTAGATATGTATCAGGTCAGGAGATGGACCAAGTCAGGTCGGGAGGAGCTTGAGTTAATGAGTTCTGTTTCTACCCTGTCTCACCTTGATCTGGGACTACTAACCTCCAGAACTGTTAGAAAATATGTTTCTGCTCTTTAAGCCACCCTGCCTGTGGTATTTTTTTACAATTGTAAAAGCAGAAAATTTCATCCTGTCTTTCAGCTAGTGAGGAATTGATACTTCCAACCAAAGGACATGTAAGTTAAGAGCTAGCATTGTGGTTCAGCAGGTTAAGCCACTACTTGTGATGTCAGCACTTCATGTTGGAGTGCAAGTTTGAGTTGCAGCTAGTCCACTTCCAATCCAGTTTCCTGCTATTGCACCTGGAAAGGCAGCACAAGATGACCCAAATATTTAGATTCCATGTGCAAGACCAGGATTGAGCTCCTGGTTCTGTCTTCAATCTTGTGGTCACTTGGGATGTAAACCAGGAGATAGAAGAGTTCTTTCTATAAAAATAGAAAGATAACAAAGACTTGTAAAGTTATTCTTCAATCCTTGTCAAACCTTTAGCTGAATGAAGTCCTGGCCAACATCTTGCCTCTAAATACATGAAAAAACCCATGAGTCAGACCATTCCAGCTCAACCTGAGCTAGCTACCTGACATTCAGAAACTGGGTTGAAGTTGGATTTCTTGTGAATGATGTCTACTACCCTTATAAATGAATATAAGCCTGGTTCATTGACATGATTAGCTCTCTAAAAATCACTTATATATCTCAAGTTCTTGAGAATTAAAAAATATAGGATATAAATCAAAAACGCTTCATTATTTTTTCCTGTTTAACATTACATATTGTGAGCAGTTATTAATGATACAAATGTTGTGCCATTGCTTAACTATTTGATATCTTCTGATATCTTCCACCATCTGGGAATTAAAACTTACACCCTTTTGAACAGCATGCCAGGTCTCTTAGTGGCTGACCACAACCCTTCTCCCTATGCATCATTCATCCTAACCACTGCATTTCCAGGTTCTAGTTTTGATTATAATAAAACTACTGAATGAAGGGTCATGGTCTCATTCATATAAAATTTTCAGAATCATAATTTATGCCTGCTGATGCAAAACTGCTCCATCTTGATCCTCCCAACTTACATCCATGTTGCCATCTGCCAAATGACTACTATTTGACCATGACCTTAACAATCCTTATAATCCCAGTGTCATATCTCCTTGATTCCTAATCTTTTTTTTAAGGATTTTTAATATATTTGAAAGGCATAGTGATAGAGAGGGACACAAACACACTCATGTGCACACACATACAGAAAGAGAGAGAGAGAGAGAGAGAGAGAATATTCCTTGTTTCAGATTCATTTCCCAAATAGTCACAACAGCCAAGTATGGGCCAAAGCAAAGCCAAGAGCCAGGAAATCCATTCTGGTATCACATGTAGGTTGCAGGGACCCAAAATTTTGGGCTGTATTTTGCTTCTTTCCCAGGTACTTTAACAGGGAGCTTGATCAGAAGTGGCATAGCTGGGACTTGAATCCATGCTCCAATATGGGATGCCAGCATTGGAAGCAGTAGCTTTACCTGCTGCACCACAATACAAACCCTTGACTCATAATCTTACAGAAAGAGTATTGTTTTCTGCCCAGTTTTGATAGCACTTGAATCATGTTTTCTCAATATGTTCACATCTCAGTCTTTCCAATTGGACCTAAGGTAGAGGTCATGATTCATTTTTCTTGCTCTTAACTAATGTTGAATCAAATTAAAATATTTATTCACATATTTTAATATCTTGGATTCAAAGATCCAACTCACATTGTTCCTTGATTCTTTTAATACCAGTTCTTTCCTCCTAACCTTGGGGGAGCTATCTGCTTTATCTTCCCCCATTTTTCTTTCTGAGATGAGATAGCATTTCTCCCTATGGCATAACACCATAGTTTTTACTAGTTACCTCTTGTAGCCTCCATAAAAGTCCACATCCCTGATGTAAAGACCAACCTAGAGAACACAGGCCCCATTCAAATTCTTCACACATACCATCATCAGAGTGGCTTCAGATCACCTCACTGATTCCTAAGAACTTACCATTGCTTAGGTTTCATTCCACTCACTGTATTCCACCCAGCAAGGCATGTAAACACCAGCTGTGGCTGTATTAAGACTGAGCCAGTTAGTAACTTCAACAATAGGGATGTCTGGTTCTCCTCCTTGAAGAGACAATCACTATAATCAAATCCATTTATGTTCAGCTCTAGAAACAAGGAATAAGTCCATTTCTCTCCTTTCTCATCTTAATCCACCACTTCTAAACAAGTACAGAGAATCCTGCTTCCCAAAGAGTTATCTTTTTTTTTTTTTTTTTTTGACAGGCAGAGTGGACAGTGAGAGAGAGAGAGACAGAGAGAAAGGTCTTCCTTTGCTGTTGGTTCACCCTCCAATGGCCGCCGCGGCCAGCACGCTGCGCTGATCTGAAGCCTGGAGCCAGGTGCTTCTCCTGGTCTCCCATGGGGTGCAGGGCCCAAGGACCTGGGCCATCCTCCACTGCACTCCCGGACCACAGCAGAGAGCTGGCCTGGAAGAGGGGCAACCGGGACAGAATCCGGCACCCTGACTGGGACTAGAATCTGGTGTGCCCGCACCGCAAGGAGGAGGATTAGCCTATTGAGCTGCGGCGCTGGCCCCAAAGAGTGATCTTAAAACTTGACAAACAGGGATGGGCATTTGAAACATTGGTTAAGCTGATGCTTAAGTTCCTGCATTCCATATCGAAGTGTCTGCTAATGTGCTGGGAGGCAGAGGGCGATGGTTCAAGTATCTGAGTTTTTGCCACTCTGGATTAAATTGCAGGACTCTGATTTTGACCTGGCCCAGAATTGTGAATAATGCTACAAATTTTATTACTTTTGCTCATATAGCCAAGTAAATGTATATGCAGTAGATAAGAAAATTAAGAACCCATAGAAGTTCATCATGCTAAAATAAAATACTATATATTTTAAAGGTGAAATTTAATTAGAACAAAGTAGTGTTGCATGTAGACAACTAATGATGCATTATTATAAGGTGGAGGCTGCAGTTCAACAACAGACCTCATGGAAAACTTAGGCGTTTTCATTAAGTATACTTCTCATATATGTATTTTTAATTGTTTGGCTCACTGTTTAATTTGTCCAAAAAAGAGACTAGAGTATATAGTATAGTATAGTACAGGCATTCTTTAAATATTGTTTGAATGGATGAGTTAGGTGTAAATTCCAACCACTATAAAAATCAATTAAAACCTTAAGTCTAAGGCTGTGGACTCAGGACCGGCACTGTGGCATAGCAGGTAAAGCTGCCACTGCGCTGGCGCCGCGGCTCAATAGGCTAATCCTCCGCCTTGCGGCGCTGGCACACCAGGTTCTAGTCCCGGTTGGGGTGCCGGATTCTGTCCCAGTTGCCCTCTTCCAGGCCAGCTCTCTGCTGTGGCCAGGGAGTGCAGTGGAGGATGGCCCAAGTGCTTGGGCCCTGCACCCCATGGGAGACCAGGAGAAGCACCTGGCTCCTGCCATCGGCTCAGCGCGGTGTGCCGGCCGCAGCGCGTCGGCTGCGGTGGCCATTGGAGGGTGAACCAAAGGCAAAAGGAAGACCTTTGTCTCTGTCTCTCTCACTGTCTACTCTGCCTGTCAAAAAATAAAAAATAAAAAAATAAAAAGCTGCCACCTGCAAGCCTGCATCCCATATGGGCACCGATTTGAGTCCTGATCTACACTTCTGATCTAGTTCTCTGCTGTGGCCTGGAAAAGCAGTGGAAAATGGCCCAAGTCCTTGGGCCCCTGCATCCACGTGGGAGACCCGGAAGAAGCTCCTGGCTCCTGGCTTTGGATTGGCATACTCAGCCATTGTGGCCACCTGGGGAGTGAACCAGCAGATAGAAGACCCCCACCCAGCCTCTGCCTCTGTGTAAGTCTACCTTTAAAACAAATAAATAAAGGCTGTAGATAAATAAACAATGGACTACATTAACAGAAATACAGATAATAGAGCAGAGGGGGAGACACCCATTCTATTCTCTATATCCAGATCAAAACTGTAGTAGGCATATGACCAGTTATGAATGATATTCTTTGAAATAGATATATAAAGCAGTATTATTCAGAGAGAAGTTGCCAGAGTCACTGTGACCATCAAAACTCAGCAGGAGTCCCAGAAGACGTGACTGGAAGTGAGGCAGCAGGATCATGGTCTCCGCATGTACAAAGAGCTATTAAGGTGGACAATGGACTAGATTCATATTGTGTTGGTGCCAACAGGGAGAACTAACACAAGGGATGCTGTTGCTGTGGATTTGTTCTGAGAGGAGGAGCATGGTGGGGGCAAGAAGCACGGAGTCACCACACAGACCCCAGGAGTCGGGTGAAAGCAGGCCAGAGGCGAGCAGCCTGCAGACTTGTTTATTTCAGTTGGTACAGCAGCTTAAATAGCCAAGGCAGCCAATCTGGTCAAGGGGCAGTTTATGCCCTAACCAATCACAGCCTGTTGCCAGGCAGTATCTGAGGCCATCCAATCACAGCCTGTTGCCAGGAAGGCTCTGTAGCCATGTGGTTCCCAAAGCCATCCAATCACAGCCTGTTGCCAGGCAGGCTCTGTTGCCAGGTGGTTTCCCAGGGGGTTTCCGAAGCACTAACTGACACTTGCTTGCCAGCGGCCATCTTGGCATGGTCTTCTCATTCCATCACAGGATGGGACAAAAACTTTCAGGTAGGTATAAAGGAAGAATTTTCTGTAAGTAAGACATCTAAAGATGTCAGAGATACCTTAAGAACTAGAAAGCTCCTAGCTTTTGATATGTATGAAGAGAAATGAGCCACTACTAGTCCACAATGCACAGTGGAGAGGGCTGGCGCTGTGGCATAGTAGGTTAAGCCTCTGCCTGTGGTGCCAGCATCCCATATGGGCTCCAGTTTGTGTCTGGTTGCTCCTCTTCCAACCCAGCTCTCTGCTTTGGCCTAGGAAAGCAGTGGAAGATGGCCCAAATGCTTGGGCACCTGTATTCATGTAGGAGACCCGTAGGAGGCCCTTGGTTCCTAGCTTTGGCCATTGCAGCCATTTAGGGAGTGAACCAGCAGATGGAAGACCTTTCTCTCTGTCTCTCCCTCTCTCTGTCTGTAATTCTGCTTCTCAAATAAATAAAATCCTAAAAAATATGTAGGGGAAAATAAGAGCATCTTAAACTATCAGCCTGAAAAATTCTTAATCCCAGTTATTATTCTTCAAATAAATTCTAAATAAGATGGCATCAAAGGTGAAAAAAAAATTATAACTCACAAAGACCATGTAAAAATAAAGCAGAAAAGTGTAATTCATTTATCAGGAAGTCATAAATATTTCATGAATATGGGCCTAAGGAACTCTGATAAACTAGAACAATGTAGTGATGTAAATGTATTTGATTCCTACCTGGTGTTTTCTAAAAATACAAATACACAGTCAAAGATTAAAATTATTTTATTCTAGTGATTTAATAATTAGTCAATAATAATAGCAATAAAATAACATATTTATAACTATTAAATGAAAAGTGACCATGACATTTAAGATATAAAATAGTCTGAGCAATTTCTTTACAAATGTCCCCCCAAACTATCTGTCTAAACCTTGATTTAAACTTACAGTGTAGAGAAATTCATTACTTGAATCCGTTTTGAGGTCAGGTCTAACTGCTAGAATCATTGTATCTTATGTCAAATGATCTCCACTCATAATTTCTACCTGTTTTCCCTTGTCCTGCCCTCCAAGGAGTCACAAAAGTAGTCCAGACATCACTACAAATGGTCTTCCTACAAATAAAGTCAAACATTATATCCCTAATTCATTTATTCTCCATGCAAAATATCTTTAGTTTCATCATGTCTATTCTCAGATAATGGCCCAAAACCATTGCCTAGACATTTGCACTCCTTGATTTGGTTGGGGTAGGCATTGTGAACTATTAGGTAAAGCCACCAACTGCAATGCCAGCAACCCAGATGGCTGTGGGTTCATGTCCCAGCTGTCCCACTACCAATCCAGTTCCCTGGTGAAAGATGGACCAAGTGTTTGGGACCCACACGGGAGACTTGTTTGAGGCTCCTGGCTCCTGGCTTCAGCCTGGCTCAGCCCTTGCTATTGTGGCCATTTGGGGAGTGGACCAGCTGATGGAAGATCTCTCTTTCTCTCTCTGTTTCTCTCTCTCTCTCCCCCCCCCCCCACCCCATAACTCCTTCAGATAATTTTTTTTAAAAATTTATAAATAAATGAATAAAGTAAAATAAAATTACTGTGTTTAAAGAAAAAAAGGACTTACTAAAGTAAGCTTTACAGAATAGAACAGAGTACCCCAGTGAGGTCTTCCCAGCATGAAGTTCAGAAGCTCTGTCCCAGCCCTCACCATGGAGATTCAATTCCAGTTTATGCACAATCATAGAACATCCTGACATTTTTTACTCCAACTTAAATACCTCAAACAACTCAATATAAATGGTTATGTTTCCTGTTAGTGTCATGCTGTCTCTACTTATTAGATAGGCAGGGTGTAATGTAACTATTCAGTACTGTGTAGACAGCAAATATTACCCCCATTTACAGATAAGATAAGCACCATGAGACATAAATTAAATAACCCATTTAAGGTCATAGAATAAAAAATAAAATAAAAATAAGATGAAAATTATCTAAATCTAGTCTTGTGTACTTTTCACTCTACATCATTGCTTTAATGTATATTATCTATGATCTCTATAACATAATTAATAACAATAAAACAACTCATATAGTAATATAAATTGGAATAAGAAATAAGCTCAAACATACAAATCTATTGTTTATTTTTATGTACCTATATGTTTTTTAAGTATCTGAACAAAAGTTTTAGAGTTTACCTAGTACTACTTAAGAACAATATTTTTCTTATAACATTTTAAAATTATACTACCATGTATAAAAACCAACTCAAGATACCAAAAATCTAAATGTGGGGGCCCATGCTGTGGCATAGTAGGTTAAGCCTCAGTCTATGGCATCGGCATCCCATGTTGGCGCCAGTTTGCATCCCAGCTTCCCCTCTTCCAATCCAGCTCTCTGCTACTGGCCTGGGAAAGCAGTGAAAAATGGTCCAGGTGCTTGGGCCTTGTACCAATGTGGGAGACCTAGAAGAAGCTCCTAGCTCCTGGTTTTGGATCAGCTGTTGCAGCCATGTGGGGAATGACCCAGCAGATAGAATACCTTTCTCCCAGTCTTTCCCTCTTTCTGTAGTTCTGCTTCTCAAATAAATAAAAATCTTTAAAAAAAAAAAAAAAAAAAAAAAAAAAAAAAAAAAACCTCTAAATGTAAGACCAGAAATTAGGAAATTGTTAGAAGAAAATGTAGGTGAAACACTTCAAGACATTGGTATAGGTGATGACATCTTGAGTAAGAGGCCAAAAGCATAGGCAACAAAAACAAAACTAGACAAATGGTATGATATCAACTCTGACACCTCTGCACAGCAAAGGAACAATTAATAGAGGGAAGAGACATCAACAGGGTGGAAGGAAATAAGTAACTCAAAAAAAATCTCAACCACAAAAATACAATGCATTCACTTAAGAAATGGGAAAAAGGAGCCAGCATTGAGGCACAGTGGGTTTAGTCACTGTCTGATGCTGGCAACCCGTGGACCCCTAGATGCTCCGTTTCTGATTCAGCTCCCTATTCATTGCCTGGGAAAAGCAGTAAAAGATGGTCCAAGTGCTTGGGCTCTTGCACCCTACAGTGGAAACTCAGAAGAAGCTGCTGGCTCCTGGCTTCAACTTGGCCTAGCCTTGGCCATTGGGGCCATTTGAGAAGTGAATTAGCAGATGGAAGATCTCTCTCTCTCTCTCTCTCCCCCCTTCTCTGTAACTCTGCCTTTCAAATAAATCTATAAATAAATAAATAAGGAAATGGGCAAAGATCCTGAACAGACAGTTCTCAAAAGAAGTAGTATAACAGTCAACAAATATATGAAAAAAAAATTTAAAGAAAGAAAAATATCCCATGTTCTCCTTCATATGTGAGAGCTAAAATAAAATTTAAAAAAAAAAAAAGCACTCTAATCTACACACGGAATGTGGATTACTAGAAGATAGGAGGGATGGGAGAGACAAAAAAAATTGAGAAAACTGGGTGTGGTTCATTAATTGTGACAAAGATATGAGATTTTAATAGGAGAAATTAAGTAAGCTGCATATGGGAGCTTTTTGTATCATTACCTCACAATTTTTGTTTTGTAGATTTAAAACTATTCTAAAATAAGATGTAAAAAAAAACAATAAAATAAAAAGGAAACTACCTTTAATTCAAGTTGGCAGGCAATTTTTCTTAAGTGTCTAGAATGATGAAAGTAGCTTTTTATGCTAAGACTCTTGAGATGGCAAACAAAATAAGAATTATGTGGTTGAACTAAAAATTATGGACTGTGGTTTCAAAATTTATTAGTGCAGACCTAAAAGCCACTTAAAAGATTGAAAATGCAACAGTTTTCACCAGCTCTTCATTTCCTTTTCAACAGCAAATTGGCAGGTCCATTACAACCATAAACTTGTGTTTGCAAAGAGGGTTCTGGTGGATCTTGCCTGACACAGATTGTGGCCAACACCCACGAAGCAAGAGGAAGTTTCCTGAAGTAAGAATGTGATGTGAGTAATTTATATTCTACCTAATGGCTCCAGAAAATCCTATTTTCTCCTAAGCTTGGTGATATTTAAGTGCATTTACAATGATTTTTTTTTTAAGTCGATGTGGCATTGTGGGATGATGTCATAAAGTTCTTTTGATAGAAAACCATACTCCCCCTGTATTCACTGGAATCTCTGTACCCAGTTCTGGTGTCAGTTTAGGAGGAAAAAGTTGCAAATATGTCATTTCTACATGTCAAATATCCCCCAAATTAGGGCACCACTGTCAAGTACATTAGGTAACTATCTTATGCAGCAAAAGATGCTTATTTCCTAACAGGATTGGCTAGAATAACTCCACCTCTCACCTTCCCTGACGGTGACACTCTGCACAGTCTCTAAAGCTCTGGCATTTTACTGTGTCACTTTTTATTGCATTCCACTCTCAGGAGCCTTATTTAGCCCTCTCTGGTTCTGACTCATACTCCAGAACCTGAAAACAGTCCTTTTCCTATGAAATACGAAGTTGTAGGTGAAAAACCTGCCATATGGTTTTGTTTTTCCAAAGACAATGAAGAGAGAAGCTCTCTTTTCCCTGGAGGATTTAATTCCATTTCCTCTAAAGATGAGTAGCTTGCAACACCAACAGTGATTGATCTCCCTCAGTGTATTGTGGAATAGTCTGAAGTAATCAAAGCATTAGACTTAAGATCAGAGTATGTGACCTTGAACCCAGTCTCCCCCACTAGCTTGCTAAAGTCTAATTTGCTTCTGGATGTTTTTTCACTTTTAGGTATAAAAATAATACTTCAGGGCTTCTAATGATGAAATGAGAGAAATCATGTAAAAATAGGGATCCAAAATATCTAATATTCTAGCTAGAATAAATTTTCCTGAAGAAGGCAACTGACTTTAAATCCTCAGAATTTCCACTCTCTGGGATATGTTCAAACAACAGTTATTATCTGAGGAACAGAGTAACTGATTCATAAAATCTTCCCTGAGCGTGTGAAGTAAGTGCTATTAACACATAGTATGTGCTGCCACACAACTTCCACACTGAAAACATCATTAGAAAATAACACATGGATATTATTTCCTCCCAGACTTCTTTAATCAAAAAGGCATGAAGATTTATATCTAAAGATTTGTATTTTATATCCCCTCAGTCAGAAATAAAGGCTGAAAATTCTTGGCAATCGGACCGAAGTACAGAGTTATACCAGCATCTGTAAGTCACAGGGAACTGAAACTTAATTACAGAATATACTTAGGTGATTTTTGATCCCTTCTGCGTGCCCCATCATTTTTTTTATTATATCTTATCATAATTAGTTCCTACTAGATATGTAATGGGATGATTCAGATTTTGTTTTGATAATGAATATCTATATATTCTAAACATATATAGAGAAAAGGAATAGTCTCAATATGAAGAAATATCTGATTTAACTTTATAAAAAGAAGGAAGGTTCTTGGTGTTATAGGACTAAGGAGAACTGAAGGAGAGATTTGGGTGACTCTAATTTTTTTAATGAATAACAAAGCTCCTATTGCAACCAGATATCACTACTTTTGAGGACTGTAGCCACAGAGTTGTGGTTATTAGATATATAGACTTTTTAACATCGCTCTAACATTGTAAAGAAACAAAGCTGACTTTCCATAGAGGAAGTTAGGTTGAACAATTCCTGAGAACAGTTCTATCAATCCTCAGAGAAAATGTTTCTCTTAAGAGTGGCCTGCTTAATGGGCCTAAGAAAGGTACTAAAGACTTTCATGTGTAAAATTTAAATAACGGAAGACTTCCTCTGACACCTTTTAGGGTACTCATGTATTCATGAGATGAATATGCAGCCAGGAGAAGGAGATATTTTCCCTTTATTAATGCAAAGTGTTTTTCTCCTGAGGAATAGCAATAAAGCTACTGATGATTTTGAGGACTGTGAAAAAGCATTCATGGAGAGAGATGCTTAGTTGGGTTCAAGTTAAAAAGAAGTCCTTGGTAATTTCCACATGTAAACACTTTCCAGTATTGGCAAGAGGGACTAGCAGACTGAAATCCTAAGGCAAGGTGGAGAAGAGAGCTGTGAGCTATACCTCCCATACAGACTTTGTATGCCCTCATCCTTGTCTTTCCCAGACACAAGGCCACCTTCTGTGAGCCACAGAATGAAGCAAAGTTACCATTAATCCACCTGACCTGGAGTTTTCCTTCAAATCCAAAGACAAATGTTTGCCTTCCTCCCCAAAGACATCTGGTACTACTATCATTAACTGCTATTGGTGGTGTTGCCTCACTTACCTACCAAACAGGACGGAGAAAGCTCTACGAGCTGTTGACAGTCAGCTCTGAGAGCTGCTCTCATTGGCTGTTCACTTTACTTTGGCAGCTACTCACCATGAATAATGATTTTCCTTCTTTCATTTTCCATAACAAATGTTGTTTTATAATAAATCCCTATGTAGTCTTCCTTCTCATTCAAAATGTATATAATTATACTCAGTATTTTAAGGTTTAATACATAATCAGATTTTTACACTGAAAACTGGCAAAATAACTACAGAGAAGCAATCATAGTTCTCTAATATTTATAGAGAATTACTTGGTCTAATTTAGTGATTTTTTTAGTTTTAATATTGATTTTATTTATATCCACATACTATTTTTTACATTCTGCTTTATCTCTACCTAGATCTTTGAGGGAATTCATTTGGAACTATTGTCTTCCTATTAAAGCTAGAAAAATTGATAAAAATTGAAAAAGTGTTAGAAAAATTGATAAATTGTTCTCCTTATTTTTTCTAGTGATTCAAAGAAAAATTGGATCCATTTCTCAGCAAAAGATGAGTTATTTCTATCAGAAATAATGATTTTTGAAGACACTAGTGTTTTCAGTTTCCCAAATAATCTTCAGGGACGTGTCAATGTGGCAACTTTAGGTCCCAGGTTTACTTCGAAGTGTAAAATGTGGCATATACATTAGAAAATTTATCAAATGTACAGTACAATATTTTCCTTTTCAAATATGTAAGTATAAACTGTAGAAAATCTACATCTGTTTAAGTATTTTTTTTCAAATAACAGGAATATTTCTTCCTGGTAATGGAGTAGGGGATGATCAGTAACAGACAAACATTTGATTATAAGTATGTCAAACTTAGGTCTAAATGAAGTAAATGAAGTATCCTCAGGGGACAGTTAACACTTTCTTAACGAACATATCATATAATGTTAATATATTCAGTTTCTAAGACTTGGAAAAGAACTCAAGGGGCAGGCATTCTGCAGAGTAGTTGAGCTGTCACTTGAGACAACTGTATCTCATATCAGGATACCTGGGTTCCTATCCTGACTCCATCCCCAGTTCAAGTTTCTTGCTGGTGTACATGCTGGGAGACTGACTGGGTCCCTGTCATCAACATGGGAGGCCAGAATTTAATTGCAGGTATTTGGGGAGTGAGACAGCTAATGGATCTCTCTCCTCTCTCCCCCTTCCCCTCTCCCCTCTTTCCTCTGCTTTTTCCTCTCCCCCCTCCCCTCTCGCTCCAGCTTGGCAGATGATCAAGCAATCCCTAAACAGCACAGGAAATGCTGCTAGGCTGCCTTGTCACACATATGCATAGACTTGGCAGTTAGGAGATAACTGGTCCAAATGGACTGATTTTTTTTTTTTTTTTTTTGAAAAGGCAGAGTAACAGAGAGGGAATGAAAGAGTTAGAGATCTTCTACGCACTGATTTACTCTCAAATGACTGTAACTGCTACGTCAAAGCCAGGCCAAAACCAGGGGCCAAAAACTCCATTCAGAACTCCCACGTGGGCAGTACAGACCCAAGTACTTAAACATGCTGACTTACGCATGTTTGCAAGGAGCTGAATTGGAAGTGGAACAGCCCTGAATTGAATCGGCTCTGACTTGGGGTGCTGGCATTGTAAGTGGCAGCTTAACCTGCTGCATCACAACACAGTCCTCCAAATGGACATTTTTGAAAGACAGAGTTACAGAGAGAAAGAGAGAGAGAGAGATCTTCATATACTGGTTCACTCCCCAAATGGCCACAACAGCTGAAGCCAGGAGCTTCTTCCTGCTCTCCCACATGGGTGTCAGGGGCCCAGACACTTGGGCCATCTTCCATTGTTTTCCAAGGTGCATTAGCAGGGAGCTGGATTGGAAGTGGAGCCTTTAACTGGTGCCCATATGGGATGCCAGCACAGCAGGTGGCAGCTTAACCCACTATTGCTGGCCCCAAATGAACATTCCTAACTTTGAAATATAAAAACTGTCCATGCTGACTTCCCATGGCAGATCACAAAATGTTCTCTGATACTCAGTTCCTGTTCCTCTCTGCTGTTGTCAGAGAGCAGCTCTGCTCGACAAGGAATGGCTGAGAGAGGAAGGGCAGTTCACCAACTTGTGTGCCACAGTATATCCCAGGAAAACCCCAAATCCAAATTGATTTAGACAGTTTATCACTAAATACACAGCAGGCAGCATGAGCTTCATGTTTATGTGGGTCCCCTTTGCTTCCACCAAGTCCACAAAGCAACAGAGGCCGATCCAGGTAGACACTGCATACACAGTAAAATCCATCACAGATAGGAACACCAAATTTAAGCAACTTTCAATCTGCCATCCTGGCTCAACCCAATTATGAGTATTTAATAACAACAGCCCACTAGTTCAGATGCTGCCTGATGAAGTCCAGCAATATCTAAGAAAAAAAAATCAGTTCTGTGGTGAAGTTTAAAACTTATTTTCCTGTACCAAGCCTGATATGCATAAAAGCAATGTCTCAAAGATTAAAATTAGCTACTCGGTGAAAATCACTCAAACTACATAAGTATCCCAGTCTCCTTGCACTTCTCCCTAGCACCAATAGGTTTTGCTTGCCACTTTCTTGTGATCCTTCTCCCTTCACAAACTCAGCTGCCCTCCACTTTCTCCTGTGAAATGAAGCACACAAAACAGAATCTGGATTTCTGTCAGAAGCCTAGTCCATTTGGCTGATACCTCACTCTTCTCAGCTCCACAGGCTTAGATTCTATCCTCTGCCAGCTAGAATCTTGCTATTATTCACATCTCCTTCAGGTATAAAACATCACTCTACAGCTGACTATAACCATCACCTTTTCTCCTAAGATACCGTTTATGATACTACAGCCATGAGCCATCTCCACTGTGAGACCTCCATCAACCAAGCTTGGGCACAGACTGCAACTCACGCCTATGCACAATGATACAGATGCCTGACCATTTTATAGAAAGCTGAGTGATAGGACTAAAAACCCTCTCCAGCCCTGGCTACACACTTCTCCTACTTACCCTTTCTCTTTTTGACAACTTGCAGCATATTTCAAGTGTTGATATTTTCTAACTCTGAACCAATGAGGAAAAACACAGAACCTAATTTTTTCATATTTCCCAGAAGTTCCCTTCATCCATTTACAGAAAATAACCATTTCTAACCATTTCAGGTATGTGATTGTTTCCATTATTACTGATTATTATCCTTCCAGATCAATCTTGCAGGTAACTACAATGCAGAGTGGGGAGGAGACTTGAACACACTGCAGAGTGAACCTTGACAAACTAGAGTCAAGTCTACACATGGGAGAAGGGAGTCTTACAGGGTGAGTCTTCCACTTTTATGACTATTAGCCTGAAGACAAGCAACAACTGGTACCTGGCCAAAAATATGTATTCTTTCTGGCCTGAAGAACCAGGATCTGGGGGGGGGGGGGGGGGGCAAAACAAAGTTGCTATAAAATGAGTAGGTGTAGAAAAAGAGAGAAAGTTGTAGAGAGAGCTAGTGTTTGAGCAAAGATCTCTTGCTAGACATGAACCATATCAGATCAGGACAAACTCAGAGCAGCCTAGCTAAAGTAGATGCCAAAAACGTAAAGTTTGGGTCCATCTCAGGGAATTTTAGGTATAACAGAAAAAGCAATACACTTTGGAAGGATATAACAGAGCCCAGTCTCCATTTCATAACATTCAAAATTGCAAAATACATGCCAAAATTACTCAACAAGTGAATAAAATAGGAAAATAACATTCTTAACAACAAGTCCCTATACTTGAGTTGAACAAGCAAAGCACATAAAACATAAAATTTAGAGGGCAGGGTCAGCACCTGCTTGTGATGGTTTCCTTAAATTTTAAACTCTCCATTGCTTTTCTCAAAGTTTCAACTCTGATCGACAGCAGCATCTAGAGATGAGTGTGTTAATTAGCATACAATGATCTTAATGATCTTAAGGCAGCTATCATAAATATGAAAGCTTAACATCATAACAGAAACAGAATAATAATACAAGAAAATATAGGTAGCAGGAAACAGAAAATATAAAAAAGAATCAAAACAATACTATAGAATTGATAAAGTAAAATTATAAAATAAGTAATTTATTGTTTGAGATTAAGAATAGAATAAACAACAGGAAAAAAAATCAGTGAAGATAAATTAATATAGAATGTTCAATCTGAAAAACAGAGAAAAAAAAGTGAAAAAAGTAATAAATAAGGTGGGCATTTGGTCTAGCAGTTAAGACACTGGTTGGGAAGCCTACATTCCACATTGGAGCTCCTGGGTTTAAAACCTGGTTTTGGATCCTGATTACAACTTGCTGCTTGTGCCTAACCTGGGGGACAGTGATGATAACATAAGTGATTGGGTTCCTCTTACCCATGTAGGAGACTTGGACTGAGTTTCCAGCTCCTATCCTCTGTCCCCCAGCAATTTTGTGATTTGGGGAGTGAATCAATGGATGAGTATGCTCTACCCCACCCCACCCCCAACACACACACACCGTGTCTATAATGGATAAAATGGATAAAATTAAATTCAGTTATAAAAAAACAGAGTCTCATGGGGCTGGCATTGTAGTGCAGTAGGTTAAGCTGCCACTTGTGACTCCAGCATCCCATTTTAGGATGCCAGTTTGAGTTCTGGCTGCTCTGCCTCCAAACCAACTTGCTGCTAACCTGCTTGGGATGGCAGCCAAAGTTGGCCCAAGTACTTGGATCCCTGCTTCCCATGTGGGAGATCCAGATGGAGTTCCAGGTTCCTGACTTCATTCTAATCTAAACCTGGCTGTTGCTGCCATTTGAGGAGTACATGAGCAGATGGAAAAATCTTTCTCTCTCTCTTGCTCTCTCTCACTCTCACTCTTGCTCTGTCTCCCTCTATGTCATAATTCTGCCTTTAAAATAAATAAATTGGAGCTGGCATTGTGTTATAGTGGGTAAAAGGGCTACCTGAAATGCTGGCATCTCATATGGGTGCTGGTTTGAGTCTGGCCTGGTCCAATTCCAATCCAGCTTCCTGAAAATGGCCTAGGAAAAGCAGCAGATGACCCAAGTATTCAAGCTCCTGTCACCCATGAAAGAGACTCAGATGAAGCTCTTGGCTCCTGGCTTTAGCCTGGCCAAGTGCTGGCCATTGCAGCCATCTGGGAAGTTAACTAGCGGATGAAAGATCTCTCTCTCGCTATCTCTCTCTCTCTCTCTCTCTCTGTCTCTGTCTCTCTCATTGTGTGTGTAACTCTGACTTTTAAATAAATAAATAAATCTGTAAAGAAGCGTCTTAGGTGCAGGGTCTTAGTCCACCCGAATGAGGATAGACTGGGTCTGAAGAAAGGTAAGTGCGCCACTCACCTGCCCGTTCCCCAGCCTCCCGACCCGGAGACAGTCAGTCGCAGCGGGGAGTCAAGTCAAGCAAGCAAGAACTCCGTTTATTGCGCGCATAGCAAAGCCTTTTAAAGCACAAGACCTCAGGATTACTGCGGCAGGGCATAAGGACCAACCAATTACTTAAAAGGTCATTTTACGGGGCAGCTTTTTACAGGACCAGCCATATGTCTGTACACTCGTCATCAGTTGTCACCTCCCCTGATGCTGTGCGGCCAATCAGCTTTGGTGGTAAACGACTTTGGGTACCTTACTTCCCTCTGCATACCCTTACTTCCTTTGGGCACCATCTTTGAATTGCCACGTGTGCCTAATTCCCCTGCAGGTGCCATCTTTGAATTGCCTCCTGTGCCTAATTTCCCCACATTAGGTACCTATGGGACAAAGTCAAAGTCCAGCATATATATGATGTGATTGTCACAGAAGGAAGACAAAATGAGACATTGAAACAGTTAAATATTCTTCAAAAATTATCTCTAGGGCAGTTGTGGCACAGCAGGCTAATCCACTGCTTACGATACCAGCATCCTTTATCAGAGAGAAAGTTTAAGCCTTGATTCCTCCACTTCCAATGCAGCTTTCTACTAATGGACCTAAGAAGACAGCTGATATGACCCAAGTACTTGGGTTCCAGCCTCTCACATGGAAGACTTCCATAGAGTTCTAGGCTCCCAGATTCAGCCCAGCCCAGATCCAGATGTTGAGGGCATTGGGGGAATAAAGGAGAAGATGGAGGTTCTCTGTCTCTTTTTCTCTCTGGTTTTCAAATAAAATAAGTAAATCCTTAAAAAGTATCAGCAAAACTTTCTCAAATGTAGTTAAAGTCATACATTTATAGATTCAAGAAACTTGGAAGTGGCATCAGTAAGATGGTAGGAATGAAGTCCTAGATACATGATGAGCACACTGATTCAACAGCAACAAATGGATCAATTCCCTATGTAAGAAATCTAGAAATTGGTGGAGATGTTCCTATATCTCCAAAAGCAGCCATATTGATGCTGTTGGAAAAACTGGAGATACCTACCCTCTGATTAACCCCCACTCCCAGTACAATATCACAAGTTCAAGAGAGAATCCCCTAACTCCTATCTCTCAGCTTCTCCCTGCTCAGTGAAGGAGCTGTACTGAACATCTAGCATCTCAATTTTCCTGGGTGTTACCTAAGAGACTGGCTTCCATTTTGCCTGTCTCAAAGTGCCAAGGGTGCTTATCATAAGGCATGTCCCTGGGGACTATAGAAAATAAAATGGCACTCTCCACAGCTCCACCTCTGGTGTAGTACAGAACAAGCAGATGAGAAACTCCAGCTCTAGCGTGTTCTGCAGAGAGACTAAGAGATGGACCCAACATCTAACATTTCAATTTTTCTTAATGCTACCTTAGGGACTGGCTATTATCTGATCTGTCTTAGAGAACAGAAGGAATCCACCATACACTAGAACTTGAGAACAAGATAGTGTTTTCAGAGAAAACAAAACTGTGTTGCGTATAAGCATACCAGTGGTCACTACATTTCTACCTCCTACCTCAACACAGAATAAGCCTGGGAAAAGAAACTCCAATTGCCACTTCTAACCAGGGGGCAGAAAGAGTTGGAGAATGCTTCCACTGTTCCAAATTTTCTGGGAGCTACCAAAGAGATTATCTTCTACCCTGCCTTGCCTGTAATTCTGACAGGAACTGGCTTACTCTAGATTACTGGGAACAGCTAGGAACAAAGATGGTAGCTCAGCCTAACATGAAGCTTTCAGAAGTCCTTATAAATTCAAGCCAAGGGGACAGTGGAGTGGGTTAAGCCACTGCCTATGATGCCTGCCTCCCATATGGACTCTGGTTTAAGTCTTACGTCTTAAGGACTTAAGAACTCCATAAGTTCTGCTTCTGATCCAGCTCCCTGTTAATGTGCTTGGGAAAGCAGCAGAAGATGGCCCAAGTGCATGGGCCCCTGCAATCATGTGGGGGACCCATATGGAGTTCTGAGCTCTGTTGTGGCCATTTGGGGGTTGAACTAGTGGATGGAAGATCTTTATCCCTGATGTTCCCTCTCTCTCTGTAACTCTGCCTTTCAAATAAAATAAATGAAATATTAAAAGAAAAAGAAATTCTAATGTGGTTGATTAACAGAATTCCCATGCAAAAGGACAATCTATAAAGATTGGGAGAGTTGGTAGTTTTTTCTAATGCATAATGCAAACAACAAAATAAATGAAATTAAAGAAGTAGAGAAACAGGATCATATCTTGAAAGGAATAAAGTAAAACTACAAAACAATGAGCCTAAGGAAATGGAGATACATGAATTATCTGACATATAATTCAAAACAACCATCATAAAATTAATCATTAGGCTCAGGAGAACAATGTACAAATGAAGTGATAACTCAACTAAGAGAAAATTTTTAAAAGAAACAAATAAAAATCTTGGAGCTAAAGAATATAACTAAACCAAAATTTAATCAAAGGACTCACCAACAGATAAAAGCATGAAGAGTAATCAGTAAACTTAACTTAGACTATGTAGTCAGATGAGAGAGAAAGAAAAATAACTTTAAACAAGAGCAACCCAAAGGCATCCAAACCAAGACATGATATAATCAAATTAATCAAGTTCAAACATTAAAGAGAATTTTAAAAGCAGTGAGAGAAAACTGAGTTCTTATATACAAAGGACCTTCCATAAGGACTAACAGCAAGTTTTTCACAAGACATCTTGCAGGGCAGAAGGGAATAGAATATTATATTTAAACTGCTGAAAGAAAAGCCCACAAACAAAGAAAATTATACTTGACAAAGCTCTCCTGCACAACCAGAAACAGAGATTTCCATAAAAAAAAAAAAAAGTTAAAGGATCTTATCATCTCTAAAAAGATGCTAAATAGCAACAAGTCAGAATGAGAAAATATAAACTTACTGATAAAGCTAAATACCCACCCAAATACAGAATACTGTTTTATTGTAAAGGTGGTAGTTCTACTATAATTCTAGTATAAAATTTTTAAAAATTATTAAAAAAACTTAAAATGCTAATGAACACACAACATAAACATATTTAAATTGTGACATCAATTATACAACATGTGGGGGTGAGATACAAGAATTTTGTATGCAATTTAAATTGTCATAAAAATATATTAAGATATACTTATAAATTATGCTATGAAAACTTCATGATAATGAAAAAAAATATACCTATAAGAAAAAGAGATAAATCTAAGCATGTTGATACAAAAAAAGTCCCACAATGAGACATAAAAGAAGACAGCATGAGAGGAAAAGAGGGACAATGTTACAAGCAAAACAGAAAACGATTAACAAAATTCCTATAGTAGATTTTTTCCTAACAATTTTAAGATATAATTGAATTAAATTTCCTAATCAAAAAATACTGAGTTACTGAATAACTTAAACACACATACACAGACGCACAGACCAAAAGACAAAATGCAGCTGTATCAAAAGACACAATTAGATTTAAGTACACACACAGGCTGAAGGGAAAGAAACAGATATTCCATGAAAATTGTGACTGAGAGAGAACAGGCATGCCTATATTCAGACAACATAAAGCTCAAGTCAAAAATCGTCGGAAGTGATCATTAGTCATATATGATAAAAAGCTCAATTCACCAGGAAAAATACAAACATATTTGCACTCCACATCAGAGCACCTAAAAATATATAGAAATACTGACAGAACTGAAAGCAGAAGGGACAGTAATATAACAGAAGACTAACATATCCCACTTTCTACAATGGATAGAACAACCAAATAGAAAATCAATAAGCAAACTACACTAGAGCAGAACAACACTGAGATGAAATGGACCTAATAAGAATATGCAGGACATTCAATCCCACAACAGCAGAATATACATTTTTCTCAAGCACATATGGAACATTCTCCAGGGTGGATCACCTGCTAGGTCACATATGTGTGGTTTTTTTTTCGCATATAAGAACATTGAAATCACACCAAGTATATTTTCTAACAAAATAAAACTAGAAATCAGCAGTAGTAGGATTTTTTTTTCATAAAAATATGTGGAATTTAAACAGAATGCTTCCGAAAAACAAAAGGGAGAGGGAAGAAATAAAAACATGAAAATTACAAAATATCTGGAGTCAAATGAAAATGACAACAAGACATATAAAAACTGACAGGATACTGCAAAAGCAGTACTAATAAGGAAAATTTTAGCAATAAATGTCTGCATTTAAAAAGAAGAAACAGGAGCCAGCACCAGCAATGCTGGCATCCCATATGAGCACCCGTTTGTGTCCCAGCTGCATCACTTCCTATCCAGATCCCTACTAATGGCCTGGAAAAAGCCTTGGGCCCCTGCCACCCCGCTGGGAGACCTGGAAGAAGCTCCTGGCTCAGCCTCAGCCATTTCAGCCTTCTGGGAAGTGAACCAGAAACACCTCAAATAAGTAATCTAAATTTATGCCTCAATGAACTAAAAAGGAAGAACAAATAAAAGAATAAATTTAACAAATAATAAAATAACAAAGATGAAAGCAAAAAAATTGAATTATATACTCAAATTAATCAGAAATTAAAAGGGGATGCATTATAATCAATAACAGAAATTAAAAGGCTCATAAAAGTTCACTGTGAACAATTTTACATCAACAAGTTGCATAATATAGATGAAAGAAATAAATTTGTAGAAGCAGACAACCTACCATGACTGAATCTGAACAGATGTATAATTAGTAAGGAGATTGAACCAGTAATCAAAGAACACCAACACAGAAAATCCCAGAAACAGATGGCTTCCGTGGTGAATGCTACCAAAGATTTAGAGAATTAACACCAATTCTTCTCAAACGCTTCCAAAACATTCAAGAGGAGGGAATACTTCTGAACTCATCTGAGGCCAGCATCACCCTGATAGTAAAACCAAAGACAGCACACAAAAGAGAAAACATAGTCCTCCATCCCTGATGAACAGAAATGCAAAACCTCTATGAAATATAAACAAATTAAATTCAACCTCACATTAAAATTATCATAAAACCATGAATAAGTAGGATTTTTCCCTGAGATGCAAGAATGATTCAATATACAAAAATCAATTAATGTGATACAGCATATTAATAAAAATGAAGCATAGGGCTGGCGCCGCGGCTCAGTAGGCTAATCCTCCGCCTTGCGGCGCCGGCACACCGGGTTCTAGTCCCAGTCGGGGCACCGGTTCTGTCCCCGTTGCCCCTCTTCCAGGCCAGCTCTCTACTGTGGCCCAGGAGTGCAGTGGAGGATGGCCCAAGTGCTTGGGCCCTACACCCCATGGGAGACCAGGAGAAGCACCTGGCTCCTGGTTTCAGATCAGCATGGTGCGCCGGCCACAGCGCGCCGGCCGTGGCAGCCATTGGAGGGTGAACCAATGGCAAAGGAAGGCCTTTCTCTCTCTGTCTCTCTCTCTCACTGTCCACTCTGCCTGTCAAAAAAAAAAAAAAATGAAGCATAAACATCACTTGATAGAATGACATTAGCAAGATGATAAAATAAGAGATTCCTCCATCTAACCCCCACTAAAATGTCAGATGTATCCACTGACAAATGTGTCTTAATGGGAGCCTTGAGATTCTGGTAGGGGATAATGAAAACCCAGAGAAGTTCAAGACCAAGAAGAATCACTTTGGGAGTGCAATCCCAGACCCACGTAACAAGTGCTGCTGCTGATTTCAAGTGTGGAAATGGTTCCTTCCCTAGAGAGACTGGGTAGATCTTCATTTTCTTCTGCTACAAGTATCATCTGCCATGAATGCTACATGGAAAACAAAAAAATCAGAGAAATGTGACATGAGTAACAGAAAGGATTATGAAGTTCCAATAACTAATTCCAAAGAAATGGAAATGTGTGAATTGTCTATAAAAGAATTCAAAATAGGGACAGCAATGTGGCACAGCAGATAGAACCGCCACCTGCAATGCCAGAATCCTATAAGGGTGCTGGTTTGTGTCCCATCTCCTCCACTTCTCCTCCAGCTCTCTGCTAATGGCCTGGGAGAAACAGCGAAGGATGGCCCAAGTGTTTGGGTCCCTGAGTCCCATGTGGGAGACGTAGAAGGAGCTTCTGGCTCCTTACATTGGCCTGGGCTAGTTCTAGCCATGGCAACTATCTGGGGAATGAACCAGCAGATGGAAAATTCTCTGTGTGTGTATCTCCCTTTCTCTCTCTGTAACTCTGACTTTCAAATAAATAAATAAATCTTAAAAAAAAAAATTCAATGGGGAGCGGCTCTGCAGCACAACAGTTTGAAGCCCTGGCCTGCAGTGCCAGCATCCCATTTGGACACTGGTTCGAGTCCTGGCTGCTCCAGTTCTGATCTAGCTCTCTGCTACAGCCTGGGAAAGCAGTAGAAGATGGCCCAAATCCTTGGGCCACTGCATCCACGTGGGAAACTTGGAAGAAGCTCCAGGTTCCTGGCTTCAGATCAGCTCAGCTCTGGCCATTGGAGTCATTTGGGGGAGTGAGCCAGTGGATAGAAGACCTCTCTCTCTCTCTCTCTCTCTACCTCTCTCTGTAACTCTGTCTTTCAAATAAATAAAATAAATCTTTAAAAAAAATTCAAGATAAGGATCCTGAAGAAGCTCAATAACATAAAGTACAGACAAATAAAGATAATAATAAATGAACAAAATTAGAAGTTTCATAATTAACAAATACTTAACAAGGAACAAAAGAGAAATTTTGTAACTGAAGAACACAGTGACAGAAATGAAAAACTCAATAGAGACTCTCAACAGCAAATTCAAATATATAGAACAAAAAGAGCAGACCAAGATAGGTCACCTGAAAATAACCAATTGGTTGATCAAAAAAAAAGAAAGAAAAGAAAAGATGGCTAAACAGTTTTTTGTTTTGTTTTTTGTTTTTTGTTTTTTGATAGGCAGAGTTAGACAGTGAGAGAGAGAGACAGAAAGGTCTTCCTTCCGTTGGTTCCCCCCACAAATGGCCTCTATGGCCAGCACGTTGTACCTATCCGAAGCCAGGAGCCAAGTGTTTCCTCCTGGTCTCCCATGCAGGTGCAGGGCCCAAGCACTTGGGCCATCCTCCACTGCCTTCCCGGGCCACAGCAGAGAACTGGACTGGAAAAGGAGCAACTGGGACAGAATCCGGTGCCCAACCGGGACTAGAACCCAGGGTGCTGGTGCCGCAGGCAGAGGATTAGCCAAGTGAGCTGTGGCGCCGGCCAGCTAAACAGTTTAAAAAGGCATGAACAAACTATGAGACACCATCAAAAAATGTAGACTACTAGAGCAGGAAAGAGAAAGAGAGAGAGAGAGAGAGAGAGAGAGAGAGAAAGGGGCAGAAAACTTATTTCAAGAAATGTTGTCTGAAATGGTTATCAAAGCCTTAGGAAAGACAGAATGAGAAGAGATTAGTCACAATTGAACAAGAGGAACAATTTCTGCTGTTCTATTACACAGTAGGGTGACCACAACTAAAATAACGTAAGGTATATTTCAAAATTGCTCAAAGAGGCTATTTTGGATAATCTTACGACAATAAATGATGAATTTTAATGTGAATTATGTGCTAAATAACCCATATTTGTTCATTGTAATGGTCTTCAAAAAAGTTTGCTATAAATGCATATTATGAAAAAAAAACTGAATGATTTCAAATTTTTGCAACAAAATACATTGAGCCTTTTAAAACTTTCATTCTTTGAGAAACACTGATGGAGACACAGTGCTCCCACAAGTGATTCTTTTCCCAAATGTTCACAATGGCTGTGATTGATCCAGATCAAAGTTGGAAGGCAGGGACTCAACCCAGTTACACCATGTGGGTGGCAGGAACCCAATTAACTGAACAATCACTGATGCCTCTCAGGGTGTGAATTAGATGAAGCTGGAGCCAAGAGCTAGCGCTAGATATTGAACTCAGGAACTCCAATATAGGATGCATGCATTTAACCAGCACCATAATTGCTAAACTAAATGCCTACCCCTAAACTTATCTTTAATTCAATTTTTCCCACAATTTTAAGTGCCTAATTATATATATATATGTATATGTATATATATATATATATATCAATGTAGTATATTATACCCCATAACTTATACAATTATTATGTACCAATTTAAAAAATAGAAATACCTGGGCTGGCACTGTGCTACAGCAGGTTAAGCCACCACTTGAATGCCAGCATCCCATATCTCAGCGCTGGTTCAAATCCCAGTTGTTCTCCCTCTGATCCAGCTCCCTGCGGATGTGCCTAGGAAGGCAAGCAGCAGGCCTCAAGCACCTGAGCTCCACCCAGCCACTTGAAAGAGACAGATGGAGTGCTGTGCCCCTGGCTTCAGGATGACCCAACCCATGCAGTTGTGGCCATTTGGGAGTGAACCAGTGGATGAAAGGCCTGCTTTCCTTTCTGTCTCTCCCTCTCTCTCTCTACTCTGCCTTTCAAATAAATAACTAAAATCTAAAATGAAATATAAATACTGTCTGAAAACTTCCCAACCTTGGGGCAAATGTGGACATACAGATTTAGAAAGTTCAAACTACCCCAAGCAAGATTAATTCAAAAAATAGTACTCTGAGGTTATTATAATTTAACTGTCAAAAGTCAAAGATGGGAGACTTTTGAAAGCTTCAAGGGAGAAAAAGCTTAGCACATGTAGAGAATTATTCATAAAGCTGTCAGTGAACTTCTACACAAAAACCCTATAAACTAGTAGGAAATATAGGATGGCATATTCAAAGTGCTAAAAGAAAAAAACTGCCAGTCAAAAACACTATACCTTACAAAGTCATCCTTCAGAAATAGAGAGACAAGACCTTCAAAAACAAAAAATGCTGAGGAAGTTTGTCATCTGTCCAGCTCGTAATGCTAATAGGAGTTCTTTGAGCTGAAACAAAGGATGACAGCTAACAACATGACAACATATGAAAATGCAGCACTCATTGGTAAATGTAAATGTGTATCAAGGATACTATAGATGGAATGTAAAACACTCTTAAGCCTAGTATAAATCGTAAAAGGTAAGTGTACAAGAATCAACTATAGCTATAATAACTGAGTAACTGATGCACAACACAAAAAGATGTAAAGTATGACATCAATAGCATAAATTAGGGGGAAGGAGGGAGAAATAAGAGAGTGGAGTCTTTGCATGCTATTGAAATTAAGCTGTCATCAGTTTGAGATATTATCATAGTTTTTATGTATGCCTCATTGTAACCACATACAAAATCCTCCAGTAGATACAAAAGAGAATGCAAAGAAAACCACTACAAAAGTACAACAAATTACAAGAAAATAAAAAATATTGTAATAAAGAAAAATAAAACAATAGATTCACACACTCAATAAAAAAAATTAACAAAATGCCAATGCTGTTATTAGCTTTCAACAATTATTTTAATGTAAATTGATTTAACTTAATTCTCTAATCAAAAAGCATTGAATGTCTGAATGCAAAATATGTCAGATACAACAATATGCTGCCTATAGAAGGTCCACGTTATCATTAAAGACAACATAGACCAAGAATGAAGGGTTGAAAAAAATTATACTATGAAAAGAGAGTAGGAGTGGCTATACTCACATCAAACTTTAACTCAAAAACTGGAACAGCAGACACAGAAGGTCAACTATATAATTAAAAATGGATCAATTAATCAAGAGGATATAGTAATGTTATGTTAGTTTTTAAAATATCTTAAATTTAAGAAGATTGAAAACAAAAATGTATTTTCTGATAATGGAATAAAACTGAAAATCAGTAACAAGAGAAGTTTTGGAAAATCATAAACATTTGAAAATGAAATTCCATGCTCCCAAGTATCCAATAGGTCAAAAAAAAAAAAGTAAATTTAAAAATACCTTGAGACAAATAAAAATGAAAACACATACCAAAATATATGGAGTACAGCACAACCAGTTTTAAGAAGGAAGTTTATAGCAACAGATTCATACATTTAAAAAGAAGAAAGGACTCAAAAAATAATGTTATACCTCAAGAAACTAGAAAAAGAATAGATCAAAGCAAAAGTCAGTGGAAGAAAGGAAACAGTATTAAATTAAAAAAAAATGAAATGAAACAGACATTCAAAAGAAAATAGATTAATGAAACTAAAAACTAATTCTTTGACAAGATAAACAAAATCAACAAACCTTTAACCAGACTAAGAAAACATAAATAAGTGAAATCATAATCAAATAAATCAGAAATGAAAGAGAAGATTTTACAACCAATACCACAGGAATACAAAAGCATGAGAAAATAGTATGAACAATGGTTAGCAAATCAATGATAGCCTGGAAGAAATGTATTTGAGCAGACCAATAATGAAAATATTAATAAGAAATTTCTCCCATCAAAGAAAAGTCCAGGACAAGATCATTTCACTGAAGAATTCTACTCAACATTTACAGAAGGACTCATACTAATATTCCTCCTCGAACTCTTCAAAACAGAAAAGAAAAAAGCTGGAAAAGAGGAACTACTTCCAAACTTTAGCATATGATGATATGCAGTGATACCCAAGACAGACAAGGACAGCGCAAGAAAAGAAAAGTATAGGCCAGATCCTTGCAAATGAACATGGATGTACAAATCCTCAAAGAAGTACCAACAACCCAAATTCAACAACATATTAAAAGAGTTAATCCGCATACTCAAGTAGGATATGGTCCTTGAGATGCAAGGATGATTAACTTCATGCAAATCAATAAATGTGATACATCACACTAACAGAATGAAGGATAATGACAACATGAACATCTCACAAGATGCAGAAAAGGCATTTACCAAAATTCAGCATATTTTCATGATTAAAATATCTCTCATCAAATTGGACATAGAAGAAGGTATCCTCAACACAATAAAGGTCATGTAAAAAGCTGAAAGCATTTCCTCAAGAACAACACGACTGCCCACACTCTTACCACTGTTACTCAATATAGCACTGGCAAATCAAGACAAAGCAATCAGACAAAAACAAATACATAATAGGCATTTAAATAAAAAAGGAAAAGGTTAAACTGTCTGTTATATGATCTTATATATAGAAAACTCTAAATATATCACCCAATAACATTAGAACTAAAAAAAAAATTTAGTGAAGTTAAAGTTATATATGACACAACATCGGCTTACAAAAATCTGAAGCAATATTTCACTAACAATGGACTATCTAAAAAAGAAATTAGGAGATCAATTCAATTCACAAAACTATTAAAAATTAAGAATAAGTTTACTCAAGGCAGTGAAAAATTCATATAATGAAAATTATACAACATTGGTAAAAAAAAATCAAAGACAACTCAAATAAGTGAAAATATCTTGCGTTCAGGGATTGGAAGAATTAATGTTAAATTATCAGCATGTTTCAAACTAATTTACAGATTACACAAACTAATTTTCTGAAAAAAGGGAGGGGGAAATCCTAAAATTTGTATAGAATTATGCAAGACACCATATAGCCAAAGCAGTCTTTTTTTTTTTTTTTTTTTTTTTTTTTTTTTTTGATAGGCAGATCTAGACTGTGAGAGAGAGACAGAAAGGTCTTCCTTCCATTGGTTCACCCCCAAAATGGCCGCTAGGAGCCAGGTGCTTCCTCCTGGTCTCCCATGCGGGTGCAGGGCCCACGCACTTGGGCCATCCTCCACTGCCTTCCTGGGCCACAGCAGAGAGCTGGACTGGAAGAGGAGCAACCAGGACAGAACCAGGCGCCCCAACCAGGACTAGAACGCTGGGTGCCTTCTCCGCAGGTGGAGGATTGGCCTAGTGAGCTGTGGTGCCAGCCCCAAAGCAGCCTCGAACAAAGAGAACAAAGCTAGGGCATCACAGTATATGGCTTTAAAATCTGTTGCAAAGCTATAGTAATGAAAACAGCATGGTATTGACATTCAAATGACACTTGAACCTACAGAACAGAATAGAAAACATAAACCCAGGCACATAGGGTCATTTGCTTTTTAACAAAAATGATAGGAACTAGGAAAAGGACAATCTTACAAACTGGATATGCAAATTGGAATCCTAGTCTCACACCACACAAATATCTCAACATGAAATAAAAATTCAAATGTAACATCACAAACTGTAAAATTACAAAAAAAAAAAAAAAAAAAAAAAAAAAAACAACCACAGGAGGCAGGCTGGCCAATGATTTCCCGGGTATGACCCCAAAAGAAGAGGCAAAAAAAAGCAAAACTCAGCAAATGGATTGTATAAAAATAAAAAGCTTATGCACAGAAAAAGAAAAAAGAATTGACTTGAGAGACAACATACAGATTGGGAGAAAATATTTGCAAACTGCATTTCTGATAGGGGGTTAATATTCAAGAATGTAAAGAATCTGTAAAGAGAATTTAAAGAATCCAAACAAAGTGATAGCAGGAAACAAATAACATTATTTGAAAAATGACAAAGGAGCTGAAGAGAGATTTCTCAAAAGGAGACTTACAAGTAGCTAACATATACATGAAAACATATACATATACATGAAAAAAAATTTCAATATCATTTATCTCAGGGAACTGAAAATTTAAGCCACAGTAAGCTAACACCCCACACCTTTTAAAACACCTGTAAGACAAAACACAGTACGTTTTGAAAAGGATGTGGAGAAAAGGGAACCTTGTACACTGTTGGGTGGAATGTAAATAAATAATATAGCTACAGGGAAAACAGTGTAGAGGCTCCCAAAAAGCTACAACTAGAACTGCTATATGATCCAGGAATCTCAGTGTGAGTATGTATCCTAAGGACTAAAATCAGAATATTTAAGATATATCTACAACAACAACAACAACAACAACGATGTACGTACATCACCATGTTCGTTGCAGCATAAATCATAAAAGATATGGAAGCAACCTAACTGTATATTCAACGACTAAAGAAACACAATGGAATCTATTCAATCTCAAAGGAAGAAATTCTGAGGCTGGAGTTATGGCACAGTGGGTCCAGCTGCAGCTTATGGCATCATCATTTCATTTCAAAGTGCTGGTTTGAGTCCCAGCTGTTCCACTTCCTTTCCAGATTCCTGTTAATGCACCTGGGAGAGCAGCCTAAGATAGTCCAAGTGGTTGGGTCCCTAACAGTCATGTGTCAGTAGTTCCTGGCTTCTGGCTTCAGCCTGGCTAAGTCTTGGTTGCTGTGGGCATTTGGAACGTGAACCAGTGGATGGAAGATTTTTCAATTTCTCTTTCTTTCTCTATCACCATCTCTCGCTGTCTCTCCCTCCCTTGCTGTCACTCTGATTTTCTAATAGATAAATTGAAACCTTTAAAAACTAAAGGTCAGGGGGACTCTCTCTTCTATAACACCCTGGATGAAGACAGGGGATATTATGTTTAATGAAGTAAGCCAAGCACAGAATGACAAATATTGCATGATATCAATCATGAGTGGGCTCTAAGAAAGTCAAATTTATAGAAGTAGATTGTTGAACAGTATGGGAGAAGGATACAATTGAGGAAAGGTTAAATGTTGGAAAAATGGTAAAATTTCAGGTAGTTAGAAGAAATAAGCCTCAGTGACTTGTTGCACAGAATGGTGTCTATAATCAATAATAGTGCATTTCAAAATAGTTTAAACATTATATTTCAATTGTTCTTAGCATAAAAAGTAGTAAGTACAAGGATACTTCAAATTGTCTATAGAAAATGGAATTAAAATAAATTCATTTTGGTGCAAAAATACTTTGAAATGCATGCATACAGGTACTTGATATGTAAATTATCTTGACTTAATCATTCTACAATGTAAACATGTCAAAATATCACATTTTAGTTTATAAGTATATACAATTTTTTCAACTAAAACATTTTTTAAAAATAAATAAAATAATAAACTTGTTAAAATTACATCGTTAAAATTACATCATGATCTCAATACATGCAGCAAAAGTGCCTGATTAAAATTCAAAATGCTTTTGTGATAAAAACTTTCAATAAACTAAAAATAGAAAGCAGTTACCTAAAAATAATGAAAGCAAGATGCGAAAGTCCCACAGCTACTCATCATACTTATTGGAGGAAAATTAAAAGCTTTTCCAAGCCAAGGATACTCACTTTAAGCATGTCTACTCAAACAAGTAATGGACGTCCTACCGAGAGTAATCAGGCAACAAAAAGAAGAAAAAATCATCCAAAATGCAAAGAAAGGGGTAAAATCATTCCTGTTTGCAGAAAATATAACATTATGCATAGAAAAATCCTAAAGATATCACTCACAAACTCTTCAAATTATTAAGAGAATTTGGCAAAGTTGAAGGATACAAAATCAATGTAAAAACCAGTTTTGTTCATATACACTAATAACAATCTAAAAATGAAATTAGGAAAATAATCACATGTAAAATAAAAACCAAAAAGAATGAACAACTTCCAAATAAGAAAATGAAAGATATTTATAATGAAAACTATAGAACATTGATCAAAGAAATTAATGATATGCACAAATGCAAAGACATTCTATATTGCAAGACTTAATACTGTTATAATATCCATTCTACACAAAGAAATCTACAAATTCAATTCAATTCCTATCAATGCCTCCATAGACATCATTACAGAAATAAATTGGCAGTTCTAAAATTCATATGGAACCACAAAAGACCATGAATAGCCAAAACAATCTTGAAAAATAATTGCAAAGTTAGTGACATTCCACTTGCTTAAATAGAGTCATTGAAACAACGCAATGTTGGCATTAAGAACAGACATAAAAATCAACAAAATAGAAGTGAGAGCTCAGAGATAGACTCATGCAATGCGGTCACATGACAAAAATACAAAATGGGGAAGGATAATCTCTTCTACAAACGGAGTTGGGAAAAATAGATGTCCACATGCAGAACACTCAAAATAAGGAACTCTTATAACACAATCACAAAAATTTAATAACCCAATTAAACATAGATAAAGGCCTCAAATTAGACATTTCTCTAAAAGAGATATAAAAAATGGCCAGTCAGAATCTGGAAAGATATTGAACTTCATTAATGATCAAGGCAATGCATATCAAAACCACAATGAGATATCACCTAACAACTGTTAAAATTACTATTTACAAAAAAAAGTGTCAGTGAGGATGTGGAAAATAGGAATTCATTTAGCCTATTGTTAAGAAAGCAAAATAGTATCATTGCCATAAAAAACAGCATGGAAGTTTACTCAAAAACTAAAAGTAGAGCTACCATATGACACAGTTATCATATTTCTGGATATTAGTCCAAAAGTACTGAAGTCAGGATCTTGAAGACCTGCTAGCACACCTATGTTCATTGCAGCATTATTCACAATGCTTAAGATGTGAAAACCACTCTAATGTTCCATCAGTAGATTAATTGATAAAGAAAACTGAATCACTATATAATGAAATCCTATTTCACCTTAAAAAAAAAAAAAAGAAATTCTACAAAGTTTAACTACATGGTTGAACCTTGAGAACATAATAGGTAACATACTCCTGTTACAGGAAAACAAATACTGCATTATTTCACTTATACAGAGTATTTAAAATAAACTCACAGAATCAAAGAATAGAGTTGAAAGGTGAGAAAATAGGGAGTTTCTCACCAATGGGTAAAAAATTTCAGTTACACCAGATGAATACATTCTAGAGATCTAAAGTACAACAATGGGGACTGGTGTTGTGGTTCAATGGGTTGAACTGCAGCCTGCGAAGACAGCATCCCATATGGGTACTAGTTGAAGTCCCAGCAGTTCCTCTTCCAATCCAACTGCTTGTTAATATACCTGAGAAGGTAATAGAGGTTGGCCCAGGTGCTTGGGCCCCCACCACTATGTGAGAGATCTAAACAAAACTCCAAGTTCCTGGCGTTGGCCTTCAGCCCTGACCATTGCAGCTATTTGGGGAGTGAACCAGCAGATGGAATATCTCTTTCTCTCTGTCTCTCCCTCTCACTCTGTAACTCTGCTTTTCAATTAAATAAATTAATTTCTTTTAAAAAATACAACATAGTACCGATATATAATACTATTGGGTTGCGTGCACTTGAGAACCTGTTGAGAGGATAGATCTCATGGTGTTCCCAAAATAAAACATTTTTTCAAAGTTTCTAAACAAGAAGAAAAAACCATTACACGTATGGAGAAAATTGACTAGCTACATCATAATCAAACTACTTAAATCAAGCTTCCAGGTGATTAACACATTGTATACAGAGTCTGACTTCTCTGTCAGCCATTGACTTCTCATCAGAAACTATGGAGGCCAAAAGATACAGACACAAACATCTTTAATGTGCCAAATGAAAGATAATCATCAATACAGGAATCTCCAGCAAAAACATCCTGTAAGAATAAAGGCAAAATGAAGACCTTTCAGGACTAAGAGCTATGCTAAAGGAAGTTCTTCAGGCTGAAGAGAAAGAGTATAAGTATAAAATTGGATGCCCAGGAAGGAATGAAGAGTGTCAGAAACAGTAAATATTTGAATAGCTATAAAATAATACTTATCAACACAAACAACTGGTTCAAGCAAAACCTACAAATTATCTCATTTTATAATGAATATGGATATAAAATATGACAAACTGATAAGGAACAGGGAAATGGACTAATATAATTTCAAATTTTCTCTTTTTGTATGAATTGCAAATTCATATAAATACATACACTAGTAACTGCAAGCAAAAGGTTCTGAAGTAAAAAGGAAAGGCAGTTTCCATTCTGTATGATCCAGTGGCAGAAACAGTACCTCAAATCTCTTGTGTACAATCAGTGGCAGAATGATATCTTTCATTTTTTTTCTTGAATTATGCTCTTATTTGGTTAGCCAGTACCTCAGGAAAGGGTGACACAGCAGAATGGATGGAATCCTAGAGTCAGTCTTCAGCTTTTCATTTCCAAGGCCCTAGACTTTGTAGGTCATTGTAAGACGTTTGCTTTACTGAAATGTAAGAAGACACCAAAGCAGAAGAATACGAAGATCTGCCTTATTTGAAAAAGATCCCTCTGGATGCTCTGTTGAGATTAAGTAGATGGCAGCCTGAAGTGAAAACCAGAGGATAGACCGGTTGGGAGGATATTGTTTAACAAAAGACATGATCGTGGGAAATAAGCTAGGGTGGCAGCAGTAGAGAGCAGGAAATACAGTGGCATCCTGAGGTTGTTTCACAGTGGTACCGTGTACGGGAAATTAGGAAATCTAATTAGAGAGCAGAGAAGTTGGCCAGGTGATGCAAGCTTAGGCAGATAGGCCTGGGGATGCTCTGGCAGCCCTCAATCTTAGCAGCTGAAGCTGCTCACTTTCTCAGGATTTTTATTTAACGAGCAACCTCATTATCCTTCTCCAGCTGATATGAATTAATAAATTTATTAACATTCACTTGACATGATTAAATTAATCACTAATTCCTTATCTCTTTGGAGACTTCTATCACTTTCCCTGGAGAGGAGCCATACAGGTGATTTCAAATCCATGTGACCTTAGGCTGGATTCAGCTGCACAAACAAATAATGTAGCTTATCTGCTGAACTTTGTTGTACTGACTGAAAAGGCAGAAATCTACTAGAAATTCCAAGAACTTGCTCAAGCTATCATAAAATGCTTCCTGGGAAAGGGTCCTCTTGATCTGAAGACAGGATACTACATAGAGAGGTGCAAGGAAGGAAGTGGAGTCCCAAGTCTGAGAGGCATGGGAATGACCTGGGCAGTTTTGCAGGATGCTACGGCCTTTTGTCAAGTTCCAAAATGTCTGTCATTAGATGAGTGGGTTTCTAAGGGGTGAAAGCCTTTAGTGGGTTCTCCCCATGCAAAAGAGTAGGAGGATAAGTAGCTTGAAGATCTGCCAAGACCCCAGTTGAAGTGTGGAGCTGTATGTCCAGATGATTTATAAGGTGGTTGAACGAATTGAACTGCAACATTGGAACATTTAGTTTCAGAGATACAAAAAGGGACTTTCTGTTGTTTAGCAAGAGTGACACTGCCCAGCCGAGAAAGGAAACTACCTCCTGTATTCTTTCAAGAAACCATCTGCTTAAGGTGCTTCTAGGCTGCATATACTGCCTCTTATTTAATCTCCCCCCAAAAGGTAAGAGGTATTTTTACCCACATTTACAGATGGAAAATCAAGTCTCTGTGAGATAGTGTAATTTGTCCAAGAGGTAAAGCTAAGATTCAAATGCAGACACACCTGATAATATTTCAGGCTACTGCTTCACCACCAACCCTCCCCTCCCTTTTTTAACTTCAAAAGCCCTTAACTCATTGTCTTTTTCTTGTTTTTTTTTTTATTTTCTATTTTCTATTTTAAAGTTATACAAATAAAATTATGGAGACACAGTTATAGAGATACAGAAAGTAGATAGCAATTAGTTTGCTATTCATAAAAAATGTTGGGAAAAACAGTTACAGATGAGTACAGATAATTGCTTCTAGCCCTAACAGCTAACAAAACGCGGTTTACTTTTAAACTATCTGGAGTTTACAAAGTCCTGAGCCCTATAACAACACATAATAAGTGGTTACTAAATTTGGTCATCTATCATTTCGCATTGTTTTTATTTTTACCACATATTGTCTGGATATGTTGGTTGATCTCGGTAACTATAACATGGTTACTTATAGAGAAAAGCTGTCGTCAGAAGTCTCTGGTTCCCATTGTGTTTTCTGAAAGCATTTCACAGTAAGAAGTTCAGGCACTGAGCATAGCTGAATTTCAGAAAACATCTGAAAAGAAGTCTTAATAAACAGCATTACATTTCTCAAAGATGGTTCCTTCTGAAAACCGTGTGACTTTGTTTATTTCTACATGGACAGCTGCCTCTATCCTTGAAGTACACATCTTTGTCCTTAAGACAGTACGGGGAAATGGCACTGCCACCTCTTGGAACACCACAGCTATATTCTGGCACCTGTGCGTTTTTCTTTTTTGCCACCTAGTCGTGCTTCCTCTCCATCTCTTTCCTAAATGCCTGCTCTTTTGCTGCCCTCTCCACAGATCCTTTTATGCTTGTTTCGCCAAGCCTTTAACATTATCTACGCCTACCTGTGTGAGCTCCAGGTGATTTATGATTTAATTCTCTTCGAATTTCCATTCCCTCCCTGGTTCCCATTAATACGTTCAGCCTTAAGACAACCAGAAAATCACATGCCCCTCTTTCTCCCGTATTTTATGAATAATGGCATTTGGGTTGATCACTTTGTGACCTGGCTTTCCACATCTAAAGCTCTCCAAATGCCAGGGCTCATGCTCAGACACGTTCATATTTTAAATGTGTGCTAAGGCCCTATAAATGCAATGACCTCTTCTTCCCCTGTTAAAAATTTTGCATTAAGTATCTTGCTCCTATTTTTCCATAGATATGCATTCACCATAAACTAGCCTGCCCACAGTTAGGCATCTTTCTGGTTTCCATATTATTTTACATTACCATCCTGCTCACATTATAATGTTCCTATTATTGTTTCATTTCCAGGGGGGGAAAAAAAAAACTGGATCTTGGCTAGCTTCACACAATTACCATTCAATGCCTCTAACATCCTCATCCTTATTTCATGCAAACTTTCTCTAATGTAATTCAAGAATCAACTTTCTCTATTCTGAATACAATGTGATTAGCAAATATTTTCTCCAAGTCTGTGACTCATCCTCTCATTGTCTTAACTGTTTTTTCCCCCAGACCAAATGATTTTAATTCTTCATGTACATGAATATTTACATCAGTGATATATATAGTTTCTCAAAATGAAAATAACTCAAGTATACTTCACTGGGTTAGCAAATTTAAAAAATTGTGGTACATCCATACAGAGTATTCGTCAATAAAGATTAATGAATTCTTGTTATACACAATTTGAACCTCAAAGGCGTTTTGCTGAGTGGAATAAGTCAGCCTCAAGAGATTATGTGCTGTGGCGCAGGGGGTTAACGCCCTGGCCTGCAGTGCTAGCATCCTATATGAGCGCCGGTTCTAGTCCCAGCTGCTCTTCTTCCGATCTTGCAGTAGAAGATGGTCCAGGTCCTTTGGCCCCTGTACCCGCGTGGGAGACCTGGAAGAAGCTCCTGGCTCCTGGCTTTGGATCAGCAAAGGTCCGGCCGTTGCGGCCAATTGGAAAGTGAACCAGTGGATGGAAGACCTCTCTCTCTCCACCTCTCCTCTCTCTGTGTAACTCTGACTTTCAAATAAATAAATAAATCTTAAAAAAAAGATCATGTACAACATGATTCCATTAATAGAATATTTTGGAAGGAAACAAAAAGATGGGAATGGAGGGAAAAAAATCAGTGGTTGTCAAGGTTTTAAAGTTGGAGTACAGAGTCTGACTAAAAGGATCGATATGGGAAAATTCTATGACATGTTGCTGTTTTCTGTATCCAGATGAGGTGGTGGTTACAAAAAACATCTATATGTGTCTTAAAAGTCACAGAACTCCATGCCAAAAGCCCAGAGTAGGGGCTGGCAGTGTGGTGCAGTGGGATTAGCACCTGTGTGCTACACTACTTCTAGGGCAGCTGGCATCCCATCTTGGAGAGCTGATTGAAGTCCTGCCTATCCCACTTCAGACCCAGCTCTCTAGTAATGTGCCTGGGAGGGCAGCAGACGATGGCTCAAGTACTTGGGCCCCTGCCACCCACAAGGAAGACCCAGATGGAGTTCCAGACTCTTGGCTTCAATTAGCCCAGCCCCAGCAGTTGTGGCCATTTGGGAAGTAAACCAGAAGGTGAAAGATATCTATCTGTCTCTCTTTATCACTCTGCCTTAAAAATTAATAAGTAAACCTTTAAAAATTAAAAAACAAAAGCAGGTAATACCAGTATATTATTTTAAAGGAAAGAGTATTACATTAAATGCTTTAGGGAAAATGATGTTGACTTTGAGAGGCATCAGACAATTCTCATTTTCTCCTCTAAGTGGCAATGAATCCTGAGAGGATCACTTGTCCTCTACAACAGTTACAATAATTTATGCATCTTCTGATTAAATATCCTGAGAATTACAATTACCAAAAATCATAACCATTGAAAAATGCTTATACTCATTATCATAGTCACAGAATTCAAACTAAAAACAAGATCTTTGGTCTTCTGTCTATGGACTCAGATCTGTTTATTTTTTGATAACTTCTCATATTCAGCTTGTTTCATCTGGATTTATTACTTCTGATGTGCATACTCTAAAATTCAATATTTTTTTTATTATTTCTCTCTGGTAAATTATAGACTCAGAGAATGATGGACAGCTTCTATAGATAATTTTAAGTTCATGACCTGGAAGCCGCACCTCCTTCACTCTGCGTTGCTGTGTTCACCCACCTGTCAATCAAGCGAAGTACCTCCTCCCCATGAAGTACCTCCTCTTACGTGGGATTTGGGGATGGGACCACCTAAACACTTCCATTTTTCTAAGCCCATAAAAAGCTACAAAAAACTGAAGCTTGCTCTCCCCTCCACTGGACTCAGGACAAGCAGAGGAAGGTATGATAATTCCCTTTTGTAGGCCCCATTCTCTTTTATTAAAGCCCTAATAGGCCCATGTGTTTTTCTCACCGTGTAAATAAAGTTTATCACACTGCATGCCATATTTGAGCCTATATTTAGAATTCTTCTCTAAGTAAAAGGCAAGAACCTGGAAAATGAATTTAGGCCCAAAGTTCAAGCCCATATTTGGCGAGTCAGGAGACAAATTCGTTTTCACACACAGCAGTGTGATTTACCGAGCAAACGCGTGGGGTTCTACCTCAGCAAACGAGCAGGTTCGTTTTCCTCAGGAAGCACGCCTGAAGTGGTTCTTGGCTTTCAGAAGCTGTGGAGCTCAAGAGGTTGCCTTGGCGGTTGCAGTGTTGGTTTCGGTCTTGGTCTCGGTTTTCGGTTTCGGTTTCGGTTTCGGTTTCAGAAGCAGCAGAGCGCTGGAGGCTCCTGCCTTGGAAACAGGAGGTTTCTAAAGCTAAACGGCTAATTTTAATGACTTTGGTTCCTAATCTTGGTAGCTTTGGACAAGCAAAAGCCAATACAAAATGGAAGTGTTAATGGGATTAGGGAGAAAAGTCAAGAAGCAAAGGGACGAGTTGACAAGTGTTTGCTGCATTTAAATTCTTCCAAGTTGTTTGTGACGTGTTTTTAAGGATAATGTATGTATTTGGGAAAGCTAAAACTTAACCTTTAAACCCTATGGAAGGGTTTCAGGGTTATAGACAATGGGTTTGCCTCAGGTTTTGGTTTTAAAACTCAGGAATGCTAAAGTGACCTTCCATTTGCTGGTTTGGGGTGGTACCATCTGGAAAAAAAAAAAAGTTTTGAAGCCTAGTAGCCACATAGTCCTCCTCCACGTGGACTCAGGATTAGCAAAGCAGGGTATGATAATCGCCCAGTCTTTGGCCGCATTCTCCCTTAGTATAGCCCTAATGTGCCTGTGTATTTTTCTCACTTTGTAAATAAGGTTTTTCACACTGCATGCCATGTTTGGGCCTGTATTTAGAATCTTTGCCTTAGTAAAAGGCAAGAACCTGGAAAATTAATTTAGGCCCCAAATCCTAGCCCGTAACATTAATGCTACACCAAAAGTTAAATGCTGCTCCAGTTCTTTATTTTTTGTAACTGTTTTTGTCTTTGTATGTCTCTACTTATAATCTCAGAAACACCTCTCAGATATCTCAAATAATTTAATGCTTTTAATTTTTCCTAGTCTGAAAGGGTAGAACAGCACATCAAATTTTTTTTTTAAAGATTTATTTATTTTACTTGAAAGAGTTACACAGAGAGAGGAGAGGCAGAGAGCGAGAGAGAGAGAGATCTTCCATCCAATGGTTCACTCTCCAATTGGCTGCAATGGCCGGAGCTGCGCTGATCCGAAGCCAGAAGCCAGGAGCTTCCTCCAGGTCTCCCACGTGGGTGCAGGGGCCCAAGGACTTGGGCCATCTTCTACTGCTTTCCCAGGCCACAGTAGAGAACTGGACAGGAAGTGGAGCAGCCAGATCTCAAACCGGTTCCCATATGGGATGCCAGCACTTCAGCCCAGGGCGTTAACCCACTATGCCACAGTGCCGGCCCCAGCACATCAAATTATTTATAAACATCATGAGGCCCATGTTGTGGTTCAGTGTTTCTTTTTTTTTTTTTTTTTAAGATTTATTTTATTTAATTGAAAGGCAGAGTTACAGCGAGAGAGGGAGAGACAGAGAAAAATTGTCCGTCTGCTGATTCACTCCCCACAGGAGCCAGGAGCTTCTTTTAAGTCTCCTATATGGGTATAGGGGCCGAAGGGAATGGGGCCATCCTCCAATGCCTTCCTTTCCCAGGTGCATTAACAGGGAGCTAGATTAGAGGTGGAGCAGCTGGGACTCAAACCAGTGCCTTTTTGCGTTGCTGACATCATAGGCGGCAGCTTTACCCGCTACACCACAATGCCATTCCCAGATTTGGTGGTTTAAGTTGCCATTTGCAACACTGGCATCTTTTGTAGGAGTACCAGTTCCAGGCCTGGCCATTCTGCTTCCCGCCCAACTCCCTACTACTGTACCTTGGAAGGCAGTAGAAGATGCTCTAGGTACTTGGGCCCCTGCCAGCTACTTGGGAGACCAAGATGGAGTTTCAGGCTCCTGGACTTAGCCTGGTCTAACCCTGACCTTTGCAGCCATTTGGGGAGTGAGCCAGTAGATGGGAGATCTCTTTGTCTTTGGCACTATGCCTTTCAAATAAACAACAGTGATTTTTGTCAAATGTTTATTGGAACATTTTGTTATCTAGAAATAGATAACCATTGGCTGGCACCGCGGCTCAATAGGCTAATCCTCTGCCTTGCGGCGCCAGCACACCGGGTTCTAGTCCCGGTTGGGGCACCGATCCTGTCCTGGTTGCCCCTCTTCCAGGCCAGCTCTCTGCTGTGGCCAGGGAATGTAGTGGAGGATGGCCCAAGTTCTTGGGCCCTGCACCCCATGGGAGACCAGGAGAAGCACCTGGCTCCTGCCATCGGAACAGCACAGTGCACCGGCCGCAGCACGCCTACCGCGGCGGCCATTGGAGGGTGAACCAACGGCAAAGGAAGCCCTTTCTCTCTGTCTCTCTCTCTACTGTCCACTCTGCCTGTCAAAAAAAAAAAAAAATAGATAACCATCTAATGATGTTATTAAGTGTGTATATTGTTTTCTATCGGCTATCTAGTTTCCAAATCTTATTTAATAGATGGTAGTGACATAATGAGGGTATCAGAACATAAAAGTAATTTCTATCAAACAAAACCATCTAGGACAATTCAGGAATTACCCTATAGCTATATTTCAGCTAAACTCAATGTCATAGAAAAAGTAGAATTTCTAATTAGGAAGATGAAAATATAGAATTGGCTGTCCAGTATATTAGCTACTACCCATATGTGGCTTTTAAAATTTAATTTTTAAATTTTTTTTTTTTACTTATGGAAGAGGCAGAGAGGCAGACAGACAGAAAGTCTATTAGCTCACTACTAGACTGCCTGCAAACACCTGTAATGGCTGGGACTGGGCCAGGGTTGAAACTTGGAGTCAGGCACTCAATCCAGGTTTCCCCATCAGTTGCCAGAACTCAATTACCTGAGCCTTCTACCTGCTGCCTCCAAGAGCCTGCATTAGTAGAAAGCTGGAGTCAGGAGCCACAGCCAACTTCAGACTCTAGTCTGTTTTGGAATGCAGGAATCTTAACTGCTAAGCCAAGTGCCCACCTCTGTATTTATATTAATTAATATCAAATATATAATATAAAAAAGCAATTCCTCATTCACTCTAGTTGTATAGCAAGCACTCATTAATCATGTGTGATTAATGGTTACCATATTCAAGAGCCCAGATGTAGAGCACTTACATCATTGTAGAAAGTTTTAGGCCGATGCCGTGGCTTAACAGGCTAATCCTCCGCCTTCCGGCGCCGGCACACTGGGTTCTAGTCCCAGTTGGGGCGCCGGATTCTGTCCCGGTTGCCCCTCTTCCAGGTCAGCTCTCTGCTGTGGCCCAGGAAGGCAGTGGAGGATGGCCCAGGTCCTTGGGCCCTGCACCCGCATGGGAGACCAGGAGAAGCACCTGGCTCCTGGCTTCGGATCAGCGCGATGCGCCGGCCGCAGCGGCCATTGAAGGGTGAACCAATGGCAAAAAGGAAGACCTTTCTCTCTCTCTCTCTCACTATCCACTCTGGCTGTCCAAAAAAAAAAGAAAGTTTTATAGGAGTGCCAGTAGGTGGCAGTAATGAGAACGTATAAATGAAGCTGTTTCTTTGGAATAAAGCTATAACTTAAATTGCTTAAATTAGAATCCTGCCAAGAAAATTTTGCTTAGCTGAATAATATTTACACTGAAAATTGTATAGAAGTACTTAAACTAAATTGACTTTTATCATCTAAAAATGTAGTAACTACATAACTAAAATATTTTCATGAACATCTCCAAAAAATCCAAGACTTCTATGACTTTTCTTCTGGGAGTTTAATTATGTAAAAAAAAAACTTTTTAATGTAGTTATATTCAAAGACACAGAAGGGATGAATCATATATTTTTATTTTGGCTAAAAATAATTTGCTACTCAAATTATCTTTACAAATTCTTTTATTTAGTGATAGTTTTTCGTCAGAAATTAAATATAAATATATATCAGGGCATTTCAAAATTTATTTTGGTGCAAATTTTTTTGAAAGTCATGAATAGATTTTTTTTCATAATATACATTTCTAGGGAACAATTTAAATAAAATTCTTGGCACCGAAATAAACTCACCTCTTAATTTCATTTTTTTCATAAAATTTTTTTAAAGATGTATTTATTTATTTGAAAGTCAGAGTTACATGGAGAGAGAAGGAAAGGCAAAGAGAGAAAGGTCTTCCATCCGCTGGTTCACTCCCCAGTTGGCCACAATGGTCAGAGCTGCGCTGATCCGAAGCCAGAAGCCAGGAGATTCTTCCAGGTCTCCCACGTGGGTGCAGGGGCCCAAGGACTTGGGCCATCTTCTACTGCTTTCCCAGGCCATAGCAGAGAGCTGGATAGGAAGTGGTGCAGCCAGGACTTGAACCAGAGTCCAAATGGGATGCAGGCACTGCAGGCGGCAACTTTACCCGCTATGCCACAGTGCTGGCCCGTTCATGAATTTTTGTAGTTACTCTGGTATACATTAGCCCTTGAAAAAATCAGCCATATGCTGTGCTCAAATGTTGACTAATGCAACATAATCTTCATTGTTTGATGATTGACACTAACTGAATTGTAACATATAATTCCCAATCTCTATAAAGAATGAGCTTACTAAATAAATTGACTTTTCCAATTAACTAGTAGTTTCCAAGTTATTTTTAGCACAAGATCTAAACCTAATTAAACTTTTTGAGAAATGGAGACTACTATGCAGTTTTTCCAGCTACAGCAAACAAGTTTCCTGAAAACTGATGTTTGTATATTACATGATCTTTTTTTTTTCCAAATTTGAATCTTGATGAAGCCATATTTTTCTATCAAGAAAGCTTGTTGTATCCAAGGGGAACAAAATTTTAGGATATGATTTTGAAAATGAGTACTAGAAGTTGATTTTCAAAACTTTACAACAGAAAATGAATGTGATTTCAGAGTCAGGAAAGGAATGATGATAATTTTATAAAACTCTGTTTATCTTCTATATATTAATTTACTTCTCAAATAGTAGAATTTCCCATGGGCATATTGCCTATGTTACTTATTTGATATCCATTATTTCTATCAACTATGAAGAACTGTCTTTATAACAAAATTTATGGTATTTACTATGTTACATTATCAATAAAAGTAGTAGATTATTTGTTATACAGTTATGATGTGAGCTTATTGGTGTTTTTTTCTATAGATTATGTTGACTATTTCATAGGTGCCAAATCATAAAGATATATTTTAATGTACTTTTGTATTTATTGTTTTTCTAGTTTCATTCTTAAATATGTGAAGTCAGCTCAATCAAATTAGGGCAGTTCAAACTCTGTGTAGGACAGAGCTCCATAGATACCAGTGGTGCACTGATTCCTCTTAGAAGCCCAAATGCTTTCCTGCACTGTAGCCTTGCTGGAGTTGGAGTCTTTGAAAACATAGAGTTCTACTTTCAATACATAGAGTAATGGAAATTTCTAAGGCACACTGTTTGCATGAGTGTCCCAAATGCTTCTGCATCACCACGAGGGACAGGTACCTTCATCTAGAATGAACACAAATATATAGTATCAGACCTCTGAGGGGTGCCCTAAGATTGACTTGTCTCAAAAATTCAAAGAACATTGTTCAAAGTCAGTTAATGTAAGTGGTAAATATGTGAATAAATGCTTGAATGAATAACAAGGTAATGAAAGGTCAATATCAAAACTGATATAATTTAAAATGCATGGAAAAGTATCTGTAGTTGTTTAATCACAGATGTCTACTCCCAAGATAATATTAAAACATCTTTAATTTCTCCTATTTCAAGTTAAGATCGGGGCCCCGGATTCTGTCCCGGTGGCCCCTCTTCCAGGCCAGCTCTCTGCTGTGGCCTGGGAAGGCAGTGGAGGATGGCCCAAGTGCTTGGGCCCTGCACCCCATGGGAGACTAGGAGAACCACCTGGCTCCTGCCTTCAGATCAGCGTGGTGCGCCGGCCACGGCTGCCATTGGAGGGTGAACCAACGGCAAAGGAAGACCTTTCTCTCTGTCTCTCTCTCTCTCTCTAACTGTCCACTCTGCCTGTCAAAATAAAAAAAAAAAAAGAGAGAGATCGAAACTACTTAGTACTTAGGTACATAAAAATAAAGCAAGTTGAGGATCAGAAGAAGAAAACCTTGAAATGCAGAATATTCAAAGGCCTTTTCAATCTGGTCCCAATAGGCCTCCTGATTAATTGCCTCTAGTTCCCTATGTATGCTGCAATAAATATGAGCTGCTCTCCTCCTCCACAGTGATCTAATCCTACACTTTAAGCATTCTTTTTCCTATAATGCTTTTACAAGCTTCAGTATCTTCTTCTGTAGAATAAAGATGATAATATCCATCTCAATGGATCACTGTGAGGATTCCATGTGATAATACACATAAAACACTGGACACAGTGTCAGGAACTTGAAGGGTTCTCCATAAAAGATGAGCTGATAGCTGTCAATACTATCATGGTTGCTTCAGTAGCATTTGTTACTACTTTGAACATTCATAAAACTTTCTCTATTCCCAAGCCACAGCAATCTCTACATTCCATGGTATTTTGATTTTAGTGAAGGTATTGGGTCTTATCACATACATCTTAGTTTCCTTTCTAGGGTGCAAAAACTTTGAGAGCAGGGCTCAAGTTTTGTTAGATTTTTTATTTAAACCTCCCACAACTTCTTTCATGGACTTAGGTATACTAGGGACTTACAAATGATTTAAGAGCCTCATTATTTTTAAAGATTTATTTATTAATATATTTGAAAGGCAGATAGAGACAGAGAGATCTTCCATCTGCTGGTGAACTTTCAAATAACTGCAACAGCTCAGCCCAGGCAGGCTACAGCCAGGAGCCAAGAACTTCAATTGGGTCTCCCACCTGGGTAGCAGGGGCCCAAGCACTTGGGCCACCCTATGCTGCTTTCCAAGGCATATTAAAATTGGTGAACTAACTAACCAAAAAGAAAAAAGAGAAGAATCAAATAAAAAAAATCAGAGATGAGAAAGAAGAAATGACAATTGATATCACAGATATATGCATTCAGCAAAGTTGCAGATTGCAAAATCTTTATACACTAATAACAAACTTGATAAGAAATAAATCATGAAACTAATTCCTTTCATAACAGTGACAAATATATATGAATAAATTTAACCATATAGTAAAAAACTTCTAAGTGAGAATTAAAAAATCATTGTGAAAGCAATTGAAGGAGACAAATTTTTAAAAATGGAAATACCTCCCTTTTTTCATAGATTGGAAAAATTAACATTCTTAAAATGTCTATAGCACCAAAGAGATTTACAGAATCAATGAAATTCCCTTTGGACTATCAATGTCACTCTTCATACAGCTAGAAAAAAATAAAAAAATTCATATGAAACAAAAAAAAGATTCTTAAACAACATAAGTGATCTTGAACCAAAAGAAAAAATGTTGGAGACATCATGGTATGTGATTTCAAAATACACTAAAGAGCTATTTTAACCAAAATACCATGATACTAGTATGAAAACAAAGAATATACCAAAAGAAAAGAGTACATGTCTAAGAAATGAACCAACACTTCCATAGCCAACCTTTTCTCCACAAAGGTGTCCAGAACATACATTGGAAAAATGACAGCCTCTTCAATAAATAGTGCTGGGGAAATTAGATGTCCAAATGAGAAAATTTAAAGTTGATCCCCTCATTACCTCTTACATTATGCAAAAATCCCCTCAAATGATATCAAATGCCTAAATATAATACCTGAGTTTATGCAAATGGTAGAAGAAAACATAGGAGAAAACATTTCAAGCCATTGGTAAAGGCAATGATTTTTTGGAAAATACTCCAAAACCATAGGCAGCAGAAGCAAAACTGGACAAATTGGATTATAGGAAACTACTAAGCTTATGCACAGCCAGGAATATAATTACTAGAGCAAACAGATCACCTACAGGATGGGAGAAAATATTTTCAAGCTACTCATCCAATAAAGGATTAGTATACAAGGCCATTAAAAGAACTAAAGGGGCTGGTGCTGTGGTACAGCGGGTAAAGCTGCCACCTGCAGTGCCAGCAACCCATACAGCTCTGGTTTGAATCCCGGCTGCTCCTCTTCTGATCCAGCTCTCTGCTATGGCCTGGGAAAGCAGTAGAAGATGGCGCAAGTCCTTGGGCCCCGGCACCCGTGTGGGAAACCAGGAGGACACTCCTGACTCCTGGCTTCCAGTTGGCACAGCTCCAGCTGTTGTAGCCATCTGGGGAGTGAACCAGCAGACAGAAGACCTCTCTCTCTCTCTCTCTCTCTCTCTCTCTCTGTGTGTGTGTGTAACTCTGCCTTTCAAATAGATAAATAAACCTTAAAAAAATAAGAACTAAAAAAAAATAATAAAACAATATAAAAAAACAAGAAACAGGCAAAGGATCTATTTGAAGAGATTAGAATTCTTGAAATGTTCTTTCCAGATGATGTTTTCTAATGATAAAGGGGTTGTATCACTTAGAGATGTTGACAGAGAGCTTCTGTAAAAAATATATTCATTAATATTGAATGTAGTCTCATTCAGTGGTTGATTGCATAAAATCCTACCTTGTTTTTTCTTTAACCTATTGTTTATTATTAATATCTTATGGTGAATAAGAATTCCTACATTCAACAAAGCATTAATCCACTCAAGAAACATCAAACACTTACTAAGTGCAAGGCACTAAGTCAATAGACCATGTACATCCCTGCCCTAAGGAAGTTGATGGCCTAATAATTATAAGCCAAAATAATTACTATTTTAACATTTCAGGACAAAAAGAGCATCTGTGTTTGACTTCTAAAATACTTAGGGTGAGTATAGCTCACTACATTAATTCTAACTTGGAAAAACTAATACACAGAGATATGAAAATAGAATGCAAGAATCATTGAACCAAAGCTCTCATAGCCAAAAAAATACTGCCCTCTCTGGGTTTTTTTTTTTTTTTTCTTGTTTATTTTGAGTGGAAAAATTTGCTGATGATGCTAGGATTTTATTTATGTCTCAGTCCTTTTTTTTAAGATTTATTAATTTATTTGAGAAGCAGAGTTACAGACACAGAGAGGGAGAGACAGAAAGACAGGTCTTCCATTCACTGGTTCATTCCCCAAATGGTGGCAAGTGCCACTGTTGGGCTGATCCAAAGCCAGGAGCCAGGAGCTAGGAGCTTCCTCCATGTCTCCCTACTGGGAGTAGGTCCTGCCTGTTCTGTGTGCTGATGATCAGACACAAATGCTTAACCTATCAAAACGCTTCCCTTCATAATCTGTTTCTTGAATCAAAAGTGAAATGTTATTTCCTATAACTTTCCAGGTAATTCATATGATAAACTTGATGGTTAAAAGCATGATTGAATTTTTGCCCTCAAAGATGACATCTAATGCATAAGAGAAAGTGTTGGTGACATTCCGTGCTATGTGCACATCAGATCCTCAGGGAACAGGTACTGTTTAGGAAGAGACTGATGAGAACACAGCGATCTCATTGGAAATGGGCTTTCCACCTGCTTTCTCGTTTATGCCCAGAGAAACTTCACTAGAAATGCTTCAGCAACCTGATGGCGAAGTAAGGGCTCTTTCTACTTGTCCCCTTCTTTTGAGCCAGGTAGTATGCATCATCAAAGCCTAACCCTGTACTTAGAAAGAGGAAGAGGACAGTGATTAGTAAGTAGCACAAAAGATAAACACCACATTCTAATGATGAAATATTGCATAGCCATTATGTGCAATTTTGAAGAATGGCTATCATGTCTTTGGAGGGTTAATGCAAAACTTCATCATGGGGAAGAAAAAAAGCATGATTGAACTGGACAAAACGTCCCATGCCAAAACACGGGCACTCAGTTCTGCAAGTGAGAAAGGATTAAACAAGTGCCACGTTTTAACGGACAGTCAATACGTGCCAAAACAGCTTCAGGCATTTGCTTACTGGAAGTACTTTCCAATGTCTTTCTCTGAGTCACTAATACATTCTAAATTAAGAAAAACAGGCTATAACCAGTAGCAGATTCAGAGCAAAATAGTCCGTATGCTTTTTTCATTCTAATCAGTACAGACAATACAGAGTGGATGCCGTTTAATTTGGTCTCATGCCCAAAAAGTGCTTGCTAAGCTTTAACTCCCATAATTTCACTGATAAAAAGATTCCCAATATATCCTTGGATAATGTCCCAATGAAAATAATATAAATTTAATTATTCTGGTTATAAAATCATATACTCTCACTGAACTAATTAATCTCTTAATTATGGAATCTATTTTTCCATAAAAAGTGTGAAAGAAACATTAATATTTTGAATCTAAAAATAAATTTTAAGGTATCTGCAAACTTAAACTTGATCAATTTAATTTCAGAGAATATAAACTGTGCTCTACTCCAAATGACATGGCCTTAATATTTTTCAAGAGATGAATCAAAATCTTAGACATTAAAAAGAAATTTTTTTAAACTTTTATTTAATGAATATAAATTTCCAAAGTACAGCTTATGGATTACAATGGCTCCCCCCCGCCATAACTTCCCTCCCACCTGCAACCCTCCCCTTTCCCAACCCCTCTCCCCTTCCATTCACATCAAGATTCATTTTCAATTCTCTTTATATACAGAAGATCAGTTTAGTATATATTAAGTAAAGATTTCAACAGTTTGCCCCCACATAGCAACACAAAGTGAAAAAATACTGTTGGAGTACTAGTTATAGCATTAAATAACAGTGTACAGCACATTAAAGACAGAGATCCTGCATAATATTTTTTTAAAAATTAATTAATTTTCTATGCAATTTCCAATTTAACACCAAGGTTTTTTTTTTTTTCATTTTCAATTATCTTTATATACAGAAGATCAATTCAGTATATACTAAGTAAAGATTTCATCAGTTTGCAGCCACACAGAAACACAAAGTGTAAAAATACTGTTTCAGTACTAGTTATAGCATTACTTCACATTGGACAACACATTAAGGACAGATCCCACGTGAGACGTAAGTACACAGTGACTCCTGTTGTTGATTTAACAATTTGACACTCTTGTTTATGGCGTCAGTAATCTCCCTAGGCTCTAGTCATGAGTTGCCAAGGCTATGGAAGCCTTTAGGGTTCGCTGACTTCGATCTTATTCCAATAGGGTCATAGTCAAAGTGGAAGTTCTCTCCTCCCTTCAAAGAAAGGTACCTCCTTCTTTGATGGCCCCGTTCTTTCCACTGGGATCTCACTCGCAGAGATCTTTAATTTAGGTCTTCTTTTTTATTTTTTAAAGAAATTTTAATAAATATAGGCAAGGAATCTGTTACCATACCCTATGGTGGGAGGGCTCTGGAGAGAGAATTTAGTATCATAGATCGTTGTATGTAGCTGGTCAGCTGGGTTGGCCTGTTTCGAATTTAGGAACCATTAGTCCACAGAAGAAAAGTTACATATAAATTGTTTTAAATAATGGAAGCAGTTCAATATACAGTATGTAATAGATGGAGAGAGATTATTTATATAAAAAAGAAATTTAAGGAAAATGTATGAAATATGAATTCTCAAAATGTGTTGTGAAAACAAAGCTTTTATTCCACGGAATCCCGTAAGTTTTAGAATTTTAATTTGAAATTTGCCTTTCCTCTCAGCCTGCTGCCTAAGATTCTTAACTATATTATGCAGATTACTGCCTTTAATTGCTCTTTCTGTCCACTAGACAGAAAAGACCTTTGTAATAATATTCAAACCAAATCAAGCTTCACGCCTGTCCCCATTCTCACTTCTCTCAGCTGTTCCAACCTTCAGTGGTCTATTCCTGAACCAAACAACTGGAGCTCTGGGGCCTCGTGGCTATGGTGCTGGGGTCTCTGTTCTTGCTGAATCCCTCAGCCCTCTTTCCTAGCAACCAATCCTACTCAGCACACTGTGCTTCCCAACTTCTCTGCCTTTGTGCATTATGGTCTTTCAGCACAGAATATTTCTTTCTCAAGACCCCCTCACACAATGGTCTTGTTAGAATTGAATTTCACCCTGTGGAGGAACCCATTTAAATTATAGCACTTGACCAAAATTAAAGTACAAATACTATTCAACAGTGTGTCCCTCCTTTGTGGCCAATTTAATTTCCTTAGCATCTTCTACTCATATTCCTTTCAACATTAACTAACAAATGTTTTTAAAAGATTTATTTATTTATTTACTTGAAACATAGAGCAACAGAGAAAGAGGGACAGACAGACAGAGAGACAAAGAGAGATCTTCCATCCACTGGTTCAATCTCCAAATGGCAATAATAGCCAGGTCTGGGTCAGACCAAAGCCAGAAGCCAGTATCTCCACCTGGGTCTCACACATGGGTGGTAGGAGCCCAAGCTCTTAGGTCTTCGTCCACTGATTCCCAGGAAGCTGGATCAGAAGCTGAGACTCAAACCAGCATTCTGATATGGGATGTTGGCATCATAAGCTGCAGCTTAACCCACTACATCATAATATCTGTCCAACTTACAAATATTTGAGAGACAATGAACTCTCTCTGTAGTTATGTCATTACATAGCTGTTATCATTTATGTGCCTGTTCCCTCCATAAAGACAGACAAGATGCTCATTTTCTTCATGGGCAATGTGTACCTTTTACCTGTTAGACAATCCCTGCCCATGCTTTCCATTTTTCCATGTGTATCACTCATTTCTCTATTCAAAATTCTTCATCTCACACCTCACAGAGGAGCTACCATTGGTAATACCATTTTTTCATTAGGATAATCTACATTTTGCCAAATTTTTGATAATCTTCTTAGAAAATGATAAGAGATCTTACTTCCCAAAAATAAAATAAGCTCTAGGATGAATTATAGGATAGTATTTTATTAGGAGTATTAACCTAAAGTTAAATATGTAATATTTAGGTTCAGGCAACAGGACAATAAATTACTGAACACACACACACACACACACTCATATGCATGTATATACTTACTTCCTACATAATTTATAGTATACTATATTATATTAAATTGTAATCGTGGGGCCAGTGTCATGGTGTAAGCCTCTACCTGTGGTACCAGTATCTGATATGGGTACTAGTTTGAGTCCTGGCTGCTCTGCTTCTTATCCAGCTCCTTGCTAATAGCCTGGGAGGCCAGTGGAAGATAGCCCAAGTGCATGGGTCCCTGCACCCACAAGGGAGACCTGAAGAGGCTCCCGGATCCTGGCTTCAAATCAGCCCAACTCGGGCCATTTGAAGAATAAACCAGGAGATAGAAGACCTCTTTCTGTCTCTCCCTCTCTTTCTATAACTCTGCCTCTCAAATAAATAAAACAAATCTTGAAAAATAAAAATAAAATATGCCTTAGTTATGGTCAAATGCTATTATTTAAATGAATTAAGTATAAAAACAGACACAGAGATCAATCAGTCCATCACTCCCTCAAGTGCCACTGACAACCAGCTGGTGTATCCACGACTTGTGTGACCATGGCCTTCTTTCTCCAGTCTACCCACAGTGGTTGAACTACTTCATTGCCTGGTCATAGTTATCCACAGAAAACATGATTCACCATTCTCCAAAGAAGAAGTAGGGACCTGAATGCCTGAGGTGCAACACTCAATGATAGGATGGCTATCTAGATCTTAATGCTGAAACATTTACTCAGGAACTAGGGTTTACAGCTACCAGAATCATGAGCTTAGACCTTTGTTGGTACCACCATAAACTGCCCTTTTTTTTTTTTTTAAGATTGAGTGAGTGAGTGAGTGAGTGATTTGAGAAGCAGAGTTGCAGAGAGAGGGGGAGAGGCAGAGAGAGAGAGAGAGAGAGAGAGAGAGAGAGAGAGATCAATTTTCTATCTACTGCTTTACTCCCCAAATGACTGTAAAAGCTAAGGCTGGGCTAGGTCAAAACCAGGAGCCAGGAACTCCATCTGGGTCTCCCAAGTGCTTAGGCCATCTTCCAGCTGCTTTTCCAGGCACATTAACAGGGAGCTGGATTGTAAGTGGAACATCTGAGACACAAACCAGTACCTATGTTGGACGCTGGCATCTCAGGCAGTAGCTTAACCTACTATGCGATAACACTGCCCCCCCAAGCTATCTTTTGTAAGAACAATATGATTATTTTAATTTAATGTCTAGGAAACCACAAAAAGAATATAACTAGTAGGCTAATAGAGAAAAAGATGCAATGATAAAAAAATGGCTTATCCAAAAGAAGACAACAAAAGAGGAAGAAAGTAAAATAAAAAAGCAAACTGCAAGATGATACATTTAAGATCAAGTAAGACAGTAATTTAATTAAATGTGTATTGACCAAGTAGCCTATTTAAAGGCAAGAAAGGTAATGTGCAACTACAGTTACAGGAAACATAATTTAAATATACTAAAGAGGAAGTTGAAAGTAAATAGATGATAAAATATACAGCATGCAATCAGTGCCAGAAGCAAGGTGATATAGGTATCTGTATCAGAAAAAAATGATTGTTGGGGCAAAAAGGATGACTAGTGATAAAGAAATGTGATAACAATAAAAGGTCAGTTCAAAAGGAACACATACCAGTGGTAAGTTAGGTTGCACCTAACAATGAAGCTGCAAAATATATAAAGCAAAATACTAGCACAAAAATGTAATTCATCAATAGCTATTTAGGAGTCTTCTCTCAATAACTGATTTCGGAATAGTGCCAAGAATGTCCAAGGAAGATCCACAGCTGTGGCACAGCAGGTTACAGCCACTGCTTGCAAGGCCAGAATCCCATATCAAAGTGCTATTTCGAATCCTGGGATCCAGCTCCTTGCTAATGCTCTTGGGATGGCAGCAGAAGATGGCCCAAGTGCTTGGGACCCCGCCATGTGGGAGACCAGAAAGGCAATCCTGGCCCATGGTTTAAGGGATTTTTTTTTTTAATAATTCTGTTCATTCACCATATAAACTTGAAAGACTTTGACACAGAAGTGATTGCCCAAACTCCTTTGAGTGAGCTCAGCTGAGAAACACTTACTTCATGCTTCATCATCATCACTGTCATCATCAATTACAGTTCATTACACTGATGTTAAGGAGGCAGCCTGACTTGGAACACCAGCGCAGCTGGAAAACACTGGGAAGAACTGGCATGAAAAATAAAGGCTTACCTTTTGCTGCTTTCTGTCCAAAGAGATTATATAGGAAAAATAGTGTAATAGATATACTCAACACTGTCATAAAGAAGGTTTAAAGTTGAGTTTGCTTATCTTTTGAAATGAAGCCTTTTGGGAAGTAACAGTACATATTTTTTATTGTATGCCTTTAAGAAATTTCTTAAGAATGAATAGTTTTTATTGGCAAGTTAAATGTGTTGGGTGTAAAGTTTATTGTCTTTAAACACAGGATGTTTTGGTACATTTTCTAAAATGTTATCTTTTGAGGAAATCTGATTTCCCTGCATCTAAAAAAACTTCAAAATGCTGACATTTTACATTTTACTACAATTTTGTATTTTTTGTGCTGAAAGCTTGAACACCATTTCTCCAGTCTTGTTCTTTAAGCTAAACTAGATTGATTCACTTGAATTTCTATTCTAAGATATTATCAAGCAATAAATTTATATGTGAATATATTCACATAGAAAATGTACATAAATAAGCTACATTTATAAGAATTTGTCTTGGGGTCAGCATTGTGGTGCAGCTAGTTAAGCCTCTACCTACAATACCAACATCCCTTTATGGGTGGTAGTTCAAGTCCTGGCTGTTCAGCTTCCAATCCAGCTCCCTGATAATGTGCCTAGGAAAGCAGCATAGGATAGTCCAAGAACTTGGGCCCTTGCCACCCATTTGGGAGACTTGGATGGAGTCCGTGGTTTCTTCTAGCTTCAACTTGGCTCAGTCCCAGCTGTTGAGACCATTTGAGGAGTGAACCCGATGATAGAAGATCTCTCTCTCTCCCCCCAACCCCCATAACTCTGCCTTTCAAATAAATAAAATGAATATTTTAAAAATATCAAAAATTGTTTTTCTAAATGCTTACTTCTTGATGGGCTTACTTATTATTTATTTGAAATGCAGAGTGAGAGAGAGAGAGAGAGAAAGCTTCCATCTGCTGAGTCACTCCCCAAAATGCTACAAAATCCGGGAATGGGCCAAGCCAAAGCCAGGAACCAGAAACTCAATGTGGGTCTCCCACGTGGGTATCCAGGACCCAGTACTTGAGCCATCAACTACTGTATTCCAAAGATTGTCCCCTTAAAAGATCCTCCATGGAGCCTGTGTTGTGGCATAGAGGGTTAAAAGGGTTAGGTTGCTGCTTGGAGAGCCAACATCCCCTGTGGGCACCAGTCCAAGTTCCAGCTGCTCCACTTCCAATACAGCTCCCTGCTATTTCACATGGAAAAGCAGGAGAAGATGGCCCAAGTGCTTGGGCCCCTGCCACCCACGTAGGAGTTTGGATGAAGCTCCTGGCTCTTGGCCATTGCAGCCATTTTGGGAGTGAACCAGCAGATGGAAGATCTCTCTCTCTCTCTCTCTTTCTGTCTCTCTCTGCTTCTCCCTCTCTGTAACTCTGCTTTTCAAATAAATAAATGTTTTTTTAAAAAAAAAAAAACTTCCACTACTAAACATATCTATAGAGCTAGAGAATATTGCTATAATACTGAACATTATCAATGTATTTTTCCAAAGCTAAATAAGTCTTCATATAAACAAGGGAAAGAAAAAATACAGAATTTTAATGTGTTGTACATGTTAAACCAAAATACTTTTATTATGAGTTATTAGATCTGCTTCTTCTGGAACAGTAGTTTTCAACCAGAGGTGATTTTATGCCCCCACAAGACTTTTGGCATTATGTAGAGACACTTTTGGTTGTCATGCTTAAGGGAAGGGAGTGTATATTGGTATATAATGGGAAGAGGCTAAGTATGTTACTATACATGCCACAATGAAAAAGACAGTCCCCCCAAACAAATAATTATCTATTCTGAAGCATTAATAGTATTGAGCTGAGAAATCCTGTTCTATAGGAAGGAAATAAGTCAAACTCCAAAGCCCATTAAATATAGACAATGAAACAACCAATGAATGTATCAGTCCATATAACAACCAATATATTAAACTTGTAGTGATAGAGGCTGCAATAAACCCTTCCAATGCTCACTGCTATTTACAGGCATCCCTGGTTGACCTAACAGAGTTGAATTCTGTTGTATACAGACATACAATGTTTGTACACCTTCCTTGTGAGAAAGACCCAACTTTATTTAAACAGAATAACATAATAAAAAAGATGGGTAGGCTACTCTTTTTCAGATCCAAATTAAAATTTTCTCATCACAAGAAGTAAGAAGTAGACCTGCTTCAAAGGACTTGTATGGCTTGGACACAAAGGTATTTGACTGAGATAGGTAGGAATTAAAACTCAGTCCAGGATTCACTTAAAGAGCTGTATCCAAAATGAGCAAAGCCACCCAATGGAGTGTTGTCCTTCCAAGTAGGAAGGTTTCAAATTCACCTCCTTGGAGATTCCATATAGGTCATGGTGGGTCACCCACTCACTACAGTGAACACAGAACACTAAGTGAGGCAGAAAAAAAGCAACATTAGACAACACTCAAAAATAAAAACTAACATGCTTTCTTTATATTCAGAAAAAGAAATTTTTGGATTAGTCAAGGGGCTGAAGTGCTAAAGGAAGAGGGGTATGTTGATAATGGTGACAAAGGTGTCCAAACTGTTGTTGGGTCAAATGCTTTGTTATGGAGCTTGGGATAATTCTCATTATATCTTACGCCTTGTATAAACAAATTTAGATTTTGGGTGCTAAATGCAAATGAATGAAAAATAAGGTCCAAACAAGAAGCAAAGCAAATGTAGTTAAAAGTCAGAGGTGAGAATGACAGGATGGTGCGAGGGAAAGTGAGGAGTACAATGTAGGAAATAGGAGTCCAATCCAAAAGAAAAAGTGTCTTCATGGCTTTTTCACATGTATTTGCAGGCACAGGAAGATATATTCTTGAGGACTCTTAGATGTAAAGTTGTGATGTAGGCAGGGAGGCAATACTAGCAAAAGGAGCTGAGTTTGATAGCACCGCCCTGTTGCCTTTCCTGCCTCGGCCCTTCATGGCATTCCAGGCTATGCCATGTGGCAGCTCTAGCCCCATGCTGCTCATAATCATAGCCACTTCCCTGCAACACTCAAAGGCCCCCTTTTCAGCCCCTTTCTGTGCACTGCCCAAACCTCTCACTCGAAACCACCAACCCCTCCCCCACTTCTGCGTAGCAGAAAACCACAACCTGTGCATTTTTGCTACTTAGAACCAGTGCCCAGCTACAAATATTTAATATTGCTGCAGTCTGTATCCCTGAGACAACTTTTAGGTCATTATAATAAAATTATCATGGCCAATTCTCCCACCCCCATCAGGCACTTGACTCCAAGGTACTTCTAAGATTTCCAGAAAAGGGGATGGAAATGTGTGCTGTTCAAGCCCAACCTCTAAGTTCTCCCCTTTGACAATTCAAATATTTAAAAATATTAACCATGCTGACAAGAAACTCAACCAATCACTGTTAGAGCTCCCTCCTCCCTACACAAAAATTGGCCCTTGGTTCCTGGCAGTTAATCTGTACTTTCACTCTTTCAGTCTGGCTGCTCTTCTCTCCTTTGATCATATGTCCCATACTTGGAACATGGGAATCTTTAGGGAGCAGGGGAACCTCAGTTCTAAGAGGCTACTTCCTAGCTGTGAGGCTAACATGAAAAATGAATCATGACCAGAAGCCCCAGGTATCAATCCCTTTCCCAATGAATATTAAGTCCTGTCGCATACACTAACCCCTATGCCTTCAAGATCATATAAAAGGATGGCCCTGAAACTTGCTGATTGCAGCTCTTTCTCTCCCACATTTGTCCACACTCCTTCCTGAGTGTGCACTTTTGCTTTAAATAAATCTTGCTTCTAGGCTCACCTTTATCCTGGACCAAGCCCAGGTAGGGGCCACCCCATTCACACTTGGATACCAAGTAAACAAAAGTCAGATACTCAGGATTGTTCTTCTTTTTTAAAAAATATTTATTTATTTATTTGAGAGACAGAGTTAGAAAGAGAAAGAGGGAGAGACAGAAAGAAAGAGGTCTTCCATCCACTGGTTCACCCTCCGAATGGCCGCAATGGCCAGAATTAGGCCAATCCAAAGCCAGACCCAGGAGCTTATTCCCCGGCTCCCACACAGATGCAGGGGCCCAAGCACTTGAACCATCTTCCACTGCTTTCCCAGACCATTAGCATAGAACTGGATTGGAACTGGAGCAGCTGGGACAAGAACAGCACAGGCAGAGGCTTAACCCACTATAATACAGCACCAGCCCCCTCAGGATTCTTCTAATCTAGAGATTTCTAACTTGGCAAGATTGCCACAGGAATCACTAGATAAAGTCTTTGCTTAGAAGATCTTTGAGCAGGTGTGTATGTAGAAACCAAGAGCAAAAGTGCCAAACAATGACATGAAGACTGCTGTGACTTGAGGTGGAAAAAGGGGAATCCAATTTGCATTGTAACAAGGATGAATTGCTTAGATATACCAGCTAAAGTTTTTAACCACATTCTAATCAAAAGATTTCTAAAACATTGGTAGAAAAACCCTCATTGTAACAGAAATCATAAAAGTTCAGCCAATATACTTAACAGTACAAAAATATTGCAATATTTGAGGAAACTAATTTGATTACAGTCTTAGACCACCCGTTAACCATACTGACAGAAAACTCAACCAATCATCATTGGGGCTCCGCCCCCCAACACACACACAAGATCATTCAGAGGCTCAGATAGGCCCCTGATTTAATCTGTACTGTCAGTCACTCCCTGGTCAGCCTGCTCTTCTCTCCTCTGTTCCACACTCTGAACCACATTTGAAACCTGGGAATCTTTTGGGAGGATAGGAATCCCAGTTCTAAGAGGCTACTGCCTCCCTGGGAGACCAGCATGGAAAATGAACCCTTACCAGGATCCACAGGCATCAGTCCCATTCCAAATCTCCGGAAACTTTTCCTAACCTCCTCCCTCTAGTATTTCCTTTTCCCAAGATCTAGGCTTTTGTCAGAAACAGACTTTGAGTGCAGGTCCTTCTCTCTCCTACCTTTCCCAATTCCTGCCAAGCCATATAATCTAGTTAAAGTGGAGGAGAAAGAAAAACTGTAGGGAGAACACATATGAGAGATCTTCAAGAAGTTCATGGAAATGCATACTAGAAAACACTGTACAGAGATTTCAAAAAACTTTGCGCCAAAATAGATATCTTGTAATTCTGTTTCTATCAACTTTTTGAGGTAGTTTTATATGCAATATTTTCCAAGATTATCCTTTTGCACAGAGTTGGTTAATAAACATACTTATCTGTATGTTTAGTTTGTATACTGTAATTTTAATATGTGAGCACCACCAGGTGGTAAGTGCAGTTATAGTCCTATAAAATTCAAATCTCAGTGCTCCAATTACCTACATAGTAGGCTATGGGAAGTTTGTTCTCTGTACAGAACCTCACTCATATATGTCCTGTGTTTACAAATCAGTACAGATTTTACTGTCCCCTAAGAGTGATAACTGAACTCCCAGGGCTAGACAAATCTAGAATTCCACTGTCATCTTTCTGTCCATACTTGGGAGACTATTCCCAAGTGAAACCAAAATCCTGCTATACAAAGTTGAGGAAAGCAGCCCTATCTTTCAGATCACTGAAGTTGTGTCTACTAAGTAGGAAATCTATGTAACTGCTTTTGTTATAAGAAAATAAGTCTTCTGTGTTACATCCAGTAGGATGCGTGACGGAAGCTGTTGTTTGAAATATATAATATTCTGGAGATTAGTGACACAGCTCTTTTCATGGCTACTCCAGCAAACCAAGATGGGATTTCACATCTCAGTTTAGGACAATCCTATGGAAAGGCTCTACCCCTGCATGGCATACCACGTCCTCTGGTTGCAGTACCATCATCAGCACTACAACACTGCTTCAGCAAAGATTTTTTCCCAGGTGATGAGGTGAGAGTTGGTAAAATTGCTCACAATCAGTCATATAGTTGTAAACTATACCTCCCCTCTAACTCAAGCTCCCCTGCTGGATTGACAGACTCCATTTTCCCTTGATCTCTGAAAACTATCATTTACTGGAGCAGCTCCGTTACCACCAACTTGTCTGAATCACATGGACGAACAAAGGCATTTCTTTATTTCCTGGGCTTCATGATCTCTATGGACATTGGGAGGTATTAATTGGTTTTTGAGACCGGGACACTACCCAAACCCATGCATTAGAAATATTTTGTCCCCAATATAAATATTCACACTAAAAGTTGAAGAGCCACATCACTGTAAGTGCAGATGTAAAGAATCTCTCCAAGTATTGTTCAATGGGGACACTTGACACTTAAGGCTTTAATTGGTATACAAAGTAAAATCATTCACACAAGAAATAGCCATTTCATAAGGCTTTTTGAATAAAGCTTACTTTTGAAAGTGTTTTCTGGTTATTCACTTTTTGTCCATCCTACCTGCCTCAGGTTCATTTTCAGCACTTCTCTGTGCCTTGCTCTAGGCTCCACAATTCTGAACCCTCTGGACACACCTTGCCAACTGGTTCCCATCAGTAGTCAGCGAATTGGAGGTGTCAGTAGATTAGAGGACGAGAGGATAAGGATGTTTATGTATTCACCACTCCCAATCTATCACTGCCAATCTTCTTGACATTGTTTTCATCCCTCCCCTGTTACAATTCCTATACTTCATCATTCATCTAAGAACTCCAGCTCTTGCTGCACTTGTAATGGCATCCAACATTGCTAGTCTCTCAATTCCTCAACTTTTTTGTTGGCTTCCTTAGCCCTGTAATATTCCTCTAAATTTCATCTACATTAAAGTATCTAGATAATGTATCTGAGTTCGATTCTGTTCCTTTCTGGGTCTTTGTTATGGGCACAGCAGGACTTATCTCCCTAAAACTCATGCAGTCATTTAAACTTTGATGTCTGAATGATAATGGTAAATAAAGGGTGGATATTTGGTATAATGATGGTGTCTGAGAGGTGGGGTCAGTGGGAGGTCTTTGGGTATTTGGGTGCATGCCTCAGAGAGAGGTTCTTCTGGGACATTTGACTATTTCAATTCAAGTTCAGCCTAGGTCTGTTCTCCCCGTACTGCCTCACAATCCACACTGCTGCTGAACCTGCCATAACCAGCCTCCACCAGATGCCAGAGGATGGAGCTGCCCCATCCTGGAGCCTCAAACTGTAAGAAGAAATAATCCTTTACTTTCCTTAGAAACTCTCAGTTATTTTAATTAAAGGAATGAAAAGTAGACTAATACAATGGACAGTCTATGCTACACATAATACATGTGTTTTTAATAACTCTGTTACTGAAATAAGTTGGTTTCCCCAAGCTACAATACTAGGCAACGTTCTCCATAAACAACGCCTTTCAGAAAAGTAGCAATCAGGGAAGCAATTCATTGCCATCAACCACCACACACATTAGAGTAGTCACAATTTAGCAATTGAAGGATTTCTTTCATATTACTAAGATTAATAGGAAACATGAATAACAAGACTTTGTATAATATAGGTTCACAAATGCCAACATAATTAAACTAATCTTATCACTAGATCATTTGGCATGAACAATCATTCCCACTGTGGATGTGTCTGTCATATGACTGTATTTTTCCATATGTATATATTAGGACTAGAGATTTATTAGACAATGTACAGCATTGACAGGTTATGCTGAGCTCAGCAGTGTTGCCAAGAAAAAAGAAATATTATATGAAGGCGGCTTTTGTTCTTTACAGAAAAGTCCAAGCATATTTTTTCTCTTATTTAAATTTACTCACAGAAACCATTTTCCACAGATAAGTGAACAGTAAAAGTGTTTGCAATGTGCTACTTCATTCCTATCCAGTGCAGACAAAATGAGAACCATGTTTTCATAAATAAAAGGCAACAGACCATGTCCTCGCTCTCCTTTTAGCTGTTCTCTCCTTTGCATGTGCTCTGGGAGGACGCTCTGCTTCACACTGGGCAGCGGAATTGCACATTGAAGGAACTTTCTGAGGTCAGTTTGGTGATGAATGTTTCCACACAGAACACAAAGCCCATATTCCCTCTAAATTCAGCAGATTTAATTTGTGTCACACAGTTAATTATAAACATAGAGGCTGCAAAAGTAAATCAACTATTAAAGGAACCATGCCATAAGGAACCCATATACTAGGTGATTTTCAAACATGTTCTCCCCATTGAGTTTAGCTATAGTCTTACTGCACTGTAAGAATTACACAGCTCCTTTTGGTTGCAATCTAAATATGTAATAACTCACTATAGTTTACTTATGTTTTTAATTCTTGGAATATATTATATCATTTTAAGTGTTTTCATAGCTTATAGAGAGAATAAACTTAGAAATAAAGGAAAAAAATTGTTGAGACATAATGAAGGTACCTAAAATATTCACATATTCCCAACATAAGTCAAGCTCATAGTAAATTCTAAAAGACTGTACAAATAACTGTTACCTTCATTGTTGTAAAAAATGTTTCCCCTTTACATGCTAAGTAGATGCAAAGTATTGGGCAAAACCTTGCACTAGTTACCTAAACCTGACATCTACAAATATAATTTAAAGAGATGGGCCATCTCAAGAGAAAAATATAGCTATGGACTTCCCAGTCTTTCCATTACAAAGCACTACGCTTATGTAAAATTAGAGATTTGGCTATAGTAAATCTTTGGAGAGTATAAAAATGAAAGCTGAAATAAAACATCCACACTGAAATGTACTTCAGAATTTAAAAAAAAAAAACATTTTGTAATCTGCAAGGATACTGCAAAAAGTTAATAGAAAATTGGAATTAAAAGATAAGTTTATTTTGGTGCAAAAATTTTTGAAACTCATATATTCTTTTTGCATAATATGCATTTTATAAACATTTGAAGCCCCCTCTCAGATCAAAAATTTATTTTTACACAGGAAAGGCTAATTTAAGTCATATTTATTGAGAATCTATTCTATAATCATATTAATATATATTTGGTGCTATACTAAGGTACAAAAAACACAAAGCATTACCACTCAAAAAGTTGTCCCTACAGAGATAAGATATGTTCTCATTAAATTGTAAATATCTGACAGTGTATGACTACAGGATGATAACAAGTTACTATGAGAGGATGTTGTCTTACTTTAGAGTTTACAATCCTGCATTCGTATCTTTCAGCATTAATTCCCTCTGTACACACATACACACACACTTTTCAGAGTACCAAAGCCCCTCTAGCATCATTATCTCCAGAAAATTGGCTTTACCTTTCCTAGTGAAAAAAAAGTTCATCTGATGACATATTCTATTTTTCCAAACTTCTAGTGTAAATATAGTAATATTTTGATTAAACAGGATGATCAGAATATTTCTATACTGAGCATTAATTTTTACAATAAAAAGAAAATTTTCTATTTTAAAATTGTGTGAAGTACTGTGAGTAGACAACTAGCTAGCATAACAACTAGCTTGCAGACAAATAGCTAGCTAGAAAAGCAGCTCGGTTACATGCACTTTAAAGTTCTTGAGCAACCAGGATGTTAGGAGTCAATGAAACAGCTGAAGTAAATGTCAGGAAGGTTGTAACCCATAGTACTCAGCCAGTGGGGAGCCAGGGGAGGGACCTGCATGCTAGGAAATTAATAGCTTACTGTAAACTACTCTGATTGTGCTGACCCACCAGGTACCCAATCTTGCAAGGCTGTTAATAAAGTCTTGCCTTTGCTGTACTCCCTGAGTCTGAGTCCATTCTTTGTGGTGAGGTTGTTTTTCACAGAAATTTCCTTAGGTTTATCACTGATACCTAGGTTTACTTTAAATTTACTTACTCGAGTGGAGTGGAGGGATAGAGATTGCATGCTGTCCCCTGCTGGATCATTCCCCAAATACCTGCAATGGGTAGAGCAGGGCCAAGCCAAAGCTGAGAACCGGGATGTAGGCATTCAATTCAGGTCTGCCACATGGTGGGGAGAACCCTGGTGACTTGAGCCATTATAACTGTCTCCAGGATCTGCATTAGCAGGAAGCTGTAGTCAGAATCAGGAACTGAGTATCAAACCCAGGTACTATCATGTGGGACATGACTGTATTGACCCCAACATCTTAATCACTAGGCTAAATGCACAGGCCAGGTATGAATGGAAATCTCTAGTTAGTACTATCTTTTATTAAAATTTTATTTATTTATTTATTTATTTATTTTGACAGGCAGAGTGGACAGTGGGAGAGAGACAGAGAGAAAGGTCTTCCTTTGCCGTTGGTTCACCCTCCAATGGCCGTTGTGGCCGGCGTGCTGAGGCCGGCACATCGCACTGATCCAAAGCCAGGAGCCAGGTGCTTCTCCTGGTCTCCCATGCGGGTGCAGGGCTCAAGGACTTGGGCCATCCTCCACTGCACTCCCGGGCCACAGCAGAGAGCTGGCCTGGAAGAGGGGCAACCGGGACAGAATCCAGCGCCCCGACCAGGACTAGAACCCAGTGTGCCGGCGTCGCAGGCAGAGGATTAGCCTATTGAGCCACGGTGCCGGCCTCTATTTAATACTATCTTACAATAACTTGAATTCATAAACTGAATTCATTTTTTAAATTTTATTTTCTAACAAAAAGCAAAAATAAACAAGGCTTTTGTTACAGAATCCCTTACATTTTAAATTAATTATCATAACAGATCATGTTATAGATGACACTGCATCTCAGATAAGTTTGACACCTTAAGTACAGTTTCAAAGCTCAAAAATAACAGGGCATGGATTCAGATCGATTCTTTTTTTTTTTTTTAAGATTTACTTATTATTTATTTGAAAGTCAGAGTTACAAAGAGAGAGGAGAGGCAGAGAGAGAGAGAGAGCGAGAGGTCTTCCATTCAATGGTTCATTCCCCAGCTGGCCACAACAGCCGGAGCTGCGCTGATCCGAAGCCAGGAGCCAGGAGCTTCTTCTAGGTCTCCTGCATGGATGCAGGGGCCCAAGGTCTTGGGCCATCTTCTATTGCTTTCCCAGGCCACAGCAGAGAGCTGGATTGGAAGTGGAGCAGCTGGGTCTCAAACCATCGCCCATATGGGATGCTGGCGTTTCAGGTCAGGGCATTAACCCACTGCACCACAGCACTGGCCCCCAGATGGATTCTTTAAATAAAAAACCTGGGCAGTTTTCTGCTGCTCATTAGTCAAGGTTTGGGCTTTTATCTTATTTGACTGGGGACTTGAGACTGAAGGGCAGAACCCAGAACTCAGAACCCAGAGTGTCATGGCCAGGTCGGCAGGTGGCTTTCTCAATGGCCTTTCCTGTGGGGTTGTATGCTGCAGGGTATCACGAAAGAAACAACACAAAATACAAACACACTCAGAACCAATGTGGCCTCGTGTTCCTTCAGAAAGGATAAAGTCAACAACTCAAAATACTTGTGTGACTTAACTCCACTATCCTACAGCTAGGAAAAAAGGAGGAGGAGGATCTAGATTTGAAAATAAGAAAGAAAAAGTGTGTGTGTGGGGGAGATTAGAAGTACTGAACACTTGCAAATGTTAAGAAATGATTAATCTCATCCAAGATGGTTCATCACGCTTAAAACAACCCCTACTAAGTTTCAAATCCTGCTAAGGAGATGAGCAAAAACATTGGTCTGTGAAAGACAGGAGTGGTCAAAGTTCATAGATATACAAAGCTAATATTTACAAAAAAATGTAAATTTTATTCTAAAATAAAGTTACCAAAATGAGTTACATAGCATTCATATATTCTATATTTATGTTAGATTTTTATACACATCTGAAAATATAAACTTCAGTTAGAAAAATTAACATTCGACATGCTTTACATTCACAGGATTTTGATTAGAACTTCTACTACAGATTAGAGAAAAAGACCACACTTAGACAATGTATAAATTATATAACTATACCATTTATTAAATAGACTGTCCTTACTCCAGAGATTGGGTTTGGATCCTTGATCAAACATAAGTTGGCTGTAGATATTTGGATTGATTTCTGGTGTTTCTATTCTGTTCCATTGGTCCATCCATCTGTTTCTGTACCAGTACCATGCTGTTTTGATAACTACCGCCCTGTTGTATGTCCTGAAATCTGGTATTATGATGCCTCCGGCTTTGTTTTTGTTGTACAAGATTGCTTTAGCTATTCGAGGTCTCCTGTGTCTCCATATGAATTTCAGCAACAAGAGTATCAAATTGTTAAATCAACAACAGGAGTGACTGTGTACTTATGTCTCATGTGGGATCTGTCCTTAATGTGTTGTCCAATGTGAAGTAATGCTATAACTAGTACTGAAACAGTATTTTTACACCTTGTGTTTCTGTGTGGGTGCAAACTGATGAAATCTTTACTTAGTATATACTGAATCGATCTTCTGTATATAAAGATAATTGAAAATGAAAAAAAATTGGTGTTAAATTGGAAATTGCCTAGAAAATTAATTTTAAAAAAATCATGTAGGATCTCTGTCCTTAATGTGCTGTACATTGTGATTTAATGCTATAACTAGTACTCCAACAGTATTTTTCACTTGGTGTTGCTATGTGGGGGCAAACTGTTGAAATCTTTACTTAATATATACTAAACTGATCTTCTGTATATAAAGAGAATTGAAAATGAATCTTGATGTGAATGGAAGGGGAGAGGGAGTGGGAAAGGGGAGGGTTTTGGGTGGGAGGGAAGTTTTGGGGGGGGAGGGAGCCATTGTAATCCATAAGCTGCACTTTGGAAATTTATATTCATTAAATAAAAGTTTTAAAAAAAGTATATAACTACATTTATATAAAATAAGATATTCAAAAGAACATAAAACTACAGTATGAAATCTATTTTCATATTTTTCCCAAAAAAGTAGCTAATTTTTCCAGTGTTAATCTTAGAAAAGTTATATTCTTTGAATTAATCAGAACTTATATCATAAACTACTATGAAAGCCCTATAAACTAAATTTTTAGTTTAATTAAAAAATATAACTCTTGATACATGAACATGAATATCAATTTTATTTGTGAAACTCAGATGCCACCTATTGTTTAGAAAAATAAATACATCCTCTTTTTAGAGTTCTAATTTTTATTAACTTGCAAGTCCATGGAGAAATATGAATATTGTTCACATAGAACACAGCCTGCTTCTCCACCTATTTAGAATAGTTAAAGATTTCAAGGAAAGAAAGCACTAAGGTAAGCTTTCTGAAATTTATATTAGGTAGGAGAAAGTGAACTATCCTCAAGTACTCATACCTTCAAAGGAATGTTTTGCCCTGCTAATTTTTATATGCATATAATTTTTAAACGTTTAATTTTATATAATTGTCAGTGGAAATGTGGGTGTAAGAGACAACAATGCATAAATCTCAGTTACCCTTAGCCTGGTTTCTGTCAGGCAAAAGAACCAGGATAGAGTCTATATAGTCTATAACCAGGATATGGTCTGTATAGACCATTGATATAGTCTGTATAGAACATTGTTATCAGCACAAAGATCCCTTCTATTGCCTACTTATTGCCACACCTACATCCTTCCTAACCTCCACTACCTTCTTAATCCCTGGCATCCACAAATCTGCTCATAACTTTATTATTTCAAGAATGTTGTATAAATGGAATCATATAATATATAAACTTGTGTCCTGCTCTTTTCACTCAGCATTATCCTATGGAAATTCACTGATGTTTTGGTAGGTATAAACAGTTCATTCTGTTCTATTGCTAAGTAGTTATTCTATGGTAGGGATGTACCAGTAGTTTCTAATTTGGGATCTTTACAAACATAGCTGCTGTGGACACTGGTGTATAGTTTTTTATGTGAACATAAATCTTCATTTATCTGGAATAAGTTCCCAAGAGTACAATTTCTGGGTTGTATGATAGTCCCATGTTTAATGTTTTAAGACATCATCAAATTGTTTTTCAGAGTAGCAGCACCATTTTACATTTTTGTTAGTGGTAACTAGTTTCTCTTCATCTGAACCAGGATTTGGCACTAACACTTTTTTTTGTTTTAGCCATTCTAATAGATATGGAGCGGTCTCTCATTATAGTTTTAATTTCAATTTCTCCAGTGGTTAATGATGTTGAACACTGGCTTATATACCATCTGGTAAAATGTCTTTTCATGTATTTTGTCCTTTTTTGAACCAGATTGCTTGTGTTTCACTTTTGAGTTTAGAAACTTCTTCATATAATCTAGATACTAGTGTTTAGTCAGATAGAGAATTTGTAAATACATACTCCCACACTTTATCTTGAATTTTTATCTTAACAGAATCTTTCACATAGCAATGGTTTTAAATTTTGATAAAGCCAGTTATCAAATTTTCATTTAGTGGGCAATGCTTTTGTTGTCATGTGTAACATTTTACCTGCTACTAGAGCTTGAAGATTTTTTCCGAGTTTTTTCTTAAGTTTTTTTATGGTTTTGTGTCATATATTTAAATCCATGATCCATTTTGAACTCATTTACATATACTATCAGACTTAGGTCAAAGGTCATTTTTGGTTTATGGATGTCTGGTTAGTCTACTACCATTTGTTGAAAAGGTTATTTTTGTTCCATTGATTTTTTTTTTCTTGCAATTGTCAAAAGGCAAGAATATTTGTGTGTCTTTGGGCTGTCTCCTCTGTTCCATAGACCTATGTATCTACCTCTCCTCCATTACTACCCCATCTTTATGACTATAACTATACAAGAAGTCTTTAAATCAGGTAGAATCACCCCTCCCACTCTATTCCTTTTTAAAAACTCTTTCAGCTATCCTGCCCTTTGCCTTTCATATAAATTTAAGAATAATCTTGTCTATATGATATGTGCAGTAAAATCTTTCTTTTTTTTCTTTTTTAAAAGTTATTTATTCAAAAGGTAGGGGTGCAGAAAAGAGACAAAGATCTTCTCTCTGCTGGCTCACTCCCCCAAACGTCCACAACAGCCAAGGCTGGGTCAGGCTGAAGTCAGGAACCGGGAACTCCATCTGGACCTCCCAGGTTAGTGACAGAGACACACGTCATCAGCTGAGTAAAATCTTTCTGTGTTACTAATTTCATATGCTTGCATAACCACTTGAGAATTGTCATCTTTACTGTGCTGAATTTTCTCATCTACAAATATACTATGTCTCTCTATTGTTAAGAGTTTCAACATAAAATCCTATACATGTTTTCATTTACAAGTATTTCATTTATAATAAAAATTTTATTTTTTTATATCCACAGTCATTGTTACTATATAAAAATACAGTTGATTTTATGATTCTCTTGTACATATCTTGTAGCTCTGACAAATTCAATGGATTCTTATGGGTTTTATGATTCATTTATATCAAATTAGTCATATTTTTCATGATTTCTGTAGGTTTACCATTGTTTTTGGCTATTTGTTCTATCAATTACTAAAAGTGCTGAAGTTGGAAACTGTAATTGTATTTTTGACTCTCTATTGTTAGTTGTATCAGTTTTACTTAATACATTTTAAAGTACTGTTACTATATACACTCACACATGTAGGGTTGGCTGTCTTCTTGATTAAATGGACTTAAATCATTATGCAATGCCTCTGATTATTCCCACTAATTTCTGTTTTTGGAAGTTACCTTGTTAATATTGACATAGCTACTCTAATTAGATTTTATTTAGTATTTGCATGGCATATTACTCTTTATTTTTTCTTTTAATCCCTTTTTTATGTTTACTTTTTTACTAATTTCTATTTTATCTGAAAGGCAGAAAAACAGAGAGAGAGAGAGAGAGAGAGAGAAATACCCAGAAAGAGATCTTCTATGTGTTAATTCAATACCCCAGTTTTTACAACAACCAGGGCCTAGCGAGACTGATGCCATAAGCCTAGAACTCCATCCAGGTCACCCACATGGGTGGCAGGGACAGAGGTAGTTGAGCCACCATCTGCTATTTCCCAGTGTGTACATTAGCAAGATGCTAGATCAGAAGCGGAGTAGCTTGCACTTCCACCAGGCGCTCAGATATAGGAAGGGAGTGTCCTAAGTAGCAACTGAACCACTGAACCAAATACCTACACCCCTCTCTTCTTGAAAGTGAGAATCATATAGACAGTATAAAGCCAGGTCTTGCTTTCATATCTGATATTGATATTTTTGGCTGTTTGAAAGTTTTTTTTATTTTTATTTCATTTGAAAAGTAGAGAAAGAGACAGGCAGAGAACTTCCACCCATTGGTTCTCTCCTCAAATGCTCATAACAGCTGAGGCTGGGCCAGGTCACAGCTATGAGCTAAAAACTCAACACAGGTCTCCAACATGGATGGCATAGACCTAAGTACTTCAGCCATCACCTGCTGCTTCTCAGCGTGTGCATTTGCAGGAACCTGGAATTGGGAACAGAGCCTGGATTTGAATGGTGGCACTCCAATATGTGATGTGAGAGCCCTAATAGATATCTTCAGTGTTTTACCACACACCCAGCCCATTGCTTTCTGTCTTTTAAATGGAGAGTTTGGGTAACTTACATATAACATAATCACTAACATATTTGGATTTAAAACTACCATGTGTTGCTTCTATTTATCTCAACTTTTTTGGCCTTTGCTCTCTTTTCCTAATTCTTTTAGAACAACTACATATTTTTATTGATTCTGTTTCGTCCTCACTATTCACTTATTATTTACGTCTATTTAAAAAGTGTATGACTGCCTGGATGTCATAGGTAGCTATATAGATATCCTTTTTTAAAAAGATTTATTTATTTATTTGAAAGCCAGAGTTACACAGAGAGAGAAGGAGAGGCAGAGAGAAAGAACAGAGAGGCAGAGAGAGAGAGGGGGAGAGAGAGAGAGAGAGAAATGTCGGTCTTCCATCCGCTTTTTTACTCCCCAATTGGCTGCAATGGGGCTGGAGCTTCGTCGATCCGAAGCCGGGAGCCAGGAGCTTCCTCTCAGTCTTCCCATGTAGTTGCAGAGGCCCAAGGACTTGGGCCATCTTCTACTGCTTTCCCAGGCCATAGTAGAGAGCTGGATCGGAAGTGGAGCAGCCAGGTCTCAAACCAGTGCCCATATGGGATTCCAGCACTCTAGGCAGCAGCTTTACCAGCTATGCCACAGTGCCAGACCTATATAGGTATTCTTACCACAGTCTATCATCCAGGAATATTAAACCACTTCACATGAAGCCTAAGAAACTTAGAATAGTATACTTCCATAATCCTCTCCTCCTCATTCTCTCCTTTATTGTCAAATATATTACTTCTGCTTATTTACAAATGTCATAAAATTTGTAAGCAAATTTTATATTTACTCTCAAATTTGCCGTCTCTAGTCTTCTTGTTTGTTCACCTAGCTTTCCATCAGTTGTTAAATTCCTGAATAAAGAACTTTTTTTTTAACATGTCATATACACTGGGAAGAAATGCATTTTCTTTGTGTAAAAAAAGAGGCAATTTCACCTTCATTTCTGAAAGATATTAAATGGGTATGTAATTCTAGATTAACTTTTTTCTTTTGGTGTTTTTAAGATGGCTTCCTCTATTATCTTACAGATAACACAATTCCTAAAAGGAATTCTGCTGTAATTTTTTCCTTCATCCTAAATAAGTTATTTTTTCTTCAGCTGGTTTCTGCTATAGGATATAAACCATTTTGAGGGGCAGGCGTTTGGCCTAGTAATTAAGACATTGGTTATTATGCTTGTATCCAACATCAGAGTACCTGGGTTTGATTCCTGGCTCCATCTCATTATTCGAGCTTTCTATCAATGTGCATTCTGAAAATCAGTTAGTGATGATTCTGGTAATTGAGTTGCTGCCACCAATGTGGGAGACCTGGATTGAGTTCCTGGCTCCTGGCTTTGCTATTCCCCACCCCTGACGATTCAGGAGAGACATTTGAGGATTAACCAGAAAGTGGGAGCTTTCTCTCTCCCTCTTTCTTTTCTCTGCCCCTCAAATAATTTCTGGAACTTCTTGACTTCTAAATTTTCAAAAAAATCAAGCGTACTTAACTATAGCCATTCATATTTAGTTTTGTAGTTCTTGAGCTTCATTTGAAGTACACAGCACTTTTAAAGAATAGCCTAAATCAAAGTGATACCAAGATATTTTTGAAAAGCAGTTTAGTCTACATCAATTAGACCTACTTATAGACAAAAACTCTTTTTTTTAGATTTATTTTATTTATTTGAATGTCAGAATTACAGAGAGAGGGCAGGGGAGAGACAGAGAAACCTTTCTGCTGGTTCACTCCCTAAATGGCCGCAATAGCCGGAGCTGGGCTGATCAGAAGCCAGGAGCCGGGAGCTTCTTCCAAGTCTCACAAGCTTCAATAAATTATTTTTCAGCAACTCTAAGAAATGGTTAACGAAGACAGCTTACAAGACCATCACCTAATGGGATCGGCATTGTGGCATAGCAAGTTAAGCCATTGCCTGCAATGCTGCCATCGCATATGGATGCTGGTTCAAGAGCCTGCTGCTCTACTTCCAATCCAGCTCCCTGCTATATATATGCCTGAGAAAGCAGCAGAAGATGCCCTGAATCTATGTGGGAGACTCTGAAGAAGCTCCTGCTCCTAGCTTAGCCCAGCCTCTGCCATTTCATGTGGGGAGTGAATCAGTAGATAAAAGATCGCTCTCTCTTTCTCTGTAACTCTACCTTTCAAATAAATAAATAAATCTTCAGAAAAAATCATCTAGAAGGAAAGTCTATAATTTTGCAGGTATCAATTATGGTATCATAGACATCCATATCACAGAAATATTAAAGTGAAAATTAAAAGTAGGCCCCAGAAATATTGAAATAGTCAAGGCAATCATCATCATTCAGTATTTCTAGCTCAGATTGAAGGCAAGGATTTTATACAAGTATACAGTAATACACTTTGTACATCTATAAGATCTGTAGTCTTCTACTTCTTCCCTTTGTCTTAATCTCTATGTGAATTAGCTAACAAAATGCACACTTCATTTTCCTCAGGTTACCTCTGAATCAGCGATTCTCAAAACACAGGTGGAGGGTGGCAGTGACAGGGAAAATCAGAGTGAATGAGACAATAGAATTGTTGGTAGCTTACATGTCAATCATTTCCTTACCTAGTTACAGTATTTAAATAGACTGCCATTGATTTACCAGAAATTCCTGATATTCCATGGTACATGAGAGTATGTCAAAAAGTTCGTGGAGAATGAAATTAAAAGATAAGTTCAATCTGTTGCAAAAAAAATTTTGAAATCCATGCATAATTTTTTCATGATACACATTTTCCATGAACTTTTTGAATTCCCTTATTTCAGCAATCAGATGATAAAACTCCAGAGCCCTTCCAGAACTTCCACCTTCCAAGTTCCTATTCTTTCACAAGTCTTCCTTAATCAAGATTATATTTTGATACTTTAATAATATTAAGAACAACAGAATAGCCCAGGGCAGAAGATTTAGGTGTCACTCAGTATTTCAGGCTTCCTGCTGAACTCTGGATTCATCAATATTCCCAGTGGTTCTAAGTCCCAAAGCAGGTGTATCTCACTCAGCTGTGCAGGCCTTAAGTGTACAACCAAGACTTTTATGAGAAAAGCTGGTAGAGCCAGCATAGCAGGGAAAGCTGACGCCAGCATCCGATATGGGCACCAGTTCAATTCCTGGCTGCTCTACTTCTAATCCAGCTCCATACTAATAGCCTGGAAAAAGCAGGGGAAGATAGTCCAAGTGCTTGGGCCCCCACCACCCTCATGGGAGATGCAGATTAAACTCCTGGCTCCTGGCTTCAGCTTGGCTCAGGGCTGACCATGGTGCCATATGGAGAGTGATCCAGGGGATGGAAAATCTCTCTGTCTCTTCCTATCTCTCTGCAATTCTGACTTTCAAAATCAATAGAGAGAGGGAAAGAGAGAGAGAAAAGGTGGGTGATTCTTCTTGCAAAAACTGTGTGTGTCTATGTGTCTGAAAGGAGGTAAGGGATAGATAACCTAAACCTGAAACAGTGCTCCTCTCAGGTCTTCATCTTCAAAGAGAGCAAGGGAATCTCCATCACCTGAATGCTGGTGGCCAGCATACTTGCTTCTCTTCAATTTCTTAAAGAAATTTGGTGGTATCCATCCTATAATATATTTAGCTTGGTTTATTTGAATACAAAAGGAGACATTTTACTGTAATTTAAAAAAACAAACAAGATTGATTCATAAAATACATGTTCTTCTTCCTCTTTGCCCAGGAGTAGCCAATCTTTGGAAATCAGGACACACAGTTTAATCTGTTTAGCTGTAAATAATAGAAAAATCATCAGTCAGTTAACTTCATATGCTTTAATGAAAAGGCAAATGATATGAGTTCAACGGAATCAGGCCCATTTTTTCCAAGTCTATTATTCATGAATTCTTCTTAAAATGCAGCATTAATTATTCACAAATTTTAGGAAGATTTACAAAGATTTTTATAGATGCGATTTTCACCTTTTCCTTGTATGCACCTAAATCGTCAGGAATATCATCAACAGTAAGCAAACGAAACAAGAACACAAACTACCTGCAAGGATTCTTCCCTTTGACCTTGTATTTTAAGGATAAAAGCAGCAAACCTATTCTAGTATGAGACTAATTCAGCAATCAAAAACTTCCCAGCAAAGAAAATCTCAGGACCACATGGCTTCACCAGGGAATTGTAACATTTAAGGAAGAATTTCCACAACTCTTCCAAAAATTAAAGAGGAAGGAACACTCCAAATGCATTTTGTGAAGCCAGCATTTCCCCAAACTCCAAAGCCAAACTGTTTCTATAAGAAGGCTATGAGCCCTGATGAAGATAGATAGATGCTAAACCCCCAACAAGAATACCAGCAAATCGATTTCATACATCCTGACCAAGGGAGATCTACCCCTGAGATGGAAGAATGGTCCAACAAGCAAAATCAATTAATGTAATACACCACACAGATGGAATAAAGGATAAAGATCACATGATCATCACAATCAATACAGAAAAAGTACTTGACAAAACTCAACACTCTTCATAATTTCAATCCATAACAAACTTAGAAGAAAATTACCTAAGCATAATGAAAATCATCCAAGCCCACAGTTATTATCCTGCCCAATGGTGAAAATCTGAAAGCTTCTCTATTGATACCAGGATTAGGACAAACATGGTCACTCTTGCCACTTCCAGTCACAAAGCACTAGAAGTTCTAGCCAGAATAATTAGGATAAAAAAATTTTAAAAAAGAAATTGGAAAAAAAAAGAATTAAAGCAATCTGTCTGCAGGTGACATGATCTTACATATGGAATACCTTTCCAGATTCTTAAAGATTTCACTCAAGAACTTAGACACTAATTAAGTTTCAAGACACTAATATACAAAAGTCAGTTGCATTTCTTTGTAATAGCAATGAACTATTATTATACTACATAAAAATGAAATTAAGAAAATAGTCCTCTTTACAATAGCATCAAAAAAACTCAGCTGAACTTGGGAGGCAGAAGACTTCTGCATACTGGAAACTCTAAGCTATTGGAGAACTCACCCTCTCAGGGGCACAAGTTCCGACACAGATGGTTGGATTCCCTGCTCATGGTGGCAAATCAACACATCCACAAGTGGCTTTCTCATCCGGTGCACCCAGTTCTATTCTCATACACGTGCTGAAAGCATTCAGTGTTTGTTTTTCTGGATGGAGGCACCTTTTTCTTACTGGCTATTGGACAAGGGAAGCTCTGAGCTCATCTCAGGTCTTGCCTCATGGCCTCCTTCATCATTAAAAATGAGCAAGAAAATCTCCCTCAATGCAAATAACCACCACACTTGCTTCTCTGTCTTCTATGTCTTACCTCTAAGCCTAGATTTAGAAGGCTTATGTGATTGGGTCAGGATAATCTGCCTTTTGCCATTTAAGGTGACATAATTATAGGAGTGATGCCTTGTCATATTCAAGATTCCACCCATATTCAAATGGAGCTCGTGTAAGGGCAAGTGATATTAGGATTTTTTATGATTGTTTAAATATGGGCATAGGGAATCACATCAACTAAAATAATTTCTTAAAAAGAAGGTAAGAGATTTTCAACCTAACCTATTTATCTGAAAAATCCTATTAGAATATACGTTGTTTTTCATCTCAGTATTACCATGACTAAGTATGTGCTGACATATAATGAGTAACTATAAGAAAACTGAGCAAGTATTGAATGGAATTTTTGGCTCACATTATGAATAACACCTTCTAAAGCACACATTGATTAACTTCTGCTCTAACACTCTCAATTGCCTAAATTGCTTAAGGTAGACAAGTAACCTAGAGTACACTTACAGGTCCCTACCAGGTGAATACTCCAACAAAATCCCAGATGAAATAGTTCCTAGCATAAGCAGCACAATTCCACTCACTATTTCCTAGAACTATAAAAACCCTGAATATAAAAAATGTAGAAGTAGCAAATCAGGAAAAATATACACAGACTGACATCTGTAGTCTAGGTATATAAATTAGCAATTTTGTGTACACATTCTTTTGTAATAACAATAAGCCTTCTAGCTTTTAACCATTCTTCTTGCTAAGTATTGAAAAAACTGAATTCAATATAAGAGTTATAGATGCTCCCAAGCACTGAAAAATACTTATAATCTATTAAATATCTTATTCATTCAACAATATTCAACATTTAATTTTAATAGCTGGCTGGTATGTGTTTGGATGTAGCAGCTAATGGAGAAGATGTTAATTTATTCAAAATGATAACAACTCTGTATTCAGAACTGACACAGGGATCTTTATGTATTCAAGTATCTTAAAACTTTAAACATGGATAAAGATTTTCTCCCCATATACCATTGTGAATGAAGGTCAATTTAGATTTTCTAAAATATGCTATAAAAACATAAAACTTTTTAAAGGTTTATTTAAAAGTCAGAGTTACAGAGAGAGAATGAGAGACAGAGAGAGAGAGCGAGCACATACTGGTTAACTCCCCACATGGCCACAACAGCCAGGGTTGAACCAGGCAGAAGCCAGGAGCTTGGGACTTCATCCAGGTCTCCCACATTATCATCTTCTACTACACTCTCAAGTGCATAAGTAGCAGGAAATGGATCAGAAGTAGAACAGCCAGGAGTTAAACCTGCATTTATATGGGATATCAGCATAACAAGAGGTGGACCTAGACTCCAATGCAATAGTAATGGGGAACATCTACATCCCAGTATCAGCAATGGACAGATCAACCAGAAAAAAAATCAACAAGGAAACAACAGAGTTAATTGATGCTATGGACCAAACAGACCTAACAAATATCTACAGAACTTTCCATCCTATAGTTGCACAATACACATTCTTCTCACCAGTGCATGGAACTTTCTCTAGGATAGACTACATGCTAGTCCATAAAGCAAGTCTCAGCAAATTCAAAACAATCAAAATCATACCATGCTATCTTCTCTTACCACAATGGAATGAAAATGGAAATCAAGAACTCAAGAATCAATAGAACATATGCAAGTATGTTCTATATTGAGACTGAATAACATGTTCCTGAACAAACAGTGGGTCATAGAAGAAATTGACATAACACCTTGACAGTAGGGACTCTACTTTGGAGCACCTGAGACTCTATCTTGAGAAAGCACCTTCCACCATGACATTCTGGTCTGAAACTATGATCTAAAGCACTCAGACAATGGCAGTACACTACATCACACTTAGGAAACCAATGAAAACCCTAAAATGATTCATCAAGCTTAAAAACAGATAGGCTGCACCTGGGTTAATGATAAGATTGAAATTTGTCTATGTCCCACATACAATTTAGGCCAATACCTGGATTAATGTCAAAATTATAACTGAGAGGTCACACTGTGGCATATTGGGTGAGGCTATTGCTAGCAGTGCTGGCATCCCATATGGGCACCGGTTCTAGTCCTGGCTGCTCCTCTTCCAATCCAGCTCTCTGCTATTGCCTGGGAAAGCAGTAGAAAATGGTCCAAGTGCTTGGGCCCTGCACCCATGTGGGAGACCCGGAAGATGCTCCTGGCTCCTGACTTCGAATTGGCGCAGCTCCAGCCATTGTGGCCATTTTAGGTAGTGAATCAATGGAAGGAAGACCTTCTCTGTATCTTCCTCTCACTGTCTGTCACTCTACCTCTCAAATAAATAGATAAAATCTTTAAAAAAAGATTGTAACTGATGTTATTAAGATTATAACAGATAATAGTTTCACATAGGCTTTAGGTTAGCTTGAACCGAGTAATCATACATTCCCCTCTTATCCTAGCAACCATCTTTTGTGGTTTTTGCCTTTGTAAACCCTGTTGCTTTGGGCTTCGAGATCAAGAGTTCTTTGAGGCATGAGCCCACTCTCAGCCACTGACAATGAAGGACTCCAAAATTTATCAGTGTGTGATGGTCCTCCATCAGCACTCAATCAGGCACAACAAATCAAAAGAGAAATAAAATAATTTCTAGAAACAAATGAAGATGACAAATACATCAAAACTTTGGTATATAGCAAAAGCAGTGTTAAGAGAAAAGTTCATAGCAATTGATGCCTACATCTAGAAAGTGGTAAGACACCAAACAAATGAGCTGTAATGCATCTAAAGGACCTAGAGCAACAATAGCAATCCAAGCCCAAAATTATTAGGAGAAAAGAAATAACAAAAATTAGAGAATAAAAAAATTGAAATAAAAAATATAAAACAGCAAAACAAAGAGTTTGACACACCATTGGCCCAACCAACAAGAGAGAGAAGAACCAAATCAATAAAATTAGAGATGAAAAAGGAAATGTAACAGATACCACAGAAATAAAAACAGTCATCAGAAATTACTACAAAGAGCTGTATGCCAACAAATTGGGAAAACCTACAAGAAATGTATAGATTACTGGACACATACAACCTATCCAAATTGAGCTATGAATGCATAGAAAACTTAAACAGATCAATAGCCAAGACAGAAATTGAACTAGAAATAAAGACCCTCCCAACAAAGAAAAGCCAAGGACTGGATAGCTTCACTGCTGAATTCTACCAGACACTTAAAGAAGAACTAACTCCAATTCTTCTCAAGCTATTCAAAACAATTGAAAGGGAGGGAATCCTCCCAAACTCCTTCTATGAAGTCAACATCACCTTAATCCCTAAGCCTGAAAAAGATCCAACAGAGAAAGAGAACTACAGACCAATATCCCTGATGAACATAGATGCAAAAATTCTCAATTAAATACTAACCAATTGAATCCAACAACACATTGGAAAGATCATTCACCCGGACAAAGTGGGACTCATCCCTGGTATGCAGGAATGGTTCAACATTTGCAAATCAATCAATGTACTACAGTACATTAACAAACTGAAGAACAAAAATCATATAATTATCTCAATAGATGCAGAGAAAGCAGTTAATAAAATACAACACCATTTCGGAGCCAAGATGGCGGATAGTGAGGACGTGCGCCGATAGTCTGGAAAATATAGTTTCATAAAAGTGGAATTACTGTAGCCTCAGGAAAAGACTCAAGAAAAAAACTGCAGTGGAAATGCTTCTGGATCTAGTGGATATGACACAGAGGACCTACAGGGAGCCCACCGCGTGGAAGCCCAGCGGCGGGAGCCGGACCACAGAATCTCGCCAGCGCGGGAACCGGAGGTAAGACAAAAGCCTCAGACACCCGAGACATTGGTGGGGAAAGGCAGAGGCCTCTCTCTCCACTTGAGCAAAACAAAGAGCAGGCACCATTTTACATATGTAAAGCGGCAACGAGTACACAAACTCAGTAATTTTGGGTCTATGGTGAAACTTGAGAACACATTGAGGGCTGCATAAACTCTTTGTGTGGTCCCAGAGATAGATCAAACGAATACTCACAGAGGCCAGATTTCAACTACCCTCAATTCCACTCAGCTGTGCGGAATTACTTCCCAACTGAGTCAAAAAAAAAAAAAAGAGAGAGAGAAAGAGAGAGAGAGCGAGAGATCCAGCAAGGAGCAAGGGAGAGAACAATCTGGGTGAGTCACATTTTGCACAGCCTTAAACCTGAAGAATCAAGCAGAGCTCTCTGGCCACACCCATCACAGCCTCTAAGGATCCATCAAAGCAGACAGCCCACTTAGAGGCATAGTATAACGAGAAAAAATCACCACAGGAAAAAAAAAACACATAAATTATCCCCAACATGCCAAACAACAAATGTAGAAGCCGAGGTAACAAGAGCAAGGAAGACACTATGATGCCCCCAAATGAACAAGACACCCCAATCCAAGATTATGAAGATGAAGAGATAGAGGAAATGCAAGAAGAAGATCTCAAAAAACTGATAAGAACATTAAGAAGTTCTCAAAAACAAATTCTTGAACTACAGAAATCCTTAATGGACAAGATAGAAAATCTCTCTTGTGAAAATGAAATATTAAGGAGGAATCAAAATGAAGTGAAACAACTAGTAGAACATGAAACTGTGATAGTGACAAGAAACCACAATGAAATGAAGAGCTCAATAGATCAAATGACAAACACATTAGAAAGCCTTAAAAACAGAATGGGTGAAGCAGAAGAGAGAATATCGGAATTAGAAGACAGAGAACAGGAAAGGAAACAGTCAAAGAAAAGAAAAGAAGAAGAAATCAGAAATCTAAAAAATACTGTCAGGAATCTACAGGATACTATTAAAAAACCCAACATTCAGGTTCTAGGAGTTCCTGAAGGCATGGAGAGGGAGAAAGGATTAGAAGGCCTTTTTAGTGAGATACTAGCAGAAAATTTCCCAGGTTTGGAGAAGGACAGAGACATCCTAGTACAGGAAGCTCATAGAACCTCTAATAAACATGACCAAAAGAGATCCTCACCACGACACGTCGTAATCAAACTCACCACAGTGAAACACAAAGAAAAGATCCTAAAATGTGCAAGAGAGAAACGCCAGATTACTCTCAGAGGATCTCCAATTAGACTCACAGCTGACTTCTCTTCAGAAACCCTACAAGCTAGGAGAGAATGGCGAGATATAGCCCAGGTACTAAGAGAAAAAAACTGCCAGCCCAGAATATTATATCCTGCAAAGCTCTCATTTGTGAATGAAGGCGAAATAAAGACCTTTCACAGCAAACAGAAATTGAAAGAATTTGTTGCCACTCGTCCAGCCCTGCAAAAGATACTTAAAGATGTGTTACATACAGAAACACAGAAAACCGGTCACCAATATGAAAGAAGGTAAAGGAAGGAAACCTCACAGCAAAAGATCACAGGAATCTCAAACCATATATTAGAAAATATCTTTGGCAAATGGCAGGGCAAAATTACTCCTTCTCAATAGTCACATTGAATGTTAATGGCCTGAACTGTCCAGTTAAAAGACACCAATTGGCTGATCGGGTTAAGGAACAAAACCCATCTTTTTGCTGCTTACAAGAAACTCATCTTTCCAACAATGATGCATACAGACTGAAAGTAAAAGGCTGGAAAAAGATATACCATGCCAACAGAAATGAAAAGAGAGCGGGCGTAGCCATCTTAATATCGGACATCATAAACTTTACCACAAAAACTGTTAGGAGAGACAAAGAGGGGCACTATTTAATGATCAAGGGATCCATTCAACAGGAAGATACAATGATTATCAATGTATATGCACCTAATTACAGGGCACCAGTTTATTTAAAAGACTTGTTAAGGGACTTAAAGGGAGACTTAGACACCAATACAGTAGTTCTGGGGGAATTCAATACTCCACTCTCAGAGATAGACAGATCAACAGAACAGAAGATCAACAAGGAGACAGTAGATTTAAATGACACTATAGCCCAAATGGATCTAACAGATATCTACAGAACATTTCATCCTACATCTAAAGACTTTACATTCTTCTCAGCAGTACATGGAACCTTCTCTAGGATTGACCACATACTAGGCCATAAAGCAAGTCTCAGCAAATTCAAGAGAATTAGAATCATACCATGCAGCTTCTCAGACCACAAAGGAATGAAATTGGAAATTAGCAACTCGGGAATCCCTAGAGCGCGTGCAAACACATGGACATTGAACAACATGCTCCTGAATGAACAATGGGTCATAGAAGAAATTAAAAGAGAAATCAAAAATTTTCTGGAAGTAAATGAGGATAACAGCACAACATACCAAAACCTATGGGATACAACAAAAGCAGTGTTAAGAGGAAAGTTTATATCAATAGGTGCCTACATCAAGAAATTGGAGAGGCACCAAATAGATGAGCTTTCAAGTCATCTCAAGGATCTAGAAAATCTGCAGCAAACCAGACCCAAAACCAGTTGGAGAAGAGAAATAATTAAAATCAGAGAAGAAATCAACAGGATTGAATCCAAAAAAACATTACAAAAAATCAGCCAAACGAGGAGCTGGTTTTTTGAAAAAATAAACAAAATTGACACCCCATCGGCCCAACTAACTAAAAAAAGAAGAGAAAAGACCCAAATCAATAGGATCAGAGATGAAAATGGAAACGTAACAACAGACACCACAGAAATAAAAAGAATCATCAGAAATTACTACAAGGACTTGTATGCCAGCAAACAGGGAAATCTATCAGAAATGGACAGATTCTTGGACACATACAACCTCCCTAAATTGAGCCAGGAAGACATAGAAACCTAAACAGACCCATAACTGACACAGAAATTGAAACAGTAATAAAGGCCCTCCCAACAAAGAAAAGCCCAGGACCAGATGGATTCACTGCTGAGTTCTACCAGACATTTAGAGAAGAACTAACTCCAATTCTTCTCAAACTATTCAAAACAATCGAAAAAGAGGGAATCCTCCCAAATTCTTTCTATGAAGCCAGCATCACCTTAATTCCTAAGCCGGAAAAAGATGCAGCATTGAAAGAGAATTACAGACCAATATCCCTGATGAACATAGATGCAAAAATACTCAATAAAATTCTGGCCAATAGAATGCAACAACACATCAGAAAGATCATCCACCCAGACCAAGTGGGATTTATCCCTGGTATGCAAGGATGGTTCAACGTTCGCAAAACAATCAACGTAATACACCACATTAACAGACTGCAGAAGAAAAACCATATGATTCTCTCAATAGACGCAGAGAAAGCATTTGATAAAATACAACACCCTTTCATGATGAAAACTCTAAGCAAACTGGGTATGGAAGGAAATCCGGTCATTTGCAACAAGATGGAGGAATCTGGAAAACATCATGCTGAGTGAATTAAGCCAGTCCCAAAGAGACAAATATCATATGTTCTCCCTGATCAGTGACAACTGAGCACCAAAGGGGAAACCTGCTGAAGTGAAATGGACACTATAAGAAACAATGAACTGATCAGCTCTTGTCCTGACTCTTGATGTACAATGTAATACTTTATCATTTTTAGTATTTTTTGTTGTTGTTATTGTTGTTGTTCTAGTACTAGTGGTTGAACTCTGTAATTAACACACAATTATTCTTAGGTGTTTAAATTTTAACTGAAAAGTGATCCCTGTTAAATTTCAGAGTGAAAAAGAGAGGGAGGAGATGTACAATTTGGGACATGCTCAATCGGACTGGCCCCAAATGGTGGAGTTAGAAATGTGCCAGGGGATTCCAATACAATCCCATCAAGGTGGCATGTACCAATGCCATCTCACTAGTCCAAGTGATCAATTTCAGTTCACAATTGATGGCTCTGATAGGTCTAAGAGTCAAAGGGATCACACAAACAAGACAAGTGTCTGCTAATACTAACTGATAGAATCAAAAAGGGAGAGAAGGATCCAACATGGGAAGCGGGATACACAGCAGACTCATAGAATGGCAGATGTCCTAAACAACACTCTGGCCTCAGAATCAGCCCTTAAGGCATTCGGATCTGGCTGAAGAGCCCATGAGAGTATTGTAGGCATGGAAAGCCAAAATACCATGGAAAAGAAAAAAAAAGAAGAAGACCTAAATGAAAGATCTCTGTGAGTGAGATCCCAGTGGAAAGAACAGGGCCATCAAAGAAAAAGGTACCTTTCTCTGAAGGGAGGAGAGAACTTCCACTTTGACTATGACCCTATCGGAATAAGATCAAAGTCAGCGAACTCTAAAGGCTTCCATAGCCCTGGCAACTCATGACTAGAGCCTAGGGAGATTACTAACGCCATGAACAGGAGTGTCAAATTGTTAAGTCAGCAACAGGAGTCACTGTGTACTTACATCCCATGTGGGATCTGTCCTTAATGTGTTGTCTAATGTGCAGTGATGCTATAACTAGTACTGAAACAGTATTTTTACACTTGTGTTTCTGCGTGGGTACAAACTGATGAGATCTTTACTAATTATATACTGAATCGATCTTCTGTATATAAAGATAATTGGAAATAAAAAAAACTGGTGTTAAATTGGAAATGGCATAGAAAATTAATTAATTTTTAAAAAAAATATTATGTGGGATCTCTGTCTTTAATGTGCTGTACACTCTTATTTAATGCTATAACTAGTACTCCAACAGTATTTTTTTCACTTTGTGTTGCTATATGGGGGCAAACTGTTGAAATCTTTACCTAATATATACTAAACTGATCTTCTGTACATAAAGAGAATTGAAAATGAATCTTGATGTGAATGGAAGGGGAGAGGGAGTTGGAAAGGGAGGGTTGCGGGTGGGAGGGAAGTTATGGGAGGGGGGAAGCCATTGTAACCCATAAGCTGTACTTTGGAAATTTATATTCATTAAATAAAAGTTTAATAAATGAAAAAAAAATACAACACCATTTCATGATGAAAACTTTAAGCAAATTGAGTATAGAAGGAAAATTCCTCAACACAAGCCAAGGCAACTTATGATAAATCCATAGCCAGCATCCTACTGAATGGGGAAAAGTTGGAAGCATTCCCACTGAGATCTGGAACCAGACAATGATGCCCACTGTCACTATTGCTATTCAATATAGTCCTGAAAGTTTTAGCCAAATCCATTAGGCAAGAAAAAGAAATGAAAGGGATACAAATTGGGAAGGAGGAAGTCAAACTATCCCTGTTTGCAGATGACATGATTCTATGTATAGGGGATCCAAAAGACTCCACAAAGAGACTACTGGAACTCATGAAAAAGTTTGGTAAAGTGGCAGGATATAAAATCAACACACAAAAATCAATAGCCTTGGATACACAGACAATGCCATGGCTAAGAAAGAACTTCTAAGATCAAGCCTAATAACAATAGTTACAAAAAATTAAAGACCTTGGAATAAATTTAACCAAGGACATCAAAGATCTCTATGATGAAAATTATAAAACATTAAAGAAAGAAATAGAAGACACAAAATAATGGAAATGTCTTCCATGTTCATGAATTGCAAGAATCAATATCAAAATGTCCATAGTACTGAAAGCAATTTTCAGATTCAGTGTGATCCCAATCAAAATACCAAGGCTATTCTTCTCAGATATAGAAAAAATGGTTTAAATAAGTTGCAAATAATACTAAAATATTCCTTCTGAGCCTTTAAAACATAGAGTTTATGAGGATCCTATATATTCAGACACTCCTAAGAGAGAAGGCATGGTGTACTGATTAATGATATGAATTCTGGCATTAGACTATGTAGATTCAACTCCAGAGTACATGGGTTTATATCCCAGCTCTCAGCTTCCTAGCTCAGTAACGCTCAACAAGCCATATTGCTCTGCAGTCTAATGTCCTTAAGTTGAGAATACAAATAACACACATCTCAACAAGACTGTGTGATGTCTCATGATTTAAAACATTTAAAGACTTTAAAATATTGCCTGACAAAGGCAATTTTTGTAATGTGGCCAACAAACTGAATTTCACAAGTGTTAGAAAACAAAAAGTTCAAGTTCTCATGAAGCTTGCATTTCAAAAACAAAAGGAGAGAAATAGGTAGCAATGCATTGTATGTGACAGAATAATACATCATTCACTGAGGTTCCAACTAGGGTGAAGAAACTGTCCCAGAAATCAGCCAAAGGAAGTCTTCCAAGAAACAACCGTTCCTAAAGCCAGACCATGTTTCATGACATAAAGGTATAGCAAAGATCACAGTGAAATCTGTGTTAAAATGTATTGTGTTGGTAAAAAGAAAAATTTAAATTATCTTCGATGAAAAAAAAAACTTAGGCAAATTATAAAAGACTACAAAAACATGCCAAAAAATTTTAAATGTATTGTTTGGGTAGTAGGTCTGTGAATTTTCTTGTATAATACCCAAGTTTTCTGAGTATACTTTACTGTAGTATTTCTAAGAAAAAATAAATTTCTAAAAGAAAATAAACTTTCATTTATCAATGAAAGTAATTGGAAATAAGAGAATTTCACACAAAATTTTAATTACTTTTTCCTGATTTTATAGCTGAAATGTTAGTATTTTCATTTTATTTAAATTTGTGACATATGCCTAAGAGTGTTCATTCTGTTACTCAACTTGGTATTTTGATTACAAATTTTCCTCTGCCTATATACTGAATTCAAGTTATATCTTTGCAATTGATGATTCATGATATAGATGTATTTCTTGAAAAATTTCCTCATGTTCTCTAAGGTGAAAAAAAAAATCTCTCCATTTAATGGACGAGTACTAGGCAAAAATCTTATGATGGTTCACTTAACTACTCTTTCAAAACACTTTTCTAATTCAAGGAAGCAGCACAAGGTTTGTAGAAATGAGGTTACACACCTAGAAAACAAATGACATTTGCAATTCATTTATGTCCAGATATTTTCACTCCTGAGTGCATTCCTTAAATGCTATGACTTACAACACAATTACAATTCAGCATGGATGCTTTGAACTTTATAGTCATTTTAGGAAACAACTGAGTTATCCCCTTTGAATCTGACAGAAATACAACTGCTCAAATTCACCATATTCTTGCAGTATATTTTGGTAATTTTTGACCTAATATTTTATTATGTTTTAAAACTTTTAAATATTAACCTTTCACTGGAAACATGAATTGCCAGGGTAAAATGATGGAATTGTTTATAAATATTTATCAGCATGAAAATACTCAAAATGTAGAAATGCTTACTCTGTAGTTTCTACTGCTTTAGTTCCCTTAATAAATGAGGTATAACTCACAGAAATTCTTTACTTCTTATAGCTACATAGGTTTTTAGGATTTTGTATTAACTTTTGGAAAGCCAAAGATAGGCACTCGCCAGTTGCCCACAACAGCTGGGGTTAGGCCAGGCTGAAGCCAGTAGTCAGCAACTGAATTCAGGTCTCCTACAGGGGTGGTAGGGATCCCATTAGTTGAGTCATGATCTTTTGCCTCCCATGGCGTTTTAGCAGGAAGCCCAAATCAGAAGCCAGGAAAAAAACACTTCGAAATGGGATGCAGGAATCTAAAGTGGCATGCATTTTAATCAGACCAAATACCTGCCCCATTATATGTGTACTTATAGAAATATTTTTTAAGAGTAAAAGAAGACATGAGAAGAGTGTAGCTCGAGGAATTCCAAGAACTTGCTCTTAACACATCTGTATTTAATAGGGCCAAAAAGTGTTGTAAGCATAATTGTGAGGGAAAAGAGAGGGTTTGAATAGTGTTGACATCATGTTCCTTGTCTGTCCTTTTGTTTGTTTATTTTTGCTCTTTTATACGTAGTGTGTTAAGGGGTAGGGTTGGAGTATGGTTGCTGGTTTTACAGAGAATGGTTGTAAAAATTGTTCTTACATCTGACAAAAAAAGTCAGTGTAAGATATATTCAACAACAAAAAGATACCTATCTTTTACAATAATTGTACAGGGCACTTTTAAACATTCATGTAAAATAGAATTAAAAGATGTTTATTTTGTGCCAAAGAGAATTTTTGAATCCATGCATGGTTTTTCATAACAAAACCCCTTGTGTCCACTCAAAAATGCTTGCAACAAAATAAATTTTTCTTTTAATTCCATTTTCCATGAACTTCATGAAGTACCTTTGTATGCATTTTTGAAAATGAACACCACAGATTATTTTAATAGATTTGGGTAAATAAAATTCAGTTACTTACTTTTAAATTTTATGTAATGATTTCATATTTATTCATATGCATTATATATATACACATACATTCATATATATTACCTTAGCTCATATCAAATGTGTTGAGAGTTTTTTTATAGCAAAATTAGATATAGTTTGTATATCTCAAAATCTATATACATGAAAAAAAATTATTTTTGTAAGTAGTCAAGAGGTTATGGAAAAAAAGAGGTCTTAATCATTTTGTATATCTTTACATCATATTTTTGGTCAACATGGTATCAGAATATTTCAATTGAAAATATTCTTAAGAATGTTTCTTGGGACTGGCATTACAGCATAAAGGGTTAGTTAAGCTGCTGCTTGTAATTCACCTTGCAACCCATGTCCATCTGCCACGTTTGAGTCCTGGCTGCTCCACTTCCAATCCAGCTTCTTGCTGATGCAACTGGGGAAGCAGCTGAAGATAGCCCAAGTAGTTGGGCCCCTGTTTTCCGTGTGGGAGACCCAGATGGAATTATTGGCTGCTGGCTTTGGCCTGACTCAGCCCAGACCATTGCAGGCATTTGGGGAGTGAGCCACCAGGTGGAGGATTCTCTCTCTCTGGGTATGCATTTCAAATTAATAAATAATAAATAAAAAAGAATAATTCTTAAAAGTATTTACCATTTCAGAATAGAATATTTTCATTACAGATTTAGATATTACTTGAAAAAATTGTTTCTCTTCCTACAAAAGTCAAAAGCAATAAAAAAAAGTACTTGTTCAGTTAGTTATTCTTACCTTTCCTGAGTTCTTCCATGACTTAGTGCCAAAAGTTTTATCTTCAGAGAAGCACTTCTGCTTAACTTTATTCTCCTTTCCATTGTTAGCCATTAATTGATGATATCTATGCATAAAGTGAAAATATATGTGAATTATAGCATACAAAGAAATTCAGTTCAATGATTAACACAGTTACGAAATCAAAACCTTGACACAGGATGCCAACCTCAAATATGTCTCAATTTCCTCCTAAGCCTGCTCTGTTAACAGACACCATTTTATATTTCACGTACTCCCATTTTCTGACACCTCTTTTCTTCCTGCTATCACAAATATGATTTTTAGAAAGCCCTCAATAAGGTAGGGGGAAAAAATCACTTATATTCGTCTTGGTATTTACTTCATGTGCTAGGGATGTCAAAACAGAACATCATAGCTGGGTGGCAAAAACAGAAATGTATTTCCTCTCAATTCCAGAGGCTGAACGTTCAGCATCAAGGTGCCAGGACGGCTGACTTCCTCTGAGAGTCCTTAGGGAAGGAGTTGCTTCAGGTCTCTCCTCTTGCTGCCTCAGTTCATAAGTCATCTGTGCCTCCATGCAGGAGTCCCCCTGGTGGCTCTCTGTGTGTCCTAATCACCTTATTGTAGTGACACCAGTCAGACTGGATTGCGACCACCCTTCTCATCTCTTTTAACTGCATCACATCACCTCTTTAAAGGCCCTATGTCCCAATAAAATCACAATCTAAGGTATTGGAGTTAGAGCTTTAGCATAAATTTTGGAGAAACAAAATTCAGCTCATAACACTGGTTTAACAGGGCTGATAAACATCTATGAAAAACAAACCACCTCTTCATGCCTAAGAACTCATTCTAGCAACACTTTAATTTTAGAATTTCACTGAAAAGGATAAGGAAATATATTTCTAACTGTAAAATAAATGCCTAAACATAATTCCTCCATTTGAGCTGTTTTCACTTGTATTTTCAAAACCACATGAGAAATGTGGTTTTGCTTCCGCTCTACACCACAAAATATCTGTGGAATAGTTAAGCAGTGACATCAATAAGCAGAGGCCACATGCAACAGCTGATCAACCAGTCATGATTACAGAAAAATTATTTCTCATTGCAAAAGGGGTAAATTACAGAACAAGGGAAAGGGCAATTAGACTGTGGCTGAGAAGAATCAGTTACAATTTGAATTAAATGTTGATCATTTCTACAGCCGACAGGTAACTGATTCATCATTACTACCTCTTTTCATTTCTTTGAAAAAAGAAACTAATACAATTCTGCTAGAACTCTATTTCTACACTGAAAACATGAGAATAATATTGAGAGAATAAAAATCCCATGATGAAATGAACATGTTTCTGTTTAGTGGTAAATTCATGATGGATCAAGATATAAGAAAAAAAGCTATTTTGGGGGGTGATGTAATAAAAAATTCTGAGATTCCCTTCCATGGAACTACCAAAACAGTGGCTTCATGAGACTGATAGATGTAAACATGTCATTTCAAATATACAAATACTGTATTTTTGACCAAGAGATACATTAATAAACAGGATATATCTGTCTTCTAGTGTCATATACTCAAAATTTTGAAGTGGTGGTGGAAATTCCACATTTAAAAGGATTAGCTGGGATGTCTTTTATAAAATCAAGAACACTTATAGTACAAGCACTCAACAGTAATTTATCTATTTTATTTAAATTTATATATATATATACATATATATGGCTTGCATAAATAAAGGTACAAAAAGGTATACATATCCAGTATTACAAAGGAAGTAAAGTATACAATTATGGTTGATAGATTTAATAGAAAATAAATTCCTTTATGTCTAAAGTTTTCAATTAAGATTTCAAAAATATGGGGCCATTGGGCCTGCACTCTGGTACAGAAGGTTAAGCCACAGTCTGCAGCTCATGCATCTCATATGGGCACCAGTTGGAGTTCTAGCTGCTCCACTTCCAGTCTAGCTCCCTGCTAATGGACCTGGGAAAGCAGCAGAAGATGCCCCAAGTTTTTGGGCCCCTGCACTCATGTGGGAGACTGGATGAAGATTTCGCTCCTGGCTTTGGCCTGGCTGATCCCTGGTTGTTGTGGCCATTTGGGGAATGAACTAGTAGATGCAAGATTCTCTCCCTCCCTCCCTCCTTCCCTCCTTCCCTCTGTGTAACTCTTTCAAAAATATATACCTTTCTATAATTTAAAATTAGGCAGTTGGTGCAGCAATTAGGCCACAGCTTGAGAAGCTAACATCTTTTATCAAAGTACCTGGGTTTAAGTCCTAGCTCCATATGCATCCTAGCTTCTTGCTAATATGCACACTGGGAAGCAGCAATGATTCAAGTACTTGAGTCCCTGCCAATCACATGGGAGGCCTGGATCAAATTCTTGGCTCCTGACTTCAGCCTACAAAAACCCAGTTATTGCAGGCATTTGTGGAGTGAATCAGAGGATGAAGGATCTCTCTGTCTCTCTCCTCTCTCAGCTTTTCAACTAAATAATTTTTAAAGTAAAATCAAATTATTAAACATGTGCTTTTTAACTTCATTAACTATAAAGTTCTATTATTGTATCCCATTTTCTCATTTACTATTAAAAATCAGAAATGCATGCTCATACTTGAAAATATTTTGTCTTCATGGTGTAATAAAAATATACTTAAGAATTCTGGAGCCAGCACTGTAGTGTAGTGAGCTAAGCCTCTGCCTGTGGGGCTGGAATCCCATATGGGCACCAGTTTGAGCTCTGGCTGTTCCTCTTCTGATCTAGCTCTCTGCTATGGCCTAGGAAAGCAGTGGAAGATGGTCCAAGTCCTTGGGCCCCTGCACCCACGAGGGAGACCCAGAAGAAGCTCCTGGCTCCTGGCTCGCAATCGGCCCTGCTCCTGCCGTTGCGGCAATTTGGGGAGTGAACCAGTGGATGGAAGATCTTTCTCTCTGTCTCTCCCTCTCTCAGTTTGTGGTTCTGTCCCTCAAATAAATAAATAAAAATCTTTGAAATATTATGAAGAATTATGAAACTAAAGTTGGCTAATGAAACAGTAGTAGCAATATTTAAAGCATGTTTTTAACACTCCTGTGAAACCGTGGCCTTTCTACTTTTTACTTGTTGAATATTATGGTTAGTAGTGCATTAAGCCTGTGATTATAGAGTAACTTGAAATTACGATTTTGCAAATATTAAAAAAATTAAAAGGAAGGAAGGAGAGAGATTGAGGGATAGAGAAGGGAGGAAAATGGTTATTTTCTTAGAATTATATTTATGAAATATATGAAATTTATTCTCTTTATGTTAATGAAAATTTTTAGGGTCCAGCACTGTAGCATAGTGAGGTAAGCCTCCACTTATGGGCACCGGTTTGTGCCCTGACTGCTCCTTTACTGATCCAGCTCTCTGCTATGGCCTGGGAAAGCAGTAGAAGATGGCCCAAGTGCTTGGGCCCCTGCGCCTACATGGAAAACCTGGAAGAAGCTCCTGGCTTCAGATCGGTGAAGCTCCGGCCATTGTGGCCAACTGGGGAGTGAACTGCAGATGGAAGACTTTTCTGTCTCTCCCTCTCTCTCTAACTCTACTATTCAAATAAATAAATCTTTTTTTAAAAATATTTTAAAAGATCTCCAAAGGTAACAGGTAATATAAGGAAAATTTTATTTTTAAGTTGAACAATTGTGAGATATTTTACCTATTTAAAAAGGAAAATTAGTTGTTTTCAAACAGTTCACTGAGAGTCTCTCCTGAATTTCTCATTCAGATAAGGGCCCTGAATCAAAGTCCAAAGTCCTCTGATCTACATGGTATCCACAGTTTCACTCAGCTCACCTGCAGCCCTCATACTGATTAGAGCCCAAAACTAGAGGAAATCAAGTACTTGAAACAATAGGTCCAAGGTTTTTATAGGGTTGCCTATGTTGCTAAGCCTGTTGCAGCTTGCTTTTTTTTGAACAGGTGGAATTATAGACAGTCAGAGAGAGAGAGAGAAAAACAGAGAGAAAGGTCTTCCTTCCATTGGTTCACTCCCCAAATGGCCACAACGGCTGAAGCTGTGCCGATCCGAAGCCAGGAACCAGGAGCCTCTCCCTGGTCTCCCATGCGGGTGTGGGTGCCCAAGTACTTGGGCCATCCTCCACTGCTCTCCCTGGCCACAGCAGAGAGCTGGACTGGAAGAGGAGCAACTGGGACTAGAACATGGAGCCCATATGGGATGCCAGCGCCACAGGTGGAGGATTAACCTAGTGCGCCACAGCGCTGGCCCCGCAGCTTTGTATTCTAAGGCACATTATTTGTGATTGAGATCAAACCATGGGTAGGAATTGATACCCAGCAACTTAGGGGGCCACTTGGAACTCCTGCATCCCATAAGAGTATCAGCTGGAACCCCAGCTACTCTGCACTTCCAGCTTCTTGCTAATATGCCTGGGAGGCAGTTGATGAGGGCCCAAGTACTTGGATTCCTGCCACCTACTAGGCCTCCAGTATGGTGTTCCTGTCTCCTGGCTTTGGCTAGGCCTGGTCCTGGCTGTTATGTGCATTTGGGGAGTGCATCAGTGGGTGGAAGATCTCTGCCATGTCTCTTCCTCTCTCTCTCTCTGTTACTTCTGCCTTTCAAGTTAAATAAATAAATCTTTTTTTTTTTTACAAAAAAAAGGAACTCCACACAGTTATTAAAAGATATACAGCATCACTTACATGGTAAAACCATTAAAAGAAGCATATTCCGCAGCTGTAAATCCATAAATATCTTGGCAAGATAGATCCACATCATACTGAAGAAGATGGCTTACTATACTTGTTGGTTCCTCACTGAGAGAAATCATAAGGGCTGTTCTGGAGCAAAAGAGAAAAATTGGGGATGCTCAGTTTACCATTCAAATGTAGAATCTCTATGAGTAAAAGGCAAGGCAACAATGTAAAAAGTGGGGCAGATCTACTCAGAAAGGTATGCCCATCACAGACCACATTACAGAGCTGAAAGATAGAGTCCCTGAACATACAGTGGCTAGATCCCTAGTTTTCAATCTCTGATCTCTGGAAGCCTAATGATTCCAAGTTGTCCCAAAATTCCATGGAAGGGGATGTCTCAGACCCTAGGGCCCTATTCCCATTTAACTACTATAGTTGGTCTTCTATGTAAGATTCAAATGTTATTAATAATAAGAGTTTAACAATCAGATTTTTGAACTGTTTCATTTGTGGACAGAAAAATTTTGAGGGTCTAGATAATTTGAAATCATATGTCACTTGATCCTATCTTTTCCCAGTATCAAATATATATATATATATGTGTATATATATATATATATATATATATATACTCACACACATTCACACTCATATATGAAAGGGTACATCAGAAATTTAATAAAAAACAGAAAAGGTAACTATGTTTTGGTGTAAAATTTTGGAATCCATGCTTACTTGTGTATGTGAATATAAATGTGTATCTATATGCATTTAGAATTGTTTTGAATACAGATTTAAGTATAAATACATAAATGTATATTGCTATATATTTCTTCTATCCTTACATAGCTATAGTATATATTATTTAGCTTTATTAATTATACCTTTGATTCTTATCTGAAGTATTCACATCTGCCCCTTTCTCCAGAAGAAATTCTGCCATTTCTGCCTTATTTTCAGAAACAGCAAGTAATAGTGGAGTATACCCATCCTGAAAAAAAACATTTTACAGTGATTACGTAAAATGTTGTACCAGAGTTACATGCGTTTAGGATTTAAGTTCAATTTTTAAAATAAGTATGCTTATAACAAACTTACGAATATATATTTTAACTTTTAAAAGATTTTAATATAGAACAAAATATGTTTTCAAACATAAACAAATACAGCTAAGCCAATTGAAAAATTAAAGTTTCTGTTACCTTAATTCAAATTGTGAACAAAAGCAGACTGAAATAATTAAGTGATGGGCATGTAGCATGTAATGTAAGTATTATAACAATTCACATTCCATTTTGTTGTCATAATTCAGTTTCCAGTGGGTACTATTTACACCTCCAAAAATGCACTTATTTTTGGACTTCATGCAGATAAAGTATCAGTGAACTAAAGTGTTAAGATGCTTTTTTTTAAAAGATTTATTTTATTTGAAAGTCAGAGTTACAAAGAGAGAGGAGAGCAGAGAGAAAGAGCTCTTCCATCCACTGGTTCACTCCCCAGTTGGCTGCAATGGCCAGAGCTGCACTGATCCATACAGGAGCCAGGAGCTTCTACCACACAGGTCTCCCACACAGGTGGAGGGGCCCAAGGACTTGGGCCATCTTCTACTGTTTTCCCAGGCCATAGCAGAGAGCTGGATAGGAAGTGGAGCAGCTGGGACTTGAACCAGCACCCATATGGGATGCCAGCATGGCAGGCAGCTTTAACCACTATGCCACAGCACTGGCCCCAAGGTGCCTTTTAAAAAGCTGTGCCACAGATGGTTAAGCTGCTGGGAAGCCAGCATCCCATATCAGTACAGGGCCAGCTGCTCTGCTTCCAATCCAGCTCCCTGTTAATGTGAGGAAAGCAGCAGAAGATGGTCCAGGCACTTGGAACCCTGCCATCCACATGGCAGACCCAGAAGAAGCTCCTAGCTCTTGGCTTCAGCCTGACCTAGGCCATTGTAGCCATTAGGGGCGTGAACCAGTGGATGGAAGATATCTCTTTATCTCTCTCTCTTTCTCTTTGTCTCTGTAACTCTGCTTTCAAATAAATTAATTAATTTAAAAACACTTTTTTTTTTTTTGACAGGCAGAGTGGACAGTGAGAGAGAGACAGAGAGAAAGGTCTTCCTTTTGCCATTGGTTCACCCTCCAATGGCTGCCGCGGTAGGCGCGCTGCAGCCGGCGCACCACGCTGATCCGATGGCAGGAGCCAGGTGCTTCTCCTGGTCTCCCATGGGGTGCAGGACCCAAGGACTTGGGCCATCCTCCACTGCACTCCCTGGCCACAGCAGAGAGCTGGCCTGGAAGAGGGGCAACCGGGACAGGATCAGTGCCCTGACCGGGACTAGAACCCGGTGTGCCGGTGCCGCAAGGCGGAGGATTAGCCTAGTGAGCTGCGGCGCCGACTGTAAAAACACTTTTTAAAAAAGATGCTTTAAAAAAAGTGTTCATTATTTGCCTATAATGTCACAATAGGACATTTAGGTTATTTTGAATATAACTGAAATTTAATTCAACCCAATTATAATTACTACTCATTCATATATCAATAAAATGGAAAAGTAGGTTGTATGACTTTTTTTCTTTTTTTTCTTTTTTCTTTTTGACAGGCAGAGTGGACAGTGAGAGAGAGAGACAGAGAGAAAGGTCTTCCTTTGCCATTGGTTCACCCTCCAATGGCCGCTGCGGCCAGCGCACTGCGCTGATCCGAAGCCAGGAGCCAGGTGCTTCTCTTGGTCTCCCATGGGGTGCAGGGCCCAAACACTTGAGCCATCCTCCACTGCACTCCCGGGCCACAGCAGAGAGCTGGCCTGGAAGAGGGGCAACCGGGACAGAACCAGTGCCCTGACCGGGACTAGAACCCAGTGTGCCGGCACCACAAGGTGGAGGATTAGCCTATTGAACCGTGGCGCCAGCCAGGTTGTATGACTTTTATTGATATCCACATATAAGGGAGCCAAATATTTGATATGATCCTTTAAGCAATTATCATTGCTAAATATGACGTTACTTTGGAGGTCAGGATTAGTCTGCAATGAAATAGAAAAAGCCTTTAAAATAAGGAAAATTCTATCAGTTTTTTTATAATCTCACTCCCCTCTCTGATGTCATTTTCAAACATTAATTTTTATGTAATATACAGACATGAATTATCTGAAACAAATACCATCTTCTGTAGTTTTCTAAAAATATATTTTTTAAAAATAGAAAATTACCTTATTTTTAGCTTCAAGATTAGCTTTGTGTTTAAGCAACTTTTCAACTAATGAGACACTGTGACCACAAACAGCATAATGAAGAGCGGTATTGTAATGAATATCTAGCAGATTTGGGTCTGCTCCATGATATAAAAGAACAGTAGCACAATTCTCGTTTTGATACTGTACTGCCTATCAAAGCAAAAGAATAAATGAGTAACCCATTTACTACCCGGAATAAATTTTCAAGCAGTAAAATCAGCAAAAGTTCACTGGATAAAAATACAACACATTCCAGTTAAAAAGGAATAAACAGAACACACCTTAATCAGTGGGGATCTGTTTTCACTATCCTGGACATTTATTTTGCATTTTTTCTCAATTAGAAGAGATACGATGTTTGTATATCCATTAGCACAGGCCAGGTGCAAGGGTGTTCTGTTATCAGTGTAATGAAACATGAAGTTAGAGATAAATCTTACTTGCATCTACTTAGACCTGTTACTGACACGTAAGCATAACAGGATGGTAGCTCTCAAGGTCTTTACATTAAGGTAACTTTCAAACTATTAGACTACATAAACCCCTACAAGATGATATAAATTATCATCTATCAGAGTAAATCAAAGTATAAAAGTAGCTTTGAACAATTTGAGAATGTTAAAATTCCTGTACAAGTTGTATGAATGTAATCTCTGGAACACAAGACTATAACATAAATATAATATAAAACTAGAAATTTAATATAGTTTTCTCATTGAAGAAAGACTACATAAATAAAAATAAATTTAAAAAAAGAAAGGCTATATAATCAAGAAAAGATTAGTCAGGCTGGATGATAGAAGAGAGTCAGATGTTATTCATGATAAATTAACATCTTCCATGAAGAGGATAATTTGAAAGGAACGATGCTTTTCATCAGACATTGTGGTCCAGAAGAAATATCCCTCAAGACTATCAGAGTTACCAGAGAGAGAAAGAGAGGCAGAGAGAGAGAGAGAGAGAGAAAGGTCTTCCATCCGCTCGTTCACTCCCCAATCGGCCACAACGGCCGGAGCTGCACCAGTCTGAAGCTAGGAGCTAGGAGCTTCTTCTGGGTCTCCCACGTAGGCCCACCCAGACTATTTTGTTTCTCACAAATCCTGAAAAAAGAAAGCACTGAAAAATGTTTTTTAAACCTTTTCAGCACCCATAATTTGACTAAAGGAAGAAGTTTCTTATGTAATAGGAAGGTTTTCCTGTCCTCAGCTCAAATATATAGGACCACATAGCTTTAAGCCCACCTTAGGTAACTCGTTGCAGTAACATAGCAATTTCTGGCAAGTAGTTTTAGCTTATCTCCTCCATCCAGAGTCAGACATATGACCATCTGAACAATTTAGTCCCAAGGAACTTTTAGTGGTTTGCACACAATCTTAAGATTTACTCCAGTTTTCTTTCTTAATTAATCAAAAATAAAGACCACGCTCTAAGAAAAATTAAAGTGCATTTGGGTAATTCCAAGTATGTTTTCCAAAAGTAACTTCTGTACCCCTGCTGGGTAATTTGACCCTTCCAGTTGAAATCTAAAATCCTTGGTGAAGAATTGAATCCTTGATAAGAACCTCAGCATCATCTGAATGCTCCAGTGAGTTTAGGAAATCCACCACAAATCTGATAAATCAAAACATTCATGAGAGATTCAGCTTTCTAAGGAAATACTGAACAATATAGCCTGTGGTCTTTCACACAAAATGTGAAGCAAGAATAAATCTATCTTAAGCACATTTGAAACACTACAATGTTTACAGTATCCCTCAAATCTTCCAGACAGCCTTAGAAGATTTTTACTAGAATATTTATCATCTTTTAAAATGAGTCACCCTGGGCCAGTGCCACTCAAAAGGCTAATCCTCCGCCTGCGGCGCCGGCACACCGGGTTCTAGTCCCAGTCAGGGTGCCGGATTCTGTCCCAGTTGCTCCTCTTCCAGTCCAGCTCTCTGCTGTGGCCTGGGAGTGCAGTGGAGGATGGCCCAAGTGCTTGGGCCCTGCACCTGCATGGGAGACCAGGAGAAGCACCTGGCTCCTGGCTTCTGATAAGCACGGTGCACCAGCCGCAGCGGCTATTGGGGGGTGAACCAACGTAAAAGGAAGACCTTTCTCTCTGTCTCTCTCTCTTTCACTGTCCACTCTGCCTGTCAAAAAAAAAAAAAAAAATTAGTCACCCTGGTCTGAAGAACCAAATGTTTTAAGAATGTACAGATTTAATATCTACATTCATTTCACTTGAAATTTTCAATATGATTATCCTTAAATTGCAGAGCAGAGGTCACTGTTAAGGTACACAATAATTTCTTTATTGTAGCCATCATGACACACACACACACACAGAGACACACACACACACATATATATATATTTATTTATATAATGTAAATGCTTTGAGACCAATATAAATGTTTCTGCACCTAATATAAAAAGCATCACTATTTTTTGAATCAGCTGAATGCTAGAAGTATATTAGCAGATATCTTAAACACTGTAAAATCAAGAATATCATTCCATATCAAAAGTCCTTAATTTTATCAATATATTTATATTTTCAGTGTAACACTTTATATTGTTATTTCTCAGTAGCACTCATCTACTGGAAATCTAAATCCTTGTGAAGTCTAGTGATAGTTTCAAGGATTTTAGGCTAGCTAGAATAATTGTGTTCATTGAAGTTGTTTCCTTCTAATTTATCACTCTCTCATACTCCGGTGGAAGAATTCTAAGCATGGACTGTGCACTGGTCAACAGTGACCAGATCCCAGAAGTAACAAACATCACCTAGTTCATTTCAAACATTAAGCATGGTGTTCTTGAAATAAAAGCACAAAAATAAGTTAAACAAGCAAAGAACACTGACAAAGAGATAGTCTACAGGTAATTCACACACACTAAAATTTAAGAGCACAATTTTATGAGTTTTGACCAACATAGTGTCATATAATCATGACAATATTCATGTTACAGAACATTTCCATCACCCTGAAAGCTCCTTCAGGCTCCCCACATCTAATCCCTTAACTTCCCCCAGCTGAAACCCTTTTCTGCCACTGTACTTTTGCCTTTTCTGGAATTTTGAATAAATGGTGACATTTATAATGTAGCCTTTTGTGTCTGGCTTCTTTCACTTAGCATGACACTTTTGATATTCATCTATGCTGTTCATATAGCAGTGATTATTTCTTCTGCAGCTGAATAATATTTTATCATATTTATATACACATATGTGCATTCATTTAAAGTTCTAATAATTTACTTAAAATATTTATTTTAAAAATAAATGTCTTAAGATTTTGTATTTATATTTATTTTTAAAATATTTTAAATGGAGGCCAGTGTTGTGGCATAGCAGGTAAAGCTGCTGCCTCCAGTGCCGACATCCCATATGGGCACCAGTTTGAGTCCCAGCTGCTCTACTTCCAATCCAGCTTTCTGCTATGGCCTTGCAAAGCAGTAGAAGGTGGCCCAAGTCCTTGGGCCCCTGCACCCGCATGGGAGACCCAGAAGATGCTTCTGGCTCCTGGCTTCAGATCAGCACAGCTCTGGCCATTGCAGCCAATTAGGCAGTGAGCCAGCGGATGGAATACCGGCATTGTGGTGTAGTGGATAAAGCCTCTGCCTGCAGAGCTGGCATCCTAAATGGGTGCCAGTTTGAGTCCTGGATGCTCCGCTTCCAATCCAGCTCCCTGTTAATGCACCTAAGGAAGCAGTGGAAAATGGCCCAAGTGTTTGGACGCCTGCACTCATGTGAGAGACCTAGGGGAAGCTCCTGGCCTGAGATCAGACCGGAGCCAGCCATTGCAGCCATTTGGGGAATGTACCAGTGGATAGAAGGCCTCTCTCTCTGCATCTGACCCTCTATAATTCTGCCTTTCAAATAAATAAAAAAAATGTTTTTTTTTTTAAAAAAGAGGTCAGGCCGGTGCCGCGGCTCACTAGGCTAATCCTCCGCCTTGCGGCGCCGGCACACTGGGTTCTAGTCCCGGTCGGGGCACCGATCCTGTCCCGGTTGCCCCTCTTCCAGGCCAGCTCTCTGCTGTGGCCAGGGGGTGCAGTGGAGGATGGCCCAAGTGCTTGGGCCCTGCACCCCATGGGAGACCATGAGAAGCACCTGGTTCCTGCCATCGGATCAGCGCGGTGCGCCGGCCACAGCGTGCCTACCACGGCGGCCATAGGAGGGTGAACCAACGGCAAAAGGAAGACCTTTCTCTCTGTCTCTCTCTCACTGTCTACTCTGCCTGTCAAAAAAAAAAAAATTTTTTTTTAAAAAAAAAGAGGTCACCAAGGTAATTCTGGTTATGACATGATAGTAGATTTACACAAGAGGTAGTTGCAAAAGCAGAAGGAAATGGCTAGATCTTAGGTATAGTTAGTCTTACAAAGGATTCAAAAGAATGACTAAATATTCTTGTCTAAGCACATTAAGGAGCTTTGGATTTATAGAAAGATAAGAGCAAGTCTGAAGTGGAATAACAATCTCAGTGAAAGAATATTTGAGATTTCAGTTTGAGATACCAAAGAAATAATATAATGGACCTGGTGGTTCTCTCAAACTGTTAACATTTTAGGAATTTTGTGAGACAATTCACATCATTTTGGTGGTTTAAAATCAGCCATTATCAACAAATCCTAAAACCACAGGTTTTCCTTCCCAACATTTCCCACACCTAAGATTTATTATTAAACATTAACTAGCACACCACTGCCTCATAAACGGCCAAGAGAAAATACAGAGAATTTTAAAAAATATTTGTCAATTTGTATTTCAAAGGCAGAATGGCAGAGAGAGGGAGAGGGAAAGATTTTACATTTGCTGGTTCACTCTGCAAATGGACACAACAGCCAGGTCAGGGCCAGGCAAAAGCCAGGAGCCAGGAACTCCATCTTGGTCTCCCACATGGGTAACTGTAGTCCTAGTACTTCAGCCACTTTCACTGCCTTTCCAGGTGCATTAGCAGGAAGCTGTATGGGAAACAAACCAACCAGGATTCAAACCAGGATTCAATATGGGATGCAGGTGTGACAAGTAACAGTTTAACATGTGGCACCATGACACTGGCCCCTACAGGCAATTTTATATACCTGTAGTTCAGGAAAGACTAATTTATAGATAGAAGACTAATTTATAGATAGATAGATAGATAGATAGATAGATAGACAGACACAGATACTTATATATATTCGTATAGGTATGTATTTCACTAATGCATAAGTATCAATACATTATATGTATGTATGTATTTCAAGGAAGAGGTCTGGCTGGAGGAAAAATAGGGAGGTATTGGCATGTAGCTGTTTGAGGCTGGCATAGTGATGCAGCAGGTTAAACTGCTTCCTGCTATGCCAACATCTCATATAAATGCTGATTTGAGTCCCAGCTGCTCCACTTCAAGCCAGCTCTCTGCTTTTGAACCTAGAAAAGCAGCAGAAGGTAGTTCAAGAGATTTTTCCTCTGCCACCCATGTAGGAGACCCAAGATGAAGTACGGGGCTCCTGGTTTCAGCCTGGCCCGGCCTTGACCATTGCAGCCATTTGGGCCATAAAACAGAATGGAAGATCTCTCTCTCTCTCTCTCTCTCTATATATATATATATATATACACACACATATATACATATGTATACATTTATACATATATATATAAATGTAATGCTACCTTTGAAATAAATAAACATTTGAATTGAAAAATTTGTTTAAAAGAATGTAGCTACATAAGACCAATCTCTCTTCTGCAGGGAAGTGACAATACAGAGAGTGAGAGTTATTTCAGAGCCTCCAACATGTTTATAAGACAGGAAGATAAAGCAAAATGAGCAAAAGAATCTGAAAAGAACTATCTAGAGAAGTATAAGAACATATAGGTGAAGCCAACATCCTGAAAGACAGGACAGTATTTCAAATACTACTGATAAAGCAATAAGACACTTGGCTGATGTGCCAGGGAAGTAAGACTGAGAATTAACGCTGACTGAAGTCAGGATGAAGTTAACCATGACCTTACAAAATAATTCAGTGGAGTGATGTAGGATAAAAGCCATATGGGAGATTGGACAACACTGCTTCTGTTAGGGAGAAGGGCATACCTATCAGCAAGCTGAACATCAGTCATTTTTCTAATCATATCATTTCTAGCTACACAATTAGGATAAAAGTTGACATTTTCACGCTCAATGATTTGAAAGCTCCCCAAAAGATTTTAAAGCAGCCACAGAAAGTAGATATTTTCTATTATTAATGCCAAGCACATAACATAAGTTCTGAATATATTTAAATGTTTGTGAACAGTACATGGCATTGAGCATTCCATCCTACATCAGAAAGGTTCCTCTCCAGGAAAAATAACATGTTAGGTCACAAAACAAATCTTAATGAATTTAAGAAGATTGAAATCATACCAAGTATCTTTTGGACTACATGGAATGAAACTAGAAATCAATAGCAGAGGAAGGTGGGAAAATTCACAAATATGTGAAAATTAAACAACAGTCTTTTTTTTCTTTCTTTCTTTCTTTTTTTTTTTTTTTTTTTTTTTTTTGATAGGCAGAGTTAGACAGTGAGAGAGAGAGAGAAAAGTCTTCCTTCCGTTGGTTCACCCCCCAAATGGCCGTGCTTCCTCCTGGTCTCCCATGTGGGTGCAGGGCCCAAGCACTTGGGCCATCCTCCACTGCCTTCCTGGGCCACAGCAGAGAGCTGGACTGGAAGAGGAGCAACCGGGACAGAACCAGTGCCCCAACCAGGACTAGAACCCGGTGTGCCAGTGCTGCAGGCAGAGGATTAGCCTAGTGAGCCACAGCGCCAGTGAAAACAACAGTCTTGAGTAACCATTAAGCAAAACAGAAATCAAAAAACAAATTTGAAAATACTTCCAGAAAACTGAAAATGTACACACATATTTACCAAGACAAAGGGAATACAAGAAACAGTATAAAAGGAAAATCATAGCAATAAATGTTACTTTAAAAAAAAAAGATCTTAAGTGAACAACCTAACTTTACACCTCAAGAACTAGGAACAAGAGAACAAAATAAGTTCAAAATTACCAGAAGTTTAATAAAACAAAATAACAAATATTATCACAGAAATAACAGAAAAAAATCAGTGAAGGGCTGGATTTCTTTTTTTTTTTTTTAATTAAACAAATTGACAGACTCTAGAAGGACCAACTACAAACAAGATGGGACTGAACTCAAAATTATAAATGTAAAATGAGACATTACAACTATAACCAATGACATAAAAAAGGACCATGCAAGATTTCTGTGGACAGCAATATATGTACAAAGTGGGCAACTTAGAAGAAAGGGGCAAATTCCTAGAAACAGTCAATCTTCTGAGATTAAATCCCTAATAAATTAAAATTATGAGCAGGCTTGTAAATTTTATAGAGATGAGATCAATAATCAAAAATCTCCCACAATTAAAAGCCCAGTACCAGATGGTCTCATTGGTGATTCTACCAAATATTTAAAGAATTAACATTAATCCTTCTCAAATTCTTCCAAATTCATTATATTAAGGCCAGCATTCACATGATGACAAAACTTAGATAACAAAGAAAACAAAAGCAATCCCAATGAATATAGATGTAAAAATCCTCAACAAAATATTAGCAAACCAAATCCAGCTACACATTAAAAAGATCAAAAAATATACCAAGGGAGATTTATCCCTGGGCTACAAAGGTGGTTCCATGTACAAACCAAGAATTAATATGATAGCCCAAGTTAAAAGAATAAAGGATAAAATTCAATAAAGAACATAAAAGGGTTTGGCAAAATTCAAACTCCTTTCATGAAACTAACTCTCACAAACTGGGAATAGGAGGAAATTATCTAAATTTGACAAAAAATTATTTATATATTAAAGACCACAGCTAACATCACAGTCAATAGAGAAAAGCTGAAAGTTTTTCCCCTAAGATCAAGAACTAGGAAAAATTGATCACTTCCATTTCAAAAACAGTCCTAGAAAGCTCAGCCCAAGAAAATGGGAAAGAGCTAGAGCAAGAATAAGAGGGAGAGAGAAAGATCCACAGCAGAAATGAAGTAAAAAATGTACTTTAAATGATCCTATTTTAGAAATAGGGAGTTGTCAAATAGGGCTCAGAATTTTAGGCCAGCAGGAATAAGCTCTGAAGATCTGATATACCTCGTACCTATAGCCAACAATAATACACTGAAAATCCACTGGATTGGATTAAGATGGCAGAGTATGGAGGGAGCTTACTGCTCTAGTCTAGGAGGAGATACTCTAAAAAAAGTGGAGAGACTGCAGTCTCAGGGAAGAGTTAGGGAGAAAATGGCAGAGGAAACTCCATGCAAATTAGAGGGACACAGGGGACCTATAAGGAGGGTGTGGGCATGCACAATTCAGGATCCCAACAGCCAAGAGCCTCTGCAACAGCTTTGGAGAGAGGCAAGATCAGACTGAAGCAGCCCAAGCCATTGTAATAAAGCTGCAGGAAAGGCTGGGAGGGAATCTGGCTTGGAGCCATGTAGGGGATAGTGTACCTGCCAAACTAGAGGAGAAAAAAAAAGGGGGGTTGGGGCGGCACATTTCTCCCTCTCTGATCACTGTGCAACAGTGTCCTCCAAAAAGGCAATACAGAATGGGTACCATTTTGGACATATGTAACAGCTGCACCGGCTCATGTCCCCACCAAGCAACCAGCTGAGCACAGAGACTCCTGAGTCTGGCAGGGAGAACTGACAACAGGTTGGGTGCTTGTGTCTATGGGAGGCTTGTGTGCCAGGACTCTGAAAACACTGAAACTGCAGGCCTTTGAAAACACTGAGGCTGCATGGGAAGGCTCAGGGTGTGGCTGAGGCTTGGGGCAGTCACTGTGAGAGGCTCCATACACTCGGGGCTCCCGGGTTCCCTAGTAAGGGACATTGCTGGGGAATCTTCTTACACCCAGGACTGCACAGATCCTTTGTGTGGTCCTTGTGGAAATGTGGATGAGTATTATACCCACTGGTGCTAGTGCCCAGGCACCAGTCCCCTTTGAGGAGAGGCAATGAGCTGAGTCTATGCCAACAAAAGAAAAACCTCCCCTCTGATTTAAAAAAAAAAAAAAAAGAGGAAATTTACCACACCCTCTTGGGTGTCACCTTAACACTCCCTTCACTCTGGAGCACTAAACAGAGATCCCTGGCCACCCCCACCACATGCCTGTAGGTATTCCCTGAAAGCAGACACTCCACTAATCCACTCAGACATAGTCCAAAGATAAAAGCCACCACATCAAAGAAAACAAAGAAGAAACCAGCAAGTATCTCCACAGATGCTGAATAAATGCACCAATTCAAGAAACAAGAAAAACAAAGACAACATATGCCCCCAAAAGATTACAACACTTAAATACTAGATTATAAAGATGAAAAGTTTGAAGAAATGCAAGAAATGGAATTCAAAAAATTGATTTTAAGATTACATAGAAGTAATCACAAGCAAATGCATGAACTAATGAAATCCATACATGATATGAAAGAAAATTTCTCCTGCAAAATTGAGATCTTAAAGAGAAAGCAAAATGCAATCTTGGAAATGAAGAATTCAATAGAACAAATAAAAAATGCAGTGGAAAGCCTTAACAACAAAATTGGTGAAGCAGAAGAAAGAATATTGGCCTTAGAAGACAAATTGTGGGCAATTATACAGTCAAACAAAAAATGAGAACAGGAAATTAGAAAACTAAAAAACAGTGTTGGGAATTTACAGGATACTGTCAAATGACCCAACATGGGTTCTAGGAGTTCCTGAAGGTGTGGAAAGAGAGGAAGGATTAAAAGGCCTTTTTAGTGAAATAATAACAGAAAACTTCCCTAATTTGGGGAAAGAAAGAGAAATCCAATACAGGAAGCACACAGAACTCCTAATAGACATGACCAGAAAAGATCCTTGCCATGACACATTGTAATCAAACTCACTGCAGTAAAACATAAAGAAAAGATCCCAGTAAGTGCATGAGAGAAATGTCAATATTAATAATAATAGATAAAATTAAAAATGAGTGAAAGCTCCAACATGGGGAGCAGCCCACACAGCAGACTCATAGAATTTCAATCACTTTATATAGCACTCTGACCTCAGAATCAGCCCTTGAGGCATTCTGTTTTGGTTGAAAAATCCCATGAGAGCATTTCAAGCATGGAAATCCAAGACACTGAGGCAAAAAAGTGTCCTACATGAAGGATCTCACTGGGTGAGACCCCAGTGGAAAGAAGTAGTCATCAAAGAAGGAGGTACTTTTCTCTGAAGGGAAAAGAGAACTTCCACTTTGCTTATGGCCTTGTCTAAATTCTGATGGAGTTTGTGGATTCAAAGTCTTCCACAGCCTAGGCAGCAACTCATGTGAAGAGCGATCGGGTGATCACTGATGTCATACATGAGACTTTTAATTGTTAAATTAACAATAAGAGTCAATGTGCACTACCTTCCCATACAGGACCTCTCTCCTCAAAGAGTTGTATTATAACTATGCTAAGTGCTCCCAAAAGATGTATCATTCTTGGGTGCTTCATTAAAATTAATTTTCTGAAAAAAAAAGTGAAATTAACTTCAGGATGCAATGATTTTGAAACAACCCTTATCTCAACTGTTGAGAAACAGGGTTTTTTGTTTTTTAGTTTTTTGTTTGTTTTGACAGGCAGAGTTAGACAGTGGGAGAGAGAGAGAGAAAGGTGTTCTTTCCATTAGTTCACCCCCAAATGGCCACTATGGCTGGCACATTGCACTGATCCGAAACCAGGAGCCAGGTGCTTCCTCCTGGTCTCCCATGCGGGTGCAGGGCCCAAGCACTTGGGCCATCCTCCACTGCCTTCCTGGGCCACAGCAGAGAGCTGGACTGAAAGAGGAGCAACCGGGACAGGACCAATGCCCCAACAGGGACTAGAACCAGGAATACTGGCACCACAGGCAGAGGATTAGCCTAGTGAGCCATGAAACTGGCTTTTTTTTTTTTTTTTTTTTTTTTTACTGTGCAAATTGTTGAACTCTTTTACTTAGTTAGATTTGGTCTTCTGTGTATAAGTTAATCAAAAATGGGTCTTAGTGGAGAATGGGTCTGGGAATGGAGAGGGAAGATGAGGGGTAGATCTCATATTATATACTTACCTAAAGTAAAACTTAATTCAAAATCAGTTAAAGCTGTCATTGCACTCCCAAATGTGCCAAAACAGGTCCTGTAAACTGTACTTGTTACGCAGAGCTGACTAGGATATGCAGCTACCTGGGAGCCCTCTGCTTGCAAAGCACAGCTCAACAACAGCTCTGAGTTTGGACGTTTACCAAGAATCTTCTCAACTGTAACTGAAGATCACTGGCTTAAATAAGGCTGTCTGGCTGACAGCGCTGCATCAAAGTCCATCTGGGCTCTAAGGGATCTTTGTGACTTGACAAATTCAATGGTAATGATTTTGGCCTTTGAATAGTCTGTTATTAACTATTATATCACAAAATCTAACACTGTTTGGTTATATAGTTTTCACATATATTTGTGGTAAAGCAAATTGTGTTAAGGGATGTGCAGTAAATAAGGGGGAAGTCATCCTCTGCCCAAATCAATCTGATATTTAAAGTTAACAAGTTTCTTAGAAAAAAAAAAAAAACTTGGTGTCCCAAAGTCTTAAAATCTTAGTAACCACTATTCTGCGTGGTCACCCCATTACTGCTTTCCTATTCTTCCATTAGTAAAATTACAAAGCCTATGTGGCCAAAGACAAAGATTTTTTTCCAGGAGCATTATAGCAAGATGGGGAAAGAATATAGTGTGGACCTTGAGAGAATCCCCTCAATCACCCAGATTAGCATTCAAAATCTTTAAGTCAGAAGCCAGAAGCTGGAATATGACATCTGCCAGAGGCTACCAGACAACCAGTGTCAAACACCCCGGGCAGGTGTTGCTTCCATTAACAGTGTTACCCAGCTTCCCCTCTATGCTGCCCCTCGGGCGCCCGCTGGCTCTTCTGCCCTGGTCACCTGAGATCTTCGTCCTGCGTGTTCACATCGTATTTCTTGAGCTGCAGGTATTCCTTCAGTTTCTCCAAATCCCCAGCTGAAGCTGCCTTGTGAAGTTTCCCGAAACGCTTATTCGGCAGGCCGAAGCCCCAGCCTCTGAGCAGGTCTGAGAAGTGGCTGTGGGACTCATTCTTCCCGCTGCAGAACCTTAAGAGCTTCTCCATGGCTGCGCAAGGCTACTATCGTCAAATGGGACCAATATGGTCCAAACGCAGGCCTTGCTCCTCAGCCCTGGCCTCTGGGCTCACAGCCTCCTCCAGCCCCGAACCAACAGTGGACGGGACATGAGCGGAGGCCCGAGACCCAGAGCTATATAGGCCAGGGTTGCCAGGCAACGTCTGTGAGCTCTCAGCTGTGTTTGTGACCGCATCCCAGAGGCTCTCGCGAGATTATCCCCTTTGCCTTGGCCATACAGCCACATCCATGGCCTTCCTTGGAGAGCATGAGCCCGTGGATGGAAATCTACCAACTTTTACAAATAGCCCCTCCTCCTTCAATGGCTTGAACTCTTGCCAACTAAGATTTACTTTGTGGGGTGAAGGGGTGGATTTTTTCTTGTGATTTTGCCTTGAACTTTCTTCCAACTTCACCTCCATGGTCCCCATGCTACAGTCCATCTTTAACAAGAACTAAAATCTCTCCATAGTCTCAATTAAACACATACTTTTTGAACACCACTGCTCAATGACAAAGCTACAGAAGCCCTTAGAAAATTGGATTCACTGACCCTACTGTGCAGGAATCCCTGAGCTTCACCACCTCACTCTGCACCCTCGTTTTCCCGTTGAACTTGGTTTAACTCCATGGTCAATCATGATCATCACTGCCATTGCATACACCTTGAATAACTCTGCCTCTCTTCTTCTTCATACTTATCTGACCAACCACAGCCCTACTTAAATCCAACCTCTCTGTCCGATCTGGGCCAATGAATGTGATTAAAGAATAAAATAAAGCCATGATGCCATCTTTCATTTTCAGTTCATAAAAATATGCCTTGGTGGGCGCCACGGCTCAATAGGCTAATCCTCCGCCTGTGGCACCAGCACCCCAGGTTCTAGTCCCGGTCAGGGAACCGGATTATATCCCGGTTGCTCCTCTTCCAGTCCAGCTCTCTGCTGTAGCCCGGGAGGGCAGTGGAGGATGGCTCAGGTCCTTGGGCCCTGCACCCGCATGGGAGACCAGGAGAAGCACCTGGCTCCTGGCTTCGGATCAGCGTGATGCGCTGGCCACAGCGGCCATTGGAGGGTAAACCAATGGAAAAGGAAGACCTTTCTCTCTGTCTCTCTCTCTTTCACTGTCCACTCTGCCTGTCAAAAAAAAAAAAAAAGAATTAAAAAAATATGCCTCAAGTGCACTGTTGTTCTTCCTAACAATCCTTAGAGATTTTCCTCTTCCATGCATACCTTCCACTTTCCATGACTGTTTCAAATCTTCCACTAATCTCCTCAGGTAATCCTTGATTCCTGAACCTGAGAATGAGGTCCAGTCAGAAGAGAAATGAAATTCTACAGGCAAGACATCTACCTTGCAAAAACATTTCTTTATCGTCGCTCTTCATAGATATGTTCACATTGCTAGTGAAGGCCAGCACTATGTTTGCATATCCTAGAGACTCCATTCTCTGTAGCCTATGCAAAGACATTGCTTCAGCAAACCCTTCTCCCCTGCTTTCTCATGTATTTCTAGAGGGAGAGAGGAGGGTGGGAGAGAGAGAGAGAGAGAGAGAGAGAGAGAGAGAGAGAGAGAATCTTCCATCCACTGGTTCACTCCCAAAATGCCTGCAGCAGCAGGAGCTGGGCCAGGCCAGGAAAGGAGCCTGAAACTCAATCCAGGTCTCCCACGTGGGTTACGGGACTTACGTACTTGAGCCATGATCTGCTGCCTCTCAGTGTGTGCATCAGATGGAAAGCAGAATTGAAAGCAGAGCTGGGACTTCAACTAGGCACTCTTATATGAGATGTGGGTGTCCCAACCAGCCTCTTACCACTACAACAAATATCTATCCCTCTAGTTCTTATTAGTATTAAGTACATGCTAGCATTTCCCCATCCTAAAATTAAAAAAAAAGTGACTACCACTTTCTCTGTAACCATCTCTACTTTACTGTAAAACCTCCTCAGAAGGATTATCTTAATCTTATAATCTTCATCTACAAATTTTTATTTTTATTTTTATCTTCACCTTTTCATCAATTCCTATCATTACATTAACTGTTTCTCCCACCACCCCATTGACAATGCTTTTAACCAATGTTCGTTATGATCTCCATCACGTGAAGTCCAATCATCATTTCTGAATGTTCACTTTAACACTGGAACATTTGACACAAGTGGACATTATCTTGCTTCTTGAAGCACTTGCTTCGAGTGGATCCAAACCATCACATTTGTCTGACTCAGTTTCCACCTTTCTAACCAGTTATTGGCTCCTTCTCAGTCCAGTTATTGGTTCTTTTTTATCTTCAATATGAAGAGTCATAAGGTCAGTCTATCAATTGCTCTTTTTTTCTCCCAAATCTTTGGGAGGCATCCTTAAATCCTATCGCCTACACCTACATTTAAACTGCCTGCAAATCCTATCACCTCTAACTACAAAATATGTCCAGAATTCAATTGACTTTTATTCTTATCCCTATTCCCTATGAATATCTCATTCAATCCCCCTGGCTTTAAATATCACCTGTGTGCTATTAAGTCCCAAATTGCAAATTCTAGACTGGTCCCTCTCCTGAATGCCAGACCATTATACATAATAGCTTATTCAATATCTATATTTGGTTGTCTACATTATATATGCTATAAGCATGTCATACTTAATATGTCTAAACCGACCTCCTGAAACTATCTCCTTTTCTCTCTCTCTCTCTCATTGCTCTCTCTCTTTCTTTCACCCCCATCAATTTATTTATTTATGTGAAAGGCAGTGACAGAGAGTGGGAGAGACAGAAAAAGAGTGATTGTTCATCTGCACTCTCCAAATGTTTGCAACACACCAGGCTGGGAGAATATGAGGCCACAAGCCAGGAGCCCCATTTGGGTCTACAACATATTTGAAAAGAGCACAAGTATTTGGGTCATCACCTGCTGCCTCTCAGGAATATTAACAAGAAGGTGGAAACAGAAGCAGGACCTCAACCCAGGCACCCTGATATAGAATAAAGGTGTCCCAAGCAGCCCTTTAACCCACTGCCCCACAATACCTGCCTTCTCAGTGTTCCTTTAAAAATGAGTGATTCTTCCCAGTTGGTTGGGTCAAAATTCTGGATGTCATACTTAGCTTTTCTCTTCCTCAAAGGCCATATCTAATCAGTTAGCAAATCCTGATCACACAACTTCCAAAATACACACAGGATTTGACCACTTCTAACACGAAGGAGCCCATTTGGCTTTTTTGGGCTGTCTTTGGGACATTGACAGGAGGGGACAAGGTAATACACAGATGGCAGTCATTGATCAGGTTTTGAACATTCCGGGGTGATTACTGCAGAAGACACGGGTCAGGGTTCTATTTTCATATGTGGTCAGGCTGCCATTGTCTATCTGCATAGTCATTCATACGTATTTTAGTGCTGTCTTTACCTCTTTCTGACTTTTGAGTTTCAAATCTTGAGAAAACGTGCCTGGGAAAGGCTGTCACAGCCCTTAAGCCCGAGGTCAGCAAGGCCCAGATTCCTGGGCAACGCAGTTTGCCTGAGCATGAACATCACTGGAACATCTCCACCATTCTGATGCCTAACTTGCCAAAACAGACACTGTGATCCAAGACGTGTACATGTGCCCTGGAGCTCTGCACCTGCTGGACTTGAGTCTTTGAGTGTGCATGCCCAGAGCTGCTGCTTACAGAGTCGTGTAGCACCTGTAGCAACTTTGCCTTTTTCTTAAGTCCAGGTATTTAAGCAGTGGCACTTTGGTGCCAGGACCCAAAGAAGCCTGTTCCTGTGACCTAGTGCTAATATGGGGATTGCAGGAAAATTTCAGCATGTTTGTAGCTACAGATTTATATGGATCATCTTAAAATAGAGTCCTTTTATAGTCTCTCCTAGGTGGAGGTAGCAGCAGTATAGCAAAAAACTAACTCAACAGATCACTAATCTGATTCATATCTCTCTCTCCACCAGGACAAATCATGTAGCCTTTCTAATCTTCATTTTCTTAGTAAGAAAATAGCCATCCTCTAATGTTATTCTCATCTGAAACATGCTATTATTATATTCAACTTTAATATTCATCAAACATACTTATAAAATTGCTTTCCATCCCCAGCAGATGGAAAATCTCTCCCTCTCCCTCTCCCTCCCTCTCTCTCTCTCTCTCTCTCTCTCTCTCTCTCTCTGCCTCTCCTTCTCTCTCTGTGTAACTCTGACTTTCAAGTAAATAAATAATTTTTTGAGTAAATAGATAAATGTATTTTTTCATTTATTAAACTTTTATTTAATGAATATAAATTTCCAAAGTACAGCTTATGGGTTACAATGGCTTCCCCCCTCCCATAACTTCCCTCCCACCCGCAACCCTCCCCTGTCCTGCTCCCTCTCCCCTTCCATTCACATCAAGATTCATTTTCAATTCTCTTTATATACAGAAGATCAGTTTAGTATATATTAGGTAAAGATTTCAACAGTTTGCCCCCATATAGCAACACAAAGTGAAAAAAAATACTGTTGGAGTACTAGTTATAGCATTAAATAACAGTGTACCAATGCCATCTCACTAGTCAAAGTGATCAATTTCAGTTCACAATTGATGGCTTTGATAGGTCTAAGAGTCAAAGGGATCACACAAACAAGACAAGTGTCTGCTAATACTAACTGATAGAATCAAAAAGGGAGAGAAGGATCCAACATGGGAAGCGGGATACACAGCAGACTCATAGAATGGCAGATGTCCTAAACAACACTCTGGCCTCAGAATCAGCCCTTAAGGCATTCGGATCTGGCTGAAGAGCCCATGAGAGTATTGTAGGCATGGAAAGCCAAGACACTCTGGAAAAGAAAAAAAGAAGAAGACCTAAATGAAAGATCTCTGTGAGTGAGATCCCAGTGGAAAGAACGGGGCCATCAAAGAAGGAGGTACCTTTCTCTGAAGGGAGGAGAGAACTTCCACTTTGACTATGACCCTATCAGAATAAGATCAAAGTCAGCGAACCCTAAAGGCTTCCATAGCCCTGGCAACTCATGACTAGAGCCTAGGGAGATTACTAATGCCATGAACAGGAGTGTCAAATTGTTAAGTCAGCAACAGGAGTCACTGTGTACTTACATCCCATGTGGGATCTGTTCTTAATGTGTTGTTTAATGTGCAGTGATGCTATAACTAGTACTGAAACAGTATTTTTACACTTGTGTTTCTGTGTGGGTACAAACTGATGAGATCTTTACTAATTATATACTGAATCGATCTTCTGTATATAAAGATAATTGGAATTAAAAAAAAACTGGTGTTAAATTGGAAATGGTATAGAAAATTAATTTTTAAAAAATATATTATGTAGGATCTCTGTCTTTAATGTGCTGTACACTGTTATAGATAAATATTTTTTTAAAAATAGAACTTATTTTAAACATGCAGCTTTACCTAAAGACTTGGTTTTTTGATTGGGGATATTTTATTAACTTGTTCCAAGTGGCTCAAATCATGGCAGGGGAGCTGGCATTTTGTGATGCAGTGGATTAAACCACCACCTAGGACACCATCCGAATGACAGCATGGGTTCAAGTCCCATCTGCTCTGTTTCTTACCCAGCTCCCTGCTAATGCACCTGGGAAGACAGAGGGTGATGGCCCAAGTCTTGGACCCTTGCCTCCTTGTGGGATACCTGGATAGAGTTCCAGGCTCTTGGCTGTGACCTGGCCCAGGCCTGGCTGTTGCAACCATTTAAGAAGCAAACCAGAGAAGAAAGCTCTCTCTCTCTCTCTCTCTTTCTCATTCTGTCACTCTGCATTTAAAATAAATAAACAAATGAATAAATCTTTTAAAAAGAGAGTAAGAGAAGTTATGTTGTAAATTGAGGCTCTCCCCAGCATTAGAAGACAGACAAAATGAGGCCTAATGACTACCAACCAAAAATACAAGAAGAACCCTGATTGGACAAAGGAGTTGGATTTGGTGGCCTCCAAGATGCTTGCTTCTGTGCTAGCACGATGAGAGGCATTGCTGGCTCTCTGCCTTATCTCTGTTCTTTCATTCTTTCTAACAATAGTCTGTTTTTATTGGGAGGAGCAATGTATCACCGAGAGAAGAAAACAAAATCGCTCAGTTTCTCAGCTTGCACTGTAGTTAGGCGTGACCACATGAAAATGTTTTGTTCAGTGGCATCCAAGCTGTATAGCCAGGATTAGTCAGCTGGCTGTGGTTGGGAAAACATTTGTTTTTCACATATGCTACCACCACTTTCCTATTTCCTTTTCTTTATTATTTTTAACTACAAAGAAAATATGACATGAGGTGCCACCAGCCAATTGTAGTTCCAACTGATGTAATTATTCATGGTATTCATAACTTCCTTTGACTCGTAACACTTCACAGATTCCAAAAAAATTTCCATATATTTTCTCAATTCGATCTTCACAACAACCCAAGGAGAACTCTGAGTGTGTGTGTGTGTGTGTGTGTTTTACAACTTGAAAATTAGAAAATCCAAGAGCTCAAAGTAGGAGTGGGCATTTGCTGCAATGACATTTGTCACCACTTGGGACGCTCTCATCCCATGTCAGAGGGCCTGGTTCAAAGTAGGAGTGGGCATTTGCTGCAATGACATTTGTCACCACTTGGACGCTCTCATCCCATGTCAGAGGGCCTGGTTCAAATCCTGCCTTCTATGCTGTGACCCAGCTTTCTGCTAAGGTGATGGCTCACATCAGTGTGACCCAGGTGGGAGGTCTGGATGGAGTCCTGGAAGCTTCAGGTCGGCTCAAACCTGGCTGTTGTGGTAGGAAGGAAACCAAGGAATGGAAAATTCTACTCTATAGCACGTTTTCACTTCATGGCCCTATGCAAAAAGGAATACACTATTAAATAAGATACTATCACCAGTAGACTTTGCTTGTTTAATAAAAAGCCTGCTAAGTGACAGAAGGTAGTCCACCATATTGGAGGTGCCACAGTCACAAGAAGCTGATGGTCCATTGCCCCACCACAATGGTAGAACTGAAAATGCCAGAGGTCCATAATGAAGTTTTTCTGAGTAGACAATCAGCCTGGTGGCTAAGACCCTGATTGAGATGCTCATATCCAATATCAGAGGGTTTGGGCTAAAGTTATGGTCCCAGCTCCCAATTCCAGCTGCCTGCTAATGCAAACCCTGGGAGGCAGTGGTGATGGCTCATGTATTCAGAGAGACATGAATTGAGTTTCCAGCTCCCAGCTTTGTTCTGACCCAGATCCAGCCATTATGGACATCTGGGAAGTGAACTCTTTCCATTTGCGCCCCCACAATAAATGAGTAAAGAAATGTCTTTATTTATTTATTCATTTATTTATTTTTATTTATTTGACAGGTAGAGTTATAAATAGTGAGAGAGAGAGACAGAGAGAAAGGTCCTCCCTCCACTGGTTCACTCCCCAAATGGCCACCATGGCCGGCGCTGCACCAATTGAAAACCAGAAAGCAGGTGCTTCCTCCTGGTCTCCCATGTGGGTGCAGGGGCCCAAGCACCTGGGCCATCCTCCACTGCCCTCCCGGGCCACAGCAGAGAGCTGGACTGGAAGAGCAGCAACTGGGACCAGAACCCGGCACCCACATGGGATGCCGGTGCTGCAGGCGGAGGATTAACCAAGTGAGCCCCAGAAATGTTTTTAAGAAGATTTTTGTGACAGCTTGGTCATACTAACAGTCAAAGGTAAGTTGGGTGAATTTCAGCATTCCCCACAAAAGTAGAAGCCCAGAAACAAAGTCATAAAGCCTGCCTTATTTGCAGAAGGTCCTGCAAAACACTTTTTTGTATCCTGAAAAGGGATGAAACTGCCTGGTCACAAAGGGGCAGATCTTACTGCCCTGGGAGGGAGGTTTCAGGTGTTGCTAATCACTTATGCTGATAGGGGAGTGAAAGAAAAACCCACTGGAGGTGGCATTGTAGCTCAGTGAGTTAACCTCTGCCTGCAACAGCAGCATCACATATCAGAGCATAGTTCATGTCCAGACTGCTCCACTTATGGTCCAGTTCCTTGTTAATGTGCCTGGAAAAACAGCAGAATATGGCTCAAGTTCTTGGGCCATTGCCACCCACAAAGGAGACCATAATGGAGTTCCTCTCATCAGTGAAGATTTCTCTCTCCCTCTCCCTCTGCCCCCTCCTCTCTCTCTCTCTCTCTCTCCCTCTCCCTCTCCCTCTCCACACACACATACAGTCACTCTGCCTTTAATAAATAAACAACATAAGTTTTAAAACCAAAAAAGCACCTGGGCTCCTACTTCTTATATGAAGCCAGTGAAGAGTGGTCTATGATTCCCATAAAGAACTTGAAATTTTCATTCGCTAGAATTGCCAAGGTTTATAATGCATTCAACTTAATAGAAGTATTCTGGGGCTAGTGTTGTTGTGCAATGGGTTAGGTTGCTGCCTGCAATATTGGCATCCCATAAAGACACAAGATCTGGTCCTGACTGCTCCACTCCTGGTCTAGCTCACTGCTAATGCACCTGGGATAGCAGCAGAGGATGATCTAAGTCTTTGGACCCTTGCCACTCACATGGGAGACCCCGCTGGGATTCAAGGCTCCTGGCTTCAACCTGGCCCAATCCCGGCCTTTGTAGCCACTTGAGGAGTAAGCTCATGGATGAAAGAACTCTGTCTCTCCCCCTCTAAGCAACTTTGCCTTTCAAATAAATAAATAAATCTTTTAGAAGAAAGATGAAATTATTCTAACGTGCTCACAGCCACTCAAAAATACTACATTGCTGTCATTTGCATTTTATTTAATTCCTTATTTTATGCTGTTGTCATTCTGATAATTGCTTTGCTTTGTGTTTTGCTGTGAGTTGATGGCTATTTCAACAGTGACAAATTGTTCAAAGAAAAATATATATAGTAATGACAATATTTAAAAAGTATAATACTATTATAGATTAGAGACAAATGTAGAAAATTACAATACTATTATAAAGTAGTAACAAAGGGTGCAAAGCCTAAAAGTAAAATGTTGAAATTTTCTTTGAAGAAAACAAAGCTCATTAAGGTATCTTTTTGAAAGCATAACAGGCCCAATCAGAGGCTTGACCTTTTGACTTTATAATGCAAGATGAAGACCTGCTGACCTATAGAATAGTTACCCTCTGAAATGAACTCTCAGAAAGTATGCAGAAGGCTGCCACAAGGCACATCTGAATTCATCTAGAGAAGATAAGTTTCCATTGTTCTTTCCTTCCACTTTACTATACTTATAGACTTGTATGGAATTCTGTCCAGACCCTTTCGTCCCACTTTTCATGCATGTAGGTTTGGAATGCTTACTAATAGAGTCTCTGATCCTGACCCTATATAATTAGATAAACAATTCAGTATCCTGGATTTGAGTTGGCTTACTTAAGTAAACACAATATAGTCAGTTTTTTTTTTGCAAAAGCGCAAATAAATATGAGATTTTAAAAGTAGATTTATTTATTTATTTGAAAGGCAGAGTGACAGAGAGAGAGAGAGAGAGAGAGAGAGAGAGAGAAGCAGAAATCTTCTGTCCATTTGTTCACTCCCCAAATGGCCACAATGTGTGGAGCTTGACCAGGCAGATGCCAAAAGTTGGAAGCCCATTTGGTTCTACACATGGGTGGTAGAGGCCCAAGTACCTGGGCCATCATCTGCTACTTTCCCAGTACATTAGCAGGGCACTGGAGGGTGCTGGATTGGAAGTGGAGCAGCCTGGACTGGTACTCATATGGGATGCCAGGGTCACAGACAGTGACTTAACCCATGGCTGCACAAACACTGACCACAAATCTGAGATTCTTGCCCTAGTCCAGAATCAATAGTTGTGTTTTCCTAATTGTTAAACCTGACCCTAAACAAATATCAGAATTCTTCAAAGGCATTATCTATGTGACAAGAAACAAACTTGCCAATGTATATATTTCTATACATCCCCAGAATCCTTACTTTTTTGAGGAGCACTAATGAGGCAGAAAGAATTGTTGAGCTATTGTGAATTACCACCTTCTCTATTTTTAATGAATCTGGTTTGGGTCCTAGGGATTTGTAAGAATATTACAAATTCACCTGGAGTTGATCAAGATCTAGGGACATAATTGACAACAGACAGATTTGTAAGACATTTGTATGTAAGATTTGTGCTAGAAGATTACTTATGAACTAGTGATAAATCCTTAATTATGTATTGGGAAACTCAGAAGATAAAATTATTACATTTAAAGGCTCTTTGATAGAAGTAGAATCTTGCAAAACTGAAGAGTTATTACAAATATATGCATAAGATGTTCATTAGTAAATGTTTTTATTTCACATGACTAGAATTGTAAGAAAAGTTTAATTTCATAGTTTTAGAGCAGGATAAACTCATATTTGTTTATGAAGATTTTATTTATTTATTTGAGAGGTAGAGTTAGAGACAGAGGGAGAGACAGAGAGAAAGGTCTTCCATCTGCTGGTTCACTACTGAAATGGCTGTAATGGCTGGAGCTGCACTGATCTCAAGCCAGGAGCCAGGAGCTTCCTCCAGGTCTCCTATGCGAGTGCAGGGGCCCAAGCACTTGGGCAATCTTCTACTGGCTTCCCAGGCTGTAACAGAGAGTTGGATCAGAAGAGGAGCAGCCAGGACTAGATCCAGTGCCCTTATGGGATGCTGGCGTTGCAGGCGGAGGCTTAGCCCACTATGACACAGTGCCAGCACTTCATCTTATTTTTAAAAATAAAAATACAGGGCCGAAGCCGCGGCTCAATAGGCTAATCCTCTGCCTTGCGGCGCCGGCACACTGGGTTCTAGTCCCAGTCGGGGCACCATATTCTGTCCCGGTTGCCCCTCTTCCAGGCCAGCTCTCTGCTGTGGCCCGGGAGTGCAGTGGAGGATGGCCCAAGTGCTTGGGCCCTGCACCCCATGGAAGACCAGGAGAAGCACCTGGCTCCTGGCTTCGGATCAGCGAGATGCGCTGGCCACAGCGGCCATTGGAGGGTGAACCAACGGCAAAGGAAGACCTTTCTCTCTGTCTCTCCCTCTCACTGTCCACTCTGCCTGTCAAAAAGTAAAAAATAAATAAATAAATAAATAAAAATACAAAAATGTATGTGATATAAACACATACTTAAATTTATGAATATTATTGGGATTTTTTTTGTATGGAACATTTATATAAAGACTTCTGTATTTATTTATTTATTTATTTATTTGACAGGCAGAGTGGACAGTGAGAGAGAGAGACAGAGAGAAAGGTCTTCCTTTTGCCATTGGTTCACCCTCCAATGGCCGCTCCGGCCCGCGCACTGTGCTGATCCGAAGCCAGGAGCCAGGTGCTTCTCCTGGTCTCCCATGGGGTGCAGGGCCCAAGCACTTGGGTCATCCTCCACTGCATTCCCGGGCCACAGCAGAGAGCTGGCCTGGAAGAGGGGCAACCGGGACAGAATCCGGCGCCCCGACCGGGACTAGAACCTGGTGTGCCGGCGCCGCAAGGCGGAGGATTAGCCTATTGAGCCGCAGTGCCGGCCCTGTATTTCTTTTTAAGATTTATTTATTTATTTAGACAGCATAGTGACAGAGGGAGAGACACAGGGAGAGAGAGATGTTTTACCTGATCGTCTACTCCCAAGTGGCAGCAAAGGCCAAAGCTCAGCCAGGCCAAAGCCTGGAACCTAGAACTCCATCCAAGTCTCTCACATGGGTGGCAGCAGTCCAAGTACTTGGGCCATCTTGCTGTTTTCCCAGGTATATTAGCAGGGAACTCTATCAGAAGTGGAGCAGCTTGGACTCCAACCGATGCTTCTATGGGGTGTTGTGTCACAGGTGACAACCCACTGTACTACACCACTGGCCACAAGTCTTGTTTATTTCAATTATTATTCTATGTATTATCAAAGCCATTGTGCACAGACCAAAAGAAGGGAAGCTTTATTTCTCGATCTCCTCCTCTTTGGACAGAGTCTTGACAACTTCCACTTGCATGCTCCCTTGGTCTTAGACCTACACATCTCAGCCTGGTCAACCTAGAGCTTCCTGCAGAGCTGGTATGCCTACAGTTCACAGATGTGTTCCATGAGAATCCGTTGCTTTTGATCACACACCCCCCCCCCCTTCATCTTCAGGTACAGACCATAATGCACATAGTAGTCAGTCTTTTTAGATTCACAGCACCTTCTGAGAAGCTAGTGCACAATTTACATCCTCCTTGTCCAGGCTACTTCTCCAGTATTTGAGCATTGGCTTGACCCTTTCATCTACCCATGCACATTTTCTCTCTCTTCAAAGGGAACCAAGGTGTCAGAGCCAAGGTGTGCATCTGGCATGGAATACAGGAATGGACAGTTGTTGGCCTAGAGATGATCAGCCCATTTTGATCAGCTTCTAGATCTGCTGATGGTAGTTAACATTGGTGATTTCCTTGGTCTCATTAGGGATCAACCAGACCTTTCACCACAAGGACACTGGAGGCTGGCCTCTTTTGAATTCTGAGCAAGGTCGTGGCTAGAGTCCAGCAAAGGAAAGAACCTTTTTATCAATATTTAATGCAAAATAAATACATATATTGTTAGGACTTTTGGTAGTACATTATAAAAGCATCACAAAATGCTTTATGTAAAGAAATAGTTCTGTCTCCTCTCACTGAAAAATCTGGGCATTAGCTTTTCAGGCATGGCTGGGTCCAGGTGCTTATATGATATCATGAGGCCAGCTGTCTCTTCATTGCTTGCTTCTGTTTTCCTGAGTTGCTATCACCCCAGAGACTCTCTGCACATGCTCCTTGGCAGCTCCAGACTTGCAGATACTTTTTTTTTTTTTGACAGGCACAGTGGACAGTGAGAGAGAGAGAGACAGAGAGAAAGGTCTTCCTTTTCCATTGGTTCAGCCCCCAGTGGCCGTGCGGCTGGCGCACTGCAGCCGGCGCATTTCGCTGATCTGAAGCCAGGAGCCAGGTGCTTCTCCTGGTCTCCCATGCGAGTACAGGGTCCAAGGACCTGGGCCATCCTCCACCACACTCCCGGGCCATAGCAGAGAGCTGGACTGGAAGAGGAGCAACCGGGACAGAATCCTGTGCCCCGACAGGGACTAGAACCCAGTGTGCTGGCGCTGCAGGTAGAGGATTAGCCTATTGAGCCGCAGCACTGGCCCACTCTCTTAATTTTATACTTCTCTCCTCTTCTTTAATAAAAATGAAGTTTATCTGTCTTTTAGCTCAAAATTCTATAATGTATAAGTTATCTCAAAATAACTTCTAGCCATTTATAAAATTGTCTTCTCTTGATTTAATGGTTATTTGAAATGAAATGCTATAGATTAAAAGTGCATTAAAGGCTTATTCTTTTCTTCAAATTTTTATCTTCATTTGAAAGGTTGGGGTGGGGAAAGAGATATCTTCCATCTACTGATTCACTCCAAAAATATTCATAATAGCTGGTACTAGACCAGACCAAAGCCAAGAATCTGGAACTCTGTCTAGTTCTCTTATGTGTGTGGCAGGGACCCAAGTACTTGAGCCTTTACCTTTTTCCAATATGTTCACTAGCAGGAAGCTGGAATTGGAGCAGGACTCCATCCCAGGCCCATCCCAACCCAAACCAACCCAACTCTGATGTGGGATGCAGGTATCCCCACCAGCATCTTAATTGCTGCACCAAACACAACCCACATGCTTATGTTTAGGAACGCTTTTCTTTATGAATGATATACACCAGATCACAGCCTGGCTCAAGGTGAGGTATCACAAATTTTATCTCAATTGATGACAAATTACTGAGATCTTGATAGAAGCTATATATTAATATTACTATACATTTATAAATGGAATGTGGAATGTTCAGGGAAACTTTGCCCATCAATTGCCATCAAAATTCAAGGTTTGGAAACCTCAGTCTCTTCCATTAAAATGGTGGCTCTGGGATGGATATTTAGTCTAGAGGTTAAGCCACCCATGTCCCACATCAGAATACCAAGGTTTGATGTTTGGATTTGGCTCCTGATTCCACCTTCCTGCTAACACACACGCTGGGAGGCAGTGATGATGGCTCAAGTGACTGGGTTCCTAACACCCATGTATGAGACATGGACTGAGTACTTGGCTTTCAGCCTTGTCCCAGCCAAATCTCAGCCATTTCAGGCATTTGGGGAGTGAATCAGCAGATAGGAACTCTCTCTCTCTCTCTTTCTCTCTCTCTCTCTGTTGCTCTGCCTCTCAAATAAATAAATAAAAATTTAAAAATAAATAAATGGTGGTTACATGTACGATAGATTCAGTTGCCAGAGGGAAAACAGTATTAAATTTGAGCACTATTGGCAAAAATAGAGCTAATTTGAAAAACAGTATGGAGATTTATTAGAAAACAATAAACAAAATGGCCATACAACCTGGCAATCCCTTATTGTGAATATATCCAAAATAAAAAATTCATTGTATCAAAGAGATATCTATACCACCATATTTATTACAGCACTGTGCACAATAGCCAAAATATGGAATCAACCAATGTATCCATTAGCAGATATAGGATAAAAGATATATAGATATAGATGTATCCTGGAATAAATATCTACAGTGGAATATTACTTAGCAATAAAAAATTGAAATTATCTCATTTGTTACAAAATGGATGGAACTAGACGGCATTACATTTTTTTTAACATTTATTTATTTATTTGAAGGGCAGAGTTACAGAAGGGCAGAAGCAGAGAGAGAGAGAGAGAGAGATTGTCCATTGGCTGCTGATTCACTCCCCAAATGGCCGTAATGGCTGGAACTGGGCCAATCCGAAGCCAGGAGGAGCCAGGAACTTCCTCCAGGTCTCCCACATAGGTGCAGGAGCCCAGGACTTGGGCCATTTTTGCTGCTTTCCCAGGCCATAGCAGATAGCTGGATCAGAAGTGGAGCAGCCAGGCTTCAAACTGCACATATATGGGATGCTGGCAATGCAAGTGGCGGTATTTACCCGCTACACCACAGCACTGGCCCTTGGCATTATGTTAAGTGAAAAAACAGACACAAAAAGACAAACATTATATATCCTCCCTCTTATGTGGATGCTGCAAAAAAGTTGACCTGAACATATAATAGTAATGAGTAGCGGCTGGAAAGGTTGTCAGGGAGGGGCTTAGAAGGAGAGTGTATATTGGGTAACAAATCAGTTAGATCGAAGGAATAATTCCTAGTGTTCCACAACATACAGGGTGATTAACCTGTTAATATATGTTCTGAGTAAACAGAACAGATGAGTTCTAAGGCTCTAATCATGAAACATGACAAGGAGAGAGAAACATGATCCAGGTTTTATCAGTGCACATTATATACACTTAGTGAGATGTGACACTATACACCATTAATATATACAATTATTATTAACCAAAAAAGTTTTTAAATGTTTAAAGAGTCAGAAATACTAACTAACCTGATATGGTCTTCACACACTGAATATATGTATTGACTTGTCACACTGTACCTCATAAATATGTAAGATTAAAGTCATAAAAATAATAAATCCGGCCAAGGTTAATGAAAATATTAAAACATTTTCAAATGAACAAGGATCATTGTATTTTCAGTTTGAATCATGTTCTAACCTAATAGTGCTAATAATATTCTAGACTCTAAAGATTTCAGGTGAATTTTGCTCCAGGGAAGTAAAATTAAATGTTTTTCAAAGGTGCTATGCAGGACTGATAGGTTTTTCACTTGAGAAACCAATTAGAGATGCAGCAGTAGCCATCTCCAGAGTTAGCAACTTCTGCCCCTAGAGAGCTCTGTAGAAGCCACTTACAATTCATTTCATGGCTCTGAAACTATTATTACCTCCAGTGGTTATACAAAGTAAATATAGCGTGCTCTTGGACACTTAATGCCCGCACTTCTTTTTTCTACACGATGATTCAATATGAGGTTTACATTATGTATTTGGGCCATGAGAAAGACACTTAAGTTTAAAGGTATGAAGATGCATGAACGTCACGGTTGGCACTGTGGTATAGTGGGTAAATCCGCCGCCTGCAGTGCCTGCATTCCAAATGGCCGCTGGTTTGAGTCCCGGCGGCTTCCACTTGCAATCCATCTCTCTGTTATGGCCTTGGAAAGCAGAAGATGACCCAAGTCCTTGGGCCCCTGCACTCACATGGGAGACCTGGAAGAAGCTCCTGGCTCCTGGCTTTGGAGTGGTGCAGCTCTGGCCTTTGTGGCCATCTGGGGAGTGAACCAATGGGTGGAAGACCTCTCTCTCTCTCTCTCTCTCTCTCTCTCTCTCTCTGCCTCTGCCTCTCTGTAACTCTGCCTTTCAAATAAATAAATAAATCTTTAAAAAATGCAAAAATGCATCACTCACTAAAAGTTATTGATTAGATTTTGATTACTAATCAGTTTGCACTTAAGGAAGGCAACGATAGTTCTTTAATCTGTAATTTGGACACTGCTTTCAAACCAAAATATTCAGTCCTTTGTTAAGCACTTGTGTCTCCCCACACGTCTCAAACTGCGGGCAAAATGCCTACACGGACAATATTCCATTTATTACAGTTAAAATTGCTGTGTGAGCTGATGCACCAATCATCTCAGTGTAGTACTGATCTTAAATCTCTCCTATGGTCTTTTTTCTTTTCTTTTTAAAGATTTATTTATTTATTTGAATGAGTAACACAGAGAGAGAAGGAGAGGCAAAGAGGGAGAGGGAGAGGGAGAGAGGGAGGAAGAGAAGGAGGGAGAGAGGGAGGGAGAGAGGGAGGGAGGTCTTCCATCTGCTGGTTCACTCCCTAAATGATTGCAACAGTCAGAGCTGAGCTGATCTGAAGCCAGGATCCAGGAGCTTCTTCTGGTCTCCCACATGTCACTCCTTCTCCCTGTCTGCAACTCTGCCTCTCAAATAAATAAATAAATCTTAAAAAAAAAAGGCTGGCACCGTGGCTCACTAGGCTAATCCTCTGCCTGCGGCGCCGGTACACCGGGTTCTAGTCCCATTTGGGGCTCCAGATTCTGTCCAGGTTGCTCCTCTTCCAGTCCAGCTCTCTGCTGTGGCCTGGGAGTGCAGTGGAGGATGGCCCAAGTGCTTGGGCCCTGCACCTGCATGGGAGACCAGGAGGAAGCACCTGGCTCTTGGCTTCAGACTGGTGCATTGCGCTGGCCGTAGCAGCCATTTGGGGGGTGAGCCAATAGAAGGAAGACCTTTCTCTCTGTCTCTCTCTCTCTCTCTCACTGTCTAATTCTGCCTGTCAAAAAAAAAATCATCTTTATCAAGGAATGATTTTATATGTGTGTCCTTTTTGTAGGTCACAATATTGGGACAAGTGTTAGCTATTAATAATATTGACAAATTATCTTTACTTAATATATACTAAACTGATCTTCTGTATATAAAGAGAATTGAAAATGAATCTTGATGTGAATGGAAGGGGAGAGGGAGCGGGAAAGGGGAGGGTTGCGGGTGGGAGGGAAGTTATGGGGGGGGAGCCATTATAATCCATAAGCTGTACTTTGGAAATTTATAGTCATTAAATAAAAGTTTAAAAAAAAAATTCTTTAAAATATACATATATATGTATTTTTAAAAAAAAATTGACAAATTACTATATTCCAGATAGTTTTCCAAGGAGTTTATCTTTATAATCCAAAGAGGCAGGTACTATGTAGTCTCATTTTCTTTTCTTTTCTTTTTTTTTAAGATTTATTTATTTATTTGAAAGTCAGAGTTACAGAAAGAGAAGGAAAGACAGAGAGAGACAGCTCTTCCATCCACTGGTTCCATTCCCAAGTAGCTGCAATGGCCAGGGCTGAGACAGGCCTAACTCAAGAGCTTCATCTGGGTCTCTCATGTGGATAGTGGGCACAAGTAGTTCGGCCATCCTCCGCTACATTCCCAGGCACATTATCAGGGAGTTAGATCAGAAGTGGAGCAACTGGAACACAAACTGGCTCCTATATGGGAATTTGCATTGTAGACAGTAGTTTTACCAGCTATGCCATGATACTGACCCGTCTCATTTTCACTGAAGCAACCAAAACATATGACAATTACTATGTGCAAACTCTAAGCTAAATCTGATTTCAGAGTCTACGCTCTGCCATGCTATCCTGGCCTAGCCTAAGACCCTAATTAACAATTTCCTTTTTAACATCACATCTTTGGGACTGGGATTATGGCGCAGTGGGATAAGCTATAATGCTGGCATCCCGTGTGAGCACCCGGAAGATATGGAAGGAGTTCCAGGCTCCTGATTGTGTGGCCATTTTGAGGAGTGAAACAGCAGATGGAAGATTCTCTCTCTCTCTCTCTTTCAAATAAGTATAATGCACATATTCTATTTGACTGAATTGAGTGGTCTGTAGCCTTTTTCTGTACATTTACAATGAAGTTTACCCAATTCAGGTGGAGAAATCTAAGCACTTTTTAGAATTTTAACATTTAAAATAAATAAAATTTAACATTATTTTAATTGTTTTTGAGAGGCAGAGACAGAGAGAGAGCTCCCATCTGCTGGTTCACTCTCCATGCCCAAAGGGCCAAGACAAAGTGGAGATCCAGGAACTCCCTCCTAGTGTTCCTTGTGGATGGCATGGACTCAATCACTTGAGCCTTCACCTGCTGCCTCCCTGGGTCTGCACTAGCAGGAAGCTGGAATCAGGAGTGGGTCAAGAACTCAAACGAAGGCCCTCTGAGATGTGGGCATACCAAGTGCTACATCAAACACCACTCCCAAATTAAATATTTTTAACTTATCTCCTTGTGACTTCTTTCAATTAATTTATTTTAAAATGTTATGTAAGCCATAGTGCAGCATTCTATGGAAACCTGTGTTGGTTACTGAGTTTTCCTCTTTGTAGAGTATAATTTATTATAACTTACAGTTTTCCTGATATGAGGCAAATGAGGTAAAGCCTATATATCCTGTAGTAATCAGTTTTTCATTACTATAATGAAACGTGAGGCAGTCTATAAAGAAAAAGTTTATTTTGGCTAATGGTTCTGGAGATTCACAGTCCAAGATCAGGTGGGCCCCTGATTGTTTCATCCCCTCAGGATGGTGTTCTTGCTTGCAGAGTCCTGCGGTGTGGCATTGGGCATCATATGGCAAGAGACAAAGAGCATTCATGTCTGTATCTATGTGGTCTTTTCTTACAAAGTCACTAGGATTCAATCATAGGGGCTACACCCTAATGACCTCATATAATCTAATTACTTCCTGCCCTCTTTTTTTTTTTTTTTTTTGACAGGCAGAGTTAGACAGTGAGAGAGAGAGAGAGAGAAAGGTCTTCCTTCCATTGGTTCACCCCCCAAATGGCCGCTGCAGCCGGCTTGCTGCGCCAATCTGAAGCCAGGAGCCAGGTGCTTCCTCCTGGTCTCCCTCCCATGTGGGTGCAGGGCCCAAGCACTTGGGCCATCCTCCACTGCACTTCCGGGCCACAGCAGAGAGCTGGCCTGGAAGAGGAGCAACCGGGACAGAATCCAGTGTCCCAACAGGGACTAGAACCCATACTAGAACACACATACTAGGTTTTAATGCCTTTCACAGTGTGTTGAATTTCCCCAGAGATGTCTTTCACCCACCCATCCCTACACCTGGGTTGTTTTCAACATATTTTATGTGTAAAAATAATTTGTAACTTATCATTACAGGATATTTGTAAAGGCAGTAAATGTGAGGAAAAGAAAACTAAAAACAAAACCTTGTCAGATAGTTGAATATTATGCTAATGAAAAGAGAGAGGAAGCCTATCATATACTAGAAAAAAATTCTGGAGGAGAATTAATAGGATGGGATTTGACACTGGCTGTAGGAATGCATGTTGAGTGACTCTTCTGCCAAGTAATACTCTATAAAATAAAATAAAAGCTTTTTAAAAAAGAAACAAATACAAAAACTTGAAAGTAAATGAGTATAACAAAATAAAACTCTCAAAATTGGATTTTAAAAAATTCCTGGGGCCAGTGCTGTGGTGAAGCGAGTTGGGACGCTATTTGCTGCTCCAGCATCCCATATAGAAGCCTCTTTGAGTCCCAGCTGCTCCACTTCCCATTTGGCTCCCTGCTAATGTGCTTGGGAAAGCAGCAGAGGATGGCTCAGGTCTTTCAGCACCTGCCACCCAAATGGGAGACCCAGAGGAAGCTACTGGCTCCTCGTTTTGTCCTGGCCCAGCTTGGCTTTGTCCTCACCCAGCTCCAGGTGCTGTGGCCATTTGGGGAGTGAACCAGCAGATAGAAGCTCTCTCTCTCTCTCTCTCTCCTTCTCTCTCTCACTGCCTTTCAAATAAACAAATACATAAAGTCTTTTAAATAAATAAATAAATAAATCCTAATGTTAAAATGTCTCTCTTCAACTCTGAAAGGTGTCTTAATGAACAGTTCTTAGCTTTTCTATTCCCCAAATGGTGCCAGCAAGCAACAGTTTGTCAACTAATGACAGAAAACCCTGCTGATGAAGAGCTATTTTTTGCCTTCATACTTAGAGTTATGCAACCTACGCAGCCCGAGCAATCTTACAACAACAACAACAACAACAAAAAAAAGAAATAAAGAAGGAAAATGATTAATACAAATTAAATTCATTTAAAATTTTTTTCTCATTGCTAGAAATAAACCCAGGCTCCATTAATTATATCCTGAAGTACTGAAGCAATTTGATGAAATAACTCATGGCCTTGGGCACTAAATCCTTGAGTGAGATGATTTGGTTGAGGTGCCAGATAGAGACAAGTTTCACAAGGACAAGAACTTAATATCATTTCCTGGTAGCTTGGAGCACAGTGCCTGGCATGTATTAACTGCTTGACAAATGTCTCTGACAAAATAAGAAACTTTTTTTTTTTTTTTTTTTTTTAGTTTGAGGATATACAGAAATGGAATCAGGGATCACTAGGAGGCAACACTGATTGACAAAGGCCAACTGAGCCCATATCACATCAAAATATCTCACCAAATTTTACATGCAGAATTCCTGTAAACAGGATGCAACCAGATGTCTTGAGGGGTAAGCCTTTGGCATAGGGATAAAGAAGCGGCTTGGGATGCCCATATCCCCTATTAGCATGCCTGGGTTCATGCATCAGCTATGCTCTGACTCCAGCTTCCTACTAATGTGCACGCTGGGAGGCAGCACCCAAGTACTTCCCATCCTTGTCACCAAGGTGGGAGAACTGGATGAAATTCTTGGATCCAGGATTCAGCTTGGTCCAACCCTGGTGGTTTCAGGTATTTGGGGAATGGACAGCAGACAAAGATCTCCGTCTTCTAAACAAAAAATACATAGAAATTTTAAAAACCTACGCGTCATGAACTTAAACAAATGTGTATGGGGCTGAATGACTATGCTATTTAATGATGTGTATCAAGCTGGATGGAGGTTTTCCTTGTTGCATTTTATTTTCAGTAATACATGTAAACAGAAGGTGATTTTATCAAATTTGCCCATGATTTAAAAACTGAGAATAACAGCCCAAGCTGGGGAGGAGGAAGGAGAAGCAGCCCAATGAGTAAAACAGAATTTTAAATTATTAAAACTATAAAATGAGGTAATAACTGTACAAGTTCAGAATAAAGAGATTCCTCTTAATCTGTGCAAGATTTTTGTTTTACTTGACAAATAAGAATCATACCAATGCTTCTACACATATATACATTTCATAATGATTAAATCAGGGTGACTAGCAAGCCTTCATTTTTGATGAGAACATTCAGAGTCCTCTTTTGTAGATATTTTGAAATGTTATTAACAGTAGTCACCCTACTGTTTAATAAAACACCAAAACTTATTTCTCTTGTCTTTATGCCTATCGATCTATATCTCCCCTTTCTGCTTCCACCTCTCCCTACTCCAGACTTTAAAAACCACCATTCTACTCTACTTCCCACTGTGCATGGATTTCAAAATTTTCTTCAGCAAAATAAATTTATTTGAATTGCACTGTACTTTCTAAAGTACCTTTGTGTATGTGAGGACATATGGGTTTGTTATTCTGTGCCTGGCTTATTTCACTTAATATACCCTGTAAATTCAACTATGTTGTTGGAAATGATGGAATTCTGTTTTTTTAAGGCTGAATAGCATCCACTGTATCTATAACACATTTTTAAATCCATTCATCGCCTGATGGACACTTAGGTTGCTTCCATATCTTGGCTAGTGTGAATAATGTTACAAAAACTTGGGGGTGCAGATAGCTCTTTGGCATACTGATTTCAATTCCTTTGGGTAAATACCTGGGAGTGGCATTGCTGATCATAGATTTTTAAGCTTTCATTTTCTAACTCAAGGAGTATATGACTGCCATAGAAACAAATCTGATTTGACTGCATATTTGTTAAAATAGTGTAAACGTATGACTACTTTCCACATAACCTGAATTCTTCAAACTATACTCCAGTCTCTTATAGATAATGGTATCCAGTGAGATGGACTCTGTGAAATTTAGGTGATAAGGCCCAATTTATAACTCTTCCACAATGGCTTTAGAATATCTAGAATAGCTGTCCAGTGTTATGTGCTGGAAATTATGCCAAGTGTTTTAAATGCAGTTTAATTTTGTCATGTCCCAGGAAAACAGGTATTATCTCTATCTTAAGAAAGAGGATTTTGGAGAGTAATCGAGACTCAGCCCAAAGTATGACTTTCAATGTCTTTTAATAATTCTTTCTGACTCTAAACTGATCTACTGAAACATACTCAGTAAGAATAGGGCTAATATGTTTAAACCACTTCATGTATTTATAATGAAAATGGCCCACAATAATTTTGGGAACTGCTCATCCGAGTATTTCTTAATAAGGCTTTTGATAGATATGACAGCACAGATTTTGAGAGTACACTTGCTGATGACATGCAATATTGTATAGGTAGAAAGACTTGGTTGAACTGGAGTCCTGTTACTCACCTGTGCTACCTCTTCTAAGGTAGTTAACTCTTCGGAGCCTGTTTTCCCATATGCAAAATGATCACTGTTGTAAGCACTTAGCATCATGCCTGGAACACGACATACACTGAAGAAATGCTACCTTCCAATTTTGAAGGTAAAAGTCCAGAATGTGGCCGGCGCCGTGGCTCAACAGGCGATTTAATCCTCCGCCTTGCGGCGCCGGCACACTGGGTTCTAGTCCCGGTTGGGGCACCGGATTCTGTCCCGGTTGTCCCTCTTCCAGGCCAGCTCTCTGCTGTGGCCAGGGAGTGCAGTGGAGGATGGCCCAAGTCCTTGGGCCCTGCACCCCATGGGAGACCAGGAGAAGCACCTGGCTCCTGCCATCGGGACAGCGCAGTGTGCCGGCCGCAGCGCACCGGCTGCAGCGGCCATTGGAGGGTGAACCAATGGCAAAGGAAGACCTTTCTCTCTGTCTCTCTCTCTCACTGTCCACTCTGCCTGTCAAAAATAAAAAAAATAAAAAAATTAAAAAAAAAAAAGTCCAGAATGTATACCATATTGCTAGTTAAGGGTTATTTTATAAACGTAGCTAATAGACAAGCAGGTTCACATGTGCGCCTATGAAGGGCTTGTTTACCTTCTTATCCACAAGGTTAAATTTATAATCCTGTTACCTTGTAATCCTGTTATGGACAGTTATTCTATATTTGCACTAAATATAATTAGGAGGTGTTTTTTTCTTACATTTCACAATATTAGTTTACAAGTTCAAACTTTTATAAAGGTATTTAAGTAAATCAAATAAATAAAACTTTATCTTTTTATCTCTCATTCTTCGAAGATCAGAATTTTTATTATGTAAACCAAAGCTGTACATGCAGTCAATTTATCAAAGGGTTTTAACCCAAAAGTAATGTTATTTTAAACTATTATTTCAGATAGCTTCTTTTCAGTTAAAAAGAAAAAAATTAAGTGCTTTTTGCAGTCAATTGCCTTTTCAAATAACTTTGTATTGTCAAGATTTTTCTTTCATTCATTATTAAGCTGGCTTTAGATCGTGCCGGAGTCACAAAGCAGACGGAATTACAGGCTAAAACTGATTTGAGTCTCCATAAATAAGAAACCAATTACAGAATAAAAGTTTCATTAAAGAATGTAAAAAAAAAAAAAACCACTTGACACTGCATTTTAATCATATTATCACTCATGGCTGTGGTTCCTTATAATCCTCATGCAAAAAACACTTTAATTTGAATTGGTTATAAGCATTAAAAGCCAACCATGTGCATGCAAGAATAAAAAATTGCACATACCACACATATATTATCATCCACTTCTCCCATATACCATTGATAAGAGGATATAAGGGCAAGTATTTTGCCTAGCAGTTAAGATGCTACTTTGGGTGCCTACATTCTATGTCAGAGTGCCCAGGTTTGAATCCTGGCTCCTCCCCCAATCCCAGCATCCTACTAAAGCACACCCTGGGAGGCAACAGGTGATAGCTGAAGTAGCTGTGCCCCGGGTTGAAGTCCTGGTTTTGCCTACCCCCAGCTGTTGGCACTTTATGAACCAAGAGAGGGGTGCTCCTTCACAAATAAATTTTTAAATACATGAAATAATTCATGTATTGGGAGTATTTTACCAATATTAACCAGAAATACATCTTTATAGATTGTTTTAAATTAAATTTCATAAAGGAGATAAACCATGTAAGAAATCTATTACTGACGGAGAGGACTGAAGTTAGTATTTACTTGTTTCTGTTTAATTTGTACTGGTATGTCTAGTACTTTGGGGAAAGATCTGATTTTGGACTTCATTTGTATTATTAGAATGAAATTTTCTCAGCAATTTAATGAATTATATTAATGTTTACCAAATGCCACTACTTAAGTCTGTTTGTTTCATGGTATTTAATTAAACTGGTTCAAGTCTGCTTTACCAACGTTATTTTCATTTTATTATTAAACTGAATAGAAAATCTTACATTATAACAGCCAACTATTTATTAATAGCCAATGCTAGTTAATCTGTCCTTCCCACAGGCAGTACTAAACATCAACCAAGTTATTCTCCAGGGAGTATGACCAATGAAGAAAACATCCTAAATGTTCCTTTTACAAAGCTGTGAGAATGAAGATATTTCCTTTGGAAAAGATTTTGGAGTCAAAAGCACTATAATGTCTAGTAAAAGTTTTAATTATTTAAAAATGTGAATGTAACCCACCTTTATAAATCCTCAGATAGAACCCATTTCAAAATTTGCACAAATTGCCCATCATCTCTCCTTATTGAAGTACACTGTTTATCGTAAGCCATGGGCTTCTCAGGCCTAATTTGGCCTATTGTCTATTTTATAAATGAAGTTTCACTGGAACACAGCCAAGATGATTCATTTATAGAAGTGTATTACCCATGACTGCTTTTGTGTTAAAATACGAGTTGACTAGTTATGACAGTGACCATATGGCCTTCAAAGCCTATTTACTGCCTCAAATATTTACTATCTGGATCTTTATGGAAAACTTTGCCAACTTCTGTTATAAACACCCTCGTCTAAAAACAAAAACTTGTTTTATTTGAATAACAAGGATGTATTTTTTACTTAGTTCTCATCAAAGAGATACACACTTTGATCTACAGGAGTTGATGAGAATTCTTGTGCACTAGCCTAAATATCTAAACAGTATTGCAACACTGTTTCTATGATTTCTTTAAAATGTAAAGTTTACTACTTAAATCTAATTTGTGAAAGCAGTGAATCATGGAAAAATTGTTGGTAATAATAGCAAGCACTAGTTTCAATGTACATGTAAGGTTTATTTACTCACATTTATAAACAACACCTTTAATATTAGAAAATCCCCAATTTTTAAGATTTTTTTTTAATTTGAAAGTCAATTATGGGGGCAATGGGGAGTTGGCATGGGTGGGGAGCAGACAGAATTAGAGAGGCATACAGAGTTATCTTCCATGTACTGGGTCACTCCCCAGATGGCCACAATGGTCAGGGCTGGGCCAGGCTAGTCAGAAGCCAGGAAATTCATCCTGGTCTCCCACTTGAATGGCAGGGCCCAAACACATGGGCCATCTATCTTCTGCTGCTTTTCCCAGGCCATTAGCAGAGGTGGATTGGAAGTGCAGCCCAATCAGGATGCCAGCATCACAAATGGCAGCTTTACTTGGTACACCATAACGCTGGTCCCAAAACTCTTCCAAGTATTAAAAATTAAAAGCTATGAGGGCTTTTAAGACAATTACATAGACTCAATCTCTTCAAGTCACATACTGTTCATTAAAGTCAAGAATGTGTTCATATTACTTTCATGTCTCACTTATTGGGCATCCAAAGATTCTAAAAATACCTTCCTCCTCAATCCTATCCTTCCTAATCATCCTTAATATTCAGCTCTCTATTTTGGACCCCCAAAAGTATTAAAACTGTGTTAGCATTTTTCTTTTTCTGAACCACACATTTTTACTCGAGCCTTTAAGTGCTAGGGATCTACTTTCAAAAGCACTGGCAAAGCACCACCAGTGCTGTGCAGATAAATGCCTAAAGTTCAGGTAACTGTACAATTTACACTCCTGTGACTTTTTTAAAAAAAGAGAAACTAACATCCTGAACCACCAGTTCTACTAGAATGCTTTATGGCATACAAAGTTCTCTTTTCAACTAGTTTTCCATAAATTTCAATTAAAATTAAAGAAAGTACCGATTTCTTTCCAAAAGTTTTCAAAGTTACCATTAGATTTTCATAGTATTTAATACAAAAATAAACCAAGCTACCAAACATGACAGAAGCAAAAAAAAAGTTTTTTTTCAATTAAAGGTAGAAATATTTTAATTTACATATTACAATGAATCACAATTACATGTTCATAAAAATTCCACACTCCCACCATCCTCAGAATAATCAGTTTCTATACAAAGATTTACAGGTGTCCAGTGTATGTAGTTCTTCCTCAGTGTGCTACAGAGTTCAGAGGTTCTGCTCGAATATTCCCCAAATCAAGTGCTGAATCGGTCTCTTCATCAATTTCTCCAATGACTGCACTGTAATTATTTATGGAGGAAACAATTCAGAGTTAAATACATTTCTGAAATAAATTTACATGTGTTTCAAAAATCTTATTAAACAAATCAAAACACTTAGTATAATTCTTTCAAAACATAACCTGAAAAGGCATGATAAAAAAGAAAATACTTAAGGTAAAGTAGAAACAATAGTTTCATGAGTCAGTGAATTAAACATGTAAAAAATAATTTGAAGATAACCTTAATATGAGAACCAAAATTAAAGAACAAAGATTGAGTGTAGCAACTGGATCATAAATCTTAACAGGAAAAAGACATAATATGGTATAAAAATTAAAAATGTTCAATTCTGTTTCAATTAAATTCTAAGATAGTACTGAAAAAAAACCCGCAATAACAATAATAAATAATAATGGTTATAAAAAACCCACATTAACAATAATAAAAAAATACTGCAATAACAAATGAAAGTAGTCATTATTTGAGTAATTAGATGTAACAAAATAGAACAATGATATATAATAAACTGATTTCATTTTTCTATGTGTATAGATAGAGTTCTTCACATACAAAGATTAAAGCAGTAACAGGTACTCTGGTATCTATCAAATGATTTATGTGATTTGCTAGGGTTAAAGCTAGGAAGCTTTTCCTAGATTCAACACTAACATAAAATCTGCAACATTAATTTCATTAAATCATGACCAACTCATGACCTTCTAACTACATATAATCAACATTCTCACCCAGACCACAGGCTGTGCAAAAAATTGGTAATTTATTGGATTTCAACTTGGTAATGAGAGTAAATTCAAATATTTGTAATATAGAATTTTGTATATTTAAATCAACCCTGAACTCCCTAATAAATGAAAAGGAGCAAACCCTGGCAGACTGTATTATTTTCTCAAAATAAAACAAATTAAAGACTTTAATTCCATCTTTCAAGATTTAGTATCACTTGAAGTCCTTAAGGGTAATTCAAAAGCCAGCTCTCAGGGGAAAAAGGGGGAAGCTGACTTGCAGCGCCACCTGGTTGTCATGGGACAAACATCCTATTGGCAAATTTCAAACCACTAACAAGAAAGACAATCAACTGGCTGGCAACATTCCTGAAAACATGAGCCAGTATAAACTGGTTCCAACACACTACTGAGTCTAAGGCAAAGGTTTTAAACTCCACAGAACTCTTAAAATCAACTATTAAAGATAGCTCCTATATCACCAATATTGTTCAGGTCAAGGCCCTGTCTGCTTTGCTTCTTCCTCATTCTTTACAGCTCACTTTACAAATTCACTGAAAAGTCATCTCTATAAAGTAATTTATGAACCCCTGATAATCAAATCTAAATTTGATTTAGATCAAATCAGATAATCAAATCTAAATTTACTAATAAAGTATTTCTTCATCTTTTCTTACCTGTCCCCCAAAATAGTATCTCCCCCTGCTTCCAGATCTTGATTCTATACACTATTCACTAGAAAACTGATTCAACATTCAACCACCCTCTATAACTGTACTAATATTGGCCACATGTGACTATAAAAATTAATTAAATAGGATTTAAAATCAAGTTCTTCAGTCACATACTTTTCAAATATTCATCAGCCACACAGTCAGTAGCTACTGTATTCAAAATTGCAGAAACTAAACACTTCCACCATTGCAGCAAGTTCTATCGAACAACACTGCTCTAGAATGTTTCAGATTTTTCTTAAAATGGTACCACGAAAATAGTCCCAGGGGCCAGTGCTGTGGTGTGGTGGGTAAAGCCACCACCTGCAGTGCCAACATTCCATATGGGCGCTGGTTCAAGTCCCAGCTGCTCCACTTCCGATCCGGCACTCTGCTGATGGCCTGGGAAAGCAGAAGATGACTCAAGTCCTTGGGCCCCTGTACCCATGTAGGAGACCCAGAAGAAACTCCTGACTCCTGGCTTTGGATTGGCACAGCTCTAGCCGTTGCAGCCAATTGGGGAGTGAACCAGTGGAAGACCTCTCTCTGCCTCTCCTCTCTCCGTAACTCTTTCAAATAAGCAAATAAATCTTAAAAAAAAAAAAAGTCCCAAAATGGCTATTGGTTTCTCCTAAGTTATGTGAGGTCACAGAACAAACAGAAGATATCTTAGCAACTGTGGCTCCTTAAGAATGCTAACATACAAGGGGACTTCAAAAAGTTTGTAGAAATTACTTTCTTGCTAATATACCAGGGATAGCAATGGACAATGCCCCAAGTAGTTGGGTTACTGTTGCTCTTGTGGGAGACCACGATGGAGTCCCTGCTTCCTGGCTTCTGCCTGGCCAAGAGCTGGCTATTGAGGCCATTTGGGAAGTGAACCGGTGGATGAATGCCCTGTGTCTCTCCCTCTCTCTCCATCACTCTCTATCTTTCAAATAAATAAACCTTAAAAAAAAAAAAAAATCTATGGAAACACAAAATCAAAAATATATTTTGGTGCACAAAAGCCACTGGCAATCCACACTCTCTTCAGAATACAGATTTTTCCACAAACTTTTTGTCTGTGCCCTAAATTCTGCACCAAAATAAATTCATTTTTAATACCTTTTCCAAAAATTTTTTGAAATCTCATCCAGAGTTACAGGTAGAGGGAGGAGGAAAGAGGGAGAGGGAGAGAGCAAGAGAGATCTTCCATCCAATGGTTCACTCTTCAAATGGCTGCAGTGGCCTGGGCTGGGTCAGACCAAAGCCAGGAGCCAGGAGCTTCTTCCAGGTCTTCCACGTGGGTACAGGGACCAAAGCAGTTTGGGTTATCCTCCGCTGCTTTCCCAGGAGCATTAGCAGGGAGTTGGATCAAAAGTGGAGCAGACGGGATTGAAACCCTTATGGGATGCTGGCGCCACAGGCAGCAGCTTTACCAGCTATGCCACAGCACCAGCACTCCCCACTTCACCACTTGTATAATTTTAAGATGCCTAAAAAGGACATATTTTACTTACACATTGTCACCTCTTACGATGTATAACCCTAGTACCACTTGTTCTACTCCCTGTGATGAGCTAAATACTCGTTCATGGCTTTCATCCAAAATCAAATTAATGGTCTGGTCAAAGCCTTTCAGTGTTCCCTGTAAAAACATACAGGACAAAAATACAAATATTTTATTTCACTTGAATGTATATATTCAACCTTACAACCATTTAGTCATCAAGTACTATGACAAAAGTTGTCTATTTTATGTAATAAGTCCACTGTCAAATAAACTGACTTCTTTTAAACAAGGGATATTTGAAGGAAAACAATATACATACACACACACACACACACACATACATATATATATATTTAAAAATAAGGGAGAAACATACAGACCAGCTACAGCAAAGTAACACACTGTACGCTACAAAACAGGACTAGGTACTGCGCCAAACACTGCACATACTATATCAACTAATCTCTACCCTTTGAGTTCATACTATAATATCCCCATCTCAAAAAGGAAAAACTAAGGCACTTTCTCAAGGTCTCATGGGTGTTAAGTATCAGAATCAAAACCTGAAACCACAAAAGGCTAGCACCAATGCCAGACCACAGAAGTATACTATCCTATCCTAACCAACTAAATCAAATAAGTCACATTAATATATTCAAATTTCAATTGGTAATAACAGCTAACACTTAATAAACGATTACTAGCAGCCAGTATCCTGAGTCTCATGTGTATTTATTATTATTAAATTCTCTATAGGTACAAACAGACTTACAAGCCAGGCTTTGGATAAAGGAAAACAAAGATAGAACACAATTCAGTCTCAGAAGCTAATCTCCTTTCTGAAGAAACATCAGCTTATAATGGTTTGGGTTGGTTAAATCTCTCAAGTTCACTATAAATGACTGCATGTTCTCAAAGTCAAATACATAAAGTCAGAATGAAATAGAGAAACCCAGGACCTATAATTTGGAACCAAGATAATGGAGTATTGGCTATACTAGTTAGCAAGTGGTAGTTATCACAAGCATTCACCCATAATCTCTTATGTAACTATTCATTCTATTAAGTGAATTATCAATCAATACAGAACTACAGGGGAGACATACGGCCTAGTGGTTAAGATGCCCATGTTCCACATCAAAGTACCTGGGTTTGATACCCAGCTCCTGACTCCAGCTTCCTGCTAATGTAGACCTTGAGAAGAAGCACATGGTGGTTCAATTAAATGGTTTGCTGCCATCCACACAGAACTGGATTGAGTTCCCTGCTCCTGCCCTGGCCCAGCATTGGTTGTTACAGGCATTTGGGGAGTGAACTAGCAATATGGGAACTCTGTTTGTCTCTGCCTCTCCAAACAAAACAAAACAAAACAAAATCATGACTATTAAACTTCAGCACTCAAAAGTGTCTTGTATAATTTTCCCTTTTCTATAAAATTAAAATGATTTTCCAATTTACTATCTACCGTATTAAAAAAATAAGAAACTTTAAACTTGAGGTTTTCACAAAATAAATTACTGGCAATTATGTGTTAGTAACAATAAGTTCATTTTAAGTGCTGAGTTTAAAATATTTCAAGCTGCTCAATTTGACAAAATAAAAACAAACAAACAAAAACAATGAGAGGTGCCTAAAAAGACCACTGAGTTCTTCCTTGATTAAAGGGGAAGCATGGCAACTGTCCTTGGCTTGGGTGTTAAATCCGTATCAAATCTCCATTTGGTTCTGTCATTTACCATCTTTGTGACTATGGGAAAGTAACTCATTTTCTGCAAGCCTGGTTCCTAACTTAGAATAAGAAGCAATTCTTCTTCCCAGGGTTATACTGACAAATGAATAATGATATAATACAGATAAAGAATCTGGAATATGATATACATTTAGTAAATGGTAAACTCTAGAACTGTGGCCATAGTTGTCACTAAGAAGTCACTGATAAAATTGTAAGTGTTCAAAACAAAACTGCAGAGTAGGAAATCAACTCAAAATGATTAGATTAGAAACTAACTGTGCCCTTGGGTTTTTGTTTTTTTTTTTTTTGAAAGCAGCAATCACAGCATGAATTACAAACCATAGGATAAATTCCTTAGATCAAATTCCAAATACAATTATCAGTCACAGGAAAGTATTATCTTTGAAACATGAGGTGGAGTAACAGACTGAGGACATATAAAACAGGGGACTTCAAAAGGTTCATACAAAATTTACATTATCTTCTTAAGCACAGAGACAGAAACAGACAGTGATCTCCCATCCCCTGGTTCACTCCCCATATGCCAACAGTAGCAGGCTGGAATAAGCTGAAGTCTGTAGACAGGAACTCAAAACAGGTCTCCCTCATGAGTGGCAAAGACCTAATTACTTGAGCCAACACCACAGCCTTCTAGTCTGCATTAGCAAAAATGCTGGCTGGAGTCAGGACCCAGAGCTGGGACTCCAATATGGAACACCAGTGTTTCAATTAGTCTCTTATCCTTGGTGCCAAATGCCCACCGCTGCATTATTTTGTAAGGCTATTTTCCATGAGATTTTGAAGTGTTCTTTTTATATAAATTCAGTCAATCATCATTATTTGCCAAAGAGGTCATTACAACCTTTGAATATTCAAAGGATATTAAGATCATAAAAGGTTCAAATTTTCATATAGATGTAGTATCTAAATCATTAAAAAATTCTGATTAAAAATATACAAAGCTTCAAATGATTATGATGATTCATCTGGTGAATGTCAGGACAATAGCACTGAATGGTGAAAGGAAACAAAAATAGGAAGACAAATTTAAGACACAAACCTGCAGATCAGACTATAAGCTCTCTGAAGGCAAAAGCTTCCCTCAGAAGCCTTGTAGGTAACACAGAATCAACGTTTATTAGTGAAGAACGTATGGACTGGCAGCAGAGAGACAACAATAAGGAGACTGCACTACAGGTGTACCTTGGTGTCTGGGTGTTAAGACATCGGAGGCTGTACGTAAACATTTACAACCACCAAGCCCACAAAGCCAAGCAGGGAAGGAAAATGCCAGACTTACCACGATCATTCTCCCATCGGAAGTAATAACAGCTACAGTTCCTGGTGACTGAATCAAGGAAAGCATTTGAGAAGGCAAACTGAGCACTTAAGACTAGTAACGGAATAGCTTGAATACTACAAAAAAGAGGTAACACATCTAAGACTCAAGATGGCCACTGCGTGAAAACTCAAGAACATTTCTAATGTCTTTAACTCCGACTCTGTGATAATTATGCAATTAAAAAGGGGAGAGAAATAGCCTCTTTCTCCTTGTGATCAGTGTCTCCTGTATCAGAACAGCCACTTTTCTGCTAACAATGTTGCCTAATAAATCTCTGATGTGAGCAAGACATGTCCTCCTTTCTTAGGCCTATTCTTTCTCAAATGAAAATTGGGTGAGTGCTAAATTAATTAATGTTAATTTCAGGCACGTTAAGACACCGTCTCCCAGGGCTTGTATTCTGGAATTCCAAAGAAATCTAAACTCAGTGCCATAAGGTACCAATAACACTTGCATTATGAGAAGCCTTCAGTCCTGAACTTCTGTTTCCAATTTTGAACGAGAGCACAACGTAATATTTTTGCCCTGAGATTTCAAAATGGCAACATTTTAAACGATACTTTTAAAAAAATAAATAAATAAAAACTACCGCCCCTCACTCTAATCCAACAACAAATGTGACTTCATTTTATCAACAATTAGAGACGCCAAGCCTACGAATGAAGCAAGTACAGTGCAAAGATCTGCAACACGCTGGTTGCCGCAACCGTTCACCTCATCACCCAAACTTGAACACACAGGCCAATCAATCGATCAAGCAGAGGATCTATCAATCAGAGAAAAGTTGGCCACAAGGACGTTCGGGTCGGTCTGTGTCTCTCGGTGTAAAATCGCCAGGCGTCCGGGACCCGCTGGAACCTCGCGAGGGGGTCGGCCGCTCCGGAGGCTTCATCCGCTCCCTCTCACCCCGGGTCCCGCCGTGGCCGGGCTCCCACCCGCCCGCCGAGCCCGACCCCCGCTTCTCCCGCCCCCGCCCCGCTGCGCCCGGCCAACGCTCACGGCAGGCGACCCGAGGATACGGTTTATGTAGTTTTCCAAAGCGGACGTCATACTGCTCGGCCCGGAGGTTCCGGGGCAACAGAGCCGCGCCGGCGACAGTTAGAGCTAAAAGGGCCCGCCAGAAACATGAAGCGGCTCGCTCCCGTTGGCGGAAGCAAATATCGCGAGAATTGTGGCACCGTGCTTCCCCCCCCCCCCTCCCCGCAAATCGGAACTTGGAAGGAATTGGCCAATTCAACGGCAGGAGGCGGTGACGAGTTTCTGCGCGTGCGAGGTGGGTTTCCGCGGGTCTTCCGGTCGGTGATCCGGAAGCGGGGAGAGACAAAAGCCTGGGGTGGTGGAAGAGAGCGAGCCGCTTCCTGAGGAGGGCTGGGCGGCGTGAAGCAGGAGAGCGAGAGTTCTAGCCCAGGGGAAGGCTGTGGGAGAGTTGTGTGGCTTCCGAACGCGCGGGAGCAAATGGAGTAAGGTGTTGTCTTTAGGAGGAAATGGAGGAAGCGTACGTGCGGGGACGCGGACTCCCCTGTGCTGTAGCACGGGCCGAAAAGTAAACTAAACTGAAGAAGCTCCTGGCCCGAGACCAAGTGAAGCAGTGTAACCACAGATGTTACCTGCGGAGAACCCGGCCGTGAAAAGCGGCGGTGCTGACCCCTTGAGGAAACTAAATGCGAATGGGGAAAGGTGTGTGCGCTACCCAGGCAAACGGCCGCGCCGCACCGCGAGGTGTCCTTGCCTCTGGTGACACCGGTCTTTAGACTGATGGGGAGTCGTAGGTGAGCACCAGACCGGGTGCCAGCTCCCACCCTGGTAACGAATTGTGGCCTTGCACAACTCCTGTCAGCTCCTCCGGGCCTCGGCTTCCCTAGACCCTGCCGGGATCGTTTTGGATGTTTCTGGATGGTACTAGAAAACGTCACTCCTACCCCATTATTTCACTGTGGTAACTAATGAGGTCTGTACGCAAGAGAGGTGTCTCTGAGTTTAGTCTTGTCTTGAACGGGAGAACTGCGGCTTTGAGGTAACTTGCAGTGTCAGCAGTTTTCCCCTGGAAAGTGAAGCATTTATCTCTGTTCATTAAGTCATACCCACAAAAGTATGGACAAGGTCACTCCCAAATGGTTAATATTTTTATACACTCATACTGAAACTTATCCTGACCTATTTGAAACCACAGATGTTCTTCATATACCCTGGGAAACAAATGACTATCTTCCAAAAATGGGTGGAAAAAAAAGATAGTGTGTGATTTGCAAATGCTAGGCTTTGAAATAAAAAAGTAATTGATGGTAAATGAGGTCTTGTTAGTAAGTTCCTTTTTAGAAATAGCCTGTGTGTCACCTTTTTACAATGAATGTAGCTTTGTATTGAGAGTGTTTTTATGTTTTGAAAATGTTTATTGACATATAATAACTTAATGGAACTCATTTCATCATAAATACATTATAAGGCTATAACAGTATGTGTTTTCCATTAAATTAATATAGGAGGATAGCAGATAAAGTGTTTGGTGAAGCATCACAAAATCTCTGGGTTAAAATTTTTTGATTTGTGTCTTTAAACTGCTGTACTTTCTATGATGCCTAAAGATAGCAGTTGTGGAGGGAAAGCCTATGAATAGGCAAAATCTATTAAGACAAAAAAATGAGTTACATCTGGATGTAAAGTTTGCCTGTTAGATTTACCTTAATTAGCCTGGTGACCATGGCTGTATATGAACATAGAGTTTGGTGTCACAAAAAGGAGAATTATTAGAGCTCTAATGGGAAAACTAAAGCATATATAAAGATCTGACAACTAAAAAAACTATGAAGAGGTACAATGAGTGTTTGAGCTTGATTAAAATCAAAATCTCTTAATGATGCTCATTTAAGTGATATTCTGTCATTCCTAAAGCATTCACCAAGTGTACTTGAAATTAAAACTAATTTTATTCCATTAATTATGAATCTAAATCTTGAGCAGAATACATTAATCTAAAGGATGAGATTCTTTGAGGAAACTGAATTTCTACTTACCTGTGAATAGGTCATGAAAAATCACGATAGTAATTTGAAAATTAAAATATTGATTTTAACCTAGTGAGATGGGAACTTGTTGACTTTTATTTTTGACTCATATATGTTCCTACAAGTTGGAAAGGTGGCCATTAATGATATATATATGTATATATATATCATATATATATATATATATATATATATATATATATGGAATAGATCTAGCTAGGGTTCTCCTGGGCAGAAAAAAAAAAAATGGCTTATATAAATCATGGTCTCTTCTTACAAGGAAGTGGCTGAATAGTCACAGAGTTTTAATTATAAACATGAAATAATTTGTGCATGGTAAAAATAGATAGATGATAATGGAACTCTTAGTTCATTTAACACTATAAATTACAAAGTGCTTTTCATATATCACATTGAAAAGGTTATTCCTTGTAACAAAAATATTTTAAACTGCAAGTTTTTTAAGGAAAAAAAGTTTTTTTAAAAGATTTTATTTATTTATTTACTTGAAAGGTAGAGTTACAGAGAAGAAGAGACAGAGAGCTTCCATCTTTTAATTCACTCCTTGAATGACCAGAACTGCCTGGGCTGAGCCAGGCCTAAGCCAGGAGCCAGGAACAATATGTAGGTGGCATGGCCCCAGGCAAGTGGGCCATCTTGTGTTCCTTGCCCAGGTGCATTAGCAGGGAGGTGGATCAGAAGTAGAGCAGTTAATATGGGATGCCAGCATCACAGATGACAGCTAAAGCCACTATGCCACTTCACTGGTCTCTAAACTGAATTTATTAAGAGATGCAAAAAAACATAAATATAACTGACTTGTTAATTAAGAAGCAGTTAAGAATCATGATTAAGAGCACAGCCTCAGAAACTGGATCCTGTGTTACTCTGAGCAAAAGATTTAGCCTTCTGTGCCTTGGCTTAGCCAATTGCAAAATGAAAAAAAAAAAAGATGGCACTTACCTCATCAAATTGTTGGGGAACCAAAAGTAATCCATGTAAAGCATCATTTATAATAAGCACTCAATTAATTTTATTATTCTAAGGACATGGAATCTACGGTAGGTAACATTTTTCTTAGTCCCAAAACAACCCAATACAATGTTTTGTTCACTGCCATGTGTTCTGATTGGGCAAGTTGAGTAGTATACATTGTAAATGCTTAGGGAAGGAGAAGATAAAAACATGTTAAAATCTTGGAAAGTTGGCATCAAAAAGTAAGACTTAAATTAAGGCTTGAGGAAAAGTACAAATCGACTTTAGGAAAATTAAACCTGAGTTAACATTTAATGGAGGTAGGAACTGAAAGCTAGCAGGAGTCCTGGGTGTGAGTTTCTGATTTGTAGTAGTAAGAATGGAAAGACCAAAAAAAAAAAAAAAATGATTTAAAGACAGGTTGGGGCCAGTGCTGTGGCATGAGGAGGTAAGTCTGCCGCTGCAGTGCCAGCTTCTCATATGGGTGCTGATGCGAGTCGAGTCCCGGCTGCTTCACTTGCAATCCAGCTCTCTACTCTGGCCTGGGAAAGCAGTAGAGGATGGCCCAGGTCCTTGGGGTCCTGCATCCACCTGGGTTCAGATCAGCATTGCTCTGGCCATTGTGGCCATCTGGGGAGTGCACCAGCGGATGGAAGACCTCTCTCTCTCTCTCTCTCTCTCTCTCTCACTCACTCTCATTCTGCCGCTGCCTCTCTGTAGCTCTGCCTTCAAATAAAAAATATTTTTTAAAAAAATGAAGTTAAGAAAGGAAGTGAAGCAGATTGAATCATGAATAGCATACTAAAAGTGATTAGTGAATCAGAATTGCAAGAGTGGGGAGTCCCAAGAAAAGGCAGACGGCTTGTTAAAAAACCAGATGGGTACAATCTGCTGGGTGAACATGATTTATGTTGCTCACTAGCCAGTGGTAAGGCCACAGAACATAACAATGCACTTAACAATGGCATGTGTTTTACCCTGAAGTTTTGGAGAACCAGTCCATCTCAGCAGGCCCACTCTCAGTGTATAAAGGATAGTAGAAGTTAATAAAATACTTTAAGGTACTTTTATATGTTCTTTACAATATTTTAAATTCTTTAAGAGACATTTTTAACCAACACCTCTCCAACCACATTCTCCTACACTTTAATTTTGGAAACTATATCAGTCTGTTTGACCTGCTACAACGAAATGCCTTAGAATAGATAATTTATAAACAACAAAAATTTATTTCCTAACAGTTCTGGAGGCGGGAAATCCAAGATCAAGATGCCAGCAGAATAAGTGCCTGAGGGCCTATTCTTCGTAGATAGCTCCTCCTTGCTGCATCCTCAAATAGCAGAATGGGTAAGGAAGGTCCCTTCAACCTCGTTTGTAAGGGCATTAGTTGCATTCATGAGATCTGAGTCCTCTTGACTAATTACTTCCCCAAAGTCCCCCCAGTTCCTAATGCTATTACATATTTATGCTTATATATTATACCAATTATAATTGGAGGATTTGGAAAATGAATATCCCTATTAATGGTTGGAGCCCAATATATATTGGTTCCAACATACAAATTTGGTGGCCCAGAGCAGAAACCAAAAAGAATAATATAAGCATTTTGGCTACAATGTGATTATGAATTAATGAAATTTTTCATATTAAAAAAATGGTTCACATGAAATAGAGCTTAATAGGGAAAAAGGGATCTGAGAAAGACCATCTTAAACCCAAATAAATGAGCAGTGGTTCACACACTTTGCTGTGCAATAATAACACCTAGAGTTGTTTAAAATCTGCTAAAGTCTGGCTCCCACATTCAGACATTGTGAACTAAATGGTACAGCAGAAGAAGCTGGGCATCAGGATTCTAAAACATTCCAAAGTGACTAATATGCAACCATTTGGAAATCATAATATCTTTAGCATTAACAGACAACAATCAAAATATTAGCTCATTTTAAAGAACTTGTAAAATTACTAGAGAAGAAATGATATAGTGGCTTAAAGAACTTTACCTTTTAGAAAAGTTGAAGTTTAGCTTAAAGAGGGTTAGACTGTTGAGTGATGGGAATAGGAGGAGGAGAACATCAGCATCAGAAGATACACACAAAGGGGCCAGCTTTGTAGTACAGCAGGTTAAGCTTCCACTTTCTGATCCAGCTCCCTGCTAATGTGCCTGGGAAGGCAGCAGAAGTTGGCCCAAGCACTAAGGTTCCTGCCACTCACTTGGGAGACCACATAGCATTCCTGGCTCCTGCCTCCTGGCTTCAGCCTGGCCCAGCCATGGCTGTTGAAGCCATTTGGGGAATAAACCAGACGAAGAGAGATCTTTGTTTCTGTCTCTTCCTGTTTGTCACTCAGCCTTTCAGATAAAAAAAAAGACTACATCTTAAAAAAAAAAAAAAAGGAGCAGATGGATAAGGAGTTGCAAATTTTGTAGGACATGTACAACTGCCGGAGTTGGGTAGTTCTAACTCATCATCTATATTGCTTTTCCCCAAATATCTAAGAGACCTGTAAAATAAGCACTATAAATGTGGAGCACATAGATCAAGGAGGAAGCGAGTGCCAGACAGTGAAAGGACATCCTTTGCATATGTGTGCCATTACATTGTTAACAACAGTGGAGTTGGTAGGTTGTACCCAGGCCAAATGGACCAGGCACAGAGTCAGTGGCCCAGAAAGAATGCTGAATTTTCATTACATGTGCTTAAAAATGCAGAGTAATGATGAACTTAAGACTGTAGATTGTCTGATCATAAAACATATCCAGGCAAACATGTGCCTGGATGTGCCACTGAACCTACAAGATGTGCCACTGAACCTACAAAGCTTATGGTGCTGATGTGGGTCTGAGTATCTTAATTTTCAATCCAACTTCTTGCCTCAGACAGAGATATGAATTTAAAGTGAAGAGATAGATGATAAATAGATAGATAGGGATATAAAACATATATGAGAACAGGATTTATTTTATAGTGAGAGAATAAACATTCATACCTGAATGAGGGCCACCCTACATACAGGAATACTCACCATGAGTGACCTAGAGGACTGCCCAAAGAGAGAGGAAAGAACCTGTATACCACCCCCATCAATGATCAGGAGCAAAAAGAGAGCTCTCTCCCATTCTCAGACTCTTATGAGTTAAAGGATGGTGACTTAGCATGCATGAAGTCATAGGGAATTGTATGACACCTCTAAGAGGAATTTAATATCTATATGGTGATCATGGCATCTCCCTCTCTTGGTCCCAGATGAAAAACAAATATATCGTGGGAAAGTGAGCATTTTTGACTGACAGGTAAAAAGATAACACTATAAGGGCCAGCATTGTGGCATTGTAGGTAAAGCTGATGCCTGTGATGCTGGCATCCCATATGGGTGACAGCTCAAGTCCTCCTGACTTCCCCACTTTTGATCCAGCAACCTGCTAATGCATCTGAGGAAGCAGCAGAAGATTGTCCAAGTGCACGGGCCCCTGCACCCTTGTGAGAGACCCAGAAGAAGCTCCTGGCTCCTGGCTTTGGCCTGGCCCAACCCTAGCCATTGCAGACATTTGGGGAGTGAGCAGCAAATGGAAGATCCCTTTCCCTCTCTCTTTGTCTCTCCTTTTCTGTATATATAACTCTGCCTTTCAAATAAATAAAAATAAATTTTAAAAAGCACACAAAAAAGATAATATATTGCAGGGCTGCAAGGATTCCAGCTCACTAAGGCCTAACTAGCTGCCTTCCCGTTCATACCACATTGATCGGATTAACCCATACATGAACTCTCCTGCTACACTAAGGGAATCCTCACTAAAAAGCAACAAAATGTTCCTAAATCAGAAGAAGAGTTGGCAAAGAAGAAAAACATATCTGAAGAAACAAAAACCTAACGATGGAGGAATAAGCTCAACGTGAAATAAATGCAATTTAGTTAAAAGAATAAAAAAGATATGAAAGTGCTAAGAAAAATAAGTATGACCCAATCTATTTTCCTTATTGCTCTAACATTTCTCCCTTATTTTACAATCAACTATGAGCTGATAGATATTATATAAAACAGTGCTCCAGCACAACAAACCATATTAATGTTCCACTGAGAGTCTATACTTGATATGTGGTTAACCTGCCCCTATTTTACTTATTCCTGTGAGTCATACTCTTAGTACCAGGTAATTTTCCAAGTAGGCAGTTATAATACCTCTGACTTTGACATAGAAGGATGCTTGCATTCTTAGACTTGGGCAGCTTTATTTAAATAGAACATTGAGAGTCTGATGAATCCAAATGGAGCGCCCACACTTGAACGTTTTCAGTATCTTTTTCTTTTTTGATGTTAGAAATTACTGTATTATCACTATAGCAAGGCAGATGAAGGAACATTAATATGGCTGCATTTGGTTGCTTTTTGATGTATTTAGCTTTTAAAGATGAGTGGATTGGATTGCTGTACAGATGATGTTCTATTTTTCATTGAAATTTTGTCATGCTAAAATAGAAAAATAATATTTAAGGTAGTAATTACTTTAACTTAGGTTTCTAAGATTTTCAGCCTGAACTTTACCTAAATTGTATAATAATCTACACCAAAGAAATATATTTTTTGGACTTTTTTTTTAAGATACTGTGTGACAAGGGAGAACAAAACTGGTTTATTGATATCTTTGGAGAAAAATACCGAGGATAGGCAAAAGCACTGAAAGATAAATGGAGTGATTAGTAGAATTATAGTGAGAAAAGCTAAGTATAAGTAAGCTTGAGTCACTAAAGGAGAGCAAATGCCTGAAATTACATTAAAACCCATTTAAAGCAGGAAACAAATGAAATATTATCAAAGCCTTCACTTACTATTTCTCTTTAAGATTTATTTATTTGAAAGAATTAGAGAGGGAGAGGAAGAGGGAGAGAAAGAGGACTATATCTTCTGTCCACTGATTCACTCCCTAGATGGCTACAACAGCCAGTGCTGGGCCAGGTCAAAGCCAGGAGCCAGGAGCTTTTCCCATGTCATTAGTAGGGAGCTGGATTGAAAGTGCAGCAGCTATAACTCAAACTGGCATCCATATGGGATGCTTGCACTGCGGGGAGTGGATTTACCTGCTGTGCTACAATACTGGCCCCTCACTATTTCTAATATATTTTAATTGTTTTTTAATTTTTGTATCAGAACTACTTTCCTACCTCTACCCTTTTTTATTTCAGACCATGGTTCATAGAGGCTGAAAGGGAACCTAGAAATTTGCAAGTCCCAAAGAAGTTCAATGGGTCTCTCAGGGTCATGTAGTAAAGCTTTCATGAAGAACTTCTGGATTCTAGTTCAATGTTTCTTAAAATAATTAACAATGACGTAAATGTTTTACTCACAAGACAAAATTGTGAGTTGCTGTCTGTATATGATCAGCACATATCCATGTCATTTTTCTAGGTAGACTTTCAAAGTTTGGAAGGAATTGATAACCAACTATTCAAAGGTTGGCGGATATGTTAAATTTTTTTATTTATTGGAAAGGCAGAGAGAGAACTCCCATCCACTGGTTTCCTCCCGCAATAGTCTGCAACAGCTGAGGCTGGGCCAGTCCAAAGGCAGAGCCAGGAACTCAATCTAGGGCTCCCATGTGGATGGCAGGGACTCAACTCCTTGAGCCATCATTGGCTGCTACCCAAGGTATGCATTAGCAGGAAGCTGAAATAAGTAGAGCCAGCACTCAAGTCCAACACTCTAATAAGGAATGCTAGCATCCCAAGTGGCATCTTTTTTTTTTTTAAGATTTATTTATTTATTTGAAAGTCAGAGTTACACAGAGAGAAAAGGAGAGGGAGAGGGTGAGAGAGAGAGAGAGAGAGAGAGAGAGGGAGAGAAAGAGAGATGTCTTCCATCTGCTGGTTCACTCCCTAAATGATCACAACAGCCAGAGCTGAGCTGATCTGAAGCCGGGATCCAAGAGCTTCTTCTGGTCTTCCACATGGGTTCAGAGACCCAAGGACTTGGGCCATCTTCTACTGCTTTCCCAGGCCATAGCAGAGAGCTGGATCAGCCAGGTCTCGAACCAGAGCCCATATGGGATGCCGGCACCGCAGGCAGCGGCTTTACCCGCTAGACCACAGTGCTGACCCCTCCCAAGTGGCATCTTAACTGCTGTCGAAAACACCTGTCCCAGCTTGACATTTTTCATTTATCAGTACCCATAAGAATAGGTTACCTGAGTTGGCCCAGTCTAATCACTTGAATCTTTAAAGCATCGAAGAGTGTAGCAGGAGAGTGAGAGTGACAAAGGGTCATTTACAATAACTCAGATTTGTCCACTTGTGATTATTTTAAGATTCATTCATTCATTCATCCATTCAAAAGAGCAACAGAGAGAGAGAGACAGAAAGAGAGAGTGATCTTCCATCTGTTGGTTCACTTCCCAAATGGTAGCAATAGCCAGGTCTGGATCAAGCCAGAGCCAGGGGACAGGAACTCTATCAAGTTTCCCATGTGGAATACCAGTGTAAAACGCAATGGCTTGGGGCTGGCGCTGTGGTGCAGTGGGTTAATCCTCCACCTGCAGTGCTGGCATCCCTTTTGGGGGCTGGTTCTAGTCCTGACTGCTCCTTTTCTGATGCGTCTCTCTGCTGTGGCCTGGGAAAGCAGTGGAAGATGACTCAAATGTTTGGGCCCTTGCACCCATGTGGGAGACCCAGAAGAAGATGCTGGCTGCTGGCTTCTGATGGGCTCAGCTCCAGCTGTTGTGGCCATTTGGGGAATTAACCAGCAGATTGAAGACCTTTCTCTCTGTTTCTCCCTCTCACTCTCTGTGGCTCTACCTCTCAAGTGAATGAATAAAATCTTTAAAGAAAAAAAAAAAAAAAAAAAGCAGTGGCTTAACCTGCTGTACCACAGCACTGGTTCCTGGTTCTTCCTTCTTATTTCTAGTTAGGTGAGTTACAAGGAAGGAATGGCAAATTCAGCAATCTGGAGCATTTATTTTATTTCTTCTTCAGTATTAGGCATATGTGCTATTACCATACAGTTCCTATAAGAAGGGATGACGAACAGTAGCCCCCAGGACAATTTATTTTTGTAGAAAATATTATTGGTACACTCTCAACCCTTGCTTTGTGTGCCACCAGTGGCTCATTTAGAGCCAATTACAGACTTGACATTACAGCAGCTTTTTTGGATATGACTGTAGTCCTGCCTTAGAAGTAACCCTGATTAGGACCCAGCATTGTAGCATAGCAGGTAATGCTGCTGCTGTGACACCAGCATCCCATATGGGCACCTCGAGGCCCAGCTGCTCCTTTTCTGATCTAGTTCCCTTCTAATGACCAGGGAAAGCAGTGGAAGATGGCCCAAGTGCTTGGAACCCTGCATCCATGTGGGAAACTAGAAAGCAGCTCTGGGATCCTTGCTTCAGCCTGGTCCAGTCCTGTCCATTGCTGCCATTTGGGAAATGACCAGTGGATGGAAGATCTCTCTCTGTGTCACTGTCTATCTTTATCTCTCTCTCACACACTCACTTTCTAACTCTGCCTTTCAAATAAATAAAATAACTATATCTTAAAAAATAAAAAAGAATTAACCCTGACCATCATCCCAAGTCCTATGAAAGGGTAAACAAAGTCATTGAGATAACCTACTGGCTTGTCATGACAGGCCAACCCTAGAATGTCTCTTATCTAAAGCTTCTTGAGGAAGTCCAGGGGCATATAGAGTAGCTTTGGGCCACCTTTATCTATGAAACCCTTTCTCTTCTGCTCCTGATGTCTCAGGGAATCCCTTGCCTCTCAGCTGCCTAAAATCATTATTTTGTGCATTGGAAGGATGCTGGAACTGGGTACTAGAGCCTGGACTTGAACCCAGGCATACAATATGGGATGCAGATGTTCCAAGTGGCATCTTAACCACTGAGCCAAACAAGCACTTCAGTTCTCTCTCTCTCTCTCTCTTTTTGTAAGCTGCACAGTTTTTATTTATCATTCTTTTTTTTTAAAATGAAGTTTTTGAGTAACAGTAATTGTAAATATTTATGTGTGTAATGTGACATTTCAATCCTTATACATAAAGTACACTGATCAAATCAGGTTAATTAATGTGGCCTTCTCTTTGTTGTTATTTTATGATTGGAGCCTGGGAGCTCCTCTATTCCATTTGCTCAGAGAATATACAAGTGGACATTTTGAACTATAGTCACCTCCACTGTGCTGTGTAACTCATTCCTTCTGTCTGTAATTTGGTATCCATCATACTTTATGTGGCTTATTTCACTTAAAATAATGCCCCCCAGTTTCATTCATTTTGATGAAAATGATGGAATTGCATTCCTTTTTAAAGTCTGAATAGTGTATATATGCATGCATATACTATATTTTCTTTATCCATTCACCTGATGAGTAGTGGCTATTGTGAATAGTGTTGCAATAAACATGGTGGTTCAGGTAGCTCTTTGGTATGCTGATTTCATGTCTTTTGCAAATATACCCACTAATGAGATTGTTGGTCATAAGGAAGTTCTAATTTTAGTTTTTTAAGGAATCTCCATACTGTTTTCCATAATGGATGTCCTAACTTACATTCCAACTGACAATGTTTAAGAATTTCTCCTCTCTGCTATTTTAATTACTACAGCTTTGTAGTGTGCTTTGTTTTTTGAACAATTTTTATGTATACAAAAAGAACATACTGCATGTATTATGTAGATACAAGTCTAAGAAAATAAGCTACTTCCCTGCCTTCCCCTCTCCCTTACCCAAACCCCCTCCTTCCTTCTTTTTTTAAAATTTTTCAAAAACACAATTTCAATCAACTATAATCACAGGCTTAATGCACCAATAATCATAATATTCAACAAGTGAATAGTAGAAAGACCACAGTTCCACAGGAATATAGACGAGGGCTAAAAGCAACAATCAAATCACAAAATGTCCATTTCATTCCTAAACTTTCTTAAAATTCTGTATTATCTACCACATATCAGAGAAAGCTTGTGATATTTGTCTTTTTGGGACTGGCTTATTTCCCTAAGCATCAGAACTCTTTCTAGCTTGAGAATTCTCTTCTTTATGAATTTTGTTGGTAAATAGAGCTTAATTAACGGGGCACTTTTTCTTCCTGGTGTTTTTTGCAACTGTTTCATTCAGTCTCCAGTCCCTGCTTATGGCCTCCTCAGACTTTGAATTGGGAGCTGGTGCAGGAAACAGTGAGACCCACAGAGAGCCTACTCTGATGGTCACACCAGGTGTAATAGCAATTTCATAGCAAGCATTCCACTGATGCTAGTGGTGGTATGCATTGTGCAGGAGTCTATGCCAACTGTACTGAGGCTAAAGCAGCAGTCTGCATTATTTGGCAGTCGTGTTGCCAGGGTCCTGCCAACTTGGCTTTGTTGTATATTTGGGACATGCTGAGTACCTAACCTGATTCTTATATACCTGATTCTTAGTCTGTCTCACAGTAAGATCCTTTAATAAGTTCCTTTCCTGATAAAAATCAGTTCAAGTTGGCTAGTGTTGCTGGCTACCAAGAATTCTGGCTGTGTCATGGGATTTGGTTTTATTTTTTTGATTTTTAAAAATTATTTATTTGAAAGGCAGAGTTAGAGAGAGAGAAAGAGACAGAGACAGAGAGAGGCACAGAGAGATAGAAAGACAGAGAGAGATCACTCATCTACTGATTTACTCCCCAGATGTTCACAATGGCTGGAGCTGGGCCAGTCTGAAGCCAGGACCCGGGAGCTTCTTCTGGGTCTCCCACGTGAGTTCAGGGACCCAAGGACTTGGGCCATCTTCTGCTGCTTTCCCAGGAACATTAGCAGGGAGCTTCAGAAAGGGAGCAGTCAGAACTCAAACTGGCTCCCATGTGGCAAAGGCTTTACTTGCTACACCACAGTGCCAGACCCTTTCTAAAGTTTTTTTTTTTAAACTAAAAAAATGAAATATATCCTTTTATAAAAGCTTACTTAAAAAATTAAATATTTTGTCTCATAAACTAATTAATTGAAAAGAGTTAACTGTGATTTGTTCTCAGGTTTGTGTGTGTGTGTGTGTGCATTTGTGCCAATTGTTGAAATCTTTACTTAGTATATAGAATTGGTCTTCTGTGTACAAAGTAATTGAAAATTAATGGAGAATGGGACTGGGAAGGAGAGAGTTAGGAGGGAGAGGGGTGGGAGTGTGGGTGGGAGGGCAGATATGGTGGGAAGAATAACTATTTCTGAAGTTGTACATATGAAATTTATATTCCTTAAAAATAAATTAATTATTTTTTTAAAAAAAGGATAGCACACAATTATCAAAGGATTTCTCTCAGGAATGCAAGATTGTTTAATACTTAAAGATCAATAAGTGTTATTCACCATATTGACAGAGTAGTAGAAAAAAGTTATATGATAACTTGAATAGACAAAGTAGGAATCCAACACCCACTCATTGAACAAACTCTTAACAATCTAGGAATTAATGGGAACTTTTTCAAACCAATAAAACTCATCTTTAAAAAGACAGACAGAAAGAGAAGTATGTAATTTTAGGCACATAGAATTTTGTTTATATGTTTTAACTATATTTCCATTAAAACCTTGTAGCTTGTGTAGGCATTATGACACAGCAGAGTAAGCCACCATCTGGGACACCTACATGTCTGATCCCAGCTGCTCTGCTCTTAATCCAGCTCCCTGTTAATGCTACTGCAAAGCAGCAGATGATGGTCCAAGTACTGGAGGTGCTGCCACCCTTCTGGAAGACCCTGATGGAGTTCCTGGCTTCTGGCTTCGGACTTCATTCTGGCCCAGCATAGGGTGTTGTGTTCATTTGGGAAGTGATCCAGCAGATGGAAGATATCTTCTCCCCCACCTCTCTCTCTCTCTCTCTCTCTCTCTCTCTCTCTCTGTCTCTCTGTCTCTCTGTCTCTCTCTCTTTTTCTCTCCCTCTGCCTTCCCCTGCCCCTTTACTCTGTCACTCTGTCTTTCAAATAAATAATTTTTTTTTTAAAAAAAGCTTGTAACAGCAGATCTAACTCAAAAATTTATGGTAGAGCCCATACACATTGTCAAATTCATATTCTGGCTTTGTTTTTCTTTTTTAAATTTTTAAAAAAGATTTATCTATTTGAAAGGCAGAGTTACAGAGAGAGAGGGAGAGTGAGTGAGAGAGAGATCTTCTATCCTCTGGCTCACTCCCCAAGATGGCCACAAGGGCCAGGGCTGAGCCAGGCTAAAGCCGGGAGCCAGGAGCTTCATCCAGGTCTCCCACATGGGTGTAGGGGTCCAAGCGCTTGGGCTCTGGCACTTTCCCAGGCTTATTAGCAGGGAACTGGATCAGAAGTAGAACAGCTGGGACACAAACTGGCACCCATATGGGATGCCCCCATTGCAGGCTGAGGCTTAACCTGTTATGCCTCAACGCCAGCCACTTGTTTTTCTTTTTAAATAATTATGTTACCATGCATCCTATGAGACTGTTGGAGAGTCAATCCCTCACAAACCTTGAAAAGCTGCTGTGCATTCTTTCTGGGGAAGCTGCAAACACAGGCCCCAAGCACTCCTTACCTGGATGCTCTTTATGTCTGTTGTCACCCAATGACTAGGCAAATTTAATAAAAATATCCATTTCCCAATTCTCTCAAACTATTTCTGTCTGTGCCAGTGTACCTTGAATTGTCAGGTGTGCCTCTCTGTGTTTGAGGCTTTTTCTTGTCCATGTGTAGCAGGCTGGAAAGTCAGGGGAATTAGCACCCGAGGCAGCAGTCTTCAGTGAAATATTGAGTGTATGAATACTTCAGCCCCTGGTCAATGAGGAGGGATAAATCAGTGATATGTATCTTCAGTCATGCAATATAGGAGCTGGCTTAACACACCTGTTATTGGCTGCCACTTTTGCCTTGAATCACTTCTCTACTCCCTTATGTATTTCCTAAATAAACTACTCAGCACTTAAATTCTTGCCCCAGGGACTGCTTTGGAGGTAACCCCTTAAAAAAGGTCTGCGATTTCCTTAAGTTTGAAGAGCCTTGTGCCAGACCTTGTCATTATTTGATTTCAACTGATCATCTTTTACGTGAAACAAAGGACAGGATGGGCCTTCTGCCGGTCTCCACAGATCTATGCTGGTCTCTTTAAATATCTCTGGGTAGGCAATCCATGCTACCACTAAAATTAGTCTAAAGTAGATTGGTGAGGCCAGAGTTGTGGCATAACAGATAAAGCCTCTGACTGTGATGCTGGCATCCCATATGAGTGCCTGTTTGATTCCTGGCTATTCTGACCCAGCTCTCTGCTAATGTGCCTGGGAAAGCAGCAGAGGATGACTCAGATACTAGGGCCTCTGCCTGAGATGTGGAAGAAGCTCCAGGCTCCTGGCTTCAGCCTGGCCCAGCCCCGGTCATTGGGGCCATTTGGGGAGTGAACCAGCAGATGGAAGACTTCTCTCTCTGTCTCTCTCTGTCTCTCTCCCTCTCTCTCTGTAACTCTGCCTTTCAAATAAATAAAATAAAATAAAATGTTTATTCAAAAGCAAAATTCCTGTCTGTGGTAGGCCAAAGCTAGTTTGCTGCACTATACTTCAACATGGCACAACACCATAGCAAGAAATGAAATGCAAAAATAACTAAGTTACCTAACCATGGTACAGCAAACATTCATTTCATAGAGTTAGTGCAGACTCTGGACTGCAGAGTGTCCCTCATCAAGCCTAAAATGATTGAAAAGGCAGAGAGTGAGCCCACAGTTCAGAGCTGCTCTAACCTGCTGATTCCTCCCAACCCCAGAGGTGAGATCTCCAAGCCCTGCCTTACTTCCTCTTTGTCCCAACCTCTAATTTATATCCCTACTTCCATGTATATCTTTTTTCAGCTTGTTTCCTGGTTCTAAAAGAGACCACAGTGCAGTTTTCATAAACATATATATATATATATATATATGCATAGGACGTTGGAGTGTGTGTGTGTATGCATGTATGTCACATCTATATGTATGTATTTACCATCAACCACAACAGGAAAGTAGAAAGAAAAATTTGCATTGTTTATAGCAATGGAACAGTATTTCTCTTTGCACAGGTAAGCCTTTTAGTTAGTTCCTTTATGGGTAGTACCTGTGGCCTCTTTATTTGTCAAGATAACAGTATCTAGAGAGCACTGCTAGCCAGAGAACCTTATTTCCTGACTATTACCAGTTTTATAAATATTAGTGGAGCAGAGGGCAAAATCTGTGATGGTCATTGGTTATCAACATCTAAATGAGAACCATGCCTGCTCTTGGGGAATTCCCACTGCAATGACATCCTATCTACATTAAATAGAACTAGCTGAGGTGGTTCTCCCGGTGAGCTGGGACTGGAAGGCAGGGGAATGTAGTGATGCACACTTAGCTCAAGTTTCAGTGGGGGCAGGATCTTGCTGGAAATGAGAATTGGAAGAATCTAGTTATAGTACTAGAGGAGTATTACTTGTGTGCAAAAGGTGGAAGGAGAGCTGAAGGTCTGAGACCAGTTGGAAAAGACAAAATAAATCCAGTTCAGAAGACTAACTTTTCAAACTGGTTTGTGACTCAGATACTAATTAATTGTCTCCTTCTGCCTGAGTAAGTGTGATAAGTTGATTTAGGAAAGACTCTAATCATCATTTGGTCATTTCACAACTGGGTCTTTCCCCTTATTCATTCATACTTTCCTCTAAGGGCTTTGCTGTGGCTTCTCACATGCTGAGGAGCAGGTTCAAGCCCATGAATGGGAGGCCTAGACTACTTCACCCTGTTTCTCCAGTTTCCATCCCAGTATCCACCTGATACCTATAAGACAGTCTGAAAACTTTCCAGCATTTTGTTTTCCATTACAATACTTGCTGGATTGATAATATGTTTATTGCACTGATGAAATTACCTCAATTCAGTATTATGTGACTAATAATTTAAATGAATAGTGAGCTTGTTTTACTACCTCCCAATTTAAATTTTGCTAATGAAGTAGAAAGAAATCTGAGTGTCTAACTAACTACTGTAAGAAAAAACTTCCAAATCTCTGTTAACACAAAATTTAATTTAGTTCATATTTACTTGGTGTCTGATGTGAGTTGAACAGCTTTCCTGGTAAAGACTTGTATCCAGGATTCTGCTATCCTAAAATTAGGCCTCCATAGTCACTGAAGAAAGGGAAGAAAGGACTTTGGAACCAAATGGGACTTTGGAAACAAATGAAGTATTTTTTTATTTACATATTTTTTAAAGTTCTTGATGTAGTTTAATTACTTTTGCCTATACCCCATCTTTGAGAACTGAGTCACAAGGTTGGCATATATAATCAACCTATATGGCCAGAAAGAGGAATAGAATTGGTAGGCATCTAATCAATTTGTGCCCTGTTTTAGAAGTCAACTGGAACTAGTGCTCTTTTGTAAACATTTTAAAAATAAAATGATTAAAGTAATTGATTAAAGGGGCCAGCACTGTGGCATAGCAGGTTAAGCCACTGCTTGCAGTGCCAGCATCCCACTGGGCACTGGTTAGAGTCCCAGCTGCTTCACTTCTGATCCAGCAATCTGCTGTAGCCTGGGAAAGCAGCATAAGATGACCTAAATCCTTGGGCCCATGCACCTTCATGGGAGACCCAGAAGAAGCTCTAGGCTCCTGGCTTTGGATCAGCCCAGCTCTGGCCATTGCAGCCATTTGAGGAGTGAACCAGCAGATTGAAGACCTCTCTCTATCTCTCTGCCTCTGCCTCTCTGTAACTCTGCCTTTCAAATAAATAAATAAATCTTTAAAAAAGAACATTTTAAGAGCACAATATTGCCCAATAGTAGAACTAAACTAGAACTTAAATTTCCTGAACACAATACTTCCTCCAATGTACTAAATTACCTCCCTACATTGGTTGGGAGGCTTTTGATTGCAAGTAATAGAAATTCTGAACCAAAGCACATAAAGAAAAAAAATATATATATTTTATATAGAGATTTATAAATTGAACTGTCCACAGATTCTTCCAATTTTACGGTTTATGGGAAACTTGACTCACAGGTTCATGATATCATCAAGATGCTAATTCCATTTTTATTTTGGTAGCTCTGTCCTCCAGAAATTGAACTCATTCTTGTGCAATATTCCCTGTTGGCAACACTGATGGATCTCTCATTCCTCTCACATTGTACAGGGAAATATCTCTGGGGCTCCCACAGAAAAGCAGGCAAACTTCATTCAAGGGAGTCCTTATGAAGTCTCTGACATTTCATTAGCCAAAATGGGATATATGCCTATCCCTGAACCAACCACTATGGTCAGATACAAGATGCTCTCCTGGACTTAACCTGGGGTGGCATATGTCTTCTCAAACCACATGGCTGCTTTGAACTAGAAATGGCCAAGTTCTGAAAGAAATCCTACTCCTTTTGGTTGGTAAAAAAGAAAGAGAGGAATGAAAGCAGCCAATGAATAACCACCATTCCCTAAACTGTGTTAGAAATTAATGCGACAAAGCTCAAGATTAAGATGCTTGAATAACTCATTGATTCAATGATATTAGGTTGAATCATATTTCCTGCATATAATATACATAGTACCTAAAGTGTTACTAAACTATTTTTAATTTTAATTTGAGATTTTCTGCATAACCATGAACCTAGGTTAGGAAATAAGGATTTAATGCTATATGATGTGTACAATTCAGTGAGAAGTGCTAGAAATCTTAAGGATCAGAATATTTTGTATGTTTTCTAGACAATGAACATTACCTGTGGCCACTGAAAACTCAAAAGACTGAGAAGCTTTTCTTTTGTTTTTGTTTTGTTTTTTTTTTTTTTTTGAAAAACTTACTTGACAGAGTTATAGACAATAAGAGAGAGAGAGACAGAGAGAAAGGTCTTCCTTCCGTTGGTTCACTCCCCAAATGGCCGCCGCGGCTGGCGCTGCGCTGGTCTAAAGCCAGGAGCCAGGTGTTTTTTCCTGGTTTCCCATGCAGATGCAGGAGCCCAAGCACTTAGGCCATCCTCCACTGCCCTCCTGGGCCACAGCAGAGAGCTGTACTGGAAGAGGAGCAACTGGGATTAGAACCTGGCACCTGTATGGGATGCTGGTGCTGCAGGCGAAGGATTAACCAACTGAGCCATGGCGCCAGTCCCCTGAGAAGCTTTTCTTAAGCTTTCCCTCCAGTGTTGTCTCTGCCTGATCAGTTCCTCCACTTTTGCAAAAAGCCTCTGAAAATATGTCCTCTGTATCTTTCCCAACAAGCTCCATAATTCCTTATCCTTTTATTTTCTTTATGGCTGCTTTCAAATGTGTCTTAGAGTACCATAAACATTGAATAGAATGAATAAACAATTTGTGGTAGATTCAAAAGAACTATACCTTTTTATGTCTGAGAAAATGTTTTAAAACTCACCACCTACACAGCAGTAAATGGTTTAATGATAGCCCTTTAAATGCACTATCAGAACTCTTTTATAGAATTTCATAAAAGACATCCTAGATTATTTCCATGGAAATTGGCCTTATTTAAACATTATTATCCTAAGGAACATTCCATATAATCAACTCATATTTTCTATAGTCTTTTTTTTTTTTAAGTTTCTTTTAAAGGTTGAGCTGGCATTCCCACTAAGGTTTGATAAATTATAGTAGTGCTGATATTGTAACAAGGTTAATACTTATGCAATCTTTAGTAACAGGCTGAGACTGCATGAGAACACAAAACATTGTCATATTTTAGCAGCTGTGATGATAAATGTGGCATATATCATATGGGGGTAGTGGTGAAACATGAGTTTTTTAAATAATATTTTATTCTAATCTTTTGGGTTATTTTTACTATGTCAGATATGGCTGAGTTGGTAACTAATCATAGTAATATAATATAGAATTTAAAACTAAATTTAGATAAAGAAGCAAAAAAGAAAAATAAACAATGAAATTATAGTTGTCCCCAGAAATAGTAAAAATCATGATAGTGTTAGAAGTAAGACTGAAAGTTGGGGAATGCTGCCTTTGATCTTCATCATGTACTTATGAACTTATAAACATAAATCCTGCCTTCTGTATGAGCATCATTATAGATGTCTTTGAACAACTCAGGATGTTAAGCGATAACATGAGGAGTGCACTCTGTGCAGAGAAAAGAAAAGAATCATTTGAAAGAGACGTGTCTGCTCCTGGACAGAAAGATATTAACATTTGTAAGAATGCATACATACATCAGTATGTTCAGAAATAAAGCTGCAAAAAAAAAAAAAAAAAAAAAGAATCTGTAAGAACATGCCTTTGCCTGAAGGAAATGCTGATGGTTAGGCCCATTCAGGAAGGCAATTGGGAGGAACATCATAGTTTCAGAGATTGTCATATCAAAGCCAGATGTTGTTGCACTTTTCAGTAATGTAGCTCCTTATTTTGTGCTTCTTTGCTTTCCAGATGTCTTGATGAATACTGAGCTCATGGGTCGGGCTGATAACTCAAGAAGGCTTGGCAATCACATTTCTTATTGTAAGTAAGTGGCTTAAAATCAGCCTGATGAGCTTTGTTAGTATGAAACAGCTTCCTGAGACCTGATGATTGTGATCACATTGATGAGATGAAGTTTCCAAGTCTGAGAGGCTGAACTGACCTAGGTGGCTGCATCAGAATACTTCCCACTTACAGGGTTCCAACTTAGGGAGCCAGACACCTAGAAAATCCCTATGTCTCAACATTTACATTTTCATAACTTCTGCTATTCTGATGTTTGTGTTACTTCTGATTTGAAGCAAGCTGTTAATGTCATTTTTATGTTATGTTAACATATGAGATAGTTTGGGGATACCCTCTAAAGGAAAAATGATACTTAGATATTTTTCTTGTAAGGACTCAAGGTTTTTGCAAAAAAGAAAAAAAAAAAAACACCACAAAACTGTTGAATGACTTTGAGTACTCACCTGGCCTGAAATTGAGGCATCGAACAAATGAAATATTTGCCACTTAACCTGCTGTCTACTTTCTTCTCACTTTATTCACTGCTAGCTTTGGGGATGAACCATTGACTGTCACTGCCTCCACTTCATCGGTGCCAGGTCTCTCCTTACCGAACCCCACCATCTACCTGCCTTGCATCCCTGTTGTTCTACTGATACACTCCAAAACTGTTCTGAATGATAATAGAGCTTTGAGCTATCATTTTACATGACTTGTCTGCAAAGCTGAATGGTACATTTTATGCTTTTCTTTTGGAAAACGTGTCTTCTCCCTGCTCTGATGTTCAGAACTTATATCTTTTTAATTTGCTTCCTGACAACTTAAACCTTCCTTTCATCATCTTAATGGAAACTTTTTAAAAAGAAAAAAATGGGGTGAGTGGATGGGTGGGTGTTATGATGCCGCAGGTTAAGCCACAATTTGGGATGCCTGCATCTCAGAGTTCCTATTCAAGTTCCAGCTATTCTGCTTCCAATCTAGCTTCCTACTAATGAATCCTAGGAAGTACCATATGTTGGTTCAAGAGCTTGGGTCCCTGCCACCCAATGGAAGACCTGTATGAGTTTCCAGGTTCCTGGCGTTGTCCTGGCTCAGCTTTTGCATTTGGTGAGTGAGCTAGCATATGGAAGTTCTAAAATAAAAAAGAAAGAAACATAACATAGCAGATCAAGCTAATCTCCCCTTCCTATTCTATCCCTCCCCTTCCTGTTCTCCAACTATTCTGAAAACATATTGTCATTTCTACATTTATATATCTGTGTACCATATGTATAATATATATTTTAAATCACATATATATAGGACCACATTACAGCATCCTTTGAAGCATACTTTTTTATTCATTATTATGTATCTCAAAATTGTCTATCTTCATATATCTAAATTCACTTTAACTATAATCTTCCATTGTATAAATTAACATTTATGAGAACTGCTTAAATATATAGCTTCAGGAGACCTTTTGTTTGTTGCTTAATTATTTTGAATTTCCTTAAGAGATATCCTATAGCATCAGCTACAGATTATAGATAAATGATGGGGATAATTTGGGCAAGCTCTATGCACATGTCTTATAATTGTTGAACTTATCTAAAATATAGTTATTGAACCTATAAATGTTTCCAAGATTTATTTATTTTTTGAAAGGCAGAACTACAAAGGCAGAGAAAGAGATATATTCTATCCAGTTCACTCCCCAGATGGTCACAACTGCCAGGTCTGGGCCTGGCTGAAGCTAGGATGGCAGCCATGTTAGTAGGGAGCTCTACCAGAAGCAGAATAGCCAGGACTTGAACCTACAGTCCAATGTGGAATGCCAATGTCATAGCAGTGGCTTAGCTTACTGTCCCACAGTACCAATCCTATGAATTTTTGTTCCTATAGTTTTTCTTCTCCCATCCTTTTTCTCTACAGTTGACAGTTGAGAGCATTGTTATGCTTCCAGTTATGGTAAATAGGAAACTTGGAGTATTTTTTTTTTTTTTACCAATTTTCTTCTTTCTCATGTTTAGTTATTTACGTAATCCTCCTGAATCTGTATATGAAATGTATTTCGATGGTCCCTCTTTCCCATACCTACTACTGGAGCCTTGGACTTGGCCTTCATCATTTTTACCTGAACTAACACAATTTCCTTCCAAATATTTTCTATGCATCCAATTTCATCTTAGTATTATCTGGTATTCTGCTGCCAGAGTCATCTTTCTAAAACAGAGCTTGGCAAGTTTATCTTTCCAGGGATAGATAGTGAATATTTTAAGTATTGAAGGCCATGGGGTCTCTATGGCAACTATTCAACACTACCTCTGTCACATGTTAGTTTCCACAGACAATAATAAATAGATGGATGTGTATGTTTGAGTATTCTAGTAAAGTTTTATTTACAAATCATCAAGGGCCAGACTTGGCTCAAGGACCATAGTTTGCTGAGCCCTGTTCAACAACATAATTGGATTATGTATCTCCCTAAGCTTTTATATTTTCTGCAGAACATAGTATTTACTCACTATGTTTCTAAATCTGGCACTATCCTTAATTTATCATTGAAGGGTAATTAAAACTCTGGGGTCCTAATCTGTGTTCTGACTTGCTTCTAATAAGTCTGGAATTGTATAGTTGATAAAAAAAAACTCAAGATAAATTCAAAATCTTTTTATAAATCATAAGATGAAACTTAACCCTCTAAATGGAAGGATGAACAAAGATTATAAATAAGCAATTAAAAAAAAAAAACAAGAGAGACATGTTCAAAAAGTATTGGCAAAAATGTTTTACTGGGGCAGGCACTATAGTATAACAGCAGTGCTGGCATCCTATATAGGCACTGGTTGGAGTCCTGGCTGCTCTGCTTCTGACCCAGCTCCCTGCTAATGGCCTGGGAAAGCAGTAGAAGATGGCCAAAGTTCTTGGGCCCCTGTAGCCACATGAAAGACCAGGAGCTTCCTCTGGGTCTCTCACGTGGGTGCAGGGGGCCAAGGACTTGGGCCTCCTCTACTGCCTTCCCAGGCCACAGTACAGAGGTGGATCAGAAATGGAGCAGCTGGGACTCGAACCAGCACCCATATGGGATGCCAGCACTGCAGGCGGAGGCTTTAACAAATGTTAAAAACCTGCGATACAGCAATTCCATTCCTATGTATTGCTCATAGAGACATTATGAAAGGATGTAATGATTTAGCTACAGGGATATTTATTTCAATGGTACTTAAAATACCCAGAAACTTAGAGTTGAAGTATCTAATGACAGAAGACTGTTTAAAAATTACAAGTGTTTAAAATGATCTAGAAAGATTAAGTAGGGTTTATTCCTGAAATTTTGAGCTACTTTACATTCAAAGATCAGCCAGTGTAATTCACCACACAAACAAAATAAAGGAAAACTTTCCCTTAAGATTGGTAATAAGACAATGATATCCTATGATACCATGTCAATTATCATTATGTTGAAGTTCCTATTTATAATAAGGCAGAATAAAGAAAGTATAATAAGTGTAGTAAGAAATAAAGTAGATAAGAAATAAAATGTAATAAGGCAGAATAAAGTAATTAAAAGCCAAATGAATGGAAAGAAGGAAGTAAGATTATCATCATTCAATGGTGCCACAATAGTGTGTGTAAAAAATCTAGAGATGCACAAACAACTAAATACAATAAATGAATTGAGCACTGGACACAATTTTGAATATATATTATTTTTCCTACAATTATCAATTACAAATTAGAAAATAAAATTAAGAAGCAATACTGTTCTTATTAATATACTAAAAATAATTTTCTTAGTTTTTTTTTTTTTTTGACAGGCAGAGTGGACAGTGAGAGAGAGAGACAAAGAGAAAAGTCTTCCTTTTCTGTTGGTTCACCCCTCAATGGCCGCTGTGGCCAGCGCACCGCGCTGATCTGAAGCCAGGAGCCAGGTGCTTCTTGTGGTCTCCCATGTGGGTGCAGGGCCCAAGGACTTGGGCCATGCTCCACTGCACTCCCGGGCCACAGCAGAGAGCTGGACTGGAAGAGGGGCAACCGGGATAGACTCCGGCACCCCGACCGGGACTAGAACCCGGTGTGCCAGTGCCGCAGGTGGAGGATTAACCTATTGAGCCGTGGCGCCGGCCAATTTTCTTAGCTTGACAAAAACTCATTGCTAACCTAAGATAGTAACATGGGAGGAACTGGTTCAGGACTATACCAGGACTCTCTGTACTATCTTTCAAACAGTTCTATAATCTGAAAATTACAAAACTAAGCATTTTCTTTAAAACAGTCTCCTCAAATCAAAAGAAAAGCAATATCATTGACATTAACCACAAAACTTCTCAAATGCCTAGAAGATAATATAACAAAAATATGTACAATCTCTAAATTTAAAAGTATAATAAATTGTTGAGATAAATCAAATTAGACCAAATTTAATGAAATAGTATATTATGTTCCTGGATTGGAAAATTAAATATTGTTAAGATGTCAGTTTTTATATTTTATTTGTTTGAAAGGCAAAGAGGAGAGGGGGTTGAGAGAAAGAGAGAGAGAGAGAACGAGTGCTCTCATCTTCTGGTTCATCCTCCAATGCCCAAGAGCCACGGACTCAATTCAGGTGTCCCATGTAGGAGGCAAGAACCCAAATACCAGGGTTATATGCCTAATAGGGTCCATAGCAGCAAGAAGCTGAAATCAAGGAGTGGAGGTGGATATCATAACCAGGTACTTTGGTATGAGACAGAGGCATTCTAACCAGCATCTTAATTGCTAAGCCAAACATCTACCCCAAGATATCAATTATTCTCAAATTGACCTATAGATTCAATATAATTTGTATGAAAGTAACAGATTATTTTTGGTAGGAATTGACACATTGATTCTAAAATGGAATTATGTAGAAATGCAAAGGACCTCAGATAGCTGATAGTCTTGTAAAAGAATCTGTTTGGTAGACTTGCACTGCCTTACTTTACCTTTGTTTTCTTGAGGTGTAGTTTATATGCCCAAACTGTATATCCTCAGTGTATACAATTCGATGAGTCTCGACCTATGCATACATAGGTGAAATCATCACTACAATTAAGGTAATAGACAAAGTCGTCATCTCCAAAGATTTTTTGTGTTTGTTTGTTTTTGAGAGTGTGATAAGCACACTGAATATGAGGTCTGTGTCCCCTTTACAAATGTTTAAACGCACAATACAGGTCCATCAAGTACAGGTACTGCTTTGTGCTGCAATTTTCTATAACATATTCATCTTGCATGACTGAAATTATACTCATTGAACCAATTCCTCATTTACCCTTCCCCCAATCCCTTGTAACCACCATCCTACTCTCTTATCTTATGCTTGAGTATTTTGGATACCTCACGTTGGTGGAATCATGCAGTATTTGTACTTCTGCAGTTTTCTTATTTCATGTTGCCCAACTGCAATAGATCCCTAAAACCTATTCCTCCTGTCTAGCTGAAACATTGTTCCCTCTGGCCAACCTCTCCTCATGAGCTCCAGCCTCTGATAACCAGCATCTGGTAACCAACATTCAAGTTTCTTCTTTTACAAGTTTGACTTTTTAAAATTCCACATTTAAATGATATCATGAAATATTTGTCTTTCTCTGCCTGGATTATTTCACTTTAACAGTGTCCACCAGTTTCATCCATGTTGTCAAACAGGACATTATTTTCTTGTCTTTTTTTAAGGCTGAATAATATTCCATTGTATGTATATATCATGCTTTTCTTTATTCTTACATTTGTTAATGAGATTTTATTTAGTTTATTTCTCTAGCTTGGCATTGTGAATGATGCTGTAATGAATATAGCAGTGCAGACGTCTCTTCATTATCCTGTTTATAATTCCTTTGGAAATATATCAAGAAGTAGAATTGCTCGATCATATGGTAGTTTTATTTTTAATTTTTTTGAAGAATTTACATACTGTTTTCCATAAGGGTTGCACTAATTTACATTTCTGCTAATGGCATATAAGAGTTTCCTTTTCTCCCCATCCTTGCCAAACAAAACTTTTACCTTCGTCTTTTTTTTTTTTTTTTGACAGGCAGAGTGGACAGTGAGAGAGAGAGAGACAGAGAGAAAGGTCTTTCTTTTCCATTGGTTCACCCCACAATGGCCGCTGCGGCCAGCGCACTGTGCTGATCCGAAGCCAGGAGCCAGGTGCTTCTTCTGGTCTCCCATGCGGGTGCAGGGCCCAAGGACTTGGGCCATGCTCCACTGCATTCCCAGGCCACAGCAGAGAGCTGGACTGGAAGAGGAGCAACTGGGACTAGAACCCGGTGTGCCGGCACCACAGGCGGAGGATTAACCTATTAAGCCATGGCGCCAGCCTACCTTCATCTTTTTATAAGCATTCTAATACATGTGAGTTATAGTCATTATGGTATTGGTTTGCATTTCCCTGATGATTAAAGATATTGAGCAGCTTTTCATATGCCCCTTCACTATCTAATGTTTCTTCAGAAATGTTTATTTAGATCCTTTGTTGGTCTATATTTTTTTATTTGACAGAGTTAGACAGTGAGAGAGAGAGAGAGAGCCAGAGAGCCAGAGAGCAAGGTCTTACTTCCGTTGGTTCAGCCCCCAAATGGCTGCTTTGGTTGGAGCTATGCCAATCCAAAGCCAGGAGCCAGGTGCTTCTTCCTGGTCTCCCATATGGGTGCAGGAGCCCAAGTACATGGGCCATCTTCCACTACCCTTCTGGGCCACAGCAGAGAGCTGGACTGGAAGAGGAGCAACCAGGACTAGAACCCAGTGCTCATATGGGATGCCGGCGTCGCAGGCGGAAAATTAACCAAGTGAACCATGGCACCAGCCCTTGTTGGGCTATTTATATGTCTGATGTTGAATTGTTTGAGTTTCTTACATAAAAATTTGTGGAAAAGGCTGACGTTGTGATGCAGCACGTTAAGATGCCACCTGCAATGCCTGCATCCTTTATCAGAGTGCGGATTTTGAGTACCAGCTGCTCTGTTTCCAATTCAACTCCCTGCTAATGCACTTGTGAAAGCAACAGAGGATGGCCCATGTGCTTGGGCCCCTGCCACTCATGTGGAAAACTCAGATGGAGGGCCACACTGGGTTTCGGCCCGGCCCAGCCCAGTCCATTGCGGCTTGTGGGGAGTGAACCAGCAGTTGGAACATATCTCTTTCTCTCCCTCTCTCTCTCCATTCCTGTCACTCTTCCTTTCAAATACATAAATCTTTTTAAAAAATAATTTTGTGTTAAATGGATTGAAAAACTTAAGTTTATTTTGGTGCAAAAACTGTTTGAAATGCATGCATTTTTTTCCTCAGAATATATATTTTCATAAGTACATTTGAATAACCCTCATAGGCATGGATTTCAAATATTTTTACACCAAAATAAATATTTTTAAGGATTTATTTATTTTAAGGGCAAAGGGACAGAGACAGAGATAGAAGGAGATCTTCTACCTACCGATTCACTCTCCAAATGGTCACAATGGCCAGGACTGGGCAGTGTTGAAGAAAGGAACTCAGAGCTATATCCCAATCTCCCAGATGGGTGGCAAGGACCCAGGTACTTGGCCCATCTTCCCCTGCTTACATGGGACAATTAGAAGTGAGCTGGATTGGAAGCAGAGCAGCCAGGACTCCAACATGCTATGCCACAGTGCCAGCCCCAGAATAAAAATCTTAATTCCATTTTCCACAAACTTTTTGAAGTTACCTCATAGTTTGGATATTAATTTCTTAGTGGTTTTGTAAATACATGGTTTGTAAATATTTTTCCCATTCCATTTATTCCTTTGCTGTACAGAGGCATTTTGATTTAATGTAGTCCCACATACCTGTTTTTGCTCTTGCTGCCTGTGCTTTGGTGTCATGACTAGACCAATTTCAAGAAGATTTTACCCTATATTCATTCTAGGAATTTTATAGTTTCAAGTTTTATCTCTTTTTTATGTCTTTAATCCTTTTGAGTTGACTTTTGTTTTTAGTATAAGACAGAGGCCTGATTTCTTTTGTATGCATGTTGATATCCCAGCAGCATTTATTTAAGTGACTGTCCTTTCCTCTGTTACCATGTTCTTGGCAACCTTGATAAAAATCAGTTGAGCATAAATGTGTGGAATTATTTGTGAGTTCTCTATTTAGTTCCATTGGTCTATGTTTATTTCTATGCCAATACTACACTTTTTAAAGCTTTATAATATAATTTGAAGTCAGGAAATGTGATGCCTCCAGCTTTGCTGTCTTTCCCAAGATTATTTTGACTACTCAGGATCTTTTGTAATTCTGTATGAACTTTAGGATTGTTTTTCTATTTCTATAAAAATGCCACTGGGATTTTGATAAGGATTTAGTTGAATCTGTAGATCAGGTTGGGTAGTATAGACATTTTGCTAATATTAATTATCCATGAACATGGAATTTTTTTTGCCATTTATTTGTGCATTCCTCAATTTCTTTCACTGGTGTTTTAAAATTTTCAATGTTCAGATTTTCACTTTTTGACCTTTTGGTTAAGTATTTCATTATTATCTTGAAAATAGAAATACAACTTTTTCTTTCGTCTTCTCAGATAACATTGTTAGCACTGCTTTTTGTATGTTGATTTTATATCCTGAACTTTATTGAATTGATTTATTAATTCTGACTTTTTAAATAGAGTCTGTATGGTTTTCTAAACATTATGACTCTTGATAAAGTCATAATTCCATTTTCCCACCAACTTTTTTGAAGCATGCTCATATATGAGCGTGTCATCTATAAATAAAGATATTTTTACTTCTGTTCTGATTTGATGTCTTTTGTTTCTTTTTGTTGTGTGATTTCTCTAGGTCAGACTTGCAATACTATTTTGGACAGATGCAGCAAGAGTGGGCATAGTTGTCCTATTGTGGACCACAGAAGAAAAGCCTTTAGCTTTCTTCCTACAATGTTAGTTGTGGGTTTGCATATATGACGTTATTGTGTTGAGGCACATTCTTGCTCTAATTTATCACAAAAAGACATTAAATTGTGTCAAATGCCTTTTCAGCATCTATTGAGATGATTGTGTGGTTTTGTTTTTCCTACTAATGTCATTTACCATGTTTATTGCTTTTCATGTCTAGAACCATCCTTGTATCCTAGGGATAAATCCTACTCAATGTGGTTAATGTTCCTCTTAATGTGCTATTGAATTCAGTTTGCTAGTGTTTTTTTTAAACCCCCCCCCCTTTTTTTATCTGACAGATAGAGTTAGACAGTGAGAGAGAGACAAAGAGAAAGGTCTTCCTTCCGTTGGTTCACACCCCCCCCCCCCCCCAGATGGCCTCCACAGCTGAATCTACGCCAATCTGAAGCCAGGAGCCAGGTCCTTCTGGTCCTGCGGGTGCAGGGACCCAAGCACTTGGGCCATCCTCCACTGCCTTCCTGGGCCACAGCAGAGAGCTGGACTGGAAGAGGAGCAGCCGGGACTAGAACCCGGCACCCATATGGGATGCCGGTGCCACAGGCAGAGGATTAACCCAGTGAGCCACTGTACTGGCCCCAAGTTACTAGTGTTTTATTGAGAGTTATTGCATTATGTTCATCAGAGATATTTGCCTGTTGTTTTCTGTACTTATGATGCCTTTGACTTTGCAGTCAGGGTGGTAGGCCTGATAGAATGAATTTTGGAGTGTTCCCTTTTCTTCTTCTTCTTCTTTTTTTTTTTTTTTTTTTTGGAATAGTTTAAAAAGAATTTGGGGTGGTCATTCGGAACAGCAGTTAAGATAGCACTTAAGGTGTCAACACCACATATTAGAACACTGGGTTCAAGTCTCAACATGCCTTCCAATTCTAGTCTCCTTTGGAACCATCACCAGGTGATAGTTCAAATACCTGGGTCTCTGCCACCCATGTGGGAACACAGATTGAGTTCTGGTCTCTGGGTTTCAGCCTGGCTTAACCCTGACTGTTACAGGCATTCGGAGAATGAACTAGCAAATGGAAGTTCTGTCTCTCATCTTCCTCATCTTTTTGTCTCAGCAATAAAAATAAGAAGAATTTTATAGTTCTTTGAATACAACCATGAAGCCATCTGTTCCTGGAATTTTCTTTGTTGGAATGTTTTTGATTGTATGTGGTATTGTTAGGGTAAAATTGGGGTGAGGAAAGATTACCTCTGTTCTTTGTCTCACATGGAAGAACAATTTCCGCATGGATCTTGCTAACTTGATAATCTTGTCTGCATAGACAAGGCAGAGAGAAAAGCAAGGTTTATTTAAGTCAGAGACTTGCTGGTCCAAGAGAGGCAAAACTGAAAGGGGCTGGTGGTAGTGGGATTTTTAAACACAATTTTGGGAGAAAAAACTGAGGATCAGCTAACAATCAGTTACATGCTGGAACAAAAAACCCTATCTATAGTCTTATTTGCCCTGTCTACTTTGCTCATGATAAAACAAAAGAGCCATGGTGAGGGTAGAATAGCTAACTTGTTTTTTACAGTTAACTGGAGCTCAAAAAGGTTGAGTCACTACTCCCTTGCAGTTCCATAATAAGATTGGAAGCTCCCAAGGAGTGGGACAGGCACTTTTGGCCTTGCTAAAGATAACTTTTGGGGAGACACAGGCAGTGGGATTTGGCACCTCGATCTTGCTAACTTGATAATCTTGCTAACTTGATAATCTTGATAACTTTTGGGGAAGCAAACATTTTGCACCCTCTTAGGGGGATTCTCCTTTCTTCATTTTCCAATGAACCAACCTAACTGCCTATAACCCATATGACTCCTCACAGTGTGTTTTTAGGAATTAATTCATTTCTTCTATATTAACTAATTTGTTGGTATATAATTCTTCATAGTCCCTCATTATCCCTTTTCCATATCATGTCTCTTTTTTCTGATTTATTTGAGTGTTTTCTATTTTTTCTTAGTCCAGCTAAGAGTTTGTCAATTTTGTCTCTTTTTTAAAAAACAACTATTCACTTCATTAATTTTTTTCTATTATTTCTCTAATCTCAATTTCATTTATTTCTACCCTAGTTCATATGATCTTCTTCTTTCTACTAATGTTGTACTTAGTTTGTCATAAGATTATTTAGGCTAACTTCACTAAGCTCAATAGCACTCCTGATTGTTGATGAATCTTTGACATCTGCATCTTAACACAGACAAAGGAATATGTGAGAACAGCAGACAAAATGTAAATGGTTTTGATCCATTGGAATTGCAGTTGTTTTTGGTTTACACTGCACATTTCTTCCTACCTTCTTTTGTATAAAATATTTATTTATTTATTTATTTGAAAGGCAGAGAGACAGAGATCTCTCATCTATTGTTTCACTTCCCAAATACCCACAACAGTGAGATCTGGGACAGTCCAAAACCAAGACCCCAGGAATTCAATCTGGGTCTCCCACAGGTGTGGTAGGGAACCAACTGAGTGAACCATCACCTGATGACTCCCAGGGTATGTACTGGCAGGAAGTTGGAATAGGGAATCAGCTGATAGTCAAACTCAGGCATTTCAAGTGGTGTCCTAACTTCAGGTCAAATACATATCCTCTACCACCTTTTCCTTCTCCCTCCTCCTCTTCCTCCTCCTCTTCCTCCTCCCCCCTTCTCCTCCTCCACCTCTCCTCCTCCTCCTCCCTCTTCTTCTTTCTTCTTCTTCTTCACAGATTCTGTCTTACTGACAATAACAGTGAGGATGTGACTAAGAAACATCCCATCACAGTGCACAAGATACTGTTTGCTGTGTTTAACTAATGGGATAACAAAGGAAAATGGGTTTATTGAAGTATTTCTCTGGGAGGGAGAATTCTCTGTTTCCTTTATGGCCTAGAAACTTGGGATTATATAATCCTAGTGTAATCTAGATTATATATCTATGACTTTCTTCAGGATTCTTCCAACTCCTATCATTGACAGCTACATAGAATGATCCCATTTGCCATAGAAGAAATTCAACAAATATACAGAAATAATGGGCAAAAGATTCAGGTTATTTTGGTGAGAGTTACATGAGTCACTGGATCTAGTTGTGCCTGAAACCCACTTCTTTCCTGTTGTATTCTTATTGATTTTTTGAGTCACTATTCTTTTTTATGCTTAAATTATTTATAGTGTGGGCTAGATAATGAGATGCCACCTTGCAATGAATTTAATTTACAGCTACTTTTAAAGAAAATAGAAATATAACCCTTCTCATATATATATATTATATGTAATATATATGTTATATTGTTTGTAATCATAAAAACATTGGCATGAATAGAAAAATGAACCTCATATCTAATTATGGTCATGATAGTACAGTAATATTTTCACTGCTTTTATTGTGTAAAACAATTTGTTTTGTGCCAACTCTGTAAGGTATTGAAGTAGTTATAATCTAGATACATAGCAAGGAATAAACTTACCAATATCCTCATGGTTATGAAGACATAAATATAATCAAGAGAGACAGTCAATAAGCAAGCAAACAGAAGCAATTGAAATTTCTATTAGAGGGATGATATGGGAATCTGATCAATATGTTTTACTATGGAAATATCAGGGATGATTTAATAAAGGAGAGAGACTAGAAGGATCAAAGTCCTTGAAAAGCTGTCAGGACAAAGGATCCAAGACTCATGTAGAACTGCCAGAGAAGATTCCAAGATGGCAGAATAAGGAAAGAGCTTACTGTTCTAAACTAGGGAAAGATAATTTTAAAAGGTGGAGAGAGTGCAATCTCAGGGAAGACTTAGGGAGAAAACTGTAGAGGGAACTCTCCACAAATTAGAGGGACACTGTGGACCCATATGGAGGCTGTGGATGGACACAGCTCAGGACCCCAGCAGCCGAGAGCATCAGCACAAACCTTGGAGTGACATGAGACCAAACTGCAGCAACTAAAGCTTCCGGTGATAAAGCTGTGAGAAGAGTTTGGCATGAATCTGACTTGGAGACTTATGGTGGGAAATGTACCTGCCTATCTAGAGAGGTGAAAGGGAGCATGTTTTTCTCTTCCTGACTACCCAGCATTGGCATTCTGTAACTAACTGAAAGAAGGCAGGTGCCGTTTTGGTGATATATAACAGTTGCACTAGCTTGAGTCCACGCACCCAGCAACCAGCCAAGAGGAGATGCCAGACAGGCTGGTAGAATTGACAGGGGAATGGGTGTTTCTGACCTTGGGAGCCTTGTGTAGTGGGACTGTGAAAACACTGTGACTTCATGGGAGAGCACAGGTTGTGGTTTGGACAGTCACATGTGGCTCCACATACTTGGGACTCCCTGATTTCCTGGTGAGGATCAATGCTACTGGGTCCATCCTCACACTGAAGACTACATGGATCCTTTGTGTGGCTCTCATGGCAGCACGGAAGAATATTGTATCCACTGAGGCTAACTCCCAGGCACTGAAGGAGAGGAGGTGAGCATGAGACTACACCAACAGAGCTGAACAAACCTACCCTATGATGGAAGGAAGGAAGGAAGGATGGAAGAGAGGGAGAGAGGGAGGGAATAAGGTTGATTTACCATGTCCAACTTGGGTGTCACTTTGGACACTTCCCTCACAATGGAGCACTGAATAGAGCTCCCTGACCACACCCAGCACATGCCTCTGGGTATTCACTGAAAGAGCAGACTCTCCACTAAGCCATAAAGGCATAATTAAAAGATAAAAGCCATCACAGAGGGGAGAAAATAATAATAATATGTATTTCAACAAGTGCCTAAAAATAACCACAGTGCTTCAAGAAACAAGAATAAGGAAGACAACATGATGTCCCCCAAAAGAATACAGTAGACTTCAATACCAGAAGAAAGAGATTGAAGAAATTCCAGAAACAGAATTCAAAAAATCAATCATCATATTACTTAGAATTAATTAGAAGCAAATCCATGATAAATGAATAATAAATTCATACGTGACATGAATGAAAATTTTTCCCATGAAGTTGAGAGTCTAGAGAGAAATCAATGAAATATTGGAAGTGAAGAATTTAACAAAAGACTTGGTGAGGCAGAAGAAAGAATACCAGATTTAGAAGACAAATCTCTGGAAATTTTAAAGTCAAACCAGAAAAAAAAAAGAAGAAGAAATTAGAAAACTAAAAAAGAGTGTTGCAGATTTATGGGGTACTATCAAAGAACCCAACATATGGATCTTAGGAATTCCTGAAGGCATGGAAAGAGAGAATGGATTAGAAGTCCTTTTTAGTGAAACAATTACAAAAAAACTTTTCTAATTTGGAGAAAGAAAGGGACGTCTAAGTATAGAAAGCACATAGAACTCCTAATAGACATGATCAGCAAAGATCTTCAACATGACAAACTGTTGTCAAACTCTCCATAGTAAAACATAAACAAAAGATTCTACAATGTGAAGGAGAGAAATGCCAGAATATTTCCAGAGGATCTCCAATTAGATTCACAGCTGACTTTTCATCAGAAACCCTACATGCTAGGAAAGAATGGTGAGATATATTTCAAGTCTTATGAGAAAAAAAAATTTCAACTCAGAATACTGTATTCTACAAAGCTCTCATTTGTGAGTGAAGGTGAAATAAAGACCTGCCATAACAAACAGAAATTGAAAGAATTTGTCACCACTCATCCAGTCTTACAAAACATGCTTAAGGATGTACTGCACACAGAAAAACAGAAACATGGTCATCAATATGAAAGAAGGTGAAGGCAGAAAATCACCCAGTAAAAGTGCAAAGGAAATCCAAACTAAAAAATAGGAATATTTATAGAAAAATGGCAAGACCAGTCCTTACTTATCAATAGTCACCTTGAATGTAAATAGCCTTGACTTTCCAGTTAAAAGATACAGACTGGCTGAATGGATTAAAAAACAAAACCTATCTATTAACTACCTACAAGAAACACATCTCTTCAACAAAGATATAAAGAGACTGAAAGTGAAAGGATGGAAAAAAAATATTTCATGCTAACAGACACCAAAAAAGAGCTGGTGTACCCATCCTAATATCAAACAAAATAGAAACTGTTAAAGACAGAAACTGTTAAAAGAGATAAAGAAGGGCACTATGTAATGATTAAGGGATCAGTTCAACAAGAAGAAGTGACTATTAAAAACTTATATGCACCTAATTACAGGATATCTGGCTATTTAAAATAAATATTAGTGGATCTAAAGGGAGATATAAACTCTCATACAATAGTAATGGGGGACTTCAATACCCCACTTTCAGCAATGGACAGATCAACCAGACAGAAAATCAGCACGGAAACAACAGAGTTAATTGATATTATAGACCAAATGGACCTAATAGATATCTACAGAACTTTCCATCCTACAGCCGCACAATACACATTCTTCTCACCAGTGTATGGAACTTTCTCTAAGATACACCATATGTTAGGCCATAAAGCAAGTTCAGAAAATTCAAAAAAATCAAAATCATACCATACATCATCCCTGACCACAGTGGAATGAAGCTGGAAATCAATAACTCAGGAATCTCTAGAATTTTTGCGAACATATGGCAACTGAACAACATGCTCCTGAACGAACAGTGGGTCATTGAAGAAATCAAAAGAGAAATCAAAAAATTTCTGGAAATGAATAAAGATGACCACACAACATATCAAAACTTACAGGATGCAGCAAAACCAGTGTTAAGAGGAAAGTTTATAACAATTGGTGCCTACATCAAGAAATTGAAAAGGCACCAAATAAATGAGCTATCAATGCATCTCAAGGACATAGAAAAACAGCAGCAAACCAAACCCAGAACTAGAAGGAGGAAAGAAATAATTAAAATTAGAGAAGAAATAAACAAAATTAAAACCAAAATAACAATATCGAAGACAAGCAAAATGAAGAGCTGTTTTTTTTTTTTAAACATAAACAAAATTGACAGAGCGTTGGTTCAAGAAACCAAAAAAAAAAAAAAAAAACAAAAAAACAAAAGTCCCAAATCAATAAAATCAGAGATGAAGAAGGAAATGTAACTACAGATACAACAGAAATAAAAATAATCATCAGGAATTACTACCACAAGCTGTACCAACAAACCGGGACACCTAGAAGAAAAGGAAAGATTCATGGACACATACAATCTACCAAAATTGAGCCATGAAGACATAGAAAGCCTAAACAGACCAATAATCAAGATGGAAATTGAATCACTAATAATGACCTTCCCAATAAAGAAGAACCCAGGGCCGGATGGCTTCACTGCTGAATTCAACCAAAATTTTATGAACTAACTCCGATTCTTCTAAAGTTATTCAAGACAAATGAGAGGGAGGGAATCCCCCCAAACACCTTCTATGAAGCCAGCATTACCTTAATCCCTAAACTTGAAAAAGATAAAACAGGGAAGGGGAACTATAGACTAATATTCCTGATGAACACTGATGCAAAAATCCTCAACAACATTCTAGTCAATTGAATCCAACAACACATCAGAAAGATCATTCTCCTGGACCAAGTGGGATTTATCCCTGGTATTCAGGGATAGTTCAGTATTCACAAATCAATGTAATACATCACATTAACAAATGAAGAACAAACATATGATTATCTCGGCCTGTGCTGCAGCTCACTTGGCTAATCCTCCGCCTGCGTCGCTGGCACCCCAGGTTCTAGTCCCGGTTGAGGCACCGGATTCTGTTCCAGTTGCTCCTCTTCCAGTCCAGCTCTCTGCTGTGGCCCAGGAAGGCAGTGAGGATGGCCCAAGTGCTTGGGCCCTGCACTTGCATGGGAGACCAGGAGGAAGCACCTGGCTCTTGGCTTCGGATCGGCGCAGCACACTGGCAGCAGCGTGCTGACCATAGCGACCATTTAGGGGTGAACCAACGGAAAAGGAAGACCTTTCTCTCTGTCTCTCCTTCTCACTGTCTAACTCTGCCTGTAAAAAATATATATATGATTATCTCAATAGATGTAGAAAAAGCATTTGATAAAATACCACACCCTTTCATGATGAAACTCTAAGTAAATTGGGTATAGAAGGATCATTCCTTAACACAATCAAGGCAAACACACAGCTAGCATCCTATTGAATGGGCAAAAGTTGGAAGTATTCCCCGTGAGATCCAGAGCCAGATAAGGATACCTACTGTCACCATTGCTATTCAATTTAGACCTGGAAGTTTTAGCTGGAGCCATTAGGCAAGAAAAAGAAATCAAATGGATACAAATTAGGAAGAAGTCAAACTGTCCATACTTGCTGATGGCATGATTCTATATATAGGGGATTCAAAAGACTCTACTAAGAGATTATTTGAACTCATAGAAGAGTCTGTTAAAGTGGCAAGATATAAAATCAACACACACAAATCAATAGCCTTTGAACACACAGACAATGCCAAGCTGAGAAAGAACTTCTGAGATCAATCCCATTCACAATAGCTACCCAAAAAATCAAATATCTTGGAGTAAATTTAACCAAGGATGTCAAAGATCTCTACGATGAGAATTACAGAACATTAAGGAAAGAAATAGAAGAAGACAAAATAAATGAAAAAATATTCCATGTTCATGGATGGAAGAATATCATTAAAATGTCCATACTACCAAAAGCAATTTATAGATTCAACAGAATACCAATGAAAATACCAAGGAGTTTCTTTGCATATCTAGAAAAAATGATGCTGAAATTCATATGGAAACACAGGAGACACTGAATAGCTAAAGCAATCTTATACAACAAAAATAAAGCTGGGGCATCACAATACCAGATTTTAAGACATACTACAGGGCAGTTATAATCAAAAAAACCTGTTACTGGTTCAAAAACAGATGGATAGACCAGTGGAACACAATAGAAATGCCAGAAATCAATCCATTCATCTACAACTAACTTTTCCTTGACAAAGGAGCTAAAATCAATCCCTGGAGCAAGGACACTCTCTTCAACAAATGGTGCCAGGAAAACTGAATCTCTACATGCAACAGTGTGAAGCAAGACCCCTACCTCACACCTTACACAAAAATCAGCTCAGAATTGATTATAGACCTAAATCTATGACCTGATACCATCAAATTATCAGAGAATATTGGGGAAACCCTTGAAGACATTGGCATAGACAAACAGTTCCTGGAAAGGACCCCAGAGGCACAAAAAATCAAAGCCAAAATTGACAAATGGAATTACATCAAATTGAGAAACTTATGCACTGTAAAAGAAACACTCAGCAAACTGAAAAGGCAACCAACAGAATAGGAGAAATTATTTTCAAACTATTCAACTGATAAAAGATTAATAACCAGAATATATAAAGAGATAAAGAAACTCCACAACAACAAAAAAAAAACAACCCAGTTAAGAAATGAGCAAAGGTCTTAAACAGGCATTTTTCAAAAGAAAAAATCCAAATGCCTGACAGACACATGAAAAAATGTTCAGGATCACTAACTGTCAGGGATATGCACATCAAAAACACAATGAGGTTTCACCTCACCCCAGTTAGAATGGCTTTCATACAGATATCAACTAATAACAGATGCTGGTGAGAATGGAGGGGAAAAAGGTACACTGATCCACTGTTGGTGGGAATGAAAATGGTATAGATATTGTGGAAGACAGTATGGAGATACCTCAGAAATCTAAATATGGACCTGTCATATGATCCAGCCATCCCACTCCTTGGAATTTACTCAGAGAAACTGAAATCAGCATAAAGAAGAGTTATCTGTACCCCTATGTTTATTGCAGCTCAATTCACAATAGCCAAGACATGGAAGCAACCCAAATGCCCATCAACTGAAGACTGTATAAAGAAATTATGGGATATGTACACCATGGAATACTACACAGTGATAAAAATGAATGAAATCCTGTCTTTTGCAACAAAATGGTTGAAATTGGAAAATAGCATACTTAGTGAAATAAGCCAGTCCCAAAGTGACAAATGCTATATATTCTCCCTAATCTGTTGTAACTAATAGAGCACCTAAAATGTAATTTATAGGAATGAACTTGACACTTTGAGATGCAATGACTTTGAACAGCCCATGTCTCTACTGTTGAGAAAAGACTTTTTTTTTCATACTATTTGTTGAACTATTTACTTAATATAGAGTTAATTGTATGTATATAAAGTTAATTGAAAATAGAACTTAGTAAAAAATAAGAATGGGATTAGGAGAGGGAGGAGGAAAAGAGGGGGGAGTGTGGGTGGGAAAATGGGTATGGTAGGAAGAATCACTATGTTCCTAAAGTTTTATTTATGAAATGCAGTAAGTTTGTGTTCCTTAAATAAAAGCTTTCTGGGAAAATAAAACAAACTTCGTTTTGTGGAGGAAGAACTCTTGCTAACCCTTCTCTTTGACAAATGGAGGAAGATCATTGGTGGTAGGTACACTTGATGATTTGTTGATGAGAGGATGGGAATTCTTCTATATGATAATCACATATTCGAATAAAATATGCAGCAAGGACACCTGGGAAATAAAGATAGAAGAGTTATATAGAAGATTATAGTAAAAGGCATAAAATGGACATGATCATCCTGGAGAGCAGAAAACAAACTTAAAAGATAAATGTAATAGGATTTCTTGGTAATTTCAAGATTCACATTATGGTCAGAGATAATGGATTTAAACTGAGACTAGTCATCTGTTTATGTGATTTCTGTTACAAACATTTTCCAGCTTAGGTGAAAACACAGAGAAGGTCTGAAACAGGTAATCATCCATGGCTTGGAGTTTTATAAGATGAGGAAAAGAAACAACTCCAAGTTGAAGGCATTTGCAAAGGGAGACTATGTTCATGATGATGGAATCTGTGAGGAACTAAATGGAAAGTTACAGCAGGAGGGGACTGATGAATAATAAGAAAGTGTTGAGATGAAAGAATTGAATGTCCCCACATCTCTGAAGAGCTGTGTGGTTGTATGGGAGTACTAATATCAACTGAATGCACAGGAAAAATTAAGGATGTTAAAACCCTCCCAGAACTCTCGGAGTGTACAGCTGGATCCAGTTTCTTTAAGAGTCTGCAGAAATATTTGGCATAATGAATATGTTTCAAACCCAGCTACTGGGCCTTGATCCATTGATTGAAAGAGACTTGTTCTGCAGCAAATACACAACCTCTACATCAGGATGCATGTCACTGATTTACTGTGGGATGCCCTGAGGTATTGTCTACCATCAAAAGACACCAAATGGGATGTTGTTTTGTCCACATTATTCTCTATTCTTATGCCTATAGAATAAAACAGTTAAAAAAAAGTCTTCAAGCAATAATGATGTCATCTAGGCATTCATATTTGGTAATAATAAATAGAGAGCTTATGCTTGACCTCATTCTTCAATACTCTAGATTCTCTGAGTGGCAGATTAAGGAAGACCCTGCAGACTTTCCAACCAGAAGCAACATTTCATGGTCTTTGAATGCGTTGAATCCTGGCATTGTCTGGGGCTCTTGATGAGTGGATGCATGCTCCAGCATATGCATCCAGAACAAGTTAATTTCATGTACATTAAATGTTTTCTTTTTCTCATTTTTAAAAAAGTTTATTTATTTGAAAAACAGAGCATCAGACAGAGGGAGAGAGAGAAAGGGGGGAGAGAGAGAGAGAGGGAAAGAGAGAGAGAGAGAGATCTTCCATCAGCTGGTTCATGCTTCAAATGGCCACAACAGCCAGGGCTAGGCCAGGCTGAAGCCAGGAGACAGGAATTCATGCTAATCTCCCACTTGAGTGGCAAGGGTCCCCATACATGAGCCAACTTCTCCTGGCTTCTCGGGCACATTAGCAGGAAGCTGGGTTGGAAATGGAGGATCTGGGACTCAAACCAGCACTCTAGTATGGGATGCTGGTGTTCTAAGTGGTGGCTTAACCTGCTGTGCCACAACACTAGTCCCCGAATATATTTACTGGGAAATATCTCTCACCCACAGTTGTCTCATGCAGCTCTTCCTTAAAAGCACAGCATCTTCAGCATTGGCATGTGCTGCCTCACAGCTGGGCTTTGCATTAAAAATGTTATAATGCTGGGGCTGGCATTGTGGAGTAACACATTAAAGCCCCAGGCTGCAGCACCAGCATCCCATATGAATGCCAGATTGAGCCCTGGTTGCACCACTTTGGGTCCAGCTCCCTGCCAATGTTCCTGGGAAAGCAGTGGAAGATGGCCCAAATCCTTGGGCCCTTGCACCCACATGGGAGACCTGGAAGAAGCTTCTGGCTTCAGATTGGCTCAGTTTCAGTGGTTGTGGCCATTTGGGGAGTGAACTAGTGGATGGAAAATCTCTCTTTCTCTCTCTCTTTCTGTCTGTAACTCTTTCAAATAAATATTTTTTAAAAAAGAATGTTATGTGCCTTTTAAAGCATTGGACCCCCTGTAACATGCTATAAAATTTTTTTTTATACAAAGGATCATATTCATGCCCTTTTAGCACGTTGAAAAACTTCTTATCAATAGGTTAAGTGTTGACTTTCTGTATCTGGTCTTCCACTCAGGTGACAATTTTTCCTTAGTAACAGTCAGCCAACCACTTTTTTTTGTTTGTTTGTGTGTTTGTGATGATGGTGGTTTCACTGATGCTGTTGATTTCACTGCCTCATTTCTTATCTTTTAAGGTAGTGGGACTGTTAATTGCAAAAGTCCCAATTCTCATGTAAAGACCATTCCTGGACTACAGCATCATGCTGGGCAATTATCTTCAGGTTCATCTTAAGCATAATTCAGGGGCAGGCGCTGTGGCATATTGGGTAACGCCGCCGCCTTCAGTGCTAGCATCCCATATGGTCCTGGCTGCTCCACTTCCAATCCCACTCCCTGCTGTGGGCTGGGAAAGCAGTAGAAGATGGCCCAAGTCCTTGGGCCCTGCACCCACGTGGGAGACCCAGAAAACATTCCTGGCTCTTAGCTTCAGATTGGTGCAGCTCCGGCCATTGCAGCCATTGGATGGTGCGGAGTGAACCATTGGATAGAAGTCTTCTCTCTCTTCTCTTTACCTCTGCCTCTCTGTAACTCTGCCTTTCAAATAAATAAATAAATCTTTTTTTTTTTTAAAGAGTAGTTATCTTTCTCACTTGAAGGAGAAAACTCAGATTGAGATTTTGTAGACATGAAGAGAAGTGAAAATATAAGATATATCCCTCAAAACATGGCAACACAGTGTATAGTAAGGTATGGATATTTTGCCTTTGTGATCCCATGGTTGATTGGGAGCAGTGACTCACTGACACTGCACACCATCACAAAACAGCATTGTACCATATATTGGTAGTCTGTGAAATGATCAGAATTCAAAATTTGAGGTAAAGTTTCAACCAAATGCATATCACTTTAGCATCACTTTAAAGCCAGAAAATTGTAAGCCAAATCATTTTATATTTCTGGGACTGCTTGTATACCCAGATAACACAAGCTCCAAATAAATAGAAGTGTATTTTTCCTCTATTTTGTTTTGTTTGGCAAGAAAGAAGGGATAAGATAATTAGGAAGTAGCCATGAGTGGCAGTGAGGAATGTACCTACCTTAACTCCTTGCTCTGATATTCTCTCAGGGTACAGATATATTTCACCTAAGAGGAAAGGAGAGAGTTTGAAGGAAAGAGGACTGCTATTCAAGGATTGGCTCACAGGAAGCACCAGAAGTGTTTGTGAAGGGAGGGAAGTGGAGAGGGTACATCTGTTAGGTTGAGAGTTTGTGAGAACAAGAATGACTTAAACAAGTTGGGATTTCTGCAGATTAGTAAGGTATGCAGGGATGTGCAGCATGATGGCCTTGGACCTAGAGGTCTCACCTTGTGATACGCTTGGTGGTGTGTGCAGCCATAAGCATTAAGTTATGATGCAGCTTCAGGATTAATGGTCCTCTCAAGCGACTGAAAGTTGTAGAATCATCTACCACAATTAGAGCCATTAGCTTGAACAAGGCGTTAAACTTCTCAAAACCTCAATTCCTCCATCTATGCAATGAGGAATTAGTATAAATAATCAAACTCTTCAGAAATTTCAAGTATTTGAGAATAAATATATGAGGTCATACCACCGGTATGTTTGCAGCCTTAGAAATAAGTATCCAAGGGCTAGCATTGTGGCTTAATAGATAAAGCCCCACACCTACAACACTGGCATCCCATATGAGTACCTGTTCACACCCCGGCTGCTCCACTTCCAATCAAGATCCTTGCTAATGGCCTGGGAAAAGCAGCTGAAAATGTCTCCAGAGTTTGGATACCTGCCACCCAAGTGGGAGACCCGTCTGAAGCTCCTGGCTCCTGCCTTCGGCTTGGCCTTTGCTGCCATTTGCGGAGTGAATCAGCAGATGGAAGATCTCTCTCTCTCTGTCCCTCTCTCTAACTCTGCTTTTCAAAATAAATAAATAAATCTTAAAAAAAGAAATATCCATCTTTCAAATTGTGTATCAGAAGCTAATATTAGGCAGAATAAGAAATATCTGAACATTTATACATCTGCTACACTTGGCTTCAAAGTGTGTTAATGATCTCAGCAAAACAGATAAATGACAGAACAATTTATCACATTTTAGAGACATTTGGTTATGTTTTCCTGATAAAGAAAATACATTTTGTAACTCATAAATATGAATTAATAATAGATTTGTGATACATCAACTACTAAACAGCAAAGTTGAAATTGAATTGAGAACCCTAATCTCTCACTCTCTGATTTTGGTCCCCTAACCCAATCTGTATTATTAATTAACTTCATTATTATTACTTATAGCAGTTAAATTATATGTAAATGCAACTCTTGAAATTATATAATCATAATTAGTGCAGGCATTGATTCAGCAAGGAGGTTCACTCCATTGATGATGATGATACCTCTTCACAGTAACTTTTTCATATTCAGACTAATTCCTTTTTAACCTACTTGGTTGAATTGATGGGTCAATTCAGTCACTAATAGCCTTCTGCTCCAAAATGACTTATTTCAACCCAAACTGTGGAATGACTTTGAAATGAACCAGTGAATCTTATTAGTTGAGTAGCTTGTCTCAAGGTATTCTATTTTGCTGAATTTTGCATTTTAGCAGGTGTTTGTTTGAATGTCTTAGAGTTTTCAGAAAGAGAGGCCTTTGATTAAAAAAGAAACAAACTCTGAGCTTGATTGGGAAAGGACGCTGTGTAAAATCGAAGGGGGTAATGTCCTATTAATGGCATTAAAAGAACTCATGGAAAATTAGTATTATTTTTAATTTCATTTTTCCATGAGCTGTTTAAAATATTCTTATGTATTGGTGCTAAAAACCTTGTATATGTGAGTCAATGTTACTTAACTAGGCAAAAAATTAAAGATTGGAGTATTCCAGTAGTTGGAAAATATACCTGCATAAATATAAAATGGTTAGAAATTTCTTTATTTTATAATAGTGACTATAATTTAAAATTTTTGCTTTTAGGGCATATTACCCTATTTCTTACTAGATATTATACCTGTAGTTTGGGTAATTGGCCACTAGATGGCAGGGCTGAGATGTGAATAAAGGTCACAAGTGCAAAATAAATTGATATAAGAACAATTTAAAAAGACAGAATTGAATTCTTCCCAACACAATTTAAAAATACAAATTGAGCACATACTTTTTATTACGATTATTGCAAATGCTGCATATATAAAGGTGAATATTACTCTATCTCTGTTACTAGAGATGCTAGTGTTTGAGCCAGAAATATGCATGGGATTTTTGTTTTTGTTTGTAAAGCCCTGTAATAGAATGTACTAAATGCTATTATAGATTTTTTTCCCCTCAGAAGTATGTTAGGATCAAGGCACCATTACAATTAACACAGACTGTGATGATAATGAGGCCATATTATAGAGAATGTAAATATCTGAGAAGGGCTTATCTGTTTCTCTTTAAAAAAAAAAAAAAACCCAAAGGTATTAAGATAACTTATATTTAATTGTTGTGGTAAAGTGCCAATATAAATATAGAGTAAAGTTAAGAAAATGCAAGTAAAGCCAATTCCTACCTGATCTTTACTCCTAATCTGGGGTTTCTCAACCAGGGATATCTTGCCTCCCAGAGGACATTGGTGGTGCCTGGAGACATCAGTTTGTCACATTTGGGGACAGGCGCCATGCACATCACATGGATGGAGGTACAGGATGCTACGGAACAGCCCTGACTACACCAGGCAGACCACAAAAGAAAAATGATCTTGTCAACAGTAACAAGATATCAGTAAATGTAGGCAAATGTACGCAGAGGTTTAAAAATAGACAGAATAACATCAACAAAAGTTCAGTATCTAGGAACAAGTTAGGCCTGGATCATGAAAATGAAAATTTTTTCTCTTAAGATCAGAAGCAGAGGAAGTCTAGTGTTTGGAAAGACTAGAAGTGACATATTGGATTAAGGGTATTTGGGCAAGCATACACAATGGCACTTGAATATGCAACAGTTGGAGATAGGACAGCAAAAGCCCAATTTTTCCTTGGCAAATGAGGGCTAGAAAGTGTGGGGTGGTAGCTGGAGTCATTGCTGCAGAACATGCAAAAGAGGGCCTGGTTGTCAGCTTTGGTGTTTACTATTCCAGCAACTATTTTGCTAAGTTTTCATTCCTTTAAAATAGGGTCACTTGCTGAAAGTGTTAGAAATGTGTGCTAAATACCTAGGTCTTGGCCGGCGCCTTGGCTCAACAGGCTAATCCTCCACCTTGCGGTACCGTCACACCGGGTTCTAGTCCCGGTCGGGGTGCCGGATTCTGTCCCGGTTGCCCCTCCTCCAGGCCAGCTCTCTGCTATGGCCAGGGAGTGCAGTGGAGGATGGGCCAAGTGCTTAATCCCTGCACCCCATGGGAGATCAGGAGAAGCACCTGGCTCCTGGCTTCGGATCAGCGCGGTGCACCAGCCGCAGCACACCGGCCTCGGCGGCCATTGGAAGGTGAACCAATGGCAAAGGAAGACCTTTCTTTCTGTCTCTCTCTCTCACTGTCCACTCTGCCTGTCAAAAAAAAAAAATACCTAGGTCTTTAATAGTGCTCAATAATGATATTTGGCATTACAGAGATAGGTTAGAGTCCTAATGATACTGTTTCTTCCACGACTGTCTTGGTCCCCTTCTGGAAATTAGTCAAGGTACAGCTAAACTGCATAACATGGAAAACAGAGAAGCAAAGGAGTTGTGAGATTGAAGTGGGGAAGTGAGTGACAAGACACAAGGAAGATTTTTGAGAGATGTTATTGGGAGAGCTATTGAGAGCTGAGTCAGAATCCCCAAGATCTCTGAACAACATCCCTGTCTTTTAGGGAAGATATAGATGATATTTCTGTGAGTAGGCGAAGGGAGGAGGCAGAGGAGCCTAGTATGGTGCTGTGATTATTAGCCAAACACAATCCGGTTAAATCCAACTCTGCTGCTCCTGCACCCACACAGCTCAGTGGAGCCCAACAAACAATGCTGTTGACTGCTATCACTTGCAGTAACAGCCACTGTCCTTTGTTAGGTTCCCAGGGCTGCCCTGCAATGATGCTAGATACCCCGACTCCACAGTTGATCACGTCACACTTTCTGAACCTCTCCCTCCGGATCTCCATCACCATACTCACTTTTAGATGGTCACCTTGCTTCCTATTTCACTGGTAAAAGAAAGCCTTTACTGGAGAACTGTCACCTCAACTACTAACCCCTGTCTTTGAGTCCACTCACTTTACCCTCTTTCCTACCACTAAGAATTCACTTGAACCACCCATACTTCTAGGTAGGGCTGATTGCTTACTATTGCACTATATTCTATCCATTTTTGCCACTCCAAAAATTTTCACCTTTCTCTTGAATAATGACCACTTGCTTTCACTTGGATCATTTCCCACCAGCCTACTAACTGCTCTTTGTTTCTCCCATCTTTGAAAGAGATGTGTTACTGTGTAACTTTGGGACTGATATTGGCCAGCCCAACCTAGTGACACCAGTGGGCAACAATTCCTTGAATGAAGTCAGGTACTTGCATACCACTGCTGACAGTGTTGGAGCTGATATTCAAGGGCCTGTCAGCAGTTTCTGTGAGACAGACCTCTCAGCCAGGAACTATGCACATTGAAATGTTCCAAGAGCAAACATCCCAGGAAACAGGCAATATAAGCAACTAGGTCTATTAAGGACTAGGCGCATAGCAGGGACAGTACCTGTCCCTGTCAGTTCTGTTGTACTCTATTAGAGAAGTCATAAGCCCAGGTCAGAGATAGTAGAAGGCCAGCTTCCCAAGAGGTGTGGTTCATTGGAGATTGACATACTAACAACTACCATCACACTTGGGTACTTGTAGATACCTCTGGAACACTGAATTTCATTTCTTAGACTCACCTCTGATTTCAGCTCTAACTGTGGTATATGCTTCTACACAAGCTCAGACCTACTTTGTATTTCCAACCTCAAATGAGAGCCAGTATTTTTCTGTTTTCTGTACCAAGGCTGCCTCTGATGCCATGGAACCTGAAAGTATAGGTAAGTTACCTACTAAGACAACCTTAAACCAATGGAGATGGAAGCTGGTGCATAGAGGCCTTTGTCTCCTATCCTTTATGAAGACAATTATGGGAAGCATGATATTTGCTTCTCAATAGGCCCTGGTGAATTGAGCTCATTTTGTTCACAGTGCGAACTCTCACAATGGACCCTGAGCATAGCTTTTCTTATTTTCTGAACTCATTTTACCTAGACTTTCACTGCTGTGTCATGTGGTCACTACACAAATTACCTAACCCAGAAATCTCTGACTCTTCCTGGAGTAAACCAAACTTAGAGAGACATTTTGTTACACAGCGAGAAAAATTATTTCGTGTTCCATTTAAAAAATGAAGGCTAAACTTAGGGCTGGTGGAAATGGTTGAATGTGTGACTATAAGTTCCAGTCTTTGCATTTTAATAAAAGGGCTTAGAGTCTGAAGGCTGGGCATGTGCCTTGGTGTAATGAGGCCATGAAAGTGACAGGGATGGATTTAGGGCCTGTATTGTGGCACAACAGATTAAGCTGCCACATGTGAGGTTAGATCCCACAAGAGTGCCGGTTCCAACCCTGGATGTTCTTCCAGTGTGTCCAATTCAGCAACCTGAAAATGCACCTGGGAAGGCAGTGGAAGATGTCCCTTGTGCTTGGTTCCCTGCCACCCACGTGGGCGAACAGGATAGAGTTTCTCACTCCTAGATTCAGCCTGTCCCTGCCCTAGCTCTTGCTGCCATTTGGAGGAGTGATCCAGCAGATGAAAGATGTCTCTCTCCCTTTCTCACTCTGCCTTTCAAATAAATAAAATATATATGTATAAATTATATATGTATAAAAGAAGTGATGGGGAAAGTTCAGTCTTCTGTCAACTGGAAAACCAACTGCAGAGGATGAGTCATCCTGCGTTGATTACTCCTGCAAGGAAGTAGGATATCTCCAGATTTAGAAATAGTGCATTAAATGTGTATGCAACTTTTCTTTTTTAAGATAAAAATAAGCCTTATTGGAAAGAGAATACAGTGTCCTCAGGAGAAGTGACTGCTGCAAATGTTTCTTTTTGGAAAAATAAAATATTCAGTACCCAGAGGCTTTAAATGCCATCTATAACCTGAGATCTGGCACCTTAGATTCAGTAAACAATTCAGTTGTTCAACTGGAAGAACAAGTTCTTATGCAAATTTGGGAGGAGTTTAGATGCATATGTATGTATATTTATACCAGTAGTTGAACTGGTATTTTAAAAAATCTAAGTAGCTTTGAAATGATACATATTTATTTTCTTTTACAACCAATTTATACCTCACTGCCTTCATAAGTGATTTATAGTTGCTTACAGTCATACACAAAATATGACTAAGTGGAATATACTAGAACCAGTATAAAAGAACAAGGTGTGATGTATGGCAGATATGATGTCATCCAGGTATCATCCATTCTGCTAGGCTGGCCTTTGTCATATCTTCTCCATTGAGAAAAGTTAGAAAAATCACCTGCAGAGGGTTAAACTTCTTCCCCAAATTTGAGTTGGTTCTAACATGCAGATGAATGTAAAATAGATTCCAAAAGTTCTGCTGGAGTAGCATGGTAATGATTGATTTAGCTCATAAACAATTTAAAGCGGTTTTAACCAGATGCTGTGTTCAGAAAAGCAACCACAAAAACAAAGAATGTTTTAAGGAACACTTTTAGTATCCATAGATTTCCTAACTTTGAGCAGCTGTCCTTCCTCACCTACTCTCCAAAGAGATGCCCTGTTTGTTAAGTGTTCACCAAGATAACCAACTGAGATAATTTGTTACATTGGGTTATTGTTTATACACAAGTTAGAAGTTCTGGGTTACCCTCCAGAAGTTGTTATTTTCATATTTAAAATGTTGGTACATGACTCAGGTTTTAGGCAGTGAGCTTTTAGAATCAGTTATTTGTTCAGGGCACTCATGGTGTGAGATAATAAAACCATGTCATTGATTTATTTATTTTTAGTTTTTGTATTTGTTTTTCTGGTTTTTATGGGTCTGTGTCCAACTCACCTGAAAGTAGCAGCTGATCATGCAGAATCATGTTATAAAAGATGGTGGAAATGATAATTTTGCTTTATCCTTGAGAAAAATTTTAAATATTCTATCAGAAATCCATTTTTGATAAATTTAAGAATTATTCTAAAAACCGGCGCCGTGGCTCAACAGGCTAATCCTCCGCCTTGCGGCGCCGGCACACCGGGTTCTAGTCCCGGTCGGGGCGCTGGATTCTGTCCCGGTTGCCCCTCTTCCAGGCCAGCTCTCTGCTATGGCCTGGGAGTGCAGTGGAGGATGGCCCAAGTGATTGGGCCCTGCACCCCATGGGAGACCAGGATAAACACCTGGATCAGTGTGGTGCGCCGGCCGCAGCGCGCCGGCCGTGGCGGCCATTGGAGGGTGAACCAATGGCAAAAGGAACACCTTTCTGTCTCTTCCTCTCTGTCCACTCTGCCTGTCAAAAAAAAAAAAAAAGAATTATTCTAAAATAATGTTCTAGTTGAAGAATTATTTAAATTCATTTTATTCTTATATGATCTTAAAAAATAGTATGCCTAATTAGCTATCAGTTTTCTGGGCATTTCCAGGATAACACTTATACACTCACATGACTTTTCCAAATTCTAATTTATCCAGGTTGATCTTGCAGTGTCCCCATAACATCAACTCAAGAACCTTGGCTGGTAGCTTTTTTCCCCCCTGCCTTTGATACACTAACTCTAATCCCCCTAAGTATCATTTCAGCTCCAGAATTTTGCTTCTTCTCCAAGTTGCTCCATTTTAATAATGGTGCTAGCTAAATCATGTAACTTCTCAAGGTTTGATTTCTCAGCTGAAAGTCCCTGTCTCACAGTGCTGTCTTGTATACACACAGAGGAGCACATAAAAGCCATGAGCACTCTCTGAGCACCTGTTGCTATTATTGCAATGACCACCATAACAATATTCTGTATGAACCTCCTTAACTGTTACTAAACCCCCATTTACTAATTGTATGTGAGCTTAATCACTTTAAATAAATGTCTCATGTTTGTTCTTTCATTATAAGGTTATATCTGAATGTCAATTATTTATTCCTGCTGGTATAGAGGTATAATTTATTTATTCCTGCTGGTCCCATATGCCTTAATACTGCAGTAGGGCCCTGCAGACCTACTAACAACGTGAGAGTGTTTAGGGAGTGATCCACTCTATCATGGGCTCATACCATGCATCCAGTATTTTCACTCTGCTAGATTTTTGTGTTTTTTTTTGTTTTTTTGGGTTTTTTTTTACATATATTTTTAATAACCTATGTGTTAGTTTCTACACATGTTGCACTATCTACCTGGGAAGTCTGAGTTTTCTCTTTCATACCTCTTTTTATTTTTAAAATTTATGTATGTATGTATATATTGAAAGTTAGAGTTATATATTGAGAGATTTATCATCCATTGACTCACTCCCTAAATGGCTGCAACACAAGCCAGGATCCAGCAACTCTATCCAGGTCTCCCACATGAGTGGCAGGAATCCAAGCACTTGATCCATCTTCTACTGCTTGCCCAGGTATATTAGAAAGGAGCCTGATCATAAGTGGAGCAGTCTAGACTCCAAATGGGGCTCATATGGAGTGCCAGCATCACACAACTGCACCACAACACTGGCCCCAAATAATAACTTTTGTGTTTTTTTCTTTCCTTTTTTGTTTATAAGATGTTGGTAATGAAGTTGCATAGATTTTTTTTTTTTTACTTTCTTTTATTTATTTATTTATTTATTTTTTTGACAGGCAGAGTAGACAGTGAGAGAGAGAGAGACAGAGAGAGAAAGGTCTTCCTTTTGCCGTTGGTTCACCCTCCAATGGCTGCCACGGCCGGCGCGCTGCGGCCGGAGCATCACGCTGATCCAAAGCCAGGAGCCAGGTGCTTCTCCTGGTCTCCCATGCGAGTGCAGGGCCCAAGGACCTGGGCCATCCTCCATTGCACTCCCAGGCCATAGCAGAGAGCTGGCCTGGAAGAGGGGCAACTGGGACAGAATCTGGTGCCCCGACCGGGACTAGAACCCGGGATGCCTGCACCGAAGGCAGAGGATTAGCCTATTGAGCCGTGGCACCAGCCTGAAGTTGCATAGATTTTAAGAGGCCACCCACACCCTATGTTCTTGTAAGCTCTAATAATTTTACAAAGCAAGTTGTTTTGAGCAATACATATATTTTATTACCTACTAGAAACACACGTAAGTACTCCAAAAATTCATGGAAAACTGAATTAAACAGTATATATATAAATATATATATGTATGTGTATATATATATTCATGCAAAAATTTCAAAATCTGTGCATGGCAGGGATCTTCATAAAGTTCTTGTGAAATGCATATTATGAAAAATAAACACATGGATTTCAAAATTTTTTGTATCAAAGTAAACATTTTTTAACTCCGTTTTTCCAAAAACATTTTTATGCATCCTTGTACATCTTTTTTTAAATAAGGCTAAAAAAGATTTAATTATTTGAAAGGCAGAGGTACAGAGAGAGAGGAAGAGAGAGAGACAGATGGAGAGAGAGGTCTTCCATCCTCTGGTTCCCTCTCCAAATGGCCGCAACAAGTGGAGCTGGGCCAATCTGAAGCCAGGAGCCAAGAGCTTCAACTGGTTCTCCCACCTGGGTGCAGGGTCCCAAGGACTTGGGCCATCTTCTGCTGCTTTCCCAGGTGCATTATCAGGGAGCTGGATCAAAAGTGGAGCAGCTGGGATTTGAAGTGATGTCAGTATGGGATACCAGTGCCACAGTCAGTGGCTTAACCAGCTGTGCCACTGTGCTTACCCCATCCATTGCATCTTGTTTGACAAAAACTATCCCTATCAAGAAAATCTGGAGAATGGTACCTTTTCTATTAAATCTATTTGTGGAGCTGAGGAATTGGTCAGTTTACCATGTGAAAGCCTTAAATAGTAAGAAATTCTGAATCTTTGTAATTGATAAGAAAAGGGGTATAAGAAAGAGTGAAACATCTAGAAGAAAGGTCATGTATGAACTCAGACTTGTGACATCAAGGTTATGAATGTGGACTCTAGTTCAGCTACCCAAGTTCAAGTCCTGGCTGTTCCACTGAGATCTCTGTGACCTGGGAAAGTAAGCCCCATTTCCCCACAAGAAAAATAGAGGTTGAAAGAAGTAGTATAACAGGTATCTGTATTCTAGATTTGCATTACAGGAATTTAGGAAAATAATCCTTGAGTCAGTGGATTAAAGTATGGTCCCCAAGAAGATATGAACCTATTCTAATCTCCAGAATCTGAATATTATCTTATCTGGAGAAAGGGTTTTAGCAGGTATATTTAAGGATCTTGAGATAAGGAGGTCATCCTAGAATATTTGGGTAGGCCCTATATCCAATAACAAACATTCTTATGAGGCAGAGGAAGATTAGAGGCAGAGGAAGAAGAGGATGTAATACATCCAGGGAGCCAGAGATTAAAGTGATGTGGCCACAAGTGAAGGGCTACTAAAACTGCTAGAAACTGAGAGGCAAAGGATAGATTCTTACTTGGAGCCTCTAGAGGGAGCATGGCCTTGCAGACACCTTGATCTCCAGCTTTGGCCTCCAGAAATGTGAGAATAAATCTTTCTAGTTTCAAGCCACCTAGTTTGTGATGATTTGTTGCAACAGCCACCAGAAGCCTATACATCACACAAAACCATGTCAAATTGTTGGTGTATAGCAAACACTCAAAAGATATCACTTATTATTATTATTATTATTACCCCAGACCAAAAGGGAAATGCGGCCTAATGGGTATTGATTTCTTCCTGGTCTACTCAATCAGTTAAGTCTGACCTCCTTGCATGAAGAGCTAGTAATGTAGAATTGCTGAGAAAGGAAAATTTTCCCATGGTACTTCTTAGAGAGGGTGGAAATGTTTGTCAAAGTCTGTAACACTTTCTCTTGAGAAAGGAAACACTGATGAAAATCTCAACATTTTGAGCCAAGACAGAAACACACGGTGTCCAGACAATAAAGGATCTGTTTATAACATGAACTCCTACAGATTTATCCACCAACCAAACCCAGGCAATTGGACTATAGATCCCACATGTGTACAAATACATTTTGCACAAGTTAGCTAGTCTCAAGGCTTGCTGCGATTGTAAATACAAGCAGATGGTCCTGAGAGGTGACACACAGCCTGTTTGCTGGGAGCTTCTGCTGGAAGTTTCTCCTGGAGAGGGAATGTGCACATTACGTATGGTGACCATAACCACCACACATTTTGGGCCTGTTCTGATATTCTTCTCTTGTACTAGTACCCCAAATGGCTCAGCACTTGGCCACTCTCAAAGATATGGCAATTTTGATGATAAATTACATGGATGTGGACACACCAAAGTCATATCTTGCCAAGGAACAAGGTAAAAAAACACAGGGAAAAACTTCTTTCCTGGTGTGTGAGACAATTCTGCAGCAGTAGCCTTTAAAGTAAAAGAGGAGAGCAAGGTAGATTCATCTGAATTTTTTTAAGACGTTTTTCCCCCCCGATGGCTAAAGAATCAAAGGACCCCGAGGGCCAAACACTTGTGTAGGGAAATAGATGATAAAAAACCTAGAATTTCTGCAGGCAATGATTAAAAGCTCTGAATAGTTTGGAGAACTTCCTGTCAGGGTCCCAACCAGCCAAAATCCAGGAAGAGACTTTGAAAATGCAGATCCTGCTCCAAGTCCACCAGTCTTTAAAAGACATATTCACTAGTGGTGGCATGGAGTGCAGGGCTTCAGGGCAACTTTCCTGCAGAGCAGGGCACCACTCATCCTTCCAGCTCAAGCACCCCTGAGCCTTGGCAGTGGCTGCACCTGCAGGATTCCTGAATGGCCTTTAGGCAGTTGGCTTGAGGCTCACTGGTGGAATGGTAGGAGTCAAGCAATGGGTCAGATCCCGCCATCTGGAGAGAGCTACGTGACTTCTCACTTTGTCAAATGTGGCAGTATGTTTGGGATAACAGAGTGTGAGAGGTAGGAAGAGGCAGAGAGATTATTTGATTAGGGAGAAGAATCCTTTCAAGGGGAAAAATCTTTCTCTTTAGTGGAGGAAACAAAGCCAACAGGAGGTTTGGAGTAGGAGGCAAATGTCTATTTTCAGAATTGTTGGTGCAATGTAGCTTAGACTCAAATTTGATAAGAGATCCCTTGGGGGACTCTAGTTTTCCCAGGATAGCATCCTTTGCTCCCTAGGGATAGAGGAAAAAACCAGGAGTGCCTAGCTAGCCACTTCCCTGTATTCTAGGGTTAGGAATGAAGAGTCTTGGGAACAGGATAATAGAGAAAGAGGGGAAACATAGATTATGATCATAAAGAGAGAAAAAGACTCATGATTTAAACAATACTGCATATATATGTCAGATATAAAATGATAGACATATAAATATAACTATACAAACACATATAGGGAGAGTACCCATTCACTGGGGTAACTTATCCCCAATAGAAAGAGATGAGCTATGGTGGGGATTTTGGTTGTCTCTATGACTATTCTCAAATTATATTAGAAATAACGGATTTAAAAGCAGTAACAGGAACTTGGCTCCTGTATTTCTACCATTACACTTCTGGGGTGGGAGGGTCTTCTGTACACTCCACTTCCCCTGGATTTTCAAAAGTATCAGAGCAGAACTGTGTGTTTTGGTGGTATGAAATTCACCTTGCTCTTCCCTTCTTGCGTGCTATTGCCAAGGTTTGCCTAAAATCAAATCATTGTATATTACTGATTTCTCATAAAAGTAATAATGTGATTTTTTAAAAAGATTCATTCATTTATTTATTCGAAAAACAGGGCTACAGGGAGAGAAAGGGACACAGAGAGAGAGAGAGAGAGAGAGAGATCTTGCATCCACTGGTTCACTCCTCAGATGGCCACATTGGCTAGGGCTGGGCCAGGCTGAAGTCAAGAGCCAGGAATTTCATCCATGTCTCCCACGTGGGTGCAGGGGTACAAGCACTTGGGCCATCTTCTACTGCTTTCCCAGGCACATTAGCAGGGAGCTGGTTCAGAAGTGGAGCAGCTGGGATTCAAACCAGTGCCCATATGGGATGCTAGTGCTGCAGGGAGCAATTTAACTAGCTGTACCACAGCACAAGCCCCTAATATGAGGTTTTATTAAGTAAGTGCTTCAGCAAATCAATGACCTATCTATAAATCCCCTGGGAAAAGTTCAAACTTAGCAGAGAGTGTCAGGGTAGAATTAAAGCACGGGAGCGCATGGTTAACCTTGGGTCTGGGAACAGGAGAAGGGGTTTCTCTGGTTTATATTAAGAACTCCCTTCCCTATTTATGTGCCTCCAGACAAATGGTTCCAGAAAAAATGGCCACCAACTGACAGCATCAGCAGCACTGGGGAACTTGTTGGACCTGTTTATTTTCTGGATCAGAAACTCTGGGTCTAGAGCCATCATTCTGTGCTTGCACAGTGCTCCAATTGATTCCAAGGTACACTCCAATTTGATAATCACTTCTGTAGACTTATTTCCTGTTGGTCATAATGAAAACAAGTCATTAAAAATTATGCCCACCATAAAAACCAATCCACATTGCCACCCTCCCATCCAACCAAAATAAAAAAAAAAGAGAACAGACATTTTAACAAAATCTAAGTGATAGAAAGGCCTACAACTAGTAATTAAAGTTAACCATTGGGAAAGTATAACAGTAGACCAGACCAAGAAACATAATGATTTTTCAACGACAGAGAAATTTACAGGAAGAGAGAGCAAAAGAATAAGATTATGCTAAAATTTACAGAAATGAAAAATAGAATAAGGGAAAAATAAGTGAAATTCTCCATAAAAATTGTAACATCTGCCCAACAGAGCACTCCCTTCATGTCAAGTGCTGTTCTAAGAAAAGTGACTCGTCTAATTTATTTAATCCTCCCAGTGACCCCATGCAGCAGGGGTTGTTTTATAGCTAAGCACCTGCAGAAAAAGCAGGTGCTTCGGCCAAGGTTGTACAACTGCTCCGTAAAGGGAAGAGCAGAAGCCTAGCCAGCAGAGCAATGGAAAGAATCATGCCTATTGAGAGAGATCATGTTAATAACACAAATAAATGGGTTCAAAATGAAAGGCCATGAATTAGGAGAGGAAAAGTATGTGGTAGGAGCAGGAAACAGGAGACAGCTAGCAGGGCAAGGTCCCCTGTGGTGTCTAGGGTGGGTACAACCTTCCAGCATCTGAGGCAGAGGGCATGACTGTTTTCCGTGGCAAAGTGAGGGTCAGAGATCCTGCAGACCTTCATGCCTTGCCTGGATCCCCTATCAGGACTTGTAAATCCTACACTGAAACCGCCGTGCAAGGTTGCAGTTCTGGCAGTCTTTGCGAAATCAAGCACTGAGGAATGAGAACCCTTTCTTCATTATCTCTTGGCTTTCTTCTTTCCTTTCTTTCTTTCTTTCCTTATTTATTTATTTATTTATGTTAGGATTGACAAAAGTGGCTGGCGCCACCCTTGTTGCTAATCCTTGTGGTCAAGGATTATTGTTTCAAAATATCTATGTAACCCTCCTGGATTTTGCCTTTAAAAACTTCTCCTTGCCCCAACCTCTTTGAATATTCTCACCATTTATTACGCACATGTATTCCCGTTGAAATGCTATTCTATTCCCAAATAAACATGACATTGTCCTTAGGAGAATCTGGCTATTATTCAGATTGGTAACAGCAGATTTTATGAGAGCAGCACAGATTCCTGCAGTACAAATACCATAGCTGTTACAGCAACAGGGCCTCATTTGGTTATTTCCCACCAAAGGACAAAAATCTTTAGTTTGTTTGGGTTAACTCAGGGGTGAATTAACTTTGAGTCAATTAAAGGTATTTTTTGTTTTGTTGTCTCTGAATCTTAAATATGATGGCTTCAAAATGTTTGAGAATATAAATCTTCCATTAACCACATACTAGCTGTAAACCTAAGCCCATTGACATAGTACTACATTAAGGTTTGAGGTCAACTGAAATGGTAAGTGCACAGTATCAAGTGTGAAACAAGAACTAGGGCTTTACTGTGCTTTGTCTAGATGTGTCCGGGGTGCAGACCAAGGATGAACTGCCTAAAACTGTGGTTAATGAGAAATAGTTGACTTGGAAGATGCTGGAAATTTCTTTGTTTTCTCTCCCTGGGGAGAGGCCCAAGAGAGAGGTGACTTCCCCTTACCAGACATGATCAAAGCTGGGTGATATGCTTACTCAAATGGGAAGCAAAACTACATTTGTGGGCATCAACCTCTCCAGGGAGAAAAAGTGATATTTGCACTATTTTTGAAAGGAAATGTTTAGAATTGCTCTATTATGCTAAAATAGAAAACTGAAATGTTGAGAGGAATAAAACTGACAGGGAATTACCAATTGGGAAATGATATGATTCAACCTGAATATATTTTGATTATTTTGATTAAGAATATATGCACATAATAAAAATTTTTAAACTGCCAACAAATATATCATTAGGGTGAATTAAGTAGCCTAATGTACCTGGGAAGGCAGTGAATGGTCCAATTTCTTGGGCCCCTGCCATCCATGTGGAGACCAGGTTGGAATTCCTGGCTCCTGGCTTTGGCCTAGCCCACTCCTGGCTGTTTTGACCATTTGTGGAGTGAATCAACAGATGGAAAATCTCTTTCTCTCTCTGTAAGCAGAAAGATGAACTTTTCCTCTCCTGCTCTCTAATTTTTTACACCCTCCAGGCAAACAAATAAATATTGTTAATTTGGTTGACAGATTTTTAAAAGTTTTAAACTACCAGTCAGTTATATTATATTTCTTTTTGTTTTCAGGTGGGGGACACATTACTAGTTGTCTTACAGTATGTTTGCTGTAATTTTACCCCTTAATTGGCAAATGCCAACAAACAAATACATCTTTTCTTCTGCATACAACCTGCAGTAAAGGACTAATATTTTCATGTTGTAGGTATGTTTTTTACTGGTGTGCGACCGTACACTGAAAAAGGATTTTCTAGATCCTGGGATAGGCAAGTAGGTGGAATCTGGAATGTCTACTGCTATTAAATACAGATTGACAAAGGGATTTTAAATAAAATATGTTGGAGGATACTTAAGACCAGCCTTAAAAAGAAAATGAGAGGACAGAGGGTAATGATGACTGTTGTTAGGAAAAGAGGTGCAGAATAGAGAGGAGGCAGTATCCAAACCTACAGTCAAACCGAATTTATTCAGAGACAATAAATTCATAGAGGTGGGTGACCACCTGCAGGTGTGCACATGATAGAACACGTGACAGAAGGCTCCATCCCAAGGGGCTGGGCCTTTTTATATTTTAGGAGGCCCAGTGAAGGGGTGGGTGTGAGGGTAGCAGGCAGAGGTGAATTCCTGGAACTGGTCTCTCAATTGGCCTTGTGAGGCCTTGGAAACCTGGTAAAGAGTGCAGGGGTGTAAAGGAAATAGGGTGTGAGACCCAATTGAGATTCAAGGGCAAAGAATAAATTCAATGTTTATCTATCTTTTGGGCAATGATCAAAAATGGCTGAGGCTTATGTCCTTGTTCCATCAAGTGTAGTTTATCTAGAATGTACTGTGCGCTGAATCTTTTAATGCGTTGCTTCAAAATTAGAAGCTCAAACACAGCAACTCCAAAAAGTAGCCATTAGTAACCCTGTTTAAAGATCAGACTTACCCAGAGCTCTACAGGTAGTGACCACGACAGTGAGACCAAGAGAAGCACCTGGCTCCTGGCTTTGGATCACGCAGCACACCAGCCGCTGTACATCTAGGCATTTTCAGCTCCAAAATCTGTGGTTGTGATTTCTACCATGATGCTTCTCACACTGACCCATGCTACCTCTTTTTTTAAGTTGATAAATAAAACTTGCATGTATTTATTACATACAGCATGCTATTTTGAAATATGTATGCATTGTGGAATACTGAATTATTTAGCATTTGTATTACTCACATACATTGTGGTGAGAACACTTAAAAGCTCTCATCAATTTTCAGGAACATAATACATTGTTATAGTCACCACTTGTGTAATAGATCCCTTGAAGCAATTTCTCTTATCTAACTGAAACTTTGTTTCCTTTGACCAACATCTCCCCAACACACAATACCCCTGCCTCTGGTAACAACCATTCCATTCTCTACTTCCATGATTTCAACCATTTTTAGATTCCACATATAAGTTCGATCATGCAGTATTTGTATTACCTGGGGCTGCAGTCATTCCAAGGCTTGACTGAAGGAGGACCCACTTACAAACTCATTCATGTGCTGTTAGCTGGAGATGTCAGTTCCTTATCATGTGAGAGCACTCTGTAGAGACACAAGCAAGAGGATAAGAAAGGATGTGCATAGAGTTTGTAATTTTTATAATGCAACCTTGGAAGTGATATGCTACACTTCTATTCCTGATAGGTGAGTCAGTAAACCTCGACCATCCTCAAGAGAAGGGATGGCACAAAGCATTGTTACCAGTACACTAGGATCCTTTGAATTCCTAAGTTGGTACTTAAGGCATGGTCAATAATTCTTTGTTCTATAACTGAATACATTAGAGGATAAATTTTTTTAGAAAACTTTTATTTAATAGATATAAATTTCGAAAGTACAACTTTTGGATTAATAGCGTTTTTTCCCCCCATAACCACCTTCCCACCCACAAACTATCCCATCTCCTACTCCCTCTCCCATCCCATTCTTCATTAAGATTCATTTTTAATTATCTTTATATACAGAAGATCAACTTAGTATATACTAAGTAAAGATTTCGACAGTTTGTACCCACACAGACACACACAGTATAAAGTACTGTTTGAATACTAGTTTTAACATTAATTCGCACAGTGCAACATATTAAAGACAGAGATCCTACAAGGGGAGTAAGTGCACAGTGACTCCTGCTGTTGATTTAACAATTAAAACCCTGATTTATGATGCCAGTAAGCACCTGGGGCTCTTGTCATGAACTGCCAAGGCTATGGAAGCCTCTTGAGTTCACAAGCTCCGGCCTTATTTAGACAAAGCCATAATCAAAGTAGAAATTCTCTCCTCCCTTCAGAGAAAGGTACCTCCTTCTAAAGGATAAATTTTTAAATTTTATCATACTAATTAACATTTGTCAACTATTTTATTTAATCCAATTAATGAGAGAACAAATAAGATATAATAAGCCACTCAAATGAAAACTCAGAGTACTAAATATTATTGTCAGATACAGAATAATGAAATGACTTTTGTGAGTCAGCATAAAACTAGTCAATATCTGCAAAGCAGTCATCATTGGCACTTCATGCACACAACTCTCCTTTTTAAAGAAGATTTAGCTTATTGGCATTACAGAGAGAAGGAGAGAGAGAGAGAGAGAGAAAGAGAGAGAGAGAGAGAGGTATTCTATTTACTGGTTCACTCCCCAAATGGCTGCAATGGTAGGGACAGTGCTAGGCCAAAGCCAGGAGCCAGGAACTCCATCCTGGTCTCCCTTTCAGGGCAGGGGCCCAAGCATGTAGGCCATTTGCACTGCTTTCTGAGGGGCATAGGAAGGGAGCTGGATCAGAAGTGCAGCAGCCGAAACACCAACCAGCATTCATATGGGATGACTGTGTCACAGGTGACTACTTGTGATGCCACAGTGCTGATCTAGCACAATTGTCCTTTCTATATAGAAATTATTCTCATCATTATCACTTTTCCACAGTTCTGTCTCTGCAGAGTTGTAAAATAATAGTCAAAGGCAAAGGCAAAGATAGACTGAATTGCTGAACTAGACACTGAGTTTCAAAGTATCTCACAATTTTTCCTTACAAATGAATGGTACAGAGAAAGTGTACATCAGAGTAACATCAGGCAAGAGAAGAGTCTTAGTTCTTTTCTTTCCAAATGTATACAGAAAATTAGGACACCTCACTGGAGACTTATGATATTTGATTATTAGGGGAATGGATTTCCTAAATATAGTAGCATAGCTCAGATTTATCTCCATACCTTCACAATATGTTACTAGTCCTTTATACATCATTCTTGACCTTGTGTAGTATAGAGCATGCTCCAGGAGTGATGAACTCTTATAGTAAGATGGCAAAGTCCTGTGAGATCCAGGGTTTTATTTATTTGTTTGTTTATTTATTTATCTGAAAGTCAGAGCTACACAGTGAGAGAAGGAGAGGTGGAACGAGAGAGAGAGAGAGAGAAAAAATAGAGAGAGAGGTCTTCCTCTGGTTCACTCCCCAACTAGCTGCAACTGCTGGAGCTGCGCGGATCCAAAGCCAGGAGCCAGGAGCTCCCCCCTGGTCTCCCACACAGGTGCAGTGAGAGAAGGAGAGGCGGAACGAGAGAGAGAGAGGTGTTCTATTTACTGGTTCACTCCCCAACTGGCTGCAACTGCTGGAGCTGCGCGGATCCAAAGCCAGGAGCCAGGAGCTCCCGCCTAGTCTCCCACACAGGTGCAGTGGCCCAAGCACTTGAGCCACCTCCTAATGCTTTCCCAGACCAGAGAGCTGGATAGGAAGTGGAGCAGCCCAGTCTCGAACCGGAGTCCATTTGGGATGCCGGCACTGCAGATGGCAGCTTTACCCACTGCACCGTAGCACCAGCCCTGAGATCCAGGGTTCTGAAGCAATTGCAAACACAGATGGACTAGCTACATCAAAATCTTCTGTGGCAGAGGTCAGGGGTGATATTTTTTACCAAGATTTTGACTCTTGGGCTCTATCCTTGAAATGCTGCATCAATATGCTGGGGGTAAGGCCTAGATGGTCTTATTTTTAATGTACTTTTCAGAACATTCTGTGTAGTTGGTTTTATTATGCACCTGTCTAGATCACTTCTTATTGAAGGCATTCATGGTGCTGTGGCTTCCACCAAAATGAAACTGAAGAGCTTATGATGGCCTCTGAACCTAGCAGGGAGAGGCTATAGGGGGCTTCCCCCTAAATTTTTTCAAGTAAATATAGAGACAAAGTTTTCCCTCCTGCTAAGCCATTAATAAAGAAAGCTAAGGATTGAAAAAAACAGATATAACATACAATTAATTTAGCTATAAAATAGCTACATAATTTGAAAAACCAAAAAATAAAACAAATATCTTCCTATATCCTCAAACCATAGACTATGGTATTATAGAGTTACTGATTATTAGTAGTCTCAATAAAAGACCTTTGACCTTAGGGTCAATAGGTGACAGTTCAACAGATATGTCTTGCTGTGTCCTACTGGAATCAATAAAAAAAATACACTTTTCCCACTATGCAGAATTTGCTGAATTGTTTCATTACATTTGAAAAGCTTCAATTATTTGAAATTCAAATGAACATTTACCATCTGTGATCTTCATTAACATTATAATAGCATCATGATTTCAGATATTCAGGGCTGGAATATCAGTCTGCCTCACGCGCTTGTACTGCTACTTTTAATTTTGTAGTCCATAAAGTATAACAGGTAACTATGATTTATGATGTATAAATCATAGAGTAAGAAGAGACTTTAGAAATGATCAGTTTCCATATCCTTATTTTATAAGAGAGAAAAACAAAATTCAGAAAAGGGAACTCTCCTAAAATTTCTATGTTGAAGTCATAACCTCAGAATGTGACTGTATTTGGAGACAGGGTCTTTAAAGAGGAAGTTAAATTAAAATGTTCAGTTAGTTGTCGCCAATCAGGGAGAACATATGATATTTGTCCCTTTAAGACTGGCTTAATTCAATCAGCATAATGTTTTCCAGATTCCTCCATTTTGTTGCAAATGACCGGATTTCATTGTTTTTGAATGCTGTATAGTATTCTATAGAGTACATGTCCCATAATTTCTTTATCCAGTCTACTGTTGATGAGCATTTGGGTTGATTCCAGGTCTTAGCTATTGTGAATTGAACTGCAATAAACATTAAGGTGCAGATAGCTTTTTTGTTTGGCAATTTAATTTCCTTTGGGTAAATTCCAAGGAGTGGTATGGCTGTGTTGTATGGTAGGGTTATATTCAAGTTTTTGAGGAATCTCCAGACTGAATTCCATAGTGGCTTAACCAGTTTGCATTCCCACCAACAGTGGGTTAGAATAAGATCGAAGTCAGCGAACTCAAAAGGCTTCCATAGCCTTGGCAACTCATGACTAGAGCCTAGGGAGATTACTAACGCCATAAACAAGAGTGTCAAATTGTTGAGTCAATAACAGGAGTCACTGTGTACTTACTCCTCATGTAGGATCTCTGTCCTTAATGTGTTGTACAATGTGAAGTAATGCTATAACTAGTACTGAAACAGTATTTTACACTTTGTGTTTCTGTGTGGGTGCCAACTGATGAAATCTTTACTTAATATATACTAAATCAATCTTCTGTATATAAAGATAATTGAAAATGAATCCTGATGTGAATGGAATGGGAGAGGGAGCGGGAGATGGGAGGGGTGCGAGTGGGAGGGAAATTATGGGGGGGGGGGCGAAGCCATTGTAATCCATAAACTGTACTTTGGAAATTTATATTTACTGAATAAAAGTTAAAAAAAGGAAGTTAAATTAAAATGAAGTCATTAGGATGAGCCCCTATGATTGATGTTCTTATAAGAAGAGGAAATTTGGACATAGATCTTTAGAGGGAAGATAATGAGAAGACACAGGTGTTGCAGGAAAACCAGTAAGATGAGTCCCAGTTTGTGTCCTTGTGTTGATGACAATTTACAAGACTGGACACAACATGAGTAGAAGTGACTTTTTATTTAAGAAAGGAAGAAACACTCCAAACAAACAGAGGGGCTGGTAGAAAGAAAGACCAAGCCACTGAGGTCTCACAGTCTAGGAGTATGTGTGTCTGTAACAGGTTATCTCCAAGGAACAAAAGTAGTGGTTACACATTGGTTACTCTGAAGGCTGGGACAGTCTTAATGGAGCCCTTTCTAGATTGTTTTTATTGAAACCTAGATCTTGTAATCAGTGGTAAGTGTCTGTTACAAGAGGCTTCCATCCAGTTCTGTTTAGCGTGTTCATGCTGGGATGGCGTTAGTCTGGCCTGCTTTGAGTCCGGAGCTCCCTCACAGGGAGCAGACAGCCTTCAATTTATAAGCAGAGAGGACTCAGAAAACATCAACCCTGCTGACATCTGGATTTCAGACTGCCAAGCCACCAAACTGCAAGAAAATAAATTGCTGTTGTTTAAGCTACCAACCTGCAGTGTTTTGTTATGGAAGCCCTAGCAAACTTATATAAAGGAATTAACTTGCTCCAGAATGAAGATGTTAAGTAGTTACAGATCTGAGACTAAAATCCAAGTCTTCTGCCTTTCTCTTTGATACGTTCTCCATGCTACTATGCTATGAAAACATAAAAGATCAGAGACTGTTGTGCAGTGGGTTAAGCCGCCTCTTGCAACGCCAGTACACCATATTGGAGCATGGTTTGGAGTTCCAGTTACCGTGCTTCCAGTTCAGCTTCCTGCTAATGCTCCTGAGAAGGCAGCAGCAAACAACCCAAGTACTTGGGTTCCTGTCACCCATGTGGGAGACCAAGATGGAATTCCTGGCTTCTGGTTTCAGCCTTGCCCAGACTTGACTATCATGGCCATCTCCTTTCTCTCTCTCTCTCTCTCTCTCTCTCTCTCTCTCTCTCTCTCTCTCTCTCCGTCTCTCTCCTCTGTCTCTTTTTTTCTCTCTGTGTGTGTATGTGTATGTCTCCCCTTGATTCCTTCCATCCCTCCTCTTCCTTCTCTGTCCCCCTGCCTTTTAAATAAAACGAATAATCTTTAAGAAAATACAAAAGATTAATCTTCAAAATTCTTCACATATGCAAAATTGTAGTATAATAAAAATGTGTAGGTTGTTCTTGCTCTTTGCTGTTCTTGAACAACAGATGGTCTCAACAAATTTTGACTATCAGCAAAGGATTGAACTTTAGAGGTAATATGTTTATGCTCTGAAATCCGGACTAAGGATTCATACCTTTTCGATATGCTGAGCCTTTAAGGCTTGAAAAATTTGATACCTGTTTTATAGTCTCACCTTTGCCATCACATTTTTGTCCCAATCCCTGTTATATTCTTATATACCATGGACTGCAATTCCATGCCTCTCTCTGTAAATAGTTTGATTCTGGCTTTCATCCTATCATTTTTTGTTCTGCAGTTATTGTTCAAATCTTAAAATTTATGCTAAAATTTAAACAAAACAGAGTTTCAGAATTCTTTGGTAGCATAAGAGATTTTTTTCATCTACCTTAAAATTTTGTGTTTTCTTTCTCACACTTGTATCTGTAATCACTTCCCAATCTATAGTAAAGTAATTACTTTATCTGATCTTGTCAAGTGCTTGAGATCTTTTAGGCTCAAAATTAACCAGCAAATAAAAATATTTGTTGTTAAAGTGGAGCCACAAATCATACAGCACAAATGTTGTATAAAGTTACATCATAAAACACAGAATACCCAGGAAATATTTGAGACATATTAATATTTTAAATGATTTATTGTTTTTCTGAATCAATTAATTGATTATTTTTATTTGCTAAAACTGGACCCTAATTTTATGGAATTTAATGATAGATTTGATACCAAGATTTTTCTTGTAATGAAGGCCCCCAAAACTTTCTCTTCCTATGTGCAGAGATTATTAAGCATTTTGAGTCTTAGTACCTCAAAATTTAGAATTTTAGTTATTGATAAGGGAAAAATTCCAATACAAAATAGATAATTAAATGCAAATATCTTTGGCACATCCTAAATTGGAGTGACTGGATTTGAGTCCTATCTCTGATCCTGATTCCAGTTTCTTGCTTCTGTGTGCCTTGAGAGGCACCAGTGATGGCTCAAGTGGTTGGGTTTTTGTCACTAATGTGGGAAACTAGTATTGAGTCTGGGCTTCTGGCTTTGGTGTGGCCCAGCCCAGGCTGTTGCAGGTACTGGTAGGTAAACTAGTGGATAGAAAAGCACTCTCTCTCTCTCCCTTCCTTTCAAATAAAAATACATATTTTTTAATTGGTTTAATTGGAAGGAAAGCCAAATTTGCTGCTTTGTGTACTAAGTATATATGTGGGATCACCATACAGACCGTGCTCTAGCATTATCTTGCGAAAGGAGATGAAAGGCTGAATATTTGTAAGGGCTGGAGAGTCTTTTTTAAGGTAGGTCTTTCAATGTGACTAGGAGGACTAATTGGGATCAGCCAAAGTTTATAAAATAATAGTTTAGGATTTGTGGGATCAAAAAAGGAATGATTTTGAATTAGCCTTGTGGGGCTGGTGCTGTGGCGCAGCAGGTTAAAGCCCTGACCTGAAGTGCCGGCATCCCATTTGGGTGCCGGTTCTAGTCCCGGCTGCTCCTCTTGCAATCCAGCTCTATGCTGATGGCCTGGGAAAACAGAAGATGGCCCAAGTCCTTGGGCCCCTGCACCTACCAGGGAGACCTGGAAGAAGCTCTTGGCTCCTGGCTTGGATTGATGCAGCTCTGGCCCTTGAGGCCATCTGGGGAGTGAATCAGCAGATGGAAAACCTCTCTCTCTGTCTCTACCTCTCTCTGTAACTCTGTCTTTCAAATAAATAAAATAAATCTTAAAAACTTAGAAATTAGCCTTGAGAAATAAGCAGTCTGTGATAAGATCAATGAATGATCTATTACCCTGGTGAAGGCAAATTTATTGGTTAAATATTTGGACAAGTGGATTTTCAGAAGGTTCTTAAAACAAACAATAAATAACAAGTAACAAAAACAACAATCACGGTAATGAAACAAATTATTTGCAACTTCATCTTCCAAAGGAAGAATTTTGTGGAACTGTATCCAACAGTAAAGACATCTTAACATAGACAATAATCTGCCTGGCTGTAGATCATCTGCACTGTGTGTGGGCTGAGGACCACTAGAGTCCTGAGGCCCTTTTCATGGGTCTGCAAAGTCATGCTGTATGCTGCCAGATTTTCGTCATGGATTTCAACCAAAACAACATAGTGCAAAAGATCGAATCAGATACAAGAGCTGACTTCTTTTCAATTAAACCAAGCCTCAGAGATTTTTTTTAAATGTCAATGCTACTCTTTTTGTTACTTCTTTTTGTTGTCAAAAATATAGTTGTAGCCAAGAACTGTAAAGGATCATAGATGTTTCCCTATTTGCAACTTAACAAGTCAGTTTACTGTAGTTTAATGGGAGATGATAGAAGGCACAATACTCTTGTAGCATGGTTTTTACACCACACCAATAGCCTGTGTGTGTTTACACTGGTTTCCCTGCAGTGAGCATCAGTTCTCCAAGTGTAACACAAATGGGCTTAGAGGGATGACAGCATACACAGTGGGTTGCTTAACAGGAGAGGAAAACAGAATTTGGGGACCCTGCCATTTATAACAGACAGTAGGCAAGTTACCCTCTGTCTTGGAGGGAAACCCTATCTTATTCCTCCTGGTGCACATTGCCTATGTTGCCATGAGATAACCAAGGTAAGGAGCAATCACAATCTTGAATTCTTGGCATGCACAGCAATATGTCAAAGACCAGGAGACACATGCTGTGATCTGAATTCATCCAACAGTTTAGTCCTCAAAGTTTTATGCTGATAGGATTAAGAGAGTAGAAAATTAATCCAGTATGTCTACAAACAGGGCATTTAGGAACTGATTTGTTTAGATTATAAAATAGGTTGTGGCCCCCATGGTTGCATCTTGATGCCTTCATCAAGATACAAGGAGAGAAAGAGAAAAAACCAAAAACTTTTAGGCAAACACATATGCTGCCTGTCTCTTCCCATCTGATGCTCTGTGTTGCCTCAGGGCTCTGCCAACAAGACAGCCACCACCGGATGAAGCACTTAGACCTTTCATTTCCATAATAGTGAGCTAAAATAATCCTCTCCTCTTTACAAAGTAAATTGGCCGCAGGATTTTTTTTAAGATTTTATTTATTTATTTGAGAGTTAGAGTTACAGACAGAGAGGGAGAGACAGAGAGAAAGGTCTTCTATCTGTTGGTTCACTCCCCAAATGGCTGCAACTGCCAGAGCTGAACTGATCCAAAGTGAAGATCCAGGGCCTTCTTCTAGGTCTCCCACATGGGTACAGGGGCCCAAGCACTTGGGCCATCTCCTATTGTTTTCCTAGGGAGCTGGATTGTAAGTGGAGCAGCTGGGACTTGAACTGGTGCCCATATGGGATGCTGGCACTGCAGCAGAGGCTTAGCCCATTAAGCCACAGTGCCCACCCCACCCCAACCCCTTTAAACACTAATGACAAGCTGGCTATTACAACACCTGTAGAGATAGGTCATACAAAAATTATTTTTCACAAAAATTGATTAGCTATGGCAACATGAAATAGGTATATTATTATTTTTAATGCATTAAATAATTACATTTTTCTTGGTTTGAATCTAATTGGTAAATATCAATAGTTATAACCTTATCAAGCTCTTTGGGGTCCTCAGTAATTTTTAAAAATCTGAATGTGTCTGGAGAACAAATACTTGGAAAACTACTACAGTAACTAAGCTTATTTCTCACTATTGTATTTATCTCAATTCTTTGCCTTCCCTTTAGTCCTAGAGATTATTTATTTATTGCTGCCAAGAATGCCAAAGGGTCTATGATTTCTTTGAAACAGGAAGCAGCGCATGCTCTGAAATAAGCTCTTTAAAATGGTCTTTTAATAAGTTACCATGATTGGTCCCACTGCACAGATTGTCCCAAAAAGTGCTAGAAGATTAGGTGGATTCTGAACCAAATGGAAATTTTTTCAGGGAGTCTCTTGGCTTTTTCTTGCTTACTCCTTGATTTCAGATTGGGAAAGATTCAGCTTTAAGTCTTTGCTGACTGTTATGTGTGCCCTTAGGTAAAGCTTCCATGATCTTTTGTTTTGTTTTGTTTTTTTCAAAGTAACAAGGTTTTATTAGGGTCAGGGCATCCATTAGAATAGAAGGGACAGAGGGAGAGTGCCCAGTCACTCAGACTGGGGGAAAGCAAGGTTACATGGTTAAATGGAGAATGCACCTGGGCAGAGCCAAGTGGGTGGCTCATCGGAGAGCAGAGAGCTGAGTGCACAGTCTTTGTTTAGACTGGGGCTTATAAAGAAAAAGGGGTCTAGGTTTCTCTTTCCCCTCCTCCTCCTATAGGAGAAAGGATTTGTTTGAGAACAAATTAGCAAATTCCTCCCCAGGTTTCCTAGCACCCTAGCACTGGGGCAGAGGGGCTTCCCTAGGACAGCTGTGCGGGTTTTATTGCCCCATGTTATCAGGTCAGGTAATCCATTTGGTCTTGAGGATAGAGAATTCTCCTGGGAGCTTTCCTTGGGGGAAGGTCTAGGACCACATTGAAGATCTTCATGGTCTGGGCAGGACTTTGAAATGCAGGTACTGAGTGTACTTGGAAGGTTATCAGGGTGACTTTGAAATGCAGATGCTGTAGCTATCAGCTTCCTCAGGCCCTTCTCACACACATAAGCTAATTTCTAACTTCCTATCTAACATTTCCCCCCTCAAGAGAAAATACTCATAATCTTAAGGGGATAAAAGGCTGAAGGTCCATCTTCTGTAGCTGCTTCAGAAGGTGACAAATGGGCATTGAGATGGATATGGGTATTTTTCTCTTGCTATCTGTCCTCTGATATCCTTGGTGAGCATTGTTCTGCTTGGTCTATAGGGCTGGTCATCTTGTTTGATGATGGAAGCCCTGTCTCAGAATTACCTGGAGCTGTATGCTTGTCTTCTGTTGGAGACGCATTAAAGCACAATAGTCTATGGAGAAGCAAAAAGAATCTGATGCTATGTCTCCAAGGAGAGGCAACTATCAGGATTTTTATGACCAGATGTTAGGCCAGATATTTTAGCCTTGTCTGACCTGGCCTTGGAGTTGTCTGGCCTCATCCAAGAAAGCATGAACATGATTTTGTACCCATTTAGTTTGACCATAGTTTGAGGGTACTTTCTTGCATAGCGGTTAGCAGGTCTAGGGCCTGCCTGTTTTGATGGACTGACTTTAGCAATCCTTTTGTGAGAGCCTTAGTCAGGGCAGCTTTTCAATGGATGAAAGCTGTGCTTTGTTTGTTTGTTTTTCCCAAGGGAGGGGGCTCTGCTTTGGCTCCTTATTGGGAGCCTGATTTAAGAACTTTGCTATTTCTCTGTATCTAGGGATTCATAACCTGTTAGGGAAATGCTGGGACTACCTGAAAGTTGCAGAAGTAGCAATCTGTGGCAGGGCCTGTATCCACTCTTGGGGCTGATCTTCTCTCCTGAGGAGTGAGGATAAGGGTTAAATAATTAACTTTCTGGTGGAATAGCTATGCTTTTTTCCTGGATGCCTGGTAGTTATGTTTTGCTAAGAAGTTAAGCTAATGCACAAGACCAGAATTTCAGGCTGGGGAAGGTAGCAGACTAATAAACCATCTACATTTTGGATTATTTTGCACTCTCCCTCAAGAGGTAGGTCCTTTAATTCCTCAGTGAGGACCTGTCCAGATAGGTGCAGGACTGTCTAAGTTAGCTGTTTCTCTAAGCTCTGTTTTTTAGGAACTGGAAGGAAGTGCTTTTTAAGCTTAATAATATTCAGATAGGCTTTAAGGCGTGGCCAGGTATGTGTGAGGCCCAGACCTATCCATGGGGTGCTGGAAGAGAATTACAAGAGAGATGTGAGTCTCCTTAAGGGAGGCACCGTATTTTTTTTTTAAGATTTATTTATTTATTTGAAAGAGTTATACAGAGAGAGGAGAGACAGAGAGAGAGAGAGAGAGGTCTTCCATCTGATGGTTCACTCCCCAATTGGCCACAACGGTCAGAGCTGTGCCAATCCAAGGCCAGGAGCCAGGAGCTTCTTCCTGGTCGCCCATGTGGATGCAGGGGCCCAAAGATTTGGGCCATCTTCTACTGCCTTCCCAGGCCACAGCAGAGAGCTGGATTGGAAGTGAAGTAGCCAGCTCTTGAACCAGCACCCATAAGGGATGCCAGCGCTTCAGGCCAGGGCGTTAACCCACTGAGCCACAGCACCGCTGGCCCCAAGGAAGGCACCATGTGTTGACTTCCATTATGTGGCTGGACTAGGAGAAGAGCTGAATAGGAGGCTGGTACAAATTGGCAATTTACATTTCAGTGACCCTAGGCCATCCTCTCAATAACAGTGGTTAGAGTTGGAAACTGGGCAGAGGCTGGACAGAGCTAAAGGTTTTTAAGCTTGGGGCCAACAGGGTCTGTGGTTCTGAACCAGGAATCCTTTGACACCCAGGGCAGTTCCATTTCCAGTGGCCTTGCTCTTAGCAGAGCTGACAGAAGCTGATTTCTGTCACAGCAGCTGCTTGACCAATGCCTTGGCTTCTCATATCAGAAACAGGTGCCATTTGGGGTGGACTGGCCTTGTTGAGTCTCCTTGATGACAGATCACTGTGTAAAGCAGTCATTAATTGGCCTGCTGCCTAGCCTTATGTTGCTCCTTCTGCCTAGCTCTTTCCTCTTTCTCTTGGTCCCTAAAAGTAGACCATAGAGGCAGCCTCTATGATGTCAGTCAAGGAGGTGCTCAACCCAAACCTGATTTTTGAAGATTTCTTTTAATATCTTCTGGGTGAGCTAGAAAGCTATGGTCTTGGGGCAGATTCTGACACTTAGTATTTCCATGTGAGTTAAATGCATGATCTTTTATTAGAAATCCTCCAAACTGTGTGTTTATTTAACAAATCTTCTGTTCCTTTAAATACATCCAACAGGACTCTTTGGAGATATTCATATTTAGTCACCAGATCCTGACTGTATTTTGCTAGCACAGGGTCTCTGGGTTGACTTGCCTCTTTTCTTATTTATATTTTCTTAGGGAAAAATATTCCAGTGTCTTATGGCAAAAATAACTACTTAATCATTTTTTAGTACTTTGTGTAATATGGTTAGATTGAAATATGGTCTAACTACAAACAATAGATGACATCACTTCAGGAAATCTTCATTTTTATTTGAGCATTTCTATAACATTTCTTTACTAATGAGCAGTTACTAGTTTTTTATGCTAAAAATTACACTTAATTATATAATATAGGGGAAATTGGATATTTAAATGTAATAGTTGGCAACATAGACTTTAAAATTAATGCTTCAATTCAAATTCAAATGGAATATAGATCATTGGACTGAAAGTTCCAGAAGGTCAGATGTTACATCTTAATCATCTTTCTATCCTGAACACCAACAAAAAAACAAAAACAAAGCAAAAGAAGTATTTGAGGACACCATAGGTACTCAATAAGTGTTTGAAGTATTGAAGAGGTAATTAAAAACAACAACAAATTATTAAGTGTTAGTATCCTGGAAATCACAGCCATACTTCAAGTTATCTTTTTACTAGATTACTCAAAATTATCCATTCAAACTTCCAAATCCGTGGACACAATTTCTCAATACATGTGTACCATAACTGAAGTACACCCAGACTATTCTGCTTAGCCAGATGAAAACTCCAGATGTTATAGAATGGCAAAGTTTGTTGGGTCAACAACAGGAGCCACTGTGCGCTTGCTCCTCATGTGGGATCTCTGTCCTTGATGTACTGTACATTTTGATTTAATGCTATAACTAGTACTCAAACAGTATGTTTCACTTTGTGTTTCTATGTGGGTGCAAACTGTTGAAGTATTTATACAAAATTGATCTTCTGTATATAAATAGAATTGAAAATGAATCTTGATGTGAATGGAAGGGGAGAGGGAGCGGGAGAGGGGAGGGTTGCGGGTGGGAGGGAAGTTATGGGAAGGGGAAGCCATTGTAATCCATAAGCTGTATACTGGAAATTTATATTCATTAAATAAAAGTTAAAAAAAAAAAGAGAATATAATTTTCCTCATGGGCATTGTCTACCTTAGAAAAACTACTACAGAACATGCCTGTGACTATAGACTTGTAGTTCAGGCCACCGAAGATTAGAGATGGGAAACGGGCACTCCCTTGACTTGCATCCTCTGGTCTGCTTTAACACAAACCAGGAGGAAAAGAAAGCTAGGCATCAGAAGCAATGGGTGGCAGGCCTATTAATGGCTGATCTGTACAGTGATCTGCCCTCAAGGAGACCCAACAGGCCAGTCCACTGCAGGGACTTTCAATGTGGTAAGCCTGGGCTTCAGCAGAAGTCAGCTTGTGAAGAGCCCTGGCAGCTCTGCCAAGAGTTGGATCACTGGAAATGGACCTGCCCTGGAGTCGAAGGATGCCCAGGTCAGAGCCACAGATCTGATTGGCTCTAAGCTGAAAAGCCCTTCACTCAGCCCAACTTCCAAAGGGACCACTGCAGCTGAGGGGATGGTCAAGTAGGGTCAGCAACATTGCAGGCAGAACTGTAAATTTCTTGTTAGAGATGCCACCTGCCTTTACCTGGCCAGCTCTCCTCCCAGGCCAGCCAAGTAATGAAAGTCAACAGAGTGCCTTCCCCTAGGAGGTTCACACCTCCCTTAGGATATACCCCATGTGAAGAGATTGATAGGTCTGGGCCTCTGAATTTACAAGGCCTAAAGCCCACCAGATTATTATCAAGCCCCTTCTATCAGGTTCCTTTTGCCTCTCAATCAGAAAACTTCATTGTAGCTTAGACAGCACCTTTCTTAGCTCCTCTAATAATGACTCTGTCCTTTGTTCTAGGCCCTGTCTAGTGCACTTGGGCCTCATTCCTTTGTAATCATAACCTCTACTCTACCACCAATGGCTCTACTCCCAACATGTGTGTACTGATGGTCCTCTTCCCCACTTAATGCTGTATAATTGTTCAAACCTGGTAAATGCCACTCTTAGGATCATTGGTTACTATCCTCACTCTGTCTTTTATGACCTTGTCTAAATATGATCAGAGTCGGCAAACTTGGAAGGCTTCCATAGCCTTGGCAACTCATGACGACAGCCTAGGATGGTTACTGGCGCCATAAACTAGAGTGTCAATTTGTTGGGTCAACAACAGGAGCCACTGTGCACTTGCTCCTCATGTGGGATCTCTGTCCTTAATGTGCTGTCCATTGTGATTTAATGCTATAACTAGTACTCAAACAGTATGTTTCACTTTGTGTTTCTATGTGGGTGCAAACTGTTGAAACCTTTATACTAAATTGATCTTCTGTATATAAAGAGAATTGAAAATGAATCTTGATGCAAATGGAAGGGGAGAGGGAGCGGGAGAGGGGAGGGTTGCGGGTGGGAGGGAAGTTATGGGGGGGGGGAAGCCATTGTAATCCATAAGCTGTACACTGGAAATTTATATTCATTAAATAAAAGTTAAAAAAAAAAGAATGGCAAAGTTATGGCTATTTCCATATGGCCATTCTCAAATAATGTAGGTCATTATTAGTTGTTTGTTTTATATATATATATATATATATATATATATATATATATATACACACACATATATATACTTTCACAAGGGTCAAATACAGGGAAGAAAACAGGTTGAAGTTCCTTCTATTGAAATAATCTCACTATGCTTATGTAATGGAAAGGGGTTGGATTCAGGGTGAGGGAAACTATGATGTATTAAAGATTCAGGAGGCACTTGTGAGTGGATCAGCAAATTGTGATCAGACATATTTTGTTTCTGAACCACTCATGTTAATGGCATTCTGAAGACAGAATATGAATTTGGATTAGAGTTCTGAAACAAATACAGGATGTTATGGAGTCATGCAATGTTCTCTTGAAATTGAAGCAAATAGATTCATAATACTTCATTTTGTACTTGGAGTTTTCAAACACTTATTGATCCTGTTTATCATGAAAGATGCAATCCAAGCGAAGGAATCACTGATTGAAGCAGTGATAATCATTTTGCTAATGGTCAATTGAGTAGTACTGGTCAACCTCTTTGTTTTAGTTCTCACTCAGAAGCCTGCCTTTTTGGCAATGACATACTTCATGGCTGACAACCTTTTGATTCCTAAACATATCTGATGCTAGTCAGCTCCTATCACCAAAGAAACACACATGAGAATATTTTATTGGTTAAAGCAAACATTGAATGCAAGACATGAAGTGGCTTAAGCCAGCAGATGTGTCTAGAACAGTGTATTCCAACCTCTTTCACTGCAACTCTCAACAGTAAATCCATTGCATATTATGATCCCAACACACACACACACATATACAACTAAAACAAAAGTTTGGATATTCACTATTCACAATATATTTTTGCTTTTTTTGTTCTATTCTATTAAAAATGTCCATAATCAACAGTCCTCACAGTTTTTTTTATTCCATTCTTTCTTTTTTTTTCTTTCTTTTTCTTTCTTGGACTAAACAGGAAAGGGAGAAGAGAAGGGGAGAGTGGGTGGGAGGGCAAGTACCATAGGAAGAATTATTCTGTTCCTAATGTTGTATTTACGAGATGTATACAAATAAAAGTCAAATGTCCATAATCCACTAAATTGGTTTGTTGGTATGTACCAATAAATTACAATCTAACACTGGGAAGTAGGAAAGAATTAATATATGAACATATACAATTTTTATTTTATTTTATTTTTTTAACTTTTATTTAATGAATATAAATTTCCGAAGTACAGCTTATGGATTACAATAGCTTTTTCCCCCAATAACTTCCCTCCACCCACAGCACTCCCCTCTCCTGCTCCCTCCCCCCTTTCATTCACATCAAGATTCATTTTCATTTATCTTTATATACAGAAGATCAATTTAGCATATATTAAGTAAAGCTTTCAACAGTTTGCACCCACACAGAAGCACAAAGTGTAAAATACTGTTTGAGTACAAGTTATAGCATTAAATCACAATGTACAGCACATTAAGGACAGAGATCCTACATGAGGAGTAAGTGCACAGTAACTCCTGTTGTTGACTTAGCAAATTTACACTCTTGTTTATGGCGTCAGTAATCCCCCTAGGCTCCTGTCATGAGTTGCCAAGGCAATGGAGATCTTTTGAGTTAACCGACTCATATTTAGACATATTTGTCATATTTAGACATATTTGTCATATTTAGACAAGGTCATAGTCAAAGTGAAAGTTCTCCCTTCAGAGAAAGGTTCCTCCTTTATGATGACCTGTTCTCCACTAGGATCTCACTCGCAGAGATCTTTCATTTAGGTCTTTTTTTTTTTTTGACAGAGTGTCTTGTCTCTCCATGCCTGAAATATTCTCATGGGCTTCAGCCAGATCCAAATGCCTTAAGGGCTGATTCCAAGGCCAGAGTGCTGTTTAGGACATTTGCCATTCTATGAGTCTGTTGTGTATCCCGCTTCCCATGTTGGACCATTCTCTCCCTTTTTTATTCTATCATATAGTATTTGCAGACACGAGTCTTGTTTGTGTGATCCCTTTGACTCTCACTCCTATCATTATGATCAATTGTGAACAGCAATTGATCACTTGGACTAGTGAGATGGCATTGGTACATGCCACCTTGATGGGATTGAATTGGAATCCCCTGGCACATTTCTAACTCTACCATTTGGGCCAAGTTAATTTGGGATTAGGCATGTCCCAAATTGTACATCTCTTCCTTCTCTTATTCTCACTCTTATATTTAACAGGGATCCCTTTTCAGTTAAGTTTCACACTTAAGAATAATTGTGTATTAAATAGTGAGTTCAACCAATAGTATTAAGTAGAACAAAAAAATACTAAGAGGGATAAAGTATTAAGTTGTTCATCAAAAGTCAGGGCAAGGGCTGATCAAGTCACTATTTCTCATAGTGTCCATTTCACTTCAACAGGTTTCCTTTTTGATGCTCGGTTAGTTGTCACGGATCAGGGAGAACATATGACATTTGTCTCTTTGGGACTGGCTTAATTCACTCAGCATAATGTTTTCCAGATTCCTCCATTTTGTTGCAAATGACTGGGTTTCATTGTTTTTGACTGCTGTATAGTATTCTATAGAGTACATGTCCCATAATTTCTTTATCCAGTCTACTGTTGATGGGCATTTGGGTTGATTCCAGGTCTTAGCTATTGTGAGTTGAACTGCAATAAACATTAAGGTGCAGATAGCTTTTTTGTTTGGCAATTTAATTTCCTTTGGGTAAATTCCAAGGAGTGGTATGGCTGGGTTGAATGGTAGGGTTCTATTCAGGTTTTTGAGGAATTTCCTGACTGACTTCCATAGTGGCTTAACCAGTTTGCATTCCCACCAACAGTGGGTTAGTGTCCCTTTTTCCCCACATCCTCACCAGCATCTGTTGTTGGTAGATTTCTGAATGTGAGCCATTCTAACCGGGGTGAGGTGAAACCTCATTGTGGTTTTGATTTGCATTTCTCTGATTGCTAGTGATCCTGAAAATTTTTTGATGTGCCTGTTGGCCATTTGGATTTCCTCTTTGGAAAAATGTCTATTGAGGTCCTTGGCCCATCTCTTAAGTGGGTTGTTTGTTTTGTTGTTGTGGAGTTTCTTGATCTCTTTGTAGATTCTGATTATTAATCCATTATCTGTTGCATAGTTTGCAAATATTTTTCCCATTCTGTCGGTTGCTTCTTCACTTTCCTGTTTCTTTTGCAGTACAGAAATTTCTCAATCTGATGCAATCCCAATTGTTAATTTTGGCTTTGACTGCCTGTGCCTCTGGGGTCTTTTCCAAGAAGTCTTTGCTGGTGCCAATATCTTGCAGGGTTTCTCCAATGTCCTCTAATAATTTGATGTTGTCGGGTCGTAGATTTAGGTCTTTAATCCATGTTGAGTGGATTTTTGTGTAAAGTGTAAGATAGGGGTCTTGCTTCATGCTTCTGCATGTGGAAATCCAGTTTTCCCAGCACCATTTATTGAATAGACTGTCCTTGCTCCAGGAATTGGTTTTAGATCCTTGATCAAATATAAGTTGGCTGTAGATGTTTGGGTTGATTTCTGGTGTTTCTATTCTGTTCCATTAGTCTATCCATATGTTTCTGTACCAGTACCATGCTGTTTTCATAACAACTGCCCTGTAGTATGTCCTGAAATCTGGTATTGTGATGCCTCTGGCTTTATTTTTGTTGTAAAAGATTGCTTTAGCTATTCGAGGTCTCCTCTGTCTCCATATGAATTTCAGCATCATTTTTTTCCAAACCTGAGAAGAATGCCTTTGGTATTTTGATTGGTATCGCATTGAATCTATAAATTGCTTTTGGGAGAATGGACATTTTGATGATATTGATTCTTCCAATCCATGAGCATGGAAGATTTTTCCATTTTTTGGTATCCTCTTCTATTTCTTTCTTTAAGATTTTGTGATTCTCATTGTAGAGATCTTTAAGGTCCTTGGTTAAGTTTATTCCAAGGTATTTGATTGTTTTTTTGGCTATTTTGAATGGGGTTGATCTTAGCAGTTCTTTCTCAGCTTTCAACGCATCTCAAGGATCTAGAAAAACTAAGGCAAAACAGACCCAAATCTAGTAGGAGAAGAGAAATAATTAAAATCAAAGAAGAAATCAACAGGATTGAATTAAAAAATACAAAAAATCAGCCAAATGAAGAGCTGTTTTTTTGAAAAAAAAGAATAAAAATGACACACCATTGGCCCAACTAACTAAAAAAAGAAAAGACCCAAATCAATAAAATCAGAGATGAAAAAGGAAATGTAACAACAGACACCACAGAAATAAAAAGAATCATCAGAAATTACTGCAAAGAGTTGTATGCCAGCAAGCAGGGAACTCTACCAGAAATGGATAGATTCCTGGACACATACAACCTACCTAAATTGTACCATGAAGACATAGAAAACCTAAACAGACCCATAACTGACAGAGAAATTGAAACAGTAATAAAGGCCCTCCCAACAAAGAAAAGCCCAGGACCAGATGGATTCACTGCTGAATTCTACCAGACATTTAAAGAAGAACTAACTCCAATTCTTCTCAAACTATTCAGAACAATCAAAAAAGAGGGAATCCTCCCAAATTCTTTCTATGAAGCCAGCATCACCTTAATCCCTAAGCTGGAGAAAGATGCAACATTGAAAGAGAATTACAGACCAATATCCCTGATGAACATAGATGCAAAAATCCTCAATAAAATTCTGGCCAATAGAATGCAACAACACATCAGAAAGATCATCCACCCAGACCAAGTGGGATTTATCCCTGGTATGCAGGGATGGTTCAATGTTCTCAAATCAATCAATGTGATACATCACATTAACAAACTGCAGATTATCTCAATAGATGCAGAGAAAGCATTCAATAAAATTCAACACCCTTTCATGATGAAAACTCTAAGCAAACTGGGTATACAAGGAACATTCCTCAATACAATCAAAGCAATTTATGAAAAACCCACGGCCAGCATCCTATTGAATGGGGAAAAGTTGGAAGCATTTCCACTGAGATCTGGTACCAGACAGGGATGCCCACTCTCACCACTGCTATTCAATATAGTTCTGGAAGTTTCAGCCAGAGCCATCAGGCAAGAAAAAGAAATTAAAGGGATACAAATTGGGAAGGAAGATGTCAAACAATCCCTCTTTGCAGACGATATGATTCTTTATTTAGGGGATCCAAAGAACTCTACTAAGAGACTATTGGAACTATAGAAGAGTTTGGCAAACTAGCTGGATACAAAATCAATGCACAAAAATCAACAGCCTTTGTATACACAGGCAATGCCACGGCTGAGAATGAACTACAATTTTTATTTTAATAAAGCCTGGTACAAAACATGTAAACAGAGACAGTTATCTACAGAAATGAAAACTTGTAAATAAACCTGCTTAGTGGCAAAGTAAGTCTCAGCAATTGTGTTTTTTGAAAGGCAGAGTGACAGAAAGAGAGGAATTAAAAGAAAATAGATCTTTCAGGCTGGTGCTCTGGCGCAGCAGGTAAAACTGCTGCCCTTAGTGCCGGTAACCTATATGGGTGACGGTTCATGTCTCAGTTGCTCTGCTTCCAATCCAGCTCTCTGCTACAGCCTGGGAAAGCAGTAGAGGATGGCCCAGTCCTTGGGCCCCTGCACCTGTGTAGGAGGCCTGGAAGATGTTCCTGGCTCCTGGCTTTGGATTGATGCAGCTCCAGCCATGGAAGTCACATGGGGAATAAACCAGGAAGACCTCTCTCTCTCTCTCTCTCTCTCTCTCTGCAATTTCAGATAAATATATATGCCTTTCAGATAAATATATATACATATATATATAGAGAGATATATAGAGACATATATAAATCTTTAACAAAAAAAGAAAAAGAGGTCTTCTATGTGCTGATTCATGGGGTTATAAACCAGGATCTGGGAACTCCAAATAGGTCTCAGAGACCCAAGTACTTGGGCCAGCATCCATCTCCTTCCCAAGTGCATTTAGCAGGAAGCTGGATGGGAAACAGAGTAACCAGAACTCAAACCATTACAAGTGGCTGCCTAATCCATTGGGCCACAATGTTGGGCTCTCAGCAATACTTTCTGAATTGTTAAAGGAAATGTATGTGTACCTGATGGTAGGATTTTATTATTAATTAATATAGGTTGCTTTGGAAGCAGATGTCTTCTGTAACTCCCATTTACCATGTATCAAATTTACATATGTAATGTTATTTTGATTGTTTCAAAACACATCATCTGTTCCCTGAGACTGTTATTGCTAATAGTGGCTTTAATAATAGCATCATTTTTCAGGAATGTAATTCTATTGTTGGCAATAGATTACTAAAGGTATATAAAATAATCTCTTAGGGTTAGCATTTCATCTAGTGGTTAAAAGACCTGTGTCCCACATTGGTGTGCATGGGTGTGATATGTAGTTCCAGCTGCTGATTCTAGCTTCTTGCTAATACAGACCCTGGAAAGTCATGGTGATGCACAAGCTGTTTGGTTCCTTCCTCCAACGTGGCAGACCTGGATTACGTTTCTGATTCCTGGCTTCAGGTTTGCCCAGCCCTGGTCATTGTGAGTGAACCATAGAATGGGAATATATTCATACACACTCTCTCTCTCCCCCAAAATAAATAATTTGTTAGAAATACACAAAAAACCAAGAACACACAAAAATCTCTTATCATATCTATATATACATATATCTATATGTATAGATACATAAATATATATATACATATATATATATACATATCTATGTTTTTGTATGTTTATCCATGTATATGTCCAGCCTATTACACAATGCTAAGGCCCAAAGTGAAGCAGGGTAAGAGGACAGGAAACACTGGATGGAGACAGTTACAACTTTAACTTTAAAGGTGATCAGGAAAGATATCAACAGGATGACATTTCTATTAACATTTACAGTGAGGAGAGTAAGACGTGTGTATGGGTATCTTGAGAAAGAGCATTTGGGCCGGCGCCATGGCTCAATAGGCTAATCCTCTGCCTGCGGCGCCGGCACACCAGGTTCTAGTCCCAGTTGGGGCACCGGATTCTGTCCCGGTTGCCCCTCTTCCAGTTCAGTTCTCTGCTGTGGCCAGGGAGTGCAGTGGAGGATGGCCCAGGTCCTTGGGCCCTGAACCCACATGGGAGACCAGGAGAAGCACCTGGCTCCTGGCTTTGGATCAGCGCAGTGCACTGGCTGCGAGCGGCCATTGAGGGGTGAACCAATGGAAAAAGGAAGACCTTTCTCTCTGTCTCTCTCTCACTGTCCACTCTGCCTGTCCAAAAAAAAAAAAAAAAAAAAAAAAAAAAAAAAAAAAAAAAAAAAAGAGAGAGAGAGAGAAAGAGCGTTTGAGGTAGAGGGAATTGTGATTGGCAAGAATTTGATGGTGGAACTTGTCTACTGTATGGAAGGAACAGCAAGTACCCCAGCATGGCGAGGCAGAGTAATTTAAAGGATAAGTAGTAGAAGATGATAACAGAAAGGTCACCCCCAGAAAATTTCATAGGATTCTGTCAGTGACAGTAATAATTTTGGCTTTTACTTGGAGTAAAGTGTGAAGCCAATGAAGGGTTGGGAGCAGAGGGCTGAGTTAATTTACTGTACATTTGGACAGATCTCTATAGCTGCTTGTGATACACAGATTGAATGAGATCTCGAGGCAGGAGACAGTTTGGGAGAAGGGCAGGGAGAGTATTTGGTTGAACAATGCATTATCTGTGCACAAGATGACACTGGTAGAAGAGATGTGGGAGAAGTAGTAGGACAATGGATGTATTTTGAAAGTGCCACTGAAAGTTTTGATACAGATTGAACATAAATGTAAGAGAAAGGGGTCAGGGGCCGGCTCCGTGGTGCAGTAAATCTTCCGCCTGTGGCACCGGGATCCAATATGGGTGCCGGTTCTAGTCCCGGCTGCCTGTCTTCCAATCCAGCTCTCTGCTATGGCCTGGGAAAGCAGTAGAAGATGGCCCAAGTGCTTGGGCCCCTGCACCCACATAGGAGACTGGGAAGAAACATGTGGCTCCAGGCTTTGGATAGGCACAGCTCTGGCTGTTGCGGCCATCTGGGGAGTGAACCAACAGAAGAAAGACCTTTCTCTCTGTCTCTTCCTCTCACTGCCTATAACTCTACCTCTCAAATAAATAAATAAAATCTTTAAAAAAAAAAAAACGAAAAAGAGAGAAAGGGGTCAGCACTGTGTCTCAATGGAGCAAAGCATAAAGGAACTTAAGCAAAAGTGATTTATCTTTTAAGTAACATTTTCTAGCACATCTTTATTGAAGAATAATGCACAGTCTCTCGGGCCTGGTATTTGGTCTAGGGGTAAAGGAGGCCTGTGTCCAACATCAGAGTGCTTGGATCTGATGCCTGGCTCCAGCTCCTGATTTCAGCCTCCTGATCATGCAGACCCTGGAAGGCAGGAGTGATGGCATAAGCAGTTGTGTTCCTGCCACCCACATGAGAGACCTGGAATGAATTCCTGGCTCCTAGCTTCACCATTCTCCCTCTTCTCCCACGTTTCCCAAGTGTGCAGCTGATGAATTTTTACAAAGTAAATAGGACATATCTCACAACCAACACCTGGGTCAAGAAACAGCCATCACCTGCACTCAAGGAGCACCTCCCACCCCCTGAAAGTTATTTTATTTTTAAAATAACTCAGAGAAAATGATGCAGTGACAGATAACAGAGCAGAGGATATCTTCAGAAATCAGGGTAATAAGTGTTAAGGCACTCTTCCTGCAACCATGTGATGGGTATTAGTCACCCACTTGGTCTCATGAAATTCATACTGAAAGTTCTTTCTTAATAATACAATGTGAGACAGACAGATGGTAAAAATAGATACACTTTCTGCATAGATTTCAAAGTTAGAAAGTTCACAAGAGTTGCTTTAAAAAAAAGATTGAGCTGACAAAAGAAATGTTAAAAAGTCAAGTTGAATATACTAGGGTCAATGACCTTTACTTTTAAAGAAAAATATTATCTAGAAAACATCATAAGAATGAGCATCAAATTAAAAAGCTTTAGATGTTGAGGTGAAAGCAGGACCTGGAACACAGAAATTATAGCTGTAGTTTTTCTCAGACGTTACATATATATAAAAAAAAAATGAGCCAAAGTGAGTTTGTGAGAGGCTGGGGAGACAATAGCAGGGAAAAAAAAAAAAAAAACCAAAAACAAATAAAATTAAGTTTCCCAGATGACTATTTGAAACTTCATCCCAAAAAATAGAACTTTGGGAATGAAAATCTCACATTTTAAAATTGAAAATATGGAGTGAGAATTTGGCCTAGCAGTTAAGACTAGTTCAGTTGGCTGCTAAGTACTGAGTTTAATACCAGACTCCAGTCATGATTCTAGCTTCCTGTTAATGCAGATCCTGGGAGGCAGCAATGTTGGATCAAGCAATTGTGTCTGCCGTCCATGTGGGACACCTAGGTTGAGATCCCTGCTCCAGCTGTAGCACCAGATCCAGCCTAGTCACTGAGGGCATTTGGGCAATTAACAAACAAATGGGAGATCTCTCTCTCTGCCTCCAAATAAATAAAGAAAATTTTAAAATAAAGTATAAATCTAAAAACATTTTTTTCTCTAAATACTAAAATGCAAACTGATTATAGAAATGTACAATTTCATTATTCTGGTCACTTTGGAAATATTGAATACATCTAAAAGGTTACATATTTTTATTTTTGGTTAAAATACAGCTATCAAAGTAATAGAAATTTAATGTTAATACGAACAAATGCTAGCTCCTTTATTTAAAAAATAGTCAGTATATTATATGCTGCAGTTATTGAGATTTTATTTTTTCTTATTTATTTATTTAGGCCTCCCAGTACTCATTCCCATTTCTTTGGGCAAGGCATTACTATTTTGTCCTGAGGAAATTATTTATTTCTAACTGTAGCACTCACCAAGAGGGGAAATCAAAGCATCTTGACCTCTCCTGGCAGCAAATGGGCCTGAGACCAAAGGGACGCCAATCATGCTCTCTATTTCTAGAAAATGAATCTTGAGCTAAATGACAAGATAGTTTGGGAATGATACTTACTCATTTGTTCAAGAGGTGCCCCTTGAAGACAGTGTCCTTTATTTCCTTGAGCTGCCCTGGTTCTTGCTGTTTCAAGGATTTTCTTTTCTTTTTCTTTTTTCCTTTTTGGAGTTAAAAATCAGTTTATTTTGGTGCAAAAAGCTTTTGAAGTTCACATATAGTTTTTTTCATTGTACATATTTTCAACAGACTTTTTGAAGATCTCTTTGTGTGCAGGGATATCAATTTTTTGCACCATAATAAGCTTATTTTAAAATTATGTTTTCCATTAACTTTATTTTTTAAATTATTAAAAAAAGTAATAATAACTTTATTTTGTATTTTTAAGTTTATTTTTTAAGGAGTACAAATGTCATAAGTACAACCTTAGGAATATACTTAGTCTTTCCATACCTGTTCTCCCACCCATCCTCCCACCCCTCCTTCTCCTCCCTCTCCCCTTCCCAGTTCCATTCTCCATTAAGGTCCATTTCAGTTAACTTTGTACATAGATGACCAGCTGTATGCTAAGTTAAGATTTCAACAGTTTAGACACACACACACACATACATACACACACACAACTGTTTGATAACTAGTTTTACAATTAACTCTCATAATGCAACTCACAGAGCACAGAGGTCCTGCATGGGAACCTGCACAGTGACTCCTGTTGTTAATTTAACAATTAACACTCTTATGCATGACATCAGTGACCACCTGAGACTCTTGACATGAGCTTCCAAGGCTATGGAAGCCTTTTGAATCTACAAACTCTGTCAGTGTTTGGACAAGGCCATAAGCAAAGTGGGAGTCCTCATCTCCCCTTAGAGAAAAGTACATCTTTCTTTGATGACCACTTCTTTCCACTGGGGTCTCACTTACAGAGATACTTCATGTAGAAGATTTTTTTGCCACAGTGTTTTGGCTTTCTATGCCTGAAATGCTCTCATGAGCTTTTCAGCCAGCCCAGGAAGCCTTAAGTGCTGATTCTGAGGTCAGAGTGTTACTTAAAGTGATTGTCATTCTATGAGTCGGCTGTGTGAACTGCTTCCCATGTTGGAACATTCTCTCCTTTTTAATTCTATCTATTAATATTACCAGACACACTATTCTATTTATATGATCACTTTAACACTTAATCCTATCTATATGTTCACTTTAACACTTAATATGATGACTTTAACAATTAAGATGCTATTTTTAACACCATGATTAATGGGATTTGGAGTCCCATGACAAGTTTTTAAATTGTACCCTTAAAAGTAAGTCCATAGGGATGTATGCAGAACTATACAGCTTTACAAACTTCTTCCTCCCTCTCTTATTCCTACTCTTTTTTTTTACTGAGATCTATTTTCAATTGACTTTATACACATATAATTAACTCTATGTTAAGTAAAGAGTTCAACAAATAGCATGACAAAAAAACAAACAAAGCATAACTGTTCCTCGACAGTCAAGACAAGGGCAGCTCAAGTCATCCCTTCTCAAAGTGTCAATTTCACTTCTACAGATTTTGTTTTAGGTGCTCTTTTAGTTCTCACAGATCAGGGAGAACATATGGTATTAGTCCCTTTGGGACTGGCTTATTTTACTAAGTATGATGTTTTCCAGATTCATTCATTTTGCTGCAAATGACTGGATTTCATCTTTTTATTTTACCACTGTGTAGTATTCCATAGTGTACATATCCCACAATTTCTTTATCCAGACTTAGGCTGATGGGTATTTAGATTGATTCCATGTCTTAGCTATTGTAACTTGAGCTGCTATAAACATGGAGGTGCAGATAGCTCTCCTGTTTACTGATGTCATTTCCCTTGGGTAAATTCCCTGGAGTGAGGTGGTTGGGTTGTATGGTAATTCTATATTCAGATTTTTAAGGTATCTCCATACTGTCTTCCAGAGTGGCCTTACCAGTTTACATCCTCACCAACAGTGGATTAGGGTACCTTTTCCCCCACATCCTCTCCAGAATTTATAGTTTTTTGATTGCCATATGAAAGCCATTCTAACTAGAGTGAGGTGAAACATCATTGTAGTTCTGATTTGCATTTCTCTGATAGGTACAAATCCTGAACATTTTTTTATGTGTCTGTTGGCCATTTAACTTTCCTCTTTTGAAAAATATCTGTTTAAATCCTTTGCCCATCTCGTAACTGGGTTGTTTTGTTGTTGTGAAGTTTCTTGATTTCTGGATATATTCTGTTATTAATCCTTTAACAGTTGAATAGTTTGCAAATAATTTCTCCCATCCCATTGGTTGCTTCACTTTCCTGAGTATTTCTTTGCCATACAGAAACTTCTCAATTTGATGTAGCCCCATTTATTAATTTTAGCTTTGACTGCTTGTGCCTTTGAGGTCATTTCCAAGAACTCTTTGCCTGTGCCAATGTCTTGCAGGGTTTCCCCAGTGTTCTCTAATAATTTGATGGTGTTGGGTCATAGATTTAGATCTTGAATCCATGTCGAGTGGATTTTTGTGTAAGGTGTAAGGTAAGGGTCTTGCTTCCTACTTCTGCATGTGGAAGTCCAGTGTTCCCAGCACCATTTGTTGGAGACTGTCCTTGTTCCAGGGATTGGTTTTATCTCTTTGGTCAAATATAAGTTGGTTGAAGATGTTTAGATTGATTTCTGGTGTTTATATTCTGTTCCATTGGTCTATCCATCAATTTTTGTACCAGTACAAGGCTGTTTTGATTATAACTTCCTTATAATATGTCTTGAAATCTGGTATTGTGATGCCTCCGGTTTTGTTTTTGTTGTACAAAATTGCTTTAGCTATTTGAGGTCTCCTGTGCCTCCATATGAATTTTAGCATTTTTTTCTATATATGAGAAGAATGCCTTTGGTATTTTGATTGATATCACATTGAATCTGTAAATTGCTTTTGGAAGAATGGACATTTTAATGATGATACTTGATGTTTTTTGTAGCTATTGTGAATGGGACTGATCCTTTGGAGCTAAATCTCACCCTTGGCATTGTTTTTGTATACAATGGCTGTTGAATTTGTGTATTGACTTTATATCCTGCTACTTTACCAACCTCTTCTATGAGTTCCAATAGTATCTTAGTGGAGTATTTTGGACTGCATATATATAGAATCATGTCATCTGCAAATAGGGATAGTTTGACTTCTGCCTTCCCAATTTGTATCCCTTCGATTTCTTTTTTCTTTTCTTTTCTTTTTTTTTTTTTTTTTTTTTTTGCAGGCAGAGTGGACAGTGAGAGAGAGAGAGAGAGAGAGAGAGAGACAGAGAGAGAGAGAGAAAGGTCTTCCTTCTGTTGGTTCACCCCCCAATGGCCGCCGCGGCCGGCGCGCTGCAGCCGGCGCACCGTGCTGATCCAAAGCCAGGAGCCAGGTGCTTCTCCTGGTCTCCCATGAGGGTGCAGGGCCCAAGGAACTGGGCCATCCTCCACAGCACTCTCAGGCCACAGCAGAGAGCTGGACTGGAAGAGGGGCAACCGGAACAGAATCTGGTGCCCCGACCGGGACTAGAACCTGGTATGCTGGTGCCACAGGCAGAGGATTAGCCTATTGAGCCGTGGCACTGGCCGATTTCTTTTTCTTACTTAATGGCTCTGGCTAAAACTTTCAGTACTATATTGAATAGCAATGGTGACAGTGGGCATTGCTGTCTGATACCAGATCTCAATAGAAGTGCTTCCTTCTTTTTCTCACTCAATATGATGCTGGCTGTGGGTTTTCCATAACTTGCCTTGATTTTGTTGAGGAATGTTCCTTCCATACCCAATATGCTTAAAGTTTTCATCATAAAAGTGTATTGTATTTTATCAAATGCTTTCTTTGCGTCTATTGAGATAATCATATCATTTTTTTCTGTAGTTTATTAATGTGATATATCACATTCATTGATATGTGAATGTTGAACCATCCCTGAATACCAGGGATAAATCCCACTTGGTCTGGGTGAATGATCTTTCTGATGTGTTGCTGGACTCAATTGATTAGAATTTTGTAGAGGATTTTGGCATCTCTGTTCATCAGGGAAATTTTCTGTAGTTATTTTTCTCTGTCACATCATTTCTAGATTTAGGAATTAAGATTATGCTGGTTTCCTAGAAAGAATTTAGGAGGATTCCCTCCCTTTCAATTGTTTTGAATAACTTGAGAAGAATTGGAGTTAGTTCTTCTTTAAATGTTTGGAAGAATTTAATAGTGAAAGCTATCCGGTCCTGGGCTTCACTTCATTGGGAGGGCCTTTATTATTGATTCAATTTCTGTCTTGGTTATATATCTGTTTAGGTTTTCTATATCTTCATGGCTCAATTTAGGTAGGTGTATGTGTCCAGGAATCCATCCATTTCTTCTGAGTTTCCTAGTTTGTTGGCATACAGCTCTTTGTAGTAACTTCTGATGATTCTCTTTATTTCTGTGGTATCTATTGTTACATTTCTTTCTTCATCTCTAATTTTATTGATTTGTGTCTTCTCTCTCCTTTTTTTTTTTTTTTTGGTTAGTTGGGTCAATGGTGTGTCAGTTTTGTTTATTTTTTCAAAATCCAGCTCTTTGTTTTACTAATTTTTTTGTATTTTTAAAATTCAAATTGTAAAAATGCTGTTAAAAATAATAGCTTTTAATTTTTGTGAATAATTATATTCACACATACAAGTTATTTCCTAAAGCTACTCATATAAGAAATCAGTTTATAAAACTTGAATGTTTGTGGGATGACCTTAGAAGAAATTATTTTCCTGTTTAAATTTACACCATTGCTATCTAAGATAAGAAATTATTTTTAGGAAAAGGAGAGCTCTTGATTTTGGAAATAGGAAAAAATTGTTTTTGATTGGATAAAAGAAATTGGGGTAGTTTTCATCTTGATAACATAGGAATGCAGCTTTTCAAATACATTTTTTTTCTTATTCTTCTTAAGCTATATGTAAGAAAAAAGGAAACATTTCAGAATACTAAGAAATGACTAGAAATGCTGAAACACCAACTAAGGCCCTTTTAATGGTTAGCAGAAACTATATGAGCAAGCCTATATGATTTACAGCCAAAGAAACTCCTTTGCATTGATTGAAATAGATGTTGCTCTAATTCAATCACCATAGTATTCAATACACCTGAATATTCTTTTTTTTTTTTTTTTTTGACAGGCAGAGTGGACAGTGAGAGAGAGAGAAAGGTCTTCCTTTGCCGTTGGTTCACCCTCCAATGGCCGCCGCGGCCAGCGCGCTGCGGCCGGCACACTGCGCTGATCCGATGGCAGGAGCCAGGTGCTTATCCTGGTCTCCCATGGGGTGCAGGGCCCAAGCACTTGGGCCATCCTCCACTGCACTCCCTGGCCACAGCAGAGAGCTGGCCTGGAAGAGGGGCAACTGGGACAGAATCCGGTGCCCCGGCCGGCGCCATGGCTCAACAGGTTAATCCTCCGCCTTGCGGCGCCGGCACACCGGGTTCTAGTCCCGGTCGGGGCACCAATCCTGTCCCGGTTGCCCCTCTTCCAGGCCAGCTCTCTGCTGTGGCCAGGGAGTGCAGTGGAGGATGGCCCAAGTGTTTGGGCTCTGCACCCCATGGGAGACCAGGAGAAGCACCTGGCTCCTGCCATCGGAACGGCGCGGTGCGCCGGCCGCAGCGCGCTACCGCGGCGGCCATTGGAGGGTGAACCAACGGCAAAAGGAAGACCTTTCTCTCTGTCTTTCTCTCTCACTGTCCACTCCTCCTGTGAAAAAAAAAAAAAAAAGAATCCGGTGCCCCGACCGGGACTAGAACCTGGTGTGCCAGCGCCGCAAGGCAGAGGATTAGCCTATTGAGCTGCGGCGCTGGCCCTGAATATTCTTGATATCATCTTCCCTGGGGTGGCGTTGTAGCATACCAACTTAAGCCACCACCAACAATGCCTGCATCCTATATCAGACAACAAGTTTAAGTCTCCAGCAGCTCCATTTCCAATCCAGCTTCCTGCTAATGCATATGGGAAAGCAGCAAATGATAGCCCGAGTCCTTGAGCCCCTGCTCCACATGGGATACTTGGATGGAGTTCTAGGCTTCTGGCTCTGGCCTGAATCAGCCCTGAACAGTTGTGGCTGTTTTGGGAGTGAGCCAATGGTTGGAAGATTCTCTTTCTTCTCTCTCTATTCCAATCTGCCTTTCAAATAAATAAAATAATTTTTTTAAAAAGAGACCCAGAGGAAGATCTGGGCTCCTGGCTTTGGCCTGCCCATGCCTTGGCCATTACAGCTACTCAGGGAGTGAATCAGCAGATGGAAGATCTCTCTCTCTCTCTTTCTCTCTCTCTCTCTTTTTCTGTAACTCTACTTTTCAAATAAATAAATGTTTTAAAAAAATTCAATAGCTAAAACAAGAAAAGAGAAACATCAGTCATATTATACCTTGATAAACCACCTAGATATTTTATCTTTAAAAGGAAAACTCAAAAAGACATTTATACTTGGGGTTCTCTTGAGGAGATTCTTGAAATTTGGTCCCCAGAAAATGATAATTCAAAGTAATAGATAAATAGTGATCATCAGTATTTTTTAGGAATTACCCAAATGAAAGATTCTCTATGTAGATTATTTTACATTCAAAAAATCTTTCGGCAACTCTAACCCTTTACTAAGTAATTTTTGTGACTACATCTACATATAATCTTATTTCAGAAACATAGCTGCCATCCAGTATTTTAGGTGTCTTCAGTAGATATCAACTAAATAGCTCACTTGTGTTCATTGGGCTGTCTAGTCTTTTTTTTTTTTTTTGTATTAATGCTCTAATCACCTTCATAAATGCTTAAAGATACATATTTTTGACACTAGACTTAGTGATCTGAATGTTCCATGTTGGTAAGAGCTATGCTAGTTTGCCTACTGCTGTCTTCCAGTTAGAACCACACAGAATCTGGTACAAATTGCTGCTTAACCAATGTATGTTGAATGAAAGAATATGAAGCCTTTGTATTTGTGAAAAACCAACCATGACACTGCCCTGAAGTTTGTCTTTGTGCTTCTCAGCAGTCTTCTAATGTCAACACCATTCACTCACAGCATTTTGTCAGGAGGCCCATGAGATGACTGGGAAATATGGAGGCTTAAATTATCCAAACTGTTTTTGACGTGCATACTTATGCCAAGCCCAGCAATGCATCTGGCTCTGCCTCAAATATCCATGTGTTACTGTAGACACATGTGAGTGGGCTTAAGTGAGAAACTGCTCTTGAAAATTTTGAACTAAGAAATATTTCAATGCAATCACATTCACCATCCTTCGCTTAGTTTCACATCTCTGTGAAAGTGCAGTCTACTTGCAAGTCACATGATTTCTAATGAAACTAAAATAAATAACGGTACCCCAACGTCTCTGGAACCAGCTCCATAAATTATCCAATGTTGTTTTGGAAAAAAAGGTAAAGTCATGCACTGAGAATTTCTAGTATTGTTTTGATTCTTCCTATCCTCTCACCCCCAATTATTCATCATAGAATAAAAAGGAGAATATTAATGCTCAAGTGTCCCTACGTTTAGATGCGGGATCTAATTCAACTTTTACAACAGTGATAGCATGCAGGTATCACTTACTCTGATTTACACATGAGCCTACTGGAAATGAAGTGAACTGCCCAAGGGGCACATGGACAGTGATATCAGAGCTAGAATTTGAATCTAGCTTGTGGATTCTAAAACCTATGCTATATTCCCAACATCTCAATGCAGTAAGTGAACAATGGAATTCACATTCCCTAATGTTTAACTATTTTCTCTCATCTATTAATTAATTACTGTGCTGTTTCCATATTTTCATGGTGAGAGCAGATAGTGTGGGAAATCCCATGAGAAAAATTTTAAAAATTGCAAATTTCAAAAAAGAAATTGATAATATGTAGCTTAAAATTTATACAGGTGTTTAAACATCTACTAAGCATCTATTTTGCTGCGTCAGTTTCACAGCTTATTTAATTCCCAAAGACAAAATTATTGAAATAAACTTTTCAATGTGGAGAAATATTTCCTCAAGAAAAAAATTCCTTGCTCATGAAAATATTTTTGTTGGATCAACATAGAAAGGTACCATAGAGGGCTATTTGGAAAAAATTACTTGAGTCAGCAACTCTAGACAGACATCATCTGAAAGATTTGTGAATGTGGGTAAACACTTCTGAAGGAGAACTAACATCTCAGAATTCCAGCCCAGTTAGGGGCATATTTTAAATAAACAGTTATCAGTCACTGCTTTTCCAACTCTAAGTGTAGTTTCTTTAGATGTTGAAAGAATGAGCTAACCTTTGCGCAGGGCACATACATGACCATTCCCCAGGAATTGTTTAGGTTGAGGATTAGATATAATTATATTCTCTGTGAGAAGATTTCACAAAGTTTGTGGGAAATGAAATGAAAACATAAAATTTAAAAATATAAACTTTCTCAACATACACTCCATCAAGTTTAGGACCCTTTTGTTAGTGATGATTTCAGCCACTGAGTCCATCCCTAAAGAACAGAGGGGGCCCTGAGAATTTAAACATATCAATGCAGTCTATTTTTCCATTATTAGCTGAAAAAAATGGGTGCCCTTTCAAGAATTTTTAATATGAGGAAACAAAATGAAGTCAGAAATAGCTCAATCAAAACTGTAAAGATGATTTCCAATTGAAACTCTTACAAAATTATTCTTTGATGAGAACAAGCAGGAACATTGTCAAGATGGAGAAGGTGAGTCAGTGACAGATTAACTATTTGAAAGATGTTTTAATCCCTGTAGTCATTGAACACTTTCTTGGTTGAAAGTCTTATTCTATACAAGTACAATGAGCAAAGATTTTTTTTATTCTAATAATTTTTATAAAAATAATGTCAATATTTTTGAATTTCTATCTGGTATTTTTAAAATTTATTTATTTATTTGAAAGTCAGAGTTACACAGAGAGAAGAGAGACAGAAAGAAAGATATTCCATCCCCAAATGACCGTAACGACCAGGATTGGCCCAAGCCAAAGCCGAGAGCCAGAGTTTCATTTGGATCTCCCACGTGTGTGCAGAGGCCCAAGGATTTGGGCCACCTTTCACTGCTTTCCCAGGCCATTAGTGGGGAGCTGGATTAGAAGTGGAGGAGCTGGGACTCAAACCACTGCCCAAATGGGATGCTGGCATTGCTGATGGAGGCTTACCCTGCTGTGCCACTGCGCTGACTCAAACTTGCATTATTTTTTACTTATCAATATTTAATAAATGATTAAATCATCATCTCCAATATTGTCACAGTTGTACACAAATTTCAACCCTTTCTACACTTAAGTCTAAAGCAGAGTGAAGTTTGCATATTATTTAAATTGCTTTTATCAGATTTAGGGATTTATTTTAAATAAATTTGAAATCCTCTAGACATTAATAGGGTTTTGTTGTTGGTTTTGTTTTGTTTCATTATTTTTTTTCTAGAAAGGGGAAAGGAAAGAAAACCAAATTTATTGATTACCCATTATGAACTATGGCAGGCAATTTACAAATATCCTCACAGAATCATAGCATTGTTCATGTAACAGTAGATGGTGCTATTATTATCTGACTCCATTAAAACTATAACAACTTGTCTTTCTTACATTCATTTCTGTGGTTCTTAAGTTGCAAAAATAAGATTTCATAATAGTTATTATCTATTTTGTTAATTTGAAACAGAGGTTATATTTGAGAATCATGGGTTTTGGAACAATATTCAATCGACTACCTGTTAACTTGAATTTTCTTTCATTAAACATAAGTTTATTTATTTTATTAACTTGAATGTGAGAGAACCAGAGAGAGAGAGAAAGAGAGATGTCTACCATATGCTGGCTCACTCTCAAAGTATTTACAATGGCCAGGGCTGGGTTAGATCAAAGCAGGGAGATAGAAATTCAATCCAGTTCTCCCATGTGAGTGGAAAGGACACAACCACTTGAGTTATCACACGGTGCCTCTCAAGGTGTGCATTAGCAGGAAGCTGGAATGGAAAACAGAGCCAGGACTTGAATCCAGGCACTCTGAAATGGGATGCGTGTACCCCATGTGGCATCCTAACTGCCATGTTAAATGCCTGCCCCTGTGACTTGAGTCTTCTTGCATAGCTTTTCTAGGTATTTATTCAGCAGATATCTATATTCTTTGCCACACAGGGGAACTCAGTACTTACTGAGGTAGTCATCCTCCTTTCAATTATCTTTGCTTTAAGCAGTTTCTCTCTAATATAAAGCAAAAATCTGCTTCCAAAACCCATCCACTTGTTCTGATTTTATCACTGGGGTTGTAAGAAAGCAATTGATTCATTAACTGGTGCTATGGGTCTCCTAGGCCTGCTGTAATAAATTACCACAGAGTGGTTGTTTATAACAATAAATATTTACTCTTTTCCAATTTTGGAGACTTGAAGTTCCCCAGTTTCCAAGTTGCGGGAAGGGCCATACTGTGCCTGAAAGATCTAGGAATGATTCTGTCTATGCCTTTGTCTTAGCATTTATAACACCGTTGCTGGTGTTCCCAGCAATCCTTGACACTCCTTGGCTTTTAGATGCATCATTCCCATCTCTACCTCCATCATCACATGGCATTCTCCTTTGTGTCTGTGTATCACTCTTATAAGGACGTTGCTTATATTGGATTAGAATTCACTCTAATGATATCATCTGAACTTGATTACATCTAAAAAGACCCTATTTGTGAATTTACTGATGTTATGGGGTTAGACCATAATAGGAATGTATCTTCTTGAGAAACAGAATTCAACTTGTAACACTGAGCATCTACTCTACTCCAGAGTGTGGATTAGTACCTGAAGAGCAAAGAGAAGAAAACATGAAATATTTCCATTTTGAAGGATCTTAGTCAACTGGCAAAAAAAGTCCATATGGAATCCATTATTGCATGTTTAAAATAAATGAGAACAAAATGCTATGAGAATACAGAGGAATAAAACTCCCACTCTGACTAGGGGAGTAGAATGAGACTTCACAGAAGAGGTTCATTCTAGCTTGTTTCCTCTCTATGCTCTCCCCCCCACCACACATACACTAATTTTCTGCTGAATTATAAAATAACTTCCTGCGCACTGCAAATCATTAACAAATCAATGAGTGATACATGACCAAATGATAATCGGGTTTCCATCCAATTGGAAACTATGTGTTTATATGTACATTAGCTTAGTTAACATTTTTTCAATATTTTCTCTATGCACATATAAAATTTTATATAAAAAGGGCCAGATTTGGCATAATGTTTTGTAAACCTTTCCCTGTTTTCAATTAATAAGACCATAAGAATTTTTTTTTACTTTATAAAATGCTATTTTGGAATGATAGGCTATTTTGAATGTGGTTCACAATTTGTTTAAACATTACAGTTATGGAAATAAAAATATTGAAGTGAATGTTTGGTGCAGCACATAAGAAACAACTTATAACATCTCATATCATATCGGAGTCCCTGTTCTGCTTCTGACTGAGCTTCCAGCTAATGTGTACCCTAGGAAGCAGCAGATGATGGCTCAAATATTGAGTCTTTGCAATCCATGTGAGATCTCCTGATTGAGTTCTAGGCTCCTGGCTTTGGCCTGGTCCAGCCCCCCTTGCCGTAGTGGACATTTGGGGAGTGAACCAATAGATGGAAGATCTATCAGTCTCACTGTGCCTCTTTCTCTGTGTGTCTCTCTGTATCTCAAATAAAACGGAAAAAAAGTCCTCAACAAATGTAAAGTTTTTAAAAAAGTTTTAGTCAAACTAGAGTTTCTCCCAAATTCTTAATTAATACTGTAGGATTATTTCCTAAGTGGTTTAAAATCCAAATTTTTCTGTGTAAAAACAAAAATGGAAAATTACAACAAAAATAATAATCCTAATGCTAGAAATTCCTGTTTACTTATTATGTTAATCATTCACGATGCATTATCTTAGTTAAACATCAAAAACTGTTATCTTGTGTTATCTTCATTACTAGATGATATCATCATTTATTATCTATGCTTTACTAATGACGAAAGTAGGACTAAGAGAAGTTAATATCAAAACTGCTTTAATTACTGTGGTTTCAGCAGTTTAACACCAGGAAGAAATCACAGCATTTGAATGCAACTTTCTGTTTGACCTGTTCCCCATATACGATCTGGCCAAGCCTTAGTTTCTGGTATTTTTATTCTCTGCTGTTTGTCTAGTTGAAATAGTAGCTTCGGAACTCAGTGATCCAATCACAGCTGCTCTTGAATATCCTTGAGCCCTCACAGCTGAAGAGATCCTTGGAGGTCTATTGTTTGTCCCATGAGGAGCACCCCACATCTCCTCATCTTGTCTCTTAAGGTACCAGCTACCTTAGATGGGGAAACTACAAATTGGTTTGTGTCTTTTCTCTACTTGGAAACTCCTGCTCTAGCTCTAGCAGATATTCCTAGGTTTTGCAGTGTGCATCAGGTATTCATTCTGATTTTCAAATCCTGGAGTAGATTTATTATTTAATTTTTGTATTGCTTTGGCCATCTCAGTGAAGATGTAGGTATAAAATAAGAAACTAGTTGCTTATTTAGAATTCCAAAATGATCGTTTAAGTATAAGAAAATGTCCTTTAAGCAGAAAAGGGGAGGGTGACATTCTAGGTGGAAAAATGAGATGTGGCAAAATGTAGGAGTAAGAAAGATAGAACTGCTGTGGTTGTAATTAGAAAGACATAATTTGGAAATATAGTTTGAGATCATATTGTGCACAATTTTAAATGACAAACGGAGATGTATGGGCTTTCTTCTTTGAGAAACTAAGAGCCACAGAAGTTATTCTCTCTAAGATGACACTTCTGCAAACCAAGATGAAAATCTATCACATTTCTCTTGAGATTATCTTCATCAAACTCATATATCCAGTTCCTTCCTTCTGTCACATGTACTATGGTTTGATTTCTTCATTTCCGATAGTTCTCTTTTGAACACACTTCAGTTCATATGTGACAGTTACTAAATATAGTTTATCCTGTGCCATTTTCCATTTTTAAAATGCTGCATTCCCCTATATAATATCTTAGAAACAAAGGTTTTAGCATTTTCCTTTTTTTCTCTCCTCCTACCACACACGAGGAGACATTTATAATTATTATTGACTGAATATAGAAGTGTTTATTGCATAATAGTACCAACAAATTGTATTTGATTGTGATGCTGCAGATCTCTCATTCTCTTTCTCTTTAGCAAAAGATCAGAATAGGGTTTTTTCCATGTCTGAAATAAAATGAAACTCAAAGATCAGAAGTAGAGATAGCCATGCTCTCAATCTGGATCCATCAATTGCCTATCAACCTCTCAAATTCCAAATTGTTATTTGATTCTGAATGTAAAAGGATACTTTATTAGGAAACTTTTAATATTTTGTCCTACTGTTTCTGGCTTTACAACATAAGTGAGTGAATACCATATTTCCATTTAACCAAAATACAAAAAGATCAAAGTACAGATTTCCAGAAAATTTTCCTATTCATTATTTCTCTTGTGTTGTCTACAATTACACAGAGTATGTTTAATTGCTGTATTGTTAGCTTGGACAATGGCCTGGCATAGCTTGCAGAAGTACCAACTTAAACAGGAAAAAAAAAGCACTAGTTAACTGTGATACAAAAAGGTGGGGTAATAGCGAACACACCCCAAATACTTTAAGCAAATTTCCTGAAAATCAGCCAATGGAAATTTGGAATGTTGTATAATTGGCTAAGTGTGATCTCACCCATCATTCCTGTTCAGAGGTAAAAGGTTATGTGCTAAATTCTGTTAAAGTGATCATGGACTGAAATACTTAACCTAAGAAGAACTTGGGAGTGGGGAGAGAGTTCCTTTGTGGAAATTAATAAGGAAAGGCATAACATGGGGAATTTCATCAAGTCTTTGAAAGCAAAAGATAGCTCGTTGCTTGTTAAAATCATCTGCAATTATTTATGAAGAGTCGCACGTTAAGTATATGGAGGTGGCAAACACTGCAATATGCCGTCCTATTATGAAGGGTGAATGACATCTTTTTTATAGTGAAGATTGGTAATATAAGGAAAGGATTTGTTAGGAACAATAATAATAGAAAATCAAACACAGGACATGTAAATTTGAAGTCTAAACCAAAAAGAAATAGAGATATTTGTGATTATAATTGTACATTAAAATGAAGGCCCTTAAATCTAGCATTGTCTGAGTCCTTAGGAGTATGCACACAATTCTGCATATTTTTAAATGAGATGAGAATCCTATACTGAATTTGCAAAGAAGATCAGAAGCTATTTCTATGTTGGTATTGATGCACACTGAAGGTATAAAAGGGCAGAAATAGAGATTTGAAGAGGTTTAATGGGGAAACATGATTTGGCTGAAGAAGAGGGAAGCTGGAGCATATCTTGATGAATAGGATCTGAGGATGTTCACTTCCTGGAACCACAGGAACTTTGAAAAAAAGGATCCCCAGCAATGGGCTTCTCTACAAAGAGAAGTATTCCAAAAGAGCAGTAGAACTTTAGATAACTACCAAACTCAAGGAATATCCACTCTGGTTATCTAGGACAGAATCTGACGAGTAAAATATTTCCTGCTACCTCATCTTCTTCTCCTCAAACCCCACCAGTTCCTCCTTGAATAGAAACCATGCGTTAGAATCTGGAGTAGGAAAGATAGATGCAGAAGACACAGAGAGTGGAAACTGATTCTCCCTTGAGCTAGGGAAGAGCAATGTGCTACAAATGTAGTTGGGAGTTTTTACAATGGCATGGGAACTGGTCATTTACTATTGGAACTGAGATTTAGAAGACCAAAGTGACTGGAGGTTACCCTGAGCATGACCATAAAAGTCAGCAGTACCTACCCTATAGTGCATCTAAAGCCAAAGCAAAACCAGCCTCTCAGAATGGGTTTGAAGGGGCCATTATTCCTCATTGCACACTTAGTCCTTCTCATTCAATTTAATGTGTTTAGCTGCCTACTTTACTACATGGCCCTGAAGGTTCCAGATACAAGACTAGTTGACCCCCACTTGTGGTCTCAACTTCAGTTTAGTCCTGAGAAGAGAACCCTTGTGTCTTCTGTTAGGAAAAGAGATCTTTCATCTGCTGGTTCATTCCTCAAATGCTTGCATCAACTGGAACTGGGCCAGGCCAAATTCAGAGCTTGGAACTCAATCTAGCTCTCCCAAGTGGACGCCAGTACTTGAGCTATCATCTGATGCCTCCCGAGGTCAAGCAAGAAGCTAGAATTGCAAGTGGAGTAGGGACTCAAACCTAGGCCAACTGATATGCGATATGGGTGTCCCAAGTGGTGTCTTAGCTGCTGTGCAAAATGCTCACCCTCACCCCAACCTCTTGAAGTTCTATGACACCTCACATTACTGCCATCCTGGGGACCAAGTTTCCAATCTAATGTACCATACAGAGACAAACCACATCCAAACCATATTAAATTCTACATAGCTCAGGACTTACGTGCCTTATTGCTGGCCCCTCTAACCTTTATGTTATGTCCTATCTTAGCTGCCAGTCTTTTGCATCCTTTTGCTTTGGCTTTAGATGCACTATAGGGTAGGTACTGCTGACTTTTATGGTCATGCTCAGGGTAACCTCCAGTCACTTTGGTCTTCTAAATCTCAGTTCCAATAGTAAATGACCAGTTCCCATGCCATTGTAAAAACTCCCAACTACATTTGTAGCACATTGCTCTTCCCTAGCTCAAGGGAGAATCAGTTTCCACTCTCTGTGTCTTCTGCATCCTCACCAAGCCCCCATTATTTTCCAGCTCTGAGTTTATTTTTTTATTTGCCCTTGACATTCTCTACCTATTCTTCCTAGGACTTAAATCCCAATCTCCCTGACTCACCCCACATTGCCAACTCATCTGACAGCCAGCCCTTCTCACAGACTGTTTCCAGACTCATAGGCTGTACAGAGTTCATTTACCAGGACATCCTGCTTGCTCACACACAGCCCTCACTGATGCAGAACTCCTGCAAAAATGTCTACTGTCCATGGCTCTATGTCACATATCTTTGCTGAGATCAGCTCCTTTCACTTAAGTTAACCTTTGAACACTCTTCTTATGCTGCTGAGAAAGCCCTACTTACTGTTCCTGGCCAGTGGGTCCACCTCATCCTCTGAGGAAATTAGCCTTTTCCACACCCACAGCTGCTTCCAGGCAGCAGTACTGCTTTGTACAACAGGTGCACCAAGGTTTCCAGGTCTTATTAGGTGCATTGACTGGTGGAAATGCAGATTCATGATTTACTGCTTACACCAGCTTGATCAGCAGGAGAAGCAATGTATCAGTAATACCAAAGGTATCAAGGATGTAGGTTAGGATTTGCACACACTTACATTAAACAAGTTCCCTTCTTTCTTCATTCGCTGTTTCTGCTCCACACAGCTTCCACCCAGTAAGTCCCTGTGGCCCCTGGCTTCACAAAGCCTACCCAGGAATCACACCCCACATAGAGGGTCCCTTGGTTACCATGGCATTTTAATTTAAGGTGCTTGAACAGTATTGAATTCTGAAGATTAGGTTTGACTACAAGTGCTGCTAAAACCAAAACAATAGAGGCTTAAATAAAATAGAATTTTAAATAAATAAATAAAATAGAATTTTAAATAAATAAATAAAATAGAATTTTATTTATTGCACCAGGATATTCATGAGTGGTGTGGTGACTCCAGGTTCATCAAAGATCCAGACTTCTGGATTTTTGCTTTGCCATCCTCAATACCTGGCTTTCATTTTTGGTGCATGGCATCTGCTCAGGTTCTAGCCATGAGATGCACAGTCCAGCTAGCAGTTGTGGGTGCAGGGCCCAAGGACTTGGGCCATCCTCCACTGCCTTCCAGGGCCACAGCAGAGAGCTGGACTGGAAGAGGAGCAACGGGGACAGAATCTGGTGCCCTAACCGGGACTAGAACCCGGGGTGCTGGTGCCACAGGTGGAGGATTAGCCTAGTGAGCCACGGCGCCAGCCCAATCTTTTCCTCTTTAAGGACATTTTCTAGAAATCGAGCAGGAGACTTTTGCTAAAACCAATTCACCAGAGTTTGATGTCATGACCCATCTAGGTATAAGAGAAGCTGGAAAACAGAATGTTAATTCTGGACGCTACATGCCTTGATAAATTTGGGGGTTCTATTGCTGAGGAAGAAGGGGTGGGAGGATACTGAGATGACAACAAGCAACACCTCACACAATGTCCACTTTACATTTTGGTGGAAGCCTGTTTTACCTAGATTGCTTTTAATTACTCTTTACTCACTTAAGAGTGAGATACTCAATACATATTTTCTTTTATTTGATTTTTTATAATATAAAGTGCTGTACTAAGCCTATATATTTATTAATAAAATTTCCTATGGATAATTCCAAATGTCTTAGCTTGTAATATACAGTCCCCTGTGGTCTGATCTGAACTTTTAAACTTTTTTTTAACTTCCATTAATTACATCCTTTGTGGCCGGTATTGTGTGGTAGAGGGTAAAGCTGTCGCCTATGATGCCTATCTCTATGTGTCCAAGATGCTCCACTTCCAATCCAGCTCCCTGCTAATGGCCTGGAAAAGTGGCAGGGGATGGCCCCAGTGCTTGGATTCCTTCACTCACATGGGAGACCCTGATGAAGCTCCTGGATTCTGGTTTTGGCCTGGCCCAGCCCTGGCTGTTGTGGCCATCTAAGGGGGTGAACCAGCAGATGGAAGATCTCTTGCTTGCTTGCTTGCTGACTCTCTCTAACTTTGAATTTCAAATAAATAAATAAATCACTTTAGAAATGATAATTACGTCCTTTGTAAAACACTCACCCTTAGTGGAAATATCCCTGTTCCCCAAGTACCTGACATCTTCACTCTAGCATCAATTCTAAAGTTTTTTTCTACTTTGTCTCAGCAACACATTCCAGTTTTTTTCTTTTTATATCTAATTTATCACTTCTGCAGTGACCTGTGAGATGCGCAGTCTTCTACCTTACGTCCTGGCCCCTCACCAATACTGCTGTTAAACTTCTTACTGTAAGTGAGATTGTGCGGAATCTGCACATCTCTTGCCTCCTCACACACTTATTTAGTAAGTAAATCTTATTTAAATTTAGGTTACCCCCAAAGCACCCTGTAGACAAAGCGTATACAGCAAATATTTATTGAGTGTGTGAATAACATTGACTTTGTCTGCAAGTTAGGGCTGCTCAGAAGCAAATCAGTCTCACAAGAGGAAAAGCATATTTAGTCTCTAAATTTTTACTTTTGGTTTAAATTTAGTACCAGACAATAGGAATAATTACTACTGGGTACCAAATGAATAATTCACAAACTTACACATGAACAGTATGAGCCTCTTTGCAAGAGAAACACAAAAATACATTACAAATGCCATATATTTTATCCTCATAAATAGTGCATCTTTTACTAGGCATGTTAATTCTTCAGAATGGTGTTTAGATTTATAGACAAATATTTCCTCAACAGTAAAAAAAAATAAGTACTTTAAGTTTGGATCAACCTGTTTGACATTAGATTTTGGCAATACTCAGAACAGGCCATTGTTAACACTTCCTATAGAATATAGAAGTGACTAGAAATGATACAATGCAAATCACATAATGGTTATCATAATGAAAAGTCAGGGAAATGTTATGTGCTGAGTATATCTTGATTTCTCTTTTAAATTATTTAAAAGTGTTCTTTATGGAATATAAAAATAATATAACTGTAAAAGAAGTGAGAGAAACAAATATCCCCCTGTATAACCACCTAACAATCACATTTTTATTATTTCAAGTTCTTTCCAATTACTAATTCATTGATTTATTTATTCACCAAACATTTGTTGAACACCTTCTCTATATAGAATATTTGGATTTACTGAAATTTGACTTCTCTAATACTACGTGGATAAGATGATGAAATAAGAATTGAATGATAATATAGCCAGATTAGTTTCACTTTATTAAATTATATAAAAAGAATGTAGTTTGCTGGTTTGCTGTCAACCTGAAGAGATGCCAAAAAAATCTATTGCTGGCCCAATCCTAGTCAGTTTTCTCATCATAACCTTAAATGTTGAAAGAAGTAATGCTCATTAGGTATGCAAATGTGCAAGTGAAGCAAAAATTTAAGAGACAGGTAATATTATAGATGATCAAAATTGGAATTCAGTTATACTTCTTTTTTATTTTTATTTATTTATTTATTTTTTAAATTTTTGACAGGCAGAGTGGACAGTGAGAGAGAGACAGAGAGAAAGGTCTTCCTTTTGCCGTTGGTTCACCCTCCAATGGCCGCCGCGGTAGCCGCGCTGCGGCCGGCGCACCGCGCCGATCCGGTGGCAGGAGCCAGGTGCCTATCCTGGTCTCCCATGGGGTGCAGGGCCCAAGGACCTGGGCCATCCTCCACTGCACTCCCTGGCCACAGCAGAGAGCTGGCCTGGAAGAGGGGCAACCGGGACAGGATCGGTGCCCCGACCGGGACTAGAACCCGGTGTGCCGGCGCCGCAAGGCGGAGGATTAGCCTAGTGAGCCGCGGCGCCGGCCCTTTTTTATTTTTTTAACTTTTATTTAATGCATATAAATTTCCAAAGTACAGCTTATGGATTACAATGGCTTTCCCCCCCATAACTTCCCTCCCACTTGCACCTCTCCCATCTCCCGCTTCCTCTCCCATTCCATTCACATCAAGATTCATTTTCAATTCTCTTTATATACAGAAGATCAATTTAGTATATATTAAGTAAAGATTTCATCAGTTTGCACCCACACAGAACACAAAGTGTAAAATACTGTTTGAGTACTAGTTATAGCATTAATTCACATTGGACAACACGTTAAGGACAGAGATCCCACATGAGGAGTAAGTACACAGTGACTCCTGTTGTTGACTTAACAATTGACACTCTTGTTTATGGCGTCAGTAATCACCCTAGGCTCTTGTCATGAGTTTCCAAGGCTATGGAAGCCTTTTGAGTTCACCGACTTCGATCTTATTTAGACAAGGTCCCAGTCAAAGTGGAAGTTCTCTCCGACTGTTTACTTTTTCAAAGACTAGAGACTTTATTGCCTATGCCCAATACAAACCTCCTTGGTTATCATACATTCTTAAAAAGGCTTAGTTCCAAGGCTCCTGTCATTGTTCTCCATCAACGCTCTGCAGTCTTCATAACCAAGTTTATTTTTTTATTTTTTTTATTTTTTATTTTTTTTTTACTAAAAGGAATAAAATAGTAAGTTGTTCCTCAACAGTCTAGACAAGGGCTGATCCTGTCATTGTCTCTCATAGTGTCCATTTCACTTAGCAACAACAACAACGACAAAAATACTAAAAGGAATAAAATAGTAAGTTGCATAACCAAGTTTAAACTAGCAATTCCATTTACTGCTTTTTTAAAATCTGAAACAAGTGAAATGGAAGACAAGGCAAATATTTATCAGTAGCAGAATGTAGCTTTAGAAAACGTCTGGGCTGCTTAGGCTACTCATTGTATATATCCTTTGTTCCTGGGACAAGCCCTGCTATCTAACTTTTGACAGCGCCTTCCACGCCTTCTATCCAGTCAGGCAGTCCTAGTCAGTGTTCTAACACCATGGAGTCATCATTTTTTTTTATACTTATCAAGATGTGGTCATTACACCTCCATTTTCAAAGCACATCCAAAGTTGGTACCAACACCATGATTCTGTTATTCTGGTTTTGTTTTTAAAAAGCACATACCTAAGCCGGTACTGTGGCTCACTAGGCTAATCCTCTGCCTGCGGCCCTGGCACCCCAGGTTCTAATCCCGGTTCAGGCACCGGATTCTGTCCCCGTTGCTCCTCTTCCAGTCCAGCTCTCTGCTGTGGCCTGGGAGTGCAGTGGAGGATGGCCCAAGTGCTTGGGCCCTGCACCCACATAGGAGACCAGGAGGAAGCACCTGGCTCCTGGCTTTGGATCGGCGCAGCGCGCTGGCCGTAGCAGCCATTTGGGGGGTGAACCAATGGAAAGGAAGACCTTTCTCTCTCTCACTGTCTAACTCTGCCTGTCCAAAAAAAAAAAAAAAAAAAAAAAAGCACATCCCAAAAAAAAGCATATCCCAAATGGATAATTTTGATACCTATTTACTTGTGCTTTAAAAATATCATTAGTCACTTTTTAAAAAATATTTATTTATTTATTTGAAAGGCAGAGTTACAGAGAGGCAGAGAGAGAGAGAGAGAGAGGTCTTCCAACTGATGGTTCACTTCCCAGATGGCCACCATGACCGGAGCTGCGCTGATCCAAAGCCAGGAGCCAGGAGCTTCTTCCGGGTCTCCCATGCTGGTGCAGAGGCCAAGGACTTTAGACACCCTCCACTGCTTTCCCAGGCCATAGCGGAGAGCTGGATTGAAAATGTAGCAGCAGCGTGCCCTCAAACCAATGTCCATATGGGAATGCCAGCACAGCAGGTGGTGGCTTCACCAGCTACGCCCCTATTAGTCACTTTTAAATGTATGGTTATGCTGAGGCAGAGGAGTGGTACCTGCAGTTTTTTCTTATTAATATTTTAAGCAGAGAACTACTATCCATTAATAGCATCTACACATGTAAATATTTAATTGATTCTACCTAAATGAATTCTTCAGAGAATCACAAAACAAGCACTTCTTCATTGATTGAGAAGATTCATAATTGTATTGCCTTAAAGGAATGCAGGATTTAACCCCAAGTTTCCATAATTAAGCACAGAGACCTAGTTCTATATCTTTCCTCAATTCCTGGAGTAGAAAGTACAGATTAGATATTACTATTTTTCTAAGCAATTTGAATAAACTTATCCAATCATTAAAGTGAGAAGTAAAAGTCCATGAAAAATTGGAATGATGTTTGGTATTTTGAAAATGATGGTTCAATATCCACTGAATCCATAGATATACTACAGAAGAAATAGTTTCCAAAGCAACAGTAACCAAGTTGCCCCTGGAAATTCAACCGTGTGAATTATTTATTTTTCAGAGATTTTTCAGTATGGATAATACAAGCAAGTACACAGTAGCCATCCCATGTTTATAGTAGCTGACATTTGAAAGAAAAATAATGTTGCATTTAGAAGAAATATTTTGAATCACCATGCTTGGCGTTATTCTTCCTCTTCTCTGCATCTCAGTGGTTTGGGGGGAAAATGTGCAAGAGGAGAAATGAATGCTAGAATTTTTTTAAAGATTTATTTTATTTTACTTGAAAGGTAGAGAGAGAGAGAGAGAGCACTTCCACCTACTGGTTCACTCTCCAAATGGCCACAATGGCCAGGGCTGGGCCAAGCCCAAACCAGGAGCCAAGAGCTTCTTCCAGTCTGTCATGTGAGTGCAGGGGCCCAAATACTTGGGCCATCCTCTGCTGCTTTCCCAGGAGCATTAGCAGGGATTTGGATCTGAAGTGGAGCAGCCAGGATGAATGCTGAACTTTTTATGTCTTGCAAGGCTAGCTAGGTATATTGTTTTCAACAGATACAAGGCTAATGGGTGAAATCCATGTGCTGTTCCATCAGCAGGCATCACTTAACCAAGAAGCGTCTCTTATTCTCCATGAAAACGTGTCATTCTGTCTGGTTGTTCTGATGAGGGAGCAGTGATTCAGCAGGTAATGAAAGGAGAAGGGGAGGTAATGCCACTGGCTGGGGACAAAAAAATCCAAGCTGCCTAAGATGCATTTAAACAACCTGTGAGTTTTTCACTATCACTGAATAATGAAATTTTTCTCTATTGTCTTCTCTAAGGCCCCTCAGAAAGATCTTTGAGTGTATTTATTTTTAAATACATTTTAAATTTATAATTGACAGACTTATGGAGTACGGTGTGACATTCAATGCAGTATACAAAGTGTAAAGATCAGAAAAGGGTAATTGGCATCTGCTACATGAGACATTTATCATTTATTTGTGTTGGAAGGATTCAAAATCTCCTCTTCTAGCTATTTTGAAATATTCCATACAAACCTATCTTTAATTCTATTCACACGGGCATTCAGTTTCCTTCAAACTGACTTCTCCATATTCAAAGCTGAGTGACAGTGCTGAGCAGTGAGTATTTCCTATATTAGCACACCTGGGCCTCAGCCTTAAACCTCAGTGTTCCAGCTTACCATGTCCCGTCTCTCACTCTAACAGCATATAGCAGCACTGACGCCCTCCAGCTCAGTTTCCTGACAAGGGCAGGGAAGCCTTCCCACACTGTCATTCAGCCCTGTCACTGGTTCAGTATTGTCAGTAACAAAGGACATTACAGGCTGGCCTGTGGTTTCAGTTATAGGTGTTCTCTTCTGGACACAAATAAGCAACTGATGAGACAAACAGAGCGTAATTGCTCAGAAACATCTCCTACATATCTGAGCTGAAATGAACAAAATGAAACCTTGATCAGCCTTGCATCCATGTGTTGGAAACATAGACAAACTATTCCAAGTGTTTCTAATATTTCCTATCTTATTTTTAATACTGCTTTAGAAATGTGAAGCATTAGCAATTTGACATTCATTTAAGGTTTCAACTGTCTGTTTGTTTCCCCTCAGGTAAAACTCAGTTTATAATTAATTTTCTAAGTGTGTTTATTAATATTTAGCAATTACTTTCTTAATGAGCTCATTTGACTAATCAATCTCCCCAGTAATAATGATGAGCAGTTGCTCTTTTTTAAAATATTCATTTATTTAATTAAAGACAGAGATACAGAAAGAGAAGGAGAGAAAGAGTGAGAGAGAGGAAGAAAGATAGAGGGAGAGAGAAATTTACCTGCTGATTCACTTCCCCAAAAGGCCACAATGGCCAGGGCTGGGACAAGCTGAAGGCAGGAGCCTTTTCCACAAGCACTTGGGCCATCCTCCACTGCTTTTCCCAGGCACACCAGCAGGGAGCTGAATCAGAAGTGAAGCATCTAGGACTCGAACAGGAACCCATGTGAGATGCCAGCCTTGCAGCCATCCTTCTGCACCACAACACCAGCCCTGAGTAGTTGCTCTTAAAGTCCAGGAGTGGGTGTTCAGTGTCCCACATCATAGTACCTAAGTTTGCTTACCAGCTCCAGCTCCAGAGTCCAGTTTCCTGCCAACGTTCACCCTGGGAGGCGCCAGTGATGGCTCATTGGGTTCCTGGTGTACCTAAGGGAGATGTTAGAGATCAACAGAGGGCAGGAAAGTTTGGAAGGATGGAACCAGGAAAATTGAACTCAGGAAGAAGCTTTGAGATGGTGAAGAGGAGAGAAGGAAAAAGGGCATTCTAGTCTAAGAGAACCATTTGGTGACACCCAGACTTACACATGAAGTACAACATATTGACAGCTGCTTGGCAGTTTCCAGGGCATAAAAAGGAACGAGGAAGAAAATGAAACTGAAGAGGCAGGCTGGGGAGAAGGGACTCTGGGAGCCAGGAATTGGCATTTTGGATTTAATCATTCAGGTACTACGGAAACCCTGAAATTTTTTAAAGTAGAAAATTAAAATGATAAGGTTTATATCTTAGAAAAAAAAGAGGAGAAAATGGTTGCAATGAAATCAGTTGCCAGATGAATTATTTTTGTTTCCATACAGACTATGGATGTTTTAGGAAAGAAGAGTCATGGGAGAAATAAAAACACAGGAGCCAGTGTTGTGGTGGAGCAGGTTAAGCTGTCACCTGTAATACTGGCGTCCCATACTGGAGCACCAGTTTGAGTCCTGGCTCCTCTGCTTCCAATTTAGTTTCATGTTAATGTGCCTGGGCCCCTGCCACCCATGTGAGAGACTCAAATTAAGTTCCTGGCTCTTGGCTGCTTCCTGGTCTAGCCCCAGCCATTGCAGTCATTTGGGGAGTGAACAAGCAGATGGAAGATCTCTGTCTTTCCCACTCTCTCGATAACTCTGCCTTTCAAATTAATAAATCTTACAAAAATATTAAAATAAAAAGAGAGAAGATCCACAGGGCAAGCTGGCAAGCATCAGCCAGGTGGAGTGCATAGGAAGAGGTTATAGGATGGAGCTCAGGTAAACACCAATGTTTAAGGAAATATAAAAAACTAGAAACCAGAAACATATTCTAGCAGAATGAAGAAAATCTGGACTCTAATGCCCATGATCCTGATGGAGGTAAATTTTAAGAAAAAAAGAAGAAATGAACAGTATGAAACAGTGCAGCAAAGTCCAGTAAGATGAATATCAGTTTAGTCTTTTGAATGTCACTGTGGCCATGACCACAGATGGAACCAGTCTTGGTGAGGCACAGCAGAATGTAACGGGGGGTTGGGAGTGAAGGGAGGAGGAAGAAGTGGGAACGAGATAGTTGGAGCTGGAGATGGTGTTAAGACTTTTTTTTAGCATGGTTATTGCTGAAGTTGTTTGTAAACTGGAGTAAATGATCAATGGAAAAGGAATAACAAAATGAGAGAGAGAGAGAAATACTGATGGATCTAATCCCAGAAAAGGCTATGTGCTTACCAAGCAGGGGGATACCACTAAATTGGTGAAAGGTTTTTTTTTTTTTTAAACTTTTATTTAATGAATATAAATTTCCAGTGTACAGCTTATGGATTACAATGGCTTCCCCCTCCCATAACTTCCCTCCCACCTGCAACCCTCCCCTCTCCCGCTCCCTCTCCCCTTCCATTTGCATCAAGATTCATTTTCAATTTTCTTTATATACAGAAGATCAATTTAGTATAAAGATTTCAACAGTTTGCACACACATAGAAACACAAAGTGAAACATACTGCTTGAGTACTAGTTACAGCATTAAATCAAAATGTACCGCACATTAAGGACAGAGATCCTACATGATGAGCAAGTGCACAGTGGCTCCTGTTGTTGACCCAACAAATTGACACTCTAGTTTATGGCGCCAGTAACCACCCTAGGCTGTCGTCATGAGTTGCCAAGGCTATGGCAGCTTTCCAAGTTTGCCGACTCTGATCATATTTAGACAAGGTCATAAAAGACAGAGTGAGGATAGTAACCAATGATCCTAAGAGTGGCATTTACCAGGTTTGAACAATTATACAGCATTAAGTGGGGAAGAGGACCATCAGTGCACACATGTTGGGAGTAGAGCCATTGGTGGTAGAGATTATGATTACAAAGGAATGAGGCCCAAGTGTACTAGACAGGGTCTAGAACAAAGGACAGAGTCATTATTAGAGGAGCTAAGAAAGGTGCTGTCTAAGCTACAAGTAATTTTTCTGATTGAGAGGCAAATAGAACCTGATAGAAGGGGCTTGAGAATAATCTGGTGGGCTTTAGGCCTTGTAAGTTAAGAGGCCCACACCTATCTATCTCTTCACATGGGGTATATCCTAAGGGAGGTGTGAACCTCCTAGGGGAAGGCACTCTGTTGACTTTCATTACTTGGCTGGGCTGGGAGGAGAGCTGGCCAGGTAAAGGCAGGGGGCATCTCTAACAAGAAATTTACAGTTCTGCCTGCAATGTTGCTGACCCTACTTGACCATCCCCTCAGCTGCAGTGGTCCCTTTGGAAGTTGGGCTGAGTGAAGGGCTTTTCAGCTTAGAGCCAATCAGATCTGTGGCTCTGACCTGGGCATCCTTCGACTCCAGGGCAGGTCCATTTCCAGTGATCCAACTCTTGGCAGAGCTGCCAGGGCTCTTCACAAGCTGACTTCTGCTGAAGCCCAGGCTTACCACATTGAAAGTCCCTGCAGTGGACTGGCCTGTTGGGTCTCCTTGAGGGCAGATCACTGTACAGATCAGCCATTAATAGGCCTGCCACCCATTGCTTCTGATGCCGAGCTTTCTTTTCCTCCTGGTTTGTGTTAAAGCAGACCAGAGGATGCAAGTCAAGGGAGTGCCCATGTCCCATCTCTAATCTTCGGTGGCCTGAACTACAAGACTATAGTCACAGGCATGTTCTGTAGTAGTTTTCCTAAGGTAGACAATGACCATGAGGAAAATTATATTCTCACTTTAAAACTTTCTTTCCCTTTGGTCTGAAAGGGAGGTTTTTTCTACTTACTGTATACTTCGCTGATGGCGAAGTGAATCTAGCTATGAGATTATTATTTAAGTTCTTATTTTGGCTATGCTATTACAGAAAAATGTTAGCCATCTCTTTTATAAGGTCTAAAGATTAAATTGTGCGTCCTACAGATTCCTTCATAATAGAATTAGTTTCCTACCTTGAAGAGAATAGAGAAATGAAAGAACAAGTTGGGCTTAGAATAGAGAAATGAGGGAGCAAGTCCTAGATCGCTTGCTGACAATAGCAATATCACATGAATATTTAGCAAACAGTTTCAGCCATTAGATAACAACTTAAGAAAACATTTACCAGAAGGTCCAATGCCTTCTATAAATTTTAAGAATCATGTATTTGAAAACACCTCTTAAATATCTAACATGGTGTAGTTTGTTTAGCCAGTAAACTTAAGCACAACCATATAAAATGTTTTTAGTTTCTTTCTACCAACAAGTTTAAAACGTATGATACACAGATTCAGATCACACAAATTAAAATGTATCTTTGATTGATTTTAGCAGCTTAAATTTATGGACAATCTTATCTATAAGCCATTTAAAATAAAACTCTTAATAAAATTTCCCCATGTGGACATACAATATGTACACACATATAACATAGCATAGACCAATATAGCAATTTTAATAATAGATTTTAAAATCTTTAACTCTTTTTGTAGATTGCCAATTGATTTGAATTGCTTTTTGTTTTTAGTAACCTCAGTTAACCATACTTTCTCTCAGTTGGTACTGTTAATACATTATTGGCTTCATCTGTTTACAGAGCCATCCCAAAGTACTGAATACAATAGAAGTGGCTGGAAAAAGTCCATAGGAACCTATAGGAGGACAGCTAAACCCAGAACCAACAACGCTTTAGTTTTATGAGCAGCAAATCATATATAACTGTGGATGACAAAAGACTTTAAGTCGCCATGTTTAAAATTATAAACTCATCAACCAACAAGAGGCACTTGCTTACTTCACAGTATTTTTGAAAGCACCTGTAGGATTTTACAAGTATTTAACCCTTTAGGCCTCTGGGGCTTTCTCATTAAGATAACTATCATGTCTAGTAACACAAGATCATTAGACTTTTGAATTCTCAAACATTTGTATTAATAGCATTTTCCATTATAGAAACTTAAAGTTTGGTACCACATCACATCTTGACAGTCCTTCTAATATAATCCAAATAGACTGATTGGTTGGTGTCTCTATAAGATGAGAGACATAGGTCCTTCGATTTTTTCAGTAGGGCCGAAACTGCAAAAACCGAAGTGAAGATTTACTGGAAATTTTAGAGACCAGATTGTTTAAAACTTTGATTTTTTGAATGCCTGTCAAGAATGCCAAGAAGGCTCAAAATCCAAAATATCTGGTTGAAATAAGATTCCTTAAAATCATGACATAACATAGACCAAATTTGATCATTGTTACAAGGTGATTATTCCAATCTTTGAAAATAAGCACATATTTAAATAACCCATAGCTCTTAATAAAAATTCAGCTGTTTTTGAACAATTAGAATTTAACAGACATCAAGAGAACATAATAGATTACTTTAACACATTGCTTTAACAGAGCATCAGAGTTTAATTCTATGTCAAAGAGAAATTGAGCTTCCTGTGATCTTTTGCTGTGAGGTTTCCTTCCTTTACCTTCTTCATATTGGTGACCATGTTTCTGTGTTTCTGTGTGTAGCACATCTTTAAGCATCTTTTGCAGGGCAGGGTGAGTGGCAACAAATTCTTTCAGTTTCTGTTTGCTATGAAAAGTCTTAATTTCACCTTCATTCACAAATGAGAGCTTTGCAGGATAAAATATTCTGGGCTGGCAGTTTTTCTCTCTTAGTACCTGGGCTATGTCTCGCCATTCCCTTCTAGCTTGTAGGGTTTCTGATGAGAAGTCTACTGTGAGTCTAATTGGAGATCCTCTAAGAGTAATCTGACGTTTCTCTCTTGCACATTTTAGGATCTTTTCTTTATGTTTCACTGTGGTGAGTTTGATTACAATGTGTCGTGGTGAGGATCTCTTTTGGTCATGTTTCTTAGGGGTTCTATAAGCTTCCTGTACTAAGATGCCTCTGTCCTTCTCCAAACCTGGGAAATTTTCTGCTAGTATCTCACTAAAAAGGCCTTCTAATCCTTTCTCCCTTTCCATGCCTTCAGGAACTCCTAGAACCCGAATGTTGGGTTTTTTAATAGTATCCTGTAGATTCCCAACAATATTTTTTAGATTTCTAATTTCTTCTTCTTTTCTTTGATTTGACTGTTTCCTTTCCTGTTCTCTGTCTTCTAAGTCTGATATTCTCTCTTCTGCTTCGCCCATTCTGTTTTTAAGGCTCTCTAATGTGTTTGTCATTTGATCTATTGAATTCTTCATTTCATTATGATTTCTCGTCACTATCTCAGTTTCTTGTTCCACTAGTTGTTTCATTTCATTTTGATTTCTCCTTAACATTTCATTTTCATGAGAGAGATTTTCTATCTTGTCCATTAAGGATTTCTGTAGTTCAAGAATTTGTTTTTGAGAACTTCTTAATGTTCTTATCAATTTTTTGAGATCGGCTTCTTGCATTTCTTCTATCTCATCATCTTCATAATCTTGAATTGGGGTGTCTTTTTCATTTGGGGGTGTCATAGTGTCTTCCTTGTTCTTGTTAGCTTGGTTTTTGCGTTTGTTGTTTGGCATGTTGGAGATATTTGGTTTCTTCACTGTGGTGTTTTTTCTTGTTACACTATGGCTCTATATTAAGTGGACGGTCTGCTTTCGGTGGAGCCTTAGAGGCTTGAGATGAGTGTGGACTGAGAGCTGTGTTTGGTTCCTCAGGGTTGAGGGTGTGTCAAAGATGACACTCCCAGGTTAGGTGTGGTAAATCTCTCTCTCTTTCTTTCTTTTTTTTGATTCAAAAGGGAATTAATTCTGCACAGCTGAACGTAATTGGAGGTAGTTAGCAGGCAAATGATATACCCACAGGAGCCAGAGATTGGAAGCTCTTTCCCAAGGACCACACAGGGAATCTGTGCTGCCCTCAGTGTGGGCTCCAATTCTCCTGCAGTCTCCGACTGGGTTGCCAAGTTAGATGCTAATCTCCTGTTATTTCACCCCTCCCCCCAGAGTCAGGTTTTTCTGCTAGGCTCAGGGCCGGTGCAGACCTGAGGTCGCCCTGCTTATGACGTATGTCCAAAATGGCACCTGCTCTTTGTTTTGCGCACCTTTGAGGGGTGAGCGGAGAGAGAGAAACTCGTGTCCGTATCGGTCACTTTTTTTTTTCCTCTCTCTCTTCTAGTTAGCCTGGTGAACTTTTCCCCACGGAGTTTCAAGCCTCGTTCCCTCTAGTCTCCTCTTTCCGCTTGCCCGCTGGTGGTTTGGGCTATTGAGGTTCGGCTCACCTCGCGTTCCAGCGCTGGTGTGTTGATTCTGCCGCTGGTGTCCCGAACTTGGGCTCCCACGCCCTGCACGCAGGTTCACTGTGAATCACTAGTTCCAGAAGAGTTTTCTCTGCTGTTTCTTCCCCTACTCTTCCTTGACCCTGCAGTATCTCCACTTTTATTAACTTGTCTCTCCCCCGGACTAATAGTGTGCTCCCTTCCTATTCCGCCATCTTGCGCGCTTCCTAATTACATTCGGTGGAAAGGTTTTTTAAGGAGAACAAACTTAGTAAACATTTATGTATTTATTCATTTATTTATAAATGTTTATTTTTATCTATTTCAAAGTTACAGTGACAAAGGGAGGAGGAGACAGGGGAGAGAGAGAGAGAGAGAGGAGAGAGAGAGATATAACAAGATCTTCTTCTGACTTGGCTCAGTCCTCAAATGGTTGAAATGTCTGGAATGGAGCCAGGCTGAAGCCAGGTGCAGGGAACTCCATCGGGTCTTCTGTGTAGGTGGCAGGTGTCTAAGCACTTGACCTATCATTTGCTTCCTCCAGGGTTTATTAGCAGGAAGCTGGATCAAAAAGGGAGAAGCTGGGGTTAAAACAGATGTCCCAAGTTTAATGCACTGTGCCACAATGCCCATCCCTTATATAATATTGTTAATGCAAGGGAGTAGGGAGCAGAATTGAGCCATATTAATTTATTCATACATCTGCCATAAAAAAGTTGACCTATTGGCTGAAAAGCCCATGAGAGCATTTCAGGCATAGAAAGCCAGGACACGGTGGCAAAAAATGTCGCACCTGAAGCCCCTCGGTGAGTGAGACCCCAGCGGAAAGAAGTAGCCATCAAAGGATGTACTTTTCTCTGAAGGGAGGAGAGAACTTCCACTTTGCGTATGTCCTTGTCTAAATACTGACAGAGTTTGTGGATTTAGAGGGCTTCCATATCCTAGGCAGCTTGTGTCAAGAGCCTTGGGTGGTGATTGAAGTCATACGTAAGAGTGTCAATTGTTAAATTAACAACAGGAGTCACTATGCACTAACTTCTTATGGAAGATCTTTGTACTCAATGAGTTGTGTTATGAGAGTTAACTGTAAAACTTGTTCTCAGTTTGTGCGTGTGTGTGTGTGTGTGCAAATTGTTGAAATCTTTACTTTTAGTATAGAGTTGGTCTTCTGTGTACAAAGTTAATTGAAAATGAATCTTATGGGGAATAGGACTGGGAAAGGGAGAAGGAGGAGGAGGAGAGGTGGGAGTATGGGTGGGAGGGCAGGCAGGTATAGTAGGAAGAATAATTATATTCCTAAGGTTGTGCTTATGAAATTTGCATTCCTTAAATCAAAGATTTCTTTGGGAAAATAGAAAAAAAAAAAGACTGACCTTTCTGCTGAAAAGGACACTTCAACAAATGGGAAAAAAAAGCTTGACCTGAATTGAATCCCTAATCCTTGTAAGAAAAAGGTAAAATACTTCATTGGAAAGCCCATTTTGGGGGTTCTGTGTTATGGTATAGCAGAGTAAGCTGCCACCTGCAATGCTAGCATCCCATATGGGTGCCATTTCAAGTTTTGGCTGCTCCACTTCCAGCCCAGCTCCCTGCTAATGCGTCTAGGAAAGCGGGAGAGGATGGCACAAGTCCTTGGGCCTCTGCCGTACATGGGAGACCTGGGTGGGGCTCTTGGCTCCTGGCTTTGGCCTGGCTCAGCCCTGTCTTTTGTGGCCATTTGGGGAGTAAACCAGCAGATGAAAGATCTCTCTCTCTCTCTCTCTCTCTCTCTCTCTCTCTCTGTGTGTGTGTGTGTGTGTGCCCCTCTCTCTGTGTACCTCTACCTGTTAAATAACTAAAATAAATCTTAAAAGAAGGAAGCCTATTTTTATTATTATTCATAGATGCATAAATTTTAGATTTGAAAGGCTTTAGAAGATCTTCTAAGGCTCCTGTCCAGAGAGCAAAGCATTGGACATGGAGGAAAATCCTGACTTCAGGTCTCTTCTTCCAGATCCTGCCCTAGTGGTAGCTGCTGGGGGAGGCTCCTCCCTGCCTTTTCTGTGGCTCCAGCAGCTGCAGGGAGATTCAGATGATGGATGGGAGGGCATGGGGTCTGAGATTGGCCTGGGTTCTGCTCCATGGTGAGTATTTATTTTCCCTGCTCTTGATTGGTGCTCTGTCTGCTGAGAAAATGATACAGGAGTCCTCTGGGCCTCATAGCAGATAATCAAAACCACTTTTTAAAAAGTTCAATGGGAATGAGATAATAAGAAGTTATAAACCTATAATATATGTTTCAGATGCAAGAACAAAGTGATGCCACCATGGCAACACAGCTGGCACACAGGAAGCTGAATTTAATGTCAGGAAGTTCACAAATATAAGATTTTAAAAGGCTTAATATTACAAAGTAATAAAATATTAATTTCAATGTTACTTCATTTAAAATTAATTTGCTTTATTCTTTTTTCTAAAATGTGGAGGCTCTTCAAAAAGTTACTGGAAAATGCATTTTATTTAAAAACTATTCTTATATTTCTACATTGTGCAATAGAATCAATTTATCTTTTTAAAAAAGATTTGTTAATTCATCGCTTTGAAAGGAAGAGTTACTCTCAGAGAGAGATTGATTTTCCATCTTCTGTTCACTCTCCAAATGGACAAAGGCTGGGGATGGGCCAGACTGAAGCCAGGAGCCTGGATCTCCATCTGGGTCTCCCACATGGATGATAGGGGTTCAATTACTTCTAGTGCTTTCCCAGGCCCATCATTACCAGGGAGCTAGATTAGAAGTAGAGCAGCCAGGACTCAAATCCGCACTTTTATGGGATGCCAGTGTTATTGGTGGCAGCTTAACCTGCTGTGCCACATCTCTGGCCCCAAACTTGTCTTTTAAGTCCATTTTTGATGAACTTTTTGATGTGACCTCATTATTTGCAGCTCTGAGATATAATGAATGTTTGAACCATTTTCTTTTCAATTTGAAAGCAAATAGATTTTTCTTGATTATAAAATAATGCGTGCAATACTTAAGACATGAAAAATGTATGAAAATATATAAAAATACAATTAAGGAACTTGTAAAAATAGTATTAAAAAACACTATCCAGAAATAAATACCGTTTACATATAGGTTAGTATCTCCCCAGATGGATCTCTTCTAAAAGCACGCATCCAAACTGAGTTATCATAATTTTACTAAATGATGCTTTAATTTGTAACGACCTAATAAAACATTCAAGGAGGTACATTCCTGGGGGTTGGAGACCATGGATTCTCAGTGTCCTGTACTGCAGTGTGGATAGACAGATACACTTGGCCTGTAAGGGCATTTTATTCTGGTCACATCAGCAGCTGTTGTTTAAACAAGAAAAGATAGGTTCATCAAAAGTTTCTTTGTGCTTCCTTGTGAATTCTCTCCCCCTCCACTATTTTCAGATAAATCCTCTTCCTGCCATGTTTTCCTCAGTAAAAACAGGGAAGCACACACCACTCGACAATGATGGCTTTTTCTCCCTGCCGCCCTCCCAACCTCACCATGCAGGGCCATAAAATTTATTAAGAAAATTTTATTTGTTGAGGCTGAGAAGTCTTGGTCACAATTTGTAGCCTGATGTGGAGAGATTTACAGAAAAGGAAAAGGGAATCTTATCTTTTTTTTCCCTATTAAGGAGATGATAGGAATTGTTCTCTGCTTGAAAAGAGGAGGAAGCCAAAGAAGACATGTGAGAGAGGTGGGAAACTATTCCTAAATTTCCCCCAGAGAAAGGACAGTGTGAGTGTCAGCGTCCTCTTGATTGCAAAGCTTTAATAAGAGCTCACTGGTTTAGGTAGGGCAGTGTAGGATGGGTCAGGATCATCACGGAAAGGGAGGTATAAGGGGAAAGAGAGAAAAGAGAAGTGAAAGCAGATGGGGTGAGCCAGCTCTGCTGACTCCTGAGACCCCTAGTTCACTTCTCTGTCCAGCTCCACCACCCACTTCTGGAAACAATTACTCCTTTTCACAAGGCCGCATGGATCTATTCATTTGCTCCTGTGTTTACGCTGTCTTGATTTGCTGCCTGGTCTTGGATTCCTATCCTTGTGCTTACCAAGCACAGTAAGATTAAGGGCCTTAAAGTTGTATATCTGGATAAAGAGCAGACATTGTGAATGTTCGAGGTAGTCTCCTGTGTCCCTCTTGTGTCTGTCTCAAATTTCCATTCAAATCCAGTCTCCTGACATCAACAAGCTCCAGGCAGTGACTCTGACCACTCTTAGAAAAGCAACAGCTAGGACCAAAAAAGATCATTGCAGAAGTGAAATCTCAGTTACAAACCCAGCTTTATGATCTACCACTGTTTTTAGCATTAGACATCACATGTTCTGGCAATATTTACTCATCTGAACTACTGACCGGCTTCCCAAAAGAGACTCTAAAAATTTTGTGAATGATCTATTAGAGTTTCAAATGAATGGCACCTTTGAAGTGGCTTTTCTATGTGGATTTTAATATAATCAAACAACAGGAAACATAAAGTACTTTCTTGTAGTTTACTGATATAAAGAACTGTTTTTTTTTTCATTTTTTATAGAAACTAAAATTATAATTTAACCCCATGAGCCTTTCCTAGGACAGCTAAATTCTGTTCTGCTCCTTAGCTTTCCTGGGAAGTGTAGTGGTCCCCATCTCTGGGGTAACTTTATACTGGACTTGATAATTTCTTAATTTAAGGGATGATTAAACCCATTGTCTGCTACAACCTTTGCCATTCTCTTTTTTTCTTCATATACACAGACATAAAATAATTTTGTTCTAAAATATCATAAATGAAATATTGTGCTTCAAGAAATGACAAAGTATATAGGACAGCATGAGCTATTGTTTATTCTAGTTGAGGAGATATAACTGTGTTTTGTTATTGTTTATTCTTTTCCAAGTCTTAAATGTTTCAACAGAAAGTTTTACTGAAATGCTTTTTGCTTTCGACATAATTTCAAACACAGAGACAAATTGCAAGAATCGTACAAAGAATTCCTATAGATCTTTTGCTAATATTCCCCCAAAATCAGCATCTTACTACATTACCTTTATCTTTATACATATACTTTATTCATATACATATACATATAGTTGCAATCTTTCCATATATACTCTTGACAATCTTTCTTCACATATAATTTTCCTGCATATACATTTTTCTCCCCTAAATGATTTGAGAGTAAACTGTATGGATGACATCCTTTTATCCCTAAATACTTCAGCATGTAGTTCCTAAATGTCAAGGGCATTCTCTTTCAGAACAGCATCTCAATTGGCAAGATCAGAAAATCAGTACAATATCAGTGCTAGTGTGCTACTCAACAGACCATATTCAAATTTTTCTGATTGTCCCAATAACGTCCTTTATGGGGAAAGAAAATCCAGGTCATGGGTTTGTTTGGCCATCATGTCTCCTCAGTCTGCCTTTGCCTGTTACAATCCTGCCATTTTTAACAAGTATGCATTACCTATTTTCATAGAATGCTCTTAAACTTCAGTTCTCAAAAAAGTGAGTTTTTAAGATCTTAGAGTCACTTCCTTTCCTGCATCTCAATATAACCTAAAATTTCATCTAAAATTGCACTCATTTCCCTTCCACCAGACCTAATTCTCTTCTATGTTCTAGTTCTATAAAAGATTTTATCACTTATTCAACCCCGAAACCTAGGATTTACCCTTCTATTCAGGTTCCCTGACTGACAGGATTTTTTTTTAACTATTTATTTATTTGAAAAGCAGATTTACAAATGGACAGAGCCAGAGAGGGGGAGAGAAAGAGAGAGGTCTTCTATCCGCAGCTTCACTTCCCAAGTGGAGGCAACGGCCAGAGACATCTGAATGGAAGCCAGGAACAAGGAGGCACCTCCGGATCTCCCATGCTTGTGCAGGGGCCCAAGAGCTTGGGCCATCCTTCAGTACTTTCCCAGGCCATAGCAAAGAGCTGGATCAGAAGTAAACCAGCTGGGACTTGAATTGGCACCCAGATGGGAAGTGGCGTTACCTGCTGTGCCACAGTGTTGGCCCCCTGACATGATGCCTTACAAAAACATTTGCAGAGTCCTCTCCTCTTTCCCATTGTCACCACTGTTTCTGGCTATAGGGCCTCCCTCTTCTCAAATCCAATACTTCCAACTGGTCTCCAGTTTGTTTTCCAGCTGTAGCCCCCAAACCTCAATACACCTCCTTTCAGTCCTTCATCTTTGGAGCTCCCAGAACAGTTTTCTGTATTTAAAGTAGAAGACTTTTGATGTTTCTCTACTACTTAAAATGCTTTGAGGATCATGCAGAGTTTGTGGAAGAAACTACAAATGCCTTTTCAGTGGATCCCAAGAATACCCTGATGGCATGAACTCCTAGCATCCCTCCAATCACACTCAACTGCTTAGAAATTCCAAATCTGAGAAATCCATCCCTTGAGTCTTCATGTGTGTTACTCCTTTGGCCTAAAACATGCTCCTGTCTACCCCCTCACCCACACATTCTTCACGACACTCATTGCTATTTGTCTATTAAAACTCAGCTAGGATAGCATCTTCTGTGCCAGACTTCCCTGTCCTCATCTTCTACCTGCAGATTCATGGACTCTGTTCTTTTCTGTGTGTGATCTTGGGAGTTGTGGCATAGGAAGGTTAGATTTTACAATGTCAACCACCAAAGAAAACTTCCTGGTAGACGCAGTTTTTCTTGAACTGAGGTAACAGTCCAGAAGCCAGCACTCACTGGGACACCCTGAAGAGCACAAAGAGGTCATTCATTTTATCCTTGCAGTTTGTTCTATAAAAATCAGTTTCATCTATGACTACTCTAAGACACTTATCTGTATGACTGATTATGTGATGTTTCTTAGGGCTTCATCAGTCCACTTAGAGTTCTCAAACTGAAGACTTTCCTCTTGGATATGGACTCCACATCGTCTTTTTGAAATCACATCACCTGTAACTTTACATATATGAGGGATCTACAAAAAATTCATGGAAAATACATGTGTGTCTCTTTGTAATATAAATACTATATTAAAAGTGAAATAACAATATTGATAATAATGGGCCTGAGCTTTCTAAGAAAATCAAATATTTAGAAGTGACTAAACATCGAAAGTGGGAACTGACAGGAAGTCCCTGACAGATACAAGAGTCTGAGGCAATGAATAGTACTAGTGTTATCTTTTAATTCCTCCTCCATGAATTTTTGAAGCCCTCTCATGTAGTTAACTCTCCATATCTGTGGTTTTTTTTTTTTTTTTAATTTTATTTTTGACAGGCAGAGTGGACAGTAGAGGGAGACAGAGAGAAAGGTCTTCCTTTTGCCATTGGTTCACCCTCCAATGGCGCATGGCTGGCGTGCTGCGGCTGGCGCACCGCGCTGTTCCGATGGCAGGAGCTAGGCGCTTCTCCTGGTCTCCCATGGGGTGCAGGGCCCAAGGACTTGGGCCATCCTCCACTGCACTCCCTTGCCACAGCAGAGAGCTGGCCTGGAAGAGGGGCAACCGAGACAGGATCGGTGCCCCGACTGGGACTAGAACCCGGTGTGCCGGCACCGCAAGGCGGAGGATTAGCCTACTGAGCCGCGGTGCCGGCCAATATCTGTGGTTTTGCACACTTAACAAACTTGCAGATTGAAAATAGTAAAAAATAAAAAAAAAATCATCTCTACTGAATATGTATAGGCTTAATTTTTCTTATCACTTTTACCTAAATAATACAGTGTAACAATCATTTACATAGCATTTACATCATGTTATTAGTAAACCTGGAGATATTTTAAAGTATAGGGGAGGATGTGTATAGGTTATATGCAAATTTTACATCATTTTATACAAGAGACCTGAGTATTCATGGATTTTCTTATCTGCCAGGAATCCTGGAACCAATCCCCCACAGGTACCAAGGGACAACTAAACGTTTATATGCATATATACCACAGAAACTATATATATATATATATATATATATATATATATATATGTATATATATATCCCAAATATCACAGGAATTGGCATTGTAAGAATCATGAATGATAGTGATGCTATCACAGTAAAGATTAATTACCAGGGAAAAAGTTCATGTGATTATCATTTCAGTGTGTTCTGGAAAGTCTAATTGATTGGTACACATGGTATATGAGACCCAGAATAGGCTTTCTTGCCCTAGGTCATTTTAATGGTGCCTAGCAGACTGCCTAAGACTAAATAAATATTTGATATTGATATTTTTGTCAATCATAGTGTATAATTAGTCCATTAAAGAAATAGGGAGACTATTTTTCAGTTATGCACTTCAAAGAAAAGAATTGCTGTTTACTGCTATAGATATTACATCTAATTTGACATGCTTTCACCCAGACTTCTGAGAATGTGGCCAGAACCTCACATTATCTACTTGCTGTGAATTTACCCCAGCTTGGGCTTAGCTTCTGACTTTCAGTCCCTTAAATCAGTGATTTTCAAGTATGCTTTCACACAAGAATCATCTGGGATGTTTAGCAAAAGTACTGAGGCCTCGGACCTACCCCAGAGATTCTGATTGAACCAATCTAGCCCTAGAATTTTGGAAATCACTGCTGGAAAAGAATGTATTTTCTTTCTGTTTGATGTCTGAACAAACATTTTTGTTTTTAATTTCACTTTTGTGTAAGTTCGTTTTGCTCATGGGGCTACCATGCCAGTTATAATTTGCATAATCATCTGTATATGTATATGCATATCATGATGTGAACCATTCAATTTCTTTAGAGAACACAACATGGAAACCCTGAAGGTATTTGACATTTAATCATTTGAACCCCCATGTAAGATTTCTATGTAAATATCAGTATTGCACTGGAGTTATACATAAAAAGATCATAGCCTAAACAGCAATGATTGTTTTGAATGATGTTATGAAAACTAATGGTGAGACTTTCTGTAAATGCCAGGAAAAATTAAGCAGCCAGGGACACCAATTGCTATGAATCTGAGTCCAGTTCAAAGTGGATGGAAGGTCTGATGAACAATTGTTGAGTAATCTACTTCTTCTCCAAGTGACCACACATCCAATCTGTCATGAAACAAAGATGGTGTGCAGTGATACAGCAATAAATCAAAACCGGTAACCGTCACATAGCATAACAATTGCAACCAGCATTGTTAGGTAACACTGGCTATTTCACTAACATAAAACTTAGATGTCAATCCAAAACTTGAAATCTGAAAGTACATTATTTTTATTAAATGTTACTATTTTTTTACATCACAGTTTCTCTTTTGTTTCTGTTATTATAATCTAAATGATAATTTTCATTAGACATGTGGAAAAATTAAAGGAAGGCAGAACAAATTATAGTTAGATTTGACAAGATTTGACACTAGATTAATGTATAAAAAGGAAAATTAGGGTTATGAAAATATTGTTACTATGTTTAAAATTATTCAAATACTGTATATTGCAAAGATAGGAGTGGGTAAGAATGCTCAAAATCACAATGGGCCAAATTCAAGTCTCTGGTTCTAAGACATTATTGCAAAAACTATTTTCCATATGAAGTAACTCTTGAAGAATATAATATGTAAGTGTAAATAAGCTAAAAACAGAACACATGTATTCTAACTTCTTTACATTTTAATTATTAAAAATTTTTAATTATTAAAAGACTGGCAAAAATGCAAAGAGAATAATAGAGTGGTGAGTTTCCAAGTGCCACGTTTAGACACACAAATGAGGCCGTTTCAAATAGGCCAAAGCTTTCTTGCCTAATGTTCTAGTGGAAAGATTGTTTCTAAGTGTTCATCACCAGCAAGAAAGGCCAGTACGAATAAGGGTGATCAGTGGTTGTACTATGTTTGCTGTTTACAAAAGTAATGGAGAAGTGGCAGATATGCCCTGCATTACCACATTGGAACATAATGACCATAAATATACAATAAAGGATGCTTTTGAGCTTGTGCGACTCTGTGGCAGTATCTGTACAGAAGGAATTGCTTGGCCTGACACCAGTTAACTTTTCCCTTTGTCTCTGACTTTAGGGTTAGGAGGTATCCAAGACAGTTTGCTACCAGAATTTCAATTTTCTGTCATAATTCCTACATGGAAAGACTTGTTGTTTCTTTGTTTCTGTGCTTCTACTTGTTCATTCTCTCTCTCTCTTTCTTTTTTTCTTTTTTTTTTTTTTTGGACAGGCAGAGTTAGACAGTGAGAGAGAGAGAGAGAGACAGAGAGAAAGGTCTTCCTTTTTTCCGTTGGTTCACCCCCCAAATGGCCGCTATAGCCAGCGTGCTGCGCCTATCCAAAGCCAGGAGCCAGGTGCCTCCTCCTGGTCTCCCATGCGGGTGCAGGGCCCTGGCACTTGGGCCATCCTCCACTGCCTTCCCAGGCCACAGCAGAGAGGTGGACTGGAAGAGGAGCAACCGGGACAGAATCCGGCACCCCAACTGGGACTAGAACCCGGGTGCCGGTGCCGCAGGCAGAGGATTAGCCAAGTGAGCCACGGTGCTGGCCCACTCATTCCCTTTTATTTGCATATTCTACTATTCCTTTGTAATGATCTATATAACAGCAATAATTATAATACAGAGAGCATGAGCACTGTATTTCATTTATCTTTTTTTTTTTTAAAGATTTATTTATTCGAAAGTCAGAGTTGCACAGAGAGAGGAGAGGCAGAGAAAGAGTCTTCCATCCACTGGTTCACTCCCCATTTGGCCTCAAGGGCCGGAGCTGCACTGATCCGAAGCCAGGAGCCAATCCAGGAGCTTCTTCTGGGTCTCCCACGTGAGTGCAGAGACTCAAGGACTTGGGCCATCTTCTACTGATTTCCCAGGCCATAGCAGAGAGCTAGATCAGAAGAGGAGCAGCCTAGAACCAGCGCCCATATGGGATGCGATCACTTCAGGCCAGGGCGTTAACCCGCTGTGCCACAACACTGAACCCTGCATTTCATTTATCAACAACTCTAAGAAACTTGCTTTATATCACGTCACTATGAGTAGACAATTGGACAATTGGTAAGTTTTGTTGCAAGTGTCAATTGACATTCATGATGGATAAAATCAGAATGTCTCCTAGGCACATGTGACTTTTCAGCAACACTGAGATCAACCTTAAATGGCTCTGCATTATTTCTGTTACCTGGCTGTGAAGATAAATTGTCACGTCTCCTACCGTGGAGAATCTCTCCTGTAGAGTATCCTGGGTTTCCTTCATCAACAATCAGGGAGAATCAGATGGTCTAAGATCAGAGAGTGTACGCTAATGGCTTTGGAGAGCACCACAGGAGATGGCTTGGAGGGCTTCTCTGAAATGCTGTGTATTCCTAAGGATTAGATATGCAGACCTGGGCTTGAAACACTGATCTAGTGGATTTCAGGAGGTGTAGCCAGGTTTATCATTTGTCTCATATCAGGCATGATAGACTGGTGGAGGCTGTTGATAGCATTACATGAACTCATCTTTCTTGGGAGAAGCTGTATGGTTGTGTGACAACTCAGATTGAAATGGTTGCTAATAGTTTTGTGATGTTTGCACAGTTGAAGGCAGGGCAGGCTTGCTGCCTTTCAGGAAAGAGACTCAGGAACCACTGTGGTGGGGTGGGTCCAGATGCTCATAGAAGTGTGAGAGACTTTGTTTCCTAGCCTTCAAATATATAAAATTAATCAAGCTGTGTTTTGCTCTGATCTGAACATTACACAGTGAATGCAAGCGCTGAAATTACACAGAAGCCCATACTATGTATAATTTTTGTGTCAGTTAAAAATTTAAATAAAATATTTTCAAATGAAGGCATTATTTGGGGGGTGGGGTCTGAAGGGAAACTTTTAAACCTATGCATTTATGGCCGGTTTTAGACACACTGAGAAGGTAGGAAGGGACTCTTTGGAGCCACTTCCTGAGCTTCTCACGTTCATCAGCACAAAGCAGCCTCAAGAGCACAGATGGAAAGTCTGGCTCGCCTTTTCACAAAACCCATGGAAGCTGCTCTCTGCTTTCAATTGAGTATCAGAGATTTTAATCTGTTCAAATGGGGAAAATAGGAACAATGGGTAATAATGTATCATAAACACTTTTTTTTTTAATAGATAACAGGCCACCAGCTAATGGACTGCTACAGTCTACTGGTCTACAAGTCTACTGAGTCGTCTGTTAGTCTTCACCCCTCTCTATTTTCAAAAGGTAATACACAAAACTATTCCATAGCAAAGGAGTGCAGTCTTTATATTTGCTATTTTATCTTAGATAGTAATTAATTAATTTATTTTTATTTGAAAGGCAGAGAGAGAGAGTGAGAGAGAGATCTTTCAGCCACTGGATCACTCACCAAATGCTCGCAGCAGCTGAGGCTGGGCCAAGCTGAAGCCAGGAGCATGGAACTCAATGTAGGTCTCTCATGTGGGTGGCAGGGACCCAAGTACTTGAGTCATGGCATGCTGCCTTCCAGGATGCACGATAGTAAGAAGCTGAAATTGGAAGCAGTGCCAGGACTCAAACCAAACACTCCAATATGAGATGAGGGCATCCTAAGCAGTACTTTAACTGCTGCGCTATACATCCACCCTCTGGGTATTTTGAAATAAAAATGCATCACAGTATGTTTTCCAAGTACTTTAATTCTGCCTCATATGAAGCACCCTGAAGCATTATAAATTTGGATATGCTACAAATTTGGATACAAAGTGATCCATGATTGGCCAATCTTCACCAGGCCTCTCATTTCATTAACCTAGAAAATTGTTCCCCCACAATTTAATCAGCTGAAGTTTCTGGGCCCTTCTCACAGCATTTGATGCATTTTTATTGTATTGCTAAACTGTGTTTCGAAACTAAACACTTAAATATAGTGCACTACATTCTCCTCCAAATATACTGGGAAAGAACAACTGTAAGGAGTGTTAGATTCAGTCATGATTCAGATGGGAAGGCTTGGGATACAGTAGTGTGTAACTGAGCCCAACTGTCTCTGAACCATTGCTTCCCAAAGACAAGGGGCAGGGGTGAAGGCTGGAGGAACTGGGGCTGAGTGTGAGAATCTGAATTTTTCTAATGAAAGGGAATTTTCTTCCTGAAAATTTATTTATCTTTTCCAGATTAAATCATTTTGTTGCAGATAAGTTTCTCATAGATGCTCCCCCTCCACTTTCTACTTCTCTTCTGATCAGAGGGTTCATGGGCACCAAGGGCGTTGGAAAGTTCATGAACTCAGAGGAAGCATAGGCTGACCGCATGCTGAATGGAGAGTTCTCTGGACCTCTGAGAAACTTTAGCCTTCATGGTCTTTACTCTGTAGTAATGGATTCTGCTTGTATTTGGGGCAAATCCGCAGATGCGGTCTCTGTTGTCTGTGATCTACATTTCTGATTTAATTCTCTGATAGTAATGTCTACATTCTCTGATCCCACCTCAAGAATATTCCAATCTATATATTCTCTCAACATTTCAAAAATTCTCTCAGGAATGAATTTCTGGAGATTTCTCTGACTTGGAAATCAGGAGCAAAAACTCATTCGTGACCTCTCCTTGCCAGAGCATAGGTAACTCGTGTTTCTATCCAGCAGCACCTGTCTTAGGACAATGCAGATCATTTTGATTGCCAATCAGTAAGGGAGGCATAATTCCTGCCTGCCCTCAGATCTCTGTGGTCTCCCTACCCCCAAGCAGGATTCCATACTAGATGAGGGGATAGAACTGAACCCATATCAAATGGAACACATTCAGGGTGGGTGTTGTGTACAGGCAATTAAACCAGTGCTTGAAACATCCACATCCCTTAACAGGGTCCTGCTACTGTGTGCTTCTGATCCAGCTTCCTGCTTCTCTACCTGAGAAGCAGCAGATGTTTGAGCCCAAGTGTGAGTTCCTGCTACCCATGTGGGAGACCTAGATGGAGTTCCTAGCTCCTGGCTTTGGCCTGGCCCATTCCTAACTGTTGTGGTATTGTGAGCATTTGGGGAGCGAACCAGTACATAGAACATTCTCTCTCTCTCTCTCTCTCACTCTCTCTCAAATAAATAAACAAATCTTTTTTAAGGGGTGGGGCAGCACATTCAGCTGATAGCCTCTCTTCTCTCATCTCTCTCCTGGCTAAAACCCCACACTCTTTTTGACAAAAAAAATTCCTATAGAAGAATCATAATGTGCATCCTTTTCCCTCCGTAACTTGTTTGTTGTAAATCTGTGTTTCTACAATTCTTTTTAAAGGGAAGTTTTGGGAATTTAGTAAATTATTTTCTATCTCAGGTTCCAGGGTGTATAGAAAGCCTATGTTCTCATGACCAGCTCCATTTGCCTTATCTGGGGTTTATTTTGAATCTGGAGGTGAACATTCTGTTTGTTTGTGGCTTGTTCTGCTTATACCCTGAAAGAGTGGCCACTTCACTCTTAATGAATAAAGGGCTGGGCACAGCAAGAATTACCAGAATGTAAAGGCTCAAGTGCTTTGGTCTCTGTCACCCACATGTAAGACTCTGTCTGAGCTCCTCAACCTGGCACACACTCAGCTGCTGTGGGTGGTTTGGGAGTGAAGCAGCAATGGGAGATCTGTATCTGTCTAGCTCTGTCTCTGTCTTTAAGGTAAATAAAAATAAGTGAATTAAAAATTTAAAAGAATTACTAGGAGGGAAAATCCTATCAGATGATATTTTAAATATTTTATAATATGAGTAACAGTTTGCAGTGACTCCTAAATAAAAACACCTTTTTTTTCTCTAAAGACCAGCACGATAGGCAGTTTACAAGAAATTAAGCATATTTGGTGACAGAATGGATTCATCCTATGAAACCAGTGAAAGAATGCAGACTTCCTGTTCTTTCAACCTAGTTGAAGAGAAGGGCCTAAGAAATAGAGTGTTAATCTGTCAGCAGGTATAACATAATAAGTTATGGCATTACCTTTATATGTTGGTCAAATTAATTGGCTGACATTACTCCTACTCCTCAAGATGTCTCTCTGGGGTGCAAATGCCTGGATTGAGTGAAAGACAGCTGAGAGCCGTAGATGAGTGACTCACCAGGAATAACTCTTCTAATCAGCTTCAAGCTGAGAGGGACTTCCAGGAAGCCATCTTCAACATCATGAAAGTTCCCACTTACAGTCAACATCGATTGTGGGTAGAAACAGAAACTTGCTCTGAAACAGCAAAAAAAAATGTTTTCTCTCCTTTCTTAATCCATTTCCCTTTAAAAGATCCTTCTAGTTCTAGAAGAATCAACAATGTGCTCTGATTGCTTCACAGGTGAAGATTCCATCTGTGTAACAAAATTAAGGGTCTCTAAGGGAAGTAGTCATGTCATAGACATATTGTGTACCTCTGAGAGTGTCTGGCCAATACAAGGATGTTCTAAATAAAATGATAGATTTTACCCAGTAGGGTGTGCTTCTGTGAGTCCCTGGTAGACAAAGGCTACAGATAGTGAATACTATGCATTATGAGGGAGGGAGCACATCCATTTCACATAGTGGAGAAAGAGAAGCAGTAGAAGCCAATTGTGGCCGGCACCACGGCTCAATAGGCTAATCTTCCGCCTGTGGCACCAGCACAGCGGGTTCTAGTCCCGGTCGGGGCACCGATCCTGTCCCGGTTGCCCCTCTTCCAGGCCAGCTCTCTGCTGTGGCCAGGGAGTGCAGTGGAGGATGGCCCAAGTGCTTGGGCCCTGCACCCCATGGAAGACCAGGAGAAGCACCTGGCTCCTGCCTTCGAATCAGCGAGGTGCACTGACTGCAGCGTGCCAGCCGTGGTGGCCATTGGAGGCTGAACCAATGGTAAAGAAAGACCTTTCTCTCTGTGTCTCTCTCTCACTGTCCACTCTGCCTGTCAAAAAAAAAAAAAAGAAGCCAATTGTTGTGATGCACATGATAGAAGCAAGTAAGGTCTATGTTTCCATATTTCCACCTACCTGGAAGATTAATGGACCCCTGTAGTACAAAAGAAATAAACAAAATGCTTTCTGGCTTTGGCCTTAACTCTCTTCAGATTGCTTAGGATCCCAGAGTGTATCATACATAAGTTTGATGGTCTTCTTCCTGCCCGCCTTGTGTGCTCTTCCCTCTCTGTAGCAGGCCCTAACAATGGCTGGCTGCAGACTGCACCATTGCTGTGACATCATCTGTCATCTCTGATGTAGCTGCTGTGGCTGGTCATGGCCATCTCTCCTGCTGCGAATGTGCTTCTGATGTCCAGACCACTCAGCTTCTCTGGGTCCTCTTATTGAAGTGTGGCTGCTCCCATTCGTACTATGCTCTGTTACTTGGTTCATGGAGGAGCAAGCTCTCTCCTCACAAGGTCTTATAAAACTATTAGTGTCATTGCCATAGCCCTTGGGATCTAACCACAAGTTTCAGGGGATAAAGAAAAGGCCAAAAAGCGATTTGGATGTACACAGACTAAACTGTTTTATTATTTATCACTGAGTAACAAATGATCCCAAAGCTTAGCAGCTTAAAATGATAAGAATTTACTACCTACTAGTGTTTGTCAGTCAAGAATCTAGCCATTGTTTAGCTGGATCCTATGGCTCTTGGTCCTTCCTGAGGCTACAATCAAAGAACCAGCAATGGCTGCAGTCATCTTAAGGTTTTAAGCTCACTCACATAGCTATTAGCAGGGCTCGGGTCTCCTATTGACCAGACACCAGTTCTTTGCTACATTGGACTGTCAGAAGGTGGCTCATAAGGTGGTGTTGTACCAAATGTTGTACCTGAGCGAGTATGAACAAAGGAGCTCCACACATTTATAAAATTTTATGGTCCTTTATTTGCCGGCGGTGGAGAGTGGGCTCATGCCCTAAAGAACTCTCGACCCTGAAGCCTAAAGCAACAGGGTTTATAAAGGCAAAAACCACAAAATCGGGAGGGGAATTCATGGTTGCTAGGAACAGGGGGGAATTCATGGTTACCGGGGTCAAGCCGACCTAAAACCTATGCGAAACTAGTATCAATTATAATCTTGACAATACCAGTTACAATCTTATAATCCTGACATTAATCCAGGTATTGGTTTTAATTATATGTAGGACATAGACAAATCACATTTTTATCATTAACCCAGGTGCAACCTTTCTACTTTCAAGCTTGAACAATTATGCTAGGGGGTTTCTATGCTCTGCCAAGTGTGATGTAGTGGACTGCTATTGTTCTACTGTTTTAGATCATAGTTTCAGACCAGAGTCTCACGGTGGGGGGAGTGGGATGCTTTCCCAGAATGGAGTCTTAAGTGCTCCAAAATGGAATCCCTACTGTCAAGGTGCTACTTCAGTGGTAACTGACTTCTCACTTGAGTCCTGGCTCCAGCTCCTGATCCCAGTTTTCTGTTAATCCTGGGAAGCAGCAGTGTAGCTCAAATATTGGGTCTCTTCCACCCGTGTGGGATACCTAGATTGAATTCCCACCCCTGGCTTCCACTTGGCTCAGTACCTGCTGTTGTGGGCATTTGGGGAGTGAACCATGGATGGGTTGGAGGGTGCTCGCTCTCTCTCTTTCTTGCTCTCTCTCTCTTTCTCTCTATTTTTATTTAGTAAATCAGATCCAATTATCTTCTTTTTTCCACAAAGAAACCTCTTATTTAATGACTACAAATTTCATAAGTACAACTTTAGGAATATAATTATTCTTCCTACCATACCCTCCCTCCCCACCCGCACTACCACCCCACCTCCTCCTCCCTCTCCCCTTCCCAGTCCCATTCTCCATTAAGATTCATTTTCAATTAACTTTATACGCAGAAGACTGACTCAAAGATTTCAACAATTTGCACACACACACACAAACTATTTGAGAACAAGTTTTATAGTTAATTCTTATAATACAACTCATTCAGGACAAAGGTCCTGCATAGGAAGTAAGTGCACAGTGACTCCTGTTGTTAATTTAACAATTAACACTCTTCTGTATGACGTCAGACAGTTATCTTCATGTTATGCCTGAGTAGAGAAAGTCTTGGCCAGAGGATGAGGAGTGGCCTGCTTCAGGTCACACAGTCTGTATGTAAGACAACTGGGATTTGATGGCAGATCTTTTGGGAATCCTGCCCAAAGTTTTTTTCTACTTGCCTGGAGCCACCACTTAAAATGTGTGCAATAAAAAGAAAGAAAGATAAAGGAAGAACTTTGTAAAATATGGTGTTGTGAAAAACCAGAGTGCGGTTTTTTAAAGGAGGTTATTAATAGTCACAAACATTGCATAAAATTTGCAGAGAATTACATGAAAAAAAGAGACCATTGATGAAAATAAGGATTCTATACTTGAGAAGTGGAAAGTATAACATCTTTTACACATGCTGGCAGGAGCAGATTGCAAGTACACAGTGCAAGCTGTGAGGTCACCCTGATTCTTAGGGAAGGGAACGCTTCCAAAATAGTCATCAGAGCTCTGAGTGGTTAAGCAAAGGTTATGAGCAGCACATTTAAGGAGAGACTACAGGATTAGATGTTGTACATCAGAACAGGAAAAATATCAATTACAAGGCACACTAAGGGAAAAGTGTGTTTCACCAAGTTTACCACTCAGAGGTTGAAACATACATTCTTTCTTTTGGTAAAGAGCCAGAGTTTCTTTTGAACATGTAATTTTTCATATGTCCCAAATCTTACATAATTCAAGATTCTTAATATTTTATTGACAAAGAAGGCATTCATTCATTTCTTTATTCATGGTATCAATATTTATTAGAAATTAAAGTTATATTATACCATAATAAAATAAAATGGAGTCCATTGCCCTTTCTAACAATGAGCTAATTAGAGATATCACATTGGAAACTACATAGCAGCTTTTTCTCCTTTGGGGTAAGAAGAAAGTTTCATGTAGAGCATACTGTCTATGCTATGAGAGCCAAGTGTGCAAGATGAGCTCATAAACTAATTTTGTTAATTAAGTATGTCCTGAGTTTGAAGCAATTGTCCATTTCTGGGATTCTTAGAGCATCAAGGTAGGAGAGAAGTCTTTATCCTTCTACCTGTCCCCCTCTCCCGCACAAACCCAACTCCCAACCTAGAGCTGCTGCTGGAATAAAAGGTCTTCATCTACTGATTTCTACATGGTTTTTAATTCCTCAGGCTATTTAGAGGAAAACATAAGTATCCTTATTTTTCATTAGAACTATTTTATTTATTTGAAAAGCAAAGAAGGGAAAAGAGAAAAAGAAAGAGAGATACAGATCTTCCATATGTTGGTACACTCCCCAAATCACTGCAATGGCTAGGGTTGGGCCTGGCCAAAGCTAGGAGCCTGGAACTCCATCTGCATCTCTCCATGTCTCAGGATCCCAGGTACTTCCTTTCCCAGGCACATTAGCATGGAGCTGGATTGGAAGTGGGGTAGTTGGGACTCAAACTCATCCATGCTCTGATATGGGATGCCAGCAATGCACACAGCAGTTTAACCTTCTGTGCCGCAACACCAGCCCCAGTATCCTTACTTTTGAAATGATAACAAAAATTCTCTATTTAAACACCCCAAGTTCTGAACCATTTGTAACTTTATTTCAGAGATCATTGGCCTAGTTAATGTATGTGAAAAACAAAAACAAGGTCCAGTCTGCAAGTATAGACAGCTGCTCTTTCCAGCAGGCCAGTTGGCATCTGCACTGTAAGATAGCAAAAGTGTTGGTCCAGAAGCCTCTGTGTCTAGTCAGACATTTAGCAAACAAAGGGGCTGTGAATAGGAGAGTGCTGCCACTAGCACAGCCAGCACCACGTGGCCACTCCACTTGCCTGCGGGGACACTAGAGATAGAAGTAGAAAGGCTTCTCCTGAAAGCAAATCTGCAGTTTCCTCGCTGTAGAAAGATTATAGTCCTCTCAAGAAGAGGAAACAAACACCTGCTAAATATACAAATCATAACAGCAAGCAAAAAATGAACTAACCAACCAACAAACCCAAAATCCCCACGAATTGTTAAAGAAAAGCAACAACTCTGGGGTAGGCATTTGGTGTAGGGATGAAAACACATTTGCCATGCCTGCATCCTGTATTAGAGTGCTTCTTGCTAGTGCACACCTTGAGTGACAGCAGGTAGTGGCTCAAGTATTTGGTTCTTTGCCACCCACATGGGAGACCTGGGTGGAGTTTCAGCTCTGGCTTAGGCCTGACTCAGCCCCAGGTGTTGCAGGGATTTGGGTGGTGAACCAGTGGATGGGAGAAGGGAAATGTCTCTCTCTCTCTCTCTCTCTCTCTCTCTCACTCACTTTTAAATAATAAAATAAAATCTTTGCAACTTCAGAATATCAATAAGTAGTAGGATCAGATGAAATAGTCGAAGGACAGTGTTTGGAACAGCTTATTTGTAACTCCTCCCCTATTTTACTTCTTAGTCTTCTCGCTGCTTTCTCTCCTGCCCTTCATCTTCCCTCTTCCCTCCTCAATTCTTTTCTTCCTCCCTCCTTCCTTCCTGTGAAAGCTCTCCCATCCTCCAGGGTCTAATTCCCACAAGTAATGTATCTGGGGTTGGACCCTGCCAGGTGGTGGGTTGGGTGAGAGGCACACCCGTGGGAAGAGCTGAACTGTGGATGCTTGAGAGCCAAGAGGCCTTCTGAGACAGGAGTCTGGACCCAGTCCTTGCAACCAGCATGGAGAGAGTTTGTAGTTTCTCTGTTCTGTCTGAGCTCTTTGACAGCAGAGCTTAACAAATGATAAATGAAAAATTTTCTGGAAAATTATAAATATAAATAAAATTATTGTAGAATTTGTATATTATGGAATCTATCAAGGTGGAATATTTCATTTTTTGTGTGTATTGTAACTGAAGATTGTTAGTATAAGGAGTAATCTTTGAAAAACCACTTTTTTCACTGAAATTATATAGAATATGGAAATGATAGAAAGTGTTAACATAAAAATTGATTATGAATATTTTGTAGGAAATAATTCCAAATGTCAAAGGTATTTTTAGTACAGAGTTTTTAGTATAGCAAAAATGTGTTACAGAAATGTGTAAAAATAGAGCTGTGGATTCATAAATCATGATGTATACATACAAGGGAATCTTGTGCAGCTACTAAAAATGTTTCTTTGCAAAGTTTTAATGATTAATGGTGGATAACTAAGAAAAGTGTCATATGCATTATACAGTCAACTAAAAAAATGTATTTAATCTATATGTATTGATATGGACCTGTCTTCAAAACAGATGATAGTAATAAGTAGGATTTTCATAGTCACAAACTTTGTACAAAATATAAAAATTTTAATTTTTATTACTTGCTTTAATAGCTGGTTCTTCTCTCCCATTTTCCCTAAAGGAGGAAGAAATAGTGTAGTCATTTCTAGGTGATTTTGCAATCATTACAAGGTTTAGACTCAAGCAAATCAGGGCACTGGATACTGGAACTCTGTTGTGGCTGCCCGTAAAAACTCAGATGCCTGCACTATTGTGCTTGCCACAAAGCATATGTCCATTATGTCATGGAATGTGCTCACCTCTATGTCCACACCTCACTTAGGGGTCATCAGTTTGGCAAATAAGTTACACACCAGCTCCAGTTTCAGAGGACCTGATACGTAATCAGTTGTTTGGTTTTATTTTCCAGGTTTTACATATAATGGCTAGAATCACTTTGGTATTGCAACCGAAACTGGCTCCAGCACACTCCGTTAGGTTGACCCTATTTGTCTCCGGTTTCTGATTACTTAGTGTAGTGGCCCTGTGAAATTTAAGGATTGACTTTAAAGATCAACTTTAATTATTCAACTGACTGCAAAAAGGAGACTTCAATGGTTAGGTTTCCCTTTCTAGATATGTCAGATTTACTCCCTGTGAAATTGCAAATCTCCCTCACAATAACATTTGTCAAAGGAGACAATGCCTCCATTTAGAAATCATTACGTGTCCATTGAGCACCATGTGCAAGATAACCAAGAAAAAACTGATCATGCCTCATGTTTGTGGAGTGCTTAGATTTTATATCACATATCTGTTTATTTTCTTGGCCCCTAAAAATAAGTTTGTGAGATCAACTGGGAAGAGATCTCCATTTTATAGGTGAAGAGACTGAAGGTCAGAATCAAACCACTTGCCCTAAGTCAAACCACTACTAAATGGTGAAGCTAGAACCAGTCCTCAGCTGTTGAACACTGAGAGCTATCCCTATACTCCACATCATCACGTTTTCTATTGACTCTGTAAAGAGGCTTTGTTAGGGAAGCTAGGGAAATTCTGGTGTCATAATCCATCTTCTTTACTATAACTGAATACTACAGACTTGGTCATTTATTTGGAGATTTAGTTATTTATTTACTCGAAAGTCAGAGTGACAGAGAGGACAGATAGATTGTCCATCCAGTGGTTCACTCCCCAAATGCCTACAACAGCAGGGGCTAGGCCAGACTGAAGCCAAGACTCAGGAACTCCATCCTGGTCTCCAATGTGGATAGTAAGGACCCAAGTACTTGGGCCATCATCTACTGCCTCCCAGGTACATTAACAGAAAGCTGGACTGGAAGCGCAGAGTAGCAGAAACTCAAAACTGTACTCTGATATGGAATTCAGGTGTCCCAGGGGTAGTCACAACATGCCACACCACAACCCCTCCCCCTACCCTTCCCATTCTTGTAAAGCCACCAATACCATCATGAGAGCTCCACCCACTGGATAACTAATCCTAGTTACCTCCCAAAGGTCCATCCTCTAAATACCATTAACAAGAGAACAGAGGGGTTAAATTTCCAACATTTGAAATTTTGGGGGACACCTTCAATCCTTACCACCTGGAGAATGGGATGAGGGAGAGGAAGGAGGGTGCCTGTTAAAAGCAGAGGCCAGTGCAGCTGACTGCTGTCTTTCTCATATCCCCAGCATGCCCAGGACCAGCCTTCTGGCTCCCTCTGTGAGTAGGTACATACATCCCCAGCTCAGACTGTGGTCTTTCTTTTATTAATTGTTTTTTGGTCTCCTGAGCCAAAAGTATCCTGATTATTATATTAGGGGGAAAAAAGGTGCAAGTTGCAACTATGAGATCCCACAAGATTCCGCTTGTCAAAAAGCAAGGCTATACAAAACTGGCACGCTGGCCTTGGTGAGGGTGCTTGTCTCCCTTTTCAGAATAACTCCGCGAACTTCTACCTCTGACTGCAAACACAGTCTTCTCCTTAAAGCCAGGGCTAACACTGATGTGTGTTGACAGGATGACAAAGACTGGAAACATGAGTCCACTGAAAATAACAGCCTCTTTGCTAATAGTTTGTCTTTTAATTTTTTGCATATTTTTTAATTGCTTACTTATTTTCATTTACTTGAAGGAGCAACAGAGAGAGAGCCTCCTTTTGCTGGTTCACTCCTCAGATGCCTGCAACAGCCAAGGCTGGGGCCAAGGCAATGCCAGGAGCTTAGAACTCCATCTGGGTCTTCTACATAGGAAGATGGATTGGAAGCAGAGTAGCCAGGACTCCAACTGACACTCTGACATGAATGTCAATACCTGCCCTCAATAGTTTATAGATTTTTTTAAAGATTTATTTATTTATTTGGAAGGCAGGTTTACAGACAGAGAGAAGGAAAGACAGAAAGCGAGTAAGATCTTCCATCTGCTGGTTTACTCCCCAAATGTATTCAACTGCCGAGACTGGACAAGGCTGAAGCTGGGATCCAGGAGCTTCATCCAGGTATCCCTGGATACCATCCTCTACTGCTGGGGCCATCTTCTACTGCTTTCCTTGGCATGTTAGCAGAGATCTGGATTGGAAGTGAAGCAGCCAGGACTTGAACTGGTGCCCATATGGGATGCCAGCATTGCAGGCAACAGCTTAACCTGCTGCACCACAGCACTGGCCCCAAGTTTGTATTTTTTTAAGATTTATTTAATTTGAGAGTCAGATTTACAGATACACACACACATGCACACGCGCACACACACATACACTGAGAGAGAGAAAGAGGAGAGAGAGAGAGAGATTGTCCATCCTCTGGTTCACTCCCCAGATGGCCCAATGGCCAGAACCAGGACAGGTTGAAGCCAGGGTCCAAGGGCTGCTGGGTCCCTCACATGGGTTATAAGGGCCCAAGCACCTGAGCCATCCTCTGCTGCTTTTCTCAGGCCACTGGAAGGGAGCTGGATTGGAAGTGAAGCATCAAGGACTCAAACTGGCATCCACGTGGGATGCTGGCATCACAGGCTGGGGCTTTACCCACCATGCAACAATGCTGGCCCCAAGTTTGTATTTTTAATATGGACTATGGTGGCTGGGGATAATTCAGTAAGCTTGATTAGATTTAAGTAAAGACTGCAGACTTTCTGAACTCACAAATGAAAAGTGGGTGGAAGAAAGGGAGCTACAGGGAATACGACTGCGTTACATTGCATGCACAAAAAGACAGAAACAGCCCACTCATCTTGCCCAGTTATCTGTAGAAGCCCAATATCCCATGGCAGCAAAGGAAAAGAACAAAAGGATGGACACAAGGAATGCCCACGACTTTCACAGTAGAAAGGAATGAAGGTAAACACTGCTAAATAATTTTAACTGTGTCTGTTGGCCTGAACTAAGAAAGACTATTTATCTGCTTAGAGCAACATCCTGCTTCTCTTGTTTGGGTCCGAATGGACGTGCAGCCTCTTCCCATGTGTTTGGCTTGGGACAGTGCCCTCAGATTGGTAGCTGTGAAACTTAGCTAGCACAATGTCATAGTTACCCCAAAGTCGTGGGTTTCATTAGCACCTTGTTGACTCAATTATACATTGTCTTGTTCCAAAACTGGTTTGAAGTGACAGCCGTCCAAATCAGTTGATTCAAACCAGTGTTTCTTTTGACCAGAAAAGCTATAGCATAGAGGCACTTGCTGTGTCACAAGGGTTTGAACAAGATGTTCCTGTAATTACTGTTAATTCTACCCAACCTAATTTTAATCTCACATTAAATTGGGTTCTTTCTCTGATGTTCCAGAAGAAAATGTTAATTATGGCAGAGTTCCAAAATGGTGAGAAATGAATTCCTTGTCTTCAATAGATGGAAGTGAGGACTGCTATACCTACTTTCTAGCTTGTTCTGTGGACTTAGACAAGCCACTTACATTCTCAGTGCTTCTGTTTCCTAATTTGAACATGAGACGATAATAGGATCTGTCTCAATATATGTTATATCCAATGAGATAGTACTTATCAAATGCTTAGCATACAATAAATGCTTGCTGGTGCTGGCTAGTATTACTATCTGTTTCATACTGTCCTGGGTCTTAGAGATACCAAAATGATTAAAATACAGTCTGCCTAAAGGAGCTGCTCATATGGTCTGGATGTTATTGAATGAGGAAAGTGCTGTCATGGAAGAATAAAAAAATGAGCTATGACAGTCCTGAGGAAGAAGATGCTAACAGGCTTGTGGTAGCTGTGCAATGTGTCTAGTAGTTTGGATATGTGAACTATGCCTTGCAACTTGGGAGCAATTTTACGAGTCCAGTAAATGGAGTGCGACAGAATCCTGGGTCATTTATCTCTTATTTGTTGCTAGCACACTAGTCCAAACGGCCATCATTTTTACTCCATTATTTTATTAGCCTTTTTACTAGTCTCTCTACTTTTACTTTTGTATCTTTCCAATCAATTCCCTACACTGCAGCCAAAGGAAACATTTAAGTCCATGAGTCAGTTCATAGTATACCCTATTGTCAATACTCCAATAATTCTTTGACCACACTTGGTAGAAAATGCCTTGCACTATAATGCCTTGTAGAATACAATCCTTCATTGCCTCTCCAAACTAATTTTCTGTGACTTTCATTCTCTGTTGCTGGCATCAGCTACACTGAGCTCCTTAATAAATAAGACAAACCTGCCTTGAGTTCAGGGTATTTGTTTTTACCTGGCACAGTTTTCCAACCAGTACTCATATGGCTGTCTCCCTCACTTTATTTAGGTTTCTGCTCAAAGCCAACATCTTTCATTGGTGAAATGTCCCTCTTAATAATGTATCTTTCTTCAGTTGTGATTGTTGTTAAAAGTCCAGAAAGCTTCTGGCATGAGATGAGGCTTGAGTTGGAGTCTGAAGGACAAGTTGGCAGGTAAGGAAGGGGGAGAACAGGAGAGAATCCCAGGTCACAGGAGCAGTATATGAAAGGCTCAGCATCCAGACACACATTTCCATCTTGGAGAAAGGCAGGTGGTCCAATCAGAGCTAAGGGTACTGTGTTGATGACTAAGAGAAGGGAAGCTGGAGGGGAAAACAGGATGATCTGACACACACACATCTGGATGCCCACAGGCCCTACTAGTCTCATTCTTATCTGCCAGTGCCATGCCCTTCATTGCAAGGTACTAGTCTCAGATTTCATGGCTTATAATAGTTTTTCTCAACTTTTTTTTTTCATTTTTTACCATTCCTCTGGGTCTACTTAAACATTTTTTCCTAATACCACTCACTATGAAATTTTAACACTGTGAATATATTGTATATGTTCAGGTACTATATATGTACTATACACATAAAAATAAGCTTTTCCAGCTCTTTCTAAGAGACAGTTTTCACCCACATTGAGAATGCATGTCTTAAAATCTCTCTTTCCTTCCCAATTACTCTTAGACATGCTATTTTCTAGGATCAACCTAATACCCCAGAAAATCATATATGTGAAAGAAACAAGCCATTCTTGCATGATGGTAATTAAACCACATAAATCAGAGTGCAATTACCCTTTAGCTGCCATGAAAAGTTAATAGGACCTTACTAATTCCACCATATGCCTCATATGAGGACCTAATTCTATATCAATGCCTCCTCAGTGGTATTTGGGAATCAGTAATGTTCTAACAGATGTCAGATCACGGACTTTTAGAGTTCTGCTTCCAGTAACAATTCATTTATTTGGAGTTTTACTTATCCTCAAATTTATCCAGCCCTACCCAGGGCAACACTGAAGATATCAGGGCTAGAAGGGAGGCAAAAGGCCTGGAGCAGCTGGCCTCTGTACTACTCAGTCCCTCCATCAAAGCTGTGGTTTTTTTGGGACATGGGTTTTTTGAGGAAAAACAATAGTTTCTTCTACAAAATTTACTTACACTTGATGCACACATAATTCTATTATGATTGGCAATCTCGACTCAGGACTGATTTGTGGTAGCAAGACGAGGAGGGGAAAGAGCTGATGCAGGCAAGCTTATGACAGTGGAAAAACGGGAGCTGATGACACTGTGATCACAAGTGAAATGCAGAAATGCAGTGAAAGTCACATCTAATAATATAAAAGCACACGAGTCCAAGGCCAGCTGCGGAAAATGGTCCCAGGGATACCAATACACAGAGGCTTGCTGGTGTTTATAATGGCATTCCTAAATGATCACCATGCTACCTCTTATTTAAAAATATAGCCAATACAACATTTATTTCTTGACACAACTAAAGTTGTTAGAATAAAGTACAGGAATAATGCTTAAAGGAATAATGCTTCTTCTAACTAGAAAATTTAGCTATGCATAAAGATTCCTGCATAGAGATACAAGGTAATCGAAGCTCCCATGTGACAAAATACAAACTTTGTTCATTCTGAATAAGGATATATGGTATGGATCAATCTCAGATGAAAACTTTTAAATTATTTGTTTATATTTTTAGGATAAAAATATAATTTGAAGTGGGTATTGTAGATTCAGTAGATTCAGCCATTGTTTGTGGTGCCTGCATTCTATAGTGAAATACCTAGGATCAAGTCTGCCTTCATTTCTGATTCAGGTTCTTGTTAATACATCCCTGGAAGACAGCAGCAATGACCCAAGTACTAGGGTCCCTGTTAGCCTCGTGGGAGGCCTGTATAGAGTTCTCTGGGCTAGTGGTTCCCGCCTGGCCAGCCCCAGCTCTTGTAGCCATTTTGGTGAGTGAAACAGCAAATGGAAGATAGCTTCCTGTCCCCCGCCAGGCTCCCGTGGACTCAGGGGCCATGGTTTAGTTTCCGCTTCTGAGTCAGCTTCTTGAATACACTGCACACTCTGGGTGGGATATAACTCACCTTCACCCAGAGTTAATCATTAGTGGGAGCTAGTGCTTGGAGTCGGGGCAGGAGGCAGGGCAGGAGAGGAAGAATGAGAAAAGAAGAGAAGATGGAGAGGAGAAAAAAAATTACGAGAGGAGAAATTAAAAACAAGTTAAATCCAAATATTTTTCTGATTTTTTTTCAAGTCTCTTGTTAACTCTGAAGACTTTTTTTAAACTACTCTTGGGTTTCTTATTTGATTGATTGGTTGGGTTGATACTTTTTGTGCATTCATTAGTTTATTTTATACCATTTTTAGAATTGTTTCATTTCATTTTATTGCAGGGATGACAAAGTGCTCCCTGAGTCTCTATCTATTGAGAGGCTCTGCGCTGTGCTGCACGGGTGCATGTCCCTAACTTTGTCACAGTACTTAGAACTTTCAGTGTTTGCCCACTTTGCCATATCTGTTGTCAACATAAGCCATCAAAAGAGCAGAAACTGCTGTATTTTATGTGTTTGTTTTGCTTTTTATGCCATGAATTTGCCAGGACATAATCTTTTCTACAATGTAGAACCCTGCCCATGAGAACTCTCAGTATGGGGAGCATTTAGCTCAGGGGTTAAGACACTGGTTAGGGCACCTGCATTCCATATTGGTGTACCTGGGTTTATTTCTCAGCTCTCGCTCCTAACTTTAGCAACTAGCCAAAGGAAACTGGGAGGCAGCAGGGATGGCTTCAGTAACTGGACTCCTGCCACCTACATGAGACACGTGGACTGAGTTCCCAGCTCCTGGTTTGGGCCCCAGCCAGGCTCCAGTGATTTGGGGCATTTGTGGAGTTAACCAGTAGATAGGAATGCTCTCTCTGCCACCCTTTTCCACCACTCCAGTCTTTCTGCCTCTCAAGTTAATATATTAAAATTTGAAACAAACAAAAAAAATTCTCAACACACAACATGTCACAATTGAGAGAAAAGCACACAAGTGAGGGAGAGCGGCAAGATGGCAGAATAGGAAGGGAGCACATTGATAGTTCGTCAAGACACACGTTAATATAAGTGGAGATACTGCAGGGTCAAGGAAGAGTAGGGGAAGAAACAGCAGAGGAAACTCTTCCGGAACTAGTGATTCACAGTGGACCTGCGTGGAGAGCGTGGGAGCCCAAGTTCGGGACACCGGCGGCAGATTCAACACACCAGCGCTGGAACGCGAGGTGAGCCGAACCTCCATAGCTTGAGACACCAGCGGGCAAGCGGAAAGAGGAGACTAGAGGGAACGAGGCTTGAAACTCCGTGGGGAAAAGTTCACCAGGCTAACTAGAAGAGAGAGAGGAAACAAAAAAGTGACCGATACGGACACGAGTTTCTCTCTCTCCGCTCACCTCTCAAAGGCGAGCAAGACAAAGAGCAGGCGCCATTTTGGAGATACGTCATAAGCAGGGTGACCTCAGGTCAGCACCAGCCCTGAGACTAGCAGAAAAACCTGACTCTGGGGGGAGGGGTGGAATAACAGGAGATTAGCATCTAACTTGGCAACCCAGTGGGAAACTGTAGGAGAATTGGAGCCCACACTGAGGGCAGCACAGATTCCCTGTGTGGTCCTTGGGAAAGAGCTTCCAATCTCTGGCTCCTGTGTGTACATCATTTGCCTGCTAACTACCGCCAATTACGTTCAGCTGTGCGGAATTAATTCCCTTTTGAATAAAAAAAAAAAAAAAAGAAAGAGATTTACCACGCCTAACCTGGGAGTGTCATCTTTGACACACCCTCAGCCCTGAGGAACCAAACACAGCTCTCAGGCCACACTCATCTCAAGCCTCTAAGGCTCCACCAAAAACAGACAGTCCACTTAATATAGAGCCATAGTGTAACAAGAAAAAACACCACAGTGAAGAAACCAAATATCTCCAACATGCCAAACAACAAATGCAAAAATTGAGGTAACAAGAACAAGGAAGACACTATGACGCCCCCAAATGAACAAGACACCCCAATTCAAGATTATGAAGATGATGAGATCGAAGAAATGCAAGAAGCGGATCTCAAAAAATTGATAAGAACATTAAGAAGATCTCAAAAACAAATTCTTGAACTACAGAAATCCTTAATGGACAAGATAGAAAATCTCTCTCGTGAAAATGAAATATTAAGGAGGAATCAAAATGAAATGAAACAACTAGTGGAACAAGAAACTGAGATAGTGACGAGAAATCATAATGAAATGAAGAATTCAATAGATCAAATGACAAACACATTAGAGAGCCTTAAAAACAGAATGGGCGAAGCAGAAGAGAGAATATCGGATTTAGAAGACAGAGAACAGGAAAGGAAACAGGCAAACCAAAGAAAAGAAGAAGAAATTAGAAATCTAAAAAATATTGTCGGGAATCTACAGGATACTATTAAAAAACCCAACATTCGAGTTCTAGGAGTTCCTGAAGGTATGGAGAGGGAGAAAGGATTAGAAGGCATTTTCAGTGAGATACTAGCAGAAAATTTCCCAGGTTTGGAGAAGGACAGAGGCATCTTAGTACAGGAAGCTTATAGAACCCCTAGTAAACATGACCAAAAGAGATCCTCACCACGACATGTTGTAATCAAACTCACCACAGTGAAACACAAAGAAAAGATCCTAAAATGTGCAAGAGAGAAACGTCAGATTACTCTCAGAGGATCTCCAATTAGACTCACAGCAGACTTCTCAGCAGAAACCCTACAAGCTAGAAGGGAATGGCGAGACATAGCCCAGGTACTAAGAGAGAAAAACTGCCAGCCCAGAATATTATATCCTGCAAAGCTCTCATTTGTGAATGAAGGTGAAATTAAGACTTTTCATAGCAAACAGAAACTGAAAGAATTTGTTGCCACTCATCCTGCCCTGCAAAAGATGCTTCAAGATGTGTTACACACAGAAACACAGAAACATGGTCACCAATATGAAAGAAGGTAAAGGAAGGAAACCTCACAGCAAAAGATCACAGGAAGCTCAATTTCTCTTTGACATAGAATTAAATTCTGATGCTCTGTTAAAGCAATGTGTTAAAGTAATCTATTATGTTCTCTTGATGTCTGTTAAATTCTAATTGTTCAAAAACAGCTGAATTTTTGTTAAGAGCTATGGGTTATTGAAATATGTGCTTATTTTCAAAGATTTGAATAATCACCTTGTAACAAGATCAAATTTGGTCTATGAGTTTATAATTTTAAACATGGCGTCTTAAAGTCTTTTGTCATCCACAGTTATATATGATTTGCTGCTCATAAAACTAAAGCGTTGTTGGTTCTGTGTGTAGCTGTCCTCCTATAGGTTCCTATGGAATTTTTCCAGCCACTTCTATTGTATTCAGTACTTTGGGATGGCTCTGTAAACAGATGAAGCCAATAATGTATTAACAGTACCAACTGAGAGAAAGTATGGTTAACTGAGGTTACTAAAAAAGCAATTCAAATCAATTGGCAATCTACAAAAAGAGTTATTGTATGTCCACATGGGGAAATTTTATTAAGAGTTTTATTTTAAATGGCTTATAGATAAGATTGTCCATAAATTTAAGCTGCTAAAATCAATCAAAGATACATTTTAATTTGTGTGACCTGAATCTGTGTATCATACGTTTTAAACTTGTTGGTAGAAAGAAACTAAAAACATTTTACATGGTTGTGCTTAAGTTTACTGGTTAAACAAACTACACCATGTTAGATATTTAAGAGGTGTTTTCAAATACATGATTCTTAAAATTTATAGAAGGCATTGGACCTTCTGGTAAATGTTTTCTTAAGTTGTTATCTAATGGTTGAAACGGTTTGCTAAGTATTCATGTGATATTGCTATTGTCAGCAAGCGATCTAGGACTTGCTCCCTCATTTCTCTATTCTAAGCCCAACTTGTTCTTTCATTTCTCTATTCTCTTCAAGGTAGGAAACTAATTCTATTATGAAGGAATCTGTAGGACACACAATTTAATCTTTAGACCTTATAAAAGAGATGGCTAACATTTTTCTGCAATAGCATAGCCAAAATAAGAACTTAAATAATAATCTCATAGCTAGATTCACTTCGCCATCAGCGAAGTAAGCAGTAAGTAGAAAAAACCTCCCTTTCAGACCAAAGGGAAAGAAAGTTTTAAAGTGAGAATATAATTTTCCTCATGGGCATTGTCTACCTTAGAAAAACTACTACAGAACATGCCTGTGACTATAGACTTGTAGTTCAGGCCACCGAAGGTTAGAGATGGGACATGGGCACTCCCTTGACTTGCATCCTCTGGTCTGCTTTAACACAAACCAGGAGGAAAAGAAAGCTCGGCATCAGAAGCAATGGGTGGCAGGCCTATTAATGGCTGATCTGTACAGTGATCTGCCCTCAAGGAGACCCAACAGGCCAGTCCACTGCAGTGGCTTTCAATGTGGTAAGCCTGGGCTTCAGCAGAAGTCAGCTTGTGAAGAGCCCTGGCAGCTCTGCCAAGAGTTGGATCACTGGAAATGGACCTGCCCTGGAGTCGAAGGATGCCCTGGTCAGAGCCACAGATCTTATTGGCTCTAAGCTGAAAAGCCCTTCACTCAGCCCAACTTCCAAAGTGACCACTGCAGCTGAGGGTGTGGTCAAGTAGGGTCAGCAACATTGCAGGCAGAACTGTAAATTTCTTGTTAGAGATGCCCCCTGCCTTTACCTGGCCAGCTCTCCTCCCAGGCCAGCCAAGTAATGAAAGTCAACAGAGTGCCTTCCCCTAGGAGGTTCACACCTCCCTTAGGATATACCCCATGTGAAGAGATAGATAGGTGTGGGCCTCTTAACTTACAAGGCCTAAAGCCCACCAGATTATTATCAAGCCCCTTCTATCAGGTTCTATTTGCCTCTCAATCAGAAAACTTAATTGTAGCTTAGACAGCACCTTTCTTAGCTCCTCTAATAATGACTCTGTCCTTTGTTCTAGACCCTGTCTAGCGTACTTGGGCCTCATTCCTTTGTAATCATAACCTCTACTCTACCACCAATGGCTCTACTCCCAACCTGTGTGTACTGATGGTCCTCTTCCCCACTTAATGCTGTATAATTGTTCAAACCTGGTTAATGCCACTCTTAGGATCATTGGTTACTATCCTCACCCTGTCTTTTATGACCTTGTCTAAATATGATCAGAGTCGTCAAACTTGGAAGGCTTCCATAGCCTTGGCAACTCATGACGACAGCCTAGGGTGGTTACTGGCGCCATAAACTAGAGTGTCAATTTGTTGGGTCAACAACAGGAGCCACTGTGCACTTGCTCCTCATGTGGGATCTCTGTCCTTAATGTGCTGTACATTGTGATTTGATGCTATAACTAGTACTCCAACAGTATGTTTCACTTTGTGTGTCTATGTGAGTGCAAACTGTTGAAATATTTATACTAAATTGATCTTCTGTATATAAAGATAATTGAAAATGAATCTTGATGCAAATGGAAGGGGAGAGGGAGCGGGAGAGGGTAGGGTTGCGGGTGGGAGGGAAGTTATGGGAGGGGGAAGCCACTGTAATCCATAAGCTGTACACTGGAAATTTATATTCATTAAATAAAAGTTTAAAAAAAAAAGCACACAAGTGAGAGTATGTCCTCTATGTTATATTAAGATTTTACTTCTTATGAACATTGGGTATAATTGTGGCTCAATAAAAGAAAGCTGCAATTATATCTCATTGGTCCTCCCTTTGAAACTCTCCCCGTTTGATGACACATTTGATTAGCCATTTACTGGGTAGTTAATACTTACAAACTGGAGAATTTTTTCCGAGTTAGCAGGACATCTGGGTAAGTGTGAAAACTGTAACTTTTGCTGAGTTTCTACCTGTACATTCTCTTTGCTTTGTTCAACAGTGCTTGCTCCCATGTGGTCACACTCATACTTAACTTCTACCAATCCTGAATATCAAGGAAATTTTCTCATATAAATAGTCATGCCTCACAGAAGCCCAGAGACCCAAACCTAGGTCTTATGTTTCTCCAGCTCATGTTCAAGTCTTGCCTTTAAGCATTCTCTCCTGCTATAAGACTTAATCATACATAATTTTGTTTCTATCTGTAATTTGGGGTCACTGTTAAATTTATTCTCTTCTGTATTCATTTATTTCATGTGGTCAACAAACACTGAAGAGTTGCTGTGGCACCATCAAAAATAAGAGATGAAAAAATATTAGTTCTGCTGTCCAGAAATTCGCTAGGGGGAAATAATCAAACTTACAGAGCCGCAAGTGCTATTTATTCACTCCAGTAGTTCCAAGCCCCTGCTCTGTTCCAAACACTGTGCAAAATAGTGTTTGTGATTAGATTACCATACAGAGAGGTGTTTGGGGTGGGGGGAGTCTTCCAGAAGATGTGATCCTCAAGTTCAATCCTGAATGATGAGGAGATTTTACCAGGAAAGCTGGAGATGGGAACAGGTGAGGTATGGTCGTGGTCAAAACAGAGGAGGCTGCATCTGAAAAGTAGAAGGAAAAATCATCTACTAGGGGCAGTGCAAGCTCAGCTGTGGCCTGGCCCTTAGGGATGCAGGAATTGGGTTTAGGGTATTTCATAGCAGCATTCATTAAATATGTACTTCAAGAAGTTCATGGGAAATGCATATGATGAGCAAACTACGTATCAATTTTAAAAAATTGCATCAAAATAAACTTATCTTGTAATTCTACTTTTCCAGAAACTTTTTTTAAAAAAAAATATTTATTTATTTGAAAGGCCTAGTGATAGAGAAAGAGGGAGAGAGAGAGAGAAATCTTCCATCCTCTGATTCACTCTCCAAATGGCCACAACAGCCAGGGGTAGGCCAGGCCAAAGCCAGAAGCCTGGAACTCCATATGGGTCTCCCATATGGGTGGCAAGTCTCCCACATGGGACCCAAGTACCTGGGCTAGGCCCCACTACCCTCCTGGGAACATTAGCAGAGAGCTGGATAATAAGAGCCAGTTCTCCAATATGAGATGCCAGCATCACAGATGGCAGCATAATCCACTACACCATGACACCAACCCCTCCATTTACATGCATATATATCCATATATATCCACTACACCATGACACCGGCCCCCATATATGATGCATCTTCAAATATGTTGAATGAAAAAAGGAGAAATGATGGTGGAAAGGCAAGCAGGAATGCAGTCTTGAGAAGCTTCATAAACCTTGCTAAAGACTGGCCTTGTCTTGACCATTTTGTGGATCCATTGAAAGGAATGACAGATTGGGTGGAGCTCAGAGTGGGAGCACCTGTGCTGTCAAGAATGCTACAGGGGAGAATGGAGGCAGGGAGGAGAGTGAGGTTGTTGCTGTAATGCAGATCTTAGGAACCAAAAATGTAATGCTGGACCAAAAGCATCATCCGCATCACCCAGAAACTTGTTAGAAATGAAGGAGGCAGGAACCCAATTACTTGAGATGTCACCACTTTCTCCCAGAGTTCACATTAGAAGGAAGCTGGAATCAAGATCCAGAGACAGAAATAAAACCCTGGAACTCTGATGTGGGTTTTGTTGTTGTTGTTGTTGTTGTTGTTGTTGTTTTTTTAAACTGGCACTTTAACCACTAAGCCAAATGCCTGCCCCAGGGTAGCAGTTTGTTTGTTTAGATTACACCCACCTCAAAACTTCTGCATTCTTGGTAACACATTAGAGACTAAAAAATACATGGCATTTGTTTGGCTTAGCATATGACAAGCAAATCGGAGGAGGAGAAAGAGAAGGTGACCAAAAAGAGAAAGAAACAGAGACCAACCAAAGCTTCCCCCAAGTCCCGGCTACAACCACCAAGTTGCAGAGCATGTTGGAGAGAACAAACCCCTTTATCTATAAACTTCACAAAAATGCTAAACCTGAGGTAAATTTTCCCAGAAAATTTAAAGGGATTGATAACATTACCTAATGATTTTTGAATGCCTACTATGGGCCAGTTATTTCTATTCACTGTAAATACTTAGTCATTTATTCCTCCTAATAATCCTGTAAGATAGGAATTCTCTGAACAGTTAAGATGCTTGAGTATCATAAATTTGAAGGCATCTGCCCAAAGTTGATAAGCCAACTCAGATTTTCAGCTCAGATTTCAGCTCAAGCTACTCAGTCTTTTTCAACCATGTCACACAGCCTTTTAAACTAGGTAAATGTTGGGGATATTGTTTGGTCTATCTGTAAAGATGCAAGCTCGGATGTTCCACTTCCAATCCGGCTCTCTGCTAACACAATAAGGAAAATAGCAGAAGATGGCTCAAGTACTTGAGGCCCCTGGTACCCATGTGAGAGACCCAGCTGGAGTTCCTGGCACCAGGCTTTGGTCTGGCCCAGCCCTGGCTGTTGCAGCCTTTTGGAAAGTGAACCATCAGATGTTCTTTCTTTCTTTCTCTCTTGCTCACTCTCTTTCTCTCTCTCCTTCCCTCTCTCCCTCTCTTTTTCTGTCTTCTCCCTCTCTCTGTAACTCTGCCTTTCAAATAAATCTTTTTAAAATTTTTAAAAAATACATAAAATAGTTAAACACAATTGACAACTATAGCCAGAAATTTGGAACCAGACAAAAGCAGAATGATGCCTTAAACAGAGCTAATTTTTATCTACACTGGAAGTTACAAATCCATTGAAATTTTGAGCACATTGTAGCTAGACATTGTGGAAGAATAAAAAAGAAAATCAGCAAACTATCACTCTTCCACTAAGGACCTAGCAATCTAGAATGGGAGATGCAATATGCTTGGTAACAACAATAGTAAAGAAACACATTAGGTATCACCTGTGAGGCAGAGATAACATGAGCTAGACAAGTGAGTGCTTCACTTATGATGGACATGTGACAATTTATCCAAAGACTTATTGGTATTCAATACCCAGTTATTATTCTGTGGTTTAGGAATAACAGTTTGTCTCTTGATAATGTCTGGGGCTGCAGTTGGATGACTCAAAATTTGAGGCCTGGGATAACCTGAAGGCTCATTTGTTTGCATGTCTGGTAATTAATGTTTTCTCTACTCAAAGGGCTGATGATCTGGAACAGCTGGGGCTCCTTGGGCATCTCATTCTGTCATCTTCTGGCATCTTCACCTGCTCTCTTAAGCATGGAAATTGCCAGGTGGAAGATGTATGGCCTTTTCTAACCTCACCTTACTTAGCAGCCAATTCTGCCATGTTCTATTTGTTATCATCAATTCTCTAGGATGATACCTTATTTAAAGAGAAAGGAACCAGTCTCTCTGTTTTGTGGGAGTAATATCAAGGAATTTTGGGGCATGATTAAATTTACTGCCCTGAGAATTCAGGAAAAGCTTTGTGGAAGTTCTACCATTTGAGTGGGGGTATTGAAAGATGACTGTAATTTGAATAAAGTGAGGTGAAATCAATGGAAGTAACAAGGCACCCGCATTATCAGCAGGTGAACTGTGCAGAAAGGACATATTAGACTGAGGCAATGGGAGGACACGAAGGGAAGCTGCAAACAGGTGGGGATCAAGGTGCAGCTGGACCAAAATACCAAGCTTAGGGGTGTGGATTTGGTTCACTGGGAGTAGAATGCTATTGCAGTAGTAGTTCCCAACACAGGCTGCCATCGGGATCTTCTGGGGAGCTGTAAGAATCCTGGTGCCTGAGCCCCATCCCTAGGGAGTGTCATTTAGTGGTTCTGGAATGTGACCTCCATGTCAGGACAGTTGAAATCTTCCCAAGTGATTCTACTGTCTGCCAACGTTGAGAACCACTGCACTGAAGGATTTGAGGAAAGGAGCGATATTATCAGAGATCCCTGGGCACTCTTTCTCTGGGAAACCCGTAGGAGGTTTATAGATGTCTTTTTGTTTGTTTGCTTGTTTGTTTTTAAAGCTGGGGTCCTAAAGACCCTCCTGGCAGTTTGAATGGGTGCCCTGGGGCTCACTAATTCTGAATTCATTAAACCACAGACTTCTCCCTTTTGCCTTGCAATATTATAATTCTGATGTAATCTTGAAGCAAGTAAAACTACTCATGTGTTGAGTCTCTCCAGAATCCAGGGCTTTGGAGCAGCAGATTCAGTCACTTGGATCCTGTCAGGTCTTCTTTAATCAATGAACTTCATGCCTCCTCTTGTATCTGCTCATGTCAGGAAGATGGCAAGGGTTTTTAGGACTTGTAATATCCTCATTTGCTTAAAGCCTATCAGAATCCCCACTTCTCCTTATTGTTTGGTCAGGGTTCTCCAGAGAAACATTATGAGGAGTTGGCTTATGTGACCATAGAGACTACAAAGTCCCCCGATGTTCTGTCTACAAGCTGGAGACCAGGAAAGCCAGTGGCATTGTTCAGTCTAAGGCCCAGGGCCTGAGAACCTGGTGATGCACAGTCAGTCATCTCCCAGAGTCGTTGGGAGACAAGGTTTCAGCACCCCTCACATCTACTGAAACCTGTGGATGTTCAACTTTCACATACAAAATGGCATAGCATTTGCATATTACCCATTTACAACCTTTCATGTATTTTAAATCATCTCTAGATTACTTATACCTAATACAATGTAAATTCTATGTAAATAGTAGTTAGACTCCATTTTCAGGGAATAATGACTAAAAAGTCTGCATTGTTTAGTACCTATGCATTTAAAAAATATTTTGATCCATGGGTGAGGGGCATCCACGGCTATGGAGATCTGACTGTATCCCAGTCTACAGGAGCAGGTGCGGAAATGGCTCTGCAGGCAATGAGGCAAGAAGCAAAAGGAGCAGATTTCTCCTTCCTCCACCTTTTGTTCTATTCAATCCTCAATGGATTGGACAATACCCACCCATGTTGAGAGGGCCATTTACTCAGCCCACAAATACAATACTAATATCATCTAGAAATTCTCATAGACACATTGAGAAATAATGTATAATCTGGATACCTCGTGGCCAATCTTTTTTTTTTTTTTACTTTTATTTAGTAGATATAAATTTCCAAAGTACAGTTTATGACTCTGGCCTCAGAATCAGCCCTTAAGGCATTCGAATCTGGCTCAAGAGCCCATGAGAGTATTTTAGGCATGGAAAGCCAAGACACACTAGAAAAAAAAAAAAAAAAAAAAAAAGAAGACCTAAATGAAAGATCTCTGCGAGTGAGATCCCAGTGGAAAGAACAGGGCCATCAAAGAAGGAGGTACCTTTCTCTGAAGGGAGGAGAGAACTTCCACTTTGACTGTGACCCTGTCGGAATAAGATCGAAGTCGACGAACCCTAAAGGCTTCCATAGCCTCAGCAATTCATGACTAGAGCCTAGGGAGATTACTGACACCATAAACAAGAGTGTTAAATTGTTAAATCAACATCAAGAGTCACTGTGTACTTATGTCTCATGTGGGATCTGTCCTTAATGTTTTGTCCGATGTGAAGTAATGCTATAACTAGTACTAAAACAGTATTTTTACACCTTGTGTTTCTGTGTGGGTGCAAACTGATGAAATCTTTACTTTGTATATACTGAATCGATCTTCTGTATATAAAGATAATTGAAAATAAAAAAAAAACTTGGTGTTAAATTGGAAATTGCATAGAAAATTAATTCTTAAAAAAATATCATGTAGGATCTCTGTCCTTAATGTGCTGTACATTGTGATTTAATGCTATAACTAGTACACCAACAGTGTTTTTCACTTGGTGTTGCTATGTGGGGGCAAACTGTTGAAATCTTCACTTAATATATACTAAACTGATCTTCTGTATATAAAGAGAATTGAAAATGAATCTTGATGTGAATGGCAGGGGAGAGGGAGTGGGAAAGGGGAGGGTTGTGGGTGGGAGGGAAGTTATGGAGGGGGAAGCCATTGTAATCCATAAGCTGTACTTTGGAAATTTATATTCGTTAAATAAAAGTTTTTTTAAAAAGTACAGTTTATGGGTTACAATGGATTTTTCCTCCCATAACTTCTCTCCCACCCACAACCCTTCCATCTCCCGCTCCCTCTCCCATTCCATTCACATCAAGATTAATTTTCAATTATCTTTATATACAGAAGATCAGTTTAGTATATATTAAGTAAAGATTTCATCAGTTGTGGTCAGTCACGTTAGCAGTAAAATTATTTCCACCTGCCTCCCCATTTAGCCCTGCATTCTAAGTACAGACAGTAACTATACTGAAATAGCTGTACTAGGGAAACCTGGCGTATAAAATGAGTACATCATTAACAGACTGCAGTGGAAACTTTGATAGATGGAAACTTAAGGTACTAAATTCAAAAATATTGATGTCTTATTTCATTGCTTATGTATAACAATTAATTTGTGCTTAATACATATACACATTTAACTATGTTATCATATCTATAACCCAACAATTCTACAAGGGAAGTCTTATTATCCCCATTTCACAAATAAGAAAAATTGAGATTTATAGGTATTTTGAGTTGCCTGATGTCAGAGAGCTAGTAGACGACAGAATGCAATTTGAGTATAGCTTTTCTGATTTTAAATTTTTCTTTTGGAATAGGTGGAATATAATTTCTCATCATTTTAGCTCAGAAATTTGGGTACATAAACATCCTTGCTTCCTTAAATATATCATAGGTTATATTAAGCTCTTTTTAAATTCCATACACATTTTTACCACATTTACTTTATAAAGTAATGAGATAGGTAAACTGTATTTTTAAAATTTTTTTTTACTTATTTATGTCTTTCAAATTTCAAAGGCTATCATTTTATGTACAGTTTGTGGGGGGAGGAAACTCTCCATCTCTGTTATGTGCCAATGACATCTGTATACAATGATGAGTGAGACTGCAAGACTTTTCCATAAATGACCTTCTCTTTCAGGAGGTAAATTGCCAGGAGCATGCCACAGCATAGGTGAGACTACAATATGGTGTGTACAAGGGGTTGATAGGATTTTTTCTCCAATGTTCATCCTTCCTATACTCATTTCTTGGCCTTCTTGGTTGTCTAGTTGTGAATGCCTGCAGTAAATACGCTTCAGGGCATCTTAGAGGATTTCCTTATATGAATAAGTCAATACTATCTCCTTGTAAATCATTTATCAATTTTACAAGTTTGTTATATGATCCCAAATTATGTATCTGTCACTCTTTTTGTCAAGATGAACTATACAATAATAGTTAACACTTAGAGAATAGTTTACATATATTTATTTATTTAATATTTACAAAAGCCCTTTGAGTAGGTAATATTATGTGGATGAAGAAACGGCACAGAAGGGTTAGGTAACTTGCTCAAGATCACACAGCTAATAAGGAAGAGAGCTGGGATTTGAATCCAGGCAGCCTGACTCCTGAGTCTAACCACAGTGCCTCCTGCCTTTGAGAAATAAACTAAATGATATTATTCCCATCTGCAGGAAACTCATAATTAGGTTGAAATCAATATGCCATGAAATATGTCAGCTTCTTATATTTTATAATGACTGGGTAGATAAAAACCAGGAGAATTTACTTTAATTAAAGAAATTTGAGTATTAAGATAATGTTTTCAATGAGAATGAAGACCACATGAGAGCTAAAGGAGCCCCTGTGAGGAAATGCATCACACCAGCTCAAGGTCAGCCTGTGATACTCAGTTACTTCTCCATCTTTAAGTCATTTCCCTCACTGTGAAAGCAAACCCAAGAGCTGGGCTGAGGGATACAGAGTCTTTCATCTTCCAGGCAGGAGGACCACTAGGGAAGGCAGTCTGATGAGAGCTGCAGGGGAGCTGAGCCATTTAAAAAACACACACATGAAAGTAAGAGCTTAAGAGAGAATTTTTATGAGGATGGCAAAGTCGGGTGTACACTTATGCACACATGCAGGAAACGTCGGTTAAAACTGATCAGGGATTAAAATTCCTTAGACCTTTAAAATGCAAATGATCTGAAAAATGTCATATATTTGAAAAGTAAGCATTCTCATTTTGGGGAACTACGACATGGTGCTTTGTTTCTGAGAATTTTTGGAAATATGAAATTCACCGACCTACAGCACAAATTATCAGATAAAAATATTGCTCCTAGGACTTGGGAAAGAATTCCATTGATTTTGCATCCCTCCTTTTTTAGTCCTGCAGGCAGTGGTAGGGCAATTACACTTTCCTTTTTGTAACCTTTGAGCAGATAGTGGCACAAACATTTCTGTATAAATTGGAAAGACAGTGTCACTAGCTCCTGTTTTTTAAAGCAGTGAATTCCAACTCACTGCTCAGGTCTCCAGGAGATTGAAGTCAGGTGCACACATTTTCAATGACACCATTTTTCCCTTTGTCCTTCCAGACTTGCTGCTGCAGTTTTCTCTCACTAACACGTGCTGCCAGCTAGGTTCTTCAACAGGAATAGTGGCTGCTCTGTCTCTCTTACTGGGACTCTCTAATTACAAGGCGAGGTTTGAAGATTTCAGCTTATTTTGGCACACAGGGTGGTGACTCAAGATTTAATTCTCTCCTCGGGCTATCTAATTAATAAAACTCTCTAATTTTTGTCAGGATACATTCAGCAGGGGTTTAAATAACTAGTTCTCAAAGAGCCCTATTTTGCTTTTGTCAAAGGCTGTTCTTTAAATCTGCTAAAAATATCCCAGAATACAGTAAATGGAACGCACAACTTCCTCCCCTTGTGAAGATATGGTAAATCGCTTGTGATTTGGCTGTTTTAAATATATGTCAAGGAGCAGAGAGATGCAGGAATTTTTGGCACCAAAAATTCTGTAACTCGAATGACTCAAGATGTGTCTTCTCCACCCAGAGGGCTGGGGATAAGAGAGTTTAAAATTCTTAGATTTGTCCTTTCTTCCTTTTGCTTCTGTTCTCTTCTTTATTTTAAATATGCATTTTCTACCTGAAAAAAAAATAATTTTCACCACATGGTGAATTCAACTGGAGTTGCATTTTTCTTCCAATAAATTAGGTAGGGAATTTTCCCTTTGACTGAACTTTAATTAAATTCTACCATGATTGGCAGTCAGGGATAGAAAAGCCACCTGACCTGTGAGTAGAAACAAATTATATATTAGATCAAGGCATATATCATTATTTTGGAAATATCTCTTAAGAAGATTCCCAAATGGTGATTTTGATTTGCTTATAGAAGGATGTATGCTGTGCCATTAAAACAACATTTTAGTTATTTGGTTTATTCTAATGAATTTTCTCAATTTTTTTTTTCAATTTGGGAAAAGAATATGTTAAACACCTTAATTTATACTTATTGAGCATCTTATACATGCTAAGCAGTAAAATGTGACTCCTGTGTTTTTAATTTTACTTTAGGAAATTATTGTTCATCCAATGAATATGTATTGAGCATCTTGTGTGTAACAATATGGTGTGAAATAGAGAATGAAACAGACAGAAATCTCTTCCTTCCTTGAATGGGTATTATAGTGGGAGGAATAAACAACCAACAAGATAACCAAAAAACAACATTATTCTTGATGAAAACAAGTGTTAAGGTCGAAAGTAAAATGTAGAAGTGTGACTATGAAGTGTTCCTGGGAATTCCGATGTTAGAGAGAAGCCGAAGGTCTAGTAGAGGAAAACTAGAAAGAAGTAGGGGTCTGATGTCAAAGGGGGAAGAAAGCTTCAATACAAAGCCCTGTATAAGAGGGGCTAAGGGACTTACGAAATGTATTTGACATATTGCTTGACCCCAAGACAGTTAGACACCAGTATTAAAGAATTTTTATGATATGGATCTACTTACCAGATTATTGGCAGATTCCAAGGTTGAGCAATTTGGCTTCCCAGAAACCTAAACCAAAGGGGGAAGGGGAGGGAAATAAACTCATTTTATTCAGTTTATTTTTTAAAATGGTATATTGAAAATATATGTCCATGCAGAGTCCCTGGAACACGTGGACTACCTTGGTAACCCCAAGAAGGAAACAACATCCTCCTTTTGCTACCAGTAAACAAAATCATCGTCATCTTTGTGTGGCAGAAAATGTTCGCAGTATCTAGGCCATGTCTATATTCAGCCCCTACGCTGAACTGGGGCACAGCTGATGCATTTGTTTCAGACAGAACCAATTGCTGCAGATGGACTTTCCATTCATCAATGGGCATAGTCGTTAATTTGGCAGAACTGATGGGTCTAATTGTGGCATATTCTGGTTCTTTCAGGTACAGAGTCCTGGTGTTACTCTAAATACTTTAGACCTTCAGGCAGAAAACATCATCACTGTAGACGTTTGTCACTCTTGACATTGGTGTCAGCCAGATGACACTGATTCTAGACTACACAGTGTATGCTGACAGAGCTGGGAGGCTGTGCAGAGGGCTTTTCCCTCTACATCTAGGTTCCATAGTAATATGTACTCTAGCGGTGCCCAGTTATGCTTGAGTTGTTAATGATGAAAGTTACTCTCAGGTTACTGGAGGGTTCTGCTTTAATAAAATCCCATCTAAATGTGTCAAAAATATACATTAGGGGAAAAGAATTCATAGTATGAAATAATCCCTTACAATATGTAAATGTTTCCCCCAAAGTCCTATAAATATTCAATTACAGCTGTGTTTTAAAATTGCCCAATTTTCCAAATATAGGTTTTTATATTTATTGCATAACATGAGTTTCAGGAGAACAGCAAATGTCACAGTTACTATTTGTAATCGAAACTTTTGAAAATGAGAGATCTTGTGGGTCAAACTGAATGTTGCAAAGTTTATTCTATTAAAAAAATAAAGCACAATTATGTGTCAGAGGATCAGGCAAGGCCGAATATAGAGTTCAGGCAAGCAGGTGGGCAGGCAGATGGACTGAACAGTGAAGAGGTGGGTAGGCAAACTGGCAGGCTGCTCCATCCATGTACAAGGGAGGATGGGTAGGCAGGAACCAGAGAATGGCAAGACAGACTGGCATCCAGGGGAGCATCGGAAAATGTGGTTGGTGGACTTCAATGTTAAGAGATAGGCTGTTTGCTTAGCGCTTTCTCTGTGTGGGCAAGTCACCTGCTACATGTGGGCAGTCCTGGCCCACAGGCTTGCAAAGAGCCAGAAAACATCAGGAGCTCAAGTGAAGTTTACCCATGATCAGAGATGCTAAAATAAGCCTCAGAATAGCCTTGTGACTATGAAGGAGTAGATCCTTAACAGAGCCTGCTCTGTGACCCCGGGGAGTTGATGACAGCATAAATAACTTCACATTCTGCATGTGCACTGCATGGCCATGACAGTCAGTGTGTGGTTCAAGAGGCTGGTGGCCTTCCTTGACAGAACAGGAGACCCTGATGGAGTTGGGAGTCAGCTTCTCTTGAGGTTCTGTCTTGGGGAGGTATAGTTAAACATGAATAAACATACCCTGTGGCTAATATTTTTAAGTTCCTAAGAAAAGGGTTTGTTGAACTGGAGACAATGAAAAAAGCAGGTAGGTATCAAGAAGAGTGCTGGCTTTTCAGTAAGAAAGCAGGGAGGAAATTTGGGTGGTTTCTTTCTTCCTTTGACAAAATACCATGATTAGCACTCTGAAAACACAGAGGGAACTCACCGCTAAATATAAGCAGGAAAGGAACAGAACCCACTGGGCCAGATGAGATTTCAAGTGAGCCTTTGAAATCAGAGATTGTCTGCATGTTCACAGTCCTCAGTGTTTGGGAGTGGGTGTTGTACTCCTTCCTAGAGATGTGTCCGTTCTAACAAACCTAAGTTTCCCAGCTCTTATGATATAATTTGGCTTTGTAATTTTTAGCTGAAGGAAGCAGAAAGAAAATGGAAATTTCCAGTTCCAGATGGTGGTATGTGTTTACAGAGTACATTTATTCACTACTTTAATGAATTTCCTTAGTACTAGCTGTGGCAAATTCTGCATGACTACCAAGACCTTTTAGTAAGAAGCCAACTCTCAGCTAACTTTCTTCAGACCTCAGGCTTACCTTCTTATTCTATCTTGAGTACTCTAAATTCTCCACTAGTGATTTTAAGTTTGAAGCCTATCAAAACTTCCATTTTAACTGACTTATACTTTCTCCTCCCTCCCTAATTTTACCCATTTCTATGGAGTCAGTTACCCTCTAAGCACCCATGAGTGCCAAATATAAAGCCACTCTCCAGTGACTCTCAAAATATGTTTTCTGAACCAGCAGTAACAGCATCATCTCGGTTATCAGTAGATACTCAAATTCTTTTTTTTTTTTTTAGAAAAATACAATTTATTAGAGAAAGTTCAATGTAAAAATAAATACATATATATTCCAAGGAAACATAATATGTAACTACATCAAACCAAACTGGTAGTAAGTATTATTTACTTGTCTTAATTGGCTTCACTGTAGAGATATTAAAGAAAAAAACCAGTTCGCATTTTCAATGTAATGAACATTTTTGAATTTGTCATTTATGTAGGGTATGATATATTATAAAATTTGATTAAAACAATATCATTTATGATATTGATATTTTCCTCACAAAAGACATTTCCATTTTAGAAAATAAATTTTATACATTTTCAACTCAATTATTACATCTCTATTGATCTCTATGAGTGATAGTGAAAATGCTTTTTTAACTTTATGTAGCTTAGATAAATGTTTGTTCTTCTCCCTTGATATTCCAGAACTACTTTTGTATAACTAAAGAGATTAAAAACTCCCTAGATAACTCATGGAAAGACTTCTTGAAAATCAGATAGTCATATAAACTTCTAAATATTCTTTTTTTTTTTTTGACAGGCAGAGTGGATAGTGAGAGAGAGAGAGACAGAGAGAAAGGTCTTCCTTTTTGCCGTTGGTTCACCCTCCTATGGCCGCTGCGGCTGGCGCATCTCGCTGATCCGAAGCCAGGAGCCAGGTGCTTCTCCTGGTCTTCCATGAGGGTGCAGGGCCCAAGGACTTGGGCCATCCTCCACTGCCTTCCCGGGCCACAGCAGAGAGCTGGCCTGGAAGAGGGGCAACCGGGACAGAATCCGGCGCCCCAACCGGGACTAGAACCCGGTGTGCTGGTGCTGCAAGGCGTAGGATTAGCCTGTTAAACCACGGCGCCGGCCAATTCTCTCTAATTTTATAAAATTTCATGAAAGGATCATATCTGTCAGTGTGTGTTGTATGATTTTTCCTTTCAAGAAGTGAAAGTGGATATAGACAAAAGAATATATAATTATAAATATAGTCACAGAAATGCATTAGTGAAAATGACTGAAACCATTTCCTCTGAACTTAAAGTGATAGATAATTTTGAGGAGTATAATTTTATTATTCATGACTTATTGACCTATTTTTAAAGGATGTATTTCTAAATATTTGTACAGTAAGTAATTATATACAATCTTTTAAAATCTTTAAGATACTTGAATTCTTAATCCTCTTCCCACAGACCTATAATACCAGAAACTCTAAGGACGATAGCCAGTGATCAAGCTCCACAGGTGATTTTGACAACTAAAGTTTGATAACCACTGCTTTTGTTTGTACTATTCTTAGTTCCATGCTGAACTAGCCAGTTAACTACAATTTTGTGTCCAAAATAGAAACCATAATCTTAAATCTAACCCCAAACTCTCCCACTTGTGCTATTCTGTATTTCAGTCAATATCATCCCTCAGTTTCTTAAGGCAGAAATTTGGGAATCATTCTGGATACTTCTTTCTTAACCTTCCACATTCAACTAGTCACCACATGTACTTGCCACCTGTCTGTTTCTCTCCTTTATCAGTCCCGCCTTTTGATCTATGTTGCCATCATCTCCTGCCTGGACTCCTGGAATAATCTCCCAACAGGTATCCCCGTTGTCTCTTCTGGACACAGAAATCTATGTTCCATGTACTCTTTCCACAATTTTGATTCTGTCAGTCCTTTCTTGAGACACTTTCAAGAACCGAAATCTTCAGTAGGGTCTACAAAGCCAACACTTCTCAAAGTGGAAAAAAAACTACTACTCAATAAGAATCTCTTAGGATAGGGCCTAGAAATTTGTATATAATAATATGTAAAGAATTTCAATCACAACAATTCCTAATAAAATTTTATTTTGCAAATATTTGGTATTACAATGTGCAATCAATAAAAGTTTACATTTTATGTGTCATTCACCAAAATTTTTTTTTTCGTTTTTTAAAAGGATTGATTTATTTGAAAGGCAGAGTTACAAAGAGAGAGGGAGAGTGAGATCTTCTATTCATGGGTTCACCACTGAAAAGGCCACGAAAGTCAGGGCTGGGCAGGGCCAAAGCCAGGAGCCAGAAGCCAGGAGCCTCCTCCGTGTCTCCCACATGTTAGAGAAAATTAAAACTGAAACTATGTGTATTCTGTTACATATAAGCATGATATGATGGCCAAAAAGTATTTTTAAGCACAAAATATATAAAGATGAATATCTTAGAAGTATAGAATAATAAAATGAATTCATATAGAAAAGGTGAAAATTTCTAAATGGTAAGGAAGAACTTATTAAAATATTTCAAATGAGTTATGATGGTTATCAAATTATATTGTTTGATATCTTTTAAAATATTTTTAAGAATATTATAATTTTATGTGTCAATTTTTAAAATATACCATAAGTTAAATGCTTTGCAACTATTTAATATTATGATTTTTTTCCTGAGGAGATCAATAATGTATTGAGTTAACTTATTGCAAAGGAGTAAAAAATATAAAACACTCTACTCACCCAGGATACTAGTATTTGAGGAATATTTTTCCATCCCAGCTAGATAAGCTCTTGATTGACCTAAAGGTGTTTAACAGATTCATCTTATTTGTAAGCAGACATGAGACAACCTACTCTGATAGATTAGTGGGAACGTGGTTGTTGCCCAAATTCAAAAAGTCTTGTAAGATCCATTCTTATTGAACTGTACCTCAGAATAAACCTTAAAATAAGACTGGCCCCCAAAAGACTTGGGCAAAAGCATGATTATATATCCAATCAGAACCATTTAATCTCCAAGGCTTTGGAGACATCAGTCAAAGCAATGCTTGCTATCTCACCCAGTCTGGTCTGGATAGATGAGAACATAGGAACATGCAGAAAAGGTACACGTAGATAGGAAGTATCCAAAGACCATGAAATATGAAAATTTTTTAGAGAGTTATACCACTGCTAAGAATTTGGGAGGGTGGGAGCATGGGTGGAAGAGAGGATAAGATGGAAAGTATCACTATATTCCTAAATCTGTATATATGAAATACATGAAATGTTTCCATCTTATATAAATAAAAAAAATTTTAAAAAAAAGTAATGGTGCCACTAAAGTAGATATTCTCCAAGGCTGAGTTATATATACATAAGAAACCTCTACAGCTCAGTTCATCTGTTTTCCAGAATAAGCATAATAAATTATTTATTTTTGCAGTTGACATATCCATGGGAATAATTTTCATATTATGACTGGTTAACCAAAACTCTATTATATTATTTATGACATTGTACCTTCCCAATTTAAAAAAAAATTGTACTGATAACAACCCTATTTTTTAGAATATACTTTTGTATTTCTTTATGAAAAATATCTTTCTTTTATAACTTTACCTGATCTCAAATGATAAGACAGAAGACAAATGTAGAAATAGTACTAGAACCATTGCTAACTTTTCATATATTTCCTACTTCTAATTTTTATATCTTCATATTTTCTGAAAATTAACTATATCTAAAAAAAAAAAAACAATTTGACCAGATTTAGAATTCCTTGTTTTTACAGCAAGGATCTGGGGTTGATATGTTTTGGTTAGAATCTTTCCCATATTTCTATATTTAATAATTTATCTGCCTCCTGAAACTGCATTATTTTACCTATGAAATAGATGTACCTGGTGAAAACCTCTTCTCCCATTATCTTATAATATTTCCCTTTCCACTCCTTTACTAATATAAAGGACTTTTTCACAATGTTAGTATTTATTTGCTACACTCCAGTTATACCTGGGGAAAAGTGGGAATTAAGTGATAGCTTTGAGGCAAAAATATTAAGTTAAAGGGTTCAAAGAATACCAAATGCTAATAAGAGGGAGAAAGAAAAATTCACAGGGTGAACATTTGGAAATTAAGCTTGCATTATAACAAGACAATAACATGAATAACATACAAATGTGTAGTAGTGAATGCAAAGGAAGGACAGTCAGGGAAGAAAAATCCCAAGGAAGGAGAGGAGGAAGTGAGCCATGTGATTCTCTCAGGGAATAGTGAGAACAAAACAAAAGGTCAAAAATCTTGAGGTAGGCGCATGCTTGACAGACATAAGTAGTAGCAGTGTGGCTGGAGGTGAGTGACCAAAAAGAGAAAGCTAAGAATTGAGGTCTGAGAGTTGAAATTGGACTAGGTCACAGATAATGTTACAAATGACTGCAAGGGCTTATATTTTTATTCTGAGTTGAGAAGCCATCATGCGGTTTGCAGCAGAGACATGATATGATGTGGCAGGATCACCCTGGTTGCTGGGTTGAGATAAGGCTGAAATAGAACAAAGATCAACTGCAAAGGCTCATTGGGAGACAAAGACATTACCACATCAGAGATTTGTTGGTGATTTTACTAGGGGAGTGGCAAATGGAGGTGCTGAGAAGTGATCAGAGTGTGGGTAATATTTGAAGTTATAATAGACTTCATTAACTAGAAAAATTTAAAAATAGTTTATAGGTTTGGTGAAAATAAAGCATGGTATCAATAATATTTAAGGATATTTCAAAATATGAATCTCTTACTGCCTCTGACACCATAAGGCAAAAGGTACTGAAAAAAGGTGGGGGTGGCTATCCTAGCATAAACCAAATGTCTACAGACAGGTTGTTGGCCTTTTGTGCAGGAAAGCCTGGACTCATGCCAGTGCTTGGGGCTAGTAGACAGTCAGCCTACCTGATCCTGATTTCAGAGGGAGCAGGGAGATTAGGACGACAACACAAGCCACAAAAGAAGACCAGCTGGAAAGCACTTGACGCTGCCTAACACAATTAGCTCAATGATGAAGATGCCCAGGCATGTGGTAAAGGTGAAAATATGAATGTGTAGCCATATGTGTTCCCTTTAGAGTGATATTTTCTCAGCAGGCTGGAGGCATGAGGTTTGCAAGGTGAGCTGACTGGTGCAGAAAGTCAGAACACATAGAACTGAGCATTTGTTTTTTGAGCTAAAACAGTCAGATTCCCTTAACCAACAACACACCCAGAGCTCTCAACTTTGTCCCAGAAGGTTCTTTGTTCTCCTATTTGAACATCCATCTGCTAGCTGACAGCTTGGGGATTTGAGCATTTAATTCTCTTTCCTGCCAGGAACCAGCCCTTCCTGCTAGACTTAAGACTGACTGATTGCCAAAGTAGCCAATTAGTCTTATCTCTTTTCCAAAGAGACACCAGCTACATTTTCACATGAAAGGGAATATTCCAAGTTATAAAATCCAGAGGAACACAATGCCAGTAGAGAGTTTAGACAGTGGAAGAGAAGTGATGATTTCGAAAGAGGGAATGTAGATAATAGAAATCCAGCATAACAAAGTTGGATGGAATAAACCAAAAACCTAATCCAGGTCCCTGTAGTCACATTTTATCTTGGGCAATAAAAGTTCTTTGCCAGAAAGCCATGGACAGATTTAATTAATGCTGTTAGGATGATTTTTACCTAGCAATAAAATATTCATATGTCTAGTTAGAGAGATAAAATAACCTTTCATATTGTTATGACTACATTTTTCCTTTATCTTCTTCGCTTTCACTGGCTCTCATGACATTGTAGATCAAATTGACCCCAAATCTTTAACTACTTCTTTAAGGTAATTTGCACATTTTTTACCTTTCCCACTTCTCTCATGTCTTCATCTCTTTAGTTTTTCTAATGTACTCACACGTAATTGCATAGCATTATCACATCTCTAAGCTTTGAGATTTACTGTTGCTAGGTCAAAGCCAAGGACCTAGATATCAGGCTCTTTGAGAAAGACACAAGTATATACATACTCATCAGAAAAGCCATCTTAGCCACAAGGGCTCTAGATAGTTTGTTAACTGGTTAGTGTAAGTTGGCTCCTACTTTAGGCTCCTAAGCAAGCTCTGATAATCTTTCTAAAAGGATAACAAGAGTGTTTCAAACTTTAAAGCATTAGACAACAGTACATAATTCAGAGCCTTTACATTTTTCATTTTACACTCCCAACTTTTGAGACCAACATAAGGGGGTTGCTCTAGTTGTCCATGGTTCTAATTTTAAAATCATTCATTTATTTAACCACATCTGCTTATGTCAAATGGATTCCCCACATCCTTTTGTATGATGCATATTATCAGCTGTCTCCAGCACTTCAGGAGACTGTTCTACTGTAGTGATTCAAATAAACACTGATCTAAATAGTTCTCTCTCATTAAACTCTTTAGAAAAGTTTCAGTGATTAAAAACTTTCCAGTCCTGAAGATGCTGCACTTTGGGAGAATGACACTTAGAAAATAAAATAGAAGAAGTGAAAGAATGTTGAAGAATGAAGAGCAAAGTAATAGGCAGAATAATTGGCCACACAATGTACTAATATGTTCAAGTTAAAATAGTTATTTAGGAAGAAGGAAACTTTAAAACTTGAGGAGAAGCAAGTTTAAACTGAAAACAGTGTCAATAGTTCAAGGATGAGTTGAATAATTGCACTGACTGGACACAGACATGAACTTGCTTTATCCACGCTTTGCTTTCTCATTGTTCCTCCCACACTCTGTGTGATGGCAGAGTGGCCCATGAACAGATCTACTACTAGGTCCTTAGAGGGACTCTGCGTACTAGCATGTTACGGCCCACAACCATATCTACTACACGGGCAAGTCCTTGGAGGGGCACTGTGAATAATGGCATGCTCGTTATGTAGAGAATTTTCCAAATAAGTCCTCAAAACCCATCTGATGTCTGAAGAGCAGTGGCAGAAATTTGATGTTCAGTGGAGCCCAGACTGGATTGATCACATGATCTATGAGATAGAATCACACATTCTTCTCTTTAGGCACTCCTTTCCAAAAAATCAGCATCAATGAATTATATCTGGAGACTGTCAATTGAATGTTTTTCACATTTCATGTTTATGTGATGTTCTGGCGTTATGACGTAATGGGTAAAGCTGCTGCCTGCAAAGCCAGCCTTCCCTATGGGCTCCAGTTGTAGTCCTGTTTGCCCACTTCCAATCCAGCCCCCTGCTAATGGCCAAGGAAAGGTAGCAGAAGATGGCCCAAGTACTTGGGCCCCTGCCACCCATGTGGGAAACCCGGATAAAGCTCCTGCCTTTGACATGGCCCAGTCGGCTGTTGCGGCCATTTAGGGAGTGATGGAAGATCTCTCTCTCTCTCTCTCTCTCTCTCTCTCTCTCTCTGTCTCTTCCTTTTTCTCTCTAACTCTGATTTTATGCAAACACACACACACACATACACACACATATGTGAATATAAGGTAGTATTCCATGAATAATTTAAAATTGTACATCATTCTTCCATACCTCTGCATATTCTTTTCAGCAACAGAGCTCAGTTAAATGCACCTACAATTAGATTACTGTAATACATCTAAGATAAAATTTCTTCTAGTCAGTTTGTCTCTTAATATAAATGCCTGTTGACTTTATCTGTTACTTTTGTTAAATAGAGTTTGCATATTGCATTTTTTTAAAAAAAGTTCAAGGATGATGAAACATTGATGTCAACTTAATACAAATTGGTGTCCATGAAATATAGTGGAAAGTAGGGTCTGGTTCTTTGCATAATTTAGATTACAGAAGAATAATATGGTTTGCATACATTTGGAATACAATCAGCTAGCCACGGAATTATCTCAAAGGACTATGCTAGAACCAAATGAGATTATCAAGGACAACAAACCACTTCCTTTATTACAATGTCACATTTACAAAAGGAAATGCATATAAAAGATCAATTTCAACACTAAATTAGAGAATTTCTCACTGGAAACCTGAAAGAAATCAAAACAGAACAATGATAAAAATGGGTATGTGTTTTATGTAAATATGGAAATTTATCCGTGAAATTAAGACTTTCCTTGCAGGAAAGTGAATTTGACTTAACTACAGAAAAATTTGTGAATGATTTGATTCCTCAGTGAGGACTGCCTGTTTTCCATTGCCAGACAGAAAGAGATCCAAATAAAATAAATGAGTAAATTCTGTCATATACAACAATAATGATGCTACTGCATTTGTCACTTTTCAAAGTGCTTGAGGAGAAAGGAAACAAAAGGGAAGGTTGAGTTACCAGCTGATTAAATTCTTTAACATCATAAAATTTAAATGTTATGAAACTTTGCCTTTTGTTGTGATCCTTGCTTTCATGAAGGCAAACAGGAAAACCAATGAAAAACCTCACTGTATATTTGCTAAGTTAGACCACATCAGGTATTTCTGGCAATTCATCTACCTTAGACATACACTCATACGAGAACATGCTGTTCTAACCCACAACCCTTGAAGTCCTAAGCTGAACATGATAACCTTGCCAGTGAAATACACTGCACCAAGTACCTCTGCACTTTGCTACTATTGGTAGAGCCTAGGCAAAGTCTTGTCAGGACAAGGGCTGCATCTCTTTTGGGAAACCAGGGTTTGAAAGAGATATGGTGTCTCCCTTAAGAAGCTAAAAGAACCCAACAGCTTTCAGATTATCATTAGCATTTAAAGCTCTGGCTATGTTTGAAATTGATTGATGACTATATGTGCTTGAAGAGCCTCCCTCTTAGTTCCTTTTCAGTACATGTGGCTCAGGTAGTCTTTGAGTGGGAAAAGAATTCTAAATTCTAACTTATGAAAGTTGGCTTGTGGCAATGAGGGTTGCCATTGATCTGAAAATATCCACAGTGCAGCTGTCATCCTACCACTGACTGTTCAGTATCAGTCAAATCTTGCACTTGGAGACTACATGATCCAAAGTGCTCCCTTTGTGTATCTATTCCTTTGGGTATGTGCAGCCATATATGTTCTTTTTTTTTTTTTTAAAGATTAGCTTACTTATTTAATTGAAAAGCAGAGTTACAGACAAACAGGGAGAGGGGAGAAAGAGAGATATCTTCGAACTGCAAATTCACTCCCAAAGTGGCCACAATGGCCAGCATTGGGCCAAGCTGAAGCCAGGAGCTTTATCTGGGTCTCCATGTGGGTGTAAGACCCCAACTTCTTGAGCCATTTGCTGTTGCTTTCCAAGTACATTAGCAGAGAGCTGGATCAGAAGTGGAGCAACCAGAACTTGTACTGGTGCTCACATAGAATGGCAGTTTCACAGGCAGTGGCTTAACCCACTAGGCCACAATGCTGGCCAAAGTGATTTTCACAGGTTTATATTGGAATATATTCTGCAAGCGTATACTTCCTAGCTTAGAGCCAATGATGTCATATAATTACCAATATATCTATCTCTGTAATATATATATTCCTGTGTACACAGAACCTCCCAGTGGCTGAGTCTTCTAAGGCACATAGAGTCCAGGGAAAATGTGGCTCAGCTTCCTGGTCTCCAGTTAGGTTCAATCAATAGAAGGCATAGGGCAGAGATGGGGAGCAAGTTGAGGTAAGAATTCTTGGTTTCTAGTCTTCCTTCTTCCAACTTAGAATGCAACTCCAGAAGTAGCTGCATCTCTGTGGTTCCAGCTCCCCTTGGGCAGCGCCTTTCTTCTAGACTGCAGCTCCCAAAGGCAGCCCAAGCACTTGTATGCTGCTAAAGATGTTTTCTAGTTGTGCATGTGGTATGTGGCTTCTTTGTGTCCCATGTCCGAATTGCCTGCCTAGTCTGTTTTCCCTTTCAGTTCTTCTAATACTTTTAAACTATTGCTCACCCTAAATTCCTTTTGCTTTATTACTGGACATAGGTCTGTTTCCCTGAGTACACTCAGACTGTTACAATGAAGTAGAATGCAAACAGTCAATAGCTGTCTGGAAAGCCCAAAGCCGTAGCATCTGGCATTGATTACTGTGAATTTATATATGAACTTTTGACCATAAGTGTATCTTACTTGCAAAAGTGTTAACATATGCAGTAGTTTTTGCTAATCTTCTCATAAAAGGGAGTCATTCTCTGGCCATTCTAAATACACATAAACCTAGAACAACCTGCAGGCTGACTTGAATGCAGTCTGTTTGGTGAGAGGTACAGAAATGTGCTAAAGCAGTGATTCTTAACCTGAGTTTCACATAACATAACCTAGTTGCTAAGAAAATTTTGTTCATTGAAGAAAATTACATTGTCTAGGTTGCACCACATATGAATTAAAATGAGAGACCTTGGGAGTGGAACACAGGTAACAGTACAATTTAAGGCTTTCTAGGGAATTCCAGAGTGTACCCAGGATGAGAACCAGTTTGTTAAAGGGCATTTCTTTTTTTTTTTAATTATTTATTTATTTTATTTAGTAAATATAAATTTCCAAAGTATAGTTTATGGATTACAATGGCTTCCCCCCCCAATAATTTCCCTCTCACTTGCACCCCTCCCATCTTCCGCTCCCTCTCCCATTCCATTCACATCAAGATTCATTTTCAATTCTCTTTATATACAGAAGATCGATTCAGTATATATTAAGTAAAGATTTCATCAGTTCGCACCCACACAGAAACACAAAGTGTAAAATACTGTTTCAGTACCAGTTATAGCATTACTTCACATTGGACAACACATTAAGGACAGATCCCACATGAGAAGTAAGTACACAGTGACTCCTGTTGTTGACTTAACAATTTGACACTCTTGTTTATGGCGTCAGTAATCTCCCTAGGCTCTTGTCATGAGTTGCCAAGGCTATGGAAGCCTTTTGAGTTCGCCGACTTTGATCTTATTCCGACAGGGTCATAGCCAAAGTGGAAGTTCTCTCCTCCCTTCAGAGAAAGGTACCTCCTTCTTTGAGGCCCCGTTCTTTCCACTGGGATCTCACTCGCAGAGACCTTTCATTTAGGTCTTCTTTTTTTTTTTTTTTTCCAGAGTGTCTTGGCTTTCCATGCCTACAATACTCTCATGGGCTCTTGAGCCAGATCCGAATGCCTTAAGGGCTGATTCTGAGGCCAGGTGCTATTTAGGACATCTGCCATTCTATGAGTCTGCTGTGTATCCCGCTTCCCATGTTGGATCCTTCTCTCCCTTTTTGATTCTATCAGTTAGCATTAGCAGACACTAGTCTTGTCTGTGTGATCCCTTTGTCTCTTAGACCTATCAGTGTGATCAACTGTGAACTGAAATTGATCACTTGGACTAGTGAGATGGCATTGGTACATGCCACCTTGATGGGATTGTATTGGAATCCCCTGGCATGTTTCTAACTCCACCATTTGGGACAAGTCCGATTGAGCATGTCCCAAATTGTACATCTCCTCCCTCTCTTTTTCCCACTCTTATATTTAACAGGGATCACTTTTTGGTTAAAATTTAAACACCTAAGAATAATTGTGTGTTAATTACAGAGTTCAACCAATAGTAGTAGAACAAAACAAAACAAAAATACTAAAATGGATAAAGTACTACATTGTACATCAACAGTCAGGACAAAAGCTGATCAAGTCACTGTTTTTCATAGTGTCCATTTCACTTCAACAGGTTTCCCCTTTGGTGCTCAGTTAGTTGTCGCTGATCAGGGAGAACATAATATTTATCCCTTTGTGACTGGGTTAATTCACTCAGCATGATGTTTTCCAGATTCCTCCATCTTGTTGCAAATGACTGGGTTTCATTGTTTTTGACTGCTGTATAGTATTCTATGGAGTACATGTCCCATAATTTCTTTTTCCAGTCTACTCTTGATGGGCTTTTGGGTTGATTCCAGATCTTAGCTATTGTGAATTGAGCTCCAATAAACATTAATGTGCAGATGGCTTTTTTGTTGGCCAAATTAATTTCCTTTGGGTAAATTCCAAGGAGTGGGATGGCTGGGTTGTACGGTAGGGTTATGTTCAGGTTTCTGAGGAATCTCCAGACTGTTTTGTTTGTTTTTTTTTCTTTATTTATTTTTTTAAACTTTTATTTAATAAATATACATTTCCAAAGTACAGCTTTTGGATTATAGTGGTTTCCCCCCCCCCATTACCTCTCCCACCCACAACCATCCCATCTCCTGTTCTAAAGGGCATTTCTTTTACTAACCCACTTGCTGATGGAGATAAGTAGGTTGGTGCTAGCTGATTCAGGTAGTTGCTTCCTCTTTTCACCCACCAGTGAGCATTATCATTGACTGGTCTTAGCTATGGAAACAAATGGAACCCATACCCATGACAGTGCATGATAGTAGAATCAGAGTTGATGCTTGATCCTTGATCCTTGATCCTTGATCTTGCCAGCTTCCAGGAATCAATAGGTAAAGTTGAGTTATCAATACTGGGCAGAAGAGTTAAGGTGGGATTCCATTTCAGATATCTTAAAAATTATGTTTTCTCACATTGATCAAAAGTGGATACTTTCATTTATTTTTTTATCTGAGATTCGTGGATCTATTATAAATATTATAAAGTATCATCATATAATTATTCTACTCTAAATACTGTTTTTTTTTAAGATACTGTAAACCCGTTACTCCTGTATTTTTTATCCTGATTAATGGGCCACCATGTTCAAAATCCTCTAAATCAGAAACTAAAAAGACATTTCAAAGCTTCTCTCATCTCCATCATCACTATACACTCATCCAATCCACCACCAAATGCTATTGAACCTAATTCCTAAATAATACTCAGGCCCATCTCTTAATTTCTGTCTCTATTGTTTTGGCTAGAACCACTAATGCTCTACTCCGGCTGCATAATAGAACCACTGGGGTAGTTTTAAAAATCTCAGTCTAACTTGAGACATTGTTCCATGCCAGCAAAGAGTACCTTGTTGCCACATGTCAGCAGGAAGTAGCTCTAGAGACAGATCATCATCCCTCTACCCCTCCTGGACTTTTGGGGCTAATGTAATCCCATACAACTCTTGCTTTATAAAAAACAAAAGGGGGGAGTGTTAGTAAAATGGCTCAGTCTTATCTATGACACGATCTACACCCTGACACCATCCTAGGCTCTAGCCCCTGCCGCTATTGCTGGAAGCCAGGTGGCCACATGGCCCAACCAGCCATGTCAAGCTCCACCCCCATCCTAATGGGATTTGTTGCTCCTACTTCCCTGTCTACCCCCTGGCATAGTTTTAAAAGGACCTGTTCCTGAACACGTGGCTCTCTTTCTCTCCATCTCCTGATCTCTCTGTCTCTCTGTCTCTTGATCTCTCTCTGGATCTCTCTCTTACACTCTCCTTCTCCCTCTTTTCTGTCTTCGCCCCTTTCCTCCTGTCTGTCGGGTTCCCCCCAATAAACTCTTTTCCTTAAAAAAAAAATCTCAGCCCAGGTCACATGCCAGACCAATTAATATAGAGTCTCTGAGGTGGGACCCAGGAATTATGTATTTTTTTCCTTTTTTAAAAGATTTATTTATTTATATGAAAGCTACAGATTTATTTTCTTTTTTAAAACAAGATTTACCCATTTATTTGAAAGAGCTACACAGAGAGAAGGAGAGGCAGAGAGAGAGAGAAAGAGGTCTTCCATCCTCTGGTTCACTCTCCAACTGGCCATGCCAGGAGCCAGGAACCAGGGGCTTCTTCCTGGTCTCCCACATGGGTGCAGGAGCCCAAGGAATAGGGACATTTTCTTCTGCTCTCCCAGGTCATAGCAGAGAGCGGGATCAGAAGTGGAGCAGCTGGGACTTGAACCAGCACCCATATGGGATGCCATCACTGCAGGCGGTGGCTTTACCTGCTCTCCCACAGCGCCAGGCTCAAATTATGCATTATTAAATATTTCCCAGGTGATTCCAATTAACAGCCAGCTATGAGATCAACTGACCTAGGCATTTTTTCTCCCATACCTGGACCATTGTGGTAACTTCCTAATTGGTCTCTTAATCCTGTTGCATTCTCAGTTTATCCTCTACATTGCTACCAGGGAAATCCTTCCAAAATGCAAATGTGATTATATTATGTGGTCATTTGAAATTCTCAAACACACTCTCATTGCCTATTGGGAAATAATCTTCAAATAGTTGTGTGTTCTATAGAGAAAAGTAATGCATAATTGGAAACAAATCAAATTTGTACTCAAAATTCTACCTGTATCCAAATTATGTATTCTATGAAAATCTCTTCTATTTGAGATAAAATTTCTTCAGTTGTAAATTTCCTCTTGGGATATGGTATGTAAAACCCTTAGCATCATGCCAGGCACATAGTGTTTAGTAAATAAAAAATGATTACAGCAATAACATAAAAGGTCCTACCTGCTACTCCAATCTCACTTTCACCTCTCAACCCATTGACCAATACGCTCTCACCACTGCAGACTGCCAACATCAAGATGTGTTGTAACTGCATTCCTATAGAAGTGTGGTTTCCTCAGTTTAAAGTGCCATTATCCCATCTCTCTGACCAGTCCTATTCACTACTAGATTGGGAACAAAGCATTGCTTCTGTGAAGTCTTCTTTGTCCATCCCAATTTTACAAATATCACTTTAATTGTTCTACTCCAATATCAGATGTTGAGATTATCTATTTATTTCTCCATCTTTATCATTAGACCATGGGCTGATCTGGTGCAGAGATTCTGTATGCTATTATACGCCCATTAACTGCCTGGCACTTCATGGCTGCACCACTAGGTTTGTTGCGTGACTACATAGCAGAGAAAGAACTTGAAGAGAAGGTTAAAGGACTGACAATATATACTGCTAACTTTTGAGGGCAATGCAGTGCAATGCAGAGGAATAACCATCTTTTTCCACAAAGAGATTCTGATGTCTTTCAAAGAGAATACTGATCTGTGAAGATCACATTTCATATCTCTCAGGACACAAACTAAGTTTTTGTTTTGGGGGATGAGATTTTTGAAACAAAATCAGAAGTTTCACCTTAACCCCATTATTTGCTAATTATATGATGTGGGTAAATTACTTAATCTCTCTCAAACTAAATTTCCTCTTCTATGGGAAAGAGCAATAATACCTACTTTGTGGTGCTACAATGAGGGTGAATGATATAAAATACATAAAGTACTTAGTCTAGTAAGTTCCCATAAAATGGACCTTGTTGTTATAAAAAAAGAAAGTATTTCATTAGCTTTTTTTTTTAACTTTTTTTTTATTAAACTTTTATTTAATGAATATAAATTTCCAAAGTATAGCTTATGGGTTACAATGGCTTCCCCCTCCCAAAACTTTCCTCCCACCCACAACCCTCCCCCCTCCCGCTCCCTCTCCCCTTCCTATCACATCATGATTCATTTTCAATTCTCTTTGTATACAAAAGATCAGTTTAGTATATATTAGGTAACGATTTCAACAGTTTGCCCCCATATAGCAACACAAAGTGAAAAGAAAAGAAAAAAAATACTGTTGGAGTACTAGTTATAGCATTAAATAAGGGTGTACAGCACATTAAAGACAGAGATCCTACATAATATATATTTTTTTAAATTAATTAATTTTCTATGCCATTTCCAATTTAACACCAGGTTTGTTTGTTTTTTTTTCATTTCCAATTATTTTTATATACAGAAGATCGATTCAGTATGTAATTAGTAAAGATCTCATCAGTTTGTACCCACACAGAAACACAAAGTGTAAAAATACTGTTTCAGTACTAGTTATAGCATCACTGCACATTAGACAATACATTAAGGACAGATCCCACATGGGATGTAAGTACACAGTGACTCCTGTTGCTTTGTTTCATTTTACATGATAAAACTGGATTGATTTTCTTTTCTTGTTTTTTTTTTTTTTTTTAAGATTTATTTATTTACTTGAGAGTCAGAGTTACACAGATAGAGAAGGAGAGGTAAGAGAGAGAGAGAAAGGTCTTCCATCTGCTGGTTCACTCCCCAATTGGCCGCAATGGCAAGAGCTGCGCCAATCTGAAGCCAGGATCCAGGAGCTTCTTCCAGGTCTCTCACACGGATGCAGGGGCCCAAGGACTTGGGCCGTCCTCTACTGCTTTCCCAGGCCATAGCAGAGAGTTTGACCGGAAGTGGAGCAGCTGGGCCTCGAACTGGTGCCCATATGAGATACTAGCACTGCAGGCAGCTGCTTTACCCATTATGCCACAGTGCCAGCCCCTGGATTGATTTTCTTAACTAGGTGATTTAACAAAAATGTTTGAATTAGTTCATGTGAATACACAAAAAACACATATAGGGAGTTAATGTGAACCATTACTATGTCAAGGGTTTGAAATTACTTTATTTACAAATATTAGCTAAAATGACCTGAGTTCATACATACGAATGCTGCTGAAAGAATCGCATGTGGCTAGTTAGGACTCTTTCCCCCCTACTAGTGTTTGGTTTATTCTCTGATCCTAAAGATCATTTTGTCCTATCTCAGAGGTTACCATGTATAATATACTTTTTGACAAGAGATAAAGTAACCATCCTCTTCCATGGTTACTAATTTTTGAATTACCTTAACAAGAAAAAAATTATCATTGTTCTCCTCACAGAGGTAGTCAAAATTTAATATTTGATGTAATTTAATTTTCTTATATTTTTCTGCATTTTTTCCAAACTTCTATTCACTCTCTTCTGAAAGAAGTAGCTAAGGTTCTGAAATTTAGACCCCCTAATTCAAAAAGAAATGTTATACTCCTCACCCATATATTGCTTAACCAATATTTCCTAAGCTTGTGTGATAATCAGAATCAGAGAACACAAATCACAAGTAGAGCCTCCAAGCCTAGGGTATTTCAGAATCTCTACCTTTAAAACTCTTTCAGGCAACACTGATGATCACCAGATTTAAGAAAGTTTGCCTATAAATATGCACACCCATGTTCATTGCAGCACTATTCACAGTAGCCAAGATACAGAATCAACTTAGTTGTCCACTGACAAATGAATATATAAATAAAATCTGATATATATATATATGTATATATATATATATAATGGAATATTATCCAGCCATTAAAAGAAATTGACCACAATATGGTTGAAACTGGAGAACATTATGTTTTAAATAAAATAAGTCAGGCACAGAACAACAAACACTGCATGTTCTTGCTTATTTTTAGAGCTAAAAATGTTGATCTCACAGAAGCAGAGAATAGAAGAATATTCACCATGCCTTGGAATGATGCATAGAAGCAGTGGGTGGACATACATGTGTGTCTCGGGCTGGACGTAAGAGCATTGGATGATATGGTGGGAGCTATGGCATACCAAAAGGGTATATTGTTAACTTTCTTGAGGATTTTTCCATGTGGACTATAGTCTCAATGTTTCAGGAGAAACCATAAATCTCCCATTTTTTTTTATCTTCTTAACAGTGTACAGGATGATCAAAAACATTTGTAGGTTGAATCCAGCCTTCTTTATACAATAGACTTAAGGCTTGTCTATACACTAATAAACATAATCACCATGAATTTTTAACTTTTGAAATACAGATACACTCGCCAAGTATGCAGGGCTCTGACCATGGAAGTGACCACTGCGTGTGTTTTGACTACTTAGTAGCAACTGTTCACGTGAAACTCGCTGAAATGATGGGAGATTAATCTAGGAATAACTTTCCTGAAGTCTTTGGCTGCAGTTGAGCTCAGGCCATGGTCTTATTTATGTTATACTTAATTCTTAGAGTAGCTTAAGTATGTCACATCTAAATATATAAAATTATTGAAGTTTACATACAAATCTCTGCAGAAACTGCATTTCCATGTGAATAGTCTGCCAGCTGCAAAGAAAATTATGTGTGCCATAAGGCAGGTCAGAGACTCAAAATTTCATCCTTATGGAATTATTTCTGGTTTTCTCTCTACCTGCTGCCCTTATAGTCTACCTCTAACCTGCTATGTGGAGATTTTTCTCCCCATGACATAATCCAGCCAAGAATTTATGTCCTATAAAGGAAAACTACATTTTTAAAAGCAAGAAGCAAGAAAAAAAAAGATACTGCCCCTTTGCATCTAACATCTAAGATTAAGCAGTTTAAAATTATATTTGAGCACTGCTTCTCTGACTGCCTAAGCCCTGATCTCTTTCCTGCATCTATTTTATCCTCCTCCTCCTTTATCCTGTTTCAAACTTATCCTCCAGTTCAAAGAAGTTGTCTAAGGGATGAAAGTTCCCTATGAAAGAGCCTTTGTAAATCCTGAACTGTACTTTGGGAAGCCTGAACAAATATTTATCGCAGAAAAGGGGGGGGGGGCTATTTTCACAGTGGGAATGAAGAGATTTTCCAAACAGAGTACTACGATGATTATGTCCCGCAGCCTGGTGCAGCTAAGAAATGATGACATTCCTGGCCTTTTGCCTCTGACTCAGTGAGGAACCAGAGGGTGGTAAGCATGACTACAAAGGCTTGGGCAACCTTCATTCCCTGCCAGAGTGGTTGGAATCCCTTGGTCTGGGCCTCATTTTTTCGTGTGTTACTATTGTTTTAGGAATATGTGCAGACGAAAAACACAGGCACTAATTCAAAGAATTCACCCCAGGCAAGTTGGTTAATGAACACATTTCAGTGTGGCACCCTTCCATGATTTCTGCAGGCATTGCCCACATGGGCAGAGGATGACAGAAGGCCAAGCTAGATCTGATTAGGTTTTTTCTGGCTTGTGATGGGAGTAATCTGACACCAACTATGGGTGCCCAGTTTCTTGTAATGGCGGTGGGTGGTGGGGGTGATGAATTAATTTGCTTTGTTAGCTCAATAAATATTCATGGTTCTAATTATTTTTTGAAAATTACTAGCATGGACATGATACAACATAGCTTGTCAAAATTACTTCATAAGAGCTCATAAAGGCTTAGTGTGGTCACTGACAATCTTATCTTTTGGAAATTTTTTGGTGTTTATGGCAATTTTTTTTGTGTAGCAAAGATTCAAAAATGCTCTTTGCCACAGCTCAGTTGTACAAGATAGCACATTTACAGAAAACAATAACTAGAAATCTCTGAAATGGGAAATAGGTGCCGTAGACAGTATACCATTTTTTAATATTGCGTCTTTTACAATTTCAAAAGAACTTAGATCTACTTGACATTCATTTGAATTCATTTATATTGAGGGATTTTTTTTGCCTTTCTGTGTATGATCTCATGATGATATATGCCATCCCACCCCTCCTCCTGCATTTATCCCAGACATGCTAGTGTCTTTCTTCCCACCAAGTGACTGTAGTGTTGGCTAATGGCAAGGGAATACAAACAGTCAGACCCTGAGCTGAATTCTCTTCATGTGTTATCTTACTTGGTGCTGACAGCATCCTGTGAAGTGGGTACTATTGTTATTCCACGTTTATAGACCAGGAACCTAAATTGACCGTGACCTTAGAGACAATAAGAAGTGGAGTCCATGGCAAGTGCTCTTAACCCCAGTTTGGCTCTTACTCATCTCCTAATGGCACCACAATAGACAAAATAGTTTTAAAATGATTTTTCTTCTTGTACAGCTCTTTGGGGAGTGCACACTATCTGTGATAGACCATAGAAAGTGCTGGTAAGTAACTAGAAGCGAGGAGAGATGTCCTGAGATGGTATGTAAGTCATTTGTTTATAAATAAATCCTTAAGATAGTTGCAAGATTTAGAACTCTGCATGGAAAAAATGAATCTGAAGAAGCAATAGAAGCTGTCTGATCACAGATGGCAAATTTTATTTCATTCAGCGTGACATTTGATCACTCTTCCAGGCAAAAGCATACTAGGGAAAGAAAGCACTTCCTAGGTGCACTTTCGTTAATTTGCTCACCTCTTTGCTCCTATTGGTATCCCCTTGGTGTGTGGTTCCAGAAGGAAGGGCTGTTTCCCCAACTGCCAGCCCCTCAGCAACCTGCTCATTTTCCTTGATTATGTCATCAAGTTCCAAGCCCAGGGTTGACATTTCACAATTTTCCATAATAGAACAGACCAGCATGTTTAATTCCTGGCACAATTTATTTTAAACTAAATTAGCCAGCAGGTACAGCTGTTTACACTTTACAAAGCTCTTTTTCATGTGCATTATCTCATTTAACTGTCACAAAAGTCAATTAGGAAGAAATGATTGACATAAAAGAATTGAGCCTTTGTTTTGAGCACAGATGCCCCTGATAAATCGGTAAGCAGAATTATTACAAAAGAAAAATTAGAACAATCATGCCTACAAGGAATAACTTGTGCATGTGGGATGTTGCTAACCTCTGTCATATCTAAGTTTTCATTTGCCTTTCCCAAGTATATAAGCAGGGTAGTTGATCTAAACTCGCTTTTCACCCCAATAAAATCACTTCATTTATTGCAGTTGCAGAAATATTTGGCCATCTGTTCATTTTACTTATACCATGATAAATAATAGTGGGTCCGAGAATAAGTTTGAAATGTATCTCCCATGTCAGGAGAATTCCCTTATTTGAGTTCGTAGCTTTGCTAAATCTGGTTGTAGATCCATGGTATTAGTTTCAAAACAAATACTGAGGTGCATTCTCATTTAATCTCACTCACATAATGGTATTTTTAATTGTTGATTCATTTCAATTGTGTTTGATGTAACAATGGGTATTGATTTAGCCACACAAAGTGATTCCTGTTTCAAATAACAATGTCACCCTAGATATCTTTGGCCATTCCATGTTTGCTGAAAGTCAACCTTGACAACAGTTGATAATTATTGAGCTGCATTGTCCCTTTTGGTCTTCATAATGATCTCAAATTGTAGGGCATCTGATTATCTCCATTCAATATGGGAAGACCTTGAGTCTAAGAAGTAAGGTAGATTCGTGTGACACTGTTAGGATTCCAGTCAGGCCCGCTTACTCCAAAACCTCAACTTTTAATCATCACATTCAGCCCAGCGACTAAATGAGCTTAACAGTCACATCCACTTAACTGGTTAACAATATGGAAGAGGTAGGGAATTACAGAGTAGGTCAGTCAGTTTTTGTCATAATCATCAGAACAAACAAGTGCTTTGAGGTAGTAATTACTTATTATTCCTTACTCATATAAGGGTTGGCTCACACTTGATTGCTTAGAGATTATATGATCCAATATATATGGGAACCAAAAGACTTCACTAAGCAACCACTGGAACTTTGTAAGAGTGTTTGGCAAAATTGCAGGATATAAAACCAGCACACAAAAATTAATAGCATTTGTATATACAAACAATTCCATGACTGAGAAAGAACTTATAAGATCAGTCCCATTCACAAAGCTATTAAAGAAACGTAAATGCCTTAGAATAAATTTAACCAAGGCTCTCTTTGTCTTGTTTGCAAAAGTATTACTTATTTTTGTAAGAAATTTGACATTTTAAAACTACAAAAAAATAAGATAAACATCTCCTACTGTCCTATTAAAAATAACTGTAGTTACCTCATAGTTTAATATTGATCTTTTACTATGAATATATATACATTTTAGAAATAATATTTTAGAAAATAATATTATCAGCATATTAAATATGCTGTTTCATAGCATTCTATCTCCTAAATTCCTATCAAAGCATTTTCTGATTTGACAGGTTAATTAGAAAGCAAGCAAGTCTACAGCACTACGGTGATAACAATTATACTGTTCTATAAAAAAACAGTCAGTCATGAGGAAGGACACTAGGGTGTCCTTCAGGTTATGGACGGCAAATGGAGAGCTGATTTTCTTGGTCTACTCATGCTAAGTTAAATCTATAACCAACTGGCATGTTGGAGATGTGTTGTAAGACCCTGAAGCGTAGGATTGCTGGTTATATGTTGTTTTAAAACATACTGGGCTTGTTTGAAAACTTTTTTACACCATTTAGTTAAAAAAAAAAGTTAGCCAAGGATTTTACTTTTGAAATAAAGGATGATTCCTTTTAGAAGAAAAGATTATCTTCCTCAATGAGTTGCAAAAACATATAAAATAATCCTAAGCCTGCTAAAATTAAACTTTCTGAGGCTGAGTGGGTCAAGAAAACCCAGATGTATTTTGTTTCCTTGAGATTTTTTTGTTTGATGTGTGTAGAGTTACATGGAGTGCCCTTTTCTTTCTCTTTCAGTTTTGTTACTTTAGAGATTCCATAATGTATGATTATTTGTTCCAGTACTAATTTCTCTGCCAGTAAAAATCTATTAAACTAAAAATATGTTTGAAAATCATCTGACTTCCTGATGAATTTACTGTCCATCCTTTAAATGCATAACTGCAGATTGACATATCTATATTCAAAGAATTCCTGCGTCATGTGGATATTGATAATTATTTTCTTTTCACCTTCCCATTCTCCCTCCATCTCTCTCTACTTCTCTAAATTTGAAAATAAATGAGTCTTTTTAAAAAGTAAATAAAAATTCCTAAGTACACAGTCCTAATTTATATATTATCACCTTGGCCTTGTGCCACTGTTCATGCTTTGATTCTTCTTTACCTTCTTCAGGTTTTTTCACCCATGATACCACTTCTAGTGTAAACAGAAGAGTCTGAATCATTCTCCCAAACACCTTGATTTTATGATATATTTAAAACACCTCCAGATATAACTTTTAAAATTTGTTTCAAGATTGATTTATTTGAAAAGCAGAGTTATATAGAGAAAGAAAGGTAAAGGAAGAGATTTTCCATCCACAAATTCACTCCACAAATGGCCACAATGGTCAGGGCTGAGCCAGGTTGAAGCCAGGAGCCAGGAGCTTCTTCCAGGTCTCTGATGTGGATAACAGGAACCCATGTTGTTGGGCCTTCTGTGCTGCTTTCCCAGGCTATTAGGGAGCTGTATTGGAAGTAGAGCATCCAGGACATGAACTGGCACCCATATGGGATGTTGGCAACCAAGATGGTGGTTTAACCTGCTATGCTACAACTCCAGGCCTTCCAGATACCATTTTGTGGAAGACAGTGGATGGCTTAGAGTATAGGTTTGGTGCCAGGTACACCTGGCTTAGAATTTCAGCCCTTCCTTAGTGTCATTTTGAGTACTTCTTAGCCTCTCTATTCCCATCTGTCAAGTGGAAGCAAAAATGGTGCATAAATTCTTTGGTACATATTAAATAGCACATAAATATATGAGGATTAAGTGAAATAATACATGCAAAAAACTTGATATTGAAATGCTTAAAATGTTAGTTCCTATCATTATTACATCATTCCAAATCAGTTTATGAGCAAGACAGTGACCTCATTACCTCATAGCCATATTTTAAGTCTTACAGTGCTGTACTAAAGCAGACCCTTGGGTTTTTGAGATTTGTCTCCAAGTGATCTATGACCATATTTGAAAAGGAAATATACCCTTTCTGGCATCTATTTTGTTGTATTAAAAATGTTTTCTGAAGCTCCATGGAAAATAGAAGAGCCATTCTGAGAAATGACTCAAACATTCTCCAAGCCCACATTTTCCATGAACTTTTTGAAGCCCTCTCTTATGTCATAAATCAACTTGAAGTAGGAACAGATCCACAGAATAGGCATCAGTTGAAGTGTTTATCAAATTAACTTCTATCAAAGTATCTACCATTTGCCCAGCATTGTGCAGAGCCCTACATGAGTCAGCAGAGGAATATAAATCATGGCTATCTCCTTTGACAGTACAACAGTTTCTCATCTTGCTTCTCTCATCTATTGAGTAGTTGTTTTCTCTCTCCACTGAGATGGGCTTCTCATCAGTGCAATAAGGATGTTTGTAGCACACTTACCTGCAGTCTTTTCTGGGAGCATTCTTATTATCTCACTCAGTTGTCCTTAAATTCCCATCTTTGCACCTGCAAAATGCCTCAGAGGTTCCAAGGAAAGCTGTGTTACTTTTATCAGGACACCCAGAGCTGATTAATAGGAAAGAAGAGTGGGAAAAGGAGACAACATGCACTGCGAACCCATCTCTCTTTTAGTGTTCAATTTATATAATTTATTTATAATATACTCCATTTATGTAATTTATTTATTAGCAATGTTCAAAACATAAAATTAGTAATATAGATGATGATCATTATCATCCCAATTAATTTCAAAATTTTTTATTTTTTCTACCAAAATAAACTTTTATTCTAATTCTATTTTTTTCACAAACATTTTAAAGTGCCTCATATTTTTCAGTCCCCAAGTAGAAAAATAAATGTGCCACCAGGAAACATAAGATCAATGTCAAAACAAGGGAAATTAAAGTGATTATTAGCATATTAATTGAATTCCAGATGGAAAGGCAAAACAAATAATAGCCTGCCAGTACCCACAGGAGTCATTTTTTAAATATTTTAGAAGGAATTCTAAAACAATATGTGGTGATGAGGTATATGAGTCTTCATTTTCAGCTACGCCAAATTTGCTAGTAACCAATATAGTCCATGAGGGGATGTAAAGTCAAAAATTATAGAGAACCTGCCATCAATTTATCTGGAAATGACCTGTTTAGGTGACAAAACAGTAAGATTTTGGTGTAATTGTTGTTAGTTTAATCATTCAGCAAGAATGTATATGTGTATGTGTGTGTGTGTGTGTGTGAGAGATACAGTTGTCGATCTTGCCAGGAGCAAAAGCTATACCCTGTGGCCATGCTGGCCCTGGGTAAAGATCAGAGCAGTCAGTTAAGACTGTGGGTGGGTATGCTTCAGACTGCCTTGGACATGGGACGTGCCAGTCCTTTCTGTGAGCTGTCTGTACTGTCCCCACCCACAGTTGAAGCCTGTGAATGAAAAGTGTCCAACAGCCCACAGTTTAGCAGCAGTGATAAACATGACTGAAATCATCCAAGAGCTAGATCAAGTATCCAAACATGGGAAAACCTTTCTGAGATTTTGTTCATTTCCACAGGAACTTTCTCATTTGATCTTAAATCCTGGTCTCTAAAAGGATTTGCTTTGTGTAGTAAGGGTGTTATGTTCCTTCAGAGGTCTTCTTTCCTTTAAAATGGACTTTCAAATGTTAATGTTGACTTATGATTATTTGTTGTTACATTCAATTGTTCATCAAGCTTCACTGAACATAAACCCTGTGTCAGATATGGGTGGGCAGAGAGGTGAATACAGACAGCTCCTTTGCTCTGATGGAGATCCTGGGGATGGAGGAAGCAAATCCCCAGCACTACTGTGGTGCATGGGATCAGAGCAGTAATCTGGGCAGGAAAGACAGGCTATGGAGGCACAGGGAAGAGAACCAAGTAACCGCCTGGGAAGGTGCAGAAAAGCCCCTGGGACTGGGCCTGAATAAAAATCCTGTTGGGAAACAGAGTAGATCTTTCTGAGGAGAGAAACTGGCTTATAAGTACTTGGCATAATATACATTCATCTGCCTGCTCTTTTGTTGCCCTTTGGAAATCCCTACCTGAGGCTGCAGAACTGGATCAGGTGCACTCCTAGGCCCTTTCTTAACCTTCATTCTTAGCTCTCATCACTCTTGCTTTAATTATTGACTTCTCCATAACCCTGCTGTAACTATTATTTTTCTCTTTATATTTTTTCTTTCATTTTTTTAAAAAGCTTTTAAACTTTATTTGAAAGTTAGAGAGAGACAGACAGAGATCTTCTGTCCACTGGTTCATTTCACAAATGCTGGCAACAGCCAGAGCTAAGCCAGGCCAAAGTTGAGAATTGGCAACTCCACCAAATCTGCCAAAAGGGTGGGAGGGACTCAGGTATTTGAGTCACCACCTGTTACCTCCCAGGTGCACATTAGTAAGAAGCTGGAATTGGAAACGGAGTTGGGACTCAAACCCGGGCACTGTAATGGAGGGTTGCAGGTCTCCCCAGCAGCATCTTAACTGCTAGGCCAGACACCTTCCCCTAGGTATTACTTTTCCAAGAGTATCAAAATTATTCATTGTAAAACTTCTAGCCCAATGCCTGGCATACTGCAGCCACACTTACAGAATGCTAAGTAAAATAATGGATGTTTGGGATAATAAATGTTACATGACATGGGGGGTGCTGTAGTGGTAAGGGGCGTGGGTGTACTGCTGAATGAGTTTACAGAGTATATCATGTACTGGGCAACAGAGATTTGTGACTGCCTTTAGTGGTGTAGTGCTGTGGTTCCTCTGGTGGTATGGAGAATGTGGCTTGGATAAAGGTTTGACAGGTAGCTGGGAGACATGTCCCTGATCTCCCTCTTTGAATGCAACAGGAGTAGTGGAAAAAGATGTGTGTGCACCAATGTGCAGCTTGGTTATAAGCTAGGGGTGGGAGGTAAATAGAAAGAGGACATATTCTGAATGATAATATCCTATGGGATTTCTAGTTAATCACCATACTGGCGTCTGAATCTAGTTTACTGAGTTCCAAACCATGAAGTGGAGGCATATGAAGGCCAAGAATAGGAGGTCAGGAACTGAGGACTGAGAATTCACTGCACTGAGCAGTATGTAGCCACTGTGGCGACTTACTGAATGTGGCTTGGGGTTAAACCTGATGAAACATTGGTGAATAGAGAGAAGAGGAGGGAGAAATAAAAAAGGACTTTGGTTTGGGTAGTTAGGTGAGTTCTGAGACATTGATAGGTTAAGGAGAGAGGGAGTGGCCAGCAGTGTTTGCTAGTGGAATGCATGCAGCACTGGGTGGAGCAGCAGGTGGCCGTCATTAAAGGAATTGTATTGAGGGCAGTTGAGAAACTTGGGGGAAAGTCAAAATTTTGCATTTTGTTTTAATCTGTGAGGATCATCTTATTGTTGTTATAAAAATAGCTTTTTATTAGCAGGAATGCATTTAGCTGTGTTCCTAATTCTTAAAGAGTGCTCCATCTTTTCATACAAATTGCATTTATTAGAACCAGATCAGGGAGGTCTAAGTGGGTGGGTTAAGCATCTCAAGTTTGGTGAGTAAGATCAACAACTGAGGGTAAATGGTTTAAACATTGAAGTAAACTTTAGTTTTCTATGGTAAATATTTTCTATGTCATTTCCTAGAATAAACATTCATCATCTCAAAATTATAAGTCAGCAAATCTTAGAACCACCTACACAAAACATTCAATAGAAGAAGAAACAAAATAGACTTAGATCAAAACCCAATTTTATGACAAGATGCAAAGCAAGTGTAAATTGAAGATAAATTTTAGAGTAACTCAAATGTGAATATTCTCAAATCAACTCTTATCCATCCAAACAAAGGCTGATTGTGAAGTCAGTACTTTGCATTTTCAAAATTTCTTTCATCAGCTATTTGTGAACTTTCTCTTAACTTTTTTGCCAAAATAATTATGGCCCATAGAGTTTAACAAAGTTTTCTACTGTGCTGTTAATTGGCTTAGTTCTTATAGTTATTGGAGGCTTATCATACAAGAGAAGTTCAAAAAGTTCATGGAAAATTGAGTTAAAACATGAATTTGAAGGCAAAAAAGCACTTTAAATCCTAACAGAATTTTTTCATAATAATATTTCCTCTGAACTTTTTGATGACCTTTTATATTTTCCTCAGATTGCATGAATTTTCTTGTTACTTCTTTTCTCTTACGGTATTTTTCCTCCCTCAGCTCAGAACAGGAATACATGTTGCTGTGCCAGAGACTATGAGGAGTCCCAGGAACAACTTGGCATTTTCTCTAAGCATACATTTTACTCAAAGGGTGCAAAACGGGCGGGGTGGGGTGGGGGTGGGAATGTGACTAAGTGATTTAAAATGTTTTATATTAAATTGAAAATGCTCTAATGTGCTACAATGAAAATTCATATGGATTTATACCCATCAGAAAAGAATAGCAATACAAGTTTTCAAGTAATTATTATGCTGGTCACCATCTCTCAGTGAGATTTAATGCTTTCTCAAGAGAATCTTACATACCTGTTACTCAGAGTACTGTTCTAAACAGGCTTCAAGAAGATGCTATCCCAGCCCAAAATGGTGCTCTTTCAATCTATGTTCACCACCTCACCCCCACCACACCCTTATTACATGTATATGTATATACATATAAAATCACAGGGCTCATCTTCCTCGAACACTTACCTGCTTGTCTCTCTGAGGTGTGAGTACCTTGTGAGCAGGTTGGATGTTTTTCCCACTCATTTTTTTCCTTATTTCTTTCTTCTTTTTTTTAGAAAGTTTTTATTTGATGAATACAAATTTCATATGTACAGCTTTTAGGAATATACTGTTTCTTCCCCCATTACCACCCTCCCACCTCACCTCCTACTCCCTCTCCTATTCCATTTTTCATTTTTCATTAAAATTCTTTTTTAAAAATTTATTTATTTATTTGAAAATCAGAGTTACACAAAGAGAGAAGGAGAGAGAGAGAGAGAGAGAGAGAGAGAGAGAGAGAAGTCTTCCATCCGCTGGTTCACTCCGCAATTGGCCGCAACAGCCAGAACTGCACCTATTGATCCTATCTGAAGCCAGGAGCCAGAAGCCTCCTTTGGGTCTCTCATGCGGGTACAGGGGCTCAAGGACTTGGGCCATCTTCCACTGCTTTCCCAGGCCATAGCAGAAAGCTGGATTGGAAGTGAAGCAGCTGGGACCCAAACCAGCACCCATATGGGATGCTGGCCCTGTAGGCGGTGGCTTTACCTGCTACACTACAGTGCCGACTCCAAGATTTCTTTTAAATTGACTTTATATACAGAAGACCAACTCTATACTAAGTAGAGATTTTAACTGTTTGTACCCACACAGATACACCAAGTATAAAGTACAGTTTGAAGACAAGTTTTACCATTAATTCTCATAGTACAACTCATTAAGGACAGAGGTCCAACATGGGGAGTAAGTGCACAGTAACTCCTGTTGTTGATTTAACAATTAATACTCTTATTTTTGATGTCAGTGACCACCCGAGGCTCTTGACATGAGCTGCCAAGGCTATGGAAGCCTTTTGAGCCCACAAACTTTGTTGGTACTTAGACTAGGCATATGCAAAGTGCAAGTCTCTCCTCCCTTCAGAGAAAAGTACATCCTTCTTTGATGGCCCCTTCTTTCCACTGGGGTCTCACTCACAGAGATCTTTCATGCAGAACACTTTTTGTCACAGTATCTTGGCTTTCCATGCCTGAAATACTCTCATGGGCTCTTCAGCCAGATCCGAATGCCTTAAGGGCTGACTCTGAGATCAGAGTGCTTTTTAGGGCAATTGATTCTATGAGTCTGCTGTATGGACTGCTTCCAATGTTGGAACTTTCTCTTTGTAATTCTATCTATTGTTATTACCAGACATTTGGTCTTATTTATGTGATCCTTTTGACTTTTAGTTCTATCTATATGATCAATTCCACACTTAATATGACCACTTTATCACATAATATGGGATTAGTGCCACCTAACTTAATGGGGTTTGGAGTCCCATGGCAAGTTTTTAGCTTCACCGTTAGGGGTAAGTCTGTGGGAATGTGTGCTAATCTGTACAGCTCCTCCTTCTCTCATTCCCACTCTTATTTTTAACTGGGATCTAGTTTCAACTGACTTAATACACGTATGACTAATTCTATGTTAAGAAAAGAGTTCAACAAATGGAATTAAGTAGGAAAAAAAGAATAAAAATAATAAAATGAAATAATAAACTGTTACTTGACAGTCAAGAGAAGGGCTGTTCAAGTAATTTCTTCTCATAGTGTCAGTTTCACTTCTACTTGTTACCTTTTATGTGCTCTGTTAGTTATCACAGATTACGGAGAACATATGATATTTGTCCCTTTGGGCCTTGCTTATTTCACTAAATATGATGTTTTCCAAATTCATCCATTTAGTTGCAAATGACCAGATTTTTTTAACCACTTTGTAGTAGTCCATAGAGTATATATGCCATAGTTTCTTTATCCAGTCTTCTGTTGATGGGCATTTAGGTTGATTCCATGTCTTAGCTATTGTGAATTGAGCTCCAATAAACATGGAGGTGCAGATGACTCTTTTGTTTGCTGATTTCATTTCCTTTGAGTAAATTCTTAGGAGTGTGATGGCTGGGTTGTATGGTAAGACTAGATTCAGATTTCCAAACTGTCTTCCATAGTGGTTTTACTAGTTTGCATTCCCACCAACAGTGGATTAGTGTATCTTTTCCCCCATGTCCTTAACAGCATTTGTTGTTTGTTGATTTCTGTATGAAAGCCACTTTAAGTTCTCTCACTCATTTCTATATCCCCAGGACCTAACTCCTGTTATAGAGTAAGTATTTAATAAATGTGGATTGAAAGAATGGGTGAGCACACTATTGCATGAATGAGTCTCAGGAACTAATAAAGATAGACCACAAACCACATACTCACATACCTAGCACGCTGATAATGACCCTGGGATTAATCTCATGTTTAGTCTGGAATAGAACTAAGTACTGTGATGTGACAAAGCAGTCTACAGAATTACAGGAGAGCAAACCTCTTGTCTTCAGGGGCAGATTTCCCAGTCTGTCTACTGGGAAATCAGATCTCTGTGCAGTCACCAAGAAAACTAGATTCATTACATTGAAGAGGTGTCAGCACTGGAAACTCACCGGGAGGACAGATGCTATCAGAAGACCATCCACTCTTCTGGCAGCTCAGACAAAAGGGCAGAGAAAAATCAGAGAGCAAAAATAATGTGCTGCTGCCCACAGCTGAACGGATCTGCAGTTGACACACTTGTCATTATTCCAGTATTTCATTATGTCCAAATAGATTGCATCATTAAGATCATAAAAATTCCAAGTCTTCTTTGCCACAACCCATTGTGTCAGCCACCCAGACATGGTCTGAGAATTTGTGTCTCTTTTAAGTGGGAAAATGATTGACAGTGAAAATAAAGTGATTTTTATGCATGGAATATGAACCTAAACCATGGGGCAGTTGACTGTTTCAAACCTTGAAAAATGAGATTTGATTCATTCAACAAATAAGTGAATGCTATTTACTTATTAAGCATCATTCCAAACAAAAGACCCAATGAAATATAGGTAACAGACTCAAGAAATAAAATATTTGCATTTCAGTGATGTATTTAGGAAATGTGAAGTTTGTATACCTTCTATCTTGTCAGTGTCACTTTTATAATAGACAGGTATGGTAGCTGTTCAGTAGCTGACGTGGTAGTTGCATACCTCTTAAACAGTGAATGTGGACATGTTCCCTATCATAGATTCTACATTTTCTGAGGAGCTTCTGAGAATCAGGGGGACATCAGTGCAGGAAAGGAGTAATCTTTACTTTCCTACTGCAAACTTGAGTTTCAGGGGGTAAAACCATGGGCAATGGGCTTGGAATGCCTTGGTTAGAACCCTGTTTCCACCAGGTATATGGTCCTTGGGCAAGGTCCTTAGGCTGTCTGTGCTTTAATTTCTTCATTAGAAGGCAGCAGTAATCTGTTCATTATTCTATCTTCTTTTCTGGGGTTATTGTGAGGATGTAAGAGGATCTACATAAAATGCTCTGAGAAATTCTTGGCATTTCAGTATCAGTAACGATGAACTATCATTAACCAGCAGTCATGGTAGATACCAGAAACATTTGACTAAATAAATGTCTTTTGTGAACGTGGATTTTAAAAACAAGCAAGCAGAGGGCCAGCACTGTAACATATTGGGTATGGCTGCCACCTGCAGTGCCGGCATCCCATATGGGTGCTGGTTGCAGACCCGGCTGCTCCACTTCCGGTCCAGCTCTCTGCTATGGCCTGGGAAAGCAGTGGAAGATGGCCCAAGTCCTTGTGCCCCTGCACTCACGTGGGAGACTGGAAAGAAGCTCCTGGCTCCTGGCTTTGGATTGGGGCAGCTCTGGCTGTTGCAGCCAATTGGGGAGTGAACCAGCGGATGGAAGACCTCTCTCTTTCTCTCTGCCTCTCCTTCTCTCTTGAGTAACTCTGACTTTCAAATAAATAAATAAATCTTAAAAAAAAAAAAAAAAAAAAAACAAAGCAAGCAGGAGCCAGAGTTGTGGCACAGTGGGTTAAGCTGCTACCTGTGACTCTAGCATCCCATATCCCATATGAGTACCTGTTTGAGCACAGGCTGCTCCACTTCCCATCCAGCTACCTTCTTGGGAAAGCAACAGATGATGACCCAAATACCTGGGCCCCTGCAGCCATGTTGGAAACCCAGATGGAGTTCCAGGCTCCTGGCTTGGGCCTGCCCCAGTTCTGGGCCATTATAGCCATTTGGGGAATAAACCAGAAGATTAAAGATCTCTCTGTAGCATGCTCTCTCTCTCTCTCTCTGTCTCTCTCTCTCTCACACACACACACTCACTCTCTCTCTCTCTGACTTTCAAATAAATAAATCTTCACAAAACAAACAGAACAAATAGATAATATTATGAAATGATAATTAAAGTCCGAATCAAAGAGTTAAAATCCACAATTGTTATTGGGAGTCCATAATGTTCTCATTACAAGCTAAGAAGAATGCAAATGACCCAAAGCCTCCTTTCTCTCCTGCAGAAATTCATATTTTATTTGGGGGGCAACAAGACAAGAACACATGGAAATAGTTAAGTAGTAAAAGACTGAATCAGCCATTTAAGGGCTACAATAAAATAAATAACATAGTATAATTGTATTTTTAAAATAACTATTTTAAAAACCTGTGAAATTAGTGTTTACTTACATTTTCATGTTTTAATATAATTTAAATATTTACAACCGTAAGGTAGGTATAACTCTGTATGCTTATAGTTCTTTTTTTTTACATTTTTTTTATTTTTTGACAGGCAGAGTGGACAGTGAGAGAGAGAGACAGAGAGAAAGGTCTTCCTTTACCGTTGGTTCACCCTCCAATGGCGGCCACAGCCGTTGCGCTGCAGCCAGCACACCGCGCTGATCCGAAGCCAGGAGCCAGGTGCCTCTCCTGGTCTCCCATGCGGGTGCAAGACCCAAGCACTTGGGCCATCCTCCACTGCACTCCCTGGCCACAGCAGAGAGCTGGCCTGGAAGAGGGGCAACCAGGACAGAATCCGGCGCCCCGTCCGGGACTAGAACCTGGTGTGCCGGCGCTGCAGGCGGAGGATTAGCCTATTGAGCCACAGCGCCGGCCACTTATAGTTCTTACATAGCTACAAAACCACAACTGATTTACAAATTAAATATGATTATGAACAAAATAACTCATGTCATTTACTTCCATTGACAATTATAATTTAAGGTTGTTATTGTGTTATTGAAATTGCTACTTTCAGGAGGAATGCAGCATTGACTCTATGATCTAGGGTCTTCTGAGTTTGACACGCTTGCTTGATTATGTGCTGAGTAATGAGATGACATAATTGCCAAGCACTTTTTCTTTTCCAACTAATGACTATATTTTTCTTTTTTTTCATTTATTAAACTTTTATTTAGTGAGTATAAATTTCCAAAGTACAGCTTATGGGTTACAATGGCTTCCACACATAGAGTATCTTACCTTCATTTAGCTTTCATTCAATGCAAAAGCATTATTTGCATATTTGGCCTGCCTATGTTATTTTCGTATTGGCTTGTTGATAATTAAAGTGGTACTTATTGGGGGCCAAAATAAAATATTATGTAATTCAGCTATAAGATATTCATCAATCCAGAGCACACATATAGTATTTTTTAGATTATCATTGAAATAAAATACATATATTATCCCCTATAAATTCTTTTTCTAAAAGATATATTTGTTTTATTTGAAAGGTAGAGTTATAGAGAGTGATGAAGAGAGAGAGAGAGAGAGAGGAGAGAGAGAGAGAGAGATCTTCCATCTGCTGATTCATTTTCCAAATGGCTGCATCTGCCAGAGCTGTGGCAAACCCAAGCCAGGAGCCAGGAGTTTCTTTGGGTCTCCCACATGGGTGCAGGTGCTCAAGCACTTGGACTGTATTCTGCTGCTTTCCCAAGTCCATCAGCAGAGAGCTGGATCAGAAGTGGGGCAGTCAGGCATCGAACCAGTGTCCTTATGGGATGCTGGTGCTGCAGGCAGTGGCTTAACCCACTATGCCACAGTACCAGCACAAATTCTACAGAGAACTAACATTTCCTTAGAACAGGGTTGAGTTTGAGGAAAACTACAGTAAATAGTGTGATGCCAAATGAATTTTACAAACAGAAAATATATTTTACATGCTACAGAAGCACAAAGAAGGAAAGATAATTTTGTATTCAGATAATTGAGGTAGAGCAAGATCTTGGAATCTGCTTGTTGTTATTGTGGTATAATATTCATTTAGTTCTGCCCTTTGGAGGTAGAATGTGAGTGATTGAAGATGGGATCCTACATAAATGGCAATGTGAATCCTAAGTCTGTGGATTTCTTAAATGGCATACAGAGTGTATATAAGCAAAGAGAAATAATGTGGGACAGTATGGTGATGGTAGGAGAATATATTTACAGGAGGGAATCTTCTGAAATGCATAAATGAATGAAGGATTCTCACTTGTGGGACTATTAGGCCATGGTCCTGGCTGATTCATAAGCCACTAATTTTAGGGGAAAGCCTTGCATTGAAGGGAATATATCAGATACTATATGAAAGATTCTTCCTTTATTAGACTGAACTTACTTTGAAGCCCTCTTGCTTTTGATCAAATGAGAGAATATTTGCTTCTAGACTGAAAATCCCGGTGGTCTTTCCTGAACAAATTTGCTATTTCCCTAGTGTATATTGAATGTCTTGGAACCACTAAGAATCTCAATATGCAATATGGTGACAACCCAGAATTGCTACCCTAAGGGAATGTACCTGCTGAGTAACCATTGGCGCCGCGGCTCACTAGGCTAATCCTCCGCCTTGCGGCGCCAGCACACCGGGTTCTAGTCCCGGTGGGGGCACCGATCCTGTCCCGGTTGCCCCTCCTCCAGGCCAGCTCTCTGCTGTGGCCAGGGAGTGCAGTGGAGGATGGCCCAAGTGGTTGGGCCCTGCACCCCATGGGAGACCAGGAGAAGCACCTGGCTCCTGCCATCGGATCAGCGCGGTGCGCCGGCCGCAGCGCGCCTACCACGGCAGCCATTGGAGGGTGAACCAACAGCAAAAGGAAGACCTTTCTCTCTGTCTCTCTCTCACTGTCCACTATGCCTGTCAAAAAAATAAAAACAAATAAAAAAAAAGAAAATTGTGCACAAGGTGTTTGCTATAAACTGAATTGTGCACCCCCCAAACTCATTTGTAGAAGCTGTACCTCCCCCCAAGTGTGACTGAGTCTAGAGATGGGGCATTTAGGATGTGATTAAGGTCAACTGATGTCATAAAGGTGAAGGCCTTAACCAACAGGACTGGTAACCTTGTAAGAGGAGGAGAGAGAGAGAATGAAAAAGAAACTTCTTCGTTGCAGACATAGTGAACATATGACTGACTACAAGCCAGAATGAGAACCCTCATCCAAAACTAACCACACTGGCACCCTGATGGCAGACTTCCAGGCTATAGAACCATAAAGAAATATATTACTGTTGTTGAAGCCACTCATTCCATTGTATTTTGTATGTCAGACTACACTAATGCAATACTACACAAAATTACTTTTGACCCTGCACTGTTTTCTATTTCCATTTAATTCAACACACACACACACACACACACGTTTGCCTAGTACAAAGCTTACTGGTTGACAATAGGGATGATGGTATGATAACCATCATCTGGTCTGGTCTGGTTGTAGATCAGATTATCCTATAAAGGCAAGAATTTCCATTCTATAATGTTATTTACAAGACAACTTGTAGGCTGTATAAACCTGTATTCACTGGTAAAACCTAATTGTTGTTTCTGGCACAATTTGCAAAGTTGTTCCAGGTGCCAGGTGAGTTCTTTCCCTAGGGTAGAAGAGAAATTTTACATATGAAACTTATTCATACCTCTGAAAACTATAAAAAATGTAGGACCTAAATATAGTCTGTCAAAGGTAGGAAATGTGTATGAACAGCAGTGGAAACCAAGTTTATAAAAGAAAGGAAAATAGGCTGAAACAGAAGACTTTTGCTTATTTAAATTCTACTTATTATGTTCCCAGGCGTCTGTCTGAACAGCAGAATGAAATTCATGATTATGGAAATGGAAAGAACACAAGCGTGGGGCTTGCTCTTGCTTCTGTTTTCACAGAGAGGTTGTCACGCGTTTAATTGACCTTTTCTCCTGCTGTCCAGTGGAGTCTTCAGAGCACAAACCACAGGACACCATGTAAAGGAGGAGGGCACCACCTTTGGGAAGCCAAACAGCCCTGAAGCACCCCCCACTTGCCTACTCTCACCTTTAACCCATTGCAATTCACTTCATCACACACAATTTGACCAACACATGGTGACCTTTCAAGCTTGGGTTCAGATTGTTTGTGAAGTTTAAAGTAGGTCAGTTGTGTGCTATTTTCATCTTCTTGAAGTCAAGCAAGAGGCCTTTGGTTCCCTGCCTTGGTCAGTGTTTAGGGTCCATCATGATTTGGCCAAAGGGGAGTGTTTTTGCAGGTGTGAAACTTAGTCCAGCAACAGCTCTCCTAACAACACAGAGATGAAACAGTCACTTCCATTACGTTGTGCCTAATTCTCAGGTTTTCTTCAGTGTCAAGCCATGATTTGGAGGGCTGGTTTCTGGTCCAGGCTGCCCTCTCTCTTTGTTGATATTCAGGTTGATCTCCTCCACCTAATTTTCAGTAGTGTTCATTCAGGAACCCATTCCGAGGCTGCTTGGTCTGGGATTTTCAGAGTTTAGTGAGTTAGCTCTCTAAGAGACATGGCTTATGCTCTGTGCCTGGGAAGTGCAAGGCCCTACACAGCTCAGGGATCCCGTTTAGTCCTTTGATGTTTCCCTGGTTGCCTACTCCTGTACCTGCACAGAGACCATTCCCCTGTTCCTGGATTGGGAAGGGAGCTCTACCAGGCTGCTCATGGCCTGTGTCTGGGTTCTTGTTTCTTCTCTGATTTTACTTGAGACGATGAGCAAGGACCACATGTGAATTCAGATCCCAGAAACCAGTCTGATATGTCTCCTATCTCTCTTCCATCTCTGGACTTGCCATTTAGATACCCAGTTGTAACTCCATCCCCAAAAACATGTGATCCACTGGTCACTCCTGTTCTCTCTCAGCCTTGCTCTCAGTCCTGGAAAGTAATGCTGTCTGTTATTCACGAGTTTTCCATTCCTCAGTCTTTCAGGGTCTAGTTCTTTGTCAACCAGAGCCTTTTTTCTGACTTTGTGAGGGTATCCTTCCCTGAAAGCACAGATGCCTCACAATTTGAGGAATTATTGTCTCCTTTATTATCCAGCCTTATGTTCATTGTTTCAAATAGACACAGTCGGGGCAGGCATTTGTTGCCGCTGTTAAGATGCCATTTGGAATGCCTGCATCCCATACTGGAGCACATGGGTTTGAGTCCCGATCCTAGCTTCCTGTGAATGTGCACCCTAGGGGGCAGAAGCTCAAGTACTTGGGTCCCTGCCACCCAGACGGGAGACCTGGGTTGAATTCCAAGTTTCTGGCTTTGGCCTAGACTATTGCAGACATTTGAAGAGTGAATCCACAGATGGAAGATCTCTACTTCTGTCTCTGCCTCTCTCTGTCTCTCTGCCTTTCAAACAAATTAATCATAAAATTATAAAAATATGTAATTTTATATAAAAATATAATTATTAAAAATATTTTAATGGATAAGATTGAAGCCACCTTGCAAAGTCAATCAAATCAGTCTCCCAATTTCCTTGAAAATGCTACTCCAATTCCTGAGAAAAGCCTAGAAGGGCTGGCCATCAAGTATAGTTGTGACACTAATCATATTCTTCTCTCATATTCACTATTTCTTGAAGCCTCTTTCTTTACTTAATTTCCCAGGTTCTCATTAAGACTCAGCCTCCTCTCCTGCCACTGTTCCTGTCTTCTACCTACCCAGGGGCTCCCACATGCAGCGATACCTCCTTTCTCCAGATCCCTCAGGTCATGATGTGTTGCTCGCTGACACTCATTTTCCAGGCCAGTGAAGCTTACCAGCTGAAGTGAAAACCTTCAAAAGTTGTAATGGCTTTGAACAGCAATTCTCTCGAAATCCTTTGCTTTGTTTTTCAGCTTTGAAACCACGAATTGAAATTCCTGTCTCTTTCTCTGGTAGAGTATTAAATCAGTAACCATCCATTCAACAAACATACATTGAGCATCTGTCCACACAGCGGATTCAGAGAGACAAAGCTGAGTACGATAATGCCTTTCCATTTAAAGAGCTTACATTCTCATTAGGATGAGAATGCCAAAGATAATTACTTCATTCTTGGGCAACAGAGGCTGTACTAGAACTGTGAACAGAGTATGGGTAAGATATTGTTGAGACTTAGAGGAAGAGCAGCAAGTCTGCCAAAATGATTGCAGAAGCATCCGGATGGGCTTCCCAGGGAGCTGGTCATCTTTACCACCGCCAACACCTCCCTCCCTTGGGAAGTCCAAATGGTCTGCAGTTGCTCTCTCCTGGCTGGGTGTCGAGGTGCTCTGGTTTTCCCCTCATACAGCCAGACTGTCAGCTGTCAGGATTTGCTACTGGCAACATGCTTGCTCCTAGCAGCTTCTTCCCCTTCTAATTTGCATTTCTAATCATGCATGAATTGGGAGCCTTATGAACCATGCTCCTTAGAACTGGGCTCTCTTGGAGTAAATATGCTCACAGCAAGACTCCCAGGGGATCTGGTAGGCTCCTGAGTAAGAGAGTTGTTTGATTGTTTATTTCAATTGGATTGTTTTGATTGCTTTGTGTTTCTTTCCTGGTTCTTATTAGACTTGTGAGCTTGGTACATAAGCAACCACTAAATAAAATGAGGAACCATTATAGTTTCATATCGGGAGAGTGTTAGAAGTGTTTTTAGAATAAAGGAATCATAGATACTATCTACTTAATTAGTTTCTATTACGAGCCATATTCTTTATTATTTCATTAATCTTCACAATATCCCTGCAGTGTAACTAAATGATTACTACTTTATGGAAAAGAAACTAATACTTAGAGGCTACTCAATGGAAAGCTTTTGTAATGTTAGACAAATTCCTGTCACTGAAGCCCTTCACTGTAGGGCAGGTTTTTGGCACAATGGTTAGCAGGCTTGCTTGGGAGGCCCTAATATTGGAGTGCCTAGTTCAAGTCTCATGTCCACTTCCTGCTATGCACACCCAGGGAGGCGGCAGGTGACAGCTCAAGTACGTGGGTCCCTGGCACCCACGTGGGGAACTGAGGTTGAGTTCTAGGCTCCTAGTTTCAGCAAGGCCCAGCTGCAGTGATTGTAAGCTTTTGGGGAATGAATCAACAGATACATTATCTCTGTTTCTGTTTCTCCTTGTCTTTCTCTGCCTTTCAAAGAAATATATAAACTTTTAAATCATGTTTTAAAATGAGGAAAAACAGTTTTTATGGGCATTAAATAGGTGAATAAATGTAAAGTATTAATGGCAAGACCTGGTACATGGTATGACTCAGTATGTGCTGCTACTGCTGCTATTGTTCATTGCTACCAAAGTCATCTCTTTACTAAGAAACAGAATCCAAATCTAAAGTCCATCCCATAGCAGGTACTCTGACATCAAAGGAGAATTACTTGGCTGTGGGTGACCTTTCTTAGCATGGCTCATATTACATACACGTGGAGGCAACAAGCTTCCTGCCTTGGGGGAGTGTGAGGACAGGGTCAAACCCTTTCCAATATTGTCCTTCTCATGGACACCCTTTTCCTCCTACATCCACAGTACTCATGACCAAGGCATTGATTATGATCATTTAAGAAAAGGTTGTAAATAATGGCTTAATGCTGTTTTTGAAGCTTATTTCAAGGTCAAGGTTTGTTTTGAAGAGCACAAGAGGCAAGAAAGCCTCCGAAAACACATTTTTTCCTCCCTTAGAGTGATATTGTCCAAGAGCTTTCTCAGACTTCTTTGGAATCTGAAGACATATTTCCAGTATGTTCGTTATGTCAGCCCATTTTATTATAAACTAACCTCCCACAGTGATGGGAAAAATAATCAGTTACAACTGAGATGGACAGAGTAAGAAAAATCAGAATGTGTTTGCAAGCTTCTCAAGTCTCTGTCCTTAGAATCAACCATTTCCATAATAGACAGGACATGGAGTGATCATTTGCTTGGGTTTTACTTGGTTATTCTCTCATTTCTTCTTTTTTTTCCAATTATTTATTTGAAAGGCAGAGTGACAGAAAGGGAGGGAAAAACAAAGAGAGAGACAGCTTCCATCCACAGATGTCCATAATGGCCAGGGCTAGTCTAGGATGAAGACAGGAGCCTGGAACTTCACCTGGGTCTCCCACATGGGTGGCAAGTATCTAAGTTCTTGGGCCATCTTCCACGGCTTCCCAAGGCACAATAGCAGGGAGCTGGATTGGAAGCAGAGCACCAGCACTCATATGGAATGCCAGCCTGGCAGATGGCAGCTTAACTGCATGCACCACAATGCCAGGCCCGCTCTTTAATTTCTTGAAACTATAAAAAGGAATTTTAGCATGAAATATGCCATTGCATAAGTAATGTTTGTTCCCACTATTAAAACCATTCTTACTTGAAAGGTGTCTGGAAGTTCTCTGAAATATAACAGTTTGAAATTTCAGTAAAATCCTGATTTGTGATGAGACTAGTGATTGTATTCTCCTTTCTTTTCAAAAAGAAGAAAATCCCACAACAAAAAATAAAGGCCCCCAGCATAATATAAAATAGAGTGCTCATCAAAAATCTGTTATTCCTGCGTGGTTCTATGTGAAGATGCTACCATGCTTATAGCTCTCACCAAATATTTATTAAATTGAGTTAAATCTTGCTGCCCTGCCTCCTAGAGATCTAATATAATTGAAGACAGCTAACATGACATGAGTGATAGCAACAGTTAGATTATGAATTTTGGACAGATTGAGTGTGTTTCCACAGGCTGGAGTTGCAAAGATTCATGGAATCTGTCTTATTTAAGCATTCAATAATATCATTTGTCTTTGTTATGGCCTATGAGACGTTCTAAGATGCAGTGGGACCAGAAGCCATATCTGAGGGAAGCAAGAAGCACTACTTAGCAAAAAAGGTAAAAGAATGGGGGCAGCTGGCAGTGAAGGGCAGAGCTTCAGGGAAACAGGGAGGCCTGGAGGCTTGATCTTGTTGTATTTATCACATTTTCAACTTCAAGAAAGATAGGCTGCCAATATACATTAAAACTGTTTTTTGTTGTTTTGATTCCTTCCTCAACAAATACCAGTTGCTCTGAGAAAAAAAAAAAAATCCATTTTTTAGAAGCCAAGAACTCAAGTAATTTTCACAAGAATTTAGCTACCTGGGATAAACAACTGAATATTCCTAAGGTTCTTGGGAAGCCAGCCTTTGGGAAGGCTGGCTGGAAAGGAGACTACGCACATTTTGAGGGCTGAAGGGCTGCTTGAGATTAGACACTCACAGAATTGGGAGGTACCAGAAGGCCCAGCAGATGAATCAAAGAGGCATTTCACGTCTGATAATATCCTGTGTAAAACCTGACAAGAGCCTTTCTCTGAAGCATCTGGTACAGGAAGAAGGAAGCTGCATGGTGGAGGGAGCATGCCGAGAGAGGGGCATTCTGGCATTCTAGGCTGAGCCTCTGCCAGCCGCTTCCTCAGCAGCTTGAGCCGTGACAGGGAACTGTGTAAGGGCGAGAAACAGACCCCAGCTAGCCTCAGAGGCAGCCAAGAGGAAGCGAAGTCTAAGCAGACTGTGTTTTCTGGCTCCTTGAATCACCTGCTATTTTGAAGGCAAGCCAGGCCAGGGACCTTGTTCTGGGGACTTGTGACTTAGTTAGTGGGGAAGTCTCATTAGCACCACTGAGGAAGTATGCCTCCTTCCAACCACTGGAAATGTTAGCCAACATCAGGGCCTTAGGCACTGGAGGGTAAGGAACGTGAGACAAAATCAAGGTGCCTTTCACTTTAAAGGACGCCTGGAATGAGCAGGCAGAAAAATGATACATCTCTGGCCCAGAGGACTGTTGCTGGAGACAGTCAAGTTGCCCAGACAAAGAATTGCAGGTGATGAACTGTCAGGGTCTGTATACCCTGGAGACACCCTAGATCCCTGTGTTCTCACTTTTCTGCCCAGAGAACCTGAGAACACTGGTTCCTAATCCCCTCTCAGGACCATGCCTTTGTAATGACTCATCAGGAACATCATGCCCAGCCAAACAAACTTGGAGTACAAGGAACTACTTTTGTACCAGTGAGAAATCTCAGCATATCAGGCTGCAAATGGGTCAGCGTATAACAGGCACCACTAGATGTGAGTGTGATATTATTTTTACCCCACCATGTTTCTTTGTGCTTGAGTGATCTTTTGCAGTGAGGAAAGTAGGCTTTCTGCCTATCATATTCTCCCTTGGAGATAGGCTGAAACTATTCTCCAGGTCCTTATTTAACCTCCCAGTGTGGATACTCATAGCCAACTGGCCCTTGTGCCCTCAAGTTTTTAGTCATAGTTTACTTTCCAAGAACTGAATCTAATAATCTTCTCATTTCTAATCCTGGCTTTAGTTAAGTCAGTTTGCTTCCTTCTGCTTGCACTGCTCTCCTCTCATCATTCACCTTTTTTTCTAGTCTGCTTAATCTTTATCCTCAATACCTTCTATTCTTCCCAAAGCCTTTCTTGGCACCCAGTCAAGAATAGAATCCTCCTGGGGCTGGCATTGTGGTACAGTGGGTTAAGCCGTTGTCTCCAGTGCCGGCATCCCATCTGGGTGCCAGTTTGTATCCTGGCTGCTCCGCTTCCAATCTAGCTCCTGCTAATGGCCTGGGAAAGCAGCAAAGGATGGCCCAAATGACTGGCCCCTCCTTGCACCTGCATAGGAGATCCAGAAGAAGCTCCTGGCTTCAGTTTGGCCCAGCCCTGACCATTGCCTCCATTTGGGGGGTGAACCAGCAGATGGAAGATATCTCTGTCCGTAACTCTGTCTTTCAAATAAATAAAATAAAAATCTTTTTAAAAAATTTTACAAAAATAAACTATTAGAAATGATAAGAGAATTCAGCAAGTTGCAGGGTACAAAATCACACACATACACACACACACCAAAAATAGTATCCCCCAAACACACATGGTATTGATGAGGAGTATGATCTTCACCAAGATGGCAGGAGTAAATGCAACATACAGGCTGTTGGGGTTTTGTGAAGCATATTTGTGAATGAGATGTTGATATGGAACCTCAAAACTGTAGAACTGGAGAGAATGAAATTTGTCTTTTTTGACAATGATTTGTCCTCTTTCAAAGGTCACTTAGCCTATGCCTGAACAATTTCAGTGACTAGGAACCCATTAGAACTCATTAACTTCAATTAAGTATGGTTTGATGTTTGGGGATTTCTGGAAGAACAGTCTTTTATAGAGAGAGCTAAAACCCACCTTCCTATTACTTCTGTTCTTTGGTCTTTAAGAGCTTGATGTGCCAAACTTGCGAAGGGATGGTATCCTGTTCCTAACTCACTGTGTTTCAGACTTGGAACCTTTAGGAAATAAATACATAAAGTCAATTAGTAAAGCAAGTTAGAATTAGTTGCCCAAACACAGCACCTAAATCATACAAGAATTTATCTTCTTCTCATGCAATAGGAAGTCCAGAGGTAATACAGATGCTTGTTAGACATTGGCACTGAGGCTAAGGAACATCAGGAGAAGGTCTCTGTCACATTCTTGGCATTTCTGTGACAATCTCAAGATGGGCATCTAAGCTACAACTGCTTCATCTATCATTTCAGGCAGAAAAGAGGTATAACAAGGTGGTCCTTATAGCAGAGACGCAAAGTTACCCACAAGTCTTTGGCTAACATCCTGTGGCTATAATTATGTTCATAGTCATACATGACTGCAAGAGAAGTTAGAAAATGTCATTTTTCAAGATGACAGACTTTCATGTCTCCCAAAAAATGGGGGTTCTGTTAATAAGAAAAAAGGTTAAATGACTATTGATCAGGCAATTAGCAGTGTTTGCCAAAGTGTATCAGTAAACACAGGTCTACCCTATTTAAACTCTACATAGTGTTTGTTGTAAATGTCTGTACTCTTATAGGCATCAGAACCAGCTCTAGCTACTTAGAGCAGAAAAGGATTTATTAAAGCATTCTGGGTAGCTCATAAACTTCTCTGGAAAGGCCAGAAAAGAAAAAACAAAAAAAAAAAAAAAACAAGATTTAATGCAATCAACCATGGAAACAATATGAAAAATGCTCAATTTTCTCAAGGATTTTTATTGTTAAAAGGGCACTGTTGCCTCCACTGGGTAGTATTTTCCACCTGACATGCTTGGACAAGATACCAGAAACATCACCACGGCTGCCACAAAGGAAACAGTTGTCCCCATACCCACCTCTTTGAAGAGCCACTCTCTCCTCATGTTGTTCACTTGTGCATTCAAAGTATTCACAGGTGAGTCTGCATGGAAGACTGAAATGTAGTCTAAACCTTTCAGTAGTTCTGGGACAGGAAGACAAGCGTATCAGGGGATGGGATGTATATTAATGAACCAAACTGTTGTAACATTATGCAGTCAAAATAGGAAGAGCAGGAATTCATGTGATTATGTTTAATCAGGACTGACACGTAGCTTTGAGATTTGGTGGCTTAGGTAGCTTTGGTAGATGAGGTAGATTAGGTAGATTTGATGGCAAAAATGTCATCATCTAATTCTAGAAAGAATGGCCTAATATGAAAGAAAGAATGACAAACTTTCCAGTTCTATTTTTTATTCTATATTAGTTGCTGCATTTAATAAAAGATAACAGATGGAAATCCTATATTCATTAGGAGGGGAAATAAATCTGCATCTGCTGCTGTTTTAAATAAGAGAAATATATAGTATTTACTCCTATCCTTTGCAGACCCTTCGAAGATTTTAATTAGCAGTGAATGTGTTATTCCATCTGTTATTCCATGGTCGTGAGTCCTCTCATTCCAGCCTGGTGAACCAGTCCATTTGGATCTCCTTGGTTGGAATTAGTAGAAAAACCTCAACTAAAAGAACCCCATACATTCTCCAAAAGTTATCTTCATTTTAAAAAGATTTGTGGAAAAAGAGCTTTAATATATACACATATATTTATTTGTATTTATATATATACATATATATATAAATATAGAAAGAGAGGCAAAAAGAAAAGTCATTTAAATATATGTCTTAGTTCAGCCCAGTCTCCTACCATGCAATGGTTTGTGATATGTCTTTTTAAAAGACATTTTATAACAGTTTACATTTCATAGAATACATTTGTATATTGTTCTTTGACTCTATCTCATTAAGGTACATAGTATTTATTCAATTAAAGATAAGAAGATGAAAGCTTACAGAGACCTAGTGATCTGACCCAGTTCAAAAAGTTCAAAAGAGACTTGTCCAATCCTATAACCAAAATCCATTTATTTCTATACTGGAACTCTGTCCCACAACAAAAGTTTAATTGTTAAAAGAAGAATCTTTCAATCTTTAGGAAGATTATGCTACATCAACTAGTCTTTCCTTAGCTTACATATGAAATATAATGCATAGTAAAAGAATGATTTCAGTAATCTGGAAGTATGACAAGATGGCTTAATGACCATTGGGAAGAGAGAGAACAAAGTGGCATTGAATAAAAAAAAAAAAGCATTGAATATTACGTCACCTACTTTCTAGCTGAGTGACCTTGAGCAAATAAGGACTAAATCTCTAAAAGGCTCAATTTTTTCATTCATGAATTGAGGATATAAATAAAACCTACTCATACAGAGATGTGGCATACATTCTATATTCCCTAAAATAGCACATTGCTGTATTGCAGGTTTGCATTAATACACTGTACTTCATTCACTTTTTTTTTAACTAGAAACCTTTTATTTAAGGTATACAAACTTCATTCATTTCATATATACAAATTTAGGAACATAGTGATTCTTCCTACCCTACCCTCCTACCAGCACTTCTCACTTCTTCCTCCCTCTCCTATTCCCATTCTTATTTTTTAATAAGATCTATTTTCAATTAACTTTATATACATAAGATTAACCCTATACTAAGTAAAGAATACAATAAATAGTATGAAAAATAAAGTTGTTCCAATTGAGACAAGGGCTGTACAAATTCATTGCATCGCCAAGTATCAATTTCATTTCTATAGATTACCCTTTAGATACTCTATTAGTCACTATAGATTAGGGAGAACATATGGCATTTGTCTTTTGGGAATGGGCTTATTTCACTAAGTATGATGTTTTCCAGTTTGATCCATTTTGTTGCAAACCACAGGGTTTCATTTTTGTTACTGCTGTGTAGTATTCCATGCTATACATATTCCTTAATTTCCTTATCCAGTTTTCAGTTGACAGGCATTTGGGTTGATTCCATATCTTACTATTCTGAATAGAGCTGTGATAAACATGGGGTACAGATAACTCTTTTGATGCTGATTTATTTTGGTTGGGTAAGTTCCCAGGAGTGGAATGGCTGGTCATAAGGTAGGTCTATATTCAGATTTCTAAGGTATCTCCATATTGTCTTCCATAGTGGCTGTACCAATTTACATGCCTAACTACAGTAGATTAGAGTACCTTTTCCCCCACATCCTCACCAGCATTTATTTTTTGATTTCTGTTGGAAAGCCATTCTAACTGGGGTGAGATAAAACTTCATTGTGGTTTTCATTTGCATTTCCCTTATGGCTTGTGATCCTGAGCATTTTTTCATGTGTCTATTGGTCATTTGGATTTCCTCTTTTGAAAAATGCCTGTTTAAGTCCTTTGCCCATTTCTTAACTGGGTTGTTTGTTTTGTTGTTGTTGAGTTTCTTGATCTCTTTATATATTCTGGTTATTATCCTGTATTTGGCAAATAATTTCTCACATTCTGTTGATTGCCTCTTCACTTTGCTCTCAGTTTCTTTTGCAGTGTAGACGCTTCCCAGTTTGATGTAATCTCATTTGTCAATTTTGGCTTTTATTGCCTGTGCCTCTGGGGTCTTTTCCAAGAGCTCTTTGCCTATGCCAATGTCTTGGAGGGTTTCCCCAATGTTCTCGAATAATTTGATGGTATAGGCTCATAGATTTAGGTCTTTGATCCATCTTGAGTGCATTTTTGTATAAGGAGTAAGGTAGGAGTCTTCCTTCATACTTCTGCATGTGGAAAGCCAGTTTTCCCAGTACCATTTATTGAAGAGACTGTGCTTCAGAGGTTGATTTTAGCTCCTTTGTCAAAGAAAAGTTAGTTGTAGATGTATGGATTGGTTTCTGCAGTCTCTGTTCTGTTCCATTGGTCTACTCACCTGTTTTTCTGCCGATACTAGGCTGCTTTGATTAGAAATACTCTGTAGTATGTCTTGAAATATGGTATTGTGATGCCTTTGGCTTTGTTCTTGTTGTATAAGATTGCTTTAGCTGATCAGGGTCTCCTGTGTTTCCATATGAATTTCAACATCATTTTTTCTATATCTGAGAAGAATATCCTTGTTATTTATCAGGATCACATTGAATCTGTAAATTGCTTTTGGAAGAATGAACATTTTGATGATACCAATTCTTCTAATCCATAAACATAGAAGACTTTTCAATTTTATAGTGTCTTTTCCTATTTTTTTCTTTAATGTTTTATATTTTTCATCATAGAGATCTTTGAAGTCTTGGTTAAGTTTATTCCAAGGTATTTTATTTTTTATGGCTATTTGAATGGGATTGATCTTAGAAATTCTTTCTCAAACATGGTATTGTCTCTATATACAAATGCTATTTCTTTTTTGTGTTAATTTTACATCCTGTAACTAACCAAACTCTTTTATGAGTTCCAATAGTCTCTTAGTGGAGTCTTTTGAATCCCCTATATATAGAATCATGTCATCTGCAAACAGGAATGGTTTGACTTCCTTCTTCCCAATTTGTATCACTTTGATTTCTTTTTCTTGCCTAAAGGCTCTGGCTAAAACTTCCAGGACTGTATTTAATAACAATTGTGAGAGTGGGCATCTTTGTCTGGTTCTGGATCTTAGTGGTAATATTTCCAACTTTTCCTCATTCAGTAAGATGCTGGTTCTGGATTTGTCATAAATTGCCTTGATTGTGTTGAATGTCCTTCTATACCCAGTTTGCTTAGAGTTTTCATCATGAACGGGTGTAGTGTTTTATCAAATGCTTTCTCTGCATCTATTGAGATTATCATGATTTTTTGTTCTTCAGTTTCTTATTGTGATACATCACATTTATTGTTTTGTGAATGTTGAACCATTACTGCATATCAGGGATAAATCCCACTTGGTCCAGGTGAATGATCTTTCTGATGTGTTGTTGGATTTGATTGGCTAGTATTTTTTGAATATTTGTACATCATTTTCGTCAGAGAAATTGGTCTGTAGTTCTCTTTATCTGTTGTATCTTTTTAAGGTTTGGGAATTAAGGTGTTGATGACTTAATAGAAGGAGTTTGGGAGGATTCCTTCCCTATCAATTGTTTTGAATATTTATGAAGAATTGGATTTTCTTCTTTTAAATGTTTGGTAGAATTCAGCAGTGACGCTGTCCAGTCCATGAGTTTTCTTTGCTCTGAGTATCTTTTTTACTGATTCAATTTCCATCTTGGTTATTGATCTCTTTAAACTTTCTGTGTCTTGATGGCTCAATTTTAGTAGATTGTATGTGTCCAGGAATTTATCTATTTCTTTTTGGTTTCCAGTTTTATTGGTATAGCTCTTTATAGTAATTCCTGATAATTCTTTTTATTTCTGTGGTATATGTTGTTACATTTCCTTTTTCATCTTTGATTTTAATGATTTTGGTCTTCTCCCTCTTCTTTAATTTTTCGGTTTCTTGGGCCAATGGTGTATCAATTTTGTTTATTTTTTCAAAATACCAGCTCTTCATTTGACTGATCTTTTGTAATATTTTTTTTGTTTCAATTAGGTTTATTCTTGTTTAATTATTTCTTTTCTACTACTAATTTTTGGTTTGGTTCATTTTTTTTAGGTCTTTGAGATGCATCCATAGTTCATTTATTTAGTGCCTTTGCAATTTCTTGATGTAGGCATCAATTGCTATTAACTTTGCTCTTAACACTGCTTTTGCTGTATCCCATAAATTTTGATATGTTGTATTGTTGTCTTCATTTATTTCCAGAAATTTTTTTATTTCTTTTTTGATTTCTTCTAGGACCCACTGTTCATTCAGGAACATGTTGTTCAGTCTCCATATCCTTCCATATGTTCTAGCAATTATTAAATTGCTAATTTCTAGCTTCATTCCATTGTGGTCTGAGAAAATGAATGGTATGATTTCAATTTTTTTTTTAATTTACTGATACTTGCTATATGGCCTAGCATATGGTCTATCTTAGAAAAAGTTTCATGCACTGGTAAGAAGAATGTGTATTCTCCCATTGTAGGATGAAAAAATCTGTAGAAATCCATTATGTTCATTTGGACTATATTGTCAATTAACTCTGTTGTTTCCTTGCTGATTTTCTGTCTGGTTGATCTGTCCATTGCAGAAAGTGGGGTATTGAAGTCCCCCATTACTCAATTTTTTTATTTTTTGACAGGCAGAATTAGACAGTGAGAAAGCGAGAGACAGAGAGAGAGTTATAGACAGTGAGAGAAAGACAAAGAGAAAGGTCTTCCTTCCATTGGTTCACTCCCCAAATGGCTGCCATTGCCAGCGCTGCACCGATCTGAAGCGAGGAGCTGGGTGCTTCCTCCCAGTCTCCCATGCGAGTGCAGGGACCCAAGCACTTGGGCCATCCTCCACTTCCCTCCCGGGCCACAGCAGAGAGCTGGACTGGATGAGGAGCAACCAGGACTAGTAACTGGCACCTCAACTGGGACTAGAACCTGGGGTTCTGGCACCACAGATGGAGGATTAGCCAAGTGAGCCATGGTGCCAACCCCCATTACTGTTGTATCAGAGTCTATGACTCCCTTTAGATCCATTAACATTTCTTTTAAGCAGTCAGATGCCCTGTAATTGGGTGCATGTACATTTATTATAGTCACATCTTCCTGTTGATTTGATCTCTTAATCATCACATAGTGTCTTTTTGTCTCTTGTAAGAGTTTCTGTCTTAAAGTCTATTTTGTCAGATATTATGATAGCTACACCAGCTCTTTTAAGGTTTCTGTTAGCATAGAATGTCAATTTTTATTCTTTCATTCTCGGTCTGCATATATCTTTGATGATGAGATGTTTTTCTTGTAAGCAGCAAATGGATGGGTTTTGTTTTTTAATCCATTCAGCCAATCTGTATCTTTTAACTGGGGAGTTGAGGCCATTTACATTCAAGGTTACTATTGATAAATAATGACTTGGCCCTGCTATTTTTCCACAAATATTCTTATTGTTTACTTTGGATTTTCTTTGTACTTTTACTGGGAGATTTTCTGCCTTTACCTTCTTTCATAATGATGACCATATTTCTGTGTTTCTGTGGGTAGCACATCCTTAAGCATCTTTTGTAAGACTGGACAGTGGTGACAAATTCTTTCAATTTCTGTTTGTTATGGAAGGTCATTATTTCACCTTCTCTTATATATGAGAGCTTTGCAGGGTATAAAATTCTGGGTTGACTTTTTTTTCTCTTAAGACTTGGGGTATATCTCACCATTCTCTACTAACCTATAGGGTTTCTGGTGAGAAATAAGCTGTGAGTCTAAATAGAGATCCTCTATAAGTAATTTGGTGTTTGTCTCATGTATATTTTAGACTTTATATTTTACTGAGGAAAGTTTGAATACAGTGTGTTGTAGAGAAGATCATTTCTGGTCTCATCTATTAGGAGTTCTATGTGCTACCTGTACTTGGATGCCCCTTTCTTTCTCCAAATTGGGGAAATTTTCTGTTATCATTTCACTAAAAAGGCCTTCTAATCCATTCTCTTTCAATACCTTCAGGAACTTCTAAGACCTATATGTTGGGTTGTTTGATAGTGTCCCATACATCTCCATTGCTGTTTTTAATTTATATAATTTCTTCTGCTGCTTCTTCTCTTTCTCCTTCTCCTTCACCTCTCTTTCTTCTTCTTTATTGGTCTGACTATAAAATTTCCAAAGATTTGTCTTCTAACTCAGATATCCTTTCTTCTGCCTCACTGAGTCTGTTGTTAAGGCTTTCTACCACATTTTTTCTTTGATCTATAGAATTCTTCATTTCCAGTACTTCATTTTGATTTCTCTCTCTCTCTCTCTCTTTTTCAGAGTTGCTTATTTATTGAAAAGCAAAATTACAGGGAGACAGAGAGAGAGAGAGAGAGAGAGAGAGAGAGAGAGAGGTCTTCCATCCTCTGGTTCACTCCCCAGATGGCTACAATGGCCAGAGCTGCACCCATCCAATGCCAGGTGCCAGGTGCTTCTTCCAGGTCTCCCACATGGGTGCAGGGGCCCAAGGATTTAGGCCATCCTCTAATGCTCTCCCAGACATAGCAGAGAGCTGCATCAGAAGTAGAACAGCTGGGACTTTAACCAGTGCCCATATGGGATGCTGGTACTGCAGGTAGCAGCTTTGCCCACTACATCACAGAACTGGCCCTTGGTTTCTCTTAAAAATTTTAATAACATGGGAATAATTTTCATTTATGTCATACATGTATTGATTCCTTTAATTCATGGATTTGCTCTTGATTACTTCTGAGTAGTCCTGTGATTAGTATTTTGGATTCCATTTTTGGCATTTCATCAATTTCTTTATCTGCACATTCTAGTACTGAAGTTTTGTTGTCTTCCTTTGGGGGTGTCATTTTTGTTCCCTTTTATTGTTTCTTTAATTTCCATTTTATTTTTAGGCATTTGTGGAGATACTTGGTTTTCTTTTTCTTCTGATGGCTTTTATCTATGGACTGTGCTTCTGTGGCTTTGTGGATTGTCTGCTGTTTCAGTGAATACCCAGAGTCATGTGGTTGATGTGGCCAGGGAGCTCTTTTCAATGCTCCAGGGTAAGTAGAGTGTTCAAGGTGACACCCAAGTTGGGCATGGTAGATCTTCTCTTTTTTTTCTATCAGAGGGGAAGGTTTGATCAGCTCTGTTTGTTCCTCTCCTCCATGGTGACCAGTGCCTAGGCACTAGCCCCAGTGGGTGCAGTACTCATCTGTGCCACCACAAAATCCACACAAAGGATCATTGCAGTCCTCAGTATGAACATGGATCCCACAGCAATGACCATCAAGGATCCCCAAGCATGTGGAGGCACTCACAGTGAACTGCTCAGAGACCCTGCCCCACCCTTTACCCTCCCATGCAGCCAAAGTGTTTCTACAGTCCGAGCACACAAGGCTCCCACAGTAACATGGCACCAAGGATCCACTTTGCCTTACCAGTCTTTCCTGTCTACAGAGATCTGGAGACTCACAGAACCAGGCAAACAAAGCCCAAAAGCCTGTGACATGCTGGGAGACTGGGTATACCTCATAGTCCTGTGTGGGTGCCCAACCCCCTGTCAGTCCTGCCAGCCAGACTCAGGTGTCTCCTACTGGCTGGCTGCTGGGCACATGGCACAAGCTGGCACAGCTGTTATGTATGTCCAAAATGGTACCTGTCCTGGCTCAACCAGTTGCAAGGCATATTGTCAGGGGGTCAGGGAGAGAGAAATGCGTCCATTTTTTCCCTCTAGGTTGGCAGGTACACTTTCCCTTGCAGGGTCCTAGAGCCAAACTCATGCCAAGCTCTCTCTGCAGCTTTATCTCCAGTGGCTTAGACTGCTACACTCTGGTCTCACCTCACTCTCCAAAGCCGGTGCTGAGGCTCTAGGCTGCTGGGGTCGTGTGTCCATGCTTGTGTTGCACATCCACAGCCTCTATGTAGATCTACAGCATCCCTCTAACTTTCATGGAGTTTCTGCTGAAGTTTTCTACCTAACTCTTCCCTGAGATTGTACTTTCTTCACTGTTTTTCAACTATCTTCTCCTAAACTACAGCACTAACCCCCCTCCCTATTCCTTCATCTGGTAATGAGACTGGATAATTTCTAATGAACAGAAATTTATTGGCTCTTGGTTTTGGAGGCTAGGGTGTCCAGGATTGAGCAGTTGGCATCTTGGTGAGTCTCCCTACTGTATTATTCCCTAGAGGAAAGTAGAAGGGCAAGAGAGAGCAAGCAGGGACCATACTCAGTTATTTTGATAGCAACAAACACTGCTCATGAGGGTAGAGCCCCCATGGCTTGATAACCTCTTAAAGATCCCACCTTTTAGTACTATCACAATGGGAATAAACTTCAACATGAGTTTTTGCAAGTTAATATGAAAAAAATTTGATCAAGATTAAAATCTATCAAGGATAGTATATATAAGTATGAATGCATTAGAGCTGACCACCATTGCCCTTATTCCCAATAAGATGGTATTTCCAGAGTGTGCTAGAGAATTTTGCTCATAGAAGATGCTATAAAACATTTATTTGTTGAATGAAGGTGGGAAGGGCCAGTTTGGTTAGAAAACAGGATGTTTACAGCCAAAATTTGGAAAGGATGGAAACAAGTATTTCAAACTAATTATACTATATTTCCCTCATTGGCTATGGTTAAAGGCATGACTAAAATAAAAAATTTCAGTTTAGTTAGATTCAGACGTGGTAACTTCTTTTTTATAAACAAATATTACATAACTCAGCTATGGTGGTGGATACTTATTTGTTATTGGGAATAAGGTGACTAACTCCAGTTTCCTGTCTGGGTCTTTTTATTTCTTACCTCAGGGTTTTGTAACGATTTATCTATGGTAAGCTAATTCTCAGTAATACTGAAAAGACGGAAACTCGGAAGCAGAGGAGATGGTCAAGAGGAAATCTACACATACAGTATCATCCTCCTATCTCTTAAAGGAGGACCTACTGCTAAAAATTGCAGCAGCTAAGCACCAGCAGGGGAGGTGGGATGGAGTCTCTTTTGAATGAAGTCCTTGCTGTGCCCTTCAAACCTGCTGTGGTTGCTGCCCCTACAGGAAAGCCGCTGCAATGTGCCCCAATTAGGTCCCTGGGATCTGGAAGGAAAGCTCTCCAGAGCACTCCTGGCAGGGGAGGAGATTGCAGGCACAGCCATTCTGGCCAGTGTAGAGCTGTAGCATTATTTCTCCCTGGGGTCTTGAAGAATGATTCATTATAGACAATAATCCCAGAAACTAGTCTGAGTTACAGAATTAGCATCCACCCCTGCAAGCAGCTTTTGGTTCATTTGTTAGAGACTCTATCCAAAGGGAGACATAATTCACTTACTGAGCAGCTTGAACTAATATCATTGTTTTTCTCTAGCTTATATATGAACTTCACACTGGAATTAGAGTTGATAATCTTTCTTTCTCTAGCAAGCCAGTCACAACAGGTCTCCCAGTGCCTGAGCATTCTCAGCTAACAAAATGTCTGAGAATGAAGAAGGATGCACCTTGCATTCTGAGATTAGTGAGGGTTCCAGATGGCGCCAGAGAGGAGGTGCTAATACTAGCAACACTGGGCTTCTAACAGAAGACTGTTCACATGCAGTGCATGGAAGCTCATCCAAGACAAGGCATATAATTTGATTGGGCAGGTTATTAGTGACCTACTCACTGAGAAAGTCAAGGAAAATAAATGTGTGTGCTAATCTGCTACCAATGAAATTCAATAAATAGCCTCTCTGCCTTGCCACCTTTTGAATCAGAAGTGTCTTAGAAGTGAAAATAGCACATACTTGTCAAAACACCTGGTGCTATAGTATTAGAAACAATATAAATTAGGCTGAGAAAGAGAATTGCTAGGGCAGCAGTTTGGGAAATCATACTATTTCTGCTCCTCTATCTGTGCAGACACAGACTTTCTTAGAGAGGTACAGATAGTAGAATAAATTTACTCTTAGGTCTAAAAAGAAGGAAATAGATAGAAAGCAGATCACTTGCATCCAATTCTGCAAAAGAAAACAATTCATCATTGCATCATTTACATAATTTACTCATGCATTGGTTATAATTATTATTGATTTTTCATTTGCTAGTTAAAATGTCCATTATGCCTATTAGGTCAAGGACACTGCAATATCTGTATAACAAGGAACACATTCTGTAGTAGCAGGTCTCAAACTTCGGCATTCATCAGAATCACCCTGAAAGATTCTAATTCAGGAGATCTGAAGTAATGTCAGAGAATTTGCCAAATGATGATGGTGCCATTAATTGGGAACCACATTTTAATATCCAGTGGCTGCCCTTGCAAATAACCTAGGGAGTTATTAAAAGTTTTATGCCCAGTCTGCATTGCAGAATATACAAAGCAAAATATCTTGGGTGAAAATTAGATATTCAATTTCAAAGACTTGGAGAACCAGTGGCCTATGAGAAAGGCAACAACAACAACAACAAAAAAAAAACAGAAACATCTAGGAGTCATGAACGAATCAAAGGCAGGGACAGAAAATGGGAATGGGAGCCTAAGACTATCAGAAAAGACCGTCCTAATGGCTTGTAGAAAAAGAAAACACAAGTGTAATGAACCATGAACCATGAATATTTCAGGCAGAAGAACCAGCAGGTACTAAGGCCCTAATACTGGAGAAAATTTGATATTTCAGGTATTGAGAAAGGGTTAACATGCAGCTATACCATTCTGCATGAACAGTAGAGTTACCGGTAGAGAAGTAATGTGGAGATCTGTAAGCCTAACTCCAGGTTTGAGGAAGAACAGGAAGCCAACCAGCTCTACATTTAGAAGATCATTCTGGCTGCTGTAAATAGATTGGATAGGAGACGATAGAAAGGAGGGAGACTGGGATTCTATGGGCACTCAGCAGGCACAGGTAATGCTGGCCTGCTGGGAGCTCTAGCAGAGGTGGAGGAGAATCAGTAGAGTTTAATTGATGTTAGAGTAGAATTAATAGAACTTGATAAGTGACAAATATAGCAAATGAGAGAGATTAATCAAGAACAACTCCCAGATTTCTGGCTTTGGCAGGTGAGAAAATGGTGATGCCATTTATCTGTATGAAGGAAGGGATAGGTTTGTTTTAGACATGTTAAACTTGTTACTTGAGATAGATATTCAAGGTCAAGCATTAACTAGGCATTTTGTTATTTGAGCCTGGAGCACACAGTGAAGTTTGGAAATGGTGAAAAGAATCTGAGAGTCTCCAATGTTTATAGTTATGGAGTCTCATGATATCACATGGGAAGAAAAATGAGAAGGTAGTTTTAAGCTAAGTCTTGTAGAATCCATTTTATTAGTGGATGGAGAGAGAACCAGTTTATGAGGCTGAAAACAGAAATAGGAACACTAAAAGGAAAACCAAGTGAAAATGGAGTTAGAAACCAAGAAAAGGCCTGTGTTAAGATAGAATTGATCAGCTTGTCAGATGCTGCTAAGAAGTCAAGGAAGATGAGGAGAGACAGATTTTATAACATGGAAACCATAGCCACACTCTTTCAGAGGTAATTTGAAGGAGAAAGGTAATGGGTTAAAGAGTTGTTTGAAGTTGGGAAAATGGGAACAAGGTAAACAAGGCTTTTTAGAAAATATGTCTGTAAAAGTTACTAAAGACCTGGAATGGCAGCCTTAGAGGGATGAAAGAGACTGAACAATTTTTATTTAAGGTGGGAGATGTAAGACCAGTAAGATGCTGATGGGGGAGAATCAGTTGACAGGGAGAAATTAATGATTCTGGATACAGAGTTAACAAAGTAAAAAGCTTATCAGGGGGCAGTGTTTGACCTAGAAGTTAAGCTGCCAGTTGCGATACCCACTGCCCATATTGGAGCCCCTGGGTTCCAGTCACAGCTCTACTTCCAACTCCAGCTTCCTGTTAATGCACACCATGGGAGACAACAGCTATGGTTTAAGTAGCTGAGTCCCTTCCACATATGTGGGAAACCCGGATTGAGGTCTTGGCTCCCAGGCATTTGGAGCATAAGCCAACATATGGGAGCACTCATTCTCCCCCACTCAAATAAATAAATGTTTTTAAAAAGAGTTTAAGAAGGCAAAGAAGGAGGAACACAGAACACACAATGAGCTTTTAACTTTATTAAGGAAGAAGAAACAAAGCAGAGATGTGTAAGTCTTGAAAAGTGGTCATTGGAAGGCAAGGGAGCCTCCTTGTAATGGCTTCTTATTTTGTTGATGGAAGTATGAAAAAGGTGAGATGTTAGGGAAAGATATGAAATAATAAATTTGAGTATGGGTACACTGAGCATGAACAACATTCCTATTGCAAGAAAAAAGTATTACCAAATTCCTCTGAAAACAGTCTAGTTGGTAGAAAATGCTTAAGAGTGCAAAATTTCAAAAATTGAAAATTAAAGTGCCACATATTAGACAGAGGGAGAATTTTATGTGATTCCAGAGAAGAGAGAAGAGGAAAGAGAATGAAGTAAGGTGTCATCTGAGGCTGTTCTTTGTGCTTTGTGAATCGTAGTGTGACCCTTAACCCCCTAGCTGAAACCTAAAATGATGTTTGTTGAGTTTACACAATCTTTTGTACATGAGATCCTACTGGAGACAGAGCAGCACAAGCCAAAAAACACGAGTCTCCAAGGAAGAACATAAATTTGAGCATCTCTAAGACAGAATTATGAGTTTAAAACAATCTTTTCTAGACTATCTCTTGATACCTAGATGACATTTGCTTCTAAAACTGAAAATTTAAGAAGGGAAGATGAATGAGTCATTCTTGTGTTGGAAGGCAGTGAAGTGAGGCTCCCACACCTGGTCTTGGGAGTCCTTTCAATCTTCTCTCCTACGTCTGAACTCCAAAACCCACCCTGGAATGCCTCTCCTCCCTTAACCTCAATGACAGTAAGGTTCCTGCCAAGTTCAGAAGGAAGTTACCTGAAAGGCTGCATTTCATTTTGTGGGATTCTGAACCTCTCAGGGTTGATTTATTGAAAAAGCCTCAGAGAATAGAAATCATCATCATTAAGATGTGCGGACCTTTCTAGGAGAAAGGAAAGAGGCTTAAACTGTCAACCACCAAAAAGGCACACCCAAATCAATGGTGCAAATGGAGCCAACCCTTATTCCTTCTTGAATGCCTAAGCAAACAGTGTACTCTCAGTGAAACAGGCTAGATGAATTATGCAGTATCTGAGTTCTTGCCTACTCTGATTCTTTAAGCCAGTAGAACATTTTGTGGAGAGACAGTGGGAAAGGGAAAGGGGCACTTTCGGTAATTGCTTGCCCTTTGCTGGCAATGCAGTAGCCATAATTTTATGCTGCAGTGAACTCTCCAGTTTTTTTTTTTTTTAACACCTGAGCTTTGTGTTACACAGCTCCTCTAGCATGATAAATGTTCTTTACAGATTTAGAAGTAAGAACTGGACTTGAGTCCAGCTCTTTGTTGTATTCACTAGTTTGACTACAAGGAATAAATCCCACAAATAACTAATACTAATGTAGTTTAGATGTTAGAAATCTATCCAAATCCTCACACAAACCACATACTCCATCTGTGCTCAAACACTGGCCATTTCCTAAAAGTTAAGGGGAAGGAGACATGGACAGGTCTCTGTCTATCCACCCATCCTGCTCCAACCCCCGTGCTGGCTCACTCATATTTGTCTGTTACACATGATTCATGACTCACATTCTCCTAAAGCCTTCCCTTGTCCCTGTATACCCCGTCCAGTAAGATGGTTTGCTTTTTCAGTGCTTTTAGTAGTTTTATAACACCTTGTGCCTATGTCTATGACAGCATTCTTTTTCATTGCTGTGTAACTTCGTCATAATGATATCTACAGAAAGAAAGACATACGCCTGCGCCTTGGAAAATCTAGGTGAATTGAAGGGTGCAAGAAGAATGTGGGCTGGAATAGCCCAAAGATGTGAAAAATAAGAAGAACCTGGGCTTAGGAATCTTTGAAAGGAGGTCACACCTGAACTTATGACAGCAAGAATGAGCAAAGAATAGGACCTTGTGGTTCAGTCACCTGCTTGTTGACAGAAAGCGCCTGTCCTGCTCCTTGGATTGACCATGCAAAATCTATAAATAGAACTCTAACAGTATCCAGAAGCTCATTCAGGCGTTTGGGGCAAAGTCTCATTTCTTCACTGTCCTTCTTATGATTAGCTCTTTCTGCTCAAGACCCAACCAGATTCAACTGTCTCCCATCTATAAAGATATCAGATGTGGGGGGGGGGGCAACATTGTGGCATAATGGGTTAAACTGCTGCCTGTGACACTTGCATCCCAGATGGGCACTGGTTCAAGTCTGGGCTGTTCCACTGCCTTGGGCCCCTACACCCACGTGGGAGACCTGGATGAAGCCTCTGGCTCCTGGCTTCAGCCTGGTCTGTTCCAGGCCTCGTCAGTATGGTCATTTGGGGAGTGAACCAGTAAATGGAATATCTCTCTCTATCACTCCATCTCTCTCCATGACTCTGAATTTCAAATAAATATAATAAAACATTTTTAAAAAATCAAGAAAACAGATAGTTAAATATATATATATATATGTATGTATATATATATATATATATATATATATATATATATATATCAAGTGGAGCCAGCATTGTGGCATAGCAGGTAAGGCCACTGGATGCAATTCCGGCATCCCACATGGGTGCCAGTTTGTATCACGGCAGCTCCATTTCCATTCCAGCTCCCTGCTTATGGCCTGGGAAAAGCAGCAGATGGCCCAGGTGCTTGAGCCCTTGTACCCATGTGGGAGATGTGGATGGAGTTCCTGGCTCTTAGCTTAGGCCCAGCTCAGCCCTGGCCATTGTGTTCACTTTGGGAGTGAAGCAGCACATGAAAGATCTTGCTCTCTGTCTCTCCCTCTCTCTCTCTGTAACTCTGTCATAAAAATACATAAATCTTAAAAAAATAAAAATATCAGATACAAATTATTGCCTGACACATAAAGTATAAGGAACACCAAATTTCTTTATTTTTCTATCAAATCAATTGCAGTTGGAGCTCTCACCTATTGCAGTTGGGGAGGAGTTCAATACTGGCCAATATGTGCAGCTCCTGCTCGTACCTCTAGTCCTGTGCACTGGGGGGCAGCTTAATGTCATCACTTTTCCAGGCCTCTTTCCTTGCCCAAATCAACCACCAACAGCTCTGAGCATCTCAACACCTGTTCTTAAGGCTCTTCGCTTATAGAAGTGATTCTGTCTTAGGATACCACAGCCCTCTTCCTGATCTTCAGGGTCTGGTACTGCCCTGGAACTAGATTTCCTTCCTTCACCTCCCCCTCCAAGTACGAAACCTTCGAATGTGGTCACTGCATCACCTGCATCAGAACCATCCAGGGTGCTTGTTAAGCTGAGGTCATTACAATCACTTGGGGCCTATTTCTTCAGACTCTTCCTGTGGAATCTGAGCAAACTTGCTCTCAATGATTATTTGGGCTATCCTTAAAGAGCCACTTTCCTGTATTCTGAATACTAAAGCCTGTGAAGGGTATCTCCAAACTTTCAGAGAGAATAACGTACACTCACTCTCTTCACGCGGATTCATTCCTTAACTCTGCTCAGCCTGTTTCCTGATCCATTATCGAGTCTTGGTATGAAAGGAGAGGCTGTCCACCTTGGGAAAGCAAAAGAAAGTTACCAACTATTCTGAACAGAATAAAGGAAAAGCTCCAAAGAGGCTGCTTTGGGCAGACCTGAGAATAAAATTGCTGTTTGAATTCCTGGCTGACCACTTTAGTGTCCACGTGTCATTGCTTGCCATTCTTGTTGTTGTGGCAGGATTTGGTATGGCTTCTATAATTTTCATTTTTCTAGCACTTAACAATATTTCCTTTCAAAGTTTCATGATGCCAGTATCTCTTGTAAACATTTTTGCCTAATTCCATCATCAATCCACTTCTCTTCTAAATTCACATTCCTTCCCAATAATTTCTAATGTTCTAGACTCATTTAAAAACTGTACAGGCACTCTCAAGTCTCTGTGCCTGTTTCCCCTGGCTTCTCCATTCATTAGTGTTCACCCAATCAGCCAAGCCAGAAACCTGGAATTCAGCCAAAACTCACTCCTCGCTTCCCATCAGTCATCAAATCCTGGCAATTCATCTTCCAGCTATAACTCTAATTCCTTATTTCCTCTGTAGCCATTGCCACTGATGTGCTTTTATCATTTCTCACCTTATCTACTGAAATTCCTCCATAATCCATCTGTCTGCTTCCAAACTTGCTCTGTTTCCAACACATTTTCCATGCCAGTGCCAGTTAATTTTTTCATTAAATAAAAATTGAATAGTGTAAGTTACTGGCTAAAATAGCCTTAATTTGTTTTCTCAAGCTTCTTAGTTGCATAAAAAGAAATGGGATTCACATTGGCTTATAAAAACTTGGAAATTTGCTGCTTCAAGTAACTGGAAAGTCATGGGGTGGAAGCCCTGTCATACCCAGCCATTCTTACTATAACATCAGGATCATCACACTCTGTACCCCTTACCTTGTTTATTTTCTGTTGACTATATTATTAGGCAGGTACTGCCAGGTTGCAGAACAGTGAGTATAAGCAGCTCTAAGATTATCCTTTCTACCATGTTAGTTCTTAGCATAAAGTGGGCCCCTCCTTTCTAATATTTCTAGTTAAGTTAGGGGCTAGGGATATTGACCTCTCTTGGGTCACTTGAACATCCCTATGGTAGACAGAATATTGCTCCCCAAAGATGTTGATGTTTAAATCCCCAGAATTTGTGACTATCTTACTTTTCATGGCACAAACGACTTCATAAATATTATTGTTAAGGATCTTGAGAGGCAGAATTTATCCTGGATTATTTGGATGGACACAATGTAATCACAAGTACCCTTAGAAGAAGAAAGGACGGGATCGCAATCAGTAGCAGATGTGAGGCTGCTGGTGGTGGAGACAGAGGTGAGTCAAGAACCAAGGTGTGTAGGTAGCCTCTAGAAGCCGGCAATGGCAAGGAAACATTATTTCTAAGGTCTCTGGAAGGAATACAGCCTTTCTGACACTTGGAGTTTAGGGTTTCTGACCTCCAGGACTATAAGATGAATTTCTGGTTAAGCTCTTAAGTTTGTGAGAATTAGTTAAAGCAGCAAGAGGGAATTAATACAATCCCTGAACTAATCACTGTGGTTATGATAATGGAATTCTTTAGTTGGCCATTAAGTCATGTGCCCATATATGATTGTCTGACTTATCCAAGTCTCACAGTCAAGGGGAGGCTGTATGTTTCTCCAGAGAAATTCAGGGTGCAATATCTTCATAGAAAACAGACGCCTAGTGTGTACAAGCATCAATCGTCCTTTCCGACTCTCATTGTTTTCCAGGTAAAGATTCTGAGTGGGGTGAATACTGGCACCTGAGGTCAGGTTCTTACTTCTTTCTGTACTATTTTCTTATCTTCTACATAGACAATCTTTCCTTCATCCTTCACCTAACATATGTTCTTTTAAAAGATTCATTTATTTGTTTGAAAGGCAGAGTGACAGAGATAGAGTGGGGAGGCACCCTCCATCTATTGGTTCGTCCTGAGGTTGTACCAGACCGAATTCAGAAGCCAGGAACTCCATCAGCATCTCCTATGTGGGTAACAGGCCCAGTGTAGTTGGGCCTTCATCTGCTGCCTTCCTAGGCATATTAGGGAGCTGCATTGGAAGAGGAGCAGCCAGGACTGGAATAGCCACTTTGATATTGAATGCTGGCATCACAAGCTGTACCTTAACCTGCTACACTACAACACTGGCCCATAGCTCATGCTCTTACAGACAGCTCTGGCATCATCACTCTCAGAAAGTTCTCTTGGATAGCCTGGGCTAGAATAATCCTCTTCCACATTCTCAGTAAACTCCTACCACATTACTTGTCCCACTTGGTTGGAAGCAGTACTAAGTCAAATGATAATTCTCATAACCAATCATAGTTGTTGTGCTGGAGGAAACATGTAAACTTGATTTCCTAAGCAAAACAGAATATCAGCTATTTTTGTAAACCTTGTTGCCATGGAAACAGCCATCAACACACCAGGAGGGCTCATTGTGACTATATTTGATACAGTTCAATAAACTGGTATGTCTCTCCCATTTCTCTCTCTCAAAAGATTCAAGATTCACTTAGAAATCTACTCTTGATAAAATAATTGTTATAAGTATTACTTGAGCCTGATGGAACTGGAAACTATTGCTGTCCATGGACAAAATAGCATTCATTTTCTCCCAAAACTCCAAGACACAATTGCTATTTACTTTAGATTGTAATTTTTAAAATAATAACTCTAATTCTAATATTGAGGATTCTTGTTAGCTATTTCTTCAGCCCTGTCTGGGCTGAACAGGTGAATATAGTAGGTAAGAAAAGGGATATTTTTATTTCTTATTCCTATTTTCCAATATGACTCGAACTACTTCCTGCCAATAAATCCTCCTGACATTTTACAGTCATGGCACTAAATCACTAAAGCATCCATGGCCACTGAAAATCTACTGAAAGTAATGGTATTAAATGATGATTTTTTAGGTCTTGTCACCAATGTTAAAATGTATTCTTGATAAGGCATTGGATTTATATGTTAATGGCTATATTTCACCACCCTGCCTAATGGGTGTCTCTGTTACAGTCTATAGTAAAAAGTTATTAAACCTCCAAGGACCCTTTGACTGAAAGAAGTCTTGCCGTAAATCAATGAAAATGAGCACAGCCTATTTTCTGAGCATGGCACATCACGGCTGTTTGACAGAATGAGCACAGTGTTTGCTTGTTTTTAATCCAATAATATCCCTTAATTTTTGCAAGCTGTGGAAAGCAGCTTGATGGCCCATAGGGAATCAATTCCTTCACTTCACGTACAGGATGAGGCTTGAAGGACTACAAGGGAAGAGAGGCAATTTTCAAAAGTCAGTTGTCCTCCTTTTTCAGAAATGAAGCTCTCTTCCTTGCTTCCTTTTATTTTAACATCAAACCTAGATTTCTCTAAGGAGTTTTATGTAACATCAGTACCAATTAGTCAGATGGGGCTATTCCTATAGTTATTTGTTCCATATTGTTGAATTTGTGAGGCTAGAAAAGTTTAAAGGTTAAGGAAGTGAAAAAATAGGCAGCTGAATGTCATAACACTAGCTTGGAAATACTTCTCAGGAACCAAACATAATTCTTTATAAAGTCGTTTAGTACTTGTCCCTAGCAATGGTTTCAGATAGTTTGCCTCCTCTTGCAGATCCTTCCTCTTCTCTCAACCCCAAGCCTGGCATGCTTGTCCTCATCAGCTGCTGTCCACATAGTGCAGTGCACCTCTCTGCTAAAGCAAGGGACAGCTTGACCTGAACCATGACGAAGCTTCCTCAGCCTCTTGATGATTATTCTGATGTTTCCATGCTCTGTGATGTCAAAAGGAAAGGGTTTGACAATATTTTTCTGTGAGGATTTCAGTGCAATGTGTCTCTTTTGAGGTTCAACATGGGACTCTTTCTGTGGTTTCTTGGCAGGAAGAGTATAAAGATGTATTCAGAGCGGTTTTTAAATAATTGCTTTAAAATTTCATTTTAGAGGGAGAGAGAGTGACAGACTAACCTCCTGTCTGCTTGTTTATTTCCCAAATGAACCATAAGCTAGGAGCTCTGTCTAGGTCTTCTCTGTGAGTGGCAGAACCTCAACTTCTTGAGCCATCATCTGCCGCCTCCCAGGGATCTTGGATCTTGGATCTTGGATTAGTACCACTCAGCTCATTGGGATTAGGAGTCCCATGGCAAGTTTTTAGCTTTATCCTTAGAGATAAGTCCGTGGGAATGTGTGCTGAACTGTACAGTTTCTCCCTCTCTTATTCCCACTCTTAAATTTTACTGGTATCTATTTTCAATTGGATTTAAACACTTAAGAATAATTCTGTGTCAAGTAAAAAGTTAAACCAATGGTATTAAGTAGAAAAAGAAAACTAAAAAGAATAAAATAGTAAGCTGTTCCTTGACAGTCAGGACAAGGGCTGATCAAGTCATTGATTCTCTTAGTGTCAGTTTCACTTCTACAGGTTTCCTTTTAGGTGCTCAGTTGTCACAGATCAGGGAGAACTTGTAATATTTGTCCTTTTGGGATTGGCTTATTTCACTCAGCATGATGTTTTCCAGATTCCTCCATTTTGTTGCAAATGACCAGACTTAATTAACTTCATATACAGAAGACCAACTCTATACTAACTAAAGATTTCAACAGTTTGCACCCACAACATACCTTATTTCACAAAGTCTGATGTTTTCCAGATGCATCAATTTTGTTGCAAATTACTGGATTTCATTTTTTTTACTGCTGTGTAGTATTCCATAGGGTACATATCCCATAATTTCTTTTTCCAGTCTTCAGTTGACGGGAATTTAGGTTGATTCCATGTATTAGCTTTTGTGAATTGAGCTGAAAAAATATGGGGGTGCAGATAACTCTTTTATTTCCTGATTTCATTTTCCTTGGGTAAATTCCCAGAAGTAGGATGGCTGGGTTGTATGGTAGGACTATATTTAGATTTCTGAGTTATCTCCAAACAGTCTTTCACAGTGGTTTTACCAGTTTACATTCCCACCAACAATGGATTAGGGTACCTTTTCCCCAACATTCTCACCAGCATTTGTTGTTTGTTAATTTCTGTATGAAAGCCATTCTTTTTTTTTTTTTTTAATTTATTTGACAGGTAGAGTTACAGACAGTGAGAGAGAGAGAGAGACAGAGAGAAAGGTCTTCCTTCCACTTGTTCACTCCCCAAATGGCCGCTAAGGCTGGCGCTGTGCTGATCCAAAGCTAGGAGCCAGGTGCCTCTTCCTGGTCTCCTATGCAGGTGCGGGGGCCCAACCACTTGGGCCAACCTCACTGCCCTCCTGGACCACAGCAGAGAGCTGGACCGGAAGAGGAGTAACCGGGACTAGAATCAGCACCCATATGGGATGCTGGCACCAAGTGAGCCACAGTGCCAGTTCCATAAAAGCCATTCTAACTGGGGTGAGGTGAAGCCTCACTGTAGTTTTGGTTTGCATTTTCCTGACAGCTAGTGATCCTGAATATTTTTTCATGTGTCTGTTGGCCATTTGGATTTTCTCTTTAGAGAAATGTCTAATTAGATTGTTTGTTTTGTTGTTGTTGAGTTTTTTATATATTCTGGTTATTAATCCTTTATCAGTTTCATGGCTTGCAAATAATTTCTCTGATTCTGTCAGTTGCCTCTTCATTTTCCTGTTTCTTTTGCTATACAAAAACTTCTCAATCTGAAGTAATGCTATTTGTTTATTTTGGCTTTGACTACCTGTGCCTCTGGGGTCCTTTCCAAGAACTCTTTGCCTGTGCCTATATCTTTCAGGGTTTCCCCAATGTTCTCTAATAATTTGATGGTGTTGGATTATATATTTAGATCTTTAATCCATGTTGAGTAGATTTTTGTGTAAGGGATAGGATACGGGTCTTGCTTCATACTTCTGCATATGGAAATCCAGTTTTCCCAGCAACATTTGTTGAAGAGATTGCCTTTTCTTCAGTGATTGGTTTTAGCTCCTTGATCAAATATAAGCTTGTTGTAGATCTTTGAATTGATTTCTGGTGTTTCTATTCATTCCATTTGTCTATCCATCCATTTTTGGCTGTTTTGATTTTAAGTGCCTTGTAGTATGTCTTGAAATCTCATATTGTGATATTTCTGGATTTCTGTATCTTATATAAGATTTCATTAGCTATTTGAGGTCTCCTGTTCCTCTGTAAGAATTTTAGCATCATGTTTTCTAGATCTGAGAAGAATGTCTTTGGTATTTTGTTTGGTATCACACTGAATATGTAAATTGCTTTCAGAAGAATGGACATTTTGATGATATTGATTCTTCCATCCATGAACACAGAAGAATTTTTCATTTTTTTATATCTTCTCTATTTCATTCTTTAATGTTTTATAAGTCCCATCATACAGATCTTTGCCATCCTTGGTTAAATTTATTCCAAGGTATTGGATTTTTGTAGCTATTGTGAATAGGATTGATCTTTGAAGCTAAATCTCAGCCGTGGCATTATCTGTGTATACAAACGCTGTTGATTTTTGTGTGTTGACTTTATATCCTGCCACTTTATGAAACTCTTCTATGAGTTCCAATAGTCTCTTAGTGAAGTCTTTTGGATCCCCTATATATAGAATCATGCTGTCTGCAAATAGGGATAATTTGACTTCCTCCTTCCCAATTTGTATCCCTTTGATTTCTTTTTCTTTCCTAATGGCTCTGGCTAAAACTTCCAGGACTATCTTGAATAGCAATAAAGAGAGTGGGCATCCCTGTCTGGTAGCAAATCTCAGTGGGAATGCTTCCAGTGGGAATGCTGGCCATGGGTTTGTCATAAATTGCCTTGATTGTGTTAAGAAACATTCCTTCTATACCAAATTTACTTAGAGTTTTCATCATGAAAGGATGTTGTATTTTATCAAATGCTATTCTCTGCATCTATAGGTTTTTTCCCAGCAGTTTGTTAATGTTATGTATTACATTGATTAATTTGCGAATGTTAAACCATTCCTGAATACCAGGGATAAATCCCACTTGGTCTGGGTGAATGATCTTTCTGAGGTGTTGTTGGGTTCAATTGGCTAGAATTTTGTTGAGGATTTTGTGTCTGTGTTCATCAGGGAAATTTGTCTGTAATTCTCTTTTATTTTATTTTTTCTTGAAGGTTTTTATTTAATGAATACAAATTTCATATGTACAGCTTTTAGGAATACAGTGTTTCTTCCCCCAATTTCTGCCATCCCACCCCCACTCCCATCCCACCTCCTACTCCTTCTCCCATTCCATTTTTCATTAAGATTCATTTTTACTTGACTTTATATATAGAAGACCAACTCTGTACTAAGTAGAGATTTCAACTGTTTGTACCCGCATAGACACACAAAGTATAAATTACAGTTTGAAGACTAGTTTTACCATTAATTCTCATAGTACACCACATTAAGGACAGAGGTCCATCATGTGGAGTAAGTGCACAGTGACTTCTGTTGTTGATTTAACAATTACTGCTCTTATTTTTGACATCAGTGGCCACCTGAGGCTCTTGACATGAGCTGCCAAGGCTATGGAAAACTTTTGAGTTCACAAACAGCATTGGTTGTAATTTTCTTTCTAGTTGCAACTTTTTCAGGTTTAGGAGTTAAGGTGATGCTGGCTTCGTAGAAAGAATTTGGGAGAATTCCCTCTTTTTCTATTGTTTTGAATAATTTGAGAAGAATTGGAGTTAGTTCTTCTTTAAATGTCTGGTAGAATTCAGCAGTGAAGTCATTCGGGTCCTGGGCTTTTCTTTGTTGGGAAGGCCTTTATTACTGATTCAATTTCTGTTTGGTTATGGATCTGTTTAGGCATTCTGTGTCTTCATGGCTTAATTTAGGTAGGTTGTATGTGTCCAGGAATCTATCCATTTTTTCTAGGTTTCCCAGTTTGTTGGCATACAGCTTTTTGTAGTAATTTCAAATGATTCTTTTGTTTCTACGGTTCCTGTTACATTTCCTTTTTCATCCCTAATATTATTGATTTGGGCTTCCTCTCCTTTTTTTTTTGGTTATTTGGGACAATGGTGTATCAATTTTGCTTATTTTTTCAATAAACCAGTTCTTTGTTTTGCTGATCTTTTGTGATTTTTTGGATTCAATGTTGTTGATTTCTCCTCTAACTTTAATTATTTATTTTCTCCTACTACTTTTGGGTTTAGTTTGCTGTTGCTTTTCTGGATCCTTGAGATGCATTGATAGCTCATTTAATGGGTGTCTCTCCAATTTCTTGATTTAGGTACCTATTGCTATAAACTTTCCTCTTAACACTTTTGCTGTATCCCATAAGTTTTGATAGGTTGTGTTGCCATCTTCATTTGTTTCCAGAAAGTTTTTTATTTCTCTTTTGATTTCTTCTATGACCCACTGTTCATTCAGGAGGGCGTTGTTCAGTCTCCATGTGTTTGCATATGTTCTAGAGTTCCCTGAGTTCTGATTTCCAGCTTCATTCCATTTTGGTCCTGAAGATGCATGGTATGATTTTGATTTTTTAATTTATCGAGACTTTCTTTATGGCCTAGCATGTGGTCAATCCTTGAAAAGTTCCATGCACTGCTGAGAAGAATGTATATCCTGCAACTGTAGGATGAAAAGTTCTATAGATATCTGTTAGGTCCATTTGGTCTATAGTATTGATTAAATCTGCTGTTTCCTTGTTGATTTTCTGTCTGTCCGATCTGTCCATTGCTAAAAGTGGGGAAATGAAGTCCCCCATTACTGTTGTGTTTGAGTCTTTGTCTCCATTTACATCCATTAAGATTTCTTTTAATCAGCCACGTGCCCTGTAATTAGGTGCATATACATTTATAATAGTTACATCTTCCTGTTGAATTGATCCTTTAATCATTATATAGTGCCCTTCTTTGTCTCCTTTAACAGTTTTTGTGTTAAAGTCTATTTTGTCTGATATTAAGATGGCTACACTGGGGCCAGCATCATGGCTCACTTGGTTAATCCTCTGCCTGCAGTGCCGGCATTCCTTATGGGTACCGGGTTCTAGTCCTGGTTTCTCCTCTTCCAGTCCAGCTCTCTGCTGTGGTCCCGGAAGGCAGTGGAGGATGGCCCAAGTGCTTGGGCCCCTACACTCACGTGGAAGACCAGGAGGAAGCACCTGGCTCCTGGCTTTGGATCAGCGCAGTGCCGGCCGTAGCGGCCATTTAGGGGATGAACCAACGGAGGGAAGACCTTTCTTTCTGTCTCTGTCTCTCTTTCTCTCACTGTCTAATGCTATCTGCCAAATAAATAAATTTAAAAAATGGTTACACCAGGACTTTTTTGGTTATGGAATATGTTTCCATCCTTTCACTTTCAGTCTGTGTACATCTTTGTTGGTGTGATATATTTCTTGTAGGCAGCAAATAGATGGGTTTTGTTTTTTAATCCATTCAGCCAGCCTGTGTTTTTTAACTGGGGAGTTGAGGCCACTTATATTCAAGGTGACTATTAATAAGTAACAACTTTGCTCTGTGATTCTTCCAGAAATATTGCTATTTTTTACTTTGAATCTCCTTTGAACTTTTACTGAGAGATTTTCTTCCATTATCTTCTTTTGTAGTAATGACCATGTTTCTATGTGTCTGTGTGCAACACATTCTTAAGCATTGTTTGTTTGGCTGGATGTGTGGTGACAAATTCTTTCAATTTCTGTTCGTTATGGAAGGTCTTCATTTCACCTTCATTCATAAATGAGAGCTTTGCAGGGTATAATTTCTGGGATGACAGTTTTTTTCTCTTAAGTCTTGGACTATAACTCATTGTTCTCTCATAGCCTGTAGGGTTTCTGATGAGAATTCCACAGTGTGTCTAATTGGAAATCCTCTGAACATAGTCTGTAGTTTCTCTCATGCACATTTTAGAATCTTCTCTTTATGTTTTACTGTGGTGAATTTGGTTACAATGTGTCATGGTGAGGGTCTTTTCTGGTCATGTCTATTAGGAGTTCTATGTACTTCCTGTACTTGAATGTTCCTTTCTTTCTCCAAACTAGGAAAGTTTTCTGTTATTACTTCACTAAAAAGGCCTTCTAATATTTTCTCTTCCTCCATGTCTTCAGGAACTTCTAGAACTCACATATTGGGTCTTTTTATAGTATCCTGTAGATTCTCAACAGTGTTTTTTAGTTTTCTAATTTCCTCTTCTTGTCTTTGGTTTGACTGTATAATTCCCTGTGCTTTGTCTTTTAAGTCTGATATTCTTTCTTCTACTTCATAGATTCTGTTGTTAAGGCTTTCCACTGCATTTTTATTTGTTCTGTTGAATTCTTCATTTCATTTTGATTTCACTTTAAGATCTCAATTTCATAGGAGAAATTTTCTTTCATGTCCTGTACAGTTTCAGTAGTTTCTGCATTTTCTTCTGATTACTTCTATGTAATCTTATGATCAATTTTTTAAAATTCCATTTCTTGCATTTCTTCTGTCTCATCATTTTCACAATCTAGTATTGAAGTGTCATGTTCTTTTGGGTGCATGATGTTGTCTTCCTTATTCTTGTTTCTTGAATTGGTGCATTTGTTGTTTGGAATTTGTAGAGATACTAGTTGGTTTCTTCTCTTTTTCTGCTGTGGTGGCTTTTATTTTTATACCATGACTCTGTAGATAAGCAGAATATCTGCTTTTTAGTGAATATCTAGAGGCTTAGGTGTGTGTGGCCAGAGAGCTCTGTTCAGTTCTCCAGGGTGAAGAGTGTTCCTAAGGTGATACTCCCAGGTTTGGCATAGTAAATCTTCTCTCTCTCTTTTAAATCAGAAGGGAAATTTATTCTGCTTAGTTTATCTCCTCTCCTCAAAGGAGACCAGTGTCTGAGCACTAGCTCCAGTGAGTATAATATTCATCCCTCTGCCCCAAAGACCACACAAGGGATCTGTGCAGTCCTCAGTGTAAGTTCAGTTTCCCCAGCCATGTCTCTCACCAGGTAACCAAGGAACCCTGAGCATGTAGAGTCTCCCTCTGTGACTCCTGAAAGTCCCAGCTACACCATGAGTCCTCTGACACACCCTCAGTTTTTTTCACAGTCCCAGTACAGAAGCCTCACACAGTCACAAGCTCCTAGCCCCCTGTTAGTTCTCCCCACCAGAGTCAGGAGTCTCCACTTGGCTGGTTCCTGGGCACAGACACGAAGTGGTACAGCTGTTACATATGTCCAAAATGGCACCTGTTCTATCAACTTGTTACAGGATGCCTTTGTAAAGTGATTGGGGAGAGAGAAATGTGTCAGTCCTGTCCTTTTTATTTTTCTCCTCTAGTTTGGTTAGAACACTTTCCCCATGGGGATCCAACCTGAGTGCCCTCTGTGTTCTTCCTGCAGCTTTTTCACCAGTGGTTTGGGCTGCTGTGGTCCGGTCTCACCTCACTTTCTAATGCTGGTGCATAGGCCCTCAGCTGCTGTAGTCCAAACCATGGGCACCTATGCCCTCCTCATAGGTCCACTATGTCCCTCTAATTTCTGTGGGGTTCCCTCTGCTATTTTCTCTCTAACTCTTCCCTGAGACCACACGCTCTCCACTCTTTTTAAACTATATTTTCCTGGGCTAGAATAGTAAACTCCCTCCCTACTCTGCCATCTTGGTATGAACAGAAAATTTTGTTTTAACAAAAGAAAAACTTAGCTCATTCATCCAGAAAAATCCTGCAAACAGCAACCCGATCAAGTTCCTAACAGGATAGAAGATACATTTAACTCTTGGTTTAGAGTTTAATTGATTTTTGCTATTCATAGTGTTTCAATGCCAGACACAGGTTTTTAGTTCAAAAGTTGTTCATTCAAGGGTCAGTTTTCCTGTGGTTATAAACAGACACTATTAAAAAAGTGAAGGATGGGTGGGTATTTATCACAGTGGCTAAGGCACAGTTTGGAATGCCTGCATCCTGATTCCACTCCCAATTCCAGCCTCCTGCTAATGTACACCCTGAAAGGCTGCAGGTAATTCTTTAAGAGTGTGGATCTCTGTTACCCATGTGGAAGACCCAGATTGAATTCCTGGCTCCTGGATTCAGCTTGGTTTTGACCCAGCTGTTAAATTAGCCAACAGATGGAAAAGCTGGCTAGTTATCTGTCTTTTTCTATCTCTTTCTTTCAAATGAAATGATGTGAAATAATAAATAAAAAGGTTTTGAAGTAAAGGAAAGCAGTTCACCAAAAGCGTTATTACCAACTGAGGCATACTTTATGGAACAAAGTTTGCTGGAGAGTTTTGATATGGGAGGAAGATCGACACTATGAGCAACAGCCTGGGAGTATCTGTGCATGATCCGCAGGGACCAGGCAGGGATCACAGTGGCGGTAGCCAGTCTGGAAAGGGGGCAAGGCAATTTCAGAAAGGACAGTGGGCTTGGGACAGGACCTGGAGTCAAGGTCAGACTCATAGATCTGTAAGGGAGATTATTCCAGGAGCTACTGGGACTCTTATTTGGAAACAGGCACAGCCTTTCCAAACTGAAAAGAGCCGTCCTGAAATGCTGATGGCCACACTTCAATAGCTTGGCTGCACCCTCTTCACTCCAGGGCTCTTTGCCTCACTGGCAGGAGTGGGGCTTCCAGGAATAATGGCAGGATATGACTGACTGGATTTCCCTCATCTCAACTTCTGCAGTTCTCAAGGCCCAAGTTTAAGTAAAGGAACTCTAGTACAAGCAGGTAGCAGAATGTAAACAAAAAGTCCTGGTGGTGGGTAATGCCTGAGGCCTTTGGAACTGGTACACCTGGAGATGGCTGGAATGTCTGGTATGGGGTGGGGACATGGAGATGTTGTAAGAAGATCCTGGGAAGGAAGACAGATGATGGGCTCTATATAGGGAGTTTCCAGATAAAACACAGTATGCCAGTTAAATCTGAATTTTACATAAATGAATAATTTCTAAGTATAAGTATGTCCTAAACCTTGCACTGGGTGCTAGAATTGTAGCACAACAGGTTAGGTTGCTGCCTGCAATGCCAGCATCCCATATGAGCACTGGTTGGAGTCCTGCTCCTCCACTTCCAAGTCAGCTCCCTGCTACTGCACCTAGGAAAGCAGTGGGAGATGGCACAAGTGCTTGGACCCCTGCCATGCATGTGGGAGAACTGGATGGAGTTCCAGGCTCCTGGCTTTGGCCTGGCCTAGCCCTGGCCAAATTGTGGCCATTTGGAGAGTGAACTAGTAGATGGAAGATATCTCTCTCTCTTTCTCCCCCCCCCCCCTTTCTCTTCTACCTTTCAAATAAACAAATACATTTTAAAAAATAAAAACATTGCCAGGGATATACTTGCACTTTTAAAAATCCATTGTTGAAGAGTCAAATTTAAATGGGTGTCCTACCCTACCCATATGCCACACCAAGGACATGGGCCTCTCCTTCAGGCAGCAGAAAACCATTGGTGGATTTCAAAGGGAAAGGTCATGGTCAAATCATCCTTCTGTCAGCAGGAATGGGGAGCTGGAGGGGAGGAATATGAGTCTGACACAAACAGGAAGTATTGTAGAAAAATAAGAGTCAAAAGACATAAGCAAACAAAAAACAAGATGCTATTTTGAATCAGAACAGTTATTTCTTCAGTCCAATATTCTGTCTGCCAGGAGTGCCAAACAGTGCTTTGCAAAAAAGAATGGCACAGTAAGAGAAACCTCAGTCTGAGACGCAGCTTTTAGCTGTAATAGGCCCTTTGAACCTGTACAGATCAACTACAGACCACACATATAGCTAAGCACCTTCCATCTACTCAGGCTTCTTTTCAAAATTTCTATTGTGTTCTTAAATATTAGAGGCATTTCCCAAAAGGCCCTCACACATTAGGAAGGTTTCCTGGTTTAAATGCAGAAGTAAGTTAAGGCTGGAACAAAGCTACTTATCTTCACCCTCAGAATCCTCTGTGTCTCCCAAATCACATCTCTTCCCAGCCTTGTTCAGGATTCTGCACTAGGTGTCTGTGTCCCCCTGCTCCTGTATTCCTTGTTTTGTAATTACTTCCTTCCTCTTTGCACCTGCCTAATAAGCCCACTTGTTCTCTCCTTCATGTCACCTGGAGACTCTGAGTCTTAGAATAACTGACTTAAATCTTAGATCACAACGGACTGCTCCTCTTCCCATCCCTAAGGCTGTGGTGGTTGTTGACCTACTCAACAATTTCCTGGAAATATCATTTTATATCTCCCTTTCTGTTAAAGCTGCAGGGTTCTTTTCTTCTGCTAAACATTGACTTCTTCCAGAAGTGATTCTGAACCAGGGGTTATACTATTGGTCTGTCCACATATTCCTTTCAGGAATATAAGCATTAAATATATAAATATAAGCATTAAAATAAAAGTCCTTGTATTTGACTGCCTTTATCTCTATGGTTATATGAATTCTTCATATAACTCATGAAAAAGGTATGTGATGAAAAAGCTATGCATATGTTTCAAATACATTTTGCATGAATTTTATCTTTTAATCCCATTTTCCCATGTACTTTTTGGAGTTCTGCTGTACTACTCATGATATTTTGTATCTTTGCCCTTCAAAAGCCAAATAATCCTACCGTCTGCCACCATCACCAGGCAGGGAATGTGTGAGCTTTCCTGATTCACCTCTCATAATTTTTATTACAGAGCTGTAGACTATAGGCGGCAAAGAAATTCACTTGATTCCCTAATAATGATGTTTCATTTGTTGGCTCAAATGCTTTGGCTTGAATGAGTTAAACAGAGCCTAATACAGGACAGAATGTTGGTATTCTTTGCGATTGACTTAGGAAATGAGGACTTAGTAGCAAAATGAGAAAGGGAAGTTTTGGTCAGCCAAGGGAGAGCTATGAATAAAAGCATCACAGTAGTTTGAAACTTTTGAAAAATGTAATGCAGGTTTTTATACCTCTTAAAGGGTAGTTATAAAGCTGGCATAAAACCTCAATGCTATGGAGAAACTTACTGTAATAGAAAGCAAGATCAGAACAATTACACTGAATATTTATAAATGGAAAGGTTTTGAGGTGATTTTAAGATTTTTACTTTATTTATTTACAGAGAGAGGTCTTCCATCTGCTGGTTCACTCCCCAAATGGCCTCAATGGCTGGAGCCAAGCTGATCTAAAACCAGGAGCCTGAAGCTTCTTCCAAGTTTCCTATGTGGGTGCACAGGCCCAAGAACTTGGGCCGTCCTCTGCTGCTTTCCCAGGCACATTAGCAGGGAGCTGGATCAGAAATGGAGCAGCCAGGACTTGAACCAAGCACCCTTATGGGATGGCAGCACTGCAGGCTTGAGTTTTAACCTGCTGAGCCATAGCATCGGCCTTGAGGTAATTTGAATTTCAAATATAAGCAGATTGACTTTTTTTTAAAAGTTGATATACTCATTATTTTACTCTGTTCCTGCAATATATGTATTTGTATATAGTCACTTCAGTGTTTATATATTTCTCTTTATCCAGTGTGTGTCTTTGTGATCCATTTTGAATATCTAAAGCAGATAGAATTAATTATAAGGAATTGATTACATAGGGGTAATACTGAGAAGGGCCAGTGAGGCAGCTGAGGTGCTAATAACCTCGGGAAGCCACTGTCACCCCTGGAGGGACCCAGGGAAGCTCCACTGTTAGCACAGCCCAAGAGGAGGGGCCCGCAGAGCATTCTGGGACCCTGGTGTCCTGTCCAGGCGAAACTGGAGCCTTGGAAGGAAAGTGATATCTCTCCATCCTGGACTCAAAGCAGGATGGGTTAGGAAGAGAAATACCCTGGCTTCTTCCTTCCCCCTTCTGTTTAGGCTCTCAGCACCCATATCCTCCATAAGCCAGCAGAGACAGGGCCTAGCAAGCATTCCCATCCATGTGAAGCTGAGCTGGGCAGAAAAGCATGTGGAATTACTCTGAGCACAAACAGGCCCAGGCCTAAAGAGTTTCTCACATAGATAATCTCCTTATTAATAACGACTTATTGCTTTATTTGATTCATTTCTCAGAGGATTAGTAGTAGATTCTCACCCAATACACTTCCTGGCCCATTTGCATATGACATCACAGAGGCATAGCTTGCAATACAAAGTGGAGGGAAACAAATAGAGATGAGTCACTCAGAGGTAAGACATGATTGTTTTGAATGGAACGCTTATCTGCAAGAAGGAAGCTTTGACACGTGTTAGGTTTAATTTATGTAGCACTTGCATCTGAAAATGTATCTTGGACTCTTTAATCACTTGGTCAGTTCTATATGGAAGATCTTGTTTTGATGTTTCATTTCTCTGTGTGTGGGAGAGGAAGGAGTGGTGTTGGGGCTGGCAGTAATGCAGCTGGATTTCAAAAGCAAAGGAAATATGAGAATCTAGGGAGACAGGAGTAGTTCAATTTGTGTTTACTTGTCGATTCTATAAGATTATTTTTTTAGTTTCTATTTTAATTAAACATCAGTAACCGTGAAGTCCTGAAAAGAAGACATCTGGCTTAGTATGAGGGTACGTGGAAAATGTACATTATCTTATAATTCCATTTTTCCATAAACTTTTTGAGGTATCCTAGTATATTTTCAGTTTGCACTGGAAAGAAGGGAGCTGATCATATGTGAGACTGGAGATATATTTGACAGGACAGCTCTATAGCTAGAGCATGCCAGGTTCTATTTATATCACGTTGTCGCTGTATAACAGTGCCTGTAACTTCTCTGAAAAGATTCATAGAAATGTCTCATTTCCAAATGATGATGTGGTACTGAGCAGGGCAGTTTCCCCAAGTGCCCCAGAGGTTGCTTCTCAGTATGCAGGGCGGCTTATGGTGGGAAGGAGAAAGAACAAGGCTGAGGCCAAAGCTAAATTCTAATCACTTTTTGGATCCATTTACATAGGAATTCCACATTAAAAACTCAATATCCCTAAAATGGTTAAACTTGATGTTATTGATGAAAGGTATGCTATAAATGATCACTAATCTAGGATGTCTCTTAGACTATAGTGAATAGTGGAAGAATGTTCACTCATAAAAGGATGACATTCTGTCATTTGTGACATCAAAGGTGGAGCCAGAGGTCAGTATACTAAATGTAATAATCCAGGGGGCCAGCGCCATGGCTCACTTGGTTAATCCTCTGCCTGCAGCGCCGGCATCCCATATGGGTGCTGGATTCTAGTCCCAGTTGCTCCTCTTCCAGTCCAGCTCTCTGCTGTAGCCCGGGAAGGCAGTAGAAGATGGCCCAAGCGCTTGGGCTCCTGCACCCACGTGGGAGACTAGGAGGAAGCACCTGGCCCCTGGTTTCGGATCAGCGTAGCTCTGGCCATAGCAGCCATTTTGGGGGGTGAACCAATGGAGGGAAAACTTTTCTCTCTGTCTCTCTCTCTCACTGTCTAACTTTATCTGTCAAAAGTAAATAAATAAAACATAGTCTCCATATATTAGGAGCTAGCATATAATATGAATGACACATACATAGCACACACAAACATATATACACACCCAAGCATGAAGAATAGAAAACATACATGGAAAAGTCATTGTTAATTCTGAGGAGTGCAGTGAGACAAAAAAATAAAATAAATGAAATGAAATAATCCAGGTACACAAAGTCAAGTACTGCATGATCTCACTCATGTGGAATCTAAAAAAAAATCTGATTTCATAGAAGTTCAGAGTAAAATGATGGTTGCCTGGGGAGAGTAGGAGGAAGGGAGGAGTGGGAAGAGGATGGTAAACAGGTACTAATTTGTAGTTATGAGGGAGAAGTTCTGGTGCTCTATCCATGGTAGAGTGACTATAGATAATAATGTATCAATTTTTTAAGTTAGAAGAGAAGATTTTGAATGTTTTTACCATAAAGAGGTGATAAATGTTCAATGAGATAGATATAGTCACCCTGATTTGAACATTACACACTGCATACATGTATTGAGATATCACATGATGACCCATAAATACATATAATTTTTGTGTATTGGTTAAAAATAAAAATTTTAGATTTATTGATTGATTTGAAGGCAGAGTGACATAGAGAGAAGGAGAGAGAGAGACCTTCCATCTGCTGGTTCACTACCAAAATGCCTGCAACAACTGAGCTGGGCTAGGCCAAAGCCATTAACCGGGAACTCTTTCTGAATCTCCAATGTGGGCAGCAGGAAACCAAGAATTTGGGCCATCATCACCTGCCTTTCCTGGCTCATAATCAGGAAACTGGATCAGAATTACTATAGTTGATACTTGAACAATGACTCTGATATGGGATGCAAGTGTCTCAAATGGCAGCCATTAGCCTGCTGTTCCACAAAGCCCTCTCTCCCATCAAAAGTGATATTTTTAAAGTTAGGGTGTTGGACCTCTCAGTTGCAGAGATGCCCACTTGCTCAGGAGGACGCCCAAAGATCCAGACTCCAGACCAGTTGATGCAAAAAGCACGAGGTTTTTATTGGACGTTTGCGCAAATGGGCCCCCACCTCAGGCAGTGAGGAGCCCTGAGCGGCAGTTTCACACAGGTTATATAGGCAACGAATTAGCATATTCCTAATGCGCATGCATAGGATTGGTCAGTTCAGAGGGACCATTAGCATATGGGAGAATGCTGGCGAAGAATGCTGGTGGAGAGTGCTGGTGTAAAATGCAGAGGTGGCACGGGATTGGCTGGTTCGGAGGGACAATTAGCATACCGGAGAATGCTGAGGGAGAGTGCTGAGGTGTTACAGGATTGGCCGGTCGCAGTGACATCATAAGTGCGTGCCTAGAGACTCTCCTAAGGGGAGGGGCAGCTCTGCTCTGGGCGCGCCCAGAGGTTTCCCGGAGGGGAGGGGCAGTTCTGCTCTGGGTGTGCCTAGAGGTTCTCTGAAGGGGATTGACTTTTCCTTCCCAGAGAATGTCCTGCCCGCTAGACTCTGGGGAACATCTATCCTCTTAAGAAGCCCCTGATATTTGCCCAGGCCTAGTTTCTTGTCCCTCTCCCCCATAAGGGTCCTTCAAGGGCACTTGTTTAACTCATGATGCCTACTCAATAAATGGTGGCTATTGCAGAAAAAAATCAGGAATAATGAGAACTAATAAAATCTCACCAAATTTCTTGATATGACAGCAAATGTTTTAGCAGCATGAACAGGAAAGCAGAGCAGGACACAATCTGAGAGGTACAGGACAAAACAGATGGTCAGATAAATAGGTAGCTATCATGGGACATTTATTCTAAATGTTTACTCAGGTAAGGAAGGAGAAAACAGAACAGTAGTCAAACACGAGCAGCAGTATTAAAAGATACTTTTGTTTTTTTATGAAGTTTGGAGAAATCTGGACATATTTGAAGACAAAGTGGAAAAGTCCCATAGAAAGAATAAGAATAAGAGAGTGAAGAACTGAGAGATCAAAACCATGGATAAGGTAAAATGGGTGGGATGGGAAGGGACTAAGGGCACTGATTCCAAAGATTCTAACAAGTGGCCTAGAAAGATGTGAAACCACTTTTTCCTCTGATACATGATAAAAAGGAAGCAGAATTAACATCAGCATATAATGTCTGGGAGCAGACATTATATGAGACTTGGGTCAAGCACAAGGCCATTAATCACGCCCATGCAGCAAGGGAGAGAAGGTTGCAGCTCAAGTAAATAAAGAGCCTTGGTGCTGAGTCTGTGGGGCAGGTGTGCAATGGCAATGTTGTTACCAGCATTGGGCCATCTAGCAACAAATGACAAGGTTATACCAATAGGATGGTGATTCAGACAGAATATTAATAATTGAAGTTTCCAGGGAGGAAAAGTGATTGCTGAGTAAGAAAATGTCCACCATGGATCAAAAAGATAAAGCAGAAACTCAATTATTAAAGCTAGCCATAAAATCAAAGTAGGATTAACAGCACATTTGTCATGATGAGCCATTACTTGAACCACTATCTTTGACTGGAAACAAGATACGGTTCTCAGTTTGGGCTGAGCTGAGCCACATGATCCTTCTTGAAGGCAGAAGGGGGGGAAGGTAAGTAAGTCAGATGAAGCAGAAGGAAGAGAGTTCACAGGGGTGGTGGTCATGTGGTCAGAAAAGAGGAGATGCTGGTTACCAAAACCTGGGTTGACAGGTGGGATTCAGGTTTAAGACAAGATGGGAGAAAAATCTTGAATAGCTCCTTTTGCTACAGAATTCAAGCCATCTATAAAAGGGGCCTGAAAAGATTACCACATGGCAGGGATTGTCAAGTAAAGATAACACGCAATGTCTATCATCATGAAGGCTTCCATAGCCTTGACAGTCCATGGCAAGAGCCTCGGGTGATCACTGAGGTCATAAATAAGAGTGTTAATTATTAAAGGAACAACAGAAGTCGCTATGCACTTATTCCCCAAATAGGAATTTCGTCCCTAATGAGTTATACTATGAAAATCGATTGGAAATTTTGTTCCCAAACTGTACTCTATATATTGTGTGTGTGCATGAATGCAAACTGTTGAAGTCAATGCTTAGCATGGAGTTGGTCCTCTGTATATAAAGTCAAACTAAAAATGAACCATAATAAAGAAGGAGATGGGAGAAGGAGAGGGAGGTGGGATGAGAGTTGGGGAAGAGGTAGGGTAGGTATGAGGGAAAGAACCATTAGAATGGGCCAAAATCACCATCCTTTCAAAAATAACAACAAAAAATCACTTTACTTTGTCATGTAACCTCTACTCATAATCTTCTGTGGAATTTTCAGATTTAGTTTATGCCCTTTAGTTAGCTTTGCACCTAATTTTATCAGTTTTTTTTTTTTTTTTTTGACAAGCAGAGTGGACAGTGAGAGAGACAGAGAGAAAGGTCTTCCTTTGCCGTTGGTTCACCCTCCAAAGTCTGCTACGGCTGGCGCGCTGCGGCCGGCACACCACGCTGATCCAAAGGCAGGAGCCAGGTGCTTCTCCTATCAAACCCATAACAGTGTCATGACACTAACTAGATAATATTTATTAAAAACAAAACTAAAATAAAAGGGGAAATATTTTAATTGTGTTGAATGTTATAGACATCCAACATGCATCTTAATTTCCTTGTCATCAAATAAGCAAAGTGACACTTTGTCAAAACTTCAGCAAAGTCTTTTAAAACCTTCTTATGGAAAAGCCTTTATAAAAGTACCAGAAGTTGTCAGGAAGAACTCACAAGTTTGACCCTCTTTCAAAGTTTTCAATGACAATACTTTGTACTAGGTCAAAGTTCTCTTCTAGGGAATTGAGGAACTAATGGATAACAATTTACCTATTTCACAAGGAGCAAATACATATAAAATAACTCATAATGTCTTATGTCAACTCAATTAACTAAAATATCAATTGAGAAATGACCCAAGAGAATATTAAGAACAAAGATGAATATAAAATCGAATTTAAGCTATAATTCTGTGATAAATGTCAAGAATCCCTTTTAAGGAACATCAACAGATGGATAATGGAGGCCAATATGTCATAAGGCCTTTTATTACATTCCTAAGTACTCTAAAAAGATATTTTCTAGACTGAAAGTTTAGTGATTAATATAAATTTGCATTAAATGCAGATCTAAGGGATGGAATTGTGGTGTAGCAGATCAAATCAGCATCCCATATCAGAGTGCCAGTTCAAGTTCTGTTTACTTCACTTCTGAATCAGCTTCCTGCTAATGCATCTGGGAAGGTAGTGGATGATGACCCAGTATTTGGGTTCCTACCACCAGCATGAGAGGTGCAGAAGGATTTCCTGGCTCCTAGCTTTGACCTGGCCCAGTCCTGGTGGTTGTAGGTATTTGGGTAGTAAACTAGCAAACAGAAGATATCTGTCTCTCCCACTCTCTCTGTCACTCTGCATTTCAAACAAATATTCCCTTTAAAACAAAACAACAAATCTATTTTGATGCAGAAATGATTTATTATGTATACCATACCAAGAAGAATATGTGATTATGAAACATTGACTTGAATGTAATTCTGAAAATTGCAACTTGTTTTTGGTATTGTTCCTCTCTCAAGCTTCTCTAAAGGTGGGTTGTACTTTATTTTTCTCATATGATATGAAAGTGGGATACATTGCTTAAGTACTTTTGTAGTTGCCTCATCTCTATAAGACAAAGGCTAAGAGATTTAACTTAGATTCTTTGTGGTTTGTCCATGGCCTATACATCTAGCACACACTCCACTACCTTCTACAGAGACTGTGAGTTCTTCCCAGTATCCATTCTCCCCTTTTCTGTTAATAGTAACTTGAGTTCTAACTGGCACAGGGCCTCCCAAGAGTCTTCCAATCATACCAAATGTCATATGCTTAAGCGAAAGAAATACATGTCAGAGGAAACACCCCAGGGTCTTCATGGAAATCTTAACCCCAGATTACATCGTTACATTGCTCGTCATCAGAACATTGCCTTATTTCTTCACCAACAAGACTGAAGAAGCTATTATAATTCTTCCCATTATAATAATCCATGGAAGTGTTTTGAATAAAGTGAATCATGAGTATGTGGCACTCGCATGCTACCATACTTCAAGCTCATGTGCAATGCAAACAGCAGGATAGCCAGAGCTTTTACCTATGGACAATAAAATGGAGACCAAAACTGAATATGTTGCAGACAAAAAGTCCACAAGTTCTCAGTCCATGAGCATACCCACTAGTGTAAACCAGCATTTTATCAAAAGAGATACAGCAGTGGACGCTGATGAACCACGATAACAACTCAAGAATCCTTCAGGCACTCCTGAGTAAGAGTTCACTGTGGGGTTATTGTCTAGCTTCACCTGTACATTTTCCAGTGGTTTGTACAAATGTTTAGAGACAAGCAAAACATTTTGAAAACACTTTATAGTTCTTAATCTTCTTGTATCTATCAATCCTACAGCAGAAAATAGCAGAAAAATAACTCCCCATTAGTTACCTCTAAAAAATGTGTCTGTGCTATTTTCCCAATAAAAAAGACACAGATAGACCTTGCAAACCTGCCAGTACAAAGCACAGAAATGCAGTGTAAAATATTTTAGAGGCATCCTTTAAAGTCACCTATGAAACTGCAAGGAAGTAAGAAAAATTCTCTCAGGCAGGAATGTGAAGCAGGAACAAAAACAAGATAGGGAAGGCAGCATAAGGCTGTGCAGCCCTCCTCAGGAGGACGGCCAGGTCTTCAAGTTAGTGGTCATGCACAGGGCTTGCAGGCAAGGTCCTGAATATAGACATCCCTCGAGAAAGGGAAAACGTATCTTCCCAGAAGATGTATAGCTGAAGGATAGCACCTATGGGAATTGGGGCCTGACCCTATGTTCTGTGTCATGTGCAACCCAAATGCAGTCCCTGTAACAAAGCATAACAGTGTGTTCAGGGCCACCGTACACCAGGAAACAAAGGCAAAGGCTTTCTGGAAGAATGGCTCCTCCATCCTGGCCTCAGAGTATGCTCATAGGTGACATTGCATTGAATTTAAACTTGTAATAAAAAACAAAATTCTAAAGCATATCAGATAATACCACCCTAACTAAGCCTCAGCAAAAAAAGAACATCAGAATTAGACATTTTTTGAAAAAGATTTATTTATTTATTTGAAAAGCAGAGTTACAGAGAGAGGGAGAGAGAGAAAGAAGAGAGAGAGAGAGAGAGAGAGAGAGAGAGAGAGAGAGAGAATCTTCCATCCACTGGTTCACTCCCTAAGTGGCTACAATTGCTGAAGCTGGGCTGGTCCGAAGTCAGGAGCCAGGAGCTTTCTCTGGTCTCCCACGTGGGTGCAGGGGCCCAAAGACCTAGGGAATGCTCTGCTGCTTTCAGACACGTTAGTAGGGAGCTGGATGGGAACTGGAGTAGCCAGGACTTGAACCTGTGATCATATCAGCTTTACACACTACTCCCACAGCATTGGTGTCAGAACTAGACATTTTAAAATTCCAGGTATTGAAGTTATTAGACAAACATAAAATAGGCCTGGTTAATAGAGAATTGAAACCATGAGTAGGGAACAAGAATTTATTTTTTAGAAGTGATTATACTAGAAAACATACAAATAGAACTTTGCAAAGTGAAAAATAAAGTCATTGGTATCCTTCTTAGAATTATATCTACGAAATACATGAAATCTGTTCTCTTTGTATTGATAAACATCAAAACAAACTGAAAAACTCAGACAGTTAAGCAGCAAATCAGGCCCAGCTGAAAAGGAAATTACAAATCACAAGATAGATTCTAAAGACTTTCCCAGGACACAGGACAGACTGAAAAAAAGATAAAAATGAGGAAAAAACTTGAGACAAGCTGGATAAATGCCTAAAATAGGTTCCGTTTGAGCACCGGAAGGAAAGGAAAAAAAAGAACAGAAATGAGAAAAAAAAAAGTTTTAAAGGATAATGACTGAAGTGAAAATGTATCTTAGAGGATAGAGTAAACCTAATGAATTCAAAACATGATAAAAGGAAATCCAAGATCAAAAAAATGACAGTGAAATTCAAAGAGAAAAGTAAAAGATGTTAAAAGAAGCCAGAGAGTTAAAATAGGCTGGGCTAAAAGAGCTGTGCTTAGTCTAGGGGCCGCTTTCTCAATAGCAAGACTGGATGACACAAGACGGGGAAATGGGTGGCGCCCACATGCTGGGAGAAAATAATGATTGATTTCAGTGTGTGTAGTCAAACACTAAGAAAAGAGAATAAAATAAGGGATTTTTTACATAAACAAAAACAGAGTTTACTACTAACAAATTCTCACTAAAGGAAAATGTGAAGGAAACTTTTTCCTGGAAAGATGTTGAAGATGAGAATAAATCTAAACACACATCAAACAAAGCAATAATATCTATCTCCAATTAATGGGGTGGAAGTTTGTCCTAGTGATTAAGTTGCCACTAGGATGCCTGCATCCTGCATTTCAGAGTACCTAGATTTGAGGCATGGCTCTGCTCAGGATTTCAGCTTCTTGCTAATTTGTGCCCTAGGAGGCAGCAGGTGATGGTTCAAAGTTGTTGGATCCTAGCCACCCAGGTAGAAGACTTCGGTCCTTGTGGAAGCAGTTACAGACATTTGGGGAATGAACCAGTCAATGAGATGGCTCTCATCTCTCTCTCCCTCTCTCCCTTCCCACCTCATCTTCCCTCTTGGGATCTCTCCACCCCTCAAATAGATAAAATTTAAAACGTATTTAAAGAACAGCTAGATGCTGTGTAAAAGAGCTATACCTAAAACAAAAAGACACAGAAAAGCTAGAAAGGATGGGAAAAAAGATGCAATTAAAAGAAAGCTGATACAATCACTATCACAAGCAAATATAACTAAAGGCAAAAAGCAAGCACTATAAGTAATTAAGAAGTTCACAGGCTGGGCCGGCGCCGTAGCTCAACAGGCTAATCCTCCGCCTAGCGGCGCCGGCACACCAGGTTCTAGTCCCGGTTAGGGCACCGGATTCTATCCCAGTTGCCCCTCTTCCAGGCCAGCTCTCTGCTGTGGCCAGGGAGTGCAGTGGAGGATGGCCCAAGTGCTTGGGCCCTGCACCCCATGGGAGACCAGGATAAGAACCTGGCTCCTGCCATCGGATCAGGATCAACGCGCCAGCTGCAGCGGCCATTGGAGGGTGAACCAATGGCAAAGGAAGACCTTTCTCTCTGTCTCTCTCTCTCTCACTGTCCACTCTGCCTGTCCAAAAAAAAAAAAAAAAAAAAAAAGTTCATTACATCCTGATCAAACTTTCCATTCACCAGAAAGCTGTAATAATTTTAACCTTTTAGAGACTAATAATATAACTTGAATTCCATAATACCATTAATAAAATAAAATATATTACACCTTGAAATTAATTGTGTTATACCTTTAAAAGTAAGTATACATAACTTAGCAATAAAATCAGCTGATTACAATTCATGTCCATAGATAAATATTCGTAAGTCAGACTAAATGCTCTTCATAGATTGTCCATATCTGGTTTAGTCATCAGATTTATTTAGTGTCAGAGGCTGAATTATAGAATGTGCTCTCTTTTTCTATGCCACATTTAGAATCATCTCACTCAGATGTTTGGTAGGACGAATCTCTAAAACCATATAGGCAGAAATACTCCTCCCATGGAGATTCTTTAAGGACCTATTTAATGACTTCAATGGTTACAGATCTACTCTCATTTTCTATTTCATCTTGAGTCAATTTTGATAAAATAGCCATTCTTTGAAAGTTTCAGAATTTTTGGCATTAAAGCATTTTCTCTTCATCTCCTCTGTATCTGTACTTTTTCATTCTTTAAAGTGTTTCTTTTAACCTTAACTTTTTTTCCCTAACACCTTTTATTTAAGACATACAAACTTCATGCTTTTCATAAATACAAATTTAGAAACCTATTTCTTATTCTCTTGGTCAAACATTCCAGAAAGCTGTCCACTATTTTGTTCTCTTCAAAAATTAATTTTTAACACTGATGATACATTCATGTCTTTGTTTTATATTTTTTATACTCTGCCTTTATTTTTTATAATTTTTCACATTTCTTTGTGTTTATTCTATTCTTTACCAATTTTTTAAAGTAGATGCCCAGCTCATCGATTTTCAGACTTTTTTCTTTTCTTTTCTTTTCTTTTCTTTTCTTTTTTTATTTATTTGACAGGTAGAGTTAGACAGTGAGAGACAGAGACAAAGGTCTTCCTTCTGTTGGTTAACCCCCAAAATGGCCACCACGGCCGGAGCTACGCCGATCCAAAGCCAGGAGCCAGGTGCCTCCTCCTGGTCTCCCATGCAGGTACAGGGGCCCAAGCACTTGGGCCATCCTCCACTGCCTTGGGCCACAGCAGAGAGCTGGACTGGAAGAGGAGCAGCGGGACTAGAACCTGGCACCCATATGGGATGCCGATGCCACAGGCAGAGGATTAACCAAGTGAGCCATGGCACCAGCCCCCAGACTTACTTCTTTTCTAATAAAGTGTTTGATTCCGAACAATGTAGTTCTACATTTCACTCATGTACATCTCCAAAATTTTGGGTTACATTATTTTCCTTATTACAATTTTTAAGCTATGTCATTAAAACATATTTTTACATTTCCAAAATGTATTTTGTTCTCTATGTACTTGAATATAAATTATATAAATTTTAATTATTCCTTAATTTGGTTTTTCTCAGGGATGTAATTCACTGTACAATTAATTCTTTGGAATTTACTCCAATCTGCTATCTGGTCAAAAGCAGTCATGTTTTGATAAATGCTTCAATTTTTTGGTAATTGTTCTTCATTGTCTGCAAAGAACAGGGTCCAGGATGTTCTTTGTATTCATTGGGTGAATGTTTATCAAACCTATCGGGTAACAGCAATTATCTGACATGTGTTTTTTGTTTGCTTGTTTGTTTGTTTAGGGCAAAGCTTTCTGTGTCCCTTTCCCAGAGATTTTGTCTCAACAGATCTGGTTCTGGGTAAGTTTCAGAAATCTTGCAGTGAGCATAGCACATTTACTGTTCCTGTCAAACTTCCCTAATTGTACTAACTGATGTCTATTTAATCTGCTGTTTATTAAGAGAGTTGTGTTCAAATATTGCAATATGATAGTAGATTCTTCTTTCCTGTTAAAAATTTTGTTATAGAAATATGTCTATGCATGAATATGTGTATACATATTTATACACACACATTTGGCAGATATTTTCAATTTTCTTCTGCATCTGCTTCCTGATTTTGTAAAAATACAGACAAGAGAAATAACAGTAATTATTTTAAAGGCTTAGGAAATATAAAAGTGCATTACCAAAAGTTGCCAGTCCATGGTAACTGCTCAGTAGGTCAAAGCTGTTATTTTCTATGCGGTCACTTTGAAACGTAGAATTATCTACATATATGTGCATGCAGTCCAACTATTTAACTAAGGGGTGGTATATATTATCCTTGGATCAAGCCACCCAGTGTAAGTCTGAGCACAGTCTATGCTACATGTAAAGAACTATTTTTACTGAATGGAATTGAGATATTACGGGACTAACTTTCCTCAGGGCTTACTCCCATGTGTGGATTTTCTGTGCTAATGTACCTGAAAACGTTGTCACTAACTCCAACAGTATCCCTGACACCAAGTCCCATGAGAAACTGCTTTAAGAGAAGTTAAACAGAACCTGTTTCACTGCTAAATTTTACCAGACATTTAAAGAAGAACTAACTCCAATACCTCTCAAGCTATTTAAAACAATTGAAAGGGAAGGGATTCTCCCAAACTCTTTTTATGAAGCCAGCATAAATTAATTCCTAAACCTGTAAAAGATGCAACAGATAGAAAAAAAACTACAGACCAATTTCCCTAATGGATGGAGACGTTAAAGCCTCCTCAAAATACTAGCCAATTGAATCCAACAACACATCAGGATGAGCGTTCATCCAGACCAAGTGGGATTTATCCCTGATATGTAGGGATGGTTCAACATTCACAAATCAATCAATGTTATATATCACATTAACACACCAAACAAGAAAAGTCATATGATTATCTCAATAGATGCAGACAAAGAATTTGATCAACTACAACATCCTTTCATGATGAAAACCTTAAGCAAATTGGGTGTAAAAGGAATATTCCTCAACACAATCAAAGTAGTTTATGATAAAACCATGGCCAGTATCTTATTGAAAAGGGAAATGGTGGAAGCATTCCCACTAAGATCCAGAACAAGACAAGAATGCCAATCTCACTATTGCTATTCAATATAATCTTGGAAGTTTTAGCCAGAGCCATTATGCAAGAAAAAGAAATCAAGGGATATAAATTGGAAAGGAGGAATTCAAACTATCCATATTTGTAGATGTCATGATTCTGTATATAGCAGATACAAAAGATTCTAAGAGAATATTGGAACTCATAAAAGAGTTTGATTAAGTGGCAGTATATAAAATCAACACAAAAAAATCAATAGCCTTTGTATACACAGACAATACCATGGCTGAGAAAGAATGTCTAACATCAATCCCATTCAAATAGCTTTAAAAAATTAAATACCTTTGAATAAATTAAACAAAGGACATCAAAAATCTCTGATGAGAATTACAAAACATTAAAGAAAGAAATAAAAGAAGACACTATAAAATTGAAAAGTCTTTCATGTTCATGGATTGAGAGAATCACATCATCAATATGTCCTCATTACCAAAAGCAACTTACAGATTCAATGCAATGCCAATCAAAATACCAAGGACATTCTTCTCATATCTAGAATTAGGGGATATGTATACCATGGAATACTACACAGTGGTAAAAAAATGAAAGTCTGTCACTTGCAACAAAATTGATACAATTGGTAAACATACTTAGTGAAATAAGCCAGTCCCAAAAAGATAAATACCATATGTTCTCCCTGATCTGTGATAATTAATAGAGCACCTAAAAGGTAATCTATAGAAGTGAAATTGACACATTGAGATATGATGACCCTAACAGCCCTTGTCTTGACTATTGAGGAACAGTTTTTTTCCTCCTACTATCTTTTGAACTCTTTACTTAGTGTAGGGTTAGTCTTTTTTATTAATAAATTTATTTTTAAGGAATACAAATTTCATATGTACCACTTTAGGAATATAGTTATTCTTCCCACCATCCCCACCCTCCTACCCATACTCCCCCACCTCCTCCTTCTCCCCTTTCCAGTCTCATTCTCCATTAAGATTCATTTTCAATTAACTTTGTACACAAGATCAACTGTATACTAAGTAAAGATTTCAACGATTTGCATATGCATGCACATGTACACACACCAAAACACATTAAAAAAACCTGGGAACAAGTATCACATTTAACTCTCATAATGCAACTCACTGGGACAGAGGTCCTGCATGGGGAGTTAGTGCACAGTGACTCCTGTTGTTAATTTAACAATTAACACTCTTATGTATGCCATCAGTGACCACCCAAGGCTCTTGACATGAGGTGCCTAGGCTTTGGAAGCCTTTTGAATCCACAAACTCCATTAGTATTTGGACAAGGCCATAAGTAAAGTGGAAGTTGTCTCCTCTCTTCGGGGAAAAGTATATCCTTCTTTGATAGCCACTTCTTTCCAATCGGATCTCATTCATAGAGATCCTTCATATAGAATATTTTTTTTTGCTATAGTGTCTTGGCTTTCCATGCCTGAAATGCTCTCATGGGCTTGTGTGTATAAAGTTAATTGAAAATAGATCTTAGTAAAAAATAAGAATGTGAATAGGAGAGGGAGGAAGAAAAATAATGGGAGTGCAGGTGGAAGGGAGGGTAGGGTGGGAAGAATCACTATATTCCTAAATTTGTATTTATGAAATGCATGAAGTTTGAATACCTTAAATTAAAAAAAATTCAAAAAAAGACAAAATATGAGCCATGAAATGGTCAAGAAAATATACTATTCATCCCATCTAGAATACAATTAAAGCAAGAGAGAAAACAGACAAAAAATAGACATAAGCTATGATTCTCTTGAAGACCTTTGGTGGATTTTCTTGGCGTTCTTATATAACAAAAACAATTGATTTGTCTGTTTTTATTGTTACTTTGTCAGTCACAAAGTTCAGAACCAAGTTCATGTCTTAGCTCTAGTGACCAAATAGAGGTTTAAAGATGTATTAGGTATTTTATATTCTCCCTAACAGTCTCCTGTAGCCCATTTCTATCTCCAGTAGTAATTTAAATTTTCCTTGTTCTATTGTTTTTTTAAATTTTTGCTTTGCAAACTTATTGCATGTATTTCCTGTTAGCAACAAAAGTCTTTGTGGAATAAGCCAAGATATAAGCACATGGACAGTTACACAAATGTTACTATTCAAGTGGATAGACACATGACTTTCTACGTATGTATGAACTTAATTTATAGACCAAATGGGGAAGAGAGCTGGATCCCAAAGCCCAGGGCCCTCAGGTCAGTATCAAAGACCCTGTATCAGAAAAGACAAGCCATAGAGATATAGCATAAAATCTTTACTCAGAAATATAGAAAAGCCATGCCTCCCTTAACTTGGTGATTTACTAATATGACTATAGTCTTTAGAGAAGGATAAAAATGTATAAGATTTATAGATTTTTCTGCTTCTGTAGATATTGCATCTAGAGTTACAGTAAGATTTACGTCACCTTTTATATCAAATTCTTACTTATGGCTCTGTGTTTAGTCAAAATGTCATTTCAGGAAATAATGGCTTGTTTTCAGAATAATATCTTGTTTACATGAATTCACTTTCCAGGAAAAAGCAGGGAAGTTAGTGTGCCTTGGTAGAGTCTGCAGTACACTGGCCATTTCTTGACCTGTGTTCTTGGAGCACTGTGAGTCTGTTTCTCATATTCCAGCTCTAAGATCCTCTCCTCCATAAGTCTTGGAAGTAGTTATGCACACCCAGCTGTTTAGCATGCTTTACTGGAAACGTTTGTGAAACAAAACTTTCTTCCTGCCTCCTAACCTCCTGCCTTCTTAACGTTAGAACTACCCTTTGTAATTTCCTTGTTTTTCTCACATTGACTAGATCTGAAAAGAACATTTATTTATGCCATAGCAAACACAGTGTAACTGGTATTTTAGCTGACAGAACATCTTTGTTTATGTGCTTGTGTAACCTCCTCCTCCGGCAGCAGAACCAGGGAAGCTAGCCTTCTTAACAAACTGCCTTGGCTATGCCAGTGGCAGACACGGCGGCAATCCTGTTATTACAGGAACATGAGATTGGTTGAGGGTTACTTCATTTTTCATTTATTGACTTAAGGAAAAGTAACCCAATGTTAAAACCTGAACATTATTTCAGAAATCAATACAAACCACACTGTAGGTAGCTTTCAAAATTAAGGGCAATACTTCATCTAGTAGTGATAGCTTTAGGGCACTGTAAATTTTCTTCCAGGATCTTCTTATGGTCCATGAAGAAAGCAAAGGGCAATGACGCGAGTTGGTCCTGAGGGAGGCTAGATAAACATGGCTTAAGATTAAATTGTTTCCTAGCCAAACAAGAATTATTAGCACACAGCTTGCAGAATCTACTGTGTTGTAGATAAATGTATGGAACAAATACAGAAGTGGGCTATATTCCCCAACTGGAAACAGGTGTGATTTTCAATTTCTGTTGAAAGGGGTCCTGATTTTAAAAGGGTGGGGGGTATGACCCAGCAACCAAATGAAACTGTGAAGGCACAGGCACTGCTCTTCTTCAGTGACATAATGCTGTTTCAGATACTTCTAGAATATTTATGGAAAACACTGTTCTCTTTTGAAAGTCCATTGTTGGGCTATTATTCATCTTTATTACTCCCCCAAGGCATTGTGCAGATTAGTGCCCTAAGAAGAAAACAGAAGATATAACACCATTTTTAAAATGCCATTACTTCCCTTATTCCCTGTTATTCCCTTAACAATGTATATATTAAATTCTCTTCCTACATTTTGAGCAGACAATTTTAAAACATTGTGTCAATGGTCAGTGACTGTAGGTCTAAAGTGGCACTTGAAGCCATTTGGAGACCACATGGTAGCATTCCTTGTTGTAAGCTATGCATCCTTGATAAAACATAGGGCAAAGGGTAGAAGAAGATGGCCTCTGGATCCTTCCAAAGAGTTCATGAGCTGACTTTGTAAGCAAAGAGCAGAGTTGTGCATTCAGTTAGCCCCTGTTTTTCCAATAACCACACTGTGAGCTTGCTACCCTTTGTCGTGTGATTGAGGAGTGTCTGTCTTCATACCAGAGACACTTAGTAGGATTCTATAGGAAGAAAATTAGCTCATGAGACAGATTATAGGAAATTTCAGACTCTACAAGCTTGGCCTTGTCCTGTTTCCATCCTTGTTCAATATTAAACCTCAAATTCTCTGAAGATAAGGAAACTAATGATTGCTAGCTACTTGAAAGAGGAAAGATAAAATTTCAACTTCACATTTTCAAAAGTCATCCATCAATGTATATTACTTATTATGAAAAAGAAATAACCTACCTACAATTTGCTTTCATTTTGCTTTTTTTATTTTTTTATTTTTGACAGGCAGAGTAGACAGTGAGAGAGAGAGACAGAGAGAAAGGTCTTCCTTTGCCATTGGTTCACCCTCCAAGGGCCGCCGCGGCCGGCACACTGCGGCCAGCGCACTGCGGCCAGCGCACCACGCTGATCCGAAGGCAGGAGCCAGGTGCTTATCCTGGTCTCCCATGCAGGTGCAGGACCCAAGCACTTGAGCCATCCTCCACTGCACTCCCGGGCCATTAATTATATCATGTTTTTGACAACCAAAAATCCACAAGGAAATACAGTTATGTTATTGACAATAATGGTAACTGAGGGTTGACAGGGAGCCAGATGTCTGTACAGAACTTAGAAAAAAAAATGTTAATTCCAATGCTGTATGTTCTAATTTAGAGAAATCAACAATCTCAATTTCCTGAATCTTTTTAACTTAAAAGGGCTGACTTATAAAGAAAACAAAAATGAGAAGTAATGATGATAAAGAGGAAAAAATGAGTATAGAGGGAAAAGTTAAAAAATGAAATGTTTGACAAAAGCAGAGAATTGAGATTGACATAGTAATAATGGCTTGAAGGCTTATCATGATTCCAGGCAGTTTTGAGCCAAAGTTAAACAACTCTGGGCCAGTTTTCTCATGGTTACTTTTGTCCCATCCTCATTCTTCTCAATAGGCCCAAATCATTACCTTCACTCATTCATTTATGCAGCTATTTCAGCTATCTTTACTGTCTACTGTATAAAACTATGCTAGATGCTGTATGCGATGGGAAAATACATATGATGTAGTCATGTGTCCTTTAAAGATTCAGAAAAGACATAGATGTGAATCTGCCTTATTTAAGGAAGTGCAATGAAAACTAACACAAGAGAACAGGGAAAGGACCCATTTCCAGTTAGTGAGACCTGGGAAGCCTTTTGAAGAGACCCGTTTCCATCTGAGTCATGCTATTTCCCATCACTGCTGAAAAACTCATTACCTCACATACGAATAAACTGAGTAGTGCTGAAATTAAGATAAATTGGTATGACAGCACCGAGCCTCACACTACTGCTACTTCTTCCAAGCAGCAAAAACATTGTGTCCTTATGGTTGGTCCCGATTTTGTGCAGTCTTCAGCTCCCCTAGCTATGTCCCTGTGAACAAGTGAAGGCCTTGGCACCTGTAACTGTGTTTCAACACTTTTCAGAAAGGAATGTTTTAGTGGCTTCACGCTCCCTATTGGCTCTTGTTTGGGAGCTAATTTAGAAGGCTAAGGTTACTATCCATCTGTGTCCATCCTTACTTAGACACAGAAAGGGACAGGGACAGATTTTGTTTGTGTGAAGGACAGACAGTTACGTAACTGCTGAACATCCAGAGGAAGGTCGGCACTGATGAAATGAAGACCCACCTGCATGGCGATTGCTGTTGTTATCCCTTAAAAAGTCTTTCACTCTCCTTTGTAATAGGGGAAAAAGGCAAGAGAAACGATTCAGAACAATGTCTCTCCGGAGTGACAATAGCATGGTTTCTTTGGCCCTTGTTCAGGTCCTCACTCAACACTCAGCAATAAACTGGGAGATGAAAGTTTCTCCTAGGAAAAATATATACTGGGATCTGGAAGAACATCCAGAAAGACTGAGAAAATTCTGACACAGGCCCATCACCGTGACTATCCATGGAAGGCCACTTTTCTTTCTGGCACTGATATCCTTTGTCTTTGAGAAAAATGAGAAATTTTTGCTGTCTAGAGATAAGCAGCTACTTTTCATTAGTGCCTATTTTATACTAAGTGCTTTATACACTCCATTCCGTCCTTTCATCTGGTGTGAAGTTTCCCCTCATTTCGCAGGTGTGGAAACAGAGGCTCAGTGAACGAGTGTCTTAGACCACAGACTGTCTCTCAGAAAACCTGGACACATTCCCAAAGGCCCCCTGTGCCACAGAAACCCTTCAGGATAGCAACTGTCCCTAAGTGCTTGCCTTGCCAGGAATAGCTTTCTTCCAGGTCAAAACAGTACAGCATGGCTTTTTGCTAAGTGTGGGTAATGGGAATGTGATTGTAGAGGAACAAAATTATGGAAGCAAAGGAAATCATTCAGCCCCAATAAGTAGAAATAAAATCAAAGCATCAGCTTGCTCACAGTTAAGCTTGAGGGCTGGCATTGTGGCACAGCTGTCTGAGCCACGGCTTGAAATGCCCATACCCCATATCTGAGAACCTACTCTGGTCCCAGCTAATCCACTTCCATTCCAGTTCCCTCCTAACGAACCTGGGAAGGAAGTGGAAGATGGCTCAAATACTTGAGTTCCTGGCTTTGGCTGATAGAGCCTGGCTGTTGTGGGCATTTGGGAAAGGAATCAGTGCATAGGAGATCTCTTTTTCTCTCTGTGTCTCTGTCTCTTCCTCTCTCTGTCACTCTGCCTTTAAAATTAATAAATTAAAAAAAATTGGCTACTCACAATGGATTTCAACTCATTTTGTTATTTAAAACCTACTTGCATGTTCAATATATTGCAATAATCAATATATTGCATATTCAATATACTGTATATTCATTATATTGTGTTAAAATTAAGGCACCGTATATATGCCAATTTATCTGAATACAAACCTTTTTGAAAGAGTGTTTTTATTTTAAAAAAGGATGTTTATTTGAAACACAGAGAGAGTGAGAGAGAGAGAGAGAGAGAGATTCCATCTGCTGGTTGTGCTGGTTGACTTCTCAAGTGGCCATTAAGCCAAGAACCAGAAACACATCTGGGTCTCCCATATGTGGCAAGGTCCCAAACTCTTGGGCACATTAGGATGGAACTGAATTGCAAGTGGATAGGTGAGACTACAAACCAGTATTCTAATATGGGAAACTGGCATTACAGGTGGTAGACTAACTCACTGCATTGCATGGGCTCCCCAGTGTTACTTTATGAGAACTAGAGAGCATACTCTTAGAGCTGGCATTATGGCACAGTGCGTTAAGTCACAGCTTATGATAGCACTGGCCATCTATATTGGAGTGCTGGTTCAAGTCTCAGCACTTCTTATCTAGCCTCCTGCTAATGCACCTGGGAAGGCAGCAAAAGATGGTCCAAGTCCTTGGAACACTCAATTGAAGTGTTTGGTTCCTGGCTTCGGCTATCGTAGGGATTTGGGGAGTAAACCAGAAAATGGAGGTTTTTCCCTCTTTCTAGCTCTCTTCTTTTTGAAACTCTACCTTTCAAATGAATAATAAGTCTTTAAAAAAAGAGGAGCATACTCTAAACTGCACTATTAACCTAGATATAAAACAAAGACATGAAGAAAAGTGAGAAAATCTTTATGTAATTTTTTTTTAATTCTCTTTATTGTTGTCCTTGCATTTTAGTTTTCCTTCTAAAGAAAACGGACATCTTATACGTGCATGGCCTTTATGGCCAACAAAACACGTTCAAATACAGAGGAGTTACATCTTATATGGGGATTGGATTCCAAAGTAACTTCATAAGCTAAAAATCAAATATGGATGAAATTACCCCATAGTACATAAAGAATAGAATGCATGGTTTCATACATACAACATTTTAAAATGTATATATATGAATGAAGATAATATCATTAATGTAAAGAAATTATAGCATGCAATAAGGAATAGTATGCAAAATTCACTTCTTATAATAATTGCATAAAATGGATATTTAGTTATTTTAATTTCATGGGAGAATGCACATTATTTGTATAACATAAATGCACACAGAGTGCTCCACTGAATAATCTCATGACATCCATTACGAAGGTAGAGATTATCACATTCCTTTTTTTTTCTTTTTTAAAAGTTTTTATTTAATGAATGCATTTTTTCATAGATAGAACTTTAGGAATATAGTGGTTCTTTCCACATACCCACTCTCCCACCCCAATTCCCATCCCACCTCCCTCTCCCTTTCCCAGCCCATTTTTAGTTTGACTTTATAATACAGAAGACCAACTCCATGTTAAGCATAGATTTCAACAGTTTGTACCCACACACACACATAACATATAGAGTACAGTTTAAGAACAAGATTTGCAGTTGATTCTCATAGTACAACTCATTAAGGACGGGGGTCCTACATGTGGAGTAAGTGCACAGTGACTTCTGTTGTTCCTTTATCAATTAACACTCTTATTTATTATGTCAGTGATCACCTGAGGCTCTTGCCATGGACTGCCAAGGCTATGGAAGGCTTGTAACCATAGACTCCATCAGTATTCGGACACAGCCATAAGCAAAGTGGATATTCTCTCCTCCCTTCAGAGAAGAGTACATCATCTTTGATGACCCTTTCTTTCCACTGAGGTCTTAGAGAGATCCTCCATTTAGGGGTTATCACATTCCTTTACAGAGGAAAATAATGCCTAGAACAAATATAAAACTTATCTAGAACTTCAAAGCTAGTCAGAGGCCAAGCTGTAATTCAAAACTTTAAAACTTTAGGCCCAGGGCCAGATGTCTGGCTCAGTGTTGAACATATTGTTTGGGGAACCAGCATCCAATATAGGAGTGCCTGGGTTCAAGTCCTAGCTCTGATTTCCACTCTAGAATTGTGCTAATGTGCATACTGGGAGGTAGCAGGTGATAGTTCAAGTAATTGGGTCCCCTACGTGGAGGACTCAGAATGAGCTTCTGACCCCAGCAAGATCCAACCCTGGCTGTTGCAGGCACTGGGGAGTGAATCAGTGGGTGGGAATTCTCTTTCTGTCTCTGCCTTTCAAATAAATAAATTTTTAAGGAATAATAAATAAATAAAGCTTTAGGTCCAGTTCTCTTTCTACGACCTCTCAGTTTGAATGTGATTCTTTCCTGCTTGAAGTATTTTGCATTTCAACTTCACTGAATTATGCAGTGCTTTTCAGAACAATTAGTTTACCCAGCTAAAATCATCTTCTCCAAATCATCCATTTAGTGGATAGTAGGAGAGAAAAATGCTATTATGTTTTATTTGAATAGCATCTGTTAATTCAATGTAACTTGGCCAGCTCACGAACTCACATTCTCCAGCTCAAGAACTAACGTTCTCCAGTTCACAGTTGAGCTGCTTTAAATGTGTGAGACTTTACTGGGGAAAGCTTTTTGTTGATTATATCTCCACTTTAGAAGAGAAGGGAAGTAAAGCAAATATCAAACTGCAAATAAGGGGTCAGTGTTTTCCCTCCTTGTCTCTGGCCAAAGCACAAACTTCAAAATTTTCAAGAGAATTAGAATCAATTGATATGGGCAATGGTAATTAGTATCTGTTGCTTTCTTTACTCCTGTCTGATTCATAAGCCTCATTGCTTGCTTCTTTGGCCATTTGTTTCTTGAAAAAAGTTTGCAGGCTCAGGGCTGCACACTGTACTTAAAGAGATGGCTCATGAGGACAACAAGTTTTGCTCTGCCCAAATACCAAGACACAGTGTTACAAACCTTGACCTCTATTGTTGTCCAATGAATAGAATGTGAAACTACACAAAGTCACATCCTACCCTCCGTGGCCATATCTTGCAAACAAGAAATTGCATAATGGAAGATATGGACATAAGGGTAAAGAGAGAAGAGAAGAGGAGAGGAGAGGAGAGGAGAGGAGAGGAGAGGAGAGGAGAGGAGAGGAGAGAGGAGGGGAGGGGAGGGGAGGGGAGGGGAGGGGAGGGGAGGGGAGGGGAGGGGAGGGGAAAGGAAAGAAAAGAAGGACGGAAGGAAGGAGCCTTTAGTATATAAATGTGGCAATTATAAATAATACATTAATAGATTGTGTACTAGAAGATTGCATTTAGGCAATTTTTCCTATTCTAGGAATGTGTATGTAGCTTTTCCAAAGCAGAGAACACGTGCTAGAAGTACTCCCTTACTGTCCTCTTAGCTCATTCTCTTTTTAAATCTTTCCACATATTGAACCATATAGACACTTATATGTGATAATTACCTCAACTCATTATTTTTTACAAGATAAGTTGAGTCCTCCCAATGTTAAGTAACTTTCCTAGGAACATTCAGAGCTGGGACTTGGAATTACGTTTTTATTACTTCTTTGATAAAGGAAAAAGTATTGCAAACCTAGTGAACGTCGGGTATTTTTGCTCTTTTCCTCACACTGACCCTTAACAATCAGGTTGGATAGTAGTTTGGTTAGAAAATGTGAAATAAGCTTCTAATGTAATCTGATTCCGGGGTATGAGAGATTTCAGATCTTGGTCAACGTGAGAGTCTTGCAAAGTGCGAATCCCAAGAACAGAACTGGCTGCCATCTGCCCGGTAAGCAAAGTGACCTAAGACAGGTAAGCCTTTCCTGTCTTGCCTTGTGTTTCTTTTGCAAGAAAAAAGTCAGCATTTCAAGAAAAAGAGGAAGGTGCTCAATGAGATGCAGGAAGTGTAGAATGTGTGCAGCTAGTCATGGCTGTGTGACCTGTGCAGTTGTGTGGGATCCAGCACTTAGCGGGGACCCCCATGTGGTTTACTGCTCTGCAGTTGCCATCTTGGAATTCCTAATAATTTTTTTAAGCAGAGGCCTCTGATTTTTGTTTTTCACATAACTGTGCAAATTATGTGGCCCTCCAAGCCCATGCCTTCCTGAGCAGTCTGTTCTGCCTTGCTCCCCACAAGTCCAATGCTCCAGACTGCTCCCTGCACTCTTTCCACATGGGCCCCACAGCTAAGACCTGTTTCTTGTATCTGAACACATGCCTTGTGTAGACCTCATTTGTATAATAAATTTTCCCTTTGAAATTCAAATTCCAGTGGACTCGTTTGGAAAAACGGGATACTGTTTTACAACTTGTTCTTTCTATTTCATAATATTTTGAGGACATGTTTTTCTACCAGTAAATGTAAATCTGCCTTGTTCTTCCTTATGGCAGTAAAAACTATATGGAGCTCATATATCCCCACTGGGGGTTCCCTTAGTGCCCAGTTAACCTTGGTCTGAACCCCGGTTCCTGTACTTTAAATTCCATGGTTTCTGCTAGTTCCTGTGCTGACTTCGGGATCATCTGGTGCCAGGCGTACGCCATCTGCACCCTGTGCTTGGTTGCACTCTGTGAATCCAGGATGGATGTCTCCCCTTCTCTACCAGATCCAAAAGATACGTAGGGATGCATGTAGCATGCTTTTTGTGTGCATTTTGCTAGGTCTAGGGATACTCAAGCTGAGGGGAAAAGTTCATATCAGGATACAAACAGTTGTCTGCAATCTCACTGATTTCCTCCCTCATTCTTTCTCCAAATAAAAGGTAAATTTTTGCTTTTGTTTTACACAAAAGCTTTCACCAGTATCAAGGTCCTATAAGGGTCTCATATTCCATCTGAAGCACTTTCCCAATTCATTGTGTTCCTATCCCAGATAAATGCTTATTTAAATCATCTAGTAACAAGTTTCAGTTGTTAGCAGTGGTTTTCTCAGAAAAGATAAAAATTTTCTTATGACTTACATTTCAGGATTTGGTGAGTCTTTATACAAAAAATAAAGTGGCATTTAAATGACCTACATTTTTCAAGCTGGGCATGAATATGTATTCCAGATACTATTGCCTCATTCTGAAGTCCTTTGTTTTCCATTTTTTTTTCCTTTCTCCTCTAAAAATACTCGATGATTATAAAAGAAGCTCTAAGAAGCTCTCATTTTTTTCTAGGTCATAAAGAAAATTCTATTTTCTCTTTTAAAAGGTGTGAGTGGTGCGAGTGAGGTGCTCCATTTCTCAGTCTCAGAAGCTTGGATGGGAAAATATATTAAAGCTTAAAAATGGTACGCCTGCCGGTGCCGTGGCTCAACAGGCTAATCCTCCACCTTGCAGCGCTGGCACACCGGATTCTAGTCCCGGTCGGGGCGCTGGATTCTCTCCCGGTTGCCCCTCTTCCAGGCCAGCTCTCTGCTGTGGCCCAGGAAGGCAGTGGAGGATGGCCCAAGTGCTTGGGCCCTGCACCCCATGGGAGACCAGGAGAAGCACCTGGCTCCTGGCTTTTGATCAGCTCGGTGCGCCGGCCGCAGCATGCCGGCTGCGGCGGCCATTGGAGGGTGAACCAACGGCAAAAGGAAGACCTTTCTTTCTATCTCTCTCTCTCTCACTGTCCACTCTGCCTGTCAAAAAAAAAAAAAAATGGTAGGCCTTTGGCCTAGTGGTTATGATGTCCACATCCATATCAGAGTGCCTGGGTTCAAATCCCAGCTCTAGCTCCCAATACCAGCTTCCTGCTAATGCCCACTCAGGAAGCAGCAGGTGCTGGCCAAGTGGTTGGGTCCATGATACCCACATGGAGACTTGGATGGAATTTCTTGATGCTGACTTCAGACTGGCTCAGGACTGGCTATTGCATTGGATGAGAGATTCTCTCTCTCTCTCTCTCTCTCTCTCTCTCTCTCATTCTCTGCCTCTCAGATAACAAATTTTATTAATTTTTTTAAAGTCACAAGAACTTTTTGAAGATTTATTTATTGAGAGGCAGAGTTACAGAGAGAGAGAGAGAGAGAGAGAGAGAGAGACCTTCCACCTGCTGGTTCACTCCCCAATTGGCTGCAAGGGCCAGAGCTGGGCTGATTCAAAGCCAAGAGCCAGGTCTCCCATGTGGGTGCAGGGGCCCAAGCACTTGGGCCATATTCCACTGCTTGCCCAGGCCATTTGCAGGGAACTTAATCAGAAGTGGACCAGCAGGGATTCACTCAAACTGGTGCCCATATGGGATGCTGGTTTAGTAAGGAGAGACATAACCTACGATGCCACAATGCTGGTCCCAAGAACTTTTTTGAAAAGCCTAAAACAATATTAGAAAACCCTTTGCCCATCAATTTCTTTCATAACATATATAGTAATTATAATTATAGTTATAATTATAAATACTGTATTTTGAAAATACGTTTTCATGAGCTGACAGCATTTTTCAATCACTTTTGCACTGATTAATCTGTTTAGACCTCATTGATACATGCTACGTAATTGCAGACAGGCGCACTTACTAATGTATGGGATGGATCTCTTTATGCAAACAACTTCCCCAATGCAGTTATTCAGGAGAGGCAGGCAATCTGTTGAGAGTCAGGAAGAATGATGTATATATTGTTCACCATTAACCAGTGCTTTATGCATAGCCAGTTAATTGAAAGCTAGCCAATCAGTCTATATATAATTAGTTTGTCTATCAAGCAGATGAAAACATTGTATAATGTATTACCAGTTAGGGTTAATCTTTTGGAGTAAACAAACCCTAACCAGGTCCATTCCCAAACTCCACTTCAGCTCTGTATAAAAAGAAGAGAGAAAATCTTCTAAATATTAAAAATACATTATAACCTCACATCATACCTAGAAATTAACTCAGACCTAAAATAATGAAATTTAAAAATATAACAGAAAAATTTTGTGAACTTGGGTTAGATATAACATTAAACACCCTATCCTTTAAAAATGTTGAAAAAATGGACTTCATCAAAATTTTACAACTCTGTTCTTTGAAAGACATTATTAAGATAATGAAAAGATAAGCCACAACTGGGGGAAAATATTTGCAAATCATGTCATTTCTAATGGACATGCTAATCAGCCGCAATTTCAAAGAACTCTGAAGTCCCATTAATGAGAAAACAATTAATTTTTTGAATGAGGAGCACAAGATTTGAGCAGATGATTTACAAAAACAAACGTGCAGAATGCAAATAAACACATGAAAAGATATTTATAATCATTAGCCACAGGAAATGCAAGTTAAAACCACAATGAGATACTACTGTACAGCTTTAAGAATAGTTAAAATTTAAATGTGTCAATTATTTGTGGCCCAAGCTGAAACAACTTCAAGATAATTGTAATTGGAGCTGTACTTCAAGAGGGATAAATACCATAAACATCCATCCACATGAAATAAAAGCAAAACTCCTAACTCAATGTTAACTGAAGATGTAAATACCCTTACATGACTTGTGACTCGGCATTGAGGAGACCTGTAAACTCCCTACATAATACATGAAATGGTGTGTATATCTTCACTTCTTGGGGTAAAAAGAAATAGGATGCCATCAAGTTTTTCATGCAGTCACTTAACAAAACCCATCATGACAAAAAGGTTAATAAACCACACCAGTCAATAGTCTGACTGGGCCAAACACCACAGAGAACTAATGAAGCAAGCATGAACTTACTGGCTAGGAAGAGGTGCAGGGGAAAATAAACTCATAACTGGAAATTACAAGATACACAGGAACTCTCTGCAACATGAACTACTCAAGAGATTGATTATTCTGTGGCATAATTCACAAGTGATAAAGTGTATAAGACAGCATTTTCCATTTAGAATAAGTATATTTACATTTCTCAAAGAGATAATAGAATAAATAGTATCCCAGAAACAAGAACATAAAATTACCAACGAAGAGCAGAAATATATGAAAATGGGCCAACTGGAAATCATAAAAATGAAAAAAAATGATTACTGAAAACACAAGGCATTGCTGATTGATGAAATACCGAGTGTACTAGACATACCTGGAAAATGAAAATAGTCCTGAGAAAGGTAGAAGAGGAGTCACCCAAAGCACAATAGGAAGAGAAGGAGACGATATATCTGAGAAATGTATTATGGAAAAGGAAGGATAGATTGAGAAATTCAAAATAAGATAAATACAAGAATGGAAATAATGTAGTGAGCAAATTTTGCAAAGTAGTATCTGAAATGTTTTCAAGAACTAAAGAAATGAGTTTTAAGGTTAAAGAATTCTTAGCAAATGCTGAATAAAAGTTTTTAAATGTTACAGTACTGTGATATGCTGATATCATGCTATAATTTCAGATTATCAAGGATAAAATGCAAATATCAGGAACTACCAGAGAAAATTCTAGATTACCTATGAGGCAGTGACACTGAACTGAACACAGGCTTCTTACTGACCACAATAAGTAAATGCCAAAAGACAGTGAAATAACATATACAAAGTGCTAAAGAAGAATGACTCTTCTTAAAGAATGAAATAAATAAACTTTAGATTTATAAAGTTTAAGGCCTCTCATTGAAAGGGTTAATAATAAAAAAGAATTAATAATGAAAGTAAATTCAGAATTCAAAATGAATTCAGAAAAACACAAGAGGCAATAGTGAACAAATACATTGTTTAAAGATGAAAATGCAAATGTTGTCTGAAAAATTGATCATAATTCCTGAGAGATTAAAAATGGGCTCAAACTGGCCGGTGCCTCAGCTCACTAGGCTAATCCTCCACCTGAGGCACCGGCACCCTGGGTTCTAGTCCCATTTGGGGCACCGTATTCTGTCTCGGTTGCTCCTCTTCCTGTCCAGCTCTCTGCTATGGCCCAGGAAGGCAATAGAGGATGGCCCAAGTGCTTGGGCCCTGCACCTGCATGGGAGACCAGGAGGAAGCACCTGGCTCCTGGCTTCGGATCAGCGTGGTTCACTGGCCGCAGCGCACAGGCCGTAGTGGCCATTTGGAGGATAAACCAACGGAAGGAAGACCTTTCTCTCTGTCTCTCTCTCTCACTGTCTAACTCTGCCTGTCAAAAAAAAAAAAAAAAAAAGAAAGAAAGAAAAAAGGAAAAAAAAAGAAAAAAAATGGGCTCAAACTAAAACTTTAGGCTACTTTCACATAATTTGTAAGAAAACTGTTTTGTTGGATGCTAAAAGTCCTTGTTTTGTTTAGGGGAAGGATGGTTACTAACTATAGGATTCTTTACAAAACAAGAGCCTGGCTTGTATTACAGTCAAATGAATTGTGAATACTTGATTTGAAGAAGGAATTTTCTAAAACTTTCATTATATTTTCTCTTACAAAACAGTAATCTTTTCCCAGTGAAAGAAACAGTTCTTCCAAGAAAAGTTGAATTATCAATTGAACTACACACACAGACTAGGTAGTCACTCAAGTATCTTCTGCATTTGCCAGATGCACAGGCATGTGTTATGTCTCCTAATATAATACAGAAATTATTTAACCAAGATATATGATTAATCACCTGTTGAAGATCATGTCCAAATTCAATAGTTAAGATAATTTATTTAGATAAATTGGAAGCAATAGATAATTCTGTATAAAAATTTGGCCCTATAAATTATTATGATGCTACATAATCCATCTTGCTGGATATGCAAAGAACAGGTTGGAAGTATCGCCTTGAGGGAAGCTCCCTGAAATTCATGACAGTTGAACTGGTGTTGAACCATACAGAACAGAAGCCTGGCCTGGGGAGCGAGGAGTTTTCCCATGGGTTAGAAAGAAAAGAATATCCAAAAAGGCTTCAGTTGGAGTTCCCAGAGCATCACTGAAGTGGTAGAGCAATAATCTCTCATCATTTTATTCTTGACCAGAGGGAAACTGACTTTTTCTGCAACTTGCTTGCATCCGGGGAAGTATTCCTACCTCTTTCCTTTGAACCTTGTTCCAGTTGGCTTCCTGTCCCTCTAACTCCCATCCCAGCCCCACCAAAGGCAACAGAACCAACTTGTGATTTGTTTTTTTTTTTTCATTTATTAAACTTTTATTTAATGAATATAAATTTCCAAAGTACAGCTTATGGATTACAATGGCTTCCCCCCTCCCATAACTTCCCTCCCACCCACAACCCTCCCCTTTCCCACTCCCTCTCCCCTTCCATTCACATCATGATTCATTTTCAATTCTCTTTATATACAGAAGATCAGTTTAGTATATATTAGGTAATGATTTCAACAGTTTGCCCCCATATAGCAACACAAAGTGAAAAAATACTGTTGGAATACTCGTTATAGCATTAAATAACAGTGTACAGCACATTAAAGACAGAGATCCTACATAATATTTTTTTAAAAATTAATTAATTTTCTATGCCATTTCCAATTTAACACCAGGTTTTTTTTTTCATTTCCAATTATCTTTATATACAGAAGATCAATTCTGTATATAATTAGTAAAGATTTCATCAGTTTGCACCCACACAGAAACACAAAGTGTAAAAATATTGTTTCAGTGCTAGTTATAGCGTCACTGCACATTAGACAACACATTAAGGACAGATCCCACATGAGATGTAAGTACACAGTGACTCCTGTTGCTACACTTGATCTTAGCCAAAAGGCCGAGAAGTGATCCTGTTGCTGACTTAACAATTTGACACTCTTGTTTATGGCGTCAGTAATCTCTAGTCATGAGTTGCCAAGGCTATGGAAGCCTTTAGAGTTCGCTGACTTTGATCTTATTCTGATAGGGTCATAGTCAAAGTGGAAGTTCTCTCCTCCCTTCAGAGAAAGGTACCTCCTTCTTTGTAATGTGTTCAACAGTATACCTGCAGCAGGTAGAGCATTAGCCTAATAATAGAGTAGGGAGAAGAAAGGAAAAAAGTTTTTTTAAAAAACAAAATTGTAATCTTCTGCAATATGACTTGATCACCAATAACTCTTAGAAAGGAAATCTTTACGCCTTTGTCTCACTCTTTTTTTTTTTTTTTTTTTTTTTTTGACAGGCAGAGTGGACAGTGAGAGAGAGACAGAGAGAAAGGTCTTCCTTTTGCCCCGTTGGTTCACCCTCCAATGGCCGCCGCGGTAGGTGCGCTGCGGCCGGCGCACCGCGCTGATCCAAAGCCAGGAGCCAGGTGCATCTCCTGGTCTCCCATGGGGTGCAGGGCCCAAGCACTTGGGCCATCCTCCACTGCCTTCCCAGGCCACAGCAGAGAGCTGGCCTGGAACAGGGGCAACTGGGACAGGATCGGTGCCCTGACCGGGACTAGAATCCGGTGTGCCGGTGCCACAAGGCGGAGGATTAGCCTAGTGAGCTGCGGCGCCGGCCAAACCTTTGTCTCACTCTTACTGTCTATCAAAAAGAACTATAACTGGCCTGAGTCTGGACCTACCTCTGAGAATGTTTTAAGTTTCAGACATATGCTTTCTCCTGAATCATTTGAATCATTTGTTTGCATTGAAAAATGCATAATAAACACCGCTCTTCTTTAATCTTCATTGGAAAGAACAAACATTGAAAGCAGGTCATTCTTTTTATAAACCAGGATGCTTTTAACAATAAAAAATAGAAAATCAAATATTTATCCCTATGAAGAAAAGCACTATAATAGAGTCCCCTGATTTATTTTCAGAAACCAATAAGAAACTTAACCTCTTTTCCTTGTTAATATAATAAAGGATTAAGCTGATGGCTTGCTGCCAATTCAAACACATTTTGGTTCCTCCATGGGATGACAAGAAGACCTGTATACAGGGAGGGGTTATTCCTTATTTAGAAATCCCCAGTCTAATACCTGCAGCCATTGGAACCAGATATGTTTGGAGATGTAGTTTGTTAACATTAGAAAGCTAAAAGGAACATGTGGCAGTTACCCTCTTCCAGACCTGGGGAAGCAACCCCCAATGAAACACATTCTGGCATGGGTGTTTGTTTCAGGTGTTAAGAGACCATTTAGGACCCTCACATTCTGTATTCGAATGCCTGGATTCAAGTTCTGGCTCGGCTTCTGACTCCCACTTCCTGCTAATGTGCTTCCTGAGAGGCAGTAGATGATGGTTCAAGTACTTGGGTTGCTGCCACCCAAGGGGGAGACCCAGATTGAGTTCTAAACCTGGTCCAGCTCTGGCTATTGAGGCCATTTCATTCAGCAGATAGAAGATATTATAGTCTCTCTTGGTCTCTCTCTCTCTCTCTCTAATTCCCGTCCCCCTTCCTCCCTCCCTTTCTCTCCCCCTCTCACTCTCCCTCTCTGTCTTTCAAATAAAAAATACTTTTAAAAAATGTAAACATATTTTTGCTAAGAAAAGTATAAATAATTCACACTGGATGGGATAGACTATAAACAGCTTCCTATTTGTTCAAAGCTGATATTGCTGCCAAGAGAGTTCAGATGAGGTATTGCTAGCAAAGAAGTTATAAAAGTCTTGTCGTTTCTAAAATTGTGGATTCAGGGCTGTAGACCTGTTTTACCCTCAGGAAAACAGAGGAAAATAAAGTTCACACATCCTTCAACTAGAGCACAATTAGTCATTGGAGCTCATATCCTAGTACATTAAATCTCTCCTTAATCCTACAAGAGACCCTCTGTATTCTGAGTGGACATCAGTGGAAGTGTAAAGTCAACCAAGTGTGTACCAATGCTAATTTTTTAAATTATTATGTCCTATCCATGACACACGTGTTTTGATCTTGTTGATTTCTTTTTTTTTTTTAATTTTTTTTAACTTTTATTTAATGAATATAAATTTCCAGCGTACAGCTTATGGATTATAATGGTTTCCCCCCCCTAACTTCCCTCCCACCCACAACCCTCCCCTCTCCCGCTCCCACTCCCCTTCCATTCACATCAAGATTCATTTTCAATTCTCTTTATATACAGAAGATCAATTTAGTATAAAGATTTCAACAGTTTGCACCCACATAGAAACACAAAGTGAAACATACTGTTTGAATACTAGTTAGAGCATTAAATCAAAATGTACAGCACATTAAGGACAGAGATCCCACATGAGGAGCAAGTGCACAGTGACTCCTGTTGTTGACCCAACAAATTGACACTCTAGTTTATGGCGCCAGTAACCACCCTAGGCTCTCGTCAAGAGTTGCCAAGGCTATGGAAGCCTTCCAAGTTCGTCGACTCTGATCATATTTAGACAAGGTCATAAAAGACAGGGTGAGGATAGTAACCAATGATCCTAAGAGTGGCATTGAACAGGTCTGAACAATTATACAGCATTAAGTGGGGAAGAGGACCATCAGTACACACAGGTTGGGAGTAGAGCCATTGGAGGTAGAGTAGAGGTTATGATTACAAAGAAATGAGGCCCAAGTGTGCTAGACAGGGTCTAGAACAAAGGACAGAGTCATTATTAGATGTGCTAAGAAAGGTGCTGTCTAAGCTACAATTAAGTTTTCTGATTGAGAGGCAAATAGAACCTGATAGAAGGGGCTTGATAATAATCTGGTGGGCTTTAGGCCTTGTAAGTTAAGAGGCCCAGACCTATCTATCTCTTCACATGGGGTATATCCTAAGGGAGGTGTGAACCTCCTAGGGGAAGACACTCTGTTGACTTTCATTACTTGGCTGGCCTGGGAGGAGGGCTGGCCAGGTAAAGGCAGGTGGCATCTCTAACAAGAAATTTACAGTTCTGCCTGCAATGTTGCTGACCCTACTTGAACATACCCTCAGCTGCAGTGGTCACTTTGGAAGTTGGGCTGAGTGAAGGGATTTTCAGCTTAGAGCCAATAAGATCTGTGGCTCTGACCTGGGCATCCTTCGACTCCAGGGCAGGTCCATTTCCAGTGATCCAACTCTTGGCATAGCTGCCAGGGCTCTTCACAAGTTGACTTCTGCTGAAGCCCAGGCTTACCACATTGAAAGTCCCTGCAGTGGACTGGCCTGTTGGGTCTCCTTGAGGGCAGATCACTGTACAGATCAGCCATTAATAGGCCTTCCATCCATTGCTTCTGATGCCTAGCTTTCTTTTCCTCCTGGTTTGTGTTAAAGCAGACCAGAGGATGCAAGTCAAGGGAGTGCCCAAGTCCCATCTCTAATCTTCGGTGGCCTGAACTACAAGTCTATAGTCACAGGCATGTTCTGTAGTAGTTTTTCTAAAGTAGACAATGCTCATGAGGAAAATTATATTCTCACTTTAAAACTTTCTTTCCCTTTGGTCTGAAAGGGAGGTTTTTTCTACTTACTGTATACTTCGCTGATGGCGAAGTGAATCTAGCTAAGAGATTATTATTTAAGTTCTTATTTTGGCTATGCTATTACAGAAAAATGTTAGCCATCTCTTTTATAAGGTCTAAAGATTAAATTGTGCATCCTGCAGATTCCTTCATAATAGAATTAGTTTCCTACCTTGAAGAGAATAGAGAAATGAAAGAACAAGTTGGGCTTAGAATAGAGAAATGAGGGAGCAAGTCCTAGATCGCTTGCTGACAATAGCAGTATTACATGAATACTTAGCAAACCGTTTCAACCATTAGATAACAACTTAAGAAAACATTTACCAGAAGGTCCAATGCCTTCTATAAATTTTAAGAATCATGTATTTGAAAACACCTCTTAAATATCTAACATGGTGTAGTTTGTTTAACCAGTAAACTTAAGCACAACCATATAAAATGTTTTTAGTTTCTTTCTACCAACAAGTTTAAAACATATGATACACAGATTCAGGTCACACAAATTAAAATGTATCTTTGATTGATTTTAGCAGCTTAAATTTATGGACAATCTTATCTATAAGCCATTTAAAATAAAACTCTTAATAAAATTTCCTATGTGGACATACAATATGTACACACATATAACATAGCATAATAGACCAATATAGCAATTTTAATAATAGCTTTTAAAATCTTTAACTCTTTTTGTCGATTGCCAATGGATTTGAATTGCTTTTTGTTTTTAGATTACTTTAATGCATTGCTTTAACAGAGCATCAGAGTTTAATTCTATGTCAAAGAGAAATTGAGCTTCCTGTGATCTTTTGCTGTGAGGTTTCCTTCCTTTATCTTCTTTCATATTGGTGACCATGTTTCTGTGTTTCTGTGTGTAACACATCTTTAAGCATCTTTTGCAGGGCAGGACGAGTGGCAACAAATTCTTTCAGTTTCTGTTTGCTACGAAAAGTTTTAATTTCACCTTCATTCATAAATGAGAGCTTTGCGGGATATAATATTCTGGGCTGGCAGTTTTTCTCTCTTAGTACCTGGGCTATATCTCGCCATTCCCTTCTAGCTTGTAGGGTTTCTGATGAGAAGTCTGCTGTGAGTCTAATTGGAGATCCTCTGAGAGTAATCTGACGTTTCTCTCTTGTACCTTTTAGAATCTTTTCTTTATGTTTCACTGTGGTGAGTTTGATTACAACATGTCGTGGTGAGGATCTCTTTTGGTCATGTTTATTAGGGGTTCTATAAGCTTCCTGTACTAAGATGCCTCTGTCCTTCTCCAAACCTGGGAAATTTTCTGCTAGTATCTCACTGAAAATGCCTTCTAATCCTTTCTTCCTCTCCATGCCTTCAGGAAATCCTAGAACCCGAATATTAGGTTTTTTAATAGTATCCTGTAGATTCCCGACAATATTTTTTAGATTTCTAATTTCTTCTTCTTTTCTTTGGTTTGCCTGTTTCCTTTCCTGTTCTCTGTCTTCTAAATCCGATATTCTCTCTTCTGCTTCGCCCATTCTGTTTTTAAGGCTCTCTAATGTGTTTGTCATTTGATCTATTGAGTTCTTCATTTCATTGTGGTTTTTTGTCACTATCACAGTTTCCTGTTCTACTAGTTGTTTCATTTCATTTTGATTCCTCCTTAATATTTCATTTTCACGAGAGAGATTTTCTATCTTGTCCATTAAGGATTTCTGTAGTTCAAGAATTTGTTTTTGAGAACTTCTTAATGTTCTTATCAATTTTTTGAGATCCACTTCTTGCATTTCTTCTATCTCATCATCTTCATAATCTTGAATTGGGGTGTCTTGTTCATTTGGGGGCGTCATAGTGTCTTCCTTGTTCTTGTTAGCTTGGTTTTTGCGTTTGTTGTTTGGCATGTTGGAGATATTTGGTTTCTTCACTGTAGTGTTTTTTCTTGTTACACGATGGCTCTATGTTAAGTGGACTATCTGCTTTCGGTGGAGCCTTAGAGGCTTGAGATAAGTGTGGACTGAGAGCTGTGTTTGGTTCCTCAGGGTTGAGGGTGTGTCAAAGATGACACTCCCAAGTTATGCGTGGTAAATCTCTCTTTCTTTTTTTTTTTTTTTTTTTTGATTCAAAAGGGAAGTAATTCCGCACAGCTGAACGTAATTGGAGGTAGTTAGCAGGCAAATGATATACCCACAGGAGCCAGAGATTGGAAGCTCTTTCCCAAGGACCACACAGGGAATCTCTGCTGCCCTCAGTGTGGGCTCCAATTCTCCTGCAGTCTCCCACTGGATTGCCAAGTTAGATCCTAATCTCCTGTTATTTCACCCCTCCCCCCAGAGTCAGCTTTTCTGCTAGGCTCAGGGCTGGTGCAGACCTGAGGTCGCCCTGCTTATGACGTATGACCAAAATGGCGCCTACTCTTTGTCTTGCTCGCCTTTGAGGGGTGAGCAGAGAGAGAGAAACTCGTGTCCATATCGGTCACTTTTTTATTTTTTTCCTCTCTCTCTTCTAGTTAGCCTGGTCAACTTTTCCCCACGGAGTTTCAAGCCTCGTTCCCTCTAGCCTCCTCTTTCCGCTTGCCCGCTGGTGTCTCGGGCTATTGAGGTTCGGCTCACCTCGTGTTCCAGCGCTGGTGCGTTAAGTCTGCCGCTGGTGTCCCGAACTTGGGCTCCCACGCTCTCCATGCAGGTCCACTGTGAATCACTAGTTCCGGAAGAGTTTCCTCTGCTGTTTCTTCCCCTACTCTTCCTTGACCCTGCAGTATCTCCACTTTTATTTACCTGTGTGTCTTGCTGAACTATCAATGTGCTCCCTTCCTATTCCGCCATCTTGCCGCTCCTCCTTGATCTTGTTGATTTCTAATAAATACAACAAAATAATATGAAATGTTGGTCTCGACATACACCTTTTCACTAAGCTGTAATTTCTGTTACCCACATTATTACTTGCTGAGCTTGGCCTGGTTTCCTTGTTGGTTTTTCTGTACCAGACAATGGGGGAATGTCAAGGAGTCCACAGAGCTCTCGTCCATTCCAGCCTGGTTCGTCTGCATCTTCTCTGTGAATTTCTTTGAGCACAGCGCCAAGTCAGACAAACAGAGGCACGACACAGGTCTCCACTAATGGGATGCTTAATCTTTTTTAAAATTTATTTTATTTATTTGAAAGAGTTACAGACAGAGATAGAGAGAGAGTTCTTCTATTTGCTGGTAAACCCCTCAGATGACCACAATGGCCAGAGCTGAGCTGATTTGAAGCCAGAAGCCAGGAGCTTCTTCTAGGTCTCCCATGTGGGTGCAGGGGCCCAAGGATGTGGGTCGTCCTCCGCTGCTTCCCCGGTGCATTAGCAGGGAGCTGGATCGGAAGTGGAGCAGCCAGGACTCAAACTTGCACCCATATGGGATGCCAGTTCTGCAGGCCAGGGCTTTAACCCTTTATGCTACAGCATCAGCCCCTCCAATCATGGTTAAGGTCATTCAAGTCCCCAGGGAAAACCTTGTTCACTCCAAACCTATCTGTGATGGAAGAACCTCCCCATTTGCCCAGCTTTTTCGTTCCAAGAACATAGGTAGGGGTCAAATTACAATTCTCACCAGGCTAATCTTGAGAATCTCTCTATGGCACTACATTAAGTCCTAGATAAACTACCTAGTACTCTGAAATCCTTTAAAATCTAAGAATTCTAGGAATATATATCTCCTATAGCTAAGAGCTTATGTGGCATCATGATAACAGAGAGTAATGACCCACAGGTACTTTACAGTTTGTGATAAATCACAGTAAGCTACGTATGGTAACATTATCTGCATCTTATACTTTGTATGGTATTGCCATTTTATATGTACTTGCCTCACTGCCTGAAGAGTAAAAGGAACTATGGATTCCAGAAGGCTACAGAGGAGCTTGTAGTTGGAGATGAAGAAGTGAGTCAATAAAATAGGTACACAATGTTAGCCGCAAGTGAAACCTAGTCCAAAATATAGTAGTGTTATCAGGAATTAGTAATTTCACCACAACTGTCTTTCAGTTCAGATATTTGGGGTCAGAAATCATGGTTGGAGGAGCAGGTATTTGGCCAGTGGTAAAGATGCCTATGTTATATAAAAGCTGATTAAAATGCTTTAAGTTGGGCCAAGTATTGTCAGTGAGTTTCATAAACAAATAAGCCAAGACTAGGAAATAGGAAGCATGTACAACTTATGAGTTTAACTGATAAATGAAGAGCATTGTGGTTATGGGAAAGTTGCTTGGTTTCATTAAAAATCCTAGCCCCAAGATACTGCTTGACCAACGATTTTTATTTCCCTTTTTTGTGTGTCATCGACTAATCTATAATGTAATATACTCTATGGTATGAACAATATAAGCATTTTTATGAGGATTAAATAAGTTAATATTTTGAACTAATTAGTATTGTCCCTGGAACATATTAAGTAAGGGAGGGAGTGAGGGAGAAAAAGTGTAGGGCCCATTTCTCAGCTAAGAGAAATATTAAATATTCCTTTTGATTGATCAGACAGTTGTGTCTAAAGGCATCAGTTCATTTTTCCCACAGATAATACCTGAATTATGACTATGCTGGAACAGTAGCGTGCAGGCTCACCAAGGGCAGCGTAACAGACCAGCACAAGCCAGTGGAACGAAACCAGCACAGGCTCACTGTGACCTGCTGTCATCCCCTGAAGCAACTGCTCTTCCTGTGTTTGCCTGGGTCTTGTGTTTGCCCTGGGTCCTGTGTTTGCACTGGTATTTCAGTGAGGCTGTTCCCACTGCCTGTTTGTGTTTCTGTTCTTGGAAGTTTTAAAGATTTGCATTGAGGGGCTGAGGGGAGGAGAACCATGCAGGCCTGTGGTGAGGTTTCTTTATTTTTGTTGCTTTTTTAATTTTAAGGCTAAGAGGAACCTTTAATAACAAGGGGCACAATGCTGTTGTTTTACACAGACAGATGCTGGGGTAGAAGGCTTGGCAACCCCAATCCAGACAGTGGTGATATTATAAATGTGTCTTTCCTGGATGTTTTTGCTCATTTTTATGTCAACATTTCATTTATTGAAACAGAAAGTTCAGCTTTTACTTAGGACAAACCATTGTTCCATATATTTTAGGTTTTTACTCATTTAGAAAAAAAAAGAAATGGAAACAGCATATTAAAATGAAAATATGATTTCATGCTTTTTTGACTTCACTATTGCTTAGCTGCTTAACTTCTGTGATGCTGTTTATGAGCTTAATATTTGGGGGTCAGACATCATGTTTGGGAGGAGCAGGTGTTTGGCCTAGCAGTTGAAATGCCCATGTTCCATGTCAGAGTACCTAGGTTTGATTCCTGCCTCTGGTTCTTGATTCCAGCTTCCTGCCAATGGACATCCTGGGAGGCAGTGGGGACAGCTCAAATGATTGGGAGACCTGGATTGAAATCCTAGCTCAACTTTGGCCTGGTCAAGTCCTGGCCGTTGCAGGCATATGAGTGGTGAACTAGCAGCTGGGAGCGCTTTCTTTCTCTCTCAAAAAACTTTTTTTAAAAACTGAAACCAGACTTTGATTCTAAAAGCTTATAGTTTTTAACCCAGGCTTGCACAGCCTACTAATCTTCTTAATTAATCGTAAAATGATAACACCTTGTGAAGACTGATCAGTTAATGACAGTAAATAATGAATGTGAGGCCCATGGAACATAATAAGTACTCAGTAAATGTAGTTCTCCATCCATGCTGCCTTCTCTTAAGAGATGGAGTTTTAATGAGTCCACTACTTAATTTTCACGTGAATGCAGTCATTTCTTTCTGAATCATTGCATCCTAAATCAAAAGTTGACACAGAACTCATTTTCCCACTCTTAATATGCTTTCTTTTTTCATTTTTATTTATTTATTTGAGAGGCAGAGTTACAGACAGAGGGAGAGGCAAAGAGAAGGGTCTGGTGCCAGCACTGTGGCGCAGTAGGTTAATCCTCCACCTGCAGCGCCAGCATCCCGTATGGATGCCAGATTGAATTCCGGCTGCTCCTCTTCCAATCTAGTTCTCTGTTGTGGCCTGGGAAAGCAGTAGAAGATGGCTCAAGTCCTTGGGCCCTTGCACCCATGTGGGAGACCAGAAGAAGCTCCTGGCTCCTGGCTTCAGATAGGCGCAGCTCTGGCCATTGCAGCCATTTGGGGAGTGAATCAGCAGACAGAAGATCTTTCTCTCTGTCTCTCCCTCTCACTGTCTGTAACTACCTATCAAATAAGTAAATAAAAAACTTAAGGAAAAAAAAGAGAAAGGTCTTCTATCCACTAGTTCACTCCCCAAATGGACACAATGGCTGGTACTAGGCCGATCTGAAGCCAGGAGCCAGGAGCTTCTTCCTGGTCTCCCAGGTGGATGTAGGGGCCCAACATTTGTGCCATCTGCTACTACTTTCCCAGCCCATAGCAGAGAGCTGGATCAGAAAAGGGACAGCCAGTACCTGAACTGGCACCCATATAGGGTGCTGGCACCGCAGGTGGAGGCTTAGCCTACTACACCATAGTGCCAGCCTGCTGGATATGCTTCCTGATGTTTAAAGTGTGGTGGTTGAGCTGGCACCGTGGCTTAATAAGCTAATCCTCCGCCTGCGGCGCTGGCACACTGGGTTCTAGTCCCGGTCGGGGCGCCAGGTTCTGTCCCGGTTGCCCTCTTCCAGGCCAGCTCTCTGCTGTGGCCCGGGAGTGCAGTGGAGGATGGCCCAAGTCCTTGGGCCCTGCAACCGCATGGGAGACCAGGAGAAGCACCTGGCTCCTGGCTTCGGATCAGCACAGTGCACCAGCCGCAATGCACCAGCCGCAGCGGCCATTGGGGGGTGAACCAATGGAAAAGGAAGACCTTTCTCTCTATCTCTCTCTCTCACTGTCCACTCTGCCTGTCAAAAAATAAATAAATAAATAAAATGTGGTGGTTGAATTATTTTACCTATAGTGCCCTTCAAAGCATGGACACCTATTGCTTCTTCCTAGATTTCCATTGGATTGGGAAAACCCAGTTCATCCCCACCATCTGAGTCTCCCTGTTTTGCCAAAAGAAAAACTAACTTGAAATGTTTGTAGGTAACTAGAGGTAAAATGCCTCATAATTCCTCCTCTATGAAAGCATATTTTTCCATTTTTTGATATCTACAAAGCACTATACAACCACACAATTTATTATTATTACTACTACCATCATTACTACCTTTATCAGTATTCTGTTCCCTCTCCCCTGCCCCCATTGGAAGAGAGAAGTACTACATATAAAGATAAATACATGGGCCAGCATTGTGGCACAGCAGGTTAAGTCACCATCTGCAGTGCCAGCATCTCATATGGGTGCCAATTGAAGTCTCAGCTGCTCCACTTCCAATTCAACTCCCTGATAATGCACCTGGAAAAGCATCAGAAGATGGCCTAGGTGCTTTGGACCCTGCAGCCCGTGTGAGAGACTTGGAAGAAGCTTCAGCCTGGCCATGGGGCTGATGCTGTGGTACAGCAGGGTAAGACATGGCCTGCAGCACCAGCATCCCATATGGGCACAGGTTTGAGTCCGGGCTGCTCTATTTCCAATCCAGCTCCCTACTAATGTGCCTGGGAAAGCATTGGAAGATGGCTCAAGTTCTTGGGCCCCTGCCACCCATGTAGGAGACCTGGATGAAGCTCCTGGCTCCTAACTTCAGCCTGGCCCAGCCCCAGCCATTGCACCCATTTGAGAAGTGAACCAGCAAATGGAAGATGTTTCTCTCTCTCTCTCCCTCTCTCCCTCTCTCTCTCTCTCTCCCTTCTCCCCTCTCCCCTCTGCTCTCTCCTTACTCTGTAACTCTGCCTTTAAAATAAATGAATCCATCATTTTAAAAAAATCTGTGAAACAGCCATATTGAAAAAAAAAAAAAAAAGCATCAGCCACGAGAAGCCTTGCATCTGGAATGGTCTCCAAGAATTAATCCAAATGGTGTAAGAGGGCTGGGTGCTTTTATTCCTGCATCAGCCAGTCACTGGATGTGGGATGTCCCAGGAAAGGAATAAGATATTGAGAGAGACAAGTGCTGAATAGGGTTAACAGTTGATGGCTGCTTTCTGATAGCAGTCCCAGTCATCAAAGGAACAAGTCCATCATTCCTGAGGGGATGACTGATGGGCACATCACAATATCTACTACAGTGAATTCCTATACTAATCAGATCTAATTCTTTGTAAAGGTTCTGGGACCTACTCCTTCTGGACTCTCGTGCACTTCTTCTTATGGGGAAACTTATTAAAGGAAGGTTAATAGAATGAACTATAGCCCCAGTGGCTACAGCCCATCATTGGGTGTTCATCATCACCTTCCTTGCCCATTTTGAATTCCCTTTACCCTCACCTAACACCTTTTCTGGTCTCACCCTCATAGTAGAACACAGTTCCTTATACCTGAGAAATCTGAGACTCTTGAGCACCATGCCATTTTCAGACTAGAATTACTATCCGAAGAGACACTCAAGTAAATCAGCTGGGAGCCAAACGTATTTCATCCTGCCCTTGTTTCATAGCATTAACTCAACCTCAGTTTCAATTACTCTGGCAACAGGATGACTTCCAAGTGCCGGTGCCCAGGCAGCAATCATATCTTAGAGTTTGGTGTGACTCTTGATGTATCCTATGGTTGAAATGTTTCCTCTTTGGAATAAGAATGCAAAAAGTTGAGTTGTGGGAATGAAATGGGGAGCTGAATTCCTCAAACAGGTGCTTGGAAGTCATTGGAAACAGATCATTCCTGCTTCCAACCCTTGGGTTCTTGGGTCATGTGTTCTAGTTACTAGGGACACAATATGGTGTCACAATTGTTGATTTAGACTCAGAGCATTCACTGTGTCCTAGAGGATTTCTCCATCTTGGAAAGGTTTCACCCCGAGCTGATGACTCAACTATGCCCTCAACAGACTCTTCCTGGATAGCAACTTCTATCTGGGGAAGTATGTGATAAAGCCAGGCATTCACTGGCGCACCTCTTTTGCTGTAGAGTTGGTTACTTGGTCTGATGCAATGTTATCGTGAGATCTCATTCTAGGAGATCCAGTACTATGTGAGGATGTGCAGTGAAATGACCAAAACAGCAGGCTACTTGCCTATACTGTCTGAAGAAATCTTTCCTTCTCTGGGCCTGACTCTGGGCTGGCCATCTCTTATGTCACCTGGTACACAAGTCAGCACTGTATTCCCAGATGTGGAATTTGTAGCCTCAGAGTCTGAGGAAGCCAATCTAACAGAAGAGTGATTCTCCCTTTGTAGTGGGGGATAAAAAGTATAATAGTTTCTCCTTTATTTGAAGGAAATGTCTTAAGTCACTAAACCCACAAAATACCACAGATGTGTTAGATCTTTGAGTCTTTATAGGGATTATCTCCCACAAGCTAGGGCTAAAGCCTCCAAAGTATTTACCACTTCTTTTCTGGTCCAACTGGTATGATATCCTCAGCAGACTGGACCAGTATATAATCTATAGCATTTGCAGCTGACTCATATCTCTTTGAACTATTTTATGACAGAAGGGAGGAATGTTAGTATAGTCCTGATACGAATGTAAATATATGTTTTTGCAAAGTCTAGTTTCCTGGGAAGAAGACTGAGACTGGGATTAACATACATGAAGCTTACTAGAATGTAATTTTTTTTTGACAGGCAGAGTGGACAGTGAGAGAGAGAGAGAGAGAGAGAGAGAGAGAGAGAGAGACAGAGAGAAAGGTCTTCCTTTTGCCGTTGGTTCACCCCCCAGTGGTCGCTGTGGCCAGCCCGCTGCAGCCGGCGCACCGCACTGATCTGAAGCCAGGAGCCAGGTGCTTCTCCTGGTCTCCCATGCGGGTGCAGGGCCCAAGGACTTGGGCCATCCTCCACTGCACTCCCGGGCCATAGCAGAGAGCTGGTCTGGAAGAGGAGCAACCCGTACAGAATCTGCGGTGCCGGTGCCGCAGGCGGAGCATTAGCCTATTGAGCCGCGGCGACAGCAGGATGTAATCTTAAGAAGAACTGGAAACAGAGAGGGACACAGGGAGGAGATGACAGTGATGACTCCCCCTAAGGCTCAGCGGACCTCCTGGGGCACTCTGGAACTGAGAGGGCCCTTCAAGGTTGTCTCAAACTGAGGCAAGGGCACCTGGTCTGTAGGCTATCACTAGTAGTGTTCTGCTCTGGGAAGAGTATGTTATCACATGAGGCATCTCTCTTCTGCCAAGGCCATTCCTCAAAAGGACTAATACTTAAGGGCTATCTCTCAGCAACAGTTCCATCACCTGGGGGAATAAGCCCATCATTTCTGAAGTTACATTCAGCTAATATATCACAGCATTCACCCAAGTTTCCTTCCTTACCAGCCTCACTTTCTTCTTTCTTTTACTCTTATTTTCCTGCATTTGAGCCCTTAATAAAGTATTAGCATGCGAGCTTGTACTTTAGATTCTGTACTCTAGAGCTTTAGAATCCTAAAAGCCATATATGTTTGTTTTGGCTCCTATTAAATGGACTTTAAATGGACGTGCTCTGCAATGGCACTGTAAGCAGAATGTACAGAATTAATGCTACACACACACACACACACACACATAGTTCAGTGCAAAAAAAATTGTGGGCAAGGATATGACTTCTCCAGTAGAGTTCAACCACTAACTTGTGGCTATTGAGAGCACAGCTTGGGCTCTGAGATTTAGTTTCCAGTTTAACACAGTGGTCAAAATAATGCCTGATTTTTCCATCCTCATAATGACACCAAGATTCTGAATAAATATAAGGTATGTCAGAGCATTTTCCAAAATTACAAGATCCCCATTAACTAATTGTTTTCCTTCCCCCTTATATTATCTAGCAAATACACTCAATGGTATAGCAGCAGTACCATGCTCCAAAGATCATTTTTTTTTCCTGGTTTCTTTTCAACTTTTATTTAATAAATATAAATTTCCAAATTACAACTTTTGAATTACAGCAGCTTTTCCCCCCATAACTTCCTTCCCATCCGCAACCATCCCATCTCCCATGCCCTCTCCCATCCCATTCTTCATCATGATTCATTTTCAATTATCTTTATAAACAGAAGATCAACTTAGTATATATTAAGTAAAGATTTCGACAGACTGCACCCCCAAAGACATACAAACTATAGAGTACTGTTTGAGTAGTAGTTTTACCATTAATTGTCATAGTACAACAAATTAAGGGCAGAGGTCCTACATGGGGAGGAGGTGCATAGTGACTCCTGTTGTTGATTTTACAATTGACCCTCTTATTTATGACGTCAGTAACCACCCAAGGCTCTTGTCCTGAGCTGCCAAAGCAATGGAAGCCTCTTGAGTTCACCAACTCTGATCTTGTTTAGACAAGGCCATATTCAAAGTGGAAGTTCTCTCCTCCCTTCAGAGAAAGGTACTGCCTTCTTTGATGGCCCATTCTTTCTGCTGGGATCTCACTCACAGAGATCTTTCATTTAGGAAATCATTGCCAGGTCTACATGGTGCATAATCCCCAAACCCTGGGAAGCTATCACCTCAAATGTCTCTCTTGTCCTTACCATAGTTCCTGATGCTCCACCATGGAGTAGAAGGAGTTTCTTCTCCCTCAAAGGTTGTTTTATCTTGCAGAGAAAGCAACAGGGTCACAGTGTTGCTCAAGTTCAGGTAGCTTTGTCTTGGGAATCTCTGAATGAGTCTTCCTGGAGTTGGGTTCATGGTCAGTACCTGAGATGAGACAGAAACCTTCTTTGTCAGGGAGAAGATAAGAAAGGAAGGTGAGGTATTGGGAATTGAAGCATTGAAAAGGGAAACTGAAATGTGATGTCAAGGGGAAATATTTCACATACTGTTTGATTTTTAATAAGATCTGTCTCTAATTCGATACAGGTCCAGTTCTCCACCAAGGAGCACAAGAGTTGTACCCTAAATGCAGAGTCCCTTGCAAATGTGGTAATACTAGAACACAAGTTTAGTTCTCCACTCCTGCACCATTCCTGGCTGGGGCTTCTTGCAATTCCAGCCCCATTCTATCTCCTTCCCTCTGAAGTCATCAATGGTCTCACTCAGTTGGGTTTGTAAGGTCTCTCATTTGACCTATATATGAGGGTGACACTCATAATTATTAGAATAAAATTCTTAGTCCCTTAATGTAAGCCTTGCTATTAAAAGACCTCCATCCTAACTAAGGACAGGAAATTAGAGCATGACCCACTCTTGCTTAATTAGCACCCCCTATTCTGCCAAGATTTAATTTGACAAGTCTTTTGAAAGGCAACACATTAGAAATGAAATAATACAGAGTTCTTAGCACTCTCTGGGGAGAGATGGATAAGTCTTTCTAAAAAGTGAAAAGTAATGGAAAAATAATTAAAGGAAACATCTCTGACATATTAAGACTAAAAGAAACCATATGCTGTAGTGGGGAATTATTTCCCATAGCCCTGGGTGAAGGCTAAAAGAGACAATTCAGTTTGGATCCTGAGGACAAGCCTGGGTGAGCTCCTCGTGGAATCTTGGGAGCACATTCCCTCTGACCCAGAGGTCCTGAGTGACTGTCCTGCCGCTCAGTGTCTGCTGCTGAGTCTGCCACAGAGCCAGCAGCAATTACTGGAATGTTGGACACTGACCTACTTCCCAATTTTGTGAACCAGTAAAGCTAATTCAGTGCTCTTTTCAATAGAATAGGCTTCATTGATTTTTCAAACAGATCAATGCCAGCCGCCTGAGACCAAGGCAGCATTGGAACAACCCCTAAGCAGTTCTGAGATTGTGAACTGACTTGCACAGACAACTGCCTGAAGGATCTGTGTGCTTCATCAGTGTGTTCTTTATTGGCTCCATGTATACACCATGGAAGGAAATATCTGTAAGTATATCACCAGAGTCACAGAGCACCACTTGAAATCCATCAATGGGAAGGAATGGCAAGATGCCAAGGAGCCAAGGCCAGGGACAAGCAGGTGGACTGTGAATGTAAGGTGACTTGAAGAACACCTAAATATCAATTCTGCTCAAAATAGAGAATCATAAAATGTCACAGCTGTAAAGGACAACAGAAATTATCTGCTTCAATAATAGAGCTCTATTTTTGCCAAACTGAGAGAGGCAAACAGATGCATTTAACGCACTCAAACACAAAATTCAAAAAGATCTCTCAAATCTGTTATAATTAGCCTTAATCTAAGAACCCATAAAACCTATAAAATGAAAAATTTCTATCAATTTCTTTAAACAACACCTTACCACTATTTCACAAACTTTACAGGGTCAGTGCACAATCATGACTTTCACTGTCATTCTAGAGGCAATTGAGTTCAGGGTCAGAGAGGAATGAGCTCAGTTTACCACTGAGAATTCTTTATACTCAAAGCCATTGCCTGCAGTGCCAGCATCCAACCAGATCCCAGTGGCTCCACTTCCAATACAGCTCCCTGCTACTGTACCTTGGAAAGCAGTGGATGATGGTGCAAGTCCTTGGGCCCCTGCACCCACATAGGAGACCCAAAGAAGCTCTAGGCTTCTGCCTTTGGATCAGTCCACCTCCAGCCATTGCAGCCATCTGGGGAGTGACCCAGCAGATGGAAGACCTCTCTCTCTCTCTCTGCTTCAGCCTCTGCCTCTGCATAACTCTACTTTTCCAATAAATAAATGAATATTTAAAAAATAAATAAAAGTTTCTCAGTATAGATTAATCTAGTTGATTAGAAAACTATATTAGCACTCTAACCTCAGAATCAGTCCCTAAGGCATTCAGATCTGGCTGAAAAGCCCATGAGAGCCTTCAGGTATGGAAAGCCAAGACATAGTAGCAAAAAAGGTTCTGCATGAAGGATCTCTGTGAGTGAGACCCCAATGGAAATAAGGGACCATCAAAGAAGGATGTACTTTTCTCTGAAGGGAGGAGAGAAGTTCCACTTTGCAAATGGCCCTGTCTAAATATTGACAAGTTTATGGACTCAAAAGGCTTCTACAGCCTTGGCAGCTCATGTCAAGAGTCTCAGGTGGTCACTGACGTCAAAATTAAGAATGTTAATTGTTAGATCAACAACAGGAGTCACTGTGCACTTACTCCCCATGTAGGACCTCTATCCTTAATGAGTTGTACTATGAAAAATAACTATAAAACTTGCTTTCAATCTGTATTTTATACCTGGTGTGTAGGGGGGTGCAAACTGTTGAAATCTTTACTTACTATAGAGCTGGTCTTCTGTATATAATGTTATTAAAATCCAGTCATTTGTAACAAAATGGAGGAATCTGGAAAACATCATGTTGAGTGAAATAAACCAGTCCCAAAGGGACAAATATCATATGTTCTCCCTGATCTGTGACAACTAACTAAGCACCTAAAAAGAAACCTGTAGGAATGAAACTGACACTATGAGAAGCAATGACTTGATCAGCCCTTGTCCTGATTGTCAAGGAGTAGCTTACTATTTTATTATTTTTAGTATTTTCTTTTTCAACATCATACCATTGGTTGAACTCTTTACTTAACACAGAATTATTCTTAGATGTTTAAATCCAATTGAAAATTGATCCCTGTTAAAAATAAGAGTGGAAATAAGAGAGGGAGGAGATACATAGTTCAGCACACGTTCCGACGGACTTACCCCTAAGGGCAAATCTAAAAACTTGTCATGGAACTCCAAATCCCAGTAAACTGGCAGGTACCAATGCCATCTTGCTAGTTAAAGTGATCAGTTTAAGTTCACAACTGATCATAAAGATAGGATTAAGTGTCAAAGGGATCGCATAAATAAGACCAAGTGTCTGCTAATAAGAATAGATAGAATTAAAAAGGAGAGAACTATCCAACATGGGAAGCAGGTCAAACAGCAGACTCATAGAATGACAAATGTCCTAAACAGTGCTCTGGCCTCAGAATCAGCCCATAAGGCATTTGGATCTGGTGAAAAGCCCATGAGAGCATTTCAGGCATGGAAAGCCAAGACATAGTGGCAAAAAATGACCTACATGAAAGATCTCTGTGAGATCCCAATGGAAAGAAGGGGCCATCAAAGAAGGAGGTATCTTTCTCTGAAGGGAGGAGAGAACTTCCACTTTGCTTCTAACCTTGTCTAAATAAGGTTGGAGTTTGTGGACTCAAGAGGCTTCCATAGCCTTGGCAGCTCGTGACAAAAGCATTGGGTGATAACTGACGTCAAATAAGAGTGTCAGTTTTTAAATCAACACCAGTAGTCATTGAGCACTTACTCTCATGTAGGATCTCTGTCCTTAATGTGTTGTACTATGAGAATTAATGGTAAAACTAATCTTCAAAGAGTACTTTATACTTTGTGTGTCTGTGTGGGTGCAAACTACTGAAATCTTTACTTAGTCTAGAGTTGATCTTCTGTATATAAAGATAATTAAAAATGAACCTTAATGAAGAATGGGATGGGCAAGGGAGTAGGAGGTGGGATGGTTTGGGAGTGGGAGGGCGGGTATGAGGGGAAGAACCACTACAATCCTAAAGTTGTACTTATAAAATTTATATTTATTAAATAAAAGCTTTCAAAAAAGTTAATTAAAAATAAACCTTAAAGAAGAATGGGATGGGAGAGGGAGTAGGAGGGGGGATGGTGATGGGGGTCGAAGGAAGAACCACTATATTCCTAAAAGCTGTACATATGAAATTTGTATCCATTAAATAAAAGCCTTCTTTAAAAAAAAAGAAAGAAAAGTATGTTAAAGGAAGAAAATTCATAGTGTAAGAACTGGTCTGTTTAATTTTCTTGTATCCATAATCTTAAATATATCCTCTAGTATGAGTCAGCCTGGTGGAGTATTTTAAATTATACACCAACTATGGCAAGAGATAAGGTGGAGAATGGGTCTGGAACAGTGCAAGAAATTCATAAATGCCTTGCTGATGCCAAAGATGTTATTAATTCTTATCTATGTTAATTCAGTTATATATTCACCAATCATATATTTTGGGTGAAGGAGAATAACCTAGTTAAGTAATGTTCAACAGGAGGATAGGCTGTGGGGTGGGGAGCTATTCCCTGAATCAGTGGTGAGCTTATTTTAAAAAAAAATGCACAGGCTACCTAGAACCCCCTGACCTGGCCTAACAGTACATCAGAGTTTGGAAAGCCTGTCATGTGGCCTCACAAATGTTTTTAAAGTTCATCAGGCAATTCTGATCAAAGACTCTCCCAACTTCCTGAAGAACCTACTGTTTAGAGGTTAAAAAAAAAAATTGAGTCTCAGAGAGGTATGGTTTAGCAAAAATTGTATAGCAAGTAAAATGTAGAACTTGGATTTCCTATCCAGATGTTCTGATTCCAAATTCAGAACTTATAAATTTACTTCATTCATCTTAAAATATAATTTTTTATTTAATAAATATAAATTTACAAAGTACAATTTTTGCATTGTTGTGGCTTTTTCCTCCATAACCTCCCTCCCACCTGCATCTCCCACTCCCTCTCCCATCCCACTCTTCATTAATATTCATTTTCAATTATCTTTATACACAGAAGATCAACTTAGTATATACTAAGCCAAGATTGCAACAGACTGCACCCACACAACCACACAAGATATAGAGTACTGTTCGATTAGTAGTTTTACCCATGAGTTTAGACTTAGGGATTTTGTGCTCTTTACCTCTGTGCTTTACTGAACTCCTAACAGGTGGCCTGAATTGAATGACTGTTGGTCAATTTGAAAAACTGTAAACTCTCTTCAAATCTTGATATTTTATGTGCAAAATGTGTTTGTTAAGAACAGCATATACTTAGTTCTTCCTTTAAGGAAATCTGACCATTTGTGCATTGTAACTAGAGCTACTAGATTAGTTCCATTTCATATAACAATCATGTCTTAAATGTTTTGATTGCACTATTTTGTTTTTTTATCCTCTCTCCCCATCTTTTTTTTTTTTTTTTTTTTTTGACAGGCAGAGTGGACAGTGAGAGAGATAGAGAGAAAGGGTCTTCCTTTTTACCGTTGGTTCACTCTCCAATGGCCGCCGCTGTAGGCGCGCTGCTGCCGGCGCACCATGCTGATCCGATGGCAGGAGCCAGGTACATCTCCTGGTCTCCCATGGGGTGCAGGGCCCAAGCACTTGGGCCATCCTCCACTGCACTCCCTGGCCACAGCAGAGAGCTGGCCTGGAAGAGGGGCAACCGGGACAGGATCGGTGTCCCGACCGGGACTAGAACCCAGTGTGCCGGCGCTGCAAGGCGGAGGATTAGCCTATTGAGCCACGGCGCCGGCTTCTCACCATCTTTTTTAAAGGTGTATGATGAGGGAATCAATTACATAATTTATTTTGAATTTCTGTTTTGCCTAGATTTCTCTCCATTGTTGACTTATTTTATGTGCCTCTTTATTACTGTGCTTGCTATTATCATCATGTTTTAGTGGTTGCTCTAGAGCTCACAGTACACTTGATAGTATTTTTGCTTTAGGAATCCAGTGGTCTTTTAAAGTAAAGTATTTAAGAAAAAAATATATTTTATGTTTACCTACATATTTTCAATTTCTAATACTTTTCATTCCTTTATATAGACCCAAATGTCCATCTGGTATCACTTTTCTTCTGCCTGAAAGATTTCATTAGTATTTCTTATAGGGTAGGTAGTGGTGTGCTGAAGCTAGTTCAGATAGGCTTTTGGGAGCCAATTGTGTGCATCTCTTGCATTCTCTCCTCTCAAAGATTACTGGTTAACAGTATGAAATTTATTGCCATAATAGTATTCATACCATGGAAATCAGAAAAATGCTGCAAATCTGCCTTGTTTTTTCTGGAAAGTGATTTGCCATACATAAGTGGAAAGTCATACAACTTAATGCCAGTCTGTCTCCAATAAACTCATGCAGCTTCTTTAAGTCAGAAAAATACCTTTTTTAAAATTTTTATTTTGAGAGAGATTCATCATTCCACAAAACAGAGAAACATTAAGAAAGTATCGCTGTATATCATATTCAAATTACTAAAAATCTGTGACATAAAGAAAACATTAGAAGCTCTCAGAGTAACAAAGACATATCAGGAACCTAGGAGCAAGGGTAAGAATGTCAGTCAACTTCTTGTCAGAAACACTACTACCCTGAAGAAAGTGGAATGACATCTTTATGTTATTGAGTGAAATAAATTCAAGAATAAATAAAATCTAGAATTCCATACATAGTGAATTTTTTTCAAAAATAGAAGTGAAATAGACTTTTCATATATACAAAAATTGAGAAAACATATTGTTCTAAGGAGGAATTCAGAAATTTTCTGATGAATTTGACAAATTTTCCGGCAGAAAATCAGGAGAAATTGATGAATCTAATGGCAGAAAAGTCATCTTAAGAGAAAAGGAGGCCGGCGCCGCGGCTCACTAGGCTAATCCTCCGCCTTGCGGCGCCGGCACACCGGGTTCTAGTCCCGGTCGGGGCACCGATCCTGTCCTGGTTGCCCCTCTTCCAGGCCAGCTCTCTGCTGTGGCCAGGGAGTGCAGTGGAGGATGGCCCAAGTGCTTGGGCCCTGCACCCCATGGGAGACCAGGAGAAGCACCTGGCTCCTGCCATCGGATCAGCGCGGTGCGCCGGCCGCAGCGCGCTACTGTGGCGGCCATTGGAGGGTGAACCAACGGCAAAAGGAAGACCTTTCTCTCTGTCTCTCTCTCACTGTCCACTCTGCCTGTCAAAATTAAAAAAAAAAAAAAAGAGAAAAGGAAAGCAGTTTTGTCCAGTAGTAAAGTTGAGTGGTAACAGGGACAGGGGCAGTACTATTTTAAGTGCAGTATTAGATCTCCCAGATTTTACACAGCATCAAGCCCCAATGGGATTCATTTCTGAGGCCAATAATGATGCCACAGACCTGACTATAATTGGAAATTGAAAGATACGTTTCCCCAAAGCTCTGTGAGATTTTAGGAAGTAATTAAGATGATGTTGACCTTTTTTAACAGACTAGTGTACCAAAAGAGTTGACAAACATTGTTTTCCAACTTTCCTCATCATTAATGGTCTAAATGTATGAGATTGGAGAAGACACATACAAAACTCCCCAAATAGTAAAGGTATCTTTGCTAGGGGGCTGAAATCCTGCTTTAGCTGAGGGGAAAGAGCAAACAAGAGCATTTTGCTATGAATTTTCTCATGGATGGGACCAGCATCTTTTGAATTCCCTTACTATTATTTATAATATTTTCCTGTCACATCCTACCTCCCAAGGGTATGTGTCAGAGACTCCCCCAGCCTTTCCTGCTGCCAGTATTCAAAAACTCGGATATTCCGGCATGAGTTTTCTACATGGAAGAAAGTCAACTTGAAGAAGTAGGTGCCAAGGGGAATCCTTCATCTGGAATGGATGATCATAAAGATGATTGGCTTGCAGGGATATCCGTGGTGGGAATTCTAGAATCAAATTGCCGATAGCAGTGAGGCAAGTTGTATATCTGCACCATGTAGCAGCAGCAGCAGTAGGGTCTCTATTGAATTAAATTTAAAGTGTAGTTTGGGCGTTGTTCCTCCTCGTTCCATAGTTCCCGTGGGCCATTATCTAAACCTCTCAGAGAGTCTGTGAGCTGTCTAACATGCTCTAATAAATTCCTTTACTGTGTAAATTAATACGATGGCATTCTGTTATTTTCACTGCTGAGCTGATAGAACTCCGGGTTTTTACGATCACAATCCGTAACTCCCAAAGCATTCCAACACTTTCTCATTCCCTGAAGTGCTAAATTTTCAGAATTCTAACTTTACATACTCACAAGCAGTCAAATGGCAGCTAAAATACTTATCCTAATGTATTCTTGACATAGCTCCACAGTGCCTTGTGAATCCCACAAGACCTCAACTTAGCAAAGATTGAGTATCTTTCAAAGGACACTGAAGAAATATTGGGCAAAGCATTATTCAGGTATAGCCTCAGTAATCAGGTAGTTCTAGTTTCTCTCCTTATTGGCAAAAGAGCTTCTGGTGAGAATTATGTCATTCTGTTATACACTCAAACTGTGCACCCCTCTCATTTCCCCAACCACTCACTGCCCCCCCCTACACACACACACACTCAGCCCTGTTTTCCAGTGTGAAGATTCTGCCAATGGTACTTGGAAGAACATTGAATGTCTTGATCATCTAGGCAGCCACTGTCATTACTACAATGGACACTTCATAAAAAGAGGAGAATCATTTTTAAAGAAAACACTCTGGATTCCTTAGCGCACAACCAGAAAGGAATTTTGACCAACCAAGTAATTATATTGAAAAAAAATAGCTATTCAAGTTGGTGATATGACTTAACTTTGTCCTCTACTTTTAGAAATAGAAAATGATGTTTTGAATGTGCAAGTTTTCTGAGTCATGTTTTAACTAGGTTTGTAATTGATCATAGATTCATACATGTAGTTGGCACAATAACTGTAACTAACATAATTTCAGCTTTCAACAGATTTATGTCCTTGTGCCTCCAGGATTGTTTTTTTGTGATCCTTTCCCCCTCAAGGGCCACCCTCACTCTACTCACCCAGCCCTCAGGATGCCTTTCATCCTTTCTTATGTTATGAACAGGTACATTCCTGCATGCATACAGGCAGGTGATTGATAACACACTACTACTAACTGACAGGTGTTTGCATTTTGACTTTAAACTAAAAGGAAGGATTGTTATGAGAGTCTACCTGTGGCTTTCTTGTCATTTCTGGATTTATAGCCTTTGCAAAACTGCCAACTTCAAGCCAGTATGTTAAGCAATAGCACGTTAACCCTGTCTGTCTTTGTCGCAGAACCTGGGTGTACATTTCCAAGTGTTCATCAGCAGAACAGAGCTGAAAGCTTCTCTCTGAAGCCTTCTTGTTAGGTAATGTGTGCAAGACATATCAAAGATTGCAAAAGTAAAAACATAAAAACAAATCTGAGAAGCCATTATAATGCCTATGCAGTGTGCAGTTTTTGTCCACACCAGGATGCACCACCTCTGTGATGTTATCAGCCTCCTATGGGAACTGGAACTGCTGCAAAGAGCATGTGCACTTGGCAATGGGCTGATAGTATCATTGCTGATCTGTGTGGCTGAGATGATGGCCAAGACCTCTCACCAAACAGCTTCAGGAACACAGCCATTTCATCCATCCTAACTCGACTTGGAGTGTTATTTGCATTTTTATGTTGCCTAATAATTTGCAAACATTTTCATATACAGATTCAAGGAATGGCTTAGGTAACATATCTAGGAATGCCAGAGAAGGGATTCAAACTGATTTCAAATCTAGCACTCTGGGGCCGGCGCCCTAGCTCACTTGGGTAATCCTCTGTCTGCGGCGCCGGCATCCCATATGGGCGCCAGGTTCTAGTCCCAGCTGCTCCTCTTCCAGTCCAGCTCTCTGCTGTGGCCTGGGAAGGCAGTAGAGGATGGCTCACGTGCTTGGGCCCCTGTACCCGCATGGGAGACCAGGAGGAAGCACCTGGCTCCTGACTTCGGATGGGCGTAGCTCTGGCTGTTTGGGGGGTGAACCAACAGAAGGAAGACCTTTCTCTCTGTCTCTCTCTCTCTCTCACTGTCTATCTCTATCTGTCAAATAAAAAAAAAATTAGCACTCTTTGTACCCATCCCACTCTCTGTCATGCATCTCATTTAGTAACACACACACACACACACACATACATGCAAAAACATCATAAATCAATTGATACGTACTGAATTAGTCCTTATACAAAGACTATTTTATAAGGAACCACAGAAGTATCACAACAGTTGGTAACACAATAAAAAAATACTTTCTGAACAGGGGAGAATTCAGCCTTCCATATAACAAATCTTTCTTGAACACCTATGTGCAAGGCACTGGACTAGGTGCTGAGATACAACAGAACATAGGGTTGACAGGATCTAGCCCTCTTGGAGCTCACCTAACATGAGGAGAGTTGGAACAGGTATTGTGTTAGCAGCTAAGATTGGGGCTCATGGTTTTCTATGACCCAACGTGGTTTCTTGAACCACCACTCACATTTTGCCTTATGCTGTAACTTTCTTATTAAAAGTCTCTTTTTTTAATCTCACAGGAAAATTATCACACATTTTTCTGACCATTAAGCCACGGGAGAATAAGGAAGGATAATATGTGAAAAATTCCAGGGATAGCTCTCTGTAAAGGGAGTCAATGGCCATTGAATGAAATGTTTGTTATTTTTTTTTAATTAAACTTTTATTTAATGAATATAAATTTCCAAAGTATAGCTTATGGGTTACAATGGCTTCCCCCTCCCAAAACTTTCCTCCCACCCACAACCCTCCCCCCTCCCGCTCCCTCTCCCCTTCCTATCACATCATGATTCATTTTCAATTCTCTTTATATACAAAAGATCAGTTTTGTATATATTAGATAATGAAATGTTTGTTATTTTTGATCTCCCTAAATCACTCCACCAATCCCCACCAGACCCATATGTTTTCTTTGGGTAAAAACAGTTACATAAAATATGTGGGGAGTTGAACATTCGAAATGTGTTTGTGTTTGTCAGAATTGCTGGAACCAAACATCTGAGTAATGCATTCTTTGTAGGAAAGATACAGACATCTCTCAACAACTGCCTGGAGATGTTCAAATGGGTGTCTGTGCTGTGCATGGCATAGAACACCTGAGTGTGCAACTTTCATTTCTCTAATCAGGTGAGAGTGAACAGAAAGTCCAGATAGACAGTCATGAGGTAGGGCTAGCTTGTCTTCTACCTCTATTTCTCTATTATGTTGTCAACACCTACCATATTGTTTTATAATAATTTGACATTTCACATTTAAATATTTAAATTCAGCAGGCATTTACACATATCTGCTTTATGCCAGCAGTCATGATAATGATCACTTCCTACAAAGAGCTTCCAATCTATAAGGGACATAAGATAACGCCACATGAAAGTGCAGTTTGGCATAGAGGAATACAAGAAAGGGTTGGGTTGGAAAAGACATGAGAGGTGAATAAATTGGACAATTAATAGGTAAATTTTTTAAGATTTTATTTATTTATTTGAGAGGAAGAATTACAGAGAATGAGAGGGAGAGACAGAAAAGTCTTCCTTCCTTTTGTTCACTCCCCAAACGGTTGCAATGACCAGAGCTGTGCCAATCCGAAGCCAGGAGCCAGGTGCTTCTTCCTGGTCTCCCATGTGGGAGCAGGGGCCCAAGGACTTGGGCCATCTTCTACTGCTTTCCAAGGCCATAGCAGAGACCTGGATCAGAAGTGGAGCAGTTGGGACTCGAACCAGCACCCATATGAGATGCCGACACTGCAGGTGGCAGCTTTACCCATTATGCCACAGCGCCAGCCCTGGCATAGTTTTTTCATAACATGTATTTCTCATGAATTATTTGAAGAGTCTTCATATGTAAGGAATTTTAACAAACTTGCAGAAAAATAAACTTATCTTTCAATTGCATTTTATATGAATGTTTTGAAGTACTTTCATATATAATTTTGGTATTTAAAGAATAATTGATCCACATAAAGAAACTTTGATACATATAATTCCTAGAAAAGCATTTGAAAACCTTAACCTTTATTTTCTGCTGGAGACATGCTTTCTCCAATGTAAAAGGCAACCATTAGGAGGAAATGAGGCAAGGGACTTAGGGACAGTCACAAGATTGAAAAATAGAAAATTGTGCAGTTTTTCTGTCACACAGACTCCTGCTTCCACAGCACTGTATCCTACTTTTGTGACCGTATATCTGACATTTGTAGGCTCTAGGACAATCACCATGGACACAGTAGCTCATTTTCACAGTTAACATAGAAAAAATTGAATCCGAAATAATTCACATTATCTGACATTTAATTTGCCTGTATTGGAAAAATTCTAAGATTCAACAGATAATTGTGTATTCTTATGCTTATTGAGCTTGAACAGGGACTATAAAGACAAAACCTGAACATATTAATTCCTATTGATTGGAAGTACTGTACTAAATTTGTAAAAGCTTTGAAACCCATATAGTGATATTATCATGAAAAGGTAGAATATTACCATATTTGCTCTTAAGAAATTCTTCCTGGGTCCTTTATTTGCAATAAATTATCTTTATTTTTAGAGACATAGGGAATGAAACAAATTCTGACCATTCTTTCTAGGGTCAGTTTAATCAGCCTTCTGTTTTAGCATTCATGACACCAAAGCTTTCATTTTGAAAAGTCCCTTTCGGTCATCCTAAATAAATGAACTGTCAGAAACTCAATCAGTGATGATTACCTTGGGTATTATAAACAGCCATGCTTTGAATCTTGATATTTTTAGAAATATTCACATTATTGGGCTAGAAAAATGACATTTGTTATCTGTATTAAACTGGTTATAATTTAAAATCTGGTTATAATTTAAACTGGTTAAAATTTTTAAATAACTTTAATTATAATTTAAAATTAATTTATAATTTAAAAATATAGGTTTTTCTGTCAGCTAAAAATATATGAGATAATAGACAAAGATGAGCCATCTCTCAGCAGGGAAGAGGACTGGTCACGAAAGACGTAGAGGAAGCCACTGCTCTGTGTCTGGTCAACCTTCAAATTTTAAATAAGTCCTAGAAGATTAACCAAAGGAAAAAATTAGTAGAAGAGGTGTTTAGTGAACCTCTGATTCAAATAAATAACCTCCCCCGCAAAGATCCTTTTTCTTGTTTCAGACAGAGACAGGAACTGTAAGTCAAGGGCCATGACTGTTACGGTTTTGCAGCTTTCTGAAAAGTTTGTAAAATCTGTTAGCCACACTTGTTGCACCCTGTTTGCATCTTTTTTCAAGGTTATGGTAAAACCTTAAAACCAAAAGCAAGACTTAAAGGAAAGTGGAGGGCTATAGAGAAACCTCAAGGAGAGAGCATTTGGCAACAGCTATCACCATGATAAGGAAAGAACAGAAACCAAAATCCTGCATGCAGACCACTAGGACGGTGTGGCTGGAGACCCTTGAGCAGGTGCTACAGTTCACAGCTAAAATTCCTCATCCTTAGGGAAACCTTGGTTCTTCTCTTAAGACTTTTCAAATGATAGGGTCAGGACCACATTGATTATTGAAGATATTCTCCTTGACTTAAAGTCAACTGATTAGCAGCCCAATATGGGATGCAGGTATCCCAAGCTGCATCTTAACTGCTACACCAAACACCTTCCCAACTATGCCATTTTACATAAGGACCTAAGCATCCTCAGCTTTTCAGTATCATTAACGAGTCCTGGAACAAGTCCTCCTTCCCCGAGAAGACTTAGGGACAGTTGTTATTTGTCTTCTGAAAATAATCAGGATGGAGCTGACGATGTGGTGTAGTGGGTAAAGCCGCCGCCTGCAGTGCCAACATCCTATATGGCACCGGTTCGAGTCCGGGCTTCTCTACTTCCTATCCAGCTCTCTGCTGTGGCCTAGGAAAGCAGTGGAAGATGGCCCAAGTCCTTGGGTCCCTGCACCCATGTGGGAGACCCTGAAGAAGCTCCTGGCTCCTGGCTTCAGATCGGCGCAGCTCCAGCTGTTGCGGCCATATGGGGAGTGAACCAGCGGAAGGAAGACCTCTCTCTCTGTCTCTACCTCTCTCTTTAATTCTGTCTTTCAAATAAATAAAAACAAATCTTTAAAAAAAAACATATCATTGAAAACTGGAGGAAAATAATTCCTTGTTATGTAGTCACAGAAACCATAATTCTGCATTGTGTTCTACAGTTCTACAGTTCTACAGTTTTGTGGGAAGCAGAACTTTTAGGCAATGAACTGGAGAGATGTCCAAGAGAAATGTTGACTGTGTGACCTGGTTTCTTCTTGTGTACAGTTAAATGTAAGAATAAGATCATTTGAGACAGGAACTATTAAACAAAAATGATCCAGTAATCGTGATTTGGAAGTACTCAGCCTGCTGTATTTCAAAGGATGCAAAGTTTACTGTTGGGAGTGCAGGCCTTGGAGAAAAGTCTACGAGACTGGCAGGACAACTTTTGCAGAAGAGATTGAGCCATTCAACTATCTCAGCGTAAGTTGAAAATAGAGAGATGTTTATCTAGGAAATGGCTGTTGACTACTCTCTTATCTAATGCCATAGATTCCTATGACATACATGGGAAACCCATACGATTTTTAAGACTGTTACATAAGCAGAAACACTGCCAACATGAACAGGAGACAGAGACAAGATAAGTGAAAGAAGGCTGCTGGTCTTTCAAAATTCTACAAACAGGAAATGGACTGATAGAGCTACTCAACTGCAAACATGAACCTTGCTTGCATGAAGAATGATCCTGGGAAAAACAGTATGGGTGCAGGGGCAGAGGTCAGGAGCATAGAGTTAGAAATTAAAGCTGCAGGCATAGAGACCTAGAGTTGCTGCAGGCCCTCAGCATAGTATCTTGAGCTACAGAAACTGAACAGAACTTGCACTGCTGGAGTTTGAACTTGCTTAGGGCTAGTTACCCCCATATTGCTTCCATTTCTTCTTTTTTGGAATAGTAATATCTGTTTCTTAAAAGATTTATTTATTCATTCATTCCATTCATTCATTTGAAAGGCAGAGATAAAAGAGAGAGAGAGATTTCCATCCACTGGTTTACTCCCCAAATAGCAACAATAGTCAGGGCTGGGCCAGACTGAAGCTAAGAGCCAGGAACTCCATCCACTGATTTCTCAGGCATATTAGGGTGCTGTATAGGAAGCTGAGTAGCCAGGACTCCACCCAGCACTGCAATATGGGATGTCAGCATTGAAACCCGTGGCCTAACCCACTGGTTAGTGTTCTACATACATATTCTATGTATGTAGAACAAATGTATCTTGAAAGTAGATACTTGTGTTATAGTTTCACATGTAAAACAGATGATTAGGAAAATGGGTCTAGGATCAATAATCCCCAGTCTCAACCTGAACTGAAAGATTCAAATGAATAGACTTGAAATTTTTGATGTGATAGATTTTGAGTTTAGAGCTGATATTATAATGGCTGAGGCATGTTGTGATGTTGGGATGGGATGAATGAATTTCATCCAAAGAGGAGATGTGAATTTTGGTGAGACAGAGAGTGTTATGCAGTGGGTTGAATGGTGGTCCCAGTAAAGATGTGTCCATATCCTAATAAGTGGAGCCTTTGAATGAACTTACTTGGAAAAAGGCTCTTTGAGGATATAATTAAGAGTCTTGAGATGAGATTGTCCTAGATTATAAAAATTGAACCCAACTTGATTGACACATATCCTTATAAGAAATACACAGTGGGGAGACACACAGAAAAGAGGAGGATAGGTGAAGTTGGAGACAGAGTCCATGACACAGCCGCAAACAGGAGTGCCGGCATCCATGAAAAGCTGGAGGAGGCAAAGAATGGAATCTGCTCCGGAGCCCCAGAGGGATCAGCCCTGACAGTGTGATTTCAGACTTCTTGTCTCCATAATTGTGAGATTATAGATTTTTGTTGTCTTAAGCCACTGAGTCTGAGGCAATTCATTACAGCAGCCCTAGAAAGTAATACAGTCACCTGCATGGTAGAAAATGTGTGAGGGATTCCCTGGTGCAATTTTCCAATAATGTGCCAAGAATATATAAAAGAATGATCTCCGCTTTTCAAAAATCACCTTGGGTCTCAACAGCATTGTGCTAAGTAAGATAAGCCAGGCTCACTGATGACATCCTGTGTGGTTCTATTCATACAGCAATATGCCTTTACCCAGGAGGAAGCTAGAAAACTACAGTACAAGAAAACATAAGTGGTTGATAGAGGGTAGGAGAAGAGAAAGGATTCTCCAAGGAAATGGTAGAGGATGACAGATGCATTCCATATAATGGTGGGCTGTGAACTTGAATAGATGGATCAAAACAAAACTGAACACCTGGAAAGCATGTATTATATTATATATGTAAATTGTACCTCCATAAGCATGAGTTTAAAACTTATCTCTTGGGGCTGGCACTGTGGCATAGTGGGTAAAGCCAGTGCCTTGCAGAGTCAGCATCCCATATGGCTGCCAGTTTGAGTCAGCTGAGTCTCTGCTGCTCCGCTTCTGCTCCAGCTCTCTGCTATGGCCTGGGAAAGCAGCAGAAGATGCAGCCACATGGGAGACCCCAAAGAATCTCCTGGCTGCTGGCTTTAGATCAGCTCAGCTCCAGCATTGTGGCAGTTTGGGGAGTAAACCAACAGATGGAAGACCTTTCTCTCTCTCTGCCTCTCTGTAACTCTACCTCTCAAATAAATAAATAAATCTAAAAAAAAAAAACACCTCTTACATCCTGGTATACATTTATGTAATTCTCGCTTTAAATTGCTTAAAGCAGTATTTTGGAACCATGTGAATATGTCTCACATTGATATTTGCCTATAATTACATCAGACTCTGTTTTACATGAATGTTTCTTTACTGTTTTCTGATATGAACTGGCCTTCAATGAACAATGATTTCCCCCTCATTGAGGCTATATAAAACATGCATGTGTTCTGTTCTTCGTTCCTAAATGAAAAATATTTATTAAACAAATGTGTAACACCCAAAAGTGACTACTTTTAGTTTAATGTAGTAAATATTTATTTTGTATGGAAGGTAGTAAGCTAAATGCAGGGCTGGAAGTAGAAGTGGTTTCAGGGAATGTTAGAAAATAATTCTTCTTAGAAACAAATATAGGAGCCAGCATTGTGGCTCCTATAGCCTCTATAGCCCCTATGGCCCCTGCCTATAATTCTGGCATCCCATATGGGTGCTGATTCAAGTATCTGCTGCTCCATTTCTGATCTAGTTCCCTTCTAATGCTTCTGGGAAAACAGTGGAGGATGGCCCAAGTCCTTGGGTCCCTGTACCCACATGGGAGACCTGGATAGGGCTCCTGGCTCCTAGCTTTGTCCTGGCTCAGTCCTGTCTGTTGTGGTCATATGGGGAATAAACCAGCAGATGAAAGATCTCTCTCTATCTCTCTATATCTCTGCCTTTCAAATAAATAGGATAAGCCTTTTTCAAAAAGAAACAAGTATAAAATAAAAAGCAAGTAACTCACGCAAAAGGGATTCAAACAAAATGCCCTGGGGATCTTAGAAGAGGAAGCAATTATAACCCATGGGAAAAACTCTTTCAAATAGATGAGATGGGATTTGGAATGGATAATGGTGTGGCGTTCTGTAAAAAGGTGGAAGGGACGGCATGGGCAAAGTGCAGAAACAGGAAAACACTCAGGGAAGGGCCAGTAGTCTCTTTTGTCATAGATTCAGTAGATTTGCACACAGGCAGAAGAGCAGCAGAAACCTGGAAGGGAATTTAGGATAGGTTTCTGCATGTCTCAGACACCGAGGTGAGGGATTTGTACTTAATTAAGTGGTCAGTGGGAGTTATAAGCCAGGCTTGGGAATTTAAAGAATTTGGTAAAAGCTATGGATGCATTTCTCCAGAAAGCTGCAAAACGTTGCATACCATCTCAGGAGGTTTAGGACGCCTGGGGCACCTCCAGAGCCTTCTTTCTCTGGAAAACTCTGGATTTAAGAAGTTTTGAGATGGAACTTGACCTGCAGGGAACTGTCCTTTCACATTATCTTATTGCATTCCCCATATAAGATCAGAATGGAGAATTACAGAGAGTTATAAAACTTATTAACCTTAAAACAGTTTTCTTAAAATATAACTGCTAGAATCTCCCGCAGAGCTTACAGACTATCTGTATTCTCAGTTTCAGAGTCTGCAGTGTAGGGGCTGGGTGAGATGTATTTAAGCATCACCTTGCTGATTGTGGTGTATGCTTACCTTAGAGAGATACTTGTCTAGAGATTCAGAGGTGTGGTAGTGATGTGCTTTGGTTTTGACTTTCCAGCATCACGTGGAAGAGACAAAAGAACTCAAGCAAAAGAAATATATATATATATATATATATGATATTTTTCAATAAGGCCAATTCTAAAAACAGTCCCTGCGATCAGTACCAATTTAGACAAGCACAGGAACACCTTCAGTTATAGGATGTTAGGGCTTCATTTACCCCAGAGAAAACTGGCTCCATCACATTCACCAGTCAACGTGAGCATCATACAGTCACTGTGTTGAAAGATACTGATGTGTCCCAGCAGATTAAGGTCAACAGTCATCACACTTAACCATCAAAAGCTCACTTGCTACAGCAGCAGGGCAGCTACTACACTGTGTGGTTTTCTGAAAAGGATCCAGGGCTTTCGTTACATGTCAGTCAGTCCTTCCAGGAAGGGTTTTGTGAAATGAAGTAATTGGAAAGACTCTGGAACCAATAAGGCCTGCTGCTTACCAGTCTTATGGAATTCTGTCATCTTTTCCTTCTGTGAAACAATCACCATGGCTGTGTTCTAAAAATGCTATTGATCCCTGACAGTTCAGGTTTTACTATTCCACATTCCACACATTCATTCTTGGTTAGGAACACATTTTATGATTTAATATTAAACTCCCAAATTAAGGCATTGCACATCCTGATTTTTTTTTAACAAAGGAACAAAAATAAGTGTGAATGATACATTGATTAATGAGTGTTGTTAAATGAAGCTATCACTTTTATTTTCCTGACTTTCTGAATCTTCTTATTGCATTTGTATAGCAAGCATATGTACTATCTGTGAAGTGTTCAGTTTATCCAAGAATAAGTAGAGTACCCAAACAAAAAGCCCTTTATCCTTAGGTATGACAGTACACATTTATTGCATTTATTATTTTTTTGTTTTAACTTCTCAGCACACTTTTACCTCTTTTCTGGTTCTTAAAAACCCTTTTTTCCTTTTCTTTTTCATTTTGTAAAGCTCTTTCTTCTGTACCCTAGCCAGGTTTCACTGAAAGCCACCAATCACAGAGTCATCTGTGGACCACTTGTCTGTCCCTGGCCAAGCAACTTGCCTCATCAACTGGCCATCTTCTTGGCTTGGGTAGTGGCACTGTGTTACTTTCCAAAACCTTTGGGATGGGAACTGGGATACTCGGGGGAACTTTGATAGGAAAATAAGAAGGGGTCACTCCTCTCTGATGGTGAAACTAAGACAGTGTGAGTCTAGAGAGGCTGGTAGCCATAAGCCCACAGATTAGAGGCATCATAAAGAGGAGACACGGTTGTTAAGCAGCTCTTTCCAACATGCTCCAATGCTGTGCTATATAATATTGGAGCCACTGACTACATGTAGATAATGAGCCCTTGAAATGTGACCAGTCTCAGGGCTGGCATCCTGGCACAAGGTGTTAAGCTGCCCCCTATAATGCTGGCATCCTGTATGTGTACTGGTTCAAGTCCCAACTGCAACACTTCTGATCCAGCTCCCTGCTAATACTTCTGGGAAGGCAATGGATCCTGGCTCAAGTGGTGTGCCTCTGCATCCATGTGGGAGACCCAAATGGAGTATTGGGTTCCTGACTTCAGCCTGGCCCAGCCCCAGGCATTGCAGCCATCTGAGTAGTGAACCAGTAGACGGAAGATCTGTCTCCTTCTCTTTCTGTAATTGTGCCTTTTAAAAAAATAAAATGTCAGGATTCCTGAGAAGAGGAGCAGCTGGGAGAGCGGCAAGATGGCAGAATAGGAAGGGAGCACATGAATAGTCCGGGGAGAGACAGTTTAATAAAAGTGGAGATACGCAGGGTCAAGGAAGAGTAGGGGAAGAAACAGCAGAGGAAACTCTTCCAGAACTAGTGATTCACAGTGGACCTGCGTGGAGAGCGTGGGAGCCCAAGTTCGGGACACCAGCGGCAGACTCAACACACCAGCGTTGGAACACGAGGTGAGCCGAACCTCAATAGCCCGAGACACCAGTGGGAAAGCGGAAAGAGGAGACTAGAGGGAACGAGGCTTGAAACCCTGTGGGGAAAATTTCACCAGGCTAACTAGAAGAGAGAAAAATGAATAAATTAATAAATAAATAAATAAATAAATAAAATGTTAAAAAATGAAACATAATGAATTCAAATTGAATTGTTCTGTATGTGTAAAGACCATATATCAAAGACAATATGAGAAAATAAGGCACAATATCTCAGTAAAGTGTTTATAATGAATGCAAAAAAAGCTGAAATTTTAATATGTTAGAATATAGTCACTCGGCCGGTGCCGTGGCTTAACAGGCTAATCCTCCGCCTTGTGGCGCCGGCACACCAGGTTCTAGTCCCGGTTGGGGTGCCGGATTCTATCCCGGTTGCCCCTCTTCCAGGCCAGCTCTCTGCTATGGCCCGGGAAGGGAGTGGAGGATGGCCCAAGTGCTTGGGCCCTGCACCCGCATGGGAGACCAGGAGAAACACCTGGCTCCTGGCTTCGGATCAGCAAGATGCACCGGCCGCAGCAGCCATTGGAGGGTGAACCAATGGCAAAAAGGAAGACCTTTCTCTCTGTCTCTCTCACTATCCACTCTGCCTGTCAAAAAATAATAATAATAATAATAAATTTTTTTAAAAAAAGAATATAGTCACTCAAGCTTCTATCAAAATTGAACTGCTTCCTAGTAAAACTGTATTTTGGGTTTATTTTTATGTTTAGCTACTTTGGGTTGGGTTTGCATCATTGCCAAACAGAGCCCTAAGTGGTGTCACAATTTCTAACTGGACCACATCTGTGAGGATCAGATCTAAAATGTGGGACTGGCCTTGTCCAAGTGCAGAGTGGGTGGAAAGATTTCCTCTGTCTTCAGGAAACTGAATTGGCAAATAATTAAACCTTGTACTTTATTAATCGTTTTTCAGGCTTATAGCTGGAATATACAGTCTTATAAGATTAGTAGAAAGAAAATAGGAATTTGGAGGGGTTGGCTACTTCTTGCAATCTGCAATGAAGTGTTGCAAGGGTGGCGGAGTGGGGGAAGAGCTGGGCAGGAATGTGGTCCAAGCAGAGCTGTGTGTAAGTGGAGGAGGAACACAGAGCAGTTGTGTAGAGAAGCCATTCTGACAATAGACTTGCTCTGGATTTCCTAAGGGCAACTCAGCACACAAAAAAGTCCCGTCAGCGGGCAGGCAGAATGGGGAAACGAAATGCCCTAAATATCCCCCCAAGTACTTCTACCTGAAAAAGGTCATTCTCCTTTCCCCAGGTTACAAAAAATATCAGGTGTACCTGGAGCAGAATAATACTTCCCGCTGCCTCATCACAGCAACCTGCCATGTAGCGGCAGAGACCAAACCAAGACCCGGTAATATGAGGCCTAGTGGGGAGGACGACTCCTGAAGAACTGATGAGACACAGACTATGAAGGAGTAGAAGTCAAGATTCAAATATCTTGACTTTGCAGGATTACTGATGTTGGTTACTAGTAAAAGTGTTGCAGGAATTTCAGTCAGTTCTTGTCTCACAGCAACTAAGAATGACGGTGCAGACAATGAGGGTGGGTGAATGAAAGCAAAAGCAGATTTTATTGAGAGGAAAAGACTCCTGCTAACCAGGAGGGGACTCGATGGAGGATTCTGCTAACGTCTGAGTTTGGGAGCTTATGAAGGGAGAGCATATCAATCAATCAATCCTTCCGCATAGTTTTAATACATCAAGGGTCTGCTTTGGTTTTTTTCTATGTCTCTCAGGAAGTGGCCATGGTTGATAATCCAGAAGAAATGTTAGCTTGCTGACCACCTGAGAATGTGATAGTTGAGAAATGTTGCTGACCTGACCATTAAGGACGGTTATGCTAGCCTGCTCAGTTGCTAAGCCCTTGAGACATACTGCTCTGTGGTGTGGCCTGGTTTGGCACTAGTGCCTAGTTCCTCATATGGGACCCATTATGTTCCCTTTGTCTCTGCCTGTTGCTTCTCTTACTGCCTCCTCACAAAAGGATTTTCTAAATAAGTAATCCATTAGGGTTTTAAGGAGTTCTAATTATCACCAACACTGTTTCCAATCAAATGAATAAAATACAAAAACAAACCCAACTACATGGTCACTTTACTCCTTTTCCTATCCATTTGATCTTTGTAACACTTAAGCTTCTGTTCTTATCAGCCAGCTTAAGGGATTTCGGAGTCTTATGGCTAGTTGTTTAGTTGTACCCTTAGAACTAAGTCTGTATGAATGTATGTAGGACTATAATGCTTTGTAGTTGCAAACTTCATACATTTCACCATTACAACTTTATAATCTTGGTGATTCTTCCCACTGTGCCCACCCTCCAACTCTAACTCCCATCCCCTTCCCTTTATTTTCCTCACTCTTATTCTTTTTTTTTAAATTTTTATTTAATGAATATAAATTTCCAATGTACAGCTTATGGATTACAATGGCTTCCCCCTCCCATAACTTCCCTCCCACCTGCAACCCTCCCCTCTCCCTCTCCCTCTCCCATTCCATTCACATCAAGATTCATTTTCAATTCTCTTTATATACAGAAGATCAATTTAGTATATATTAAGTAAAGATTTCAACAGTTTGCACCCACATAGAAACACAAAGTGAAACATACTGTCTGAGTACTAGTTATAGCATTAAATCACAATGTACAGCACATTAAGGACAGAGATCCCACATGAGGAGCAAGTGCACAGTGACTCCTGTTGTTGACCAACAAATTGACACTCTAGTTTATGGTGCCAGTAACCACCCTAGGCTCTCGTCATGAGTTGCCAAGGCTATGGAAGCCTTCCAAGTTCGCCAACTCTGATCATATTTAGACAAGGTCATAAAAGACAGAGTGAGGATAGTTACCAATGATCCTAAGAGTGGCATTAACCAGGTCTGAACAATTATACAGCATTAAGTGGGGAAGAGGACCATCAGTACACACAGGTTGGGAGTAGAGCCATTGGTGGTAGAGTAGAGGTTATGATTACAAAGGAATGAGGCCCAAGTGTGCTAGACAGGGTCTAAAACAAAGGACAGACTCATTATTAGAGGAGCTAAGAAAGGTGCTGTCTAAGCTACAATTAAGTTTTCTGATTGAGAGGCAAATAGAACCTGATAGAAGGGGCTTGATAATAATCTGTTGGGCTTTTGGCCTTGTAAGTTAAGAGGCCCAGACCTATCTAACTCTTCACATGAGGTACATCCTAAGGGAGGTGTAAACCTCCTAGGGGAAGGCCCTCCGTTGACTTTCATTACTTAGCTGGCCTGGGAGGAGAGCTGGCCAGGTAAAGGCAGGTGGCATCTCTAACAAGAAATTTACAGTTCATGGCCGGCGCCGCGGCTCACTAGGCTAATCCTCCGCCTTGCGGCGCCGGCACACCGGGTTCTAGTCCTGGTCGGGGCACCGATCCTGTCCCGGTTGCCCCTCTTCCAGGCCAGCTCTCTGCTGTGGCCAGGGAGTGCAGTGGAGGATGGCCCAAGTGCTTGGGCCCTGCACCCCATGGGAGACCAGGAGAAGCACCTGGCTCCTGCCATCGGATCAGCGCGGTGCGCCGGCCGCAGCGCGCCTACCACGGCAGCCATTGGAGGGTGAACCAACAGCAAAAGGAAGACCTTTCTCTCTGTCTCTCTCTCACTGTCCACTATGCCTGTCAAAAAAATAAAAATAAAAATAAAAAATAAAAAAAAATAAAATAAAAAAAAAAGAAATTTACAGTTCTGCCTGCAATGTTGCTGACCCTACTTGGCCGTCCCCTCAGCTGCAGTGGTCATTTTGGAAGTTGGGCTGAGTGAAGGGCTTCCTCACTCTTATTCTTTACTAAGACCTATTTTAATTGACTTTAAACATCTATGATTAACTCTATGTTAAGTATAGCATTCAGTGAATCATATGAAAGATAAAAGGATAAGGAAAATATTATAAAGGAAAAGATAAGCAAAGATATAGAATAAGGAGCTGTTCCTCAACAGTCAAGAGAAGGGCTGTTCATAGTCATTGCTTCTCAAAGCCTCAATTTCATTTCTACATGTTGTATATTAGTTATCACATGTCAGGGAGAACATATAGAATTTGTCCCTTTGGGACTGCCTTATTTCACTAAGTATGAAATTTTCCAGTTTCATACATTTTGTTGCAAATGACTGGATTTTTTTTTTTTTTTACTGCTGTGCAGTATTCCATATCTCTTAATTTCTTCATCCAGTCTTAAGTTGATGAGCATTTGGGTTGATTCCGTGTCTTTGATATTGTGAATTGAGCTGTGATAAACATGGAGGTGCAGATAGCTCTTTCATATGCTGATTTCATTTCCCTTGGCTAGATTCCCAAGGGTGGGATGGCTGTGTCATATGGTAGGTCTATATTCAGACCTCTGAGGTATACCCACACTGTCTTCCATAGTAGCTTCAGTAGTATTACATTCACACCTATAGTGGATTAGGCCATTTTCCCCACATCCTTGCCAGCACTTGTTATTTGTTGATTTCTGTATGAAACTCATTCCCTTTTTTTTAAAAGATTTATTTATTTATTTGAAAGTCAGAGTTATAAAGAGAGAGAAAGAGAGGCAGAGAGAGAGGTCTTCCATCCACTGGTTTTCTCCCCATTTAGCCACAACAGCTGGAGCTATGCTGATCTGAAGCCAGTAGCTTCCTCCAGGTCTCCCATGCTGGTTCAGGGACCCAAGGACTTGAGCCATCCTACACTGCTTTCCCAGGCCATAGCAGAAAGCTGGATTGAATGTGGAGCAGCTGGGGCTCCAACCAGAACCCATATGGATACTAGCACTGCCACGCTGACCCCATGAAAGCCATTCTAACGGGGGTGAAGTGATGGCTCACTGTGGTTTTGATCTGCATGTCTGATGGTTAGCGACCTTGAGCATTTTTTCATGTAACTGTTGGCCATTTGGATTTCCTCTTTTGAAAAATATCTGTTTAATCCTTTGCCCATTTCTTAACCAAATTGTTTGTTTTGTTGTTGTTGAGTTTCTTGATCTCTTTATATATTTTGGTTATTAAACCTTTATCACTAGTTGTATAGTTTGCAAATAGTTTCTCCCATCCTGTCGGTTATCTCTTTACTTTGCTGATTGTTTCTTTTGCAGTGCAGTAACTTTTCAGTTTAATGTAATCCCATTTGTTGACTTTGGCTTTGATTGCCAGTGACTCTGGGGTCTTTTTCCAAGAACTCTTTGTCTATGCCAATATTTTTTAGGGTTTCCCCAATGTTCTCTAATAATTTGATGGTTTCAGGTAATAGATTTAGGTCTTTAGTCGATTTTTGGACCATACTGTCGCTATCCTGCCATCTTGTAACCCTTGAGATTAACATTTGAATCAGTGGATTAAGTAAGGATGATCTGCACTCACCCCATGGATGGACATCATCCAATCCATTGAGGGCCCATGTAGAAAAATTGGCAAAGGAAGGGCAAAAACTTTTCTCTTTCTTCTTGAGCTGAGACATCTGTATTATCTTGCTTTTTGTCATGGAAACTTCTGGTTCATAGAACTTCAGCCTCCAAAAACATATATCCATGGCTCTCCACCGTCCTGATTCTCAGGCCTGCAGACTCACACTGAATGACATCACTGGCCTTCCTGCTACTCTGGCTTGCAGATGGCATATCTTGAGAGTTCTTGTCCTCTATAAACTCATGATCCAATTCCCATAAAAAGCCTTCTCTTCTACTAGCACAATGCTGTTCATTCTGTTTTTCTTAGAGAGCCCTGATAATACATAATGCTTCTTACATTTGTGTATTGGTTGTACTGGGGTGATTACATTTTTATTTGGAACATAATATCTTGGATCACAAGGAGCCATATCAAGTCCTAACTGAGAGAATGATCAGTAAACAGACATTTTAGGCTATGAGCTGGTTAGGAAGAAATGCAGATGGTGTCCCACTGGGGAGAGAGAATGTATGTTGAATTGTAGACATATCATTAAAATAACTTAGAAGAATAAATTAAGAAAATTGATTATAACTGCAAAAGTATATCCTTGTATTTTAACACTAAGCTACATATAATCCAGTGTTAGCAATAGAGTTTGGGTTAAAATCCACATGAAAATCTCCAGATGTCATCAAAAAACTAGATTTATGAAAAATAGGAAGAGTCTAATTAAAATTGTAAATAACTATTTTAATCGCATATCCTTTTTAATGATGAATAAAATATACTGATGCTATTAATCTAACTACATTCTGAAACATTGTAGCACATGACAGGTTAGTAACAAATAAACAAGGGATCTGGACTGCTCCTGTCAAACTGGCCTCTTCAAGGTATAAAGATAAATTTGGTGAATACAATAAGGAAAATCACAAATTCACTAAAAATTGTCAAGGATCATTGAAGCATCAACCTCTTTTTGTTTAAAAACTAATTTCCTTCTCTATTTGTTTAAAAAACTACTCGTGGCTCACTTGGTTAATCTTCTGCCTGTGCCGCAGGCATCCCGTATAGGCGCTGGGTTCTAGTCCCGGTTACTTTTCTTCCGGACCAGCTCTCTGCTGTGGTCCAGGAGTGCAGTGGAGCATGGCCCAAGTCCTTGGGCCCCTGTACCTGCATGGGAGACTAGGAAGAAGCATCTGGCTCCTGGCATCGGATTGGCGCAGCACCAGCCATAGCGGCCATTTGGGGAGTGAACCAACAGAAGGAAGACCTTTCTCTTTGTCTCTCTCACTGTCTATAACTCTACTTGTCAAATAAAAAAAAAAAAACTACTTTCTCTTTGCTTGGTTATAATTTTTATAAGAAAAAGAAATACACATTGTTTCAATTTTTAAACAAGTTATTAAAGCAGAGCAGACATAGTAAAAAATAGTACCATCCATCTTATGAATGAATATATCTTAAGAAAAGTTATTAGACCAAGGATTTACAATTCACATTTTAAACATGAGTTTTAACAAAAATAAGGCTTTCTTGTGCTTGAAGTCAAGTCAGCTCCCCTCCATCACTGGTATTTCAGGATTCAGAGCAGTCTTTGCATATCTAATACTACTACTCTCAAGTATTTAAGGTCTTGGACATAATTATCAGGACAACTGAACAGAAGCTCTACTCTTTGAGAAAATCAGGCTAAATAAAATACAAGGGGCAGGGAATTTGACTAAGTGGTTAAAATGGCAGTTAGGACATCTGCTTGGAATCCCTGGGTTCAATTTCCAGCTGTGGCCCTGATTACAGCTTTCAGTAATGCAGAGACTAGGAGGCAGCAGTGATAGCTCACATAGTTGGATTCATGCCATCTATGTGGGAGACCTGGATTGGGTTCCCAGCTCCTAGCTTCAGCCCCCTATCAAAACCTCTGCAGGTGTTTGGGAAAAGAACCACCAGATGGAAGTGATTCTCTCTCTCTCTCTCTCTCTCTCTCTCTCTTACTCTCTCTCTCTCTCCTTCTAAAATTCAAAAACATAATTCATGAAAGATAAAAATTCTATTGTCAGGGTTCTAATTCTCCTTGCTGCCTGAATGTTCAGTTAGCAATAGAACAAGGAATTCAATGCAGATGGGTAAAAAGGAATGTCAGGAAACTATGATTATTTTTCCACTGTCCAGCCTTCTCAACTTGAATTTGCCAAATTCTGCTATAGGGTACAATTTCTGTTTGTCCATCTTGGATGCAACATGGTAGAGAAGAAAGAGAACTGATCATTATTTCTGACTCCACCTTGCCCTTATTTTGTGTAAGTGAAGTAAACCTCTACAAGTGTAACTCTCCCTTCCCTTGCGTTCCTCATGAATTTATTACAATGAACAACAAAGTCACTGATAAAATGCAGGTTGCTATATAAATAGAAAACCTCTTTATTATATAAAGTGCTGGTGCTATTTTATTACTTGACACATGAATAGAAGGCACAGGAAAAATAGGAGGCACAAAAATAACACAAAGTGAAAACATGGACTCTATTCCAGGTAGTGTGATAGATTAGACACCTGTCTTGAGAAGACAAATTAAAAATGATTATCAGAGGCAGGCATTGTGATATAGTGGGTTAGCCACCACTTGCCATGCCCACATCCTATACTGGAGCACTGATTTGAGTCCCAGATATTCCACTTCTGATCCAGCTCCCTATTAACACTCCTAGGAAGCAATGGATAATGACCTAAATACTTGAATTTCTGCCAACCATGTGGGAGTCTCCTAGCTCTTAGCTCCTAGCTTTATGGGCTCAGCCCCAACTTTTTTGGGCATTTGGAGAGTGAACCAGCAGATGGAGGACATAGTTTTGTCTCTCTGACACTCTGCCTTTCAAATAAATTAATTAAATCTCTTGAAAAATGATTATTGTACCCCGTGATATTGTCAAACCAGCCCCCCATGACTCAGATTATTTTATTTCAATCTTATGATTGGGATCCCTGAAAAATAGGAGAAAGAGATTAACACAGAAAACCATTTGAAGAAGCATCACTCAAAACATCTCACATTTGGTCTTAGCCATAAGCTTACAAATTTAAGTTCAGTGTCTTAGTCTATTATTCTGCTCCAGTTTCCTGTTAATGTTCATCCTGGGAAAAAACAGGTAATGGCTCAAGTATTTGTATCCTTGCCGCTCAAGCAGGAGACATGAATGGAGTTCCAGGCGCATAGCTTTGGCCTGATCCAACCCAACCATTGCAGCCGTTTGAGAGTGAACCAGCAGATGGAATCTTTTTCTCCCTTACTTTGCCTTTCAAATAAATAAAATAAATCTTGAAAAAAGAAAACTAATAAAGAAATAAATTGGCTAAGAAATTAAAGATGGATGACAATGAAGAAAATCCAAAGTTAACAAACAGCTATATTATTAAAATTAGTAGAGAATTAGCAACACTAGTAGATTTTAGTAAGGTTTGCTAAATGAAATTAATGCATAAAATTAAATGCATTTCTTAAACACCAGCAGCAATCAGTAATAAAAATGTATTTTTTTAAAAGACAGCTTAGTAGCAAATAATAAGTAGCAAAAAATAAAATAACAAGGGGAAAATGTGTTAAGAATTATGAAGAATGAGAACCATCTGGAAAAAGCACAAAAAATGTTATTGAAAAATACAAAATATCTAGATAGATGGAGAAATGTATGCCATTCACTTGAACAGGAAGACCACCTAATCGAGATATCAATTGATTCCAAACTGACATTCAGTACATTTCCAACCCTAGTCCTCAGTGGACTGTTCAGAGAAATTTATAAGCTTAGTTTAATACCATTTCAGAAGATCAAAGGATAAAGAATAAATACTCCTACAGAATAAAAATTGAACAAGATAGCAAGAATTACCCTGTAAAATTTAGAGAAGGACTTTTAATTTTGTGTATCATGTAAAGACAATATAAAGTTTAATAATTAATTCAGCTATGCTTAAAAAAGAATAGAAAGGCCAGGAACAAACTGGAAGTACATAAACACTTGATTGGTGACAGAGCAGGTTTATCCCATCTGTGGGAAGAATTAATTATTGCATATGACAATTCTGGAACAGTAAATTATCTAAATGGAAAAATGAAATTGTATCCACTCCTCATAATATAAACAAAAATTAATCCAGGGTGAATAAAAAACTTAAATGCAAACAATAAAAATGGTAAAAAATCTAGAAGACCATTTTTAAGGATGATTTTATGACCTTCGGTTAGGGAAGGATATCCTAAAGAAGAAAAAAAGCAAATCTTTAGGAAGAGGGGCTCATCAACAGGAGTAAGATTGCCAGATTTTAGTGCTTTGTAATGAAGAACTCAGTTCATCAAAGGGCACCAAAAAGGAGAGTGAGAATGCAGTCACAAAGTATAAAAGATGTTTTCAGTATGCATAATCGGAAAAGGATTACGGTCAATCTATTTAATAATAATAACACCACCTTAATATAGACTTGCCATTTTTAAAACAAGGCAAAACTTATGAAATACTGTGAAATGGAAATTGTATGTTTAGGACTCTGTTTTTCCTTGATTCTAATATTTTTGAAGAAAAAAAATCTGTGTTTGAACATTGAAATTGTTGTGCCCAAGTTTGCTTGTTGATTTCACTCCAAAAATTTATAGTGTCTGCATTAGCATATTCTGTATTTGAGTCTGAATCTAAATCTTCTCAACTAAAATTGAAATTCCAAATTGTAAGAACACAGTCCCATAGCTGTCAAAAGCTTTTCTAAGCCTTCACAGTTTGATGCCATAAATTGCCAGAAAGCCTGCTTGTAGAATTTAAATAGATCACCTCCTTTTGAACTCTTATAACATCCAGTTTAAACAGCAATCTGTGGCTATACAGCACAAAAATCAACTTGAAAGAACTATCAAGATTAGTGATTTATTCATTGTTTGAGCATATTCTGCTAATCATCTAGGCAATTTCAAATATCTTTATTGACAATACAATGAAAGGAATATACAGATTTTACAATTATGCTTTAAAGCAAGTGTCAGAGATAGGATAGGCATTGGTGGGACAGTTAAGATGCCGCTTGGGAAGCCCACATGCCACATCACGATGTCCGGGTTTGAGTGCTAGCTCCACTCCTAATTGCAGGAGTTAATGTGTACTTTGGGAGTCAGATCAACTAGTGGCATCAGTCTGATCTGGCCCTGGATGTTGCCAACATCTGGGGAATGAAACAGCAGATGGAAAATCTCTCCTCCCCACCCCCCTCTCTCTGCCTTTCAAATAGGTAAAATAATAAATCTTTAAAAATTAAAAAAGGAATCAACAAACCATGGCCCATGGGCAAAATCTGGCCTTCCACCTGTTTTGTAAGTAAAGTTTTATTGGAGCACAGCCATGCTCATTTGTTCACCTGTGATCTATGGCTGCTTTCACATTACAACAGCAGAGTTGAATATCTGCAATAGAGGCTGCAAAGCCCCTCAGAGCCCAAAGCCCTTACCAGCTCATCCTTTCAGAAAAGGTTTGCCAATGCCACTCTACCTGAGACCTCTCCATCTTCTTAGGGTTTGTTTTCTTGTTTGATTGTTTCTCAATGACAAGGTTAGGAAGTACAAAACTTCCCTTCTTCCCTCTTCCTTTTCTTTGTTGCACTCAACCCCTCTGGATCAGTTACTACATCTCACAAGCTAGCTTCAGCTTTACTCCCTGTAAACCTGCCCACTCCATGAAGTACCTGTAAAAGGCAACATAGTAATAATAACAGGATACATGGAATTATTGTTCAGCAGAGCATGAGACAATTCAAAAGTAACTAGAATAGTTGTCACTCTCATAAACTTTAACTATGCGTTGGATGAGGTGGGCCATAAAAATTTACAGGCAAGTTTTGGTTCTCAGAACCAGGTTCAGCACTGGCTTTACCAAATGCAAGCCATGTAGCTTGTCCTCTACTGTCTTCAGTTTTGTCCTTTGTTACTTGGAGATGATAATAATAGTATCCATTTTATTGAGTTGATAAGATTAAATTTCAAAAAAGGTGACTGTATTTAGCCTTGTGTCTGGCACATAGTAAATCTTACATGCTGCCCTCAACAATGTCAGAGGCCATTGAATAGACTTCAAAAGAGAATGAATGAAGAAGAGAAGAAATAAAATGACCAAAAGGATGAGGGCATTTCTCTGCTTTATTGTCCTACACATCAATTTCTAGAGTTAAGAAATATTTTTCTTTATGGAAATAAGAGCAAAATACCTCAATATGAGATGCCTTTGTAACTCGAGTTGTTGAGAAGATTTTAAATGTTTGCTTGTTAATTTGAGCAAGCAGACTTTTTGGAACCAAAATTTTCATGCTCAAATGCTGGACTCACTTCAAACTTCATGGGTCCTGGCTGAGATGTGAACTCATCTCCAGTGCATGTGTACACATGAGCAACAGTTGATTTCATAAGCTCAGGAAGCCTATTTACTTTAAGCTGGAAATGAGCTCTTGCTTGGAAAATTGGCCTGCAGTGGATTCATTTTCATTTATTTCCCTACAGGTAATGGAGTTTATTTGCAATATTAAAAGATAGTGCTTCTTGGATGCTTGGCATTGTCTCATTTACATGCAAATATTTCTATCTTCATCTTAGGTAGAAATTTAATCATGCTCTATAAGGTTTGTCATGCGCCCAGATTTTAATTAATGAAGTGTCTATACAAAATTAAGATAAGAAGCTAAAACAGACAAAAATCACTCAGGTATTTTTTTGTATCACATAGCTTCAAACTTCTTGTTTTAGCCATTTCACACATTTATTCATTCGGTTAGTCAAAAAGCTGTCACTTCAGCAGCTTTTGGAAGTCATTGATTTCGCTAATTCTGAATGAGCTCCTTGTATGTTAGACACTGTGTGGGATACAGATATATACAGGAAAACATAACTTGGCCACCAAGATTACAATCTCATAAAGAGGCAGACAGGTTCCTTCCTGCTGATGATAAATCTAAGACCTAAGTAATTGGAAATGCGTGTCAAAGGGGAAGAAAGAATAAGCTTCACGCAGTGATAGTACCTCACTGGGCCTTGAAAATGAGCAAAGATGAAAGGGATGCCAGGCAACAAAGAGTATGTGCCAAGTCTAGCAATGTGCAAACTGTAGAGTGCTTAGAGGACTCAATTTTCCCAGAGTGGAAAGTGTTAAGTGGGAAGAGAGGCTGAAGGTGTAAGAATGGGTGGGAATGAACGCAGGAATGGGCCTGATTGCGGAAGACCTTGTCAAGCAAAACACTCTAGATTTATCTTCAGGCAATTATAAGCCACTGTAGCATTTTGAGTTGGAGATGGAGTGGTGAGACTTTTACACCGGAAATACCACTTCAGCAGCTTTTTGAAGGAGCATGAGTTGAGACTAAAAGTAGAACAATCAGAATGTGGTCCATTATGTCAAATGGGCAAATCGTGTCATTTAGCTGAGCATAGACCATACAAGGGAGCACAGAGATAGACAAGGAGGACTGCAATGGAGTTATTTAGGAGGCAGGAGCAGTGGCATGCAGGGATTGACAAGATGTCAATGTACTGGGGAAATCATAATCTGGGATGATCCCTCATCTCATCCTGAGCAGTCAGGCTGAGGAAGCGTCACTGCACAGCAAGTCAAGTGAGGAGTGTTGGGGGATGATTGTAGAGGATGCTGAGTTCTGGCTGGGAGCCCATCACTACAGTTTATGTCCACTGAGATGCTAAGAAGTAGATGGAAATGAGTATTTGGAGCTTTCCAAGAAAGAGATCTGTACCGAAGCTACAAACCTGGGGGTCTTGGATATTTAGGTGAGTGAATGAAAACATGCAAGGAAAATGTAGCCTAAAGAAAAGGGGGTGGGCAGTGTTGTGGTACCATGTGTTAAGCCTCCTGTGATGCCTACCTTCCCAATTCAGAGCTCTAGTTCAAGTCCCAGCTGCTCAGCTTCCAATGCAGTTTCCTACTTATGTGCCTGGAAAAGCAGCAGAGGACGGCCCAAGTACTTGGGTCCCTGCCACACTCGTGGGAATCTCAGATGGAGTTCCAGGCTCCTGGCTTCAGCCTGTCCCAGCCTAGTAGTGACAGCCATTTGGGAGTGAAACAATTGATGTAAGATCTCTCTCTCTCTCTTTGTCTCTCGTTCTCTCTCTGTCACTCTGCCTTTCAAATAAATACAATAAATCTTGGGAGACAGAGAGAGAGAGAAAGAAGGAGAGGAACTAAAATGGAATCCTGAAAACCTTCAGAAAAAAAAAAGAAGGTTGAAAGGGACTTGTAAGATAACATCTAAAGACTATTTTTAGCTTTCTATAGAAAGGCTATTTTTGTTTTCTTTTTAAACCTTTGCATTAATTTTTTATTATGTACTAATTTTCATTTTATTTCAAAGGTGAAAAAAGACAGACAGATGGAGAGAGATCTTCCATCCACTGGGAATGAACCAAATGCCCATAACACCCAGGTCTAGGCCAGGCCAAAGCCATTAAACTGAAACTCAATACAAGTCTTCTACATGGGGAGTGAGGACCAAAGTACTTGGGACATCAGGTGTCGCCTTCCCAGGATGGAGTATTAGAAGAAAACTGGAATTCGAAGCAGAGCTAGGACTTGAAAAGCACTCAGATATGGGATGTGGACATCCCAAATGGCATTTTAACCACTGTGACAAATGCCCACCCCACCCCATGCCTCAGAGGAAGGCTTTAATGAGAGGGTAAGTCAGAATGCAGGAGTTGGAGAGTGGTTGCAGTGTTGGGTGGGGACAGCAAGAAACTTGAGTGTGAAGAGAAAATTCAGGGAGAGGAAGAATGAGTAAAGGGGCTATTTTGGATGAAAGAGAAAAGGTCAATGGAGGAGAAGTTGACAGCTTGGAATAAATAAACAGCCATTTATTAGATCAAGCCCTGTGCATTTTATTTAATTCTTAAAGAAGCAGATACACTCAGTTGAAAAATCAACAATTTCATGGAAAAATCACCAATTTTATGGGATAGTGTATGGTTTCACCTGATGTTGAATAATCACAGGGAGTACACTCTACATTTAACTGGAACTTTTTTCTAACATAAATAGCATTTCAAAATTAATTTTGGTGCAATGAAAATTAAAAACTTAATTTTCCAAACACAATGAACATTTCAATGATAGAGTTTCTCTGAGTTGAGAAGAATGCAGATGTCTTCTTGGAGCTCATAAACTCTTTGAATGGAATACAAGGTCCATCCTGACCTTCCTTGTCAATGCTTGATGTACTTGCTTTTGATTGAGGGTCACCCTTTCATGCAGGATGTGTTGATGAACATGTGTGGCAATGCTTACCTAAAATCAGAGGCAAGGTCTTGAAGAAGCAACTTCAGAGGACACAAACTTCTTTTTTTTTTTTTAATTTATTTGACAGATAGAGTGAGACAGTGAGAGAGAGAGAGAGAGAGAAACAGAGAGAAAGGTCTTCCTTCTGTTGGTTCACCCCGAAAATGGCCGCTATGGCTGGAGCTACGCCCATCCGAAGCCAGGAGCCAGGTGCTTCCTCCTGGTCTCCCATGCGGGTGCAGGAGCCCAAGCACTTGGGCTATTTTCCACTGCCTTCCCGGGCCACAGCAGAGAGCTGGACTGGAAGAGGAGCAACTGGGATTAGAACCTGGTGCCCATATGGGATGCCGGCACCACAGGTGAAGGATTAACCAAGTAAGCCATGGCGCCAGCCCCGAGGCCACAAACTTCTAAGAGAAGATTCTTGGGAAGCCCAGCTTCTCAGATATGCTGCTGCTGCTATAACCAGCTCAGTATTTTTCTCATTCCCAGAGCAAAGACACCAACAATACCAAGCCTGGATGGAAGCCACGGTCAAGGTCTCCACTGGAACCAAGCCTGAATAGTGTCATGTCCCTAAGGCAAGTCTAAGACAGCCCTGAAGAGGTTGTGATGGGTGCTAGAAAAAGATCAGGAGAGCAACAGAAAGAGGGGCAAACCTAGAGTTCTTAGAGATCAGGAGGAGAGAAGATGGGGCTGAGCAATAGAAGATGAGACAGCAAGCACAGCCATGCAACAAGCAGCCATCAGAAAACAACTGAGCTAAGTGATTCACCAGGTACAGAATAAGTACAATCACCATACAGGAGTGGGAACATTTTATCTGCCAAGGGTCATCTTCACCATTATAACATAATCCATGGGCCAGCTAAAATTATCAGTTTGAAAATTAGCCTGCTATAGATTCATTGAGTTTCAAAACCCATCCACACAAATGAAAATCCTAAGTGGCAATGCATTTATTTGCTCAACATATGATATACATATGGCCAACCAAATAGAAACACAGATTTTCGTATTGAAGCTGTATGCATTTAAGAATATTCTTTATGAACAATGTTTCTGTTAATACCCATCTGTATTACCTGATACATTCTGCTAGTCATTTCAAAAACAGTTCACCATGAATGATTGAATCTGTTTCTATTTTAAATCAGATTGAATAAATATTTTCTACTAAATCTCTTCAAATATACATTATTTATGAGAGAAGCAATAAAGATTAAAAAGTGTTCCCAAAGCACAATCCAGCTAATGTAATACTTCAGTACTTCATAGTAGGTAAAAAAAAAAAAAAAGTATTTAAGGAGCAAAAATATAAAATATATAAAATATAAACATATGTGAAGATCACATGTGGATTTCTTTCTAATCCTGATTAAATTCCATTTTAAAAGAAATAAATTCGGCCGGCACCGCAGCTCACTAGGCTAATCCTCCGCCTGCGGCGCTGGCACTCAGGGTTCTAGTCCCGGTTGGGCTGCCAGTTCTGTCCCGGTTGCTCCTCTTCCAGGCCAGCTCTCTGCTGTGGCCCGGGAGGGAAGTGGAGGATGGCCCAGGTCCTTGGGCCCTGCACCCGCATGGGAGACCAGGAGGAGGCACCTGTCTCCTGGCTTTGGATCGGCGCAGCGCACTGGCTGCAGCAGCCATTCTGGGGATGAGCCAAAGGAAGGAAGACCTTTCTGTCTCTCTCTCTCGCTGTCTAACTCTGCCTGTCAAAAAAAAAAGAGAAAAGAAAGAAAGAAAGAAAGAAAGAAAGAAAGAAAGAAAGAAAGAAAGAAAGAAAGAAAGAAAGAAAGAAAGAAAGAAAGAAAGAAAGAAAGAAATTCAGGAGTTGGTATTCAGCACAGCAGTTAAGACGCTGCTTGGAAAGTCGACATTCCATATCAGAGTGCCTGGTTTACGTTCCAGCTCCTTTTGTTCCAGTCCAGCTCCCTGTTAATGTGCACCCTGGCAGGAGGCAGATACCAGCTGAAGCACCTGAGTCCCTGCCACCCATGAGGGAGACCTGGATTGAGCGCCCAGCTCCTGATTTCAGCCTGACCCAGCCCTGGCTGTTGTGGGTATTTGGGAAGTGAGGCAGCACACAGATCTCTCTCCCTGCCTTTTTGTCTCTCTCTGTGTCTTTCAAATTAAGTAGAAAAAAAAAGAAAATAATAACTTTCATAAAACATTGTATTCAAGGGTAAGAGGAGAATATGAAAAATCCTTACATGTTAAGGCTAGGCCCCAAGCAATGTAAAAGTCAAATTTATACTCTAGTTATGTATTTTTGGAGAATAGAGAGCATGTTTTATTTCAGGAGCTGGAAATGCAAAACAACTAAAATGGCAACTGAGGTTTCTGAGTCCTAGGAAACCTAATTTGAATTGTTCACATCTATTTTTTCTTAAAGCTTGGTCATGAAAACAGAAAAAAAATTAAAAAAAGGCTTTGCTATCTACTTCTGAACATTCTGTACTCCTGCAATAAATCATATCAGTAACATCTTTTTCCTCTTCATACCGTAACAATTTGAGCATGTGGAGAAAATCACTCTAATTAATGGGAAAACTCAGAAAATCATAATAATATTAAGGATAAAGATGTAGGTTACATTATGTCTCTGTCTTCACACAGATTTATCAGACTGAGAAGATAAAATGAAAAATACCCAATTAGGACTCTGTGTAGATTTTAATTCTCACCAAAGGTCACTCAAGTAATTTAAAATGCCAGCATGTCTTGCTTGCTAGATTACCTGGATATATTTCTAGTACGTCAAACAACCTTCCTATCTTTCCATATTCAACTCACAGTGTATATAATGGGTAACGGTGCTAATCTTTTTTTTTTCTTTAACTATCAATGTCTCCTCTTTTCTCAAATGTCTCTCTGTGAGACTATACATTTTTCTTGGTTTTTGAAAGACAGAGTTGAATGGAAAAGGGAGAGAAGGAAGACTAGCACAAAAAAGGAGAAAAAAAATGCAAACAAGAGAAAGAATACAGGAAGGCAAGGAGAAGGTCCATGCTTCAGAATAATAATGGCAACAAATATTGAAGTTGTGTATGTCCAAAATGGCGCCCGCCTGTTCTCAGCTCGGTACAGGACACCAGTGTGAGATGGCTGGGGAGAGAGAAATGCGTGCCCTTTTTTTCCCCCTCTAGGTCGGCAGGTATATTGTCTCCCACAGTGCTCCAGGCCAGACTCACACCAGCCTCTTTCTGCATCTTTATTGCCAGTGGCTTGGGCTGCTACAGTCTGGTCTCACCTCACTCTCCACGGCTGGTGCTGAGGCTCTGGGCTGCTGGAGTCCTGAGTTGTGCACATCCACACGCTTCACATAGTCCCACCACTTCCCTCTTATCTACATGGAGTTTCCTCTGCCATTTTCTCCCTAACTCTTCCTGAGATTGCATTCTCTCCACGTTTTGTTGTTGTTTTTTAACTATCTTCCCTTAAACTAGAGCAGCAAGCTCCCTCCCTATTCCACCATCTTGGTGCCTCTCATCAAATTATATAAACTTCTTTTGGGGAGAAAAAAATGCTTGCCACATTTAAAAAGAACAAATGGGATGAGTTCATCATCAGTCTATTAATTTTATTTTTTCTTGATATTGAAAAATTGCACTATGTGGCACTTTACAGCTTACATGGTGATTCTCCATGCATGATTTCATGTGTGTCTCAAAGCAACCCAGTAGGACAAACATTATTATGAATGCCTATTTCCTTTATTTGGACAACTAAGGTTCAGAAGGGTATATAAGCTGCCACAAATCACAAAATAAGTAAAAAAGCCTGAATTAGGACTGACTGCTTCCCAATTTCATCCCTAAGCCTTTCATCAATACTAAAGCCAGGTAACCAGGTGAGGCTTGTCCATGAAAATCACAGATGTTGCTGAAGTCCCAGGAGCACATTCCAGTCATGTCAGGTCCTCTCGAGGTCTACAGGTTGAGACATTGTACTTGCGATGACTGCATTGTGGAACATCTTCAGTAGGGAGTGTCCACACAGGGATGTCTCTAACCAGCCATCTTCCCCAGGGTTGCTCAATGGCAATGGGAAATTTCACTGCAGTTGCTGTGGGCAAAACGGTCCATATGGGCAACTTCTCAGGCCTCACCTGAGCTTGTCCTGGTTGTTCAGGTCTGCTGTTCCTTGTGGACAGCCTGTAGTTCAGAAAACACTCCCGGGGGCAAGAAAAAGCAGGGGAAGAGAGACGTGAGGGAGTGAAGATCACCGCAGGGTGACATGGGCCTGTTTCTCTATGGAACTACCACACATATGAAGCAGTGTGGGCTGGGGGTGGCAGAAGTGTGGGAGGAATGCCTGGGAGAGCAGGGAGCTGCGACATGGATCACATCGGGGGATCCTTTATGATTTCCAACCTTCTGTACCAGATATTGTTTCTACAAGAGCTACACAGCAATGCAGGTCCCTGTATGATATAACTCCTGACACAGTGACAAAAGCACCAACAGCCACGGAGGCCCATTTTCTCTTAATGTATATCATTTAGCTTTTGCAATTTTCCTACTGTAAGTAAATGCCATAAAGGAATTTTCAAAGCTGTGAGTGGGAGCTCTGAATACCGGAAGCTAAAGACTCAGTGTGCACAGTTAATTCTATTCTAAACAACCAAGAAGGTATTTGATAAGGAACACATAGCTCTGCTTTTAAATTGCCCACTTTTGTATAAACACACAATTTTTTTAATAGTCTGCGTAGCTAAACTGTTCTAGCAACAATGCCAACCACATTGGGCCTGACTCTGCCCCCCAAATGCACTTGCAGTCATTGGGCATAGAGCTCAGGAAAGGAGCAAAAAGATTTCCCTGTGATTAAGAAGCTTCCAGAAACTTATTATTCTTTTGCGGAGCCCCTCAGGTAAGGCAGTCAGAGAAACAGTATTATGTTTATTTTTCCTAGTGTGGGTACATGTCATCCTAAGATTTTCCATCTTACATCACAGAGCAGGGCACAATGCTCATGGAAAATTCAGGTTGTGAAAAAACTGTACATGAATTAAAGCAAAAAAAACAAATTGACACCAAAATTTATCTTTTAAGTCCATTTTTCTGTGAACATTTAATATTCTCCTAAATGAAAGACAAAATAATTTCTGATTTACTTCTGGCATCAGTCTTATAAAAATGTTATGAATTGGCTGGCGCTGTGATGCAGCAGGTTAAAGCCCTGGCCTAAAGTACCGGCATCCCATATGGGCACCGGTTCTAGTCCCAGCTGCTCCTCTTCCAATCTAGCTCTCTGCTATGGCCTGGGAAAGCAGTAGAAGATGGCCCAAGTCCTTGGGCCCCTGCACCCATGTGGGAGACCCAGAAGAAGCCCCTGGCTCCTGGCTTCGGGTCGGTGCAGCTCCGGCCATTGCTACCATCTGGGGAGTGAACCAGCAGATGGAAGACATCTCTCTCTGTTTCTACCTCTCTCTGTAACTCTATCTTTCAAATAAATAAATCTTAAAAAATAAAGTAGTTGTGAATTAAATATCAGGAAATGTGTGTAGGGGGAGGGGGAGGAGGAGGAGAGAGAAAGGAATTACTTTTATTAAAAAAATCTGTGGATAATCTTAATACAGTATCTTCTTATGGCACAAATAAAATCTCATTTTTCTGTTTTGAAGATTCATTTGAATGAATCCTTCTCTTATTTTTCAATAGCAAAGTGCATTTGTGACTTTGTGCCATCACTCTAGGGATAGTAACCCTGAAGGACATAAGGGTTTCCTGGTGTAGTTGGAGTCATTTTCTAGCTGCCACAGTCCTTAATTTTGGCTTATATTTGGACTTGATCAGAAGACAGCTATTTGCGCCTTGCTCCTTGTGCGGTCACATAACTATAGCTTCTGAGTCACAACTTGAATTGTGACTCAAAGAATATTGATATTTTCTCCATACTGAAGGATCTTCTCAGTCCCCTGAGCCAGGATCATTGGGTCTAGCTCAATGTTTACTCTTCAAATTCCGGAGCTGGGAGGGGGGTCATAGCCAAAAGCTCTGGAATCCGACTGCATGATAAAATCCTGGTTTGACCACTGAAAAGCTGTGGAATCCTGAGCTACCTGTTACTCAACTTTTCTCAGCCTCCATTTCCCAACTTTAAAAATGAAGCAAATAATAGTACCTGCTCTATGAGGTTGTTGTGAGCATTGAGTGAGGCTATCCACGTGGTCCTGACACAACCCAGTGGGCTCTACATACTTGGGATGTGGTAGCCCCCAAAGATGCCCACATCCTAACTCCCGGGACCTCTGACTGTTGTTGCCTTACACAGCAAAATAGACTGCAGCTGTGATTTAAGTGATGCACTGAGATGGGGAGAGGCGCCTGGCCCTTCCAGGTGAGCTCAATATAATCACCGTCTATTTACAAGAGGGAGGTGTGAGAGGAAGCCACCCTGCTGGCTTTGACTGTGGAGGAAAGGACCAGGAAGCCCAGGAAGGCAGGCTAGCACTGAAGAAGGCAGGGAATCGGATTCCTGTCTAGTTCTTCCAGAAGAAATGCAGCCCTGCTGATCCCTGTAAGACCGCTCACCTCCAAAACCGTAAGGTACTGCATCTGTGTTTTAAATCTCTGAGTTTACAGCAATTTATGTCAGCAGCGTCCGGTAGCTAAAAGACATCCTCTCCCCCTGCACACATCTTTACTCCCCCTGCCTTGGTCTTCTAATCTGCTTTATTTACCTCCAGAGCACTTCATTGCCACCCGACTGATTTAATCGTTTGTTTGCTCTTATTTTGCCAGAGAAGGGTCTTTGTTTTATTTAGTTTTGTTCTTTGCATTGAAAAGTGCCTGGAACATGGTAGGTGCTCCAAAAGACTTCAAGAGTGCATTTAGAACCTAGCATAAAGTAAGCCCTCCATGTTTGTTAGAAACCGGGAACGCACCTGCCAGTGTCACCTGTCTAAAAGAGAAGCTGCAGGCCAGGTGCTCTGGTGCAAATGTTCCAAGTGCGCCTTACAGACCGCTCTCCTCCACCCTCTAGGTAAATGGTGGAGCAGCTGTGTCAAAGCATCCGAGTATGCGATGAAATACGACTATCACCATTTTGTATGTGTGGCATGATGTTCAAAGGATGTTGTGTTTGAGGGTGTCAGCGAGAGCTGCTAACAACCCTGTGAAATCCGAGGTTCTTTTTTACAAAGGTTCAGGATTCATGTGTGCTTTCTGCCTTTCCACACAGGTGCATATGTAGCTCAAAGCAGGTTTTCCTTTAAAGATGGTGATGCCAACAAATACCTCTTGTTTAATCTGGGATCTCTCTGGTGAACTGAGCCGCTGATAGAGTGCATAGGCAAATGTGAACTCCAGGAAAAGGCCTCATCTCTGGTTCCCACTAGGCTTCTTGAGATCGTCCTGTCTCTGCTATCCTCTGACCAGACACCCAAGTCTCCTGGCTTGCAAGGGGCCCTGGTTCACCTACACTGACCAAGTAATTCAGTAAGGCTCTCTGACACCAGTGGATGGATTATTTTTCTTCATCTTTGCCTTTGACCATTTTCTTACTGCTTTAAGTGTTACAGGATTATTCCTCATTAGCATTTCATTTGTTCTATTCTTATTTCTGTCGCAGGAAGAGCTGACTGTTCTAATAATGAGGCCTGTTTATTTCTGGAATTTGCTGACCCAAAGGTCTATACTGATGGTGAATGTGTTGCTGGAGAGATTGAGCTCATGAGATTAAAGCCATCTGGTGCTGGCCTTCTATTTTGAGTCACTAATTCATTCATTGATCTATTAATTCAATAAATAGTTAGCAAGCATTTGCTGAATGTTGGGCTCAGGGGATAAAAAATAAGATAAAGACACCATCTCTGTTCTAATAAATAGAAGGGCCCACAAACAGGGTTAAATTAACAACTAATGACAAACATGTTGAGCCTTTCAAAGAGAAAACCTGGTTTCCTCATGAACATGATAACCTACTGCTACTTTTCTAATTTAATGAGCGACTACTGTGTATAAAGGGGTTTTTTTTTGGGGGGGGGCAGAGGATTTGACATTGAATAAGACTAACAAATTCACTGATTCTATGGAATTTACAAGCTATTGGGAAAGAGGAACAGATAAATTTGGGAATTATAGATGTCATAAAAATATGAGAAGTGAAGTGAAGGAAATGGTAAATTGATGGTCACAGAAAATCATTCTGAAGAAATTTCATCTGAGTTGCCTTTTTTTTTTTTTCGATTATTTATTTGAAAGGCAGAGTTACAGAAAGAGTGAGAGAGAGTCAGTGAGCTCCATCTGTTAGTTTCCTCCCCAGATGGTGACAACTGCCAGGACTGGGCCAGGACGAAGCCAGGAGCTTCTTCCAGGCCTCCCATGTGGGTGCAGGGGCCCAAGCACTTGGACCATCCTCCACTGCTTTCCCGGGCACATCAGCAGAGAGCTGGATCAGAAGTGGAATACCTGGTGCCCATAGGGGATGCCAGCAGCTTTACACGATATACAACAGCACCGGCCATAGCTTCTTCATTGTGGCAGCAGCTTCGTCTTCTCGGGCTTTGGGGGAGGAACATTTGCAGCAGAAGGCATATTGAAATGTCCTCAGATTATCAGGTTGCCTTGCAGTGCCAGTGTCATCATCAGTTTAAGATAGGCCTTCTGCCTAATCTGAGTATCGTGTTTCCTTGAGTATTCTCTAAACATGTTAAATTCTTATCTAACATAGCAATCACATAATTCAACATCTATAGGGAGCCATGGAATAAGTTTTTTTAAATCAAAATCCATGAGGAAGGAGTTGTGGCATATTAGTTTAAGCTGCTGTTTCAGATGTCCACATTTCATTTGAGAGTGCCCAGTTTGAGTCCCGCCTCCACTTCTGATCCAGCCTCCTGCTAATGTGCCTAATTGTCTGCTAGTACACACCCTGGGAGACAGTGGATGATGTATTTGGGTCTCTGCCCCTACATGAGAGATTTGGAGAGAGTTCTGGGCTCCTGATTTCAGCCTGACTCAGACCTGGCTGTTGTGGACATTTGTAGAGTGAACCAGCAGATAGAAGATATCTCTGTTTCTCTGTCAAATAAGTAAACTTGAAAAAATAAAAGCAGCTTTCAGATAAGAGTAGAAAAATTCTGAGGGGCAAAATAAGGTTAAATATGGGCATATAGGAGACTTAAGTGAGATAAAAATAATAAACCTATTAACAATCCTCTAGCCTAGGCAAACTTTTCCTACTGATCTGAAGATAATAGGCATTAAGTATGTATCATTGACAAGAGAGCACTATGATGAATGAGCAATGGGTTTGGGACTGACCAAGTAGACATTTAATCGGCACCTCCTACCTGCATGGCTGTAGGCTAGGTGGCTAGAATCTGGAACCAAGAGATCTTTCTTCCTGTTTTCTTCCCCTGGAATGTACTTTTGCACACTGTACCTCTGGCTAGTTCTGCAAGCATGATTCAAGAAATCCATAGAAAATGGAATAAAAAGATGTTTATTCTGGTGCAAGCAATAAAAATCTATGAAGAATTTCCTTTAATACACATTCTCCATGAACGTGTTGAAGACCCCTCATATTTATGTCTCAGAATCTGAGAGGCCATGTCTTCAATACACCCTTCTCTGAGCACTGCTCCCCAACCAAATTAAGAGCAATTGCTTCCTCCTGTGTGCTACATTCCAGGCTTCTACACACTTGTGGTTCATGAATTTAAGAGTAAAATTACAATTTGTCATTACATGAGTCTGAGTACAGAAGCCATCTATTCATCTCTGTATTCCCCTTGTCTTACCCAGTTTTCCCCAAACTTCCTTGATGTTAAGAATTATTTGGGGTACTTGTTCAGCATCTGGTTTATCTGGCTTCTCTCTCTGGAAATCTTTACTCAGTGCTTCTGGGTTAGGAATAGGAATGTTTGAGTCTAACAAGCACTCCAGGTGATACTTAGCAAGCAAGATTGGGAAACACTAGCACATAGCAAGTAGCCTTAAGGAGATATAATTGAGTGAATTAAAAATCACAGATGAACAGAAATTCCCTCTTCCTCTTTACTAGATCGGCATTAAATAAACATAATATTCCCAAAAGCTTGCCTTGTTTCTCTCCTAATTTTAATGAAATTGGGAAAAGGCAATTATGATCAATTTCTCCACTTCCTTGCACCTAAGTGAGGTAAATTACAAAATGAACAATACAGTGACAATTGAGGCTGATAGTGTAGTATTCATCAGTCATACACAGCTGGTGTTGTATGGTAGACAGTGCTTCTCCACTGGGCAATTTTGCTCCTCAGGAGATACATGGTGATATCTGGAGACATTAGATTGTCACAATTGGATGGGTGCTACTGGCACCAAGAAAGCAGAAGCCAGAAATGCTGCTAATCATCCTACAATGCACAGGACAGCCCCCCTCAACAGAGAATCATCCAACCCTGAAGGTCTATGGTTTTGATACTGAGAACCCCTAGGTTTGACTCCTCCAGCATCCCAGGCCTCTCTGCAGCCCAGTTTCCTCAGAACATCTAAATGTGGGACTCCAGCATCGGCATTCTCAAAGCTCTCCTATCGATCTCCATGTGCAACCAGAGCTGAGAACCACCAGGGCAGAACACACAGGAAGCTAGTATGAGAAGGGTACCATGTAGCCTTGTTTGCAGTCCAAGGTTGGCCACTGTTAGTTGGAAAATTGGGCATATAACCACGGAGTTTCTGTTTCTTCATGTGTGAAATAAGAATAACACCTACATCAGATGGTTATTATAAGGATTAAAGGGCTAATGCATGTGGTAGTTCTTTGTAACTACATATACAAAGTAGGGTATCATTACTGCTCCCTGTTTGGGCACCAGTCCAGGTGGTAGAACTGGGTTGGTTACTTGCACAACACCCAAAATAGGTTCCTGCATGCACACTCATTCCTGTGTTTTTGCCTAAAACTTGTTCTACATATGCCAAAGAAGTGAGTAAACTCACATTAGGTGCATTGTTTAATAGAATGAACAATCTTCCATCTCCCTTCTTGTTCTGTTTGATATGTTTGAATTTATATACGGTTTTAATAAAGCAATCCCAGTGTTTATAATTCAAATACAGATGGATCTGCAAACTACCAATTATCTACAGGTAATCTAGTTACAGACCACACCCGGAAAATCCTCTGGATCTTATATAGCCAGTGGTGGGTCTAAGAATAGGAGAGGCTATAGGATAGCAGAGATCTTACATGTTTAAAGAGACAGAAAGCTGCATTATTGCTTTGGAGCATGGATTAAGATTGACAGGTTAAGATTAAGAGTCTTTTGTGCCATGTTACTTCAGAATGTGGTCCAAAGACCAGCAGGACCCACAACTGGCTGCTGGTTAGCAAAACAGAATCTCAGTATCGGTACAGACATGTTGAATCAAGGGTTTAGTTAACTCCCCAGGTGATTTCTAGGCACAGTAAGTTTATAGAAGCATTGCTCTTGCAAATCCTCCATGAGAAATCGCCCTCATTCCCCTAAACATCAGGCACACAAAAATCCTCTGAATCCACATCTGTTTGAGGACACTTCCCAGTGGAGTCAGACTGCTGCCAGCTGCATGCTTGGGAGGCTCTCAATTTGTTAATTCTCATATCCTATACCAGTTCTGGATGTTTAAGCAGCCATTCTGGCATACTAGATAATGAACTAGGTGTTCCCAGCATATGTTTGACCAGAAGATAATCACTGTTTATTTTTGCTATGAAATAATTTCAAACATTATTTCTATGCTTTCACTATCCTGAAAAATAGTTTGCCTGGCAATAGAAGGGTTAATCCGTGAGCTGCAAAACTGGTTTCTAGTGTGCAGAGAGAACTAAAAGGTTCATCCTTCTTGCTGAGAGAGGCAGTTAATCAGTACATAAAGACCTGTGATTGATGTGGCAGAACTTCAAAAGGTACATGGCTTATTTCTCAATATAAGAAGCTACTCCCTGAGAATCAGGCCAAGGGAGGGCTGGCGTGAGCCTCTATGAAGGCCACATCCCCTCATCTCTTCTTCTGGCCTGCTTGTTCTTTCAGTGTCAAATCATCCTCAATTGTATTCCTAGGACTGCTCTGACTTGAGATTCTTAGAATCCTTTCAAGATCAAGATTGGGGAATTCTGCAGGCATCAGTAGTGGCAGGCAGTCTGCTGGTTCCAAGGGGTGTTGATGTTGGTGGAGCATTTTGTTCCAAAATGACACTGGTACCTATAAGAGGAAAAGCTATTCATTACACTTATTGAAGATGTATTCAAAGGGGCACTGTTGTAGTAGGTGTAGGGATTGTTGTAAAGGCAATAGAGGAACACATTGAGCTCAACCTCTAACTCCAACAAGGGTAAGTGAGAATTTATAGCCAGAGAGGTGAGAAGAGGCCAATGGGTAGAAAATTACAGTAGCTGAACCTCCATCTGGGATGCTGACATCCCATATTGTAGTCTCAGTTCAATTCCCAACTCCTCCATTTGAATCCAAATTTCAGCTAGTGTATGCTGGGAGGCCACAAATGATTACTCAAATGCTTGGGCCCTGGCCACCTACATGGGAGACCTGGATGGAGTTTTGGGTACCTGGCTTCATCCCTGGCCTAGCTCCAGCAGTTGAGGACATTTGGGGGTGAACCAACAGAGAAGCTCAATCTCTTGTTCTCTGTCTTTGTCATTCAGTCTTTGAAGTAGATGAAAATAAACATTTTTTAAAAAGGAAAATTACTAAGAGGAAACATGAAAGGTAAGGAAGGACTCTGGCTGAACTGACTTAACAGGACTTTGGATGAAAACGGGTCAGGATGATCAGACATCACATGGGGGATGGTGAAAGATGAGGAACCCCGTCAGATATCAAGGGTGATCAGATAGGGAGGGTGGAAAACTCTAGTTCAAACAATGTAGACAGATTCTTCTAGGATTATCTTACAATATTCAATTTTAAGAACTCCAAAAGTCAGGACCTAAGTAGAAAAAAAATTCAGAGAAGCCAGAGTAAAGTTTGTTCAAGGAGACAGTCTTTGATGTACCCAATACTTAAATTCATTTAAATCAGCTTGGATTTCCTTTCATTAATTCATATTTTACCATTTAAAAAAAAACACTTACACTTATGTGCCATTGTAAATCTTATGCAGCTATTTAAATCTCCACCCAAAAAGTTGGCATAATTTTTACATTATTTGGCAGTTTGTTTAGTGAAAGAATTATTCTGGTGTCAGGGGAAGGTATATATTTCACAAGTAAAAGCAAATTTAAAAATAGCTTATAAAGGAAAGCATAAAGCCTTAAAGAAGAGCTGGGTGAAAAATAAGATTTACTTCATCTGGAATAAAGTGTAAAAAAACATAGTAGACTTTTTAAAAATTAGCTTAGGAGTCTGGAAAAGAATTTCTTCTAAAAACATACCAACCCCTGGAGATATTTAAGAACCCAAACCTCTTCTGAATTTCCAGCTAAACTACATATTTAGAGAGTATCAGGAAACTAGCTCCCTCTGAAGTTTACAGATTTAGAGTTCTTACAGTCTACTAAGCAAAATAATTAGTCCCTAAGATGGCCAAGTAAATATTTTTGTGCTGTAACTATATGTTCTATCTCAAATTCAATCTTTCATTTTAGTTGCAATGTTAAGTGTATCAATTAGCAGAAGATAGAACCATAAAGTTCCACTTGGTTTTTTAAAAACTGTATTCAGCATTATTTATTACACTATTGATAAATAATGATGGTACTTCAGGCAGGACGTTGGCAGACAGTCACTAACAGGATACACAACCCTCAACCACCCTATGCAATAGTCTACCCCAATCAGAAATCTACTCTAGAGTCCTATGAAATTTTCATGTGATTCTCTGAACAGGGAAAATTTAGATCAAGGGTTGGCATTTTATATTTAGCATGTTGGCTAACAACATTTCATGACAGTCCTGACTTTCAGAAAAATAAAATGGAAAGGGCAGAATTATCAACCTAACCACAATCTAGAAAAGGAACCATTGCTCTTTTAAGGGATACCACGTCAACATAGTCACAGTGAACACACAAATTGCCCAATAGGAGGCAACAGTGTTGGGGATCAGTCTGTGGGTTTGAGGAAGTTAAGCTCTGCTGATAGTGGAGAGGAGGACATAAAACTGAATTCTAGTTTTTCCATGCCATAAGACATTTGAGTTATGGTAGCTGTGTGTCAATGGGAGCTCACCCTTCCTTCTGTGAGCCAAGAAGTCTCTCAAATCTAGAAGAGAAATGTGGAGAAGGCGTTTGGTGTAGCGGTTAAGATGCCACTTAGGATCCCCACATCTCATATCAAAATTCCTGGATTTCAGTCTGGCTCCATCCATTTGTAGTGTCAGTTTTCATATTAGTTAGGACCAAGTGGCAATGCTGTAATAAACAGCTACTGCCCATATTTCAGCAGGATAACACAATGAGCATTGTGTCTCTTGTCCAGCAGTGACTCAAGGATCCATTCTGTAGCTTTGTCATCTGAAGTTGTTGACTTCTAGTCCCTGGGTAAGGGAGTTTTTTCCATGTTTTGACCTGGAAGCTTTAGCATCACTTCTAATTATAGCTGAGTAACCAGAACTAGTTCGATGATCACAACTGAACTACCTGGTGATCTGAAAATGTTCTCTTCCCATGTGATTAAACCACACATAGAGAGCACATGACAATGCCTCTGCTGAACTTCTCTTGTGTTGTATAGCAGGCCTTGAAAGAGTCTGTTATAGTGTTTTGGTTGAGGCTTAGTATTTATGTAAGGTAAATATTCAGAGTAATATGTAACAGTACATGGAGATAAAACATAACTGTTGTTAAATGTCTAAGGTTATAACCCAGTACATATCAGTTCAGAAAACTGTTACAATGCATTGATGAATTATCAAGAGGCTTACTTGACAATCAGAGCTCCTACAACATGGAATGAAATTTCTGTTCCATTGTCACTTCCGTGACAACTGATACATGGTGGGGTAGTAATATTTTTTCCAATGTATGTCCTACAAAGATTTAATAATCATCCTTAGCTAGACCTAGTTAAGAAAATACCTTTGTTCAGGGCCATCTTTATTTTTACCCCTCAGTTCCATTAAACCAGTCAGAAGTCTCACACCATATTGCCATCACTGTCATGCTGTTTCTTAGATGAGCCTTCATCACCATTTGCTGGATGTCTCACATCACTGATTTTGCCAATACTCTGAGATCGCTGTAAGCATTAAATCTTGTCAGTAGGGGTGCTCAGGATGCTTTACTTTCCTCTAATGAACTCTGTAAATTTGGCTGCCTGCTTTGTGTAGGACTCTAGAAACAGCAGAATGTTGCCATAATCTGTCCTTCTCTCTAATTTGAGCCTTCTCACTCTGTAAATTTACCCCGGGTTTTCTGCCAGGGTTGGAGCTGTATTCGGTATCTTTTGGCTCAAGGATTCTCATCAGGGAGGCATGCAGTTCTGGCTTTGGAGTTGAGAATTAGAATCTTGGGAGGTAAGGGCGATGAGTAGAGGGTGTTTATAGTAAGAAAAAGCATGCTTAGCATAATAATGTGATGTGATATTTTGAAAAACAGTTATCTTTGTAACTCAAAGTCCTGAATGTAAAATTCCACCATCTTTTTTCAGCTGCTAAAAATACACCAATGTTGGTGACTTGAAGCAGAGTTGGGAGGAAAAAATTTTTAAATCACAGCCAGGGGAAGGAGTGGATTTTAAAATTTATCAAAAAGAGCATTGGGTTTAAAATGTGAAGAAGTTTTTTATTAAGCAAAAAGCTGAGAATAGACTTCCACAGCACAGAAAAAAAGAAAACCATGACATAATTGAGATCTGAGGTTAAATCCACCAAAAAAGTAAAGGCTCAGAGTAGCAAGTAAGGGGAAAATATCTCTAAGAAAGCTTTTAAAACATAGAGGAGGACTGCACATACAAGGGTTGTATGAGATAGAAGCTCAAATTATTTTATTTGGATGTTAACAGAAGACTGATTAAGTTGGATCACTGGAGTTGCATTTATGTTTAGAGGGAATAATATCTGACCTAGTATAAAACCAAACTACCAAATCCACTCATGCTGTCATTTTACCTATCAAGTTAGGAGATGGACAGCAGCCAAGGTTTCTTCCATTTAAAAAAAAAATCTCTTAGAATTTTCCCCATACACACTAAAACTCTATTAGCTTACAGTCAATGAATTAATTTGTGGTGCCCAGATAATGATCAAGAAATTGTGACTAAGTTCTATATGTGTCATGAAAACAGATTATAGATTTTTCCTGTCTTCAAGGAACTTAGAATCTATTTGGAAAGATGTGGTATTTTTGTAAATAATGCAATAGGTTTTGAATTTTGTTATGATAGAACTAGATAATATATGGTTCCCAGGACAAATCTGGCCTAATACCTCTCTTTATGAATAAAGTTTTATTGGGATGCTGCCACACCCCATAATTTATATATATATATATATATATAAATATATATATTGCTGCTCTGATATTACAACAGCAGAGTTGAATAGTTTCAACAAAGGCTGTTTAGTCCACAAGTCTAAAATATCTGCTACCTTGTACTTTGCTCAAAAGGTTTGTCAACTCTTATATTGAAATGCTCAAATAATATCACATGGCAAAATAGGATGGATTCCAACCAAGTAATAGCTAGGATACAGCTATCAGAGTTTAGAGACACACTTTGGACTTGTGAAAGCTTCATAGGATCCCACAGCCAGGTCCTGGAGACAGGGAGGAAGTGAAGCAGACTCATGTAGTTTCTGTGGAAGGAAGAGGGTAGGGGATGGAGTCCTTATAATTAGTAAGAAGATACTGAAAGTATTTGTGTTCTTTCTGTTAAATCCTTTTCTTGCTACTTTTATTCTGTTGGCCTCAACATAATTAATTTGAAAAAAACTCTATTTTAAATAGTCTTCATAATATTCTAAAATCAACATTGATTAAAAATTTACCACCACTCTCCTGAGAAGTAGGAAGTATTGTTGCACATTTATTTTTAATAAGCGAAATTTTGTGATTCACTCTAAAGATAATTAGAGAAATATATAAGAAAGTTGTATGGGAAATGGAGCTTAGGAAAATGCAGAGTTAGAACTTAAATATCAATATCTGTTGTATTTTGAGAGATTTGTATTACTATTCACCCTTCATCCATACATGTAGTTTGCTAACCTCCATAATTCTGACAAAAGACTTGAAGATGAATGATTATTGCTTCAGTTTCAGGACATAATTGTTTTCCACCAAATGAAACTTGCTACTATGGTAAAACAGTAAGAATTATTTTGATACCTTTAAAAATTTCCCAATGCCTTTGACATCTTTTGGTATCATGAGGTCGGTTACTACTGCAGACCACTCAAGCCTCTCCTTCTCACACAATGTACATGTTCTGAATTCTTCCCTTGCTTTCTGTATATACCAATCTGAATTTATTTTCCTATATTTCCTTAGTATCATTTGTCTTAGGGAACTTGCTAATTGAAGATAAGTAAATGGAAATGAGTTAATACAACGTTTATGAAACACTACTAGTAGTGTTATGATATAGCACTAGGATAAGGAAAAGATTATTCACTCTTGAAACTTCCTGTGCTTGCTAATGTGTGAGGACCAAGGGACACAGGATGGACGTGAGCTTGGGAGTACCTACGTTCTAAAACGTAGTCCCTGAGTGATCACCAGATGATATCCTTGGGCAGATTATGAAAATAAGCACACTTCAGGCTCTACAAGGAACTTACTTGGTAGAATCTACATATCTACCTTGTTCCCATTTTCCTATGTAGTAAGGCTAGGGAATGATAATTCCTGGATTTGAGGCATCCATTTTCACAGGTTGCAAACTGGCAGTCATGAACAGATTTGACTTACAGATATTTTTAAACTGGGAAATTTCATGTACACATTTGTTTTCTCCTTTTCATGAAAAATGCCAAGATTTTACATCATGAGGTCTCTGTTTCTGCACTTAATTTGAAAGATTTTTTTTCCCTTTTCCTGGACAGGTCTTGTGCACTCCAGTTGGCTCAAGTCTCTGTCACTGTCTCACTCCCAAACCAGTCTTCCTCAGATATCCTACATACCTGACTCTTGAAATAATGTGATTTAAAGATTCTTTGATCTAGATACTAGTGGATAATCCCATAGCTAACAAAGGAAAAAAATCTTCTGATTCTATCCTAGTCTATCTGTGTCCAAGGTAATGTTAGGCTATGACTTAATTTTTTTTCCTTTTTTTTTGTTTTCTTTTTTTTTCTTCTTTTTTTTGCTTCCCCCTCCCATAACTTCCCTCCCACCTGCAACCCTCCCCTCTCCTGCTCCCTCTCCCCTTCCATTCACATCAAGATTCATTTTCAATTCTCTTTATATACAGAAGATCAATTTAGTATAAAGTAAAGATTTCAACAGTTTGCACCCACATAGAAACACAAAGTGAAACATACTGTTTGAGTACTAGTTATAGCTTTAAATCACAATGTACAGCACAGTAAGGACAGAGATCCCACATGAGGAGCAAGTGCACAGTGACTCCTGTTGTTGACCAACAAATTGACACTCTAGTTTATGGCGCCAGTAACCACCCTAGGCTCTCGTCATGAGTTGCCAAGGCTATGGAAGCCTTCCAAGTTTGCCAACTCTGATCATATTTAGACAAAGTCATAAAAGACAGGGTGAGGATAGTAACCAATGATCCTAAGAGTGGCATTTACCAGGTCTGAACAATTATACAGCATTAAGTGGGGAAGAGGACCATCAGTACACACAGGTTGGGAGTAGAGCCATTGGAGGTAGAGTAGAGGTTATGATTACAAAGAAATGAGGCCCAAGTGTGCTAGACAGGGTCTAGAACAAAGGACAGAGTCATTATTAGAGGAGCTAAGAAAGGTGCTGTCTAAGCTACAATTAAGTTTTCTGATTGAGAGGCAAATAGAACCTGATAGAAGGGGCTTGATAATAATCTGGTGGGCTTTAGGCCTTGTAAGTTAAGAGGCCCAGACCCATCTATCTCTTCACATGGGGTACATCCTAAGGGAGGTGTGAACCTCCTAGGGGAAGGCACTCTGTTGACTTTCATTACTTGGCTGGCCTGGGAGGAGGGCTGGCCAGGTAAAGGCAGGGGGCTTCTCTAACAAGAAATTGACAGTTCTGCCTGCAATGTTGCTGACCCTACTTGACCACACCCTCAGCTGCAGTGGTCACTTTGGGAGCTGGGCTGAGTGAAGGGCTTTTCAGCTTAGAGCCAATAAGATCTGTGGCTCTGACCTGGGCATCCTTCGACTCCAGGGCAGGTCCATTTCCAGTGATCCAACTCTTGGCAGAGCTGCCAGGGCTCTTCACAAGCTGACTTCTGCTGAAGCCCAGGCTTACCACATTGAAAGCCACTGCAGTGGACTGGCCTGTTGGGTCTCCTTGAGGGCAGATCACTGTACAGATCAGCCATTAATAGGCCTGCCACCCATTGCTTCTGATGCCTAGCTTTCTTTTCCTCCTGGTTTGTGTTAAAGCAGAAAAGAGGATGCAAGTCAAGGGAGTGCCCGTGTCCCATCTCTAATCTTCGGTGGCCTAAACTACAAGTCTATTGTCATAGGCATGTTCTGTAGTAATTTTTCTAAGGTAGACAATGCCCATGAGGAAAATTATATTCTCACTTTAAAACTTTCTTTCCCTTTGGTCTGGAAGGGAGGTTTTTTCTACTTACTGTATACTTTACTGATGGCGAAGTGAATCTAGCTATGAGATTATTATTTAAGCTCTTATTTTGGCTATGCTATTACAGAAAAATGTTAGCCATCTCTTTTATAAGGTCTAAAGATTAAATTGTGCGTCCTACAGATTCCTTCATAATAGAATTAGTTTCCTACCTTGAAGAGAATAGAGAAATGAAAGAACAAGATGGGCTTAGAATAGAGAAATGAGGGAGCAAGTCCTAGATCACTTGCTGACAATAGCAATATCACATGAATACTTAGCAAACAGTTTCAACCATTAGATAACAACTTAAGAAAACATTTACCAGAAGGTCCAATGCCTTCTATAAATTTAAAGTATCATGTATTTGAAAACACCTCTTAAATATCTAACATGGTGTAGTTTGTTTGACCAGTAAACTGAAGCACAACCATATAAAATGTTTTTAGTTTCTTTCTACCAACAAGTTTAAAACATATGATACACAGATTCAGGTCACACACATTAAAATGTATCTTTGATTGATTTTAGCAGCTTAAATTTATGGACCATTTATCTATAAGCCAATTAAAATAAAACTCTAAATAAAATTTCCCCATGTGGACATACAATATGTACACACATATAACATAGCATAGTAGACCAATATGGCAATTTTAATAATAGCTTTTAAAATCTTTAACTCTTTTTGTAGATTGCCAATTGATTTGAATTGCTTTTTGTTTTTAGTAACCTCAGTTAACCATACTTTCTCTCAGTTGGTACTGTTAATACATTATTGGCTTCATCTGTTTACAGAGCCATCCCAAAGTACTGAATACAATAGAAGTGGCTGGAAAAAGTCCATAGGAACCTATAGGAGGACAGCTAAACACAGAACCAACAACACTTTAGTTTTATGAGCAGCACATCCTATATAACTGTGGATGACAAAAGACTTTAAGTCGCCATGTTTAAAATTATAAACTCATCAACCAACAAGAGGCACTTGCTTACTTCACAGTATTTCTGAAAGCACCTGTAGGATTTTACAAGTATTTAACCCTTTAGGCCTCTGGGGCTTTCTCATTAAGATAACTATCATGTCTAGTAACACAAGATCATTAGACTTTTTAATTCTCAAACATTTGTATTAATAGCATTTTCCATTATAGAAACTTAAAGTTTGGTACCACATCACATCTTGACAGTACTTCTAATATAATCCAAATAGCCTGATTGGTTGATGTCTCTATAAGATGAGAGATATAGGTCCTTCGATTTTTTTCAGTTGGGCACAAACTGGAAAAACCAAAGTCCAAGATTTACTGGAAATTTTAGAGTCCAGATTGTTTGAAACTTTGATTTTTTGAATGCCTGTCAAGAATGCCAAGAAGGCTCAAAATCCAAAATATCTGGTTGAAATAAGATTCCTTGAAATCATGACATAATATAGACCAAATTTGATCATTGTTACAAGGTGACTATTCAAATCTTTGAAAATAAGCACATATTTAAATAACCCATAGCTCTTAATAAAAATTCAGCTGTTTTTGAACAATTAGAATTTAACAGACATCAAGAGAACATAATAGATTACTTTAACACATTGCTTTAACAGAGCATCAGAGTTTAATTCTATGTCAAAGAGAAATTGAGCTTCCTGTGATCTTTTGCTGTGAGGTTTCCTTCCTTTACCTTCTTTCATATTGGTGACCATGTTTCTGTGTTTCTGTGTGTAGCACATCTTTAAGCATCTTTTGCAGGGCAGGATGAGTGGCAACAAATTCTCTCAGTTTCAGTTTGCTATGAAAAGTCTTTATTTCACCTTCATTCACAAATGAGAGCTTTGCAGGATATAGTATTCTGGGCTGGCAGTTTTTCTCTCTTAGTACCTGGGCTATATCTCACCATTCCTTTCTAGCTTGTAGGGTTTCTGATGAGAAGTCTGCTGTGAGTCTAATTGGAGATCCTCTGAGAGTAATCTGACGTTTCTCTCCTGCACATTTTAGAATCTTTTCTTTATGTTTCACTGTGGTGAGTTTGATTACAACATGTCATGGTGAGGATCTCTTTTGGTCATGTTTATTAGGGGTTCTATAAGCTTCCTGTACTAAGAAGCCTCTGTCCTTCTCCAAACCTGGGACATTTTCTGCTAGTATCTCACTAAAAAGGCCTTCTAATCTTTTCTCCCTCTCTATGCCTTCAGGAACTCCTAGAACCCGAATGTTGGGTTTTTTAATAGTATCCTGTAGATTCCTGACAATATTTTTTAGATTTCTAATTTCCTCTTTTCTTTGGTTTGCCTGTTTCCTTTCCTGTTCTCTGTCTTCTAAGTCTGATATTCTCTCTTCTGCTTCGCCCATTCTGTTTTTAAGGCTCTCTAATGTGTTTGTCATTTGATCTATTGAATTCTTCCTTTCATTATGATTTCTCGTCACTATCAGTTTCTTGTTCTACTAGTCGTTTCATTTCATTTTGATTCCTCCTTAATATTTCATCTTCATGAGAGCGATTTTCTATCTTGTCCATTAAGGATTTCTGTAGTTCAAGAATTTGTTTTTGAGAGCTTCTTAATGTTCTTATCAATTTTTTGAGATCCACTTCTTGCATTTCTTCGATCTCATCATATTCATAATCTTGAATTGGGGTGTCTCATTCATTTGGGGGCATCATAGTGTCTTCCTTGTTCTTGTTACCCGTTTTTTGCGTTTGTTGTTTGGCATGTTGGAGATATTTGGTTTCTTCACTGTGGTGTTTTTTCTTGTTATACTATGGCTTTAGGTTACGTGGACTGTCTGCTTTCGATGGAGCCTTAGAGGCTTGAGATGAGTGTGGACTGAGAGCTCTGTTTGGTTCCTCAGGCTTGAGGGTGTGCCAAAGGTGACACTCCCAGGTTAGGGGTGGTAAATCTCTTTCTTTCATTCTTTTTTATTATTATTCAAAAGGGAAGTAATTCCACACAGCTAAACGTAATTGGAGGTAGTTACCAGGTGAATGATATACCCACAGGAGCCAGAGATCTGAAGCTCTTTCCCAAGGACCACACAGGGAATCTGTGCTGCCCTCAGTGTGGGCTCCAACTCTCCTGCAGTCTTCCACTGGGTTGCCAAGTTAGATCCTCATCTCCTGTTATTTCACACCCCCAGAGTCAGGTTTTTCTGCTAGGCTCAGGGCCGGTGCAAACCTGAGGTCACCCTGTTTATGACGTATGTCCAAAATGGCTCCTGTTCTTTGTCTTGCTCGCTTTTGAGAGGTGAGCAGAGAGAGAGACTCGTGTCCATATCGGTCACTTTTTTTTCCTCTCTCTCTTCTAGTTAGCCTGGTGAAATTTTCCCCACAGGGTTTCAAGCCTCATTCCCTCTAGTCTCCTCTTTCTGCTTGCCCGCTGGTGTCTCGGGTTATTGAGGTTCAGCTCACCCTGCGTTCCAGCACTGGTGTGTTGAGTCTGCCGCTGGTGTCCCGAACTTGGGCTCCCACGCTCTCCACGCAGGTCCACTGTGGATCACTAGTTCCGGAAGAGTTTCCTCTGCTGTTTCTTCCCCTACTCTTCCTTTACCCTGCAGTATCTCCACTTTTATTAAACTGTCTCTTCCCGGACTATCAGTGTGCTCCCTTCCTATTCCGCCATCTTGCCGCTCTCCAAACTGCTTATGACTTAATTTTAAACACAACTTTAAAAAGGCCTTAGGAAATGGGAGTTTAAGGCTCTGGATCAGAGTAGTCAAGATGTTTGGGGATGGGGTCATTTTCGGTCTTATGACTGGCAAGGACTTGATTTAGGCCAACAGAACAGAGATAGCAGAAAACAGAATTAATTTCTGTCTAAATCTAGCATTTCTATAGCAGTCATCACCATGGTATCTTGATGTGTTCTGACAGGGAAAATTTCGGTCAAAAAATGCTAATGAGGGAAAGAGAAACTCCTTCACTGGATTGACCCTGGAGATATTTCCTTAATGAAGGCAGATCTCAGAGACTTGTAAAAATGTGACAGAAATTCTCCTATGGTCTGACCATGGGGACATTTGGGTTTTCTAATGGTGAGGCTGCCAGTGTCCGTATGAAAGAATCGTTCAGGCCAGTGCCACAGCTCAATAGGCTAATCCTCCGCCTTGCGGCGCCGGCACACTGAGTTCTAGTACCGGTCGGGGCACCAGATTCTGTCCCAGTTGCTCTTCTTCCTGTTCAGCTCTCTGCTATGGCCCGGGAGTGCAGTGGAGAATGGCCCAAGTCCTTGGGCCCTGCACCCACATGGGAGTCCAGGAGAAGCACCTGGTTCCTGGCTTCGGATCAGCACGGTGCGCCAGCCGCAGCACGCCAGCCATAGCGGCCATTGGAGGGTGAACCAACGGAAAAGGAAGACCTTTCTCTCTGTGTCTCTCTCTCGCTGTCCACTCTGCCTGTCCAAAAAAAAAAAAAAAATCCTTCAGAGGGCTAGAAGGCAGTTCAAGTTCATGATACTACTTCTGGAGTTCCTCTTAGTATTTAGGAACTTGTACATATTACTGAAGGTTTGGGGAAGTAATTAAGGTTCGACTAAGTTGTGAAAGTGGGGTCTTCACATTGGGATTAGTGGCAGAAAAGGAAAATGTCTGTCCTTCCCTCCTCCCCCTATCTTCTCCTCCCTCTCTCCTTCCCTCCCTCCCTCCCTTCTTCCCCACTCCTTCCTTCAGTTACCATCTTGGTTTTGGACTTCCATCCTCTAGAACTGTGAGAAATAAAATTCTGTTATTTAAACCACCCCATCTATAGTACTTTGTTACAGTAGCACAAGCTGAGTAAGAGAAATTTGATCTCATTTTCAATAACCCCATACACACACCAAAAAAAAAAAAAATGCAAGCTTTAGTGCTATGCCTCTTATTAGTCACAAATTGCTTTTGACATGCTTCAAGATTGTATCTAATAAGCTAAGATGTGGAGACATTTCTGAGAAGCACCAAGGTACCCACACTGCTTCAAGTCTGTACCTTCTTATTCTACAGGTGAGCTGCTTGATGTAAAAGTCACTTGTGGGATACCAAAGGATGAATTTGATCCTTGAGAACATATACTTATACCAAACATTTTCAGAAAACTTGTTATTACCTGCATTCTTGTCAATGAAGAAAAACACACCTATTCCATCAAGATGTAGACCTGTTTTTAAATCCAAGTTTCTTATTTCATTTTTTTTAGTTAAAATGATTAATATGAATTCAATCTTACTAGAATCATATAAGCTACAATGTTATGCATTAGGGATCATGAAATTTAAAACCTTATGGAAGACAAGCAAGCAATGTGGTTATGAGAAATAAGCAATTAAAGTGAAACAGGGCATGTGCAGGTTCCCGCCAGCTAGAGAGGTCCTGCTCGACTCAAGTCGGCATGGGTTTATGATCTTCTGAATTCTTGATGTTGGAAAGGTGAAGTTTTATATTTTCCTCTTTCCTTTTTTAAAAAAGAAAATATTTGTGGGCTGGCATTGTGGTGCAGCATGTTAAACTGCTGCTTGCAACACTGGCATCCTGTATCAGTCCTGGTTTGAGTCCCAGCTGTTCCACTTCCAGTCCAGCTCCTGCACAGGCTGATGTGGCTAAGAAAAAAAGTGGATCATGACCCAAGTACATAGATCCCTGACCCCATTCAGGAGATGCAGGTTAAGTTCCTGAATCTTGGCTTAGCCTGGCGCAACCCTGGCTGTTAAGGTTACTTAGGGAGTGAGTCAGCAGATTAAAAAAAATTTTCTCTCTCCATCTCTCCCTCTGCCTCTGCACTCTGCCTTTCAAATATATAAATAAGTAAATAAATCTTTTCTACGAAAAGGACATTTTATGAATCATAAAACACGTCTACTTACTGAAGTTAGCTCATTACTTTAATTTAACATCCTGGATTAGCTAAGAGTTCGTGACTCCAGATATATATGACCCCTAGTAAAATACATATATATACATACATATATTTTTAAAATAATCTTTCTTATTTGAAAGATAGAGATGGGGAGCCCTCATCTGCTGGTTTACTCCCCTAAATGCCGCCAACAGCCAAGGCTGGAGCCCAAAGCCAGAAGCCAGGAACTCAACCTTGGTTTTCCATATGAGTGGCAAGGATCCCACTGCTTGAGCCATTACCTGCTACCTCCCAGGGTGCATGTTAGCAGGACCAGGGTTTGAACCTAAGCACTTGGATACGAGATGCAGAGATTCCCCAACTGGAGTCTTAACTGTCACAGCAAGTGCATGATTGAGGCCAGTGTTGCAGATGTTAAAAGAAATCACCAGAGAGAGGTATGGAGGGCTTAACAGCCAAGGTGTTCCGTACATACAATGCCTCCATCACGCTACAGCAACAGCTAAAAGAACTCACAGCTCCGGATGAGAACATCCCAGCAAAGATCCTTTCTTACAACCGTGCCAGTCGAGCTGTTGCAATTCTTTGTAACCATCAGAGGGCACCACCCAAAACTTTTGAGAAGTCTATGATGAACTTGCAATCTAAGATTGATGCCAAGAAGGAACAGCTAGCAGATGCTTGGAGAGACCTGAAAAGCGCAAAGGCTGATGCCGAGGTCATGAAGGATGCTAAGACCAAGAAGGTGGTAGAGTCAAAGAAGAAAGCTGTGCAAAGATTGGAAGAGCAGCTGCTGAAGCTGGAAGTTCAGGCTACAGGCCGAGAAGAGAATAAACAAATTGCCTTGGGAACCTCCAAACTCAATTATCTGGACCCTAGGATCACGGTGGCTTGGTGCAAGAAGTGGGGCATCCCAATTGAGAAAATTTACAATAAAACCCAGCGGGAGAAATTTGCCTGGGCCATCAACATGGCTGATGAGGACTACGAGTTTTAGCCAGTCTCAAAGGGCAGGGTTCTGTGAAAAGGAACAGTGTGGTTTGGGGAAGATGGAAAAACTGTGAGCCTCACTTGCCCTCACACTGGAGGGAGAGAGGCAGCAAGTCTTAACAAACCATCTTTGCAAAAAGAGAAACCTGGAGATATTATAAGGGAGAGCTGAGCCAGTTGTCCTATGGACAACTTATTTAAAAAATATTTCAGATATCAAAATTCTAGCTGTATGATTTGTTTTTTGTTTTTATTTTCAAGAGGGCAAATGGATGGGAATTTGTCAGCAATCTGCCAGACAAATTCACTATTTCACTGAAATGTTTGGATTCTCTTAGCTACTGTATGCAAAGTCCAATTATATTGGTGTGTTTTTACAGTTAGGGTTTTGCAATAACTTCTATATTTTAATAGAAATGAATTCCTAAACTCCCTTCCCTCTCCCCTGTTTCAGGAATTAAAATTAAGTAGAACAACCCCCCCCAAAAAAAAAATCACCAGAGCAATCAGATGAAGTATGCAGAGTTAGATTTACTGAAGATGCCACAGAAGAGCAGTGAACAGGCAGGACAGCTGATAGCTGACTACTGCTGCCATCCACTGCAAGGGAGCAGTGGGCAGGACAGCCAGAGACTGCAGCAACATGGATTACAATCCAAGAAGCATACCTGTAACTACAGTGCCTTCTCAGGGGGAGTTTCCCTTGGGCTACCAGGATCTCTCTGGTATGTGATTTGCATTTGTGGGTGGAGCTCAAGAGCCTGTACTGTCCTTAGCATTGGGACTTTCCCAGTACGGGGCGGGGGGGGGGGGGGGGGGGGACCACTGTGCCAAACACCTGTTCCCTTCACACACACACACATTCACACTCTCACACACACACACACACTTTTTAAGTTGTTTGCCTGTTTATTTCAGAGACAGGCAGAAAGAGCCACCATCCACCAGTTCACTTCCCAAAGGCATGCAGCGGATAGAGTTGGGCCAGGGCTAAAGCTGGGAACTGGGAATTCAATGTCATTCTCCCATGTGGGTGACAGAAACAGTTTCTGGAATCCTCACCATTGTCTTCGAGTCTACATTAGCAGAAAACTGACATTGGTAGCCAGAACTGAGAATCAAACCCAAGCACACTGATGGGAGCGTGAATGTCTTACCCAGCATCTTGACCTCTAGGCCAGATGCCTGCACTCCCAGTATTTACTTACTTATTTGAAAGGCAGAGTGACAGAGAGTGACAGAGAGCAAGATCTTCCATCTTCCAGTTCATTTCCAAATGGCCTCAATAGCTAGGGCTGGGCCAGGCCAAAGCCAGGAGTCAACAACTCCATCTGAGTCTTCTACAGGAAGAAGAGGCACTCAAGTACTTGAATAATTATCTGCTGCCTCCCAGGTCCATTAGCAGGGAGTGGATCAAAAGCAGAGTAGCTAAGACTCAAACCAGCACTCCCAAGTGCTGTTTCAACTCACTGTACCGCAATGCAGGCTTCCCTGGTTGCATTTGTAAAACATTACTATGTACTATTTACTTTAGTCTTATTTTTTTTTTTAAAAAAAAGGCATGCCCTAAATAAAGCAACAACCAATTTGACCTTCTAATTTATGTGACCCATCTCATGTTTTTCTAAGACTTTTGAAAGCATTTGAGGGTTTTAATATTTAATCTAAAACCATGGAATATTTGGTTTAAAATTAAAAATTTATTTGAATAGTTAAGAGTATCGTGTAGTTATAGAATCATTTCATTAAGTTCCATAAATTCTTTGTGAAAGTCTATATTTATTAGGGTAATCATTAAATCTTTTATTTTTAAATTCCTAATTAGTTTTTAACAGATTCAATATAGTTCATAGATAAAATTCTTAGAATAAAATATATTCCCTTTCTTCCTCCCTCCCTGCCCCTATTCATTCTTTCATAGGTAAATGAAGAACCTAAAAATAAGTGCTACTGGGAAATTTACTGGTAGCCAAGTGCCTTATTGAATTAATTTTATTCTCTTGACAGTCATGTAGAGGCAAGAACCATTATGACTGCCCTTTAATTGGAGAGATCACAGAGTTCTTGCCCAAGGTCCCATTGCTAGAAAGAGGCTCTTAACCATGTAACCATGCACTTAATCTTTACAGTAAGTGACCCGAACAGTGTTGTTTGGTTTGGGGATTGGGCATTGGTTGATCTTTAAATTCATCTTCTTAGCATACCCTACTAGTGCTATCTCATCTAAGTTTTAATCCTTCAGAGTAAATCAATAAAGGTATTTAACACACAAATTTAAAAACCATGGCTTTTTATTAAAAACATGAACTTTTAAAAAATTTTTTATTTTAAAAGGCAGATTGATAGAAGGAGAGTAAGGAAGTTCTTCCAAGTGTTGGCTCACTGCCCATAGGGCTTCAATGGCCAGAGCTGGTTCAGGCTGAGGCCAGGAGTCCAGAATTCCATTCAAGTATTCCACATGGGTTCCAGAGGCCTGAGTACTTGAACCATCATCTGCCGATTTCCCAGGAACTTAAGCAGGAAGCTGGATCTGAAGTGGAACAGCAAGGATTCAAACCGGTGCTTTTATTTGGAACACTGGTGTCATAGGTGGCAGCTTAACCTGCTGTGCTACAATACTGGCCCCAAAAGTGAGAACTTTTTTAATGAACAAAAAATTATATTTTCAAGTTCACTAACCTCTCAGTGGTAGCATTTATTTCAATTATGAATTTAGGCAACAGGCCACAATGGACCTGGCAGTACTTGTGATTGTCACAACAGAAATTATAGACACTTTAAAATCTTCAGATAATTGTTATAGGGAATTCAAAATACATTTCACACTCATTAAAAAATGTTCTACATTCATTTTGGGGCTTACAACCCTATCTTATTTATAGTGCTACCAAAGAATCATTTATAACACTATACATTTGCTGCTTATATGCAGAATTTTGATCACTGGATCTTTTATTTTAAAGATTATTTGTTTAAAAACCAGCGTTATAGACAGAGGGAGAGAAAGATGTCCCATCAGCTGGTTCACTCCCCCAGATGGCTGCACCAACTAGAACTGGGCCAGGCTGAAGCCAGGAACTTCATCCAGGCCTTCCAAGTGGGTGGTAGGGGCTCAAACACTTGGACCATCTTCCATTGCTTTCCCAGGTGCATTAGCAGGGAGCTGGATCAGAAGTGGAGGAAATGGGTCAGGCACTGGCCCCCATATGGGATGCCAGTATTGCAGGCTGCGGCTTTACCTGCTTGCTATGCCATAACGCCGGCCCCATCACTGAACCTTAATAGAAACGATTCCCTTATAATCTTGTGTACTTCCATGCATTTAAAACCTTTTTCTGAAAATGAATCCATAGGCTTTACCACAATGCTAAAGATCCCATGACAACGAGTAAAGAAGCGATAATATTTACTAGACCCACTTATACATCTATCGTTCCATCTATCCACACATCAGTCCCATTCAATTAATTTGAATATTTATTGACTGCTTGTCATGTGCCGGGCTTCGTGTCAGGTATTGCAGACATGGAGTCAATGTTCTGACAGGCTCACCCATCTTTGATCTTGAAGTCTGGAGACTCTGCCTAAAAGTTCCCAATGTCTTGGAATCTTGACATCTGAGATGCCTTTCATCAACACAGCACACCAATTTAACCCTCAGTCTCTTAAGTGAGCGGAACTCAAAGCCATCCTCTCTTCATTCCTCCTCTTTGCCTTTCAATCCCTAACTTTGCTCTTGTTTTCTGAAGCCCAGGTATCCCTGGCTCTCCTGGGAATGAGAGGTAGGTTGCTGTACAAGGTGATGGTGGAGTTTATGCTCATGGTATTGCCTTGTATCACCACAATGTCATCTTTTTGGGAGTGTGGTGTTTGGCCTCTGACTGTAGACATTGTAGCAGCTGGGTATCTGGGCTCTATTTGTGGCCATTGAAGAGTCCATGCTAGGTTCACTCCCACTCCCAGAATTGAAAAAACAAAATAGTATGGTCTTGGATAGGATCCAATTACACAAGGACACATTAGGGAGTTTTGTTATAAACACTCTCTAAAAGTGAGCACAGGTGGTTTCCAGTTCCAGTCATGACAGAGGAGCCATGACCGGACCCACTCTCCTACTAAAATGTAAACAGTAGAACAGCATTATAGAACACATCTATCCAGGGGCATTGGCACACTGCAAATGCAGGCCAGTCTATAAAAGCTGTGACCCCCCAGAGAAGGACTAGGAGGGTTTGAGGGCAGTTGGGGAATAATAAATTTTAATGGTCAGGTTTGAAGGGTCACCCCAGTGTTTGACATGTGGGATGAAATCCCGCAGAGAAAGAAATTTCAAAGAGCCAAAAATCTGCATACTGTATCTTCTCAAGTTGTACACTGAGTTCTAACCGGGGCATAGTGAGATGAGACACCTAGGAAGCCAGTGGAAACAGCACCACTCTGGGAGGCCAAAGACCATGTAGAACAGTTCATAAATGGGATACAGAAACTACTAAACACACAAGAGAAAGGCTGAACTAAGTTACTTTAGTATTCAGAACGTATTGTTAAAAATACATTTTTTTTTTATTTTAAAGGGAGAGAGCATCAGAGGCAAAATATATTCTACCGACTGGTTCATTTCCCAAATGCCCACAATAGCTGAGGCCGCACCAGACTGAAGCCAGAAGCTCAGAACTTAATCCAGGTCTCCCATGTGGGTGGCAGGGACCCAAGTGCTTGGGCCATCATCTGCTCCTTCCTGGGGTGAGCACTACTGAGAAGCTAGATTGGAAGTAGAGGAACAGCGACTTGAACGGGCACTCCAATATGGGATATGATGTTCCAAGTGTGCCAGATGTCCAGCCCTAAACTTAAGAATGCATGCTCTGTTATACCATTTCATGAAAATATTTTCCTTTTAGAAGATTTTTGCTTTAGCTTTCATGTTCAAATCCATGATTGTGTTTATTTCTATGGCTTTAAAAATGATTTTTTACAGAGAATGCAATGTGGTTTTTGTAAATGAGGTCCTATACCCACTGCTGAAAACGGGGACTTTGAGCAGGTTCAGTTCAACTCCTCCCCTGCCATTACCTCAAATTATAAATCCTGGGATTGGGTTTCCCACCGCCATTCCAAGGGGCATCATGGGGAGCTGGAGGGCTGATCTGGGCAGAAAGACAATCAGGGAAAGGTGTCTTGTGATGCAGATGCCATCATGTTTCCTGGATGAGCAATGGTCAAGAGGTAGAGGCTGAGAGCTGAAGTCCTAAGCAGATGTTGAAAGGAGAGAACATTAGTGATAAGATATGTCCCAATTGAATTCTTGAAAAGAAATATTTAAGAATAGTTCTAAATTTATGAAACAGACTTTAAGGTAGTAATACAAAAAGTTACCTGGGGCTTGTATTGTGGCACAGTGGTCTAAGCCACTGCCTCAGATGCCAGCATCTCTTATGGGTGCTGGTTCAAGTCCCAGTTGCTCCACTTCTGATTCAGCTTTCCAGTAAGTGCCTGGGAAAGCAGTGGAAGATGACTGAAGTCTTTTGGACCCTGTACCCTTGTGGGGGACCGGGATGAAGCTCCAGGGCTATCCCTGGCTGTTGTAGCCTTCTGGGGAATGAGTCAGCAGATGGAAACTAGCTCCTTCTCCCTCCCTCTCTCTCCCCCACTTCATGTAATTCTGCCTTTCAAATAAATAACTAAATAAATCTTTAGGAAAAAAAGTTCCATATATCCCTCCCCCATTTCCCCATTAAAATTTCACATATCTTTGTCAGCTTTGCCTGCTTTTTTTTTTTTTTTAATTTATTGATGCATTTAAGAGGTAGAGTTACAGAGGGAGAGACGGAGAAAGGTCTTCCAAAAACCACTGGTTCACTCCCCAAATGGTCACAAGGCCAGAGCCAGAGTCTCCCATGTGGGTACAGGGACCCAAGCACTTGGGATGTCTTCTACTGCTTTCTCAGGCCATAGCAGAGAGCTGGATTGGAAGAGGAGCAGCCAGGACTCAAACTGGCGCCCATATGGGATGCTGGTGCCACAGGCAGAGGCTTAGTTCACTATGCCACAGTGCCAGCCCCTTTTAATTTTTTTTAATTAAAACTTTTTATTCCTCTGACTCCCTCCTAACCTCTAATAATCAATATTCTGTGTTCAGATTAAGGACTCTTTTTATTTTAGCTTCTACATATAAAGGAGCATGCAGTATTTGTCTTTTTCTGTCTTGCTTATTTAACTCAACATGATGTCCTTCAGTTGCATCCATTTTGCTGCAAATGACAGGATCTCATTCCTTTTTATGGCTGAACAGTATTTCATTGTGTGTGTGTGTGTGTGTATATATATATATACTGTATGTATATATATGTATATATACATATATACTATATTTTCTTTATCCAGTCACTTGATGACAATTTTGGTTGATTGTACATTTTGGGTATTGTGATCAGTGCTGCTATAAACATGGTGGAGCAGGTATCTCTTCTTAATCAAGATGCTAAAGCTTTAACTCAGCAAACATGAATACTAAATGATTATGTAAAGATAAAAGGGGTGTTGACCCTAATAATGGCCAATATATGGTGATTTATTGTATTGTTAGTATAAAACATTATTCAGGGTTAAGTGTTTCCTTGATTACCAGAATAAACCTTAATATTGATTGGTCAGAAGTGTTTCCCTTTGACTTTGCCTTTCCCCAGCTGAGACTAGCTATACCTATTATTTTCTTTATTGCTTGATTCATAAATATAATCGAGCCTTCAAGTCTAGCCACAAAATTTTTATAAATATTACAAATTATGCCTTCTAATTACTGGTTAATCAAACAATTCACTATGCACATATATTCATATTATTTCTTTTCAAATATTAACACATTTCCATGGGGTTTTAAATACACACAAGTATTCTGAATTTATAAAAAAAACTTGATGGACAGAAAAATTGTCACTAAATGAGACTTTGGGTATTGTAAGGAAAAAACTCATGTCTAAAAAATCCCAAAGGTATCTGAAACTCCTCTAGCTTAGTATACCACAAGTGAGTATCATTGGATGGAGAATGTTGATTTATTGGTTTATTGCACAATTTTACATGGGAGAGTTATGCATTTGTAGTTCTTTTTGTTTTCTAAATAGATCCTCACCAATACCATCTACATACCTATTAAAATTGAAAGGCATTTTATCTTTAGTTTCTTAATTCTTCAAACACTGCATTTTCTTTTGTATTGAACAGTACATAACTCCATAGTGAAAAGAAAAATGTCAGCTTTGCTTTTATAGCTGGTTCCACACTTCTAATCAGAAAAAAAGAAGGGTCTGATTGCACAACTATTTATATAGTTTTTAAACTTTCTAAGAAAAATAAAGCTCTGCTACAATTAATGCTTAATGGTATAAACACCCCTGCCTTAGTGGTTGCCTAGTAACTACATACTGCAGGATTGTGGGGTTGCTAAAGAGGCTGAATACGTGGAAATATTCATATCCATTTCTAGTTCAGGTGGATGAGGGGCAGCAATGGGCCAGATTCTTTTGTTAAAATTATTTTTCCATAATGGCTTTGCGCTAAAACATCCTTCTGCACTAAAACTTGCTCTTATCAATGACTTCTGCAGATAAGAGTCTAACAAGTAATGATTTTAAATTTAAGAAACACTCAATGGAACTGAAGCAAGACAACTTCACTTCTGACTTAGCTGCCCCAGCTGGTGTTCTTAGAGTGACTGGACTGGGGGATGATCTTTTTTTTTATGATTTATTTATTTATTGGAAAGGTAGAGTTACAGAGGGGGAGGGGGACAAAGAGATCTTCCATCTCCTTGTTCACCTACTCCCTCTCCCCCTCCAAATGGCCACAACAGCAGGAGCTGGGCTGATCCAAAGCCAGGAGTCAGGAGCTTCTTCTGGGTCTCCCACATGGGTATAGATGCCTAAGTACTTGGACCATCTCCCACTGCTTTCCCAGGTGCATTAGCAGGGAGCTAGCTTGGAAGCGGAGTAGCTGGGACTCAAACCAGAGCCCATATGGGATGCTGGCCCTGCAGATCACAGCTTTATTCACTTTGCCACAGTGCCAGCCCTAAGGGGGTCTCAGTGTACCTTGTCTTTTCAATTTAATTTTGTATTTGTACATCACTTAAGCAATTGAATGAGATATAGTTCCCAGTTAAAGGTAATATTAAAAGAAGCTCTGGGGTGAGCATTTGGCACAGCTGCCCACTGTGCTCACGTACCATAGAGGAATAACAGGGTTATGAGTCCCTGCTCCACTTCCAATTCCAGCTTCCTGCTATTAGGTACCCTGGAGGCAGCAAATGACAGCTCAAGTACCTGAATCCCTGCCACCTGTGTGAGGCAACTCAGATTAGTCCCTGGCCCAGGAAGTAATCATCAGCTTAGCCCAGCCCTTGCTGTTGGGCATTTGAGAAAGGAATCAACAAGTGGAAGATTGTGTCTCCCTTGGTCTGCCTTCCAAATACAATGAAAATAAAGTTTAAAAGGGAGGAGCTCAATGATTGTAATAATTATTTACGTTTAGCTTTGGTTTGCTTCCTACAGAGCAGATGTCATTTCCTAATTATGTTTTGCTTTACCTTGGTTAAATTGCTTGCATTCTTGTGGCACAGACCAACTGTATTGGTGAAAGAGGTCTTCCAAAACCAAAGGTTGTTGACAAGAGTGGCTAAGTAGATTAGAATTGAATTTACTGAGTAAAATCCACAAGTAAAGCACATGTAGGTAATGACAAGTTGCTGATGAAGAAACATGGTTAGGTCATTTGAAAACTGGTTTCTGGTACTGTCTTGGTTTCAGAAATATGTGAAAGATACAGGGTACTTGGAGCTGGTCTGTATTCTTTGTTACAGAGTTCTTGAGGTCAAGGTTTGGGACTTCCTGGGTTAGTTTCCCACGTGCAGACAAGGATAAGCAAGGGTTGGAATGTTTAAATTGTATAACTATAGGTTTGTGGGTATAGTCAGAAATGATTTGCTACTCAGTAATTTTGTTGTTTGGCAATACTAACACATGATAACATATGGTTTGCTCTTTGGAATTAACGTCCATGTTGTCATTTGACTGCAACAAAGAATTCTCTGATCCCATAAAGGAGATTGTTTTGAATACATGAATGTCCCTTTATCTTTTCACTGGGGAGGAAGCATCCTGTTGCATTACTACATCAAACTCTCTGGGTTTTTGGTTTTGTTGGTTGAAGGATGTGGCCAGTGAGGTCAAGGGTATGGTTTAACAGAAAACCACTTGGCTCTGCAAGCACTGTCTGTATTCCCAGCTTCAACAACTTCAAAGGGAAGCTCAGCACAGACATCTTTAGTAGGTTAGGAAATTAATTAGTATCGAAGTATTTGGTCAGAGGGTCACCAACATCATCTTTATGTTCAAAGGAGAAAAGACTAATTTTTTTTTCATTTGCAATATATATAATACCTGTCCTTCCATTTAATGCTGAAAGGAATTCACTGATGAGGAGCCAGGACTCATTTTGTTGAGATTTTTTTCATTCCTGCTGTACTCCTGTTTCTGTCTTCTTTTACCCAGTCTCTCAGAAATTTTCACTCTGGCCCTGAGATGTCTTATTATTTAGCTGTTTAATGACACTTCAAAAGATTCGATCTCTGCAGCCATCAAGTTTCTACTCTTTCGGATCTAGTTGGTTTGATGGTAATAGATCCTGTCTTTGTGGGAAGACAGTATTTCAGAAAGAGTTAATTTGCAATGGCAACAAAGGCTAATTCTCTGGGTAGAATTTAAACCAGCAAGTGTCCTCCTGCAGAGAAGCAGCCTCAGGCCTGGGCTGCTGGGGATGGGGTTAACTCCTTATGCAGGGAGAGGGACCCTCGGGACTCGCTCAGAAGTGGTAATTTTAAGGTAGAAAAAAAAAAAGTACTGTCCATTTTCCCCTCCCAGGACCTGCATTTTGGCAATTAGAAATTGGGCCGTCCTGTGATTCTTGTACCTGCTGATTTTTTCATTTTGAAAAAAAAAAAAAAAGAGAGGGAAGCAGCCACTCGGGGATTATTTCCTCCATGATAGTATTCTTCCCTAATTGTATTTAGGCTATTTTAAGCTATTTCTTCCCAGTGATTTTTCACTTGAGCTGCATGTATAAAATAAATGGGGTGCTCTTCCCAGAGATGATACTATTTCATATCTCCAGTTCATAACCCCTAAATTGAGTTTGTTCTCCCTGCTCCCCCCCCCCCAACAGTTACTTTTGAATATAGCAATTCAACATTAGAATCAAGAAAACTGACTGCCTGTGATGCATAAAAATGCATTTTGAAAAGCTCAAGCCTCACTCTGGGTTCCAAGTTTTACATTTTTACTATCAGTCTAGCCTCTCACTTTCACTATCAAATGCTTTTCTTTCATCCTACACCTGATCTAGTTGTTCTACTATTGAGCTGCATCAGAGTATATGATAAAAAGAAAGTGGTGCAATGAATAGAATGGAAGACAAAGAGCTAGGGGAGCCAGCAGCTATCGGATTGAAGTCGGAGAAAACAAACACAGGAGCACCTTGGCCAGCTGGGTAATCTGGAGGTGATTACTGAGCCTCCCACCCTTCACCCCAGGGTTCCAGGTGAAAGTTCTCTCTTGACCTCTGTCCTGGGAGGGAACCTTTTAGAGTTCATCCATCAACCCCTGTCAGGGTCTTTGCAGAAAAGACTTTCTCTGCCCTGGCTTGTGTCCTATTTGGATCCCATTTGGAAAGTGGAGCAATTAAAGTGTCAAAATCTCTCCTTGGGAGTCTGCCATTAAATAAGGGGAGGGGAAGGGGGGCGCTTTGATGTGTAACCCTAGGACTGAACATTCCAGTCCTTCATCTTGCAGAATTTCAAGCTCAGAGTTTGCTAGCAGGTTTGATTTCTCACATCTTTGAGACGCAGCTTGAATGCCTCGATTTGATTTTGTGCTTTCAACACATTTCTAGAGATCTGGAGCTTTGGGGAGGGCTATACCATATGGTCTTGGTAAGGTGGGACTTAGAAAAGGGTAGGAACTGAATTGCAAGCAGCAAGTGAAAAACCAAGCGTTTGGACCTAAATTGTTCGTCTCTTGACAAATCTCCTGAAACCTGTAATTCCCGCAAAATCAATTTTCACGAAGTCTTTTTTTTTTTTTTTTTTTGTCGTGTGCGTCCCTGTGTCCTCACACGCGGAGGACGACTAATTCCTTTACATTCTCTGAAAGCAGGGAGGGGGCTTCCTTTGAAACACTGCGGCACGTTTAGCACTTGTTGGTTAGCCTTTCTGAAATCAACTCAAGACTTGGGGTCCAGGAACAAGCACCTGCCGGTCCCCACCCTCCTGGGAAGGGAGGCGGTACAGGAAGGTTAGGGCTGCGGAGCAGGCGCAACCCAAGGAGACGACGGCACACGTCGGCGTCCTCGGGGAGCTGATGGTTTGAGCAGCAGGGGAGAGCCGACGATGGCATAAAACAAAGCCAGGGGGCTGCTCTGCCAGGGACATGGAGAAACTGCAGGAGGAGGCGCCTTCGGATCCTAGCGGCGGGATGCAGGGATCCGAGGGCAAGGATTCTCCAGATCCGACAAGGAAATTCCGATCCTGGAGGCCTGACGTTTAATCCGGTCCGCTCTGCGCCCCGGCCGGCTCGCTGGGGCTTCGCCGACTCCCTCTCGCCTCTCCTGCGGCGCGCAGGCCTGGCCCCGGCCGGCTCGTGCGCCCATTTCTCCTGCACCCCGGGAGGCGGGCGCGGGGCGGGGCGGGGCCGCTGCGGCGGCGGCCTGGGGAGGCGGAGCCGCCCGGCTCCCCGGACAGCAGCGGGTTAAGCGCCGCCCGCGCCGAGGGGGCTGAGCCGGGAGCCGCCGCTCCGAGCTCGCATTCGGATCCGCTAGAGCAGGAAGATGGCGACGGACGGCGCGAGCTGCGAGCCCGACTTGTCCCGCGCCCCGGAGGACGCGGCGGGAGCCGCGGCGGAGGCGGCGGTAACCGAGCTCCCCGGGCGGGTGCGGGGTTGGTGTGGACGGGGACCTCGGGCGGTGCCCGAGCCCCGGATGAACCCGGCTCCACGACCCCCCGAGGCGTTCCGTGATTCGGGCCCCTCCGGACCGCCCTCCCCAGGGTGTCCCTTCCTCGGGGTGCGCCCACCCCAGGGTGCCTTCATGGCCAGGAGCCGGCGTCAGAGGGGTGAGGCAGCCATCGGGGTTGGGGGTTCCTCCTGTCCATTCGAAGCCCTGTTGGCTGCAGCCCCTGGCAGCCCCGGTCTCAAGGCTCCCTGGGTGCGTCCCGTGTGACCCTCACGCCCACTCCCTCTGCTGTGCTCACTTGGAGATGGAGTCGAGGGTCGGGTGTGCTGCCCGGCGAAGGCGACCCCGGCATTGTCCCCCTGGCACTGCGCGCGCCGTTGAGCGCGTGTCTCGGGGGTGCCTGGCACCGCTCGGTGGCCCCGGGGGAGCGGGGCCGTCGCCGAGCAGGTGTGGGGATGCCCATTGTGTGTGTGTTCGCGTGCCTGCCCGAGGCCCCGTGGGAGCGGCCCGGTGCCCAGCTGTGGACATCCCGCGGTGGGCGCGGCGCCAGCACTGGGGATCCTAGCGGCCCCCTCACTTGGCTGCTGTTGGCTGAGGGGTGGGGAGGGGTCGTCCTGGGCGTCATGTCCTGCACCTGGTTTCCTGACATTGTTCTACCCGGCTTACACCTGGTCCACACTTTCGCCGCTGGAAACCCGCGGGCGCAGAGGCTCCCCACACTGGTGGGTTCCAGCGCTTACCTTGAGGGAGGGCTGCACCCACATTTCCTGGGTGGGAAACATGCTCGAGGTTTGGAGAGCCGCTTCGCGGGAGTTGCAAGGATCTGCAAAGAAAGGCAGATCCGGGAGTACCTCCCACTCTTGGCCCAATCCGGCGGCTCCCGCGGAAGATTCGGAGTGGGATGGAGTGAGCAGGGCTGGACGCCCCCTGGCTTCCTTCCACCACCTCAGCCGAGTCCGAGCGAGAGCAGCCGCAGAGGACAAGGCCAGGCGTGGACCGCCGGGGCCGCTTCCAGTTCCTCCCACATCGGCAGGTAGGGTTTTCTGAAGAGGGAGAGGAGAGGTGTGGAGGAGGAAGAGCAGAGCCGGGGAAAGAAGGAGGAAAGAGGAGAAAGGGAGAGGGCTGCTGGTTTCCACTTGTAAAACTGGCAAGTCTCAGATCGAAAGTTTGGGGGGGGGGGGGGATGAGCTTTCATTCCTCGCATGGAAAATGAAGTTTCCCAAGATTGCAGGGGAAACCTCCACTTCTGAGCCAGTTCCCCTCTATGAAGTCCCATGAGAAATCTAGCTGTTAGGACAACCAGTCTCTAGGAAGCTGGAATGGTTGGGTGCCTTCATTCCCAGGAGAGGGTTAGGAGAGAGGAGAGGAAAAAAGGGATGGAGGTGGGGTTTGTGTTTCTTGCTCCTCTGGAGGGTTGGATTTGTTTGTTTACCCTGTTTAGAATGGAGAATGGGCTGCTTTCTACTTCATTCAATATTTTAATCACCTGACAATTAAACCAAGCAGAAATATCTGCTGTATGGTCTGCAGCTGAAATATAGTTATTTCGTTAGGCTGTAATCAAAACCTTACTTGCAGGCAGTTTTGTTTTTTTTTTTTTTTTTTTTTTTTTTTTAACAAGGTCAGTGTTTTTTCTCTGCTGCTTAAAATTTTCAGGGGTCTGATTTTCACTGCTGATGGTTGGGGATTTCATATTTCCCCCTTGTTAGTGGGAATAGCCGTGGAAGATCTGAAGGTGAACCTCCTTTATTTCTGTAGAAATAACACGAATAAAGATTCTTCACTTAATCGTTTTTTAAAATAACTTTGACTTTGAATAATATGTTAATGGCTTTTTATGCAGTAGACCGAACTTTTTATTTTAGTCACTTGATCTAGAACACTGATTTTTAAAGAAAGGCTAAATAGGAAAATGATACTTGTCATATTTGCTCCTTCTCGAGTGATTAAAAATCAAAGACATCTTCATGCCTTTTGTTAACTGAACACAATTTCTGTTTCATTTTAGTGAGCAATTCTGTTTTGCATTTTAGAGGTTTATTTCATTGCAAATTGGTTTACATACTGGGCGTTTTTCATATATACATTTGGCAGTCATGAGCCAATGGAATCTCCAAAGCAGTAGGCTATTTTTGAAAGTGAGTGTTTCGCTAAGTTTTGGCTATTTAGATTGTTGCTTAGAAACAAGTTCAATTTATAGTTTTCAGTTTAATATCATTTTCAGTGGGGTGTTTTAAATTTAGTTTGTGATCCTTGTTCTTCGGTTGCTTGCCGGATTTAAGCAGCTAAGTGTAAGCTGGCTAACAGCTACATTATTCAGTAGGATCATATTAATAGTTTTTGCTGCGAACCATGCAGGGAGACCTGGGTTATTTTCAGTGCCTCAGCCAAATGTGATGACTTTTATAGGCCATATTGCTATTTCTACTCTGAAAATAACTCCTAATGGATAAGGCAGTATGGAAAACAAATCTTCCTGCTTTTTATTGTCACCAAAGAATTTAGGAGCAAGAGGAAAATGGAGATCTTTTTAGAGCTATATTTGGGAAGCCAACCAACATTCTTGTCATTCTGGGCTTTTCTGGAGCAGCTAATACACTGCAAAGTAGGTATAAAATTTGTTGTCATGGTGATAGCAACGAGGAAAAACTTAGACAATGATTTTGTGAAAAATGCACAACAGTAATGGTAAATAAGTTAATACCTGACACCGACCTTTCTTTGTCTTTCAGGTGATAGTATTTAATGTAGATATAAGAAAAAGAACCTTCTTAGTCAATTTTGCTAAACTTTCTTAAAAAAAGCCTGTTGTAGTAGCTATAGAATGTTTAAAGTTTGCCAGCATGATCTTTAAGGAAGAACTATTGCGGGTTTGATCCGCATTCCCGAGTGCTCACCTGGATGAGCACCTCCAGAGTAAGAGCTCTGCTGCCTTCCTTTAGATCGCAGCTGGAGAAACTGATCCCCATATGAATTCAAAGCAGGTAGAGTGGTGTCCTGAGAGGCATTAGGATTATGGGGAGAAGAGCCCTGGAGAAGGTTCCTGGTAGAGGGGCCTGGGAATGTTTCACGGAAGCAAGGTCTCTGAGTGGGCTTTGGGATACAAAGAGGAGCCGGGCAGAGACTTTGGCAAGCAGGGTGCAGCTGTGCCTGGTTCCCAGGACTCCCTGACAGGCAGCACACTCATTCAAAGTTGAGTGTCAAGGTTTCCATTTGAGTCTCAGCTATGAGCTTTAGAATATTAGCTTAGAAGTTGGAATGTTCCCTGCACTTTAGAATGTCCTGCTTTTCATTGGGCTTTTCTTTTTCTTTTCTTTTTTTCCTTCTTAACAGGGCATATATTTCTACTTGCTCCTGGTGTTTAGACTTCATTGTTACATTTCTCACGGGAGCAATTTTGTTGAGAGAAACACCAAGTGCATACCTAGGCTAGATTGCCAACTGATTCTATTTTCCTGTGTTTGAAAACCTTTCACAGCCTTAGCACTTAGGATGTCACTTAGGGATGTCTACTGTTGATTATGTGGGCACAAGGCTGTGGCTGGGACAGAGTAGCCACTTCCTTCAAGGATAGATGTACAAGCTTTGTTTGAAAAAAAAAAATTGCTTAGCACAGTACCAGGCACATGGGAAGTATTCCAAAAATATTTATTGAATGAAGGAAATAAAAAAACAGCTTAGCAAGAACTTGGGTCAGTAATACTTAACATTGCTTGACTAATTCGCAGGTATAGTTGCATGTTCTCAGATCATAATGAAACTATTGGCCTGAAATTTGTAATAATTAACATAATAGATTATTATAGACCGTAAATCAGAAAGATGACACTGATGCTGGTCTTTTCTGGTTTTCATTTTTTATTGTGCCCCTTTCCAAACTATACTTCTCAGTGCTGTCTCAGATACTTTGCACATTGTGTTTAGAATTTAATTTCTTTTTATTGTATTTTATTTCATTTATTTGAAAGACAGTTACAGAGAGAGGTAGAGAGAGAGAGGTCATCCATCCGCTGGTTCACTCCCCAAATGGCCGCCGCAATAGCTGGAGCTGAGCTGATCCGAAGACAGGAGCCAGGAGCCTCCTCTGGGTCTCCCATGCGGGTGCAGGGGCCCAAGCACTTGGGTCATTCTCCAATAACATCATTAGTTTTCTCTTTGGAATTCTTCTTTACAAAATGAGCACTGAAGCTGGGCATGACGTGGCAGTGAGATGGTGCCTGCACACTTTCCATCCTGAATTTGTCCACATCGCTCATTAAGGTGCTGGAGGGCATGGTTGAACCTTGAAGAAGAAACACAAGAAAGTTTGGGGACAGGAAAAGGGAACAAAAGGGAAAACTGGACTGAAAAAAAAGAAGTAAGGCAAAGCTTTAGTCTGCAATGGCCAGAACATGAGAGAATTCAACCTTATTTTAGTTTATTTGGGCTTCATTTATTTATTTGAAGGGGGGAGGGAAGTGTGTCCATCTGTTGGTTCACTCCCCAAATGCCCACAGCAGCCAGGGCTGGGCCAGGCAAAAACCAGTAGCCAGGAACTCCATCTGGTCTCACGTGTAGGTAGCCAGGAACCAAGTACTTAGCCATCATCTGCTACTTTCCAGGGCATTGGCAGGAAGCTGGATTGGAAGCCAAGCTGGGACTGCATCCCAAGCACCCTGATATGAGATGCAGGAGTCCCAAGTGGTGACTTAACTCACTAAACCCAAAGACCTACCCTCTAGAATTCAACTTCAACATGCCTAGGATGGAGCAGTCTCTCCCTACGTCTCTTTTGGGGTCCTTTGCAAGGCTTACATGACTTGAAAAAGGAAGCTTTTCTTGCTTTCCATTTCTTTATCAAAAAACAAATTACAAGAGAGAATGATAGTATAGGATTAATTTTTTGGTTTCCTGTTACAAATAACTTGTACAAAAGTGAGATCATATTACTACTGCTGTACACAGCATTATGTCATCCACGTAGAAATCCTGGTTTGGTGACAGGGCTTACTCTCTTCAAATACACTTTTAGTAAACAACTACCAGGTTGAGTTTCAACTTAAAAGGTTATTGTAGTAAGCACAATATAGCCAAGTTAACATTACCATGTGGAACAGGTTTTGACATTTTTGTGTTGCACTGAAAAGCAACACAATGGTTCTAAAGACCTGCACGAGTTCTTTCACAAAAGGGCCTTGGCACTGTGCAAATATCATTTAGCCTCCCGTGGCCCAGCACCTTCAGTTGCAAATCAGCGTGCTGACATTTGCCACCTTAATCAGGTGGACATTCTTCAAGGCATGGGAAGCTTCAAGAGGACCATGATTCTTTCTGGATGCCTGCTTGCACATGGAACTGGTCCGGTCTCATGCCATGGTGCTGTGACACTGAAAGGCTGAGCTGGGATGGAAACTTTATCTGAAGAGGAAATGGGCTCTGAGAGCAGATGGGAAAGGAGAGCAGTGAGGGAGCTGGGTTTGAGCATCAGAGGCTGCCACCCTTAACGGAGCCATTTTCTGCTTTTCACCCAGCTTTCTCTTGGTCATGGCTGCAATTAATTTTAACTAAGTTTCCTTCCTGCCTGACGTTGTTTCCTTGTCAGTATTACCTCCTTCCAGGGCACTGAGCTGCTTGTTCTGCAGGAGAGACCCCAGGCGGTCCAATTGATCTGAGTGCATAGTGGGCCGGGTGTTCTCGGTGTGCTGCTTCAAGGCATGCCCTGAGTTGCTTCCCTGGGTTACTTTAAATGATTTTTAAAATAATGAGTGAATGATCCAATGCCTAGTTACTAAGTTGCCCTAAGTGTGGGTGGTAACTTTGTATCTTAGGAAGCTGGGAATTTCTGAACCATCATTGGAGTGCTTTCTGTCTTTCCTACTGCCTGCTAGGAGTGCTTTATTCCAAAAGGTGGGAGGGGCACACTTGTTAGATAAAATCACATGAAGGTGTGATACTCTTACCTCCTGGATGTGTGAAGGCGGTATGAGAAGACAGTGAATAGAAACAATACACTTACCATTATGAGGAAATGCACAAGGTAGGAGGTGATTAATTGCCAGGTGAAGGAGTGGAGCAAACTCAGACAACTGAAGGGGCTGATGCTGGGATGAAGCAGATTAAGCCACTACTTACAATGCTGGCATCCCGTATGGGAGAACCAGGTCATGTCCTAGATGCTCTGCTTCAGATCCAGCTCCTTGCTAATGGGCCTGGGAAGGCCACGGAGGGTGGTCTGAGTGCTGGGTCCCTTGGGAGACCCAGATGGAGTTCCAGGCTCCTGGCTTCAGGCTGGCCCAACCCCAGCCATTGTGGCCATTTGGAGAGTGAACCAACATCTGGAAGGTCTCCGTTTCTCCCTCTCTGTTTCTGTTTCTGTGCCTTTCAAATAAATCAGTCTTTCTAAAAAGACCAAGTTGAAGAATAAGAGATAGCTAGAGTCTAGAAGGGCAACACAAAAGTGAGATTTGAGTGATACACTGAAGAAAGATAGGATTCAGGTGAATGAGCAGGGAAGAGATTTTAGAAGAGCACCATCAGATGCGTGTAAACCCATCCCAAAAGCTCTCTCCTCCGGGTAGAGAGAGGAATCAGAAGAAATAATCTCAAGACAAGAGGCAATTCTGGAAATTTGAAACTAACTTGAAAGCATGAGACACACACACTTCTCTACAAAAACCTTTACAGTTGCTGACTGTACATTTACTCTATGAGCCTAGAAAGCTGGATTTGTTTTCCTGTTAATGATATAGTCTTCAAAATTTAGTCTTCTCCTTAAAATTTCAAGATGAGTTTCATTGCTTTCCCTTATTTAGAGCCGTTATTCACCCCCATGGCATACGTCTTGCCTGCACAGAAGGCTCTAAATGCATTATTGATCATTAGCACATACTATTAAACTAGGAGAAAGTAATTGCTCTATCTTCGGAGGACAGAGGCAAAAATCAGTTTGTCTCAAGTTCTTCTCAAAGGCTTTTAGGCTCAGGGAATGACCTAAATTTTCTCAGTGCAGTAATCTAGCTATCCTGATGATACACAAAATCAGGACATCTGGAGGCTGGAGGAGATTTTAGCCATCACTTCCGCCAGTAGCCTCATTTTACTGATGAGAAACCTGTGAGTGCAGCAGATGAATTGGCTCATCCTTCTTTGCAGATTCTCCCCGACCCCTTCCTTGCTGCCTGTCCTTAACCTCATTTTCCTCTCACCCACCTTCCAGTCCAGCTGCTGCTCTCTGATGCTGTCCCACCCTCCCGTGTTAAACTCATTGCTCAAGGTTATCACAACCTACTGTATTTTAAACTGGAACAATGTTTTTTGTTTGTTTTTTGTTTTTTTGTTTGTTTTTTTCAGTTGGTGAGAAGAGCAAGAAAGTGTCCCACTTTGTGATTGGTCACCAGATTTTGAGACAGCAGCCCTGGTGTGACTGATGTCACACCAAAGATCTGAGGGCCATGGGGAAACTTGCTGTTAGCAGCTTTTGGTTCTGTTTTGTGTCTCCCTCCCTCTCTCCCCCTCCCTCCCTCTCTCTCCCCCTCTCTCCCCCCCCTCCTTTCCTCCCTCTTCCCCTCCTTCCCTCTCCCTCCCCCTCTCTCTCTAATAAACAAACATACACTAAATTAAAATACCTAATTTCTTGTATCCTAAAGATGGTGATGTATCTGTTTAATGAAAAGCGTCTGGATTAACTTAAGCTGCTGTGCTTGATTTTGAAAACTAGGCATTAAGAAGCCCTTTGACAGGGCAGGTATTTGACCTAACAGTTAAGGCACCCGTGTCCCACCTCAGTGCCTGAGTTTAAATCATCTCTGGCATCCGGCTCCAGCTTCCTGCTGGTACAGACCCCCGGAGGCAGCAGTGATGGCTTAGGTGATTGGGCTCCTGATAGCTATGTGGAGGATCTAGATTGAGTTCCTGGCTCCCAGGTGGCTTCAGCCCCAGCTAAGACCAATGTGGGCATTTTTTTAAAAGTTCTTTTCCAGGGGTATTGGACTTTTCCTGTGAAACATATCATGCAGAAGAGTGGCCTGCGGAGATAGAATCTGGCAAGTTTGGTTTCATGTGTTCTTAAGACGTATCTACTTATTTTCATTTAATGTGAAGGCAGAGACTGTCAAGCAGAGAGACAGATGGACAGATATCTTCCATCTGGTTTGCTCCTCAAATGTCCACCATAGGCAGGGTTGGGCAAGTCTGAAGTCAGGAGCTCAAAACTCCATTTGGCTCTCCTAGCCTGGCTGGCAGAGACCCAAGTACTGGAGCCATCATTCCCTGCCTCCTGGGGTGCCCATTAGCAGGAAGCTGAATCAGAAGCAGAGGAGCTGGTATTCAAACCAGGCACTCTGCTATGGGAGGTGGGGATCCCAATGGCCACTTAACTGCTATACTAAGTGTTCACCACTGGTTTTATGTTTTGGAGTTCCTTTATGTCATAAGAGCTGGATTTTTATTTTTTAATTGGGAAAAACACAGTAATAAAGCTTAGTCTGTGAATGTGTCATAATTTTGTTTATTTTCTGAAGGAGGTCATATTTTCAGTGCCCTGATGGAGACTCAATTTATTTTTTTTAATGAGTAGCAGTATTTTCATCTGTTCCATCCCCTATCTTTTGAAAATTAGATTAAGGTAATCCTTCATGAATATTACAAGATTTAGAACAATTCTTTCCCACTCTCAGACTTTGCTAATAATTTTTTTCTGCATCTAAGTACTTTTGTTCCATATGTACATTGGATAAAAATGTCACTTCGTATAAAACAAAAATGAAGTTTTATGTTGGGATTTTTGGTTCTGTTCTTTTTTTTTTTTTTTCTAAAACTACCAAAGTGCTTTGTATTTATTTATAAAACACCTGGGGTCTTAAGCATATTGCCTTGTACTTTCACCCTGTTTTGCCAGAATGGGGAATAGACACATCAGGTATTGGAGAATTAAAAACCATACTATTTTTACTAAGAAGACCAGCAATTTGTAGTATTTTAGTAGGGAAGTGGGAGGGAGAGTGCAAAGAGGAGAGAGATGGACAGAAAGACATTCTGTTTAAAATACTACAGCTAGACATTTGTTCTGGTGGTTAAGATACCCACAGTCTAAATTGGAGTACAGGAGTTTGATACTGGGCTCTGGCTCTTGACTCCAGCTTCCTGCTAATGTAGACCCTCCAGGCAGTGGTGATGGCTCAAGTGATTGGGTCCCTGCCATTCACATGGGAAACCTGTTGTCTTGACCCAACTCCCACCATTGTGGGCATTTCAGAAGCAAATGAGTAGATGGGAACTCTGTCTCTCAAAATAAATAAAAACTGAAAATATTATAGGACACTGTGATGGAATGTCTTTTTTTTCTTTTTTTTTAAGCATCCTGTGTGACATGATCTGTAGGTTAGCAAGTGGATTCTTTTTTCATTTGAATGATTTTTTTTCTTGTTGCTGTATAGAAGAGCTGGTTGAGGGTCACATGTTGTGATGCTGGTGATGATGGAAGCAGGGCAAGCTGTATGAATCAGAATCTTGGCAATGTCTTTCATAATTTATTAGTTTTTAAAAGAGAGTGCTTGTGAAGCTTGAGGGAAACAAGGACAATAAAATATACAATTAATTAAAATCTTTAGAGCAACCAGCAGCAGCATTAATAAAACATTACCCTCTAAAGTACGTAAGAATTGCAGCTTACTCTCCCATCTCAGTGGGAAAAACCAGGATGAAAGAGTCTGTCTTTCATCATCGTCAATAAACAGTTTATTGGACTTGGGCTGGTGGATTTTCAAAGAAATAGGCTCCTAGCCAACATCCCATTCCTCCTTACATGAGACATCTGGGTTAATAATAACAATCACCGGCCTTTATTTTGCACTTACTTCATTTATATGTTTTTGTTCAATCATCACAAGAAGTTTGCAAGGAAGGTGTTAGGATTTCCATTGTCCAGATGAGAAAACAGATTCAAATAAGCTGGAGAAATGTTTCTTAAAGTGTAGTCCTTGGGCCAGCAGTAGTGTTAGGAACTTGTCAGAAATAAACACTCACAGCCCCACCTCATCTTAGCAGGGCAGGATTTCTGGAGTCAAGAGACGGGCAGCAGTCTGTCTTTTGCCAGTGAGTCCAGGTGATTATTTTTTTTCAAGATGTATTTATTTATTTGAAAGGCAGTGTTGGTACGAGGGAGATCTTCATCTACCGGTTCATTCCCCAAATGGTCACAATGGCCATGGCTGGGCCAGGCTGAAGCCAGGAGCCAGGAGCTCCATCCTGGTCTCTTACATGGGTGGCAGGGGTCCAAGTACTTGGGCCATCTGCTGCTGCTTTGCTAGGGTCATTAGCAGGGGACTAGATTAGAAGCAGAGCAGTTTGGACTTGAACAAGTACTCCAATATAGGATGTAAGAGGGAGCCGGACTTGCTGTGCCACTATGCCAGTCTCCCACCTCTTTTGTTTATTTTTAAAGATTTGTTTCCAGGTAATTCTTATATATGCTGAAGTTGGAGCATATATAAGTTCTAAGGATTTACCTGAGAGTCTATGTGTTGGAAGCAGAGTCTGAAATCTGGGTTTTGGATTTTAGTATTCACAGTGGACATGGCTAATGTATCTTCCAAGCAGAGGCCTCCCAGAACTGCACACCCATTAGAACTGTTGGAGATTTTTCTTTTCTCCTTTTCCATCCTTAGCCTCTGCCTTTCAACTCACTATTCTCTCTAGCATATGTGCAAAAGAGAAGGAACTTAACAAGATTTCTTAATAAATGATTCTTCAGAGAGCCTCCTAAATGCTGTTTCCCATACTGTATCTCTTTCCAGACCTTTGGAACTCAAACGTCACCAGTGCTGGTGATGCCTTGTGAAAAGCCCTTGAAATCAGCCTTTGCTGTGTTTATTTTTGTGTCTGACAAGGAGAGCCTGGTGTTAGATATGTAAGCACTAAAGCAGTTCTTGCTGGCTGATGGATAGAAAGGTAGAATGGTGCCATCTTATTCTGAACTCACAGAGCACTGGGACTGTGCTGGTGTGCTGTGCAGACAAGGCACATGCCTTGGTTGTACTCATTGGTTCTGGTTTTACCATTTACTTTGATGGGAATGGGTACATTTGACTCCTCCGAGTTTTCTTAACTAAAAAACAGATGATGATGATGATGACGATATCATGTAAATTAAATTTTTTTGAGAATACTTTGGAATCTGTTGGGTGCTACACAAATGTAATGTTCTGGAATGCCCTGAAGAACAGCACCTGAAGTTGTCTGTACTGAGACACTGGGGGTGAGTTTCCCCTCCTCATGATGGTGACTTGGCTGGTCAAAGGGTTGGGGTATTGTGGAAGGAGCTGTAGGTTTGGACTCACTTGATCCCAGCCATGAGCCTGGGACCCCTCTCAGCCTTGTCTGTGAAATGGGTGTCAGAAGACCTAGTTGTAAAAGTGGTGAAGAGAGAGGTCGGTGGGATTTAAAGTAGTGAGATTGGATGTAGTCACCCAGGATGACAATGTAAAGAAGAGGGCAAGGTTTGGAGAGCTTTGGGTAAGGAATTGGGACCCTTGGGGCCCTGGCCTTGACGTCTCCTATTGGAGCTTCAGCTCTGACTCACTTACTCAGCCTCACTTACTCCAGCCTCAGGTCCCTGCCTAGCCCACCGTCTAGAGTTTCAGGCAGCTGCAGAGTCATTGAGTAAGAAAGTGCTTTGAGAACATGTAGCAAGAGTGCCAGACCAGGTGTGCATGGGTGCGTGTGAGTGTGTGCACGCATGGGTGATGGTGGGGGGTGGGGAGGGAGCGTGGTGGAAGGAAAAGCACGTTTGGTCTGAGGGACAGCTGTCATTTGACTCTGCAGATTGTGCCCCATGGAAATCTGAATCCGGGGTTACCCAGTCATCTGACTTTTGAAGACAAGCCAGGACTTTGAATTTTTTTGGTGACATCTTTAGAGTTTCCTAATGCTGCCTAAATGGGGATGGGTTGGGGGGAGAGAAAGAAACATTTTGTGGCCCAAGTACCACACATCTGTGGGCCAGATCTGTAGGCTGTTGGCTGATGGCCTCTGCTGCCGAGTGTTCTGTAAACATGACCTGTTATTATTGGAGGTCCTGAAATTTATTAATAACCTCCCAGAAGGAACTCCTCCATGTTCTCTCAGCTCCCCTAGAAACTTCTCAACATCTGCCAGGCCTGTTTTGATGCAGGCTCCAGGGATTCTGCATCTGTGTAATTTGGAGAGGTTGTGAGTGCAGGTGTGCAGGCCTCCTGGGAAGGAGATGTGGGAGACTGGCTTTGGGTTCTCACTTCTCTGCCCAGAGAGAGTGTGGTGGTCTGCTGTTGATCAGACTCAAGTGCCTCTTGGATGCGTGGAGCTACGGAGAGGAAAATGCTTTATTGACTGCCTTTAGGCTGCGTGTATCTTCCTGAGAAATTAATTTTTCATTGCCTTTTTAAAAAATTTGTGTTACAGAAAAAGGAGTTTGACGTGGACACCCTGAGTAAGTCAGAGCTGCGGATGCTTCTCAGCGTGATGGAAGGGGAGCTGGAGGCCAGAGACCTTGTCATTGAGGCCCTGCGGGTAAGAGAGCTCCAGGCCAGGTCTCGCTGTTGCCTGGTTCTCGCTTTTCAAATAGCTGGTGGCAAAGCTTCCTTAATTTTTGAATCAAATGGACTTAAAGGCTTCTGTAAAGCCAACAGGTGCCTCCCATGCCAGTCACCAACCTGTCATCCTATAAGCCCTAAAGTTTGATGGCAATTGAGATGATGGAGAAAAAGTATGCTGTTTCACATGGGAAACTGGAGAAATTGGCTGTCTGAGTTTAGAAGTCCTAGCCTCATGCTTATTTGGTTAAAGATGTATTTCATAAAATTGGTAATTTGGCATCCTATGTGTATATGAGGACAGAAAGGAAAAGTTGAAAGAATCCGCTAGAAAGAATATTGTGGATAATAGATCTTTTTCCTTCCTATACATCACAAATGATTTGTTTTTGTTTTGTTTTCAGAGATTCATAAGATTAACAAGTATATGTTTATATGTGTGTCTTCAAATGGTGTTATTTTGTCTAACTGGAGAAGAATACTTAAATGCCTCAGTAAAGTTTTGTTTCTGAAAAAAAAAATGTTGATTAAATTTTCTTTGGTGGAATTACTATTATTTATTTAAAAGGGAGAGAGACAGACCTTCCATCCTCTAGTTCACTCCCCAAATGGCTGAAAAAGCCAGGGCTGAACCAGGCTGAAACCAGGGGCCGTGGGACTGAGTCTCCCACGTGCCTTCCAGGATAAGCGTTAGCAGGAAGCTGGACCAGAAGCAGAGTAGCTGAAATCCAAACCAGGCACCCAGATGTGAGATGTAGGCATTCCAAGTGCTAGTTTAAGCTACTACACCAAATGCCCACTCTTGAGTTAACTTTCTTGATAGTTTTCTAAGAGGTGATTCAGAACTGGCATTGTTCTGGGATATGGATCAGCTTAAGTTTGTGTATGTTGATTCTTTTATAGTTGATTGTATGTAGTCAGGTGTTTCCTGGCATTTGGCCATTCGACCAAGAGTTATGTTTATTATATGTAAAGTATGGGTTTCTCTAATTTCACCAGGGAGTATTTGCTCAAATTTTGTCTTATGGAGTTTATTTTAATACCTGAAAACCTGCAAAATGTTAACCAACTGTTGCCTGTGTCAGGATCTTGTATGGCAGAGAAAGGAGGTAATAATGATAGACACAGTGGAGAAGGTGGATGTGGGGAAGGGAAGGTAGTTCCTGAAATCATATACGGTCCATGAAGTTGGCACAGTGTAGTGAGGACAATTGCCTCAGAACAATGGGAGTGTAGTTATCCCCCCTGCAATGCAGTGCTGAGTAAGAGGTGCTGCTTTTTGAATGGGAAGTTCTGCTACATCGACATTTGCCCTGCCTGGTTCTGAGAGCTGTTCCTCCCATTCCACATCGGGATCAGTTGCATTGAATTGCCAGTGCATATCTTCTTGAATGAGCTTTCTGGGAGAAATGCAGGGATAATCGTTTATCACTACAAGGGGTGACCCTCAGCTGAAGGACAGACCAAGGGCAGAGTCCTCTATTGAGGACAGTAGCATAGCCCGCTGGGACCAATGAATGAAAGGCCCCAGCCCGATTGTTCTGCTAACCTATGAGAGAAGTCAGGTCAGCATTGTGAAATTCCCCACCACTCACAGGAATGTTTGAGTAATTATTGCAGTCTGTTGTCTATGTGTCGCTTTAGAAACCAGGTGCACTTCTCTGTTTGGTTTAATTGTGGTACCTTAACATGTTAAGAGTGGAAGTCAAGGCTTGCTGATTATCTGGACTTGTAATGTGAACGTTTTTCAAAGAATCAAGGAGTGTTCCAATTATGAGGAAGTTACATATTGTAGGTCAGTGGTCTGCATCGGTCAGATCAAGGGTGTCCTTTTCACTACATACTCCTTACTGGGCTGGCGCTGTGGCATAGCAGGAAAAGCCACCGCCTGCAATGCCGGCCTCCATTGTGGGCACTGGTTCATGTCCCATCTGCTCCACTTTAAATCCAGCTGCCTGCTAATGGCCTGGGAAAAGCAGCAGCAGATGTCCAAAGTGCTTGGGCCCCTGTATCCAAGATGAAGTTCCTGCCTCCTGGCTTTGGCCTGGCCCAGCCCTGGGCCATTGCAGCTATCTGGAGAGTAAACCAGCAGATGGAAGATCTCTCCCTCTCTGTAACCCTGACTTTCAAATAAAGAAACACATCTTTTAAAATAATTATCCCATTTACTATCTTACAGTGAAATTCATGGATAACCATGCACAAGAAGGTGCCTCAAAAAGTTCATGGAAAAATGGAATTGAAGGATAAGCTTATTTTGGTGCTAATTTTTTAAAATTTATGTATATGAGAGGGTCTTCAAAAAGTTTATGAAAACTGTATTGTAAAAAATGCATAACTTAAACTTTTTTTTGCATCAAAAATAAGGTTTTCTTCTTAAGATTTATTTGTTTGAAAGGCAGAGTAATGGAGAGACACAGACAGAAATTGTCCATCCTCTGGTTTACACCCCAAATGTCCACAGCAGACCAGGCTGGGCCATACTGAAGCCAGGAACCAGGAATTCCATCTGGGACTCCCTTGTTGGTGGAACGGCCCAAATACTCTGTGCCTTCCCAGGTACAAAGCTGGATCAGAAGCCAAATAGCCAGGACTCAAACCATGTACTGCACTATGGAATGTGGGCATTTCAAACTGCTGCTTACCCTGCTGCACTACAGCACCCACTCCATGCTTCTCTTTTAGTTGCGTGTTACAAATGTATTAACAACACATTGCTGCAATGTTATATGATAACAGGTAAATAATTCATAATGTATTTTTTAAGATTTGCTGCTTTTATGTATATGAAAGGCAGCAGAGTGGCTGGTTTGAGTCCCAGCTTCACTTCCAAGTCCAGCATCCTGCTGAAGTGTCCCTGTGAGGCAGTGAATCATGGCTTAAGTTCTTGGGTCCCTGGTACCTCTGTAAGAAGCCTGTATTAGGTTCCTACTTCTTGGCTTTGGCCTGGTGCAGCTCCAGTTGTTGTGGGTATTTGAGAAGTGACCCAGCGGATGGAAGCTTGCTCTGTTTCTCTATCTTTCAAATAAATGAAAATAAATAAATACTTGTTTTTGCAAAAGGAAAACTTCCAGTAAAACATATAAATAAAAATATAGGTAGGTGTTGTGGTGCAGCAGGTTAAGCCACCATTTAAAAGTATAAAAATTGTATGGTATTGTCACAGTATTTGAGACATCAATTTTTATTGAGGGGAAAATTATATTTTTAAAAAGCAGTATTAATGAAGAATCTGAATTGCATAGCTGCTTAACTGAAATAACTTGATCTGATGAGAAATTGTTGCTTAATAATTTCTCCCCTCATTCACACAAAGTAGGAGTAAATTACTAAATATGAGGAGTACTAAAAACTTAATGGGAAATACATTCTTTTGGTTACATTTTTCCCTGAACTTGAAGTATCCTCATGTGTATATTAAAATTAAATCCCAAGAAAAATACTTCAGAGTTTAATAGAGAATGTGTTCTAGGAGAAGCAGGTATGTTTTCTGAAAGCCAAAGTGGACATAGAGCTTTTGAATTAACTTCAACTGAATTTTCAAAATTCCTTTTCATAGTATATCCAAAAATTGGCTGTTGGAGTCTACTTAGTCTGTACAGCATTCACACTTTCATCCCTTTTCCCCTTGCTACTAATATTCTCATTGGCATGTTAGTCAAATGGAGACAGGGCTAGATAATGGCAATGATTTAATTATAACATTTTTAAAGCCAAAATTATGTGTCTTAGCTTACAATCTGCAGGACCCAGCCTGCTGTCATAGAAATGAGTTTGTATAAGAACTGTATCCATAAAACAATGGATTCCTTTGGCATTTATCTGGAGACTTATTCTGTGACTTCTTTTCTCCCTTAGATTTTTGAAATAACAATGGGGTGGTATGTTTTAGGAATGTGTATTTTCAAGATAGACAGAAATCTTCAACCTCTGGTTTACTCCCCAAATACATACAACATACAACAGCTGGGGCTCAGCCAGGCTGAAGCCAAGCATCTGGAACTGCATCTGTGCCTCCCAATTGTTGGAGCCCCCCTCACATCCTCCTAGGGTATGCTTTACTAGGAAGTTGGAATTGGGAGTGGTGTCAGGGCTTGAAGTCAGGTACCCTGGTATGGATATGGGTGTTCCAAGAGATGTGTTAACTGCTACAACAAATACCCACTCTGAGAATTTACTGCATCAAAGACTTGACAATTCTTCCTCTGACCTTAATGTATAGAGTGATTGTACAGTCCATTATTATTTGCAGTGAAAATTTGAAATTAGCCAGTTTAACATTTCTCAGATAGAATCATTTATAGCACTAGAGACATAGGGATCTATAAACGAAGAATTGCCTTGTACAAGTAGCTGTAACAGAAACTCAAACATAATAGATTAAATAAGTTTCTTTCTCAAGCAGCATTTTGCAACTGAGGCAACCCAACTGGAGAGGCAGCACGGTGCCGCGTGACCATTCAACAACCCAGGTCACTTTGGTTTTCTTTCCTTAGGGAATTAGCTAGCCTCATCTGTACGGCCAAAGCTAAATCAATACCAGCACCACATGCTAGGGACGGCTAAGGGGGATGGAGAAGAAATGAAAGGCAGATGTACACGGGAGGCAGTGTACAAAGGTGCAGTGGTGAGAACTCCCATGCGCACGCTACACTCTCGCATTACTGTTAAAGAAGGATTTGGGCTTTGTAAGACTTTAATAACCTGCCAAGATTTTTTTAAAAAGTACGTTATCTTGGTTTAAGGTTATCTTGTATCCTGATGAATGTTAAGATACACCTTTCCCTCTCCCCTCAATAAGTAATTGTGGAGTACCTACTATAGGCCTAAAAATAAAGCTTGAGGTGTGTATGTGCAAGTGGAGCTACATTATGCCACATTGTCAGTTTAGACAATTCCCTATCTTGACTTTTTATGCTTAAAGTGAGGTGTTCTGAGTGGTGTCATTTGGGCCTGAGTTGTACTTTTCTCAGACGGTGACTTGCTGTGCTGAGTTTGCTTTGGTGATCTTCTTTATCAAAAACTTCACATGTTCACTGGCTTCCAAATCGAATGATTTTGCTTCAAAGCAGGTTTACTCAATCTCAGCACTGTTGATATTAGGGACTAGATATTTTGTGTTTGATACCAGTGACTTCCAGTTGTTGACAACCCACAGTGCTCTCGGGAGTCAAATTGCCCACTCTTGGGAAACATTGCTTAAAAGAATTCTGCTCAAGCAAATGTGACTTTTAAAACTCTATTGTCCTAAATGCAAGAAACCTAAATTATTGCTTCAAGTGCATTACATAATGAAACAGTGATTTTTCTTGTAAAATGCTCATCCCTTAACATACAAATTAATTGGAAAATGCCCATTTTAAAAAAGTTTTATTTATTTGAAAGTTATAATAAATGAGAAGGAAAGAGAGAGAGAATATGAATGTGAATGTTGACATCCATTCATCCACTCAAATGCATGCAGCAAACAGGGCTAGGCCAGGCTGAAGCCAAGAGCCAAGACCTTCATCCAGGTCTCATATGTGGCTCTCAGGAACTCTGCTGTTGCCTATCAAATGTGATAGTGCCAATACACATACTCCTGAAAATGCCCATTTAAACAGATTTCATGACCCTTTCTAAATGTACAATATATATTATGTCAGTATTTAAATTTGCATCACAGGGCAAGCTTTTGGTGCAAGGGTTGAGATGTTTCTTGAGGGGCAGCATTGTAGTACAGTAGATTAAGCTACCACCTGAAATGTGGGCATCCCATATCAAGTGCCAGTTTGTCTCTGCTGCTCTATTTCTGATCCAGCTTCCTTCTTACATGCCTGGAAAGCAGAAGAAAAAACCCAAGAGAATGGGCCCTGGCCACCTACATGGGAAACCCAGGTGGGGTTCCAGGCTCCTGGATTTGGCATGGCCCAGGTTGTTGCAGCCATATGGGGAGTGAACCAGCAGATGGAAGACCTTACACACTCTCTGTCTCTATCTTTCTTTCCCTGTCACTCTGCCTTTCAAATAACTGCTGAAAAAAAATGCCAGCATCCCATATAGGAATGCCTGACTTCATGTCCCGACGTGGCCTCCAATTCCAGCTTCCTTTTTTATTTTTTAATTTTAGTTACACAGGTTTCATGTATTTCATATATATGGATTTAGGAACATAATGACACTTTGCCCCTTACCTTCCCTCTTACCCATATTCCAACCCTTCTTCCTCCTCCCTCTCACACCACTGTTAATTTTTACAAAATCTATTTTCAGCCTTCTTAATGATCATATAGTTAACCTTACATTAAGTAAAAGAATTCAATGAATAGTATTAAGAGAGACAAGAGCCATCATTGAATCTCTATTTTACTCCAATACATTACATTTCAGGTACTCAGTTACTTCAGATCAGGGAAAACGTAGGATCTCTGACTTTCTGGGATCAGTTTATTTCATGAAGTATAATGGCATCCAGTTGTGTCCATCTTGTTGCAAAAGACAAGATTTTATTTATTTTTACAGCAGAATAGTACTTCATAGTATGTATATACCATAATTTCTTTATACAGTCAACAGCTGATAGACATCTGGGTTGATTGCATATCTTAGCTATTATGAATTGTGCTGCAGTGAACATAGGGGTAAAGATGACACTTTCAGATGTTGATTTCTTTTGATTTGGGTAAATTCCCAGGAGTGGGATGGCTGGATCATATGGTAGATTTATATTCAGATTTCTGAGGTATCTCCATACTATTTTCTGCAATGGCTGTACCAGTTTACATTCCCATCAACAGTGGGATTTCATTTTTTGGTTTCAATTTTGTTTATATATTCTCTCATTTTAATAATTTCTTTCCTCCTAGTAATTTTGGGTTTGGTTTGTTATTGTTTTTCTACATCCCTGAGATGCATTGATAACTCATTATTTGGTACCTTTTCAATTTCTTGATGTAGCACCAGTTGCTATAAACTTCCTTTTTAACACTGCCTTACTATAACCTGCAAGTTTTGATATGATGTTTTATTATCTTCATTTGTTTCCAGAAATTTTTTGATTTCTCTTTAGATTTCCTCTGTGACCCAGAGTTCATTCAGGAACATGTTGTTTGGTTCCAGTGTGTTTGCATATGATCCAGAAATTCTTAAGTTGTCGATTTCCAGCTTCATTCCATTGTGGTCAGAGTAGATGCGTGGTATGATTTCAAATTTTTTTTTGATTTGTTGAAATTTGCTTTATGGCCTAGCATATGGTCTATCCTAGAGAAAGTTCTGTGCACTGATAAGAAGAATTTGTGTGTGTTCTGCAACTGTGGGGTGAAAAGTTCTGTAGATATCACTTAGGTCCATTTGGTCAGTAGTGTCATTTAGCTCTGTTAATTCTTTGATTTTTTTGCCTAGTTGATCTGTCCATTGATGAAAGTGTGGTGTTGAAGTCCCCCATTGCTGTTGTATTGGAGTCTATTTCTCCCTTTAGATCCATTAACATTTCTTTTAAATAGCCAGGTGCCCTTTAATTGGGTGCATACACATTCATTGCAACCACATCTTCCTGTTGAATTGATCCCTTAATCATTACATAGTGCCCTTCTTTATCTTTTAACAGTTTTTTGTGTTAAAGTCTATTTTGTTTCATATTAGGATGGCAACACCTGCCATTTTCTTGCTTTCTGTTAGCATGGAATATCTTTATCCATCCTTTCACTTTCAGTATGCCTGTATCTTTGTTGGTGAGATATGTTTCTTGTAGGCAGCAAATAGATTGGTTATGTTTTTTTAATCCATTCAGCCAGTCTGTATGTTTAACTGGAGAGTTGAAGCCATTTGTATTCAGTGACTATTGGTAAGTAAGGACTTGGCCTGCCTATTGTTTACTTTGGATTTCTTTTGTATTTTTACTAGGGGATTTTCTGTTTTCACATGCTTTCTTAATGATGGCTATCTTACTGTGTTTCTGTGTGTAGCACATGCTTAAGCATCTTTTGTAAGGCTGGACCAGTGGTGACAAATTCTTTCAGTTTCTATTTTTCATGAAAGGTCTTTATTTCACTTTCATTCATAAATGAGAGCTTTGCATGGTACAGTACTCTGGGTTGACAGTTTTTAATCTCTTAAGACTTGGAATATATCTTGCCGTGCCCTTCTAGCCTGTAGGGTTTCTGATGAGAAGTCAGCTGTGAGTCTAATTGGAGATCCTCTGAAGGTAATCTGGCATTTCTCTTGTGAACATTTTAGAATTTTTTTTTTTTTTTTTTTTTTTTTTTTTTTTTTTTTTTTTTACGTTTTACTATGGAAAGTTTAACTACAATGTGTCATGGTGAAGACCTTTTCTGGTCATGTTTCTATGTGCTTCCTGTACTTGGACCTCCCTTTCTCCCAAATTGAGGAAGTTGTCTGTAATTATTTGGCTAAAATAAGCTAAAATAAAAATAGGCATTGCAATCCATTCTCTATCTACCCCTTCAGGAACTCCTAAGACCCATATATGTTGGGTCATTTGATAGTATCCCATGAATCTCCAACACTGTTTTTAAGTTTTCTATTTTTTTTTTATCTGACTGTAAGTTTTCCAAAGATTTTTCTTGTAGTTCAGATATTCTTTCTTCTGCCTTGACAAGTCTGCTGTTAAGGCTTTCCCTCATAGTCTTTATTTGATCTATTGAGTTCTTTGTTTCTAATATTTTATTTTGATTTCTTTAAAAATTTCAATTTCATGGGTAAAAATTTCATGTCATATGGTTTTCTTTAGTTCCTGGATTTGCTTCTGATTGCTTTTGAGTTATCCTATGATTTTGTGAATTCCATTTCTGGCACTTAATCTCTTCAACTTCACTTTCTGATATTGAAATGCTGTGTTCCTTTGAGGGGAGTGTCATGGTGTCTTCCTTGTTTTTGTTTCTTGAATTTCTGTGTTTGTTTTTAGTCATTTGTGGAGCTGATTTTTGTTTTAATCCTCTGATGGTTTTTATCTTAGAGCTATGTCTCTGTGGCTTAGAGGAATGTCTGCATTTGCAGTGCATACCAAGAGGTGTGTGTTGGGTGTGGCCAGGGAGCTCTGATCAGTGTTCCAGAGTGAGGAGTTTATCCAGGGTAACATCCATGTTGGGTGTGGTAGATCTCAATGTGGAGTGTTAGTCCCCAGTGTGTTCACTCATCTATGCCACCGTATGAACTGCACAAATGATCTGTGTAGTTCTTTCTGTGAGCACAGTTCCCACTGCAGCATCCTGCCAAAGGCAACCAAGAAGCTCAGGGCATGTGGATCCATACCCAGTGGTTACCCAGATCCCCAGATGCACCGTGCACTCTCTCATGTAACTATTGAATCCCCACTGATGCTGCACACAAGGCTCCCAGAGTCTATGGTTGCAGAGGTTTCTCTCTGCTATGACAGCCTGTCCAGACAACAAAGGCAGATGTTCCCTGAGCCAGTTCCATCTAAAAGGCTTGATCCTGGGAGTCTGCTGATGTCTCACCATCCTACTTGGTTGCCCAGCCATCTCACTATCAGGCTCAAAGTCAGTAGGGAGTGCAGATGTTTCTCTCCACTAGAATCTCTAAATCACACAGGTACATGGAGCCACTGGCCGGATGTTGCTCACTTCCCCCCACTGCCACCAGTACTGCCAAGAAGATGGCCTCCTGTCTCGGCCAGTTGCTATGTGCATACACAAATGCTTCTGCAGCTCCTGCACAAATCCAAAATAAGACTGATGCTTTCTCAGCTGGAAAGTGAGAGCTGTTGTGGGGAAGTTGGGGCGAGATCTACATGCCCCCTCTACTTCCACTGGGTACACAGGCAACAGCTAGCAACCAGTTGCCCCAAGGGTCCAGTCCAGACTCATGCCATGCTCTCCCGCTGGCTGTATTACCATGGGTTGCTGCAGTCCAGTCCCACCTCTGTCACCAAGCTGCCACCCACTCTGGCTCTCGGCTGCTGCAGTTTTCCAGCTTCCTTCTAATATGTACCTTGGGAAGCAGCAGACGACAACTCAAGTATTGGGGTTTCTGCCACACATGTTGGAAACCCAGCCTGAGTTCCTGTCTCCTGGATTCAACCTGGCTCAGCCCCACCTAATTGTGGGCATCTGGGGGAGTAAATCATGGATAAAAGCATTCACTCTGCCTCATTCACTTTGCCTTTCAAATAAATGAAAATTTTAAAATATGTAGTTTCTTGTACAGAATTTAAATGCCTTATTTTTCAAATTAAAAACTCCCTTTTGGTTACATGGCTCAGTGCTGGCATGTTTACAAAGAACAGACAATCTCTGAATAGAATGTTGCTTCCACTGTGGTTTGTAAAATAGCTACTGGTATACTACAGAGTTTTGTAAGTGTTCTCCTTATATGACATGTCTGCTAAATACTGATAAAAGAATAACAATCTGCCATTTTATTGGCTTCAGCTAAGTAAAACCTGCAGTCCTTTGTATTTCAAAATTATATGAATTCAGTCAGTTGGTTGACCAAAACATACCCTTTTTGTGCTATTCATTTTAGTGAATGAATTAATTAATTTGCTGAGTAGAGCTGAATTCATGAAAGCATAAATTAATTTAAATCCCCCTCCCTGCCTGCTGAGATAATGCTTTTGTCCATATCTAGAGAAAGGAGGAAGAGTATCGACTAGACTGTTATTTCCACAAGCCAATCAGTTTTCATAAAGCACTGATAAATTGTGATTTTTAAATAGCATTGTGTTTGTCCAGGACAAACACCACAACTGTCAATCTTAGTTTTTCATGTTTGAGGAAGTTTATTTTCTCTGACAGGTGTAGACCATTAATGAAGAGCAATACAGAAAAATACTAGGCAAAACGATGGTTATTTATTGGTTAGGAAATCATCATAGGGATGTCACGAAAGCAAAGTGTTTATTACCACTCTGGTCCGTTTAAGTGATGTCAATGAACATTTTCTTGATGGTTATTACTGGTAAATTTTTAAGATATATGCAAAGGGAAAAACTAAATATGAGGCTTTTAAAAAGATTTATTTATTTATTTGAAAGGCAGAGTTACACAGAGAGAAGGAAAGGCAGAGAGTGAGAGAGGTCTTCCATCTGCTGGTTCACTCCCCAGTTGGCCGCAATGGCTGGAGCTGCACCAATCCAAAGCCAGGAGCTTCCTCTGGGTCTTCCCATGTTGGTGCAGGGGCCCAAGGACTTGGGCCATCTTCCATTGCTTTCCCAGGCCATAGCAGAGAGCTGGATGGGAAGTGGAGCAGCAGGGATGTGAACTAGTGCCCATACGGAATGCCGGGACTCCAGGCTGTGACTTTATCCCTATGCCACAGCGCCTGCCCCAGTATGAGGCTTTTACAGTTCAACAATGTACCATTTGACCTTCGATAGAATCATGGTTATAAATAGGATGTAACCAGGAGTGTCTGTTCTTACACACTTTGAAGATCATCTCCATTGCAGAGACTGTTATTCCAATTAATTGTTTGTAGAACTTCTGATCTGAAAATACAGAGTTTAATTCTGAAGCAGCCTGGTTACATTTTAGCCACCTCATCCTATCCTATTATATCAGTGTTTTTTTATTTTTTTTTCCTTAGCATTTCCTTTACCAGGTTTACGATTAATTCTGTGTCTGGTTTATAAGAGGAAATAAGGGACAAGTGCTGTGGTATGGCAGGTTGCTATTTGGGTGTGAGTCCTGTCTCAGCTTCCCAACCAGCTTCCTGCTGAATACTTTCTTGCTAAATATACTCTAGTAAACATGATTTGTTGAAAGTTAACTGTTTAATAATCTCTCTTACTGGAGCTTAAGATCTGTGGGAAGAATACATCATAGCCCTTATAATATGCACCCTGAAAAGTATCAGTGGGTTGTTCAAGTACTTGGGTTCCTGAGAGCAACATGGGAGACCTAGCTGAAGTTCTGGCTCCTGGCTGGCCCAGCTGTACAAGTTACATGCACTTGGAGAGTGACACAGTGAATGGAGGATCTTTCTCATCTCCCTGTTTATCTCTATTGCTGTACCCTTCAAATAAATAAAAATAAAGAAGGAATAAGGGCCTTCAGTGACTCGCAAAATTTTACTTTTCTTTTTATTTGTGTTTGTTTTGCAAAGAATTAAGAGGTTTCTGTTTCTACCCTGCTGGTTTTCTGAGTAACAATGTGAAAGCTGTTTCCTACATTTCTTTTTTAAAAAAAGATTTATTTTTTATTTATTTGAAAGATAGTTATAGAGGTAGAGACAGAGAGAGGTCTTCCATCCACTGGTTCACTCCCCAAATGGCCACAGCAGCCGGAGCTACACTGATCGGAAGCCAAGAGCCAGGAGCTTCTTCTGGGTCTCCCACATGGGTACAGGGGCCCAAGCACTTGGGCCATCTTCTAATGCCCTCCCAGGCAACAGCAGAGAGCTGGATCAGAAGAGGACCAGCCGGGATTAGAACCAGTACCCATTTAGGATGCCGGCGCTTCAGGCCAGGGTTTTAACCCGCTGCGCCACAGTGCTGGCCCCATAGTTCCTGTATTTCAAGTGATCCTTGTTCCAGGTGCAGGGAACAGGTCAGGGTTTCCATGCATTCATTCATTCCTTCTGCACATCCTGTCTCTGTGATGTTCCAGGTGAATTCTGGACATCAAGGGTACAGCAGTAGATAAGGGCCTTGAAGTATTCTCCTCACAGATCTTTGGCTCCGGTAAGAAAGATCATTGAACAGTTAACTTTTTTTTTTTGAAAAAAAATTTTTTAGACAGGCAGAGTGGACAGTGAGAGGGAGAGACAGAGAAAGGTCTTCCATTTCCGTTGGTTCACCCTCCAATGGCCGCTGCAGCTGGCGCGCGGCGGCCGGCACACCGCGCTCATCTGAAGCCAGGAGCCAGGTGCTTCTTCTGGTCTCCCATGTGAGTGCAGGGCCCAAGGACCTGGGCCATCCTCCACTGCACTCCTGGGACACAGCAGAGAGCTGGCCTGGAAGAGGGGCAACCGGGACAGAATCTGGCACCCCGACTGGGACTAGAACCCGGGGTGCCGGCACCACAGGTGGAGGATTAGCCTATTGAGCCACGGTGCCGGTCAAAACAGTTAACTTTCAACACATCATGTTTACTTGGGTATATGTGAGCGAGGAACCATTCATGAATCAAGCTACATTCAGGATCAAGTCATGTGGGCAGTGAGTATATAGACAGAACAGGGAAGGAAAGTTCAGAAACGGCTCCATTGGTTGCAGCCCAGTGATTGCCTTGTTTGGACAGGTGTCAGCCTTTGATTGGCTGAAACTCAACTACTCTTGGTATCCCTAGCTTAATGTTTCAGGTTGTTGAGGTAGGTAGCAGCTTTCTACATGGGCGTTTGAAATATGGAGATAGCCTTGCGGCAGTGGTCTCCTGTTTATTTAACAGAACCAATCATCCAGAATGTCTAAATACAGATTATGGTTATGTAATAAAATGAAAAAGCCATGGGAGATATGAAGACAGGAAGATATGGTCAGGGAAGGCTTCTTGGAGGAAGTGACAGCTGAGACGTGTCAGCCAAAGGATATCATGCACACCTTTGGAAGAGGCGAATTCAGGCAATGGGGGCAGTGAATGTGAAGCCCCTCACAGAGTAAAGACCTATACAGTTATCAGAACTCCAAGAAGTCAGAGAGCAAGAGAGGACGGCACAAGATCAGATGCAGAGCCAGGCCAGGGTGAGACGGTGAAGGGCATGGTCTGGTTGGATTTTGTCCTACATCAGTGGGCAGCCGTTGAGGTGTTTAAAGTGGAAAAAGCCCATGATTGGATTTTTCTAAAATACCTTTTTTTTTCTTGCCATTTCATTAGAAAAATGGCAGCAGAGAATGGCCAAATACCTGAGTCCCTGTCAACCATGTGGGAGAGCTGGATGGAGCTCCTGACTACTGGCCTTGGCCTGGCCCAGCCTCTCTCTCCCTGCCCCCTTTCTCCCTCTCTCTTTCTCTGTTTTCCTCCTTCCCTGTTGCTCTGCCTTTCAAATAAACAAAATGAAAAAACAAATGGCAAAATTGTCACATTTTCTAAATTATAAGTTTTAATTGATTAAATGTACATATTTAAAATATATCACCATTTGCAAGGGCAAAAATAGTAGAGATGTCCCCAGCTGTTAGGCTGACAAAGGAGAGAGCAAGGGGAAGCAGGTGTCTGAATGCTGTTAGTCGCTCTCTGACTGTCTCAGATGCCTGTAGTTACTGCCCTTTATTAAGACATGGAGCATGCATTCCTCATCAGCTTGGCTGCTAGGCAGTGAACAGTGTTTTTTGTCAAACTGTTAAGATTTAGCTGATCTATGGTTATTAATTAGAATGTACCTAAAATTGGATCAATAACTTTTCTATTTTAAAACATCTGTTTTCATTTTATTTGAAAGAAATTCAGAAGTGTATGGGGGTGGGGAGACAGCTTTTTCCATCCATTCGTTCACTCCCCAGCTGTCTGTAATAGCCAGGGCGAAGTCAGACCAGACCCAGTAGCTGAGACCTACATCTAGGTCTCCCACGTGGGTGGCAGGGATCCAGGCTGATCCATCATGCTGCTTCCCATGGTGTGCGTTAGCAAGAAGCTGGATTTGAAACAGAGAATGTGGACAGGCAATCCAATGCGGGAGGTGAGCATCCCAAGTAGCAACTTAACTCCTGTGCCAAATGCCCAACCTCACCTGAAATGTTTTTAGAAGGCAAAAATCCATGTTGTTTCATTTTCTCCAATTCACCTGTTTAGGTTTTTAAATTAAATGAAATTCATTTTTTAAAAGCCCACTTCTTTCCAGAATTTAAGATTACTATACATTTCCAAAGATGTATTATAAAATCAGCTTCCTTTTTAAGTTTTTTCACAGATTGGGTGAAATAGAAGATTGCTTCACACAGTGCTAAAAATGACCTGGCAAGAATGTAAAAATATTTCAACAGTCTGAGTTTTTTTCTTCTCTGATACAGCCACATTGGCCTATTCTGAGTGGATCATTACAGTGTTGATGGTCACCTAATGACCGCATACAAAAATCGAATGCTAGGGCAGACAAGCTCTTTAACAGCCCGTAATCCTCCTGATGAAATTTTTCTCTAGAGATTAGAATGTGTCAGGCAACTTGCCTGTATTGAAGTGGACTTTCATTTCATATGGTCACAATAGTGTGGATGGTAATCCACTGGGAAGCTCTTACTCATGGAGTGTATCAGACATGGTTTTGTATACAAGGAGTCTTTAACATATTTGTGGGAAAGAGATATTGTGAAAAACTATGCATGGATTTCAAAATTGTACCAAAATAAATTTTTAGATTTTATTTAATTTATTTCAGAATGGTTTTCAATTTACACAACAGAACTTGTAATCATACAAAGAGTTCTCATGCACCTCTCACCCCATTTCTCCTATTAACATCTCATATTAGTATCTTTGTCAAATTAACGAGCTATACCCAGCTTCTCCTTTTTAAATCCAAACTCCTTGATATCCTTTCTATACCTCCCAGCCGCTAGTAACCAACATTTTTTGCTCGGATTAAGATTTATTATTATTATTTTAACTCATATATAAGAAAACGTGTGGTATTTGTCCTTCTGTGTCTGGCTTATTTCACTAAATATGTTCTTCAGTTGCATCCACTTTACTGCATATGACAGGATTTCACTCTTTTTTATATCTGAATAATTCATTCTATATAAAACACATTTTCTTCATCCATTCATCTAATGATGGACTTAGTTGGTTTCACATTTTTGCTATTGTGAACAGTGCTTCTGTAAACATGGTGGAGCAGATATCTCCTTCATATGTTGAGTTCATGCCTTTGGGTATATATCCAGCCATGGGATTGCTGGGTCATATGGAAGTTCTATTTCTAGCTTTTAAGTAAATCTGCATACTGTTTTCCATAGTGGCTGCACTAATTTATATTCCCACCAACAGTATATAAGTTTCTCTTTCTCCAATCCTCACCAGCATTTGTTATTCTGTGCCATGGTGCCGTGGTGAGGTGATACCTCACTGTGATTTTCATTTGCATTTTCCTGATGACCAGTGACATTTGGCATTTTTTTCCATTTATTTGTTGGCCATTTGTATTTCTTCTTTTGAGGACTGACTATTCAGGTTCTTTGCCCATTTCTTAATTGTACTGGTTGTTTTTGTTGCTGAGTTTTTAGAGTTGCTGTTTATTCTGGATATTAATCTTCTGTTGGATAAGTACCTTGCAAATATTTTCTTCCATTCTGTTGGATGGCTCTTCACTCTGTTAATGGTTTCCTTTGCTGTACAGAAGTTTCGGGGTTTGATGTAGTCCCATTTGTCTAGGTTTGCTTTCATTGCCTGTGCTTTGGAGTCTTATCCAAGATGTCATCATCTACACCAAAGTTTAAGTATTTTCCCTGTGTTTCCTTCAAGGAATTTCATGGTTTCTGAGCTTAAATTTACAACTTTAATACATTTTGAGTTGATTCTTACATATGGTTGAAAGGTAGGGATCCAGTTTCAGTCTTCTAGATATTATTTATATATATCCAGCTTTGCCAGCCACATTTACTGAAAAGATTATACTTTCTGCTTTGTATTTGGCACTTTTGTCAAAACTCAGTTGGGTATATGTATGTGGATTAATCCCTTGGCTCTGTATTTTGTTCTGTTGAATTGTGTGTCAGTTATTATGCCAGTACCTTGATGTTTTAATTATTAAAGCTTTCTAGTGTGCTTTGAAAGCAGCTGTTGTGATGCCTCAAGCTTGATTTGATTTTTTTCTCCCTTAGGATCATTTTGTGTATTTTGGATCTTTTGTGGTTCCATATGAATTCTAGAATTGGTTTTCTAATTATGTGAAAACTGCCATTTGTATTTTGATGGGGTTACATTGAATTTTCAGATTGCTTTAGATAGCATAGACATTTTAATGATATTAATTCTTCCATGAGTAAGGAATATCTTTACATTTTTTGTATCCTTTGATTTCTGTCATCAATGTTTGATAATTTTCATTGTAGAGATATTTCACTTTGGTGAAATTTATTACTAAATATTTTTTGGTAGCTATTGTGAATGGGATTTCTATTCTGTTTTTTTTTTAAGTGAGATAATTTTTGGTGTATAAAAATGCTAATGTTTTTGTATGTTGATTTTTGTATCCTGTGACTTTATTAAATTGGTTTGACAGTTCTAAGAGCTTTTTGGTGGAGAGTTCAGTGTTTTCCATGAGCAACTTCCTGTCATTTGCAATTATGAATATTTTGACTTCCCCCTTTCCAATTTTGAAGCTCTTTTTTCCTTTCTCCTCTGTAACTACAGTTGCTAATACTTCCAATACTAAATTGAATGTTGAAAGTGAGCATCCTTGTCTTGTCCCATATCTGAGAGGAAATGCTTCCTGCTTTTCCTAGTTCAGTATGGTATTGGCTGTTGGCTTGTCATTTATAACCTTTTTTATTTTGAGGTATGTTAGCTCCATATGTAATTTGCTGAGGGGTTTTATCATGGAGGGAGATTGAACTTTATCAACTGCTTTCTCTGCATCTATTGAGACAACCATACAGTTTTTATTCCTCTGTCTGTTGATGTAATTTATGATGTTTATTGATTTTTTTTAATGTTGACCCACCCTTGAATCTCTGGGATAAATCCCATTTGATCATGTCATATGATCTTTTTGATGTAGTATTGGAGTCCATTTACCAATTCTTTTAAAGAATTTTTGCAGCTCTGTACATTAAGGATATTGGTTTGTCGTTTTTGTGTTGTCTTTGGTTTTGGTATCAGTGGTGCTGGTCTTATAAAAAAGCTTGGCAGAGTCTTATCTTTTTCAATATTTTCAAATAGTTTAAAAAATACTGGAGTTCTTTAAATATTTTGTGGAACTCAGTAAAAAAGGCATCATATTCTGGGCTTTTCCTTGATGGGAGACTTTTTTTTAAGATGTATTTATTTATTTATTTGAAAGTCAGAGTTACACAGAGAGAGAGGGAGAGGCAGTGAGAGAGAGAGAGAGAGAGAGAGAGAGAGAGAGAGAGGTGGGTCTTCTATCTGCTGGTTCACTCCCCAGATTGCTGCAACAGCCAGAGCTGCGCTGATCCGAAGCCAGGAGCCAGGAGCTTCTTCTAGGTCTCCCACGTTGGTGCAGGGGCCCAAGGACTTGGGCCATCCTCTACTGCTTTTCCAGGCCATAACAGAGAGCTGGATTGAAAGTGGAGCAGCTGGGACTCGAACCAGCACCCAGATGGGATGCTGGCACTGCAGGTGGTGGCTTTACCCACTATGCCACAGTGCTGGCCCCATTGGGAGACTTTTAATTACTGTTTCAATGTCATTACTTGTTATGGGTCTGTTCAGATTTTCTGTACCTTCTTGATTTAATCTTGATACATTATATGTATCCAGAAATTTATCCATTTGTTTCAGGTTTTCCAATTTGTTAACATAGTTGTTAACAGTAGTTTCTTATGATCTTTATTGTTCTTGTGGTATTTATTATAGTAGCCTGCTTTTCATCTCTAATTTATTTGACACTTTTCCCTTTTTCTTTGTTAGTCTAGTTAAACATTTGTTTATTATGTTTACCTTCCCCCAAAACCAGCTTTTCATTTTTTTAATTTTAATTTCATTTATTTCTGCTCTGATTCTTATGTCTCACCTCCTGCTAATATTTTGTTTTTTTTTTTAATATTTTTTAAGTCCTTGTGGTGCATCATTAAATCATTTATGTGAGACCTATTTTTTAACAAAAGCAGTTAATGCTACAAAGTTCCATCTTAATTACTCCTTTTGTTATATCCCTCAGGTTTTGATATGTTGTGTTTCCATTTTTGATTGTTTCAAGAATATTTTTGACAGCCTTTTCAATTTCTCCAGTGATCCATTGGTCAATCAGTAGCATGTTGTTTAATTTCCAGGTATTAGTAAATTTTCTATTTTTCTTGTTGATATCAGGTTTTATTCTTTTGTGGTCTGAGAAGATACATACAATGATTTCAATCTTCTTAAATTTATTAAGACTTAGGGTTGGTGTTGGCACAGCAGGTTGGGCTGACTGCAAAGCCAGATCTCATATAAGAGTGTTGGGTTGAGTCACAGCTGCTCCACTTCTGATCCAGCTCCCTGCTAATGTGCCTGGAATTAATTTAGTATTAATGTAGTAAAATATTACTACAACTCACTTTGAGACAGAGAGATAGAGAGAGACTCTGAGAGATGATGGCCTTGCTTGGGAAAGATTGAAGCCAAGGATCAAAAACTCAATTTGAGGATCTAGTCACTCAGAGAGTGAGAGTGAGAGACTGAGAGATGGTGGTCATGCCTGGGCAAGATTGAAGGCAAGGATCAAAAATTCAATTTTGGTCTGGCGCTATGATGCCATGGGTTAAGGTGCCTCCTGCAATTCTGGCATCCCATATGGGCATCAGTTTGAGTTCCAGCTGCTCCACTTCCAATCTAGCTCTCTGCTAATACACCTGAGAAAGCAGCAGCAGATGGCCCAACTGCTTGGACACCTTCATCCCGATGGGAGACCAGGGATGGAGTTCCTGGCTCCTAGCTTTGGCCTGGCCCAGCTAGGCTGTCACAGCCATTTGAGGAGCGAACCAGCAGATAGAAGAGCTCTTTCTCTGTCTCTGACTCTGCCTTTCAAATAAATGAAATCATTTTTTAAAAGTTAGTGAGACTTGATTTTTGGCCTAATATGTGGACTATCAGAGAAAATGTTCCATATGCTGGTGAGAAGTATGTGTACTCTATAGTTGTTGGTGAAATATTCTCTAAGTTGTTAGGTCCATCTGCTCAATGATATAGTTCAACTCTAATATATCTTTGTGGATTTTCTGTCTGGGTGATCTATCCATTGATTACAGTGGGGTGTTGAAGTCCTCTACTATTATTGTATTGTATTCTCTCTCTTCCTCTAGGTCTTATTTTGGGTGCATACATATATTTATTATAGCTGTAACAATTTTATCGATATATATGCTTATTCATCTTTTTATTCTAATTTTTAAAACATGTATTCATTTATTTGAAAGTCAGAGTTACAGATAGAGGAGGAGAGACAGATTATCCATCTGCCAATTCACTCCCCAGCTGGCTGCAATGGCTGGGGATGGGCCAGGCTGAGGCCAGAAGCTAGGAGTTTCATGCAGGTCTCCCATGTGGGTGATAGGGGCCCAACTGCTTGGGCTATCTTCTGCTGCTTTGCCCAGGTCATTTGCAAGGAGCTGGATCAGAAGTGGACCAGCTGAGACTGGAACCAACAGCCATGAGATGCTGCCATCCCAGTTGGCAGCCATATCCCCTATGCCACAACTCTGGCCCCTGTCTACCTGGTTTTATAATTTTTTATTTTTTATTTAATTTCAGTTTTATTTGAAGAGACTACAGCCACAGCAGCTCATTTTTGGTTTTGATTTTGCTTGGTGTATTTTCAGTCTGTGTGTATCTTGACTTGTGAGTTTTTTCATCCATTCAGTCAACTTATATCTTTTGGAGAATTTAATCCATTTACTTTATTCTTTTTTTTTAAAGTATTTATTCTTTTATTTGAAAGGCATAGCTACAGGGAGAGGGACAGCCAGCGATTGAGCTGTTCTGTCTGCTGGTTCACTCCCCAAATGGCTGCAAGAGCCAGGGCTGGGCCAGGCCAAAGCCAGCAGGTAGGAGCTTCTTCCTGATCACCCACATGGATGGCAGGGGCCCAAGTACTTGGGCCATCCTCTGCTGCTTTCCCAGGCTCATTGGGAGTGAGCTGGATTGGAAGTGGAGCAGCCAGGACTCTAACCATTGCCCATCTGGGATGCCTGTGTTTCAGGTCATGGCTTAACCTGCTGTGCCACAGCACTGGCCTCAACCCATTTACTTTGAAGGTTAATATTGATAGACAATAAGTAACTTCTGTCATTTTGTTAATTGGTTATTGGTTGAATCTGCTTTGTTAGTGATGTTGGCACTATCATGTTTTCATGATGTTTACTTCCAATGTGGAAATGCCTTCAAGATTTCTTATAAAGCTGGTATGATGTCGATAAATTCAGTTTTTGCTTGTCTGGGAAACATTTTCTTCACTTCTTTTTTTTAAAGATTTATTTATTTATTTGAAAGTCAGAGGTACAGAGAGAGAGAGAAGAGAGGCAGAGAGAGAGAGATCTTCTGTCTGATGGTTCACTCCCCAGATGGCCATAATGGCTGGAGCTGCGCCAATCCGAAGCCAGGAGCCAGGAGCTTCCTCCAGGTCTCCCATGCGACTGCATGGCCCAAGGACTTGGGCCATCTTCTGCTTTCCCAGGCCATAGCAGAGAGCTGGATTGGAAGAGGAGAAGCCGAGACTAGAACTGGCACCCATATGGGATGCCAGCACTTCAGGCCAGGGCGTTAACCCAGTGCGCCACAGTGCCGGCCCCTATTCTTCACTTCTAAAAGACAGTTTCACTGGATGTTATATTCTTGGTTGGAAGTGTTTTCTTTCAAGACCTTGAATCTATTACCCACTCTTCCCTGGCATGCAGGGTTTCTGCTGAGAAATCTGCTGTTAGTCTAATTGGTTATCCTTTATACGTAATTTGACATTTTTCTTACTTTATACATAATTTAACATTTTTCTTACTATCTGTAGGATTTTTTCCTTATCCTTAACTTCTGATAATTTGTCTATAATATGCCTTGTAGGAGATCTTTATTGGTTCAATCTGGTTGGATTATCTGAGACTCCTATATCTGGATCTATATCTCTTTCCAGACATGGGAAGTTTTCAACTATTATTTCATTTAGTAGGTCCTCAATGGTTTTCTTTCCTTCTTTTTATCTTCAGGTATCCCTACAATACAAATACAAGTATTAGCTTTTTTTTTTTTTTTTTTTTGACAGGCAGAGTGGACAGTGAGAGAGAAACAGAGAGAAAGGTCTTCTTTTGCTGTTGGTTCACCCTCCAATGGCCGCTGCGGCTGATGCACTGTGGCCGACGCACCACGCTGATCCAAAGCCAGGAGCTAGGTGCTTCTCCTGGTCTCCCATGCGGGTGCAGGGCCCAAGGACCTGGGCCATCCTCCACTGCACTCCCGGGCCACAGCAGAGAGCTGGCCTGGAAGAGGGGCAACTGGGACAGAATCTGGCGCCCCGACAAGGACTAGAACCCAGTGTGCCGGCGCCGCAGGTGGAGGATTAGCCTATTGAGCCGCGGCACTGGCCACAAGTATTAGCTTAATGGTATCCCATATGTTGTAGAGTCTTTGTTCTTTTTTTTTTTTAAGATTTATTTTATTTATTTGAAAGATAGAATTACAGAGAGGGGTAGAGGTAGAGACAGAGAGGTCTTCCATCTGCTGGTTCACTCCCAGATGGCCACAACAGCCAGAGCTGCACCTATCCAAAGCCAGGAGCTTCTTCCGGGTCTCCCATGTGGGTGCAGGGGCCCAAGCACTTGAGTCGTCTTGTACTGCTTTCCCAGGCCATAGCAGAGAGCTGGATTGGAAGAGGAGCAGCTGGGACTAGAGCCAGTGCCCATATGGAATGCCTGCACTTCAGGCCAGAGCTTTAACCCACTGCACCTTAGTGCCGGCCCCTCATTCTTTTTAATTCTTGTCTCTCTATTTGCCTCTGACTGGGTTATTTCAAAAGTCTTATCTTGCTGGTCAGATTTTTTTCCTCCACTTGGTCTTCACTGCTGTTGAAGCTCTCAATTGTAGTTTTTATTTCATTGATTAAAGTTTTCAGCTTCAAAATTTGGTTATTTTTAATGACTTCTGTATATTGAATTATTCATGTCAACCAATGTTTTTCTTCACTTCTTTAAATTGTGTTTGTATTCTCTTACATTTGATTGAGTTTCTTTAGGATCATTATTTTTCAGGCACTTCATATATTTTCTTCACATGACAGTCTATTTCTGGAACAATTGTGGTCCTTCTTCATTTCTCCTGTGTCCCTGTATTGACATCTGCATATCTGATGTAATAATTCCATCTTTATTGGAGTAGAATTCATTGGAAAATACTTTTTTGTTTAGATGGAATGTGGGGTGTTCCTTGGATTGTTGATTTGGCTTTCTTTTTAGGTGAGCTCAGAAATGGAACCTCTGAATGTTTTCTTCTGCAATGTCTACAATAGCCACAGTTATCTAGTACAGCAGTTTTATGGAGGTAATAGTATGGCTTTGAGCTGAACATGAGCTTCCAAAGGTGTGTGTCTTTAATCTCCAGAGTTGGATATTAGTCACACTAGGGCTTTGATGATTAAAACTGTTTCTGGTGCTATGGGACACAGAGGGGGCCATCCCATTGTCTCAGCAGGCAAGTGTGAGTGATGCTTTGGGTAGCAGTAGCTGTGGTCCCAACTGCATGTTGTGGATAGAACCTTCTCTAGGTCCTTCTGTGTGAGCATGACTGAAGCTGGGGCTTATAGCACCTAGAGCCTGAGCCCCAGCACTGGGAGATGTTAAGGGGAAGTTGCCCAGTTCTACAGATTGAATACAGGTTATACTGAGGATGGTGCACTGGCAGATGTGGGTATAGAGTATTGGAATCGAGATAGGTTCTTCCCTAGGTCCTGCAGGGTTTGCTCTAATGACTCTAAGGAGTGTAATACTAATGGTCACCATCTTGGAGCTGCTGGTTATGGTGGGGTCTTTACCAAAGTCTCTCAGGGTAACTGTCAGTTAGTCCAGGGATTGTCAATTGGTAATCACCAACCTGTGGCAGCAGAATGTGGGTAAGTCCAAGTTACTTTAGGGGTTATGATCCCAGCAGTGATAGTCATGGAGTTGCAGGGTACAGATAGGACTGCCACCAGTTCCCACAGGGAATGCAAAGGTGATGCTGGGACTCCAGCTCTGGCCCTCTAGTACTCTGTGGCAAGAGCTACTGAAGGGTCCTCCTCAGGCCTGGTCCTCTGGGATTTTGTATGGGCTGCTGCTGGCAACTCCCTGCAAGCAGCCATGGGGCACTCCTGTAGACAGCACGGAGCAAGTGTAGCTCCAGGGCTTATGTCCAGAACTCCTGCAGTTGCAGGATTCAGAGGGGGCTGCTCTCTGCTCTAGAAAACGCCTTTGTTGTCTCTGGGGGCTCCTGGTAGTGAATGGGGCTGCTTGTTTGCTCTTAAGACAGGTGAAGTTTACCAGCTGTTTACCGCAGCTTGGGTCTAGCACTTCAGGGGCAGAGGGAAACAGTGTGGCATCCTTCCTTGGAGCAAGGTGGTCTATAGGACCTCAGTAAGTGAAGACGATAGAATTGTCCTGGAGTTAGGGCTGCTACAGCAGTGACCAGAGTCATGCCACTTGTTGTGTACCTCTTTCTGGCAAGATGGCATTCTCCTGCAGGAAGACTTGGAAAGGAGCTGTTGATGGTGGCAGTGGGTGGCTTGCTTTGTTTCTCTCTGCCAGCCTTCAGAGTCTTCATGCTGTTTGCAGATCTCTTTACTTTCTTCCTGAAGGTTTTTGCTCCATCTCCTCTGTTCTAATATAGACAAAATCCTATCCAGACAGTGTCTCCCAGCCAGGGGACTGGGTAGGAGCAGCACCACTAGCACTGTGCTTGGTTTCTCTACTGTTTTAGAAGTCTCTGTGCTGTTGGTAGTTCCCTCACTTTACTGCAGCTTTCCCTCAGGCAGCCTTCTGGAAGTGCAGTTCTTCCCTCCTTAGGACACTTTTTTTCTGCCTGAGTTGGATGCAGATCTTCTCTCAGTAAATTTACCTTTCAATTCCATTTTTTTTGTGAGCAGTTTAAAGGATCTTCATGTTGAAGCCTGTGTAGTAACTTCTTTGCACAGTGAAGGTTGAAACTCACCCCGTTAGGAGAAATATACCATCCCTATCCTGATCTCTGGGCATTGACACCAAGTTGTTCTTAATTATTTACTAAAATATATTTGAAGATAGCAATTTTCCCCCTAAAATCAGGGTTTCTACATGGGTGACATCATGATACACACAAAATTAGTAGTCTTTAAGATAGCCTTTTAATCCCCTAGGTGGGTTCAGGCATTTGATATAACTGTTAAAGTCACTGGTTCAATGCCTGGATCCCATGTCTGAGTACCTGGTTCATGTCCCACCTGTTCCACTTCTGATCCAGGTCCCTGCTAATGGCATGGGGAAAGGGGCAGAAGATGGCCCAAGTGCTTGGGCCTCTGCACCCAAATGAGAGATCCAGAAAAAGCTCCTGGCTTTGGTCTAGCCCAGTCCCAGCTGTGGCAGTCACATGGAGAGTAAACCAGCAGATGGGAGATCTCAATCTCTCTTCACCCCCACTCCCCTTCACCTTCCATCCATTGATTCACTCCCCAAATGGTCACAACGGCTAGGGCTGGGCCAGGCCCAAACCAGAAGCCAGGAGCTTCATCTGAATCTCCCACATGAAGGATCAGGGCCCAAGCACTTGGGCCGTTTTCCACTGTCATCCCAGGCACATTAGCAGGGAGTGGATCAGATATGGAGCAGCTGGGTCCCCAAATGGAACTCATGGGATGCTGGCTTTGTAGGCAGTGGCTTAACCTGTTGCCTTAACCCTGAAGCTGACTTATTTATTTATTTAATTTAGAAAGTCATATCATATGTTAAATCTGTTGACCTTGGGTAGCATTATTTTCAACTTTGCAAGAATAATTCTGTTTACATCCATCTCTGTTCATAGATGTCTAAAAGTGGGGAAAAGGAATGGGATGTTTCCATCTTTTTAAACTAAAGCAGTTTCTTTTCTACCAGCTCCTCCTTGCACCCCAAGATGGTGGGTTGGACAATGAGCTAACCAAGAGGAGAAAAGTGCAATTCCATTTAGCTCATGTGTTGCACAAACCCCGAGGTTTACTGCTTTTTCCAGCAGGCTGAAGTTTGAGGCAGGAGATGGAATGGGACTTAAAGTGGTTGCATTTTTGTTAAATGCCAGATGCTTGCCATGCTTTATCTCACATCATCTTGATTAAATGCCATGAGATTAGTGAGAGTACCTACTTAAGAAGAATCAGGTGCAGACATTGTGAGCCATCCTTGTTCAGAATCCTGACCTTACCTCTCATTGTACCTCTGCCTCAAAGGCAACATTGATGAAGCAAAGCCTTTTCCTAGGGCTAAAGGATCAGTCATGCATTCTTACTTTTAGTGCTGCAGATTCCTAGACCATTTCTCACACACCTGTAATCAATTTTAAATATCAAAAGTTGCACGGAGATTGAAGCTGCACAGGAATTTTTTGTAAGTCTTCTGTGTTTAATCATTCATTTGCTGCTCCCCTGCAATTGACTGGGTAATTATAAACAAAGGAAATCCTTCAACACTTCTAAGATCTTAGTGAATGGCAGTTATAATAATACAGAAAAATCTCATTGATTTTAATGTCTTTAATATCATGAATATCATGTAGCACAATTGTGTTACAATTTTGCCATCTGGAAAAAGGAGGTGTGTGTGTGTGTGTGAGAGAGAGAGAGAGAGCGAGCACGTGTGAGAGAGAGTGTGTGTGTGTCTGTATCTCTGTGTGTGTGTGTGTGAGTGTGAGTTCCGTGTGACACCAGTATGCTCTAACAGAATGATGGACATTTTTTGAAATGGACAGGATATGATAGCAGAAGAACCACTGTGGTCGTCCTGACCATCTTCTCATTTTTCAGTCATTATCAAATCTGTCCCTTAGAGTCACTTTTATTTATTTTAGTGTTTGATCAGCTTGTTTTTCTGCTTTGTATCTGAAAAAAAAAATTGGCACATTGTAAATTGAGTCATTAAATAGGAATTTAGTTTGGTTTCCATGAAAGTCTGTTGTATTGACTTCCTTGATATTATATAATCCTTTGATTCTTTTTTCCCACTCGATAGAAATTGCTGTGACCTTGTGGAGATGGATTTTGTAAGCAGGATAATGAGTGAGGCATTACCAATAAAGAATTCAGTGTTTTAAATAGCTGGTATGCTAGAATGTAGATGGACTGTTGACCTTGTTAGAAAGTTCAAAATTCTAAACCAACAGAATCTAGTTTTATATTAGCTGATTTAAAACAAACCTCTGAATCATCCCTGCAAGACACCTTAGAGCTGACGCTGATTCTGACGCTGTGAGTGGCTGGGGAGAAGAACTGCCTGCATTCTCTCGGGTGCACGTGGGGCTTCCTGTGGCGGTGTCGTAACACAATAGTGAGACCTCGCCAGCACGGGTGAGAAGCCATCCGCTGTCATTCCTGCTTTCCATATCACAGGCTCCACGTGTTATTGTTCCTGTTTGGGAGTTGGAAATAAGAGTTTGGTTTGGTGACACTCTAGGGAAAGGTTGGGCAGTTAGTGGTAGTGCTTTAGAATGCTCTCATGGGTATTGTCAATATCTTAAACTAATGACTTTGAATTTCAGACAGTTTGAAATTGAGAATCACTGAAGGCTCTAGAATAGAAAAAAAAATACAATAAAAACAATGTCAAAGGGAGATTCTGTGAGCCGCTTTTGGAAATAGATTGACAGAAAATGAGAGAGAAGGGATCTGAGGAAGCAATTACTGTTGACATTTATTATAGTATTGTTTATGAGACCCTTAATTCTAGGTGATGGCTCTAAATATGGGCGATATATTACAAAGGGGGATGGGGAAGAATAAAAATAACTCCTCCGGCATAACAGTGCATTAGTTTCAACTGGAGACAGCAACAGTTACTCCTAAAGCAATTTCAGACTTGTGTTTATGTCCTGTGGGAATTCATACTGCAGTAACTGGGCGCCTGCTGCATTCTCCCGGGCCTTTCTGGTGCTGGTTATTCAACGTTCATCCAACAATTATTTATTGAGGGTGGACTTTCATGCCAGTGGTTGCACTGGGCACTGGGAAGAAAGTGTAAAGCAGACACTTCCTGTGTATTCGTGAGATTTACTCTCTGCTAAAGGACACCAACCATAGCTTACAAGTTCTATTCATGGTCAGTGCAACAATGGAAAAGTACCTCACACAAAGGGCATGTACCACAACTGATACGCTATTTTTCTAAGACCTGTTAAGGATGGTCAAAAATATGGAAAACTTAGTAAATAGGTACATTTTGAATATATTTAATAAGGGAAATAACCATGTCTCTCTGGACTGGTTTCTGCTTGTGTTTCCCTACATGTGATGTCTTACTGTCCCAAAGTTGTTCCATTATGGGCAACTATTCGGCCCTGACTCTGTCTCTTTCCCTTTGTGTGGATGGTGGCTTTATGGGTTTCTTGGCTTCCAAAGTGGGTGTTAGTCTCCCATATTATTTATAATTATTTAAGTTGCTTGGGTGTACAAAGTAAGCTGTTTTGTTCCAGTGACTTTGTAGTGTGTTTATTTTTTAACAGCTCTGTGTGTATTTATTGATGCCTCAACTCCTTAGGGTTCCGGCTTACTTCTTGGGGGTGAAACAAGGACTCAGGTTGTGTTTTTCTGCTAGAGGGCAGGAAGCATTAGTAGGTAGGCAGTGGAGTGATGTGAGGCATTGATATTGCACACATGGTTTCAGATCAGCAACTTCTGCCTCACCTAGAAACTTGGTGGGAATGTAGTGGGACCCCACCCCTCCCCACTAACTGCCTGGGATGCCCTGGGGAGTTGTCACATCCCTCCTTTAGGTGAATCTGACGCATGCTCAGGACCGAGACCCACTCATCTGAAGGCTGGGCACTCAGTGTCCAGCAGGTGAGTAGCAGGAGGACGGTGTGTGGTAAGGTCGCTGGTGTGTATTAGGCAATGGGGCCGGAAAGGCTTTCTGCCCGCTAAGCAGGATGGCCGGAAAGGTGCTGGCTAACGTTGGATCTACTTCTGAAGAGACCTTGTCAAGAAAAAAGACAGCCAGTGGCTCTTTGCAATGTAGCTTCTCCAAAAGCCATGGAGCAGTTCTGAGTGACTCAGCCCAGTTTTGTCTCAAAGAAGGCTGTGGAAATAGCACAGCAGGAGCTTTATTGAATTGTTGGATTAAAATAAACATGAATTATTAAGACATTAAGAACTGTGTCCACTAATCTGATGCCATTATAGCTGATGTAATCATCTGTATTGTCTACCCTTAATTGTTTTATATAGAATTTGAGCAGCTTACAAGAATAAAAAATAAAATGTTAAAATATAAGTATATATAAATTAGAGACTCGAACAGTAGCTTACAAATCTTTGAGTCATAAGGCCTTTTCTTCTAATAAAATCTTGGTTGAGGCACAGTCGAAAATACAGAGGCTGAGACTGGCCTTGTGGCATAGCTGGTTGAGCCTGCACTTGGGTCCCTGCTACTCACATAGGAGAACTAGATAGGATTCCATGCCCCTGGCTTTAGCCTGGTCCAGCCAAGAACCATCAGGAATAAACCAATGGATGGAAGCTCTCTTGCTCTTATTCTTACTCTGCTTTTCAAGTAGTTGAAAGTAAATAAAATAAACATTCAACAGCAACAACAGCAGCAGAAGCTGAGCTGCTGGGTTGAGGCAAAAGGCCAGGATTCTAAGCTTCCTGCTGGGGAAAATAAAACAGGAACCTGGAGAATTTCAGGATTGGTGTGGTCCCTAAAAGAGGAAAAAAAAAAAAAAAAAAAAAAACTACAGCAACTCTGCAGGGAAGAGCTGAGGTTAGGCTGGAAAATTTTTGTGTCTCTCCAAATGGGAGGTGTGAGCTACAGCATTGTTTTCAGCAATATCCCGATGTGACAGCTGGCTGGGGATGGGTGCTTGTAGTACCACTGTGGGGGTTGGGGTCAGGGCCAGGCGGGGTGCTTCAGTGAGGGATCTGGGGTGAGTGTGAAGGGGTGAGAGGATGGGGGCTGGGCACCCAGCTGGGTGGGCTGTGACAGGTCTCTAGTGGGTCTTCTCCGTGAACGGATGGGCTGTGTGAGTGTCAAACCCCATGCCAGTCCGATTTCCTACTTTTGCTGATGTTGCCTGCATCATCGCGTCATAGGCACATTTCAGGCTGAACGAGGATATCAGTTAAATACGGTTAGGCCAAGCAGTCTCCATAAAAATTTGAACAGAGAACCAAAGCATGAAAACGGTTACATCAGTGTTTCTCAAAGAAAATGAGTGGGTGTCTAATGCATTTGGCTTGCAGCACTTGTTCTCAGGGTGTTTTTGCTGAGTGCCTGTAACAAATGTTTTTACCTTATGAATTTATGAATGTGCTTAATAGGTTAAGTGCTGTTAGTTGATGTTAAGCAACAGCCCTGAAATAATTTTTGCCAAATATTGCCTCTAATCACCTTTGTTCGGTTTGGAAGTTCATCCGTTTGAAAGTTGATCAGTTTCCACAGGTTTGTGTTTGGACTCTGCAGCTGCCTTTATTGCTCAACTTTCCATGGCTTTGAAAACCAGCGTGTGCTCCACTTCTCCCTGGCACTCCTCACACGGTGTTAAACCTTAGAAGCATTTTGGGAACCCTGGAATCTAAACTTTTGCTATTCTGCTCTTTCTTCCTACCAGAGATTTGTGTCTTGATCTTTGTAAGGTCTTGTTGTTACATTTCTGTGCCGTCTCCAAGAGTCTCAAACTGTCTCCAAGTCAATTTGTTTTTCAGTTGTAACTAACCAAGGATAACTTTGGTAAATATTTGCTATCGTTTTTGCTTCATGGCAAGTTAAGCTATCCCTTTAAAATGAGAGTTTTTTTCATGAGATGATATTAAATTACCTAGCTATTTCTTTTTTTTTTTTTAACGTTATAGTGTTCAAGAAGCTGGCTTTTAAATATTCATACAGTTAGCTTGTGGATGCAAATTACTAGATAGCTATATGGAGCAGTTCATGACATTTTTATTAGTAAACATACTTTTTATATGTGAATTGAAAGTATTTATCTTCATTGCTAAATTGACAGTTTGCTCTGCAGGCTATTAATATTTCTTCAAAGAAATTCAAAATTTATTTTTTCTTAGTGTTTTTTAATATGTAAGTCAACCTTGCATTTTCTTTATTCTTTTAGAAGGAGTGTATAGCCGGAGCTGTGGCTCAATAGGCTAATCCTCCGCCTGTGGCGCTGGCACCCCAGGTTCTAGTCCCAGTCGAGGCACCGGATTCTGTCCCCGTCGCTCCTCTTCCTGTCCAGCTCTCTGCTGTGGCCCGGCAGGGCAGTGGAGGATGGCCCAAGTCCTTGGGCCCTGCACCCGCATGGGAGACCAGGAGGAAGCACCTGGCTCCTGACTTCAGATCAGCGCAGTGTGCTGGCCGCAGCACGCCAGCCTCAGCAGCCATTGAGGGGGTAAACCAACGGAAAAGGAAGACCTTTCTCTCTCTCTCTGTCCACTCTGCCTGTCAAAAAAAGAAAAGAAAAGGAGTTTACATGATCTATAGGGCCTATGGGGGATTAGTCTTTGTACTCATTTTTCTCATAATGATAATAAAATAAAAATAATTGAGTTTTAACTCTTCCTGTACAGAAAGCTTTCTTCTTTTTCTTAATGGAAACAGTTAGCATTTGATTATTAAATTGCTGACATAAAAAGTCACCTGTCAGCCTTCCATCATAACCGAGTTGTCAGAGTTGTTCAACACAGCTTTAGAATGCTCCCTGTATGCCAGACATTTTAAATATTTTCAGTGTTTTTAATATTCGTGAGGGGTAGCCTTCTTGACTGTACTGAATTTCACATGGGTCAAGAACAATTACCTCATCCTTGCTCCATATCCTCTCATGGGCTGCTTTGTGGTTGTTTGTGAGCAGGGGTGATGTTCACAATACTTATCAACAGAAAACCCATTGGCACCAGTGAATCAGAAAGAGTGCCTGACTCCCCAGGACAGTTGACCTCTGTGACGTGGTCTTGACACTTGCTGACTGAACAACAGCCCGTCTGTGGGAACCTTGTAGTAATGTTTTGCTTAGGAAGGCCCTCCATGGAGCCGCCCAGTCCAGTCAAATGCACCTGCTGGAAAACAGCTGTCATCTTAGCATTGGTGCCCTAAAACTGATTTTAGGGCAGTTTGAAATCTGTGAGTAAGGAGTTGACACTGTGGCATAGTAGGTTAAGCCTCCGCCTGCAGTGCCAGCATCCCATCTAGATGCCAGTTCAAGTCCCGGATACTCCACTTTTGATCCAGCTCTTTGCTGATCCAGCTCTCTGCTAATGACCTGGGAAAGCAGCCAAAGATGACCTGAGTGCTTGGGTCCTTGCACCCACTTGGGAGACCAGGAAGAAGCTCCTGGGTCCTGGCTTTGGATTGGCCCAGTTCTGGCCATTTAGGGAGTGAATCAGTGGATGGAAGACCTGTTTATTTCTCCCTCGCTGTGACTCTGCCTCTCACATAATCTTTTAGAAAAAGAAATATGTGTCAGATGGGTACAATTTTATATGTCATAATTTACAAGAAATTTTAGCAGCTATGCTTTTCAAATAAGTACACTTTCCCCTCATTAATAACATCATGAATGTTCTTAGAATATCTTCAAAGGCCTCTGAAAGGAAACTTTGCCATCAATTAGAAGTAATCATTTTTCTTTGCACTAATGAATACATGTCATGTATCCCTCAAACATGAGGACATGCTCTACATAGTGATTGTGCAACATCCTACTTTCTCAGTAGCTTGTGAATATGTCCTTCGATCCACTTCAGTGTTGAAATTTTTTAATCATTGCATATCATTTATTTACTGAAACCCCAATTGTCAGACATCTACTTTCCTTTCTTAGATCCTATGAGCTGCGGCTCCAATCCTTCTGCAGATAGCTCCAATTCCCTCGGTCCTCAATGGGTCTGGTGCTTATTAAATTAAACTCTCCACCTACCTCATGCACGCAGCCAAAATTTGTACAAAGCTGGAGAAAGCCCATGCATCCCTGCTAACTGATTTCATTTGAAATTCACAGCCCTGCCCTCCTGTTGGCCCTCTGTGCTGCTTGGCAGTTGGATAGCCTTGCCTGGTGCTTTTATGCACCTGCTGTTCTGGGCCCTTTTACCCTTCTCTCTTCTCAGACCTTCAGCACCTCCTCCATCTCCTTCACTCTAGGTTGCTGCCAGATTCACTGAGTGTATGCAGGCCATCGGAATGGCTTCCCATACTCTCCCCACCACCACACTGACCAGCTCATCGGCCCCCACACTCCTGGCTCACTTTCCCAATACTCAACTCTGGGCAGACTGCCCATGGCCATGGCTCAGGTTCAGCTGACCATTTTGCACTCTGGTTTGTGCCTGCTCACGTATTCATGGACACCTCTCCAGCAATTATCTCCACTCTGCTGTGTCATCAAACTCTTCCTCAAACTGACCCTTTCTGCTTTCCCTCTAGCTGTTGTGACATTTCCTTTTGCCCTGTTACAGCAAAACTACTTGGAATAATTGCTGACTCCAATTCCCCCCCCCCCCCCCCATTCTCCCTCAAACATATTCTAATGAAACATTTGCCAACTGAAAGCAATTTATTTCTATACTTGCCAGGAAATAAAAAAACAATCTTGGAGTGAGTTGATTCCTTGTTCTTGTATACCCCACACCTAGTCTCTGTACATCTTGTTAGCTATACCTGGAAGATATAAATCCTACCACAGCTCACCATCCCCACTGACATTATCCTGCAACAGTTTCCTAGTACTGCTACAAGTCATCCCACATTTGCTGGCTTAAGAACTACACAGATTTATTAGCTAATAGTTATAGAGGTTATAAGTCTACAATGTTTTCTGAGGGCTGCAATCCTTCTATGGTTCTATGGGAAACTCCATGTCCTTGTTGTCATTGTTTGTTCAGCTTCTAGAGGCTGCGTGCCTGCCTGCTATCCTTGGCTTGTGGGCCTTTCCTCCATCTGGAAAGCTAGCAGAAGAGCACATTTTCATCAACCAATCTCCATCCTCACTTCTTTTGTTACATCTCTGACTCTGCTTCTGAAACTTCTGTCTTCTTTTTACAAGGGCATTTGTAATTATGTCCAGCCCACCCAGCTGTTCTGAGCCATCTTCCCATCTTAAGATCCTTAACTTAATCATATTTACAAGGTCCCTTTTGCCATACAAGTTAGCAATGTCTACATTCTAGGGATTAGGATGTGGACATACACATTTTTAAAATTTATTTATTTGAAAGAGTTATAGAGGCAAAGGCAGAGAGAGAGAGAGAAGTCTTCCATCTACTTACTCACTCCCCAAATGGCCACAACAACCAGGGCTGGGCCAGGCAGAAGCCAGGAGCCAGGAGCTTCATCCAGGTTTCCCATGTGGGTTCAGGAGACCAAAGACTGGGCCATTTTCTGCTGCTTTTCCCAGGAGCGTTAGCAGGGAGCTGGATCATAGGTAGAGCAGCCGGGACTCAAACCCAGGTCCATGTGGGATGCAGGTGCTGCAGGTAGCCCACTACACTGCAGTGTAGGCCCCAGGCGTGGCCATCTTTGGGAACTGTTATTCTACCTTCTACAACCCTCTTGGTCCAATACGTTTTAATATTCTCCTAACTGGCACTATGCTTCTGCAGTTGCCCTGCTGTAGTCACTAATTTCCATAGCAACCAGAGGCATCCCATTAAAACATGAGTCTAGTCATGTCACCCTTCAACTCTAGCCTCCTTGGGGCCACTGTCTGTCTTAGAGTAAAAGGCAAAGGCCTTTCAGTGGCCTCAAAGTGGTACAATCTGTCCTCCTGTGTCTCTGGATCACCTCTTAGTATTTCCACTTCCTCCTTTACAGCCCTGCTGGACCCCTTGCCTTTTCCACTTGAGACTTGTGGATTTGTTTTCTCTGCCAGGAAAGCTTTTCTGAATGGACCTGCCATTCCTTTCCCTACCTCTTGAGGTCTTTACTGAAATAGTGTCTTCAGGAGGCTTTCCCTGAGCATCCTACTTAGCATTCCCCCTGCTGTTCATGTGGATGCAGCCCTCATCTTCCTTTCTTGCTGTTCGGCTCCATCACACTTAACCTCATCTGATACATGACATTTTCACGCGGTTACCTGTTTTCGGTTTTCCACAAGAATGTGAGCTTCATGAAGGCAGGGATTTTGTTTTGTTCACTGTACTTTTGCATCTGAATATAAATTTTTGTTGAAAGAATGCATTTAGATCAACTCTAAATTTCCCCCTCTTAATTATTATTGGGTCTTTATATCAAAGAACTTAGATTAGTGAATATTACATAGACATATGAATAATTTCCCATACTTTTTTGTGCTACACAGAAAAGTCCATTTTCTGATTTTAGGTGAACTTTTTTTTTCCTATCCCTTTTTCTTTTCTTTCTTTTTTTTTTTTTTGTGGCCAGGCAGAGTTAGAGAGAGAGACAGAGTTATAGACAGAGAGAGAGACAGAGAGAAAGGTCTTCCTTCCGTTGGTTCACCCCCCCAAATGGCCGCTGTGGCTGGCGCGCTGCACCGATCCAAAGCCAAGAGCCAGGTGCTTCCTCCTGGTCTCCCATGTGGGTGCAGGGCCCAAGGACTTGGGCCATCCTCCACTGCCTTCCCAGGCCATAGGACTGGAAGAGGAACAACCAGGACAGAATCCAGCGCCCTGACTTGGACTAGAACCCAGGGTGCCGGCGCCACAGGTGGAGGATTAGCCTAGTGAGCCGCGGTGCCAGCCTATCTCCTTTTTCTTCAGATGATAATAGAGCCATTGAAGAAGACTTTTTTTTAATGCAGCCAACACTTCCCCCACCCCCAAAAAAAAAAAAAATTGCTGGGTGCTCAAGTCCCTTAAATAAATTGGTGCAGATATTTTTCTTTATTCTTTAAATTGCATCTAGATTATAATACATAATACAATGTAACTAGCTGTTGTGCTTATCATTTATGGAATAGTGACAAGAAAAAAGGCCTGGCACATTCTGTACAGATGCAATTTATTTTACAAAATATTTTCAAACTGAAGTTGCTTGAAACTGAGGATGCACATCCTCAGTCCTGAGGTATGGATATATACCATACCACCTGTTTGTTTTGTTATTGTACTATAAATTTCTATGGAGCCTCAAGGACTTGACTTTTCTGGCTTTTTTCCCCCAAGATTTTCTTTATTTGAAAGATTACAGAGCAAGAAAGACAGAGGGAGAATGAAATTTCCCATCCACTGGTCCACTCCCCAAATGGCCATTATGGCCAGGGCTGGGCCGGGCTGACGTCAGGAGCCAGAAACTCCATCTGGGTATCCCATGTGGGTGGCAGGGACCCAAGCACTTGGACCACCTTCTACTGCCTTCCCAGGCGCATCAGCAGGAGGCTGTTTAGAAGCAGAGCAGCTGAGACTCAGATTGATGCTCTGATATGAGATACTAGTGTTGCACCACAGTGCCTGCCCCTACTATGGCTTTTTTTTTTTTTTTAAGTTCCATGATGTATAGAGAATGGTACTGTGGTACGATGAAGCCTGGAAGAGATGGTGAGAAATTGTGGTTCAGCCCAGGAGACCCTTTCCTCCCTGGTCTCCAGCAAGCTGTCCCCAAAGCCAAGGGTACTGCTGTTTCTGTTGCACTTCTAGCCGCCCTCCTACGAGTTGCTGCCCTGAGTGTGGATTCTAATGAACTACTCCTGGTTGTCACTGCTCTGTTTTCTGATGTAGTACCCTGTCATTTTTCAGGCATTCTGAAAAAGAAAAGTTGTCTTTTATTTGACCACGGCAGTTAGCAATGTCTCTGACTTTCCAAGTGTAGCATATAATCATGTATTCATCAAGCCTTTTCTTTTTTCCTTCATTCTCATGTGTGCATTTTCTGGTGGGGAGGGAGGAGTTAGGCCAAACGGCTTCACATCTGAGACTCATTTTGTCTTTGGAGAGCCATGGGGCAGACACTCTTCTGGTCCTGTGGCTACCAGCACGTGGACATTTGATATGTGAAGGTTGCTGTTCTCTCACAAATTTTTTGGCACAGGTATATGTAGAGGATTCCTCATTCTCTGTAGCAAAATTGCTGCAAGGCTGAAGTATTCCCAAGAAGGATGGAGATGGTAGGGAAAAAAACAGTAATGTAGTCTACACCAGCGACTCTCAAGGTGTGGTTCAGGGTCTCCAGGTTCTCAAGACTCTTCTAAGTAGCTCATTGGGTCAAAGCAATTTTCTTTTCAGCTTTGCTTATTTGTTTAGAAGGCAGCATAACAGAAAGAGGGAAAAACAGAGATCTGCCATCTACTGGTTTATCCCTCAAGCAGCTGCAACATCTAGGGCTGGGCCAGGCCAAAGCCAGCAGCTAAGAACCCCGTCCTGGTCTCCCACACAGTGGCAGGATCCTAAGCACTTCAACCATTTCCCCTTGTCTTCCCAGGTGCCTTAGCAGGAAGCTGCATTGAAAGTTGAGGAAGATTTTTTTTTTCTTTAAAGATTTATTTGAAAGACAGCTACAGAGACAGGTAGAGACAGAGAGATCTTCCATCCGCTGGTTCACTCCCCAGTTGGCCTCAATGGCGGGAACTGTGCCGATACAAAGCCAGGAGCCAGGAGTTTCTTCCAGGTCTCCCATGAAGGTGCAGGGACCCAAGGACTTGGGCCATCTTCTACTGCTTTCCCAGGCCACAGCAGAGAGCTGGATCAGAAGTGGAGCAGCCGGAACTAGAACCAGTGCCCATATGGGATGCTGGCACTTCACGCCAGGACTTTAACCCACTGCGCCACAGTGCCGGGCCGGGAACCAGGTTTTAAAATGACATTCTGATAAAGGGATGCATATGTTTTAAGTGGCGGCTTAACACATGGCCCCAAAACAATTTTTGTAAGTAATAGGTGGCATTGTTTTCTTTCTTCACACTGACTGTGTCACATATGTATATGGGAGCTTTCTAGAGGCTACAGTGGCATATTATTTAGGAACAGACTGTGTGGGGTTTTTCAAATGAGGAGACGGGACATGGGAGCATCCATTCCAAGAGCACGCCACCAGATAGCCTTGCATGCCTGCTTTTATTTAGAGGATACCAACAATTCCATAAGCCAGGAGGCACATAGGCAAGGTTATATATCAACTTAAGGATTTGGGAAAAGGAATTGGGTCTGGTGGTCTAAGGTAGGGATTAGAGCTGTGTTGTAAATCTTCAGAGACAGGTCCCTTTAGATACTTCTTCAAATTTACAAGTTCCTGAAAACACTCCCAGATACCAGTTAATGCCCATTAGCCCCCTGCTGCTCCGGCTGTCACATTCCTTTGGGGGCAGGTATGCCCCTCCGTGGCCTGTTTTGGAGTGAGCAGACACTGTGGCCATGCCTCTCATTTCAGAACATTTTGCTGTCTGAGAAACACTTCCACAGCATTCTCTACAAGACTGGATAGGGAGAAGCAGGCTTGAGAATCCAGCTCTCTTCTATTAAGCCAGATAGCACAGGCATGAAAGAAATTGTGGAAATACAAAATAATATCGTTCTTCTCCATTAACTTTTCAGACTCGGAAAGCATTGATTTTTTTTCATAATGTATTGTTTCTGCTAACATGCACTGATTTATTTTAAAATAATGAATTTCTTTAAGATTTCTTTTGAGGTAAGTTAATGAGCAACAGCTGTAACCCACATACACACAAGCTTTTTGTGTCTTTCACAATTTTTCAGAGTATAAGGGGGTCCTGATATCAAAAACGTGGAGAGCTGCTAGTCTAGGTAATACAGCTGTTGGAACACAGCTGTCAAAGGGACCTGTGTTCGCCTCCTTGGAACCATTCTGCTGGGCTGTTGCAGACCCTTTGAGGAGGCCAGTGGTCTTTCTTCATGACTGGGTTTACCTTCACCACTCAGGTTTCCTGCTGGAAACCATCGCCTCACCACAGACCCTGGAGCTGGTCACCCACAGGAGACAGCAAGACTCCTTCTCGAAGAGTTGGGACCACCCGCTGTGCCGCAGTAGTAGTGCCTGCCCAGCATGCTCTTCCACAAGGGCCCCTGTGGTAATAGTGTGTAAGGATGAGTAGGAGGATGAGGGAGGGGCCAGGAAATGTTGGTCTTGGGATCCCTTAATGTTCCTGACCCCAACCTGATGCTGGGGATGCTCACAGGAACCAGATGTCCCCCACACTCTGACTTTTCTTGGCAGAATTTTTGAGGGTTGTTGAGTATCCCATTATTCCACAAAAGATAATTTTCTTCTATTTCTGGAACTAGATATATTTCATACCTATGGATTCAATAATACTGTGATGCTCAGTTATGGGTTTGTACTTTATAGCTTTCAAAAGCCTTTATTCCCTAAATATTTATGGACTGTTTGAACAAGTGTCTATATTTGTGAGTTTATTTGCATGTGCACACACATATATAAATGTGAAAATGTATTTATTGCTTTTTATACCCCACATTAATTTGGTATAATGAAACTTTCAGTTAGGAAAATAATGTGAAATTTCTGTTAATCAAGTTTGCACATTTTTTGTAATTTTATATTATCACTAGAGAAAATTGATAGCCATAAACAATTTGACAGAGAGTGAATGCAAGCAAGGAAGAGAGAGAGCTAGTGCATGAGAGAGTTCTCAGCTGTTTGTTCACTTCCCAGCTGCCCTCAATGTCCAGGACTAGGCTGAGCTGAGGTTTGGAGCAGAGAATTCCACTCAGGTGTCCCTGGTGAACGGCAGGACCCCCAATTACTTGAGCTATTTCTGTTGCCCACAGGCTCTGTATTAGCAGAGAGCTGGAGTCAGGAGCCAGAGCAGGGCTTGATCCCTAGTACTCCAGTGTTGGATGTGGACATCATAAGTGTTAGACCCAATACCAACCCCTAAAGCCAGTTCTTAAAATAATTTGGGGAAATGTTGTAGAGGTGAGGATATTTTGCTCTAAGAGAACTTGAGTTCCCCATAGTGTAGATGACAAAGCTGAGGTCTAGGGACTGGGTAGCTTGGCCAGATCCCTGCATTGGGCAAGACTAGAGCAGAAAGTAGAACCAGAGCTGGGCTCTGAATTCCTGCCACTCTTTAGTCTCCTGAAGTCCAAGTTTTGACCTTACAGCACTTGCCCCTTAACCACGGCGGGCACAATCTAGGACTCTTAATAGGTGTCTGAAACCAAATAGCACTGAACCCTGTGTGTGCTATTTTTCTCTATGCACACAAACCTGTGATAAAGTTTGGTAAACAAAGCAAATGAAGAGATGAACAATAATAATAAAATAGAACAATTAGAACAATATACAAGGATGTCTTCAAAAAGTTGATGGAAAATGTGTGTTATGAAAAAATGCATGACTTCTAAATTTTTTGCACCAAAATAATTTCTTTATAATTATTCATTCTGGTTCATTTGAAAGGCAGAGAAAGAGATCTTCCATCATTGTTCGTTTCCTAAATGCTCACAACACCTGGTGCTGGGGCAGCCTGAAGCCAGGTACCTAGAGCCCAGTTTGGATGTTGGAGGCAGTGCGGATGACCTAGCACTTGGGTCCCTGTCTCCTAGAGTGCACAAGAGCAGGAAGCTGGACCTGGAAGCAAAGCCAGGACACGGACCCAGGCACTCCAATATGGGACATGGGTATACGATGCAGTGTCTTCATTGCTGTGCCAAACACCTGTCCCAAATTTATCTTCAACTCCGTTTTCCACAAACGTTTTCAAGTATCTATGTACTAGGATGAAAATTGCATAAAACTGATGAATTGTGTATTTCTGTGACTTTATATTTAGTATTTTTGGATCACAGTTGACCGAAGATAATGGAAACTGTGAGAAGCAAGGCCACAGATAAGGCAGGAGCTACTACTGAATTTCTTCCTTAAACAGAAATAGCATGTTTATTAAATTGACCTTGTAGCTGAAATGCTCATAAGAATGCATTAACAAGTGCCTGGATTAAAGTGAATAATTTATCATATTAAAATATGGCCATTTGTTGCAATACAAGTGTATTGAGTTTTTCCTATTTGCTGTGATCTCATTAACTGCCACTTGAGGTTTTTGCCAAACTAGATACATTATTTGGGCAGTTATGTGGTTCTTGTAAAAGCCTTAGGGACAACTCCTAGATTGTCTTTATTAACTCTGTGACTTTAAGAAATGTATTCCTGAGGCCTGTGTTGTGGCATAGTGGGTAAAGCTGCCACCTGTGATGCTAGCATCCCATGAGTGTGCCAGTTGGAGACCTGGCTGCTCCACATCCCATCCATCTCCCTTCTAATAACTTGGGAAAAGCAGTGGAAGATGACCCAAGTGCTTGGGCCCTTGCCACCCTCAAAGGAGACCAGGAAGAAGCTCCTGGCTTCGACCTGGCCCAGCCCCAGCCTTTGTGGCCATCCAGGGAGTGAACAAGCTTGCTCTCTCTGTATCTCCCTCTCTGTACCTCTGCCTTTCAAATAAATAAAAATAAATCTTTTTTTAAAAAAATATATTCTTGTTCTTTTTCTTTAAATTTTAATTTAACCCCCTCATAAATGGCATATAAATAACTAGGATTCAGGGAGAATACCTGTGTGAGCTCTTATAATTAAGCCAGCACTTACCTGGTACTCATGATCTGCCAGAGGAGGAGATGGGGTGGAAGGAGCTCACTATGAAAATAACTACAAACTACAGTGAGATTTCTGTGCTGACAGAAGAACACATAAGATTCTACTTCCATAGGGTGGCTAGGGAAGGCTTTCGATTGAATATTAACGTTTCTCTAGGAAATGACCATGAAGCTGTGTAAATTACATTTTGGAGGATTTTTTTAAAAGCTCTCATTTGGAACATTCATATGCATTATTAAAAATATGAAAGACATTTTTTAAAAATTCTAAATAACAAAATGGCAGTGCGGTTCCCAGCTGCTACATAAATGCATATTATTGGAAAGTTTTATCAGGAGAATCCCAGGAAACTGTAATAACTCCTAAAATCTTTATGTGTCATTTTTTAAAATCCTTTATTTAATTTGAATTTATTTATTTGACTCCTTTATTGGATTTGTTTGAAAGGCAGAGAGAGAGGGAGAACGAGAGAGAGAGAGAGAACACAGGCTCCCATCTGCTGGTTCACTCTCCAAATGCCCACAATAGCTAGGATTAGCTGAAGGCAGGAGTTGGGAACCCAATCGGGGTCTCCCATTTGGGTGGCAAGGAGGTTCCAGGTGCTTGAGCCGTCATGTGCAGCCTCCCTGGGTCTGCATTAGCAGGAAGTTGGAATCAGGAGCAGAGCCAGGGCTGCCACTCCGGTCAATGATATGAGCTGCATGTATCCCAAGTGGTATCTGAATCGCTGCACCCAATGCCTACCCCTCTTTCAGTGAACTTTTACATACCACTGTTTTCATGCACTTTTTTTTTTTTTTTTTGACAGGCAGAGTGGACAGTGAGAGGGAGAGAAAAGTCTTCCTTTTTGCCGTTGGTTCACCCTCTAATGGCCGCTGCGGCCGGCGCATCTTGCTGATCCAAAGCCAGGAGCCAGGTGCTTCTCCTGGTCTCCCATGCGGGTGCAGGGCCCAAGCACTTGGGCCATCCTCCACTGCCTTCCCAGGCCACAGCAGAGAGCTGGCCTGGAAGAGGGGCAACTGGGATAGAATCCGGCGCCCCAACCGGGACTAGAACCCGGTGTGCCAGTGCTGCAAGGCAGAGGATTAGCCTGTTAAGCCACAGCGCCAGCCTCATGCACTTTTTTTTATAAAGGCAAAATCAAAAGTTATATAATAGTTGCTTCTTTCAAATGAAATAGTAATTGAGAGACTCTCTGCCTAAAATTTTCCAAACTGAAATACTTGTAAAATAGCCAATAATGTCTATTTTTTATTTTTTTTAGAAAACTTATTTAATAAATATAAATTTCAAAAGTACAACTTTTGGATAATAGCAGCTTTTTCCCCCATAACCACCCTCCCACCTGCAAACTGTACCATCTCCCACCCCCTCTCTCATCCCATTCTTCATCAAGATTCATTTTCAGTTATCTTTATATATAGAAGATCAATTCAGTATATACTAAGTAAAGATTTCAACAGTTTGCACCCACACAGAAACACAAAGTATAAAGTGCTGTTTGTGTACTTGTTTTACCATTAATTCTCATAGTACAACACATTAAGGACAGAGATTCTACATGGGGAGTAAGTACACAGTGACTCCTGTTGATTTAACAATTGACACTCTTATTTATGACTTTAGTAATCACCCGAGGCTCTCATCATGAGCTGCCCAGGCTATGGAAGCCTCTTGAGTTCACAAACTCTGACCTTATTTAGACAAGGTCATAATCAAAGTGGAAGATCTCTCCTCCCTTCAGAGAAAGGTACCTCCTTCTTTGATGTCCCGTTCTTTCCACTGGGATCTCACTCATAGAGATCTTTCATTTAGGTCATTTTTTTTCCAGTGTCTTGGCTTTCCATGCCTGAGAAACTCTCATGGGTTTTTTAGCCAGATCTGAATGCCTAAAGGGCTGATTCTGAGGCCAGAGTGCTGTTTAGGGCATTTGCCATTCTATGAGTCTGCTGTGTATCCCGCTTCCCATGTTGGGTCATTCTCTCCTTTTAAATTCTATCAATTATTAGCAGACATTGGTTTATTTATGTGATCCATTTGATACTTAATCCTATCTTTATGATCAGTTATGAACTTAAACTGATCACTTTAACCAGTAAGGTGGCATTGGTACCTGCCAATTTAATGGAATTTGGAGTCCCATGCAAGTTTCTAGCTTTACCCTTAGGGGTAAGTCAGCCAAAAAAAATTTTAAATCATTTTTAAAAATCATTTTTAAAATGTCAAATTTTTTTGGTATCTAGGATAGTTTTCAAGAATTGAATTTGTGATTAATGCAGAGTTACTATACGCTAACTATTTTTTTTAAAAAATTTATTTATTTGAAAGAGCTGCAGAGAGCGTGATCTATCTGCTGGTTCATTCCCAGCTGGCCACAATGGCCAGGGCTGGGCCAGGCTGAAGCCAAGAACCAGGAGCCCAGAGCTGCTTCTCCCACATGTGTACCAGGGACCCAAACATTTGGGCCATCTTCTGCTGCTTTTCCCAGGCCATCAGCAGGCAGCTGGATTGAAAGTGGGGCAGCCAGGACACGAACTGGTTCCCATGTGGGATTCAGGCATCTCAGACAAAGGCTCCACCCATCACCCACTAGTTCCAACTATGTGTTACTGAATTTTTAAAATTCTTAAAATTCTTTTTCTCTTTTTATGGGGGTAACAATTAATTGTCAAAAGAGAAGAATTGCCTGTGGTCTTTCTAAATTTCCCACCCCACAAACAAGGAATCAAGTAACCACATTAGATGCATTAATAACTGGCATTGGAGATTACACACCAGTTTTCTGCAACACATTCTCTCTCATGACCCCATCTGGCTGGTTGGGAACTCAAGCTTGGCAGGTGAAGTCCCCATTGATCATAGTGGCAGATCTCTGACCTTTGGGCAAAGAGTGTTTTTCCATTTACCATGTGGATTGCTAATATCAAAGATAGGCCCGGCTGCTTGGGAGAGGTTTGCAGACAGCATGAAAGTACTCAGGGCTGGGGCTGGCTTTGTGACATCCCATGTGGATGCCAGTTCACGAGCCAGCTGCTGCCCTTCCAACCCAGCTTCCTACTAATGGCTAGGAAAAGCAGCAGCAGATGGCTCAAGTGCTTGGGCTCCTGCCACATATGTGGGAGACCTGGAAGAAACTCATGGCTTCTGGCTTTGACCTGGCTTAACCTTAGCCTTGGCTGCTGTGGCCATTTAAAGAGTGACCCAGCAGATGGAAGCTATCACTTTCTCACTCTGTCCCTTTCCCTCTTTCTCCATCTTTGATTTTCAAATAAATAATGGATAAATCTTTTTTTAAATGCCCTATGCTACCATGTGTCGTCTTATATGGTGCTTGCCTCTAGGTGCAGCCCCTTTAGCTCCCCTCTGGAGATTATATCCCTTAGACTAATCTTTCAGTTACCTATGGTCATATTGCCAACTGCAGCAGAACACTGTGGATTTAAACAATGATTTTTTTCAGGTCTCTGTGGGTTGCCTGGGTTCAGCTGGGCAAGTGTGTGGGGTAAGGTAGTGGGAGATGAGGCTGACAGGGTAGGTGGGGGTGAGTAATGGAGAGGACACTGTGGGTGACAGATTCAGGTGGAAACTGCTTTTCTGGGACCCTAGGGCATCCTTAATTGACAGGTAATTAGTATTTCCTTAAGTGGTAGAGGATGATTAGGGCACAGGACAGGAAGAGTAGAAGAACCAAGAAGGCAGCTGGAGGGTACCAAGAGAGGAGGGGCAGAAATGAGAAAAGACCTGGCAAGGATGCTGTTGGTGATGAGAGGTGTACTTGAAGCTTGTTAAGCTGCTGGATGTTAGCATGCTAGTGTGGTGGTGCTGCTGGCAGTGGTATTGTTACAAGAGTGCACAATTCAGTGCCTTATTGTTAAGCAGTATTATGGTTGCAAGTGACAGAAACCAGCTACCTCTTAAGGAATACATTGGCTTATGTAATTGAAAAATTATGGGATTGTGTGTAGCTCTTAGGTACAGCTAAGTTCAGGGATTCACATGATGTCAGCTCATTCTCTCTCTCTCCCTCTTTCCGCTGATTTCTTCAGGCAAACATATGACCCTCAGTTCTCTGAATAGTACAACATGGTAGCGTTGGAGGGTTGTGGAGCTTTGTAGAAGAGCAGGCTATTTCTTAACACTTTGAGTATTTCTGAAAATCACTCTCCAGCTTATAAAGAGAGCATGAGGGTGGGGAAACATGAAATAAAAATGTAACAGTAGTTCTTAGCTTGCTGATGCAAGAACTTGGCCTGCAATTAAAACTTGAAGTAGCATGAGAATGTGGAAACATGAGTCATTCTAACCAACCCTCCAGCTCGGATGAGGTCGGGGTAGTTTATAGGTGGGATCTCAAAGGTCCTTTTCTGAATGACACTGCACAGGGTCAGCAACGTGCACCTGAAATATTGCATTCGTGTTTGCTGTGTACTTTATGAGACTCCTGTGACTTAGGTATTATCTCTTCACATGAGAAACTGAGGCTTAAAGAGGTTGGCAACGAGGCAAAGGCCACAGAGCCAGGAAATTTTGGAGCCAAAATTCAAATTCAGGGCATTGAAAGCCAGAGCCTCCATTCAGGACTGAATCATGTGGCTCTGTGTAACCTCCAGTCTCATTCCAGATGTTGAGCCAGATCCTCCAGCTCTGAGAGGAGCACATGAGATTATGTGGACAAGGCACACCGGTACCTCCCATGCTGTCCCTGGGGCCCAGAGAGAGGACCATTCCTGTAAACACTTTCCAAATGCAATTGCAGCCGTGCCCTGTGGAGGCTCGGTGTTCCGAGCATCCATCCTCGTATGGCAGCTGGCCTGCCTCGGTTTAGAATTCTACCCAAGGATGTGAACCGTGTAAGCTGTTTTCCCTTTTATTGATGCTGGCAATTGTCTGAAGGAAATATGAAAATTGGATCTCTGTTGTATGCCTTTGACGCATTTCCAAGAGGCACCTCCAAATAAACAAGTAAAACCTGAAGCTTTTTGCTTGCATAGCTTTTGAAAGGCCATAATTATTTTGTTCTGAGAACATAGGTAAACGCAAACTAACCCCTTCTATGTGGACCAAAAAATTAGTCTTATCCCTGGATTTTAAACAAAATAATACACATAACAAAATCTCATCACTTATTTTTATAAATTCTCATTTATTTTAATTTCTTAAAAGATTTCTTTATCTGAAAGTCGGAGTCAGAGAGATCTGTCTTCCATTCGCTGATTCACTCCCCAAGTGGCTACAATGGCCGCAACTGAGACAGTTTGAAGTCAGGAGCCAGGAACTCCATCTGTGTCTTTCATGCATGGCAGGGACTGAAGCACTTGGACCACTTTCTGCAGGTTTCTGAGACCATTAGCAGGAAGCTGGATCAGAAGTGCAACATCCAGGACAAACACTGGTGCCCATATGGGTTGCCAGTGTCATGCGCAGTAGCTTTACCTCCTATACCAGAACGCTAGCCCTTTTTAATTTTATTTTTGTACGACAGAGTGACAGAGATCTTTCGCTGGCTCATTCTCCAAATGCCTGCAACAGCTAGGACTGGGCCACGCTAAAGCCAGGAACCCAGAGCTCAATCTGTGCTTGTGGCAGGGTGTTGGGACTCAAGTATTTGAGGCATCACCTGCTGCCTACCAGGATGCACTTTCACAAGAAGCTGGAATTGGAAACAGAGCTAGGACTTGAATCCAGGCACTCTGATATGGGATGCAGGTGTCTCAAGTGGTATTTTAGCTGCACTGACCAATGCCTACCCCTTCATCACTTCTTGAAAGCAATCAGCTTGAATGAGTTAACTAACTGCAACACTGGGAAATTTATGATCAATTTTAAAAAGTAATGTTTATTTTTAATGTTAGGTTTATTAGACTTCTTTTAATATTTTTGGCACAGGTACATATTTTCCTCAAGTTATGCACTTAGCTAGAGCGCTAACAATTTAGGACATAAATTGTACACTGCCTTTCATGGAGACACAGAAGTTTTGTGTGAATCTGTGTTTTAAGTCATTTCTTAACTGGAAGTGACTATAAAAGTTTTAAGTAGGAAAATGATAAGGGAATTGACATAGATCCTCAACTCAGAATCAGATTGTTTTTTTTGTGGAGGTATGATATTATGAATTCTAAAAGTATATCACATGTCTGTGTCAAATATGCATATATATGAAAATATATTCTTTTCTATTAGTTTATTTGAAAGGCAGAGCAAGTAAATAGGAAGGAGGGAGATGTGTGTGTGTATGTGTGTGTGTGTGTGTGAGAGAGAGAGAGAGAGAGAGAGAGAGAGAGAAAGAAAGGGAAACAGACACTTTCTGCTGGTTCACTCCCCAAATGGCTACAACAGCTAGGGCTAGGCCAGGCTGAAGCCAGCAGCCTAAAACTCCACATGGGTACAGGGCCCAAGGACTCAGGCCATATTCTGCTGCCTTCCTCGGCACATCAGCAGGGAGCTAGATTGGAAGTGAGGCAGCCTGGACTCAAACTGGCACTCTGATATGGATTGCTGAGGTTGCAAGCAGCGGCTTAACTGGCTGTGCCACAAGCCAGCCCACTGAAAATGTATTTGTTTTTGTGTGTTCGCTTGTTTTAATTTATTTATTTATATAAGGCGAACAAATTTCATGTATTTGATATATATAGATTTAAGAATATGGTAACACTGCCTACCCTACTCTCCCTTCTACCCATGCTCCTTCCTTCCTTCCTTCTTCCTTTCTTTTTTTTCTTTTCATTTTTACACTGACATACTTTCAGTTTATTTTGTAATCACATGCTTAACCCTCCACTAAGTAAAGAATTCAACAAGCAGTAATGAGAAAAAGAAAAGAAACACTGTTCCTTAAGAGTATGGGCAAGGACTGTAAACAATTAGCAAATCTCAAAATGTCAATTTCACTTGTATACATTATATTTTGTGTACTCTGTATATTAGTTACCACAAATCAGGATACACATATTTCTCTTTTTGGGATTGGCTTATTTCACTAAACATAATGGTTTCCGGTTACATCCATTTTGTTGCAAGAGACGGGATTTCTTCCTTCCTTCCTTCCTTCCTTCCTCCCTTCCTCCCTTCCTCCCTTCCTCCCTTTCTCTCTCTCTCTCTCTTCTTTCTTTTCTTTCTTTCGCTGAATAGTATTCCATAGTGTATATAAACCACATTGAAAGTGTATTCTGAAGTCAGTGTACTTGATTGGTTGGGCCACCATTATGATTCTATTTTTTTTTTAATTTTTTTTAAAACTTTTATTTCATGAATATAAATTTCCAAAGCATAGCTTATGGATTGCAATGGCTTCCCCCCACCCCATAACTTCCCTCCCACCCGCAACCCTCCCCTTTCCCACTCCCTCTCCCCTTCCATTCACATCAAGATTCATTTTCAATTCTCTTTATATACAGAAGATCAGTTTAGTATATATTAAGTAAAGATTTCAACAGTTTGCCCCCACATAGCAACACCAAGTGAAAAATACTGTTTGAGTACTAGTTATAGCATTAAATCATAATGTACAGCACATTAAGGACAGAGATCCTACATGATATTTTTAAAAAATTGATTAATTTTCTATGCAATTTCCAATTTAAAACCAAGTTTTTTTTCATTTTCAATTATCTTTATATACAGAAGATCGATTCAGTATATACTAAGTAAAGATTTCATCAGTTTGCACCCACACAGAAACACAAAGTGTAAAAATACTGTTTCAGTACTAGTTATAGCATTACTTCACATTGGACAACACATTAAGGACAGATCCCACATGAGATGCAAGTACACAGTGACTCTTGATGTTGATTTAACAATTTAACACTCTTGTTAATGGCGTCAGTAATCTCCCTAGGCTCTAGTCATGAGTTGCTAAGGCTATGGAAACCTTTAGGGTTTGCCGACTTTGATCTTATTCTGATAGGGTCGTAGTCAAAGTGGAAGTTCTCTCCTCCCTTCAGAGAAAGGTACCTCCTTCTTTGATGGCCCCGTTCTTTCCACTGGGATCTCACTTGCAGAGACCTTTCATTTAGGTCGTCGTCGTCTTTTTTTTTTTTTTTCCTCAAAGTGTCTTGGCTTTCCATGCCTACAATACTCTCATGGGCTCTTGAGCCAGATCCAAATGCCTTAAGGGCTAATTCTGAGGCCAGAGTGCTATTTAGGACATCTGCCATTCTATGAGTCTGCTGTGTCTCCCGCTTCCCATGTTGGATTGTTCTCTCCCTTTTTGATTCTATCAGTTAGTATCCGCAGACATTAGTCTTGTTTGTGTGATGCCTTTGACTCTTAGACCTATCAGTGTGATCAATTGTGAACTGAAGATGATCACTTGGACTAGTGAGATGGCATTGGTACATGCCACCTTGATGGGATTGTATTGGAATCCCCTGGCACATTTCTAACTCCATCATTTGGGGCAAGACTGATTGTGCATGTCCCAAATTGTGCATCTCCTCCCTCTCTTTTTCCACTCTGAAATTTAACAGGGATCACTTTTCAGTTAAAATTTAAACACCTAAGAATAATTGTGTGTTTTGTTTTTTAACAGTTTAAATGAGAGGAAGCTGTATCTTCAGTTGTTACTGGCTACATTTTGTCCTCTTCCTATATGAGAAATTCTTAACCTAAAAACTTTCAAAGCAACAAAGAAATTCACTTAAATTATTTCAAGAAGCATCCATTGAATACTTACTGTATACTAGGCTCAATGTTCATGATAAATTTGAATATGGCCACATGTCTGTCTTGCAGCTCACAACCCAGCCCTGGGAGATTGAGAGGGACTGACTTGGAAACAAGTAACTGTTTTGTTCGACTAGCACAAATTTGACCAAGGGGTGGCACAAAGAAAAGGGGTTCAGGAGTGGGGTAGTCAGGAAAGGTTTTCCCAGAAAGACAAACTAGGAACTGACTGTGATAGGATGACTGTAACTTGCCAGCTGTGCACAGAGCTGTGAAACACATAGTGAACTCCAGTCTCTGTATATGGTTTTGTGGATGAAACTTGCTTTAAAACGTATCTGGGGTTTATTTTAATCAGACATAAGCCATGCAGAGAGAGAAATGTTTATACCTAAGAATCCCCTAAAACAGGAGGCTCAGAATGCCCCCAGGGCCACATGGGGAAGCAGCTGGGTATTGGTCAGGAGGTAGATAGAGTTAGCGGACAGCTGGGGCCAGAGCCTAAATTGTGGTGACCATGGGAGGAAAGTGTACAGCAGATTAAGCAGGTAGTAGATTAGCTCATTTGAATAACCTGAGCAGATCCTTGGGTATAGGGACTGCCTCTAGTAGTCAGATCCCTGTCCCCAGTGGTGATAGGATGTGGTGTGGGAGACGAGACCTCCTGTGTGAGAGCTCAGTGGGGGAGGCTGATGAAGGAGGAGCATGGGCTGCAGTCTGCTGGATTTGCAGGCAAAAGCCCCTTGAAGGGGACGGGCAGTCTCTTCCCCAACTCAGCGAGCCCCCAGATGCCAGTACATCAAACATACAAATAAGAAAATAAAGCAAATACAGAGCTTGGGAGGTGAAAAAGAGGTGAGTGGCAGTGTGTAAAAAAAGGTGTTGAGAAAGTGTCAAATCGTAGAAGACCTTGCTGGGGGTTTGTGCTCTGTCATTAAGTCTCATGGAGCTCATGACAGACTGAGAAACATCATAATCCCTTAGACCTGCATTTCAAGTAATCCTTCTTATCAGTATAGAGGAAAATTGAATGGAGGGCTTCATGTTGGAGTTTTAGAGACCAAGCAAGAGCCCATTGCATGTTGCAGTTGATAGTGTGAAAGGTGACAGGGGACTCAAGTGACACTCGTGGCAGGGATAGAGTGGAGAGGTGACCACAAGTGACATTTAGGATGCAGTGATTAGAGGACTTGACTGAATAGCTCTGGGTAAGACAGGAGAATCCATGTCCATTGTCAGTGGAGTCTCCGGTGAGCTGGGTAGTGATGGTACGAACATCAGGGCAGGGAATATGTGAGGTAAAAGGTGTTAGTGGGAATGATGAAGCATTCAGTTTGATTCTTGTTGGGTTTTAAGGGTTTGTTGAAACATCTAGGGCATGTTATATAGCAAGGGGTTAAATGCAAAGGTCTGGAAGAAATAGTAATCGTAGAATTTCTAGAAGCTTAGGGAAGAAAGGAAGTAGAGAAGGTAAATAATGGATAGAATTAATAAGAATTAATGATAGAATTAATAAAAAGAGAAGGATGATAAGGAAGGGCATAGACTGTTGAGAGAACTTGGAAAATAAATTATCCCTGCATGAAGAAAGCAAGGCTATATGTTGTGGGGAGGATAAGGATGGGTTGAGGGTGTTGCAGGCTTGGACAGTCCACCATGGAGCCAAGGACATGTGACAGGATGGGTCTCCTCCTGGCCATACAGTTTGAGTGTTGAAGGCTTGGACTATCCACCATGGTGCCAAGGACACGTGACAGGATGGGTCTCCTCCTGGCCATACAGTTCATGGCACTATAGTCCTCTTGGTCCCGTAGGCCCAGGTGAGTCTGAGCCTCAAATGTGTGTGATCTTGAAAATGAACTCTTGTGTGCTCTAGAGAGAGCACAGGCAGATCCTAGATGGACTCAGCTTACAGGATGGAGAAACAGTGACTTGAAGAGATGCAATGTTAAGTCCCACACTGCATGGAAAAAAGTGGCCAGGGGCAGGGGGAGGCGACCTGGGGGCAAATAAAGATGCTGAGGGCTTAGAGGACTTCTGATGGGCCCGGGCTGTGGAGGTGGTGAGGGAGGTGTCTGATGGAGCTCTGGATCTTTTGTTACCTACGTGATTCAGGGCCTTTTGGATAATGACCAATTCCCAGTGGATAGAGACACACAAGTCTTGGGTAAGCCATTTTTATGTTTTATCTGTTTCCTAGTATTTGAATTTGAATTGTAGGTACAGTGACCAATGAATATTTCATCTGTTCTTAGGATTCATTGGCTTTAACAGCAAAGTTGTATGTGGAAACATCATTAGTCTTTTTTTCTAACCGATAGGATTTTTTTTTTTTTAACCACAGCCTCATCTCTCCATTCCCAAAGAATGTTTCAAATATAAATGCCTGTTATGACTTTGGAAAACAAACAGTCATTATTTATTTCAGTTAATTCACACAGAGAGGTGTTTATTTCCTGGGAGGAGCAGGTGGCTTCCAAGGCAGCTCGCCAGGCAAGAGTGGGGTATGTCCCACAGAGAAGGCATTTGTAATGGACCAAGCTGTGCTGCAAAGCCATCAGCTGTTTAGTGACTCGGGCCCCTTCCTGGGCCCCTACTCCCACTAAGAGTGTTCAGCTCTGAGGACTGCAATCTTCCTAGTTGGCTGTGAACTTGGATTTCTTTAGAAAATGTTTATTTTCATCTACTTGAAAGATTAAGAGATTCCACCCTCTGATTCCCTTGCCAAATGCCCACAATAGCCAGTCTGGGCCAAGTCAAAGCCAGGAGTGCAGAACTCTATATGGGTCTTCCATGTGGGTGTCAAGAGCCAAAGCACTTGAGCCATCATCTGCTGCTTCCTAAGATGCATTAGCAGGAAATTAGATTACAAATGGAGAGGTTGGGACTCGAACCTGCACTCCAATATAGGATGCATGTGTCGCAGTTGGCAGCTTAATCTGCTACACCACAAAGCCCACTCCTCTAATTATTCACTTTCCTTTCCACGTCATTTCAAGTGTTTGAAAAGTGATGGGAAAGGAATAGAAATATTGGGTGCATTGGTGTGGCCCAGTAGGTCTCTGGTTGTTTACTCAGACATGGACTAATAGTTCTCCATCCTGGAGTAGATTCTTAATACATCATGGTATGGATGAATTTCTTAACCTTAGGAGATCTCCATGGGGCTCTTGCTGTTGGCTTCAGGGTGTGACTCAACAGAATGGTAGCAAAACTCTTGTAATCCAGATCACCCTTAGAGATGCATTCAGTCATTGCCCTCTTGGACCTGAGGGGAATTTGATGGCCTGCTGTACATTCTGTGTGTATGCTTATGAATGTGCTAAAAAAAAAAAATATTCCCATCGGGGTCATTTTGACACTGAAAAACAGAAATCAAGTTAAGACTGTTGCTAATACTAAATAAACTTCAAGAATAATTGTGTTAGAAGTGAGTTATTAGATTTTCTCCTTTGGGAGAGGCATTTATCCTCATAGTTAAGACCCCCACATTGCACACGGGACTGCCTGGGCTCTGTGCACAGCTCCACTCTCCATGCCAGCGGTCTGCTAATGTGCATCCCGGGATTCCCTTGCATAAATTGAGGTGTTCCTGGTTCACTCCCCTGTTGTTCCTAGTGTGGAAATGGAACGGTGTGGGAATTGTTTCCAGGGGTGCTAGGCGTAATTCTCAAGCACACATTATCCTTCTCAAACACAGCTGCAAGTACCCTGGTGCCTGGTACCAATATTTAAAAATAGACTACGCAGGCAAAACGGGCTGTGCATTCACTGGGAAGCAGGCTGTTACTGCTCAGGGATCTCCTGCGTGCACAGCCAGCCTGAGTCAGATCAGGCAGCCGCCGGGATGCCTCACAGGTACCCTGACAACTCCAGTGTTTATAAAGTGTGGTTGGGGCAGTCCATTTGAGTGTGTGGATATTGTGGCCAGGGGTATAGGTGTGACTCCTGCTTGGGGCATTTGCTGTAGCATAGAGGCAGTTAAATGGTACCTGTGTCCTTTCTGGCAGGCTAGCCAGATGGGAGGCAGTGACTAGGAGTGGTGGTGAGCATGTGGGGATGCCTCTTTCCTAGTTCTAGTGTGTTCTACGAAGGACCACCGATTTTTTTTTTCCCCACACAGAAGGAAGGTACATAGTTAAAAAAGAAAGAGGCTTGAGGGCTTGAGACTGAACTGACAGCTCTGTGACCATTGGCTTTAGCCCTGCTTCAGCCCCACTTGTGTGTAACTGAGCAGAACTGACATGGTAAGGGCTGAAGACCTTAGCCCCGTCCTAACCAATTTTGTCATTTTTACTATCATCATTGTTCTCCCAAAACATTCATGGGAAGCCAAGGACAATACAGGGCATGGAATGAAGATACCTTGAGTAACTGCTCCAGGATGGAGAAGTGGGAGTGGCCAGGTGTTGAGCTCCTTCCACCTAAAATTCCAGCGAGCGCTGCCATGTGCCGCCTGCACAGCAGAGCCACGTCGTGGGCTCTGAGGCCAGCCAAGCTTGCAGAAACATGGCGCTCTGCTTTCAGAGGGAAAGTGGGTGGCATAGCTCGGGGAAGAAGAAATGGATTCTTACAAGAATAGAAGTTTAAAATACTGTTCAGGTTTACGCTTTCCAGAAATTGATCATAGCCAGTCATAAATCACATGCAAGACTCAGGAAATGATTCCCATTCGTCTTGGTCTGAATTCCTCTGGGGAGACGCCACATTTAGCTGTTTCCTAATGCGTAGCACATGTTCACAGCATTCTGTAACTTACCCTGGGTTACAGGCGCTCTGCCAGACACTGCCCTCTTCCCATCTTGCCCACAAATGCCCACCACAGTAAGGAAGACAAGAGAAGCTGCTGCAGAGAGAAGACTTCCACAGACGTAGACATCGCTCTGTGTGTTCTCATTGAATGAATTAGGTCAGGCAATAAATGTAGCAGAAAATGTATATAGCTGAGCATTTGCACCCACACAAACAAACCTGTCTTTGAATTTTGCCACTAACATCAAAGCATGACTATTACTAATGTACTTGGGAAACTGTACACTACACTTGATGGTTTACAAACGTTGTTCATAGCTATTATTGCATCAGATACACTGAAGCAAGACAAAATGACAAGACCCAAAATGGATTCTTGCCTCATTCCTGCAGAGAACAAATGTTCTGCTGAGATCTGCCCAGCCTTTGATCGAGCCCAGCTCCTTGCCTCCCCTCTTGGCCTTGGTCCCTGTGCCTCTGACTTAAGGGTAGCCAGGAGTGTGTTGGCCATGGTTTGCACTTTTGCCACCTGTCTTGCAGGCACATGTTTTGTTTATTGCCGGCATATGATGAAGGATTGTGCTCAAAGAACTGTGCTTTCTCCCTGGGGAACCCAGTCCTTTTCTTCAGCCTCAGAGGTTTTTGGCCGGCTCCAGGGAGTCATAGGAGGTAGACATTCTCTCAAGGAACAGTTAATGGGTGATAAAATTACTGGCAGAGTTTGAATAAAGAGTGCTTTCAAACCGTTGGCGTTCCTTTTCCCTTGATTGTTTTTGATACGGAATGAGTCATCTTCAGCTGGTAGATGGTGAGAATGTTAAGGTCTGTCTGTATAATTTTTCCAGATGCTCAGCCATTCTTGCAGTTGGTGAGTTACTTGCCAATGACCAAAGCTGGTTATGTAGGGAACTGGGGGGTGGGTGATGGAGCAGGGTTGGAGGAGTGAGGGGATGTGCAACAGTAAGGGCAAGACTGTGTCTCTGCCATTCTCTCCTGATGTCCTGAGAAGCTTTATTTTTAACCAAGCCAACTGGAGCTATAAAAGGACCATATTTTAAAATTTTAAACACAATCCCTGCCCACAGAAAGTATCCGTTATTTTATTCCCAGTAGACGAGATTCTGCCTTTATTTCTGTATTTTTCACTTTTTAATTTTTGTGTGGGAATGTTGATGTTAACACTATGCCACACCCACCACTATTTCCACATTTCTTTTTCTCAAGTCACAGATAAGTGAGCATTTCCAGAACTATGCTACAAACTGCACTATCCTGAAGTATTAAAACATTTCAGGCAGGCTACTTTGAATTCCCTTGATTTTGTGTGTGTGTGTGTGTGTTTGGACACTTGCCTATATTCGTTTTAGACAAGGTGTTTGTTTAACGTGTATGTGTGTGTGTGTGTGTGTGTCTATGAGTCAAAATGACCTGGATGATAAAAACATGATCAGCAAAGCCAAATAAAAAATGTTTCTGTGCCATCATTTTGTGAACAACATGTTGGGGGAATTCCTACTTGGAGATATCCAGCGCAGGAATTTCTTCAACAAACACGAAGGCGATGCCTGCTGAATCCTGACAGGCATACTTGATAGAGGGATAGTCCATCCCCAGAACACGGGGCTGGCTGCTTTGGCAATATCAAACCATTCTTCTGAAGCCTCACTTGTCAAACACTTACTTTAAAATTCATAGTCCGTTAAAAATTTGGCTCTCTTCAATTATTGGGAGCAAACTTTCTTACAGATATTCTAATTTGTCTCCTTATAAGGAGATATTATTTTTACTAGTTCATTTAATGTCACAGCTTTGGTAAGCATTAGTGAAATTATTTGTTGAAAATTCTACTGGTTTACTCAGTATCTAGAAGCTTTAGAAAACAAAGAATATGGCTGAGAACTTTAGCAAGTGAATTGTTTTTATACATTTGTTATTTTAAGGTTATAAGCAATATATTTGTGCTTAAATTTACCCTGAAAGCTGAAAAATACATCCATTAATGAGAGCAAAATAAAGGCTTATAAAATTAAAGGCGTAGCAATATATCCTTTATCTCAATGTAATGCTTCAGAACATATCATTTAAATTACATTAGAACTGATCTCATATATTAAAGAATGATCTTGAAATAGGATTTTGTTATATTTTGTTCTGTCTTTGGTTTTTGCTCTATAATCCATTAAAAACTCCTTCGTAAAAAGAATCCCTTATTTATGTTTTCTCTACCCATGGAGTGTTTTGCTCAGCTGTGTTTCTGTCTGTGTTGGATGATGAGTTCATTTCCATCCACAGGCATGCTGATTCCATTTGACCTCATTAGTGGTGCTTCTAAGTGCGTGCTCAGGGGTTGGCCTGCACACGTTCTGCAGGGCTTCTGGGATAAAGGATGGTTAGATGCCTAGGGCCTTTCCCTTAAGGAGTGTTGTGCAATTGGGAATCTGAGCACACTTACAAAAACAGTCACCCAGCATTCAAGAAACTCGGTAAACTCATATGGGGAGTTGTAAACAATGTGGAGACTTTGGCTCTGACATCTGACTCCCAACTTCCCATTTCTCCATTGAAACAACTAAAGCTTTCCCCTATTGTTGTATACTTATGCTAACATTAAAAACTGGAAAGAATGTCACCATTATTAGGATAACTATCATTTATTGCATGCATACTATTGTCCAGGCACTCAGTTAAATGTCTTAATGTGTTTTATTTTTATTAATCCTCCCAAACCACAACAAAATCCTGGGTGAGGCACTCTGCTATCTTTCTGTAACCAGCAAAACTCAGGGAAGTAGAAGTATCCAGTCCAAGTTTATATAACTTGGAGGTGTCAGAGTGTGTATTCAAATCCAGTTTATGTGATCTTTGTGCTCACTCTCCTGTTGCACTTCCTGTATCCTGAAAAATAAAGGACTACCTGCTAGATTTAGTATATCTGTGGCCAGGCTATGAGTAAATAAGCCCTAACACACTTCCCAGAGCCCTGCAATGCTCTCTCAGGAGATGTTGTAATATGCAAAGAACCAGCCCACTCCTGCCTTCTTGTATTTGGAGAAGTCAAATAGGCTCTGGGCTAGGCAGGGACGGGCTGTTGAAATTCTCTCTCTGACTGAGAAGGGAAAGCACTAGAATATGACAGCAACACATGGTGCAGACAGAAACTGCAACAACCAGAAAGCTGTCTGGGCATCAGAGCCATGCCCTTGTACTCTGCCCTTGGCATAGCCTATCCTCATACCTTGTGGGCAGACACAGCCAGAGACTACATGTCCTTAACACAAGTCCCTGTAGCTTTGACTCTCTCGCAATCAGATGAAAGGAGCAGTACAATGTGAATTTGTACCCATTTCTGCTTCCTAACTCCTGATATTAAGAAAGCAGCCAGCTGGAAAGTGAAAAAATTCAGGGATATTCTACTCTCCCAAGAATGGAGCAAATAGACAAAAAGACAACATAAGACTCGTGCAAGTTTTTGCAGCACAAGACAAGGAAGATAACCTGACACTTAAGTACTGTTTCTTCCTTTGTATTTTATCAAAATGATGATGAGAAACAGATTTTAGAAAGTAGTTTTTAGATAGCATCTGTTTTGTGTCTCAAAATTGAAGGAGATATGAGCTCTGTGGTTAAGTGACCACATCATGAAGAGGGAACTCAGTGGGAAACTAGGGAGGAGAAGGTATAGAATGCAGCATACTCTTACAGACAGGTTGCTGGGACTAATCCAGGCTGTACCACTTACAGCTGTGCCAATCATCTTTCTGCTCATTGCTTCAGATTCCTATCTATAAAAGAACATGATAATATCTACCTAATATAGTTGTTAGGAGAACTCCGACTTCATTGACAGAATTAAAACATGTGTTAGAAGTAGTAGATTAAGGGGCTGGCACTGTGGCTCACTTGGTTAATCCTCCACCTGCGGTGCTGGCACCCCATATGAGTGCCGAATTCTAGTCCTGGTTGCTCCTCTTCCAGTCCAGCTCTCTGCTGTGGCCTGGGAGGGCAGTGGAGGATGGCACAAGTGCTTGGGCCCCTGCACCCACATGGGAGTCCAGGAGGAAGCTCCTGGCTTCGGATCAGTGCAGTGCCGGCCATGGCGGCCATTTTGGGGGGAACCAACGGAAGGAAGATCTTTCTTTCTGTCTGTCTCTCACTGTCTATAACTCTGTCAAATAATAAAAAAAAGTAGTAGTAGATTAAGAAGATCTCTCAGAACTCAGAAAGGATTGAAGTGATAAAGTAGAAAAAAATGTGGGTACTTCAGAAAGTTATTGAAAAATAGAATTGGAAGATGAATTTAGTTTTATTCAAAATGTTTTGAAATCCATGTATAGTTTTTTTCATAATATGTATTTTCTGTTAGCTTTTAAAACTATTACTTAATTTGAAAGGTAGAGAGAGGGGCTGGCGCCGTGGTGCACTAGGTTAATCCTCCTCCTGCAGCGCTGGCATCCCATATGGGCACTGGGTTCTAGTCCCTGTTGCTCCTCTTCCAGTACAGCTCTCTGTTGTGGCCCAGGAAAGCAGTGGAGGATGGCCCAAGTTCTTGGGCCTCTGCACTCATATGGGAGACCAGGAAGAGGCACCTGGCTCGTGGCTTCGGATCTGTGTAGCTCCGGCCGTTGCGGCCATTTGGGGAGTGAACTATCAGATGGAAGACCTTTCTCTCTCTCTCTCTCTCTCTCTCTCTGTAAATCTACCTGTCAAATAAATAAATAATAAAGAAAGGTAGAGAGAGATCTTTCATCCATTAGTTCACCCCTTCAGATTGCCCACAATGACTGGGGCTTGTCCAGGCCAAAGCCAAGAGCCCAAAAACTCCATCAGGGTCTCCCATGTGAGTGGCAGGAACCCAAGTATTTGAGCCATCACCTGCTGCTACCCAAGGTGCACATTAGCAGGAAACTGGATTCACAGCAGAGGCAGGACTTGAACCCAGGGACTTGGATGTGGGATTGTAGGCATCCCAAGCAGCATGCTAACCAGTGCTTAATGCCCACCCCTCCATTAACTTTTTGAAGACATATTCATGGAAGATAGAGAATAGAAATCCACAAGGGGAAAAATGGATATTCCTCTGTTAGAAATGGAATATATGATACAATCAACATGTAGCAGAATCTTCAGGGTTTTTTTTTTAAAGATTTATTTATTTATTGAAAGGTGGAGTTAGAAAGTAAGATCTTCCATCCACTGGTTCACTCCCCAAACAGCTACAATGGCTGGAGCTAGACTGATTTGAAGCCAGGAGCATCAGACCGGGGGCCCAAGGCCTTGGGCCATCTTCCATTGCATAGAGCTCCATCAGAAGTGGAGCAGCTGAGACCTGAACTGGTGCTCATATGAGATGCCAGTATCATAACCCACCATACCACTACACAGCACTGACCTCAATCCTGAGATTTCAAAGGCTGCATGCCAGGAAGATACCAACCAATTCATGGAATTATCTTAAATGTATTTGTTTTAGAGTTATGAGAAGAATTGGTGTAATTGGGCAGAAGAACAAAAGCCTTCCTGAAAGGGAGAAAAATCCATGTGACCTCAGACTTGCTCTAGTGCATTCCTGAGTGCAGGAGGTGATGTGACAATACTCTGTGTGAGGGATATCACTTGAGAGTGTTTTGCTAACAAGATGGTGTTTACATAAGAAAAAAATGGAAGTCATCTCATTTGTAAGGATATAAAACATTCCCACACAAAAACTACTCTTAAAAGCAATGTAAAAATTTACCTAGTTGGATATAAACATCAAGAAATTAAGCATGAAAATAATTGTAAAAGTGTTAAGAGGAGCAAGAAACTAGTTACAAGTTCTTAGCCTTGGCTGGTGAATGAAAGTACTTAGAACCTGGCTAGACTAAGCACTTGAGTGTTGAAGTTCTGACTGCCTTCAACTATATTCAAAGTAAATACATATATACACAGAAAAGTAGGAAAGTAAGATTAAAAAAAATTATATGAAAATTTGTTTTATTCTCAAATTCATGTAAATTTATTTGAAAATACAAAACTTGTACTGTATGTAAGCAAACCATAATAAATGAACAGACAAAAGAGTGTTTTCAAGGGCAAGACTTAATTTTATGAAAAAGCCCTCTTAAGTGTATTTGTAACTTACATACCAATCAACATTATAATTGCTTATTTTTAGAAGTTAAAAGAATAAACCAATGCAAGATAAGGGAATATTGAGAAATGAATATTTTTTATGAAGTGTGTTATACTGATTGATAATATAAATTAAGATATTTGTATTGATGAATTGGGAATAGAAGACTCATGAGCTGAATCAGTATTACAAAGAGAATACAATTCATAAGGGACAGTTCATCCTAATGACATAAATGTTTATGTGAATACTAAGAGTCTCAAAATATGTGCTGCAATAACAGATGAAATTTTAAAGGGAAATGGACAGTTTCATAATAACTCTAGATTTTAATTCCTGTCAGTAGTGGATAGGAATACTCAGTAAAAATATGAAAAATACATATAACATCATTAACCACTACTAAATTAAAAAGTCTAATGCTATACTTATGTCTATAAGCATATTTGAATTATTTTATGTTTTTACTCAAAATGATGACTGAACTTGGGAAAATACTGAGAAAGGGGAAAAATTTTAAAATCACTCATAATTCAGTCATCAAAAGGCAGTTATCATTAAGTTTACCTTATATTCTTCAAGCTGTTTTTTGCAAGGATATTCAAAGATACTTCAAAAATTTTATGGAACAAAGGAGTAAAAAATGTTTATTTTGGTGTAAAATTGCTTCTTGAAATATGTGCATGGTTTTAGACTTCTTAATTTAGTGTTGAATAATTCTTTTGTGAATTTTGAAATTATCTTATTCAATAGGAATGATCCATTTAAAGTTAATTACAGAAAATGATTAATCCAAGTAATACATACCTATGCGAACCTTAACTAAGTGACTAGAATTTGTGGAGTATTCTGCCAGTAGATCTTTTAAGTTACAAAGATATAAAAGTTATGGTTTTAACTTTGTCAGAGTTAGGGCTAATTGTAGAAATTCAATACCCAGGGCAAGGAAGGCAGTAAGGCAGTTCAGTTCACCTGTGTTCATTTCTAAGGAGGGCTGCTTAGAGAGATGCATTAGGACAAATTTGGAGGATTGAGCTTAAAGTGCTGATGACTTAATAATGTCTGTGCTAGCAAGAGAGCAGAAGGATGTGGTGCTTACATGCCTTCTTGATCTAGTTAGGGAATAGATAATCTAATTCTCCACATGACCCCCCATACCTGGCTGCTCTGAGTACTGGTGAACATATGAACAGGATACTATTAAAAAAACCAACATTTGGATTCTAGGAGAGAGAGAAAGGGTTAGAAGGCCTTTTTAGAGAGATACTAGCAGAAAATTTCCCAGGTTTGGAGAAGGACAGAGACATCCTAGTACAGGAAGCTCATAGAACCCCTAGTAAACATGACCAAAAGAGATACTCACCACAACACTTAGTAATCAAACTCACCACAGTGAAAAAAAGAAAAGATTCTAAAATGTGCAAGAGAGAAACGTCAGATTACTCTGAGAGGATCTCCAATTAGACTCACAGCTGACTTCTCATCAGAAACCCTACAAGCTAGAAGGGAATGGCGAGACATAGCCCAGGTACTGAGAGAGAAAAACTGCCAGCCCAGAATATTATATCCTGCAAAGCTCTCATTTGTGAATGAAGGTGAAATAAAGACCTTTCATAGCGAACAGAAATTGAAAGAATTTGTCTCCACTCGTCCAGCCCTGCAAAAGATGCTTAAAGATATGTTACACACAGAAACACAGAAACATGGTCATCAATATGAAAGAAGGTAAAGGAAGGAAAACTCACAGCAAAAGATCACAGGAAGCTCAAAGTATTTATCAGAAAATATCTTTGGCAAATGGCAGGGCAAAGTTACTACTTATCAATAGTCACATTGAACGTTAATGGCCTGAACTGTCCAGTGAAAAGACACAGATTGGCTGATTGGGTTAAAGAACAAAACACTTCTATTTACTGCTTGCAAGAAACACTTCTTTCCAACAAAGACGCATACAGACTGAAAGTGAAAGACTGGAAAAATATATACCATGCAAACAGAAATGAAAAAAGCTCAGGCTAAAATTTGTGTTATCTTATTCAAAACATTATCCTAATTTGGAGATTTTTAACAGTTTATTTCAAAATGTAAATCAAGGACATTGGCAGATGGAAAATGTTACAAGTATACTAATCTATTTCTCTTTGACATAGAATTAAAATCTGATTCTCTGTTAAAGCAATGTGTTAAAATAATCTATTATGTTCTCTTGATGTCTGTTAAATTCTACTTGTTCAAAAACAGCTGAATTTTTATTAAGAGCTATGGGTTATTTAAATATGTGCTTATTTTCAAAGATTTGAATCACCACCTTGTAACAATGATCAAATTTGGTCTATATTATGTCATGATTTCAAGGAATCTTATTTCAACCAGATATTTTGGATTTTGAGCCTTCTTGGCATTCTTGACAGGCATTCAAAAAATCAAAGTTTCAAACAATCTGGACTCTAAAATTTCCAGTAAATCTTGGACTTTGGTTTTTCCAGTTTGGGCCCAACTGAAAAAATCGAAGGACCTATGTCTCTCATCTTATAGAGACACCAACCAATCAGGCTATTTGGATTATATTAGAAGGACTGGTGAACATATGCAAGGTGGTAAGTGACATTCAAGGTCAAGTAAAGAGTTGAGAGGTTTCAGGGAGGAGAAATGTGACTCCTCACTCTGAGCTTTTATGAAGTTGAGCAGTTTCAGATTCTGTAAGAGTAGTCTTCATTTCTGAGGGAACATCTGCGGTTTACGGAAGCATGCCTTCCAGGTGTCAGCTTCAGGAATCAGACACCCATCCAAGTCCATCTTGCTCTATGATTTGTAATATGCAGTATGTATGCTCCTGACATGAACATTTATCTTTTTTTAAATTTTATTTAATGAATATAAGTTTCCAAAGTACAGCTTATGGATTACAATGGCTCCCCCCCCTTAACTTCCCTCCCACCCGCAACCCTCCCCTTTCCCACTCCCTCTCCCCTTCCATTCACATCAAGATTCATTTTCAATTCTCTTTATATACAGAAGATCAATTTAGTATATATTAAGATTTCAACAGTTTGTACCCACACAGAAACACAGAGTGAAACATACTGTTTGAGTACTAGTTATAGCATTAAATCACAATGTACAGCACATTAAGGACAGAGATCCCACAGGAGGAGCAAGTGCACAGTGACTCCTGTTATTGACCCAACAAATTGACACCCTAGTTTATGGCGCCAGTAACCACCCTAAGCCCCCGTCATGAGTTGCCAAGGCTATGGAAGCCTTCCGAGTTCCCCGACTCTGATCATATTTAGACAAGGTCATAGTCAAAGTGGAAGTTCTCTCCTCCCTTCAGAGAAAGGCACCTCACTCTTCTTTTTCTTTTTCTTTTTAATTTTTTTAAGGGAAAAGGTTTATTGGGGAACACCCAACTGCCCGGAAAGCTGATTCCTGCCAAGACTGGGAGAAAAGTCACTCATCTTTTGTAGGTAGAGGGGTTTGTCTGTAGAGAAAATTTGAACAATTATACAGCATTAAGTGGGGAAGAGGATCGTCAGTACACGCAGGTTGGGATTAGAGCCATTGGTGGTAGAGTAGAGGTTATGATTACAAAGAAATGAGGCCCAAGTGCACTAGACAGGGTCTAGAACAAAGGACAGAGTCATTATTAGAGAAGCTAAGAAAGGTGCTGTCTAAGCTACAATTAAGTTTTCTGATTGAGAGGCAAATAGAACCTGACAGAAGGGGCTTGATAATAATCTGGTGGGCTTTAGGCCTTATAAGTTAAGAGGCCCACACCTATCTATCTCTTCACATGGGGTACATCCTAAGGGAGGTGTGAACCTCCTAGGGGAAGGCACTCTGTTGACTTTCATTACTTGGCTGGCCTGGGAGGAGAGCTGGCCAGGTAAAGGCAGGGGGCATCTCTAACAAGAAATTTACAGTTCTGCCTGCAATGTTGCTGACCCTACTTGACCATACCCTCAGCTGCAGTGGTCACTTTGGAAGTTGGGCTTAGTGAAGGGCTTTTCAGCTTAGAGCCAATAAGATCTGTGGCTCTGACCTGGTGTCCTTCGACTCCAGGGCAGGTCCATTTCCAGTGATCCAACTCTTGGCAGAGCTGCCAGGGCTCTTCACAAGCTGACTTCTGCTGAAGCCCAGGCTTACCACATTGAAAGCCACTGCAGTGGGCTGGCCTGTTGGGTCTCCTTGAGGGCAGATCACTGTACAGTTCAGCCATTAATAGGCCTGCCACCCATTGCTTCTGATGCCTAGCTTTCTTTTCCTCCTGGTTTGTGTTAAAGCAGACCAGAGGATGCAAGTCAAGGGAGTGCCCAAGTCCCATCTCTAATCTTCGGTGGCCTAAACTACAAGTCTATAGTCACAGGCATGTTCTGTAGTAGTTTTTCTAAGGTAGACAATGCCCATGAGGCAAATTATATTCTCACTTAAAAACTTTCTTTCCCTTTGGTCTGAAAGGGAGGTTTTTTTCTACTTACTGTTTACTTCGCTGATGGCGAAGTAAATCTAGCTATGAGATTATAATTTAAGCTCTTATTTTGGCTATGCTATTACAGAAAAATGTTAGCCATCTCTTTTATAAGGTCTAAAGATTAAATTGTGCGTCCTACAGATTCCTTCATAATAGAATTAGTTTCCTACCTTGAAGAGAATAGAGAAATGAAAGAACAAGTTGGGCTTAGAATAGAGAAATGAGGGAGCAAGTCCTAGATCGCTTGCTGACAATAGCAATATCACATGAATACTTAGCAAACCGTTTCAACCATTAGATAACAACTTAAGAAAACATTTACCAGAAGGTCCAATGCCTTCTTTAAATTTTAAGAATCATGTATTTGAAAACACCTCTTAAATATCTAACATGGTGTAGTTTGTTTAACCAGTAAACTTAGGCACAACCATATAAAATGTTTTTAGTTTCTTTCTACCAACAAGTATAAAACACATGATACAGAGATTCAGGTCACACGAATTAAAACGTATCTTTGATTAATTTTTGTAGCTTAAATTTATGGACCATCTTATCTATAAGCCAATTAAAATAAAACTCTTAATAAAATTTTCCCATGTGGACATACAATATGTACACACATATAACATAATAGACCAATATAGCAATTTTAATAATAGCTTTTAAAATCTTACATCTTTTTGTAAATTGCCAATTGATTTCAATTGCTTTTTGTTTTTAGTAACCTCAGTTAACCATACTTTCTCTCAGTTGGTACTGTTAATACATTATTGGCTTCATCTGTTTACAGAGCCATCCCAAATACTGAATACAATAGAAGTGGCTGGAAGAAGTCCATAGGAACCTATAGGAGGACAGCTAAACACAGAACCAACAATGCTTTCGTTTTATGAGCAGCAAATCATATATAACTGTGGATGACAAAAGACTTTAAGTTGCCATGTTTAAAATTATAAACTCATCAACCAACAAGAGGCACTTGCTTACTTCACAGTATTTTTGAAAGCACCTGTAGGATTTTATAAGTATTTAACCTTTTAGGCCTCTGGGGCTTTCTCATTAAGATAACTATCATGTCTAGTAACACAAGATCATTAGACTTTTTAATTCTCAAACATTTGTATTAATAGCATTTTCCATTATAGAAACTTAAAATTTAATATCATGTCACATCTTGACAGTCCTCCTAGAATCCAAATGTTGGTTTTTTTAATAGTATCCTGTAGATTCCTGACAATATTTTTTAGATTTCTAATTTCCTCTTCTTTCCTTTGGTTTGCCTGTTTCCTTTCCTGTGCTCTGTCTTCTAAGTCTGATATTCTCTCTTCTGCTTCACCCATTCTGTTTTTAAGGCTCTCTAATGTGTTTGTCATTTGATCTGTTGAGTTCTTCATTTCATTTTGATTTCTCTTCACTATCACACTTTCCTGTTCTACTAGTTTCTGCATTTCATTTTGATTCCTCCTTAAGATTTCATTTTCTCGAAGGAGATTTTCTATCCTATCCAGTAAGGAATTCCGTAGCTCAAGCATTTGTTTTTGAAAACTACTAATTGTTCTTATCATAAATTTTTTGAAATCCATATCTTGCATTTCTTCCATCTCATCATCTTCATAATCTTGGCTTGGGGTGTCTTGTTCATTTGGGGGTATCATAATGTCTTCCTTGTTCTTGTTTCCTCAGTTTCTGCATTTGTTGCTTGCCATTGTAGAGATATTCTTTGGATTCTTCTTCCCTCGCTGTGGTGTTTTTTCTTGTTATACTATGACTGTATTAAGTGGACTGTCTGCTTTTGGTGGAGCCTTAGATGCTTGAGATGGGTGTGGCCTGAGAGTTCTGTTTGGTTCTTCAGGGTTAAGTGTGTGCCAAAGGTAACACTCCCAGGTTAGGCATGGTAAATCTCTTTTTTTGATTCAAAAGGGACGTAATTCTGCACAGCTGAGTGGAATTGGAGGTAGTTAGCAGGCGAATGATATACCCACAGGAGCCAGAGATTGGAAACTCTTTCCCAAGGACCACACAGGGAATCTGTGCTGCCCTCAGCGGGGGTTCAAATTCTCCTGCAGTCTCCCACTGGGTTGTCGAGGTTACTGAATTGTAGCATCTCTGGAGAGTGCTCACGCAAATTCTGTGAGTTCTCTCCCCCACCGTCTCTTTTTTCATAGTCCCAGTTCATTAGCACCACACATTCACTAGGTCCTAATCTCCTGTTATTTCACCACCACCACCCCCCACCCCCAGAATCAGGTTTTTCTGTTTGGTTGAGGGCTGGTGCAGACCTGAGGTCGCCCCGCTTATGACGTATGTCCAAAATGGCGCCCACTCTTTGTCTTGCTCACCTTTGAGAGGTGAGCAGAGAGAGAGCAACTCGTGTCCATATCGGTCACTTTTTTTTTTCCTCTCTTCTAGTTAGCCTGGTGAACTTTTCCCCACCAGGTTTCAAGCCTCGTTCCCTCTAGTCTCCTCTTTCTGCTTGCCCGCCTGTGTCTCGGGCTATTGAGGTTCGGCTCACCTCAAGTTCCAGTGCTGGTGTGTTGATTCTGCCGCTGGTGTCCCGAACTTGGGCTCCCACGCTCTCCACGCAGGTCCAATGTGAATCACTAGTTCCGGAAGAGTTTCCTCTGCTGTTTCTTCCCCTACTCTTCCTTGAACCTGCAGTATCTCCACTTTTATTAAACTGTCTCTCCCCGGACTATCAGTGTGCTCCCTTCCTATTCCGCCATCTTGCCCCTGGCATGAACATTTCTGCACATCTACATTACGATGTCCATAAGCAAGTAGCAAGCTATTGTAGGTTGGCAAAAAGCTTGGGAAGTGAAGTTGCGGGTCAGGAGAGGAGGGAGAACATGCCTCTTCTGACATCTTCCAGCACTGCATGACAGAAAATCATGATATTGTCACCTGCCCCTTCATTCCCATGCTCCATATATGTCTTCACATATAGGCAGTGTTCTGAATACTCAGGGCATTTAAGTCATAACTGATGAAGTTATTTTTCATTATTGGCTAGTGAATTTTGGGGGCCTTGTTGGTCATTGGAGGGCTGTGACTACCCTTTTCTGGGAGATGTGTGACTTCTTTATTGGTATTCCACCCTGATTAAATTAGAAGAGCTTGTAATTTTGGGTCAGCACCATGGCTCATTTGACTAATCCTCTGTCTGCAGTGCCAGCATCCCATATGGGTGCTGGATTCTAGTCCCGGTTGCTTCTCTTCCAGTCCAGCTCTCTGCTGTGGCCCTGGAGGGAAGTGGAGGATGGCCCAAGTGCTTCGGTTCCTGTACCTGCATGGTAGACTTGGAGGAAGCACCTGGCTCCAAGCTTCGGATCAGCACAGCTCTGGCCATGGCGGCCATTTGGGGCGTGAACCAAAGGAAGGAAGACCTTTCTATCTCTCTCTCTCTCACTGTCTATAACTCTACCTGTCAAATAAATAAATAACAGAGCTTGTAATTTTATTTTATTTGGGTATCCTTAAACTTTTTACCATTAAGGTAGAGATGTAGGGCTGGATAGATAAATTTTATAACGGTTGTTTGGAAAAATCTCCATGTATTTTCCATCCCTCTTGATTTGAATCCTCATAAATCAGAGCTTGAACGGAATGTGACAGTTTATTCATTCATTTATTTATTTATTTTGACAGAGTGGATAGTGAGAGAGAGAGAGAAAGGTCTTCCTTTTTGCTGTTGGTTCACCCTCCAATGGCCACTGCGGCCAGCGCATCACGCTGATCTGAAGCCAGGAGCCAGGTGCTTCTCCTGGTCTCCCATGCGGGTATAGGACCCAAGCACTTGGGCCATCCTCCACTGCCTTCCCTGGCCATAGCAGAGAGCTGGCCTGGAAGAGGGGCAACCAGGATAGAATCCAGCACCCCAACCGGGACTAGAACCTGGTGTGCCAGCGCCGCAAGGCGGAGGATTAACCTGTTAAGCCACGGCGCTGGCATGCAACAGTTTAGATGCCAAGAACCCTCCTAACTTTTGAGATCACTGCATGACATCTCTACCACGGGATTTTTTTTTCAGCCTGTTTTTGAAACACAACTGGAGACAAAAATTTCACTCCAACACAGCCTACAGTTTCTTTGGAATAGCTTTTGTCCTTAAAAACCTTTATTCTATTGGCCATGATTCTGTTCCTTGGGAATTATGTACCTAAGTCATAAAATACCTCTTTAAATGTGGAATGTCTGCAGACATTGGAAGAGCACAATGTAGGTCATCTTCTGTTCTTAAGTATTCTAGTTCCTTCTTCTGTTTCTCTGTGGTCTTGTCTTCAGAAGACCCCTTTGCTATTGATTATTCTTAAAATATTTCAACAAGAGTGGTCTCAGGAGTCCAGATGTTGTCTGGATACAACGTACCACTTTTATTGACTAATGAAGCTGGAGTTGAGTTGCTGGTGTTGGAAGAGTGGCATTCATTTCCTTGTTCACTCATTGAACATAGTATTGGTTGAAAACCCTGAGTGTTTTCCATACTCAGGTCTATGTTGTTGTACTCAAGAACTGTCTCCTGTTTGTTCTTAAAGTCTACCTTGTCCAGTTGGGCTCATATCAGTGGTCCTCTGTGACTTTGTGTTGTTAGTCCAAAATTGTGACAGCTGCATGGGGCAGACAGCAGATGAAGACCAGGTTCCTCAGCAATCTACTTGCAGGTGAATCTGGATTAACGCTAGCTCTTTGCTCTTATGTTTAGGCTTCAGGTGATCAGTAGAAACTACTTTTATCATTAAGTTGGATTTTACACTTCAATGATATTTTCAGTGAAGAAGCTTGAAAATGGTTTAAGTCTAATTAAATCACATTAGCATATGGTCAGTAGTGGTGGAGCCTATAGAAAACTCTTACTTCTCAAGCATATTATCATAATTTTGCCTGTCTTTTAAACCTCACTTCTCTGTACCTGTTTTCACAGTGTTACAGACAATAATTAATTTTGAAGCCTCTTCTAGTGTTCTAAAATACCATAGTTATCTCTTCATGCTTAAAAATATAGGCTTGAAGGGTAGGTATTTGGCACAGTGGTTAAAAGGTTTCTTAGGATGCTTTCATTTCAATCTGATTGCCAAGGTTCAAGTCTAGGATCCACTCCCAATTGCAGCTTCCTGCTTATGTGCACAACAGGAGGTTCCAGCTGATAGCTCAAAATATTTGGATCTCTGCCACCCAAGTGGGAGACCCAGGTTGAATTCCAGGTTCCACCTGGCCCAGCTCTAACTTTGTGGGCATTCAGGGAATAAACTAATGAATAGAAGATCTCCTTTTGTCTCTCTTTCTGCCTCTGTGCTTTTAAAATAAAATGAAATTATATACAAACTTATATATATATATATATATATATATATATGAATGATATATGTCATGGCTATCCCCTGGGCTGCTTATTAGAACAAAATGAATATAAAGCATTGAAAAAATAAAAAGACCTCAGTAAAAGTTAACATTTGTTAGTATTTTAAAGAATTATTACAGAATCATTCTAACTTTTCATAAGATAAAAATATTTTTACTATAAACTTGTCGGTATGATTTAAAATTGATAGGCAATATCATTTTATAATGTTTTAATTATATAATGTACACTTTAGTTTCTTTTTCTAGAAGGATTATAAACTATATCCTTCCTTTTATTCTCACCAGTCATGTCCAGACTAGTTGTTGATTATATTGAACGAAAGCCAAAGTAGGTTTTCTGTATATGTTAAATCCACTAGTAATGATGAATACGTTTTTGACTTCTTGCTTGTGACTTTTTCAACAAAATATTACAAAAGTTCAGGTTTTGATGAAATTATATTTTTATTCATTTAGGCATCATAGCTGGGCTTAACAGTCCCTTTAAGAGTCTGGGTTTATAATTACAGAATGTCTTGTGTCTTCATAATGACTCATTTCCCTGAAATGTGTTTCAATCTCAGGTGATTATGATAGTTAAACCACAAGACTGGCTGTACATAAAATGATTCCTTTTTCAGAGAAAGAGCCCCCCTAAAGCCTGTATGATAAACATTTCAAATCATACTTTTTATCACATCTATATGGCTGACTTGTCCTTCTTTAAAAACAAAGAAATGCATTAAAAATAAGTTCCCAGTCACAAAGATGATCGCAAGGAAAGTAACTTTTTTAATAAGAATATTAAAAGAAATAGATGTCATCTTTGTTGAAAAGTAGGTGGAGTTAGGAATTTCAAGTGGTGTGGACATATGTTCCGCTATACATGCTTTCCTGAATCCAGATTAAACTCTGGAACTTTGAGGATGGACAGAATAAAAGGAGGTGACCTTGAGGATGAGTTGTTGAAGAAAAGGAAGCTGTCCCAAGCTGCCAGCATACCATGGATGAAGACTTGGGAGGCAGGGTGCTTGCTGTGAGCGAAGGAGTGGTGAAAAGGCTTTGAGCAAGGTTTTTGAAAGGCTCTTCTGACATGTCTTTATACAATCCATACTGGGGTGCAGAGAACAATTATTGCTATAAAGGATGATGAATCTTGAAAAACTACCTCTTGCCTCGTGGTCCTCCTGAAGTTGTTGTCATCTGTCTTGAGTTTAGAGAGTTGAGTCCTTCCTAGAACCCCCTGGTTATGTCATGCACAGAGGGTAAACTCATCCTTAGCCATCATTTTCACTAGAATTAGCCCTGCAAAGAGGATTCTGACATTGGCCTAATATCTTACCCACACTCCTGACACAACACAAACATAGTTTAAGCTCTTTTACTATGGAGACTCTGGGCTGCATAATTCCATTTTCCTGAGTCCAACAGACTATCTATACAATAAGGATGCCCTGTGCATCCATTGTGTATTCTGTTGTGGGTAGGAAGTATGGCACTATGTAAGGTCTCCCTATTTGAAAGATGCTCAAAGCAGAATATTTGGGGGATCCATAGCTCATCGGGGCTCAGAGTAACTTGATTCCTCCTGAAAGGTGGAAATTACAAACTGGGTGCCTTACTGACCAAACCAGACCTGAAACTACATTTTGTTTAACTGGAAAAGTGTTATAATTAAAGAAAAAAAAACATATGAATGCCTTTTGTTAGAATGTATCATCTCTAGGTCACCCAAAGTCTGCTATTCCTCACCCACTAAGAACACGCCACATCAGCTGCATGGCTCCCACGGGAGTTTGTGTCACCAACTGCCTTGCATCCTAGTAATGGGATCTTAAGATTCCCAGGAGTTCCCAGATGGGTAATAGGATCTACTATATTCTCTCTTCCTCTATCTGGGAATACTCATCTACTTTAGAATACCTTAATAAGAAAAAAATGATTTTCTTTTTCTCCCTGGTAAGAATGATACCATAAGTGAATATATTTTATGGTAATAGTATATACAAAGGATCTTCTAAAACTTTATGGAAAATCTGTATTATGAAAAATTTGGGTCTCAATTTTTTTGCAACAAAAAAGTAATAAACATTACATTTATTCCTCATCATGCACCTGCTGCCCCTTCACCCCCTTCAAATCCTGAGAAGACTAAAATGGCTTAGAAAGAGGAGGAGGAAGTTTTGATGAAGAGAGAGGTTGTTAGGGTGAGCATTTGGTCTACCAGTTAGGGCCCTGTTTAAGATGCTATGTACAATAAAGGACTGCTTGTGTTCCGAACTGGGCTGTGCTCCCAGTTCCAGCTTCTTACCAATGCAGACCCTAGGAGACAGAAGGTGATGGTCCAACTGCATGGGTCCCTGCCTCCCTGCCTTCTGACTCTTGGCTTCAAGCTGGCCCAGTCCTGATTGTTGTGGGCATTTGGGGAGTGAATCAGTGGATGGGAGACCTGCCTGCCTGTCTCTTGAATTAAAAGGAAAAAAAAAGGTCATCAGTTATACTCCCTATCCCCTTCCAAGGTGGTTGATGTCAGCCTACAGCACAAAGGCAAGCTGTAGAAGGGAATTTGCCAAACCACTGACTGAAGATGGCTCTTCTAATAACAAAATCAAGACTCTTGTGTAGCCTGAAGAGTCTATAGAACTTTATGAAGTACAACTGATTAGAAAAACCATAGAGCCACCAAGTTTTTATCTAGGGTTGGGGTAAAGCTACACTGAATAAATATGGAGGGGAAAGTGAAGTATAAAATGGAATTGAAATTGCATCTCTCAAGAGATACTTCTTCAGGGTATTGATTACATAATTGAATTTGAGGAATCTAGAAACGTCAAGTGTTTTGAACTCTCAAACTTTGCCTGTTAAATTTCAAATGGTTTTCTGAAAGCTAGCTTACATTTAATCATGAAACTGGTCTTGTTATAACTTTTATTTCTTCATCTAATTTGGTAATAGGCAGAGATTTTTTTTCCCCATTCGTCGTAGCACTGTTGGCTTACTGACAATGGTCTAAGGATGGAAAAGTTTAGTTGTTCAGTGCAGTGGCCTGAAAGCGAGGAGCTGCATGTAATATTTCCTTAGAAAACATGTTTAACATTTTGGACAGCTAAGCTTGATTTATTGAATTCAGTTTTCTACTGGCAGTGGCATAGATTGTTTTTTTCCTAGTGGCTATTCCAAGATGACCTGAAATGTTGGTAGATTTCAATACATCTTTCCTACCATTTTCCATGTTATGCAAACACCGTTGTAGCCTAATTATAGGAAATTTGACTTTGCTCGTTACATGGGTGAAATTAATTTTTCACTGATGGATTTACAATTAGAGTAAAACAAGGTTACTTTCTTTCCTGGGATTCTGTGAACTATGTTTTAATGCCCTTCAATATGAAGAGATAATTGCATTTCTGGAGGCTTTTGTATTTTTTTTTTTGAGATTATTTATTTGAAAGACAGAGTTCTAGAAAGGCAGAGGCAGAGAGGAAGCGAGCGACCGATCAATCTTCCATATGCTGGTTCACTCCCCAAGTAGCTGTAACAGCCAGCGCTGGGCCAAGCCAAAGCAGGAGCTTCTTCCAAGTCTCCCACATGGGAGCAGGGGCCCAAGCACTTGGGCCATCTTCTGCTGCTTTCCTAGGCACATTAGTAGAAGCTGGATCAGAAGTGGAGCAGCCAGGACTTGAATCAGGGCCCATATGCGATGCTGGTGCTGCACACAGCAGCTTTACCTGCTACACCACAATGCCGGCCCCTAGCTTTTGTAGCTGATCAAACCTTACAAAATGTGAATATTGTGACTTCAAAATTTTCATGAAGTATTTTGTTTAACAAAAATCTTTGTAACATATTTTTTTGCTTTAAAAACTTGTACTTCCTGAACTTTTGCTAAAAGTTATTTTCATGTCAGTATTTCTCATTTTACTTTAAATTCACCAAAAATTTAAGACTGATTCCAAATTTCAGACACTTGAGACAGTAGAGCAGCATGGGGAGAAGCCCTGTTTACATCCTTTGTTATGTAAAAGGCAATGCTCTTAGGAAAATTTGACAGCCCACTGAATGGTATACCAGGGTACTCAGATTCGGGCACATCTTTGCTCGCCTGCTGGTATCACAAGCCATTACTCACAGCATTTGTGAACACTATTTTGAAAAATAACCACAAAACATTTTAGCTGTCTTTCTATATGTCTCAATTCTTTCTTTAATACATTGCTCTACGTTTGTTCTAGGCTCGTAGGAAGGAGGTGTTTATCCAGGAACGGTATGGGAGATTTAATCTAAACGACCCGTTCTTGGCACTCCAAAGAGACTATGAAGCAGGTGCCAGTGACAAAGAGAAGAAGCCTGTTTGCACCAACCCCCTGTCCATCCTCGAAGCAGTCATGGCCCACTGCAGGAAAATGCAGGAACGGATGTCCACACAGCTGGCTGCCGCCGAGAGCAGACAGAAGAAGGTACTGAGGCTTTCTGTCATTTTCCCCATGAAAGTGGAGAATGAAAAAAAAAATAATAATAAATCCCTGAACTTGTTTTTTGTTCTTAAATACTTTGTTTTTTGGAAGGGCTGGGTTAAGAACTTGGAAGTACAAAATGCTGACAGGTTGTGGTGTCCCTTTAAAAGTGCAGCTTAAATGTTTTAAAATATATCTTGAAATGACACGAAATCATAAAGAAGTGTGATAAAGAATTGAAGTTTCTTACGATAGTTGCTTTGCTACGTGGTTTAGAATGTGGAGTTCCTCAGCGGGTGGGAAAGGGAGACTTACCTTTCTGAAGCTGTTCTCATCTTCCAGCTGGCCCAGCAAGAGTGGAGAGCCAGGTTTCTGATCACTTGGGGCTATACCCAACTGATTTTACCCAGCTTCTGTCTAAAATACTACTCTGCAATTGGAACTCCTTTTATAGCTTCCTTGGAGAGCGAAAGCTGCACACAGAGAACAGGATGAAAGTTTGCAGACGCGCAGTGTGTCATCCTGCGGCTCTGGGCAGCATCAGACTCGCCTCCGGCCATGATGGCCCTGTCGGCTGCAGGCCTCCAGCCTCCTGCTCACATGTGTTTCATGTAAACCAACCTCATTCCTCTCCTCCTAACGCCAGCATGCACATATTTCTTGCACTTGAGTCCGTGCTTCCTAAGAATCCTACGTTTGATCAAGACTGATTGCCATCAGCCGCCAGGAGAGAGAGAGAGATAAATTGTGTCCTTCCACTGTGCTGCAGCAACAATCCATTCCTTTTACGAGTGAGTGAGGGCATCAGGAGAAGTTAACATGTTCTGGTGTGATTAAAAGTGACACTCACCGTGATGGAAGCATAAATTAAAAATATTTTTCTGTTTAACATTTTCAGAGAACTCTTTAATCTCTCATATTTAACACTTGCTTGACTATTAACCTGAATGGACCCTACCGTAAATGTTTATGATATTGTCATTTAAAGTGTGTGTTTTTCTTATAATATCTCTATGTAATGAATGTCTCCACATATGAATGCCAGTGTCCCAGTGTATTAGATAAAAGCAAATGTTTTCCTCAGTACATTACATGGTAAAAAAAAAAAAACCAAACAAAAGAACTAAAACAATGAGAAAAAGAGTCAAGAATTGTGGAAGGCCTTCCACAGGTATGAGGTCAAATCAAACAGTTTGATTTTAGACTTAGCAAACCATCTACAAAATCCTGCAACCACTGAGCTCTCTGGAAATTTTCAGAACTCCTCACAAAACACATTAGCAACAGCCAGTGTATTTCAGCTGATGCCATGAAAGCTCATTTGTATTTCTCGTGTGGGATGGCTTTTCCATTAGCTTCTTAATGAGTCAAATGAGCGACTTCATGATAAATTATTTCTGCTGGATTTTATGCTGCATTATCAAAAATCAAGAAAATATTTTATTTTTACATAACATATAAAAAATACTTTCCTAAATTGTACTTTACTCCTGCATTTTATTTTCCTTGTAAGGGAAAATACAGCTCGTTTCTAGTTGAATCAAAGATTTTATTATCTAGCTTCTTTTTAATCAACTTACATCCTGTTTGTTTCTGAATGACTGGGTCATTTCCAACCTGGCTGGGAGTGAAAGGAAATTGTTTCTGTCCTATGGGCCCTGAGAGGCTAATATAAAGTGAGCCAATGGATCTGCCTGCCATGTTTAACAGAAACACAGGAGTCCTTTATGGCCAAACCCATTGACAGTATAGCCTCAGTAAAGGGTAACTCTGGCAGGGAGTGCTACGGTTGTCCTTAAAGAACATTCTATTCCACTAGATTATAGCATGAGAAGAGTGACAGTTTGAGTTTTTACTCCTGTATCTTTATTTAAAAAGAAAATACTACATCAGCTGATAAAAGCAGAAACTCCAAAGTCAAATTTTTCAGCAGCAAAATTACCTGTCACATTTATTGGTGAAGGTAAATGCTTTAACCATCCCCTTGCATATAGAGCAGCCTGAAGCGTCAGGAATCTAAAAACAGGAAATGGGGCAGGGGGAAATCCACCTTTTTAAAGTCACTCCAGTTCTTTAAATCAGTGCCAGGGCAGAAGTGTGGGAAAGCAAAGGCCCCATGATCTACAATTCAAGCATTTATTATCCAGCACTGAGCCTATCTCATTGGTGATTCTAAGATCCTGGGCCTGCTCACTGCTCTGCTCCGCCATTGCAGGGGGACCAGGGGCTCCCCGCTCATTCATGTGCTGGCTCCTGCTGATATTACTAACAGGAGGGCTAAATGTCGGGGAACTCAAGCGCCAGAGAAACTTGGGAGAGAATCAATTTGGCAAATGAGACTGAACAGCCTGTAAAACCACTTGGAGTAATCTAATGAGCAACCATTGTCGGGAACCTTGCTCTGATAACCTAACTCTCTGTTTTGAGACCGTTGTCTAGGGTAGGATGATGGTTGGGTTTTTATTTTGTATCTTGCACGTTATCTTTTAATAGAGGTTCTGTTTAATTCATGTGGACACTAGGGAGGAAATTAACTGTGCTCAAACATGTTCTTCAGACTTAGAAAGCATCATCTAGTATCTCTGAAGCAGGAAAGACTTTTTGGTTTGAGGAAGGCCTTTAAAAGAAAAGAGCACAATAACTAGAAAACCCAGATGGGGCGCAATTCTTTTCACCTGTGGCAAAAATGGGACCCTCCCCACCCCCCCCACCCCACCCCCACCCCGCTCCATGTGAGACACAGCTGCAAGGCAGTAGATGCCTCCAAAAGAATTCTTTCCAGCAGATGAAGCCCCTTTGTCAATTTAGACAGCAAGGGCATTTATGGGCTGATTCACAGAAATATTAACTACCTTGCTGCATGGTTCAGCATGGCTGGGGACCAGCTCTGAGCAGACAGCATCACAGACAAGCCCTGTGCACAGAGCCCAGGTGCAGCAGGTAATGCTTCTGCGGGTGAGAGCCTGATGCTGCAGCCAGTGCTTTGCCATGTTGATGCCAGACACCGCCATGCCCTCGTGCCTGGCAGCTTGTGTGTGCCTCCCGGACCTGCTTTGCATCACTCATTTCCAACTGGAAGCCCAGAGCAGACGCCTGTGATCAGCCAAGCTTAGTGCCCCAGCTTTCTCACTTGGGAGTGGGCATTGGGCACAGCAGTTAAGATGCTGCTTGGAGTGCCCTTAGGCCATTTCAGAGTGCTTGGCTTTGGGTTCTTGCTCCACTGCTGATTCCAGCTTCTTGCTAATATGCATCTTGGGAGGCAGCAGGTGTGGCCTCCCTCCTGGGAGATTGAGATTGAGTTCTCAGCTTCAGCCTGACCCAGCCCCAGCTGTTAGGGACATTTGCGAGAGAATCAGCAGATGGGAGATCCATCAGAGTGTGCTCACACTCTCTTGCTGTGCAATGAAATAAATTAATACAGGAATAAATAAATGAAAATAATAAATAAAATTAAAAACAGACCAAGAAAGTAACTTTCACTTCTATGGGGAGGAATCATAAGGCAGAACATTCTTTTTTTCTTTTTTGAAAGATTTATTTATTTGACAGAGTTACACAGAAGAAGAGAGAGAGAGATCCACCTACTGGTTTACTCCCCAAATGATCACAACAGCTGGGGCTGAGCCAGGACAAAGGCAGGAGCCGGAAGTTTCTTCTAGGTCTCCCACGTGGGTGCAGGGGCCCAAGCACTTTGATTATCTTCCTTTGCTTTCTCAGGTTCATTAGCAGGGAACTGGATCAGAAGAGGAGCAGCTGGGACTTGAACCAACAGTCATATGGGATGCCAGCATTGCAGGCAGCAGCTTAGCCTGCTATGCCACAGTGCCAGCCCTGGAAAATTCTAATATAAGAATCACTTTCCAGTGCTAGATAGTTGGAAAAAAGTGACAAATGGGACTGAAAAAAATTATTTAATTATTTGCTTTTTTTTTACTTTATTTCATGTGCCTTTTCCCTCCCATTATAAATAGCTGTATTCTAGCAAGTCATTGGTTTTCAGTGCCCTTCATTTCACTATATGTTGTTTACCTTATCACGTAGATATATTTTAAATTGCTTTCCAGACTTTCATTCAATAATATCATTGTAGAGAACCATCTATAATATTTTTAGGAAGAGTATTTAGGATGTTTTGTACATGAAAAAATAGTCGCTCATTCCTGAGTCTTTTTTGTACACTTTACTATTAAATTTCAAACTAGGTTTTCTCTTCCCAGGAGCATTGCAGAGTGAGTAGGAAGGGACAGCTGGACAGTGGGATCTGTGCCTTCGAGCAGAGATTTCGAGATGAGGGCCGTTTGCCTCATCTGTGAAAATAGAATCCAGGCAACAGCCTGCTCCGAGGCTGGCCTGCCCTCTCCTCAAACTGTAGATTGAGAGGAAGAAGCAGAGCCCACACTATGGCTGGCAGGCCCTGTGAGGTGAGCGAGAGAGCATGCGAGTGCTTTTAGTGTATCTTCCTGTTAGATGTTTACCAGGATTGAGCAGGTGCAAGGGCTGACCAGGTGAACATGAAGACAAGGATGTGGCAAGTGTTAGAAGGTTCCAGCCAGCAATCAGGAATGCAGTGAAATATCCTAAGAGAATGTTGTGTTTGGACAGGCTTGTATTCTGCCTTTGCATTTTATATATGACCATGGTGGTTTTGAATTAGAGCTAATCACCTTTCCTTGGCTGCAACGCTCCTGCCTACATCATCTTTCCTTTCATTCTGTGAAATGCGTTTGGTGCCTCTTCATTCATGGCTCCCAGTCTGGGTGCTATTCTTGGAACAACCACTGACTTGGTCACAGCTGGTGAAGCTGCAGTAGTTCTAAGCCCTTCCACATAATCCACTGTTTTTGTCTGAGGGATTGATGATAGTGTTCCATACAAAAGTCCCTCCACAAGTGGTTGGGAGTAGATATAAATTGGACAAAAAAAATAGCAAAATCAACTGGCACTTATTGTAATCTATGTATACTATGATGTCTTCCTTTAAAATGTTTATTTTCATATACTTGAAAGGCCAAGCAAGAGAGAGAGAGAGAGAGAGAGAGAGAGAGATCCATCCATCCACTGGCTCACTCCCCAAATGCCCACAACTGCCAGGGCTGGGTCAGGAGCCCAGAACTTGATCTGGGTGTCCCATGTGGGTGGTGGAGGTCCAAACACTTAAACCTTCACCTACTGCCTCCCAGGGTGCACAGTAGCAGGAAGCTAGATCAAAAGTGGAGTAACCACGACTCAAACTGCTGCTCTAACATGGGGACATGGTGGTACGCATCCCGAACATCAGCTAAACCTGCTGCACCACAACGCTCACCATGTGATTTCTTTCCATTTTAGCGTGTGGGCCTGCTGTTTGGTCAACCCTGTAAGTTTCTGTAAGTTCTGAGAACAAAGAAAGGAAGTTCACAGATTTCTGTATCTTCCATAGTATATAGTGTGATACCTGTACGTAATACAGTTTAGTGGGCATCCCCCACCCATCTAGTGCTATTTGAAACACTGCCCGCAATAAAGCAAATAGCATAACATTCAGATCAGCCAAATTTATTTATTTATTTATTTATTTATTTAAAAGATTTATTTATTTATTTGAAAGTCAGAGTTATACGGAGAGAGGAGAGAGGAGAGAGAGAGAGGTCTTCCATCAGTAGTTCACTCCCCAATTGGCTGCAACGGCCGGAGCTGCACCGATCCGAAGCCAGGAGCCAGGAACTTCCTCTGGGTCTCCCACATGGATGCAGGGGCCCAAGGACTTGGGCCATCTTCTACTGGGTTCCCTGGCCATAGCAGGGAGCTGGATTGGAAGTGGAGCAGCTGCAACTCGAACCGACGCCCATATGGGATGCTGGCGCCTCAGGCCAGGGTGTTAACCCGCTGCACCACAGCGATGCCTGAGATCGGCCAAATTTAAATAACTGCACATTTACCATGAGCAGGTCAACCATAAATTTTTACTGAAAATATTAAACTGAAGCTGCTTTGCTGATATAGGAAAAGTCAGCACAGAATCACAGATGCCAAGTAAGGACAAGAAAGGGAGCTTTCCTGATTAAATAGTTAAATCCTCAGAGCTTCAGGCAATCCTAAGATGCACCATGCTCACAGAGCATTTATTTAGCATACCTTGTGCCTACTGAGTTAACTCTCTTGACCATTAAGATGTTTTATAGCAGGTTCTATGGTTAGCCCATTTTAGACATAAGCAAAATGAGACCACAGCATTACTATCTGCTCTGTCCCCAGGCGGGCTGCCCCCTGAGCCCACCTGTTCTCCGCTGTGCTATGTGCCTCTTAAGGCTATCCAGTAATGGGGTGGCAGGACTCCCCTCTCTTGCTGCCCAGACCTGGACTCTTTAGAGTCCCTGTTCTCATCCTCAATGCTAGAAATATTGATAAGTCCTTCATCATACATTTTTCAGAATAAAATAACATTTTCATGCAAGAAAATCTCTGGTGCTTGCGAATGAATACATTTTGAGTAAATATGGTATGAAACAAAGATGTTATTCCATGGTTAATTCATGGGAAATGTTGATTCTTCTTCAGCAGACAAATAGACTGTATATGTCAAACTGTGTAAGAAATTTCAAGGGGCCAGCACTGTGGCTTAGTAGGTAAAGCGTCCACCTGCAGTGCCAGCATCCCATATGGGCACTGGTTGGAGTCCTGGCTGCTCCACTTCCGATCCAGCTCTCTGCTATAACATTTGGGGAGTGAACCAGTGGTTGGAAAATCTCTCTCTCTCTCTCTCTCTCTCTCTCTCTCTGCTTCTGCCTCTCTGTAACTCTGCCTTTCAAATAAGTAAATGTTAAAAAAAGTGGAGCAGCAGGACTCAAACCAGCTCTGCCTTTCAAATAAATCTTTAAAAAAATTCAAAACCTTGCATTGTATATCTGTTTTCTTCATTCTTTCAAAGACTAGATAACAAAGTTGTGTCTTTAGCGTTTTGTTGAAATACAGTATGCATACTAGGAAATGCATATAAGTGTACAGAGAAATGAGTTTTTGTCCTCTGATCACATTCATAACCAACACCCAAATTAAGAACAAAATACCCTAACGGTCTTTACTATTCCCCCCTCCATTTCTTTTTTAACATGGGGAAAAAACAGTATATTGTTATTTACATAGTATGATTCGGTGAGGAAATATTTATAATTATATATCAAATGATATGACATCCAGACAGTTTTTATACCCTATATGTTAACTACCATAAATAAGAGAAAGCATGTGATACTTCTCTTTTGGGGTCCCGCTTATTTCACTTAACATAATGATCTCCAGTTGTATCCATTTTGTTGGACATATAGGGTTTCATTCCGTTTTCTGGCTGAGTAATATTCCATTGTGTATATATTCCATGTTTTTTTTTATCCAGTCATCAGTTGATGGTCATCAAGGTTGATTCTGTATCATAGGAATTGTTCATTGAACTGCTATAAATGTGGGAGTGCAACTATCTCTTTCATGTGCTTATTTCATTTTATGTGAATACATCCCCAGGAGTGGGATAGCTGGGTCATATCTAGGTTTATTTTTAGTTTTCTGTGGAATCTCCATGCTGTCTTCCAATATGACTGTACCAACTTGCCTTGCTACCAACAGTGTGTTAGGTACCTTTTTATCCACATCCTCACCAGTATTTGTTTCAAGATTTGGGGATAATGGCCATTGAGGTGATGCCTCATTGTGGTTTTTATTTGCATTTACCCGATGGTTAGTGATCTTGCACCTTTTATTGCTTTTTTTTTATTTCTTCAGAACATTTACTTAATTTGAATGTGATTTTAACACGTCTGTCCTGATAGCTCTGTGATGAAGATGATAGCCAGAAGTTTAGAGGAATTAAAGGCTGCTCATAAATATGGGTCAAAGAGTGCTCTAGATCCTTTTAACATTAAATGTGTGATCCAGTTCTTTCCTCATAAAGAGTTATAAAGGTTGATGTTAGGGAGATACTAAAAATATAGTAAAAGTCATACATTTAAGAGTACAGCACACAGAAAAGATTTTGCAGGGTTGGCATTGTGGTATAGCAGTTTAAACCACCATCTGCAACACTGGCAACCCATATGGGTGCTGTTTTGAGTCCCAGCTGCTCCACTTCTGATCCAGCTCCTTGCTAATGTGCTTAGGAAAAGCAGCAGAAGATGGTCCAAGTCTTTGGGCTACTGTACCCATCTGGAAGACCCAGATGGAGTTTCAAGCTCCTGACTTTGGTCTGTCCTAACCCAGGCTGTTGTGGGTGTTTTGGAAATGAACCAGCAGATAGAGGAATGATCTCTGTCTCTCCCTCTCTGTCACTCTACCTTTGAAATAGAGAAATATTTTAAAAAAAAAATCATGTATCACCAATATTTGCTTATTTATATTTTGATGATGAAATGTTGCTCTTTCGTCAGCACCATTTTCTACCTGTTTCTTCAGCAAACTTTCCCTCTCTGCAGTAGTCTGTCCTGGCTCCCAGGGGCATTGCTGTCAGTCAGTCAGCCTCCTGAGCTTGCTCCCTGCCCCCTGCCCCTCTCTTTTGTTACCTTTGTGTGTAGGTTTGTGACATACCTTTATGAAAGAGTCAAAACCTGCATAATCCATAAGACAATCATTTTTCCCTGCTCCTCCTTATCCTTACTTTTCATTGTTATTTCGAGACTTTCAAAAGAAATTCTTCCTCATTTTTAACAATTATCTGTTTCTTGTATATTTCCCACCAAGATAGCATAACTTACTATTTTCAGACTTGTTACTTTGCTGTAATTGGAACTTAGAAAAAGTCGTAAGAATGCTACCGCGTAACACCCTTTATCCCGGTTGAGTTACTTGTATTTTGCCTCATCTGCTCTTTTCCCCTCCCCTCTGCACACAGGCATTCTCACACATACACATACTTTTCTCTACACCACTGGAGAGTAAATTGGAGTTCTTTTCACTCCTAAATATTTAGATGTGTATTTCCTAAAAACCGAGACAACCTTTTGCATAACCTTCATATAGTTTACAAAATCAGGAAATTTATCAATGATACAGTATTTTATCTAATTCATGTGCTCACTATTGTCCTAATAATGGTTTTTATAGTGATTCTTTTTGTGATACAAAATCATACAGTGCATTTAATTGCCTTTTCTCATTAGTCTCTTTTAAGTTGCACAGTTTTTCAACCTTCCTTCAACATTTCTGAAAAGCACAGGCTAAGTAGTTTTTTAAATATCAACCAGTGCAAGTTTTTCTGATGTTTCCTAACGATTAGGTTCTGTTTATACTTTTTAGGTAGGAAGTGATGTATGCATCACCAAGCATATGAGTCTAAAGCCATTGTCATTTTTATTCTCTCTCAACTCTGCTATTAAGTGCATTTAGTGAGCCTTGTTTTCCATATTATATTTCTCTGTATTTTCCATTTGGCTCTTTTTTAAAAAAATATAGTTCCCATTTCTATGCCAACATAGCCCTTCTCACCGTTCACTCTGTATATTCTATGGAAATTGCTGTACTAACATTGTTGTCTGCCATTTTTATATAAATCATCTTGGGCCCAGTTTCTATTGACTACTTTTTCCTTGACTATAGATTGCCTTTTCTTTATTAACTTCTATGCACTTCTAATTTTCTTATCATATATTGAACTTTAGGAGTGATATAGCACAAGCTCTGGATTCTGTTATCTTTTTGAAAACTTGTACTTTATTCCAGTAAGCAGCTATCCCAGTTAGATTTATTACCTCAACTCTGTCTCCTTTCAGTCGGCAACAGATAAAACCTTTGTCCAATTTGCCCAACCCATTCAGCAGCCACCTTCTGTCAAGTTGTGTTGGATTTCCCTCATGAATGTATTTTTAATTTAAGGTCCAAAGAAGGTGAAGTTAATTAGGCAGTCCCAGTGCTATCCTCTGCCTCCTCGACCAGTATAACTGATACTTTCTGTTTGGGATTTAGCTGGCAATGCTACTGAGATGGGAGTTGTCTCCTGGTGTAATCGTAAAGCTTCAGACTGGCAGCTCTTACCCAATGCAAGTGGCTTCTTTTTAAAAATGTTTGTTTGAAGGACAGAGAAAGAGGGATAGGGAGAAGAGGACAGAGGTCGCTCATCTTCTGGTTCACTCTACAAATGCCTGTGACAGCAGAGGCTGGACCAGGCTAAATCCAGGGGCCAGGAACTCGGTCCATGTCTCCCAAATGAGTGGCAGGGACTCAACTACCTGAGCCGTCACCTGCTGCCTTCCAGAGTGTGCTTTAGCAGGGAGCGGGAATGGAGAACAGAGCCAGGACTGAATTCCAGGCGTTCCAACTCGGGATACAGGTGTCCTTCAGTGCTGTGGAGTTAGCTTATTTATTTTTCTTTTCTTTCTTTCTTTTTTTTTTTTTTTTTTGACAGGCAGAGTGGATAGTGAGAGAGAGAGACAGAGAGAAAGGTCTTCCTTTTTGCCGTTGGTTCACCCTCCAATGGCCGCTGCAGCCGGCGCATCGCTCTGATCTGAAGCCAGGAGCCAGGTGCTTCTCCTGGTCTCCCATGCGGGTGCAGGGCCCAAGCACTTGGGCCATCCTTCACTGCCTCCCGGACCACAGCAGAGAGCTGGTCTGGAAGAGGGGCAACTGGGATAGAATCCGGCGCCCCGACCGGGACTAGAACCTGATGTGCCAGTGCCGTAAGACAGAGGATTAGCCTGTTAAGCCACGGCACTGGCCCGAGTTAGCTTATTTCTAATAGGAAGGTTTACCCCTGCACCGTGCTAATCCTTTTATTGACCTTGAGTCTTTAAACCATTATGTTTTACGTTATTTCAAAAGTTTATAATTAGTCTTTTCAGGACAGGTTGTTTAATAGATGTATTTTTCCATTACTGATGTTGGGATTTTCTCTGATATATTCAATAATTGTGAAACTACAACCCCTATCTAATTATAAAAACCATTCCTCTAGAGTTTAAGATGGTCTGTGCTCTAAATCTATACTTGCCTCTAAGTGTTTTTGTAGAGGAAAACACACTGTGCAAAGTCGCATCTTTTTAAAAGTGAATTGAAAATGCTTTCAGTTCTGGGCACGTGCTCTGTGCTTTATGTGCATTGTCTCATTTGATATTATAAAGTAGTTACTATTATTGCTCTGTTGTATAGGGGAACCACATAGAACTGGTCTTTAGACAGACAACTTAGCAAAGTCATATAGCTAATAACATTTGAAACAAAACTTTATACTATATCTCCTGGTCTTTTAAGCAAAAAAAATGTGGAGTAGAATGGTCAAGGAGGTGTAAGTTTTTATTCACTTGAGAGGTACAAAGACACAGCAGGAGAGCAGACCAAGTGATTGAGTGAGAGACAGAGAGAGAACTCCCATCCGCTGGTTTACTTCCCAAAGGCTCACAATGTCCAGGGCTAGACTAAGGCCAAATGTGGGTGTTGAATGCAATCCTTGTCTCCTACATGGACAGCAGGAACCCAATTACTTGATCCAGTACTTGCTTCTTCCCAACATTTGTATTAGCATGAAACTGGAGTCAGCAGCTAGAGCTGGGATTTGAACTTAGGTAATAGGATGTGGGAGGCAGGCATCTTAATAAGCAACTTAACTGCTAAATGCCCTTATTAAAGGCTAAATGCCCTTCCCATGGAAATGTTTTTAATAGAAAAAAACTTATTTTTTAAATATGGGAGAGTTTTATATGCTGACAGCAGAGAGCTTTGTGGAGCGGCAGATGTTTAATATTTATGAAGAGCAAGGTGATGGTGATGGAGAGGTGATAGCCCCAGAGTGACAGGAGGGGATGAAGTTAATTGCCGAAGGATTGTCTGACATTGAACAGATGGAAGCCTTTATCCCTTAAATTGAAGGGAAGGGCATATGGATTGATGTGGCTCTACAGCAAAGCTTAAGGGAGGAGACAGGAGATGGAGGTGGAGTGAGTGAGGCTGAGAGTCAGTTAAGTGGTCACTGGGTGGTATTTTGAGAAGGGTGGCAGAAGTTTGGAATGTGCCCTGTAGTATACACAGAGGAGGCTGAGCAAAGTCAGGCAGAGTGATTGATGGCTGGCACTCTTATCGCAGTGGAGTTTGGAGACATCTGTTTGTTAGTGCATCTGCTGCGAGGTGATAGGATTCAAAAAGACGTACGCTGTCTGAGCTAGGACGAGTGCTAGAAGGACAAAGATGAAAAGAATTATGGAGGCTTTCATAGTCGTGTGCTTGTATAAATGTCAGGGAGGAGTCAAGCTGTTCTCCAGGTGGAACTCTTGGGTTTGATTCTGAAGTACAGGAAGAAGTTGTTGGAAAAGTGAAGTAGCCTGATGGTCCATAGCAAAGAGACACCCTGGGCACTGTGTGAGCTTGAAACCAGTGGCACACTGAATGAACACCTTGACTCAAACCCCGAGGAGCCACCTGACAGGAGGGAAACTACTAAGTTGGCCTTTAGTAGTTGTGTTATAAAGCAAGGATAGCACTTAAAAATCGAAAGTGAAGTAAATGGTGAAGCTTGTATTTTAAAGTGAAGCTAAAATCAGACCTCGTTTGTGTTTTTTCCTGACATTGCTGTTAAGGATTTTTTCTTTTTTTGCAGTTAATATATTTTGAATTTTCTTTACATTTTTATGTATGCCTCCTAACTCCAATCTATTGTGTGATGCCTTTTAGAAGAGTTAAATGTGGTTTAGCCTATCTTAAGTCAAATTTGTTTGAGGCACCCATATGAATAAGATATGAATAAAACAAATTATGGTATTATGACACCACTGTTGTGCCCCAAATCTTATCAGTAACCCCTGAATTTTCAAACAGTAGTATAAAAAGTAATTACTTGAGGAATTACTTCTATTCCTGATCACCCATTGGTGGGATCCATCCCAATGCTACTCAGCAACTCTTCAAAGCAGGAAGTGTCCCAGAGTAAATAAGCACCCTCTCTGACCTTGAGTTGGGCAGCCAGGCGTCTTCTCCTTTTGGTGCCATGACAGTGTGATTGCGAGGGAGATGGGTAGTGAGTTTTCACAGCAGAATGAGGAACAGTAGTCCTCACACCTGACAGGTCGTGAGAATAGCACCTCACTCTTACGACTAACGTAGGCGCCGACCCACTCTGCAGTGCATTTGTGTTTAATGTTGAGACGAGAAAGCGAAGTCCTTTCCGTGTCTTTAATCGAGGAGATCTGGTTTAATCCCGAGGGAGTGCTGCTGGGATGTTTCTATGGTTGGGCAGGTGAGGTACATGGGCCAACCTGACTACTGCATCCCAGCTGAGGTTGTGTTCTTTGGCCTTCCCTGGCACCTGTGACAGCAGTTCTCTGGCAGAGGAGGGAGAACCTGCAGGAATGTGTTGAGCTAGTGCATCTGCTGGGTGGCCCATGTATTCCAATTAGAGAATGCTTCTTCTCCAGAAAGCACCAGTCCTAGGGAGCTATGGCCTGGTAAGCAGACTGTCTGTTTGTGATAGCAAAGGCAGGGGTAGCCCCATGACCCTGTGTAGGCAGGTAACACTCACCCCATATGTGGGCCAATAGCCTGATGAATGGGGAAGGGCTGTAGTTTTGCTCTGACTCACCCCTCCGTTGGTCCTTCTTGGGCAGTGCACAAACCATATCATCAGGAGTACTCTGGGCAAGTGTGTGGTGGAATTAGAGACAGGCATGCCATCAGGGTCAGAGATCCTAAGGCAGAATCATGTTCTGGAAACACTGGGACCACCAATGTAGCTGTGAGAGCAAGTGGGGTTGAAATGGAAGGCAAGGTCAGACTTTGGGTTCGCTGTCACTGATTATAGTTTTTTTAAGGTAGTATTTAAGCCTTTGTAGTTTTCAAAGAACTTTCACATACTATTTGTATAACAGTCTACCCTAAGAAGCTCAAAGAAATTAGATTACTTAGCAAAGTTTTGAAATCTATGCATTTTTTTTTTCATGATATACGCATTTCATGAACTTGAAGACTTCTGCTAAACACGGGCTTTAAAATTTTTTGGGGGACAAAATAAACTTTTAATTTTATTTTCAATGCCCTTTTTGTAGTCCCTCATATAAGAGCTAGGGATTTAACTGGTCCTCTATACCCCAAAAACTAGTCAGCAATTTCTTTATTTTATTTATTTTTTTCATTTTCATTGTCTTTGAAAGAGAGAAAGAGACATATCTCCTATCTGCTGTCACTTCCCAAAGGCCTGCACAGCCAGGGCTGGGCCAGGACAAAGCTAGGAGTCCAGGTTTTCAATGTGGGTGGCAGAGTTCCAAGTACTGGAGCCGTCAGCTGCTGCCTCCCTGGGTGCACATTAGCAGGAGACTGGAACTGAAGTGGAGCTGAGATTGAATTAGAAGTATAGCCTGGGTCTGGAATCCAGGCACTCTGATTTGGGATGCAACCATCCCAAGCAGCATCTTAACCACTGCACCAGATTGCCTCCCCCCCCCCCCCCCGTTAGTAATTTAAATCATTAAGCCTTTTCATTTTATTTCATTAGATCTCTCACAGAGCTATACTTTTATAAAAACAGACCTTTTTGAACTCCGTGTTGTGATTGGAAGTATCTGATTATTGTTCTTTTCCTGTAGTTAATGTTAACAGATTTTTAAAATTTCCCCATTGTTGTAACTTATGTTTTTCACAAGACCATTTATACCTATTATCATTTTAATGCAACTTTATTCTCTCATAAAACATGTTGAAAATGTGGCACTTTTTCCAATGCCAACTATGTAATGGTTACAAAATCAATAAAAGTCACAGAAAAAGCACTTCTGGGCAGAGGGGAGAATGTTCACTACATTAATCCGGGTTTTCCTGCGGATTTCTTCCAGCTGGAAATGGAAAAGCTTCAGCTCCAAGCCCTGGACCAGGAACACCAGAAGCTGGCGGCGCGCCTGGAGGAGGAGCGGGGCAAGAACCGGCACGTGGTGCTGATGCTGGTGAAGGAGTGTAAGCAGCTCTCGGGCAAGGTCATCGAGGAGGCCCAGAAGCTGGAGGAGGTCATGGCCAGCCTGGAAGAGGAGAAGAAGAAGACGAACGACTTGGAAGAGCAGCTGTGCGCTGAGAAACGCCGAAGCGCCGAGATGGAAGCGCAGATGGAAAAGCAGCTCTCCGAGTTCGACACGGAACGGGAGCAGCTGCGTGCCAAGCTGAACCGAGAGGAAGCCCACACCACCGACCTCAAAGAGGAGATAGACAAGATGAAGAAGATGATCGAGCAACTGAAAAGGGGGAGCGACAGCAAACCGAGCCTGTCGCTCCCGCGGAAGACAAAAGACAGGCGTCTGGCTTCTGTGTCTGTGGCCACCGAAGGACCCGTGACCAGGGCTGTTGCTTGTCAGACAGACCCCGTGCCTGAAAGCACTGACCACGTGAGAAAGTTGCCTTTGACGGTACCTGCCAAGCCCTCGGCCGGGAGCCCCCTCGTGTCTGCCAACACAAAAGGGAACGTGTGCCCCCACGCCGCGCCGGGCAGACCAGGTATGGACAGGCAGGCCTCCCACGGGGACTTAATGGGCTCTTCTGCACCCACCATCCCAGCTGCAAGTGCAAGCCGAATGGAGGCGAATGGACCAAGCCCTGGCTCCACACCGGATCACACAAGTAGCACACCCCCTATTCCCAGTGGCACCACTCCTGCCCCGGCTCACGTGCCCGGGGTGGCCGCCCAGAGCCCTGTTCCTCCAGCGCCTGGGCACGGCCTGCACTCACCGTGTGCCACCACGGCTTTGCATCCTGGGCTCAACCCACGCATCCAAGCAGCCAGGTTTAGATTTCAAGGCAACGCAAACGACCCCGACCAAAATGGAAACACCACCCAGAGTCCTCCATCAAGAGACGTCTCTCCTACAAGTCGCGACAACCTAGTGGCCAAACAGCTAGCTCGGAACACTGTGACCCAAGCTCTGTCGAGGTTCACAAGCCCTCAAGTGGGCACTCCCCCCAGGCCGGGAGTGCCCCCGACAGGGGACGTGGCCACCCACCCTCCAGTCGGTCGGAGTGGTTTGAAGACTCCCGGCGGAGCGCGAGTCGATAGAGGAAATCCTCCTCCCATACCCCCGAAAAAACCAGGGCTGTCCCAGACGCCTTCTCCACCCCACCCCCAACTCAAGATCCCGGTGGACAGCAGCAGGGCCTCCAGTGCGGGGGCCAAAGTTGAAAACAAAACTGTGGCTTCGCCTCCTTCCAGCTTGCCCCCTGGGAGCAGGGTCGTTACGGAAGAGAACCCCCCTAAGTCTTCCTCCCCTCAGCTGCCACCAAAGCCGTCCATAGAGTTAACTGTGGCACCTGCAGGCTGTGCTGTTTCAGCCCTGGCTGCGTCTCAGGTGGGTGCCTGGCCTGCTGAAACCCCTGGACTGAAGCCACCTGCATGTTCAGACAGTTCCCTTGTCATTCCCAACACCATTGCCTTTCGCTCTTCCATAAACCCTGTTAGTGCCTCAGACAGCCTCCTGGTAACAGCATCAGGTAAAGGGATTGAAATATTACAGCCTTTTTTTTTTTTTTAATTTTAAAGATTGTGGCCTATCCTCTCACTTGCCTTCATTTCCTCCCCATTACCTCGGAATCTTTTTTGTTTTGTTTTGTTTTTTAATTTGATGCTTTTTTCCCCCTTTGATGTCTTTCTTTTTTGTCTTTTTCTTTAAAGGCTCCAGGGTATGGTGATTCATCTTGCTGTATGAATTACAGTTTCATTGGGCTAAGTGCTTTCTTCTTGTAAAATAACCTGAAAGTCGTGGTTTGATGCACGTGGAGACCATTAATTTAGGGACTAAAATCATTTCCCTGGGAGGAAGGAGGGTTCCCTCTTATTAAATGTTTATCTCCCAAGCCTGCAATATTAGTGGGCTCTCAACAGACAGGATGTTTTCAGGTCTGTTTCTTCCAGGATACCACAAAAAATCCTTTTGAGTAATGATAAAGCTACTCTGGATGATTGTACTGATTAGATTGGTTCTGTAATTGGCGTATCCTAAGCTTTAATGTGAGTTTGATGTGAGAGGTTGTTGTTGTGTCTTTTAACCCTCAACGATGGAGTGTGATTATTTATAAATCTTTGTTCTAAATTTAGTTTCTCTCAAAGCCATATACCCTACGAGGGCTGCTGTCTGGCACCGTTTGCCCACAGATGGAGAGCAGCACGTGGGTTTCGTTAGAGAAGGTTCCCGTTGCAGATGCGGTTTATGGAGTCACTGCATCTGGGGCTCTGGAACAAAGAATGGCAGTTTCTCCCTTGTGCTATGCAGAGCTGGGGGAAGCATTGCTATTTTATTGACATGCCTGGATTAGTTTGTCACGGAGCAAAGATGGCCCCAAAATAACCTGAGAGTGCCAGTTCTTGAGAGGTGTCTCTCCCACCATCAGATCTGAGTGCTTCATGGAGACTGATGATTCTAATGGCAGGCAACTTAACTGAAAGGAAGGGTTGAATAGTACTAACTTTAAAACTTAGAGGGGAGAGTAGGAACCGGAAAATACCCACTTGATTTGCTTATTCTTAGATGATTTGAACAGCACATCAGGACTGACCTATAGCGTGGACTTTGAAATTAAGTCAGGTCTCCCTTAGAATCCAGGCTATGCCACTTACAACTGCATTGCTGGTGATTTTTCTTCAACTGAGCAAGTTTCCACTTTCTTACTATGGAGCTTGAGCTGTGTTTATGTGGAGGGTGGCTGTTAGGAGGGTCACATGCTGTAACACATCGGTGAGCACGGTGCTGAGCTTGGAATGACCCAGACCATCGATCAATAGAGATGACGGTCCTGCTTTGAGGACACTGCTTTGCTTTCAGCACTTTTGAGAATTTGCTTTAGAATTGACCTTAGATGTCTTTATAAGTAGTCAATAATCCATGTGTTTTTTTTGTCTAGATGGCATTACTGAGCTGGACAACTTTTATTTTGGCCTAAAATAATATTGTGTATTTCTCTCAAGTTAAATCCACCTCCATAAGGGGAGTTGTTTGCTACTGCTCATGAGAATAAGAGCATGTACTATAAGATTGTTAGACAATCACAAAATTGAAATTCTAAAAATGTTTGGAGCAGTGACAGTGCTAATGACAGAGCTGCATTATCTACAAAATAGAGAACACTTTTGAGGATGTATGTTTTGTGAGTCTTTAAAAATGCAAACTTATTTTTGCTTTGATGTCTTGAGGCTTTGTCAGTTGTTGCTGTGGTCATTTCTGTGGCTCCAGGTCCAACTGCCCCTCGGGTCCAGCAGAGCAGGATCCGTGACTGACAAGCCAGTTTGTCAAGAGGATTTTCAGTTCACCTTGAAAGACAGAGTTCCAACCTGATACCTATATTCATCAGAATGATCTGCCTAGGATATCATTGAACTTTAGATAAATAAACCCTCGGTGCTATGAAAATAATGCCCTTGAAATTGGTTCCTATTCTTCTATTCTCTGATTTTCACATTTGGCCAAAGTGTTCTCAAAACTGCAGGGTTACCTCTGGTGAGATGACAGGTGTCCATGGATGTCCTTCGATTGTAAGATCTGGCTTCTTAGGGAGGTGTGGAAGCACTGGAGACTTTAGTCCTTCAGCAAGAGTTTACTGAACACCTCATCTGTTCAGAGAATGGAAACTTTGTTGCACGTTGGGGGTACACAGCTTGTAACAGCCATGGAAAGTTCATGTCAGTCTGAGCTTTCCAAATGAGGCACCAGATTCCAAGTCTGTTTTCCATTTAGATTGCCCTTGTCTTCACCACCATGCCTGTTGCAACTGGGAAGCACCAGTGTTCCCTCCTTCCTGCCCCTGGACCTGTCTGTGCCTGGGTGAGCTTGTGCTCCCCAAGGGTGTATGCCTACTGGAGGTATTAACCTAAATAGCCACTGTGGCTGTTACGAGCAGGGCGTGGGGAGAGGGCACATCTCCCAAACACCTGGCAGATGTCTGTTTCCATTTTCCTGATCAAAGGAGTACTGAACTCAGTGTAAGAAAGAAGATTCATCAATTTCTTCCCCTGGAGAACTAATTGTCTCCCTGAGCTATAATTAGCTTTTCTACCTAAAAGTGAAAGCATTGAACCAAAAATTTTACTATTCTTTCCAAACCAAAAGATGTCTTAAAGTTGGCTGATGATTTTTCAAACAACACAACTACTGGATCCCATGATCTTTCCAACTCTAGGGTTCTGTGTGTCTGTATCAGCCAGTATCTATAACAGTTGTCTTAAGTGGATCCACGAGGAGCATTGGAATGAAGTTTACTGAATCATGTTGTGAATCATGCTAACTCTTTGGGCAACATCTATGGCCAAATGTTAAAATTTTAAATAATGTCTTAAATTCAGAGTGACTTAGAATTTCTTATTCTTAACTAGTCAAATGAGCACATTTCAGCTAGAAATGACTGCAGGCAGCTGAGTTTCCATACCCTTGGAATTTTTTCTTCTGTTTTATTGTTATTATTTGACACATTTGATTGAATTTGCTTCAGATACTTTCTCTTCATTAAACATGTATTTTTAAAATTATTCACTATGTAAGATTGGCTTAAAGGCTAAACGAGAAACTAAGAATGACCTGGGCTATGACATTAACCTTCTTCACCCTCTGAAGCTGATGCCAGAAGCTGTTTGCAAGTACTCTTCCATGCCATTGCATGCCCTGTCCATTCCTCCCCTCCTGGCATGCTCTGCAAATGCTCACTCTTACTGATGTTTGCATGCCACATGGCAAGGCTGAGTGACCTTCCTCTCCCATCACTAGGGAAGCTGTTTGAATATAGGTCTGCCCTGCCATTACAGGACCAGTTATCTATACATTACCACTTTGATCATGGATGGGATTTCAGTATAGTCTCATAGTGAAGTTTTTGTTTTTCCCCATATTGATAGCAGGACTCCTAAAACTAAGCTTGTCTGTGTTAGAGAAAATTGAAAATTATAGTGAAGATTTAAAATTCATGAATACACAGGAAATAGAAAACACTTTTATAAAGATTTTTAAAATATATTTTAGTCCTGGCATGTCATCTTCTGTACTTGTGTGTAATAGAAGAATCTCGAACTCTTCACTGATCGAAAGATTGAGAAACATTGTGAATAGACTATTTTATATTTCAGATAAGAACACTTAAAATAAGGTTCCCAGGAAGTTTTGCCATCATTATGTATTTCCATATAAAGCAGTTGAAAATACATTTAAACTGTTCTCTGCAAAAAACCCAGAATTATGAATAAAGAAAGATGTAAATAAAACCCAAAAGAAGAGTAAACTTTAATATATAAATGTTGGTATTCGTAAGAGAATATCAATAACCAAAAACCTTTTACAAGATCAAAAGTCCGAAAGAATGATCGAGTGTGTGTGTGTGTGTGTGTGTGTGTGAGAGAGAGAGAGAGAGAGAGAGAGAGAAGGGGGAGAGAGCATGAGAGCACGTGCCATACTCCCCAGATCCACAGGACCATCGTGTGATGCCTTCCTATTGCCTGTTTGCTTTGCAGTCAAGGTTTCATACCTTGGTGTTTATAATTTCTCTGTTCATCCATTTCTAACAAGTACTGATTTAATTTTTGTGGGCCTGTTTTTTTTGTTTGTTTGTTTTTAAGAAAATACAAAAGGTAAAATGTACCAGAGAGGAGCCTTCTTGTAAGTATGAAGTAAAAGTATTACTTTTGTAAGAAGAGCTAATGAATATTAGTGGGAAAATATCATACAGTTTGGATTAAATATTGAAATGTTTGGGCATTTTAATTTTGTATGTCTCTACAATACTAAGAGGTTAATAACAATTTATTTGTGAACCCAGATAATTGATTATGGAGATATGATATCTAGCTTTTAATAAGCAGTAAAGTTGAACTTGAATAAATGGTTTTATTTTGTTTTTCATAAAGAATTTTAAAACTCCTGAGAAATTAAGTTGATAAGTACCCTTTTGATATTTATTAAGATTATTTAAGGTCAGTAGTTTAGAATTCATTCATAAGCATTGGATATTCACACATGGTAATGTAACACTTAAATGCCCCGAATACTGTCCTAATACCACTGTGCAGGAGACATAAAATATCCATAACGTGGGCCTTTCTAAAGGGGATGCTAGCATTTAGATGTGGAAAGGGTGACCAAAAGAATGAATATGTATACATGTGCATAACAAAATTATGGAGAGGTGCTGAGGCTCCAATCAGGGCTGGGGAACTTATTTTCTGCCAAGGGCCATTTTGTTATTCAGAACATTGTTCTAGGGCAGCACACAATGATCAGCTGAAAAATCAGCCTGCTATTGAATTTTGACTCCCACCTGTGGTTCCCTTGGCAGGGCCAGACCAAATGATTTCATGGGCCAAATATGGCCTGTGGACCAGACATCCCCCACCCCCGCTTGGAATAAAGTAAAATGACTTCTTAAATGTTAATTGTATTTCAGCCTAAAATACACAAAATCCAATATATGACATTAAATAAACATTTTTACTTTACTGTTTTTACAGCCTTTTGATCAAGGAAGAATTCAGAAAATTTTCCATGCTATATACAGCCGACTTCACACACTTACCAGATTCCCTTCTAAAGCTGCTAAATACTGATGAGAAATCTCTAACTATGATAACTCTTACGATCTTTGTTGAAACTGTATGGTAGAGTGTCCTGTTTGTTGACTGATTAAAAGTTTGTTAGACATGTTGTAAAGCTGGCCAGGTGATTTTACAGTCTTCAAAACTGGGTATGGACTATGTGTACCAGTGTATTCTGAATCTACTTATTAAGTGTCGTATTTCTACTAGTTCTTGATACCAGAGAATGGTTGGCCCCGTTATTACTAGTCCCAAATAAGAGAATTCAAGGGATGTAAACAGACTCCGTGACAGTGATTGGACTATATTCATTTATGTGAGATTATTAAGTACTTTAGGGACATCACTGAAAAAGGAGAATCTCTATTGCTTACAATTATTTCTGTCTTTTACCTGAAAATGCCAGTTTGCTTTTGCAAATCTATATTGACATTGAGGAAACTTTTACATAATGAAAAGGCTCAAATTGTTTTGAGATCCTGAAGGGGAATTAGAATCTTTATAATGAGACAGCCATCTCAGTTTTCTAAAACCAGTCACCACTTTAACACCGACCTGTACAAAACCGATGACTAAAATAACCTGTCACCGTGTGTGCATTAATTTAATTAGCAATGGATGTAAGCTCTGGAATAACAGGACAAATTCATCCTAAGTACATATTAACAGATTGAACCTTCTAGAAAACACATAATCCTCTAGGGATACATGTCCATCTGTGTGTGGGTATATGTGTGTGTGCGTGTGCAATTCAGAAAGGAACAGATAATAGCTGTCTCTTGTCCTTGCTCCTACTCTCTAACGAGAGTCACTTTAACCTACAGGCTGGTCACCCTCCCTAACCCCTTTGCTAATGAGTGGTGGTCCTGCCCCCCTGGCTGGCAGGCCCACCCTTCTTCAGCAAGCTGCTGCCCAGGGAAATGTCACTTTATTATCAATGCTGCTTAATGAAGAAGGACTGGACACTAATTACTCCTGTGAAGATGGCCATTCTGCCTTGTATTCTGCTGCTACGAATGGACATGCAGGTAAAACCAGCAGGCTCTCGCCTCTTCATCTCTATACGCAGAAGGATGGGCAGGCAAAGCCCTCGCTACCATCGTCAGGAACTAACATACATTTGGATTTCAGTATTCTCTTAGTAGTGGAGAAATTCTTTTTTAAGGTATTTATTTGAAAGTCAGAGTGATGGGGGACTGTGGGCGGGAAAGTTGGAGAGAGAAAGAGATTTTCCGTCTTCTGGCTTGCTCTCCAAATGGCTGCAACAACTTGAGCTAGGCCAGGACCAAGCCAGGAGTCAGGAGCTCCTTTTGGGTGCCCCATATGGATGGCAGCAGCACAAGTACATGGGCCATCTTTGCCTGCTGTCCCAGGTGCAGCAGCGGGGAGCTAACTCCGATGTGAAGGTGTCAGCATTGCAAACCACAGTTTAATCCACTGCACCAAAATACCAGCCCTCATAGTGGAGGATTTATTCGTGAGATTCTAAGTTTTTCTAAACATCAGAAAATTCCAACTGTACACTTCCTTACAGGAACATCTTATTGCAGCTAGTAAAACATAACACTTATTTTATGCACAATGAAATGTATTGTGCACATAGAAACTTGAAGCCTAGCAACTGCAAAATACATTTTTGAATGAAGCCCTCCATCTGCAATCACTTGGGTTGGACAAAATAGCCCTCATTTGTCTGATAGAAATACCTGATGGGGAAAAGTCAAAGCATCAGCGCTTAGCACATGCTCCTGTGAGGGGAGATTTTAGTCTTTAGGGAAGGTCGTTGGTCTGAAATTGTTCTATAGTTGGAACAATTTGGATTTTTTAAGAGAACCGAGAAGTTACTTATCTATAAATGATATATTCAGGAAGACTAGGAATTATTCATTAAAATGCAAATCCTAAAGTTCCATGGACTGAAACATATGGTGGTAAAGAAAAATAGGTTTTCGACTGCAAAGTCAGATAGCACTGCATATGTGAGCCATGTGATTGTTGATTAATTCAGATAGAAGATTCTAGTGAGCTTAGTGAATTCATTATTTTTAGAGTTTTTTTTAGACTGTTCCTGCCAAAGCACTGCAGGATACAGAAATTAAATCTAGTAATTAGCACAAGCAATGTTGTTTCTAGGTGATATTTTAGCCTAACTTCAATGATTTTCTATGGGCTTTCCTTTAGCTTCATTTATGGAGGTATATACAGGAAGGACAGCATAAAAAAAGCTTTGAATGATTAAGCTAGACATTATGAAGTAATACTTTAACTATGTAATTACAAAGAATGGTATTTCAATTTGGTAAATGGGCTTGTTTCTCTGTCCAAAAACATTTTCTGGGTAGGCTGATGGAAAAAATCTGGTAAAGCATTTTCTGGCACATGACATTCCTTTTTCTCATCAGCAACTCTTCCCAAAGCACTGAGAAAAGTCATGTCTGAGTCGGTGAGTCTGGGCTGTTACAGTCTTTGGGAGTGGAGGCTACCCGCCCTGTGTAATAGTCTGTGGCATCTCCCAGGTGCCACGATGGGATTGTCAGATGAACTGAGCAGGGGAGAGGCCCTCTGGGTTTAGAACCTATGTGCAGCTTGCATACAACTTGGTCCATTCTAACTCTGAATGGGAAAATGAAATGGCTTTGTATTGAAAATCCATAGACTGTGTGAGATTGCTGCTGGACGCAGAAGCCCAAGTCAATGCTGCTGAGAAGAACGGCTTCACACCCTTGTGTGCCGCAGCTGCTCAGGGACATTTCCAGTAAGTGATGCTCCTCATTTTTTTTTTTTTTTTGTATTTTGTATTTCATGTACATTTTTAGTTCCAGCTGAAGATGTAAACTAGTGTATCACATCCATGGATAAGTTCACAAAACATGTTTTGAGGATTTAAACACAAAATTGGATCCTAAATTTGTTTTTCTTAATAGTGAAGTAGTTATATATGAGGGAAGTGGAGAAGAGAAAAAAGCTGCATCCAACAGCCCCCAAGAGAACTTGCTTCTGAAGAAGATGACCTGGAGCCTCTCAGCACATGGATCAGGAGATCAGAGCCTGTTGAGAAGTTTCCTGTTCCCTCTTTTCCACCACTCTAATCCAGAAAAAAAAAAAAAAAAAGGCTTTCTACTGATGTTGGCATTAAAAGTAACACATACAATTATCTGTAATAATCTGAACTTTCTAGTGGCAATTTACTCCCATTTATTCCTCTTGTTTTTTAAAAAAAATTGAAGGAGGAATTTTATCTGCTAAAAGTAGTTCCAGCATAAAGACAAAGAGAGCCTGCTAATTAAAATACACATAACTCTCTCTGGTAGCTTACTAAATTGGTTAGATACAGGCACAACTTTTAAAAATTGAAAGTCATATTTTTATAATAAAGTATAGTCTAGCTGTGTTACATCCTTTCCCTGAGCTGAAATCGCAGGTTGAGGGGAATGCAAGCTGTTTGCAGTTTTTTAATCCAACTTGCTGATAGAAATGTTCTTAATAAGTTGCAAAATTCTTGAAATTTTTTTCTTTAAAGACTTATTTATTTGAAAGGCAGAGAAAAAGATTGTCTATCCAGTGGTTCAATCCCCAGTGGCCACAACAATTGGGGATGGACCAGGCCAACACCAGAAGCCTGGAACTCCATCTGGGTCTCCCACATCAGTGACAGGGGCCCAAGCACTTGGCCATGCTCTGCTGTTTTCCCAGGCACATTTTCAGGGAGCCAGATTGGAAGCAACATAGCTAGAACTCGGACTGGCCCTCTGTTATGGGATGCCGGCTTGCAAGCCGTGGCTTAACCTGCTGTACTACAATGCTGGCCTCTGAAATGTGGTTTTTAAGGTTTGCATCAATGTTACTGATCATAAATGTACATTTTCTAAAAATTAACATGCAGCCCTAATTATTGAATTATGTTTTCTCTGTACCTAACACATCGCCATGAGCTTGTAAATGGGAACTACAGACACTGATTTTGCTGCTCCTTTTCAGAAGACCCCAAGTCCTCCAAAAGGGATTTCTCCTTCTGTGTTGTCATTTTTCCTTTACCTGCCACCAGGCCCTCTGGAGGTGATTTGCTTAGGAAGTATAACCATCACCTGAATGTTGGCATGGATGGTTTTATAAAGAGGAAGAACCCTAGGGAAAACTACGGGTCAGTTAATTTAAATAGATAAATAGTTACAATACATGCCCATCAGTATGTAAGTCATTTTAAAATTAAATATATGAATAAACCAAGTACTGTCCAGAAAAAAATAAGAAAAAAAAATACATCTGTATTTTAAAAAAGATGTGAATTACTGCTTAATTTGATCATGGTTTAACCTTCCTTTCTAAATGTATTCTCAACTAATGTTACAAACTCAAGTTCTCAGTATTTAGGTAGGTGTTACATGTTACAAAGTCTTTTTTTCTTTTTTAAAGATTACATTTATTTATTTGAGAGGCAGAGTTATGGAGAGAGAGAAAGGTCTTCCATCTGCTGGTTCCCTCCCCAAATGGCCTCAATGGCTGGAGCTGGGCCTATCCAAAGCAAGCAGCCTGGAGCTTCTTCTAGTCTCCCACGTGGATGCAGGGGCCCAAGGCCTTGCGCCATCTTCTACTGCTTTCCCAGGCCATAGCAGAGAGCTGGATCAGAAGAGGAGCAGCCAGGACACAAACCGGCACCATATGGGATGCCGATTCTGCAGGCACAGACTTAACTTACTACAGCACAGTGCCAGCCCCATGTCACAAAGTTCTGACCTCATTTCTTTCCTTCTTGATTTTCAGGGCAATGAGCTTCTAATTAGTTGTCATTTTCCCCCTACTCTTCCTCCCCCGCCCCCATCAGGACACAGAGCAACTTGTGCTGTCTTTCTCCCCAAAGCAGCCCCTCTGCTCAGCCTCCCTGCTGCCTTGCATAGAGCAGGAGCATGGTGCCCTGCTGTCTGCACTACTTGTAATGATTTTCTCAAGGGAAAATATCGGAATGACTAAACAGCCCAACTTTTTTCAAGTTTCATATTGTTTTGAACCACAAATAACATATATATTTATAATATATATAATTTATAATATATATAATATATAATATATATATCAAGTTCAGTGAAACCATTCATCACAAGGACTCCAGATTTATAAGTTACAGAAAAATGTCAACCAGGCTTTAGCATTTGATCAAGCCTATTTTAAATTTCCATGGAAATAATCCAATTTTGTGATTAAAATGTGTTCTCTAGCCTTGTTAAAACAGAGAGCATATAAGATCTCAAAGAACGGATAAAGTACCTGATGTACTTAAAGCTGCAGAATCATTTTAGCATTTTCTGAATTTCAAATGTGGGTGAGGTGGTGGTTCAGAGGTCAAACCAGATTTTACAGAACTAACCACAATCTTGTGTCTAGGTGTTTAGAATTACTACTTGCATCTGATGCTGACGTCAATCATGCTGCTGATGGAGGACAGACACCTCTATACCTGGCCTGTAAAAATGGAAATACAGACTGTATTAAACTCTTGTTGGAAGCTGGAACTGACCGAAGTATAAAAACCAGAGTGAGTACCGGGGCTTTTTTTTCTCTCTCTCTCTACATATGTAATTTGCAAGATCTCTACAAACTCTATAGCTAGAACACCAAAACACAGCTGGTCCTCTGTATCCATGAGTTCCATATCCACACCTCTGCATCTGAGATTCAACCAACCACGGATTGGAAAATTGCACCTGTAGTGAACAGGTGTAACTTTTTTTTCTTGTCATTATTCCCTGAAAGGTACATTGTAAGTATTTGCATAACATTTCCATTGTTTTCAGAATTATAAATAATCTAGAGATAAAGGGTGGGAGAGGACATACATTGGTTATATACAAATCGTTTGCATTTTTATATCCTGGGGTGGGGTCCTGGAATTAATTCCCCATGGTACTGAAAGGCAACTGCATGCTCAGAGGTTGCTGTTTTGTTTTACTTTGCTTTTAGGAGATTGGATTTGGAAAGTATCCGACCTCTGAGTCTCTTCCTGAGTAGTTAACAACCCTGTTTGTTAGCCTATCCAGATCATTCACCTGTAAAACAGGAAAACAAATACCATGTCCTGATAACTTTGAGAATTAGAAGAGACAATAAGGTATACATTTTTATTCATTCAACACCAAATAATCCTAGATACTGGGTTTTTGTGATTTTGCCTAAGGGAACCAACGGTTAATGATATAAGCAGGAATATGATAAGTTGGGTACAGCTGTCTTTCAGTATTCGTGGGGAATTGGTCCCAGCACCCCTGTGGAAACCAAAATCCATGGTTGTTCAAGTCCCATATATAAAATGGCATGGTGTGTGAATATAAGCTATCCACACTCTCCAATATCATTTAAGTATCTCTAGATTACTTATATTACCTAATATAATATGCTATGTAAATAGTTGTTATACTGTCCTATTTAGGCAATAATGACAATTTTAGAGCAGATGAAGTTGTTAGTATTATTTAAGCTTTTTGATTCACAGTTGTTAGAATTGCCAGGTAAGGAACCCATAGATACAGAGAGCCAGATGAATAAACTTCTTTCACTGAATATTATTGCTAGAGCGTTTTTATTAACTCTCTACTATCTTTAAAAATGTGATAATAGCTTAGTTTTACATTTATTCATTATTTTCTATAATTTCTGTAAGAAATCTATCACATTGTACGTATACATTGTAACCCATAAGCTGTACTTTGGAAATTTATATTCATTAAATAAAAGTTTAATAAATGAAAAAAAAATTTTGCCTTAGGGATAGGCGTTGTAGTACAGCAAGTTACGCCTCTTGTTGCCATGCTGATAAAACCATATTGGAGTGCTGGGGTCCTGGCTCCGCCATTTCTGACCTAGCCTCCTGCTAATGCATCCTGGGAGGAACAGATGATATCTCAAGTGTTGGAGCCCCTGCCACCCATATCGCAGACTTGAACAGAGTTCTGGTTTCCTTGTCCCAGCCTTGCCCAGCCCTGGCTATTGTATGCATTTGAGGAGTGAGCCAGTGGATGGAAGACTCCCTCCCTACCTTTCTCACTCTCTTTTTCTCTCACTCTGTTATTCTGCCTTTTAAGTAGATGAAAGTAAATTTTAAAAGATAAGCATTTAAAATTCTACCTCAAAGATGAAAAATACATGAATTTAACATTATCCAGCTGAATGACAAATAGTAGTGTGGCATAAAAAAAATTCAAATCATATCCTGTATTATAAACAACATAGGAATCCAAACTCTCAAGTTACTTGTTGATGAGCTAAACAAAATCTTAAGCATATGCTCAAAAAGTACAGAGATAACCAGTATAATTCATAAAGAATATTAAGGGAATAAGTATGTCTTGTGCCTTTTAATAAAAAAAAAAATCAAAGGAAGATGGGAAACTCAAATTTTTCAAGATGAGCTGTATGGGCTTTTTAATGTAAGGGAGAGAGGCCTGAAAAAATTCTTATGACTTGGTGCCTATTTAAGACTGATACTCCCACATTTTATGATATAAAATTAGTATATATGTATATATATATAATTTCCACATATGAAGCCAATGTTCAAAATGTTAAAAATTATTAAATGTTACAATTAAAAATTTTTTGTTTAAAAAATTCCCCAAAGGCAAATAAATAAAAGATGGATACTCTGAGTAAAGTTCTCTGCAACCACTAGAAAACAAGCTGTGACGCTGCTTTACCTGATAGGAGGCCAAGGACTCAACTCCATTTGTTAGTCAGTGCTCAGCCATGCACTTGTTTAGGCAAGGGGTCATTGGTGTAGGTACAGAACCAACAAGGAAAACATTAGCAAATGATTCAATGGCTCAGTCTAAAGATGGCTGCTATTTATCATCTGTTTCTTTGCCTTCTTATCCATTAGTTTTTAAAGTGTGCTGAACCTCACCAAAGTATATTTATATGACATACTACACTAAACAATTAGGTCAAAGGAGAAACAAAGGTTAAAAAATAAAAAAGCCAAAATTCAAGTCACCAAAACAAAGCTCTGTTCTTTTATGAAACAATTTAAAAAATAAAGATGAGTGCCTGAATCGAAAGTAGACCGAGAGACTGGCATTGTGGTGCAGCAGGTTAGGCACCCCACCTGCATCACCAGCCTCCCATATGAGCACCAACCAGTTCAAGTCCCAGTCGCTCCCCTTACGATTCAGATTCCAAAGCAGCCAAAGGCAGTCCAAAGGGCTTGGGCCCCTGCGACCCCGTCGGGGACCCAGAAGGAATGCCTGTCTCCTGACTTCAGCCTGGCCCAGGCTCAGCCACTGAAGCCCTTTGGATATGGAAGATCTCTTTGTTTTTCTGTCTCTCCCTCTATTTCTGCAACTTGTCCTTTCAAATAAATAAATAAATCTTAAAAAGAAAGACAAACTCTATGAATGAGTATATCAAAATGAGAGACTATAAATGGAAAGATTTTCCATAGAATCATATCATAGTGCTTGTCAAACTTTGGTGCCTTCTAGGGGAGGGCTTGTTTAAAACTGATTGTGGATGTCTCCCCCCGCCCCAACCCTACTCCCCAGAGTTCCTGATTCAGTTCCTGATTCCTGGGGCGAGGGTAAGAACTTTTAGAGGAGAACTTGACATAAGACTTCTCAACATTCATACCGTCATCAACTGTTTCCCTTCCATCATTTTGTTTTCAGGATGGCTGGACACCAGTGCACGCAGCCGTGGACGCTGGTAATGTGGACAGCCTGAAGCTCCTCATGTACTATCGAGCAGCAGCTCGGGGAAACTCTTCCAATGAGGAGGAGCCTGAATCGGGCACCTTTGCCCGGGATGGTGGGGAAGAGAGTTCTGAAGGCACATCCGAACCCGTTGTTTCTGCAGATCTTATTAACCATGCCGACAGAGAGGGCTGGACTGCTGCCCACATCGCTGCTTCGAAAGGCTTTAAGGTGTGTCTGGTACCAGCTGGTCTCACTGTGCAATTGTAATTTGGTGAAGGACACAATTGTGCTATCGACTGAGTGTACTTGAGCAGGATTGGAGACTGGTGCTATTGCAGGAGAGGATCAGCTGCCAATACAGATTGCCCTGGGTCCAGTCCTGCAGATTTTTATGGTCAAGGTTATAAGAGACTTTTCATAGACATCACTGTAGTTAGTTTGTTAATAAGAAACATGAAAGTAATTCCAAGCATTTTATCTACAGCAGAAAAAGAGTGGAGTCGATCTAGTTCATTGGGTTATTCAGTTCACTGCCAACATCGTGCGGGTGGTGTGAGGCAGGGCCAGGAGTCAGACCCTGCTCCAGAGTTCACATCCTTGTTCAGTGCCCTCAGCTGCCAGGCTAACTCCTTGCCAGTACTGTCTTACTGAGAGCTAAGAGGGAGTGCTAGATTTTGTGCTGTCTCAGAGAGACTGCAAAAAGATTCTGATTATTAAATAGTCGGTCACTCCTACTTTTTTCTATTTAAATCACCTTAGCAACAAGCTGTTAGGAAGCTCCTGAGGGCAAGGCACTGTTCATGCTGACATTTGCAGAAATCATTGCTGCCTTCAGGTGACAGCTACTCCAGTGGCAACTGTGCAGGGCACTAGACAATGTAGGATAAGAGAAGCACAACAAACACAAGGGTAATAAACATACAGTTGGAACAGAATAAAAAGTCAATGATTGCACAAAAAAACAAAGACCACATACGTATTTCAAAGGGTAGAGTTTCAGGAATGTTAGGTTCAGAAATGGCTTGTTCTGGAGAAATGGAAACTATTTTGGAATTTATGGGGTAGGCTAAACTTACCACTCACCAATGGGAGAGGAGAGTAGTTCAGATGGAGGGAACAGTAGGAACAAACTAATTGGCTTTGCAGTTTAAATTGATTCATCTAGAAATAGGATGTAAAATATTTTAGATGATGAAAACTGATGGCAGGGGGAGATGCTAAGTGAAAGGTGACAGAAGGAGCAGACATAATATGAGATATTACAAACTAAAAATGTCCAAGGACTGAGTTGGTATGGGAAATGTGAAGTTGAATAGAGACATAACGGTGATGGTCCCAGACAGCAAAGCAAGGCCATTGTTGTGAACAAGAAGATGGAAGGTGGTTTTAGATACACTGGATTTAAGTGCTGTGATCTGTTTGTCTACATGCACATACTGAGAGATGTGTATGAACTGAGTGACTTGCTACTTTTGTGCTCCTGTAGCAGAAGCTGTTCATTTTCGACTTTTGTTTAAAGACATGACAAAAAGAATTTAATACAATGTGGAGATATTATTTGTTAGCAGACTTTTTTTTCCCGCTGACTCTTGAACAAAAAAGACACAAAAATTCTGAAAACTTGTTATGTATGTGTTGATATAAATGGAATGCAATAGCGTTTGACATAAAAGTGCTTCGGAGACAAAAATGGAAAATGTTAATAGTTTCTATTTGAAAATGTGCGGTTAATATAGGATTGTGAATCTCAATTGATGATGGAGAGGTGCATGGAAGGGGTGATTTGAAAACTCCCACCCCTAAAAATAACCTCTATCATGTGAGATTTAATGACAGGAGGGAGATGTACAGAAGCAAATCAGTCAGAAGCAAAGAAACAAAACCAAATCAGAACACACCTAATCCAGGAAGTTTGTCTACTGAGTCTCTCCCCAAGATGAGCTACCCTCCCCACTGTAGGGTAATTGTGTTGCTGCTCAGCTCTTTAATTATGAATTCCTGATCTGGCCTGGAGTTTTTATGATAAAGGATGTATCTGCATCAACTTCTACGACCCCAGCAAGCAGTGAATGCTCGGTCACTGTTCAATAAAAGGAAATATCATTTCTTTGTCTCAGATTAAGACTCTTCTCCATTCTCATACTTTAAGAAGTATAAGATGAATTTTAGACAAGAATTGGATTTTAAAAAGTGAGCATGATTGACAAAATTCACACACTGCTGCTAGGCTATAGCCCAGTACCTATGTCACCTCTTAGCATGAATGACTGTGTCTCATATCGGAGTGCCTGGTTTGAGTCCTGGCTCTTCCACTTCTGATCCAGATTCCTGGTAGTGTGTACCCTGGGAGGCAGCAGATGATGGCTGAAGTATTTGGGTCCTTGCCACTCATGGTGGGCTATCTACATGGAGTTCTGAGCAGTTGGCTTCAGTGTGGCCTAAGCCAGCAGACATTTGGGGAGTGAACCAGCACAGTAGATGGAACATCTCTCTTTGTCTCTTCTGCCTTTCAAGTAAATATTTAAAAAAAAAAAAAAGAATTGATTTCTCTAGCCCTGTAGTAGATATTTAATCTTCCAATCTAAATTCTTCATTTTGTGATTAGGATTTTTAAATTTTTATTGATATAAATAGAACATATTTCATGTATGTCATAGATACAATTCTAAGAAGATAACCATACTCCCCTCCATCCTACTCTCTCAATCCCCACTCTTGTCTTCCTTTTTTTTCTTTTTTACAATATCACACTTTCAATTTACTTTATAATCACAGGCTTAAGGCACCACTGACCATAGTGTTCACCAAGAAAAAGTAGAAAAACCACTGTTCCAAAGTAATATAGATAAGGGCTATAAACAATAATCAACATAAGATGTCAATTCATTCCTATATTTTTAAAATAATCTTTATCAACTATCACAAAGAAAACATGATAATTGTCTTTTGGGGACTGGCTTATTTCACTAAGCATAATGGTCTCCAGTTGCATCCATTTTGTTGCAAAAGATAGGATTTCATTCTTTTTTATGGCCCAGTAGTATTCCATCGTGTGTGTGTGTGTGTGTATCACATTTTCTTTATCTAGTCATCAGTTGATGGAAATTGTGAATTGAGCTTTAATAAATGTGGGGGTTCAGACAACTCTTTCAAACATTGATTTGCTTTCCTCTGGGTAAATTCCCAGGAGTGGGGTGGCTGGGTTATACTGTAGATCATTTTTTAGCTTTCTGAGGAATCGCCATACTGTCTTCCATGTTTGTAATTTACATTCCCACCAACAGTGTAAAGGGTACCCTTCCCCCATATCCTCACCAGCTTTTATTGTTTTTTGGGTTTTTTTTTTAGCTTTTTAAATTTTATTTAATAAATATAAATTTCAAAAGTATAACCTTTGGATTATAGCAGCTTTCCCTCCCATAACCTCCCTCCTACCTGCAACCATCCCATCTCCTACTCCCTCTCCCATCCCATTCTTCATTAAGATTCATTTTTAATTATCTTTATATATAGAAGATCAACTTAGTATATACTAAGTAAAGATTTCAACAGTTTGCAACCATACAGAGACACGAACTATAAAGTACTATTTGAGTACTAGTTTTACCATTAATTCTCATAGCACAACACATCAAGGTCAGAGGTCCTACATGAGGAGTAAGTGCACAGTGATTCCTGTTGTTTTAACAATTGACACTCTTATTTGTGACGTCAGTAATCACCCAAGGCTCTTATCATGAGATGCCAAGGCTATGGAAGCCTCTTGAGTTCACAAACTCCGACCTTATTTAGACAAACCGTAATCAAAGTGGAAGTTCTCCCTTCAGAGAAAGGTACCTCCTCCTTTGATGGCCCGTTCTTTCCACTGGGATCTCACTCACAGAGATCTTTCATATAGGTCATTTTTTTCTAGTGTCTTGGCTTTCCATGCCTGAGAAACTCTCATTGGCTTTTTAGCCAGATCTGAATGCCTAAAGGGCTGATTCTGAGGCCAGAGTGCTATTTAGGACATCTGCTATTCTATGAGTCTGCTGTGTATCCTGCTTACCATTTTGGATCATTCTCTCCCTTTTTGATTCTATCAGTTAGTATTAGCAGACACTAGTCCTGTTTGTGTGATCCCTTTGACTCTTAGACCTATCAATATGATCTATTGTGAACTTAAACTGATCACTTTGACTAGTGAGATGGCATTGGTACATGCCACCTTGATGGGATTGATTTGGAATCCCCTGGCACATTTCTATCTCTACCATTAGGGGTAAATCTCATTGATCATGTGCTGAACTGTACATCTCCTCCCTCTCTTATTCTCACTCTTATATTTAACAGGGGTTTCTTTTAGTATTTTTTTGTTCTACTTAATACCATTGGTTGAACTATTTAACTAACACACAATTATTCTTAGGTGTTTTTTCATTTTTGGAGGATAGTCATTCTAACTGGGGAGAGGTCAAACCTCATTGTGGTTTTTACTTGCATTTGCCTGATGGCATGAATAAGATATTTAATCCCAAGAGGATTTACTAGCTAGAAGCTGGGAGGGAATCCTGATACTTGGCACTATATCATGCATCTTTCTTTCCTAGTCAAAAATATTGGAAAATATATTTGCAACATTTACCTACAAAATGTTTATACTCAGGCTAAGATGGTTCTCCTGAAAGGCAATCCATTCACAACCAACATGTTTAAGGCCAGTTTTCTGGGCAAATCAGTTACAACTATGAAATAATGTGTTAGTCAAAAGATTCTGTACTCATACAAGTGTACCTTAAAAATGATTTTTTTCGGCCGGCGCCGTGGCTCAACAGGCTAATCCTCCGCCTTGCGGCGCCGGCACACCGGGTTCTAGTCCCGGTCGGGGCACCGATCCTGTCCCGGTTGCCCCTCTTCCAGGCCAGCTCTCTGCTGTGGCCAGGGAGTACAGTGGAGGATGGCCCAAGTGCTTGGGCTCTGCACCCCTTGGGAGACCAGGATAAGCACCTGGCTCCTGCCATCGGAACAGCGCGGTGCGCCGGCCGCAGCGCGCTACCGCGGCGGCCATTGGAGGGTGAACCAACGGCAAAGGAAGACCTTTCTCTCTGTCTCTCTCTCTCACTGTCCACTCTGCCTGTCAAAAAAATTAAAAAAAATAAAAAAAAAATGAGTTTTTTCTCTCTCTGATAACATAAATGTGTCCAGTCCACATAAGGTGGCCATGTCATGGTTATCTTAGAAGACTTCAATTTCCACATGAATTTCGATGCAGAATCCCATTTCAGAGCTCAGTGGGACCTATTAGTCCAACACCCTCATGTTACAGATGAGGAAAGCAAGTCGAGAAAATGTGTAACTGATTTTTCAAGGCTGATTCGTAGAAGATCCGATTCTAAAATCAATAATTTTTCCATTTAAGTTCTTGATCTTTTTCCCAATGGTTAAGAAATTTATGCACATCACCATCTCCTAAAGCTCTCCTGTGACTGCTCCAGAGAGACTAACTAAGGTATAAGCTTCTGTGTGAAGGGATGGAAAAATATTTGAATTAAACTCTGTTCTGTCCTGGTACCTTCAACACATCAAGTTCTGGGAACAGAACATTAAGAAAAGTAAGGAAAGTGTTCGGATTTGAATGTCTCTGTTGTTAAAGCTCTTTACCCAGAGGCTTTTTGTTTGGGGGATTGCATGAGTTTTTGATGACAGGAGGTTGTACTGGCGCTTCTGAATTGCCACAGCCTGTGGTTTCCAGTCATGTGCAGACTTGCTCCATCTCTGTGTTGTTTACATGTTGAGTATTGGATACAAACTCTTCCCTCCTTGGGTTTTCAATATCACCAAGCTTCCCCCATTCCCCTGCTAACTAATTTTTTTCAATTATGTTTAATTTTTCTCATTATTTTGGTTTTCCTCTTGTGTTTTTTGACTCTAAGCAAGTACCAAGCTCTATTCTCAGCTGCCGGCTCCTGGTTTTCAGAGCATGTCTAGTCTGTCAGCTTTAACAGAGGTTTCTACCACAGTCACTGGTCCCAGGTGCCTATCGCCACACCTGGTCTTTTACTTGCCTTTCTGGTATTTACTTCCAGCATCCTGGAGGTCCTCTCCAAGCAGACCTGCTGTCCACTGGTCAGCCAGTGGCCCTCTCATTGCCCTCTTTAGGTCACCACTGCTATCCATTAGGACTGTGGTCTGTCTGCCTCATTGTTATTGTGAGCTACTGAGTCACCTGGTCTTCCAGGCAGCCTAGGTGAAGTCAGTACAAAGATTCACATGGGGCCCCAAGATTTAGATTCCTCCTCCCTATGTTTTGGCTGCAATAGGAACCAAGTAAAAGGAGTCACTGAAGTTGGGTAATTGGTTTAGAGAGAAGAAAGTTACAGAAGGTACCATCCAGATACCAAGTAATCAGAACTAGATGTTACTCATGATAAATAGAAGTCTGTCCTCTGGATTCTGATTTGGTACTTTTGGTTCTCTGTGATTATCTTCTTTTTTCCTCATTTAGAAAAAAAAAATTCAGTCAGTTACAGAAAGAGAAAAATCTGAGTTACAGAGAGGGAGAAAGGATCGATCTTCTTTCTGCTTATTTACTCCCCAAATTGTCCCAACAGCCAGGCTGGACCAGGCCAAAGCCAGGAGCTTCATCTGGATCTCCCACATGGGTGTAGGGACCCAAGCTCTGGGGCCATCTTCCAATCCTTTCCCAGGCACATTAGCAGGGAGCTGGATTGGAAGCAGAGCAGCCTGGACTTGTACTGGTGCCCATATAGAATGCTGACACTGCAGGCGGTGGCTTAATCCATAGTTTGTGAGAGAGACAGACACACTGAAAGAGTCTCCAGATTTTAGGTAAAATTATTTTTGAAAATGCCAGGATAGCCAGTGCCACAGCTCACTAAGCTAATCCTCCGCCTGCGGCGCCGGCACCCCAACTTCTAGTCCCAGTTGGGGCGCCGGATTCTGTCCTGGTTGCTCCTCTTCCAGTCCAGCTCTCTGCTGTGGCCCAGGAAGGCAGTGAAGGATGGCCCAAGTCCTTGGGCCCTGCACCCGCATGGGAAACCAGGAGGAAGCACCTGGCTCCTGGCTTCAGATCAGTGCAGCGCACCGGCCGTAGCAGCCATTTGGGGGGTGAACCAACGGAAGGAAGACCTTTCTCTGTGTCTCTCTCTCACTGTCTAACTGCCTACAAAAAAAAAAAAAAAAAAAGCCAGGATACATATGAACATATGGGAGGATAATTTTTATTAATCATTCTAGAATGTTTAATGAATAGTATTGACTGCTCGCTTATTTTGAACAGCAGCGATTGAATGACAGAACCCTAAAGATAATTTAAATATCCCCAACCAACACCATGGATTTTCCAGTGTTTTCCACCAGCACCTCTGTTTTGGATATTGGTTTTGAGCCCTTTCCTCCACTCACTGTGTACTTTTTCCCTTGAGCTATCTTGTTGGTTCCCACAATATAATCCATGGGATTCCAATCTCATCTCTAAGCACTGTCTGAGCATTTTCTGAGTCTATCCAGGAAGGTTCTTTCTAGGAAGATTATAGTTTACAAAGCATCTCATTGATAACTTTGTTCTTTTAAAGAATTATTTATTTGAAAGGCAAAGTTTCAGAGAGCAAGAGGGAGAGGCAGAGGCCTTCTATCTGCTGGTTCATTCCCCAAATGGCCACAATGGCAAAGTGGGGGCCAGACTAAAAGCAAAAGCCAGGAACCTCTTCTGGGTCTTCAACATAGGTGGCAGGGGCTGAAGCACTTGGGCCATTTCCTTTGCTTTCCCAGATGCGTTAGCAGGGAGCTGGCACCCATAAGGTATGCTGGCAATGAGGGCAGTGGCTTTACCTGCTCTGCTACAATGCCAGCCCCTCCTTGATAACTTTCCAGCTTCCCAACACAGCCTGTTCGTGCCACTTGCTGAACTGTGATTATTTTAAGTGTCACCTTTTACTTTTAAGAGTGTTCTAGTTTAGGCCATTACATAATAATCCTACTGATGGCCACCTAATTGGTCAGTAGCCTTTCTGCTTTTACCATACAGCTCCAATTGGACCCTTAACCACTCTGCCACCTCTCTTATTTGTCCTCTCTCCATCTTGTAGCATCACCTGGCATTTGTGTTGACTTGTTCCATCTTCCTAACTTGATGAATGTAAATGATTGAGACAGCTCTGGATTTTATCCCTTTTCAAGTGAACTTGGAATGTGTCACCTCCTCCCTGGTCTCAGGGACACTGCCCTTGGGGAGCCCTCGTCACCTGTGGCCCACATGCATCCATGCTCCTTGTTTCCAGTCTCTCCACCCCCTTCACGTTGCCATGTGAGGGCTCCTCTAACAGGGGAGCTCACCTGAGTCCTCCACAGCATGTTCTATGTCCTTTTCCAATGCATCCTGTGCTCTGATGGTGCATGACCAGCTGCTGTGCAAGTATCCCGTGCTTGCTTTCTTCTCCTTGTCTTTGTATCTGCTCTTCTGTTACCTCACATGGCCTCTTCTCCTGCCTGAGCCTTCTCTGCCTGGAAAACATCTCAGGTTCAGTCTTGGCTCCCAGGAGCTAGATGTTCCCAGGGCAAATCTCCACACTTCACTTACAGAGCTTGTGTGTTAGTGTAATTGTTGGCATGCCTCTCTCCTGCTCCACCTTCTCCAGAAAAATCCCTTCTTGTCTTTGGATATACTGCGCCCAAGACAGTTTCTGGCCCAGATGTTTGTTGAATCAATGAGTGTGGAGACTATTGCAGTTCTTCCTTAACTGGTCCCTTTCCAGTACATCTTCCAGTGCCCTGATACCCAAACACATTCCCCTGTCTACAGAGAAGCAACCAAACTGCTTAGCACTCAGCCCTTCACAGCTGATTCCAGCTGACTTCATCTATGAGCACTCACACCTAGGGCAACTTTTTGCTTTTTACATCATTTCCCATTTGAATGGCTGCTTCTCCCTGCCCTGCAAAATAGCTACACTCACACCCCAGCACTTGAGTTGGGCCTCACTTGTGCACTTGCAAACTGTTTTCGTTTTCTCTCCTTCTGCCTATTCTCAAAGTATTGACTGCTGATAGTGACTTTGATTTTATCTCTGATACTTTGGCTTGGGATTTCTACTTAGTCTCCCAGGCACTGGGACTTTGCTTCTCAGCTCTCCTTGAATGAACATGGTAGAGACTGCCTGTCATTGCTCGCCATCTCTTCTACCCTTCCTCTGTAATGATGGATCCCCCTGTTTTTGCAGGGCCCATGGTCACCTAACAATCTTCAGCCTCCTATTGCAAGTAACTAAAACTACATCCCTACATTTTGGTAAATGAGGTATGAGTACAAGTGAAAGTTGAAGTACCTTTTTAGTCTCTTACAGCAAATGAATGTGTATCCTAATTAATAGGATTTCTGCTTAATCTGATTCATCACGACTCTTTGCTCCATGTCACTTGGATAGGACACCTTGCCCAATTTCAACCTCTTTGGAATGCATTTCAAGAGTCAGTGATTGGTGTCATAGCACTTTTCCTCCTCCCACAACCCCAGCATGGAGAAAGCCTTCATAACTTCCCTCAGTCTTTCTCACTTCCTGTCCCTCCATAAGTAACCCTTTTCTCTCATCCCTTCCACAGCCCCCTTCCCAGTGCACATTCCACCCAAGCCTAACTCTCTGCAATACTTTGCATTCCTGCCTACAACCTGCAATTGCCATCTTCTTCATCTTCAGGACCCTCAGCCCTAGCTTATCAGCTGGCACAAGTGTTTAGTACCATGTTGAAAAAATCATCTAGGAGTTAAATGAATGTTACGTACTTACAAAGTGTTGGAACTGTGACACAAATGCTTATTGTAGCTGTTCAGTGTCCATTGGATCACAGGTTTCATCTTCCTTATGTTCTCTGTGGAGCCAGAGCAGCCGTGGAATCTGCACTTGTAGCAGTGTTTGGATGGCCCTACCCACAAGGACACTGACATTTCATACTTCCTTAAAGAGAAAGTCACTACTTTTAATGTTGCCCACTCACCTACCTGAGCACAATAGACATTAGAAGTAATTCACTTTGGAGGTCAGAAATGAAAGAATCTTAACTCAGCAGAGCTGCAAATGTGTGTCTTGCATCTTTTGTCATTCTTGTTTGTAACTTGAAGAAATACCTCCTAGAAGTAGCCTGGGATTGGTGGTACTTGTGGATGTGCTATAATATCTCACCAGTTAACTGAATACTTGGTTTGTTTTCTAATTGGTGGTGATGGTGTCGATTAGAATAGTACCAGCTGCTAATATATATTAGAGTATAGTGCACATCAAGAAAAAAAGTGCTTTATATATACTTTTCTTTTTTTTTTTTTTTGACAGGCAGAGTGGACAGTGAGAGAGAGACAGAGAGAAAGGTCTTCCTTTTGCCGTTGGTTCACCCTCCAATGGCCGCCGCGGTAGCGCGCTGCGGCCGGCGCACCGCGCTGTTCCGATGGCAGGAGCCAGGTGCTTATCCTGGTCTCCCATGGGGTGCAGAGCCCAAACACTTGGGCCATCCTCCACTGCACTCCCTGGCCACAGCAGAGAGCTGGCCTGGAAGAGGGGCAACCGGGATAGGATTGGTGCCCCGACCGGGACTAGAACCCGGTGTGCCGGCGCCGCAAGGCGGAGGATTAGCCTGTTGAGCCACGGCGCCGGCCTATATATACTTTTCATATAAGTCATATAATGACCATATGAGATATAGATAATTGAAACCCAGATAAGGAATCTGAAATAACAACCCAAAAAACTTCAAATAAATTATCAATAGCTAGATATAATCATTTGTATTGGCAGGATTATAATCAAGTTTTCTTGGCACTTATACAATTTTGCTACAATTATTAACTTACATAACAAATGTTTTTTTTTATCTTTTCCCATATTGAGAATTTACAAGGTTTAGTTTTCAGATTTCGTGCTATTTAAGCTTCTTAAAGTTAATTTGTCAGTATTATCTGAGTTTCTCATTAAATATATTAATTTACTGATTTCTAACAAATGAGTAATAACAGTTTGATGAGAAGTATTTGTATGTTTGACTTTGTTGTCAGTTCCTTAGCTTAGTGATTTCTTGAGTGTGAACCACAGAGCCGTGAAAGCCAGACTTGGAGCCCCGTGATCCGAGCAGCTCCGGGGTGAGAAACAGTGCCTCCCTTTGCAGCAGATGAGTTTGCTTTCCTCAGGAGTCCTCTGGTCCCACTCTTGTAGTTTGCAGGACTTTCATTTCCCTAACTCCAAAAATGTTCTCTCTATCAGCTTTGCTGTCCAACCAGCATAAGCCTTCTGCTCAAATTTCACTCTTAGGTGGTTTTAGCATACTTTGTTTTTTCCTTTCTGCCCCTTAGAGAGCTCCTATCCTTTGTTCTGAATTCCTAATTGCATTAAAAGGATGTTGGGAAGCAATATGAAGCAACTAGAAGTTACACATCTTCCTTGTGGGAGTGGGAAGTGATATAGCCATGTCGGGAAGCTCTTTGTAGTACATACTAACATAGGAGAGATGCCTGCAGCCCAGTACTGGTATATATGTCCGGCATGTGACCTCCAGAAGATGTGCACTAGAATGTTATTAGTAGAGCACAGATGTCCACCTGCAAGTAAATGGATAGGTAAACTGTGGTATATTCATAGAGCTGCAGTGGGGAACATCTGGCCCATGTGTAAGTCCTGTGAAATCATTTTGTCTGGCCCTGCCAAGGTAACTGCAGGTGGGATTTGAAATTCTCTAATGCTATAGCGGGTTGATTTTTAAGTTGATAATTTTGGGTGGCCCATGAATGATGTTATCGATATCCAAATGACCCTTGGCAGAAAAAAAGGTTCCCCACCCCTGATAGAACAGAATATCACATAGGAGTCCTATTTTTTAAATAAGAATGTGAATTATGACTATTCCTAGCACATGAATGGGTCTGAAGACAATGTTGAACTAAGGAAGCCAAATATAAAAGTAGAACTGCAGTATGATTGCATTTGTAGTTAAGAAATAGGCTAAACAAATCTCTCATCCTGAAACTCAAGAGAGTATTGACCTTGGAGGCGAGGGAACTGGGGGCGACCAAGGTGGAACAGAGGCTTCTGCAGTGCTCCTGTGAGGATCTTCCCTGGGCTGATGCTTCAAGCTGTCCAATTCTTTGTATCACCTCTCTGTGTGGATGCTGTGCTTCACTAAGGAGACTTCACATTAGAAAAGGAAAAGTGTACTTGGCCAAACAGAAAAAGGGAGTTCTACAGCAAGATGAGAAGGCTTTCTGGCTGCCTGGTTTACTAGCATGCCGGAAGTGAGAGGGTGAGTGAGTGTGTGTAGAGGATCAATGGGAAGGACATTGCTTGTTGGAGTTGTTGGTTCCTTCTCATGATTTCAGATCTATTCACTTTTCTGTGTATTCTGGAAAATCAGTAGAGAAGTCATGAAGTAGTAAAAGTTGACGTAGCAGAATTCTTCATGCAATACCCTGCACTGCGGTTGTTTATTAGAGTATGTGAATGTGTATAGTTTTCACTTCACCTTTGAAAAATTATTGGTGACAAAGACTATTCAGTTCATAGTTACTGATATATTTTGAATGGATATTTATGTAACCAACACAGAAAAAGAAAAAACTGAGACCGAGAGGGAACGTAACTTCAATATCTACTGAGAATTGTTTTCTAAAAAGCATGATCAACACGGAGTCCACATATTTAAATAAAAAGTAGGTCAGCATGTGATCTCAAATATGTAAGGCTTATGAGGATTCTGTACAGAATTGGTAAACTTGGACCCCTGCACATACATTCCCAGGGAAGTAGTTTGAAGTCTCGAAGACAGCAAGGGGCACCCAGTTGTAGCAAAAGTCTTTTTGCTTTATTTTGCCAAAGTACCATAATAGGATACTGTCTGCTGAAGGCAATTTTACTCTTCATTTTACACTGCAAACTGATTAGTAAGCTAAATTTTTTTCCTGGACACATAAAAGACTTTATTTGGAGCTGCGTTATTATCTGTGGTTCTCATTTAAATGAAGCACTCTTTGATTTGCATTCCCAGACAATCTTTACATTAATCGGAGATTAATCTGTATGTTTGGATTGCTGGAATTGAAATAAGATTTCTTGCTGTGAATTCTTGATTGGCTTGCTATAGGCAGCTGGCTTTTCTCTTGGGTTTTGTATTCAATTTAATTCATTTGGATTTGGAGATAATGGAGTTCTTGTCTTTACAGAACTGCCTAGAAATCTTATGTAGGCATGGAGGGCTGGAGCCAGAAAAGAGAGACAAGTGCAATCGGACTGTGCATGATGTTGCTACTGATGACTGCAAGCACTTGCTGGAGAATCTGAGTGAGTGATGTTTGAAGCCTGTTGTTTATTTTTTCCTGTATTCTGCTGGTACCTCTAGAATAATGAAAAAAATATTACTGCAACCACAGTTTCCTCATCGTCTTTACGTTTTCTGTGTCCCAGCTACTGCAAAAGCACCTTATTGATTATGAATGTGGCTGTTATTTCTTTTTCACACAGAAGGGTTTTTTGCAGAACTAAATCATTATTCAAATAATGCTAGCTCTCCCTTGTATCTTACTGACCTAGGAGAGCAATTTAAATAATTGTCGCTTTTCTCATATGACTTAGATTATCTTTGTAGACATTAGACTGGCAGGGTTCAGGAATCCTAGCTGTATACTCTGTATCAGCTGCCTCCATGAACCAGGCAGCCTATGTGTCTCCCAGTGCCTGGTTGCCCACCTATCTCTGAAGATAATTGATAATCTTTGGGATTGCTTCCAGCTCTGAGAACATGTATTCCTCAGAATATTTTATGAAAGCTTCACTCGTGTATCTGTGAATATGAAGTTCTAGGCCATATAAAATATTATGACCTCTTGTGTCAAGATTATAACCCAATCTGTTGATCCAACCAACTGTGTCAGTAGTTCAACTTTAAAAAAAGCAGAATTTTAAAAGTTAGTAGTTTTAACCTTCAATCCAATACATAGATGTGTATTCTCTTATCTGGTAAAGGAAACTTCAGAATGTTGGGAAGAATATGTGCTAACTATAAGGATATTTTAATAAGGGATAAAAGAAAATCAGAAATTTTTGGTTCACACAAGGACTACATTCTTTATCAAAATCTCACTTTCAGGACCTTAAACTTCAGAATCACTGTTGACTGAAACTGTGCCTCATAGACTTTGTCCAAGCTATAAGAACTCTTTGGTAAAAACATTGCAGCTTTTTATGTACATCAACTAAACATAAACTGACAGTGAAATGGAAAATTTTCTATTGGACTGAATTTATTCTGAAATGCTAATGCTATCATTTATTTAAATTCCACTTTTTGAAATTAAACATGGAGAAATGAAAGAAATACACATGGATAGTTACAGTATGTGGGACATGAAAGAGAAGAACATTGGCTTGGCTGAATTAGAGCTGGAAAATTGGTACAGGGCAGTAGATGTTTCAGGCAGTGTAGTACAGTATTAATAGTTTTGATTTCAAATGACGAGCAAAGAAGAGCTAATGAGATTCTCAACAGTGCATATAATTCAAGTGGTGTTTTAAAGTCAGGTAGGCAGGGGCCGGCATTGATGTAGCAAGTTAAACCACCACCTGCAGCACTGACATCCCATATGGGCACCAGTTCCAATCCCAGCTGCTCCACTTCTGATCCAGATCTCTGCTAATGTGCCAGGGAAAGCAGTGGAGGATGGCCCAATTCCTTGTGCCCCAGCATCCAGGTGGGAGACCTAGAAGAAGCTCCTGGCTCCTGGCTTTGGACTGGCCCAGCTCCAACCATTGTGGCCTTATGGGAAGTAAGCCAGCAGATGAAAGATCTCTCTCTGCCTCTGCCTCTCTCTGTAACTCTGCCTTTCAAATAAAATAAATAAATCTTTTTAGGAAACCAAGTAGGTAGCTCCATATGAGACAAATCCATCTATAGAGAGTCTGGGAACAAGTATAACACCAAGAAGTTTAAATTAAGTGTGTCAGGAGTTAGATTAAGTTGGTAGACCCGAAAATGACATCCCGTGAGGAGAGGGATGGAAAATCCTAAACATGGGGACTGGCAAATCCTTTAACAAAATATTTTACCCAGGGACCCGGGTGTAATTCCTGTCTCAGACATGTCGACAGGACTTGTAAGTGCACATCTTGTGGAAAACTGGACAGCTTAGTCCCAGTCTTCTTTGAGGTCGGTGTTACCTCAGGCAAGATGCTGAACATTCCCTGACCTCAGTTTGCTCCTCTGTTAACTGGGGGTAATAATGGCTTATATGTTGGTGGATGAAAGAGTGAATGATTTCTTAGTCTCTGTAAGGTTTGTGATTCTGACGATGTGTGAGAAGTGAAACGAGAGGATGTGCATTTAGATTGGAAGACGACTTCCATACAGCTGACAGCAGAACCTGTCAGTGCAATGATGTGTAGAGGGTAAGCACAGAGGAACAGAGGATGTCAAAGCAACACAAAGGAGCCCTTTATCTTTATTTAACAAACCTGTTTTATTTATTTCGGTCCATAAGCTAGAGGCACTTTTGCACCTGTGTGCCAGAAGACACGTGAAGATGTTCACTGCAACATTGTAGGTCCTAGGAGAACATGGAAAGCATTCCAAATGGAAATCTTTTGGGAGAATGGATAGTAGAAAATCCATGTTCTAAAGTTACAAACAGCACATAAAAATCAGTTTTACCTACAGAAATCACCATAGCAACACTCAGAAATGTTAGGAAGGCAGCTAGGAAAGGAAATGTAATATAAAACAATCTGTGTAAAGTTTTAAAAATACAACTCCAAGCCTATATTTGTTATGAGTACTTTAAATGAGGCAAAGTATCAGTGCATGCGAGGTAAGAGCTTCCCCATGGAGGACTGAAGTGAGAACAGAAGGGCTGGGCTCAAAAAGAGCTGAAGGTAGAGCATTCCAGGTGAACCAACAGCATGTCTGCAGGCATTGGCGTGCACGGTGCTTTAGAGTCTCTATGGGCAGTTAACCCTATCTTCAGTGCAGGGGACAAGAGGCAGGTGAGGATGGAAAGGTATGTATTATGCACTGTGGTTCAATCCTATGAGTAAGTTTTGACACAATGCTGTGGATACTGAAAAATAGTTGAATGATTGACATGAGAGGTTGGTAATGTGTACATATTGTCTCCATATAGGATGCCCTAAAGGGAGATGATGACTGTACCAAGTAGGGGAGGGAATGGGGGTCTGAAATAGCTGAGTGGCAGCTGGGCTAGAGAAGAGTGCCATGGCTGCCAAGACACAGACCCGTCACTAACAGGGAGAGAAGCATAGGATCAGGAAAAAGAGACCCGGAGACCAAGCCTAAAGGAATCCTGATTTTGAGGGCAGCATAGAGGACAAAGTTGCTTACAAGAAACATTGGAAGGGAAGAGAGTGAGAAAACAATAGTCTTATCAGGCTCAAGTTAGGATTGTTTCAGAGAGGAAGAAATAATTCAATAGCATCAAACACCCTAGGCTGTGTGGGTTGAGAAGAGAGCCAATCGCATTTGGCAAATAGGAAGTTGTTACTAAAAGTGAGACAAGTTTCATGCAGTTCTATTGGCAGAAACTGATTATTTTTTTAAAATTAGACTTTTATTTAATGAATATAAATTTCCAAAGTACAGCTTATGGGTTACAATGGCTTCCCCCTCCCAAAACTTCCCTCCCACCCGCAACCCTCCCCTTTCCCGCTCCCTCTCCCCTTCCAATCACATCATGATTCATTTTCAATTCTCTTTATATACAGAAGATCAGTTTAGTATATATTAGGTAAAGATTTCAACACTTTGCCCCCATATAGCAACACATAGTGAAAAAAAAAATACTGTTGGAGTACTAGTTATAGCATTAAATAACAGTGTACAGCACATTAAAGACAGATCTTACATAATATTTTTTTTAAAAAAATTAATTTTCTATGCCATTTCCAATTTAACACCAGGGTTTTTTTTTTTTTATTTCCAATTATCTTTATATACAGAAGATCGATTCAGTATATAATTAGTAAAGATCTCATCAGTTTGTACCCACGCAGAAACACAAAGTGTAAAAATACTGTTTCAGTACTAGTTATAGCATCACTGCACATTAGATAACACATTAAGGACAGATCCCACATGAGAAGTAAGTACACAGTGACTCCTGTTGCTGACTTAACAATTTGACACTCCTGTTCATGGCGTCAGTAATCTCCCTAGGCTCTAGTCATGAGTTGCCAGGGCTATGGAAGCCTTTAGAGTTCGCTGACTTTGATCTTATTCTGATAGGGTCATAGCCAAAGTGGAAGTTCTCTCCTCCCTTCAGAGAAAGGTACTTCCTTCTTTGATGGCCCCGTTCTTTCCACTGGGATCTCACTCACAGAGATCTTTCATGTAGGTCTTCTTCTTTTTTTTTTCTTTTCCATGGTGTCTTGGCTTTCCATGCCTACAATACTCTCCTGGGCTCTTCCACCAGATCCGACTGCCTTAAGGGCTGATTCTGAGGCCAGAGTGTTGTTTAGGACGCCTGCCATTCTATGAGTCTGCTGTGTATCCCATTTCCCATGTTGGATCTTTCTCTCCCGTTTTGATTCTATCAGTTAGTATTAGCAGACACTTGTCTTGTTTGTGTGATCCCTTTGATTCTTAGACCTATCAGAGCCATCGGTTGTGAATTGAAATTGATCACTTGGACTAGTGAGATGGCATTGGTACATGCCACCTTGATGGGATTGTATTGGAATCCCCTGGTACATTTCTAACTCCATCATTTGCGGCAAGTCAGATTGTGCATGTCCCAAATTGTACATCTCCTCCCTCTCTTTTTCCACTCTTAAATTTAACAGGGATCGCTTTTCAGTTAAAATTTAAACACCTAAGAATAATTGTGTGTTAATTACAGAGTTCAACCACTAGTACTAGAACAACAACAACAACAACAAATACTAAAAAGGATAAAGTATTACATTGTACATCTAGAGCCAGGACAAGAGCTGATCATGTCATAGTTTCTTATAGTGTCCATTTCACTTCCACAGGTTTCCCCTTTGGTGCTCAGTTGTCGCCGATCAGGGAAAACAAATGAAATTTGTCTCTTTGGGACTGGCTTAATTCACTCAGCATGATGTTTTCCAGATTCCTCCATCTTGTTGCAAATGACTGGGTTTCATTGTTTCTTACTGCTGTATAGTGTTCTATGGAGTACATGTCCCATAATTTCTTTATCCAGTCTACTGTTGATGGGCATTTGGGTTGGTTCCAGGTCTTAGCTATTGTGAATTGAGCTGCAATAAACATTAATGTGCAGATGGCTTTTTTATTAGCCAAATTTATTTCCTTTGGGTAAATTCCAAGGAGTGGGATGGCTGGGTTGTATGGTAGGGTTATGTTCAGGTTTCTGAGGAATCTCCAGACTGACTTCCATAGTGGCTTAACCAGAGAAACTGATTATTTTAAGCAATGCATAATATGGAAAGGAATTGGGGAAACTCTTGCAAAAGTCTGCCCTTTTATTCATTCAACAAGCATCCACTGAACTCCTGTGTATGCTGAGCACTGTCTTAGCCACATGGGTATATCAGAATTTTTCAAGAAGATTGCCATCATGAACCTACAGTCTAACATTAAGAGAATGCAAGTGAACAGTAAACTCAAAAATAATTGGTTATATGGCATTATAATGGTGAGATGTGCTATGAAAATGACCAAGGGGGATGAGGAGACTGGGGCTGGGTTTTAGTTTTACAGTGTTGGTGAAGGTAGCCTCACTGGTACGATGTTTAAGCAAAGGTGAAGGGCAGCTATGTAGAGATTTCAGGTAAAATTTTCCAAGAGGAACATCAAGCACATAGAAGCCCTGAGGTAGGATGCACCTGATGTGTCTGAGGAACTGAAAGAAGAACAAGGTGACTGGGTTAGAATGAGTGAGGAGAGATAGGTAGGAACATAGGTCAGAGAAGTTGCAGGAGAGGGTGGAGGCCTATTGGCATCTGTGGGCTATTGTAAAGACTCAGGGTTGCCATGAGAGAGACAGAGCTGATGTACATTGTAGCAGTATCACTGGCTGCTTTTGGAGAACAGGTTGTACTAAGTCATGGGTAGAATCATAATCATCCGTAAGGACATTATATCTGTGGAAAAGCAGGTGAGACGCAATAATGGCGGCTGAATGTAGGACTGTAGCAGATGAAGTGCTTGGGTCTGGATACAGCCGAATATAGAGGTGAAAATCCTCACGGATTGAGGCAGAGTGTGAGAGGGAGGATTCCGGGACAAATCAGGTGTTCAATCTGAGCAGCTGGCAGGATGGAGTCACTGTTATCTTCAAGAGGATGCTGTGTGTGAGGCAGGTTTTGGTACTGAAGGTCAGGAGTTCTGTTCTGAATGTGTGAATCTGAGATGTCTGTTAGGATGTGCACGTGGAGATGTGAAGTCAGCAGAAATTCTGGAGACAAGTGTGAGCTGGATATATAAATTTGGGAGTCAGCACTCTATCAATGATGTTTGAAATCATGAGACTAGATGAGATCACTTATTATGGGACTAAACATAGAAAAAATAGGAGAAAGTTGCCCTGAATACTCTATTATTAAGGAGTTTAGAAAAAGTAAAGGGAATAGCAAAGGAGTGACATGAACTTCAGAATTCTTATGCACCAAAATACATGTAAACTCATCTTTTAATTTCATCTTCCTGAAGCTTTGGAAGTACCCTTATATTCTTGTTTGAACAAGCCCTACCTTTAATGCATCATCTATGATCTCTAGTGTTTGAGTATCTGACCACATTTGTGATACAGACTAAAGGTGGGATCTGTCCAGAGATGATTGCATTTTTTTCATATTTCCTATAATTATCACATACTTCATTAGCTGGCATTCAACTCAGTTTTCATAGGAACAGTAATTCCTATTTCATCAGTTGGTGGGATATTTAATGCACTAATTAGAATAATGAGCTAAGCAGATATAAAAGACTTGGGAACAAACACAGGTGATTCTTAGTAAGCACTCAATGCATGAGAGCAGAAGTAGATGTGGTACTACCCACCTCAGTGGAGCCTCCTTCAGTGGGTGTCAAAGAGAGATGGAAAAGCTCCTACAGGGCTGCCGTTGTGGCATAGTGGGTAAAAGCTGCCACCTGAAATGCCAATATCTCATATGGGCACTGATTCAAGTCCCAGCTGCTCCACTTCCCATCCAGCTCCCTGCTGATTTGCCTGGGAAAGCAGTGGAAGATGGTCCAAGTCCTTGAGCCCCTACCACATTCATAGAAGACCCATATGAAGTTCCTGGCTTTGTCCTGGCCCAACCTTGCCTGTTGGGGCCATTTGGGGAGTGAATCAGCAGATGGCAAATCTCTTTCTCTCTCTCTCTCTTACCTTCCCTCTCTGTAACTCTGCCTTTCAAATAAATAAATACAGTCTTTAAAAAGAAGAAAATAATAGCTCCTACTGCACTGTTTACCATGTAAAAAATAGTATGTCAAACCTAACACAAATGCAAGTTCTTTCACTCTTCCTAACAACTCTGTGCATATTCCTTCCATTTTATACAAGAAGAAATTTCAGTATAGAGAGATCAAGGCAATTTATCAAGTACATATAGCTGGTAGAAGGCTGACCCTGAGGTGCAAACCAAGCTCTATATGAATCTAAGCCTTTATTCTAAGCATACTGACCTATTCCCCCTTTAAGCTTCCTTGTTCATGGCATTGTCTATGAAGATAAGAAGAATACAAAGAATTCAAGCTCAAGTGAGATTTTCCCAGGTACTTTTTTTAAGATAATCTTGCTGAAGGGAGTCAGTGATAAAGAAAGGACTAAAGATACATGGAACAAAACACACCTCACAGAGATGGTATCATGCCATAGTGGGTAAAGCTGCTGCCTGCAATGCTGGCATCTCACATGGGCACTGGTTCATGTCCTAGCTGCTCCACTTCTGATCCAGCTCCCAGCTAAAGTGCCTGGGAAAAGCAGTGCAAGGTGGCTTAAGTACTTGGGTCCCTGTCGTCCATGTAGGAGACCTGGAAGAAGCTACTGGCTTTGGCCTGGCCCAGCACTGATCATTATGGCCATCTAGGGATTGAACCAGTTGATGGAAGATCTCCCTCTGTCTGTCTCTCCGCCTTTGTCTGTAACTCTGACTTTCAAAACATATCAATAAATCTTTAAAAAATAAGAAATGAAAAAGTGACAGTTCACCTAATATATTTCCAAAGACGTGAAGAGATTGGGAGAACAAAGTTTACTCTAGAATAAGAACACTCAATGTTACTTTAAAAATGATAACTTTTCTTTGACTTTTTTACAGATGTTCATATCTGCTTAATTTGTATACTAGTATTTTTTGTTTTTTGTTTTTTTGCTTAGTTAAGATACTGATTTTGCTATTTTTTTCTATCAGGATTTTCTTTTAAACATCTAATTCTTTTATTCTTCTAACAGATGCTCTTAAAATACCCTTAAGGATTTCCGTAGGTGAGATGCAACCAGACAACTGTGGTTCTGATGATTTTGAAGGCGAAAACACAATATGTACTTTAAGTATCCGCAAACAGACATCATGGGATGATTTTTCAAAAGCAGTGAGTCAAGCTCTGACAAATCATTTTCAAGCAATCTCTTCTGATGGGTGGTGGAGTCTGGAAGACGTGACATTTAATAACACCACCGACTCTAGCATCGGCCTCAGCGCAAGCAGCGTACGATCCATCACGCTAGGTACCAGCACTCTCACTGTGAAGAGAACATTGCATTTCTGGGTTTATTTGCATGTGTGGGCTTCATAATCTGACATTCATTGATGAAGCATTCAGAGTTCCCTTGTGGCAGCTGCTGGCACTGAAAAATTTGAATAGTCACAATGTAGCCATTACGTAACGTTGCCTGATAATATAAATGCTTTTATGCCTCAAATAATACTCAAGCATTAGGAACATGAGAGCCCTTGATGAGGCTCGGTGATCATGCCTGGTGTTTTAAATAAATGCAAGAAACTAAGCACACCGTAGCTGCTTACTGATGTACAGCCGTGAACTCAGCTTTGGATTTGCCTTGGGTCTTGCCAGGGGTGCTGTGGTGGGTTAATACCTTCCCTCCAGGATAAATGCCCTGAGGGACTTTAGATTTGGAAGAAGCACTTTAATGAAGGCAGGCTCAAAGCTCCATAAGGGATGAGTCAGGCACTAACTGGTTATTTCTGCTTGATAGACACCATAAAGCAGACTCCAAAGGACTTAAAAATATAAGGTTTGCTTTCTGGTGAGCGTGGTAAGTGCTCCATAGTGTTATTTGTCCTTGTATGTTTCCTTGCTCTTGGACCAGGAGAACTGGGGAATCTGCTCCTTCGCAAGGCCGTGCTGGGAGCTTTATAAACAAATGGTCCTTCCAACAGCCTCATTGTACAGATAAGTAGGTAAGGAGGACTTAGCTGCAATCACACAATTAGCAAAGCAGTCAGGATGCAAGTCACAGCCTGTCCAGTGGGAAGCTTGTATACTTTCAACAGCTCACGGCTGAGGGGAGGGTGCGCTTTTGCTATTCACATGGATGTATCATCTTCTATCAGGAAGTGTTTTATTCTCCTCGCTCATATGTGCTACTTCCCTTGGAAAATGTTTATTACCACTGGTTTGTAGAAAAAATATTCATGAAAACTTGATTGTTTGAACCTTTAGCATGATCATTCAGATTATTACAGAAATGTTAGATCATTGATTTGCATTCACAAAATAAGTCAGGGCTGGCGCCGTGGCTTAACAGGCTAATCCTCCACCTTGCGGCGCTGGCACACCGGGTTCTAGTCCCGGTTGGGGCGCCAAATTCTATCCTGGTTGCCCCTCTTCCAGGCCAGCTCTCTGCTATGGCCTGGGAAGGCAGTGGAGGATGGCCCAAGTGCTTGGGCCCTGCACCTGCTTGGGAGACCAGGAGAAGCACCTGGCTCCTGGCTTTGGATCAGCGAGATGCGCCGGCCACAGCAGCCATTAGAGGGTGAACCAACGGCAAAGGAAGACCTTTCTCTCTGTGTCTCTCTCTCTCACTATCCACTCTGCCTGTAAAAAAAAAAAAAAAAAAAAAAAAAAAGTCAGAAGATGATTCTCAGGAACACATTCTGGTTGCATGACAGAGTGTTATTCAAAGTGTGACTGTGCCACTGTCTGGCAAACGAGGGCCGCAGTACAAGGGTCTAAAGGCAATGGGACCTCAGCAGCCTTGCTACAGCCAACCCAGAAGTTGGCCACGGCACATGCACGTTCCCCTCCACCAGATAAACATAGCTCCAGGAGTAGTGGGTGCTAAGGCTTGACCCTGCCCAGTGCTTATGCTTATCACAGATGTGTATCACTAGTGGCACTTCAGGTCTAAAAATCATTGAGTTTTTCTGGTTAAAGGACTTAGTTCAAGTGCCTGACTGTAGCCACTTGATGATGGGTAATTACAGCATTGTCACTGGTGTATAGTATGTAAGTGTTTCTGCTGGATCATAGCCCAAACTACATTAGAAGAACTTCAGGCCAACAGATAGAGGACTGTAGGTGGGATATGCTTGTATCTTAGGCTCATGCTGAACATAGATAGTTAAAACCTGCCCTGTGGAAGGCATGAGGTGACAGTACTTACTACTGAGCCTGGTGAGAGAAAACGTCTGTGAAGTGGTTCCTGCCAGAGCAGGAAGGGCAGAGGCCCTGGCTGGGAGCAGGCTTGCCTTATTTTGAGCACCTGAAAGTACCCCCTCCCCCCCGCGCGCGCCCTGGGGATCTAGAATGTGCTGGAAGGGGCGCAAAGACCAGATTATAAAGGTTCTGATGTTTCCTCCGCAGTGCTTAGGCTTTGTAAAGCAGGCATTGTAAGAGCCAGAAAGCAGCTGTAGGTTCCATCATCTTTGCTCTTCAGAACTCAACCCCGGAAGTATTTGGTATTATTTTTTTGCTATCTTGATATCCTTGCCATCTGGATATCTCCTTAAATTCCTCCTAAGGACTGCTTTGGGAAGTTCAGTAATGTGAAGACCTTCCACAGAGGGTTTGGTTTGGTTTTGTTTTTTAGGAGTTAACCCCTTGTGTGACCTTCTAAATGTTCTTGTGTGCGCCCTTGACTATTTAAGCTATGGATTCCATGGGGCTCTTACCGAGGAGAATACATGTGTACCCTTAAGAGAACAATTTCTTTCAAGCTGCCACTGACATTTTGTTTCATTTTTTCAAACCAGGAAATATGCCGTGGCCAGCAGGTCGGAGCTTCGCCCCGTCCCCGTGGGACTTCGTGAGGAAGAACAAGACAGAGCAAGTCACGGCGCTTCTGCCAGGTAACGCTGCTCCATCCCGAGAGGATGTGCAGACAGTTTGTTCCGTGACTGGCTCACGGTGCGCCTTCTTTAACCTGCATGTTTCCATCCTGCTTCCTCTAGCCCTGCAGGTGGGGCTCCCACTATGAGGTGCTGAGATGACTTTTGAAACACTGGAGCAAGAGAAAGAAAAATCCAAAGCCGTGTTTCTAACACCCATGTTGCTGTCTGTCAGGTTTACTGGTCCCGACCCTTCTGATTGCTTCCCACACGAGGCACAAGCGAAGGCCTCAAGGACATGTAATTTGAGAGTGACAGAGATGATAAAAACAGAAATGTCTTTTGATACTGTCAAGCACAGTGTGGGTTGATTGATTGATTGATTGATTGATTTGAATGAGTGATGGAGAGATCTTCCAGCTGCTGCTCCACTCCCCAAATGGTCACAATGGCTGGAGCTGGTCAAAGCTGAAGCCCAGAGCTTTATCTTGGTCTCCCACATGGGTGGCAGGGGCCCAAGTACTTGGACCATTCCCCCATTGCTTACCAAGACACATTAGCTGGGAGTTGGATTGGAAGCAGAGCAGCCAGAACTCAAACTAGCACTCTGACATGGGATGCCAGTGTTGCAGGTGGCAGTGTAGCTCACTGTGCCACCACATTTGCTCCACATATGTGTATAACATGATTATTATAATGGAAAAAGCTAGTGTTCAGTTAGCACCTCTGTGTGGAAGGCCCCATTATTTATGGCATAAGACATAGTGTAAAATCATGTAATCATTATAACAACTCAATGAGATATATACTTAAGTACATCAAAAAATTTATGGAAAATGGGATTAAATGATTATTTTATTTTTGGTGCAGAAAAAGAAAAAACCTTGAAGTCCAATGCTTACAAAGGCTTTCACAAACTTCATGGAAAATGCATATTTTGAAAAACATATGCATGTACCTCCTTTCTGTTTTTCAACATTCTTTTTCTTTTTATTTGGAAGGCAGAGCTAGCAAGAGAGAGTTCACTCCCCAAATGCCTATAATAGCTGAGGCTAGGCCAATTCAAAACAGAAGGCAGAGTCTGAGTCTCCTCTGTGGATGGCAGGGACTCAAGTACTTGACCATCATCTGCTACCTCCCAGGGTATACATGAGCAGGTGGTTGGATCAAAAGTGGAAGATGGGGCTTGAACCCAGCACTTTGATATAGAATTTGAGGGTTCCAAGCAGTGGCTTAACCTGCTGTGCCACAATGCCTACCCCATGCATAGATACCAAAAAAATTTTTGCACCAAAATAAACATTTTTCTGTGAACTATTTGTGGTACCCTTGTAATTTCTGCTTATCCTCATTTTAGTCACAAGAAAATTAAGGCTCACTCAGATTGTTTTTCTTGCCCTAAGATCAACCAACTAGTACCTGGTTTAAAAAAACAAAATTTCTTGGCCCTTGACTCTACAAGGCTGCTGATTTAATCATGTGTTTTCCATACTTGTGAGTTTTCAAATATTTAGTCTCAACTAATAAAGTTTTATTGTATGATCTCAATTTACTGAAATAAAAAAAGTATAAGGGGGGAACTATACCCTAGAAAATTCCCTTAGGCTCAGACAACGTATTGAGGGAATGGCAGTGCTGGGGGGATGGGGGGTTGACACCTGAAGAGAAATCCCAGACCTCTGCATTAATGTTGGTCAAGGCTACAACTTCCTGAGGATTGGGGATATCTATGATGACTTTTGCTTCTGGACAGTAAAACAGCGATCTTCCAGGTACCAGCTACAGTGTGGGGGCTGGATCTGCGGGGAGGTAGGTAGGTTTCCTGGGGGATCTCCAGAGAGGCCAAGATCAGTGGCTGTCTACCTGCCCATACAGAGAATGGCAGTGTTTTCACCATGGCAAATGCATACCAGTGCTTCTTGATGGAATTCAACTGTCTGCGTATGTCCACAAGTGTATGGTATGCTAGGATGCATTTGGTTGTGTTTTGGCCATTTATATTGAATGGAGAAGAGCCCATTTCTCTCCTGTGTCTATTTCTTACAGGCCCTCAAGAAGGCTGCCTTAGTAGTGTGACGTACGCATCCATGATTCCGCTGAAGACGCTGCAGAACTACCTCCGGCTGGTAGGGATGCCCTGGGCAAGCCTCTTTCCCATCCCTGCACCAGAATACAGGGTAGCCATGGATGTTCAGGGAGTGCCAGCCCCAGCTCAGCCTGGGTCCTGTGCTCTTGCTCCACTGCCTTCCCTCCCTGGTGGCATGCCCCTCACGTAGCCTGAATGTGTCACTGCTGTCCAGGAGTCCACTGCCTGCGCCGAGAGACCACCAGTGACTTGTGAAGCATTGTCATTTTGTCAGGAGGGGTCATCTTCATAGGACAAGGACTAGACATCAAACAAATAACCATCCATATGCAAAGGAAAGACCATACGTATGAAGATGCATTACTGACAATATTTATAATTCAAAAATGGACTAAATAGGCCAGCATTAGTTACCATGTTGATTTGGCCACTTTCACAAGAACCAAATAATTATAGCTTAAATAGCATGGAAGTTTATTTTTTTCAAATGCATAAATCCCTGAAGGTGGGAGGCCCAAGGAGGGGCCCTGTGACTGCTCCACTTTTCCCTATGTGGTGTTGGTGTTCCTAGCTCAAAGGTAATCACCACTGCCACATCCTAGCCTGAGGGAGGAGCGCCTGGAGGGCAAGCCCTCCCTTTCAGGCAGGCTGGGTTCCACTCCTCATTTCTGCCCACACCCCAGGGACTAGAATGTACACTCATGGCCACACCTGCTGGGAAATGGGGCCTTTTGCTGGGCAGCCACGCATCCAGCTAAAGCTCGGCAGGCTGTTACTAAGCAGAGGGGGGGAACCATGCCTGCTGGGGGAAGGTAACAAATGCAAGGCTCAGAATGAATAACTTTAAGGATGTGTGGCAATCATTAAGTACATACCGCATGCCAGGTAGTAGGCGTAGTGTTTTTTGGGAGTCTTTTATTCTTTACAACATCCCTAGGAGATAGATACTTTTACCCATTTTATAGATAAGGAAATTGAAGCAAAGACAGGTCAAATTATGTGCCCAAGGCCACAAACCTAGTAAGTGATGAAGCCAGAAGTGTGCAAGTCCCTGACGGACTGTGTATCTGTGGGCAGCTCTAATACTAATGGGGTAAAACAGCAAGTAAACGATAGCTTTGCTTGACTTGATTTGGATAGCCTTTTTTTAAAAAAAAAAAAAAATGAGTTAGACTTGAACACTTTACAGTCTCCGTGAACATGGGCTGACATCTTTGTTTTCATTACTGATAAAAAGAAGTACTCAGAACCTTTCCATGGATCTTACAGTTGGGACTGGCCTTTTTGGGCCCTCCCCAGTAGCATATCATGATGCAGATGCCTCCCAGGATGGGAAAGCCGATGGCTTCTGAACCAGACTCTTCTCATTTATTTTCTGCTCTATTTGCTCCTCTTGCTGGGAAGCAGCAGAGTGGATGTGAAGGGTATGTCTGGTGGGAAGCAGTGCACCTCATGCATGAGGGTTGAACGGTGTGACCAGCTGGGCTTGGAGGAATATGAGCCTCAGGCCTCCTGGGGAATCCTGTGGTAGAACCACTGGCTTCCATCCCTTCTTCCCTTCCACTTTTCAGTCCCAGGCAAGGTTCTGGCCCCAAGTTTTTCCTTCCTCCCACTTAGATGCTGAAAACAAAACCCAAAATTACAATCATCTGAAGTTAAAGACCTTGATGGACTTTATTTTGCAACTAATAAATAAAATAATAAATAGTAAAAATAAAATGGAATAAATGTTCCAAGGGGCTAGGCAGAAGAGTTTAGTTTTATAGACAGAAAAGGGCTGAAAAAAGCAAAAAAGAAAAAGATTGGCCACTTCAAAAGTGACTTTCTTTGTAAGGCAGGAATAGAGAGAACAATAAAAAAATAATGGATTGCTTAGAATCAGATTAGTTTTTTGTAAGGATTAAAGCAGAAGGAACTTCATTATTTCTAACTCAGCTGATTTTTAACTTAACTCTTCTGATTTCTGGAGCATTCAGAAAACAGCTTAGTTTCATTTGATTTGGTGACAGGGGACATTTTATTTTCCATGTGAAAGGCAGAGACAAACTGAAATCTGTTATCCACTGGTTTACCCTCCACATGCAGCTAACAGAGCTGGGCCAGGCCTAAGCCAGGAGCCTGGGACTAAAACTAGGTTTCCCTAGTGGGGGGGCAAGGACCCAAGTGCATAAGCGATGTTTGCTGCCTCCCTGAGTGCATGCCAGCAGGGAGCTGGAATAGGGAACTGAGGCCAGACTCAAACCCAGGCACTCTGATATGGATGCAGGCAGACCAAGCAGCACCAAGCAGTGCACCAAACACCTACCCCGTGGTAACACAGAACTTTAGTGTGAGCGACTCCATTTCTATGTCAGTGTGGTCTTTTCAGATCCAGTGCAGGATGCTAAGTCCATAACAATGGCCTCGTATGAATTTCACTTATTAAAATTAATAGGAAATCTATGCAATTGAATTACAATTATGCATTAGCATATCTGTAAAATGAAATGTCTCCCAGGCACATTCTATGCAGAATATTCCTGGTACTCTTCTATATGTGCATCCTCATGCATAAGATGAATTTAAACACTAATAATCAAAAAACCAGCTACTAAATTAGTTGTTCTGTTACAAATATAGTGAGTGGATATAAAGGGAATTTCTTAAGTTAACAATTAACTCTTGGATGGGTATAATAAAAAAATTATCATTTACCTCAGCAATCACTTGAAAAATTAAGGTGATTGGAACAACAGTAGACTGTGACCGCTATGACCAGTTCTTCTCTCAAAGAAGATAATAAGCCCTTCAAGGGTACACCTCGTGTGACATGTTTTTCTGTCCTATGATTTAATTCAATTGTTTCACAACTGTGTTTTGAGAGCCTCCTACATATGGGCAATGTTTTAGAGACTTACAGTAGAGCCATGTATGACACTCCCAGAACTCAAAGAGCTTACACTCAAGTGGAGAAGAATAAACAACACATACTTAGTGTAATGATCATTACTAATTATTAAGTAGTATTAATTATTACTAATTATTAAGTATTAAGAAAAGTAAAGCAGATAGGGAGATGACCAGGTGGAAGGGAAAGCAAAAAGCTCTTTTTTTTCTTGTTGGAATTATTAGGAGAGATCTTTCTGTAGGGACACTTGAACAGAAAACCAAATGAAGGGAGGTAGCTTTGTAGAGTGTTTAAGGCAGAAGGAATTCCAGACACACAAGTTGCCAGGCCTTTCTCAAGCAATGAGGTCCAAGAAGTGGCCAATTGCATGGACTTTGGGTTTTGTGTCAGGTGAGATAAGAAGCCCTTGGGGATAGCTGAGACAGTGTCCTATCCCCTCTCAGTGCTACGGATAACTAAAGGCACATTGATGTGCTCTGAATTACTGAAAACCTGAATAATAGATGTGCTAACATAGTAACAGCTGACTTTTATTGAGCATTTATTATATTCCAAGCTCTTCTCAAGTGGCAGGAATCTAAGCACTAGAGCCAACACTGCTGCCTCCCAGGATGCACCTCCTCAGGAAAGTAGGAGCAGGAACCAGAGTGGGGTATTGAACCCTGGCACTCCTATATATGTGGGCTTCCCAAATGAAGTCTTAATCTCTATGCTAAACACCTACCCCTACATCTTTCTATTATATTTTCTTTTTAAATAGCTACAGTCCCAAGTTGTTGTTATGTCAATAAGTGAGAACCAGTCATTTCAAGTGAATAAACAAATCTCATACTGGCTTTTACAGTTTAAATAAGCTAATGATTTTTAAATGGTGTGTGTGTGTGTGTGTGTGAACTATCATTCCTTAGGAATTCTCATTACTTCCTTATAACTAATCTACAAAGAGGGATTTTGCAAATGATTTAATACTCTGCAAAATGGATTCCAGTTGTTTTCCAAATGCTGGATGTGTATGTTTGGGAAAATTTTCTATGAAGAACTGATAGTAACTATCATTTGTGGATATAAACTCATAGATGAATTAGTTCTTAAAAATCGATAATCACATTAGAATAAAATTTCCAGCTGTAAGGCACATATCCTTAAGCTATATCCACTCCAATTTTATTGACTCAGTAAAACCCTTTCTTTTTCTTTTTCTTTTTTTTTTTTTTAATTTGGTGTCTCAGCACAAAGAGACCTAAAACTTCCCCTGAACAGTAGAACCACTCCTCAGATTAGGTCTGACAAGTGTGACTCCAAACAAAAGTCAAAGTTTGCTGGTTTAAAATGCCACCCATCTGAACGCACATCGCAGTACCACATTGATGGTAATAGAACCACAGCTGCTGTAGTAAACTCTATTCTGCAGAAAAACATTGTGGGAGAAAAGAATAATAATACAGGGATAGATGCTCCATTGTGCAGGTCAGTTGTTTGTGTTTAATCCAGAATCCATTTGTCTCACAAAGCGCTCACTGACATGTGATGAGCTTCCTGAATAGCTGTGAAGACACAAGAATAAAAGGGATTGGTACCCATTGTAACGATGAGGCCAGTGTCCCTTCACTCATAAGCAGAAATGTCACACTGTAAAGCAGATGATTCTGGCGATCATGATACAGACCATAACCGTGGAAGTGGAGTTGAATATTCAGTTTTGAAGAGCAGACCTCCCTTCAACACAATTAAAATAATTAACTACCCCCCCACCCCCCACAAATCTGCCTGTCTATCCATCAATTGATCTGTTTATCTTTAGAGCCCTCTACTGGAAGCATGGAGCATGTACATTCATTATACCCTAGATCTTGATGTTTGCAGAAATATAATTCTAAAACAGATCAATTATGCTTCTTGACAAAACTTAAATTGAGTAACAGTAATTTATTCCCAGTAATTAATTCAGGTTTTAAATGGCAATCAACATAACACTATAACATTTGAAGAAATAGAACAAAATACCATTAACAAAAAAATTAGCAATACCTGAAATGGAAAGGCACCTGCCAGTAGAGTAAGGGTACTAGAATGTATGGATGATCTGGAAGTCTCTGCCTTTGTTTTGCCTTTGCTTGTTTAATTCATTAATCTATTTATAGTATGCTTTACCTTATAAAGGATATTAGACTATGTAAACATAAAGAGCTTACTGCTAGTGAATGGCCTTTTCAATGAAATTTTAAATTGAATAGTTCCTGCCTGTATTTCCTAAAATCCTACAATATGAGAACAAATAGGTGTTGAAACTGAAAATGACTTATCTAGGAAGTTGAGCCCCTTGCTGTTATTTGATTTGAAAATCAATCTTAAGAAAGTAGGCAGTCTCACAGTATGGCTATAATGAATAGAGCACTCTTGCTTTCAGAACAGAGACAAGATTAAATGGCAATGCTGGTGAAAATCTCAGGGGTAGACTATTCAGTCAATCTTGAAAATCTGTACCCTGTTTCACTGATGTGAATCAATCTATTCCTTGTGATAGAATTTCTACCCAAGAAACTAGCAATTTGGAATTAATTTAAAGAGCTCAAGAGTTCTGGCTTAAAATTACTCCTGGATAGCAGTACCTAATTCACTATTTCTCACTAAAGTATTTTTGAAAAGTGACAAAACCTTACAATAACAGAGAAATATAGAAATGAAGTCTTCCTTTGGCAAGAATCTGGAAAAAATGTTCACTATGTTTAGGTGCGATAGAACGTTCTCTCCACATAGGTGCAATCCACCTAAAATTAGGTTAGAATACTCTATCATGCTTTTCTTACCATCTTTTCTGATGATTCCAAGAGCAAGATTTAGACTGGTTAGAAAATTAGGCATCTATCCTTTATGGGTTAGTCTCTGCTTTTTGCAGCACTGTGATATTTTCCTCCACTCCATGTTCATACATGTCCTTCCACATCCATGTAGACACTGCAGTGCCTGGAAATAACCAAGCAGGAAGTTGGTGGGGGTTGGTGAGACTGGGTTGCATCCAGACAGATGTGTTAGCCATGAGCATTCTCTGCAGAGATGGAGACAGGAGCATCCCTGGCTGGCTGCTTTGTGGGGCCAGAGTTCATGCACGTGTGCTTGTCTGCACTGGTGGTCAGCAGCATCTCACTCCATCACGGCAAATCCTAGGTCCTAGAGTTTAACTTCCAGCTTTAGACATCAGCCTGCCATCCACCCACTGACCTAATGAGAGGAGTCAGCCAGGAAAGTAGTGTACAGTGAGAGAAGCCAGTGGTGCTGCACACATCCTGTTTTTCTGCAGAATTCTTCCTGTGGTTTCCCAGAACATAAATAATAATAAATGAATGGTATACTCATGGATTTATACCACGGTTCTCTTTCTGAGAACTCAAGGGAAGAAAGCATTCTAAGAATTATTTTTAAAAATTTATTTAGCTTTTTAAGAGATCCAGTATAGTTAATAGATGCAATTATAAGAAAATAAGGATTTTTCCCTTCCTCCCCTGCCCCATTTTTTTCTTCCTTCCCCAAATGGCTGCCATGGCCAGCGCTGCACTGATCCGAAGCCAGGAGCCAGGTGCTTCCCCCTGGTCTCCCATGTGAGTGCAAGGCCCAAGCACTCGGGCCATCCTCCACTGCACTTCCAGGCCACAGCAGAGAGCTGGACTGGAAGAGGAGCAACCGGGACTAATACCCAACGCCCCAACCAGGACTAGAACCCAGGCTGCCCACGCTGCAGGCAGAGGATTAGCCTAGTGAGCTGCGGCGCCCCTTTTTAGTTTTTAAGATAACATATTTTAAATTTTTATTACAGTGAAGGGCTTAATTCTCCACCAAATAAAGAGTTCCTTGGGTAAAAGCAGAAAGATCCTAGTTTAGCAGGAGTATAGGCAAGGACTATAAATAATAGTCAAATGAAAAGATGACAATTTCACTCATATATGATAGATTTTAAAGTATTCCCATACTATTAAAACTTAATAGTATACTGCTCCTAACCACTGGTTTGAGAAAGGTATATTTGCAGTAATACTGATATGCACAGGCATTTCTTCTTTGGTTTGTGTTTTATTTTTAATCTTAGCTCCCACTTATAACAGAGAACAAGTGGTATTTGTCTGTGTCCAGTTTAGTTCACTCAACATTATGTCCTCCAGTTGCATCCATTTTGCTGCAAATGGTAGAATTTCATTACCTTTAGAACTGAATAATCCATTGTGTATGTGTACCACATTTTTCTTTATCCATTCATCTGATGATGGATACCTTTTTTTGATTGCCTCTTTTGGCTGTTGTGAACAGTGCTGCTATAAACATGGTGGTGCACATATCTCTTTGATACATTGTGTTCATGTCTTTTGGGTATATACCCAGTAGTTGGATTGCTGGGTCATATGCAAGTCTATTTCCAGTTTTTTAAGAAATCCCCATGCTGTTTTCAAGGTGCCAGCAGAATCAGGGTCTGATGAATGCCTGTTTCCTGGTTTACTTGTGGTACCTTCTCCCTGTGTCCTCATGTGGTAGAAGGAGCAAGGGAGGGACCTCTTGCCAGCCTCCTTTATACGAGCACTAACCCTTTCAAAGGCTCCCACTCCCACTATATCACCTTGAGGAGAGCAGAAGTTCAGCTTAAAAATATTCAGACCATTGGAGGGTGAACCAACGGCAAAGGAAGACCTTTCTCTCTGTCTCTCTCTCTGTCCACTCTGCCTGTCAAAAAAATTCAGACGATAACAATGAGGAAAACAAGAGGTTTGGAAAATTAGGTTCATTCGCTATAGATTGCATGGAGATAGATGATAAAAGCAGGCCAGGAAGCCTTGGTAGAGTCTAGGTCAAGATTAAAACTGTTAGAAAGGAGATGGAAGAGGTAAGGAGTGATGATAACGACTGAAGATGCAATGGCATAAAGCTGTTCTTGAGACGATACAGAGAAGTAAGGTAGCGAATGGTCTGTTCAGTGTGTGCAAGACTAATTTGTGTAGCTCTCCCAGAAGGTAGGAGAGAAAGACAGTTAGGGTAATGATGGACTGGATGAAGGGTACCCTCAGAGAAGACAGAGAGAGCTTAAACACTGTAAGTGTTCCTTAGAGAACTAGAAGAGGAGAAATTACCAAAACCATAGAAGAAAAATTCCCTAAGCCAAAAAAAGCCTGACTACGCATATCAAAAGGACTTTCCATGTTCCATTCAACGTTGAGAGAAAGAGGCCATAACTAGATAATCTGGGCAACAGTTTATAATGAAGTCTTGTAGCTCCAGAATCTCAGCTGAAATAGGGTTTCCCTCTCTCCTGTGTCTCTGCAGATGTCCTAGTTCCAGTCTTGGTCCTTGGCTGTACCTGTACCACTGCTTGGCTCAGAGATCACCAAGACCACAGAAAAGAGCCCAGGCCACTGCTGAGTTCATCCTTTGGCTTTAGGATTCTAACACAACAGCCACAGCCACTGTTGTGTTACTACCAGACATTGGTAAGCCTTTTGCCGAAGGCTTACCAATAATGGAATAATAGAATAGCATTCAAGCTTAGAAAGTCAACGATCCATTGGTTTTCAGAGCCTAAAAACCAGTCCCAAACCAAATATCAAGAAATTTCTTCTTCTTTTTTTCCCAAAAGATTTATTTATTTATTTGAAAGGCAGAGTTAGGGAGGGAAAGAGAGAGAAAAGTATTCCATCTGATGGTTCATCACCCAAATGGCTGCAATGGCTGGAGCTGGACCGATCCAAAGTCAGGAGCCAAGAGCTTCTTCCAGGTCTCCTACATGGGTGCAGGGGCCCAAGGACTTGGGCCATCTTCCACTACCTTCCCAGGCACATTAGAAGGGAGCTGGATCAGAGGTGGAGCAGCCAGGATTCAAACCAGTGCCCATATGTAATGCCAACACTGCAGGTGGTGACTTTAACTGCTACGCTACAGCACCGGGGCTTCTTACAGGACCCCTTTACTCCTTAGCTCATGCCTGACTCCTGGTGTCAAGCCTGGCTTTCCTTCTTTTTCTTTTTCTTTTTTCTTTCTTTCTTTTTTTTTTTTTTTTTTTGACAGAGTGGATAGTGAGAGAGAGAGACAGAGAGAAAGGTCTTCCTTTTTGCCATTGGCTCACCCTCCAATGGCCACTGCGACCGGCGCATCACGCTGATCCGAAGGCAGGAGCCAGGTGCTTCTCTTTGGTCTCCGATGCGGGTGCAGGGCCCAAGCACTTGGGGGCCATCCTCCATTGCCTTCCCAGGCCACAGCAGAGAGCTGGCCTGGAAGAGGGGCAACCGGGACTAGAACCTGGCACCCTAACCAGGACTAGAACCTGGTGTGCCGGTGCCTCAAGGCGGAGGATTAGCCTGTTAAGCCATGGCACCGGCCAAGCCTGGCTTTCCTTCTATGACTTGGTTTCCTTGGAAACCAAAGGCCATTTTAAAGGCCCCAGGTTAAGAAAGTTTCTTCTTGCCGGTGCCGCGGCTCACTAGGCTAATCCTCCGCCTGTGGCACTGGCATCCCGGGTTCTAGTCCCAGTCGGGGCACCAGTCTGTCCCGGTTGCTCCTCTTCTAGTCCAGCTCTCTGCTGTGGCCTGGGAAGGCAGTGTGGATGATGGCACAAGTGCTTGGGCCCAGCACCTGCATGGGAGACCAGGAGGAAGCACCTGACTCCTGGCTTTGGCTCAGTGCAGCGGCAGCCATGGAGGCCATTTGGGGGGTGAACCAATGGAAGGAAGACCTTTCTCTCTGTCTTTCTCTCTCACTAACTCTGTCAAAAAAAAAAAAAAAGAAATTATACACATCCAGCTAGTAGATTTACTTTTTTTTTTTTTTAAACAAAGTAAAATGACCCATCTCTACCTAGATTTCTTTAAAATACTGAATTCCTGGCCAGCGCCGTGGCTCAACAGGCTAATCCTCCGCCTAGCGGCGCTGGCACACCGGGTTCTAGTCCAGGTCGGGGCACCAAATTCTGTCCCCGTTGCCCCTCTTCCAGGCCAGCTCTCTGCTGTGGCCCGGGAGTGCAGTGGAGGATGGCCCAAGTGCTTGGGCCCTGCACCCCATGGGAGACCAGGAGAAGCACCTGGCTCCTGGCTTCAGATCAGCGCGGTGCGCCGGCCGCGGCGGCCATTGGAAGGTGAACCAACGGCAAAAGGAAGACCTTTCTCTCTGTCTCTCTCTCTCACTGTCCACTCTGCCTGTCAAAAAAAAAAAAAAATTACTGAGTTCCGGAATGGAGTAAGATATACATAGTCGATCTAAGAGATTATTTAGCTTCTTATCTGTTTTATATATATTTCCCCAAACTGTCATTTTGTTATTTTTACCATGAAAATGCAAAATATGCATTGGGAAAATTCAAAGGGAAGAGTATCTGCAAGGTACAAAACACATTGAACCTGTGCTTCCCAGCTAACATCCTGCAACTCACCTTGGAAATGGAGGGTACTGAGTATACTCTTTTATAAAATGTTGGCTCCTACTAAAGATTAGATCACATTAAAATGAGAAACTTCAAGTGCCCAATAAATAAAGCTAATGGCTAAAATAGTGTTACTTCACTTTTGAAAACCTGGGGACCATTAAAAGGGGATGTCACACTTGTGTTCCATGTTTCTCCCCTCTCAGCACCGTCACTTAAAGTCATGTCTTGGTTTGTTCCAAGGTCGAGCAATACCATAATGTCATATTTCATGGCCCTGAAGGAAGCTTGCAAGACTTCATAGCACATCAGCTTGCACTCTGCATGAAGGTATTGTTTATATAACCTCTCCTTTTTTTTTTTTAATTGTGAAGTGTGTACAACCAGTCACTCTTGTTTTCTTTTCCTAGCACAGACAAATGGCTGCAGGGTTTTCCTGTGATATAGTAAGAGCTGAAGTGGATGCAGGTTTCTCCAAGGAGCAACTATTAGACCTGTTCATCAGCAGTGGTAAGAGCATCGCTGGGAATTGGGTTGTGGTAACTAAAAGGCATGCTCTTCAAGGATGTCACTAGAAGAAGGTAAACTTCATTGCTTGGGGACACATGGAGGTTGGCTTTTCAATTACTCAATAGTTGCAGGATGAAAATTGGGAACCCATGTGAATACTTGCAAAATGTTTTCTCGTATATAACATTGAGTTTGTTAAGAACCTTGGATTTTCTCCTTTTCATCTTTTGTATTAATCATTCATTGCCGTGAGAACCGGCACAACTGGCACCAGTGGTGTAACCAAGGAGGAGGTGGTGGGAGCAGTCCACCCTAGTGGGATTGAGTGCCACAGCTTTGATGCTGTTTAGAATTGCTGGTGCTTGGTAATAAAAAATGGATAAACTTCTAGTAAATTTTTAAAGGATTTCTTCTTAATTTTAGATTTACTTATTTATTTGATAGTCAGAACTTCTCTCTCACACACACATGCACACCACATAGGTCCACATTTTCTGGCTCACTCCCCTAATGGGATGCTTCATAGTGATGCCAGGAGCCCAGAACTCCATCCAGGTCTCTCACATGGGTTCAGGGGCCCAAGCATTTGGACCATCTTCTGCTGCTTTCCCGGGCGCATCAGCAGGGAGCTGGATTGGAAATGGAGCAACCAGGGCTCAAAATGGTGCCCCGACATAGATGCTGGTATCATAAGTGGTGACTTAACCCACTACACCACAATTCCAGCCCCTGTAGTAAATTTTTTCCTTCGTAAGTTCTCTACAACCAGCCCCTCGTTTCTGCATCAGGGGTAGAATTTCCCCCATTTCTCTTGGGAATGCCATTGACCAGTTTGCAAAGTATGTTACTTGTACTGATCAATTCGTTTGGTCTCCACAACAGCCTGTGCCTGAGAGACCATGATTTCCATTTCAAAAGTGGAGAAATAGGCACAGAAAGGTGCAGTAACTTGCCAACCCTCTGTTGTGGCAGACTCGGGATTCGCCATGGGTATTAACATAATGCTGGTCATGAGCTTCCTATTTCAGGCTCCGGAGCCTTATACCCAAGCTTCACAGAAACAGCATCACACGGCAGAGCTCCTCAGTACCAGCCGTGACACTGAAACAGACCGGAGTTTAGCCTCCATGGAATCAAAGCCACAGACTTCTGGGGAGGGGTGAAGGAGGCAGCCACCGATCGTAGAAGCGTGAGTTTAGACATAGAATCAGAATCACTCTGAGAAGGAAGGGCACTTCCCATCCTTGGAACCATGATGAGGGAGGACACCCTGTGGCTGAGGCTTAGGAACATTCAAATTACCTGCAGCTTCTTAATCAAGAAATGAGAGGTGGGCTTTGGCCCAGCAGTTACGATGCCTGTTAATGTGCCTGTCTCCCTTCTCGGCGTACCTGGGTTCAACACCCTCTTTCAGCTTCCTGATGATGTGGATCCTGGGAAGCAGCAGGGATGGCTCAAATCATTGGGTTGCTGCCACCTACGTGGGAGACTAGATCGAGTTCCCAACTCCCAGCTTCAGCCATTGTAGGCATTTGGAGAGTTACAAGGCTACGGGAGCTTCCTCTGTCTCTATGCCTCTCAAATAATTTTTAAAGGTTTATTTATTTGAAAGTCACAGTTACAGAGAGATTGTCCATCCACTGGTTCACTCCTCAGGTGGCTGCAACAGTGTTGGGCCAGGCCAAAGCCAGGAGCTTCGCTTGGGTCTCCCACATGGATGGCAGGGGCCCAAACACTTGGGCTGTCTTCTGCTACTTTTCTCAGGACTTTAGCAGGGAACCAGATCAAAAATGGAGCATCTTGGATATGAACAGGTGTCCACATGGGATGCCAGTATCACAGGAGGCAGCTTTACTCACCACACCACAGCTTTTCTTTTTTTTTTCCTATCACAGCTATTACCAATTGCAGCTAACATTGACTAAGCACTTTCTCTGGTGGGCCCTATTCTAAACACTACACTTATTAACCCACAACCCACTGACACAGGTACAGTCACCATCCATGACTTGCAAACATGAAAACCCTTGACACAGGTTCATACCTTGCCATAGATCCCACAGCAAAGGCACAGAGGAAGACTCAAATGCAAGCTGTCTAGCTCTCCTCCAGCCACTGCTCCTTAATAGTACCCTGTGCAAGATGTCTGTTTTTCTCTGTTAGTTATTTAACAGTCCCTCATTTTTTTGAGTTTGCCTTGTTTCATGTCAAGTAAGAAGCTAAAATAGTTTTTCTCATCCTATCAGGGTAGATGGCAACTGTGGATTGAATTCTGCTCTAAGTTGAGAGAGCTAAGAAAATTAGCAATGGATTAGGTCATGAGGGATGCAAAGGTGACCAACTCAGCACTTTAGAATTCATAGTGACAGGGTGGGCATCATGCATGACACAGCAAGTTAAGCCAATGCCTAGGGTGCCTGCATCCCAAATCAAAGTGCTAAGTTCAAATCCTGGCTACTCTGCACTTTCAATTTAGCTTACTGCTAATGTGCTTGGGAAGCAGCAGATGATGGCCAAGTACTTTGGTTCCTACCACCAATTTGGGAGACCCAAATGGGAGTTCTTAGCTCCTGAACCAGGAGTTGGAAGATATGTGTATGAGTGTGTCCTTGTCACTCTGCCTTTCAAATAAATAAATCATAAATAAATAAGAATAATAAAGAAGATGCTACAGTAAGCATCTTCTTAAAAAGAGCTCTTCTTCCCAACTTCTTGATTTGGAGAGAGACTGTCCCTTGGCTCTCATATAAGAAACAGGTCTTGTTGACAGACTTGAAAGCCTAAATGCTTGCAGATACTAACAAGCTACATTGGAAGTGAAACAGGCAGAAGGGCATGTCCCCACCTCCCAGAAGGCTAGCTGCAGTCAGTTTCAGTAGCTTCTTGTAGTTACAATGTTATGAGATCTAGAGATTTTTACGAAGAAGCCAGAAATCCGATTTTTATGTATAAATGTTTGGGTTTTGTCCTTTCAATGTTTTAATTTTTTTAATGCACAGGTGAGCCACAGAGAACTCCCAGGACCTCTCACTTATGGACACCTAATGCTGGTCCTATAGCCAGTCCATGGTCACATCCTTGCCAGGCCCATCTCAAAGTGCCTTTTATATCCACCCCTTCCATTGGCACCATGAAGCTTGGTGCCCCCCTGCCGTAACTCAGCCACTCTGCTGTAAATGGCTTCTCTGTCTACTGCTCTTCCTCCCTCAACACCCAGCACCCGTTTCTGACTCTGCCCCGCCACCTCCCTCTGTTGACCCCTGAACTAAGCTGATGCCATTCAAGACCTTCCATTCGGGGAGCACTGATCCACGTGATTTTCTTTCCTGACCTTTCTAAAGTAGCTGTCGGTACTCCATCAGAATGTGGTGTTTCTGACATGTGCATTGCTTTCCATTTTCTGTGTCTTTGCCTCTGCTGCAGCTTCCTCTAGAATTACAGAGTAAACACTAAGCTCCCCTCCTCCCCCTCCCCATGCTGTGACTATCACATAACAAGTACTGTGTAAAGTAGTGTGCTGTCCACTAATGGTTAGAACAGAGTGGCCTCTGCCCTTCTATAAACTACAGAACAGGAACTCTGTTAAGATGCTTTAAAGACACCTCGGATGAACGCCTCTCTAGTCTCGTGGACAAGACATTCTTCTAGTGAACAGCAGTGCACTTTGTGTATATCTAACTGTAGGTTGAAGCAGTGAGCGTTTTGTTTGGGCTTTTGCGTTGCTTCACACACATGTTATATTACTATCTCCTCGAAGGCTAGCACTCTAGCTAGTTCTTCTACTTAGCCTTCCGGATTAATTGCTGATGATTGTCTGTTGAATGAATGGGTGAATTTCCTCATGCAGAAAATATCATAATCAAAAGAAAAAGGCTTCTTAGTCCTATCCTGGGGTCACAGTAGAAGAACTTGCTTAGAGTGAAGGTGGAAAGTAGTTAGTTTGGAGAACTCGGGAGTTGATAAAGGAGTTGTTGATGACAGGGCATAATGATAGTATGATTTGGATTCTAAAAATGGAAGCTTTTTGTTTATTTGGGAGATAAAGACAGTGCTCTCATCCACTTGTTCACTGCCCAAATACTCCCAATGCCTGGGGCTGGACCAAGCCAATGTCAGGAGTTGGGAAGTCAATCTGGGTCTCCCATATGGGTGGCAGGAACCAATTACTTGACTCATCACTGATGCCTCCCAGGGTGCACACTGGCAGGAAGCTGGAGTCCCAGGCCAGGGTCATCAAACCCAGGTACTCTGATACAGGATCCTGGCATCTTAATCTCTAGGCCAAACACCTGTCCCGCTAAAAGAAAGTTTTAAACAATGGACTGAAACTGGATAAAATCTGCACATTAAATTCAAGGAAATGGTGTAGCATTTCCAGATATGGAAGGCTGTTTCTTCTGCATTTAATAAGGGTCAATATCTTCCTTCACTTTTTAGTAACCAAGTAGAGGCACAATGACAGAGGTCAAGTGGTAAGACTGCAGTTGCACGGATTAGCGGAGTGACCACTCAACTGCTCAGTTGGCCACCTTCCCCGTGTCTAGGCAGTCCCTCTCTTCTGTTGAATCTGTTTCCTTTACCTCACTTCCTCTTCTGCTCTTCATTTCCCCTGCCTGCTGTCATTTCTTTCTCATCATTAGCCCCTTCTATTTCCTCTGCTGTTACTCCTTTACGGGTCCTCCACAGAACCTCCCAGGATCTCACTCTGGGATATACTACTGCTCATGGTATTGTCCTGCTGTTGTATGCCAATGGCCCCAGAATACGTTAAAGCTTGCAGATGTCATGTCATGAATATTATGGTCTGGCATCTCATCTTGTCCTTACTGTTGTCCATTTCCATCTCAGAACACTCACCCACCACCTCCATCGTCCACTTCTCAGTAAGACACACCACTACTGATTGGTGGTCAATGAAATGATCATGGATACCATGCATTCAGTAGAATTAGTGGGAACTCCAGGGGCTTCAGAGAGGTTCAAGGGAATCTCAAGTGAACCAAAGGGAAGGGGTTGTCAATGACATGGTGTGCCTTCTTTTGTTGTACAGAAATCACATAGCAGGGAATGGTCAATTGCTAAGAAGAGGACAGGGAGTAGAGAACGCAGAGATCTGGTGATGAAAAACTGTTTCAGAGGCTGTTCCACTCAAACTTCTAGAATAATGAGGGTATAGGAATTATCTATCAACGACTCTTTTGCTTATTTACCAAGAAATTATGGTAGTTAAATGTCATTACTACAAATGAGGCATACACTAACTGGTGAAATATTCTGCAAGTACTCCTACTTTTTAATCTTATTTCCCCAAAGAAGGAAATGTCAAATCCCTAAATTGGCCTGGGAATGGAATGTGGAACTTTTATGTTCTGAGCACAGCACCAAAAATTACCTAATTTGTTCCTTTCTACAACTATGCAGAAGAAAAGCAGGGGAAAGAGCCACAGAGAATAAGTCATAGTAGGATATGAACCAAAAATAAAGAAGGAACAGTAGTAAAATTATTTTAAATAATTAACTGTAAGAATATAAAACTTAAATGGAGATTAAAGTGGCACTAGTCAGCATTGTGGTATAGTGGCTTAAGCAGCCCCTTGTGACTCCAACAGCCCATATCAGAGCACCAGTTTGAATCCCACCTACTCTACTTCTGATCCAGCTCCCTACTGATGCACCCAGAAAAACAGTGAAAGATGGCCCAAGTATATCGGCCCCTGCCACCCACATGGGGAAACTGGATGGAGTTACTTGCTGCTGGCTTCAGCCTGGTGCAGTCCTGGCCATTGCAGTCATTTTTGAAGTGAGCCAGTTGATGGATGATCTCTCCGTGTGTGTGTGTATGTGTGTGTGTGTGTGTCCCTCTCTCTCTGTCACTCTAGCTTTCAAATAAATGTCTTTTTAAAAAATGGTGCCAGTGAAGAAAAGATTGTAAGACCCAAGAACACTTCAAAAATAATGACATAGACATAGGTTAGCACAGAACTTAGGTTTTATTTCTGCTAAAACCACACTTAACATTTCATATTGCCTTTTGTGAAAGGGTCACACCCTGTGACTCTGCTATTTGGTGAGAAGGGTATGAATGCACTTAGGCTCGGCTCAGATTTCTCCTCTGAGTAAGGTATAGAGTTGGCTTAACAAGGAAGATTCTTTTTAAAATGACACATTTCAGTAAATAGCAAAAAAGAAAAAATGTCGACACTGGATCAGCATTTTAAAATAATGCTTTGCATAGGGGAGTGAGAATTTTTCTTCCTAGAAGGAATCAGGGCGGAATGGCTCTGACAGTATTTGGAGACTGTGGTTGCTGGAGTCACCATCAGTGTAGCTCCTTTGCTCTGCACCACTGGAGGCTCTATGGACATTCATCCTGAGCGTCTCACTTGAACTCTCAGAGCATTGTCCCTACAGAGCTTGACTGAATTGGACAGTGCAAAAGGTGGTGGGGAGGAGAGTGGGTGTTTTCTATGTTCCCAAAGGGGAGATTATTGATTTGGAGTTACCCTTGACACGAAGAAGTTTGGGTTGAACTATAAAAGTGGTATGTTGATTATTTTTAAACCAACAAGTGTTGCTGAATGACTTTAGCCATAAGGGTATAAAGTCCTGGGCTATAACCCTAAGCCTTGCAAAGAGGGTAGCAAAGAAGTGAACCCACAGGAGAGGCACGAGGCTGATATAGCCTGCAAGTTGGAAACATAAAGGACAGAAAGGGTAAACTTATTTCACAAACAGAGCTCTTGAGGAACATAAAGCAAAAGGAATCTCAATGGGTGGCTTTTGGTCCACAGATCAAAAGGAATCTGCAAATATTACATGGGGCAAGTGGCCACCTTTCACACCTCCATAAACCATGGTCAGAGGCCGGTTAATCCTTAAAACTCTAAACTACAATGAGTTATTGTTTCTGTGGATAATTATTACATGTATTTTAGACCTGAAACCATTCTAAATAACTGAAACTAGACCCACACTATCAACTCAAAGTTTATCTTTGTACTGGCTTGTCTAAAGATGTTGATGTAAATGGTCAGATAGAGAAGTAGACACTAATGAAAAAATTAGATAATAAGGTCAGCAGCATTGGAGGATAAAACTTTTTAATCAGAGTAATCCACACTGTTTGACCCTTGATTGGTATGTTCTAGGATATCAAGGTAAGAATAAGGTGGAAATACAGCCCAATGGTTGTGAACAGCAACCTTACCCCTTTTTAGCTAGTACACAAACTGCCCATTCAATGTGGGATAAATCATCATTAGCAATACGATTTTTGTCCATAAACCTAGGAGAATGTGTTTTATTAACCCTTCCCAGGAGATTTCCAGCTCTTCTATAATTTTATTTGTAGTCAGAATCTTCACCAGTTGCTCCAATCTTCATATCCCAGCATCTGCTAGAGAGATCTTCAAGGGATGCTTCCCTTATCAAACACATCAGACCTGAAGCAAAGCTTCAGGGAGGTTCACCTGCCACCCCTATTATACTTTTGATGTGCTCTCTCTGCCTTTACTAATTGTGTAGCCTCATCTCTGATGTCCCCTCTCTGCCTTGCCTTCAGTAAGTCAACTACTGAGCCTCGTTGACTCTATCCCACACTGCCTTTTCATCCTGTGCTTTGGCCCTGGGTGGGGCTTCATCATCACCGCTTGCCTTAAAGAAAGCAGTAAGAGCCTGACATGTGAGTTCTCTAGCCACAGAGAGGAGCTCAGACCAAGAGTCAAGTTCTGTTTGTTCCCTTCCTTAAAGACTTCCACTGCTCCCAGAGCTGGTAGTCTCTCTCTCTCAACATGACATGTTGAGTCTTCCAATTTAATCTGTGGCTGGGTATTGAGGCTACATAGTAGCAGGTCTCACTCCTGTATGCATATTCCTGTCATGGGGGAGCTATTACAAAATGCCCATGCCCAGGGCCAACACAGACCAATTTAACAATCAGATGGCTGAGAATTGCTGGGTATGGATCCTTGTTGACTCTTAAGGTACAGAGCAAGACAAACATGCAGCCTGCTACTCTGCTGCTGCCCACAGCTCTGAGTGCTTGACTTCATTCTACTCAAGTTGCCCACCCTTGGTTCCCAGCCAGTCCTTTCTTTTTTTTAAAGACCTATTTATTTATTTATTTGAAAAAGTTATGCAGAGAGAGAGAGAGAGATGTCTTCCATCCGATGGTTCACTCCCCAACTGGCTGCAATGGTCAGAGCTATGCCAGCCCGGAGCCAGGAGCTTCTTCTAGGTCTCCCACATGGATGCAGGGGCCCAAGGCCTTGGGCCATCTTCTGCTGCTTTCCCAGGCTATAGCAGAGAGTTGGATCAGAAGTGGAGCAGCCGGGACTCGAACTGGCACCCATATGGGATGCCAGCACTGCAGGTGGTGGCTTTACCCGCTATGCCACAGCACCGCCCCCTCCCCCAGTCAGTTCTGATCTGAGCTATGCATCAGCTTTGAGATCACCATCTTGCCTCTCTGGTAGCTATGCTCTCTTTGATCTTATGCCCCAGTCCTTTCTAAAATTGAGCCCTGCCCTTCCTCTATTCTTCTGCCTATGCCATTCCCTAAACCTAGAAAGCTTTCCCTTGAGCTGCCCATCTGTTAAGATGCCCAGTTAAACATATCACCCACATCCCATTATAGTCTGTCACTTCCAGCATGCCATAGCACTTAGCATATAGTACATGTAGTGAGAAGACATTGGATAAGCATTTGTTGAACTGCAGTTAAATATTGCTTCTCATACTTTGCAGTTCATTGCAGCAGTTTAAGAGCCACTTCACCTAGCCATATACTTAACCCAAATCAGGGGAAAGCTGCAAGCCTTCAGCCCCAGGTTACAAAAACATACATAAACTATCAACCTGGTATTTTTTTTTATTACTGAGTAGAAAAGATTTGTTAGGCTATCATTGTTACTTTAACCAACTAGGGATTTATCATGCTTCTACAATGCATGTTTTTCTTTCAGAAAAATTATTGAGAAACAGAGTGAGGTGAAGGGCACTTCCATCCACTGGTTCATTCTGCAAATGCCTACAGTGACTGGTACAAAATGGCCAAAACCAGATCTTCCATATGGGCGTCAGGAACCCAATTACTTGAGCTGTTACCATTGACTCCCATGGTCTGCATTAGCAGGAAGCTCAGATCCAGCTAACAAAGCTAGGAACTCTGATGTGGTATAAGGGGGTCTTCACTGCCAAACGCATGCCTCAGAAGGTATTTCTGGAGAAGAAAAAAATTCCTTTGCTGGATACTTGCATTGAAGTGAATCTGCCACACACAGCACATTGGTTTACAGCCCCTACAAGTACAATTCAAGGGAGAGCTGGCTGTTACCGTTTTTCCTCTTCTAGTTTTTAAAGCTTCCTAACATCAGAAAAGCTGCTTTAAGATGAGAAGAGATTCATTTGCAATGTTCAAGGAGCTCTGTAGAAAGCAAAAATGCATTGTTTGTAGTAACAACAAGAAGACTAAGAACATTCTATCATGAGTCTTTGTGAAAGCTGGAGTATTTGACAGTGTTATTCTCAAGCACTCTACAAGAGGTCTCTCCTTTTCCGAGGTTATTTTGGCTAAGACTGGGACATCTTAGGATCTTTAAGACATTTGTTGATTAGTATATAGTAAGTGCTGTGTGCATTTTTAATTAAAATAGTAATAACACTTAAGTGCTTGGGTGCCAGACACTCTTTTAAATGTGCTCTGTGCAATAACTTGTTTCCTATAAGCAAGGTTACATCATAAAGTTTATGGAAAAGGAAATCAAAAGATTATTTTGCCACAAAAATTTTGACAACCATGCAATTTTTTTTCAGAATATGCATTTTCTGTGAACTTTGTGAAAGCTCAAATTATAATTTCCTGTTTACATTTCATCATTGATTCTGGGTTGATAGGAAGTTACTCCCTCCTATCCTGAGAGGAAGGGATACGAAAATAAGACTTAGAAGTCTTAGATGTTATTCTTCCCTTGCCATTATTTCTGAAACAGTCAAATCACTTCCGTCCCTCTGAGATCTGTAAAAAGAGAGAAAGGGATCTACTTACGTCTCCTCATACTTTTATGAACATCTTACTTGTTCATATATGAAATTGAAAGGCCACTCGAGGGTTTTTAATCTTTAACATTGTGAAACAGACATACGTAAATTCACACTAACATTTTCAGATCATTTTTAAATGAGATAGTCAGTTAACCACCAACCAGGTCAAGGAATAGAATATACTCAGCTTCCAGAGTAAACCAGCGTGCCTCTCCCCATCATAAACATTCCTTCTGAAGGTCACCACTAGTTTACTTTTTTGGATAATCATTTCTTCGCTTTTGTTTATAGTTTTTGACCTGTGTATGGATCCCTAAATTATATATTTAGTGTTCCCTCTGGTGAACAGTTCACGATGCAATTATATTGTATACATTCTCTGATATTTACTTCTTACTGTATTAGCGGGGACAGTCTTCCATGCTATTACTTGTCATTGTAATTTCATATCTGCTGTGTGACTACACTCCTACTTATTGATCCATCCTATTGTTGATGGATTCTGGACTGTGGGATCTGTCGTGGGAGGAGGAAAGCTGGGTTAGTGTGTGTGCTTGTGTGCAGCTTCAACTGAATTGAATGCCATCAGACTATTCTCCACAGTGAGCACACCCCTCCACAGTCTCAGAGCATATCCATTGTACCGCATTCTGCCAACATTTTATATCTTCACATTTAAATTTTTTGAAAAAGCTTTAATTACCGCATTTCTCTTTTGACCACAGCTTGTCTGATCCCAGTGAAACAATCTCCTGTAAAGAAGAAAATCATCATCATCTTAGAAAATTTGGAGAATTCTTCCTTGTCTGAATTATTGGGGGACTTTTTGGCACCCCTTGAAAATCGCAGCACAGAAAGCCCATGCACTTTCCAAAAAGGTAAGGAGAGGGAGATACTAGGCGAAGCCTTCGAAGGAGGTTTCTGTCTTACCACTACCATGACTTGCTTCCCCAGAGCACAAATGGCACTTCACACTCTGCTCTCTTGAACTTGTTTTAAATTGCATTTGTCGCATCAAATGACTTGCGGAGACTGGACCCTTGTGTTTTAGGAAATGGAGCGTCGGAGTGCTATTACTTTCATGAGAACTGCTTCCTGATGGGGACCATTGCCAAGGCCTGTCTGCAGGGCTCCGACCTGCTGGTGCAGCAGCACTTCCGCTGGGTGCAGCTGCGGTGGGACGGCGAGCCCATGCAAGGACTGCTGCCCAGGTTCCTGAGAAGGAAAGTTGTGAATAAGGTAACAGACCACAGCTGCGACCTATTGCCCAGAGACTGGGGCTTGGGTGGTGGGGAGACTGGGGCTTGAGTGCAACACATGCTGTGCGGTGTAGGGCAAAAACAGTTTTTGGATATCCTAGGATTAAATTATAAGGAATATGAAACCCATAACAGAGTTGGACTATATTAAGTACAAGGAAAAGTGAGTAGTTTTTACTTTTGTTATTAACTGTTCTCAAAGAATCTCCACAGGTTCTAAATGCTGCGGAAGGCAGGATTAGAATTAAGTAATCTTAAGGAAAATTCACTGCTTCCTTGCAAGCATCAGAACAGTATCCACCCCTTCACACAAGGTTTTGTTTTTAAAAAGTTTTGTTTATTTGTCCAAAAAGCCTAGCAAGAAGAGAGGGAGGTTGAGAGGGAGGGAGGGAGGGAGAGATTTAGAGAGGTAGAGAAGGAGAGAGGGAGAGAGAATGAATTATCTTCTACTCACTGGTTCACTTCCCAAATGCCTTCAGTGGCATTTGGCCAGGGCTGGGCCAGGCCAAAGCCAGGGACCAGGAACTCCATCTCTCACATTGGTGTCAGGGACCCAAGTGCTTGAACTATTTAAAGATAGGATTCTGTACCTTTGACACATTTTCAAGAGTGTCAAAATGATAACTTTTAGTGATTTTTCACAGAATGCTATTTTTTTCTTAGTTTTTAGTCTTAATTTATTTGAAAGACAAAGATCAACAGATAAAAAGAGAAATCTTCCACCTATTGGTTCACTCCCCAAATGCCTGCAACAACCAATGCAAGGCCAGGCTGGAGCCAGCAGCCCAGACCTCCACCCAGGTCTCTTACCTGATTAACAACGACCCAGGTACATAACCCAGCACCTGGTGCCTCTCAGAGTTTGCATGATCAGGAAGCCAGAATTGGAGGTGCGGCTGGGACTTTAACCCAGGCAGTTGGATGTGAGAGGCAGGTGTCTCAGCAGTTTAATAGCTGTGTCAAATAGTATATTCTCTACTCTCCCAAATAAAAAAAATTATTATAGTGCTGACCAAAAGGGACTTGATTTTATAAAATATAATTCTGAAAAGAATAGCCTCCTTAGATTATGTGTGTTATGAAATATTTAAAATTTGTGCCTCACATTTTGGACTCAATTATTTTTATGCCGATGATAAAGTTAGTATTTTAGCTGAAACCTTTTCCTTTTACAGAAATTAACATTTTTTTCATCACTAATATACAAGGTAGACAGGCCCAGGTCCAGATATATCACCTTAACACTTATCCACCATATGAAAAATTTTATTTCATTTTTCATTCATGCAAAAACTCTTAAACACTACTATTTGCAAGGCCCTTTGAAGTACTCTACATATGTATGAATGATGATCTCTTCTAAAACTGATGTTTAAGAAATCATCCAAGTAACTCCCTCATCTACTTATAGCTCTATTTTTGCATTAATTTCATGAAACCAGCTTAAAGTTCTGTGTAATGTAGTCTCCCATAAACGGCACATGTAACCAAACTCAATGTAGCCTGTCCCCAACACCCAGCTCCTGGCTTGCCCTCCTCACTTCCTTTTCAGTTATCTGTCCCCCAGGTTTAGCATGTCTCAGTCTATTCACATAGTCAGTCATAGACTTCAGTCCTTGCTCTGGGGCAGACCAAGGAAGACAAAATACCAGGGCTGGTGGACATGTAGCTATGGAAACAAACCATCACAACACAGTGTGATAAGAACAACCTCATTCACCGATATGAGATACATCAGAAAAGTGTTACTGCTTATGCAATCAATGTGTGCTATGAGCCTGGGAAAGGTGGGACGAGACAGGAGTTCTGCCCACCCTCATAGAGCTGCCACTGTCCTGGCAAGACGGGCAGGCCATTGAAAAATCAGCCTTCTGGTGGGGTATTGGCAGCCTTGTTGGGCATTTTTATTCAGAACATGATCACCCAAGTGCTATTTTCAATGAATGCATTCAGTGTATTTGAGTTGCATATCCAAATATACAGCCTTCCCCCAAGCTTTATCTTTCTACGTATAAAGTTGGCAAAACCTAACAGTTACTTTTGAAGGGAGCACATTTATAACTTAAATTCCCCTAAAAAGTTTAATTTGCTTTTAAAACTTTATCTAATTTCTCTTTTTTAAGATTTCTGGTAATATACAAATCTATAGTATTTTAACTTTTATAAAACCTGAAAATTAAATTTACAGATCCATTGATCAAATTCTCTCAATTCTTGCACCATTTATGTGATGAAATTCTCTTATCCCATTTCACTTTAAATCAGAACCTTATGGGTAGGATAGGAAGTATCACTATGTTCCTAAATCTGTACATATGAAATACATGAAACTTGTATAACTTCAGTAAAGTTTAAAAAAAATGGAGCAAAGACTCAAACCAGGCACTCTGATATGGGAGGCAGGCATCCCAAGCAGTATTTTGACTGCTGTACCCAATGCCTGATCCCATCCCAATTTTAGTAGATTTAAGTCTCCTAGGAAATTTCTTGTTGCAGTCAACTTTTACCTTGCTCAGGATTTCATAATCTATATCATTGTGGATTATTATCTTAAAATATGTTGAAACTCAGCAAGCTAATGCCAGACTTTGGAAATTGTGCTTTCAAAAGGTAGGAAGATAGTGACACACAGTGGACAACAGCAGAAAGCTCTGAGAATTGCATTTGCCAAGACTGAGCCATCTGGATGAAAAGCATTTGCAAAGAGTATTGTGTAGACATTAGGGCAAATATGGCATTTTGAATATTCCAATACTTTTATTCCCTGTTTTTAAAACTCCACAAAGCCTTTTTCCTTTTCTTTTCTCTTCTTAGATGTAAACTTAGAGAAGTTAGTAGAATCAGTTAAGATAGAGCTATCCAAATTGGATTCTGTAGGTGATTTAACTGACAAGGAAGAATAAGCAAAAAGATACTGTATGGGAAAATATGTTGCCCAGGAACTAAAGTAAACAGGTAGAACGTTAAAAAAAAAAAAAAATAGAACTCTCACACATCGCTGGTGTGAATGGCAGAGATACTTGGAAAAACAGATTGTCAGTTTCTTACAAAGTTAGAAATACACTCTTCATATGACTTAGGCATTCCACTCCTAGATAAAATAAAAACATATGTTTACCTAAAAAAAATCCTGAAAACAATAACTAAGTTACTATTTTTTTAATTTATTTTTATTTTTTTATTTTTTGACAGGCAGAGTTAGACTGTGAGAGGGAGACAGAGAGAAAGGTCTTCCTTCTGTTGGTTCACCCCCCCAAGTGGCTGCTATGGCCAGTGCGCTGTGCCAATCTGAAGCCAGGAGCCAGGTGCTTCCTCCTGGTCTCCCATGCGGGTGCAGGGCCCAAGCACTTGGGCCATCCTCCACTGCCTTCCTGGGCCACAGCAGAGAGCTGGACTGGGAGAGGAGCAACTGGGACAGAAGCTGGCACCCAACTGGAACTAGAAGCCGGGGTGCTGGCGCCACAGGTGGAGGATTAGCCTAGTGAGCCCTGGCGCTGGCCACTAAGTTACTGTTTTAAAGTGGAAACATACTGTTTTTCTAATGTGTAGAATTCTCTTAAACAAGTTTTTAAATATACCAAATATATGATTATCCCTCACCTTAACCCAGGTTAACCTGCTGCCCATGACATCGGCATCCCCTATGAGCATGGTAGGTTCAAGTCCACTTCCAGTCCACCAATCTGCTGAAGCACCTGGGAAAGCAGCAGAGGGTGGCCAACTACCTGGGCCCCTGCCCTCCATGGGGGAGACCCAGGTGGAATTCCAGGCTCCTGGCTTTCATTTGGGAGTGGATCAGTGATGGAAGTTTTCCTTCTGTGTTTCTCCTCTCTAACTCTGCCTTTCAATTAAGTGAATTTTATAAATAAAAAATGGAGGAAATGGGGCAAGCACTTGGCACAGTAGTTAAGATGCGCTTGGGACATTCACACCCCATACTGGAGTGCCTGAATTTGTGTCCCAGCTCTGCTTCTGATTCCAGCTCTCTGTTAATGCACATCCCGGGAGGCAGCAGTAATAGGTCAAGTATTTGTTCCACGTTGTGGGTTGTTGTGGCCATTTGGGGAGTGAACTAGTGGATAGAAGAGCTCTATCTTCCTCCTCTCTCTCACTCTGCCTTTCAAAATCTTTAAGAGGCCCTACCCATTCCCTTACCCAACTGTGGTCTTGCTAAGGCAGGTAGGGTGACACTCTTCCCCTGTTGGCTGCCCACACAGACAGGCAAGACCCACTCTTTCTCTCCCCATGGGCTGGCCTCACCACAGGGAGGAAAGGTTAAATAGCACCAGAAATGTTCAGCTTGAGGGGGAAAAGGGAATTCTTTGTTGCAAAACATTCTCACCCACTTCATTTTAAATGTGATAAACTACTCCTCCATTATTTCATGTAAATGCTGTATATCCTAATCCTGATTTCTGCCCACTAAAAAGTTGTAGTTAATAATGTATACTTGAGGCCGGCGCCGTGGCTCAACAGGCTAATCCTCTGCCTTGCGGCGCCGGCACACCGGGTTCTAGTCCCGGTCGGGGCACCGATCCTGTCCCGGTTGCCCCTCTTCCAGGCCAGCTCTCTGCTGTGGCCAGGGAGTGCAGTAGAGGATGGCCCAAGTGTTTGGGCTCTGCACCCCAGGGGAGACCAGGATAAGCACCTGGCTCCTGCCATCGGATCAGCGCGGTGTGCCGGCCGCAGCGCGCCTACCGCGGCGGCCATTGGAGGGTGAACCAACGGCAAAAGGAAGACCTTTCTCTCTGTCTCTCTCTCACTGTCCACTCTGCCTGTCAAAAATTAAAAAAAAAAAATGTATACTTGAAACTTGAGAAGAAAGTAAATTTCAGTGTTCCTCCACAAATAATAGATAAATATGTGGAGTGGCAGATGTTTGAATTAACTGGAGTTAATCAGTTCACAGTGTATACCTGTAGTTTATCAAAGCATCACATTGTATCCCATAAATATTTTAGCAATTATACCTTTATAAAAATTAAAAACTCTAGCATTAGCTTTATCATCTTTCACCTATGGATCCTTGGGCAAGTTTTTACTATGTTGTACCTCATTCTGCTGGCATGAAAAACGTGGTAAAAAGACCTGCCTTAGGGTCCTGGTGAAAACCCAGTGCAAAAATGGTTGCTCACACTGACATTTTAACATGCCCAATAGTATAGGTAATTAGTTCTCTCTCCTTCAGCCACCCCAAGGGAAGAGAGAATCAGAGTCAGCTACATGTTCGCATTTGGAACTTCGGAACAGCATCCTTGTTCTAAGCCAGACCCCTGTGCTCTGCTTCCCACCTCCAGTTCAGAGGTCAGGTGCCTGCACCCTGCGACCCCGTGCACAAGACCGTAGCCTGGGCACTGTCCGTCTGGCGACAGCTCAACTCCTGCCTGGCCCACCTGGGCACACCTGAAGCACTTCTCGGCCCAAAGTATTTCCTGTCTTGTCCTGTGGTCCCTGGACGTGCCCAAGCGACAGTGAAGTAAGTATCTGTTTCCTTTCCTGCACACCCTGAAAATGGAACCCTGGCCCATGTGGGAGACTTGAGGGTGAGAATCCGATGGCACTGCTGGTGCCACCTGCTGTCACCAACCCAGAAGCAGCATAGGGACCCTGTGCTCCTGCTGCAGAGTGACCAAGCTTTCCCTGTGGTGTTTTTGCTAAGAGCTGGGTAGCAGTTGCACCTGCATTACAGATCTTGGGCTAGCCGGGCAATGTCTCCTGGGAAGGTCTCCCTTGAGAAACCCTGTCAAATACTTCATGCCCCACCCTAAAACAACTGCATTCTATGGCTACATTGAGAAGCCTCCTGTTTTATTGAGACTTGTGAACTTAATGTATTTGCCTGTGAAGCAGCTAATGAGAACATACTTAGACATAAGTAATATTAATGATAAAAAAATCAGGAAAAAGTTTATTCCCAAATAAAAGATTGGTGATTAGCCAGCAGATTTCATGGTGCATTTTCTAGGATTCTGAGCAAAAAAGTACTTTGGAAAGCAGCAAATGCAAATAATCTCTTCTCTATTATAAGATAAATCATCAAGTTAATAACAGCTATTGAGAAAAAATACACAGTATGTTCTTGCTATAAACCAGAAATACATTTGTTGACATGATCGTCACTTTCTTCATCACTGTAATAGTTAAGTCGGAGCCTTTTTCCGTAAGAGTCTTAAGATCTTAAGGAACCAGTTTTGGTCTTTCCTCCATGGAGCATGGTCTTTGTTAAGAACTGGGGAGGCTCTGAGAGTTTCCTCTGATTGGGAAGCTGGTTAGCCAGCCTGCCTGCCGTGGTTCAGTGCCAGGTCGGAAACAGAGGACTTCCTCACTCACGGCCCAGCAGGAAGTGTGCCCTTGGCAGCTCCTGCCCCTCAAGCTCCACCAGGTGCTGGGGTTCTGCACCGTGGCCCAGGAGGATGCTGGGTCTCCATCACAGCTGTGAGCCCCCTCTCCATCTTCTAAAAGGAGATGCTGAAGGAGACGTTACCTTTATTATCCCAGGCAGGAACCAAGTGTGCCCCTCTCCCCAAGGAGCCACTATCTGTTTTCCCAGTCTGAAAAAGATAGAGTCCAGAACCAAACCTGACTCTGATGTCCAGGAAAGCCAGGGAAAACTCTCCCACCAGCCATGGTAAGGAGCTGCCTGCTGCTGTTTTTTTAACCAAAACTTACCATCTTTACACCTTTAACACTTCTAGGAATAACTAATTTCGGCTCATGTTGTAGAATACCAGAATATTGTCTATATTCCTTTATTGGAATTTCATTTTCTTACTTGAACTACATGTCACTAGATATTAACAGAGAGGATTATAATAGGCCAATGATTAATACTGTAGTAATAGTTTTTAATAATACTTGAAAATTGTATTGCCAGTATCTACTAGCTTTGAAAACTTTCCTATCCGGGAGATGTGGTATTGCTTCTGTAGCCTTTGATGGCTTGTTAGTGCTACAAAAAAGTGTGCTTTTTGGAGGAATCGTATTTGGCATTGGGGGCTCCAAATTTGAGTGAAATGCCGCACTGCTTACAGCTATAATGCAGAGTCCATGATGGAAGGCGTGATGGCCGGCTGAACCCATCCTGTCTCTGCAAGGCTGAGCCCTCCCAGGTGAACCAAGGAGCTCGTTCCTTGGAGCAAGCAGATATAAATTGCCTTTGCTTCTGAGATGAGTCTAACTCAATTTCAGCAATATTAAAAGATAACATATACGTGTCTTAGACTTGGCAAAGTTTGCACTGTTTAGAACATGTACTTTCAGAAAAATCTTTCTCTAGACTCCTTCAGTCTTCAAATTTACCCTCCTTTCCAGGTGTTTGTTCATGCATTCAATCATCATTCAAGCACTGATTCTTACATTGAGGGAAACATGCAAATTATCAGATTCATTTGAAATGCAGTGTATTTGCAAGACAAATTCAAACAACTTCATATATTCCAAAATGACCTGGTAAAAAAAGGTAGCATGTCTGTAGAATCACTCGGGCTTTTCCCCAGACATCTTTAAACCTGTCCTTTTGTAGAGTTGCATGTATTCTGGAGAAGCATGCGCCTAACTGACCCACCCCTCTCTTGCAAGGTGGATGTCCAAGCTGTGGAACGCTGTCATCGCGCCCAGAGTTCAAGCAGCAATCCTGTCGCGAGCCTCCGTGAAGAGACAGCCTGGCCTTGGGCAGACGGCGGCTAAGAAACACCCCAGCCACGGGCAGCAGGCTGTGGTGAAAGCCGCTCTCAGCATCTTACTCAATAAAGCTGTTCTGCACGGCTGTCCCCTCCCGAGAGCAGGTCTGTGGAGGTGTGCAGGGAGGAGCGGACATCCTCACCCTGTAATGCTGCATGGTATTTGAGATTCATTTAAGAGACAGAGTAGCACAGAGATTCCGTTTGCTGGTTCACTTCCCAAGTGGCTACAATGGCCAGAGCTGACCCAGGCCAACGCTAAGAGCCAGGAACTCCATCCGGGCCTTCCACACTGGTGGCAGGGGCCCAGGTGCAGTAGCACCACAACACTGGCCCCATGATGGTTGTTTCTAAGAGAGCTCTTTTCTGTCTATAACTGGAGCCATGGATGTTACCTGATACTGCTCCAGGTCTCATTCTGTGTTTGTAGTCACTGGCTCAGGTTTGATCCCAGACCATCGGGTAAAATGTGTGCCCACTCCCCAACAAGGGATTAGGCCCATGATTTGGAGGGATCTTCACTCCTGAGAATTAGAAACGTAGCTTCAGTTACTCTATGGAACGGAGTCTTTGCTGCCTGCCTGTTGTCAAAACATTACTTCCATTGTTTCAGAGCTAGACCAGCACACAGCGGATTTCAGAGGGGGAAGTTTTCCTCTATCCATTGTTTCAAGTTACAACAGCTGCAGCAAGAAGAAAGGAGAGAGCGGGGCCTGGAGAAAGGTGAGCACCAGTCCCCGCAAGAAGTCTGGCCGCTTCTCCTCACCCACCTGGAATGAGCCCGATCTCAGCCCGGGAGGTAAGGGGGCCAACGCTCTTCACCCAGTTTCTAAACACGAATGTGCTTTCGTTCATCTCCCTGTGCATTCAGCAAGACATGGAATAAACTGACCATGGTGGAATTAAACTTCTAGAAATAGTTTGGGAATCCCCTATGTGAAAAATTCCACTTGCATATTAGAATTCTAAAATTAGCTTTTTATTGATCACTGATTTTTGGATTAGTTCTTTTTCTTGGTGTCCACAATTAAATGTGTGTGGCAGAATAATGGAGCTTTGGCATATTTCTCTCCTGTCCTGTCATTCCTCAGCCAATCCTACATTTTTAAAACTGTACATAGGGATATGCATTTAGCACAGCAGTAAAGACACCTGCACCCATATTTGAACCTGCATCCCTGGTTCAAGTTCTGCCTCCTATGCCTCCATTCTAGTTACCTGCTAATGGGTACCCTGAGAAGCAGCAGATTATGGTTCAAGTTCTTGAGTCCCCGCCACCTGTGTTAGAGACCTGATGTGAGTTCTTAACTCCTGGCTTCAGTCTATCCCAGCCTTGGGCTGTTGAGGGGCATTTGGAGAGTGAGTCAGTGGATGGAAGATCTCATTCCATCTCTAGATCTGACTTTTGAATAAAATGAAAATACAGACAAGGTAATATATATGTACAGACATGTGATAGCAATTTAAATTATTTGCAAGTGAATCCATTGTACAACCTCATTTTTTCATGTTTTATCACATGGCCCAGGGTTCCATTCCAGACACTAGAATTGGAACAATGAAAACAAGAAAAAAAAAAAACCCTCTGCCCTCCCATTGCTTGTATTCCAATAAATCATGAGACAGGCTGCATATGAGATGACATGAGATGTGGTAAAGGAATATGTAACTTTCATTCTAACACAGATCTACCCCTGGTGTTAGACAAAGTTCTATTTGACATGGATAACATGATAATCAGCAATTATACAAATTGTAAATGTCTTTCTTGAAGGAAATACACCTTTGAGAAAGGAAAATGAAGTCCCCCACCTCATGTGCCTAGTGAGTTTCTACTATCTGAAATTCATTTCAGGCTTCCAGAAGCCCCATCCATCCCAAGTACACAAAGACTTCAAAAAGTTCATGTTCAAGTGGCACTAAAAGCTCATGTTGCTGCAAAACAATTTTGAAGTCTATGCAGTTTTTCTTCTTAGTACACATTTTCCAGGACTTTTTTTTGAAGACCATCATTTGTTTTTTAAGGCAAAGCCCCTACACACTGGTTCACTCCCCCAGATACCTGCAACAGCTGGGATACGCTGAGACAGGAACTCAATCTGGATCGCCAACATGGGCCACTTAATTGCTAGGCCAAATGCCCAATCACCTTCATATTTCAGTGTGGTAGAATTTATTTCAACATTACGGCAATGGAGATCTCAAAGAATATGGTGCCTAAAATCTTGTATTTCTTGATATGAAATGTTGCTTTTAGTTCTATTTCCATTCTTAATCATGCATTTTGTTTTTAATTAAAAAATCAGTGTTTTTTGTTTTGTTTTGTTTTTTGTTTTTTTGTTTTGTTTTGTTTTGTTTTTGACAGGCAGAGTGGACAGTGAGAGAGAGACAGAGAGAAAGGTCTTCCTTTTGCCGTTGGTTCACCCTCCAATGGCCGCCGCGGTAGGCGCGCTGCGGCCGGCGCACCGCGCTGTTCCGATGGCAGGAGCCAGGTGCTGCTCCTGGTCTCCCATGGGGTGCAGGGCCCAAGGACTTGGGCCATCCTCCACTGCACTCCCTGGCCACAGCAGAGAGCTGGCCTGGAAGAGGGGCAACCGGGACAGGATCGGTGCCCCGACCGGGACTAGAACCCGGTGTGCCGGCGCCGCAAGGCGGAGGAAAAAATCAGTGTTTTTAACCATATAAACATTTGCTTCCACAGTTTCCTAATTACCCTAGGAGTGTGCTAGCAATTTGTGTCCCTAAAAATGATTGGAGAGTCACTGAATAAAATAAGTCTGCCTTTCAAATAAATCTTTAAAAAATATATAAACAGAGATAACGCAGAGGCAGAGAGAGTGAGATCTTGCATTTGCTGATTGATTCCCCAAATGGCCACAATGCTGGAGCTATGCTGATCTAAGGCCAGGAGCATCCTCTGGGTCTCCCATGTTGATGCAGGGGCCCAAGGAGTTGGCCCTCTTCTGCTTTCCCAGGCCATAGCAGCGAGTTGGATTGGAAGTGGAGCAGCCAGGACATGAACTGGCACCCATATGGGATGCCAGTGCTGCGGGTGGTAGCTTTACCTGCTATGCTCCAGCACCAACCCCTTTATACTTTTAAAAAGATTTATCTATTTATAATAGGATGTGTTTTGATCCAAGAACTTGCCATCACTGTCCAAAGTTAGAGTGGGTGATTCAGGGAGTCAGCCCCTCCATGTTGCCTGGGGCCTCCACAATTTTTCTACACACTGTCTTCTGCTCTCAGCCCTGTATAGTATGCACAGTGCTCTAAGGCAATGGTGGTCATCTCCATTTACAAATAACAAAGCAACCTACTCCAAATAACCTCTCCAGGAAATAGGACTTGCAATAAACAAAAATATGCTAAAACTATCAGCCTAGTTCTGGGGCACATATAATCCACAGCACACACTAACTGGACATCCAGGTATATCTCCACTGTATCATTGCTAAGTTGGTTGGAATTTCTGCAGCGCTTAGGACCTGCTTCTTTCTTGAGCTAAAACCTAGTCATATGGGGCAAGTGTTTTGGTGCGGTGGGTTAAGCTGCTGCTTGGGACACCTGCATCCCTTATCAGAGTGTCTGGTGTTCAGTTCCACCCTGGCTTCAGGTCCACTTCCCTGCTAATGAGCAGCAGATGATGGCTCAAGTACTTGAGACTCTGCCACACCCAGAGACACCTAGTCCCTTCTGGTACAGGCATCTGGGGAATGAACCAGCAGATTAGAAGTTACCGCTCTTTCTGCCTTTCAAATAAATAAAAATTACTGCTTGGGTAATGTTTTAAATGTTAATTAAACATTGTCAGTACATGCTTTAGAGTTGACAGAATGAATAAATATAAAAGTAATGTAATATTTTAGAACTAAGTCCAAGTCAAAAAACCAAGCTTTGCTAGATATAAAAAGGTAGATAAGTGGTTTTAAATTCGTCTATATTTTAAACAGAATATTAAATGATATTCTTTGAAGCATGACAAGTTATTTGAAGGACAGTGACATCAAATCCCAAGGGAGATTTATAAAAATCTAAAAATTTTATGAAATATACAATAGTCAGAAGTTAGGTTGGAAACTGACATGCCTCAGGTTTTTAATAATATTTCTCACCAATAACCGCATTGGCTATAGGATGATAACAACAAGGTTTGGGTTTTGTTTTTTTACACCATTGTTCAATACCAAAACAAGAATCCCTTGGCATGCAGACCACCATGGAAGCTCATGAAACTTAGGTCGGGAAAGCAACGGGCTGCATCTTTACTAAGGGTCACAGGCTTCTGAGAAGCCACTTAGTGCTTTCAGAGAATAACGACAAAAGTCCTAGGTAAAGTCATGGACAATGATTGCCTCAGGTGATCTGCCTGTAATGAGGATCTATTGTATTAGGTTTCTGGGGGGGAAAAGAAAACCATTTATTTAAGGAATACAAACTTCACACATTTCATAAATACAAATTTAGGAACATAGTGATTCTTCCCACCCTACATACCCTCCAACCACACTCCTACCTCCTCCCTCTATTCCCATTTTTGTTTTTTACTAAGATCTATTTGCACATAAGATTAACCCTATACAAAGTAAAGAGTTCCAAAAATAGTATGGAAAAAAAAAAAAAAAAACCAAACTCTTCAACAGTCGAGACAAAGGCTGTTCAAAGTCATTTCATCTCAAAGTGTCAATTTCACTTTTACAGATTACCTTTTAGATGCTCTATTAGTTCAAAAACGTCTTCAGGGAATATTTATGCCAATTATATTCATACAGATTGTAGAATTCCCCTAGAAGCAACTAAATATTTTAATGATTTTATAAAATTCAAGTGTGTATATACATATAAACCATCTTAGAATCTAACAAGATGGCTCTAACAGTGTTTATCAAACTTTTTTGACTGTAACCCACAATGAGAAATTTGTCATGATCAGTACACAGAAGTCCATATTCTTTTACAAGCCAACTGTTTTCTGAGCAGTTAGAAAACCGCTGGGTCTGATTTGCAGTATTTGTTAAATTCCATGACTTTTTGTTTAACACCTTTGCACAGTAAGTATAAACAGTAAAGTCAAAATTCTGCCCGTGCACTCCAGTGCATTAACAGGGCCACTACTCTTGATTACATCACCTGTGATGTTGGAAGGCAAACAAAGGTAGAGAAAGGGAGCTTGCCACCTTCAAAAGGCAGGTGTTAAACGTGTACTTAGGGGGCCGGCGCCGGTAGCCCATACGGGCACCAGGTTCTAGTCCCGGTTGCTCCTCTTCCAGTCCAGCTCTCTGCTGTGGCCCGGGAAGGCAGTGGAGGATGGCCCAAGTGCTTGGGCCCTGCACGCACGTGGGAGACCAGGAAGAAGAACCTGGCTCCAGGCTTTGGATAGGCGTATCTCTGGCCATAGTGGTCACTTGGGGGGTGAACCAATGGAAGGCAGACCTTTCTCTCTGTCCAACTGTCAAATAAATTTAAAAATTAAAAAAAAAAAAACCCTTGTACTTAGGGACCTGACTGGCAAGAAGGGAGGCTGTTGATGAAAGCAAAGTTCAGGACTCCTGAACTGAGTCTCAAATGGGATTAGCTGCGCTGAGTTCAGTCATTCATTCATATGCCGAAGGAAGTTGGTTATTCTTGACCATCTAAGAATGCCTCTGTGGGGCCACAGGCCTGGGTAAAACATCAAGAGGTGGATGTTAACCCAAGGCAAGTACTGTAGAGTCCATAGTGTGTGTCTTGTTAAATACAGAGCTCAAGACACACAGGCACACAATTATGCATTCTATTGAAAATGATTCCTTTTTTAACAGGTATAAAAAACAAGGCTATATCACAGCTGAACTGTGGAAGGAACACTTCCCTATCAAAACAAAAGTAAGTTCCCTTTTCAGATTTATCTCATGGCAAGCAATGAAAGTAAATCAAATAACTTCAGTCACTAAAATTTAAATGTTCTATATTCTCATTATCAGTTCCTGTGATTCTTTGCTGAATGACATCTGTTAACAGCATATCAAACCTTTAATTGAAATCTTAAAGGTTCACTAAGTTTAATATAACTTAATGTAAGCCTATTTTGCTTTTGGTTTGTTAAAAAAGACTAAATATCATGGGCTTCATTTTTTTAAAATCAAACTTAGTAATTAATGCATTGACAAAGATAAAATCTTACAATCTTTAGATGACTGATTCTTTAAACACTAAGTATGCAGACATAGAGCATGACTTATTTAGTGCTAAATGATTACAGTGATAATTTCAATTAATCTCTTGGCATTGTTCCTAGATTATTATTGACTATTTCAGCTTAGAAACAAAGGATTGTTTGGTTGGTCGTAGAATACAAACGTTTGGGCAGTCTGTAGAACACGCCTCAGTGTAGCCCATGTCACTGGATGGGTAACACTTAGGGTCCTGTTCCCTGGTCCACAGCATTACAGAAGAAAGTGAAGGGGGGAGATGCAGGAAACTGCATTGCCCGTTGCTTTCTGCCAGGCTTCCTGCTAGATCCCTCCTGTGTAACGGCCTATCTGATGTGTGTGCTTAAGGATTCTTTACAGAGAAGGGAACCCAGGAACTGAGGTGTTAGGGATGAAAACAAAAGAAAATCCTACCTCTCACCATAGTGCAAGTGCTGCAGTCACGTGTGAAATCCCCACGTGTTGCCTTCTGTGACACTGGCCCCTAGACCACAGTGCATGCATTGGGCCTGGGAGGCAGAAAAGGGAAAAGTAAAGACTGACATGCTGTAAATCAAAGTGAATTTCTCTGTGAAATAAAATTTTATATAATTCAGAATTTAGAGGGGGGGAGTTATCAAAATCATGTGGAGATTTATTACCTTAATAGTCTATCATAGGGTAGGAAAGTGGGTTGTGGCATTAAATAACATTATGAAATTCATGAAAAGTTATTTTAAAAAAACCTGTTTCTCTACCTAACATGATATCACACACACAGTCTAGATTTCCATTTTGGGCACTGGGTGTTGCGCTCACTTTCAAAGACTCTTTTCTGAACTTTGGTTAGGTCTCTAGAGAACGATCTGTCATTGACGTTGAATTTGGATCAGAGGTTCTCTCTGGGTTCAGACGATGCGGCAGATCTCGTCAAGGAGCTTCAGAGCATGTGTTCCAGCAAGTCGGAATCTGACCTAAGCAAGGTAAGCAGTGCAGATGAACCAAGCCCGGGAGGGCTCTGCCCTAGAGCATGGCTGCGCGGAGCCACATCACAACACCCATTCCCCAGAAGTTCCTGATGGAAGCTGTTTGTTCTGAAATACTCATGCAATGAAGAAGTTCCAGTGAGGAAAGCTTGCTTTTCCAAACTCCTGTCAAGTAGCAGCAGTTATTATTGGATGTTAGTTACAGTAGCACAAATCACATCAACACCTTCAGGGAGCTTTCTCTATAAGCCTACAGCTGAATTTTCTCAGACTTTGTTTCCATTTTGAAATCCTTGCTTGGCCCAGTATGTCATCTGAGTACAGGAGAATTGCAGCAAGCCTCACAGCTGACTCCTGGTATAGACAGAGCTCCACCTTTGATTACAAAGAAGAGAAAGACATGGCATGCACAATGCCCATGATCACAGCCTTTAAGCTGTGAAATTCGAGATCTTAATATGGCAACCAGTGACCCGAAATCTCAAAGCAAGCATTATCAGCACAAGTTTAACCTGTTTCCCCACTCTGATGTCTGTGGCAAGTTTAACCAGGCTTCCTTAACTAATGCTTTTCACTTGAAAGGAAGCATAAGAAGATGGTTATAACTTGTGCAAGTTCCACTGAGAGACATTTGAACAGTTGTAATCTCTAGGACAAAGTAGAATTGAATTTCTTATTTATCCTTGCTGGAAGTTAACTGAAATCCTTATCCACTGGAAAAATAAGGTAAAGATGATAACCTTGATGTTTTGTATCCTTTCCTTACTTACTGACATTTGTTTTTCTGTAGAGTTCTTCTAGTCGTCTTCCGATTTTTGAAAAATGGCCTCTTTTCCCGTAGAGATGATTTCTTAAGCAGCTGCTGTTTCCCACGTGAAGGCTTCCTGTTTTCCATGTGAACAGTGTAGGACCTGAGGGAATGTTCTGAGGAAGTCCCAGGGATGAGGGGAGAGACTAACACTTCTGCAGTGCCGTGAGTGTGCCACCACGCAGCTGTGGAGACTTGACGTGGTCACTGGTCTGTTTTCCAGATTGCTGGTTCCAGGGATGAGTTAAGGACGTTTCACAGTCCAGGAAGCAATCCTGCATTTTCAGCACCTGTTAATAATCCAAGAACGCCAGTGTCACCAAAGGTAAGACTGGGACCAAAAAACACTGAAATTTACTTCACAAATCTTCTTTCACTGTGAATCACGAAGTTATTTTTAAACCACAGCTAGGAAGTCAGAAATAAAGATAAAAGCTCTCGTTAGTTCAAGAAGAGACAGACTATTGTCTGGATGATATCTTGAAAGCGTGACATAGGGAGGAAAATGGGATGATTTGATGCTTTCGATTTTATTCCATGATTTAGGATATTTGAGACGATCTCTACTTTCATTTCTGTTTGTCAAAACTAGATGTAATCTAGGTTGTTCATTTTAAACTTTAGCATTATCCACTTGAGAATTAAGATTTTGTGCTTTAATCAGAGTGAAGGACTAAATGATAACATGAAAGATCTTTTGCATGCAAAAGATCTTTCATGTTATTTTGCTTCCTAATTTAAAATATGCATTACATTTTGATGAGAGACTTTCCCTTGAACTTCAAGTCAGAATGGCAAACAGAAGGGCCAGGATTCCGACAGTGTTCATTAACCTTTTGAAATAGTATCCATGACTGTGATGCTGGATAGACCATTATTGATTGCTTGATAAATAGCAAGAAGTGGTACAGCATGGTATTCTTGGGTGAACAAAAACAAAGCACTTGCTTACCCATTCATTGTTTGGTGAGGTTGCAGATTTCAGAGTCACTTAGTAACATGTGGTTGGGTCACCAAGCCATGTTGATGGCAGGTCATATCCTGGTCTCATTTGCTCCCTGGGTGGCTTACAATGACCTAGGTGAGGGCTGGTGTGCAGAGAGCATAATTATGAAGGGAGCTTGGTGAGACTTATGGCACCCCTGGCCTCCACAGCCCCTGCTTTCTCACTTCTTCATGACACTGTGGAACTGGCTAGTTGTATGTGTGTCAGCTACGTGAGCTGTGGTCTCATACAGAACAGTATGCCCTGTTAGAAATAGCCTGGATCCAGTCTCAATCACTGGAAACAGTGTAGAAGCACCAAAGCACCAAGAAGGTAACCTGGATTTACTACTGAGCATTCCAGTGAAAACGCTTTGCTGCCTTGCAAGTCTTAACTTCTCAAATGCGGTCTTCAGGACCATTCTTTAGGATTCTTGGAGCACAGCACCAGTGGAAGAAACCTTGAGGGTCTGGGAAGAGGTCAATTGAACCACTTTCAGCTCAGGGCTAAGTCATGTTCCTGTACAAAAATATTGCTGCCTGGTAGGCTGCTGGAATGTCTAGTGGGGAAACATTTCTATGCCCCAGCTTCCCTGCCACATGCCCTTATTTCATTGTTGCACCAAGGTACTGTCCATAAAAGATAGTACTGAACATTAGGTAAGCTTTGGGGAGCTCCAGACAGCTTTTAAAAATGAGTCCTTTTATTCTGCCTGGGCTTTGACAAAAGATATGTGGTTGCTAAGATGCGCAGTTTAGGGTGGGTGTTAGAATATGCTGCCTTTTGCCCCATGAAGACGCTTGGAGGGACTCTGCCAGCAGAGGGCAGAGCAACACTCCCTTGGCCGTTGACAGCTTGGCAGTCTTACTCTTTCTAGATTCTTGATCACTCAACTGGCATTTCTTGGTTAGATGCCCAGTTTCTTCTGTTATCAGGAAGGTACACCTACTAGAGTTAAGAGCTCTCTGGATTAGTTGAGATCATTTTCTCCTTCCTGGCCAAAGGCTGTCTAAGCCTGTTTCTGTCTGCCTGTCTCTCCCGCTGCTGCTTTATCCATCGGAAAACAAAATTACTATTGTCTTCCTCTGTTGCTACAGTGTAATTCTTTATTGCTCTGACCATGAGGGTTAATTAATCAGGTGGCATGTTGGTTAGCCTTCACTCACACACATTTAAAGCATCAATAGAGCAAATACTAAAAACTCTTCTTCATATAAGTGCACATTAAGGCAGAAGAAAAATGAGAGCATGCTGAGCCTACCAAGCACAGAATCACTGAGCAGCAGGTGCCTTAATTTACAGCAGGGCAAGGCTGTTTCTCCTTTGGGTTCTTTGCTGTCTACCAAGCAACTAGAATAGTGTGTATGTTATGGGAAAAGTTAGGTGACTTACCCAAGGTGACATCACTGTTCTGTAGAACCTCTTACATTGAGGGTTGAACCAGTCCCATCTGCCGATTTTCTCAGACCTAGGATATCATGAAGTTCCTGTTGGTAAAGGCATTCCAGACTCAGCATTTGATTCGCTGACTCCTGTATTTAGGGCTTGTGTGACACTAGGAAAGGTCTAATGAAAATCAAGCAGGAGGTGCACAGATTGAACTGCTTCTCTCCTGAGTGGTGCATGTTTGCTCAGAACCAGAGGAGTAAAACTAGGTATTGGTAATAATAATGGCAACTGTGATCTACTTGGCATCTGTTTTCTTCCAGGAGGTCAGTCCTCTCAGCAGCCATCAAGCTACCGAATGCAGCACCAGTAAATCAAAGACTGAGTTGGGTGTTTCAAGAGTTAAATCTTTTCTTCCTGTTCCTAGAAGTAAAATCGCCCAGTGTTCCCAGAACACCAAAAGAAGCAGCAGCAGCAATACAAGGCAACCAGAAATCAACAACAACTCCAAAGAAGAGAATTGGAACCTACACAAACATGAACAAGTAGAAAAACCTAACACATAGGCCTGCCTACAATATTCTCACTACTAACTTCTGTATATTTCACACAGAAACCAAGGACAACAAGATGTAAATACTTCAAATGTTTTCACTGTAATATAAAGTATGAGTGCGGGACCACTATTCATTTTTTGTAAAGAATGTATTTATAGCCAACTTTTGTCTTTTTTTTTTTTAATTCTGTGAGACCAAACTTCAATACCAAGAAGTTATGCCAACTTTTCAAGTAGTTTTATAATAAACTTGTAACAGTTTTCATCAAGATGTTCAGGGGTATTAAAGCAGAACTGTCTAATACTGTATATCTATATATATGTACATATGTATGTATATTTAACAAAGTCCACAAATCCTATTGCCTACTACATGTTACAAAATGTGTACAACATTGGCTTAAATAACATGTACCATTTTAAATGGAAACCATAATTTTATGTTCACTTGATGGGGAATGACTAGAATGGGCAATAATGAATTATTTCTTAACAGTTATTTTCCATTAAAAGCCATATTAAGTATTTTGCCTGCTAAAGTTTTACATTTTAAATCTTTTAGTGGCTATGTTACCATTTGGTTGATCATGTATATATTTATGCTTATGAGTTTGCATTATGACTCCTTTGAAAGATGAAATTATAATGCAATAAGTGTTATCTTTCTTACAAAAGTTTTATACCTAAGTGACAATTAAAAAATCTGCATAAAGGCTCCATTAAGTTAATATTGAAGGAGTTAACTGAATTATTTCTAATAGCACAATTGATAAAATATTTTCTAGAAGTGTTTCTTCTAAAAGTATTAAGAACACTTATACAACTCACAGTTAAGATGTTTTGACACCAAATAAAATACTGAATTAGTGAAATAATTTTGCTATGCTTTCTATCTGTAGCTCTGTTTCCTCCCAGTTGGTATTTCACCTGCTGTTCATGAAGGGTTACTGAATACGTTTTCATAAATACCAAAAATAGTTTGAGTATGGAAAGTATTTTTAAACCAACATGGTTATTTATGGTGAAGTATACACATTTGCATTGATCTGTGTAAAACTTTCAAAATATACATGTATCAAAGAAAAGGAAGGGCTTTCTATGGAGGAAGAACACGATTCATGTTGCATTCTTCCTGGTCATCTTCTCTGAAAGACAAGTCCTGGGGTGTGAGGCTACAGCCTCATGCACTAGGAAGTCAGATGGGAGCACTAGAGCAAGGGACAGAGACGGGGAGGACCATGGAATAGTTTTAGGTATGGACTCAGTAATTCCTTCAAATTCTGGGTGCCCTGATAGTAGCTGATCTATAAAAGTATTTTCACAAAAAAGACCACCAGTCTTGGGAACAAAACTGAAGAACCTCAAAAATCAGCCAACATATCTAGGTCTATTTTTTTTTCTTCTGCTTCTATGTAACCTGTGGCGGTTATCCCATTTGATTTGCTAGTGATGAGGCCCTGTAGTTTGTATTAGCAACTTCTCTGAAGGTAAAGATCCCATTAGTGTACTCAAGGACCAAAGGTGAGAAGACAAAACCAAATGTGGAATATCTTTAAGATGATTTGTAGTAAACCAATCCTTGCAACTTTGATCTGTTAGTAAAATTCAATATGTGCAGTTTACAATTGCATGGGGGCAGACTACAAGTTATCGAAAGGCATTTACATTGAGGATTTCAAAATACAGGTACTTACTAAATTGATTTTAATGACCTATTAGTGAGTCACACTAGAATTTTTAAAAACAGAATAGGGTAGAGCAGAATCTGTCAGTCATATTTAAAGATCTGTGCAGCTTTTATTTCCATTACGTGTATTATGAAAGTATGTACATGTGACAAAGTTTAATCTGTTGGTCATGGTCAAAAATATTTGAAAGTCAGTACCACATAATGGAATCTAGTAAGAGGGAGGCTACATGGGGGGGGAGGGGTGTGAGTAATATGGTCTTTTGGTGGTAAACAGCCTTGGGATTCAGTTAAGCACTGCCATTTATTAGATACTGCATGGCATGAGATGAATTACTTGCTCTTTCATTTAGTTGAGTTGTAAAATAAGGAACAAGACAACCTACAGCTTGTTCATGAGCATTAACAGACAATACAGGAAGGCATTCCTAAGTGTCCCACTCATTCATAAAATACATAATGAATCAGTATCTCTGAACTTTTTTTTTTAACATGGAATGCCACAAAAAAGGCCTGAAAGAGACTGTAACACAAAAGATTTCAATACTCCTACTTTCAATGATTGACAGATCACTTGGATAAAAAAAAAAATAGAGAAATAATAGGTAAGCCATGCTTAAGACCAAACTAAGCAGACATATGTAGACCATTCCACCTGACACTAGAACACACATTCTTCAAATTCACACAGAACATTCTTCACAATAGAATTTTTCTCAGACCACAAAATGGTCCTAAAATGTATAAAGATTAAAATCAGATCAAATACTGTTTCCAACCACAATGGTATGAATCTAGAAATCCATAACAGGGCAAAGCTTAGAAAATACATGAAAATTAAACAGCAAAAATAGCCAATAGGTCAATGAATAAATTAAAAGGTAAGTTATTTCCTTGAGAAATATGAAGATAGAATATGCCAGGGCCTATGGCATGTGAAAAAAACAGTTCTAAGAGGCAAATGTACAATGATAAATTTCTACATCAAAAAAGAACAGTCCCAAAAAATCTGACATTATGCCTCAAAAACTGGAACAATAAGAACTAAGGTAATTAGTAAAATAGAAAAAAGAGCAAAAATTTAAATACTTTGTGGCACTCTAACATCTTTCCAAATTCACAAATACTGGCAGTTAAATAATCAGCATCTGATTTTTAAAATATGGGTATATGAAACAACTGATTACAGAAATGTCTAAGTTAATAACTGTGTAACACACTTGCAATTTCTGCATGAGCTTAAAGATGTTTCTTAATTACATTTTCAGTTGCCTTATATAAAAATCCTGTTAGTAAAAGTAGCTTGATAGATGAGCCCAATTTTTCAGATACAGAATTTCTTTCTATTAATCCATAATAAAAATTAAATTCAGTTGACTAGGCCTAGCCATAATTTTGTTTAGGCTAGGCCTAAATCTGTTCTTAACAACGTTGGTCTACTACAGGAAGTTACTCTTTGAAGTTATGTGACACTTTGAGAATTATATTGCAGAGATGGGATAGAATTCACAAAGAACTTACACAGATTTCAAAGAAATAAGGAATAAATGCCCTCTATTAGTCTCATTTCAATTATGAGTAGTTATGTTTTGTTGTGGGCCAAGATGTCTGTTGAGAGTGAGTTTGAAATATGTCTATGGAAAATACACATGGAGGAGGAATATGTAGTTATGCTTCACTTCTAGTCTGCCTTCAGTCACGAAGA